>NW_027223754.1:127993288-130868288 GCF_028538775.1 Myotis yumanensis
CCTATAGAGGCAGCAGGCAGTTGCATATCTGAGTCTCCATGAACCTTGCTAACACTGTTTGTTCCACCTTAGTGATTCACCAATATCCCGCCCCATCCAACTTACAGGCCCACCCAGGCTGTGTCCAGTGGCTTTCCCATACAAATAGCCTGTCTTGGCTCATGTTTCGGACTTCCTTACAACCTTTCAAAGAGCATCTGACCTAGTGTTTCCCATTCTTGTTGCTAAGTGGCTCCAGGCCTGGCACTAGTGGTGGCCAGCTTTAGTTCGCAACTTTGCCTCTCCTGGGCACCTCCCAGTAGCAGCCATCTGCTGACTGCTTTGTAGGTCATTGGTGGCCTCAGGCAGGGCACAGGAGGCACCTCCCAGGAGACCGCAGAGCCAGTACACCTGGTGGACAGCTTCAGACCAAGCTGAAGCACAACTCAACTACCTCCACAACAACACACTCAAGGGGCAGGCACCAGAATCTCCCTGACTGTGTCCTGCTCCATGGAGTTGTCTCTTGCACAACAAATCCTCCACTGTTTCTGGCCAGTCCTTATAGCCAATTGACCTTGGGGTAAAATCCTCCCATTGTATGCCAGCAGCAATCAAGTCAACTACAAAAGGAGGACTCATACAGTCCCCACAGAGGGCACAGCTGTAGCTCCCAGTTTGCATGACTGGGGATACTGTACCATTGGGCTTTACAGAGCACCTAGTACATAAGGCCACTTTAAAACACTAGAAAGCATAGCAGTTCTACCTACCATATAAAAACAAATACAGGGAGGCAGCATATATGTTCCAAATAATAAAAAAGAACAAAAAAGAACAAAACTCCAGAAAGAGAACTAAATATAATGGAGACAAACAATCTACCAGATGCAGAGTTCAAAACACTGATTTTAAAAATGCTCACTGATCACAGTGTATACTTCAACAAAGAGATAGAAAACATAAAAATGGAGATAGAATCCATTAAAAAGAACCAGTCATAAATAAAAACTATAATAACTAAAATGAAAAATACATTAGAGGGAATTAATAGTAGATTAGATCAAGAAGAGGATCAAATCAGTGAATTGGAAAGTAAGGTAGCAGAAAACACCCAATTATAACAGCAAAAAGAAAAAAGAATCCATAAAAATGAGTATAGCTTACGGGGGCTCTGGGACAACTTTAAGCATACCAGCATTTGCATCATATGGGTACTGTAAGAAGAAGATCAAGGAATTGAAAACCTATTTGAAGAAATAATAACAAAAAAATGTCCCTACCCTGGCAAAGGAAATAGAAATACAAGCCTGAGAAGAGTGTCCCCAAAAAGATAAACCCTAAGAGGCCCACTACAAGACATATCATAGATTGCCAAAGGTGAAAGACAAAGAAAGAATCTCAAACGCAGCTAGAGAAAGCAGTTAGCTACCTACAAGAGAGCTCCCATAAAACTGTCAGCTGATTTCTCAACAGAAACTTTGCAGGCCAGAAGGGAGTGGCATGAAATATTCAAAGTGATGAAAAGCAAGGACCTACAACCAAGAATACTCAACCCAGAAAAGCTTTCATTTAGAATTGAAGGTCAGATAAAGAACTTCATAGACAAATAAAAGCTAAAGGAGTTCATCACCATCAAACCAGTATTACATGAAATGTTGAAGGGTCTTCCAGAAGGAGAAGGAGAAGGAGAAGGAGAAGGAGAAGGAGAAGGAGAAGGAGAAGGAGAAGGAGAAGGAGAAGGAGAAGGGGAAGGGGAAGGGGAAGGGGAAGGGGAAGGGGAAGGAGAAGGGGAAAGGGAAGGGGAAGGGGGAGGGGAAGGGGAAGGGAAAGGAGAAGGAGAAGGAGAAGGAGAAGGAGAAGGAGAAGGAGAAGGAGGAGAAGGAGAAGGAGGAGAAAAGATAAGAATATAAATAACAAAATGGCATTAAATACATATCTATGAACAATTATTTTAAATGCAAATTGATTAAATACTCCAATCAAAAGACATAGTGTAGCTGAATGAATAACAAAACAAGACCCTAAGGTATGCTGTCTACATGAGACTCTCTTCATATCTTCATATTGAAAGACACACACAGACTGAAAGTAAAGGGATAGAAAAACAAACCCACAAAAGCTGGAGTAGCACTATTTATACTAGATCAAATAGACTTGAAAACAGAGGCTATAACAAAAGACAAAGAAGGACCCAGCAATTCCACTCTTGGGTATTTAAACACACACACACACACACACACACACACACACACACACACACCATTAATCAAAAAGACATACACATTCATATGTTCATTGTAGCATTATTTACAATAGTCAAGACCAGGAGGCAATCTTAGTGTCCACGATATAAGAGAAAAATGTTGATAAGTTGCCTCCCATCAGCACCAGGATTAGGGATCAAAACCCAAAACCTAGGCATGTGCCCTAGGTTTCAAAACCACAATCTTTTGGTGGACTAGACAATGCTCCAACCAACCGAGCCACCCAAGTTCTGGGACTGTTTTCTTCCGGATGTTTGCTTACTCTCCCCCTCACTTCACTTCAGCCATGTTGACTTTTTCTCATTTTTGAACAATTTATAATTATTCAGAATTTGAAATTGGTGTTCTCTCTGTCTAGGTTATTATTACCTTGATCTTTCAATGCCCATGTTTTCTTGTCATTCTATTCTGAGCTCCATTGTTATCCCTTAAGATAACTTTTCACAGTCACCATGTTTTATTCATAAGTCTAATATTTTTGGAAATAACTTTTCTGTACACTTTTTTTCACTTTCTTCTCTTATATCACCATTATGGAAGTATAGTCTCTATAAGAGCAAGTACATGTCTTTTTGTTAATTGATTTATCCCCATTGCCTACAAAGTGTTTAATGTATAATAATCACATAACGTGGATTTTGGATGACAGAAGAAACAAAAAAATAAACACTAGGTAAAGAAAAATGCACTTTAATCAGTACTAAGAACATGTTATATCTTGTTATATAATTTATTTTCATCTCTTTTAGAATAACAACATTCTGGAGATGCATGAAGATACATTCTGTGATGTTAAAAATTTGACTTATATTCGGAAGGCACTAGAAGATATCCGCTTGGACGGAAACCCTATCAATCTCAGCAAAACTCCTCAAGCTTACATATGCCTACCTCGTTTGCCTATTGGGAGTCTTGTCTAAGTTAGACAATGATTAGCATTACAATGCCTACTATAACAAAACAATTCTTACTGCTCTCTTCACAAACAAAACACAACATGACAATATTATTTACATTGTGTTCTGAAAGGTATCATCATATAAAATACAGGTGAAAGTATTAAGATATGATGGCAGTTAGGTAATTTTAAAAAACACCATAAATCAGGAATAAACCAAAAGGTGTACAGAAAGTGCAAAACTAAATGATAGAAAATATTTCATAGATATAAATCACATGTAATTTGCAAGTTTTAGGTAACCATAGTCTCTGTAATTTCAAATTAAATACATAAGAAATAAAAATTAAAAATGAACACTGTAACCTGGCTGGCATGGCTCAGTGGTTAAGCATTGACCAATGAACCAGGAGGTCACAGTTTGATTCCTGGTTGGGGCACATGCCTGGGTTGCTGGCTCAAACCCAGGAGTGCAGGCATGCAGGAGGCTGCTGATCCATGATTCTCTCTCATCATTGATGTTTCTATCTCTCTCTCCCCCTTCCTTCCTCTCTGGAATCAATAATAAAAACATATTTTTTAAAATATGAACACTTTAGGTTTATTACCAAGATTTAGATGTTTCTAATTAAACTTTTCCATTTCTTTTTTTTTCAATAGTGCATGTTTCTATTTCTAAATTTATTGAAGAAAATAATAAAAGTATCTAAAAATTATAATGGTCTTGTTTAAAAATATTCATCATAATTACAATATGCAAATAACCATAATAATACACAGAGCTTCAGATTTTGAATAATAATATCTATCATCTTTCAGACCTGTCAACTCATTTTAGACCTTTACTAAATTAACTACTTACTTAGTGTATTTCTGTGCTTGTGGAAAAAATGAAATTTAAAAATTGAAAATATAGATGATGATATAATAACCATGTTAAGGAAGAAGTTAGGAATGCCTTCTGAGAAAAGTTGATCTCTCTGAAATGTATGACCATAATGTGGGTATACGTTTAAAAACAGAAAGAAAATAAAGAATATACAATGAAAGGTGAGTTTACTTCCAGCTGAAAACCCCAAGTTCCATTTCCTAGAAATAGCTAGTCAATGGTTTCTCACATACCTTTATAGGTTTTCCATGAGAAACAAAAACTTGCATGTAAATATTTTCCCTTTTCTATACAAATATACATATTCATGTACTACATGTATATACATATCACCATTATGTATGTATCTATCCATGTAAATATGGATTTTAAGCATGAAAGATAATCACTATTCTGACCTTGCTTGTTTTACTTAAAAATATTTCTTAGCAATTTCTTTCTTTATCAGCCATTCAGTTGATATGCATTTTAGCCTTTTATTATATGGGAGTAGAGCCCTGGTGCACGAAATACATGCACTCGGAGGGTCCCTCAGCCCAACCTGCACCCCCTCGCAGTCCAGGAGCCCTCGGGGGGATGCCTGACTGCCATGGAGGCAGGAGAGGCTCCTGCTACCGCCACTGCGCTCGCCAGCCTTGAGCCCAGCTTCTGGCTGAGTGGTGCTCCCTCTGTGGAAGTGCACTGACCACCAGGGGGCAGCTCCTGCATTGAACATCTGCCCCCAGGTGGTCAGTGCACGTCATAGCAACCGGTCATTCTGCTGTTCTGTTGATTTGCATATTAACCTTTTATTATATAAGATTAAGAGCTACAAAGAAAAAGTAAAATAAAAGGGGCTATAAGAGAATATACCTCAGCCAGTAGTATAAAAAGTCATTTTTAGGCCTAGAGTTTAACTTTGAAGCATACTAAATGTTGTTTTAAAGTTAGCCCACAAATATATACACATTGTTATAATAGCAACCAACAATTGAACTCCAACTGTATACTAGGTATCTATTAAGATGCTCTGCATGTATTTATTCACAACATCCTAGGAGTTGGGGATACAAATGACTATTTTAAGTCACAGGTCTGAGAGAGCTTAAGTAAGTTGCCCTGGGTTAAGGGCTAATGACAAAATCCTATTTTATTTCACTTCTCTGCTCTGCCTCAAATACCACAGATACAACTTTTCCCTGTTTTATAACATAAGAAAATGGTGTACTGACCAGACAAATAAGCTATTATGAACTGAATCTCTGTGTCTCCCCAAAGTTCCTATCTTGAAACCCTACTCCCCAATGTGATGGTAATTGGAGATGAAGCCTTTGGGAGTTCAATTAGGGTTAGATTAGGAGATAAGGATGGGTTTTCATGATGAGATTAGTGGACTCAGAAGAAGAGGGAGAAAAATCAGTTGTTTGTGTGTATGTATGTGCACACACACATGTGTACAGCAAAGAAAGGTCATATGAGGTCATAATGAGAAGTCAGCATGTGCCAGCCGGGAAGAGAGCTCCTACCAGGAATTAAATCAGCTATGACCTTGATCTCTGAGAAATAAAATAGAATTCTGAGAAATAAAATGCTATTGTTTAAGCCACCAGGCTATGATATTCTGTTATGGCAGCTCAAATAGTCATATATATATACTAGAGGCCTGGTGCACAAAAATTTGTGCACTCAGGGGGGGGGGGTCCCCCAGCCTGGCCTGTGCCCTCTCCCAGTCTGGGGCCCCTCGGGAGATAACGATCTGCTGGCTTAGGCCTGCTCCCGGGTGGCAGAGGGCACGCCCAATCCCTAGGTGCAGTCCCTGGTCAGGCTCAGAGCAGGGCCGATTGGGGAGTTGGGGCACCGCCCCCTGTCATGCACAGAGCAGGGCGGATTGGGAGGTTGCGACGCCACCCTCAGTGAAGCTCAGGGTAGGGTCGATTGGGAGGGTGAGGCACCGCCCCCTGTCACACTCAAGGCAGGGTCGATGGGGAGGTTGCGGCGCCACCCCCTATCATGCACAGAGCAGGGCCGATCAGGGGGTTGGGGCGCTGCCCCCTGTCACCCACAGAGCAGGGCCCATCAGGGGGTTGAGGAGCTCCCCCCTGTCATGCACAGAGCAGGACCAATCAGGGGGTTGGGGCGCTGCCCCCTGTCACTCACAGAGTAGGGCCCATCAAGGGGTTGAGGAGCTCCCCCCTGTCATGCACAGAGCAGGGCCCATCAGGGGGTTGAGGAGCTCCCCCCTGTCACTCAAAGAGTAGGGCCAATAGGGGATTTGGGGCACCGCCCCCTGTCACACACACAGCAGGGCCGATCAGGGGGTTGGGGCGCTGCACCCTGTCACACTCAGGGCAGGGCCAATGGGGAGGTTATGGCTCTACCCTGTTACACACAGAGCAAGGCCCGTGGAGGGGGGTTGGGGTGCCACCCTCTATCACCCACAGAGCAGGGCCAATAAAGGAGTTGGGTGCCGCCACTGTCACACTCAGGGCAGGGCCGATGGAGAGGTTATGGCTCTACCCCGTCACACACAGAGCAGGGCCCTTGGGGGGGCGGGGGGTGTTGGGGCGCCTTCCCCGGAACAGAGTAGGGCAGATAGGGAGGTTGTGGCTCTGCTCCCTGTCACACACAGAGCTGCAGGGCAATCAGGGGGTTGGGGAGCTCCCCCGATCAGGCACAGAGCAGGGCTGATCAGGGGGTTGGGGCACCTTCCCCTGTCATGAACAGAGCAGGGCAGATAGTGAGGTTGTGGCCCCATCCCCTTGCACACACAGAGCCGCAGGGCAATCAGGGGGTTTGGGCGCTGCCCCCGTCACACTGATCCCGGTGCCGGGAGGCCTCGCAGCTCCTCTGATCCCGGTGCTGGGAGGCATATTACCCGTTTACTATATAGAATAGAGGCCTGGTGCATGGGTGGGGGCTGGCTGGTTTGCCCTGAAGGGTGTCCTGGATCAAGGTGGGGGTCCCCACTGGGGTGCCTGGCCAGTCTCGGTGAGGGGCTGAGGGCCGTTTTCAGGCTGGCGGGTGACTGAAGCTCTCAACTGCTCCTTTTTTTCTTGTCTTTTTTTTTCTATTCTGGGCCAGCTTTAGCTCTGAGGCCTCACTGCTGAAAACATTGATACAATGTTGCAGGCCGGCTGGCTGAAGCCCAGCTGACTGAAAGCTGGTTTCTGGGGTTTTGTTTAGCTTCTATATTTGCAACATAGTTGCTTAGAGTTGCAGCTGAGAGGCCGGCAAGTCAGGTGGGGAACGTTGGAGTCCACAGTCACTGGAGCAAGGAAGCCTCCCTGTTGGCTTCAGTGCATGGCTGCCAGCCGCCATCTTGGCTGACAGTTACTTTGCATAAGGATATGCTGATTAGCCAATGGGAAGGGTAGTGGTTGTACGCTAATTACCATGTTTCTCTTTTATTAGTGTAGATTATATATATAATATTTTTGCATATCACAGGGCCTTCCAAATGAAAATGTCTCTGCCGTAAAGATAGTCCTCCAGATACCGGGCCTTTGGGAGATCAGAAGGATGAAATGAGATGCTTAAGACCATGAGGGTAAAGGGAGAATCCCAGCAGGCAGGATGTCTAACTCATTAGGCACAGTACAGTGCTTGGGGCCCATGATAATTTTAGGGGCCTATGCAAATTTCTTCTGTTTTTTAGATAAAAAGGACACATGACAATAATAATGTACATGCAATAAAGAATGTAGGTTGGAATATTAATCTTTATAGCAACAAGACATAGACTATAATTTTGATTGATTGATTGATGGAGGAAAGGGCCTATGAAAGTCAGAATGTGCTGCTCACAGGAACATTATTGATTTTCTCAGATTCCACCAGCAAATAACAAAAATACCTCTTTGTTCTCACAGCTTTCCAAGTACCACATTATTAGAAAATCATGGGGGTCAGAAGTTATAGCAAAAAAAATTAAGAAATTATTAAAATACTGGGAGCATTATTATGGAAATGTATAGGTCCAATTGACATTCTCATAGGCATTATGACTGCCTACTAACTAGTCTACTTTGCAGATGTAATTCACCATGAATTCTATAAGGACAAAGTGGCTATTATAACCCTGCAAATGTGATGAAAACAATTTAGCATTCCTTCTAAATGCATCTTATTTAATGGACCATTTCAAATGCCTCACATTCTTTTTTTTTTTTTTTTTTAAATATATTTTATTGATTTTTTACAGAGAGGAAGGGAGAGGGTTAGAGAGCTAGAAACATCGATGAGAGAGAAACATCGATCAGCTGCCTCCTGCACACCCCCTACTGGGGATGTGCCCACAACCAAGGTACATGCCCTTGACCGGAATCGAACCTGGGACCCTTCAATCCACAGGCCGACGCTCTATCCACTGAGCCAAACCAGCCAGGGCAAATGCCTCACATTCTTAACTGAAATCTGTAATTCTAAAACTGACCCCTGATTAAACGCAGTTTTTTTTAAAATAACATAACTTTTTTTTTCTTTATTTATTTGTTACAAACATTTGTTTTCTCTAAATATGACAGTTTATTTTCCAAGGGGGAGGACACTTCATTCTTACCACAAAATGTTGTGTACTTTAAAACTGTTTATAAGCAAACATTTCCATGTTAAAATCCCTAAGTAGAGAGATTAAACAGAAGTTCGAGGAACCATATCAGGATTTCCTTTCTCGCCTCATACAGGCAGTCAAGAGAGTAATCAATAATGAAGAGGCGAGAGAACCAAGATGGCGGCGTAGGGAGCGGACCTGTGTGTGCTGCTCTCTCACAGCATCATTGAAACTATCAACTATGAAGTAAACAACCGCCACTCAGAACCATGGGGAAGTTGGCCCAGTGGGAGATCTACAACTGGAGGAAAAGAAAGAAGCGCAGTGAGACTGAGTGGGAGCTACGGAGGCACCAAAACCAGAGGTACGCAGTCACACGCCACACGGGCTGCAAATGGATTCTCGGTTTTTTACGAACCCTCGAATCCTCTGGGCTTGCGCGGGGCGGGTCTCTGAGGCCCCAGATCCCACAGGGAGAGGCGGCCACGGCCTTGCAGTGGTCGGAGAGCGAGGGAAGCTCTGACACGCGGCTGCTCGCCGGCACCGAGGGACAAGAAGTCCTGGTGTCCCGGGGAGGCGAGGGGCGCGGAGACGCTGCCATCGCTATTTCCTCCACGCTGGCGACTCCCTGTGACCCCGCCCTACCCTCAGGGCTGTGCCAGAGGCACAAGAGGGAATGACTGTGCTTTTACAAACTCTCAAATCCACTGAGCTGGTTCGGCGGGTCTCTGAGGCCCCAGGCCCCAAGGCGAGAGACGGCACGGCCTTCCAGCGGTCAGAAAGCGAGGGAGGCTCTGGCGCTCGGCTGCTCGCTGGCACTGGGGGACACAAAGTCCTGGAGTCCTGGATAGGCAAGGGGCCGCTGAGTCTCTGCCCCGGCGACTCCCGTGACCCCGCCCTACGCAATTTACATTCCCATCTGGGCTGTGCCAGACTCACAAGTAGAAACGCCTTTGCTTCTGCAAACTTTCAAATCCACTGAGCTGGTTCAGGTGGGATCATGAAGCACCAGACCCTACGGGGAGAGGCAGCACGGCCTTGCAGCCATCAGAAAGTGAGGGAGACTCTGTTGCACAGCTGCTCGCCGGCACTGGGGGACACAAAGCCCTGGCAGAGAGTCAAGGGGCCGCGGAGACTCAGCCAGTGCTATTTGCTCCGCCATGGCGACTCCCTGAGTCTCAGCCCTAATCAATTTACATCCCCATCCAAGCTGTGCCAGGTGCACAAAAAGACCCACCTGCACTTTTGCAGCCTATCCTAACAAATTGCAGACTTCAACTGCTCGCAGCCATGAGAGACACACTCAAGAAGCAGACCCAGGAGAACCAGGATGGCGGCATAAGGAAGAGACCTGTGCGTGCTACCTCACACAACATCGAAACTACCAAATATCAGACAAACACCTATCATACAGAACCATGGGAAAGTTGGCCCAGTGGAAGCTCTACAACTGGAAGGAGAGAAAGAACATTGAGACGGAGTAGGATGTGACACCAAGTACAGAGTCCAACCCAACAAACTGCAGATTTCAACCCCTCGCATAGAAAGAAGCGCATTGAGACTGAGTAGGATGTGCAGAGGCACCAAGTACAGAGCCCATCCCAGCAGGCTGCAGATTTCAGCTCTTTGCATCTGGGAGGGACGCAATCGGGGGGCAGAGTCGGGTCCGGGGCCGGCCAGGGCTGGGCCTGTCTCGGCTGGCACTGTGGAACTGCTGTACCAGCAAGCGCACAAACATGCCCACTGGTCCCAGTCTCTTGTGGGGCGCGGGGGGACAGCAGACAGGCAGTCTGTGCACTTGGTGGAGGGCAGGAGTGCTGGATGTTCAACCACCAGGAACGCCTGGAGATTTTGTCTAGTGGGGAGCCGCCAGCAGGGGACAGAGGGCCAAACTTCCTGTTTCCCCGGTAAGGCTGGGATGGCCCCGGTGAGGTCGGGATGGCCCCGGTGAGGTTGAAACGGTCCCGGTGTGGTAGGGACGACCCCAGTCAGGTCAAAACGGCCCCGGTGTGGTAGGGACGACCCCGGTGAGGTTGAAACAGCCCCGGTGTGGTAGGGACGACCCCGGTGAGGTTGAAACGGCCCCAGTGTGGTAGGGACGACCCCGGTGAGGTTGAAACGGCCCCCGTGAGGTAGGGACGACCCCGGTGAGGTTGAAACAGCCCCCGTGAGGTAGGGACGACCCTGGTCAGGTCGAAACGGCCCCGGTGTGGTAGGGACGACCCCGGTGAGGTTGAAACAGCCCCCGTGAGGTAGGGACGACCCTGGTCAGGTCGAAACGGCCCCGGTGTGGTAGGGACGACCCCGGTGAGGTTGAAACGGCCCCCGTGAGGTAGGGACGACCCCAGTCAGGTCGAAACAGCGCCGGTGTGGTAGGGACGACCCCGGTGAGGTTGAAACAGCCCCCGTGAGGTAGGGACGACCCCAGTCAGGTCGAAACGGCGCCGGTGTGGTAGGGACGACCCCAGTCAGGTCGAAACGGCCCCGGTGTGGTAGGGACAACCCCGGTCAGGTTGAAACAGCCCTGGTGTAGTGGGGACAACCCCGGTCAGGTTGAAACGGCCCCGGTGTGGTAGGGACGACCCCGGTGAGGTTGAAACAGCCCCCGTGAGGTAGGGACGACCCCAGTCAGGTCGAAACGGCCCCGGTGTGGTAGGGACGATCCCGGTTAGGTTGAAACGGCCCCCGTGAGGTAGGGACGACCCCGGTGAGGTTGAAACAGCCCCCGTGAGGTAGGGACGACCCCAGTCAGGTCGAAACAGCCCCGGTGTGGTAGGGACAACCCCGGTCAGGTTGAAACGGCCCCCGTGAGGTAGGGACGACCCTGGTCAGGTCGAAACGGCCCCAGTGTGGTGGGGACGACCCCGGTGAGGTTGAAACGGCCCCCGTGAGGTAGGGACGACCCCAGTCAGGTCAAAACGGCCCCGGTGTGGTAGGGACGACCCCGGTGAGGTTGAAACGGCCCCCGTGAGGTAGGGACGACCCCAGTCAGGTCGAAACAGTGCCGGTGTGGTAGGGACAACCCCGGTCAGGTTGAAACGGCCCCGGTGTGGTAGGGACGACCCCGGTGAGGTTGAAACAGCCCCCGTGAGGTAGGGACGACCCCGGTGAGGTTGAAACGGCCCCCGTGAGGTAGGGACGACCCCAGTCAGGTCGAAACGGCCCCCGTGTGGTAGGGACAACCCCGGTCAGGTTGAAACAGCCCCGGTGTGGTAGGGACAACCCCGGTGAGGTTGAAACGGCCCCCGTGAGGTAGGGACGACCCCGGTGAGGTTGAAACGGCCCCCGTGAGGTAGGGACGACCCTGGTCAGGTCGAAACGGCCCCGGTGTGGTAGGGACAACCCCGGTCAGGTTGAAACGGCCCCGGTGTGGTAGGGACGACCCCGATGAGTTTGAAATGGCCCCCGTGAGGTAGGGACGACCCCGGTGAGGTTGAAACGGCCCCCGTGAGGTAGGGACGGCCCCGGTGAGGTTGAAACGGCCCTGGTGAGGCTCAGACGGCCCTGGTGAGGTTGAGACTACTCCAGTGAGGTTGGGACAAATAAAGGGGACCAGTATGGACTGATGAACAGGGGTAGATACAGAAGCAGAGCAACATTGAACAGAATGTTAAACTACAGTGGGAAGCCTTGGGAGGGTTGGGGGGGGATTAAGAGACCAACTGAAGGACTTATATGCATGCATATAAGATTAACCAATGGACACAAGACACGGGACGGGGGGGTGGGGGGTAGGGGGCGGGGGAATGTCAAGGGGGGGAAAAAAGGAGACATATGTAATACTCTTTGTAATACTTTAAGAAATAAAAATTATTAAAATAAAAAAATAAAAAAATAAAATCCCTAAGTAATTATTACTGTGAGGTTGTGGCCCCACCCCCTGTCACACACAGAGCCCCAGGGCAATCAGGGGGTTTGGGCGCTGCCCCCTGTCACACTGATCCCGGTGACATGACTACAATATGTTGTGTGAATCCTCTGAAAATCCTGAATTTGTTGTAGGATTAATTATGTTTTCAAAGAATAATAGTAAGTAAAATCTATAATAGTACTATTATGAGTGTAAAATTCACATCCTGAGGGGTAAAAATGGCAGCAGAGTAAGTAGATGCTGCATGGACATGCTCCTAGGGCCAAAATGGGATTACAACTAAAATACAGAAAACCTTTCTGAATAATCAATGGAAGACTCACTGGAGAGAATCCGGATAACTGAGGACAGAAAGTGGAGACTGCATAAAGACTGGTAGGAAGAGCAGAGGCATAAAAGGGCTGGCTGGACTCCCACAGACAGCAGCTGAAGTTACAGAGGGATATCTCAGCTGTGGGGGATTTCCACTGGGAACTCTGGGGTCTATCCCTAAGCTAGACCTCCAGCAGAGAGCCAGAACTAAGAAGGGTACCCACATGACATCTGGCTGTGAAAAGCAGGGGGCATTGCTCCTGCCAAGGATAGATGGCTGCAAATACAGGCACCCTCTTAAAGGGCCAATGCACAAAATTCCCTGAGGAGCCACTCACCTTGTGCTCCAGCAGAGGGAGGGCAGAGTGGACTGGAGTTGTGTGAGCAGAAACTAGGATTTGGGGTTCAAGGGTTAGAACTCAGAAGGCAGACACTCCAGTTTTCTGTGCTGAGTCATCTCCTCATGCTGCAGAGGTCATCTTTCTCACACAGACATTTGCTATGCAGGCAGCTTTGCCTGGGGGTGGGGTGGGGAAGACAGCTGACCCACCCTATTGGAAAACACCTTGCCCCAGGGTGTGGAGTTTCTGAGGCCCAATAAGACACTGAGAATAACAATTAGCCTCCAGGCAGAAGCTATTACCCGACCCTGTTGAATAAAAACTCTCCCACATCTGTGAATGATTGTCTAAAAGCAATTCAAGATGGAATCCTATCAGTCTGTAGGCAGAGGCAGTCTCTGGAAGTTTTGAGTCTTTGCCAGATCTAATTAGACAGAAATAGTATATAACACTGTGCTGTACTAGAGGTCGAGAGGTGTAGCATATCTACCTAATACATTCTCACAAACCCAAACAGGCAGCCTAAATGAGGAGACAAAGAAAATGAAAGAACAAGAGAATTCTCCAGAAGAAGAGATAAATGAAATGAAGATAAGAAATTTATTTCATATAGAGTTCAAAGTAATGATGGTAAAAATGCTCAACAGCATGATAAATGATATAGTAACTATGAAAACAGAAATAAAGAATGACATAGCACAAATAAATAACACTTGGAAGGAATACACAGCAGATTAGGGGAAACTGAGAATTGAATTGGTGAATTAGAAGACAAGGTTGAGAAAAATCACTCAATCAGAGAACCAAAAAGAAAAAAAACAATTAAAAAACAGGAGGACAGATTAAAAGATCTGTGGAACAATGTGAAACATAACAATATTAGAATAGCAGGTGTGCCAGAAGAGGCAGAAAGGGAGAAAGGAATAGAGAACGTGTTTGAAGAAATAATGGCAGAAAACTTCTCTAACCTGATAAACGGAAAAGTCATACAAGTCCAGGAGGTACAGAGAACCCCAAGCAAGAAGCACCCAAACAGGACCACACCCAGACACATCATGATTAAGATGCCAAAAAGTAAAGACAAAGAGAGAATCTTAAAGGAAGCAAGAGAAAAGCCAACTGTTACCTACAAAGGAGCTCCCATAAGACTGACACATGATTACTCATCAGAAACTCTACAGGCCAGAAGGAAATGGCATGAAGTATTCAAGGTAATGAAAAGCAAGGATCTGAAACCAGGATTACTATATCCAACAAGGATATCATTCAAAATAGGTGGTAAAATAAAGAGCTTCCCATAAAGAGTACATCACCACCAAGCCAGCATTCCTGAAGTGCTAAAGGGACTGCTATAATGAGAAGAAATAGAGAGAGAAACCTAGACATACAGAATTAAAATGCCAATAAATAAGTACCTATCAGTAATAACCTTAAATGTAAATGGATTAAATGCTCTGATCAAAAGACATAGGGTAGCTGAATGGAAACAAAAACATCACCCAACTATATGTTTTCTACAAGAGACCCACCTTAGAACAAAAGACACACACAGGATGAGAGTGGAGGGATTGAAAAAAAAATTTTTTATGCAAATGAAAAAGAAAATAAAAACACTGGAGTAGCAATACTCATATCTGACAAAATAGATTTCAAAATGAAAGCCATCACAAGAGAAAACAAAAGTCACTATATAATACTAAAGAGATCAATCCAACAAGAGCAAATAATGCTGGTAAATATATATGCACCCAATAAAAGAGTACTTAAATATTAAAAAACAAAACAAAACAAAACAAAAAAACAAAAAACAAAAAAACTTCTAGAGGATTTTAAGGGAGAAATCTACAAAAACACAGTCATAGAAGTGGACTTTAATACCCCACTGACTTCACTGGATTGATCTTCCAGACAACAACAACAACAAAACACACACACACACACACACACAGACACACACACACACACACACACAAATAAAATAAATGACATTTGTAGAACATTTCACCACAAAACTGAAGACTATACAATCTTCTCAAGTGCACATGGATCATTCACAAAGACCACATTTTAGGACACAAAACAAGTCTCTACAAGTTGCAGAAGATTGAAATTATATCAAGCATGTTCTCAGATCACAGTGAAATAAAATTAGAAATCAACTACAGTAAAAACACACAAAAACATTCAAACAAATGGAGTTTAGATAGCATGTTATTAAACAATTAATGGGTTACCATCAAGATCAAGAAAAATATAAAAAAACTTTCTGGAAACAAATGAAAATGAGCACACAACACCTTAAATCTATGGGACACAGCAAAAGCAGTCCTGAGGGGAGGAAGTTCATTGGACTACAGGCCTACCTCAAAAACAAGAAAATCAACAATAAACTATTTAACCCTACAACTTAAGAACTAGAAAGAGAATAACAAGAAAATCCCAGAGTAAGTAGAAGGAAGGAAATAATAAAGTTTAGAGCAAAAATAAATGATATAGAGACTGAAAAAATGATACAAAATATCAGTGAAACCAAGAACTGGTTCTTTGAAAGGATAAACAAGATTGATTAACCATTAGCCATACTCATCAAGAAACAAATAGAGAGGACCCAAATAAATAAAATCAGTAATGAAAGGGAAGAAGTAACCACCAACACCACAGAAATATAAAGAATTGTAAAAAAATGCTATAAACAACTATATGCCAACAAGCTGGATAATGTGGAGGAAATAGACAAATTACTAGAAAAAATATAATCTCCCAAAACTGAATCAGGAAGAATCATAAAACCTGAATAGGCCAATAACAATTGATGAAATAGAAGCAGCAATCAAAAAACTCCCAGCAAACAAAAGCCTGGGTCCGGAAGGCTTCACAAGGGTGTTTTACCAAACATTCAAAGAAGAAGTAACTCATCAAACTACTCCAAATTATCCAAGAGAAAGGAACACTTCCAAACTCTTTTTATGAGGCCAGCATTACCCTACTTCCAAAAACCTGATAAAGACATTATAAAAAAAGAGAATTACAGGCCAATATCCCTGATGAAAATAGATGCTAATATCCTCAACAAAATATTAGCAAATTAGATCCATCAATATATTTAAAAGATCATACACTAGGACCAAGTGGGATTTATTCCAGGGAGGCAAAGCTGGTACAATATTCACAAATCAATAAACATGATACATCACATACACAAATTCAAAGACAAAAATCACATGATTGTATCAATAGATGCAGAAAAAACATTTGACAAAATCCGTCACCCATTTTTGATAAAAAAAAAAAAAAAACTCTCAGCAAAGTGGGAATAGAGGGAGCATATCTCAACATGACAAAGGTCATATATGACAAGCCTATAGTGAATATCATACTCAATGGGCAAAAACTAAAACCATTTCCCTCAAGAACAGGAACAAGACAAGTATGTCTGCTTTCACCACTCTGATTCCACATAGTACTGGAAGTCCTAGCCACAGCAATTAGACAAGAAGAAATAAAAGGCATCCAAATTGGAAAGGAGGAAGTAAACTCTCATTATGCGCAGATGACATGATATTGTACATAGAAAATCCTAAAGACTTCACCAAAAATCTACTATATTTAATAAATGAATTTGGCAATGTAGCAGGATACAAAATCAACACCCAAAAATTGATTGCTTTTTTATACACCAATAATGAATCCTCAGAAAAAGAAACTGAACAAAAAATCTCATTTACCATTGCAACAAAAAATTAAGATAATTAGGAATAAACTTAACCAAGGAGGCAAAAATCTATACTCAGAAAACTACAGGACATTGTGAAAAAAGAGATAGAGGAAGATATATAACAAGTGGAAGAATATATTGTGTTCATGTGTTCATTTTAATCAACATCATTAAAATGTCCATATTTAATGCAATCTGTATTAAAATACCAATGGCATATTTCGCAGATCTAGAACAAATACATCAACAATTTATATGGAATCAAAAAAAGTCCTCAAATAGATGCAGCAATCTTGAGAAAAAATAACAAAGTTGGAGGAATCACAACACCAGATTTTAAGTTATACTACAAAGCCAACGTAATCAAAACAGCCTGTTACTGGCACAAGAACAGGCATATAGACCAATGGAACAGAATATAGACTCCAGATATGGACCCAAGCCATTACACTCAATTTGACAAAGGAGGCAAGAGCATACAATGGAGTCAATATAGTCTCTTTAATAAATGGTGTTGGGCAAACTGGACAGATACATGAAAAAAAATGAAACTAGACTTCCAACATACACAAGAATAAACTCAAAATGGATAAAAGACTTAAATTTAAGTCATGAAACCATAAAAATCCTAGAAGAAACCATAGGCAGCAAAATCTCAGACATGTCTCATAGCAATATGTTTACAGATACATCTCCTAAGACAAAGGAAACTAAGGAGAAAATAAACAAATGAGACTACATCAAAATAAAAAGCTTCTGCACAGCAAAAGAAACCATCAACAAAATGAAAAGGGAACCCATGTATGGGAGAACATATTTGGCAGTGATACATCTGATAAAGTGTTATTATCCAAAATATATAAGGAATCATACAACTTAACAAAAGGAAGACAAACAACCCAATTAAAAAATGGGCAAGGGACCTAACTAGACACTTCTCCAAAGAGGACATACAGATGGCCAAGAGACATATGAAAAAAAAAATGTTCAAAGTCACTGATTATCGGAGAAATGTAAATTAAAATGACAATGAGGTATCACCTCACACCTGTCAGAATGGCTACCATCAACAATTAACAAATCACAAGTGCTGGTGAGGATGTGGAGAAAAGGGAACCCTCGTACACTGCTGGTGGGAATGCAGACTGGTGCAATCATTATGGAAAACAGTATGGAGGTTCCTCAAAAAATTAAATATGGAACTGGCATTTGACCCAGTGATCCTACTTCTAGGAATACATCCTAAGTAACCTGAAACACCAATCAGAAAGAATGTATACACCTCTATGTTCATAGCAGCACAATTTACAATAGTAATATTTGGAAGCAGCCCAAGTACTCATCAGTAGATGAGTGGATAAAAAAACGATGGTACATTTATACCATGGAATACTATGCAGCAATAAAAAAGAAGGATTTCTTACCCTTTGAGACAGCATGGAAGAATCTGGAGAGTATAATGGTAAGTGAAATAAGTCAGTCAGAGAAAGACAGGTATCACATGATCTCACTCATATGTGGAATCTGAGTAACAAAATAAACTGATGAACGGAGTGGATCCAGAGACATGGAAGCATAGAACAGTGTGGAATCTCAGAGGGAAGTGGGGAGAGGGTGGGTGGGTGGGAGGTAATCAACCAAAGACCTTGTATGCATATATGCATAACCCATGGACACAGACTATAGGGTGTTAAAGGCCTGGGGTAGGAGGCAGGGGTGGGCTGGAGGGAGTCAATGGGGGAATAAAGGGGACATATGTAATACTTTCAACAATAAAGAATTATTAAAAATAGATAAATAAAATTCACATGCTTATTTCTCTTTAACTTTGTAGAAACACTGTTTTTTTAGTTATCTCATTACAAAGTTAACTTTCATAAGTTGCTAAAATAATATATTATTTATTGATAATTTATTAATATTCATCAATAAAAAATATCAAAATGGCATTTTTAAATGCATAATACACTTCACTAATTTGGGAACTAACCCCACAACTTCCCAAATTATCAACAACAACAACAAAAAAAAGAATGAGAAATTTTGAATACCTTTATCTCATGTTTGAAAAGCCTGAAAGGTTAATACCTTGTGCCTAGCCTCTATGACCACTAGATGGCGACTACCTTTTTAGTTTCATTTACTACAGGTCAGTGATTTTCATGGGTGTGCTGCAAAAGGCACACTGGCATGTCACAAGAATTTTTAAAACATGCAATACATGACTATTTAGTCAGGGGAACTAACCTCTTTCCCCTTAAATTGTCAAAAAATGAAAATGACAACAGCCAACACCATAGCCGTCTTGTGTGAATGAATCAAAATTATACCTATTTTGTCCTGGCCGGTGTGGTTCAGTTGATTGAGCATCATCCCATGCACAGAGAGGTCACCGGTTCCATTCCCAGTCAGGGCACATGCCCATTGCTGGCAGGATCCCCATTAGGGGGTGTGCAGGAGGCGACCTATCAATGGTTTATGGATATTTCTCTTTCTCCCTCTCCTTTCTACTCTCTTAAATCAATAAAAAGCATTTTAAGAAAGAAAGTATACTTTTTGTTTGTTTTGTTTTGTTTAAGGACACAAAGTTTTCTTTAATTATTTTTTTGGGCCCTGACCGGTTTGGCTCAGTGGATAGAGCGTCGGCCTGAAGACTAAAGGGTCCCAGGTTCGATTCCAGTCAAGGGCATATACATTGGTTGCAGGCACATCCCCAGTAGCGGGTGTGCAGGAGGCAGCTGATCGATGTTTCTCTCTCATCGATGTTTCTAACTCTCTATTCCTCTCCCTTCCTCTCTGTAAAAAATCAATAAAAATATATTAAAAATATTTTGGGGTGGAAGGGACTCCACACTTCTACTCAATTAAGAGAAACATTTTTATCAGCACAGAGGTTTGTTTTTTTTTCTTATCGTGCCATGAATTCATAGGGAATGGGCTTCAGCAGCTCAGGCTCCTTTCCATGGGTTCTCACACAGTGGCTTCTCTGGATGGAGGAGGCTGACGCTTCAGTTAAACCCAGTTACCGTTCTCTTTGGCTTCCTTTTTCTGATCATTTCCCTTCACACGTTTCAGGAAGCTGTCTCGGCTCTTTGAGTGCTGAATATGCTCAATATGCACATTAACTCTCTTGTCAAGAATCTTGCCCTTAACTTGCCTGTTCACAACAATGCCCACCGCATGCTGGGTGGCACTGTAGACTCTTCCAGTTATGCCCTGTGACATGTGTGGGGCCTTCCTTTTTGAGCAGCGCCCGTTCCCTTGATGTCCACAATATCACCTTTTTGTAGATCCGCATGCATGTGGCCAAAGGAACAGTTCCGTGTTTTCTAAAAAAGCCTAGAGAAGATATAGTGGAGCCTCTCCTCTTTCCCTTGGTGTCAGTCATTTTGGCGAATTACTGGGAGATGGTGGTTCTGTCCAAAAGGAGTATACCTTTTTTTGTCAGATTGGCAAAACATATATTTTTTGGTGTTCTGCATAATTTTAGTAATTAGTTTGTCTGTTATGAGATTAAAAAGGTTGAAAATCACTGCTGTAGGTAATTAACTTGGTGGGAAGTATTTGAGAGTGCATAAAATGAATTCCACTTATATTATTTTTCTTTTTGTATCCTATAGCAGTGCACTGCTTACAAAGATGAATCTAAAAATGTTTGTTGTACTTCATTTCTCTGACCAACATATTAGGTATATCCAATTTCTCTTTAATTTTTTTTATTTACAAGTTTAATTAGTTGAGGTTTGCTTTCCAAAAGCCAATTGAAAAATATTAAAATCCAATATACCCAATTCCACTGAACCAAAATAATATTGGCAACCTTGGATAGATTAAATATGGTATGCTTAATAAAATGTAAAAAAACAAAGTTTCTAACTTCTCATAGCATGTTTTGTATAGGGACTCCTGCTGACTGAATTTTGAATGAGTTACTGCTGCCATCAAGTGTTAGAATTCACTCAAGTCACACCAATGCACAAGATGGCATGGCATTTTCAACTTAATAACACAATGCTGTCCATAACATAAAGCATAGCAAAACCATGCCATCATATGACACTTACCAGAATTTCAAAGGCAACAATGTAATTAAAGTCTGCCAAATGAAGTTGTAACTAGTTACTATAAAGGCCATATTTTGCTAAATTTACTTGATATATATGTCAAAGTGATTCCAAATTGACTTCAAATTACTTCCAGCCTCTCAGTGCTCATCCCTTTGTTTAATCCTTGCTTCTAACCAATAGGATATGGCAAAGTTGATGGATGTCACAAATGTCAAGTCTATGGATATGATACGTGTGTGTGTGTGTGTGTGTGTGTGCATTTATTATGCTAGAAAGCTCTAGGGAGTTCCTCTTTGCTTGCTTGATGGAGTAAGTAGCTGTGTTGAGGAAGCTGGTGGCCAGGGTCAGTGGGTAGACTCTAGAAACTACAATTGTTCCCTAAGACCAATAGGTTGTCTCTAAACCTGAAGGCATCCTCCAGCCAACAGACAGCTTAAAGGCTGGGCCCTCAGTTATTCAGCCACAAGGAAATAAATTATGCCAATGATAAAAATACTGTTGAGAGCAGATTTTCCAAAATTGAGCCCTAGGATGAGAACCCAAAGTGCCAGATGCCTTGATCACAGCCTAGTGAGACCCTAAGCAAAGGACACAAGTAGGCTGTTCCTGGACCCAGGATATTTGGAAAGTCTGAGAAAACAAATGTATGTTGTTTTCAGTAACTCAGATTATGAGAATTTTTTTATGAAACAATAGAAAACTAATCCTATATAATAAAAAGGTAATATGCAAATTAACCCCACACCCTCACAAGATGGCTGCCTACGACCAGGCCTGCAGGGGGCTAGTGAGGGACAGCCAAACGACTGAACAGCAGGCTGCAAGGGGCGACCAGGTCAGAGGGGAGGGGACTTGAGGGGTGACCAGGCCAGCAGGGGGGGGGCAGTTGGGGGTGATCAGGCCAGCAGGGGGCGGGCAGTAAGAGGCAACCACCTCAGTGGGTGGGGCAGTTAGGGGTGACCAGGCTGGCGGGGGGGGGGGGGGAGGGCAGTTGGGGGAGAACTGGCCAGCCAGGGGGACAGTAAGGGGTGACTAGGCCAGCAAGGGGGGGGTCAGTTAGGAGCAACCAGGTCAGCAGGAAGGGGGCAGTTGGGGGGGACCTGGTCAGCAGCAGGGGACACTTAGTGGTGACCAGGCCAGCAGGGGGGGCAGTGAAGGATGATCAGGTTGGCAAAAGGGGGGGGGGGCAGTTAGGGGCAACCAGGCAAGCAGGCAGGTGAGTGGTTAAGAGCCAGTGGTCCAGGATTGTGAGAGAGATGTCTGACTGCCGCTTTAGGCCCAATCCCAAGGGGTCCCCAATTGGAGAGGGTGCAGGCTGGGCTGAGGGGAATATCTCCCCCATGCACGAATTTCATGCACCAGGCCTCTAGTAGCATATATAAAAACATGGTAAATGTGTTGTAATTTAATATTGAATCAGGCCATTTCATTTTTCAGTGTTTAAAGAATAGGGTTCAATTAAAATATCTCTTTAAAATTCCTTAATTGTATTTCTGAAGGGTGTGTTTTGTACATTCTGATGTTAATTTTCTTGGATAATTAACCAGTACATGAACAATTTGTATTATAACGCCGATATGTTCAAAAACTAAAAATCATAAATTGTAATTTGCTGCTTCTCTTACAAGAGAAGAGTAGGGTGAGGCAATAATGTACTAATGTTTTTGATAGAAGAATGAAAAAAGTATATATCTATAACCATGAAAAAGTATATAAAGCCAGCATTATTTGTATAAAGTTCACAGAAACTGATCAAAAAGTGGCAAGCAGCCCTAACGGGGTTGATTCAGTGCATAGAGCATCAGCCTGTGGACTGAAGGGTCCCCAGTTCAATTCCGGTCAAAGGCATGTACCTTGGTTATGGGCACATCCCCAGTTGGGGGTGTGCAGGAGGCTGCTGATCGATGTTTCTCTCTCATCAATGTTTCTAATTCTCTATCCTTCTCCCTTCCTCTCTGTAAAAAAATCAATAAAATATATATATATTTTTAAATGGCAAACAAATTAACCTGTCAGTTAATCATCTATTTTAAAACAAAAAAGAAACTGATGGGAATTCCACTCTAGCAACATGGTAAATTTCTAAAACTCTTGATTAAAACCGAATTTATAGAATGCTAATATGCAAATAGACTGAACAGTGAGCGGAACCCAACGAACAACCAGTTGCTATGACGTATGCTGACCACCAGCGGGCGCGCACAAAACATGGTGGGCATCAGCAACAGGTGACAGAGCGCTGAACATGGCGGATGTCGGCTGCAGAGGACCAAGGCAGGGCACCGGTTGCTGTCATCCAGGCGAGCCTCTGGTGGTTACTGAAAATTCTTTGCTCCCCCGCTTGCTCCCTGGTCCTGCTGGGCACTCGCTCCTGCTTCTGGTGCCAGCCCCGCTCATACCCACTGCCGGCGCCAGAGCTGCCACTCTCACCTGCTGATGGGGCTGGCCCCGCTCGCACCTGCTGCTGGCGCTGGCCCCAATCGCTCTGCGCTGTCAGGGTGTGGGAGTGGCGGCAGCGGGAGTGGGGCTGCCAGCAGACAGGGAACTGGGGCCACGGTGGGAGGGGCCAGGCAGAGGTGTGGAGGATGGGACGAGACCTGCCCCTGTGCCCATTGCAGACTTGCAGCCCACAATTCCTTTCAAGGTGCACAAATTTGTGCACTGGGCCCCTAGTATTGTAGATGACACATGTCCTTAGAAAAATAAATCTTGAATATCACCAGTTTGCTTTGTGTTAAGCAGAGCAGGCAGAGAGTAACTATCAAATGTTTGATTCTACATCCAGAAAGGGACACTGGAGGCTAAAAGTGTCAGCACTCTGCTTTTGAGTCAAGCAGGCTTCCAAGGCAATGGTTAGAGTCCTGATCCAGGAACTCCCCCCACCACCACCACCCAATACTGTTCTCCATTTTCAACCAGGAATGCATAAATAAACTTTGCAAACTTCAGGCTTCCCACATTTTGTTTCTTGTCATTTAATGAAAGCACACATAGACTCAGGTTCCTAGTGGGAAGTGTTCCATTTTGCACAATTTCACTCACCACAGGAAAGTAATAAAGGGGATATACTCTGGGACAGTTTTCTCAAGCCTGGTAGCACTTGTTTGATATTTCCATAAAGTGGGTCAAGAGGACACAAGGGTGGAGATGCCTATTTTTGCATCACACCACAGGGTTAGTTATCTTTACATTTACTATATCAACTTCTTTAAAAGTTCTGAAGTGCCCTGACTGGTTTGGCTCAGTGGATAGAGCATCGGCCTGCGGACTGAAGGGTCCCAGGTTCGATTCCAGTAAAGGGCATGTACCTTGGTTGAGGGCACATCCCCAGTGGGGGTGTGTAGGAGGCAGCTGATCAATGTTTCTCTCTCATCAATGTGTCTATCTCTCTTTCTCCCTTCCTCTCTGTAAAAAAAAATCAATAAAAATACATTTTTAAAAAAAGTCCTGACGTATTCAAACATGATAATGATGCTATTTCATAGTTACTGAGTGCTACTGAGCACCTGAACTGATTTCATGCAGTTTCTTATTTAGTCCTTACACAAGCCTGTGGAAGAGGTACGAAACTACACTCGTGGCATGGATAAGGAACTGGAAGCTTACAGAGGTTAATGATTCCTGAGTTGAAGTAGAAACACCTCTATTTTTTAAAACAGCTCTTCTTTTTTGGAGCAGTTTTAGGTTCAAGCAAAATTGAGCACAGAGTACAGAGATTTCCTATATACTCCCTCTCCCCACTCACTCATACCTCCCGCATTATAAACATTCCTACTGAGTGGTACATTTGTTACAATGGATGACCTACACTGACACATCATTGTCGCCCAATCCCATAGTTAACATTGGAGTTCACTCTTGATGTTGTACATTCTATGGAGTTGAAAGAACTCAGGATGACATGTATTCACAAAATTGTACCATTCAAAGTAAGTTTATGTCTACTTAAATCAAAGTCCAAGGAGTGAGGAGAGAGAGAGAGAGAGAGAGAGAGAGAGAGAGTGGTTCCTCCAGGTGCATGCCCCTTGACTGGGAATCGAACCCACGACCCTCCTGCACAGGCCAACACTCTAGCCACACAGGCCAGGGCCAAGCCTTTATTCTTTACCCCATTCTTTAACTATAATACCATAAAGGCCGCCAATGTATGTGCTGTCTGGCCAATAACGAGACAAAAGGAAATACATACTATTTGTATTTTCAAGAACCCCTGGATTACATGACTGGACATTTGCGTCCTATATTACCATTAGCAAAGTGCTTTCTCATACTGGTCTCATTTGCTCATCGTAAGAATCCTATTTAAGGAGGGTGTGCAGTACAGCGTGCCGATGTTAAGAATTTAGGCTCTGGGGTCAAAGGAGCATAAGCTTAAATATTAGCCCTAAAGTTCATTAGCCCCACCACCTTGGGCAAATCAACCTCTCAGTTCCCCAAACTGCCAGGCGTGGCGACAACGCCCACCTCACAGGCAGGCGTGAGGGTCCTGTGCGTGAGCCCCAGCGCACAATAAGCAACGCAACAAAGGTTTGCCGTCCAGGCTCCTGGATCATGAGCCACTGCCCCCAGTGGCTGGAAGAGTAGGCACTGACCATAAGGCCAGGAGCGGGGCCCCGTTTTCTGACACGGAGAACTTTCTCCCTATCCCCCTTTCTCCTCGAAGGGGTTGGATATACGTTTATTAGTTTCTGAGTACACAGTTCTCCCACCCACCCCCACCCCACGGTCAGCCGCAGGGCCAGCTTCTACATGCCCACGCGGAGGTGGTTGGTACGAAGGGTTCAAGTACCAAGTGTGTCCTAAGAGGGGCAACAGAAACCCGGCCTCCAGCCCCGCTTAGAGTTGCGTCACAAGCCCCCTGCGAACGTTCACGGGGCACCTCATTCTGGTCCGAACCCAGCCTCCGCGCTCAGGAACGACCTCGACTCCAATTGGCTGTCGCCCAGGGCAACCAAGGACGCGGTGGCACGCGGGGCCTCCCGCCGGTACTTAAAGGCTGTCGTTGCCCGCGCCACCTCAGTCCGGCCAGGACGCCGGCGGAGACGCACCTGGGTTGAGAGGGGGGCATCGAGGTAACCGGAACCCCCTGCCTCCCCAGCTCGAACCCCTGCCAAGGCGGGGGTGTGGGGGGCGCCTGTCCTTCAGTGTTGCGCCTCAACACTTTCCTCCCCACCCTCTTTACACAGCGCCAGTCCCACCCAACCCGCCTGGGCGAGACCACCCGGGTGCAAAGGGCGAGAGATTCCCAGAGAAGAGCGAGTGAGCGAGCGGAGAAGAGGGTCTCTCTGGAGGGTAAGGCCGGATCTCAGCCAGGCACGTGGTGCTGTGCGGAGGGACACTGGGGGCCGAGGCTTCAGAACCTCGGATCTGGCCGAATTTGAGGACAGCGTTTAGGACGCTTCCACTTAGACCTCTCGGAGCTCCCTGAACCATGACCCAGACCCTCCATAAAAGGGAAGCCCCTCTTAACCTGGGCGGCGGCTGGGCAGCCTCTGCTCCGTTTCGCACTTGGTCCTCCTGCCACCGAAGGCGCAGGGGCGCCCCGATTTACAAGCGGCGGCAGCACTATGGCCCCAAGGCTGAGTATGAGCCCCAGAGGAAGCAGCCGAAGCCACGGTACGGCCCGGGCCCTTGGTTCCAACCACCCCAGAGTCCTTACTGGGGCATGTACTCTAACTGGGGGTGCTGGGGAGGGCCCTGGTGCCCACCTCCAATGGGATACCGGAAGCCCCCCAGCCCTGGGCTAGTGGCCCGAATGTATGGCCTGCACCCCATCTGCCTTTGCTGCTGCTTCTGCTGGCGTGGGCCCTGGAACCCCGGCTGGGCGAGGGCCCCTGTCCGCAAGAAGCGCTGGGGCCGCAGGGGTCGTGGCCTGCGCCGCCAGCCTAGCCGCCCCGCCCCAAGGAGCCCATCGGTGGAGGTGAGCCCCCTGCTGCAGCCGGTCGACCTGTACGGGTGGCGGGCACCTGGCCTGCAGGCGCCGCGCAACACCACCCAGTTCATCATGAACCAGATCTACGAGGACATGCGGCAGCAAGAGGAGCTGGAGCGCCAGCAGGAGGCGCTGCGGGCTCAGCAGGCCCAGGCAGGCGGAAACGATGCGCCTCCCAGTGGTGGTGAGGAAGACGCAGAGATGCAGGACACTTTGTATGGCTTTGGGCAGAATCCCTCTCTGGCCTTTAGTCCTGCCCCGGAGGAAGAGGAAAACCATTCTCCGGCCCCACAGCTGGTGGAGGAAGAGGAAGAGGAGAAAGATGAGGAGGAGTGTGATGAGGAGGAGTGTGATGAGGAGTGTGATGGGAAGGACGAAGAGAGTGAGGAAGAGGAGAGTGAGGAGGAGGAGGATGAAGAGGCAGAGGCCCAGGATGAAGAGGAGGTGGAAGAGGCTGAAGATGTGGAGGAGGCGGTGGAGGAGGAGGAAGCGGAGGAAATAGAAGAGGAGGAGGAGGGGCTAGAGGAGGAGGAGCAGAGAGGGGAAGAGAATCATTTGCCTCTGGAAATGCCCTTATCATTCCTGATGGCCGAGGAAGAGAGAGCGAACTTTATAGACTGTTCTCATTTAAGCCCAGAACAGGTCATTCCCAAAGTGTCACAGGAAGCTCTCCTCATGCTACAGGACACTGACTGTTAGAAAGGGATTTGAGGAATGGGATGGATTAGCAACATATTAAAAACTAAGTAAAAAGTGAGTTCCATTAATAAAAATATCCATGTAAACCCTTTCTTTGGCCATTATAAAAATTGGTGTGTTTGTGTGTGACTATGGGTGGGGGAAGGGGAGCTTTCAAACATAATTTAATTCAAAATGATTAAAGGCCAAATATTTTATTTACTACAGTTTGAATGTTTTCATTTGCTGTTTTCCTTTCTAGACATCCAACTTTTCTTCTTAATTCTGGTGCTACTGAAAACGTGTTTTTTTTTTTTAACATAACAGTTATATGATTATCTACTTAATGGGCTTGAAATCAATGGCTATTTTAACTGTTACATCCATAAGGAGCACATGCCATTTCTACTGAATATCCATCAGTGCTCTTAACCTGATAACTTATTTTATTAAAACTATTTATTTAAACATTTCTTGTAGATGTTTCCACCTTCAGAGTTGATTTTTGAGGGCTGTATTTTGGTAGCCCCATTCTCGGTCTCCATGGCATTGCTCATTTACAGTTCTTGTTCCACAGTGCCATGGATCTTCCTCAGAAGAACATGAAGTTGCTTCTGTGGAACTGGTTCTCTGCCATGGCCTCAACAATCCATACCATGCATGGAGAAGATGCCCCATGGTCAGAAGTCAACTTGCACATCTAGTTAAAACCCAAGGTAACTGCAAGCAATGGAACATAGTTTAGATTTTGAAGCCTTCCTAGATATATTCCTTGTCATAAGTTCACAGGGACCATAAAAATAATTTTTGCAGAATTGATTATTTTAAAGATTATTGACATTTTAGGGTAGAATACCATTTCTTTACTTATAAAAGAATAAAAGATATGTAAGTGCAAGCTTGCATGTGCTAATTTCTAATGTCACTACAGAAAATACATTATTCAAAAACAATAGCTTTTATTCAGACTTTTTTTTAGAACTAATACATTTCTTCCTGAGCCCTTAATTGTCAACTTAAAAAAGTTTCCATCCATAGCATATTTCCAGAATAGATGGACTCCATAGATGAAGAATTTAAGCCTGCTATTTCAAAAATTATATCTTTTGACAAACTGTACTTCTAAGTATAGTTTTAACCAACAGTATTTATTTGGTGAAGACTGTATGGTGATTGATATCTTACCTGGATGTTGAGTTTTCCTCAGCTAGCCCAGTGTGTTGCAGCTATCGGGGTGATAAGCTTAAGCTGTTGAAAAATAATAGAAATAAAAATAAAGTATTAAATGAAATTATATTGCTTCTCACTTCTTATTATTTAAATATCAGAAATCTATTCGGCAGTATACTTCAATAGCCAACAGGATGAACAGAAGAAGAAAAACGAATTCAAGCATTGTAAGAATTTTTTAAAAATATATTTTATTGATTTTTTATAGAGAGGAAGGGAGAGGGATAGAGAGGTAGATACATCAATGAGAGAGAAACATCAATCAGCTGCCTCCTGCACATTCCCTACTGGGGATGTACCCGAAACCAAGGTACATGCCCTTGACCAGAGTCGAACCTGGGACCCTTGAGTCCGCAGGCCGACACTCTATCCACTGAGCCAAACAGGTTAGGGCGCATTGTAAGAATTTTTAAATGACACCAAACACTCCAAAATATAGCAGTGAATAACCAAACATTTATTTATACTCTAAGAAATAATTCCCTGAATGATGCAATGTCTGAGTTCCGTATAAAAGTAGTTTAAAATCAGCTACCTATATGCATCTATAATTTATATATGAAGAGGGAAATCAAGAATTCTGCTTCTAGTCAATCCCAATACTGGTCAATAAACCTTTACAAGGCATAGCTCCAAAACACTTCATCCGTGATAAATATTCCCAAGGTCTTAAGTATGTTCTCATTAAAGAAACCCTTTCATTTAGGATTGAATTTTTTACAATCACATCTGGACAATTCTCAATTTATTTTGCAAAATATTCTACTTTTAAATTAAAGATTCAACACATCGTCTCTACACACACAAGGCATTATCCACTAGTCATTGTAAAACATGTAAACCTGAGCAATGACTCAGAACTTCACCCTAGTTTATGTACCGTAAACCAAGAAATATTTACTAAACTACTAGGGGTTAAGCACTGTGAAGAGGGTAAGGGTACAATGATGAATAAGCAAACCCCCTACTCTCATGTTGCTTATAGTGCGGTAGAAAATAAAAACATTGGTAAATGAAGAGTTGGAAAAATTACTTGCAGCAACTATTCTGAAGGAAATGTACCACTATGAAAGGATATGTCATAAGAAAACCCAAGAGTGAAGCTGGAGGTGTTTTCTGTGGCCAGCGGAAGCTCTGAGTCTAAAGGCCGAGAGCTAGGAGGAGCTTGAGCCTTGGAAGAAGTGAGGACAGGGGGCCAGGGTGTTCTGAAGGAGTGGCCAATGAAAAGCAAAAGAGGTAAGCAAAAGCCATATTACCTGTACATTTCTGTGCTATCCATACCTTCTGAATAGACACCTACAAAAATTAAAGGACAAAACATCTGATTTATTCACATTCTTTATTAGACAGGTATTGTGATGCTCGCTACTAATCCTGGATGCTGATAGGAAATAATTAAATCATATCAGGGGGTGGGGGATTTGGTCATCCAGTTCACCTATGACCCTTTTCAGAAACCTCCCTTACATGATCATGTAATGATGGCGCCCTGGGGATTACCGCTCAACATGACTGGAGCACCATAGTTGCAAACTCCCTCAGAGAACCTCTGCACAGCTTGTTCAGTACAACTTGATGATTCAATAGTAACAGTGTTAATATGGCTTAGAATACACCTAGTCATTCGTGTTAGAGGTAAGTGTACACTTGAAGAAAACACATTAAAAAAATAAGCTCATTGTTAAGTAATATCAAGTTTGTTGAGTGAACACAATGGTAATGAAGTGCTACTTAGTCATTTCTTTCAAGAATGGAGGTATTTTTTTTGTCATTTGTCAGAAAAATAACACAAATGATCAGTTTATTTATAAGGTCTGGGCTTGAAGAATCTTTGCTGTCTATTCTTAGATGTTTTTACAGGTAGAGATTCTTATATTTTCCTTTTCTAGTGACTGACAACAGCATTTGTTGATTTATCTTCATTACTTAGTCTTCACAGTACTAGTAAGTTAAAGAGATTTTTCCTGTGAAAACTTAGCATTTTAAGGATGGCAAATATACTTAACATTTAGAGATCAACTCTGAATTCTGAATATATATGCATATAAAGACAGTAATTCCACCATAGTTTCATTAAAATATGGTGGAATAACCTGTCAGCTACACCAAACCTATAGCATCTTCAAAGGAAATGATACTCATATCACCCCATATGAGTAAGGAAGTAGGATAAGAAAAAAGGCTTCTTGCCCTGGCCAGTGTGGCTCAGTAGGTTGGGCGCCATTCCTTGCACAAAAAGGTTGCTGATTTGAATCTTGGGTAGGACCCATGCCCAGCTTGCAGGCTCAATCCCAGATAACATGCCTGTGTGAGGCAGCGCATTGATGTTTCTCAATCTCTCTCTCCCTCTCCCTCCTTTCTCTCTAAAAATCAATAATATAGAAATTATTTTTTTAAGAAAATGGCTTATCTTTTAGCAGAATAATAAAATATGTGCAGCTATGTTGTTTATATTTAGGCAGGTTCAAATTAATACAGTCACAATTGAAAATTACTCTTAATGCTTCTGAATCACTTTGGCCTTGCTATCTGCGGATTTAGAGCAAAATCAGAAAGTGGCTCTAAACTGTTTAGTATTAGCCTTGTTCTGCACCAGTTTACTTTTAGCTCCTCAATGGAACATAGCCTCACATCAAGGTCAGCTGATGGAAGAGAAGAGTTTGGGCATCTGTGTGTGGGCACTGCTGCCTCAGAGACCTATCGCGGTAGCCTCATGTGTCTGTTTCCTCCGTCCCTCTCAGGCCTGTTGTGAAGACCAAATAACCAAATATTTAAGAAGAATTGCATTACAGACTTAACTCACTATTAATCGTTATACACTAAACTACATTTTATAATCAAAATTATCAACAATATCTCAACATGAGATCAGCCTAGATTCATTAACAAGGCTCAGGAAATCTCATCTCACTGCAATTTTTTTGGACTGAGATAACCAATCACTTAGCTTTTACCACTGAACTAAGAATGAATCTACTGGTTCTTGAAATTTAGTTTTAGCTTCTGTATACAAAAAGTGTACAAATGCAATGGTCTGGTGCCTTGATATTGGCACCAGCAATATTGGCACCACCTGAGAGTGTGTTAGAAATGCAGCTGCCTTAGCTCCAACGCAGATCTACTGAGTTAGAATCTGCCTTGTAGCAAGGCCTCTAAGTGGTATAGATGCATGTTAAAGACCCAGATGCTCTGTGGTGCAGGCATTGCAGAGCCCTCATAAGAAGTTCATGTTTAAGATTGTGGTTTGTAGGTTCAAAAGTTCCATTATTTATTACTTTAGTGTCCTCAGGAATGTTACCGACATTGGCCTTCTCATTTTCCTTATCTGTAGTATCTACCTCTTGGGATTAAATGAGAATATGAGGAGTAAATGAGCCAATACTTAGCCAGTACTCAGAACAGTGATATTTAATATTTACCAGTTGTATTAAGAGTCTTATGCACAGATGAGACCATTTACATATAATTTATTATGTAAAAGTCATTTGCTAATAATTAGAACAACCCAAAATGTAAAATCTCACAAGATAAAAAAGTGATTAATTAACTTTGCCTTGTTTCTCCTTGGATAACTACAATCAGAAAATCTACTTTGAGTGGCACATACCATTGTACAGACTATGAGAACCAATTAAATCTCTGAGCTGGATTCATCCTCAAAATACACTTCCTGGCCTTTATGTCCTCCTCCCACAGCTAGTAAATGATGTTTCATTTCTTCCTGACATAATATCTTAATGTCTCGTGCTAAGAATTACCCATTTGAGTCAGGACAATTCTTCCCCATATAAGCAATGGATATTAGAATGCATTTTTTCAAACACAAAATACATGGATCATAATGCTGATACTTGACAAAGTCTTATGCTGTACCTAAAGATACTGAAAATTCCAATAAATATTAAATATCTGCTATAGACACTTGTTATTCAGAACATAGACATAGATTCCAAAAAACATTTGAGCATATGCAGGATTTTTAGCATGATCACATTTAAACATAACCACACTGTGAACTAATGCTTTACTTTCCTTCTACAGATGAAGAAACTGAAATTCAAAGAAGTAAATTGAGAACTCTAGTACTCTATTTTGAGTTCAAAGTTGTGGGTACACATGTTATTGGAACATATCTCTCTGTTGCCTTATTTAAAACACTCTGTTCAGGAACAAAACTTTTTTCATAAGCTTTTCCTGAGTCCCACGGAGGGTTGGAAAGAGGATATCAATAATATCTGCAATGTGGGGTTGATAATTGGGACACCTAAGCAAACGGTACTGGTATTTCTGCCTCCATTATAATTCCTAGTAGTAGTTTTGGAATGGATATAAATCATATGATGACAATCTGACAACTTGTCGTTTAATATTTTTTTGTATATGTGGGCCAATATATATGTATTAGGTGGGGAGAAAATTGAAGTACAATAAATTAGTCTATGATGTAGTTGTGTTGCTTCTTATCTATAATTAAAGTGAAATAAAAAGTTAACTTTAGAAAAATATTCATAAGAATTTTTAGGTAATTTTATAAGTGTGTAAAATAATTGGATATCATTCAGAATGATACCACATTATTGAAGGTTCTGTCTTATGCTATACCTAAAAGTAATATATTGGCATCTTCTGATGCTTTCATATGGCATTTGAACTTTTTATAGTAATTTACATTTTTGTTATAAAATACTGAGTAGTCTTTCCTATGAATACATTTAGATTTTTAGCATTCCACTTTTAGTTCTCATTGGGAAAGACTTTTAATGGGTATTAATTAATTACCAGCTCTCACAAAAGCCACTATTAGACATTTCATATGACATTTACCAATAAATAACACTACCAAAAGCAAAATTATAATGCTCTATATAATTGTAACTATAGATTGTAGCATTTGCATGAGCTGAGAGGTTATATGTAAAATGATAAGTTGAGGTCAAGAACAAGTGACTATATTTTTTTCCTCCAGTGGATTTTCCAAAGTCAATGTTCATCTTTATTTATTTTTTCTTAAAAGAGGAATATTTAATGCTTTTTTTCTTAAAAGAGTTTTGTGAATTCCATACTATTCCCTGCAATAAACCCATAATCTCAAGTTATATACTGGCACAAATATTTAAATACAAACAAAGTTAATAAACTATTAACTACTTTTCTCATTTACTTTATATTTTGCCTTCTTATGCAGAACCATATGCTGTACTACTAATAATGTATAGGTGCCACCTAGTGGCAAAGGTAATACATTTAAATGTGAACTGATCCTGGTGTTCCTGTTGTATTTACAGATGCATTTTTGGGAATACACACACACACACACACACACACACACACACACACATACATACAGGTACTGTAAACGTGTTGGTACAACCACCATATTAAGATATTTATATTATTTATTTGAATGTTTTGCCATATACCTTGGCTTTTAATATATTTTTGACCTATGAGACTAAGCCATAAATATAAACTATCAAAGTTTGTTAAAAAAAAAAAAGAGGGAAAACAGACTCACAAGTGTCCTTGGATTTCTATGAATTATTATTTTATATAATTATAAAAATTTAAACCTATTAATTATAGTTTATCTAAAGGCGTTCCTATAATAAATCTATTTTGAATTTTGACATTAAGACCACTAACATCAGCAATCTGCATCGACAATATATTTATATGTCCTTTAATAGAGATAGCAAGAGAAGATGACACAAACTTTATCTTTAATGCTTAAATTTTAAATCCAAATTGCTAAATGAAATAATGCTTAATACTTTAATCCTGAGAAACAAAAATGAGAATATGTGTTCATTGGCCATTACCTAGTTTTAAATGCAGGACTTGTGATAGTCACTTCCTTTCTGGCACTTGAGCATCACTTAATTTATTAGTGATAACAGCCACCAATTACAGCACAACTTGTTAGGGAAAGAGACAAACCTGCTTATTTGTTTGTCTGGCATCCGAGGATAATTAATATCTTTATTACTGCCCCATTTCCAGCTCTTTCCAGCTGCTTAACCACTTGTATTGGGTACAGAAATCAGTGGTAAGGATTTGCTCTGCCTTAGCCTGAGAGGCAGTTTCCACATTCACAACTTTGTTAGTCATGCGTTCATCAATTGCCCAGAGCACCTTTGGAAAGGTAGGCACTCCTGCTTTGTAATTCCTTCACACTCACTTTATTGACAATCCCATTCATCTTTTGAAATTATACTTAGTTGTCTGTAGTTCTCTTCTACCTAAGAATCCTATAGGGCAAGGAACTAATTTCCTATTTTCCATGCACCTAAAGAGACCTTAATAAACATTTTTAATATTGTGAAAAAATGAATGAAACTATGAAATGAATAAACCCATAATCTATTCAATAAATCTATGAAATGGACTATGATTATTAGGTAGTTCTAACAAGGAAGCATCATGACTTATTCATGATGTGTGACCTAAAACTAGTTTCAGTAGAAAAGCCTAGACAAGAGTGAGCAAGGAGGGAACCCAACCACAGCTCTTGCCACTCTGAACTCTGTTACATAAGAGTCAGGTCCTTGCGCATAGATGGACCCTCATAGGAACTGGACAAAAAATTATTTCCTGTAACAAGAAAGCTCTTGGCTTCCACTTGCTGGATCATGAATATGAACCGACTTAATAGTGCTCACAACAATGATTCTCCTCCTAAAGTGCCCCAGAACATACATTTTAAGTTTATTATAATTCTACAATTTAAAGTACCTGATTAAAAAATTTATGACAACCAACATTTGTTTTATTCCACGTTTAAATGAGCATTTGCTGAGACCTGTGTCAGGGCCTATGCTAAGCACATATGCTTAGTTTACCAGTGAGAAAGCTGATGCCAGCAGCCCTTGAACATCTTACCCACAGTTGCACAGCGAATGGGTGAAAGAGGTTGGAAGCCACACCGTCTGTTTCCTTCTATCATTGACTCTACTCTGTGAAATGCAGGGGAGAATAATGACAGTTTAAATTCAGTTCAGATTATTCAAGGACATAACTCCAAGTCAAACTCTTGCAGCCATACTGCGTATGATAACACTGCCCTGGAAAAACGCTGACTCTCAGTAATTGGTGTCCAAAGGTTTGTGATAAATTATTTATGAGATGAGAAGTTTTAAAGGGAGCAAAGAAGCAGAGTGAAAAACTGTGCTAGAATATTCACATCATTAGGAGCAATTTCTTGGCCCCTAGCCCCATTCTTCTAAAAGTATAAAGCTTATTCTGATTGCAGAATTCTTAATTATCTAAATGAGGAATCAGCTGCCACTAATGGAAGGTGGGTGGAAATGGAAAATTACTCACTACGGGCAGGAGAAGAGCCCGATGCTGCCACATGGCTGTCAGTTAGAAAAATATTACATACTGTATAAAAAAACAATGGCGGTAGCCAATATCAGGAGGTCATGGGGATAATGAAGAGTCCAAGTGTAAAGCTGAGAAAAGTTTACTATAAGGAAAATACCCGGAATTCTAGTAAGAATCTAAATTGGAAATAAGAACATGTAATGTATTACAACTCCTATGTCACTAAGATTATTACCAGACCCAGCCATAAACGGGGACAAAAAAGGGGAGTTTGAATTCTGGTGTACCTCAAAGCCCTACTTTCTTCACAATACTTTCTACTTAACATTGAAGAGGCTCAAGTTAGAGAGAACATGACCATACCATTGACAAGTCTCACCACTCCTTTAGTTTAAGGCAATATTTTTTCCTTATAAATCAACTATTAAATTCTACATATATTAGAAGAAATTTGGCAATTAATAATGCCCAATGAATATTTTAGCATGTATTTGTTTATGCAGTTCAGCAAAATTGTTGACTTAGACAAAAAGGACCCATAAGGAATAGAACAGGAAGAGATTTGATGGGAATTCAATGTGGTGACTCATTGTTGATAGAGGTTAGAGGGAGGAAGGTGATTGGTACAGATTACATAGACAAAACAGATCCATAAAGATTTTGTTAAAAGCCTTTAGTCAAGTGTGTTTTAAAATGCATATTTTTAAATAATTTAGGGTGTTCATTATTATTATCCATTTTTGTATGAAACCTATAGGACACTAAAGTTTAGACTCATAACAGCTACTTTACAAACAGAAAATATTCAGTTATTGTTGAGTTTAATATAACTTAGTGGTGTTACATGTGGGCTGCCAAGTAATTCAAATAATTTTACTAAATAGTAATCAAATGTCAAGTTAGTTACCCAAGTAGATAAATTCATAATTAATCTTAATATATATTAGAGTCTTTTCTATCCCATTACCGAATATATTAATGATTCCTAAAATTATATATGTGTGTAAATATACATATATATTTTAATATCACAAAATAGTTTTCTTTGGTGTACCACTATCTATTAATTACCAGTGGAGATGTTTAGTCTAATAATCATTTAAAAAGCAATGATAATAATTTATTCACCTTTGACTTACAATTATTAATTACTAGCAGCCCAGTGCACAGATTCGTGCACATTGAAAGAAAATTAATTAGAAGAAATATTTTAATACCACTATTTGCCTTTTTTCTATAATAGAAGTGTCAACCAAATTCATGATTGACAATAACTGATCAAAACACACATGTGCGACTGGTGCCAGCAAGAGCTTTATAAGTATAATGCATGCTCGAGTCAACTTAGCCTTTTATAAATATAGAACAAACTTGCTTAATTAAACCTGCTTTCTGATTTAGCTAAACGTTTTCCAGCTTAGTGAAGCACCCCAAATTCTCTTTCAGGTAATTGTCAGCAACACAGCAGTAAATATCACCATCAAGCAGATTATTATTATACATGATGCAGGGAGAATGAAGGGTAAAATATTTAACTGCAGCAGTGTTTGACTATATTCTGTGCAGGGAGAAAACCTGAAGTCATTTTCAAGGTCCACCATTTCTTACTTCTTTTCAATCGGGTCAAGTTTCTAAACTTCCTAACTCTCTGTTTTCTGGCTAATGAAAAGGAAATAGGATTCCACTGAGTCTCCCATCTACCTACTCCAGGATTTCTGTGAGGATCAAATGAGATGAGGCATGGGAAAATGCTTCACAAACATTTGGTTAAAGTGTAAAATGTTTGCACATGGCTACAAAGCAAGCTGTGTTCCTGGGCTGAAGAAACTGCAAGGAGGCTAGTCGCTAGGGAGAGGAAGCTGGGTGTTGCTATGTGATGTCATTACCTTGCACACTCAGAGACTGTTTCTGGGCTGGGCTGGGCTGGGCTGGACTGTGGGATGAATTTTGCACCATGGGGTCTCAGAAGCGTCGGCTGCGATTTGGTGGGGTGCTGCTCAGGGGTGGTGGGGGGGCCTGTGTCCCATTTGGGGGAAGCTGAGTGTTGCTTTGTCAGTGCCAGGTCTGTGGTGCTGTTTCTCTGTAAATGGCCAGTGTGCGTCAGGGCAACTCCTGCGTTGAGCATCTGGCCCCTAGTGGTCCATGTGCCTCATAGTGACCGTCGACCAGTCGGACACTTAGTATATTAGCCTTTTATATGTATACTAGAGGCCCAGTGCACGATATTCGTGCACTGGGGCTGTGGGGGTCCCTCAGCCCAACCTGCACCCTCTCCAATCTGAGAGTTTCTGTCTTTTTTTTTATTGCTTAAAGTATTACAAAGGGTATTACATATGTGTCCTTTTTTTTTCCCGCCCTTGACAATCCCCTGGCCTCCCCTACCCCCCAGTGTCTTATGACCATTGGTTATGCTTATATGCATGCATACAAGTCCTTTGGTTGATCTCTTATCCCCCTCCCTCCTGCCCCCCAACCCTCCCTGGCCTTCCCACTGCAGCTTGACAATCAGTTTGAGGCAGCTCTGCCTCTGTATCTATTATTGTTCATAAGTTTATAATGGTCTTCATTATCCATGAATGAGTGAGATCATGTGGTATTTTTCCTTCATTGACTGGCTTATTTCACTTAGCATAATGCTCTCCAGTTCCATCCATGCCGTTGCAAATGGTAAGAGTTCCTTCTTTTTTACAGCAGCATAGTATTCCATCGTGTAGCTGCATCTACTGATGGGCACTTAGGCTGTTTCCAGATCTTAGCTATGGTGAATTGTGCTGCTATGAACATATGGGTGCACATATCCTTTCTGATTGGTGTTTCTGGTTTCTTGGGATATATTCCTAGAAGTGGGATCACAGGGTCAAATGGGAGTTCCATTTTTAGTTTTTTGAGGAAACTCCATACTGTCTTACATAGTGGCTGCACCAGTCTGCATTCCCACCAGCAGTGCATGAGTGTTCCTTTTTCTCCACATCCTCTCCAGCACTTGTCCTTTGTTGATTTGTTGATGATAGCCAGCCTGACAGGTGTGAGATGGTACCTCATTGTTGTTTTGATTTGCATCTCTCGGATGATTAGTGACTTTGAGCATGTTTTCATATGTCTCTTGGCTTTCTGACTGTCCTCTTTTGAAATGTGTCTCTTTCTCTTGCTGCTTTTAAGATTCTCTCTTTGTCTTTTGCTCTTGGCATTTTAATTATGATGTGTCTTGGTGTGGTCTTCTTTGGATTCCTTTTGTTTGGGGTTCTCTGCGCTTCCTGGACTTGGAAGTCTATTCCTTTCACCAGGTGGGGGAAGTTTTCAATGTTCTGTAATTTTCTGAGTAGAGGTCTTTTACCTCTTTAGATAAGTTTGTTCCTAGGTAGCTTAATTTTTTTGGTGCGATGGTAAATGGGATTGTTTTTATAATCTCTCTTTCTGCAAGTTCACTATTGGTGTATAGAAATGCCTCAGATTTCTTGGGGGTAATTTTGTATCCTGCTATATTGCCAAATTCATGTATTAAGTCTAGTAGCTTTTTGATGGAGTCTCTAGGGTTTTGTATGTATAATATCATGTCATCTGCAAATAAGAAGTTTTACTTCCTCTTTTCTAATTTGGATGCCTTTTATTTCTTCTTCTTGTCTAATTGCAATGGCTAATACTTCCAGGACTATGTTGAACAAGAGTGGTGAGATTGGGCATCCCTGTCTTGTTCCTGTTCTTAGGAGAAATGGTGTTAGTTTTTGTCCATTGAGTATGATGTTGGCTGTGGGCCTGTCATATATGGCTTTTATTATGTTGAGGTATGATCCTTCTATTCCCACCTTGCTGAGAGTTTTTATCAAAAATGGGTGTTGGATTTCGTCAAATGCTTTTTCTGCATCAATTGATATGACCATGTGGTTTTTTTCCTTCAATTTGTTTATGTGATGTATCATGCTTATTGATTTACAGATATTGTACCATCCTTGAATCCCTGGGATAAATCCTACTTGGTCATGGTGTATGATCTTTCTGATGTACTGCTGGATCCGATTTGCTAAGATTTTGTTGATGATTTTGGCATCTATGTTCATGAGGGATATTGGCCTGTAATTCTCTTTCATTGTGTTGTCTTTACCTGGTTTTGGTATTCTGGTGATGCTGGCTTCATAGAATGAGCTTGGAAGTACTCCTTCCTCTTGAATATTTTGTAGTAGTCTGAGGAGGATAGGTTTTAGTTCTTCCTTGAATGTTTGGTAAAACTCCCCTGAGAAGCCGTCTGGAACTGGGCTTTTGTTTGCTGGAAGCTTTTTGATGACTGCTTTGATTTCTTCCATAGTTATTGGCCTATTGAGATTTTTAGATTCTTCCTGATTGAGTTTTGGAATGTTGTATTTTTCTAGGGATTTGTCCATTTCCTCCAGGTTGTCTAGTTTGTTGGAGTAGAGTTGTCTGTAGTATTGTTTAACAATCATTTGTATTTCTGTGGGGTCTGTTGTTATTTTGCCTCTATCGTTTCTGATTTTGTTTATTTGTGTCCTCTCTCTTTGCTTCTTGGTGAGCCTGGCTAGAGGTTTGTCAATCTTGTTTATCCTTTCAAAGAACCAGCTCTTGGTTTCATTGATTTTCTATATTGTTTTTTTGGTCTCTATATTATTTATTTCTGCTCTAATCTTTATTATCTCCCTCCTTCTGCTCACTTTGGGGTTTTCTTGTTGCTCTCTTTCTAATTCTTTGAGTTGTAGAGTTAGATGTCTTACTACCATTTTTTCTTTTTTTTTTTTAGATAGGCCTGTAGGGCTATAAACTTCCCTCTCAGGACTGCTTTCATTGTGTCCCATAAGTTTTGGATTGCTGTGTTTTCATTGTCATTAGTTTCAAGGATGTTTTTAATTTCTTCTTTGATCTCATTGGTAACCCAATCAATATTTAATAACATGCTATTCAGCTTCCAAGTGTTTGAGTATTTTGGGTTGTTTTTATTGTAGTTCATTTCTAATATTATGCGATCGTGGTCTGAGTAGAAGCTTTTTATGATTTCAATCTTCTTGAATTTGTGGAGACTTTGCTTGTGACCCAATATGTGGTCTATTTTTGAATATGTCCCATGAGCACCTGAGTGGAATGTATATTCCGCGGCTTTGGTGTGAAGTTCTGAAGATGTCGATTAAGTCCATCTGATCTAGTGAGTCATTTAGGATTGCTGTTTCTTTGCTGATTGTTTGTCTAGAGGATTTATCCAGTGATGTCAGTGGTGTTTTAAAGTCCACTACTATGATTGTATTGTTGTCGATCTTTCCTTTGATATCTTCCAGGAGTTTTTTTATGTATTTGGGTGCTCCTGCATTGGGTGCATATATGTTTACCAGGGTTATATCTTCTTGTTGTATTGATCCCTTTAATATTATGAAGTGGCCTTCCTTATCTCCTCTTATGGCCTTCACTTTGAGGTCTATTTTGTCTGATATAAGTATTGCTACCCCAGCTTTCTTTTCATTTCCATTTGCCTGAAAGATATTTTTCCATCCCTTCACTTTCAGTCTGTGTGAGTCCCTTCTAATGAGGTGGGTCTCTTGTAGACAGCAGATGTATGGGTCATGTTTTTTTATCCATTCAGCCACTCGATGTCTTTTGGTTGGAGCATTTAGTCCGTTTACGTTTAAAGTTATTATTGAAAGGTACTTGTTTGTAGCCATTTCTTTTTTTCTGTGGCTGTTTTCTTTCTTTTTACACCAGTCCCTTTAGCATTTCTTGCATTGCTGGCTTGGTGGTGATAAACTCCCTTAGCCTTTTTTTTGTCTGTGAAGCTTCTTATTTCCCCTTCAATTTTGAATGATAGCCTTGCTGGATAGAGTATTCTTGGATTCAGTCCTTTGCTTTGCATCACTTTCTAAATTTCCGTCCATTCTGTTCTTGCCTGATGTGTTTCTGTTGAGAAATCATTTGATAATCTGATGGGAGATCCCTTGTATGTAACTTTCCATCTCTCTCTTGCAGCCTGTAAGATTCTCTCTTTGACCTGAACATTTGCTATGGTAATTATGATGTGTCTTGGTGTGGGTCTTTTTGGGTTCACCTTGTTTGGGACTCTCTGGGCTTGTGTGACTTTTTTCTTCCCCACTTCAGGGAAGTTTTCTGATATTATTTCTTCCAATAGGTTTTCTAATCCTTATTCCTCTTTCTGTTGTTCTGGCACCCCTATTATTCGTATGTTGTTTTGTTTCATGTTGTCCCAAAGCTCCCTTAGACTCTCCTCCTGTCTTTTAATTTTTTTCTCCAATTGAAGTACAGTTTCGTTGTGTTTTGCTTCCTTGTCTTCTAATTCAGTAATTCGGTCCTCCGCTTCTCCTAGTCTACTCTTGATACTTTCAATGGTGTTTTTTGTTGTAGCTATATCGCTCTTCATTTCTTCTTGGGTCTTCCATAAGTTATTGATTTTTTTCATCTGTTTCGTCTTGCTTTTTGCATAAGTTGTTGATTTTTTCCTCCATCCCATTTATGCTCTCTAGGACCCTTATTCTGAATTATTTTTCTGTCATGTTGCATGCCTCTGTATCGCTTAGCTGCTTTTCTGGTGAACTCTCCTTTTCTTTCCTTTGGGGGTTTCTTTGTCTACCCATGTTTGATCTCACCAACATCTAGTTGTTGAGTCGTTCAGTGGCTGCTCCCTGGGTGGCAGTGGCTGCTCCCTGGGTGGCAGTGGCTGCTCCCTGGGTGGCAGTGGCTCCTCTGGCTGTGGTTGCTCCTTGGTCGGTTGTGGTAGCAGCTGCTCCTCCATTGGTAGCAGGTCCTCTGGTGGGTGTTGTTCACAGCTGTGGTGGCTCTTCTGGCTGTTGGAGGGAGGCTTCACACACAGCAACTGTTCCCCAGACAGAGCGTTTGGTGATCAGGAGGCCGCTGTTGCTTGGATCTTTTTGTGGGGAGAAGCAGGGCTTGAAAGCCGTTGCCTCCAGGTTAGTATTCGTTCTCTGGATGCCGGTAACAGCCACTCAAGATGGCGAGGTCTCACGGCTGAGCCGGCGCTTTGGGGGAGGTTTCAGCCTCAATCTCTAACCGTCCCCTTTTTCTAGGAGTTCTCTGTCTTTCCTGGCTGTAGATTGTCTCTCAGCTGAATCTCCTCTGCTTATTCAGGCTGTATGTTACTCGTTTCAGCTCCTCGCCCTTATCTGCTCCAGGACAAAGCACCGACACGTCTATCTAAACCTCCACCATTTTACCTGTCTCCAAGAGTTTCTGTCTTTACAATCATATGAGCGAATTGTCTGAGACCCCCAACCCAGTTTGGTTTGTTGCTCACAGAATAATAGAGGCATTTTTTTTTTCTTTGCTTCATTGGTGGAGATTTCCTGGAATTTTTAGGATATCTTCCCTTTAATTTTTTCCTAGACACTCTGATTTTAGTTCTGTGTCTCACCTTTGCTTTTCTTCCATCCCCCACTGCAACAGTAACTGGCTCCAAACTCACTTTGATCTAGTGTCTAGGAGAGCCGCCTGTCACCAGAACTATGACTCCCAGCATTCCTGTTGCTCCCCACACTCTGGGCTTCTGCTTCTGGTCCTAGGGCTGCCATCAGAACAACAATTCCCAGAATTCACGGTGCTCCCTGTGCTTCTGGGAGTGACCGAGGGGGTAACATCCCCCCAAGCCGCTAGCTCGCCCTCTCTGCTCTCCGCCTGGCACCTGTGTATGCAAATTAACCCACCATCTTTGTCAGGTTAATTTGCATACTTACTCTTGATTGGCTGGTGAGCATAGCAGGGGTTGGTCAACTTGCATGTTTCTCTTTTATTATATAGGTTAGAGAGAGATACTTTCTATGCTAAATTAACTTCTTAATTTTTTTTGTTTTTCTATTTTTCTGTGAGAAAGTACTACATTCCATAAAATACACTTAAAGCAGGGAGCAGATCGATTCATGAGGCCATTCATTACTTCTCTCACTCACTCATGGTGTTTTATGTTCCTACTAAATACCAGGTATTATTTTAAGTACCATAGCTACATCTAAGAATTATATTCAAAATATTAAACCATGGGTACTTTGGGCACCAGTTAATCAGAACAAACACTGACCAAATAGCACCCTGGAAATGACTGCATATAAAACACAGTCTACACTCCCATGGGGTTTACCACTTACTGGGGGAGATTGATGTGTTAATAGGCAGTCACCAAACAGCATGAAAACTATTTTAAAATGGTAAACACAGGACAATAAAATTTGTTCAAATAACCCATTAAGTTGTTTTCTCCCTGTTTATGGTCTACTCCATAATTCTTTTTTTTAAATTAAATCTTTATTGTTCAGATTATTACAGTTGTTCCTCTTTTTTCCCCCCATAGCTCCCCTCCACCCGGTTCCCACCCCACCCTCTGCCCTTAACCGACCCCCCCCCCATGTCCTCATTCATAGGTGAAAGATTTTTGTCCAGTCTCTTCCCACATTCCCCACACCCCTTCCCCGACACCCCCCGAGAATAGTCCACTCCCTTTCTATGCCCCAGATTCTATTATAATCACCAGTTTATTCTGTTCATCAGATTATGTATTCACTTGATTTTTAGATTCACTTGTTGATAGATGTGTATTTGTTGTTCATAATTTGTATCTGTACCTTTTTCTTCTTCTTCCTCTTCTTTTTTTTTTAAATATATTTTATTGATTTTTTACAGAGAGGAAGGGAGAGAGATAGAGAGTTAGAAACATCAATGAGAGAGAAACATCGATCAGCTGCCTCTTGCACATCTCCCACTGGGGATGTGCCCACAGCCCAGGTACATGCCCTTGACCGGAATCGAACCTGGCACCTTTCAGTCCGCAGGCTGACGCTCTATCCACTGAGCCAAACCGGTTTCGGCTTCTTCCTCTTCTTAAAGGATACCTTTCAGCATTTCATTTAATACTGGTTTGGTGGTGATGAACTCCTTCAGCTTTTCCTTATCTGTGAAGCTCTTTATCTGACCTTCAATTCTGAATGATAGCTTTACTGGATAAAGTAATCTTGGTTGTAGGTTCTTGCTATTCATCACTTTGACTATTGCTTGTCACTCCCTTCTGGCCTACAAAGTTTCTGTCCAGAAATCAGCTGACAGTCGTATGGGTACTCCCTTGTAAGTAACTGAATGTCTTTCTCTTGCTGCTTTAAAGATTCTCTCTTTGTCTTTTGATCTTGGCATTTTAATTATGATGTGTCTTGGTGTGGTCCTCTTTGGATGGCTTTTGTTTGGGGTTCTCTGAGCATCCTGGACTTGTAAGTCTATTCCTTTCACCAGGTAGGGGAAGTTTTCTGTCATTATTTCTTCAAATAGGTTTTCAATATCTTGCTCTCTCTCTTCTTCTGGCACCCCTATAATTCGGATGTTGGTACGCTTGAAGCTGTCCCGGAGGCTCCTTATACTATCTTCATATTTTTGGATTCTTTTTTCTTTTTGCTTTTCCAGTTAGGTGTTTTTTGCTTCTTTGTATTTCAGATCTTTGACTTGATTCTTGCGATCCTCTAGTCTGCTGTTGGAAGTCTGTATAATATTCTTTATTTCAGTCAGTGTATGCTTAATTTCTAGTTGGTCCTTTTACACAACCTTGGGGGGTCTCACTAGACTTCTTGAGGATCTCATTAAATTTATCAGCGGTCTCACTAGATTTCTTGAGTATCTCACTAAGTTTATCGGTGGTTTCTAGAAAATTCTTGAAAAACTTTAAAAGTGTGGTTTTGAACTCTATATCCAGTAGTTTGTTTTTCTCCATTTCTGTCATTTGTGACCTGTTTCTTTGTCTTCACATTTTTTAAGCTTTCCTGTGTTGATGGAGTGGCTTTCTATGCTAGGTGTCCATTAGAGCCCAGTGGCTCAGCCTCCGCAATTACCTGAGGTGGACACTCTTGGTGCACCCCCTTGTGGGCTTTGTGCACAGTCTTGTTGTAGTTAAGCCTTGATTGTTGTAGGTATCACTGGGAGGAATTGGCCTCCAGGCTAATTGGCTGTGAGAATCAGCTGTGTCTGCAGTGGGAGAACTTCTGTGCAGGAAACAACCTTTTGGGGCAAGACTTGCTTCAGTGGGGCTTTGGTGCTCACTGAGTCTGCCACCTGAGCGTGTCCCTAATGGATCAGAGGAGTTGTAATCTGGATGGTCCCACTCTGACCACTGGGTACACTGGCTCTTGGATCTATAAGGAGGTGTTAATTTAGCCTCTGCCTGAGGTTACCCAGCAGGAGCCCAGCTATGAAGCAATGCAACCTAGTGTGGGGCTTGGGCCTTCTTTTGGATGTTCTGGGTTTCTCTGACATGTTGCAGTTTGTGAGGTAATTTTCCAATTGCAAAGGGTCAGGCCTTTCATATGCAAAAAACCTCTGTGCACAGCTTGGGTGGGGCAGGGTCTCATGGGATCAACAGGGTGGAGCAAGCAGCTATGGCTGTTCCTCAGTCCTGCCCTAAGGGGCCTTGCTTCTCAGTGTCCCTGTAATCTCTGCAAGCACCTCTGAGAGAAAGCCACTCTCGAGTTCTGACTGATGCCAGTCCAGTTTCTCCCGTATGAGTCTGGGTCCCCAGAGACTCGCCCGGAACTGGAGGTCAGAGCAGTCGGGAGCTTGAGACTCCCTCCCGGTTGACAAAGACAACCTTGTCCTCAGCTGCCAGTCTTTTCCGCGAGTGACTCTGTACCTCTGAACTTTACTTCCGCACCTCCTCTGAGTCTCAGCGTGCTTTTCTCTTTCCTTCTAGTTGTAGAATTTCCACTCAGCCAGTCTTCCTGTGGTTCTGGATGATGTCCGTTTTGTCTTTTAGTTGTATTTTCGAAGTGGTTGTGGAAGGCAGCCATTTCTGGTGTTTACTTATGCCGGCATCTTGGTTTCTCCCTCAGCAGAAATCTTGATAGTGGACCTTGTGCTCCCATCTGTGTGTGTGTGTGTACATCCGCAGTCACGCTCAGACACTCCTTGATTTGCATGGTCCCTCGGCATCCATGAGCACTCTTCAGCACCTGCCTTCTCCAAGACAGCGCCGCCTGCTTGAGTTTCCCCCCTCGGATCTACCCAGAACCAGGGAAGTCCAGGCACCTGGCTCTGCCTTCCCCAGAGTAGGCTGTGAGAGGGGCGCTTGCACTGGCGCTCCTCGACCAGCAGAGGGCACGATGGCCCGCTGAAGCGTTTCCAGGTCTTGGAGAGGACTTGGGAGATTCCGCAGGTGCCCAAGGAGCCCCGCAGGGCACCTTCTCCACGACTTGCAGGGCGGCATCTCTGTTTCCAGGGTCGAGGAGGGGACAATACATATTTAGACAGGCTCAGGTGGGCCCAGGACAACCCTCTTTGGCAATGGCGGATCCGGGGCTGTGGGCTATGGTGGAAAACCTCGAGGATGCTTGAGCCTCTGGTCACACATTTCCCAGCCTCTCCTGGGTAGCAAGAGCAGTGACAGCCCACCAGGGAGGGATTAGAAATGTTTGGGGGGCCCTAGTGAGCCACACAAGCCTCCTGGGTGTGCGGGGCTGCTGATCCCGGGAGGGTACACGGATGTTTTTGTGCATTCGCCGCCAATCCACCCAGGTTCACATCAACACGGCTGTACATGCGCCTCGGAGGGGGACCTGGAACCATTGCAGACATTAGTCCCAGGAGTGGAGGCCCAGCTCCATGGGACGGAATTGCGGATGGGAGTGCTGGAAGCTCTGGGAAGCCTGTGCCATGGGCTGATGGATTCCAAGACGCAGGGCACGCCTTGGCAACAGAACTGAAATCAATGCGCACAGCAATGTTCCTTCCCTCTCGCCCCCAGCCCCCGCCCCCAATGATCCATCACCAAATGCACAGCCATAAAAATCATGATGTGCAGCCTGGCTGTTGGGCTCAGTGGATAGAGAGGCAGCCTTCGGACTGAAGCGTCACCGCTTGGATTCTGTTTCAGGACAAGTACCTGGGTTACAGGCTCCATCCCTGACCTTCCTTGGACGGGGTGGGTGCAGTAGGTGACCTCTATTTGTGCCTCACTCACATTGAAGTTTCTCTGTGGGTCTAGCCTCCTCCATTTCACCCTCCCTAAAGATCAATGGGTAAGTATCCTTGGGTGAGGATATACAAAGAAAAAAGGAAATACTTACGTGAGTATCCAACTCTGCCATAATTGCAGAGTCCTTGTCCGGGCACACACCCTCCCCACCCCCACCCAGTGCTCAGCCCCAGGCTCTACCGCCAGCCCCTGCGCCTCTCCTGCTGCTGAGATCACTGGCATGCTGGCACGGACCGGTGCCCCTTCTTCTTCTTCCTCCTGTTCTCCGTGGGTCCCCCTCTGGGACCAGGGCCTTGGCCAGTGCCCTTGGCCCCCCAAGGGAGGACGTTCCCGGCTGGGTAGTTGAGCAGGTGGTCGGTCCTGCCCCCTCTGCTCCAGGACTGGTGAATAACGAAGGCTTGGGCGGTCAGGGCATGTTCGACCTCCCTGAGGTTGAACTTAGGCTTAGGTCGGGATTGTTCCTGGAGCTAGCGCCACTGCTGTAAGCTGGTGTGCTGGACTGGCGCCTCTTGATTGGGCTTCTCGGACCCGGGACCCGTGAAGCTGGGGGCAGTCTCGGGCCCCGTGGGGTGGGCGAAGCGACCTTGTGCTCCGTCTCAGGGCAGAGGGCTTCCCCACTGTCTCCTTCCAGTTCACTGTTCTGGAAGTAAAAGAGCACATAGGCGCGTTGGCTCCGTCCTTCAGATGTGCCCTATGATGTCAGTTTTTAATAAACCGACGAGGTCACTTGTACTCTAGGTGTGATCAGAATCTCAGCTGAGCATCAAATGTGATACACAGTCCTGAGCCACCAGGCAAAAAGCCATAGGGAATCTTGAGAACCTCTGTCTTAGACAGACCTTTATACCCTGTGACTATGACAGTTTATCCCTTCTTTTACACAAATATTCTCCCCCACAATATGGAAGCTGTTATATGTCTGCTATGTAGATATGAAAGTAATTGAGGTGATAATGCCTGCAATACTAATTCATTTTTAGTGAGGTCTGTCTCTCCTTTATTGACTAAAACGCATTTTAAGAGTCCTAGTCACAGGCTCATTTAAAACCCAACTTCTCAATTACATACACATGTATATGCACATACATTTTTTAAGTTATTGAATCATATTTATGGTATTGGTCTGTTTAGTGACATTGGACATAGTTACCATATTATGTCTTTGAATCCATGAATATGGGATATTTCCATTTACAGGACTCATAGTTCTTTCCTTTTTTTTCAATACCATTTTATAGGTTATATACACAGAATTATATAACTTTTATTAGATTTATTTTTAGGAATTTCAGTCTCTGATCATATAACATGCATTGGAAATTTCCAATTTTTTTGTTTGTTTAGAAGAAATTCACTGATCTAATTTCTTCCTAACTTCACTAGTTATAGATTTCAGGAAAATTTCTAATTATGCAATCATGCTGAGCTAGTCATATAAATTATGATAGCTTTCTTTCTTCTTTCTTTTTTCTTCTTTCACGTGTCCAATTGCATTGAATAGGAATCCATCATAGTGTTGAATATAAGCAGTAAAAGCAGAAATACTGTTGTTTTTTAACAAATTTTTATTGATTTCATAGAAGAAGGGGAAGGGAGATAGAAACATCGATGATGAGAGGCAATCATTGGTTTTGTGCCCCTTGCACTCTGCCCACTAGGGATGGAGCCCACAACCCAGGCACGTGTCATGACAGGGAATGAACCTACGACCTCTTATTTCCAGGGCCCATTGCCAAATGACTGAGCACCATCAGAAGGCTTAGTCCAATGATTTCGAACTTGCACATGGCAGGGGAGTAGCTATTTCCTGCTTATTGCCCTGATCATTGTTAGCCATAGAAGGGATTCAAGCCTCTTTCATCCTCTTTAGTTATTGTTTTCCTGGGGCCTTTTTCTGGGGAAAGATGAGGGGGAAGGATCCTCAGTTGAGTCATCTGCTCTTCATTTCCTTCTTCAGTTGTACACAGCAGAACCTTCTTCCTTATTTGAACACTTAGGAATTTTTTAATTCTCTGTGCTTGCATTTACCATTTCCACTAACCTATCATCTGAAGAGTCTAGGGATTTTGCCTTACCTCTGAAGATTGGGTTTGGGTAAGGGAATAGAGAAGTTACTATGGCACATAGCAAAACTTAGTATATGTATTTATGTTGATAAATATGTTTTCCTATTGATTTCAGAGAGAGTAAGGGCAGACAGAGAGAGACTAACATCAATGTTGACAAACAATGATTGATTGGCTGCCTCCTACAAGCCCACTAAGGGAATCTAGCCTAAAACTCTGGCATAAGCCCTGACCAAGATTCAAACCAAGTCCATCGGGTTCATGGGTGGAGACTCAACAATTCAACCACACCAGCTAGGCTAGTTGCTCTATTTATTATTTGAAGGAATAACCAGAGTACAGGGCCTGGGTTATAGAATGTTAAAATGCTGTGTGACAGAATGAGAAATCTAGGAAATATTAGTGCAAGTGAGTGTTGTTGGACAATTTTCTGTAAGGGACAGCACTAGGTAGCAGCACTACAGGAGGGCACACTGCCCACAGAATTCATTGATTTTTGCTGGAAAATGAAACTTCTTCTGCTATAAGCTTACGTGGGTGTCTTGCAACAAGTTGATTAATGTTTGAGATAATATTCTGAGAATTAATTAACTTTGGGATCTTGCAGTTCAATGACCCTTCCGTTGGTTTACAATCCTTTACATTGAATTAGAGGGCAGTAGCTTTGCCTCTTTCTAGAATAGGTGGTCTTTGATGGCTTTCACATTTGCTTTCCCATAAATTTTAAAAGTAGAGTTACTTAGATTTTCACTACTTAAAGTTCTCGCAAGGTTACTTATTTTCATAGAGTTTTAAAAGTAGGACTTAAGTTCCCAAACAGTTGATAATGTGGAAAATAATTCACATGGTGGTGGCATCAATAACTTGTTAACTTGTGATGGGTTTCAACGAAATACAGGTAGCATGGCACTTCTGATAAAAACAATTTTCTACAGCATCTATGAAATAGTGACTACAGTTAATATTGTATTGCATATTGAAAAGTTTCATGTTTCTACCAGAAAACACATTTACATTCTGTGAGGCTGTCAGCCCCCAGGTGTTTTCTATGTGCTTAACCCTAATGACCTATCAGACTATCACCTGTATAATCCAATTTACGGTGGTTCTTTCCTTTTGTAGATTTCAGCCAATCTCAGCAAGTGGGCGTGGCCTTTCCTGGGGGTGAGTCCTATAAAAGGCCACGCTGTGCAGCGCACACATCACTTCTTCAGAGCAGACTGACTGCGGTTGGAGCTGCCAGCTGAGTGAAGAGAATTCCTACTGACCCTGATATCCACAGAACTTACCGAGGTGGGAGCACTCATAGCAGACTCTGGTGAATATGGAATTTAGAATATATATGTTTTTATTTTTTTGAGTAAATGTCTCTATTCCTTCAAAACCTTCAGGTCCAGAGTACCAGCTAGGCGCGGAGGTACCCCCGAGCGGCGGTGGCGGAGTTCCTGAGCGGGACCGGACCGGACCGTGAGTGCTGCGCTGGGCATAAGTTGCCCCTTCCCGTCTAGCCCTTTCGAGCCCGGCCCTGCTTCACGCCTGTCGCTAAGGGGGCTGCGGGACAGCCAAGCTCCGGGCCCAGGGTGCGGCCTGTGCGGGGACCTCAGGAGCCGCCTCCTAGGTGGGGTCGTGATGCTCTCCGCTTTAAATGATTTTAGAAAACAGTGTGCTGCCCGCGGTGCTGTCGCGGGCGCTGTAAACAAGCAGAAGAAGATGGCGCTCGCCAGCTTTTCACCTGCACCTACTCAGCTATCTCAGGACCAGCTTGAGGCTGAAGAAAGGACAAGATCCCAGAGATCAAGGCACACCTCACTGGTCGCCTCCCGAAGAGACCCTCCCCCGTATGGGTACCGGCAAGGCTGGGTACCTCGGTTAGTAGAGGACTTTGGAGGTGGAGGTGCTTTTCCAGAGATCCATGTGGCCCAGTATCCACTGGATATGGGACGAAAGAAAAAAATGTCCAATGCACTGGCCATTCAGGTGGACGCTGAAGGAGAAATTGAATATGATGCGATTGCTCGGCAAGGACAGTCAAAAGACTTCCTTCTTCGCCGACTCCGTCCACACCTTTGGGAACCCCTGGACCCCAACAATGGGCGCCCAGCGGGTGCCACGGCCGCCATCATGTCAGACACGGACAGAGATGAAGATTCCACTGGGGGCTGCCCATTTTCTTTAACTGGATTCCTTTTCGGCAACATCAACGGAGCCTTGCAGCTGGAGGGGGAAAGCGTCTTGGACGATGAGTGTAAGAAGCACTTGGCAGGCTTGGGGGCTTTGTGTCTGGGCAGCCTGATCGCTGAACTCACGGCCAATGAAGACTTGGCTTGGAATGACGGTGCTCTGGTGAATGATGAAGGATGGATCAGGAGCACAGAAGATGCTGTGGACTATTCAGACATCAGTGAGGTGGCAGAAGATGAAAGTCGGAGATACCAGCACACAATTGGGAGCTTGCAGCCCCTTTGCCACTCAGAATATGATGATGATGACTATGATGCTGATTGTGAAGACATTGATTGCAAGTTGATGCCTCCTCCATCTCCACCCCCAGAACCATTAAAGGAGGATAAGGACCAGGAGGCTATTACTGGTGTGTCTGAAGATGGAGGAGGCATCATCATGCCCTCCATCCTTGCCCCTTCCTCTTTGGCCTCAGGAAAAGTGGACTTCAGTAGTTCCTCTGACTCAGAATCTGTGATGGGACCTCAGGAAGCAACACAGGCAGAATCTGGGGATGGAAAGCTGACCCTACCGTTGGCTGGGATTATGCAGCATGATGCTACCAAGCTGTTGCTGAGTGCCACAGAACTTTTCCCAGAATTTCGGCCTGGAAAGGCGTTACGCTTCCTACGTCTTTTTGGACCAGGAAAGAATGTCCCGTCTGTTTGGCGGAGTGCTCAGAGAAAGAGGAAAAGGAAACACCGTGAGCTGATACAGGAAGAGCAGATTCAGGAGGTGGAGTGCTCAGTAGAATCAGAAGTCAACCAGAAGACTTTATGGACCTACGACTATGCTCCGCCACCACCTCCAGAGCAGTGTCTCCCTGACGATGAAATCACAATGATGGCTCCTGTGGAGTCCATGTTCTCCCAGTCTACTGGAGATATAGATAAAGTGACAGATACCAAAGCCAGAGTAGCTGAGTGGCGTTATGGGCCTGCCCAACTGTGGTATGATATGCTGGGTGTCCCTGAAGATGGCAGTGGGTTTGACTATGGCTTCAAACTGAGAAAGATGGAACATGAACCTGTGATGAAAGGTAGAATGATGGAGGACTTTAGGAAAGTTGAGGACAGCAGTGGCACTGATCTTCTGGCTGATGAAAACTTCCTGATGGCGACACAACTGCATTGGGAGGATGATATCATCTGGGATGGGGAGGATGTCAAACACAAAGGGACAAGACCTCAGCGTGCAAGCCTGGCAGGCTGGATTCCTTCCAGCACGACTAGAAATGCCATGGCTTACAATGTTGAGCAAGGTTGTGCAGCCACCCTGGATGATGACAAGCCTTGGGACTCCATTTTTCCCATTGACAATGAGGAGCTGGTGTATGGACGTTGGGAGGACAACATCATTTGGGATGCTCAGGCCATGCCCCGGATGTTGGAGCCTCCTGTTTTGACACTTGATCCCAATGATGAGAATCTCATTTTGGAAATTCCTGATGAGGAGGAAGAGGCCACATCTAACTCCCCCTCCAAGGAGAGTAAAAAGGAATCATCTCTAAAGAAGAGTCAGATTCTCTTAGGGAAAACAGGAGTCACCAAGGAGGAACCACAGCAGAACAGGTCTCAGCCAGAAGTGAAAGATCCATGGAATCTCTCCAATGATGAGTATTACTACCCCAAGCAACAGCGTCTTCGAGGCACTTTTGGAGGAAATGGTATCCAGCACTCAATTCCTGCTGTGGAATTACGGCAGCCCTTCTTCCCCACCCATATGGGGCCCATCAAACTCCGGCAATTCCATCGCCCAGCTCTGAAGAAGTACTCCTTTGGGGCATTGTCTCAGCCAGGTCCCCACTCAGTCCAACCCTTGCTAAAGCACATAAGAGAGAAGGCTCAGATGAGAGAACAAGAGAGGCAAGCTTTAGGTGGTGGAGAGATGTTTTTTATGCGCACATCTCAGGACCTCACAGGCAAAGATGGAGATCTTATTCTAGCAGAATACAGTGAGGAAAATGGACCGTTAATGATGCAGATTGGCATGGCAACCAAGATAAAAAACTATTATAAGCGGAAACCTGGAAAAGATCCCGGGGCCCCAGATTGTAAATATGGAGAAACTGTTTACTGCCATACCTCTCCTTTCCTGGGCTCTCTCCATCCTGGACAGTTGCTGCAGGCATTTGAGAACAATCTCTTTCGTGCCCCAATTTATCTTCATAAGATGCCAGAAACCGATTTCCTTATCATTCGGACAAGGCAAGGTTACTACATTCGGGAATTGGTGGATATCTTTGTGGTTGGCCAGCAGTGCCCCTTGTTTGAAGTTCCTGGGCCCAACTCCAAAAGGGCCAAAACACATATTCGAGACTTTCTCCAGGTTTTTATTTACCGCCTCTTCTGGAAGAGTGCAGATCGGCCACGGCGGATCCGAATGGAAGATATAACAACAGCCTTTCCCTCTCACTCAGAAAGCAGCCTCCAGAAGAGGCTAAAGCTCTGTGCTGACTTCAAACGCACAGGGATGGACTCAAATTGGTGGGTGCTGAAGCCTGATTTTCGTTTACCAACTGAAGAGGAGATCAGAGCTATGGTGTCTCCAGAGCAGTGCTGTGCTTATTACAGTATGAGAGCTGCAGAGCAGCGACTCAAGGATGCTGGCTATGGCGAGAAGTCCTGTTTTGCTCCAGAAGAAGAAAACGAGGAAGGTTTCCAGATGAAGACTGATGATGAGGTTCGCACTGCTCCTTGGAACACCACAAGGGCCTTCATTGCTGCCATGAAGGGCGAGTGTCGCCTGCAGGTGACTGGGGTGGCAGATCCCACAGGGTGCGGTGAAGGATTTTCCTATGTGAAGATTCCAAACAAACCAACACAACAGAAGGATGGTAAAGAGCCTCAGCCAGTGAAGAAAACAGTGACAGGAACAGATGCAGACCTCCGTCGCCTCTCTTTGAAAAACGCCAAGCAACTTCTACGGAAATTTGGCGTGCCTGAGGAAGAGATGAAAAAGTTGTCCCGCTGGGAAGTGATTGATGTGGTGCGCACAATGTCAACAGAACAGGCCCACTCTGGGGAAGGGCCAATGAGTAAATTTGCCCGTGGATCAAGGCTTTCTGTGGCTGAGCAGCAAGAACGTTACAAAGAGAAATGCCAACGCATCTTTGACCTACAAAACAAGGTTTTGTCGTCAACTGAAGTCTTATCAACTGATACAGATAGCAGCTCAGCTGAAGACAATGACTTTGAAGAAATGGGGAAGGCTCTAGAGAACATGTTGCAGAATAAGAAAACCAGCTCTCAGCTGGCACGGGAACCGGAGGAGCAGGAGCGGAAGGAACTACAGAGGATGCTACTGGCAGCAGGTTCGGCAGCAGCAGGAAACCATCACAGAGATGATGATACAGCCTCTGTGACTAGCCGGAACTCTTCTGCCACTGGCCGTTGTCTCAAGATTTATCGCACATTTCGAGATGAAGAGGGGAAAGAGTATGTTCGCTGTGAGACGGTCCGAGAGCCAGCTGTCATAGACGCCTATGTGCGCATACGGACTGCAAAAAGCGAGGAGGTCATTCGAAAATCCGCCCCTCTGGATGAACAGCATCGAGAAGAGATGCGGAAAGAACGGCGGAGGATTCAAGGGCAGCTGAGGCGGCTTAAGCGGAACCGGGAGAAGGAAGAGCTCAAGGGTCCTCCTGAGAAAAAGCCAAACAAGTTGAAGCAGCGCCCTGCCCTAAAACTGAAATGTGGGGCTTGTGGAGCCATTGGGCACATGAGGACAAACAGATGCTGCCCCCTCTATTACCAAACAAGTGCTCCACCTTCCATGACAGAGGAACAGGAAGAGGAGTTGGAAAAGACAGTCATTCGGAATGATAGTGAAGGACTTATCAAGGTTGAAGGTACCAAGATTGTTTTGGGGAAACAGCTAATTGAGAGTGCAGATGAGGTTCGCAGAAAGTCTCTGGTTCTCAAGTTCCCTAAACAGCAACTCCCTCCTAAGAAGAAACGGCGAGGTGGAAACACTCCCACTGTGACTATTTGAATAGACCTCATAAGACCATCCACCCGCGCCGGACAGACCCCAGGGTGACACTGTCATCTACCCTGGAGTCTGTCATCAACGACATGAGAGATCTTCCAAATACTTACCCTTTCCACATTCCAGTCAATGGGAAGGTTGAAAGGACTACTACAAAATTATTATTCGACCAATGGACTTACAGACACTTTGTGAAAATGTGCGTGAACACCTCTACCCATCTCGGGAAGGCTTCAGAGAGCATTTGGAGCTCATTGTGAAAAACGGTACAACCCACAATGGGCCAAAGCACTCATTGACCCAGAGCTCTCAATCCAAGCTGGATTTCTGTGATGAAAAACTCAAAGAGAGAGAAGACAAATTGGCTCGTTTTGAGAAAGCTATCAATCCCTTGTTGGATGGTGATGACCCAGTGACATTTTCGTTTATTCTGGATAATATTGCCACCCAGAAAATGATGGCAGTTCCAGATTCTTGGCCATTTCGTCACCCCGTTAATAAGAAGTTTGTTCCAGATTATTATAAAGTGATTGTCAGTCCAATGGATTGAAAGACTATATGTAAGAATATCTCCAAGCACAAGTATCAGACTTGAAAGAGCTTCCCAGATAATGCCAAGCTTATCCTTTCTAACAGTGTTAAGTACAATGGGGCTGGAAGTCAGGATACTAAGACTGCTCAAGAGATTGTGAATGTCTGTTGCCAGACATTGACTGAGTATAACGAACATTTGACTCAACTTGAGAAGGATATTTGTACAGCTAAAGAAGCAGCTTTGGAAGAAGCAGAACTAGACAGTTTGGACCCAAGGACCCCAGGGCCTTATGCACCTCAGCCACCTGATTTAGAGGATACCAACACATCCCTCAGTATGTCTCGAGATGCCTCTGTATTTCAAGATGGGAGCGATATGGTCTGTTCTGGATATTCCCACTACCACTCCAGAAAAGCAGGTGACACAGGAAGGTGAAGATGCAGATGGCAATCTTGCAGATGAAGAGGAAGGAACCATGTAACAGCTTCAAGCCAGTGTCCTGTATGAGGATTTGCTTATGTCTGAAGGAGAAGATGACGAGGAAAATGCTGGCAGTGATGAAGAAGGAGATAATCCTTTCTCTGCTACCCAACTGAGTGAAAGCGGAAGTGACTCTGATGTGGGATCCAGTGGGATGATACCCAATCAGCCCCGTATGCTTCAGGAGAACCCAAGGATGGGCATGGAAAATGAAGAAAGCATGATGTCCTATGCGGGAGATGGTGGGGCAGCTTCTCATGGTTTGGAGGATAGCAACATCAGTTACGGGAGCTATGAGGAGCCCGACCCCAAGTCGAACACCCAAGACACAAGCTTCAGCAGCATCGGTGGGCATGAGGTATCAGAGGAGGAAGAAGATGAAGAGGAAGAGCAGCGCTCTGGGCCAAGCGTACTATGCCAGGTCCACCTGTCAGAGGACCAGGAGGACAGTGAAAATTCCACTCCATTGCCGGGGACAGTGACTTGGGCTCTGATGAATGAGGCTTCCTTTGGGCCTCCTTGGTCAGCCTTCCCTGTTCCCCAGCCTAGGTGATTTAATGTGTTTTTATTCGTACAGCGTCTGACCCTGAAATCACCAGCTAAATTAACACCTTAGCCTTTAAAAAATAGTAAGTAAATAATATTGAACTAATTGCCTCTCCTGATCTTCCTGGGGAAATGCCACCATTTGGATTAAAATCAAGCAGCTCCCTTCCCCCTTCTACTAATAAAAATAGAGCAATCTTCTCCTCCTTCAGTGCTTGCCTTTGACTTCATTTATTGCTCTTTGTATCAGTTTTCTCTGGGGAAGAAGGAGAAATTATGAAAGGACTAATAACTCTATGTTCTCTTGGTATTATTAGAAATTTCCCAAGCATGGTATCGTTTCAGTTTTCCAGCAGGCTGGAACACAAACATGACCCATGGTCCTTTCCAGTCAGTAGAGAGGAGAGAGCCACCCCCCCCGCCCCATTCAAAACAGGCTCCGTACATTAGAAAGGAAGCCTAAATCAGGTGCTCCGGCTCCTATGAGCTCCATGTCTAAATTTCAAAGGGCAATAAGAAAAGCTGAAGCTAATGGAGATCTTGACTTCTCACTCTGCTTCCCAGATGCATATGAGAATGAGTTTGGTGAGCACGAAAACCCCACCTAGGGGTTTATACCTTACAAAATACTTAAAGAATTAAAATTGGCCAGCTCTGAATATGGACCTCTAACTCCTTACACACAAAACTTTGTGAAGCCCTAGGCAGTCAATGGATGACTCCTTATGATTGGTCACAGGTTTGTAAAGCCTGTCTCTCAGGAGGCGATTACTTATTATGGAAAACTGAACATGACAATCTTGCTAAGAGAGCTGTAGCCACTAGCACAAATTTCAGAGGAGGAATAACCCTAGACACGATATTAGGAGAAGGTGATTATATCACGGCTCAGGAACAAATGTATATGCCCAAAGAGGCACTTATTACAGTAACCAGTGGTGCAGTAAATGCCTGAATATCCCTACCTTGTACAGTAGGAAAAACAACGACCCTTACAGAGGTTAAACATAAGGTCGAGGAAGCATATCAGGATTTTCTTTCTTGCCTCATACAAGCAGTCAAGAGAGTAATCACTAATGACGAGGCAGCCGATATGCTAATCAAACAACTGGCTTTTGAAAATGCTAAAAATACCTGTCAGGCTTTATTAAGGCTGATTCTCAGAACGGGAACTATAAATGATTTTATAAAACAGTTTGCTTCCCACAGTGCTGTCGCGGGCACTGAAAACAAGCAGAAGATGATGGCGCTCCCCAGTTTTTTACCTGCACATACTAGCTGTCTCAGGCCAGCTTGAGCCTGAAGAAAAGTCAAGATCCCAGAGTTCACGGCACACCTCACTGGTAGCCTCCCGAAGAGGACCTCCCCCCGTATGGGTACCGGCAAGGCTGGGTACCTCGGTTAGTAGAGGACTTTGGAGATGGAGGTGCTTTTCCAGAGATCCACATGGCCCAGTATCCACTGGATATGGGACGAAAGAAAAAAAAATGTCAAATGCACTGGCCATTCAGGTGGACGCTGAAGGAAAAATTGAATATGATGCAATTGCTTGGCAAGGACAGTCAAAAGACAAGGTCATTTTTAGCAAGTACACTGACCAGGTTCCCAAGGAGGTCATGAATGCAGATGACTCAGACCTGCAAAGACCTGATGAAGAAGCTATTACAAAGATAACAGAAAAGACAAGGGTGTCCTTAGAAAAATCTGTATCACAGAAGGTTGCTGCTGCCATGCCAGTTCAGTATCTCCCATACACACCATCTCAGCAAGGTGTGGCTTTCAACTCTAGAGCAAAACAGAGGGTTATTCGTATGGTGGAAATACAGAAAGATCCAATGGATCCTCCAAGGTTCAAGATAAATAAATTCCCCGAGGACCACCTTCTCCTCATGCACCTGTCATGCATTCTCCTAGTTGAAAGATGACTGTGAAGGCACAAGAGTGGAAGATTCCTCCGTGTATTTCAAACTGGAAAAATGCAAAGGGTTATACGATTCCATCAGACAAAGGTCTGGCTGCTGATGGAAGAGGATTGCAGACAGTTCACATCAATGAAAATTTTGCTAAACTGGCTAAAGCCCTCTACACTGCTGATCGGAAGGCTCGTGAAGCTGTGGGAAGGCGTGCTCAAGTAGAGAGAAAGATGGCTCAAAAAGAAAAAGAGTGACATGAAGAGGAACTGAGAGAAATGGCCCAGAAGGCTAGGGAGAGAAGAGCTGAGAACAAAACGCATGTGGAAAAAGAGGATGAGGAGGCATTTGAGAGGGATGACAGGCGGGAAGAGAGACAGCATGACTGGAAAATTTCCAGGGCAGCGCCTGATAAGAGGTCGAAACTGCAGAGAAATGAAAATCGCGACATCAGTGAGGTCATTGCTCTTGGTGTGTCCAATCCTCGGACTTCCAATGAAGTTCCATATGACCAAAGGCTGTTCAACCAATCCAAGGGCATGGACAGTGGTTTTGCAGGTGGAGGAGATGAAATTTACAATGTCTATGATCAAGTCTGGAGAGGTGGTAAAGATATGGCCTAGCATATTACCCAGGCCCAGTAAAAATCTGGATAAGGACATGTATGGTGATGATCTAGAAGCCAGGATACAGAACAACAGGTTCGTTCCCGAAAAGGAGTTTTCTGGTTTAGACCATCAGCAAAGAGGTAGAGAAGGACCAGTTCAGTTTGAGGAAGATCCTTTTGGTTTGGACAAGTTCTTGGAGGAAGCCAAACAGCACGGTGGCTCTGAAAGACCCTCAGTTAGCAGCCGCCCCAAGGAACATGAGCATGAAGGCAAAAAGACGAGGAAGGAATAGCTACAACTCTTCACAGTGAATGGACTATTACCCATAACCATAATGATGCAAGTTATATGGGCAAACACTTTGTAAACGGGCCAGATATAAACCAAATCTGGGGTCAGATCCCAGCACTACTTTTTCTTACAGCAGAAAGGGGGAATGGCAAATTCTACTTTGAACTATTTAGTTTTTTTAACGAGTGGGTTGTGTTTATGCATCTCCCAGCTTTTGGCATTTATAAAACATACTGCCTCATAAATGAATTTAAGACCACTTCCTTTTATGTGACGTTAGTACTTTTGGGTTAATATTTTGTGTAAGAATGACTGCTTGCTTATGAGTAAAGGTAACCCAACCACAGTGAGTACAAGGATGTTCACCTATTGGAACTGTCCTACCAAATAATGTATGCCCCTAATGTGCTCTGATTTAATTTGGAGTGGGAAAAGTAAGCGCTTGCTTGGTGTATCTATTTGTTTCAAATAAAAACATTTAGAAAAAAATAACTAACTAACTAACTAACTAACTAAATAAATAAATAAAAACCAGTGTGTTGAAGTAAGTCCAGCATTTATACAGGGTGTAGCTATAGCTGTAGCCCTCAAGAGGGAGACATACCCTCAATGTGTAAAGGGCATAGGACAAGCCAGCAATAATACAGGTAATAAAAGAAATACGAACTGCTACTCTTGTGCCTTACCTGGGCACTATAGCAGAGAATGCACAAATAAAAATAATGACACCCAGGCCAGGTGGCAAGCTCCTCAACATCTGGAAATAATTCAGGGAACAATATTGATGCTCTAAAAATTGTTTGTCCCCGATGTCAGAAAGGATTCTATTGGGGAAAGAATGTAGATCAAAATACCATAGAAATGGTCGGCTTTTAATTCTACAAACCGCTCCCAAGGAGGTTCTATCCCATCACCTCAATTGGGAAACTTGAGAGGGGGTCAGCCCCAGGCCCCTGCAATAATAGGGGCATCAACCCTCAACTCCTCTGCAAATTTCAATCAGTCATTGACCTTTTCAGGGAAACCCCAGGCAGTGCAGGGTTGGACCTCCATTCAACCACCCACACAATACTAACCCCAGACTTGCCAGTAGTAGCCATTCCTAAGGGGTGTGTCTGGGCCGCTGCCTGAGGGAACTGTAGATTTAATATTAGGATGGAGCTCCACCTCATTACAGGGGATCTTAGTCATCCCAGGGGTGGTTGATGCAGACTACACAGGAGAAATACAGATTTTACTTTCCCCACCCACCACAACTATACAGAATCAGCCCATCCAGAGAATTTCCCAATTGCTCCTGGGACCAATAGATAAAGTAGGGACAGTTGTTACCCATGAAGCCAGAGGGGCCGGAGGCTTTGAATCTAGTGATGCAGCATTTTGGATACAAGAAACCCAGGCTGCTAGACTTCCAAAAAGTTTTAGGATACCGTCCCTCATATGTGCCCTATGACGACTGTTTATTTAAAAACCAACAAGGTCTATTGTACTGTGGGTGTCACCAGAATCTCAGCTGAGCATCCAATGTGATACACAGGCCTGAGCCACCAGGCAAAAAGCCATAGTGAGTCTTCCAGACATGGGTCACTTGGCAGAAACCTTGATGCCCGACAGTGTGCTTCCTGTGTGTATGTTCGCGGCCACGCAGGCACACCCGTGGATTTCAGTTGTAGGATAGCATCTGATGGCACACACACACACACACACACACACGCACACACACACACACACACACACACACACGAGACCCTGCCTTCTTGCAGATAGTGCCCCCGCCTGGATCTTCCCCCCTCGGGTCTACCCTCGCCTGGGGAGGTCCAGGCACATGGCTCCACTTCCCCCAGAGGAGGCTGAGGAAGTGTGTGTGTGTGTGGGGGGGTGGCAAGGAGGCTTGCATCAGCGCTCCTGGACCAGGAGAGGGCAACACTGGGCTGCCTAAGCGATTCATGGGCTTGGGGGTCTTGAGAGATGGGGCAGGTGCCCAAGGAGGCTGGCAGGGCTCCTTCTGCACGCCTTGTGGGGCAGCATCGCCGTTTTCTGGTTTGAAGGGGGGGACAGTAAATATTTAGACAGGCTCTGTTGGGCCCGGGAAAAGCCATAAGGAAAAAAGCCACAGTAAATCTCCTAGACGTGGGTCACTCAGCAGAAATATTTTTTTCTAGTTCTATTTTTTGTTTTTACTTTTTTTATTGATTAAGATATTACATGTCTACTTTATTAGCCCAAACCCACTACCCCCACTGATGCCCTCACTCACCCCCAATGTCTGTGTCCATCGGGTATGTTTATATGCATGCATACAAGTCCTTTGGTTGATCTCTCCCCCTTATCCGACCCTCCCCTACCTTCCCTCTGAGGTTTGACAGTCTGCTCCATGTTTCTCTGTTTCTGGATCAGTTTATTCTGTTCATCAGATTATTTATTCACTCGATTTTTAGATTCACTTGTTGATAGATGTGCATTTGTTGTTCATAATTTGTATCTTTACCTTTTTCTTCTTTTTCCTCTTAAAGGATACCTTCCAGCATTTCATATAATACTGGTTTGGTGGTGATGAACTCCTTTAGCTTTTTCTTATGTCTGAAGCTCTTGATCTGACCTTTGATTCAAAATGAGAGCTTTGCTGGGTAAAGTAATCTTGGTTGTAGGTTCTTGCTATTCATCACTTTGAATATTTCTTGCCACTCCCTTCCGGCCTGCAAAGTTTATGTTGAGAAATCAGCGGAAAGTCGTATGGGTATTCCCTTGTAGGTAACTGAGTTTCTTTCTCTTGCTGCTTTTAAGATTCTCTCTGTCTTTTGCTCTTGGCATTTTAATTATGATGTGTCTTGGTGCGGTCCTCTTTGGATGGCTTTTGTTTGGGGTTCTCTGAGCATCCTGGACTTGTAAGTCTATTTCTTTCACCAGGTATGAGAAGTTTTCTGTCATTATTTCTTCAAATAGGTTTTCAATATCTTGCTCTCTCTCTTCTTCTGGCTCCCCCATCATTCAGATGTTGGTACTCTTGAAGTTGTCCTAGAGACTCCTTACACTATCCACATATTTTTGGATTCATTTTTCTTTTTGTTTTTTTCTGGTTGGGTGTTTTTTCCTTCTTCATATTTCAAATCTTTGACTTGATTCTTGCCATCCTCTAGTCTGCTGTTAGGACTCTGTATAATATTCTTTACTGCAGTCATTGTATGCTGAATTTCTAGTTGGTCCTTTTTCATAATGTCGAGATTCTCAGTAGATTTCTTGAAGGTCTCACTAAATTTACCGGTGGTTTCTAAAAAATTCTTGGAAAACTTTAAAAGTGTGCTTTTGAACTCTAGACCCAGTAGTTTGCTTTCCTCCATTTCTGTCACTTGTGACCAGTCTCTTTGTATCCGAATTTTTATGCTTCCCTGTGTTGATAGAGTGGCTCTCTGTGCTAGGTGTCCTGTAGGGCCCAGTGGCTCAGCCTCCCCAATTACTGGGGATGGACATTCTTGGTGCAGCCCTTTGTGGGCTTTGTGTACAGTCTTGTTCTAGTTAAGCCTTGATTGTTGTAGGTATCACAGGGAGGAATTGGCCTCCAGGCCAATTGGCTGTGATAATCAGCTGTGTCTGCAGTGGGAGAACTATGCTGGAGACAGGCTTCTGGGGAAAGACTTGCTTCAGTGGGGCTTTGGTGCTCACTGAGCCGGCCCCCTGACTATTTCCCTTATGGATCTGTTGATTTGTAATCGGGATGGTCCCACTCTGACCACTGGGTACACTGACTCTTGGATCGCTAAGGAGGTGTTAATTTAGCCTCTGCCTGAGGCTACCCAGCAGGAGCCCAGCTGTGAAGCAATGCAACCTAGTGTGGGGCCTTGGGCCTTCTTTTGGATGTTCTGGGTTTCTCTGACACAGTTGCAGTTTGTGAGGTAATTTTCCAATTGCAAAGGGTCAGGCCTTTCATATGCAAAAGCATCTGCGCACAGCTTGGGTGGGGCAGGGTCTCATGGGATCAACAGGGTGGAGCAAGCAGCTATGGCTGCTCCTCAGTCCTGCCCTAAGGGGCCTTGCTTCTCAGTGTCCTGGTAATCTCTGCAAGCACCTCAGAGAGAAAACCACCCTCGAGTTCTGACTGATGCCAGACAGTCCAGTTTCTCCCCTATGAGTCTGGGACTCCAGAGACTCGCCCAGAACTGGAGTTCAGAGCATTTGGGAGCTTGAGACTCCCTCCCCATTGAAAAAGAAAACCGCATCCTCAGCTGCCAGCCCTTTCTGTGAGCACCATGTCCTAGCCTCCAGCCCTTGCCAGGTGCGCCTCCGTGCCTCTGCACTTTACTGCTGCACCTCCTCTGAGCCTCAGTGTGCTTTTCTCTTTCATGCTTTTTGAAGAATTTCCAGACAGCCAGCCTTCCTATGGTTCTGGATGATGTCCATTTGGCCATTTAGTTCTATTTTTGAAGTGGTTGTGGGAGGCAGCCATTTCTGGTGTTTACCTATGTCGCTATCTTGGTTTCTCCCTCAGCAGAAATCATCTTGGTTTCTCCCTCAGCAGAAATCATGATAGCGGACCTTGTGCTCCCTTCTGTGTGTGTGTGTGTGTGTGTGTGTGTGTGTGTGTGTGTCTACATCCGCAGTCACGCTCAGACACTCCTTGATTTGCATGGTCTGTTGGCATCCATGGGCACTCTTCAGCCCCTGCCTTCTCCAAGACAGCGCCGCCTGCTTGACTTTCAGCCCGTGGATCTGCCCAGAACCCTGAAAGTCCAGGCACCTGGCTCTGCCTTCCCCAGAGGAGGCTGTGAGAGGGGCGCTTGCACTGGCGCGCCTCGACCAGTAGAGGGCGCGACGGGGCCCACTGAAGTGTTTCCACTGTTGGAGAGGACTTGGGAGATTCCTCAGGTGCCAGAGGAGCCCCGCAGGGCACCTTCTCCACGTCTTGCAGGGCGGCATCTCTGTTTCCTGGGTCGAGGAGGGGACAATACCTATTTAGACAGGCTCGGGTGGGCTCAGGACAACCCTCATTGGCGATGGCAGATCCAGGGTGTGGGCTATGGTGGAAAACCTGGAGGATGCTCGGGTATATGGTTACACATTTCCCAGCCTCTCCTGGGTGGCAAGAGCAGTGACAGCCCACCAGGGAGGGGTTAGAAATATTTGGGGGTCTCTAGTGAGCCACACAGGTCTCCCGGGTGTGCGGGGCTGCTGATCCCAGGAGGGTACCCGGATGTTTTTGTGCATTCGCCGCCAATCCACCCAGGTTCACATCAACACGGCTGTACATGCGCCTCGGAGGGGGACCTGGAACCATTGCAGACATTAGTCCCAGGAGTGGCCTGGGAGTGTTAGCAGCTCTGGGAAGCCTGTGCCATGGGCTGATGGGCTTCAAGACGCAGGGCACGCCTTGGCAACAGAACTGAAATCAATGCACACAACAATGTTCCTTCCCCCCGCCACGCCCCGCCCCCAATGATCCATAAAAATCATGATGTGCAGCCTGGCTTTGGGGCTCAGTGGATAGAGAGGCGGTCTCACTGCTTGGATTCTGTTTCAGGACAACTACCTGGGTTGCAGGCTCCATCCCTGACCTTCCTTGGTCGGGCTGGGTGCGGTAGGTGACCTCCATTTGTGCCTCACTCACATTGAAGTTTCTCTGTGGGTCTCTCCTCCTCCATTTCACCCTCCCTAAAGATCAATGGGTAAGTATCCTTGGGTGAGGATTTACACAGCAAAAAAGAAAACACCTATGTGGGTTCACGGGTATCCAACTCTGCCATAATTGCAGAGTCCTTGTCAGGGCACACACCCTCCCCACCCCCACCCAGTGCTCAGCCCCAGGCTCTCCCGCTGGCCACTGCGCCTCTCCTGCTTCTGAGATCACTGGCATGCGAGCACAGACCTGTGCCCCTTCTTCTTCCTCCTGTTCTGCTTGGGTCCCCCTCTGGGACCAGGCCCTTGGCCAGTGCCCTCTGCTCCAGGACTGGTGAATAACGAAGGCTTGGGCGGTCAGGGCATGCTCGACCTCCCTGAGGTTGAACTGAGGCTGAGGTCGGGATTGTTCCTGGAGCTAGCGCCACTGCTGTAAGCTGGTGTGCTGGACTGGCGCCTCTTGATTGGGCTTCTTGGACCCGGGACCCGTGAAGCTGGGGGCAGTCTCGGGCCCCCGTGGGGTGGACGCAGGGCCCTTGTGCTCCGTCTCAGGGCAGAGGGCTTCCCCACTGTCTCCTTCCAGTTCACTGTTCTGGAAGTAAAAGAGCACATAGGCGCGTTGGCTCCGTCCTTCAGATGTGCCCTATGACGTCGGTTTTTAATAAACCGACGAGGTCACTTGTACTCTAGGTGTGATCAGAATCTCAGCTGAGCATCAAATGTGATACACAGTCCTGAGCCACCAGGCAAAAAGCCATAGGGTATCTTGAGAACCGCTGTCTTAGACAGACCTTTATACCCTGTGGCTATGACAGTTTATCCCTTCTTTTACACAAATATTCTGCCCCACACTATGGAAGCTGTTATATGTGTGCTATGTAGATATGAAAGTAATGGAGGTGATAATGCCTGCAATACTAATTCATTTTTAGTGAGGTCTCTCTCTCCTTTATTGACTAAAATGCATTTTAAGAGTCCTAGTCATAGGCTCATTTAAAACCCAACTTCTCAATTACATACACATGTATATGCACATACATTTTTTAAGTTATTGAATCCTATTTTTGGTATTGGTCTGTTTAGTGACATTGGACATAGTTACCATATTATGTCTTTCAATCCATGAATATGGGATATTTCCATTTACAGGACTCATAGTTCTTTCCTTTGTGTTTTTTTTTCAATAGCATTTTATAGGTTATATGCACAGAATTATATAACTTTTATTAGATTCATTTTTAGGAATTTCAGTTTCTGATCATGTAACATGCATTGTAAATTTCCTTTCCAATTTTTTTTTTGTTTGTTTAGAAGAGATTCACTGATCTCATTTCTTCCTAACTTCACTAATTATAGATTTCAGGAAAAGTTCTAATTATGCATTCATGCTGAGCTAATAATATAAACTATGAAAGCTTTCTTTCCTCTTTCTTCTTTCACGTGTCTAATTTCATTGTATAGGAATCCATCCTAGTGTTGAATATAAGTTGTAAAAGCAGAAATTCTGTTGTTTTTTAACAAATTTTTATTGATTTTGTAGAAGAAGGAGAAGGGAGATGGAAACATCGATGATGAGAAGCAGTCATTGGTTTTGTGCCATTTGCACTCTGTCCACTAGGGATGGAGCCCACAACCCAGGCACGTGTCATGACAGGGAAGGAACCTATGACCTCTTATTTCCAGGGCACATGCCAAATGACTGAGCACCATCAGAAGGCTTAGTCCAATGGTTTTGAACTATTTATTGCCCTGTTTCCTGTCTATTTCCTGTTCATTGCCCCGATCATTGTTAGCTATAGCAGGGATTCAAGCCTCTTTCATCCTCTTTAGTCATTGTTTTCCTGGGGCCTTTTTCTGGGAAAAGATGAGGGGGAAGGATCCTCAGTTGAGTCATCTGCTCTTCATTTCCTTCTTCAGTTGTACACAGCAGAACCCTCTTCCTTATTTGAACACTTAGGAATTTTTTAATTCTCTGTGCTTGCATTTACCATTTCCACTAACCTATCATCTGAAGAGTCTAGGGATTTTGCCTTACCTCTGAAGATTGGGTTTGGGTAAGGGAATTGAGAAGTTTCTATGGCACATGGCCAAACTTAGTGTATGTGTTTATGTTGATAAATGTGTTTTCTTATTGATTTCAGAGAGAGGAAGGGCAGACGGGGAGAGACTAACATCAATGTTGACAGACAATGATTGATTGGCTGTCTCCTACAAGCCCCCCTAAGGGAATCTAGCCTGAAACTGTGTCATAAGCCCTGACCAAGATTCAAACCAAGTCCATCTGGTTCATGGGTGGAGACTCAACAATTCAACCACACCAGGCAGGCTAGTTGCTCTATTTAATATTTGAAGGAAGAACCAGAGTACAGGGCCTGGGTTATAGAATGTTAAAATGCTGTGTGACAGAATGAGAAATCTAGGAAATATCAGTGCAAGTGAGTGTTGTTGGACAAGTTTCTGTAAGGGGCAGCACTAGGTAGCAGCACTACAGGAGGGCACACTGCCCACAGAATTCATTGATTTTTGCTGGAAAATGAAACTTCTTCTGCTATAAGCTTACGTGGGTGACTTGCAACAAGTTGATTTAGGTTGTACTTTTTTTTATCTTTCTGTTTTTGTTTTTTTTTAAATTCTAAAATAGTAAAGCTGGGGATGAAACAGAACAATATCTTTATTTGATGCAATTGTTGAGTTACACATTTATGCTTTTCATTTTTAAACAGATATATAGTTGTAAGGTTTCAATATGTTTCAGAGACTTTTAAAAATTCAGAACCTCTGAAATAATAAACTAAAAATATTTTCAAATTAGAACACAACCTGAGAATAAGGATGTTTGTTGCACTTACTAGTATTTGGAATGTATGAAGTTTGACCACTAGATGGTGCTACTATTCCAAGTATCTGTAATTAAGAGTCCTCACAAGATCTTCCCATATTTTTTGAAAATTCAGTCATTTTGTTATTTTGAGTCAACTTTTACTTTTACTTTTTTAAAAAAAAACCAAACCACAACTAAAATCTCCAAATGACGAATGATAGATCTAAATAGTAGGCAATTCCGATTAATTTACTTTTTTTTTCTACTTGGACATAACCTTCATTTTTTAAAGAGAAGAAGGGTGGAAATAGCAATAAACTTTCTAAAATATGATTTAAATATTAGAGAAAATTCACAGAACACTCTGGATTGCATTTAGTCTTTAGGAAAGATCCAATTCAATCAAATATCAATACTGGAGTTAAAGCAGAGAAAGCAAAAGTGTAATTGAAATTTTCAGTTTTCAGCTTATTGGGTAAGATTTAATTCAAACCACAGGAGGTAAATTGCATAATTAGACAATGAAGCATGAGGCCTAGTTCTATCATCAGCCAATGCTACTCATGCAAATATGAAATTGTCATAAGAAACATATAATTTATAACATAAGATTGAAAAAATATGAAGCCACAAAGTTGTATATTTCTTTTATCATTGCCCAATTTACATATATATAAAAAAGGCTAATAGTGTCCCCTCTCGAGTTTGACTGGGACTTTGGATGCTTGCTATGATGTGCACTGACCACCAGGGGGCGGCATGTAACAAGGGAAGGCCTGGGTTTTCAGCCAGCAACCAGGGAAGGAAGGCCCAGGCTGGCAGCTGGAAGGCTCGGATCGGCTCTAATGGCTGTCCAGGCCTAGGGACCCTACCCGTGCACAAATTTTGTGCACTGGGCATCTAGTGGTTTGAATAATCTTGGATGTGAAGCTTTGATGACCTGACACAAAAAGTTATATATACCCATAACAAAATACTGATGTCAATATTGAAATAAGTTACAAATTGCTCAGTTGAGTCAATGCTAGTTTGATGTTTTTAAACCTGGCTGACGAGGAAATTTTCAGACATGGGAATTTTAAGAGAATAGCTGAATAAGAGGAAAGGTTTAACTATTGTTCAATACATCTCCCTGAGTCTCATGGGTTCTATGAATTTTAAATAGGTTTTCCTATCCTGAAAGCTGATTTCCTGGTTACAGGTCTTTCAAGCACATGTGGGATCATTGGCCAGTCAGGCAAAATGATGACAGAATGTAGGTGAAAGCCTTTTGCCAGTGTCAAAGCTTAAAAGATATAAGCTATTATTTTGTTGTCATGTGTATTTCCTCATAGCAGATCACTTAAAGACTGTTATTCAGAATTCATTTATCAAAGAGATAGTAATAACATCCTACCTGCTTCAAGGCAGGGGGGTGAGCTATGTTTATGCTTAATTTTTATTTTTTGTGTTCTGAGCAATGTTTTTGATGAATCTTATTTTTGTTGTTGTTTCAACAAAAACAAATGAATTCTTCTTATGTGTGGAGGGCAAGGTCTAGGATCTTGCAGATATTTCTGTAATGAGGGCATGTCACTTTATTCATTGCAAAAGTTCTAGATATTTATTATACACTAGAGGCCCGGTGCACAAAAATTTGTGCACTCGGGGGGGAAGGGGGGGTCTCTCAGTCCAGCCTGTGCCCTCTCGCAGTCTGGGACCCCTTGGGAGATAACGACCTGCTGGCTTAGGCCTGCTCCCGGGTGGCAGAGGGCAGGCCCAATCCCTAGGTGCAGCCCCTGGTTGGGCTCAGAGCAGGGCTGATTGGGGAGTTGGGGCGCCAGCCCCTGTCATGCACAGAGCAGGGCGGATTGGGAGGTTGCGATGCCACCCTCAGTCATGCTCGGGGTAGGGCCGATTGGGGGGTTGGGGCACAGCCCCCTGTCACACTCAAGGCAGGGTCAATGGGGAGGTTGCGGCGCCACCCCCTGTGACGCACAGAGCAGGGCCAATCAGGGGGTTGGGGCACTGCCCCCTGCACAGAGCAGGGCCCATCAGGGGGGTTGGGGCTCTGTACCCTGTCACTCACAGAGCAAGGCCAATCAGGGGGTTGGGGAGCTCCTCCCTGTCATGCACAGAGCAGGGCCCATCAGGGGGTTGAGGAGCTCCCCCCGTCACTCAGAGTAGGGCCAATAGGGGAGTTAGGGCACCATCCCCTGTCACACATACAGCAGGGCGGATCAGGGGTTGGGGCGCTGCCACTGTCACACTCAGGGCAGAGCCAATGGGGAGGTTATGGCTCTACCCCGTCACACACAAAGCTTTGCCCGTGGGGGGGGGTTGGGGTGCCGCAGCACCCTGTCACACACAGAGCAGGGCCGATCAGGGGGTTGGGGCACTGCCACTCTCACACTCAGGGCAGGGCCAATGGGGAGGTTATGGCTCTACCCTATCACACACAGAGGAGGGCCTGTGTGTGTGTGTGTGGGGGGGGGGTTGGGGTGCCACACCCTGTCACAGACAGAGCCTCAGGGCGATCAGGGAATTGGGGAGCTCCCCCCTATCAGGCACATAGCAGGGCTGATCAGGGGGTTTGGGCCCTGCCCCCTGTCACGCTGATCCGGTGCCAGGAGGCCTCTCGGCTCCGCTGATCCCAGTGCTGGGAAGCATATTACCCTTTTACTATATAGGATAGAGGCCTGGTGCACAAGTGGGGGCCGGCTGGTTTGCCCTGAAGGGTGTCCTGGATCAGGGTGGGGGTCACCACTGGGGTGCCTGGCCAGTCTGGGTGAGGAGCTGAGGGCTGCTTTCAGGCTGGCAATTGACTGAAGCTCCCAACCACTCCTTTTTTTCTTTCTTCTTTTTTTTTATTTTTTTATTCTGGGCCAGCTTTAGCTCTGGCTCTAGCTCTGAGGCTTCTGCTGCTATAATCGAAACAATGTATAACTCTAGCTCTGAGATCCCAGCTGGCTGAAAGCTTTTTTCTGGGGTTTTGTTTAGCTTCTATATTTGTAACATAGTTTCTTAGAGTTGTAGCTCAGAGGCCTGCAAGTCAGGCGGGGAACGTTGCAGGCTGCAGTCACTGGAGCAAGCAAGTCTCATGTTCGCTTCCAGCTGCCTGGCTGCTGGCTGCCATCTTGGCTGACAGTTAATTTGCATAAGGATATGCTGATTAGCCAATGGGAAGGGTAGCGGTCATATGCTAATTATCATGTTTCTCTTTTATTAGTGTAGATAGGTCTTTTTTGAAAGGCATGAGCCAGGGGTATACATGCAGAAATTATCTTCCAGACTTCCTCTCACCACACACATGAATTCCAGTAGCAGCTAGAAGGAAATTAAGAGTTTTAGAGGTTGAGCAACAGCACTAAGAGATACTTTGAAGTATCCTGAAAATATCAGTTAGCTAGAGACAGAAGAAAATTGACCTTTATCCTAGTACCCTTCTTCTAAATATAGCTGAAGATAGCTCAGTTGTGTCAAAGAAAACCACGAAATTCCCTTTTATTGCAAAGTTGAATGAGAAAGCAAAAAACCTATCAGTCATGAAAAGAGTGAGTCCAGACAGATCACATGGTAAAGATAGAAACTGGAATATTTAAGATAAATATTTCATCAGTTCAGGAGAGTGCAGATGGTGTGCAAGGTCTTTCAAGATAGTTTAAGATACTAAAGTATGCCATGGAACTCCAGAGGGTGTAGCTCTATTGGTTGAGTGTCCTCCCATGCACCAGGAGATCAGCAGTTTAATTGATTTTAGAGAGAGGAAGGGAGAGGGAGAGATAGGTTGAGGCATCAGTGAGAGAGAATCATGGATCAACTGCCTCCTGCATGCCTCCCACGGGGAAGTGACTGAGCCCAAAACCCAGGCATGTGCCCTGACCAACAATCAAACCATGACCTCCTGGTGCATAGGTCTATGGTTAACCATTGAGCCACACCAGCTGGGCTAAAAATGTAAGAACATATTTAAAATAAATAAAGTATCTCATGGGTTATGGGGACCACCATTGTTTATTGGCTTCTGTTACTTTCTTTTTCTGTGTAAATTTGGAACGTATTCACTTCTCCCCAATTATTTTACTGGATTATGTTTAGCCAAGTCAGAGACCTGCCATTAACCTATAGCAAAATCCACCATTCACCATTCTTCCAAATATGAGACTGAACTAAGTGTTCACTTTAGGGGATGTTTCATATTATTAGTTTATGTCTAATATACTCATGTCTCAAATTCATTTACTTTCTCCATGAATGAATTTTATCATTTTTTCAGAGATAAAAACTTATAATACCTGACACTGAGTTTCTACAGTTTCTACAGTTTCTCCCTTCCTCTCTCTAAAATCAATTAAACTGCAGATCTCCTGGTGCATGGGAGGACACTCAACCAATAGAGCTACACCCTCTGGAGTTCCATGGCATACTTTAGTATCTTAAACTATCTTGAAAGACCTTGCACACCATCTGCACTCTCCTGAACTGATGAAATCATATATCTGCTGTACAGTTGCTGGGCTTTTATATATATATACTAGAGGCCTGGTGCACGAAATTCATGCACTGGGGGTCGGGGGGAATCCCTCAGCCTGGCCTGTGCCCTCTCACAGTCTGGGACCCCTTGCTCCTTACCACCCACCTGCTTGCTGCTCCCTACCACTAGGCTCGCTGCTCCTCAGTGCTTCCGCAGAGGTTCCTGCCACCTCCGCTGCACTCACCAGCCATGAGCCCGGCTTCTGGATGAACAGCACCCCCCCTGAGGGAACTCATTGTAGCTCCAGGCCCTGGTTGGTGTGGATCAGTAGTTAGAGTGTCCTCCCCACGCACCAAAGGGTCATGAGTTCAGTTCCAGGTGAGGGCACATACACAGGTTGTGGGTTGCTTGGGCAACTGATCAATGTTTCTCTTTCTCTTTCCCTCTCCCTTCCTCTCTCTCTAGAATCAATGAAAAGAACATATCCTTAGAGGAGGACTTAAAAAGAAAAAAAAAAAATGCTGGTTTGGTTCAGTGGATAGTGCTTCTGCAGGCAGACTGAAGGGTACCAGGTTGGATTCCAATTGAAGACATATACCTGGGTGGCCGGCTTAATCCAGGGCCCTGGTCGGGGATTCAGCAACAGACAACCATTTGATGTCTCTCATATTAGTTTCTGTCTTTCTCCCTCCCTCCCACTCTCTGTAAAAAAAAAATAAATAAACAAAAAAAAAATCAATGCAAACATGTCCTCAGGTGAGGATTAACCAAAACAAACAAACAAACAAACACCCATTCCCAGTGTGATTATTGAAGGAGCATATGAAGTATTTGTTGAATGAACGGGAAGGGATGAGATTTTGCTTTCTAACTGTTTTAGCAACTCTGCAAGCCAGAGGGTTTATTTTTATTTTTTTAAAAATATATTTTATTGATTTTTACAGAGAGGAAGGTAGAGGGATGGAGAGTGAGAAGCATCGATGAGAGAGAAACATCGATCAACTGCCTCCTGCATACCCCCTACTGGGGATGTGCCCACAACAAAGGTATATGCCCTTGACCAGAATTGAACCTGGGACCCCTCAGTCCACAGGCCGATGCTCTATCCACTGAGCCAAACTGGTTAGGGCCAGAGGGTTTATTTTTTATTTTCATTTTTATTGATTGATTATTTTAGAGAGAGGAAGGGAGCGAGAGAAACATCAATGTGTTGTTCCACTTACTATGCTCTCTTTGGTTGCTTCTTGTCTGTGCCCTGCCCAGGGATCCAACCTGCAACCTTGCTGTATCAGGAGGAGGTTCTAACCCACTGCTCAGGGTGCTGCCTGTCAGGGCCCCTCAACAAAATCCCTCTGATGGGCCCTGGCCCCTGCTGTGGGTTGGAGCTCCTCTGCCACAACAAAGGTTTGGGTTCCATTCTGTCAGGTTTTGGGTTTGATTCCTGGTCCAGGCTGACTGCTGCTCAGCAAGTGACCGAGGACCATTGAAGTCCAAGTGCTCTAGTCATTCGGCCGGGACCAGGGGTTCCATGGCTGACTTGGCCGACTCTGATCCCTGTTACCCTCAGTCCTCCATCCAGGGCGACTTCAACTATAAAAACTGCGTGGCCTCCAGGTAGGTCGCCCTCTCCATGGCTTGCCAGGCTTGGTTTCTCCACAGTTGCCCTGGGAGGCTGATTTCCAGGTTACCCAGGAGAGCGCCCTCCACTCTGGATTCCCAGGGAGAGCCGGTTGGGAGCATGAGTGCTGGCTGACCTCTGCGGTCGCCCCACCAGCCCCTATCTCCCCTGCCTGTGGCCCCGCCCCTCACTTCCTGATCTCAGATCAGGGGATCACAGGCATCTCAGTACCCAGTCCCCTGGGTGCCGCCATGTCTGTGGCCCCGCCCCTCCCTTTGCCATTGCAGATTAGAGAGCTGCAGGCACGGCTGCACCCTGGGGCTGCACCCTGTGCCCAGGGGCAGCCTTGCCTGTGACCCTGCTCCTCACTTCCTGATCTCAGATCAGGGACCACAGGCACCTCAGCACCCGGTGCTCAGGGTGCTGCCATGCCTGCTACCCCCGCCGCTCCCTTCATGATCACATATCCAGGGGCCGCAGGCATGGCTTCACCAGATGCCCTGGGTGCTGCCATGCTTGTGGCCCCGCCCCTCCCTTCACGATAGCAGATCAGAGGGCTGCAGGCACGGTTGCAACCAGGGCCTGCACCCGGTGCCCTGGATGCTGCCATGCCTGCTGCTCCACCCCTCCCTTCTCCATTGCAGATCCGGGGGCTGCAGGCAGGGCTGCACCCGATGCCCTGGGTGCCGTCAGGCTTGTAGCCCCACCCCTCCCTTCGCATGGCAGATCAGAGGGCCGAAGGCAGGCTGCACCCTGGGCCTGCACCCGGTGCTCAGGGTGCTGCCATGCCTGCTAACCCGCCTCTCCCTTCCTGATCACATATCTGGGGACCTCAGGCATGGCTACACCTGATGCCCTGGGTGCTGCCATGCTTGTGGCCCCACCCCTCCCTTCCCATGGCAGATCAGAGGGCCGCAGGCAGGCTGCACCCTGGGACTGCACCCGGTGCCCAGGATGCTGCAATGCCTGCTGCCCCACCCCTCCCTTCTCCATTGTAGATCGGGGACTGCAGTCCCAGCTGCACCGGATGCCCTGGGTGCCCCTGTGCCTGTGGCCCGGCCCCTCCCTTCGTGATTGCATATCCAGGCCCCAGGAACGGCTGCACCTGGTACCCCAGGTGCAGGCGTTCCTGCGGCCCCACCTCTCCCTTCAAGATCACAGATCAGGGGACTGCAGGCTAGTTGGCATCCCTGGCCCCTGTGGTCCTGCACCCCTGCTCTCTCTTCCTCCGATTGCCATGGCGATCACCAACACCCCTGACAGAGGTGTCGCCTGGCCTGCTGGGCTTTCTGATGGTGATCACTGGCTGGGGGGCTGCCTTTGCCTGCCCCCCAGCTCTGCCCTGCCACCATTCTTCCGTCTTTCTCCTTTTGCCTCCCATCATTGCGCCTATATATGCCAATTAGCTGCCATTTTTGTTGGCGCTTAACTGCCATCTTTGCTGACAGCTAATTTGCATATACTCACTGTAATATATGAGCCTCCAGGGCAATAATTAAAAATTGGAAGTAAGTAAGAAAATGGTTGTTAACTTTCATTAGTATTCTAGTTCTGCAGTCAGATTTACAAAGTGTGGCCTAAAGCATCTAACTCCATTTTATAATAGTTCTTGAGACTATCAACTGTATGGGCATTGTTTATTAGCCTCAAAACCCTGAGATTTTTACTGTTTTATTACAGAAAAGAGACAATTCAGTGATAAAGGAAACATTTATGAGATCAGAAAAAACATGTCTGTCATGAATATTTAGACATCATTTTTTGTTAATTCCATCTCAGAAAGTGAGAAAAGTTAAGAAACAATGGGGTCTAGGGGTAGTACCAGTGGACAATGGAATTATCGAATTATATGATTTCAATTATTATCAGGAAAAAAATATTTTTTATTTTATAATTTATAATCAACAAATAATTTCTTCCATATTATTTTCTTTTATATCTTAATATCTCAAGAATATTCATGTGCTTGTCTCCATACAATCTTTACCCTAAGGAAATTTCTATGCCAGATTAAAATATGAACAATTAAAGAAAACAACAAAACATGTTTTCCTATTTCCTTGGATTTTGTTTTTGCCTGACCTTGTTTATGTGAGAGCTCTCACTTCATATAAAATTTTGACAAATTGATATATACTTTCCATTGACCCTAAAATAATGGTTTAATCCAGTCGGGAGGCTTGGATTAGAAGTATTAAATATAATTTGAAGCCCCAGGAGTACATTAGGATCTTAAAGTTATTCTGTGATGATAGAGCTCATGAGCTAAGAATTGATTACCTACTGTCAAAATCATTCCCATCACCAAAACAGAGTAGTAAGACTATGAGCTATGTCTACTTTTATTCACTCTTTTTTATACCTGAATGAGATATATGGAAAACACAATAGTTGGATATATTTACAGTCCCCTTAGAAACTTTTAAAACTATAATTTATAAAAGTCCTCCAAAAATATTGAGTTATTTAGGAAAGATTAAGTTTTCAAATCAATGAGCTTGATATGAACCAGCTGGTGTGTATCAAAGAGAATGTTGAAGACTTTCTGCAGTTAGTACAGTAATGTGGCCTGTTATCTCAAGAGAAGTGTCAACTACTTTCCTACCTGTAGTATTATGATACATTTCCTGGTCTATATACCCACCATAACTTTTGTTTTTGAGATCTGCAGAACAAAATCAACATCTGAACTTAGATAGCATGGCTTTGACTATTTTAATTCAAATGTGTAATTACTAAACCAATGGTTTAAATAATCTAAACAATATGCAAAGTTCAATGAAGTAGAATTGCATTATGATATTGTTTAGGTAATGAATTAGTCACAATAATTAAATAGTGACTATTTCCTTTCTGAAGCTTACAAAAATTCAACATTATGTGTATTATTATTATTAAACATATTTTACAAATTATGTTTGTCAAATAAATAATGACCAGATTAAGTGATTGAATAAAAGAAGTAGTGCCCTGGCTGGTTTGGCTCAGTGGACAGAGTGTTGACCTGTGGACTGAAGGGTCTCACTTACGATTCTGGTCAGGGGCACATGACCAGGTTGTGGGCTCGATCCCCAATGGGGAGTGTGCAGGAGGCAGCCGATCAATGATTCTCTTCCATCATAGATGTTTCTGTCTCTCTCTCCCTCTTCTTTACTCTCTGAAATTAATAAAAATATTAAAAAAGAAGTAGTGTAGTGAAAGAAAATAGATTGTGTAAATATATTCCATTTGTAATAAGTTATAAATGCACTTGTGACTCATTCATATGTCTGAGCCATCAACTATATTTTACACAGGGTAAAATTTGACTAATTTATTAATTCCAAGATATTTTGTTTATTCATAGACATGAAATAAATTAATCCGTTATAAATATCTTTATTTTACCTCAATTGACTAAAAATATATTACCTGCAATTATCCAAATAATTAAATCAAAATATTTTGCTGCTATATTAACATTGTGGGGTATTTGTTAATTAAGCTTTTTATTTGTTAACTTATTTGTTTACAGAAACATTGCATAAAAGCCAAATATTGCCCTAGCCAGTTTAGCTCAGTGGATAGAATGTTGGTTCTGGGACTGAAGGGTCTCAGGTTCATTTCTGGTCAAGGGCATGTACCTTGGTTGCAGGCAGGCTCCATCCCAGGTCCTGGTCAGGGCGAGTGCGGGAGGCAACCAATGGATGTGTCTCTCTCAGACTGATGTTGATGTTTCTCTCTCTCTCTGTCTCCCCCTCTCCCTATCACTCTCTAAAAATTGATGAAAAAAATATCCTTGGGTGAGGATTAACAACAAAAAAAAAGAAAGAAGAAATGCCAAGTATTTACTAGACTTAAACTTTGGTCATTTCTAGTAGCAAAGAGTATTATAAAAATGTAACTAATATACGCTTAACAAAATTTTAAAAACCTCTTTCTTTATGCTAACATAATATTTACTAGTACTTTGTATTGCCACTAAAAACAGTCTTGCTTTCTTGGGTATAGACAACTTTTATTAATGTAATTATTTGTCTGCTTTCAAACAGTTTTTGGAGGTTGTTCAAAATTAAATCCTAAAATTTTAAAGTGGAAGAATTGTAAGATTAGATTTTTGATTTCTCATAGTTATTAGAAAATTATAGATTGTTCCATGGTTTCTGTATATGGAATAAATACATGTTTGTATAGGAAAATATTCTTGTAACATGACTCATGTATACTTGTGGTCCTCAACCATTTTGGAATCCTGAAACTTCTGATAATGTGATGAAAGCACAGAAATTCTATCCAGAAAAATTTAAACACACACACACACACACACACACACACACACAAAGTTTGTTATAAGTTCAAGAACGTTAAAGACCCACAAAAGACAATGCTTGGATTTATCTCGAGTCATAAGCATCAAGTCAAAGACCTCAAAGATTTGATTCTCAACAAATACTTGTTTGCCAGAGCAAGTGATTATCAGTGGCTATCAGTCCTGATATGTTTTCAGAATCTAGTTATCAATAAAACAATGTCCATCAAAAATACTTGAATTGCCTGGCCTTTGTGGCTCAGTGGTTGAGCATCTATCTATAAAACAATAGGTCACGGTTTGATCCCCAGTCAGGGCACAAGCCTGGGTTGTGGGCTTGATCCCCAGTGTGGGGAATGCAGGAGGCAGCTGATCAGTGATTCTCTCTCATCATTGATGTTTCTATCTCTTTCTCCATCTTCCTTCCTCTCTGAAATGAAATATATATATAATTATAATTATATACATATAATTAGAGGCCTGATGCACAAAATTCTGCAAGAGTATGCCTTTCTTCCTCAGGCTGCCGGCACTGGCTTCCCTCTGGCACCCAGGACCTGGGCTTCCCTCTGACACCCGGGACCCGGCATTTTCTCACAGCTCCGGTTTCATCCGGAAGGATGTTCAGAAGGATGTCTGGTCTAATTAGCATATTACACTTTTAATATATATCTACACTAATAAAAGAGAAACATGGTAATTAGTGTACGACCGCTACCCTTCCCATTGGCTAATCAGCATATCCTTATGCAAATTAACTGTCAGCCAAGAAGGTGGCAGGCAGCCATGAACTGAAGCAAGCCAGAAGGCTTGCTTGCTCCAGTGACTGCAGACTCCAACACTCCCCGCTTGCAGCTGCCAGTCTCTCAGCTGCAACTCTAAGCAACTATGTATTATGTTGCAAATAAGAAGCTAAACAAAACCCCAGAAACCGGCTTTCATTTAGCCAGGCTTCAGCCAGCCGGACCGCAACATTGTATCGATGTTTTCAGCAGCGAGGCCTCAGAGCTAAAGCTGGCTCAGAATAAAAAAAAAAGAAAGAAAAAAAGGAGCGGTTGGGAGCTTCAGTATCCCGCTTCCAGAAAACAGCCCTCAGCCCCTCACCTAGACTGGCCAGGCACCCCAGTGGGGACCCCCACCCTGATCCAGGACACCCTTCAGGGCAAACCAGCCAGCCCCTACCCATGCACCAGGACTCTATCCTATATAGTAAAAGGGTAATATGCCTCCCAGCACCAGGATCAGCGGAGCAGCGAGGCTCCCGGCACCGGGATCAGCATGACAGGGGGCAGCGCCCAAACCCCCTGATCAGCCCTGCTCTGTGCCTGATAGGGGGGAGCTCCCCCATTCCCTGATTGCCCTGCGGCTCTGTGTGTGACAGGGGGCGGGGCCACAACCTCCCTATCTGCCCTGCTCTGTTCGTGATAGGGGAAGGCGCTCCAACCGCCTGATCAGCCCTGCTCTGTGCCTGATAGGGGGGAGCTCCCCAACCCCCTGATCGCCCTGCGGCTGTGTGTGTGACAGGGTGCGGTGCCCCAACCCCCCATGGGCCCTGCTCTGTGTGTGACAGGGTAGAGCCATAACCTCCCCACTGGCCCTGCCCTGAGTGTGACAGGGTGCAGCGCCCCAACCCCCTGATCCGCCCTGCTCTGTGTGTGACAGGGGGCGGTGCTCCAGCTCCCCTATCGGCCCTACTCTGTGAGTGACAGGAGGCAGCACCCCAACCCCCTGATCAGCCCTGCTCTGTGCGTGACAGGAGGTGGCTCCGCAACCTCCCCATCGACCCTGCCTTGAGTGTGACAGGGGCCGGTGCCCCAACCCCCCAATCGGCCCTACCCTGAGCGTGACTGAGGGTGGCATCGCAACCACCCGATCTGCCCTGCTCTGTGCATGACGGGGCGGTGCCCCAACTCCCCAATCTGCCCTGCTCTGAACCTGACCAGGGGCTGCACCTAGGGATTGGGCCTGCCCTCTGCCACCTGGGAGCAAGCCTAAGTCAGCAGGTCGTTATCTCCCGAGGGGTCCCAGACTGCGAGAGGGCACAGGCCGGGCTGGGGGACCCCCCTCCCCCCCGAGTGCACAAATTTTTGTGCACCAGGCCTCTAGTATATATATTTGAATAGATATTACCAAGGCCCAAAGTTGTTTAATGTTATAGATAATGCAATTCAGATCATGTCATTAAAATGATAGGGAAAACTTTGCTTTTATATGTAAGTGGGTGCTGGGAGTAAAAATATGAAATAAAAATGAGTTAAATTATAAGAACAGTAAAACTAACAAGATAAATAACATTAGACAGTTATCCTGAATAAATTATACTTTTAACAACAAAGGAATATAGGTGAAGGAAACTGACTAGATTAGGGCAAGTATATTTACTGATAAAGACCTTAACTATTTATGAAAGGTAATATACTCTTATCTGAAAAATGGGGCCAGAAAAACTGCAGTTCTTCTAAAACTACAATTATTTTTCCCCATATCATAGCTCAGTTTTAAGCTCTCTCCTGCTGTTCCTTCTGACACTTCTATGGTAAATGAGAACGATTATCAGCAGCAATAATTTTTTTCCTACAGAGTCAGTTCGATGGATAAGTAGAATTAATTGCCACTTAGGTAATATATGTTTTGAAAAGTCCTCCATCCTCCAATAGATAACCCATCTTAGGGTTGATGCTTGAAATGCCTATTATTATATTTGCTTTTTGGGTAAGAGAGTGAAACTCCAGAAAGCCCTTGAGAAATGAAAATAAATTATTACTGATCATATTTGGATTATTATGTAGAGCTTGCACTTTTATTTTCTGTCAAATGTGCAGGTCATGAATCCTTCCTGGTATTTAGGGGGAAAGCTCATGAAACGTGCATTAACCTGGTAGACATATTTTCTCTTTAAATAAAAAGAATTGTTGCCCTAGCTGGTTTGGCTCAGTGGATAGAGTGTCAACCTGCGGACTGAAGGGTCCCAGGTTCGATTTCCATCAAGGGCACATGCCCAGGTTTTGGGCTCAATCCCCAGTAGGGAGCGTACAGGAGGCAGCTGACCAATGATTCTCTCTTATCATTGATGTTTCTATCTTCCTCTTGCTCTCCCTTCTCTCTGAAATCAATAAAAATATATTTTTTAAAAAGTTGTTGAATGTTAAGAAAGGATTTTTTCATATTGCTTTTATTTATATTTCAAAATTAATTATTTTTAATTAACTTTTCTTAAGGTTGACATTACTACACGAGTACCGCTTTGTCTGCCTCCATTTCCCCCCCGCCTTCCTCTTCCTTTGACTTTGCCAAATTAATCATATTGCTTTTAAATTTGTTTTTCCTTTCTTAATATTATAAGAATCACAAACTTGGGAGGAGGGGACTCTGAACAGGTGGACAAGAAACATACTGAGAGCCAGTGAAGGAATTATAAACAAATGTGATTTTCATGAAGTGAAAGCTTAAATTTGAAACAGTTGTCCTATATTCTGAATGATTTAAGTGTTCAGCTATGGTTTAGCTTAAATTCACTTAAAATTGACAAATTTTGTCTAGTTGTTTGAGCCATGGTTCATGGCAAATATACAGATTTAAAATTATTAAATTAATCACCTTTTAAATTATCTGAATTGTTCCTGCCTTTCAAAATAGAGAGATTTTTAAATATAATAGCTCTATTTCATAAAGTTGGATAAAACTTACTTATAAGGCTATGGTAAGAAAGGGACATGCCTAGAACACAGAGGGCATTCACTAAATAGTGGCAAATTAATAACATTTAGTTGTATTGAACAATTGAAAGTATTGGTGCACAATGTCCCTATTAGCAAAAATTTGTGTGTTATGCTTATATTATCTATGATTTCATCCAAAAATTATAAAACATTTATTTTTATATTATCAAAAATTAAACCAACTATAATATCATGGCAGAAGAGAAATTATATCTTAAAATTTAATTATTAATTTGAAGGCAATTTCTAAATATTCAGTTGTGCCGAGCCAGCTCAGCCAAGTGTTCAAAAGCCTGAGTGAGGGCGGTGAAGGGATGAAGAAATGACAGGCAAAGAGAATAAGCCGGGTCTAGGAATAGGTGGATCTTCCTGTGCCTGGCTGAGGCCACAGAGAGAGATCGGGAGGCAAGCTCAGCCTTTATTTTGTAGCCAGAGGTAAATAAGGTAGTGGTCACCATTGTTACAATGTTTTTGTGGGTTTCACTTGTTTTGGCAGCACTTGCTGCACCTCCCACAGCCCATTAGTTACCTAGGAAGGTCATAAGGTCAAGATTAATTATGCTAAGAGGACTGTGCCCTCTAAGCTGGGACTTGTTTGTGGCTTTGCCAACAGGTCAGTCCAAGGCTTAACCCTATAGCTGCGCCCTACATTCACTCATATTTTCTTCTATCTAATTTGGCCACATTCTCTCATTTTCTCTTATTTTTGCTAAGCTTGTAGATGGAGCTGCAGTTTTTCTTTTCCAAACTGACTATCTTTATCTATCTATCTATCTATCTATCTATCTATCTATCTATCATCTATCTATCATCTATCTATCTACCTTCATCAACATCTATCATCAACCATCACTTAATATCTATTTAGTTTGAAACTTCTGGGGTTGCATAAGAATAAAAGGCTACTTAATCAAAATAGTATTTTTATCATTTGTTAGTGAAACTATTAAACCCAAATTTTTCATTCTACTGTGTACTTTAACCACATAACCAAACATAGTAATTTTAAATTTTACTTCTTTAAATGAATAATATTATTGAAATTGCAAGCTTAATGAATGATAGAGCAATATATCCTGAAGAAACATTGATTTATGTTTTTTTCTTTGATATTAACTAGTAATAAATTTTTGAAAAAATTGATTAAACCTCTGGCATTTCAGATTCATAATCCATTAAATGAGGTATTCAACAATAAATCCTTAGATTTCTTTTTATTATTATTATTTTTAATATATTTTTATTGATTTTAGGGAGGAAGGGAGAGGGAGAGAGAGATACAAACATCAATGATGAGAGAGAGTCATTGATTGGCTGCTTCCCGCACGCCCCCTACTGGGGATCAAGTCCACAACCCTGGCATGTGCCCTTGACTGGAATTGAACACGGGACCCTTCAGTCTGCAAGCTTATACTCTATCCACTGAGCCAAATCGGCTAGGGCTACATCCTTTGATTTAAATGTTGTATGAAAATAACAAGTTATGTTTCATGTTAGAAGAAAATGTTATTGCTTTTATATTAACCAATAAAACATTTAGAAATAAAATTGGTTATGTTGAGACTAATAAATAGCTGCAGGAAATCTATAAGAAATCAAATAACTATAAGAAATATATAAAATCCATAAATTCAAGCTTAATATCATACATTTTCAGTAATGTTTACAAATTGCAAATAATATAAATGAATGTTCCTGAAGCTTTTATGTAGATCAAATCTAAAAATCATGCGAGTCCAACATAAAAATTGACCTCAAAATATTATTTATGATGTCATCCATATGCAAAAGAAAAATACTTCATTTTAGCTAGAGACCCTGTGCAGAAGAAATTACATTTTGGAATAAGGCAGAACATCAATATATGAATAGATTTATTGATCTCAAAAAAAGTAAGTAACCAGTTTAATTTTTAGAGAGCGAGGAAAGGGGGAGAGATAGATAGGTAGGTAGATAGATAGATGATAGGTAGATAGATAGATATAGATAGATAGATGATAGATAGATAGATAGATAGATAGATAGATAGATAGATAGATAAACTCCCCAACAGATGATCAAACCCACACCTTACGTATGTGCTCTTTTGGTGTATGGGACAATGCTCCAATCTTCTTAGCCATCCAGCCAGAGCATGACCAGTTTTTATTTTATTTTTTAATGAGTTTAGATAAACATGTTTCTCTTAGTTGGACTTGATGTAGGGCACTCTTTAGAACTATTTGTGAATGTGTATGTTAACATATGTATGCATGTATGTGAACATTTAGTGTGTTTATTGCCTTTGCTCTTTTTGACTCAAATACTCATCACTAAGATTTCTGATACTTTATAGGTATGCAAATAAACACTGCAATTTCTCTGTATTACTATACATCAAATAACTGCAAACTCTCTAAACACTCAGAGCAACTCAGTGTGTCCTCTGTTAACTAAATTTTGAAAGCTTGACAAATGCATTTTAAAGTACCCAGTTCCTGGGAAAAAAGACAAAAAAATAACACTAGAGATTTAGATAATATGTGCTATAACTGCATGATGAAATACATGTATATTGACATTTATGTAATTTTTTAAAAAAAACCTACTATGGAAAAGTTGAAACAAAGCTTAATTTTTCTCCCTTGTTCTTGAATAAGTTTACTTAACTTTATGGAACAAGGAGGGTAATTCAGCTCACAGACAGCAGTGGGTTGAAAGCCATTGCTATTTATATCCTTGTATTTTAACAAACAAAAACGGTGGCACCATTAGATTTTGTGTATTAAAATGAAGACTCTGCATTTATAATTAATAAAATGTATATGTCAAGGCCCATTTATAAAATGATTATTTGCAGTTTCCCCCAATTAGAATCTTATATTCAATAGGAAGACTTGTGTGGTGACTTCTATAAACTCAGCAATAGGAAGTTGGCTGAAGTTATTAGTTTTTAATCCAATCATAGTAGTCTATATATATCAAAGCCTAAGCAACCATCACAACTGAACGGGCAACTGAACAGGCTGCGTGGGGTGACCAGGCTGGCATGGGGGTTAGTGAGGGACAACCAAATGACTGAGCAGCAGGCTGCAAAAATGGCGGTACCCACAGCCAATAAGGAGGGAATATGCTAATTGACTGCCATGCCCTCAAAGACAGCAGCACCCAAAGCCAATAAGGAGGGAATATGCTAATTGATTGCCACACCATCAAAGATGGCAGCACCCACAGCCACAAGATGGCTGGCAGGGGAAGGCAGTTGGGGGCAATCAGGCAGGCAGGCAGGCAAGCGGTTGGGAGCCACAGGGATCGGACCTAAACCGGCAGTCGGACATCCCTCAAGGGGTCACAGATTGGAGAGGGTGCAGGCTGGGCTGAGGGACACCCCTCCCCCCAGTGCATGAATTTCATGCACCAGGCCTCTAATATGAAAATAATATACAAGTGCAAGGAACAACAAAGAAAATTCTATGCCCTCAAACTTGTTTCCTAATCTGTGGCCTTTGCACCTTGGATAAATGAGAAGTGGAATTTCACTGTTGTACAATAATTCTCAATTGCACAGTGTTTCTCAGTCTGGCTGCACACTGGAATCACTTAGGAAAAAAAAAATACTGATTCTGGAAATTCCAGAGCGCTTATGCTAGACTCTGAGAATGGAACTCGGGAATGGTAGATGCTTCTCTGGTGATGTTAACAAGCAGAGTTAAAAAACTACTAATTTGAATATATTTGAGTAAAGAATGATAGTGTTCAGAAGAACTGGGTTTAGAATTTCATTAACAAAGCCAGAGTTTTGATCCATCTCTACTGTATGACCTTGAGCAAACTACTTAATTCTAACCCTGAGATACCTCTTCTGTGAAGTAAGAATAATAGTCATGGCTACTTGAGAGTTGTAAGAATTTAATGCAGTGTTTCAGAAAGGAGTTCGTGAACCACCAGCATGAATGTCAACTGGAATACATAAAAAATACCAATTTCTAGACCCATCCCAAAAGTATTGGTAAGAATCCAGTAGTCTCGCTCTAGCAGGTTTGGCTCAGTGGATAGAGTGTCGGTCTGCAGACCAAAGGGTCCCAGGTTCCATTCCAGTCAAGAGGTTAAGGGCAAGTACTTTGGTTGCAGGCTCCTCCCCGGCCCAGACCCTGGTCACGGCTCCAACAGGAGGCAACCAATCAATGTGTTTCTCTCACACTAATGTTTCTCTCTGTCTTTCCCTCCTTCTTCCACTCTTCCTAAAAATCAATTAAAATATCCTTGGGTAAGGATTAACAAAACAACAACAAAAAATAATCAGTAGTCTGAATTCAGTAAATTATCCACATGATGCTTTTACATTTTGAGTTGTGATAAACACTATTTTTATGGGTACTGGAAGTAGCCATTAGGAGAATATCTAGTGCATACTGAGCATTCAGTACGTGTAAGCTATAAACTGATAAATGCAAATTTAAAGTTTGTTGGTATTTTACAACCTGGATTAGCTGAAAGTTTGTAAAAATTCAAATAATCAACCAAAAACCATTTTGCACATATTGCCAAACTACCAATTTGGCAGATTTGGGGCTGCAATTATAATATAATGCATTAATTCAAATTTACCACTTTTGGAATCCTATTTAATGTACCCAGAATCCATGAGTTTTATTTCTTAAATATCTAAAATTAGAAAAAGATACCTTAGACCTTCAGGTTGTAGTTAGTTTAGTGAAATGAATGGTAGGATTAAGTGTCTTAGATGTTTATATTTTTTATAAATTAAAAAAAAAATTTACATGAAGGAACTTCTAGTTATCTGAATTATTTTTAGACTTTTAATATTATTTTTGATGTAATAATGTCTTATTTATCCAGAAAATATTGTTACATCTTCTAGATAAATAATTTATAGACAAATGCATTATCAGTGAACTTATTATAATTGGAAGGTGATATACAATAGTGGTTAGGGTCATGGACTTTTGAATTATACAGACCTAAGATAGAAATCACTCTGAATCACTTATTAGTTTACTAGAAGCCTAATGCACAAAATTTGTGCAAGGAGCTCAGCCCCACTGTCATAGTGGTGGCTGCCTCGGCCGTGGCAGCTGCCTCTGCCACCTCTGCCACCTCTGCCTCCTCTGCCTTGGCCCCTGCCTCTGAGGTTTTGTCTGTAAGGGCGTCCAGAAGGAAATTCTTTCTAATTAGCATATTACACTTTTATTATTATAGTCCTAGAGGCCCGGTGCACAAAAATTTGTGCACTTAGGAGGGAGGGAGGGGGGTCCCCCAGCCCGGCCTGTGCCCTCTCGAAGTCTGGGACCCCTCGGGAGATAATGACCTGCTGGCTTAGGCCTGCTCCAGGGTGGCAGAAGGCAGGCCCAATCACTAGGTGCAGCCCCTGGTTGGGCTCAGAGCAGGGCTGATTGGGGAGTTGGGGCGCCGCCCCATGTCACACTCAAGGCAGGGTCAATGGGGAGGTTGCAGCGCAACCCCCTGTCATGCACAGAGTAGGGCCGATCAGGGGGTTGGGGCGCTGCCCCCTGTCACTCACAGAGCAGGGCCTATCAGGGGGGTTGGGGCTCCGTACACTGTCACGCACAGAGCAGGGCGGATCAGGGGGTTGGGGCGCTGCACCCTATCACACTCAGGGCAGGGCCAATGGGGAGGTTATGGCTCTACCCTGTCACACACAGAGCAAGGCCCGTGGAGGGGGGTTGGGCCACCACCCTCTATCACTCACAGAGCAGGGCCAATCAAGGGGTTGGGGTGCCGCCACTGTCACACTCAGGGCAGGGCCGATGGAGAGGTTATGGCTCTATTCTGTCACACACAGAGCAGAGCCTATCAGGGGGTTGGTGTGCCACACCCTGTCAAACACAGATCCGCAGGGCAATCAGGGGATTGAGGAGCTCCCCCCTGTCAGGCACAGAGCAGGGCTGATCAGGGGGTTGGGGCGCCTTCCCCTGTCAGGAACAGAGCAGGGCAGATAGGGAGGTTGTGGCCCCGCCCCCTGTCACACACAGAGCTGCAGGGCGATCAGGAGATTGGGGAGCTCCCCCCTATCAGGCACAAAGCAGGGCTGATCAGGGGGTTTGGGCCCTGCCCCCTGTCATGCTGATCTGGTGCCGGGAGCCTCGCTGCTCCGCTGATCCTGGTGCCAGAAGGCATATTACCCTTTTACTATATAGGGCATATTACCCTTTTACTGGTGCATGGGTAGGGGCTGGCTGGTTTTCCCTGAAGGGTGTCCTGGATCAGGGTGGGGGTCCCCACTGGGGTGCCTGGCCAGTCTGGGTGAGGGGCTGAGGGCTGTTTCCTGGAAGCGGGTGACTAAAGCTCCCAACCGCTCTTTTTTTCTTTTCTTTTTTTTTATTCTGGGCCAGCTTTAGCTCTGAGGCCTCGCTGCTGAAAACATCGATACAATGTTGCGGTCCGGCTGGTTGAAGCCTGGCTGACTGACAGCCGGTTTCTGTGGTTTTGTTTAGCTTCTTATTTGCAACATAGTACATAGTTGCTTAGAGTTGCAGCTGAGAGGCCGGCAGCGGAAGACGGGGAATGTTGGAGTTTGCCGTCACTGGAGCAAGCAAGCGTCCCTGCTCGCTTCAGTGCATGGCTGCCGGCCACCATCTTGGCTGACAGTTAATTTGCATAAGGATATGCTGATTAGCCAATGGGAAGGGTAGCGGTCGTACGCTAATTACCATGTTTCTCTTTTATTAGTGTAGATGACCTTGTGTGAGTTACTAAATCCCAATTTTCTTATATGCTGTTAGGCTTAATGATATTGTTATTTCATAATATTGTTTCACTTATTAAATAAAATAATAAAATAAACACAAAGTCTTGGCATTGCGTCCCATAGTTGCTGAGAACATGCTGTTTGTGCTTAAGCCCTGTTCTTGATGCCAGGCCTAACTAACATCTGTAATTTGTGAAGGCTTGTTTTGTTTCCATTTCTTATCAGCTCAGATGCCTTTTATTTGGAACTAGATAACTTAGTCTCATTCTGTGGTCTCCTCTCCTACCCTCTCTTAAATATGAATTATTAATATTATTTAAATAATGTCTAAGGAAATATTAATTCATTAACATTAGTTGTGTCAATATTTTTCTCAGATCAATTAAGCTAATAAATAATTAAATGAGATAAAGTTCAATAATCCCTCTAGGGGTTTTGCTTGCATAATGACCAATATTGATTTTTATTTCTCTTTAATAGATTGATAGTCAGTTTCATTAAGGATTTAATCAAGGTAAGTTTTGAAACATCTGGTAGACTGACTAACATAATCAACTGTATAAAAAAGAAAACTTGACAAAATTAGATTTCTATTTTAATTTCTTGGAAGTATAAGTAAATTGTTGTGTCAAGTCAGTGGAAGACATTAAAGTGATTATTAATGTAGACACATTGATTAAAAATCCTCCTAGACTACTTTTAAACCTCTCAACTGTTAGCATAATCTAGCTATACCACCTCCATATTGTTCTTGTTATTTTAAAGTCTACCTGGACATAACTAACTTCCCTATGTGCACTCATTTGAATAATTTTTCTGTGCTGAATACACTATTATGAAAAGCAGTAATGTAATTAATTAAATGTAGTATGCTTAGACTATTCCAAATTCTCAATATTTTTATTATCCAACTCTTATATTGCTTTGAAATAAAATGGATTCATATTTTACTTTGTGCCCTAGCCAGTTTGGCTTAGTGGAAAGAGGCCCATGAACTGAAGGGTCCCAGGTTCAATTCTGGTCAAGGGCACATGACAAGGGTTGCAGGCTCAGTCCCCAGTAGGGGGCGTGCAGGAGGCAGCTGACCAATGCTTCTCTCTCATCATTGATGTTTGTATCTCTCTCTCCCCTTTCCCTTCCTCTCTGAAATCAATAAAAATATATTTTAAAAAATATATATTTTACATTGTATTTTATATGGTCAGATCAATAAATTGATTAATCAAGAATGTTGACATAGCATATAGAACTGGTTTGTTAACTTACTAAAAATGTGCAATACAATGTCTATCTCTATTACTCCTAAAACATTAGTGACTTGTACGTAGAGCTCGGGAAGTATGTCTCAGCTGCGGCTGATGCAATGTTGTGAGCACACTCCACCATGACATGCTTCCTCAGCACACCAGGAAGTAGCAACGCCCGTCTGAATGAACTCCTAGAGCCACGTGCACAGTACCCCAGCCTTTCAGCCATTGGTCGCCTGTAGCAATGTGTCTCCCTCTGATTGGTCCCTTCATGCTATATATACCCCTGTAGTTCCTCAATGAAACGGATCTCCGTCACTGAACCTGGTCTCCGGAGTCATGCATGCAGACACTCTAGTGCGTTGGGGCTCCCTCGTCCTCACCCCTGAGGGACCCCCTGCATCAGTGAGTAAAACATAATCAATCATATAAATTATGATTATATGATTAAAACAAAATAAAGCAGTGGCTTGGGCATTGTTGCTTGTTTTAAGTAAAACTGTACCTTGTAAAATATTATATTGGGAAAGCAATGTGTAAATTTCATTACAACGATTTTTTAATTCACTTATGGAAATCAGAAAAATGGTGGAAAATATATATTTATAATACATTAAATTATTTATATTAATAGTGATATAAACATATTTGTAATAATAAAATATGTATTATAAAAATAATTTTTAAAACATCACTTTCTTCTTATAAAATGAAACACTAAATATTAGAGTGACACTATGAATAGTATTTTGACAGCTATTTTTAGAAGTGTATCAGATCACTACTTATTAAGCACCTACTTATTAGGTAATATGTTGATGAATAATATGTAACATTATCTCCATTAAACTGAATTGGCTAATTGAGAGACTGTTATGCCTAGATTTCAAAATCCCCAAAGACAGATTACCAGGGAGCCGAGTTTGATGCAAAAGCAAAGAGTCATTTATTCAAACTAGCTAGTTTGGTCCTTCTGCCTTCTTCACTGACACAGTGGAGTGACAGGAAGCAAGAGAGCCCGGAGTCTTGGAAGAACAAAGAATTTATAGGGCTTGGGTCAGGGGGTGGGGGCTCATTTGGACCACTGATTTGGCTGATTCCGGTTGGCTGAGTGAGTGCCGGGGGCTAATGACGCAAGGGCAGGGTGCAGCTAGGGTTTGGTTACACAAAGACAGGAGGTGGCTAGCATACTTTTGGCTTTGGGCTAGTTTTTTTGCGTTTCTATTGGCTGAGATAAGGGCTGGCTGAGCAACTGATACATTCTATGGCTTTTGCTTGAAGGGGAGTTAGGAACATGGTTATCAGCCTTGTTCTGTTTTTTCATTCCCCCCTTGTTTTGGAACTTTTGGCTTAATCATGAGATGGATTGAATTATTAATTGAATTATTTTATATATTTCTTGACAAATTGGATTAGTCTGTTAATAATGCAAGGGCTGAAAGTCAACAGCATTAGGAGGATTATAAGGGGTCCGCCGAGGTCTGCTGTCTTCTTGAGGGTGATCTGCAGCAGGTGTGTCTGGTTAGAGGTCACCTTCCAGTCAGGCTCCCTGCTTTCTTGGGCATAGAAGGAGCTGGGCTTGTGATCTGGTAGAGACAAACTATAATAAATGGTCCGGTGGAAGGGAAAGAAATTATTTTAGTTTTAACAACCTTTCTTGAAATAGGATTTTTTTTTTTAAATTTTTTTATGGCTATCAAAAAGCTAAATTAATATTAATTTATCTACTGTATTTAATTTGGCCTGATGTTTGCATAAATATAATAAGAATGGTAATTGACTACCTTTGCTGGAATTTCATGACTGAATCTTAACGTGCCCCGTAGGGCCAGGAAGCTAAGCCATTCAGTCGCCATCAGGCCTGCCTGCAGTATCTGCTGAGTTAGGTGAATCCCTCACCTGTAGCAACTCCATCTGAGCTTACGCTTTAGGCTTTAAGCCCATCTCAGTAGCCCTCCTACTTGTTGCGGCCCAGAGTGAGTGGGGGTTCCGCAGGGATGCAGAGGCATCCTTATTGCTCCCCTTCTACTCTGACCAACCGCCAGTGATGGTAGGGCATGGGCTTGACGCTCCAGCGTCAGCTATCTTCAGGGCTTTTAAGCAGGATACCAGGCTTTTTCTGTGGCATTTTTATTGGCTTTAAATCTTCAGAGTTTAGATAGGTTTTTTTAAAACATGATATTCCAGTTAAAGTTTTTGGTTAATAAAATTATTATTAAAAATTGGTCTTATTGATTTTATGCAAAGAAATGTAATGCTATGATTTATTAAGCATTGCCAGATTTTAGAGGAATTATATAAGGAGAAAAACATACTGATTTGTTTTAAGATTTTTTTATTTTTCTTGTTAGTCCTTTCAATGTTTTTCTTTTTTTTTTTTATTATATATACAACCGTTTTAAATTTTATATTTTTAGATTAGCTTTTAAACCTTCTTTGTATGTCCTTTAAAAATGCACAACCATGCTTTAGACCTTTTATTCCAAATAGGCTTTTTTCAGCTCTCTACAGCCGAGGTTTGTACCATCCCTGACAGTACAGGCTGCCAACTGTTAGCTGTCTCTTAATAGAGACCAAAACCTGATGGGTATTCTTCTTTGCCCAGTTGGGCACCTGCCCTCTTGGCAGTCAGACATCTTCTACTCTTGGGGTTCACCCCACACAGTCCCCTTTCAGGATCGCTAACATATAGCTATAACAATGTTCCTCAGTGTGGGAGACTGGACACTTGCTAGTTATTTCCAAAGATTACCATGGACTGTAGACCATCACCGGTTCACAGCTATAGCTACATTTAAACCTGTAAGAGAATCAAAGGTTAATATAACATATTAATACAATGAAACATAATATTGGCATCATGGCTACTTCGGGCAGCCAAATCCTCTGCTACTAAACATGAGATATGGCAGGGCTATACAAACATTTTAGGGAGGTGATTAAAGTCCATTTTTTGATCTTTCTATATAAGGTAAAATTGTCCTTGTCTTTCTGAAGCCATGTCTATGAAGATGCAGGCATCATCTGAGTTTATTATACAACTTTCTGCAGGTATAGTCCTTTTCAAGTTGGGGTGAGTCCTGGAGTCGTGAACTTCTTTATCTACATTGAGTCCCCAGGCTGGAAAGGATGTACAGAGTCCGAGGTGGCACTGGCAGGGCATCTCGAATAAGCTTATGGGTGGCTTGTAATTTTTGTAAGAGATTATGTCCAAGTAAGGGGTACAGGCATTCTGGCATGACTAGAAACGAATGAGTTACCGTGTTTTTTCTGAGGTCCACAGTCCTCTTTGATGTCCAAGGAAAAAGGCAGTTTGTCCGGTGGCTCTTAGAACTGGTGCCTTCTTAGATGTTACTGGTCCCATTGGCTCTGTCAAGACTGAATAGGCTGCTCCAAAATACACCAGGAAATTAACAGGGGTTTTTATTTATTTATAAGTATTTATATCTAAGTAGATATATAAGCATTAAATAAATATTTATATTTATACCTTTTCAGTGAACAAGTATTTTTACAGTCTTGGGAATTTTGGCAGATAACAGGAACATTGCCCGAGTCCCCTGATTGTGGTCTGACAGGAACAGATGCGGAGGCCTTTGGCTGGGGGGTGTAAAGTCTCCATTCTTCCTCTCTCGGCACTGCTAAGGACAGGATCATTGGAGAGGTCTTTTCATCTAGGCAAGGCTGTGCTGAGCCATCTGGGGCAAAAGTGGTTTCTGCTTCCATTCGAGGGACCAGGTCAACTGGTAAATATAGGAATTCATGAACCACCTGGTGGCCGCCTAACTGATATTGGCAGGGGCAGCAGAATAGTCTGCAGCTGTGGTACCTACCGGTAGCTTCAATAATGGTGACTTCCTGCCCTGAGAGGGGAGGTACCTTCCGAGTAACTATCGAGTGCTCTGCCGCTGTATCAATCATAAAGTTCACAGTCTGGCCCTCGATTTTCATTTTGACCATCGGCTCATGGGGGCTCAGTTGGAAAAAGCCCAGTCTGTCCTAGTCGGTATCAGCTGCTGCCAGTCCGAGGAGGTCTGCCTCAGGCGGCTCTGGCTAATAGCGGCTGGGTGGTTTGGATGGCCTTGCCTTCTTCTGGCCTGCTTCTGCTCTGCCTGCCTCTTTACTTCTGCTACTAAATTTTACTCTGTCCCTTCTTACACACGCAGAACTGGATTCAAGGCAGCGAGGTTTGAGCAATTTTAAAATTTTTTAATATACATTTTATCATTCATGTTGCAGGGAGGGACCGGGTTGGCTCTTCCTGAATAAAAGAATTAATCAAAATAAGGTTTATTTTCTAATTTCATTTGTCCCTGGGTGTGGACAACAAATGACACTAATCAGATTGACATAAACGATTTAACCTTTGTTTAGGGAGGCAAATGCAAAGCATTTGCTCCCAAATGTTATTGGCTTAGGGAAGATAGGATTTCTGCTTAGTTTCTCTATTCTACTTGTCCTAGTTTACTGGTCTATTATGCATTCAATTTTCTTAAAATGTATTCTGGCACAGGAGAAAGTTGTTTTGTTGTACACAGGTAGTTTAACTTCTATATAACCCCTATATAACTGGGCTTGGACCTCTGCTTAGCAAACTACAGTCTATAAGTTCAATATGCAGCTCCGGTTCTTCTAACCCAACGAGGTTTCGGCTAGTTTCTGAGTTAGACTCCTCCTCTCTTGGAGAATTTCAAAGTACTGATGGCTTCCAGGTCCAGGGAGAGTGCCTTTTTGTTAACCCTTAGGGCCCTGCTTTCTTGCCTTTCTACCAGTTCCCTTTGTGGCAGAGCAGCAATCAGGCCTTTTTCAAGGGAATGCACTTGAAGGGGATATCAGCCCCTCCTGTGAGCCAGCTGCTCCACCTAGGGTCTTCCGGGGCCCAGCTAGAGCGTCCTCCAGCAAATCTCGGAAGCCACTGCCCTTTCACAGTGGTATGGACTCAAGCAGGGGGTTCACTGGATGTAGCCTGCAGCGAAGCGCTTGCTGGCTTCTGCCTGCAGCTGCTCGCATCCACAAACCCTGCCCTGCAGCACCCGCAGCACCGTCAGCTCCAGCACCTCGGTGTCCGCCAGCAGCTGCTGCAGCTCCTGTAGGCTCTCGTTGATCTGCACACACGCCGCTTCTTCTCCACCAGGGGCTTCAGGGCCTTGCGGGAAGCTCAGGCATTCAGCCCCCCCCTTCTTTGACCTGGCTCTCAGGGGCTGAGTCTGCCTGGCAAACAGTTCTAAATCACCAGGGCGGCTGCGGGTTTTAATACATTTTAAATGTATTTTTACTTTTAAGATATATCTAGACCTTTTGTGATCAAACTAAGAACAGGTATTGGTCTAATTTAGCATTGGAAGGGTTAAAAAGAATAACCCAGGGCAGAGAAAGACTACATTGTTTATAGTTACTTCTTGTGACCTTGAAGTTCATTGATAAGACCTGTTAGGTCTGCAGCTAGTAACTTAACTGCCAACACCCCCGCCCTCTTTCTCTCAGCCCAGGCTAGATTGCTTTTCCTCACAGAGTCGGCCTGGAAATATAACAGGTGCATCTGTAACATTCAGTTACAGATGCTTTCAGAATCAGGATGAGGGAGGAAGGGAAAGACCAATTGAAAACAGCAAGTTAAACAAAATACAGTCACAGGCAGTAAATCTCTCCAAGACCTGTGGAGCTGTCCACTAAAGAGAAAAGAAAACCATGAATAACAAGTTCTTTGAAATTTGCTACTTTGTTAATTTGCTAAGCAAACAGTTAACTTGAAAAGACTTCTTTCTTGCTTTTTTTACAAGCAATCTTGGAATTTAGCTAGCTTTTAATTCTATCCTAGAATTTTAAAATTTCAATTTAATACAGCGAATTTATAACCCAGGAGAGAGCAACTGATAGAAATTTATATTAACTAAGTGGGCGGATTCCCCTTTAATAGTGAGCAAAAGACTCTGAGAACAAAAATGATTCTCGCAGCTGCTAAGAGATTTTGCAGACTATTTCGGGGTCCAGCCCAAACGTTCAGCTAGATGAATTAACAGAAATGCAAAATAAATCAAAGTAATTTTCACTTTACACAGACTAGTAATGAGCAGTCAATAGACAAAACATTTGTATTCACACTCTCTTAGTAGACTAGCCTAGATTGGAGCTGAGTAGGTAAACAAAACAATGCCCAACTCCCCAGACAGGCGTGGGGGCACTCCTGGCACCCATGTCCTAGAATAGAATTCTTGACCAACGTTTTGGTGAGAACCTACCGGAGGAGTTAAGACTGCATCCAGTGCCTCCTCTCGGCAGCAAATTGGCTAGTTCCATACAAACAAACAGCTGTCCACTCATGCTTTTTCAATGTTTCAGCATTTATTCCAATTCTATAATCTCTATTGTACCTCTTTAAAAATTTTTTAACATGTAATTAAGAACAGCAGGTTTATTTTGTCCCGACCTCATGATGATCTGTGACGAGAGACAGACAAGGGAGGGGGTGATTCATTTTTATAGATTCTCACTCAGATGCCTGCCTGACCAAAGTTGTGAAGCCACATAAAGGAGCGGAGAGGGCAGGCTCTCTTCTTTACATTTATACTCTTTCACCAGATATTCATTCAGCAAAGGCATTCAGCTACCACAATATACAATTTTTCCCAATTCAGTTTGAATTTTAAACTTTTAGCTGGCAAGTCAAATATTCAGCATTTTTTAAGCAGTAACATTTTTAAGAATAAACCTCAAAAATGCAAGACATAAGTTTTTTATCATTTGAATTCAGTAAGCTTCAAGGTCCCAAGTTCCCAGCAGTTCTGGGAAACCACACCTGAGGCTGGCAAGTAGGTTTGGTCTAGCTTTTGACTTTAAAATGACCATAATGCTTAAAGGAGTAGTTTGAGTCTGTCCCATAACGTCCGTCCAGTGAGTCCATAAAATTAGACAAAAGAACATAGACACCAGACAGACAAAGACATTTAAGAACAGCCTTCCGCCCCCACGGAAGAAAACTGGACGATGGCCGTTTGCCAATCAGCGGGAGCGACCCGCCACGTCCCAGAGGTTCAGAGGTTTGAAGGGAGTCCACTCCCCTCGTGAGGGGTTTTTACACCCCTCCAGACGGAGGGCCAAGGCGTCCCCTGACTCCTCCTGCCTGAGATCCACCCGTGCGTCCACTTAGATCTTTATCAGGCACAGATTACAGAAGCGAGCTCGTACAGAACAGAACAGAGGACACACAGACACTTACCGCGGTTAGCAGACCCTCCGGAGTGGGGTCCCTTGTGGGTCTTGGGAATCCCGGACGGGCCCCCAAATGTTATGCCCAGATTTCAAAATCCCCAAAGACAGACCACCAGGGAGCCGAGTCCGATGCAAAAGCAAAGAGTCATTTATTCAAACTAGCTAGTTTGGTCCCTCTGCCTCCCTCACTGACACAGTGGAGTGACAGGAAGCAAGAGAGCCCGGAGTCTTGGAAGAACAAAGAATTTATAGGGCTTGGGTCAGGGGGTGGGGGCTCACTCGGACCACTGATTTGGCCGATTCCGGTTGGCTGAGTGAGTGCCGGGGGCTAATGACGCAAGGGCAGGGTGCAGCTAGGGTCTGGTTACACAAAGACAGGAGGTGGCTAGCATACTTTTGGCCTTGGGCTAGTTTCCTTGCGTTCCTATTGGCTGAGATAAGGGCTGGCTGAGCAACTGATACATTCTATGGCTTTTGCTTGAAGGGGAGTTAGGAACACGGTTATCAGCCTTGTTCTGTCCTTTCAAGATATTTTCATAAAATATTTAAAAATGATATTTTTACCTTTCAAAGATAATCAGTGTAGGTTACTTTACCTAGAAGGGCACTTACATTTTTATTGGTTTTATAGACTACACATAACACAGACTCATTATTTCCCAAATTATTTTAGACATCTTGTAGCTCACCATGGCAGGATATAGTTTATCCATTTAGTAAAATGACATAGCAAAATAGAGCTTCGGGACTAATCTAGAATTCTGATTTCCTTAAGAATAAGATTAATCTACTTCGGCAAGTAAGTAAAAGCATCTAAATTGTCTTTTGACACAAGAATAAATTTTTGATTAGAATAAAAATTTGAGGAGTTTTATAGACCAAAAAGTTGAGCCATATTAATATGTAATGCTGAGAGGGACAAAAACAACTTGCATTAGGCAAATCTTGAAGTAAGCTTTCCTTCTGAAATCTTTCAGCTCATGTATATAACATTTATCCGGTTGTGATTCTTGCGCTCCCTAGATGCTCAAACAGATCTCCTACCACAACATTTAAAAGGAGCACCTAATCAACAGTTCAAGTGTAATTAACGATAGGTTGTTATTATCATTCATTTGATAGCTATTTGATGTTAAAAGGGATATTTTGAGGCTGTTTCTTGCCTACTCTGTAAATTAGCAGAAAGTTAAAGGTAGAAATACTTGAAAGGGCGAGGGCTAGGCCCTCCATCTTGCCCCAGGGTAAGGGCTAGGCCCTCCATCTTGCCCCAGGGTAAGGGCTAGGCCCTCCATCTTACCTTGGCCATGTGCTTGGCAAGGAGCTTCTTCCCAGAAGTCTAAGCCTCTGCTAGCCACACCCAGGAACAAGACACCGACTTGCACCTGGCCAATCGGCAAGGCCCACAGCCCTTTCTCCTCCCCTTACTCCAACCCCCTATAAAACCCCTCTCCACACAGAGTTCTCTCTCTCTCTGCTTCCTGCTGCTGTGTCGGCAAGGTGGGGGAGCCGAGCTAGCTCGAATACAGACTCTTATGCTTTTGCATCGGACATGGCTGGCTCCCTGGTGTGGTTTCTTGGGGATCCTGAAATCTGGGCATAACAACTTTGGTTTATGCATTTAACTAAACAGATCTCCATCCATTAACTTACAAATATTTAAAATACACACTTAAGTTTCAAAAATCTTGATTATTAGTAAAAGATTTTCCAAATCTTTTCTCAAAGTAACCGGTTCTTCAAAGTGATTTTTAAGAATATTAAGAAGGTCATGGTTGATGACTAATTTATGATGGATGAAGATACCACATGCAAAACAAATATTTTGTGCCCAGTTACATATAATTGAGAACTTAGGAAATGTTGCAAATATAAGTTAAAATTGTATTAATAGAATTATTTTCTTTTAAAAATTTGGATACAGTGGGGCCTTGACTCACGAGTTAATTCGTTCTGAGACCGAGCTCATTAAGGAGCTTGTTAACTCAAATTACTCTGTCAACTCAATGCAAAAAATCGGCCGAGAGACAGCTGGTATCTCGGGACACTCGTAAGTCAAGGCCCCACTGTATTTACTTCAAATGAGAATACTTCTTTATTTTGATTTTATGTAAAATTAAGGTTGTAGATATGTTTACTTAGGGAGAACATTTTGCTTATTTCACTAGCAGAGATCAGTTTGCTTTCTTTTAAATAACTGTCTTAAGCTGATTTATATATCAAGGACATGACCTTCTAGGAAACTATTCTTATATTTTTTCCCTTAGAATACCTATTTTTAGATAAATAATTATAATTGAAGACTAGATCCAATGTGATACAAATAGAGGGAAAGGTGTAAACCCTCAATACCTTTCAAAAGCACTAATTGTTAAAGTGTAAGATGCAGTTTAAGTTCATTTAGTAATTAATAATTCTGCCCACAGTTATTACCATCTCATTTGTCTTATACTGACCAACAACATAAGTAACATAGAATCTAAAACAGATTACTTTAAAAGATAAATACTGGTAAAGAAATCAAGGTCATCATTTTAACTTTTTAGGTGGAAATACACTCTCATTTACTGATAAAGTAAACAATGTGGAATAACAATGTTTAAGTGTAAAAAAATAAATATATTTAAAAGTAGGAGGAAGCTATAATAATGAGAAAATAAGACAGGTTAAATAGTTAAACAAAGGTGAAATATTCCATGGGGAAATAGATACATGTAATATATATCAAGAGCTTTTTTTCAAATAGTTAGGACATCCCATAGAGAAAATAGATTACTCAATAAGAAAATTGCCTCAGATGAATTATAATAAAGTATTTTTAAATGTCTGGGTTGCAATAGAGTTTAAAGCCTTGGAGATTAAAAATGGGATTGTTATATATTTCTGTGAAGAAGTGCAAGTATTTTATTTCATTGTTGACCAATGAAGTGAGGGAGAAGATAGAAGAGAAAAATTCCCTGCATCACTTCCAGACCTTTGACCATAAATTAAATATTTTTGCAATAGTTAGGTTTCCATATTAAGTGCTGACAGCCTCCATTGTTTTACTTATATATTGATGTTTGATGACTTTTATACATTGTATAAAATTGTACTTATCTGGAACTAGGCAGAATGATTATAGGTTATGTTGGCTATTGTAATTTAAGCTATGGTAACACAGAATATATTGAAAGTATAGACTAAGTTTCTGAATTTTGTTTATTCACTGTCATTGTTAACTCTTAAACAACCATTAAATAAGGTGATACTATACTGCATATTAAATTTAATGAGAGTAAAGTATGCTTCATAGAAATATTAATTTCAGACAAAAATATTGAGAATCATATTACTGTGTCTTTAATTCATCTATTTTAAAGAGATGGCTATTTAGGATATCGTTTTTCCTCTTTTAAGACATGAAATTTGAACATGCTATATTCTTAATGTGATTATATTTCTATGAGCATATATAATTTACATATTCTCTCTCATAATGAATTTAACTTTTGGGTAAATCTTTACAGAGACTATTTAGATAGAGTAAAATCCAAATCAGAAGCATTTTTTCAAATAAAAAAGGTCTACTTTGGTGTATTTTTTCAGAATTATGTTCAGATCTAATTATTTTAAAAATTCCTCAAATCTGCATTTCTTTCTTTCTTCCTTTCTTTCTTGTGTTGTTAATCCTCACCCGAGGATATTTTTCCATTGATTTTTTTTACAGAGCATGTAGGAGAGACATAAAGATCAGTGTGAGAGAAACACATTTATTGGTTGCCTCCTGCAGGAGCCCTGACCAGGGCCTGGGCCAGGAAGAAGCCTGCAACCAAGGTAAATGCTCTTGACCGGAATGGAACTCAGGACACTTTGGTCCAGAGGCCGAAGCTCTATCCACTGAGCCAAACCAGCTAGGGCCTCAAATCTACATTTCAATTTCAATGTTCAAAATACAAGATTAAAACAGCCTAGTTTAGGGACAAATAAAGTGAGTTCTACTCTGTATTTAAATCAGGGTAAACATAAACAGAATGATGAAGTTGAAAGGACTAGGGCAGGGGTCCTATAACTTTTTTTTTTAAATATATTTTACTGATTTTTTACAGAGAGGAAGGGAGAGAGATAGAGAGTCAGAAACATCGATGAGAGAGAAACATCGATCAGCTGGCTCCTGCACATCTCCCACTGGGGATGTGCCTGCAACCTAGGTACATGCCCTTGATCGGAATTGAACCTGGGACCTTTCAGTCTGCAGGCCGACACTCTATCCACTGAGCCAAACCGGTTTCGGCACCCTCTGACTTTTTAAACAGGGGGCCTGTTCACTGTCCCTCAGACCATTGGAAGGCCGTACTATAGTTTAAAAAAAAACAACTATGAACAAATTCCTATGCACACTACACATATCTTATTTTGAAGTAAAAAAACAAAACGGGAACAAATACAATATTTGTATTTGCATGTGGCCCGAGGGCCGTAGTTTGAGGACCCCTGGACTAGAATTGTGGGGAAGTGTGACTTTGTTATCTTAATGTCTTTAGGGTAAAAAATGCCATGAAACTCATATTTTAACCAAAATGTTAAGAATTCAAATAAAATAAATATAAACCTATAATTCTAAAATGAGGAATCCTCTTTTCAGAGCGATGAAATCCTCTAATAAAAATGTAAGCTTTTAAGGGATTTAAAGAACTTAATCCTAATATATAAAAATCCATCCGTATGTCCAAAGTGACCGAAGGCTCGACCCACCAGAAGTCAGTCCTGCAGTCAGTGGTAGGTTGCCATGGTGACCCAGCACTGACTGCCACCACTGTGGGCAAGGCAACCCAGCACTGACTGCCAAGGAGGCTGTGGATCAGGCCTGGAGAGAGGCCTGGAGAGAGAAGCAGGGTCTGGTCCGCAGCCTCTGTGGCAGCTGTTGATCAGCCCTTGCCTCTCTCTTTCTCTCCAGGCCTGTCCAGCAGCCACGCCTCTCTTTCTCTCCAGCCTCTGAGCAGGCTGCTGATTGGCCCTGCCTCTCTGATCAGGCCTAGAGATAGGCCCAGAGATGCTGACTGGCATAGAAACTGACCAATCAGAACCAAATCTGGATGAACTGTAAGGAGCCAATGGCTGCCTAGGAGGTGGAGCTTTTGACGCTGACTGGCATAGAAACAGACCAATCAGAACCTAATCTGGGTGAATTTTGAAGGCAGAACCTCAGGTGAGGGCTGAGGAGGGGTTTTAAGGGCAACAGCTATTTGGTGTAAGGTGTAAGAAAGCGGTTCAATTTTTTAATGACCGGCTTGGCAGTATAATGCATGGCTGGCTATCAGTCCAGATATAGGGATTATGTATTTTTGTCTGCCAAGAGCATCTCCTCCTGCTGAAAAAGACTCCCCCACCCACATTTAAGCAATCCTATCCTATATAATCTATCTATACTAATAAAAGGGTAATATGCTAATTAGACTGGGTCAACCAGCCTTCTTCCAGACGTCTGACTTCCTTCTGGAAAATGCCATGGTGGTGGGGGTTGAGGCAGAGGCAGTTAGGGGCAATCAGGCCAGGAGGGAAGGGCAGTTGGGGGCAACCAGGCCAACAGTGGAGGTCCATTTGGGGCAAGATCCGTCCGGCAGGGGAGGGCAGTTAGGGATGATTAGGCAGACAGGCAGAGAGGTTAGGGGAGAATTGGCAGGCAGGCAGTGGGGTTAGGGGCAATCAGGCAGGCAGGCAGGCAGAGGCAGTTAGGGGCAATCAGTCAGGCAGGTGAGCAGTTAGGAGCCAGCAGTCCCAGATTGTGAGCAGTCCCAATGGGTCCCTGATTGGAGCGGGTGCAGGCTGGGCTGAGGGAACTCCCCTCCCACATGCACAAATTTTGTGCACCAGGCCACTAATAGAGATATGATTTTCTAATGAGATAGGATTTTCAGAGGATGTCATGTATTTGAGCAAGGACATGTAACTAAAAGCCAGGTTAGGGGGAACACAACCAGAAAGCTAAAGACAAGAATAAGTTGAGGTGTGGAAGATAAAATAGTCATGCTAAAGGATCTCTCTCATAACACAAATACATATACATGAAATATTGTCACATATATATATATATAAAATTATTAATATTTACAATGTTAACATTAGCAATAAATGTTACAAATTTTGGAAAACATTTCTGGAGTAATAAAATGCAAAGAATATATTTTAATTTAGGAAAGCATTTCCATAATTCTACATGACATTCTTGTTTAAAATATGTTTTTATTGATTTCAGAGAGGAAGGGAGATAGAAATATCAATGATGAAAGGAATCATTGATTGGCTGCCTCTTTCCTGTCCTCCAATGAAGATCAAGCCCACAACCAGGGCATGATCCCTGATCCATGAATCGATCTAGTCAGGGCTCTCACAGGAGGCAACCGATAGATGTGTTTCTCTCACATTTACTGAGCATCAACCTAAGATCTTGGCTCTTAGCTTGATGCTCAACCACTGAGCCATGCCGGCTAGGCTACATGGCATTCTTCTGAACAAAAGAGAAAAACATTGGCTGGATGACATTTCCAGTGGTTAGTAAACTTTATGACTTTTTCAATCAGGATAGAGGTTTCTGGTTGTGTTTTAAAGGGCAATATCTTTTTACAGATACATAACATAGCATTGCTTGCTGAGTTTATCCCATGTCTAGCCTTAACAGCCTCCACAGGTAAAATAATTCCAATTTCACAGATGAGGGAACTGAATTTCAAAGTGGCTAAATAACTTTTTTTTTCATATCTGAAGGCTATAATTGAAGACCTGTGCTTCAAACTCATGTCTGCCTACTCCTTCCATTGTATCTCCTATGAAGACAAAGGTATACAATATCAAATCTGTGGTAACAGAAAACTGGGGAGCTATGTTAAAGTAGTAAAGGATTGCTACTGGGTGCAAAAAATAGATATCTTCAAACAAGATGAAATTCTCTTAAAATTAATATTGAGTATTAAATGAAAACTTCAAAAATGAAACATGTATACATAGATCATACAACTAACTAATATCATAATGTTTGGCATGGGTTCTATTAGTCAGTAGTATGGTGATAAAAATAAATGTAATTTTAGACTGCATTAAATAAATATATAGATAAGAAAAAAGAAGATAATTAGACTGTTATTTTCAGTTGTTAGAGGACATTGAGAATAATGTTTTCAATTTTAATCTTGGGTGCCATGTTCAAAACACACGTTGACAAACTGACAAATGTTGAGTGATATGTTTGTTTTTGTATATATACCATTATTGTATGGCATAGTTTTTCCATGAGAGCTTTATAAAAATTCCCAAAGAATACTGGCTCAGTAAGAAATGAAATGTCCCAGTCTTATAAGTGTGGCTGTAGGACAGAAATGGTTCTAAATGACACATAGATTTCCACATTATATTTTTATACCTGGAAAATATCTACTTTATAAATTGCACAGTTATAGTTTTTTTTTTAATGAGAATGAAAGAGTGCTTGCATTAACACTTTTTATATCCATACCTATTCTTGCTGATAAAATGTGTATTTTCCAAAAATGTGTATTTCCAAATTTTTATTGTGCTTTTATAAGATGCTTTTCTTTGATGACCATAAATGCTGAAATGGCTCCCTTAAGGAGAAGAGTTTTAAGTATAAGAAAACCTTTATTCAGTATAAAATATACAAATTGAGACATCATGTGACGTATATACTATAGTTTGTGCTTGAAACCTGTGAGTATCTTATTTTCATAGCAACTAAATAACTATTCATGTCACTTTCCAGTCCTTTTCATTGGATATTTATAAAAAAGAAAATAATGTATTTTAAAAAATCTTACTTCAAAGAGAGAGATCAAGTAATGCTTACTTAAAAGCATATTGAATATAATTAAACCTAATAACTGTCTTTCTGCTCTATGCCTGAGAAATTATTGGAGCCACATTCAGAATTTTTAAACATAGAAAATACAATATTAAATCATGTAAAAAATGTTGGCTCAGATTTTCTTTTTGAAAGAGAAAGGTAATTTGCCACCCTGATCTTTAATGGAGAAACTTTCTTTGTCAAAGTCTTTTCCTTAGAACACTGACCTATAGTCAACCTATAGAGAAACATGGAGACAATCTTTAGTGATTGACTAGATAATTCAAACCTGATTTCAGTAATGAAAGGATCAAATTTAAGATTAAATGCAACCTCTTTGGATTACATTTGCATTTATAATTGTCTAGCAAACATCCAATTTCACTGTTATCCTCAGCAATCTTTCTTGAAGCAGTTTCTAAAAGTGGTGTAGATGGCTGGTCTTTTTAATCACTCTCAGAAGAATATGTAAATGTTTACCACTCACTTCATGGAGTCTGCCTACATCTTGATACTGCAGGCCTTTGTCATATACCTTTTATCACTAAAAGTGCAGTACAAAGTTTTTCTTATAATTTCTTATATATTTGTAGAATACTATACAACTAGCCAGCTAATAAAAGCAGGTAAGACAAGCCAAGAAAACAGAATATCTTTATGTGGCAAGTATTCTCCAAATCAATGAAAAGATCATAGCTTAGTGGCCATGTTCTTCTTTTCTATGACTTTAGGACTTAGATGTGTTATAAGATATTAATATTTACAGGTTAATATTTTCTTTAATATTATAGCAACTGGGTGCAAAATATAAATATCTATTGTATGGACTAAAGAAAAATATTTTCCAATAGTTTATCTGAGTTTCTCATTTAATCAATTTAGATAGACTGAGTAAAATAGTTCCTAGTTTTTTTTGTACTGTAGCATACCAGTGGGTCCTAACAATTTTGTGTCAGGATGAAAGGAAGAACAAGAATTTCTCTTTCATTCTAAGTATCACAAGTCTAATCTTCACACACACGCACACACATAAACACATATCCACACACAAAGTAGTCTTCATTTATTTTTATCATTTTTCATCTTTGCTGTTTGTCAAAAATAGAAAGGATGAGACAAGTTCAGTATATTCTAAAAACAACAACAACAATGTTTTAGGATGCACTAAGGTGTCCTGAATTGCTTTAATGGACAAATGGTGTAGTCACAATTATCCTTATAACAAAATTTAGTCGTTTGCTTACCATTTGGGTACATGGTATAATTTAGGACACTTTAGGAGTACTACACAGAACAGTAATAGGACTTATGGAAAAATAATACCAACTTTTTCAGATAACATAACATATATTTCAGAGAACAGAAAGCATACATTGTGTGAGGAGCAATCTCCACATGAGGGAAAGGACATTGTCTGGATGTCAGAACATCTGATCTCTCACTCTGGCTTTGCTATGGACTCACTCTGAGTGTAGAAAAGGCAACTGATTTCTATGTTTCTTACTTTTCTTCTTTATAAGGTGTTAATTTAAATACCCCAAAAGTATATGATTCCAATCATACAACTTTTAATATAAAACATATAAAAATCAATTTTAAAAATTTTCTGTATATACTGAAAATGTTTATAGGAATGAACTAACTATAGGACTTCTCTGATTTCTTCTATTAAGTGCAGGAACCCAATGTAACCTGAAAATATTGGACATAACTATTTATCTTTTGCAAAAGGGAAACTAGAAAAAGACTGCTTTCCACAGAAAATTAATTAATAATAGATGCCCGATTAAGTGTTTTTATACAATGACCAATGTTCCCTTTTGTATAAATAATCAGGAGAGAGATTTTTTAGTTTTTTTTCTTTCTATTGCCCCATCTACACACAAAATTCTGTTGTAAAGACATCATTTTTATGAGGAGGTATTTATTATAGATGCACAAGAGTCTATGGAAACAAGTTTACAAGAAAAAGGGCAGATTATCATTCTAACCAACTGCACATTCACAGAGATTCTTAATAAAAGGTATCTGATGATATAATAAATTATAAATTTTGAGGAAATGTACACAGTTGGCAACTATTTTTCAAGACTTACCATCCAATAAACCACATTTTCCCTTTTTACATCCTTCATGCCACCTTTTTTGACATTCAGTTGAAATTTTGAAATTAACATGATAACCTTAAAAATATAAATGAAAGCATTAACTGTAAACTTATATATTCAACTTCAGAAGTTGAAATAAATACAAGTGAATATGTAAGTAAAATGGTGATGATGATATGTAAATCAAAACTGCCAAGGCGATTGACCTTCCTTTTAAAATATCCCATCTGTTGCTTTACCTCCATAGGACAAAGGTAGCAGAAGAGGAAAGTAACAAAAAAAGGAAACAGGAAGACCTGTTTCAGTTACTGGACATGTTGATTTAATTGACTAAGAAGTCCAAATGCTAATACTCCGAATAATCAGCCACTCTTTTTGTGTTTTGGTAATGTATATCCTTATACACTTTATATCAAATGGAATTTTTTGATTCACATCTGACATTTCAAAGTTCCCATTTTTGAATTCCCCCAGTCTTATGTAAGTATCACATTGTCTACTTTGTTTGAAAAGTATAACATTCTCCCCAACATCGAGGGCTCCATGATGTAAAATGTCATTTTGCCGGTCTTCTGTTCCAGTACTCACTTTAATTTTTTTAATTACAATTGGATTTTCAAAAACAATCACAAAGGTGTCTCCTGTTGAAGGTGGTTTCCCCCAAAAGTATTCATCAACGCTACTATAAGCCTTGCTGGCATCATAATTTTCGAAAACATTCATATTGGTATATAGACTCGCAGGAGGGTTATCGGGGATGTCAAATGACTCCTCTTCAAAATCATCATCCTTCAGCTTATTCTCAGTCCCTTTATAGGATGAATAATAACCCATGTGCTGAAAGAGAGATGGTTTAAAACGGATCACATTTTTCTGAGCCAGCAGACCCCTAAAATGAGTCAATAGCCAGTCACAAGGCATTTCTTGATAAAACATTAATAAAAAATGTGCCAAACGTGGGAGATCATGTGAATGATAAAGTTTTCCAATGTAACCAAGCTTAGAAAACTCAAGAGTTACCCAGTAGGTTCCTTCTAGGGATGTAATGACTTTCTTGATGGCAGTTAAGAAATTTTTTGAACATCGAACGTCATCTTCAAGCATCACATAATAGTCTGACGTATTGGCACAAAAATTGAGCAGAAAAGCATAATCTACATTTTGCTTGGAACGAAATCTGACTCTATCTTCCGGATCGTTGTAATTTCTTTTAAGACCATCCAGGATGGGGTAATATTCCTCTGGAGCATGTATCACTACTAATCTTCCTGCAATAATATGGTGGGCAAATTTTTGTGTAATATCCTGGACCATGACCTCACGCCAGGATGAGTTAAAGTCTGCCAGATGCACCACCACTGAGATTTCCTTCAGCTCTTCGTAGCTGGACTGCTCAAAAATTGACTTGATTGTCTCAAGTAAATAGTTTCCCTTTTTTCGTTTCACTGATGAAAGTCCAATTGTAAGAAACCCTAAGCAAAGAATGCAGAAGGATGACAAATTAAATGTAAAATAGGTTTCGAGTAACATATAAAAAGAAACAAAACGTTATTTCCCCCTTAGGCCTGCTACTATATTCAGTAAATCTAGGAAATGATTATGTATAGAACATTTTGTGATTAAAATATTATGCTTAACACATAAAAACTATAGTAGTTTATACATAATTGATATTTCTATGGAAAATTGCATCTTAAGCACAATGATATGAGTCCTATTGCTGAAAACATTTGTGAAATGAAAAATATGGTTTAAAGTGCTTTGCAGCTTAATGTTCTTATTATACCCATTAGAGAAGATAGATATTTAGATAATATCCACACTATTTAAGAAAAAAAACTACAAAAGAAGAAGGAAATTCAGAGTTAAGCATGACAAACTAGTCTCAAATTATGAAAAAGAAAATTAAGAGTAACTCATTCTTTTAATTGTTTTAAATTTTCCATATGACACATATTTTCATTTTTCTTTAATCACAGTATTATCCTATATCAGAAGAATTCATAATTAGACTTCAAAACTTTATTTTGAAATTTATCCAGTATGTTAATTAGAATGCAAACAATAGTATAAGCTCATTTTGAAAAATTGCATTATAGTTTAAATGTAGGGTACATTGTTCTAACACATGAATATTACTATTTTGAAACACATTTTATGTTAATTTTATCTGGAAAATTTTTATTCAGATAAAATTAAATCTAAAGTTAGAAATTGGATATTTTTAAGGAATAAAATATAACCTGGTGAAGTGGCAGTTTGCCTCTGAGAAGTGTTATCTGTCTTTCTATTGAAATATTTTCACTTTTTAAAGTTTTCATTTTCACCATGACTGAGAACTGCATAAAATTTCAGAACCGCCACTTGGAAAATAGGATGATGTTTACATTCACCAAGATCACTGTTTTAATGCAGACACCTACATAATGTAATTTACACAATATTGAAAAAAAGCCCTTCTCAGAAAAAATATTTCTTACTCATCTGTCAGAGAGGGAGAGATTTACACATTTTGTTTAAATACCTGAGTTACAACCCTGACTTCTACTGAAAACCCTATATGTTATCTGTATCATTAAACTAAAACTATCAGCCTTTAGTAATGCTCGATATTGGCAATACTTATAGAACACATTCTACACAAATGACAGAAGTCTATGCAGTTTACTAGAAATATGCATCTTAATATTCATAACAGTCTTTTGGGATAGCTTTGTGTGTATCATTCCTGCTTTATAGCTGGGGAAACGAAATCACAGTGAGATTAGGGAGCTTTGCAAAGTGCAATGCTTAGTAAGTGGAATGGTGGCAAGATCCAAACTGTTTTGCCCTTATTTCTCTGTTTTATATATGGCCTCCTTAGTATAAAGCATTTGACATGTGTGTCAATATACATTGGTAAACTTAGCCTGGATAAAGGGAAATGAGCAATATTTGAACAAAGGTGGTGAAACAAATGTAGATCACAAAATAGTGGCAGTTTTATGCAATTAGACGGAAGCTTAAGACCAGTAGATATTTGAAATAGTAGAATGAATAAAAGACCTAAAGAAATCTGAGTTAAGTTACAATTTCTTCACCTGGTGATCACAAATTCACTTGTATAAACACTTCTGATCAAAAGACTAAATTTTTGTGGTCTCCGCGCAACCTATTAAGAAGTTCATGATATCACTGTATTTCATTGAATCTAAAATTCACGTTTTTCATACAGAAATACTTGAAAATCTGGTTGCATGTTATGATTGATGACATCTTACAATTATTTTATTTTATTAGTTTTTAAAATATATTTTTAATGATTTCAGAGCGAAAGGAGAGGCAGAGAGAGATAGAACATCAATGGTGAGAGTCATTCATTGATCGGCTCCCTCCTGCAGGCCCCACGCTGGGGATCCAGCCTGCAACCTGGGCATGTGTCCTGCCTGGATATGAACCATGATTTTCTGGTTCATAGGTCGATGCTCAACCAACCTAGCCACACTTGCCGGACAGCATCTTACAATTAAAACTGTTACTTATATTTTCTTAGTAGTACAGTAATTAGACCATGATACTTTCTGTAATCCATGATACCTTGAAATCAATGAAATGTAGTATGCTACTTCATGGATTCAAATTGCCTGAAGTAAGCTGAATAGTTTCCTCCAAAAATTCATGTCTCCCGGAAACCTCAGAGTGTGACCATATTTGGAAGCAGAATCTTTGCAGATGTAATTAGTTAAGGCTCTTGTGATGAACTTAAATGTATTTAGAGTGGTCCCTAAATTCAATGACTAATGTCCTTATAAGGAAAGCAGAGGCTAAAGAGAGACCCAGAGAGACAAAGGAAGAGAGCCATATGAAGATAAAGGCAGGGATTGTGATTATGCTACCACAAGCCTCTAAAATTGTGAGATAATAAATTTTTGTTGTTTTATTTAAAACATTGAGTTTGTGATAATTTGTTACATAGTACTTTAGGAAACAGATACAATGATTTTCACTAATTCAAAACTAGTGGTAAGTTACAAAAACCAAACCATTAAAGTTTGAAATATGGAAATATCAATATGGGAATAATTATTTCTTAAAGACAATGTTTAAAATTTAATATAAAGACTTCGCTTGGGGTGATGGGCACAGGATGCAGTGTGCAGATGTTTTGTTGAGTTGTACCCTTGAATCCTGTATGATTTTTTGAACCAATGCCACCCCAATAAATTTAATAAAAACTAAATAACAATAAAAATTAAAAGGTGTAAATAACATAAATATGTAAAATAAAAATAAAAAATTTGATTTTTCCTAGTATCTCTACATGGTCCTACAGTAAGACATTAAAAATTTTTTTTTATTAATAGAATTAGATCAGTGAGTAATTGTAATTTCTGAGGAAAAATTGAACAATTTCCCCAAAATTTATTATGTTAGTAAATTCTATAAACTCTTATTGTCATACAAATGAAGCAAATCATCATTATTTTTAAATGAAATATTTTATATATTCTCGATTTAAGAGTGTAAGGATACTTACGCTTTCTTTGCAAAGGAGTGGAAGCTAAGTAGCGATAGGTGACATTGATGGCCCCTGAGAAATTAGATAAATCTTTGAAAGTATGCACATAGCGTTCTGAATTCAGTTGATGTGTGGATGTTTCCCTTATAAGCTGTTTGTCTCCTTCCTGGATGCCAAGAAAGAGGCAGAGGAAATAAATGAATAATAGATGGTCATGGGTTAAAAAAGTTTCTCCTGATATATAATATGCATGTCATATAAATCTCAATTACTGGCACCTCTATAGGTCATGATTTCTCACCTGGATTCCTACCTAGAGTCTCTGCTCCAGGCTCTCTCTACTCTAGTCTACTAGTTATACTACAGTTACATTTGCTTTTCTATAGCATACATTAATAATGGCACTATTGATAAAAATATCTACATGAAAACTCTCACTGCCTTCATGTTAAAATTAAAATTCTTTACAATAATTTCAGGATCTTAAAATTTGACTTTAGTTGATTTTACAGTTTCATACAAAACTAATTGCCACTAAATTCCCCATTTGAATCATATTAACCTTCTATCTACTGAGCCAAACCATCTAGAGTAAGAAAATATATTCTTATTTCTCTAAAATACATACCCTGTTACCATTTATAGCTTCTTTTTTCTCTTTTATTTAATATAAATTCAATTGTATATTTCAATTTATCTACTAGTAATCACCATTTGATCAAGACTATTGCTTATACATTATTAGCAAAATGACAACTTGCATGGCTTTTCTATATAGTTTACAACACATGGAATATGTTTGGGGGCAACCTAATTAGAAAAAAATTTGGAGAGCAAGATATATGCTGTACTGTGTGATGTTATGTAGCCCTATTTAAACTATTTAAAGTAGAATGGCAAGTCAGGTATGTGCAAGCCATTAAAGAGAAAGTAAAGGCATTAAATTAATTTGATTTTCCTATTATTTGGCTGTGGTCAATAAAACTTTCATTAAAACCTAGTTTTAAAAGATTAGTAAGAGTTAAAATACAAATTTTACCTCAATTGGATCATTTACTATTTTGTATCAAATTCAAATGTCAATAGCAAAGGTGATCCACCAAACTTTTAAAACTATGGCCAGACTGGAATATGTTTAAAATTAAAGTTGAGAATCATATACCATGACAGGGAAGAGCTTTCATTCTGGTTCTTGCTAAACCAAGATTCATTCTGATGATATTTTCTGTATATTCAGTTCTGTTAATGAACTGATATTTGGTGTTTAACACTACCTTTCTGTATGTTATATTGCCTTGACAATTTTGACAAAGAAAAATACTTTAGTCTATTACAAAATTTAAAATGTGTTTGCCAACTGTAAGTTAAACTTTCCAAATTAAATGCTGGGTGCTAGATTTCTTATAAATATAGTAATTAAAATTCCATTGAATCTGATTATTTAAATTTTTTTTACATCTAAATATTTTAATCTGTGTCTTTCTGAAAACCTATAAAACAGGGGTGAGAACTTGCAGTCCATGGGCCATACGAGGCCAGTGAAATTATTTGGTCTGGCCCTGCCAGGGCATCAAAGGTGAGTTAATTAAATATTTGACCAAATACAGCAGGCTAATGTTTAAGTTGATAATTTTGTATGGCTCACAAATGATGTTATAAGTATCCAAATGGACGTTGGCAGGAAAAAAAGTTCCCCACTCCTGTTATAGAGCATCATTAAAGCTTTAAAATAAACAAATTTGAATTGCCAAAAAGCAACTGGAATTGAATTTAGTATCAACTACTTTAATAGTAATGTAATGGTATCCATAGTCAATAAGATCTAGAAGATATAGCTATAAAAGTTACAGTAGCCACAATACTAAATTCATTTTACCATTCTGTTCCTAGGTAATGTCACATTCTAAAGGAAGAGCAGGATACTGAGTATCACTTTAATAATTCTATATTCAATATGTAAAAATGCAGATTTTTCTGTGATAAGACAAAATATATTCATCCTGATTGAAGGACACAACAGAATAGGAAATAAAAATAAATGTATGGAATGTATATAAAATAACTTTATTAAATTCTGAAGACTAAGCTTTGCACTTTTCAGCATAAATAAATAATGCAACTTTCACCCGAGTCAGCCTTGTTGACTGCTTTCCAGAGGCATATACCTGAACAGCATGAATCCCCTAGGTACCGTCTTTCTGTAACTACTAAACTATAGTGTATTTCTCAGGAATAAGAAAAACTTTATGACAATCATTTTCTCGATGGGAATGAAATTCAGTGGACTAACTACAGGCTAAATATATACCCTATCAGCTACTTTGAAGATGCTTGCAGCCCAGAAGCTAGGTTGATTGGGCGTGTAGTGTCTCTTCTACTTAGTCTGCCTTGTAATACTATTTGGCTCTCATATACTGCGCTTGGCTTCCTTTCCCGCTGAAAGGCACTATATCCTTAATATGTAAGCAAAACGCCAAACTATTATATGCCCAGGATTTCAGGCCACCAACGCATTTTCTAGCAAAAGAGCAGAATGTAAGTTGCTAAGTAACTCCAGAGACCTTACTACTTCTAATTGTCTGAATTCTCCGAATTAGAACTTTTATTTTCCCTGAAATAAGAAAGGCAGAAAAAGAAAGACTGACTCATGCCTAAGCTTAGAAAATAGTACACATTGTGGCATTTTGGAGTCAAGAAAGAAAATCAAGTGGGATAATTTTATGAAAATGAAGTAAGCACACATAAAAGGGTCAAGAGGGAGAACTGTGAAAAAGAAACTGCATTGTATTGTAGTAGAGGACTAGTTTTCTAAGGACATTAAACATTTTTGGAAGAATAATTTTAACATAATGTTACATTAATGATTTAAAAGTGTTTAAAATATTTATACATATTAAGCACTGGGATAAAATGTAGCTCAAAATATAAATTAGGTAGAGAATATCATCTAGTAAATAGTGAAAAATTAAACTAATAAAAATGCTTTCATTGAATTTTCAATATTGGGGGTTGTTGTACTTAAAATCATTTTAATTCCCTTTCCAAGTTAATATAGTTAAGAATAATTTCAGGTTTTAAAGGTAAAAAGTAATTTCTTCTCTATAAGTGGGCTGATTTGCTACTTTGACTATATAGCTATATGCTTAATATAGCCAGAGAAAAATTCATTGAGAAAGTGATCTTCAAGAGCTACATCATTAAATCAGACCTTTTACCTTAGGTGGCTAGGACCTATGTTTAGATCTGAACATGTAAAAATTTACAAAACAGGGCTATAGTATTTGATCTTCTTATGGACATATAGTCTATTACTCCTTAGGCATTTAAATTTTATGAATTTAAAGAGGTTTTATTCCAAAATATATAAAGATGTTATAAAAATGTACACAATGACCTTTAGTCTGTTTAAAGTGAAACATTAATGTTGCATTGAAAGTGTCTCATAAATGCAGCAAATCATTGGCTATAAGCATCCTGCCAATACCATGTGTTTGACTTACAAGATGTGATTCCCTTTTACCAGTGGACACAGATGCAATAAATAACATTTTTATTTCAGAATTAAATAATTCATCAAGAGCTCCTCTAGTTAATTTATAATCTTTAATTTTATTTAAAAATGCTGGATCATATGAGCCTTGTTCTATTGTCTTTATATCTCATAAGCCTAATAATCAGGTTTTTCAGAAAACCAAAATGATTATCATTAGAAGTTCCTCCAGTGCTCTGTTTACCTAAATCATGCTTGGTCAAATTGTGTTAGTGTGTGGTGATTTTAGCCATTGTGAATTGACTGTGAATGGTAGAATGAAGGGTCCAAGAGATCAAGACTTATACTTGAAGGTAAAAGCCTAGTAGAGTCAAGATACAGGAATCTGGCAGAATTTTACCATTAAAGAAAAATGCTAAATGAAGCAAAATGCTTTAGGGAAGGCCTTCTAAGAAGATCCAAGTACCAAGGTCATACAGTTGCCTCATAAGAAATTAAAAAGTATATAGTAGATAGTTAATAAATCATGTTTATTTGATGAAATGAAACATTTTATTGGGAAACACTCTTTATGGTTATTTTCAGAATTTCTCTTGCTAAGTATTAATTCAAACTTTCAGTGTGCTTGCATGATGGAAAGTACTTTTCAGTCCTCTGTATGTCCAAAGGGTTTTATTTTTTAAAATATGTGAGCAGGCCCTGGTTTGGCTCAGTAGATAGAGTGTCGGTCTGCGGTCTCAGGTTCAATTCTGGTCAAGGGCACAAATAGGCTCAGGTTGTGGACTTGAACCTCGGTAGGGGGCGTGCAGGAGGTAGCCAGTCAATGATTTTCTCTCACTATTAATATTTTTCTCTCTCTCTCTCTTTCTCTCTCTCCCCCTTCCTCTCTGAAATCAATAATTATATATAAAAAATAAAATAAAATGTGTGAACAGGAATGATAAATAAAAATTAAGATTTTTCTAGATATCTTAACCTCAGCTCAGATAGAAAATGTGAATAAGCAATATTGTCCATGTTATTCTCATCACACATGAACACATGATGTGATGTGATAATTACAGTAACAATTTAAATTCTTACCATTAGCCAGAATCAGTCCTTTTGAATATTTCCATAATTCACTTAAAATTAATTTATATATTATGCATTAATTTTATCTTTTATAAACTACTGAATATCAACATTAATACCTTTAGTTTTTGAGGTTCTATATTACTTTTTAGTGAATATAAATATATAAAACACTAGCCCTTTATAAAATCTAAATGGGGTGTCACATATTATAATATAATATTACTTCTTAGCAACATAGCATAATTAGTATCATTAGTTAAACAATGAAATTTCTTAATTTGGACAATACAGAAAATAGTTGAAGTAAGGTGTAATACCATTAATCAAATTTTGTTTGTTCTATATATTTCAAATTAAAGCTCAAATACTGAAATGGTTTTACATAAGTTTAATTCAGCACAGTGATAATAGCTAACTTATTTGTAATTATATATACACTAGATGCCTGGTGCATGAAATTCGTGCATGGGGGAGTTGTCTCTCAGCCAAGCCTGCACCCTCTCCAATTTGGGACATCCCTCTCACAATCCAGGACTGCTGACTCCCAACCACTCACCTGCCTGCCTGCCTGCCTTATTGCCCCTAACCCCTTCTCCTGCCAGCCTGATCACCCCCTAACCACTCCCCTGCCAACCTGATCGATGCCTAACTGCTCTCCTGCTGACCTGAGTGCCCATAACTGCCCTCCCCTGCAGGGCTGGTCCCCCCCGACTCTTCTCCCCTGCAAGCCTGGATCACCCCCAACTGCCCCCCTCTGCAAGCCTTATTGCCCCCAACTCCCCTCCCTTTCAGGCCTGGTCCCTCCCAACTGCCCTCCCCTACTGGCCTGATTGCCCACAACTGCCCTCCCCTGACAGCCATCTTGTGTCCACATAGGGGTGGCCATCTTTGACCACATGTGCACCACCATCTTGTGTGTTGGAGTGATGGTCAATTTGCATATTACTCTTTATTATATAGGCTATTTGAATCATTATATATATATATATATATATGTATATATGAAGAAAACACTGCAACATAAAACAATTGTGAAGTTGGTACTATAAAGTTCATACAAAATAGTAAATAGGTAGATAATATATGTTATAAGGCTATTCTATCAGCCTAGAATTGAATTTAGGTTACTAATGAACTAAGTCTAGGTAATTTAGGCATTGTTTTAAACAAACAAACAAACAAAAAAACAAACAAACAACTTCCAAAACTTACCAGAACATAGCTATCTTCAATGTACAAATTCATAAATAGAAGAAAAATTACAAGAACTCCCAAGAATGAAACTGTAGAACGTTTTCTCAGGCATCTCATTTTATCCAGAATTTCAAAAATATGTTTCACTTGATGAAATTTAAACATTCTCTCCTGTAGAAAAGAGGCACATAATTACTAACAATTAATTTAGTTGAAAATATTCCTTTACCATATATATTAAGAGCCAGACCTTTATAAAATATCACCCTTTCACACATAAGATTGACATAGATATTCTTAATACATTGCATAAAATCAAAAAACAGGTTTATGTAAATATGGAGTAAATAAAAATGAAAATAAAATCTCAGTTATTTCTGAACAAATGAATGTTGGTAATAATATTTTAAGAAAAAATAGGTCTTTAATGAGAAACAGAACACAAAAGAGAAAGACTGATATATCAACTTTCATTAGGGAGATATAACATTAAAGTAATATCCCTCTCCCCATAATATAATGTAATAAAAATGAAAGAAACTAGAAAATTATGAGCCTAATTTTTATCCCAGATGCATTGAAGATGCACTGAAAAGAGCTATTGGGTGTAAATCTGGAGAAAGGAAAGAGAAGTGACAATGGAGGTTAATTTTGGGGCATACGTATTAACATATATTTGAGAACTGAGTTACAATTTTTGTTTATTTTTCCAATAATTTTTGTTAAATCAGAGTAGATCCTAGAGCAGTGATGGCAAACCTTTTGAGCTTGGTATGTCAGCATTTTGAAAAACCCTAACTTTGGTGCCGTGTCACATATAAAAGTTTTTTGATATTTCTAACCATAGTAAAACAAAGACTTATATTTTTTATATTTATTTTATATATTTAAATGCCATTTAACAAAGAAAAATCAACCAAAAAAATGAGTTCGTGTGTCACCTCTGACCTGCATGTCATAGGTTCGCCATCACTGTCTTAGAGTATTACATCTGCATTGCCCCACTTGATTTAATTTTAACTAGAAGTGTGGCTGTTTATAATCCTATCTAATAAAGAATGAATATGCTAATTGACCCTCACACCATTGCAAAGATGGTGGCACTCACAGCCAATAAGGAGGGAATATGCTAATTGACTGCCCCACCCTGAAAGATGGCAGCGCCCATAGCCACAAGATGGCCAGCAGTGGAGAGCAGTTGTGGGCGACCAGGCCAGCAGGGGAAGGCAGTTAGGGGTGATTCAACCAGCAGGGGAGGGCAGTTAGGGGTGACTGGGCCTGCAGTTTGGGATGACCAGGCCATCAGGGGAGGGCAGTTAGGGATGACCAGGCCTAGGGGAGGGAGTGCAGTTGGTAGAACCAGGCCTGCAGGGGAGGGAAAATGGGGTGACCAGGCCAGAGAGGAGGGCCGTTGGGACGATCTGGCTGGCAGGGGAGCAGTTCGGCATCGATCAGGCTGGCAGAGGAGTAGTTAGGGGGTGATCAGGCTTGCAGGCAACCAAGCAGTTGGGAGCCAGCAGTCCTGGATTGTGAGAGGGATGTCCCAGATTAGAGAGGGTGCAGCCTGGGCTGAGGTTAACGCCCCCCCCAACCCCCAGTGCACAAATCTCGTGCACCAGGCCTCTAGGAATTTATAAGCTGCAAAAAGGCAAAATTAAAGTCAACAAGATTAGTAGAGACCTAATATTTTTTCATTTTACTCTTCTATGTCTTCTATTTCAATCTTCTATCCTCCAACCACAGATGCATTTAGATTAATGATCATTTAACAAAAAATCTAAACATATCTGAAATGATCAAAAGAGTAGTTGAATCATTTGGTCTAAAAGTAAGCATATTCTGGAAATTGTGCCACTTTGAATTATGTGCTGGGTTTCCTTGGGCTCCTCTTTAGAATGAAGTATTTATGTACATAAAGAACTTCAGGATGCGATATAAGGCCTGTACCCCAAATCTTTAGAACAATATCTAGGACAATGCTGGCAATCAACATCTCTTTGATGAATTAATGCAATAAATAATTTATGGATCCTTACAAATTATAGAAAATATTATTAGAAATAAAGGAAGAGGCTTAAGAAAGGTAGAGGATAGAAGAATTTAAAAAATAATATTATAAAGAATTTTTGTTCATTTCTTTTAGCCATATTTTTTCCAGGATTATTTCTATTTTTCTTGTTGATGTGTAGGAGTTCTAAATATATGTATATAAATACACACATATATGCTAACTATTGCTTATATCAGCCACTCTCAACCTGTGGGTCGCGACCCCTTTGGGGGTTGAACGACCCTTTCACAGGGGTTGCCTAAGACCATGGGAAAACACATACATAATTACATATTATATTTTGTGATTAATCATTATGCTTTAATTATGTTCAATTTGTAACAATGCAATTGGGGGTCACCAAAACATGAGGAACTGTATTAAAGGGTCACGGCATTAGGAAGGTTGAGAACCACTGGCTTATATTAAAAATATCTAAATATTTTTCTCAACTAATTCTTATATTTTCCTTTTCTTGGTATGATTTTTTGCAGTATCATATTTTTTATTCAAATTTATTTCACAAATGTGAGATTGTTTTACACAATGTTTTTAAAAATTCTATCATTTTTAATGTTGCATGTCTTTTATTATCTTTTGAATTTGTTTTTTATAGATAGATTTTCAATACACCTGGAATTTATCTTTGTGTCTTTTATGAGCTGATGTAATAATTTTATTTTATTTTTTCTATATGGAGAGCTCATGGCCTTCTAGTCACAGTGATTGGCTGTAATTACTGGTCACATCACAACTTCTAACTGCAAGGGTGTGGGCAAGAGTAATCTGCAAAGTAACCAAAAACGGAGAATTGGATATTTGTAAATACTATTATTGTATGCCACACCATATATTAAATCATCTATTCTTTTCATTAGATTTGTGATGCCACTTCTAGAATAATGTCACTTTCAAATTTGTATTTATGGGTCATAAATTTATTTATAGACCCATAATTTACATTCTTTTTTGTTTAAATTTTACTTTTTAATTGTAGTTTACATTCAGAATTAGTCTCTATCAGTTTCAAGTATATAGCATAGCAGCACAGTAGTTAGACAATCATATACTTTACAATGTGTTTCCTTCAATAATTCCAGTACTCACAGGCATCATACATGATTATTACAATATTACTGACTATCTTCCCTATGTGGTACTTTATATCCCTGTGACTATTTGTAACTACCGATTTGTACTTCTTAATCTCTTCCTTCAATCCCCCAACTCTCAAACCCTCTATCAACCATCAGTCTGTTCTCTGTATTTATGAATTTGTTTCAATTTTATTTATCTGTTATTTATCTAGATTGGACGTATAAGTGAAATCATATGGTATTTGTCTTTCTCTGTCTAAATTATATAACTTAGCCTAATTCCCCCTAGGTCTATCTATACTGTTGATAAAATAAAATTTCATTCTTTGTTATGATTGAGTAATATTCCATTGTTTATATGTACCACTGGTTTATTATCCATTCATCTATTGATGGACACTAGGGTTGCATCCATATCTTGGCTATTGTAAATAATGCCACATTGAATATAGGGGTGCATATGTTATTTTGAGTTTGGGTTTATTCACACATATACCCAGAAGTGGAATCACTGAGTCAAAAAGCAGTTTCATTTTAATTTTTTTTTTAGCAACCTTCATAGCATTTTTATAGTGACTGTACCAATCTGCATTCCCATCAACAGTGTATGAGGGTTCCCTTTTCTCCACATCCTCACCAGCACTTTTGTTGACTTATTGATGATAGTCATTTTGACAGATATGAAGTGATATCTCATTGTGGTTTTAATTTGCATTTCTCTGTTGCTTCCTGACATTGAGCATCTTTTCATATGTCTATTGGCCATTAGTGTTCTTTAAAGAGATGTGTTCAGGTCCTTCACCCATTTTTCATTTGGATGTCTGTTTTATTGCTGTTGAGTTGTATCAGGTCTTTATAAATTTTGGATATTAAACCTTTATTGGATGTATCATTGACAAATATCTGCTTCTACTCAGTAGGTTGTCTTTTCATTTTGTTGATGGTTTCCTTTGTTTTGCAAAAACTTTTTAGTTTTATGCATTCCCATTTGTTTATTTTTATTTTGTTTATTTTGCCCAAGGAGATAGATAAAAAAGTACTGCTAAGAGAAATATCAAAAATATTTCTACCTATGTTTCTATAACATTTTTCAATCAGAAAATACATAGCAATTTTGAACCAAAACATTATAAGTAAAATCATGTAGTCTGGGGATGATTCTGTAGAGAAAGCAACATTCTGATTGTAAAAATTTATCTAGATTTGGAATATTACCCAAATTACAAAGAATTATAATATAATCATATGCAAATGACACAATATTCTCAATTAGAAATTTGGGAAAACTTATCAATAGCATAAAATACATGTATTTCCTTTGATTCAGCAATTATACTTTAAAATATATTCAAATAGAAAAATATACATTTGTGAGCCAATGTTTAGCTATGGTGCTACAAGATAGTGATGTTTGTAAAAATAAATTGGGAACAATGTTTGATATTAGCAGTTGTTATTTTAGTGTAATAAAATTATCAGAATATGATATTATTTTTACTTTTTAAACTTTCTACATTTAAAAAAACTTATTACAGTAATATTAAAAAAGTTACTTTGAATTTTCAAAATACTTTTTCATTTGTTAGTAAAGAAAACTGTTTTTATTTTGTGCACACAAAAACATAAGCATAGTAAATTTTTCAAGAAAATAATATTAAAAATATATAATACTTTATGGTATGTCTATAGATGCTCTGAAAGTTAAATGTTTTAAGTTCAATGTAAATGTTAAGTCAAGAAGCACATTCTAATTCTATTCCTTTGAGATAGAGAAAATATAAATGGTCAAAAACATCTGCGTAGTGCAATTGTACATAAAGATAATAAGAATAGTGTTAACTTCTATTTAATACCTTTCAAGTGTTGGGAAATACACTTTGCAAGGGTACCTTGAACCTTCATAAATATGCTAAGACTTCAATAGTAATGTTAGATAAATTTTACAAATGGAAAGAAAATAAGGCTTTCTTGTGATATCTCTATGAGGGTTGATTCCAGTTACTTTTAAATCTTAGAACTTACTAAGTTCTAAGTGAGTTTTAGAACAGAGTCTGCTCTATTAACCACTATTCATATACAATTTACTAATTAGGTTTTATATGATATTTAAATATATTATTGTCAACACACTATCCAACATATGTGGTATAGTAATTTGTGGCACAGATCTGTTGAATAAAATAGAAATTACACATTAGATATAATTTTTTGAGAAAATATTTTTTATTAAATCTATTTAACCTAATATACACATAAATATATAACATGAGGAGACAGGTGATATATGATATTTCAAATATTAAGTGAGGTGTAAAAAGAGTGCTTTAGAGGCTTAGTGTAGTGCACTCAGCATAATGCAAAATAGAACAAAACAACAACAAAACCCGGGACGTAATTTCAAAGAGTTGACAAAGAAAGAAATGCAGAAGTCCTTAGAGCATTATGGTGCTCACCCAGATTCTAATATCTAACCCTCAGGTTATAATTTTCCAAAATGCATTTAAGACAATCAGAAAACAATAGCCTTTCATTGTGTATACCCTCGGAATAAACAGGAGATAGACAATAGCACAAGCTTCAGTTTACATGTAAGTGAAAATAATCAAAACCAGGACAAACAGAATTGTCTAAGGAAGCCAAATCAGAGTAAACAAAAGATTGGAAAACAGATAAAAGTATGTCAGTTTTTAAACAAACTACATCATAGTAAAAGACAAATTAAGGAAGCAAATAATACAAAGAAACTCCTCTCCTGCCTTATACAAAGAATCAACTGGGTCTAGAGAAATACAAATAAATATTCAGGAAAAAATATACAGACAAACAAAACAAAAATAGCTCATTGTTGGTAAGGGAAGCTATTCAGATTAGACCATAATTTTGTCATGCTATAAAACAAGAGGACTTTCAAAGATTAATGGGAGCCAGCCTTGGGTGGCTGGGGGGCTGAGAGCACTGGGGCACTCCGGAGGCAGATGCTCATGCCTGCTGCCCCGGCGGGGTTGAGGGGACTGGGCACTGCCATCTTGTGGCTGTGGGTGCCACCATTTTTGCGGGTGGGGCTGTCAATTAGCATACTCCCTCCTTATTGTCTGTGGGCACTGCCATCTTTGTGATGGTGTGAGGGTCAATTAGCATATTCCCTCCTCATTAGATAGGATGTACCCCAACCCTTCTCCCTTTTTTCCCCTTCACCCAGCCCCTGCCCCATCCCAGACTATATATATATATATATATATATATATATATATATATATATACATAAAGATAATAAGAATAGTGTTAACTTTTATTTAATACCTTTCAAGTGTTGCGAAATACACTTTGCAAGGGTACCTTGAACCTTCATAAATATGCTAAGACTTCAATAGTAATGTTAGATAAATTTTACAAATGGAAAGAAAATAAGGCTTTCTTGTGATATCTCTATGATATCTTTTTGTACTTTATTTTTTAAATAAATCTTTACTGTTGAAAGTATTATATATGTCCCCTTTTATTTCAATTGGATTGTTTTACAAAATAAAGTTATAGAGTTGCATGAGTACTTTATATATTTTGATTATTAACCCCTTATCTAATATATGGTTTGCAAATATTTATTCCTAGTCTGTAGATTGCCATTTTATTTTGTTGATTGTTTTATTTGTGTGCTATGCAAAAGCATTTAAGTTTGATGTACAGTCATGAGTAGCTTAACATTTCAGTCAATGAAGAGCTACATATATGAAGATGGTCCTATTAAATTATAATGGAACTGAAAAATTCCTATTGCCTAGTGGTTATAGCTATTGTTTTAGCATAATGCAACACATTATTCTTGTGTTTGTGGTGATGCTTGTGTAAACAAACCTACTGTGCTGAGTTATATAAAAATGTAACTCATACAATTATATACAGTACCCTAGAGGCCTGGTGCATGAAATTCGTGCACTCGGGGGGGGGGGGCCCTCAGCCCTGCCCGCACCATCCCACAGTCTAGGAGTTCCGCAATCCATCGCCCCACAAAGGTAGGCCCCACCCACTTGCCACAGCACTGCCGGCCAGCCAGGGCCTCCCCCTGGCCGGGTCTCTGCAATTGATAGCCCCTCAGAGGGAGGTCCCGCTCACGCTCACCCAGCTGGGGCTCCATGATTGATTGCCCCATAGAGGGAAGCACTGCCCACCCACCTCAGCCCACTGGTCGGTGGCCTGGGAGTCCCTCTTTGGGGCAATCAATTGTGGAGCCCCCCACCCCTGATTGATCGCTCTACAGAAGTTGGCCTGGGCCTCCCTCTTTGGAGTAATCACGGAGCCCCCCCACCGATCAATTGCCCTGCCTGCCAGTGGCCTGGGCCTCCCTCTGCTGGGCAATCATGGGGCAATGGCGGGGCCTCCTGACCAATCTCATGGCACCCGCCTTGGCTGGTCTGGCGCCAGTGCGTGTCATAGTGTGGTCGTCTGGATGGTTGTTTTGCTGTTTGGCCGTTTTGTTGATTTGCATATTATGCTTTTATTATTATAGATAATACTTGTTAATAATAATAAACAGCTGCTACTGGTTTATGATTCTACCATAATATAGTATTTATCATTATTTTACAATCTACTATATCTATTTATAAAAAATGTCTGCTATAAAACAGTGTGAGTGTTATGCTGGAAATAGCCTCATACATCTTGTGTTTACTGCATCTCTTTATTGAACCATTTTATCTTGTTCTTGATTTAATTTCATGTTTTTTTGATGATCATGGCCCCACTGCTAATGCTGTCAGTAGGAGGCCACATTGAGTGATTGACCTGGAAATGAAATGAAAAGTGATTAAATATGATGAAGGTGAAAAATCAATGATGGTTATTGTTCACCAGTCAGACACGTCCCATCCCACTATTACTACAATCTTTAAGAACAAGAACAAAATGATAAAAACTGATAGCTGTTAAAGGATATTCTTCATTGAAGGCAATAAGACTATCATAAAACCAAGAAGGACCTATATCAGACATAGAGAAACTTCCAGTGACCTGAATTGAAGACCAGACATAAAAGTGTATCCCTCTCAACAGTATGAGGGTCATGGCTAAAGCAAAAAGTTTTTTGTGATGTTGAAAAATAAGGCTGGAACTGACTATGATGTTGAATTTACTGCTAGCTTCGGATACTGTAAAAATTCAAGAATGTGAAAGTGAGTGGTGAGACTGATAGAGCTGATGTGAAAGCAGCTAAGGAATATTTTGAAATCCTGGATAAGCTGATTGTAGAGAAAAATTACTTGCCAGGGCAAATATTCAACATAGATAAAACCTCCCTATTCTAGAAAGGGATATGTGAAAGGCTTTTCATTTATATGAAGGACAATTCAGTGCTTGGTTTCAAGAATATTAAGAAAAGGATAATAATGTTGCTTGAGGGCAATGTTACGGGCTACAAATTGAAATCCTTTGTGATCTAGCACAGTGAGAACTCCAGAGCCTTCAAACATATCAATAAGCACACACTGCCAATCTACTAAAGGAGAAATAAAAAGTCTTGGATTACCCAGCTCCTCTTCCAAGAGGCTCGCCTGAATAGCTAGGCCAGATAAATGGAAACAGTTTATTTGGAAAATAATACACCTCTTAAGATTTTGCTCATTGTTGATAATAATTCCAGATATACTCTTTATTGGTGATCTTCATCCCAATATCAATGTGGTCTTACTCCCCCCAAAGAGCACATTTTTGATCCAACCACTAGATCATGAGATTATAGCAGTTTCTCAGGGCTACTACCTGAGGAGGACCCTTGTCTAGGCTATTACTGCAACTGAGGAAGACACTGAGAATGTACTGACCCAGTTCTGGAAGGATTACAACATCTATGACTATATAAAGAACCTTGTTTGGACTTGGGGTGATGTTGCCAAAAAGTGAACGAGGGGCAAGACTTCAAAGGACTTGCAAAGGATGAGAAGGCTGCAAAAATCAATAAGGTTCTTTCTGACTGAGATGGTAATCAACGTTCACCTGGGTATGGATGAGAATGACATTGAGCTCCTAGATATGGTTCCTGAGGAACTAACTAATGAAGAGTTGTTAGAAGTGGAACAGGAATACTCGTACATAGCAGAAGAAGAGGCAAGAAAAAATGCATCTGCAATAGAAAAATAAGAATCCCAATAAAATTTACAGTGAAAGGATTTGCAGAAGCTTTTGCAGAACTCAACAAACTCCTTTAAAAAATTGAGAGCCCTGACCAGTGTGGCTCAGTTGGTTGGGCATCTTCCCGTTCACTGAAAAGTTGCTGGTTTGATTCCCAGTGAAATACTTGGGTTTTGGGCTTGATCCCAGGTGGGGGGCATGCAGGATGCAGCTGATGGATGTTCTACTCTCACATTGATGTTTCTTTCTCTCCCTTTCTCTCTCTCTAAAAATCAATAAAAATATACATGTATGTTTTTAAAATGGAGAAAATGGACCCAAACACTGAATGATTTCCATGATGCGTTATCTACTTACAAACCGATTATGAAAAAAGAAATGAACCAAGAAAACGACCATCAGCTTATTTCTGAAGAGGGACAACTTCACAAGAGCCCCGGGCAGGTCTTCTAGGAGGTGTTCCAGAGGAAGGCATTGCTGTCACGGAACATTGGCCCTGAATCCTTCCACTGGGACAAGATATGAAAGTAGATGATAGTGATATTGATGATCCAGACCCTGTACAGGCCTAAGCTAAGATGTATTGTTTTTAGTTTTTTACAAAAAAAGTTAAAAAGTAAAACAAAAAAAGCTTATAGAATAAGTATAGAAAAAAGTTATTTTTGCATAGCTGTATGATGTGTTTGTGTTTAAGCTGTTATACAGAAGAGTTGAAAGTTTAAATAATTAAAAGTTTATAAAGTAAAAAAATTACAATAAGCTAAGGTTAATTTATGATTGAAGAAAAAAATAAATTTAGTATAGCCTGAGTGTGTAGTGTTTGTTGTCTATAGTAGTGCAGAGTACTGTCCTAGGGCTTCACATTCATTCACCGTCTCACTGATGTATTCACAGCAATTTCCAGTCCTACAATCTTCATTTATGGTAAGTGTCCCATACAGTACCATTTTTTATCTTTTATACTGTATTTTTACTACAATACTTTTCTATGTTTAGATATGTTTAGCTACACAAATACCATCTACACTAATAAAAGAGAAACATGGTAATTAGCGTAGGACCGCTACACTTTTCATTGGCTAATCAGTGAGTATATGCAAATTAACTGTCAGCCAAGATGCTTCAGTGACTGCGGACTCCAACATTCCCCGCCTGACTTGCTGGCCTCTGAGCTACAACTCTAAGCAACTATGTACTTTGTTGCAAATAAGAAGCTAAACAAAACACCAGAAACCAGCTTTCATTCAGCCGGGCTTTAGCAACATTGTATCGATGTTTTCAGGCGAGGCCTCAGAGCTAAAGCTGGCCCAGAATAAAAGAAAAAAAAAAAAGAAAACAAGGAGCGGTTGGAAGCTTCAGTCATTCACTTCCGGAAAACAGCCCTCAGCCCCTCACACAGACTGGCCAGGCACCCCAGTGGGTACCCCCACCCTGATCCAGGACACCCTTCAGGGCAAACCAGCTGACCCCCACCCATGCACCAGGCCTCTATCCTATATAGTAAAAAGGTAATATGCCTCCCGGCACCGGGATCAGCGTGACAGGGGGCAGTGCCCAAACCCCCTGATCACCCTGCGGCTCTGTGTGTTACAGGGGGTGGGTCCACAACCTCCCTATCTGCCCTGCTCTGTGCCTGATAGGGGGGAGCTCCCCAATTCCCTGATTGCGCTGCGGCTCTGTGTTTGACAGGGTACAGCACACCAACCCCCTGATCAGCCCTGCTCTGTGTGTGACAGGGTAGAGCCATAACCTCTCCATCGGCCCTGCCCTGAGTGTGACAGTGGCGGCACCCCAACCCCCTGATTGGCCCTGCTCTGTGGGTGATAGAGGGTGGCGCCCCAACCACCCTCCACGGGCCTTGCTCTGTGTGTGACAGGGTAGAGCCATAACCTCCCCATTGACCCTGTCCTGAGTGTGACAGGGTGCAGCGCCCCAACTCCCTGATCCACCCTGCTCTGTGTGTGACAGAGGACGGTGCCCCAACTCCCCTATCGGCCCTACTCTGTGAGTGACAGCGGGGAGCTCCTCAACCCCTGATGGGCCCTGCTCTGTGCATGACAGGGGGTGGTGCCGCAACCTCCCCATTGACCCTGCCTTGAGTGTGACAGGGGGCGGTGCCCCAACTCCCCAATCGGCCCTGCTCTGAGCCTGACCAGAGGCTGCACCTAGGGATTGGGCCTGCCCTCTGCCACCCGGGAGCAGGCCTAAGCCAGCAGGTCGTTATCTCCCGAGGGGTCCCAGACTGCGAGAGGGCACAGGCCGGGCTGAGCGACGCCCCCTCCCCCGAGTGCACAAATTTTTGTGCACCGGGCCTCTAGTTGTCTTATAATTGCCTATAGTATTTAGTATGGTAACAGGCTGTAAAGTTCTCCATCCTGGGGACAATAAGCTATGCCAAATAGTGAAGGTGAGTAGTAACCATCAAGGTTTGTATAAGTGCACTCTATGATGTTTGTACAATGACAAAATTGCCTAATGAAAAAACTGCCTAATGATTCATTCTTAGAACATATCCTTATCATTAAACAATTCATGATTGTAGCCCACTTATTGAGTTTTATTTTTGTTGTGTTTTTGGTTTCATATAAAAATAATCATTGCCAAGACTGGTATTCATGAGGTAAAAATATGATGAGAGAGTAAGAGGGAAGTAGAATAATTTTATCTATATCTACACAGTGTAGATAATATGTGTGTGTCAAAAACTATGATTTAAATTTGACAAAACAAATATCAGAAGCAAAAGTAAGGAAATGGGACTAAAGGCATAATTAAAGATAGTAGTAAAAGGTGACTGCTCAAACCAAAATACAGAAATTCTTAAATATGAAAAGAAAATATAAAAATATATCCGCAAAATTAATCACAGAAATATGTTAAATATTTCATAATACATAAAGTAATTATACCATAAGACAGTAGAGACCAAACACATTAGTAGTATCAATAAATGCAAATATCGTGAATCATTTTTTAAAAGAAAAAGATTTTCTAGTTGGTGTATGTGCATGTGTGCATGTGCAAATACGCATATGAACCTTAACTTTAAACTGTATAAAGGAAACATAAAATAAAAAAGTGATCCATAAATAATAATAGTAAAAGAACTGGCAAAGTATTTTAGGCAAGTACAAACAATAAAATATAATAATTCACAATCTTAATATAAAATATGGGTAAATGTAGGCCATGAAAAGATAAAAATATACAACTAAGCCCACTTTATAATGTTAAATGCTATGATTCTCAACCAAATATATCTGGCTAAATAACATAGTGAACAATCCCCTAATGCAGAAGCAACAGAAATTCAAGAAGTAAAAACACTTAATGCTGGGAGTCATTAATACTCACAGACCAACTCACATCAAGAGTCCAAAAATTATCAAAAATTACAGTATAAAAATACATAAATCAAGAACTCTTGAAAGCATCAGCACCCATTTATGGATCCACTAACAGAGTGAAGGATATTAATATTCTCCTCTCAAAATTTGATAATTTAAATAGTAAAAAAAAAATAGCAAGGACAGGGAATCTAAGTAATCCCAAGTTATCTCTTAATATTTTAATATTTTGTCTGTTTTATTTATGATAGCAAGGGATTATGAGAAATGTTTGCTTTGTGACTATAAACCAATATTATTCAAAATAATCCAATAGAGAAGGAGAGAACCACATACCAGAAAAGAGATGCTAATGGCCTAGAATAGCAAGGTAGAAAAGGGTTGGAGAGAAGTAGAGATTTAAAAGCAAAGTAACTCCTAGGTATCAAGATAGAGTTACCAGGTAGCCATATAAACTTAGATTTTTAGTGCATAGATAATCTGTAAAAACATTAATCTCTCAGGGAACCTGTGTAAAAAGAAAGCATGTTAAAAAGGTAGGTAATAAAACTAATTATTGAAAACCACTAAATCAAACATGGCAAACACAAGCTCACCATCCTGTACAAACTGCAAGTATTAAAAGCAAGTAAAAAGGTAGTTTCAAATGTTTGAACAGAAGGGCACATCCTAGTACAGTGATGGCAATCCTTTTGAGCTTGGCGTGTCAGCATTTTGAAAAATCCTAACTTAACTCTGGTGCTATGAAACATATAGAAATTTTTTGATATTTGCAACCATAGTAAAACAAAGATTTATATTTTTGATATTTATTTTATATATTTAAATGCCATTTAACAAAGAAAAATCAACCAAAAAAATGAGTTCGCGTGTCACCTTTGACACCCGTGTCATAGGTTCGCCATCACTGTCCTAGTAGAACTTCCATATAGCATGCTCCTGCTTGGGAATATCAGTCACAGAAATGAAGGCAAATTACTTGAGCAGTATTGCGGTTCCACATTCAGCAATGTCTTATTTGTTAGAAATTTCCCACTGTTTCTTGGAATAATTTTAGAAAATGTAAAATGTATTTTTCAATGGTCATGGGTTGATTATAACAGATTCGGTTCATTTAGAAAAACATGATAACTCATATTTTCATGGTTTGAGTGAATTATTTTCTCAGGTTGATTTATCATCTTTATACACCTTAAATGTCACCAGAGATTCATTTGCTAACAACATATGCTACAGTACACTTTATCTCTTCCAAGTGCAATGGAAAATACTGAACATGCTTTGTTTAGCAGTTTTACTGCATTTTCAAATACAATTTCTATCACAAGTTGATAATACAACACATTTATGAATACAGTTATGGGAAAAGGATACATAATAACTCTACTCCTCTGCCCCAAATGTATGCAGAGTTGGCCCATCTGGTTCAATAAGATTTAATCAGTTTTTTTAAGGCAGAATCACATTATCTCTGGAAGACACAGGTGCTGAATGTCCATATATATGAAACTACTATTACCAAACTTCAAAGGTATCCTATATAATAAAAGGCTAATATGCAAATCGACTGAATGGTGGAACGACCGGTTGCTATGACACACACTGACCACCAGGGGGCAGATACTCAATGCAGGAGCTGCTCACTGGTGGTCAGTGCACTCCCACAGGGGGAGCACAACTCAGCTAGAAGCCAGGCTAACGGCAGGTGAGCGCAGTGGCGGTGGCAGGGAGCAGGCCTAAACTGGAAGGCTTACATCCTCTGAGAGGTACTGGACTAGGAGAGGGTTCAGGCCAGGCTGAGCCCCGCCCACTCCCCAGTGCACAAATGTCATGCACTGGGACTCTAGTAAATATATAAAATAATTTGATGTAACATCATAGAAAATTATTAGTATATGGAAATAAATAATTTTCACTTGATAATTCCTTTCATAAAAATTATTATATATTATAACTATAAATACATAAAATGTATGTTATATATTCATTTATTTATCTACAATTTTGAAATTATAAAATAGTACAGCATATATTCACTAGAGGCCTGTTTCACGAAGAAATTCGTGCAATAGGCCTTCCTTCCCCTGGCTGCCAACACCAGTTTTCCTCTGGCACCTGGAACCCAGGCCTTTGCTCCGGCCGCAGCAGAGAAGAAAAGCCTCTTCAGTCTTCAGTCATCTTCAGTCTTCAGTTGTCTTCAGTCTATACTCAGGCGGAGCCTTCAGTCTTTGCTCTGTGGCTGCATATGCAAATTAACCGCCATCTTTGTTGGGTTAATTTGCATACTCATCCTGATTGGCTGGTGGGCATAGCGGAGTGATGCCAATTTGCATGTTTCTCGTTTATTAGTATACTAGAGGCCCGGTGCACAAAAATTTGTGCACTCGGGGGGGGGGGATGGGGGGTCCCCCAGCCGGGCCTGTGCCCTCTCGCAGTCTGGGACCCCTCCGGAGATAACGACCTGCTGGCTTAGGCCTGCTCCCGGGTGGCAGAGGGCAGGCCCAATCCCTAAGTGCAGCCCCTGGTCAGGCTCAGAGCAGGGCCGATTGGGGAGTTGGGGTGCCGCCCCATCATGCACAGAGCAGGGTGGATAGGGAGGTTGTGATGCCACCCTCAGTCACGCTCAGGCTAGGGCCGATAGGGGGGTTGGGGCACAGCCCCCTGTCACACTCAAGGCAGGGTCAAAGGGGAGGTTGCGGCGCCACCCCCTGTCACGCACAGAGCAGGGCCGATCAGGGGGTTGGGGCGCTGCCCTCTGTCACTCACAGAGCAGGGCCAATCAGGGGGTTGGGGAGCTCCCCCTGTCACTCACAGAGCAGGGCCCATCAGGGGGTTGGGGCTCCATACCCTGTCACACACAGAGCAGAGTCGATCATGGGGTTGAGTAGCTCCCCGTTGTCACTCACAGAGTAGGGCCGATAGGGGAGTTGGGGCACTGCCCCTTGTCACACACAGAGCAGGGAGGATCAGGGGGTTGGGGCACTGCACCCTGTCACACTCAGGGCAGGGCCAATGGGGAGGTTATGGCTCTACCCTGTCACACACAGAGCAAGGCCCGTGGAGGGGGGTTGGGGCGCCACCCTCTATCACCCACAGAGCAGGGCCGATCAGGGGGTTGGTGCGCTGCACCCTGTCAAACACAGAGCCGCAAGGGCAATCAGGGGGTTGGGGAGCTCCCCCCTATCAGCCACAGAGCACAGCTGATCAGGGAGTAGGGTCACCTTCCCCTGTCATGAACAGAGCAGGGCGGATAAGGAGGTTGTGGCCCCGCCCCCTGTCACACACAGAGCCGCAGGGCGATCAGGGGGTTTGGGCGCTGCCCCCTGTCACGCTGATCCCAATGCCATGAGCCTTGCTGCTCCGCTGATCCCGGTGCTGGGAGGCATATTACCCTTTTACTATATAGAATAGAGGCCTGGGGCATGGGTAGGGGCTGGCTGGTTTGTCCTGAAGGGTGTCCTGGATCAGGGTGAGGGTCCCCACTGGGGTGCCTGGCCAGTCTGGGTGAGGGGCTGAGGGCTGTTTTCCGGCTGGCGAGTAACTGAAGCTTCCAACCGCTCCTTGTTTTCTTTTTTTTTTTTTTTTTTTTTTTTTTTATTCTGGGCCAGCTTTAGCTCTGAGGCCTCGCTGCTGAAAACATTGATACAATGTTGCGGTCTGGCTGGCTTTCAGTCCGGCTGGTTTCTGGGGTTTTGTTTAGCTTCTTATTTGCAACATAGTACATAGTTGCTTAGAGTTGCAGCTGAGAGGCTGGCAAGTTAGGCGGGAAATGTTGGAGTCCGCAGTCACTGGAGCAAGCAAGCCTCCCTGCTCGCTTCAGTGCATGGTTGCCGGCCGCCATCTTGGCTGACAGTTAATTTGCATATACTCACTGATTAGCCAATGAAAAGGATAGCGGTTGTACGCTAATTACCATGTTTCTCTTTTATTAGTGTAGATACACACACACACACACACACACACACACACACACACACTAGAGGCCTGATGCACAAAATTCATTCAAGGGGCTTGGCCCTCACAGCCCCAGCTTCCTCCAGAAGGTCGTTTAGCTGTCTGGTCTAATTAGCATATTACTCTTTTATTATTATAGTTATACACACAAACAAGGTGTCCAAAAAAAATCTTTAGCCCTGGCTGGTTTGGCTCAGTGGATAGAGTGTCAGCCTGCAGATTGAAGGGTCCCAGGTTTGATTCCAGTCAAGGGCATGTACTTTGGTTGCGGGCACATCCCCAGTCGGGGGTGTGCAGGAGGCAGCTGATCGTTGTTTCTCTCTCATCAATGTTTTTAACTCTCTATTCCTCTTCCTCTCTGTAAAAAATCAATAATATGTATATATTTTAAAAAAATGTTTACACACTTTAACAGCTGATTTGTAGTACATTTTGAAAATGAAATGTATTTTAATAATATCACCTTTATAATTATACTAGAGACCTGATGCATGAAATTCATGCAAGAGTAGACCTTCCTTTCCCCATCTGCTGACACTGGCTTCCCTCTGGCACTGGCTTCGTCCAGAATGACGTCTGACCTAATTAGCATATTATCTTTTTAATATATATATTTGAGGCCCAGTGCACAAAATTTTTGCACGGGGGCGGTCCCCTCAGCCCAGCCTGCATCCTCTCCAACCTGGAACCCCTTGGGGGATGTCTGACTGCTGGCTTAGGCCCGATCTCTGACACCCCTCTCACAATCCTGGACTGCTGGCTCCTAGTCGCTTACCTGCCTGCCTGCCTGGTCACTCCTAACTGCCCCCCCATGTCAGCCTGGTCTACCCTAACTGCCCCCTGCTGCTGGTCAGGTCACCCCCCACTTCCCCCTCCCTGACGGTCTGGTCATTCCTATCTGCCTCCCCCACTGGCCTGGTTACCACTTACTGCCCCTCCTGCCAGCCTGGTTGCCCCCAACTGCCCCCCCCCCCTGCTGGCCTGGTCGCCCCCAACTGCACTCCCCCTGCTGGCCTGGTCACCTCTAACTGACCTCCTCACCGGCCTGGTCACATACTCTCCCCCTTCTTGCCTGGTCTCCCCCAACTGCCCCCTCACAGGCCTGGTCACCCCATGTAGCCTGCTGTTCAGTCGTTTGGTCATCTCTCACAAACCCCTGCCAGCCTGGTTGTAGGCAGCCATCTTATGAAGGCGTGAGGGTTAATTTGCATATTATCTCTTTATTATATAAGATACATAGATATATACCTATATATCTATATATCTATATATCTATATATCTATATATATCTATATATATATCTATATCTATCTATCTATCTATCTATCTATCTATCTATCTATCATCTATGTATCTATCTATAGAGAGAGCTGTATTCACTGACAATGCAACAGGTAAATCAGTGAAAAGGTACTTTTCTTTCTCACTATTCATTATTGATCTTACCTGAATTTTGTCTTCTCAAGTTTACAATCACCAAAGAGGATACAAAACCTTCCTGTAATCTCCTTTCCCTCCTATGATATTATTCTTTCCCACCTTCTTTTTTGTTATTTCTTAACAACCTTTTGGTATTACAAAACATCTCCTAAAGCCGCTTTTTGTAAAATTCATGATTTAGACTTCTAGAAGAAACTCTTCTGAGCCTAGTTCCAATTTCAAAGTAATTACTTTTATGTCTGTGTAAATTTTCTGCTGACCATTCAAGCACAATGAATCTAAAACTATAGGATGATTTTTCCTTTCCAGCTTGCTCATCTTTCCTGTCTCAGGAAAGAGACTGGGCATTTGCTTCCAAGCTCAGAAACCATATCGGAAACCAGCCACCCCTATCTCAGTCCTCCCTCGGTCTCTCATTGGCCACAGTCTCTCGGACCATCATCAGAGTTCAGGTCCATTCTCGCCTTAACTATGACAATAGCGATGGATTACTGATCGCTTTTCCTACCTGTTCACTGTTTATCTTTTGTGGGGGGGATTTTAAGCATTGTCCCCCAAACCAGAAGTGGGAATCTGTTTTGGAAATTTGCTTCCTAACCCAAGAGTGGGAAGATCCAGTTGCGTTCCAGCCCAGGAATGGTCAGAGGTGCCTGGCTGCCCAGGTTAGCAGGATAGCATAACAAGGCCTTGCTGGGCGGCAGGACAGAAATGAAGAAAGCTGCCCGCAAGTGACCTCAGTCATCATGATGTAAAGCACTGTGCCACTGTAAACCACACATTAGCCAGGAAGCAAAGCCTGCCCTGCAGGATCCCGCGAGCAGGTCCATGCAGACCCGGATTTCCCCTGCTACCCAGGCCCCAAGATCCATGCAGTGAAAACTGTACAGAAGCCAAGTCCAGTTGGTCTGTTTCAGTCCTGCTCTTTACAAAATTGAGGGAAAACGAAGGAAGGGCCTCTTCAAAAGTATTTTATTCATTTTTTAAGTTCTGGAATTAGCTACGATTTTATTTGTATTATGCAATTCATGAGAAAGTGACACTCAGATGAGAACTGAGGAGCACATGTGCAAATGGAGGTCACAGAAAGCCTGAACAATTCTGAATCAAAACTACATGTTTTAAAATATATTTTTATTGATTCCAGAGAGGAAGGGAGTGGGAGTGAGAGATTGAAACATCAATGATGAGAGAGATTGATCGGGTGCCTCCTGCACACCCCACACTGTGGATTGAGCCTGCAACCAGGGCATGTGCCCTGAGTAGGAACCAAACAGTGACCTCCTGGCTCATAGGTTGATGCTCAACCACTGAACCATGTTTTCCAGGCAAAACTACTCTCTTCATCCTGTGTCCTACTTCTGCTTCAAACTGCTGAGGTAAAACAACTAAAGCTTGTTCTGTCACAATAGGTGTAGTTTTATATTAAATTAAAACAAAACAACAACCAAAAACCTCTCTACAGTGTAACAAATAAACAAACAAAAAACAGAGCCCACTGTATCGGGAGCCCCACTGCTTCCAGCGCCCTCTCCTTTTGCTGTCTCCCTACCAGCTATGCTAGGGATTGTTAGGTTTGTTAACAATATGACAATCAGCTGGACTTAGAAGAGGAGCTGAAGGAACAGCAGAGAATACATCCTAGACCATCCCTTCTTGACGGTGCAAGGCCGAGACCTGGCATCTTCTGTTTGAGAACTCTGAAACAGATGTGTCTTTGCCCAAAGTCACCTAACTGAGAAAAACATTGCAAAGTTGCCACCACAATAAAGCGTATATTGCTTGTGGCAGGAACTTTGGTAAGAGCTGCAGTAAGTGAAGAAAGAAAGATGAGCTCTTAGCAGCTTCATTCAGAAAGTTTCAAGATGGGAACTTAGTAGATGTGAGCCGCTAACTCCAATAGCCTCCCTCAGACCCTATTGTTCTTACAGTGTTATCTTCTAATGTTTTACTTGTATACAATTCCACATCTTCTAAAGTGCAAATATAGTGACCACAAAGATCATTGATAACTAACTTTATCACTTGGACATTTGACAAGATTGACCATCTCAGTGTTTTGAATACATGAAATTGTGAGTATTACACAACTCCACAGAAATGGGCTATGTTCCTTGCTCCGATATGCAGCCCTTAAACTACTGCAATTCTTTCCACATTTAGTGTCAGTGGAATGATTGACAATCTTCCAGAGAATCCAGAAAAAGTAGCTAAGGAATTAGGCTTGCTTGGAGGATAGACAGGTGAAAAGAAAGGGTCAAGGAAAACTTAAAAATAATAATCTTTTCTGCAATTGGGTCCAAATCATTGATGAGCTGGCTGCCACCCACAAACAATTAATCGCAGAACAGCCAGTCAAGTTGGAAAATACCTTTTTATTTTTAATTTTATTCATTACTTTTTTGTTACAACGTGTGAACTCTTTATTTCTGGAATATTTCATGTTATATTTTCAGAATGTGGTTGACCAAGGTAAGGAAAACCCAGAAAGGGAAACCATGGATAAGGGGATCACTCATAATAAATCTTTAAAAATGTTTTTAATTTTAAAAACAAAAGTTTATATAATTCATTGGAACTCTCTATCCTAGCTACCTAATACTCCTGCATTATCAAGTTGTGTCTCAAAGTTGAAATCACCTATCTGAACAATTTCAGAACCATGAGGATTTTTTAATATTCTTGAAGCATGAGAAGATGGCCTTGTATTGACAGGACTTGGATTTATTTGACAAAACCTTTGGTTGAGAGCAGGCCCAAGCAATGGAAACTAACACTGTGTCCACATGGGATAGCTCCAGGGCAACTACGCAATTTCCAGACACCAACATCAGCATCCCTGTATCTGGAGATAACTCATGGAGAAATGCAGGAGATTTTCAGGAGAGTTCTGTTGGACCCTCCTTTAAAACTCAGAAGCAGGCCTGTATTAGAGGTAAAACTGAGTAACATGGAAGTCACAACTAATCTGCATGATAGTTCTGTAATCCCTACCCCTGGTTAGAGAAATTTAGGAATTGAACTATTTAGAAACACCCGAGGCCAAGAAAAAGATGTAATTTGGTTCAACACCATTTATTTTATTTCTCAAAGGCCTAACTATAGAATGTTTTATGCTTGGACATGCTCTCATACATAATTCCTTCTGTCCTTAGGCTAGGTATACTTGTACTAAGTTTAAGATGGGGCGATAAGGACACATATGTAATACCCTAATCAATAAAGAAAAAAAAAGAGTTGTTTTTTAAAAAAGATAAATACTGTTGTCAACAATTGATTCGCATTTAATCTCCATTGATTCCCTCTGTTCTATTACCAATTCTGTAATTTTGGATTATAATTTTTTTTAAAATATATTTTATTGATTTCTTACAGAGAGGAAGGGAGAGGGATAGAGAGTTAGAAACATCGATCAGCTGCCTCCTGCACATCTCCTACTGGGGATGTGCCCGCAACTCAGGTACATGCCCTTGACCGGAATCGAACCTGGGACCTTTCAGTCTGCAGGCCGACGCTCTATCCACTGAGCCAAACCGGTTTTGGCCTGGATTATAATTTTTATGTCACAGAAATGCTATTGTCTTGCTGAAGATTTCTCTGAACTTATTTTCAGTCAAAAATTTTCACTTTTTAACTCACCATTTTATCTATAATTTCCTAACTTAATGCTTTCTACTTCTTAATATTAAATTTATATGTCTTCCCTTTGGATTCTGAACTTCTCATATGTAAAATAATTTTTAAAAACTTACATCACTTGAGTACTTAGTGAAGTGTTTTTAAAGAAGAAAATAAACAACTAGTCCCTGGTCTATTGTGTGTGTGTGTGTGTGTGTCTGTGTGTGTGTGTGTGTGTGTGTGTGTGAGAGAGAGAGAGAGAGAGAGAGAGAGAGAGAGAAATTTTTGCATTGCAGAAATCTTGAACTTGGAGCTGTGAGAAAACTACCCGAAATGCTTGTATTTCTTTCCTATGGCACTCTTGAATCTTGCCTAAGAGCTTTCCAGTCACGCCCCAAACCTACAATGTAATCTCTAGGCTCTTTGGCTGAAAACATGAAAATGAGCCTACCAAATTTAACTGTATCCCTTATCAAACCACTATAAAACCTTTTTAAAAATTTGTTTTATGATTTATTTAATGAGAAGTAAGGATAATCCCACTTGTTTATTTTATATTTTGAGGGATTGAAATAGTTCATAACTGAGATAACTCAAAATATTTTAAGATGTTTAAAAATGCAGCATGATAAAAAAATACAATTGGCACTGTGGACACTTTAAAGGCCAGTAGAAAAATAGAGGAATTAATTTATGCCAGGGAAGTCTCAGACAGATATAATCTGACCTGTCATATATGAGAATTCAGATATGGGGCAAAATTTTCGCAGGCACACAATTTGCAGACAGATATTCTTTGGATCTATTGGGCCATTTACTTATCTTTATCACATCATACACTTGCATGCATATGTGTAGAGATAATGGTTCTGTCATTGTAACACTGTAAATATGCATTTTTATTTCAAAGTGTTGCTCATGGAGGCTGAGAAAGTATTAGGTGTACAAATACTCTATTACATTTCTTCTTGGGAAGACACTGATAATTTATGTACTAGTCTTCATCAACTCAAGGAAAATGCTCATTTATTAAAGAATTGATGCTGATATAAAGTGACAAGTGAATTATTACTCTGATACTGCTTGCTTAAAGTGCATATGCTTTAGCATATTCACAAATTCATCATGTTTATGGAATGTTACTTAGATTATATGCAACCAACCACCAAATGTAATGAGTTTAGTTTTCTCCCTCCAGCTTTTTAGGGTAAAATCACAGTTCTCCAATGCAAAGTATACCATGGCCATATAAGGGGATGGAAAAATAGAAAAAATATATATACCTATTTATCAGAATGAATGTGGCTACATTAATCTCCCCAAAGGCACTAAACCAGTGATGGCGAACCTATGACACGCATGTCAGAGGTGACACGCGAACTCATTTTTTTGGTTGATTTTTCTTTGTTAAATGGCATTTAAATATATAAAATAAATATCAAAAATATAAGTCTTTGTTTTACTATCGTTGAAAATATCAAAAAATTTCTATATGTGACACGGCACCAGAGTTAAGTTAGGGTTTTTCAAAATGCTGACACACTGAGCTCAAAAGGTTCACCATCACTGCACTAAACTATAACTTCTATGTCATTTAATAGTCTATTTTTAAATCAATAGTTATAACACAAAAGGAAATTATATTCTTCAAAACATATGGGCTTGTATTCAACGCTTAACCTCACATCAGTGAAAACATGAGAGAAGTCTCACAGTCAACTGTTCATCTGTCTGACTTGTAACAATATGTGTACCTGACTTGCTTAGCTTGCCTTTTTAAATTCTTGCTCAATTTGTTTTTCTACTTTGCTTAGTAGAGGACTGCACATGCCCTAAGGGCAGTATGCAATACTTTCTGATGAACAGAAAGAATGTTGCTGACATAGCAAAAGCTTCAGGAAGCCACAAAATTGAAAAGGGTTTTATAAAACATGGTTATCACTGCATTTTGTACAAAGGTTCAGGTATTGATAGAAGCAGATGTAATTGTTTTTCCATTTAGTATATATATTTTTACAGTCCTAAGTTGTACTTTCCATATGTAGCTATCAGTAGTAACAAAGTGGAAAGTTATAGAAGCTAGACTGTTCAGGAGTGTTCACAGTGATGACCAGCAAGATTTATTTTCTGGTTCATGCTAAGCTTCAACACAAATAGAACAGTGTAGTGTTGACAGGCCCAGCCGTGGGCAAACTACGGCCCGATGGCCGGATCCGGCCCATTTGAAATGAATAAAACTAAAAAAAAAAAGACCGTACCCTTTAATGTAATGATGTTTACTTTGAATTTATATTAGTTCACACAAACACTCCATCCATGCTTTTGTTCCGGCCCTCCGGTCCAGTTTAAGAACCCATTGTGGCCCTCGAGTCAAAAAGTTTGCCCACCCCTGCGAGAGGTTTCCTGCCACTGACCATAAAAATAGTAAAACTTGAGGTGAGAATTGGAAAAAACAGCAATGTTTTTGAAACTGAAACAAGAAATGTACTTTATTTACTAACTTCTTTTTTTAGGATACCATTCTCTTACAGATTTCTAGTTTCTTTTCAACGAGCTGAAAAAGGCCAGGCTGGAGTGGAACCGATAATAGCAGACATTGAATTACTTTAGAAAAAATACAGGTGTTAGTGCGAAGGAAAGTTATAGTCCTGAAGCTGTTTTGAGTTGTGGTAGGTGAGAAAGGAATAATGATGATGATGATAACTACCTCACTCAGGGGGCTATATAGTACATTTTGCTAAATCTTCCATGAAACTCATATATACGTTTGGTTATTCTCAAGTTACCAATAAGGAAACTAAAGATTGGGTAGATTAATGTTAAATTAAGTGACCAGGTTAAGTTTACACAGCTAGTATGGTATATAGTTATGATAAATGACAGGTCATTTTAATAAATCTAACTTTCTATGCATTCCTGTCTACTCAATTTATCAAAGAGATATAAAAATTAGGTGGTTTCAAATCAAATTTAATTTGGTTAAAGCAATAATATTGAAACACATTAGGAATAATATGTATATCACTAATATGAAGAGATAATACATTGTCTCAATAAAATTGCCACACAGTTTTGTACAGCAATATATTGGGTAAACTTTAACTTGAATTCAGTCATACCAGATACCAATTTGACAAATATGGTATACGTGTAAATGTATCTCATCATTCAAGTGATATACTCAGTTAGAATACCAATTGTTTTCCTCTTTAAGAATTTTTACTTGAGCCTGTTATTAAATTTTAAAGTCAGAATGTATAATTCTGTTATAGATAACTAGAGATCCAGTGCATGAAATTTGTACACTGGTAGGGTCCATAGCAGCTGCTGGCTGCTGGCTGCTGGCTGCTGGCTGGGTACTCCCTCCCTTCCCCCAGCCAGCCCCACCCCCTGGTAGAACTCCTGGACGCACTCCCAGTTGAGGGGACAATTTGCATACTATGCTTTTATTATACAGGATTCATTACCATTCAAACATAGAGTTTACACTAAGTACCAGGTATTTGTGCTAGGCACAATGACTACAGTTTCATATTCATCTTAACTAGTACAGAAAAAAACTAACAAAGCAAGTACCATAAAAACACATGTTGTGGTTAGAAATACTTTCCTGATAACTGTCATCAATAATTTTTAGAAACATCATTAATGATTATTTAATCTGCGTTGCCCTAGATGTTAAATACTGATTTGTTCTTTGAGCATTTATTGAAGCTTCACTATACATATGACATTGTGGTAGAAATGAAAGGTTAATAAGTACATGTTCTTGCCCTACTCTTTAGTGCAAGGTAAATGGAAGGTAAATGTGTCAAAATTAGATCCTAAAGTGTGACAGGTATGACTTTAGAAAGTGCACAGATTACAATAGAACACAAAACAGAGAAAGAAGGCATATGTCCCAGCTACCCGGGAGTAGATGTCTTCAGGAAATATCCCATAAAGGAGGTGATGGCAGGCAGGAAGTAGGGTAAAGGTGGAGAGATTCCAGACAGAGGGTCCAGTGTAACATCTCTGCATTATGAAGTTGTGTTTTCTCTTTTCTTGTAAATCTTTCAACTAACCAGAAAGAGTACACATTAATATACTTCAAAGATCTTGACAAAAAAAAATGAACTTACTTCAGACTTCTACTCCATAATAACTTTAATAGGGAAGAGATGACAAAATTTCTTGAGACTTTTGAAGGAAAAAGTTATTGTTTCATAACTGCAGTTCATAGAAATTATCTTTATTTTTCAGGGGCAAATATCACCAGAGGATATTTTTTCCATTGATTTTTAGAGAGAGTGGAAGGGAGGGGGAAAGACAAAGAGAGAGAAACATCTATGTGAGAGAGACACATCGATTGGTTGCCTCCCACAGGGCCCTGATGGGGGACCGGGGATGGAGCCTTAAATTCAGGTACATGACTTTGACCAAATGAATCAAACCCGGGATCCTTCAGTCTGTGGGCCAGTGCTCTATCCACTGAGCCAAACTGGTTAGGCAGGGACTTTTCTGATATGTAAAGTCTTAGGAAACAAACACTTTTTTCCCCAAAAAAATACTTTAAGGTATTCACTAAGTCATTTTAGAGATGAATTAAGAACCAAGAATGGAGAAATTTGGTGTAAATGACTGCAGTTCTTTCATTTACTTTTGATTCCAAATTCAAGAAACCAATAAGACTTAATCATTCTCATGTAGATATTAATCTGAACAGTGAAGCTGGGCTTTGTATTATGTACTTCAAAGCTCAGTTCTCCTTTTGTACCTTCAAATTTTCTGGAATCAAGAAATCTATAATAATAAAAGGGTAATATGCTAATTAGACCAGACATCTTCAGGATGTCATTCCGGAAGTCCTTCCTGATGAAGCCAGGGCTAGAGGGAAGCCAGCCCAGGTCCCTGGTGCCTGCAGGAGGCTGGAGGAGGGAAGCAGCCTGGGTCTCGGGTGCCTGCCAGTGGTTGGAGGAAGAAAGCCTGGGTCCCGGGTGCTGGAGGGAAGCCGGTGCCAGCAACCAGGGGAAGGAAGGCCTACTCTTGCTTGAAGTTTTGTGCATCGGGCCTCTAGTATGTTAATAAAACTATATTAAATAGAATATATTATCCATTGTTTATAACCACTTGAAGCATAACTGGATTTCTTCCATTCAGAAATTGCTTACAATGCTGTAACATTTATATAGTTTGGAGTTTACAAGGATGATTGTCAACAAATGTTGTTTCTTGTTTATTCCCATTAAAAGGTAGAGCTGAGTTGGGTAATTTACAGGTCACTCCCATGTAAAAAAAAAACTTGAGAAATTATTTTTTTTCTGTATCATTAAAATTCTTCCTTAATGAAAATACCCAAGAGCATTTGTGATTAAATTATCTCTTGATATTATCTTGTTTATAAGACTTGTAAATGTTCTTATATATTTACTATTCTTAAATATTCATAAAAGTTTCACTATGTAAAAATGCATAGAAAAAGATTAAAGACTACAATGACATTAATATTGGTTGTATGTGTTTAATACAAGTATGGATGGCTGTTATTTTTCTTTATACACTTATCTATTTCCTTGTTTTCTTCAATCTATATAATAAAACCCTAATATGCAAATCGACTAAATGGCAGAACAACTGGTCACTATGACACACACTGACCACCTGGGGGCAGACCCTCAATGCAGGAGCTGCCCCCTGATGGTCAGTGCGCTCCCACAGAGGGGGCGCCGCTCAGCCAGAAGCCAGGCTCACCACTGGCAAGCACAGTGGCGGTGGCGGGAGCCTCTCCTGCTTCCGCTGCAGGCAGATGGTAAGCAGCAAGGGGTCCTGGACTGCGAGAGGGCGCAGGCTGGGCTGAGGGACCCTTCCACCCGTCAGTGCACAAAATTTTGTGCACCGGGCCTCTAGTAGTAATATAATATATTTAAAACTACATATTTGTCAACAAGGACCTAAAATTAGACATATCATATTTTCAAAATTATGCAAAATGTGTGAAGCAAAAGTAGCATAAGGGATTTGTTATCAGGGTATAAAATGTATTCTGAGCCTGTTCCAATTCTTATTTCGCTTTTAATATTTTATAAAATTATGCTCATATATTAATTTTCTGGGAGACACAACTTTTATCTCTAAAAAACTTTTATAACTGTATGTACTCCAATATCTATCTGGACAACTTAGGCCATAAAATGTACATTATAGAGTTTGATTGATAAATAATTTCAGGTTGACTAGAGGTGCTAATTCAGATATAAAAAGACAAATATCCTAGGACCTGCCCTTGGTAAAATTAAACCAGTCATTTCCATAGTTCAATGTTCATATGGGAAGCCTATAAGCATCCATGGACTAGGAATACTCATAGCAATGTTATAATTGACATTTTAAAAATGAATTTTAAAGTTTTCATTTTCTTCATCTTATTATCAGAAATCCTAAAAATTTCTAATATATCAGTTTATTTTTTTTTTCAATTCCCAGACTCAAGGTTAGGATTAAGCTAGTAATATTCACAGTTGTCTGACAATTTTAGTTCATAGGGCTTTCTTCAAATAAAAGCAGAGTCAATACTTTGTCTTTTCACCACTCCCCCCCCCCCCCCACCCCAGTTGATTTCTTAAAGTAGATTGTCAAGTGGTTTTAAAAAAGAAATAAATGAATTTTAAAATAGACAAGCTAACCAAGATTCATTACCAGTTCCTTAAACATAATTTTTATACCAAACTTTCAGTCCCTTCTCTTTTTTATTCTTCCCCAGTATGAATTACTTTATTGATCAGGAAGCTATGATCTGAGTGCACAATGAAAATCTGTAAGGAAAGACTCATTTCAGAAAGAAATTAATAATTTTAACAGTGAAAACCAATTTTCCTATGTTCAATCTTATAATTTATTTTCCATTATTTCCCACATGTACTCCAAACATCACTGGTTTATGGCATTGTGCAGATAATCAATTAAAATGAGAGAATTACACAAAATATGTTTTTCTAAGGTTCACTTCCAGCTCACTCATACTAAAATAGCTATGTTTCTATTGCAAAAGCTAAAGATGTAATTGGAAAATTATACAGTTTTGCAAATATATCCAGTGGTTAAAATTAATAGAATAATATTTCCATATGTTGTTTCAGGAATTATACAATTTTATTGAGGAAAACAAAGTATTAATATAAACTATGAAAAAGCACAAACGAATTCTAAGTGTTAGGGGAACTTATTACATGGTAGGCACTGTGCTACAGGGATTTCTACATGCATGATCTCTTTTAATCCTCCCAGAATTCCAACAAGTAGTTATTATGATATATATTTTTTTAATTAAGAAAAAATGAGGCTTTCAGGAACATTTAACAATCTTGTCCAAGGTCTTATAGTATTGAGATTCTAACCAAAGGTCTACCCAACTTTGCATACTGTTCTGTTAAACATTATACTATTTTGTATCTCTTCATATAGTAAAACAAATTAATCAACTAAGGTCTACTACTTAGACTTCTTTTATATATACACATGTGGAATATATATATATATGTATATATATATATATATATATATTTATAGATAGATAATATTTAATTATCTGAAATATAATATTTATAATTATATTTAGTATGGGCCTGCCCAACTGTCCCTTACTAGTAAATGCACAGTGATAAATTATGAGAAATTCTGCTTATATTACCATAGATATATTCTCCAGTTATGATGTCATATTTATGTTACTCACCAGTCCTGAAAATTCATATTTTTGCAAGCATAAAAATAAAAATGAATGCTATAATACACAAAGGCACGTGCAAGTTCTATTCATAAGGAATGAGGATGGAAAGAGAAACTTTCTTACTTTAACTTTTAATTATACAAGTAAAGTAAGAATATATTAAAAATAGAAGCAGTAAATGTATCCATACACCCCATCCCTAAAATCCTACTAAAGATAACTAGTTCCCCCCATAATTTAATTTTCCAGGGCATATTCTACACACACACATACACACAACACTCACACACACACACCTGCTTAAAATCAACATTGATTTAACTGCATTATATGCATGGGGAAAGCCTAGAAGGGGCTAATAGGGGGGGAAAGGGGCACATCTGTAATATATTCAACATGAAAGATAAATTAAGCATATATATATTTCAGTGTCAATACAAATTGAGTACTTTATTCTTTCAAATAGCTGAATTCTCTTGCCCTAGCCAGTTTGGCTAAGTGGATAGAGCATTGGCCTGTGGACTAAAGTGTTCCAGGTGGGATTCTGGTCAAGGGCATGTACCTCTGTTGTAGGCTTCTCCCCAGTCTGGGCCCTGGTGGGCGCATGCAGTAGGCAATCAATTGATGTGTCTCTCTCACATAGATGTTTATAGATGTTCTCTCTCTCTCTCTCTCTCTCTCTCTCTCTCTCTCTCTCTCCCCCACCCTTCTCTTCCACTCTTTCTAATAATCAATGGGAAAATATCATTGGGTGAAGATTAAAAAATAAATAAATTCATGAATTCTTTGGCTGAAACACTTATTTATTTGACCCAATTCTTATAAATATATATTGTAAGTTGTTTTCAAATATTCCCTATTGCAAAAAAACACAGTGAAAATTCTTACAATATACCTGTGTGCATAATTTTGGGATATAATGCTATAAATGATTTTTTTGGGTCAAAGGGTAGGTACATTTATGATAGCTACTGCCAACTACCTACTTCCTTAATATATCTCTGTGTACTAAATGTAACACTATTAGCACTGGTTCTGTGTTTATTGTCAGAATTTCAAATAGATCTTCTGGCCTCTCAATAAATTTAAACAGATCTGAGAGATTGCTGTTGACAGTTTAGTATAATAAGCTTTCCTAGTGTTTCTAACTTGTGTGTTTATAATTCCTTCAGAGCCAGAGCCATTGCAAAAAGGGGTCCATTCTAAATAAAGTAGCAATAGCAATGCATTGTATAGCACCCCTTAGTACATAGGCGCTAATCTCAATAGAAATGCGCATGTTTCAGTTTGCATTGGATTTGGTTTCTAAAATCATTATTAGCCAATTCTTGGTATATTTTCAATAAATATGTCCACATTCTTAAAAGAAAAATAATAATAGGACAAAGCTATAATGAACCATTATTAGGAAACATTCAGGGAACAGAGGACTTTTAACTTTGACACTACATCTCATCTTCTAAACACACTGAATATAGTAGATAATGAGGTGAAAGGGGCTGCAAGGGAACCCATGGGTATTTTTCTGATGGGTATTTTAAGCTAAACATTAAAGGAAGACTTTCCCTGTCTTCCATGTATCCTCAAAAACAATGGCCAGTGATAAGGCTGATATATCTTATCAAACATTATTTAACAATAATTAAATTTTTTGTATTTTTCAATAATTTTCTTCTTTATTAATTTTTTATTTTGAAATTTATGATTTCAAAATTACTGGTTTCTCATGTGTGTTTCATTAGCTAATAAAATATTTAATATTTTATTAATTATGTAGATAAAATATTATAACTTAAAATATACTTCTTGTGCAGAATTTTTCAACTTACATTGTTTTCATAAAATTTATATGATAAAAACATTAACTGAGACTATAGAATATTGGAAACTACACATTTTAACTGTTTTCTATACAGTTAAGAATATTTGCCCGGTAGTATAATATTTTGGTTAATGGAATCCATTTCTACTATTAGTGAAAATTTTGGAATTTATGGGAATACATGTAACACTGAAACTATGTTAAATGTAATATGTTATCATTTATAAAAATATTCAGAATCACTATAGCTTTTTCAGAGATTTGACTAATTCTAAAATTCACTTTAGTTTGCTAAGCTCATCTCTAAAATAACAGTTTAGACCAGCCGTGGGCAAACTACGGCCCGACGGCCGGATCCGGCCCATTTGAAATGAATAAAACGACCGTACCCTTTTATGTAATGATGTTTACTTTGAATTTATATTAGTTCACACAAACACTCCATCCATGCTTTTGTTCCGGCCCTCCGGTCCAGTTTAAGAACCCTTTGTGGCCCTCGAGTCAAAAAGTTTGCCCACCCCTGGTTTAGACTATAGTGTTCATTTTTGCAGGAATGATATTGTATAGGACAGTAATAATTCAGCAATATAAAATGTATATTGTCAATTACTTATAATCAATATTTTGATTGTTTATGTTCTCTATTAATCCAAGGTAATTTTTCATCCTTTGAAAGTTAAGTATATCTAGTCCAGAAAATATCAAACACATGTGAAGCATCCATTTTATATAAAAACTGCTGTTTGAAATTTTAACCCTGATAGTATGACTTCTGTAAATACTTGCTTGCTCAAATAATAAGAAAATAAGACTACTCCCATTCCAGAGAGGCCATAAACTATGCCCCAGACAGAGTTGTCAGTTCTGACACCAGGCCAAGCCTTGAGATATGGTCTCATGGCCCCTTCCCAGCACGCAGGCCTTCTTTCTCAGAAGGCCTGGATCTCATTCCAAATTTGGGAGACAAAGGACTGGAAAAAATATAAATAAAGAAGTTTCCTCCATATTGGGGGGGCCCAGAATTTGAAAGACACATTTTTCTCTGGGCCTGCACAGAATTTAATAATAAAATATAATTCCCTTTCTCAAAGCGTGGCTTGGTTTTTCTCCTGTCTTCTGCAGCACATGCTGTTAAAACTCTTTCATCCACTGCTGTCTCTAAAGAATATCTTGCTTCTTTCAGATCACTCTGCCACACCTAGAGTCTCTTAATTGAAAGTCTTTTAAGTTATAATTAAACTAGAGGCCCGATGCACAAAGATTCGTGCAAAAATAGGCCTTCCTTCCCTGGGCTTCTGGCACCAGCTTCCCTCTGGCACCCGGGACCCTGGCCTTTGCTCTGGCCACTGTCTTCCGCCTTTGCTCGGGGCTGGAGTCACCCCCTGCCTGCTCCAGGCCAGCTCCATGGCCACCACTGAGAGGTCGGTCCTCAGCAGCCGTCCAGGGCTTGCGGGAGGCTTAGCTTTTTTCATCACTGGGGTAACAAAGGAAGCCAAGTGTCCCTCCCAAAGGAAGCCAAGCATCCCGCCTGCTCTGGCTGGCTCTGTGACTCTGGCTGACACTGCCATCTTTGTGGCTATGGGCGCTGCCATCTTTGTTGCAGAGTGATGGTTAATTTGCATATTACCCTTTTACTAGTATAGATAACAACCTACACTTTGTTTGAAAAGTACCTCTGTTTACCAGAGCATAATTAGAAAGGGAACCTGTAAACCCAACAAGTTAGCCAAATCACTAAGTTTTGCTTCTTGCATCTATCTGAGAGGTGATAATTGTAAAGATGGAAAGTAGAATGGAGTTTCTTTAGAAGAATCTTATTGCAAGTCAGTCACAAAGTTACAGATATTATTTTCTACAAAATATAAATTCATTAGTTTCCATAACAAACTTGTTAAATACATGTTCAGTATGCTCCACCATTCTGCTGGAGGTTGGGGACAGATGCATAAACAAGAAAATATTTTTTTTTTCTTTCCTACTATAGCCTACCTTCTATAGTAGCCAATTTCCAGATCCCACTATCTCCACTGGGATGTACACACATCTGTAATTTGACATGTTCTAAATCAGATTCATTTTCTGCTCCTCTCCTCAACTCTGCCCACATGTGTTCTTGTGTCTGTTTTCCTGTTTTGGCTAATAATAACACAATACCCTGTGCTGCTGCCCAAAGTCACCAGAAATCTCAGCATCATTCCTTCCTCTTCCTGTGCTTCCCTGACTTATGGCATACACCATCCCGCATATAGAACGTAATCTAGTTCTATCAATTATATATCAAACAGATCTGTGATATTTTTTTCAATCTTTTTTTTTTGCTAATATTTTTTTTTCTGACTGCCCTGCCTTTCTAGAATTAAGCCCCTTGAGAGCAAGAACTTTATCTGTTTTGTTCACTGCAGTATCCAAGTCCTCAACAAGTGTTTGTTAAATGAACAAATTGATTTATTTTTCCAAAATAACATAGCAATTAATATTTTTGGAAAATAGTTATTTGCCAGGCACAAGAGTTATGCACATTATAAAACAACTGTATTTAGTTTTGAAAATTACTCTAGAATTGATTGGTATGACAAGGTGTTTAAATTCAGTAGCCCATGTTCATAGCTACAGGGTATTACTTATTTGCCCCGTCATAAACCACTTATTGTTAAAGTTCATCTTGCATATTGTTATTAGCTCCATGTTAAGCATATTACATCTTGGCTACAACCTACATTTCCAATCAGGGATTTCATTTGAAAGATCAATATTATAGCTTTGAGGGACTGCTCACTTCTCAAGTTAAGTCATTCCCTTCATCACATGTACCTTTGCTGCTATTGATTTCTGCGCCTGGAATTATTTATCCTTTGACTGTTTAATTAGCTCTTATTCATTCTTAAAACTCAACTCCAAATCTCATTCTACATATACTTTATTAAAGTAATGTAGAAGATAGATACATCTTAATTAGCATTTTCTATTTACTGGATGTATGTTTCATTTATTTATTTATTTATTTATTTATTTATTTATTTATTTATTTGGGTTAATCCTTACCTGAGGATATTTTTTCCCACTGATTTCTAAAGAGAGTCGAAAGGAGGGGGAGAGACACACAGAGAGAAACATGGATGTGAGAGAGACACATTGATTGGTTACCTCCCGTATGCACCCCTTCAGTCTACTGGCTGATGCTTTAACCACTGAGATAAACTGGCTAGGGCATAGATAGATGCATGATTTTAAGCAAAATATTAATCCTCAGGTTATTAATTTAGTTTAATTTAATTTATTTACTTTGTTTAAGTATAGCCAGCATACAATATTATATTAGTTTCAGATGTGCAACATAGTTCAGGTTCTTCATTTTAAAGTTGGCATATCAATACTTGACTTGCAGAGTTATTTATTTGATTTAATGAGACAACAAAGCAACAAGAACTTGGTACACATTCAAAAAGTCTGTCAGGCTTCCGGTCAATATGGAGGCATAGTTAAAGCTGGTACCTGCTTCCTCCCACAATCACATCAAAATTACAAAGAAACTACTGAACAAACATCATTCAGAACTGCCTGAAATCCAGCTGAAGAAGACTCCTAAAACTAAGGCTATAAAGAAGAAGCCATGTTGAGACTTTTAGGAGGGACAAGTAGCAATTAGCTTGCGAAAACTTTTTTGTGTGTGCCTACAATCCTATTAAAAAGAACATTTTGCAAATCTGAGTTTATTTTTTTTCTTATGTTAGAAATATCATTTTTCGTGGAGAGATGGAAAGAGATGACTTTATGTTGCCCTTTTACAGGAAAAACAAAGGAGGCAATGAGATAGAATTAATTTGCCCATTTTCAAATAACTATTAGTCACAGAATAAAAATTCATAATTAGTTTTGTCCATTTAAAATCCCATGCTAACTGGTACAAAAATTGCCTGTGAACAGAGTGTTTATTTGTATGCTATGGTCTCAATCTTTGTCCACACTGAAAATTCAGATGTTGACCATCTAACATCCAAAGTGGTGGTGGTGTTAAGAGGTGGGAACTTTGAGAGCAGATTAGATCATGAGAGCAGAGCCTTCCTGAATGGGAGAGAGCCCCTGGAGGAGAGGTCTCAGACAGCTCACGTGTCCTTTCTGCCATGGGAGGGCATGACCAGGAGTTTGCAACCACAGAAGGATCCTTACCTGCTCATGTTGGCACTCGTCTGTTGTTTATAAGCTACTCAGTCTGTGGTATTTTGTTAGCTGCCCAGACACGCTAAGACATTGTATCTGCACATTGACATCTGAGTTGAAATCAGTATGATTGTGGAATAAAAAGATGATAGTTTACACTACAGATTTTCACTTGGCTATGCATGTAAGAGAGGAAGCCTGTAACACGTCATAACATTAGTGAGTGTGACCATCTGTATAGATGGCACTATGTGGGATAAAGCACATGAAATACGAACAAACACTTGTTGAGAAATCGACCATGCACAAAGCATTGCATTGTTTCTTTTTAAAAGAATGCTGAAGAAACAAGACTAAAATTTAATTAGATGCAATAAGTATTTATACATTGTGTTCTAATAGAATTTCACTTACATTGTAATCTGGAGGAAATATTTATCATTTACTCAGCAGTACAAAGCACATTTCTTTTTCATTAAATTATGAAATAAACTACCTGAGAGTCAAACAGATAATCATATAATGTTCAAGCTACAAAGAAATATATAGATCATTATGGCAACCACAACTTTATGGGGGGAGAGGGGAAATCAATGTTAGAGAGTCCAACAGACTGGTTTAACTCGTTATTGAGAGGACAAAGCCAAGCCTGAGGTTTCTGACAATCAATATGATACATTTTGAGAGGATTCAATATTGCCTTTAGAGTCTAAAATCATAGTGTGTCATGTAGCCATTTAATTCAGTGTTTACCAACTAAAGCATAAAACATGTATAGTCAAAAATGAGAGAGGTAGAACTTTTATGCCAAGCTTAAGACTGATATTCTATCTAAAATTGGATTCACTTATCGTGGTTTTCCCCACATATTAAATGAGTGTGCTTTTTCTACTGTGTGCCAAATGTAATCTAATTGGAATTAGGCACTATGTGTGAAATACATGCATCTTAAACACTAGAATCATATTGTTTGTTGAATAAGATGTTCACACGTAGGAACGAATAACAACTGAGGGAAGAGCACACTTACATCTCCCATTCCATTCTCAGGTTCACACTGGGTATATCAAGTTAAATGGAGTGGGGGTGGGGGAGCTTGCAAATTTGTATAAATTGTGATTTCTGTTTCTCTCCCATTCTCTTTTTCTCTGTTTTTCTTTGTCTGTATGATCTTTTACAGTTTTATTCATTTGAATTAAGTTTGCTTAAGATGTTCCTACACTTTAACTATGAGAGCACAAGTTTGCATAATTTTTAAGGATAAAACAAGACTAAATTGAGAATCGAAGATGGCGGCATAGGTAAACATCGGAGACTGTTGCCGCAAACAACCACTTCAAAAATACAACTAAAAGACAGAACGGATATCAACCAGAACCACAGGAAGGCTGGCTGAGGAGAGACTCTTCAACTAGAAGGAAAAACAACAGCATTCCGAGGCTCAGAGGAGGCGCAGTGTGGAAAATTTAAAGGTACGGTGGTGCGCGCGCAAAGCGGGCTGGTGGCTGAGGGCTCGGTTGTCGTTTTCAATCAGGAGGGAGTCTCAGACTCTGGGCTACAGATCCGGGCGAGTCTCTAGGAACCCAGACTCAAATGGAAGAAGCGGGACTGTCTGGCTACGGTCCCTCCGAGGTTTGCAGCGGTTGCTGGGACAGAGAGGCAGAGCCCCTGGGGACGGACTGAGAGCAGCCATAGCTGCTCCCTCCACCCGCCCTGTTGAGCCCGCCCCGCCCAAGCCCTGCACAGAGCCATTTGCTGGATCGCCTCAGGCAAAGGCTAGATTAGCACCTCCCAAGAGGACTGAAGTTTTCCCACAGCTGATTCTCACAGCCAGTTGGCCTGGTGGTCAAATCCCTCTAGTATTAACTACAACAATTAAGGCTTAACTAGAACAAGACTGTGCACAAAGACCACAAGGGGGTGCACCAAGAAAGCATAAAAGATGCGGAGACAAAAAAGCATGACAGAAATGGAGGATATAGAGCTAAAAATCGCAATTTTGAGGGCTTGCAATAAACTTGAGCAGAGCCTCACGAAAACTAATGAGACCCTCGATGATATGATAAAGAAACTAGAAAGTAAGCATACACTGACTGAAATAAAGAATATTATACCCAATAGCAGACCAGAGGAGCACAAGAATCAAACCAAAGATTTGAAATACGAAGAAGCAAAAAACACCCAACTGGAAAAGCAAAATGAAAAAAGAATCCGAAAGTGTGAAGATAGTCTAAGGAGCCTCTGGGACAGCTTCAAGCGTACAAACATCAGAATTATAGGGGTGCCAGAAGATGAGAGATAGCAAGATATTGAAAACCTATTTGAAGAAATAATGGCAGAAAACGTCCCCCACCTGGGGAAAGAAATGGACTTACAGGTCCAAGAAGCGCAGAGAACCCCAAACAAAAGGAATCCAAAGAGGACCACACCAAGACACATCATCATTAAAATGCCAAGAGCAAAAAACAAAGAGAGAATCTTAAAAGCAGCAAGAGAATGAGACTCAATTACCTACAAGGGAATACCCATACGACTGTCAGCTGATTTCTCAACAGAAACTTTGCAGGCCAGAAGGGAATGGCAAGAAATATTCAAAGTGATGAATACCAAGAACCTACAACCAAGATTACTTTATCCAGCAAAGCTATCATTCAGAATTGAAGGTCAGATAAAGAGCTTCACAGATAAGGAAAAGCTAAAGGAGTTCATCACTACTAAACCAGTATTATACGAAATACTGAAAGGTATCCTTTAAGAAGAGGAAGAAGAAAAAGGTAAAGATACAAATTGTGAACAACAAACATGCATCTATCAACAAGTGAATCTAAGAATCAAGTGAATAAATAATCTGACGTACAGAATGAACTGGTGATTATAATGAATCAGGGACATAGAAAGGGAATGGACTGACTATTCTTGGGGGGGAAAGGGGAATGGGAGATGTGGGAAGAGACTGGACAAAAACCGTGCACCTATGGATGAGGAGAGTGGGTGGGGAGTGAGGGCGGAGGGTGGGGCGGGAACTGGAAGGAGGGGAGTTATGGGGGGGAAAAAAGAGGAACAAATGTAATCTGAACAATAAAGATTTAATTTAATAAAAAAAGACTAAATTATAAATATATAAATATTAATACATCAGTATCAAAATATATAAACATTAATAACAAGACAATATATCAACTGAAACAAGGTCTAAAAAGTGGAGAATTTATGACAACATCTGCAATGTTCAAATAATGTCTGTTTCACAACAATAGCGCCTAAGGGAGAACCTAGGTTCTAACAAGTGTGGCTTTCTCTGTGCAATGTATATAAAAAAAATTCCGATAAATATCCAAATTTCTTTTGAAATTAGAGTGCATAGTACTAATGGGCTTTCATTCTCACATTGCGATCATTGGCTGAACCTAGTTCTATGTAGATGGGGAAGTTTCTCTCTAGTTTCCTACAATCTTTCCACCATCCAATTTCTTTATATTTTACTACTGAACCGCATCACTCTGTATTACCTATGTGATTCTAGACACATAGTTGAGTATGTAACTTCTGGACCAGGAAAGGATGCCTAAACTGTAAACAATTTGGGTATTTTTGCCCTTGATGGTGTGGTTAGCCTTGAAGTGGAAAGAGATGCAGTGTACATACTTAAAGAAGTTTCCATCCTGTTAGAAAGAAAAAAACAAAACAAACTTATCATTACTGTGGTTCTCTTAGCTAGGTATAATTAGATCTTTGCTCATCTGATCTCTTATGCATATTTTGATAATAAGAGAAAAACATCCTGATTTCTATATTTATCTTCTAAAAACTAAATTGCTTAAATTATGTATTTTGACTTTTTCTGGTCTCTGCTAAAGTGAATATTCAATGGCAGTTTCACAGTTTGCTTAATATTACTTGGCTATAGTGAGAGACTGTGCTAATTATACACATACACATATTTTCATCTTGAATACTACTTATAGTTCTTACTACAAATTAAGCAATTAGCAAAGTCATTAACAATGTCAATGTCTTATGTATTTTATTTAACATGAGCACATCTCTCATAACCTGATTATATCTGAGGCCCTGGTTATACCTGAGCATATACAGTGTAGGGACAAAAGTTATAAATTTTAGATGACACCATTACTTCTAAATTTATTCTTACGGATTTTCACAGTGTACTCAATGGAGTTAAATCAATTGAAAATGATACAAAGAATCAGTTTAAATTTATATTTTTATTGGAAGTCTGGGATTCTATGGTTAACTGATTCATAAAATGTTCAAAATTCTTCATCCTTTACTTATATACCCCTTTTGTATGTGCCAATACGACTTTGTTATATCTCCTATCAAGAGGAGAAGTCTGTTTCCCATGATTGAATGTAAGTTAACTTTTTAATATATTTTGGCCAAGAGAATGCTATAGAATTAACAGTGTGCATTTCTAAGCCTATATCTCGAGAGGACTTTCATGCTTCACTTGCCCTCCTGAAACCTCACTGCCATGGAAAGGGGCCAGGCCAGCTTGCTGTAGGAACACAGGCCAGGTGGAGAAAGGCCCATCCTCTCAGCCAAGGCCAACCTAGAGCGGCCAACTTCCAGACAACCCAGTAACTGACTGCAAATACTGGAGTAAGACAAGTGAGCTTAGTCAACCTAAATTCAGGTTGGTAGACTTGCCCAGGGGACCTGTAGACTCATAGGGGGAAAAAAGACTCTTCTTTTAAACCACTAAGTCAGCAGTTTTCAAAGTGTGTCCGGGGTCACCCTTATCTGAAGAACTGCAATATCAAAACTACTTTCATAATTATATTGACATTATTTTGTATTTTATTTTCATTCTGTCAAGGGTATGCAGGTGAGTTTTCCAAAAGCTGCATAATGTTTGATATTAAAATGGTGAATACAGAAACGGACATGAGAATCCAGCAGTCTTCTTATTGAGCCATACAGGAAAGAGATTAGGAAAAATGTAAAATGATGCTACCTTGTTCACTAAATTTTGCTTGTTTAGAAAATCCAGTTATTTTTATTATAAAAATATTATAAGTAATGATTTTCTGTTAATGTGAAAGGAAATGATAAATATTTTAAAATTTATATTTTAGTTTCTAATACAGTAAACATCAAAATAAAACTCACATAATGAAAACCACTTTGGAGTCCTCAATAATTTTTAAGAAAGAAAAGGATATTGGAAACAAAAAGTCCGAGAACCACTATAATTTTTATTTAATTTCTGCAGCATTTCTTCATTATGAGAATAGCAGTGGTTCAAGTAAAAGTCACTATACTTTGTGCTACATGTCACAGTTCCTCTAATACATACTATGAAATGTAAAGACATAAAATTTATAGACTTTCCTTTCTTGAGTAATATTGAGTCATTCTCTGCCTTATTATTTTATACTTAAAAATAAGACATTCTCTTTCTAAAACATGCAGAAATTTTGATTATTTATCAATATTGACTTATCTAGTAATTTGTAAGCAAATATTTACTTGCCAATTTTATACAGAGCAATAACTTTCATATAACATAGTAACATTGAAGCTGATTATTTTAACTAAGAAAGCATCCATTCAAAGTTTTGCCAAATGTTGTTTGAGGTTAAAGGTTGAAGAATCCCACTGTAATTGAGATAATAATGCTTTGAGGAAGTTAATTGCTCATAAATCTTATTATATTAAGATCAAAACTAAGACATTATGAACTTAAAATGTCGTGCTACTTTAATTCCATGAGGTAAAAAGTGAAAAAATGACAACTCAGTATTTAAAGAGTCCATGTTTATAAAACACTAGAGGCCCGGTGCACAAAAAATTGTGCACTCCGGGCGGGGGGGGGGGGGTGGGTCCCCCAGCCCGGCCTGTGCCCTCTCGCAGTCTGGGACCCCTCAGGAGATAACAACCTGCTGGCTTAGGCCTGCTCCTGGGTGGCAGAGGGCAGGCCCAATCCCTAGGTGCAACCCCTGGTCAGGCTCAGAGCAGAGCTGCTTGGGAAGTTGGGGCACTGCCCCCTGTCATGCACAGAGCAGGGCGGATCAGGAGGTTGCGATGCCACCCTCAGTCATGCTCAGGGTAGGGCCAATTGGGGGGTTGGGGCAGTGCCCCCTGTCACACTCAAGGCAGGGTTGATGGGGAAGTTGCGGTGCCACCCCTGTCACACACAGAGCAGGGTCCATCAGGGGGGTTGGGGATCCATACCCTGTCACACACAGAGCAGGGCCCATCAGGGGGTTGGGGAGCTCCCCCCTGTGACGAACCGAGCAGGGCCAATCAGGGGGTTAAGGAGCTCCCCCTGTCATGAACAGAGTAGGACCGATAGGGGAGTTGGGGCACCGCCCACTGTCACACACAGAGCAGGGTGGATCAGGGGGTTTGGGCGCCGCACCCTGTCACACTCAGGGCAGGTCCAATGGGGAGATTATGGCTCTACCCCGTCACACACAGAGCAGGGCCTGTCGGGGGGCTTGGGGCTCCGCACCCTGTCACACATAGAGCAGGGCCAATCAGGGGGTTGGGGCGCCTTCCCCTGTCACACACAGAGCCGCAGGGTGATCAGGGGGTTGGGGAACTCCCCCCTATCAGGCACAAGCAGGGCTGATAAGGGGGTTGGGGAACTCCCCCCTATCAGGCACAAGCAGGGCTGATCAGGGGTTTGGGGAGCCTTCCCCTGTCACAAACAGAGCAGGACAGATAAGGGGGTTGTGGCCCCTCCCCTTGTCCCACACAGAGCCGCAGGGCGAACAGGGGGTTTGGGCACTGCCCCCTGTCATGCTGATCCTGGTGCCAGGAGGCCTCGAGGCTCCGCTGATCCTGGTGCTGGGATGCATATTAGCCTTTTACTATATAGGATAGAGGCCTGGTGCATGGGTGGGGATTGGCTGGTTGCCCTGAAGGGTGTCCTGGATCATGGTGGGGGTCCCCACTGGGGCGCCTGGACAGCCTGGGTGAGGAGATGAGGGCTGTTTTCAGGCTGGCAGGTGACTGAAGCTCCCAACTGCTCCTTTTTTTCTTTTTTTTTTTTTTTTAATTCTGGGCCAGCTTTAGCTCTGAGGCTTGGCTCCAGCTCTTAGGCCTCAGCTGCTGAAAGCAGGTATCTGGTTTGTTTGGGTTCTATAATCGAAACACTGTTTCAACTCCAGCTCTGAGATCCCAGCTGGCTCAAAGCAGGTTTCTTGGGTTTGTTTAGCTTCTAAATTTGTAACAATGTTTCAAACTGCAAGCTCAGAGGCCGGCAGCGGCAGGCGGGGAACCTTGGAGCCCTCCGTCACTGAAGCAAACAAGCCTCATGTTCACTTCAAGCTGCCTGGCTGCCGGCCGCCATCCTGGCTGGCAGTTGATTTGCATATCGCCCTGATTAGCCAATGAAAAGGGTAGCGGAGGTATGGTTAATTACCATGTTTCTCTTTTATTAGATAGGACTAGTAGCCTGGTGCACGAAATTTGTGCACTGGGATAGGAGAGGAGAAGGGGCCCCTCAGTCTGGCCTTCACCCTCTCCTATCTGAGACCCCTCAGGGAATGTCCAACTACCTGTTTGTGCCCACACTTTTAACAGATAATAGCTCCATTGTTGTTTCTTTCTTATGCTTAAAACCATTGGAATTAGTAGGTATTCAAAGTGTGTATACATTTTGGGGGGGCAACCTGTATATCTCTAGTCAGTGGTGGAAGAAACCAACAGCAGATTTGGAACCCCCAGTCAGGGAACCTTGCTCATTCCCCACATGTCTCCCCACTTCACTTTCCACCTTCATGGGCAGCAGGAGAATCAACGTTTTCTCTCATTCAGAAAAGCACGTCCTGTCACCTGTTGCCCGGCAGGAGTGAGCTAGGCACCAAGCAAGCAAGGGTCAGTCAGGGCAGCCTTCACTCATGGGTGCTGGCACCCAAAGTGCACATTCCTCCTCTACAGTCACCCTGACTATCTCACTGTTTCACTGAGAGGACAGAATTCCTCTCTGCCTCTGGGCTCTTGATCTTGAATGCTGACTGAAGGCACCTCAGAGAGGGCCGCCCGCGCCCACCAGGTGTGTCTGTGTGCACCTGCTCCTGCCTCAGCACCTGCATTAACCCCTCAGAGATGATCTCGTAGCTGCACTGGCCTCTGTGGGAACAGGGCATCGCCACTCCGCCCTCTCACTGTCATCTCACAGGCACCCACTCTCAGCACCCAGAACACCCAGACACTTTCCAAAGGATATGAGCGCATCAGAGGGGATGTGTGCACATCCTGTGGGGGTGTTAGGCATGCCGGGTTGATGGAAGTGCAGTGGAGAGGCGAAACTTGTGCACACCTTGGTTTGCAACTGTTGCAGGTGTGGGAGGGTGACAGTGTGCTGGGGGATGTTCGCACGCCAGGGGTGTATGTGCACACCAGAGGCCTCTGGCTTTGCAGATCCGCAAACCCCCCTGGTGTGGCCAGGAAGATGTCAGTCTGGCCCTCCACGGTGGCTGTCCCTGCGATCCTGCACCTTCTGGGCCAGGAGGCGGATCTTGCTCAGTCACTCCTGGGCGCTGATGGCTGCCTGGCTGCTGGCTGCCATCTTGGTTGGGAGTTAATTTGCATATCGCCCTGATTAGCCAATGGGAAGGGTCGCAGAGGTATGGCTAATTACCATGGTTCTCTTATATTAGATAGGATAGCAGACAGGTAATATGGGATCACATGTCTATTGTGATTAAGGGTTTATGAAGAGTTAGGTTTTTCTGTGGGCTAACATTGCATACTACAATGCACAATTGCCCACTAAAATATCTCCACAAAGTTGACCAGTTCAACTATATTTAAATAAAATCGTTTCCTGTTGTTAGTACTTTGGTATTAACTCTTTGGCTTAACATTAAGTAGCTGCAGAAGTAGAAATGCAAGAAGGCAATATAATTAAAGAATTCTACCCCTCAACGCATTAAAAGAAATGAACCACATACACTATAATATTTGGAAAAACAGAAATTACTGTGAATTCTAATTGCTACTAAACACTACTGAAAAATAAAAATTAAAAAACAGCTTTTGAAAATAAAGTCAGTACTGATGGATTGAAATTTCAGTTTGAAAATCCCCTTCTCCCTCCTTCAAAACTCAACCTTTTAATAAATTAAAGTAGAAGCCCCGTGCACAAAATTCATGCACTGGAATGGGGGGTCCCTCAGCCTGGCCTGTGCCCTCTCACAGTCTGGAAACCCTTGGGGGATGTTCAACTGCCGGCTTAGGCCAGCTCTACGCAACCCTAAACTGGCAGTCAGACATCCCTCTTGCAGTCCAGGATCCCTTGATCTTTACCACCGCCTGCTAGCTGCTCCTTAGTGCTGCTGCAGAGGCAGAAGAGGCTCCCGCCACCGCTGCTGTGCTCACCAACCTTGAGCCCAGCTTCTGGCTGAGCGTTCCTCCCCCTGTGGGAGTGCACTGACCTCCAATGGACAGCTCCTGCATGAGCGCCTTCCCCCTGGTGGTCAGTGCACATCATAGTGACTGGTTGTTCTGGTCATTCTGACATAGCAGTTGCTTAGGCTTTTATGATACAGATATTTTCATAATGGCATTTTTACATTATTTTTTGAAAACAAAACAAGAATATAGCATGTAATGTATTTTAAGGAAAAATATAAAACAAAACAGAGCAATGAACAATATAAGTATTAATTTATACAAATAATTCTTGCTGATTTAAACCAATGTGAAAATTCCATGCTCTAAAGGTAGTAACTAGAAATGTTTGACATGTTTATGCCAGAAAATGCCAACAATAGTTGCCTTACATACACATCTTCCACATGAGTAAAGAGATGGCTATGCACATCTCTTATCCAATTCTACCTTCCTTTTTCAATTATCACATGGATAACGTCACTAGTGAGCCGGAATGGGCATTTTATGAACTTCCTACTTAGTTAAACAATAACCATTAATGATAATTATAAGAATCCCAAATGCTATAAAATTAACATTGTGGGCTTGTAAAGTCTAAAAGATTAGAACAGGAACAAAATTATGCTTTTTATTTTATTCAAAGCAGAATCAAACAAAATTATGCTCATTTTTTTCTGTGACAGGGCTTAATACTTTAATAAGATTAATGTGATAAAGTTTTTGCCTTAGGGACAAGAAAGACATAAGAGAAGCTCATTAGGGTTATGTAAGAAAAAGGTTGGAAATTCACAGATGTAGGAAATTAGTCTGAATTAAAGTTTAAGCAGAGGTTACTTACTTATGTTGAGTTAAAGAGAAAAATATCACTGTTTACATTGTCTGCATAATGTAAATAATTAAGTATTACTATAGAGCTACAAACAATTGATTTTCTGCTTCAAACCAGTATATTGAATCTATATACTCAGAATTAATTTTCTGATGAAGGATAAAAACAATTAAATTAAAATAAAATTATGGTCCTGGCCAGTGTGGCTGTTGTTTGGGCATAATCCTGCCACAAAGAGGTTGCTGGATCTATTCCTGGTCAGTGCACAGGCCCAGGTTTCGGGTTCAGTCCCCACTAGGGGGTCTACAGGAGGCAGTTGATCAATGTTACACTCTCACATCAATGTTTCTCTCTCCTTCCTTCCTCTCTCTCTTTAAAAAATTAATAAACTATTAAACATTTTTAAAAATACATAAATAAAATTATGTCTATACACGCATGACATAAAAAAAAAAAAAACTATGTAAAGCCTAAGATCAAAGTAAAACTGGGAACCTAAGAGGTAGGGAATCACCAAAGCCAGCTTTCAGCACCAAGATTTCTAGTGATCCTTGGAAGCCTTAAGCTTTCCTATTGACTGACTGCTTCATGAGGAACAGAGTAAAAAGTATAATAGAACACCCCTCCTGCAAAGTGAGAAATAAAGTCCATAGGGGCAAGGGGTTTGAAAACTATATATAAATTTTCATTCATGGTTTTTCTTTACTTTTGTTAAACTTTACTTTCATTGTTGACACTATTATAGATGTTCCCATTTTCCCCTCCTTTGCCCATCTCCATCCAGCCCTTTCCCCTTTCCCTCTGTCCATCACCTAACTATGTGTATATGTTATGCATATATGTTCTTTGGCTAATCTCTTCACCTTCTTTCATCTAGTCCCACCTCCTGAACCTCTCAAATCCCTGCTTCTGACATCTGGCAGCCTGGAAAATGTATATATATATAGTCATGCTCTTAATGCTAGCTGAAGGAAAAAAGATTATAAAACAACTTGGTCCTCATCACAGATCTGAAACCTGAATCAATGCTGTTTGTTTTGTCAAAAATAGAACATTCATCAATAACATTCCTGATATGTGATGTCAGAGTCAAAAACAAAAACACACAAGGAAAATGATTTCATGAGTGAAAATAAGGAGAAACACCAGAGAGTACAATCATAACCACAAAATGAAAATAGAGGTTGAGATGGAATATAAGAACAACAAAGAAGAGGCTATTAAATGTATAAAATGCTTAAATTGAATTTCTTAATATAAAAATTAAAATAATAAAAAGATATTTATTTAAAGGAAGTCACAAATGCAAATCAAATCAGTGAACTGGTTGTAGATTCAAAAAATGAGGCAATAAGAAACTATGAAATGGCCCTACCAGGTTTGGCTCAGTGGATCGAGCATTGGCCTGAGGACTGAAGGGTCTAAGGTTCAATTCTGGTCAGGGGTGCATACCTCTGTTGCAAGGCTCTACCCTGGTGAGTGCAGGAGGCAAGCAATTGATGTCTCTCTCTCTCTCTCTCTCTCTCTCTCTCTCTCTCTCTCCCCTGCCCTCTCCCACTCTGTAAAAATTAATGGGAAAATAGCATCTGGTGAGAATTAACAACAACAAAAAGAAACTATGAAATTATTTGGAAAAAAAATAACAGAGAAAAACGTAGGAATTCACATTAAAGGATATGAATGATGAATAAGAAATTCCAGGCTTGCTGAAGAACATCTATCTTCATATTCAGAAAGATCAACAAAGTAAAGTAGGACACATAGAGACAATATGGAAACATATCATAAGCAGCTTCAGAACACCAAGGATCAGGAAAAGATTTTAAAAGCAGCCAAAGAGAAATAACAAATTAAAACACAGTCACAGCCACTAGACAGATGATTGGTTTTTCCTTAATTAATGAAATTCAGAAAACAATAAAAAAAATTTTCAATGGTGTCAGGAAAGTAACTGACATCTAGACTCACAGTCCAGGGGAATAATTTTTAAGAACAAGAGCAAAATAAAAATACTTTCAGACAAAGAAAAACTAAGAAGTCTTCACTAAAGGAAAGTCTAGAGAATATACATTAATCATATAGGTAAGGTGGAAGTTCTGATAGGAAGGAAGGGCAAAACATTTGTAAATATGTGAATAAATTAAATATAATATCCTAATAAAGAGTGAATATGCTAATTGACCTTCATGCAATCACAAAGATGGCGGCACCCACAGCCAATAAGGAGGGAATGCTAATTGATTGCCCTGCCCTCAAAGATGGTGATGCCCACAGCCAAAAGATGGTGGTGCCCAGTCCCCTTAGCCCCGCCAAGGTGGCAGGCACACGGCATGGCTGGGCCCACCCCCAGGTAGGCCCAGTCTTGCTGGCAGGCCCAGCCTTGCCATGCACCTGCCTCCAGAGTCCCCGAGTCCCCTCATCCCCCAGCCGCCCAGGGCCACCTGAGGCTCAGTTAACCAGGGTCAGCCGAGGTTTGCACTGCTTGGCAGTGGCAGCAGCAGAGGTGTGATGGGGGCGTCACCTTCCCCTAATCACCGTGTCACCTCCCACCCCTGAGGGTTCCCGGACTGTGAGAGGGGGCAGGCTTGGCTGAGGGACCCCCCTCCAGTGCTTGAATTTTCATGCACCAGGCCTCTAGTTAATTTATAATACAATATTAATGATTTCTAAATCTTAGAATAATAGAGCAACTACACACACAACATTAACACAAAAGTCTGGATGGCTTATGAGAATTTTAAAAAATCTAATATATTTTTAGGAGAAAATTAAAGATAACATGCCTGTGGGGTGTGTGTGTGTGTGTGTGTGTGTGTGTGTGTGTGCACTTGTACATTTATTCTAGGAGATGATATTTTAATTGTATTAGTTGTATTGATATATTTTATTTTTGTTCTATGACTTGTTATGTCTTCTATCATCAGTACATTTCCAAGTTTTAATAAAAATGTCAAGTTACATGACTTGATAAACTCAGAAATTTGCAATAAACATCCTCTAGAGTTTACTGTGAAAAGAGTACTGTTGAACAAATAGAACTTGTGTCTGTAAAACTAATGAGCAAATGCCCTCAATTTAGGCATACACAGCTATCCTGAGACCATTTCACTTATGGAATATCTCTGATAATACATAAAAATAATTAGAGTCCCTCAGAATTCTACTGTGAATGACAACCAATATCACCTTAAGAAAGAAGCTGTCATAATCTGTCTTGTACAGAAAATGTTGATACACTGAGAAAAGAAAATCTGTTACTAATCAATTCTCTGCTCTATTATTGATAAAAGTGAAACAAAAAGTATTCTAAATAATTTTTTATTTTAATGCAATTGCATTATGCTGATATTTATTTGAGTTTTCTAAGTCAACCAAAAAATATAGAATAAATATACTTTTAACATACTTTATTTTATATAGTTATAGCACAAAATATACCTTTATATTAAGTTAAATTATTCTTAAAAATAATCTAACTGAATTTTGAAGTGTATGTTATGTAATATATATACATTATTTATCTTTCAACATTGCCGTTTATTTGTGCTAGTAAATAAATTCAATGAATTTTATCATATTTCACTTACATACATGATTATTTGCCTTTAGGAGGTTACTTCTGTCCACATTACCTAGTTTCACTATACCTCAAAAGTGCATAGGCTAGTTTGCTACATGTTTATCCATGTTATTGATTTTTCCAACATATATATAAAGGCTTACAACATTCAAGAGATTGTTTCTGCTACAACATTATAAATTCACTGCCTGGAACACAATTTGCTATTGAATATCTGCCAGTTTGTGTTAACAAAGGTGTTCAGAAGAAACCTTTGTGTGCAGTTGTAACACAATGGATACATGAAGAAAAGTCGCTAAAGATAATGTCTTTAAAGTCATGTGTATATTCTTTAAAGAAAAACTTTGAGGAATAAATGTTTTCATTTTGCGTTATTTTCTACACAATACTTAAAAGTCCTAGTTATTTTTAGAATTTCAGTGTTACTATGAGCTATTTAGTTACTACTGAAGAATGAGCAGTGCTGTTTTCTGAAGTTTGATGTCATGTAAACATTTATTCTTTTAGACAAAGGCTAATAGTGAAAATCCATATGTTCTTGAGACTCACATATCTTTGCCCTCCTGAAATTTTCATCAGAATTTTCCATCTCTACTAAGATGTATTGTGGGCAACTTCTGTGATCAACATCTTCACAGAGATGTCACATGTTCCTTCTATTTTCTTCTGTAGCTTCTGCATACAGCAAGTACAGTTGAAATTGAGTCTGTCTCTATTTTGCTTGTTAGTGAATTTTGTGCATTAGATTCCACATATGAGTAAAATCATATGGTACTTGGTTTTCTCTGGCTTATTTCACTTAGCATAATACTCTACAGGTCTATCCATGATGTTGCAAAGGGTAAGATTTCCTACTTTTCTACGGCCTACTAGTATTTGATAGTGTAAATGTATAGCATATTTTTTTAATCTACTGATGGGCCCTTGGGCTGCTTCAACTCTTGGCTATTGTAAATAACGCTGCAATGAACATAGGACTGCATACATTCTTTCAAATTAGTATTTCTGATTTCTTTGGATAAATTCCCAGACGTGGACTTGCTGGGTTATAAGGCAGTTCCATTTTTCATTTTTGGAGGCAACACCATACTGCTTTCTACAGTGGCTGCACCAATCTGCATTCCCACCAACAGCGCACAAGTGGAGGAATTGAGCAAAAAGGAAAAAAATGGGGAAAAAATAAATAACTTATGGACACGAAAAACTGTGTGGTGATTGCCATTGCTAGGGATGGTTATGGAGGAAGGTGAAGGGCAGATAAATGGTGATAGACACTTGAATTGGGATGGTAAATACACAATACAGTGTACAGGTGAGTTATGAACATGTGCACCTGAAACCCATATAATCTTATTAAACAGTGTCACCCTAATGAGTTCAATAAAAGGAGAATAAAGAATAACTGAAATTAGAGATTGATATTTTAAAATGGCAATAGTCATTTAGAATTCTCATTGTAAATAAATTCATCTCTCAATATGGAGCTAGTATAATTACAGCTAATTTGGTTATACTCAACACAGCGGGGCCAGGGCCTACAACCAGACCCAATCATTGGGGTGGGGCAGAAAGGAGGTAGAACTTATCTAGGCTTAGTTATAAATTCCAAGAAATTTTGCACACAGAAGGCTGCAGCAACAATGAGACAAATTCTAGGCAAGCTTGATATTTGACCACAGCAGGGTATTTGGCCCATGCAGCCTAAGTTTTCAAACTGATGGACGAACACATTGATGAAGAGAGTTGAGACATTAGGGAAGGTAATCAGATGATTAGGCAATCATGAAAGAAAATGTTATCACTTTGTTATAACATCTTTCAAGACCAGGTGTCTTATAATGGACCTGTGTCTTCTGAGTCTTTCCACTTACTAGTGATGTGAATTTAAATGCACTTTAAGATATATTTTAACAACACATCTGATTTTTTACCATGGTGTAGATGAATTTCTGATTAACAAAATGAAATCTGCTGATTTAACCATGTATGCATATCACCAACTGGAGACCTAATCACACACTGTAATCACAGGTTCTTTGGAATCCATTAGTGGCTTACAGGACTATATTTGCTTCATAATTGTGGGTATATACTGAGGAAAAAAATCAAAAGGGTGTTCCTAAGAAAAGATATAGGTAACAAGATATTCAATTATGTAAAGGACAATTACACAAAGATAAATTTATCTGTATTGTCATAAAATTTATTTTTATATATATTATTTTGATATAAAATAGCATCTATATATATAAAAGGCTAATATGCAGTGTCCCCTCCAGAGTTTGACTGGGAGACTGGGAGTTTGATTGCTTGCTATGATGTGCACTGACCACCGTCGAGAGGAAGAACAAAGGAAGGTTCTGGCCCACTTGCAGCAACAGGGGAAGGAAGGCCCCAGCCCTGATCACCGGCCAGGCCTAGGGACCCTCCCCATGTACAAATTTCATGCACCAGGCCTCAAGTTATTATTATAAGATTTTTGTCCTGTTATGTAGGACATCAAATAGAAAATAAAGAATATAAATGAAAAAGGATTTTAACTTTCCTGATTATTAATACTTAGAATATTAGATGGCACTTTCAATCTGACAAATTCTAATAGATAATATTTATTTATTTATTTATTTTTATTTTGGGTGACCATCTTTCTGAGGAATTTTTATGGACAATGGTTAATTTAATATATTTTTGTCCTTTAGCATGATAAAAATATTTTATATTATACTACAAATAATTGTTAGCATAATTTTTTTAAATTAAAGAATAATTGAATCATTTATAATTTTCAACAAATTTCTAATATTCAAACTTCAATATCCAGGTATTTAATATTATAGATAATATACAAATATACAAATGCTTATAAATATATAACTACTCAAGTTGTAATAAGTGATAAATTTCTATCATCTTTAAATCTTATAAATATAAATTTTGTTTCTATATAAAATGGAAACACATATTGGAAAAAATCTCAGTGCAATGGTAATTGACTAAGCATTCTCTAAAGAGAAGGTAAACCTAAAGGTAATTGTAAGTCTTTAATAGTATGGAAGGACTTTCAAGATAATAAAATCTTATCAAGTAAAAAGTAACTACATTGGCTTTAGGAAGAAATACATACTTCTTTGAGAATGATATGTTTGGACACACATTTAATACATCCCTTCATTTTAGGTAAATTCATTGTTTCCATTACATAACTGTGAACTATTATTCTATGGTATGTTAAATGAAATAATGAAATGTGGCGTTTGAGGTACAGACTTTTTTTCTGTGGGTCCTTGAAGAATAAACTCATGGACTGAAAATGTATTTGATAAAAATGTGGAAGTTTATTGGAAGCATTTACAAACTCTGGGCAGAGGTGTTCCCAAAGGGGACCCCTTGAGGAGGGGTCCCCCAAAAGGAAAAGCCTGTTTTCTCTCTCTGTCTCTCTCTCTCTGTCTCTCTCTCTCTGGAAAAAAAAAACAATCTAAAAAAATCTCTCTCATGTCCCTTTATCTCCAGTTTATATGCTGTAGCGCTTTGAGTATGACCCTTTCTAATTGGACCCTTCATTAATTTAAGACCCCTCATGCTTTCCTCATTGGTCATTCTGCTACATAGTATCAGTTTCAAAGTCCGAAGTCCACGTGGTGTCCCCCTCTTTCTCTCATTCCTCTATCCCCTGTGAAAATATGTTTCCCTCTTCCCAGTATCCTGTGACTTTTCTTTATCCTCTGTGAATGTATGTCTTCCACCCCCACCCCCTTACCCCAGGTCATTTCTTTATCCTCTGTATAAGTAAGATAAGCATTTTGGCATCTTGGAGTTATTTTTGCCCACCTCATATTCATTCCTCTCCCATGGACCCTCTTTATTTCCTGATTGCTTGTTCTGTTTCTAAAATTCCTTTCAATAAGAAATGTGTACTTTCTGTATTATTTTCAAACAATTTCCTTTATGTGCACATGAAGAACTTCAAGAAATAAATCTACAATACTACATTACTCAGTGCCTTTATGGTTGATATATGATTGGATAAAGAAGTTGTGGTACATCTATATTATGGAATACTATTCAGCCACAAGAAAAGATGAAATACTATCATTTGTGACAGCATGAATGAACCTTGACAATACCATGCTAAGTTCAATAAAAGGAAATAAAGACAGAAAAGGAAATAAGTCAGACAGAAAAAGCTAAGAACCATATAATTTCACCCATATGTGGGATATAAAACTGAAATTCATAAACACAGACAACAATATGGTGGTTCCCAGAGGAAAGTGGGGTGGGGAGTAGCAAAGTATAAAGTGGGCAAATACTAGTATATAGTGACAGAAGAAGATTTGACTTTGAGTGGTGGACATACAATGCATTATGCAGATCATGTATCATAGAAATGCACACTTGAAACCCATATAATCTTATTAATCAATGTCACACCAATAAATTTAATTAAAATAAAAAAGGAATACAACACATGACAGAAAATGAAAGACAGGGAAATTACTTTTCCCAAAGAAAATCTATGCTCATCTGAATCTTAAATCATGCATTTCTTCCCCTCCTCATATCATTCTTGATGGAAATCTTACAGAAAAATAAAATAGGTTAAACTGACTGTGCTTCACTGTCAAGAGAAACCTGTGGTCAGGGGTATATCTAATTCCCCAAGCTTTCATCATTAATATTTTATGAGTCTCACTGATCTGTCCTACCCAGAAGAAAAATTTATCTTTCATTTGTGCAAGCACTGCCTGCCAACTAATAGGTTTCATCTCAGGAAGATGAATGGCAAAATGCAAACGGCAGCAAAGGGAAGAGGAGGCAAGTGTTCACTTTATTATTATTTTTTTTACTGGAGCCTCGGTGCACTTTCCCAGAAGAGCTGAGTCAGCCAAGCAGGGGGAAAGATCTTTGGGGAACTATGAAGGGTGTCAGTTCTTTGTCAATATGCTTTGGTCTATACAGGTGCATCTGACTTCAAAATGAGATGATTAGCTACGGGGACCCTTTTAAACTTAAACATTTACAAGGCCGTTTGGTGCCTACAAAATTGGGAAATCATTAACTTACTCTTGAAATTTTCTTCACCATAGATTCAATTGACTAAAAGGCAAATGCCTGATCTTCAAACACTTCAAATTGGAAAGGCAGGATGTCTTGCCCCTTGGTTGAGTGTGGCTTCCTTTAACTGAACTAAGGTGTCATGGAGGCTCACCTATGCCACTGGAGCTGAGTATTCCCAGGGCGGTATTTACTCACAGAAAAGCGAAACAGAGAAAGAGGTCCAAGACACCCTTACACAGTAAAAAACACACTGGACATCTATTTGTTAGGTCTACCTAAGACCACAGGTTGAAAATATAATTTTGGGAGAAATGTATTTTTGTACAATCAGGAAAAAAAATCCTGGATTTAAGCAAGTATTTGTCTTTACTAGAGGATATAGAATTCAAAACTACCTAAAACAGCTGTTTCTTTTCTTCATAGCTCTTATTTTTATTTTGATTGTATATTAACTAATATAATTATTTAACATCTCTCTCGTCATAAATCAGACCCTGTTTATTTTGCTACAAAATTGTATCCACAGGCTTGTACACTGTTGGCAAGCAGTAAGTTGTTCAATAAGCTTTTGTTAAAAGGTTTACATATTTTTTAAAACAACATTGAGGTACCACCTCACACCTGTCAGAATGGCTACCATGAACAAATCAGCAAATGACAAGTGCTGGCGAGGATGTAGAGAAAAGGAAACCTTAGTGCACTGCTGGTGGGAATGCAGACTGGTGCAGCCATTATGGGAAATAGCATGGAGTTTCCTCAAAAAATTAAATATGGAACTATCATTTGTCCCAGTGATCCCACTTCTAGGAATATATCTTAAGATACCCAAAGCACCAATCAGAAAGAATGGATGCACCCCTATGTTCATAGAAGCACAATTTGCAATAGCGAAGATCTGGAAACAGCCCAAGTGCCCATCAGGAGATGAGTGGATGCATTTATGCATAACCTATGGATACAGACAATAGGGTGGTGAAGGCCAGGTGTGTGTGTGGGGAGCAGGCTAGAAGGGGTGAATGGGGCAAAAAGGGGAAATATGTAATACTTTTAATAATAAAGATTTAATTAAAAGAAGGTTTGCAGTAAGAGTGATGATTTATTCAAGCTAGAGCTATGATCATACATTTACATAAAGCACTATGTTAGAAAGGGGGTGATACTACAAGGTCTGAGACTAATTTCTGGGCTTCAAAGAGTTGAGCATTTAGTTGAGGGAATACGTATATGTGTAAAAGTTATACAAAATAAGAAATATTAAGTGACAAGAAAAAATATTAAATGTAATTGCACATAGGTGTTAGACAGTCAAATGAAAGGACAATTCTGATAAAACTACATGAGTAAATACATTGGAATCAAAAGACTATAAATCACAAATATTAATGATATTAAGAATGATACAGCTTAGAGTGACTGAAAGGAGAATACCAGCACTGTCTATAAGAACTATCTAAACCTAGCTCACTCAATAATTTGTCTATATAATTTTTTACTAATTTGTCTATTTAAGATTTTTACTACAAAAGATCAATATTTGATACCCATGCTAATATAATATTACCAGAACATTATGAGAATGTATCTTTTCTCACACACTAGGTGGTAGCTGAGTGACTTAAAACTTAAATATTTGGCAACCTAACATGTATGGGGGCAGAGGGAGAATGATATCTTTGTTTCATTTGGTCTTTATTTGTGATTTGAGTATTTTTTTCATGTCATTACTGGAGGCCCGGTGCATGAAATTCATACACTGGAGGGGTGTCCCTCAGCCCAGTCTGCACCCTCTCTAATCTGGGATCCCTCTCACAGTCTGGGACTGCTGGCTCCCAAACGCTTGCCTGCCTGCCTGTTTGCCCCTAACCACTCCCCTGTCAGCCTGATCACCCCCAAACCACTCCCTTGCCAGCCTGATTGATGCCTAACTGCTCCCCTGCAGGCCTGGTTCCCCCCACCTGCTCTCCCCTGCCAGCCATCTTGTGTCCACATGGGGGTGGCCATCTTGTGTGTTGAGTGATGGTCAATTTGCATATTACCTCTTTATTAGATAGGATTCTCTTTTCTCTAAACTTTACTAGTAGTCACTTTTGTATTTCCCTATTACCCAATTTGTTTGTCCACCCCCTCAGTATCCTCATCCAGGCTATACAGATGGGAGTGGAATAGGTAGTCATGTTTACAGCAATGCAGCCATTTGTAGATACTCTCTAGCTAAGTAACATGGTAGTGAGTTGTTACCAATCACGGGCTTGCTTGGACAATTGTTTCAACAAATATGTGTGTGTTTTTTTCCTTTAAAATCATTTAAGCCTTTGTTTGCTAATAACTCTTTAGCTCTATTATGCTATATCTATTCTTAGTTAAATTTTATATCAATTAGTGAAAATATTATTTTAACCAAATAAGTGTGCAATACGTTAAATGAATAATCTATTTAAAGCAATAACATAAACATTAAAAGTTCAATAAGTAAATACAACATGCTGATTGAGAAAAATGTCCCAATGTCTTTAATTTAAAAAGTAGTTGTTCTTAAATCTAATATCAAACTAATTAAATTTATATCATTTTACTTAAAAATAGAATGTCCTTTATATTATCTATACCAGCGGTTCTCAACCTGTGGGTCACGACCCCTTTGGGGATTGAATGACCCTTTCACAGGGGTCGCCTAAGACCATTGGAAAACACATATATAATTACATATTGTTTTTGTGATTAATCACTATGCTTTAATTATGTTCAATTTGTAACAATGAAAATACATCCTGCATATCAGATATTTACATTACGATTCATAACAGTAGCAAAATTACAGTTATGAAGTAGCAATGAAAATAATTTTATGGTTGTGGGTCACCACAACATGAGGAACTATATTAAAGGGTTGTGGTATTAGGAAGGTTGAGAACCACTGATCTAGACCATGCAAATCTCTAAACTTGCTGATTCCATAGTAACATGTCTCTGAAACTATGTGAACTATTTCACTATTTTTTTTTGTTATTTCCATGAAGATTATTTGATGGTCTTTGTATGAATATAACCCATTCATAATCCCCATAATTGTATCTTCTTTTGTTCAAAACATCAATGATCTGAATTTAGTATTTGAGCCTATTCACTTTTTCTCCTTCATCATCTCTATCACTTGCAATAATGCATTGTTGTTTTTTTCAAGATTCATAATTTACTAAATAACAGAATGGTTTTCATTGTTATTTGCTTCTGTGCTTATCAATTCACTTTTCTTGATTTTTTTGCATAGACAATATTCATATGAATTATTTATTGATTTTTAAAATTAAATTTATAAAAATTTTAATTAAATTTAAAATGTTTATAACTATTTTTATTAAATCTGTTCTTATTAATTCATTTTTTAAAAAAATTTAGTCACTTAATAGTTACATGTTTTTAAAAGACCAAAGTAACTTTTTTAAAAATTAAATTGAAGTATGAAAACTGGGGGGGTTGGCTAGGTGTACAACCCTATGACTCATTTTTGTTTTCTGTGTATCAGGCAAAAGCCTTTAAAGGTTTGTAAAAAATTACTAAATTCTGAGTATTTTCACAGTCATTCAATTACTACTGAAAAATTGGGAATGTTCAAATCACAAATTGCAGAGAGGAATCATAGTGAAGCCCAGGAGTGAGGTAAGGAATTCACCAGTGAATCTGGGCTGGAAGAAGGGATGGTAACACCTGAGCTACTCTGTTGTCACATCGTGGAAAGGTTAAGAATTAAGGAAGATATTTCTCACAATGACCTTTTTAAACTCTTTATTTGTCTTAATTTTTGTATTGTTGACATTATTACAGATGTCTCCCATTTTTCCCTCTACGCGCTTCTGTTTGGCCCCTCCCCCACTCCCCCACCCCCATCGTCACTACCCTATTGTTTGTGTCCATGGGCTATGTATATAACTGAAAGGAGTTTTAGGGATAATATAGGCAGTTTTAGGAAGTTTTAGGTATAAAGAGGGTCCATGGGGGAGGAAGGCATGGGTAAGGGCTTGGAGCTGCCAAAAGGCATACATTCACAAAGGAAAAAAAAAAAAAGAGGTGCCACAGGATAAAGGGAGAGGAAGACATCCATTCACAGAACATAGGGAAAAGCCATAGGATATAGGGAGAACAGGGAAACAAACTTTCACAGAGGACAGAGAAATGCTGAAAAATGAGAGAAAGAGGAAAACAGATTTTCACAGGAGATGCTAGTAGGGAATTCTACCACTGAAGAGAAAAGACAGGAGAGAAGAGACCACCATGTGGGGTTTGGACTTTGAAGCTGATATTCTACAAAAGAGTGACCAATAAGAAGGCAGTATGAAGAAACAAAGAACTGCAGCCTTTATAAAGTTTAGAAAAAGTGGCTTAAGGGGTTATACCCTGGGGCCCCCTCCCTATGTGGGAGTCTGTACTTGCTTCCAATAAGTTTCCACCCTTGTCATCTTCCACCTTTTGTCCATGGCTTCGTTCTTCAAATCCATCTGGACAAGAATCTGCGAAAGAAATCACCCTGGCATCCTGCTCAGGAAAACAACCTGACTCATAACTTTCAAGAGCTCTTTTTCCCAAATCACTCAGGCTCCAAATGTTTCTGTTCGCACAGCAGCTACCCTTTTGATATTTCAGTACATCCCTAACGAAACAATGTCTGTGGTCCCTTCTAGCCAACAAATATGTGAATCAGGTAACTCTGCTGCTGAAATAATGTCCTAAAATGCAGATCTGGTCAGATTACTCTTGATTCTGATCCTTTTATTGGTTTCTCATTGTCTGTTTGATTACATAAATACATTTGTTAGCCATATATTTTACTTCCACCAATAATCTTTCACACACTGAACTACCTGCTATTTTTCAAACACATTCCATGTGAATTTTCATGCTTCAGAGCTTTTGAACATATATTCCATTTTCTTAGACAAAACCCTGGTCAAGTGGCACCTCTGTTAGGAGATCTGTAACCCCTGCAGCAATTTTGGCCATTCTCTTCTTGGGATTATAATTAGAGGACTAACTATTATATTTCTTAATTGAAATCTTTCTGTGAAAGTCTGTATCTTCCCAATGCTGTAAACTTAAGGGCAGAAACCATATCATGTCATATTTGTGTGTGAAATATAATAGATATTAAATGATTCTTAAATGAGTTATTATGACATTTTCTCATGAATTAGAGCTTTTTGGGGGGAAATTCGTTAATGCGAAAAGATATCAGTAGGAGACAGATTTTGAATTCTATACATTGCAATTTGAGAAAGTATTTTTGATTTAGCAGTTATTTCTGGATCTCTTAAATAATAGATAATTATAGATTTATTTAAATGTAAGGGCTTTTCAAAACTGGATTTTAACTTACATTACTTCACTTCTCTGCTTAGTTGTTAACTAAACCTTTGCTAGGTATTTTTATGACAGAGAAGAGGCTATAAATGAAAATATACATTTAAACAACTGTGTATTTTTATATCTATATATTTTAGATAATAATAGAAAGTTGGGGCCTAAATTATCCAGAAAATTATACTCTTCCTTCACAATAACAAACACATATAATAAATATGCTGGAAAAATAGTGCAATCTAAAAAGCCCTATCAGAAAAGTGACAGCTCTCTTTTTGACTATTCCTTTGAGTAGTTTGTGTAAATAGTAAAAATCCTCCCAAAATTATAAAAATATTTTGTATTATGTTAAATAAAATGTTTAAACTCTTAATCTCTTTCAGCCAAAAAACTAAACTCAATAGTTTACTAATAGTGAGAAATATGTTCTCCAGTAGTTTACATAATAATTAATAGGATAATTTAATTGTCCTTTAAAATTTATAGTGTTTTAAATTTTAAAAATGCTTTATATATATTATTGTTGTCTGAGATTCTTAAAATAGTCTTATGAAGCAAGCTTGAGGACTGTTGATATTATCTTAACTTTCATATTAGAAAAGTGAGGCCACAAGAGATTTTGAAACTTTCCTAAGGCAACATATAAATGTATCTTCATGATTTGAATTAAAATTAATTCAGTATATATCATGTGGAAAAATATCTATCTGACTTATATTACATAGTCTCTCCATGATTTTAATAAAAACGTAAGATTTCATTTGGCACTAACAAAACATGCTTAGACATCTAATTTAATATTTTAATTTTATACATATATATATATATATATATATATATATATATATATCATCCTTCTTTCAAATTTTTCCCTCAGATTCTTCCAAATACCAATTTCATCAATGGAAAGTCAAGTTTATACAAAGCATTTACAAAGATATACATATTATTTTCTAGAAATATCATTGGATTTAAATAATGTAACATTTTATGCTAACATTTTATTCATTTCATATGCCAAAGCAATCCAATTTTTCTGGAAGATTGAGCATCTTTTCTTAATCTCCTCATTAGTTTTTTGCTCATGGTCTATTCATCCCCTTTTTCATATTTCTTCATCTTTGTTGATTTATCCTCCCCTCAGAAGGAATCATAATTATTTTGTGAATCTTGGCTGAGACCAATGATTCTGGTTTCCATTCATCTGGTTGGAAACATTTGTCTCCTCTGTTCTCTGTTAGATGCACATAGCCCAATCTTCCTTCACCCCTCCCTCCTGGAAAATACTAATACATCTATGCTGTAGGGAGCAAATATTAAAACCTCAATCTGATGGGACCTATAGAGTTGACAAAGGCTACTCTACTTAGGCAATGGTAGCAGGTGTGTTTACTTTTATGACATAAAACCACTATGTGAACATTAAATTTTCACTGATTACAATGAACTAAAATGAGAAGGGCCTGTCTCTTTGGTTCTTGCTCATCTTACCTGACATCCCTCTTTTTAAGAACACAGAGCAGCAGCCCTGTACAGCACTAACACTTGAGAGTAAGTTATCACCACACAGCATCTACCTTAAGATGCAAATCAGCACACTGAAAATGACCAGAAAAAAATGGGAGACAGAGGTCTTACACAGCATGGAAACTGATAGAGAGCAGGCAGCAAGAAAATGAACACAAAGCATTGTCTTTGAAGATTTCTTTGTTCTCAATGTCTTAGAGGTGAAGAGGGAAACATGGAAATATGGCTATCTTCTTTAATAATTTTATTAGGTCTAAAATGAGGCATACAGCTTCAGTTTTTCCAAAGTAAGAAGAAATCTCTTGGTATGGCAGACCTATTTGCAGCTCAAGGCCTCCAATCAGTTTTATGGTACACAGAAGGAGGCCTCTAAACAGAGTAACTAACCTCTTCTACATCGTTATTTTACCCAAAGAATTAATTGTTTTCCCCTACAGCATTTTCCCAGAGGCTCCAATTCATTTTTTTTAATCAATAAAAATGATCTAGGTAAAGTTAAGGAAACTTTTACAATTGTCTAATAAAGATTTAGGAAAGAAATGGCCTATAAAGTTTAAAAATCTCTCCAGTTATTTAACTACTCATGTAAAATGCCTATTATAGTTTATGTCATGGTTGGCTAGTTAATCAGATCATAATACCATACTTAACAATCTAAAAACTACATCGAATTGAAAATAATTTATTCAAATCATTTTACTTATTTGGTCAGCTTTAACATTGAAATGCTATCCTAAGAATTATAACTCTGTCAAGCCTCAAATTCAGCAAATGTATAAATTCCTAATTCATAGATGTTATAGTAAAAGAAAGAGAATGAAAAATGATAGCAACATTTCCCGTGCAGATTCTGGATATTCAAAAGATTCGCCTGAAGACTTCAGCCCAATAGGAACCCATTCTTTCAGAAAACAGTTGTGTGGTGTGAAATCCTGGGTTTGGACGAGGTTGACAAGGAAACCTCTTGGTGGACAAACATTTCTTAATGCTAATGGGAGGTGGGGATGGTAAGGAAAATATCCTGTAGAAAGTAATAGGATGGGGAGGGCAGCCTTTATATGCTTTCTCGGGGAAGAAAGGAGGTACTCCTCTCATCAATTCCTGCCATAATTCAATTTGCAAAATGAGGCTCCAGCTTGGCGGTGGTGTAGAGGGAAAAAGTCTGGGTCAGGGACCTTACTTTCAAGTAGAGAGACACACAGTAAAAATGCAAATTACCAATGCATCTTTAGTATTTGTTCTCCTAGACTCCATTTTTTAAAAATTAAATTTATTGGGGTGACACTGGTTAATAAAATATTATATGTTTCAAGTGTATAATTATATGATACATTATCTGTATATTGCATTGTGCCCATCACCCACAGTCAAATCTTTTTTGTCACCATATATTTGACCCTTTATTACCTCTACCCCCCTTTCTATGACAACCACCATAGCATTGTCTGTGTCTATGAGTTTTGTTTGTTTGTCTTGTTTGTTCATTTATTATATTTAATTTTATGCTAAATATTTCTGCAAAATAGCAGGCAGAGAAAGTCAAGAACCATATGATTTCACTCATATGTGGGATATAAAACCTGGACTCTATTTTTAAACATATGTACTGGGCCTTTTGTTCCATTGAAAGAAGGCATGCAATAGATTATGAGTCCTGCTGGCTCAGTTTGCAGGTTGATGATCAGAAGCAAAAACAGGAGTAAACTTTCTTGCCATGCAGGCAAAAGCAAAAGCAGAAATGGAAATGCTAGCTGGTTAACATCGGATATAGATCTTGAGTACACAAGTCCACTCAGCTGGACGTATACCTTACTAATTACTAGGATTCCTTGGTCCTTTTGGGCATTTATCAAATATCAAATTGAATTGCCTCTAAAACTTCAAATTTAGCATCAACTTCAGTTAATTTTTGTCTGATTTTTTTTTTCTTCTTAAGTCATTGAAGTTTCTCAGACCAGACTGTGCTACTGATGGCATTACATATATTTTCTTACTAGGGGAAAGAGTGCAGCTTTTTGAACAAGTTATTCTTTGTTTTTTTCTTTAAGCTCTGATTTGATTTTTTTGGAGGCATTCTACTCTTTAGGGTTATGGCTCATGACTCCATCTATTTTGCAATATCATAATTCCTCTCTAAACTATCCCTTCCCTCTACAGTTAGTTTCCTGGAGGAGCAGTTTTCTTGTTTGCATTAGTTAATTAGTTTGTTTTTTACTTATTGATATAGTTCAAACATTAATTTAAGTTTCTGATGAAGCTTTTGTTTTTGCTTTTTATCCTGATTTTCAATATGCACTTTCTAATTCCAAGGTTTTATTCTTGTTTTGCAAAGCTTTGGTGTAAGTAATAATTAATTCTCTCTTATATCTCCTTTAATACATATATATATTAAATATGTATATATATATACATATTCCCAGGAAATATATGCTCTTTAATATGTATATATATATATATACATATTCCCAGGAAATATATGCTCTTTAATATGTGTATATATATATATATATATATACATATTCCCAGGAAATATATGCTCTTTCCTCTGTTAGGCTGTGACAGCATGGGCCAATCTAATCTGTAGTCAAGCTAGTTGTCTGGGTTTTGTGGAATATCTAGGTGTTCTCTTTACTAACCTAGCTTTCCATGCTTCTGATGATCTCTTTCCACTCCTCTGCCCTGTCCCCAGATAGCTGTAGCAGTGCAGTAGGTAACCGCCTATAGGCCTTGAGGTGGGCTCTCTTAGCTCTCCTCCCTTGCCCCAGTCTAAGGCCATGGCCTTGCACTTGGTAAGCCCCTCTGTGAAAGAACTGGTTAATACTACAGAATGGCTTTGTGGTGGAGATTCTTTGGAATTCTAATTTGCCACTCCAACAAAATTATGCTGGTTTCTCCTTGTTCCTGTCTAAGGCGGTAAGTCTTTTTCATTGCAGTGCCCTTAGGAATAAAAAGAGTTATGAGATATTTTATTCAGGGAAAGTTCATCCTTTTCTAGAATTTGGTCATTTAATTTTGTGTCTAGTTCTCTGAAGACTTAAAAAATATGACTTTGTAGCTTATCTGACTTATTCTCAAATATTCTTTTAATAGGCTCTCTCCACAAAACTCTTCTCTTTCTCTTGATTAGGACAACCCTATTAACAAAGATATTAATTCAAATCAAAGTTGAGATAATATAGATGTACTTCTCAAATACTTAATCCACCAGCATAACTGAATGGGTCAATAACAGCATTCCAAATTAGAAAATAATTAAAGTGTAGGTATGGTCCATATCTAATTCAGCAGAAAATCCTGCTGGCTCCTATTCAATATACATTCATGGTATAACCATGGCTCACTAAAACTACTGCTGTCACCGTGGTCCAAGCTACTATGATTTCTTGTCTGTATTTAACTCCTATGATTCTAACCCATTCTCCCTTTCTCCACCTTTTTGTCCCATTCTGACCTTCAATGATTTAGATGAGACCCACCAATATTGGTGAGGGCAATCTGCTTAACTTATCCTACCAATTCAAATGCTAATTTCATCTGAAAACACCTTCACAACATTACCTGAAGTAAAATTTTGCCAAAAAATTTTGCACTCTTTGATCCTATCAAGCTGACACATACAATTAACTAATACATCCCCATTTTACATACTACTATTTGAGGATTAAGGAACAGAGTTAATAATTTGCACAAGTTAAATAGATAATGTATTGAAACTTGGATTTTAATTCAGGGAGTCTGTCTTCATGATTATTGTTCTTAACTAGGATATTATCCTGCCTCTTCCAAATATGACATTGAATACCTTCTCATTGAATAGTTTTGGGCACTTTTCTCAGTGCTAAGCACCAGCAATTAACATAAAAGCAAATCTCTTGCTCTCAGGAGCTTTCATTTCTGTAAGGGTTTTTAGACAATAAGAGCTAATGCATAGGGTGTTTATTGTGTGCTAACCACTGTTTAAAGCTCTTTATAAATTTAACACTCAATTATCCCTTTTCTACAGATGATAGAACTGATGACAAAAGGATTAAGTGACTTGCCCAAAGCTATAGAGCTGGTAAATGGCATTTTCTCCACTCTTGGCCACACGCTCTTAGTTCTATTGCAACAACCAAAGAACACTCATGTCAATAAATTAATTATTCATAAAAGAGTTCCTGAAACAAATACAGATTTTTAGAAATTCTTGAATTTCTCTTACTATTTATTTTTCTCTACATATTTTTAAAAATCCCTGGTCAGGTCAATGCTTTTGTTATGAAAAATGATAGAATTGAAAATAATAATAATTAAAAGAGCTAAAGATGTGAGTGTATGAAATGTGTCTATAATAATATCTATATCTATGAGTCATAAATAGGCAGCCACACATATTTGTACCCAGGCATTCTTTTCTCATTTTACCTTATATATCTCACCTCATATAAAGCAAAGGTGCATGGACGGCTGTTTGGATAGATGGATAGAGAGATGGATTGAATAGATGGGTAAAAATATAGTAGATAGGTAGGTCGGTTGGAAAGGGAGAGAGACAGCAAGAAATACATAGATAAGAAGAGAGGGAATTGCATATACTAACAAATTGAATATAAGAACTATAAAAAATGAAGTGAGTTAAATGGAATTTGAAAAAGAAACTGCAGTTTCTGTGCCCATATACTCACCACCTTCTTTTCTCAAGATAATGGATTTAGGAGAATGACCTAGCTTCTTAGGTTTGCTCAGGTACTTTCCTTTTTTAGAGAAAAAAAAATGTATCTAAGACCTCTTGACCTTTACCTGAAGATTCATATCATTAATAGTATTATGGTATTGAACTATCAAAGATGACTAGGAGTTACATTTTCATTCCCTTCTGTAATGCATACTTCAAAATAAGTCCATATAAAAAGATTTAAAAAGTAGTCAATAAATTCAGTTTTTAAGGGGTCTGAAGAATCTTAAGAAAACCACAGAGTGCCCATACACTCAACTGCACTGCTGGCATCTTCTATAAAAAGGGTAGATTAGCCCACAAAGTAAAGGCTCCAGGTGTTTACTAATTTTGGCATGCTATTCAGTAATGGAGATGGAAAAACAAGTCATTTTAATACATATTTTTGCAAACAAAGTTCTTGAGAGATGTGAGTGATCCTAGTTGATTCCTAAATATATTTTCAGATAATTACTTAATACATTGAGAAGTGTGAATTCTATTTATATATATAAAAGCCTAAGCGACCGAATGACCAAATGACCGGTTGACTGGTCAACTGTTCACTGTGATGTGCACTAACCACCAGGGGGCAGGCACTCAATGCATGAGCTGCCTCTTGGTGGTCAGTGTGCTCCCATAGTTGAAGCGCCACTCATCTGACCAACGGGCGCAGGACACCAGGCTCACAGCTGGCGGGCACAGCTGCAGCAGCACCTCCGAAGCAGTGCTATTGAGTGGCGGGTGGCAGACACAACGGGGCTGGGATGAGCAGGAGCAGGATCCTCCCTGGCCACCTGACACTTTGCGCACTATTCCATCCCCCGAGGGGTCCTGGATTGCAAGAGGGCACAGGCCAGGCTGAGGGACCCCATCGATGCACAAATCTGTACACCGGGCCTCTGGTTATTAGAATAAAATAATTGCTAAAATGAAAATTTAAATAGATAATCCAGAGCTCTATTCCTCTTAAAATTTTTTTCTAAAACCATGAAGGGAAGAGTTATATTGGTTATTGCACTTTCTGAAAATAAGAATGTATAAATCTACTCACTTCAAACTTCTAACTTATACCAGTATTCCTAAGAGGAAGTAAGTGGAGATCTATATCTTCTTTCTGGAAACTATTATATTTTTCAATAGAAGACAAAGCCAAATTTCTTCATAATGAACATCAGTTATTTTTATTTTAAAGTTTAATTTGGAGATTAATTTAAAAATACATATAAATTCCCTTACCTGTTAACTTAATGTCAAAGAACTTTAGATAAAATATCAATATTCTTTTATGTTTTTTCTGCAGAATGAAGAGCATCCAAAGGATATTGAATGAGGTATTATCAATTTACCGGAAATTAACTTGATCATCTTATTATCTGTAAGATAATTCTAACCTTGTAAATGGTAAAATCATAATAAATAATTTTCATAGTTCTCCCAATGGCTGCCTTTCTCAAAGTGATTTCCAACTTACATGAAGATTTTACATTGAACTACTAAGTGGACTAATTCTCAAACTTTTTTCTACACCAACATTTCTGAAAGATAGTACATATTTCATTAATCATGGCAAAGCAAGGATTTTCTAGAGTGATAAGTACATACACTGAAGAGTTTTTCAAAACACTGAGGAATATCTGATATGCATATTATCCTTAATTTATTACCATTTTTAGTATAGAAGGTGGTTTTAATATACAAGCAAACATGGTAACTCATTTTTAATACTTTAAGTAAACTGTTCCTTTTCTAAATTAGTCCTACAGGAGATCAGGTCTCAGAATGAAGATTCCACAATATAGAAGAGGTGTAATAAGAAAAATATAGGGTGGAGAATTTTTATTATTGTTTTTGTTTTTCTGAGAAGAGTACAGTAGTGTGAACAGTTGGAAAGCCCTGGCTGAAAAGAGTAGCATTTGAACATTAGAAATCTAGTTAAATCATATTAAGAGATGGTACTTGATAAATATTTTTTTCACATAAATGAGATCAAGAGGGATTCACTCCAAAGAGTAAAAGAACACAGAAAACAACCTCGGTATTTCTTATAATTTTAAAGAACCTAAGAGACTATTTCTTCTATTATTTATCCCATTTAAGAATTTTGCCTAAGTATTAACTGACAACAAAACAAAGATGAGGAAATCATAGTTGATTGGCTAAGAGTTCAGGTAGAAGTTTGGAAAAACTGAACTAAGAAAGCCAAAGAAAAAAATCAAACTGTGACAAAAGAATGATACATTAATCAGTCTATTTTTTAGACTATCTAAAGACATTCAATAGTCATTATTAAATATTACTACCTAGTATGGCCTTGTCTGATGGCCTTTAAGATTAGATGAAGGGTTAGAATTATAAAGGCATCAATAAAAATGGAAATTTTCCTGGACAATTATCCTGAAAACATTACTATTTACTTAAAAATGATAGCATATATGTATATATATATATATATATATGTATACACACACACACACACACACACACACACATTGTGAATCAAGCTGTTATGACAATAAAACCCAAGGTGGCAGGTGAACAGGGCTACTTGGTGGTGACAGCCAAGTAGTGCCTTAGCCCTCTCTTTCACAAAAACTTGTGTTAGAGTAATCATTCAACCGTTGTTCAGGGTCTGCCAGTCAGTCCTGGCAACAAGAAATGCTAAAGGGACTGCTGTAAAAAAAGAAGAAATAGGAAGGGAAGAAGGAACACAAGCATAAGGAATAAAAATGGCGACAAGCAAGTACCTATCAATAATAACTTTAAATTGATTAAATGCTCCAATAAAAAAAAAATTGAGCACCTGAATGGATAAGAAAACATGACCCATATATATATATATGCTGTCTACAAGAGACATATGTAGTAGCAATACCATTACCGATATAGCTCCTAGGTCAATGGAAACTAAGGAGAAAATAAACAAACGGGACCACATCAAAATAAAAAGCTTCTGCACATCAAAATAAACCATCAACAAAACAAGAAAGTCCATGGCATGTGAGAACATATTTGCCAATGCTATCTCAATAAAGGTTTTATCTCTAAATTTATAGGGAACTCATACAACTTAAAAAAAAAGGAAGATAAACTGTCTAATCAAAAAATGGGCAAAGAACCTAAATAGACACTTTTTGAAAGAAGACATACAGAAAGCTGAGAGACATATGAAAACATGCTCAAAGTCACTAATCATCCTAGAGATTCAAATCAAAACAACAGTGAGGTACCATCTCACACCTGTCAGAATGGCTATCATCAACAAATCAACAAACGACAAGTGCTGGCGAGGATGTGGAGAAAAAGGAACCGTCGTTCCCTGCTGGTGGGAATGCAGACTGGTGCAGCCACTGTGGAAAACAGTATGGAGTTGCCTCAAAAATTTAAAAATGGAACTCCAATTTGACCCAGTAATTCCACTTCTAGGACTATATCCCAAGAAACCAGAAACACCAATCAGAAAGAATATTTGCACCCCTATGTTCATAGCAGCTCAATTTACAATAGTTAAGATTTGGAAACAGTCTAAGTGCCCATCAGCAGATGAGTGGAGTAGAAAACTTTGGTACATCTACACGATGGAATACTATCCATAATAATAAAATGGTAATATGCTCATTAGACTGGACAGGATCTGGACGTCATTTTGGACATCCTTCCTGATGAAGCCAGGGCAGGAGGGAAGCCAGCCTGGGTCCAGGGTGCCTGGAGGGAAGCTGGTGCCAGCAGGCAAGAGGAGGAAGGCTTACTCTTGCACGAATTTCGGTGCATCAGGCCTCTAGTGCTGCTATAAAAAAGAAGGAACTTTGACCATTTGCAACAGCATGGATGGAACTGGAGAGCATTATGCTATGTGAAATAAGCCAGTTGGAGAAAGATAAATATCACATGATCTCACTCACATGTGAGATATAATGATCAATATTAACTTATGAATAAAAATGGATCCAGAGACAAGGTAGCACTGAGCAGACAAGTCCAACCTTAGAGAGAAGGCATGGGAGGGAGGAGGAGGTTAGAGATCAACCAAAGGACTTGTATGCATGCATATTAGCATAACCAATGGACACAGACACTGGGGCGGTGGGGGCTTGCCCTTGGGGGTGAAAGTGGCCTGGCTGGGGGGGGGGGGGGGTCAATCGGGAAAAAAGGAGACATATGTAATACTTTAAACAATAACAAAATGTTATTAAATCAAAGCTATAAATAGTGCATCTGCTGTTTTCTGGCATTCAACTTAAAATTTTTTCAAAAGTAAAGTTTAAGTGATTAGAAATCACCATTATACCTCTGTTATTTAAGGGAATGTGGACAGAGAAGTATGTGATGTATGTAGTATAGTTTTGGTACTCTATATCAGAGAAAATACACATGGTTATTGTGAATAATAAAGCAATAATAGTAAAATATAAATAGAAGAACATATGAAAATTCCCTAGATGATGAATTATATTCCAAAAAAACATCCTAGAAACTTATAGAAGTTAAAAAAATAATAAATTGTTTTTCATTGTCATTGACTTGTTGCCATAGCGACTTTTTGAAATGAGGAGCCAGCATAATCAGTGATTTAAATCTGAGAGTCTGTCATCCAAATGAGTGATGATTGTTCACTGTACAGAAATGAGGAAACCCATTTTAATTTTCTATACATGCTACTCATTATGGTTTGACATTTATTTTGGTAGCTGATTTTTTTGTTCACACAAATTTACAAATGCATCATAAATCCAGCTTTTTGTAATATTCAAGAGGTAGTGTTCATCTAGCACAACTGGTAAGACTAGCGGACAATGCCAGCAGTGCAGAATGGAGAATATTTGTCATAGGAACTGAATGAACTCTAGGGGTGACATCACAGTGACATTTTCACTATTGCTGTGATTGAAACTTTTACATTGAGGCCTTGCTCAATTGCTCAGTTATAGAAAGGCCCAGAGAGATCATGCTGATCTCTAACAGTAAAAGAAATACAATGGGCCAACTATTTTGAAACATCTCCCCCTAGTTGTCCTAAAACATAGCATTGCTGAATGTGACAGGATATAGGCTCTGTTTCATGGAACATGGTGTAGAAGGGTAGACAATTGAAATCCTTGCTTACATTTTTCATTTTTAAAAAGTCTACATTGTGAAGCCTACATGTCATTAGAGATTGGAGACATTATTTAGCTCATTACAGTTGGTGCAGTGTACTGTCTAGGGACGCATTGCCCAGTGGGAACTCTTAGTACCAGAATTGTTGGCAGGCATTTTTCTGAAGGTTAAGTATTTATGTTAAAAATGCTCTGAATCATGCATATGTATTTAATGAGATCCCTTTTTTAGAGGTGTCATGAAGTGGCTCACAGAAAAGCACTAGACTAAGAACCTGAAGAACGTATGTGTAATTTGGGCAATGCCATTAAACCACTCATGTAATCTTAGCTTGGCCTCAATTTTATCTTCTGCAAAATTAGGACTTTGGACTAAACTAACATTGAGATATTTTCCTCTAAATTCAGATGATTCTTTTGACTAACTGAAAATAGGAAGTTATTTATAAACCCCAAATTAATTTGAATTTTCCAACAGCAAAGTAGCTCTAACATGCTTTATTGATTTTACTCTCCTGCTCTTTTTGCAGTCTAACTTAACATAGACTGAAGTTTGCATTCCCTCAAAATTCATATGTTAAAACCTAAAACCTAATGCAATGATATTAGAAGGTGGGGATTTTGGAAAATGGGTCATGAGGTTGTAGCCCTTTGTGGATGGCATTTGTAGCTATTGTGAGTATCTTTGTCTTATTTTTAGTTTTGTTGAAGAGCACTTTAGATGTTTGTCATTTAATTAACATTTTCTGATGATTTCTAATGAAATCTCTTGATTATGTTAGAAATTTAGTACTAAAATATATGAACCACAGTTTAGGCATCTTCTCTTCAAAGAAAAAAGGAAAAAAAATACCCTAAAAGTTGTAAGTTATAAGTTTCAGTACATAATTCTCAAACAGAAAGCCTTACATAAGTAGCAAATTATTTTAAATGATGCAAAATATATTTAAACCCATGTCTTTTATTTTGAGTCTGAGGAACTGTGAAAAAATTCATAAAATGTTCTTTCTTATTTTATTGCATTTTCATTCAAAAAAGTATACTCTGGCATCTCTGTATTTTCAATCATTTTTTGAATATATCCACTAATCATTATTATATCTCACACACAATATCCTTGTTTAATTTTTTTCTTGAGGGGAGCAGAACTTCAAGTAGTTGCCACAGAGAAGTCTCCTGAGTGATGTCCTTTATTTCTTGAATGGCATATTGTGCTGACTCCTAGCTCACAAATATAAATAATTTTATAGTATATCCTTGTCAAATGTCTGTAAATATTCTTTACTTTTTGTTAGATTTCAATATTTGTATGAGAAATTCTATAGCAGATTTTCTCCTCCCCCCAGAAGATAAAGTATATTTCAAGGCTAAATCCTTAATGCTCTTGGAAATCTTTAAACAACACAATTTAATGTCCTTCCTAAACCCCAAAGTCACAAACGTGTTTTGATACTTCTCCCAGGTCCAGGGGGACAGGAGAAGAAATAATTAGCATATGCTTGGGCTGCCTTCCTAGATCATTCCTAAATTATATTTTTCTGATTCCAGTAGCCACAAATTACTATTTAACTTACCACTGGAGAACAAAAATTTCTAGGAGAATAATTCAGTTCACTTATTGCAATGATCTATCTAAAAAATTAAAAATGTATCCTCCCCCTTTTCTTTTTTCCATAAAACGTGACATAAAGTACCGAACGTGACATAAAAGTATTTTTTTAAAAAGATTATTATATTTTTTTGTTTGTAAATAAGAATATTTTATTACAAAAAGAAAGAAAATGTTGCTGCATGTTTTTTAAAAAGATACTAAGTCTTAAGGAAAGAACAAAAGCCTTAAATAAAAGCTACTTCCTATGAATTGAGTAAATGAGGCAGAAACACAAAACCTTGATGTATAATTGAGGAAAGTTCTTAAAATGAATACAGTGATGGGCTATTAACCATTTTCATCGACTGGTTCCAAATATTAACATTACTATGAGATTCCTCAGGATATTTTGTTTTATATGAAGCACTAGTGCACTTTAATATCACTAGCCAAAAGCAAAAGAAAGCAGGGCATAAAATGGCTAATCAGGCAGGAGAAATTTAAGTATAAATGACAGTATATAGAGACTAGTAGACTTTGTCATAAAATGGCTGAAAGTCTTAGGCAAATAATAAATACTAAACTCAAATAAATAAAGAGAGTTTGAAACTCATAGCTTTACAATTCCTCTTATTTTATGTGATTCTACTGTAAAGTGACAAATATAGAAATACAGAAAATAATGTTCCTTGACACAAAGGTATGTTTCTGTGTATCTCATAACCCGGTGGAGAGCCCTTGAAGTGTATATTATCTCTTTGCTACCACAGAACTTTCACATAACCTACAAGTTCCTACCTCTGGTATTTACCAGACACACAAAGACATTACGAGAGGGAAGCTATCCTTCCCTTTATCTAATAACAGCTCCCTACAGAGAATACCACAGGCATGCTCACTAATATCACAGGATAAACTAAATATTATCCTTCTTTTCCTTTTTAACTCCATTTTCTACAGCAAAAAAATAACTATAATTATTCTTGTTGCCCTACAATAACACTTGACCCTCTATCTCATCTGATGTATATGATGAAAATACACAAATGAAAGGGGACCTTTGTGTTTTCTTTTTATTGAGGATCATAATTCTCCCAAATAACTGCATAACCACCTCATGTTCACATAAAAAAAGTGATCATAGGCTACAAGAAACAATTTAAAAATACCTTTTGATGTGCAAAAGCAAATGTCATGCTACTGAACACTCCATTATCAATATCTAATAATACCCAGACAGCTTGGAAATAGAATAGCTAAAAGATGGATGGAGATAAGTTATCATTACCTTATTCTGTTATTATATACCAGCCCGACTGGTACAACTCAGTAGTTGAGCTTTGACTTATGAAGTAGGAAGTCACGGTTCTATTTGCAGTCAGGGCACATGAAGGCTCAGTCCCCAGTAGGGGTCGTCCAGGAGGTAGCTGATTAATGATTCTCATCATTGATGTTTCTCTCTTTCTCTCCCTCTCCCTTCCTCTCTGAAATCAATACAAGTATATTTTTTTAAAAAAACCTAAGGCACAGAGAGTTTATGTGATTTAATTTTATAAAAGCATTGTCATAATTAGTGATAAAATACTAAAAATATATATGCTATCAACATTGGGGATTTGTATTTGTAGAATATGTGCACCCTAGAAAATATATTAGCACTAATTCATACAGATTCAGTTTAACTAAGTTCTCTGTTAACTAAATTTTTCATTTATTTTTGAGTTCCTAGTATACTTCCCTTCTACCATTTTCTTCAAGTTTCTAGACCCATCTTCTCTTTACCATTATATTTAATTTAACTGAATCTTAAGTGTCTGCAGTATGTAGATATTCAAAGAACTATAATAAAAACACACCATTTAAGAGACATATGATTGCTCCTTAACATACATGCTATCCTTCCTATCCCTCTCAACCCCATCAAAATTTTGTGTTTATCCATGCTCTCATCCTATATAATAAAAACGTAGTATGCAAATTGTACCCCTGAAAATGAGCCTCATCTAAATTCAGCCACATTTATGCAAAACAGTCATGGAAAATTTCAACAAAAGAGTGCGTATTTGCAAGCAAAGCCGTGGAGGCCATTTACCTGATATGCTATTCCATACATAACCCTATACTGTATACTTTATGAATCAATAAAATATTTACAATTTTTAATTATAAACCTGTGTTTCTATCCAAATTATTTCTTGCGTGAATTTTGGGACACCCTTTATATAATGTCAGAACAAAATATAGATATCTTTCCTTCAAAGCTAACCCTAAGCATTCTTGGGCTTTCCTTCAAAACTTCATTTTTTCTACTATTAAATCTCTTCTTTAATTTCTTGTCAGTATGTCTCTTTCTACTTGCTCTTTATAGCATAGCATAACTAAATTCCTCATGTTCATAAGTCTTCCTGTGACTTTCTTCATTCTTCATAAGTAACACTTTCTCTCTTCACTCAGTACTCCATTTAATCCTTTGGCAACATGTTGCCCACAATACTCTTTCCTCTGTGACTGACTCCAGACTTTTCTAAAAACAATACTTTCTCAATACCCATTCTTTGTATCGCTCTAATGCATTTGTTAGAGTTGACTGCATAGAAAACACTAAGATCTATTTAAAATTCTTATTACTCCTCATTAATTATTTATTTGAACTTATAAAATCACTTTGCTATGTTCTTTGAATTATACACAACTTATAAGAGCAAGAGAATTACAGTGTGTGGGGAATACCCAACAAGTGGCATTACACATATTATAGTGTAAATTATTCTTAGTTTAAGGCACTGTATCGAGCACACAATTCTGGTATCATTGGATGCCATTGAATACCTTTACCTCTTAAATTTATTCCTCTAAAAGTTCAGAATGATACTCTTTTCTTGATACTCCAATTATATTATTACCCGATTCTAGTTTATTTCACTAACTTCTCTCCATCCTCACCACTTTATTTTTTGGCTTGTAAAAGGTTCTCGAGCTTGTTTTATCCTGCTCTACTTCTGCTGTGTCACCATCTATATGCTGCATGAACTAGCATCTAAATGTTGATTGTTTCTATGTCACTATGTCATGTATCCATATCTCTAGCAAGAACTTACATAAGACTTTTGCAGCTCTATTAAGATATTCTACATTATATCCCAAAGTGGAGCTGATCCTGTCTAAAAATCACAAATGTGACATGTTGTTCCAGGCTTACTAGTATTGCTGTTAACTTCCCATATTCAGGCTCCCATATTTATTACCTGAAAAACAAATGTGACATTTCTATTTAAATATAAGTATAAATATGCTGATAGGTTATCCATTCACATGATTCAAAATTCAAAAAGCATATTAGAACAAATTTCCTTTCATTATTGTCTCTTAGCTACCCAATTCTTAAGATATAAGCACTTATTTCTAAAATTGTTGTACGCTTATAGTAGCAAATAAGTACTCATTCTTCTTTCTTTGCTTTTATTTTAACAAAGAAGTAGTATGCTATACACATTCTTGTTCCATTTTTCTGTCACTAAGTGCATCCTGGAGTTTGTCTTATTACTCCACAAAGGAATTTCTTCATGTTTTTTAAAATGCATTCAATTTCACTAGAGGCCCGATACATGAAATTTGTGCAAGAGGCTCGGCCCTCGCAGTTCCAGCTTCGTCAGGAAGATCATCCAGATGGTTGTCCAGAAGGCCGTCTTGACGGTTGTTCTGCTGTTTGGTCTAATTAGCATATTAGCTCTTTATTATATAGGATTATATGCATGCACCACATTTTATTTAACTATTAACCTGATGATGAACACTTAGGTGAGATTTTTTTTTATGATGATAATGTTGTGACAAATAATCTTTTGCATATTATTTCTGTAAATATATATTACAGGCAAGTTTTTATAGTAAAATTGGATCAAATAATATTAGCAGGTGAAATTTGGGTAAAACATCAAATTATCCTCCCTTGAGATTTTTCTATTCCAAAATCACATCAACAATGATTGAAAGTACATGTTTCTCTACATTCTCATGGATATAGCAAGAGAGAAAACTTTTGATCTCTGATAATCTACTAGTAAGTCACAAACTATTATTGCAGAGTGGTTTTAAAATTATTTTATAGAACTTTCCAATTGATCTCTTCACTCTCTCTCTCTCTCGCAAGTCTTCTTAAACATTTCTGGTTCTACTCCATTCCTTACATATATATGGAAGTCCAAACTGTCACATGAAGCCATTCCAAATTTGGCCCCAGTATTCCCTTCTAGTTTCATTGCTTGTGACAACCCCCCAGCACCAGACTTCTCCAAAACCACCATGCCTTTTCATAAGTTTCTAAATTTATGTTTTAGCTTCTCTTTCCGTGAAACATCCTTATCAATTTATCTTATTTATCTGGTAAATATCTACTTGTGCTTTCTGAACACTGTCACCCCCTTAAATGTAATTTTCTTGAATTCCTTAGAAGAAGTTAGTTTATATTTTTCTCATTCTTTAGTATGCTGTGAATTTCACATTTCTTGCATACTCTAACGATCATTATTTTACTTTTATGTTTAACTCATAGTGAAGTTTTATTTGTGTTCAACAAACATAATTTCAAATTGCAGTGTGAATAAGGTGGTATCTACTTTTAAAAGTTGTGCAAAAATGTTCAATGATAAAATGAGAAAAGGAAAAACATAATTTGTAGGTGTAGGTGAAAGGTCACACACAAAATAATGTGTGAATGAACAAATTAACTGGGCAATAAAATATGGAAAAATAAGAAAGTAATAAAACTATAAAACTACACTGATGAGAAAATATTGGGTATTAGCCAAAAAAAAGAACTACAATGTCAATATAGTGTTTTTTTGTTCTAAGAAATTGACAAATATAGATACATAAATTACCTTTAAGTGCTCTCAATTGGATGGAAGGAAAGTTAGTATGCAGTATAATTTTTTTTTTCAGTCAAAAGTAAATAAACTTGACTATGTCTGTGCTATATCTCTTTACATACCAAGTATATGTGATAGCATTGGTAAATGTGAATATGTATTCACACAGATATGTATATGTTATATACTGCTAAAAATGCTATTTTAAAAAGTAAGAAAAATATATTATTTTTTAAACTAAGTTAATAACTTAATGCATTGGTAGGATTCCAATTTTTTCATTCCATTTACTATAAAAAATAAGATTGTTACAAAGCTACCTGCTTTGCTGAATTTTACAATGATAACTTTTTCATGACTATGATTATTTATAATGATCTGTCTTTCTCCTTTCTTTATTTCATATCTCTTTCTTTTCTGAGTACGGGGCCTTGAAATTTGTTTGGTAAAATATCATTCACTTTGTTCCTGTGAAGAATGACAGGGAATTGTTCTTATAGACTCGGGCAGCTCACTGCCACTGAATCCCTTTATGTTTCCTTGAACATTAAGTTGTAGATTAAGGATTAGAAAACCAACCCTTTCCCTTCACAGAGGCCAGAGGAGCCCATGTCCCCTGCTCCCTGTCACAGCACTTACTCAACAAAAATTGTGGTGGAAAAGAATGTCAGCAACACCCCCAGTATCCATCCTTCCCCTTTCCCTAAATCGTACAACTACAATTTGGGAAGGTAGTGAAAATCTGCTCAGGTTTAAGAAACATACATTTTCTGGATTTTCATACCATACTGATAGAAATGACACATGTCCAACCTCTGACAAATAGATATAAGTGCAAGTTTTAGGAAAAGTTTTAAAAGAGATTTAATAGCTAGCACATGCTCTTTTATTAATAAAATACAATTTCTGCTTGAGTTCCAGCAGAAATCTTAAGAATGTAAGAACAAGTGTCTACTTTAAAGAGGTGTGAAGGAAACACTAGCCCTTTGTGTATGGACTCCCAGGGGTATTTAGGCTCACCTTAATGTTTCCTCTGGTGTGGCTCTAAATATACATTTCAGTTAATTTTCATTCCACTTTTGATTTTGAAACAGGATGCTTTTTAAAACAATAACATATAACATTTACCTGATTTTAAAGTTTTATATGTTACTAGTGGCCTGGTGCACAAACTTTGTGCATGGGGGAGGGGATGTTCCTCAGCCCAGCCTGCACCCTCTCCAATCTGGGACCCCTCGAAGGATGTCCTACTGCTGGTTAACAGGGATCGGGTCTAAACCAGCAGTCGGACTTCCCTCTCACAATCCAGGACTGCTGGCTCCTAACCGCTCACCTGCCTTCCTGCCTGCCTGATTGCCCCTAACCATTCTGCCTGCTGGCCTGCTCGCCCCCAACTGCCCCCCCTGCTGGCCTGCTCACCCCCACCTACCCTCTCCACTGGCTTGCTCACCCCCAACTTCACGCCTGCTGGCCTGCTCACTCCAAACGTCCCCCCCCACTGCTGTCCTGATCACCTCCAACTGACCCCCACTGATGGCCTGCTTGCTCCCAACTGGCCCCTCTGCTGGTCTGCTTAATCCCAATGGCCCCGCCCCCCACAGGCCTGATCACCCACAACGGCCCTCCTCTTTTGGCCTCTAACTGCCTCTACCTCGGCCCCGCCACCATGGCTTTGTCCAGAAGAATGTCCGGAACATCTCCTGGAAGGTCTCCCAGTTTAATTAGCATATTACCATTTTATTAGTATAGATAGAGACCTGGTGCACAGGTGGGGGCTAGCTGGTTTGCCCTGAAGGGTGTCCCAAATCAGGGTTGGGGTTCCCTTGGGGCACGGGGCAGCCTGGGTGAGGTGCCTATGGTGGTTTGCCGGCCGACCACACCCTCATGGGGGTCCCCACTGGGGGGGCATGGCCAGCCTGGGTGAGGAGCTGAGGGCTGTTTGTAGGCTGGCCAAGCCCCCCAGTGGGGACCCTCACCCCATGAGGGTGTGGCCAGCGGCTGTGTGCAGGCTGGCCACACCCCCTTCAGTTGGGGGTCCCCGCTGGGTGCCTGGCCAGCCTGGGTGAGGGACTGAGGGCTGTTTTCAGGCTGGCCACACCCCCTTCATGGTGAGAGTCCCCGCTGAGGTGCCTGGCTAACGTGGGTGAGTGGCTGATGGCTGTTTTCTGCTGGCCATGGCACTGGGCAACACAGGCTTCCAGACCCTCCTTGAGCGGAGGCCATGCCAGCTGGAAGCAGGTATCTGGGATTTATTTATCTTTTATAATTGAAACTTTGTAGCCTTGAGCAGAGCTCAGGGCTGGCAGGGCGGGCAGGAAGCTTGGCTTTCTCCATCACCAGGGGCAACCCAAGCCTCCTGTTTGCTCCTGCTCCATGGCCACCGCCACCTTGGTTGGGTTTATTTGCATACTCACTCCTGATTGGCTGGTGGGCATGGCTTATGGGAGTGGCTTGTGGGTGTAGCAGAGGTATGGTCAATTTGCATGTCTCTCTTTTATTAGATAAGATTCTAATCCTTCAACGCTATTTTATTTCATTGACACCTATTTTTGTAATTTTACATATAAGCAATTGCATTATTTAGGAATGGTCTTATTTTGTCCAGTGTTACCTATATACTATACTGATGTTTTTTATGAAAAATTTACTTTTAGTTTCTTCTTTCGTCAGGAGGGCAGGTTCCTAAAACATTATAAGGGATTTGACGAAGATAAAATTGTAGTAGCCCAGTTCCTTTATAGAGTGGATGCTTCTAACTAGATGCCAGTACCCACAATCACATTTCTGAAGCATTGGTTTCTCTGCCTTCCCAGGATCTTTATGTGTGGTTTTAGTATTCTTTGACTTGTCTTTACTTTTCTAATTTTATACTAACTATCAGAATTATATATCCATGCACCAGTCCCTGTAATACTAACCCATCAAATATTTCATTAATTTTCATTAACTCCAGTTGACATATTAATCTTATAATTTCATAATTTTTTTAAATGAATGGTAGAGGTTTTTTGTTTTTGTTTTTTTGTTTTTTTAAATATATTTTATTGATTTTTCACAGAGAGGAAGGGAGAGAGATAGAGAGAGTTAGAAATATCGATGAGAGAGAAGCACTGGGGATGTGCTCGCAACCCAGATACATGCCCCTGACCAGAATCGAACCCAGGACCCCTCAGTCCACAGGCCGACACTCTATCCACTGAGCCAAACCGGTCTCGGCTATAATTTCATAATTTAAATGGCTTTGCCACCAAATAAATCCTGATTCAAACAGTCCCTTACTATAAATAGTGTTGTAGCTTTTTTATCTGGATAGTTAACTTATTTTCAAATTCTTTTTTAAATTAAATTTTTCTTTTCTTAATCCCTTCACCTTTCTCAGCAAGTCCCCAATTCCCTCCCCTCTGACAGCTGTCAGCCTCTTCTCTGTATCCATGAGTCTGTCTCCACTCTCTTTGTTTATTTTGTTCACTAGATTCCACACAAAAGTAAAATCACATACCATTTGTCTTCTCTGACTGGCTTATTACCCAAGTCTTTAGACTCAATTAATGTTAGACAAAGGAGAATATAAAAACACATACATTGGGGTAATGACAGTCTTTTCAATCAATGGTGTTGCAGAAATGGACAGATACGTGAAAAAAGTGCTAGACCATCTTTTTACACCATACACAGCATAAACTCAAAATAGATTAAAGACTTAAATGTTAGACTCAAATCCATAAAAATCCTAGAAGAAAACATAGGCAGTAATATCTTGGACATTTCTTGTAGCAATATTTTGTTTCTAATGTAGCACATCAGGCAAGTGAAGCAAAATAAAAAATAAACAAATGGGACTATATCAACCTAAAAAGTTTTCTCACTGCAAAGGAAACATCAACAAAATGAAAACACAACCCACTGAATGGGAAAACATATTTGCCAGTATACCTGAAAAGGTATATTCAAAATTCATCAAGAACTTATAACACTCAACATAAAAAACACACAAATAATTCAATTAAGAAATGGGCAAAGGACTAAGTAGACACTTCTCCATAAAGGACATACAGATAGGCAATAGGCATATGAAAAGATGCTCAAAGTTACTAATCATCAGAGAGATGCAAATTAAAGCCACAATGAGATATTACTTCATACCTGTCAGAATGGCTATCATCAATAAATCAACAAACAACAAGTGCTGGCAAGTATATGGAGAAAAAGGAACCCTTGTGACTACTGGTGGCAATATGGATTGGTGCAGTATGGAATTACTTCAAAAAGTTAAAAATGGAAGTGCCTTATGACCTAGTTGATTCCACTTCTGTGAATGTATATAAAGAAACCCGAAACACTAATTAAAAATAATATACACACCCCTATGCTCATTGCAACATTATTTACAATAGCCAAGATCTGGCAGAAGCTCAAGTGCCCATCAGTAGATGACTGAATAAAAAAAATGTGGTACACAATGGAATCCTACTCAGCCTCAGCATGAAAAAAAAGAAAGAAAGAAATCTTATATTTTGTGACAGCATGTATAGATTTGTGGATATTTACTTTAAAGATTTATTTAAAAGTCATTAATATGATGCAAATGTTAAAAAGAAGTAGAACATATGTAAGTTTTATAGAAAATAATTTAGGTTAAATTGGTTATGTATTTACCAGAAAGGCTAAAATTGTTATTCTTGAAAATAACAATGTAATTGTTATTACTACAGTATTGGATACTATAATATTGGATACACAAAATAATATGTGTATTTTTACTGTTAGCCACATCCCTATTACATCTTACTCTTTCTTTTTGTTTCTTTTCTGGTTGTTCACTTGTTTTGCTTTTTAGATTCCACATGTTTGTGAAATTATATGGTATTTGTCTTTCTCTGTCCGTCTGACATTTCACCTAGCATAAAAAACAGTAAAATCCTGCCATTTGTGACAACATGGATGGACCCGAGGCCAATATGCTAGGGGAAATAAGCTATATAAACGTATAGTTATTATGTTGTACAGCTGAAATGAATATAATATGGCATGTTAACTATAATTGGAAAATAAGCCAATCTATAATAATAAAAGGGTAATATGCTACTTAGACTGGACGTCCTTCCTGACAAAGCTGGGGCCAGAGGGAAGCCAGCCGGGTCCTGGGAGCCTGAAGGCAGCTGGAGGGAAGCCAGCTGGGGTCCCAGGTGCCTGCCAGAGGAGGGAAGCAGCCTGGGTCCCGGGTGCCAGAGGGAAGCTGGTGCCGAAGGGAAGCCAGTGCCGGCAGCCAGGGGATGGAAGGCCTACACTTGAATGAACTTTCTTGCATTGGGCCTTTAGTTTATAAATAAATGAGTATAATTAAACTATTATTTTCATTATTAAGAGTAATTTCATGAGAAGTTTTTTTTAAACTAGTTTCTATAATAATGGAAAACCTCAGGTATTATTCTATTAATACAGAATTGTTCTCTGCCTTGAATAGCTTGTATTATATGCTATTACTGCATCTCCCCCTGAAAAGACCTTTTTGCTTTTCAACCAATTAATATTTCATTTCCGAGATAATTTTAATTAGAATTTTAGTAAAATAGAGGGCAGCAACCTGTCATTTGACACATGTTAATGGAGAAAACACCTGCCCAAATTTCATTTAGTGTCAGTTAATAGGCTCTTTTTCTACACTTTTAAAAATGACTATGTTTAGAAAATCATTTCTTAGGAGATGCATTTTTTGTACTTAAGTAACATTGTATGTGATACATAAACTATAATTTATAAGGGCTACTAAGAGATGAAAATACTTACAATAGAACAATTACACTATAATTTTAAAAAAGTTAAAATTATTTTGTCACTTCTTTGCCTTCCAGTCCCCCTTTTCATGGCCCTTCATCATTTCTCTCCTTTTCTAAATTTTAATACCGGGACATGAATCTCATAACGTTGCATTTTCAAAGTAACTTATTACTTTGTTCCTTCCTTGCTATCAGTTATGAAATTGTCCCAAATGATTTGAGCCCATGCTATGAGAAAAGCTTTGATGCGACTAGCTTGGAAGTTCTCATTAAGTTGGAACTGTTGAGGAGTGTGTGATTGAGTGCCAATGGGACGGGTTCTGGCACTGCCATATATTGTCTCCATTTTGTGCATTGTTTCATTTTGGCTTGCCTTGCCATCATACTGAGAGGATGGCCAGGAGGCAGAGATTATATATTAGATGCTTTTTGTACTCCCACTGTTTCTAGCACAGTTTTAGATGACATATGAAGTACTCAATCCTCCTTCACTTCCTCTGCTTGACCAATAATCTCTCTATAGCTAATCCTCCCAGTACTTTTCCTATACATATTTGAACATATGGAAATATAGATATTATAAAATAAAAATTATATGTACATTTATGCAATACACACATATGTATATATGCACAGTTCTATAACATTTTGCTGTTTTTTACCTTATGTAGTAATAAATATGAACATAGACAAATTCTGGTTTTCACTATATTTCTGAAGAAATAAATGCAATAAAGTGACTTATAGAGGGAAAATAAAGGGAAAGAAAAAGATAATAAAATCTATGGAATAAAAGGTACAATATAAGAAGCTGTGCTGGTAAAGATACACTGGATTTAGCAATGTCATCTTGCTTTCTATTATTTCTTTTCTTTTCTTTTCTTTTTTATTTTCTAATTTTATTGGATTGATTAAGAGTTTTGAGGCAAAAATTTACTTTTACTTGAGTAATTTAGAATTTATACAAATATATATATTTTATTTTTCTGAGAGTTGCCATTAAATTATTATTTTAATTCTTCACTGTTTAAAGTATTACATATAGCATTATATATGTCTCCTTTTTCCCCATTGGCCACCCCCACCCCCCAGGAAATGCCCCCACCCCCCTAGTGTCTGAGTCCATTGGTTATGCTTATATGTATGCATACAAGTCCTTTGGTTGATCTTTTAGCCCCCCGCTCTGTCTTCCCTCTGAAGTTGGACTGTCTCTGGTTCTATTTTTGTTTATCAGTTTATATTGTTCATTATATTCTACAAATGAGTGAGATCATGTGATATTTATCTTTCTCTGACTGGCTAATTTTGCTTAGCATAATGCTCTCCAGGTCCATCCATGCTGTTGCGAATGGTAAGAGTTTCTTCTTTTTTAGAGCAGAGTAGTACTGCATTGAAAAGATGCATTTAAACTTATAAAATTTTACATAGATTTTTCATGAACAATCAGTGTTAATCTGTACATGGACAATTTCCACAGAATACAGGAACCTCCCTGCAGCTTGTTCCCTATTGCTCCTTAATGCCTGCCACACATTCCCAGGTTGCAGCCTGTCAAAATCAAAAGTAGAACGCAAAAATTAACGGAAATGTATATTTAGAGCCACACCAGAGGAAACTTTAAGGTGAGCCTAAACACCCTGTGGAGTCCATACACAAAGGGCTATTGTTTCCCTCAAACACTTGTTCTAGGTTAGTTTCCTGTGGCTACTGTAACAAATAATTACAATGAGGTGGCTTAAAACAACAGAAATTTGTTTTCTCACAATTCTGGAGTCCAGAAGTCTAAAATCAAGGAGCCAAAAGGTCACATCCCTACAAAACTTTGCAAAAGAGGTATCTTCTCACTTCTGGTAGCTGTTGGCATTCCTTGAACGTGGCCTGTTACTCCAGTCCCTGCTTCCATGATCTCATTGCTCTTTCCTGTTCTGTGTGTGTGTCTCAAAACTCACTCGACCTCTCTCATAAAGATACTTGTGATTGCATTTAGTATCACCTGATAATCCAGGATCACCCCCCCCCCCCCCAAATCTTTAACTTGATCACATCATTTCCCGTATAAGGTAATATTCCCAGGTTATGGGCATCTCTTCTGGGGCCATCATTCAGTCCACCACAAGACCCATTCGCTTAGATGACATATATTATTCAGATTAGTCAAGATACCAACCATGACTTACACACCCCCAATGATAATACAGAGCCAGTGCAGAGATATTAATCACTGCTTCAAAAGACTAAATGCAGCTCTACACCTAAAACCAAAAACCTATAACTTCTGTTAATTTTTACAATATAATGTCACTGAAATTGCTTTAACATATACCAGTGACTCACTACTTTTACCTCTCCTCCCCACTATTCCTTTGTGGAATGTATATTATTTATAATCAATAAACTCAAATGTGATTTTCTTACAATTAAATTTATTTTTTTTTTTAATTTCAAGGCACCAATTCTAAGCAAAGTAAGAAATAATTCTATCACCTCTAGGCAAACTTTGTCAAATAAAGTTTTTTTTTCATTTTCTTCTTTTCTGATTTAAGTATTAATAACCAGGCCTAGCAGAATAGTTAGTGGAGGATAAGGAGTGGGAATAGACACTACATACTTTTAAATATTTTTGGCATATAGAATTATAAGATAGTACTTAAAATTTTGTATTAAACTGTAAACTACTGAATGAAAATCTTTTGTTGTTAAAATAATAATTACTGAAATGGAAGTGTGTTGTTATTTTTTCATTCACTTGTCAACTGTTAAGTAGAAAGACATTGTATATTCATTTTTTTCTTTACTAAGATACATATTTCTTCCTTCAGCAATTCATTAAAATGAGTATCTACTACATTTAATATTACTCTGTAAGACATGGTTGCTACCTTCAATAAGCTTAGTCTTTAGTTAGTGAGTTGACATAAGGCTTTGAAAAATTAATAAACAAGGGCTTAAGAATAGTTAAGAACACTAACGAAAAACACATATGAACATAGATAACTTACTGTCACGCTGTTAGTTGCACAGGGAGACTATTAGTGGATTTCAAAGAGGGCAAGTCCATTCCCCCTTATAGAGAGCTAGAGGCCCGATGCATGAAATTCATGCAAAGGCCTTGGCTGCAGGCGGCCCTGGCCCCTGCCAGCCGCCACTGTGGCCAGGACCTCTGCTGCTTCTGCCTCGACCCCTGCCCACTGTGGCTTTGTCTGGAAGGAAGGACATTGGGAAGGATGTTCAGTCTAATTAGCATATTATGCTTTTATTATTATAGATAAGAGTGTTGGAAGCAAAATCTAAGCTGTACTTGAAATAAAACACTGGAGGACAGGATGTCTTTCTATGTGGATGAGTTGACAGAGCAAATGTAAAGAGATAGAAAATAGCTCAGAGACAGAAAATTTCCATAATTTCCCTTATAAAATTATTTTTTAAAGTGATACCATTCTAAATATAGGTATAGCAAACTATGCATAGCTCTCCTTTGAGATACATGGTGTCAACTTGATTGCCCCAGTCAGGATAAATCACAGTGTGTGCTTTAAAACCATCTATTTAGGTAGAAAAAAATGCAGTACAATAAAAGCTGCATTCAGTTTGGGGTGGTGCTGGTGAGAGAGGGGTGTGACAGAGATGTGATTTAGTCTAAATTCTAGGGCAAATCAAAGGGACTCCTGCCACTCTACCAAATGACTAAACTTAATGAGAATGTGTGTGCATACAGCTTCAAAGGCTTCAGGGACCTTTTAAGTTTGCCTTCTGCACTACATTTAATGGAATCAGTCTCTTAAGTCCCCAAATTGAAAACCTCTTACTGAACTTCATAAGTCGAATAATACTTTTCCAAAACCATTTCTCATGAAAAATTCTTTTTGAAAAGAATGTTTCTAACTCAAACTATGTGTTATCAAGCAGCCTAACTAATCATAAAATGACAGAGAAAAGAAACAAAAAATTACAAAATTAAATGCCTTTTATATGCCATTAAAAAGACAAGCAATACACTTCATGGGGATAAAAAACATTGGTAGGGAAAGGAGACAAATGCTAATGTGAACTTAAATACTAAAGTACAGGTCACCTAAAGGACTATGCTTATTGATGTAGGAATAAAATGGAGAGAGAAAACTCTTTTGTTGTAACTACACATTAAAACATTTCAGTTTGAGATGAAGGAGCCAAAATATACAGCAAAGTAACATTCGTTATTTTCCTAGTTGTTTTAAGTACTCTAGTTTACATAAAAAGTATTTAATAAATAGTTTTGTGGTTGAGAAAAAAAATGTCCAAGATAGCAATTATATAACCTAAAATAAAAAGTAAAGTCTCTATAAAGAAGAAAGTGAGATATAGCATCCCATTAGGATTATTCTTAGTAGTCTTACCCAACAGTAATTTATTTTAAAGCCAAATTGCAGTTTTTCACCTTGAGAACTCCATTATAATTCTTGTAGATTTACTGAAGTTCCGGTGCACGAAATTGTGCATGGGTGCAGTCCCTAGGCCTGGCCGGCGATCAAAATGTGAGCATCTGGCATGGAAGGGTAAGTCCTAGATGATTTCTGGGCCCTGGGCAGAACCTGGGCCCTCAGGACCCAGTGCACCCCCCTCTTCTTGAGTCGTCAGGTCCCTCCTGGCTCCCTCAGCATCTGGGAGCCAGGTGGCAGTCCCGTCCCACCCCCCTACTGCCACTGGTCACCGCCTGCAAGGCAATCGGTGGGGTGATCAGGCCCCTGCTCACACCTGCCTTGGCCTGGCAATGCCCACTCACCTGCTCCACCATCCCACCTTGGTCCACTCTCGCCGGGGCCCATCGGGGCCACCAGCACCTCCACTGCCGCCTGCTGCCAGTGCTGTGTCGCTGACGCCCACCATGCTCTGCACCACCCCCTGGTTGTCAGCTCATGTCATAGGGAGCAGTCGAATGCCCAGTCGAACTCCCAGTTGAGGAGACAATTTGCATATTAGTCTTTTATAATATAAGATTGTTTGCCATTTTTTTCTTTTGATTAGCCATTTAAAGTTAATATTTCATATACTTTGTGCAACAAGCAATGGGAAAATAGGAAGGTTAGCATAAATAGATCAGGTTTTTGCATATTCTTATCCTAGTTAAGAAAGGTAAATCTCTAATTTGAAACTAGTATAATGTTGGTTAAAAATAAATAATTATCAAATTTTAGTTCTTAATGTAATCAGTTTTTGTTTTTAGGAATAGAGTTGCATTTAGCCCTTTGAAGCAGTGATTAATATCTCTGCACTGGCTCTGTATTATCATTGGGGGTGTGTAAGTCATGGTTGGTATCTTGACTATCCTAAATAACATATGCCATGTAGGTAAATGGATCTTGTGGTGGACTGAATGATGGCCCCAAAAGAGATGCCCATAACCTGGGAATATTACCTTATACGGGAAATGATGTGATTAAGTTAAAGATTTGGGGGGGGGGTGATCCTGGATTATCAGGTGATACTAAATGCAATCACAAGTATCTTTATGAGAGAGGTCGAGTGAGTTTTGAGATACATACACAGAACAGGAAAGAGCAATGAGATCATGGAAGCAGGGACTGGAGTAACAGGCCACGTTCAAGGAATGCCAACAGCTACCAGAAGTGAGAAGATACCTCTTTTGCAAAGTTTTGTAGGGATGTGACCTTTTGGCTCCTTGATTTTAGACTTCTGGACTCCAGAATTGTGAAAAAATAAATTTCTGTTGTTTTAAGCCACCTCATTGTAATTATTTGTTACAGTAGCCACAGGAAACTAACCTAGATTTTTTTTTCTGTCTAAACTAACATTCTTTTGTGTCCTGTGTTATGATTGCAAGTTTCCATCTTCTTGTAGACCAAGATGAGGCAGGGAGAGGACACTTCATCCAGGCTATGCCAATCATAATATCGTTCCCTCCCTCACCCATATAGCCATGGTTGATTAGTCAGGATGCAAACAGGCCAAAACTTAGAAAAGTAGAATGCTTCTCTGGGGTTCTCCCCCTTCCCCCCACCCATTAATTTCAGAATTTCTAGTGTCATCTTCTCCAAGTGGCAAATGTGGTAGATGTGAGTCTAGGAACTCTGGTGACCATGTTTTCAGAAATCATGGGTGAGGCTAGGTGGATAGAATGCAGCAGCAAATAGCTACAGTGCCTGGATCAGAAATCCTCAGTACATGATTCTTATGTTACTATCCTTTCATTCATCTTGGCATCATCATGACTTAGTTATGTCAATCATATAGTAAATAGTTAATAAATATTTGCTGAAAAAGTTATGTATTTATATTAGTTCTATTTTCACTGTGAATTCTAGCTTTGCCCAACTATTTCAGAGCCTTTAAAAAGATCTCAACATTTTAACAGTAAACATAGATACTCAGGGAGATCCTAAGTGCAACAGTCTGAATTTATTTTTTCTAGACACTAATTTGAATCAGCTTTAATTCGGGCAATGCAGGAGTCACTAATGCAAAGTTAGAAATTGGGATAGAATACACTTTAAAAGTTTTCATAATCTTTAGTATTATTTTCATAAAAGTCTCAAGTAAGTTGATTTCTGGAGAGCAGTAGATAAAAGGAGTAAAAAGTATCAAGCTAAAAATGAAGATGACATTTGTTATCAATCTTAGAACCTCTAGTGTTTAGTTTTCTAATACTCTCAAACTTACATATGCTTACCCTTTTGAAATATTAAATTGCATTTTATCAAAAATTGAAAAGAGTAACAGTTGGGTGAGTGAGAATTCATATGAAAATGAAGTATGTTTTCTGAACTAAAATAATATGCAGATATTTTTGTTTTATAAATATGGACATTTGTTACTAAAACACAGATATAATGTGTTAAACTAAAAATTACATGGACAACCTGACATTTCTCACAGATCTTAAGTGATTATGAGTTAATCTACACTTAATAGACATTAGTTCTAACAAGATTCAGAGTTAGACAGTGATATATCTCTTCACCTGATCCATACTACTTCTTAATATACCATTGAGAGATGAGAGAAGAATTTGGTTACCAAGATGGATTTGATTACAAAGGTCTCAGCATGTTATTTTAATTTACATTTTCTTATCATAAAAAATTCTATATAAATCCAAATAAAATGTGCTCTACTGAATAAATTATATTTAAGCAAATGATTAAGTCACACCAAACTTGAAAGGTGGTAAGTTTACATTGACTGGATAATTTTATTTCTAAGATCTATGTTTTTTCCAAGCTTTCCATTATTGATATAGAACAGATTGTTTTATAGATTTGATGAATGATATTTTGGATTAGGGAATAATTTTCCTTCTTCCAGTAACAGTTAACTTTATAAACTCTGGCATTTTCTTACTTACTAGCAGAGAATGTCTTAAAAAATACAGCAACCCCAACAACAAAACAAAAAACAACAACAAAAAGCTTCCAACATTATGTTCATTACATAATATTAAAAGAAAGTGTATTATAGGTATGGTTTTCAACTTCTCATTTAGACTTCATTATTGGAAGTGTATAGATATTATCAAAACATTAAATCAATATGAGTAATGTTTTCTATTTTAAGTAACATACATTCATTAATTATACCTACTAGGACACACATATCTGATATTTGCTATAAAGGAGGGAGAAAAAGAAGAGAACTGTGAGAAATACCAGCAAGAGATATATTAGAAAACAAACACATTCCTAACTGTATCTCCTATTAATATAAAGAAAAGGAAGGAAAACTTGTTATCTTCCATAATAGTGATTATTTACTTATTATTAAATAATTGAGTTTTATTAAATATTTACTTAAAGTAACACACTACTATGTGCAGGAGAATGATTGGCAGAAAAGTAAAATATGGTAGCACATTCTTTCAATAGAATCCTACCTGAAACAGTACACTACAATGATTTTGTGCACTTAAGTTCATAAATATTTTTGTAATGAACTTTGTGATTATTTATTGAGTGCATATATTGCAGTAGGCTTGGGGAATGATAAACTAAAAAAACAAAAACAACCCTTTAGTACAGTATTAAAGCTAATAGTAAATGGTAGCCATAATCTCTAATATAATCTTTAGAAAATTTCTCTCTAGTTTTATTACAAAACCCACAAATTCCTGTATACATCATAAACTTATTTTGTGCATAATGCTGTATCATGTTCAGCATGCTTTCCAAATTGTAAATTCCATGGGTGATATATATATTTTTTTCAGATTTAGAAAATCTGGATGATGCTAATTATAGTTTTCATCTTTTTAAATTGATATTGTTTGATATTTCATTTCACTTTTAAGCACCATTTTCTCTGTTTTGAAGCAGCATTCTTTGCTTTGATTGTGTTAATGGTATAACATGTTTTTCTCTGAGTGATTTAAAATTTTGTGCTCATTCTTTCTACAGTATGTTTAGTTATGTATTTGTTTCTTTCAATGTGTGTGATGGTATCTCAAGACAATTTACTGTCATTTCCATGTCTGATGTTGAGTTCAATTTCTTCCACTGGTTGTGAAGAAGTGACAAACCTTCTCCTAAGTAAGATCAGTCCTGATTTTGCTTTGGAAGTAGATCTGGAATAATCACTGTTTTCCACAGTGAAAAATGCAATGAAAATCAATACTCCAGAGAGTTTTAGAAAGTGAAGCAGCTCTTAACTTCTCCAGCTGTGGGGCTGAGTCACCACAGTAGATGAACACTCTCTGTCAGGTCTATGGAGCCATGAAGATTGCCTTTTGTGGACATTTAACCTGAAGCATGTGTGCTTTGCTTTGCTTAAAAAATGCTTTCAAAAATGTTCTTATACTTCAAGATTTTACTTCAGTAAGTAAGTGTGGTTCAAAATTGAGAATTTTACAGGACTCGATAATTTTGCTCACATATTCACATATTGCAAATTTGATGTTGTAATTAAAAAAGCCTTGCATTTAGAAAATTTTAGTCATAAGCATTGCTAAATGGGGAAAAGTTAAAAATTCATATAAAGGATTCTTTTCTGCAGTAGAATCTTTGAACATTTTCTGTGATTTCTTTTTTTTTTTAGTTTTAAGGTACAAGCATTACAGAACAAATATAAATCAACTTTGTTATTTTGAGTAAACCAAATATGATAGAACAAAATATAATATTTATACTTTTGTAGTTACATTTTTAGAACAGATGATACAAAAGATGATAATGTAAAAATGTTTCTTTCATAGGCTTGGTAACCTGTAACTCCTCTACTGAGAAAACAAAGCATTGAATGACATATCATATATTTCTGGTTTGGTAGTTATCATTGTTACTGATTTTGATAAATTACCTGAAATTTCCCTGCAATTTCTCTTGGAAATGGATCATTATTTCTGGTTCTTGGCAAAACCAATTGATGACAGATTTCTTGATGAAGTCATTAACACAAGTTGCATGCTAGGAAATTTCCAATAAATGGATTAATTGAGAAATACTTATTTTACTTAATGAAAATGTTATGCATCATTAAAATTATCCAATACGCCTTCTTTGTGTTTTGGAATTTTCTTAGATATAATTGAGGAAACGCTACTATGGTTGAACTCTATTCAATAAATTTATTCTAGGGCAAGCCAAATATAAAGTTTGATAAAATGAAGAAGTAATCAGCTGATTACTCTGTGTGCAAAATTTTAAAAGTTTAACCACTGGGCAGCATATGCATCTCAGATGAAGAGCCTGGAACCATACATAACTATGCAGGGTTGTGTGACCCCTAAAGAGCAGAGAGTCTGCAGGGCCCACAAATCTACAACAAGGGCCTCAGAACACCACTGCTGATCAATGGCCTTAAAGAAGGCATATATTTTTCTTATCAAATAATCATAAAGAAAACACTAGTCTTTAGCCACATCAAGATTTTTTGTTAGTGTCTTCTATCTTGTCTTCTAAAACAAATTTTTAGTGATAAAAAGTTTAATCCATTTGTGGTGAGCTTATTGCTAGAGAACTTGGCATATAATATTGGAAATTAATGCAATCTTTTCACCAAGCAATTTGTGACAGTATAAAAATATAATATTCTTATACTAGCTATTATTTCTGAAAACTTTTCTTAAACATTTAAACAGAATAAAACAGCAATATACATAAATATATTCATATCAGTGTTATCTATAAATTCAAATACTTCAAAACCTGAATTATTTATTATACTAGAGGCCTGGTACACAGATTTGTGCACAGGTGGGGTCCCTCAGCCTAGCCTGAAGGGATCGGGCCTAAACCGGCTCTTTGAAATCCCCTAAGGGGTCCTGAATTGTGAGAGGACGGTTCTTAAGTGACACACCCGGAATCAGGCTCCCTCCTCTCTGGTTCCCGGTGCGTTGCCCTAGAACTGCAGCTGCCAAGTCATCACAGCTCAGCAGCTCCTGTGTTGAGTGTCTTCCCCCTGGTGGTCAGTGAGTATCACAGCTACTGGTTGGAGCATCTGCCCCATGGTGGTCATTGTGCATCATAGCCATCGGTCCAATGGTCGAACGGTTGGACAGTTGCTTAGGTTTTTATATATATAGACTAGAGGCCCTGTGCACAAAAATTTGTGCCTTCGGGGAGGAGTCCCTCAGCCTGGCCTGTGCCCTCTCGCAGTCTAGGACTCCTCGGGGGATGACCACCTGCTGCTTAGGCCTGCTCCCCGGGGGGATCGGGCCTAAGCTGGCAACCAGACATCCCTCTGGCAGCCTGAGAGCCCTCCAGGGATGTCCAGTTGCCAGCGGGGAGCAGGCATAAGCTTCAGTCGAACATCCTTAGCGCTGCTGAGGGGGCACGAGAGGCTCCCATCACCACCACTGTACTGGCAGCCATCAGCCTGACTTGTGGCTGAGCAGAGCTCCCCCTGTGAGAGCACACTGACCACCAGGGGGCATCTCCTGCATTGAGCGTCTGCCCCCTAGTGGTCAGTGTGTGTCATAATGACCAGTCATTTCCAGTGGTTGTGCTGTTAGAGTCAATTTGCATATTACCCTTTTATTATATAGGATAGAGGCCTGGTGCATGGGTGGGGGCCAGCTGTTTTGCCCTGAAGGGTGTCCCAGATCAGGGTGGGGGGCCCAGCTGGGGTGCCTAGCCAGCCTGGGTGAGGGGCTGAGGGCCATTTTCAGACTTACCACACCCCTTCATGGTGGGGGTCCCTGCTAAAGTGCCTGGCCAGCCTGGGTGAGTGGCTGAGGGCTATTTTCTGGCTGGCCACACCCCCTTCAGGGAGGTGGGGGGGGTCCTGCTGGGGTGTCTGGCCAGTCTGGGTGAGGAGCTGATGGCTGTTTGCAGGCTGGCCAAGCCCCCCAGTGTGGACCCTCACCCCATGAGGGTGTGGCCATCCTGGGTGAGGTGCTGATGGCTGTTTGCAGGCTGGCCACAGCCCCCAGCCACCCAAGCTCCCAGTGGAGGCTGGCTGGAAGCAGGTATCTGGGATTTATTTAGCTTCTATAATTGAAACTTCATTGCCTTGAGCAGAGGCCACAGCCGGCCAGGGCAGGCAGGAAGCTTGGTTTCCTCCATTGCGAGGCAACCAAGCCTCCTGCTTGCTGCAGCTCCGTGGCTGCCGGCCGTCATCCTGGTTAGGTTTATTTGCATATAGGCACTCTAATTGGCTGGTGGACGTGGCTTGGGGTATAGCGGAGGTGTGGTTAATTTGCATGTTTCTCTTTTATTAGATTAGATAGCAGATTGACATAGAAAATAATGATACATAAGTATTATTATTGTTATTATTATTGTTTTCATCCATTATAAAGTGAAGAATATTGTCCTAAGTATGAAAAAAATCATGGTATAATTTTAACTAGAACAAATCAGAATATATATTATATTCATTTATCCTTTTAGTTCCAAAACTATTTATTACATGTGTAATGTTTGGCCAGTTCTTGTAAAAAATGAAAAAAAAGCAGTGAACAAAATGTCTATATTTTTTTTTTACAATATGGAGCTTTTAGGCTCGTGGAAGATGCATATGAGAAAAAATATGGTTACACAGAGTTAATTAATTACAACAGCATTGAATAATACTAGGAGTAGTTACAGGGTACTCTAATTGGTGATCAGAATAAACTTACTGAGCCTAGGCTATAGACAGGGATTTTGTAGGAGTGTTAAACTATAGAATGAATAGAAGTTTGCCAGATGAAGGACTATGAAACAAGAGTGTTCAAGATACAAGAAAAATCATGTGAAAAGGCCCAGTAACAATAATAATTTCAAAAATTTTGAGGACAGAAAGGTCAGATGACTGCAGTGCCATTATGGATGCACCTATATAAAAAAAAAATCATAGCCATGGTCAGTGTGGCTCAGTTGGTTGAGTGTCATCACATGTACCAAAAGGTTGCCAGTCTGATTCTTGGTCATGGCATATGCCTGCTTTGTGGGCTCCATCCCCTGTTGGGGATGTGGAGGCAGCAGATCCATGATCTACTCTCACACAGATGTTTCTCTTTCTATCTCCCTTTCCCTTCCTCTCTCTCTAAAATCAATTAAAATATATTTTTTTAAAAAATAAGCAAAACCTGTATCTTGTCAAGGAGTTAAAATGTAATTGGCAAAAACTTTGAAAATAGAATTTTGAGAAATCTCTTTTTGAAAGAGAAAACTAAAGCATAATAGATAATGACACCTTAACTCTTCAATTATATCTATATTTGAATGGTAAAACTCAGTCTCCTAAACATATATTAAGTAACTTTTAAAGTTCACTAACTCCATTTTTTAAGACATTAAACAAACACTTTCTGCAACATAATTCCAAAGCTTTATAGTTTATTTTCTCAGTTGTAATAAAAATTTTATCTAAAAAGTATATATTTTATAACCATATTATATTTATAAGAAAAAGTATACTTATAGAAGATTTGAAGAATCTAGTCACCTTGAAATCAAACCTTTCTAATAGAATTACAGGACTCAGCTGAGTGAGGGCTAAGAATCATGATTACACTGGCCTACTGTGAATTTCAGAAATGCAGAAGCAATGAGGGTTATTGTTCTTTTTCTTAATTTACATCCTATTTAAAATTTAACGATGCTAAATATACTTATTTTTCATGTATTTGAGGTGCACTATTTCATTTACTTTGAAAATATAAGCAGGCCTAGCTGGTTTGGCTCAGTGGATAGAGTGACTGACAGCAGACTGAAGGGTCCAGAGTTGCGGGCTTAATCCCCAGGAGGAGGCATACAAGAGGCAGCCAATAATGATTTGCTCTCATCATCATCATCATTCTCTCTCTCTCTCTCTCTCTCTCCCCTCTCTGAAACGAATAAAAATACATTTTAAAAATATATAGGCAGTAGAGCACTTTGCTTTAAGAAATACAAATTCATTCTATAAATTTGATAAAATGTCAAAGTAAATTTTTTTTTATATTTTTTAAATTGACTTTTTAGAGAGAGAGGAAGGGAGAGGGAGATAGAGAAATATTGATGTGTGAGTTAAACATCAATTGGCTGCCTCCTGCACACCAACCATTGAGGATTAAACCTACAACCTTGGCACGTGCCTTGACCAGGAATCAAATCGTCAACCTTTCAGTGCACTAGACAATGTCCAACCAACTAACTGAGCCAGCTGGCCAAGGTAAAAGTAACTGTTATTTTTAGACCATAGAAAGTTTCTGGCATTTTAAGAAGATTATTTTTTTTTCTATTTATATATGAAAAGCAGCAATGTTTGTGCAAGAAGCTTTATTAAACAGGTATTAAAATACACATAAATATATGAGTAAACTAATCTAGAAGGGGATGGCATTAGGACTAAGGAAAATGAGGACAGAAATTTTTGTAGTTATCAAGCAGTTGTCAGAATTTTGCAATCATATAAAAAAGGCTGCTATTTGTGGCTTTGCCAATGAAGTTAAAAGTTACTTTTTGATGTATTTGCAAAATAATATCATTGTTCATCTGTATATGTAAATATAGAACTATGGAACAAAAATTTGTTTCTTTACATTTGAAGTTTTATAAAGTCAAATTTAATTTCTAGATTTTTCAGAGAGATGACAACTACTTCTAAGAGTGTAGTATTTAATTAGAAAAAAAGGAATTTAAAAAATACTTGAAACAAAAGAATTAAAGATTACGCTTCCCTCTATATATGGGCATAATTCCCTTTAAGATTAGTGGGAGTTATGTTTGCACATTAAGGAAAGACTATAAACTAAACTTCAATTTCAAACATTTTCTCAAAGCACTTCATGAAAGCTTAACTAGAGTGGCTACATGCTTTTCACCCACACTTATGCACAAACACTTCCAAGGGGACCATACTTACTTTAAAAACCTAAAATCCAGAAGCATGTTACATTAACCAAGTTCAATAAAAGTCAACCACAAATGGAATGCAAAGTATGTTTTCAATCTTTCTGTAATCACTTCTGAATGGGAAAGAGAACCACCTGGGGCTGAAAATGTATTACCAGTCATTTTCATAATGCAATTATTTGAAAAATATAACTACTGAAAAATGCCATTGACACAAAATGCCAACTATATATATAAATACACATGCACATACTGTATAACTATATATATAAATATAAGTTTGGATTACATGGACAAACTTTCAATTACATGGACAGATAAATATTGTGTAAATATAAGGGAAGAGATAAACGCCCCTTATCTCTTTCAAGCAATGCCATTGTTGCTTGAGTCACTTAGAATAATTGATAATTATCTACATATTATTCATGCATGGAAAATCTTATAATCAGGGGTAATAGAGAAGTGACCTTCAAGTTTATGGCAAATTTAGTTCTCTAGATAAAATCTCTATCACCTCGAAAGGGTAGATGACATTTCAATATTCCCTAAGTGGTGCTATGAAATTTTTCTTCTTTCCTCTTTCTTCCTAATTTCCAGAATTTTTTTTTTGTTATATTTAAAGCTATAGATGTACTTAATGTCCTTGTGGAACTCATCTTTTCCCATAGTAAAAAGGTGAAAAAATACCATGGGCATCTTGCAAAAGATCAAGAATGACAGAATGTTACCACCTTCCTTATTCACATTTGCAGGGAAGGTTGAAATTAAGTAGTCTGAAGCAATTTATTAAATGTCTACTAATGCTTTCTAATGTTCTGACCACTGAAGGCAATACAAAAAGTAGCTTATAATACATAGTTTCTTCCATATGCTATTCATTTGTAGTAAATGAATATACATGAAATAGAGACTAATAAAGGATTAAGCTAAGTCATAAAATGATAAAGACAAGTGTTTGACAATTAGGGAGATGAATGTGACCTTTAGTAGTCAAGAAATAATGTGTGGCCCCGCTGGTGTGGCTCAGGTGTTGCGCATCGACCTATGAACCAGGAAGTCATGGTTTGATTCCGAGTTGGGGAACATGACAAGTTGCAGGCTCTATCCCTAATGTGGGGTGTGCAGGAGCAGCCAGTCAATGATTCTCTCTCATCATTGATGTTTCTATCTCTCTCTCCCTTCATCTCTGAAATCTATGGCTTTTTAAAGAAATAATTTGTAAATTAGGTAGTTCTCCTCAAATAGGAGAAAACTAAGTAGTGGTTTGAGAAAGGAATGGTATGGCTTTAGTGAGTTATCAGCCTTTTTGAAAGAAAGCATGTGTTGGGGAGCATCATATAATGGGAAATATGGAGACAGGTAAGAATAGGAATGATTATGAAAGGGCTTGAAAAAGAGAGGCATTTGAGAGAAAATAGGGAGACAATGGAAACACATTACATTGTTTAATCATTTCACCTAGAAGTATAAGAGAAAATATGATTGGATAGGGTAAGGTTGGAAACAGAAAAAAATAAAAACAATCATTATTATCTGGATATGATACAATGAGATCCTGGCCTCAGTTGGAATTCATGGTAATTGCCAAAGTATGGGAAATACATGTCCCTGATTGGCTGTTAATTAAGAAATGCTATGTTGGTATTCTTAAGCAAGATAAATGAGTTTTAAAAACTTTATGTAGATTCAGAAGCATGATGAGATAAAAAATCCATGAGATTGTAGGAGACATTTTTTAAAAAATACCTTACAAAATGATGTGCAGGCTACGATGTCTCAAACTCTAGCTGCAGTGCACTGTTTGATTTGCTGCCCGAGTTGATTACTAGTCACAAGTATAAGCATTGTGATTATTAGTCACAAGAGCAAATTGTTCTTTTGGATAGAGAAGATTTGTAGGGTTTTTTATGCTAAAATTTACATTTGAGAATGGAACTCCTGAGATAGGATGAAAGAAATACTACAGAGTGAAAAATATTAATACATCAAAGGCAAAAGAGAAATAAAAACTAAAATAAGAAGTAGAAAATGAAAGTCAAGAGAGCAATAAAATTTTTACTTAAGTTTGGAAACTCTGAGCATCCTGAAGGTATAAAGAAGGCATGAAGATAGAGCAGAAAAAGCCCTGACCTAGAACAGACACCAGGTCTATCAATGTCTGTGTCTCATTTGGCTGGGCAAGCAGGGGTAAAAGCAACTGCCCTTCAGTAAACTAAGAAGCCTAAACTAGTTGATTTTAAAATAGTATTTAATTTTTAGTGAATGTATAAATTGCATATATCATTATTAGTTGATTTCTAATTACCCTGTTTTCATAAAGACTTAACACCTATAAGAAACAGAAATGCATCCAGGTTGGTTTGGATAATAAATTAGAAATAAATGTCCAGGGAAGTAATAGAGACATGAAAATCTCAGCAGACACATAACTGAGTCTCATGAGAAGGGGAAATATCACTCCATCACTCAAAATACAACAGGCCTTTCAGTAACCTAAAGCATGCTGCTGACACGCAAACCTATCTGTGGGTTGCTAAGCTTGTGACTTAGAGTCTCCCTATTTGCTTCTGATTAGCAACTAAACTCTCCAAGTCTTTTCTAATTGGAGAACTAGAAACTGCTGAATTATATCTACTACTCTCATTATTGTATCAATTTGTAATTTATATTTTGCTAATATCTGTTACTGTGCCCCCTCCTTCTCTGTCCTTTAATACACCCTCCATTTCTTTTAGTATTCTGTACTTTAAAATTTATAAAAAAGAGCTGACTGGTTTGGGCAGTTATCATGATTCACTATAAAGTACCATTGTGGTATTGTAGTGGATCTCACAGATCAATGGGTCAGCTTATGAGTGCCAATCCTTCTTATTTTGGCCAGCATAGAGAGGCTGTGTCCTCCAGAGCATGAAAACCAAAATGTGCAAACTCTTCAACAGAGATTTGTGATCATGGCGTAAAACATGAGGCTTATGGGAAAACTGAAGTTATAACAGGCAAAAATATGTGATCTGTGCATTATAGGCCCCCTTGGTTTATTCTAAATAAAAATATAACAATTACCATGTATTAGACACTTATCGGTTTTCAAACAATGTTGACAAATTCAAGAATATTAACTATATTTTCACAGTAATTCATATGCCAGTGTGTTTTATTTATACTATGTTTGAAATAGAAAAACAGATTAAATTTAGAGTGGTTTTCTGAACTGGTCAAGACAAAAGAGCTGTCATTACACAGAACTGAGATTCCAAGCCCCATTTTTTTGACCCTAAATGCTTACTGCTCTACTTGTCTCAGAATCCCACCACTCTTTCATCCTCCTCTTCCTTATCAAGGGTGTAAAGACACTAGTAGATGTCATGAAGTATATTATCTACTCTAAGGTAATATTGTGATTTGGTGACAAGAAAGTTACTGAGATTTATGAAGGTCCTTGAGAACAACTAGATATTATTAATCATCTTTGGGCACACTCCAGTGAATACCTCATAGATTTTATCCATTATACTGTTTGCTAACATGCCTATTATATGAATAAAATAATAAAGTCAGAAAAAATATCAGAAATCTACATGGCAATCATCTTAAAGATTTGGGGAATTGATGACATTTCTGGATACCAGTAGACAATGAAAAGCAGAGCATCTGTCAAATTTCAAAGATAGTTAAGGAAAAAGTAGTTAAAGAAAAAAATACAAATAAAAGATAAAATCAAATACCTAGGAATGCATTTAACCAAGGAAGTAAAAGACCTGCAGTCAGAAAATTATAAGATTCTGCAGAAAGATACTGAAAAAGATATAAATAAATAAAACCATATACTGTGCTCAGGGATTGGATTAGGTAACATCATTACAATGTCCATAATACCCATAGCAATCTAAAGATTCAATCCAATTTATATTAAAAAGAAATCAGTGGCATTTTTTTACAAAACTAGAACAAATAATACAAAAATTTATATGAAATCACAAAAGACCCCAAATATCCACAGCAAACTTGAGAAAGAACAAAGTTTGCAGTGCTATGATACCTGACATCAAACTATACTATAAGACTATAGTTATCAAAACACCATGTTGTGGCCATAAAAAATATATAGTTCAATGAAAAACAGAGATAAATCATTTCTATATGTTCGATTAATCTTTGACAAAGAAAGCACTAACATACAATGGGTAAAGACAATCTATTCAATAAATAGGGTTGAGAGAATTGGACAGATACATGCAAAAAAGTGATGTGCTATTTCATTTTTTAGTAGCAAATATGTGTATAGGGCATCTTATTAAAATGTGAGGCATATTTGAAAAAATAAAGAAATAAATAAAATAATAAGACAGTTTTAATAATGACAACTGTATTAGTTTTCTTGGGTTGCTATAGCGAAGTACCAAAACTTGGTCACTTAAACAACAAAATTCTATTTCTTCACAGATCTGGAAGATAGAAGTCCAAGATTAAAGTTTTAGCAGAGTTGGTTTCTTCTGACACCTCTCACCTTGGCTCATAAATGGCTGTGTTCTCTGTGTCTTCACATGATCTTCCCTCTGTGTATGTCTGTGTCTTGTCTCCTCTTCTTATAAGAGAACCAGTAATATTGGCTTATGGCTAACTGTATACTCATTTACACCTAAATACCTCTTTAAAGTTCCTAGATCCCTAAGGTCACATTTTGAGGTGCTAGACTTTAGCATATGAATTTTTGGGGGATGCACATTTAAGCCCATAATGGTAGCCATATAAGGAATTGGGCAACGTTATTCCAAGCAATAAGGACAACACTTATAATTTGCTTAACATGTCAAATAGCAAGAAGGCTGCTGTGATGGGAGCATAGCAGGAAGTATGGCAGGTAATGAGATTGAATTGGTCACCAAGAGCCAAATCACATAGGGCCTTAGAGGGCATAGAAAGGAGTTTTAATTTCACTTTATTTACAAGAGAAAGCAAATGTAGGTATAGAAGCAGAATGTAATCTGAACTGAGCAATAATAGGCCCTCTGGCTTCTCTGTGAACAATAAAGCACAGGGTAACAGAAAGAGCAAGGTCTCTTAGAAGTTGCTTCAGTAATTAGTCCAGATAAAAGAAGCTGCTGTGTTGAACGAGGCAGCTGTAAAACTTGGTTAGCACTGGTCAGATTACACACTTGAAAAAAATTTTTTGAGGTATAGTCAGTGAGGCGTAAAATAGAATAGATGTTATGTGAGAAGAAAAGGAATTAAAAATAAAAATAGTCATTCAGTTTTGCCGCAGCTTTTAAATTAGAGACAGAAAAGTCATGCTGGGTTACGACAGAAAATTTAATAAGGATATAAATGTGTAAGTTGTACAAAAGTAGATTTAATATCAGTTTAGGAAATTTATTTCAACTAGAATTTTTAAAATGACAGTAAGTTGTCTTATGGGAAAATTGATATCTGTCATGTGAATTGGGCAAATTGAACAAGGTGGGAGGTTAGATGACATCTAATCCTTTTCCATTTTAGGGTTGTATGATTGAAAGAAATCTTTCTAGGGAAAATATCAGCAATGATTTGTGGGCTTATAAATATAAACAATTATTATGATTTAACCATCACAAACTATTGATATTAGTGCTTTGGGGAACAAATTCTAATGGATAAATATCATCAATGCAATTGGATTTCAAGTCAAAATTTTAATTTCTAAAATATATCATGAAAACAGTTTTAATTAAAGCATTATTGAGTATGTAAATGTGCATTTCATTTCAGTGTAAGGAAAGTTGATCTATTTCTCAAAGTAATATTCATGGCAAATTACTTGTTGAGAAATCTGAGCTCTATAGGTCACAATCTCATTTTAATTACTATTAAAACTTCCATCTGATACTATTAATTAATGAACTTAGCCAAAAGAACCAAGATTCACTGTGGCCCCAGGGTGGAATGTTAGAGTTTTTTTTTTCTTTCTAAATTTATTTTTTCTCATTACCATTTATCCCCTCTATGTATGCCATCTTCCACCTTCACCCACACCCCTCCCCATCCTGCAATCACCACGCTGTTTTCAATGTCCATGAGTTCTCGTTCTCTCTCTCTCTCTCTCTCTCTCTCTCTTTAATGGACTTAATATAAGGAAGACATAATAGTAAATGCGCTCTTAGTTAGGTAATGATGGAAGGGTGGACCTTTTGCAAACCTTCCATCCTATATAATAAGAGAGGGATATGCTAATTAGCCTGGATATGGTAATTAGTCATGACCAGATATGCTAATTAGTCACAGCCAGTATGCAAATTGATTATCACTCAAACACACAAGATGGCCACTCCAATGTGGTCAAAGATGGCTGCCAGAAGATGGCCAGGAGGGGAGGGCAGTTGGGGGTGATCAGGCTGGCAGGGGAACAGTTAGGGGGTGATCAGGCTGGCAGGCAGAAGTGGTTAGGGTCAATCAGGCAGGCAGGCAGGCAAGTGGTTGGGAGCTAGCAGTCCTGGATTGTGAGAGGGCAGTCAGACATCCCTCGAGGGGTCCCAGATTGGGCTTAAGGACACCCCCACAGTGCACGAATTTCATGCACCGGGCCTCTAATATATATATACATATATATCTGAACACACACTTAGAATATGTAAGACACACTAATTATGCTATGTTTATAGAATCTCAGATACCCTGAAATGTGGATCTTTGCTTTGCTTCATTTTTTTCTTTGCTTTCCTTTCTTATGAAAATAAAACAGACAATAAAGTCACAAAATACAAATAAAAACAACTAGGCTTTCAACAAAAGACATAATTTAATGGTCTGTCAAACTTGGTAGACAGAATAAAAGCTCTTCAAATAAACAAAGATCCTGCAAACTTTGGTTGTCAATATCACCCATTGGTCAATGTCTAGAGAATTTGAAAAATAAGAACTGGAATTTTCTGATTTCTCCATGCTCCAGTGGGTATCTTTTCTTTTTCTTTTTTTTTCTTTCTTTTTAAAAAAGTTTATCTTTATTATTGAAAGTATTACAGATGAACTATCTTTTCCCACAGTTGACCACATCTACCCATTCCAGATCCCTCCCCTGCCTTCCCTGCACTAGTGTTTGTCCATGGGCTAAACATATATATTCTTTGGTTAATCTCTTCCCACCCATCTCAACTCCTTTCCCTCTGAAATGTATCCCTCTGTTTCATATTTCAATATCTCTGGATCTAATTTGTTCATCAGTTTAATTTTTTCATTAGATTCCACATATAAGTGAGGTCATGTGATACTTGTCTTTCTCTGATTCACTTATTTTGCTTAACATAGTACTCTCTAGGTTCCTCCATGAGGTCTAGAAGGAGAAGAGATCCGTCTTTTTTGCAGCTGAAGATTATCCTATTGTGTAAATGTACTGCCATTTTTAATCTATCCATCTACTTATGGGCACTTGGGCTGTTTCCAGATCTTAGCTATTATAAATTAGCCATGAACATAGGGGTGCATCCATTCTTTCTGATTGGTGTTTCTGTTTTCTTAGGATATATTCCTAGACATGGTATCACTGGGTCAAATGGCAGTTCCATTTCTAATATTTTGAGGAAACTCCACACTGTTTTCCATAGCTTTTGTACCAGTCTGCACTCTCACGAGCAGTGTACTAGGGTTTCCTTTTCTTCACATCCTTGCCAGCACTTGTTTCTTGTTGATTTATTGATAATAGTCATTCTGACAGGTGTGAGATGGTACCTCATTGTAATTTTTATTTGCATCTCTTTGATAATTAGTTATATTGAGCATTTTTTCATATGTCTCTTGGCCATTTGTATGCCCTTTTTGGAGAAGTGTCTATTCAGGATTTTTGCCCAGTTTTTAATTGAGTTGTTGAGTTGTATGTGTACATTCTATATTTTTGAAATTAACCTTTTATCAGATATATCATTGCAAATATGTTCTCCCTACAGTGGGTTATCTTTTCATTTTGATGCTGGTTTATTTTGCTGTACAGAAGATTGTTTGGTTTGATGTAGTCCTGTTTGTTTATCTTTTTCCTGTGTTTGTCTTGCCCTAGGTCAGTGGTCGGCAAACTGCGGCCCCTTAAGTGTGGCTCTTCCACAAAATACCACATGTGAATGCGCAAGTACAGTGCAACTGAAACTTCGTGGCCACACTCAAGGGGCCAAAGAGCCACATGTGGCTCGTGAGCCGCCATTTGCCGACCACTGCCCTAGGTATTGTGTTAATGAATGTTCTGATATCTGGTATTTTGCTGCCTACATTTTCTTCTAGAATTTTAATGACTTCACTGCTTACATCTTGCTCAAATATTTTCAAGAACACAAAAGTTTTTAAGAGTGTTTTGTTTTTGCTTTGCCATGGAAATAATCAATACAAGCTCTATTTCAAAAGATTCACTCTTACAGTTAATTATGTTACCTTTACAGGAAAAAGTAGTTAAAAACAATAGACTACATATTTGTAAGAAAAAAGTATTTTTTAAAAGTGGGTCACATTTTAACCTCCTATGTGCATACAAACAATTGAGCTCACTTAATAAAGCCTTCTATAACTTTGGAACAGAACTTTCCTCCAAGGGTTATACAAATTATTAATTTCAATAATATTTTACATTCGTGATTATAAACATCCTGTTTAAAAGCAAAGAATAATGCATTGAGGCACAAAGACACTAATATAAATGTATTATTTTTAAATTCTATGTTGGCTAATTTTATTGAAATTGCTTAAACTAATTAAAATATGAACAAAATAGCTATATCTTTAAACTATAGTTGCTATCTTAACTAATAATAGATAAACATGTAAATTGACCTTACCTTCACTACACTAACCAGCCAATCAGGAGAGTATGCAAATTAACCTAACAAAGATGGCGGTTAATTTGCATACGTAGGCTCCAAGCGGTGGAGCGAAGCCTGATGGGCCCAGAGGCTCGAGCAGCTATGGCCCCTTGGCCGGTGACGCAGCGAAGGCTCACGGCTCCAGGACCGGCTCCCGGCCAGAGAGAAGGCCTGGGTGCCTGGTGCCAGAGGAAAACCGGTGCCAGCAGCCAGGGGAAAGGAAGGCCTATTGCACGAATTTCTTCATGCAACAGGCCTCTAGTTATAATGATAAGATGTTGAGGTACCATGTCACTGATAATAGCTATTAGAAAATCAATATTATGTCTCCCCAAAGAAAATATAATTGGTGTAATAATTTGGAAACTCAATTATATAAGTTATGAATCATGAAGACTTAACTAAATGCATTTATTTTTAAACTATTGTTTATTTATTTTTAAAATAAATGCCTTTTATAAGCAAGAATACATATTACTGATTTTTCATGTAAACATACAAACTTAGGAATTTAATCAGGTTCTATAGAAACATAGTAACTATAGTTGCTATTTTTTCTTTCAACATTTTGAGATGTGAAATATATTGTTACTGTTATTGATTTTTTCTATTTATCATAATATTTTATGACAACTTCATAATTTTTTATACCATTTTTTTACAATTACAGCTATGCAAGCAATTATAACTGAAGTGTTTAAAATGTATATGGCACTTTTCATCTTATGTGAGTTATAACTAATTAAATAAGTAATTAGTCCATAACATCTCTGAAGTGGTGTGCAAGCATTAATTTAAGTTAATTATAAAAATTTAGAAAGTAAACATTATACTAAAGATATGTAAACACAGCAAGATGATCTAGTCAGATGGAAGAAATTCCAATATGTTTCCAATTAATCTGCTAGGAAATACTGTAAGTGTGTAAAAGAGGAATAACAAAACCATAAACAGGAATAAAGACAAATAGCTGAAAGTTCCTTTAGTGTGTGTGTGCATTTGTGCCTTGGTGTGTGTAAATATACACAAAATAATGGTACTTTTATTTGAAAATACTTTATCATAATTGTAGCAGTGAAACAGTTATGTCTAATTACTAAAAAAGTTGGTCTCTGCCCCAGTCGGGTGGCTCAGGTGGTTGCAGTGACATCTGTTGGTTTGACTCCCAGTCAGGCACATACCTAGGTTGCAGGTTTCATCCCCCAGTGAGGCACATAGAGGAGGCAACCCATGGGTTTCTCTCTGGCATCAATGTTTCTCTCTCTCCCTCTCTCTTTCTCTCTTTCCCCCTTCCTATCTCTCTAAAAATCAATTAATGTATCCTTGAGTGAGGATTAAAAATGACAATAAAAAATAAAAAACAAGTCACCTAATATGTCAATCTTGAGCAGGACACAGCAAATCAATACTGAAAAAATGTCTATCTTTAACTTAGTAAATCTCACATGACAATACATACCCAAGGGTATATTGTCATTAGCACCCTCTACCAGCTGCTCTGTGTCAGCAAATTTTGGTGATATTTAATAATGAGAAAAGGCTGATTTTTAACAGTGATATCTCAAAGTATCTGAAGCAATAGCAAAATACTCTGGCATGACCTTGAAATGTGGAAAGAGAAATGAAACAATGGTTTCAACTAGACCCTTGTTTTTTTATGTTATCACTTTTTCAAGGTTGAAACAAAACATGGTGAGTATTTGTGAGACTTACAGACAAAACCAGCAGAAGGTAGTATTCAGATACAATATAACATCAAAAGTTGAATAATTTGTGTCAACACAAATACATTTTTACTTTACATATTTAGAGCTAATTGCAAAAAGAAATTGAAATTCATAATGACATCATAGATGCATTAACATATATTTTGGGGAAAGCTATCCAGTAAGATCTCACTGCTGTTGATTATATTTAGGGAAGTCAGTATTATAGCATGATTGGGCAATTCATCCTACAAACATTTAATGACAACATCAACTTTATACTAGCCATCATATGTGCTGAACAAAGGCAAAGTATGTACTCTCACACTAATTCTTTGTTAAATTATCTTATCTTTGTTATCTTGTTAAATCTTTGAAATACCTCCATCTGTTTGTTTGAAAAAATGCAGAAAAAGGGTAGTCATACTATCAATTACAAAGTTACTAGAAAATCCTTTTATGTGTGCAGTTTACTTACTCAATGCAATAAACAGAAATAAAATTAAAGTCCTAGTAGTACCCTTAAATTCCACTTTAATTTTTTTCTTGAATGTCTATTATTTTATTATTGAATTAGTTTGGATTTTATTGAACTGACATTGGTTCACAAAACTATACAGGTTTCAAGTATCCACTTTAGCGTAACATTATTTACACACTGCATTGTGCCCTCATCACCCCAAGCAAAGTCCTTTTGTGTCCCTATTTCTCCCCTTCGCCAACCTCCACTTACACCCCACCCTTCTTTACTTTCCTTCTATACGTCTGTATATCACAATACTGTTGTCTGTGTTTGTGTGTGTGTGTGTGTGTGTGTGTGTGTGTATATACTTTTTGCTTAATTCCTTCATCTTTGACATCCAGCTCCCCAAACCTTCTCCCCTCTGACAGCTGTCAGTCTGTTCCATATTTCTATTTTGAATCACTCCCAAAACTTGTTTTCTATGACCCCACAGTTAGAAAGGTCAGAGCCACAGTAAAATTAGCCAAAAGCAATTGAATGTAAGCCTTTCTTCATGTTCTAGGGATCTGAGAGTGATTTAAAATTTTTTTCAACTATAATTTGACGATACACACTTTGAAATTGTGAAATTTAAAAATATAACCTCTGAATTGTCTTTAATCTCATTGCACTACCTACGGTGTTATAAGCATCTACTGTTCTCAAATACAGATTTGTATTCTTAACATTGCATTAGCCGATGATGTACACTTTAATCATAAATGTAAAAACATTAATAACTACTATTTACTAGTATTTTTACTACTTCATAAATGTCAAGTGTTGTGCTAAGTGCAGAAAATATCAACAAAATACAGAATAATGTAAAAGCCATAAGAGCATTGTAAATTAATGAAAGGTATATTTCATATTCTAGAAATTGTAACTTTTGATAGAAGAAAAATAATGGAACAAGTGTGAAGTATAAGGCATCCTATATAATAAAAGGGTAATATGCAAATTGACCCTAACTGCAGAATGACTGGGAACGACCATTATTATGCACACTGGCCATCAGGGGGCAGATGCTCAGCTCAGGAGCTTCCCCCTGGTGATCAGTGCGCTTCCACAGGGGAGTGCCACTCAGCCAGAAGCCAGGTCATGGCTGGCAAGCACAGCGGTGGTGATAGGGGCCTCTCCTGCCTCCATGACAACTCTAAGGATGTCCAACTAATGGCTTAGGCCCACTACCTGCAGGGAGCAGGCCTAAACCGTTAGTCAGACATCCTCAGAGGGCTCCCAGGCCACCAGAGGGATGGCTGACTACCAGCTTAGGCCCAATGCCCTCTGGAACAGGCCTACGCAGTCAGTTGGACATCCCCCAAGGAGTCCCGGTCAGCAAGAGGGTGAGGAACCCCCTGAGGGCACACATTCTTGTGCACTGGGCCACTAGTTAAAAATAATTTCCCATCTCACAAAGCAACAGAATCACTAAGAAATAAATCCTATTCTGGTAATGCACACAAACAATCCTAATTTGTAGGGCAAGTGCTAACAGCGAGGGGAACAGATAAGGCTCATAAAATTTGGGCTGTGCATCACCTTGTTCATTACCTTTTGAAAACAGAAAGCTGGAAGAGGTTACTGTAGGCACTAAAATGGAATTTTGAAAGACTTGCAATTCCCAGCTGGCATAGAGACAGGGTCATATAGCAAATCTGGTGTGTCACCCCTAGTGCAATGTCTTTACTAGACTCGGAGACGACAAGGTGAAATTAATTTCTCTTTGGGATTGATGGCATCTCTCTGGGAACATTCTTACTATCTTTTAGTTGTGTAAAAATCTGTATTAGCTCTAAAAAACTGGGAAAATATTATATCTATAGTTTACATACCTGCAGAAATTTTTACAAAAAATAATGTACATATTAGAATGACAAATGGACTTATACCACAATTCCCTTTTTGTATATAACAATTGTTCTTATTGGTAAAGTTGACCAAATTATAACTAAATCTAAGCGACCTTACTTGGAAGAGTGAAAGTTGGGTATGCCACTGTTCTTGGTGTATATGAGAGGGTTTGTGGGTGCAAGGTGTTGGATGGCAAATTTGAATCTCATGAGCATCTCTGGAAAACATATCAGCTATTGGAAATATACCAAGCAGGATTACTCATATGTATACTTGACACAGACAAATGCACCTATCAAATGACAGAAAGCATTTTTGCCTGGGGTGGTTCTAGGGCTCCACATGTTACCCAGAAAATGATTTTTGTAGCAAAAAGTAACAGCTCCTGTTTGTGATGCCTTTGGGTCTCATTCATTCTCATGTTGCTGCATCTCTGAATTGATTAGGTTCAACCAAGTAAAGTAACCATTCTCACTTTTCCTTTGTTTACCCATATGGCATATTGCAGAACATGCTAATACATTTGATTACTGCACAAACACAGAAAAGAATAAGGAACAGAAAAAGACAAGCAAACAGGGTACAATTACTATGTATATAAAAACAAAGGGACAAATCTGTGGAAGGAGAATAAATTATTTTTTATAAAATAGGATTATTTCAAGGAACAGACAACATCAGCAGAAGGTAGTATTCAGTCAGCATCAAAAGTTGCATAATTTATTTCAACACAAATACATTTTTATTTTAAAAGCAAGGCATTTTAGAAAACAACTGTTTTTTAAAACATCATTGAAGAGGACAGTATACTAAGAAACTTTTAGCAAATTATGTTTGATAAGCTAGAAACTTAAAATAGCCCTAGCCAGTTTTACCCAATGGATAGAGTGTTGGCCTGTGGACCAAAGGGTCCTAGTTTCGATTTCGGTCAAGGGCATTTACCTTGGTTGCAAGCTCCTCTCCAGCCTGGGCCCTGATCAGGGCTCCTACAGGAGGCAACCAATCTATGTGCTTTTCTCAGATGGATGTTTCTCTCTGTCTTTCCCTCTCTTTTCCACTCTCCCTAAAAATCAATGGAAAAATATCCTCGGTGACGATTAACAAAAAAATTAAATAATAATAATAAAATAAAATAGATACATTAAAAAAATTCTTACATTAAAATAATAAAATTGGCTAAACTGCTTTAATGTTTTTTAAAAAAGAAAGCTACAGGTTTAAAAAAATGTTTAATATGAGCCTGAAATTTTCTACTAAAAATTAGAAAAAAATATTGTTCATGTATTAATTAACTCATTAAAGATATATATATATATATATATATATATATATATATATAAAATTTGTTGGAAATTAAAAAAAGAATAAGAAAATAAAGCTGAAAATAGAAAGTATTAAGTAAGACTGAAGAGTGAATCTATTAATTATGACTATTCAAAAATCTGGCAAAAGAAGAAGAATTCCAGATTGGACCACAAAACTAAATTTAACTAGAGATAGTTATTGGAGACAAAATGAAATATGTTTACAAATTAAGTTAAAATAAATCCTACTAAAAATCCTGTATCTGCCCATGCAGTGTGGCTCAGTGGTTCAGCATTCACCTAGGAACAAGGAGGTCACTGTTGGATTTCCAGTCAGGGCACACGCTCAGGCTTTGGGCTAGTTCCCTCGTGTGGGGAGTGCAAAAGGCTGCCGATCAGTGATTCTCTCTCGTCAATGATGTTTCTATCTCTCGTTCCCTCTCCATTCTTCTTTGGTTTAATAAAAAAATATTTTAAAAATTTAAAAATCCCTTATCTAGCACAGTATTAATATTTAATATAGAAAACAGATTAGCAAACAAAAAGTAAATAAAGTAAAATATTTTACATTTTTGATAAAGAAAATTTACATGGAAACTATAACAACTAATAAAACAATAAGGCACAACATATAATACTTAAAAAATTAACCAAAGCAATTATAGTGGAGAATGCTAGTTCACAACTGATAAGTTCTTGAAAGATTAAAACAGAATATATACAAAACACTTGTACTATGAAATTAATAAAGGCCACTTAATGGTTTTATTAAACTTGGCATGTTATATACCAAGAGAAAACTTTTTTTTTTTTCTGAAGCCACAAAACGTTTTCAAAAATTGATCAGATTAAGTCAAATGTAGACATGACATCACAGTTTCTGACATTGTAATACATCTGGGTAATAATAGCATTTTAAACAATTAAAAGTAAATTGAAACTATATATATATATATATATATATATATATATATATATATATATATAATGTGTTTGGAATACTTAGTTCTAGTAATTGATAATTTATAATTTATATATTATTCTTGCAAATCAATAAATACAAATTCATTTTTGTTCCCCAGGCAGTTGAACCTTATCTTCCTGTCCCTGTTTCAAGATGCTTTTGATATGGTGAGTTTTCCATGTCTTTCATAATTTTATATACCCACATTTGGGCTTTCTCTGGGTTAATTATATTTTTTTAGAAGTGAAGAATCTGAAAAATAGCTAATGTGATATTTATTCATTAAAAGTAAAACATTTTGTAACAATTCAACATTATAATCAATTTAGCACTCATTCTTTTGATTCATAAATTAATTCAATAGAAATCACTTTTAATATTCTCCAGAAAAAAAGTGCTTAAGTAGTTTAGTGAATTTTTACTGGCTTTATGTCACTAGTAAGATTTTGATGTTTATCTTCCTAGACTCCTAATACTTTGTGTGTGTGTGTGTGTGTGTGTGTGTGTGTGTGTGAAAACTCATAATACTTTAATGATGATTTACTGAAAAGCAAGACAGTTATACCAAAGTATATAGCTAATATATGTAACAATATTATTTTCAGTCTGTACAATACAACTATTAAAAAACATGCAACTTAATTTGAAACATAAGCTAAAATTTTGAACAGAATATAGTAGCTGTAATTAATAGTATTCTTTAAATATAAACTAGTGTGTGGCCTGTTTAATCCAATCATAAGAATCAGACTTTCTAGTATGTGTTCAAATCAGGCTACTACTAAAGGCAGTAAAATTGTATGTAGCACAAATGATTAAAATGAATAGTTCCATAATTTCTTTTTGTTTGTTTTGTTAATTCTCATTCAAGGATAGCCTTCCATTGATTTTTGGAGAGAGTGTAAGGGAGAGGGAGAGACAGGGAGAGAGAAACATCAATGTGAGAGAGTCACATCAATTGGTTGCCTCCTGCATGTGCTCTTGCTGATGGAGCCTGCAATCGAGGTACTTGCCTTTGAAAGAATGAACCCAGGACCCTTTAGTCCACAGACCAAAGCTCTATCCACTGAACCAAACTGGCGAGGGCTCATAATTTTGATTGTAAGCAGTTGATCTCTCTTTGGACAGCTTTCAACACTGTTATTTTAGGAACTGCCAGTCTGTGTAAGTTCATGAGATTTTATTGTAATGTTGAAGTTTTTAAAAAAGTATTCATCCTGAAAGTAGCATCCATGTATTCAATGACTACTCAATAGATACTTTCTGATTGACTGGCTGGAACATCTGAAATAGTTGCTTTATTTGGAAGCAAATATAATAAGTAAGTTTTAATGAGATGGATTGAGAAGCTGTATGCTAAGTAGAATATAAGCTTTTTTGATAATAGAAAATTATTTTAAAATTCAATAACATTTGTGCATTTTCTTTTTGTCCTCACTAGAGGACATTTTTTGTTTTTTTTGTTTTATTATTATTATTATTATTGATTTTAGAGAGAGAGAGAGGAATGGGGGAGAGAGAGAGACAGAGAGAGAGAGACATTGATGTGAGAAACATGTATAAGGCTTTATCTCATACTCACCCCCACCAGGGATAGGACCCAAAATCTAGGTATTTGCCCTGATTGTAATTGAACCCACAACCTTTTGGAGTGTAGGGTAATGGTCCAACCAACTGAGCCACCCGGCCAGGGCATGTTTGGGCATTTTGGCCTAAAGTTTTCTATTGGACTTTAACCCAAAATAACGCCTCCTCTCACTAGTTCTTCTACTATTTAATGAAATATATTTTAAATATCACACTATTTGTAAAAACTTATTTGGAACTGAAACACAAATGAAAAATTGACAGTGTTAAATGTTATTGTTTCTTCTTTCAAAAGGGTTCCAAATTGATACGTGAAATTCAGTCAAAATAAACATTTACCTCTAAATATGGCACTGTTCACATTGTTATAATCTTGGAAGACTCAGTTTCTTGACGGAGTCTACATACTTTCTTAGTGTAGAACACAGTGACCTATTCTTTACAGTTATCTGCTGAGAAATCATTTGCTGACTATTTGAGGTTCAATTATTTTCTAGGTATGTGAATGAAGTGTCTTTGTTAATAATTGCTCCATACCTATGTTCATAGTATTTTGATTAAAAGATGTATAGAAAGATATGTATATCAATTGATCTCTGTTCGATCAAAGTTATGGTGGAAATATTAATAGTGATAACTTGGTAGAAACAATTTGACACAACACAAATCAATACTAGAATACATAAGGTACTCTTGCAAAATAAAACAAATGCAGTAACATTTAGGAAAAGGAAATGCAATAGCTAAATAGGAATGTTAATAGTAAATCCACTAAAGGATACACATGAATTGTTACTAAGAATACAAGATATATTCAACTCAATAATAATAAACTGAGTATTAAAACAATAATGGAATTATAATATTCAAAATACTAAAAAACTTTAAAATTCCAATATTAGAAAAATTTGGTGGTCTTTGAAACCATTAGCTTTATAAACTGTTGGCACATATGTGTTTTAATGGAGCTTTCTTATAGAAAATTTGGTCATTCTTAAATTATGTATATGTAAACCCCATGACTAAGAAACCTGCTCTGTGTTCTTCAAAGATGCTTGAGCTTAGGCCCCTGAAGAGGTGTGGATACAGCATTGCTTTTGGTAGCGGGGCACTGGGTGAGAGGTAGCCTAATGTGCCTATAGAAAAGGGAACTGATAAATGTTGTACAGGGATACATGCTATGTAGCAAAATTGTTCCCTACAAACATGTTGCAGGATTTATTTACATAACATTCTCCCAAAATACAAATATTGAGAGACAGATATTATATTAGTGGTTGCCTAGGGAAGTGAAAATAGAGAGAGACTATAAATGGGCACCCAATTTCCTTTAGGGCTGACAACGTTCTAAAATTGTATTGTAGTGATGGTGGTACAGCTGTATAAAGAAGATAAAATTTATTGAACTGCACAAAGAAAACAGGTGGATTCTATAGTTTGTAAATTATATCTCAGTAAGGCTGGTAAAATGTGGAATAAAAAAGATAATGAGATTATAACATAATATTATTGGATCTTTGCTAAGGCAAATATATGCAAGATTCCTACAAATCCAACATATATGCCAACTACTTCAGGTGGATTCTTATTAAAGAGAAGCCCAAGAGAAAATTGGAGTAAGGCCCAAGAGGGCAGTGCATGCATGACAGTAATGAAGCCTTGCATACACAGATCATGGAGTGCCTTACGCTGACAATGATTAATGCAACTTGTCCCCGAGGAAAAGTAAATACATAAAGCAACTGTAAATAATGCCTTCTGATGGAAACCCAGGAGCGAATTAATTTTTATTAACATAAGGTTTTGAGAATTCAAAATGTTGTGCTGGTTATTAGAACCTCCAGAACGGTTGGGAAGGGAATGATGGTGTGTGCTCTGGAGATGAGAATCGCACATGAGCAAGAGATGGAGAGGTGAAGGCAGGGACAGACAAGTCATTTCATGCAAAACTATACACTCTTTATTTTTGTTATCATAATTATGTCCTCTTTAAGAGCTACCAAAAAGCCAGAAGGACTTGAAAGTATTCAACTGACTGTTTTTAACCGTGAAGTTCATAATGAGTACTGCTTTTTTAAATGTTAGGATAGAATTTTGATTTTAACTCTTAGGCTATAGGATATGTTTGGCATAAAAATTAAATTTGTAAGTAAACATATGGATATTATGGTCATTATTGTACATGTATAAAGGATATTCACATATTTCAGTCAGTTAACCTACTAGTTAACCTCTAGACACTGTGTGTGCTCTCTTTTTTGTTTTCCTATGGAAAGTTCCAGAATCGTTGGTTTAGTATCTCCATATAATTCTGCTAGTAATAAAGCACACCTCCAATAGACTCTGATACAAACACACTGTAAAGTCTATTTTTTACAATATTATATATTTTTTAAATAGCATATGATATGTACTTAGAAGGTATAAATTGATTTTCTCATTTTTACCTGATTAGATTGCTCTTCAATTGTATCTGAAAGAGTTTAAAGCAGAGATTGTGGATACTTAAACATTACAGAAGTTTGTCAGTCATCAAAATGAAATTGCTTCTTAAACTTCTAGCCCCGGTATTTGTAAATGAAGGCATTGCTATATTCTAAACTTTTGGAAACATTGGCAAACAAATTACTTTATGTAATAGAGCATGAGAAGATCTTTTCTTAATTGGAAAAGTGCAACAGTTCAGGTGGAGAAATTCTTTTCCTTATATGCTCTTACATCCTCTAAACATAGGGTTGCTCCAATAGAGTCATAAATAGAATTAACTAGTGCTTATTACACTGATTTACTTTGCATATTATAATGCAGGTTAGCCTGTAACTACTTATGTTACCTTCTCCCCTTGTAAATGAATTTAAAATCCTTTTATGTAAAGAACCAAAAAGAAGCTGGAATCCACAATGAAAAACAACAACATTGGGTTTTAATGAATCTTCTTTATTAAAGTATGCAAAAAGTATGAAATCTTTTCAAGTAGAAAACATCAGAACTAGGTTTATTGATGGTATTGACACAGCTCTTTTGGAAGTTATATAGATATATATCCCATTAGGAGAAAACAAAGTAAAATATCATATTCTGTGAAGAATTTAGTGATATGCAATTTAGCTCCTAAAGTTAGATTTTATTAAATATCTAAAGGAAACAAAAAAAGTTTAAATGCTGTTTGAATATTTTATTTGTTTAAATTTAAGAAGAGAAAGCAACATATATTAGATAAAATAACCCTAGTTATGTTATATATAACTATATATAACGCATTATTTTGACCATTTTTGGTTTTAATTATGATTGCCTTTCACTTGGAAAGAAAATAAATCATTTTTGTTATGGTGTTTTTTGTTGTTATAATTAAGGTTTATAATAAATTCGGTGACTCCCCTGCCCTACAACAAAGTTGTTTCATATTTTTTAATCAAAGGTTTCTTGTGTCTGATAGTAGTACAGCTTATTTTTCCTGCATTTTCCCTTTCTTACCCTCGCAAATGAAATGGTAATAATTTTAGACCCCATGCCATTTTGTCATGTAGTTATAGTTCATCCTTTTATACAAGAAAATTACAAAACCGCTGAGTGTTATAGATATTAATGGTTGTTAGAAAAGTATAATAAAAGGCTCCCTTTCCAGAACATTGCTAAGCTTTTATGTCATTACTCCTGAATGACTAATGCATTCAAAGGAGAAGAGTGCTGATCTCCAAGGCTGGGATGATGGACAGTGAGGAGGGAAAGAGTGGCTAAGAGAAAGCCGTTTGTCATATGTAAAGATCTAACATCGGGCTTGCCTACAAAGAGATATTTCAGCTGCAGTTAGAAAAATCTTTTATTACATGTGATGTTATCATTCATGGTATCTCAAATCACCAAGGGCAAATCTGTTGGACGTGTTGGGATAATTGCATACTTTGAAAGCACATTAACAATCCCAAATTCCAGAAAGCGGTATAGGATCTTAAGTAATGTCATGAAGCTACACTTTTTTTATTTTTATTCTCTTACCAGATCACATATATATTTCTCAAATTGTGGACAGAAAAAGCAATAACAAATAGGGTTCTGCATTTGTTGCTGTTCTTTAACTATAAGTAAAGGAAAAGATCTCTAGGTTAATAAAACGCTAACATGAGCTTATTAGAAGGATATGGAGTAACTCCCCAAATCCCTGAGAACACTAAAGATCAGGGAGAACAGGATACAAAGAAGTTTCTGGAATCATGGTAAGAGGAACTAATGGACAGTATATCACTATTAGTAAGAATTAGCTCCCAACATTTTTTTTTCACTTAAATATTTTTTCAGTTCAAAATTTAAGTTTTAGAGAGAAATAGCCACGTGACCTTATTTGTAAGGTTGCATGCACATGCTGATAGGTGTAATTACCCCAGGGGGTATTGAGATAGTATTACTTTAAAACTAATACTGCTTAGATAAAAATAAAGTTATGAACTATACATGGACACTGAACATCCTTCAGATCTATTTTTGTGCCTATGAAATAATTATGAAAATACAGAGTAGTATTTACATAGTGCTCTCAGCCATATACCTCATAGTGAGATTGATTAGAATTTGGCTGTTATAGAATGTTTTTAGTGTCTGATTTAGCAGCACCTTAATATCATGTAGAAATATACTAATTTACTAGGACATAATATATGCTTTTCAGATTGAGGTGATATATCAATACACTAATCCAAAATGCATCATTGTTAAACTAAGAAGATTGTGGAATCTGGACACAAATTAATTACCAAGCAAATTCTTGTTATGACTTACTTGGCTTAGGAGTCTACTTTCCATAAAGTTTAACTATGGAAAGACTATAAAAAAAAAAGCCATTTTGTTTTTTGAAATTAAAATTGTCATTCTGGCCACTTTAGAGTAATTCCAGAATTTGTATCATGATTGGAGAATCAATTTAGGCTTAGTTTTTAAAATAAATTTGTAACATAGAAGAGAGAATTTTATTCTGCAAACAGTATTGTTTAAAATGGCAAAAAGTATAGTCCATAAAACAATTACCCTGCAAGCCTATTGCATATATCAATCATGCATTAACTACATCCTTGTATTTATAAAGTATTGAGTCTTTTTCATGTTCCAAGCAAGATTCCCTCTGATTCTTTTTACCATTTCTGAGCTGGAGTATAAAAGTCCAGCTCATTTGCATCAGGGAAAATTGTTGAAGAGAAATGTATCCTTTAGATGTTTCAGACTACAGTTTAGACTTTGCCTGAAGTCTCACCCTTGCTTTAGTTTCCTCCCTGCTCCCTCATCGGTTTCTCCAAGAACACTATTTTTAATAAATCACAAGAATATAAATCATTATCTCAGGGTCTGCTTCTCAAGACATGACCTATTTCCCTCATACCTTCTGGTTCCTCTCCATTGCTCTCTATTGCCAACTTTTCCTTCTCCATCCTACATATAAATGCTTGAGTTCCTCAGCACTCAATCTCAGACACTTTTTTCATTGTACTCTATGCCCCCTCACCAGGCAATTTCATTTATTCCTATGGCTAATGTTATAATCAATTTTTCCCCCACTTCCCTCTAGACTTCAAAAAAATCTAACACTCTCCTTGATATTCCCACTCGATTTCTCACAGACAACTCCAACTCAAAACATCTAGAATGGCATATTAATCTATCTCAATTTCGAATTCATATACCAGGTGATCACATTGTGGAATAGAATCAACCACAAAATTGTTAGCAGAAAAATCTGTTTTAAAATAATAGGTTTCAGCCCAGGCAAGTGTTTCTTTGAACATTGGCTCACCCACCAAAGGTCTCGGTTTGATTCCCTCCACTCTTTCTAAAAATCAATGGGTAGACTAAGAGTGGAAAGGAAAGAGGGGGAGGAGAGAAAGAAAGATAAACATCGAGGTGAGGATTGAACATTCAACCTGGTTCCTTGCCCTTGACTGGGAATCAAACCGAGGCCTTTGGTGGGTGGGCCAATGTTCAAAGAAACACTTGCCTAAGCTGAAACCTATTATTTTAAAACAGATTTTTCTGCTAATAATTTTGTGGTTGATTTTATTCCACAATGTGATCACCTGGTATATGAATTGGAAATTGAGATAGATTATACCCAAAACAATCTATAAATTCAATGCACTTCCCATTAAAATACCAATGGCATATTTCACAGACCTAAAACGAACTTTCCATAAATTCATCTGGAATTAAAAAAGACCCTGAATAGCTGCAGCGATCCTGAGAAAGAAGAACAAAGTAGGTGGTATCTCAATACCAGATATCAAGCTGTATCACAAAGCCACTGTTCTCAAAACTGCCTGGCACTGGCACAAGAACGGACATATAGAACAATGGAATAGGATAGAGAACCCAGAAATCGACCCAAACCAATATGCTCAATTAATATTTGACAAAGGAGGCAAGAACATACAATGGAGTCAAAACAGTCTCTTCAATAAATGGTGTTGGTAACATTGGACAGATACATGCAAAAAAATGAAACTAGACCACCAATTTACACCATACACAAAAATAAACTCAAAATGGATAAAGGACGTAAATGTAAGATGAGAAACCATAAAAATACTAGAGGAACCCACAGGCAGCAAAATCGCAAACATATGCCAAAGGAATTTCTTCTCTGATAATGCTCCTAGGGCATTGGAAACTAAAGAGAAAATAAACAAATGGGACTACATCAAAATAAAAAGCTTCTGCACAGCAAAAGAAACCATCAACAAAACAACAAGAAAGCCCACTGCATGGGAGAATATATTTGCCAATGTTATCACCAATAAGGGTTTAATCTCCAACATTTATAGGGAACTCATACAACTTAACAAAAGGAAGATAAACAATCCAATCAAAAAATGGCAAAGGACCTAAATAGACACTTTTCAAAAGAGGACATTCAGAAAGCCAAGAAACATGAAAACATGCTCAAAGTCACTAATCATCTGAGAAATGCAAATCAAAACAACAATGAGGTACCATCTCACACCTGTCAGACTGGCTATCATCAACAAATCAACAAACGACAAGTGCTGGAGAGGATGCGGAGAAAAGGGAACACTCGTGCACTGCTGGTGGGAATGCAGACTGGTGCAGCCACTATGGAAGACAGTATGGAGTTTCCTCAGAAAACTAAAAATGGAACTCCCATTTGACCCTGTGATCCCACTTCTAGGAATATATCCCAAGAAACCAGAAACACCAATAAGAAAGGATATATGCATCCCTATGTTCATAGCAGCACAATTTACCATAGCTAAGATTTGGAAACAACCTAAGTGCCCATCAGCAGATGAGTGGATTAGAAAACTGTGGTACATCTACACAATGAAATACTATGCTGCTCTAAAAAAAGAAGGAATTCTTACCATTTGCAACAGCCTGGATGGAACTGAAGTGTATTATCCTAAGTGAAATAAGCCAGTAATGAAAGAAAAATACCACATGATCTCACTCATTTATGGATAATAAAGACCATTATAAATGGATGAACAAAAATAGATACAGAGGCAGAGCAGCATCGAACAGACTGAAACTACAGCAGGAAAGCCGGGAAGGGTTGGGGTGGTGGTGGTAAGAGATCAACCGAAGGACTTGTATGCATGCATATAAGCATAACCAATGGACACAAGACACTGGGGGGTAGGGGAGTCTGGGGGGAGGTCAGGGGGAGCGGGGGAAGGAGACATATGTAATACTCTTTGTAATACTTTAAGCAATAAAACAAAATTTTAAAAAATCAATGGAAAAAATATTCTCAGGTGGGGATTAACAATAAAAATACACAATAGCTTTCAGAAGACTCCTTGGAACATTTCACATGGATTAACAAGCATTGGAGCATCTAGTTTGTATCAAAAATATAGAGGAACTGATAAATGATAACACTATGTGTAAGAGGACACCTGTGGGAAGAGTTGAAAGTTCAAATACATACACAGACTACATTGGAAAATTCTTGTCCTTCAGAGTCATTCACAACATCCTCCTCATAAGTTCGATGACTACTCCCCATTTTGACCTCATCCTACAGCAATTCATCAAATTTCTCTGAATTATTCTAATAACCTTTAAAATGGTCTCTATACACTTTGAGCTTTCTATGATCTATTTTACAATACTTTGTTAAATATTTTGTAATTACAAGGTATTATAAAGGGCTATAAAATATAAGGCCAAAAAATAAAATATTTATTTATCCATTAGGTAGTTTAAGAAATCCCTTGTATGCTTTCCCTGATTCCATTCAATTTTGTCTTTACTCAGGTATGACCATTGTCCTCACTTTTAGTTTGAACATTTATTTCCTTACTGCCTTTAGAACTTAATTAATGTGTTTCTCTAAAATATATTGCATACTTTTCCTGTGTTTAAAGTGGGTGGGGGGGGTGAAGAGATTGATTTTTAAAAAAGAGAGAAATAACTTGTGGACACAGATGACAGTGTGTGACTGCTGGGTTGGGGGAGGGGGCACACACAGAGGGAGGGTGGAAGTGAAAGAGGGCATAGGAGGGTAATGGTAATGGAATAAATAAAATAAAAAGTCTATCAGAAAAATGTTTAAAAATAAATAAAAAAGTAGAAACAGTATGTTTTTAATAACATAGTCTTCAGCCTTACTAGACAATGTCAAATAATTTTTAAAGCATTTATACCAGCCGAAACCGGTTTGGCTCAGTGGATAGAGCTTCGGCCTGTGAACTGAAAGGTCCCAGGTTCGATTCCGGTCAAAGGCATGTACCTGGGTTGCGGGCACATCCCCAGTGGGAGATGTGCAGGAGGCAGCTGATCGATGTTTCTCTCTCATCGATGTTTCTAGCTCTCTATCTCTCTCCCTTCCTCTCTGTAAAAAATCAATAAAATATATTTAAAAAAAATAAATAAAGCATTTATACCAAATTTATATTAATACAACAGTGTATGAGCAATTCAGCTGCTCTACATTTTCTTTAAGACTTGATAGTCTGGTTTAATCCATACTTCATTCAGCAGCTACCATGACCTTTTACAAATGCAAATCTGATTAAGTCACCCAAACCCTACTTAAAATATTTTAACAGTTTCTCACTGATCCTAGAATAAATTCCAAAATTTTAGCATTGACACAAGATTATGACCTCTCCATCATTTAATATTTTATAACACATTCCTTGCCTGCTATCTCCACATTGGCCTTTGGTTTCTCTTTTCTGCCCAAGGCCTTTGTACCTGATAAACTTTTTTCCTGGAATTCTTATACTACCTGTTTTCCTGAGTAACTTTGCTACTTTAACCATAGGTTAAATGCCACTATCTCAAATAAGTTTTTTTTTTGACTCCTTGGAATTTATTAGATCCCCTTATTAGCTGCCATAATAGTACATTGTGTTTTCTAAATACAGCATTAATCACACAAATAATTAAGAAATGTTGCAAGCATTTTTTTAATGTTCTCACTAATAACTTTTATGTACAAATGAGGTCAATTACAGTTTCTGGGCTGTATTGCCAGTTACTCAAAATATATTCACAAATATACTCACAAATATATTTTGCATAACTGGTAACTGCTTGACTAACAGTAAATGCTCATTATATGTGTTGAATGGGAATGACAAATCCCCCATCCTACACACACAGCCATGCACACATGGTACTTTATATTCATTTCTATTTCAGAACTCCTAGATTACTATTGAGTAAACATTCATATCCTCACTACACTCCCAATTCCCCCAATATCAAAGTGAGGGGTATATTTTCTGTGCCATTGATATTGATGTTATTGATGTCAGCCTTGACCAATGAAATGTGAGAGGAAAGATGAAAATTGAAATTTGGAATTTGCTTGTCCTTTTAGGCATGACAGCTTGCTTTCCACCATCACCATGAGAAGGATATGCTCTAGCTGGTTTGCTGGTGCCTTAAAAATAAGGGAGTCAGTCACATGAGGCCAAACTGAGGCTAGAGAAGATCAGGTAAACGTCATCTGATTCAGAAATTGAGATATGAGTGCTTCTTTTCATAAGCCACTGAGATTTGGTGTGTAATTGTAAGCACACTCGATGAATTTTAAAAAGAGATACAGTTCTTAAAGGAACACAACTCAATTAACTATCAATACAATAAAATGAACCTATAGTAAGTTTTAATAGAAATAATGGCTCACAACCATGTTTTTCAAAATAACTTAGATGAGAACAAAATCTAAACATTGGAAAATTTAAGTGGAATAGTATTTTATATTAGACTATGATTATAATCCTTTTACCACATAAGTCCTTTCATGTGTCTGAGCATAAAACAATAAAGATCTTGGCCATTATGAGCTATAACTGACAATTTTCATAACATTTTAAGGGCCAGCTTTAAACTGAACATTTTCCATCAGCTTTACAGAAAGGGCTTGGTAGTCTTTTTATATTTGTAATGCCCCTTACTTCTCAAAGCTGGAATGTAAAATACTTTTAACCAATTACTAGCTATACTTAATGTTCAAGTTTAGTTTTTTAGTCATAGAGGGGAAAAAGCCATTTAATTTTAAGAGGTAGTACATATATAATAACTAAAAGCATATAATTTAAGTTATGCAGATAGCAAACTTGAAATGTAAGACAAATCTGGTAAATCTATTCCTGATTAAAGTAGCTTCCATAATCTGGCCCTATCTCTAAGCTCATAGGGTGAAACTAGAAAAAAGCAGTCTTTCTATTTCATCACCATATAAGGCTGATGCCAGAATTTGCCTCCATTATAAGGAGAGTCAGCATCCACTTCTCACTGGTGGTGGTCTTATGCTAGGTTCTAAGCATTATTTACATGCAGAAGCAGAGCTTCTAAGGAACCTCAGCAATCTTTCCTTGCCTATAGTCCGTCCTACTAGAGAACAACATCTGCAACATCTGACTGCAGTCAGGGTGATTGTCCCTCTGAAAAATGAGAGTTGGAATTCAGGTTCAATAATTAGATTTACTGTATGTTCTTAGATGTCAAATGGTGTAACATTGATCACTTTCCATGGCCATGTAGATGCTGAAGATGGAAAGAGAGGTCATACACAGAAAAGAAAATCAAGCTGGTACAGCAGGCATGCAGAGATGGAAGATGGAGCTTTCTGTCTGGGTCCACATGACTTATTTTTAGTTCGTTTCTGTCCTTTGCCAAGATGCCTATGTGCATATATTTATTTTCATGTAACTAAAGGTAGAAAAGATGCATACTGGTTCACCAATTTGCCTGTCACATTTAGCTGTAATCAAATGAGATATTTCATATGAAAATCAAATATCTGTAATCTCAACAAGTGGGTGCTAGGAAATCCCTGTGTATATTCCTATTCTGCTTTCTCTTTTCTCTTAGCTGAAGCTCCATGTGCAAAATCTAACCTTTTTCAGATGGTTAGATTTTTGTATAGAAAGTTGTATATACTGTATATTGCTGGCTATAACTATGTTGGTAGAGATTGAGAGAGGCACTGCAGTACACTATTTTTGTAGAGGCAAGGAGGTTGTTGAGACTGTTTTTATTTGTTGATATTTTGCTGTCTGTTTGTCTATTATTCTCTTTTTTCATAACCAAAGGATATTGCTTTGGACTGAATTGTTCCTTCCCAAAATCAAATTCTTATGTTGAAGCCCTAACACCTAATGTGAGTATATTTAGAGAGAGGGCCTATCAGGAGGTAGTCATGGAGACAGGAGCTATTAGGAGGTCAAGGGCAGGGTAATAATTCAATAGAATTAGTCTTTTCATAAAAAGAGACACCAAGCAGCTCTCTCTCCCCACCCTTCTCTCTTCACTCACCCACAGATGAAAGGCCATGTGAGGACAGAAAAAAGAAGGTGGGGTCTACAAACCAGGAGGAAAGCTTGTTCAACAGAATCCAAATTTATTTCCTTCGATCATAAACTTTTCAACTTCCAGAATTGTGAGAATATACTCTTTTTTTAAAAAAAAACAAAAAACTACCCACTCTATGGTATATTGTTATGGCAGCCCAAGCTGATGAATACAAATACTTAACAATTCCCATGCATGAAGGGAGGCTATTTCTACCTGGTAGTCCCAAAATTTATATTGAATCTGAATAGCAGAGCAACTCTAAAGTTGCTATAGTTAATGGAACATCTCCTCTGGAATATTCATCATCCATAAAATACGCTCTGCTTCCATGGCATGCTGAAGAATAACATTATTCTTTAACCAAATCAATTTTCATTTAATATATTACTACCCAGAATTATGTTTGACTTTCCAACCTAGAGGATATTGCCTTGCAGAAAGAGAAGGGAACTCATATTGGTAAACAACAAACTATAAGAATGTAATGAGCACTCTAATAGAGGTATAAATAACTTTCTATGGGAGAACAGAAAAGCAATTAGAAATAAACAGATACTTCATACTTAAAAAATGTTTTTCATTTGGGAAAAAACTTAATATTTCTTGCCTGAAAAATATAAGTTGTAGGCATTTAAACTATTTGCTATTTTGTGAGATTTTTTAATGCATCACCATTAATTTGCTAGAGAGATGAATCAAAGAACAAATAAATATAATCCAATGAAAAATATAGATCTTATAAACCGAGTAGAAGTAAAAAGGGAAAAAAAGTGTCTTTATGCCCTGGACAGTGTTCTGAATGGGCTGGGAGTCATCCTGTGTACTGATGGGCACCTACCCAGGTTGCAGGCTCAATTTCCCAGGAGGAGGCATGCAGAAGGCAACCAATTGATGTTTTGCTCTCACATTGATGCTTCTCTCTCTCTTCCTCACTTTTCTTTCCACTCTCTAAAAATCAATTTAAAAATCTTAAAAAAAGAGAAATATCTTTATCAGAAATTTTAATTACTAAACATACTAGTATATCAGATTGTAGTTATTATTGATTCCAGCACATAAAGGCAGCAGGAACTAAGGTAAGAAAGGTAGGGACATAAAAAAGATCATACACTAAGGACCTCATTGTTATAGTAAGTGATTTATGTGACTGACTCCCATGATTTTCCTTTCACTCATCTTGACTTCTCTTTTGTGATTTCAGCCCCTAGAACAGTGCCTGGAACATAATATGTGTTCAATAAATTCCAATGTCAAGGATAATCTAAGCTAATAAAAGAGAAACATGCAAATTGACCATACCTCCACTACACCAGCAAGCCACACCCACCAGCCAATCAGGATTGAATATGAAAATTAACCCAACTAAGATGGGGGTGGCCACGGAGCTGGAGCAGCAGGAGGCTTGGGTTGCCCCCGGCAATGGAGGAAGCCAAGCTTCCCACCAGCCCTGCCGTTCCTGAGCTCCGCTAAAGGCTACAAAGTTTCAATTATAGAAGATAAATAAATTCCAGGTACCTGCTTCCAGCCTGTGTCCAGGCACCCAAGTAGGGCCCCTGAACCTGAAGGGCCTGTGGCCAGCCTGAAAACAGCCCTCAGCCCCTCACCCAGGATGGCCACACCACCATGGGGTGAAGGTCTCCACTGGGGGCTTGACCAGCCTGCAAACAGCCATCAGCCCCTCACCCAGGCTGGCCAGGCACCCCAGTGGGGACCTTCACCCCATGGGGGCGTGGCTAGCCTTCAAACCACCACAGGCCCCTCTCCCAGGCTGTTCCATGCCCCAAGGGAACCCCCACCCTGATCCGGGACACCCTTCAGGGCAAACCAGCCGGCCCCCAACTGTGCACCAAGCCTCTATCTATACTAATAAAAGGGTAATATGCTAATTAGACTGGGAGACCTTCCAGATACCTTCCAGACGTTCTGCTGGACAAAGCCATGGTGGTGGGGCCGAGGTAGAGGTGGTTAGAGGCCAAGAGGGGAGGGTAGTTGTGGGTGATCAGGCTGGTGGGGGGTGGGGCCGTTGGGGGTAAGCAGACCAGCAGGGGTTCAGTTGGGAGCAAGCAGGCCATCAGTGGGGGTCAATTGGAGGTGATCAGGACAGCGGGGGGGGGCAGTTTAGAGTGAGCAGGCCAGCAGAGGGGCAGTAGGGGGTGAGCAGGCCAGTGGAGAGTGTAGGTGGGGGCAAGCATGCCAGCAGGGGGGGCAGTTGGGGGTGATCAGGCTGGAAGGGGGAATTTGGGGGCGAGCAGCCCGGCAGGCAGAGTGGTTAGGGGCAATCAGGCAAGCAGGCAGGCAGGTGAGTGGTTAGCAGCCAGCAGTCCTGGATTGTGAGAAGGATGTCCTAGTACCGGTTTAAGCCCAATCCCTGTAAACCAGCAGTAGGACATCCTTCCTGGGGTCCCAGATTTGAGCGGGTGCAGGCCGGGCTGAGGAACACCCCCTCCCCCATGCACGAATTTTGTGCACCGGGCCACTAGTGGGTATAATAATATCCAAAGATGAGGTTTGTTGAAGAAGGAATCCCCAAGATGCACTGGGCATCCAGGTGAGACTATTAAAGCAAATATAGATAGAGGAGATCTTACATGTATTTTAGGCTTTGTACATAATACTGGGTGTCCTGGTCAATATTGTGCCTTAGAATTCATATTTTTCATTTCAGCTTTAATACATAACCATTGTAGGTCATGTTAATAAATGTTCTACTTCAGCAAGTGAAATATTTCTATTATCAGAAAAGCTATAAGCAGTGAAAATGCTGATAACTTCCTCTAATTGAAACTACACTGCTGGTTATACCCTCAAGTGAAGGGCTTATATCTACTTATTCTATGATGCTAGGAATGGCACTATTACTAAAATGGAGACAAAATATTCTTCAGGTTACAAAAAATTGGTGTGTGTGTGTGTGACTGAGGGGCTTATGCATTGCATTTCATCACTGAGTTGTCACTCGTGTGATCTACTGTAGAGCACTAAAAGCTATTGTTCCCATGAATTATAACCCCAAATACCTTCACTCTAAGGATTCATTTTATCAGGGATCTCAGTATTATACATCATCACTGTAATGTGGAACATATTTTCAGCGACATATTTTAATGATATGCTGTAGACTAAAGTAGATTATCATGATAGGAAGGTTTTAAGAGAGATTTTATGATTTAATTCCTATGTTCAAAGTTATAGAAGTTGTTTCTGTAACAAGAATGTTAAAAATGCCCATAAGTTATGTTGTAAAACCATTCCTTAGGGATTTTAAATTATTTTCCATTTTTAAGAGGTCCTTTTAGGAGAAAAACTATTTCATCAATAAGACAGTAAAAACTTTCCATGTGTGCTCGTCATTTTACATTGTTTCAGCTTGTGCCATGCCAAGTGGTTGTTTTGCAGGAAAACAAAATAAAGGAAGAAAAATATTAAAGACTCAAATTTGCTGCACTAAAGTTAATCATAAGTAACTGCAGAGAGAGAAAGCTATTTAAAAGCAGAAATCTTGCTAAGTTTTCTGTCAGACCAAACAACATTTAAATGTTTTATTTTATTTTAAATATATTTTTATTGATTTCACAGAGGATGGGGGAGAAAGAGAGAGAGAGAGAGAGAGAGAGAGAGAGAGAGAGAGAGAGAAATATCAATGATGAGAGAGACTCATTGATCGGCTTCCTCCTTCATGCCCCCCAATGGGGACTGAGCCTGCAACCCAGGCATGTGCCCCTGACTAGAATGCAAGGAGGGACCCTTCAGTCCACAGATCGCAGCTCTATCCACTGAGCCAAACCAGCTAGGGCATTGTCTAAATATTTTAAACATAATAATAAATAGATCTCTATAACTTATATGGCCATTCACCTTTAGCTTCTGAGTTAAATTCTGGCCTGGCTAGCCATTAATGGATAATTAGAAGTGATAGTAGAGATCCAACCTTCAACACACTTGTTTTTTCCAGCTTAAGAGCCTAGTTACTCTATACAAATTGGTAGAGGACCATTACAATGCAGCCCTGGAAATCAGTGTTTAATTTGTTGATAGCCTTGACAATTGTAGCCAGAGTATAATTGGCATGTGCCCTGGTGCAAAGAAAAGTAAATTGGATTGTGCACAAAACTAAACAACATAATTAGCAACAATTAGACATTAGTTATGAGAGAGCAGATTCTCAAATCCTCCTGAATTTGGCCAAAGGTAGACCTAATTATGTGTTAATGTTGTGAAAACATCCATTTTCCTGAGATTATCAGATGTTCAGAAAGTGCTTCTTATAGAATTTGTGTTTCATACTGGATTATATCATGTTAGGATATTAAATATGTTCATATTTGGGGAAAATCTAATAATCATAGAAAATTAGCATGGTAGAATTTATACTAACTTGGTAGTAATTTCTACTTTACACATTTTATTTGATCATTTTTTTAAAAACACTGATATACAAGGATATGGAAATAATTTTAGGAATATATAAAACAAAGGCTCACTGATGATTACATTAAGAAGGGAGGAACAGAGAGAGATGCTCAGGACAAAAATATAGTTTCACTAAGTGCCTTCCACCGTAATAAAGGAACTCTGTCCAATATTGGATCCCAGAGGAGCGTTGCTTAGCACAGTGCCAGCCACAGCCTTGATAATAGGTTTGTACTACCAGGTGGGACATGGAAAATATTTATATGAAAAATATTTTGCACATTAAATATTTCATTATAATCTATAATAAAAAAGCATAATATGCTAATTAGACTGGATGTCCTTCCGGATGACCTTCCAGATGACCTGGACAAAGTTGGGGCTGCGAGGGAAGCCCGGGTCTCGGGTGCCAGAAGAAAGCCGTTGCCAGCAGCTGGGGGAATGAAGGACTGCTCTTGCAGGGATTTCAGGCATCAGGCCTCTAGTTATTAATAAAAAAGCAATGCCAACCCTTTGGGACATAAGAAATGTACACATCATTTTTGATTAGAAACATAGATAAATAATATTCTGAAACTTTAACAACGTAGCAATATCTGAATGAATAAATACTTCTTACTCTATTTCCTATGGTCTGAGGACCTGAGGTTGTGTCTGTGAGTTCTACTACCAGCCAGTCATAATGCAATCCATCTATTCTTGTAGGTCCATATTCTAACTACTTATGACTGACAGGTTGTTCTGTGCAGAAGACCACAGGTGAAATGAATACCCATGTTTGCTTGGAGAAACCTACCTGTCCTGTTCTATTTTTCACTTCAATGCATATTAATCTGCTCAATTAGCTAGGGCTATGCACTCTTTTTTTCTAAGAAAATAAGATGCCTTTTTTACATTAGTCCTCCTGATCTCTATACCTCACATTCATGCTTCTGGATTGATAATTAGAAGTAATCTATCTATCTGTGTGTTTATTTATTTAAGCTAATTTTATAAGTATTTTAACTAGCATATCATTTTCTGAAATCTGTTCTGTGTTCTCTTATCCTATTTAAATCTCTCAAAGAATTTTAAGTTATCCATCCAAATGGTCCCTCCTGAATCCTCCTCCTAGATTGGAGAATATTTCCTATTTCTTAAAAGCTTCTCTTTCCATGCATTCTACACACTATTTTTATTAATTGGTTAAAAATTTGGTAGTTTCTCAAAGGCTATCAGCATAAATTAAACGTCATTATCATTAAAATTTAGACCCTTTAAATTTGACAACATCTACCTTACTTGATACTTCCTTTGTACATACTAATGTTTTTGTTGTTGTTTTTTTTAGATTATAGCATGCAGTCTTATGTCCATTTGCCTTAATCCTTGTTATTCCAATACCTGGAAATATATTAATTATCTTAAACTTGATCTACATTAAAAACTTATAAAGTCTTCCTTCCCTACTCTACATCATTCAGCAGACAGACCAAACCATTGGCCCGTCTAAAACACTTGTCTTTATAATAAATACCTGGTGAAAGGTTTGGTCTGTTGGAAATTATTAAGTTTGTGTGTCTGTGTGTAATTTTTTGCTAATTTGTTTTTAACCTGAAGTGCATATGTGCCTTGGATCCAGAGAAAAGTCAGTCTAATTATTGAAGTATCTGAGACTGGGTGAAATGAAGGTAAAGAGAAGAAGAAAGATAGCAAAATAATAATAATAATAATAAAATTTTTATAGAATACAATTATTATTTAGGATAGTCTTTCCTTCTCAACAGCAAATGCCTTGACCAAGGGTAAGCCTCATTTGAATGGGGCATCAAAGATGTTTGCAGAAAAAAATTTGCTCTCCTCCTTCAAAGTGAGGGAAATTACTAAATCATGGTAAATCATTAGAAAAAGGAAAACAATGCAGATCATATTGAGTGAAATTTTTCATACATAAGGGCTTAAACCACCAGTGCAAATAACTTATTATTGTACTGAAATTAGTGGTGATGAAGAAAGATCTGTGGATTTTAATATATGTACATAGGAATGGTACCCTTATATTGGACCATTTAGAAGCACACAAAAATAAAGTGATCTCTCTAAGACAATATTTGAGAGATAAAACTATGATTAAATCTCAAGCGTCTGGATTTCAGAGCTTTATATCAAACATATTATTTACAGAGTTCCAGTGAGAGCAAAACAAAATAAATAAATATTTAAAGAACCAAAACAAAAGAATATAAACAATGTCATCAAAATTCAGTTTGAAGCATTTCATATGGAACTACCAATTCTAAAACGAAAATCAATTACAAATTAAAAGGTAAATCTTAAAGGCTTATTGTGTATAATTTTTTCATATTTAAAATTATGCTCTTATCGAAATTTCTTGAAACAAATCATATATGCAAGTCAGTGTCTCTGTAACTGTTTAAAATCAGCAGGACTGACAGGACTGACCACTTACATTCCCAGAGAGAATGACATGGAGTTCATTGGCCCTGCCAGAGACTAAGGATGCCCACTGCGTTTCAATTTGGGGTGCAATTATATGTCTGTGCAAGTTTTCACATGCCAATTATTGCACTTCAAAAAATCTGCATATTATTGCACATTACTGCTGCAACTGACAAGGAAGAGAAGAGAGTATTCTCTAAACAATGCAATTAGAGCAGTAAAGGCAATTAACTTTGCTATTTAGTATAAAGTTGAGAGCACTAAAGACTGAAGTAATAAATATTCACAAACACTTCATCATTATACAAGATCACAGAACAGAGACACATTTTTTAATACACAATGCAGGCAGTCATATTATTAAACTTAATGGCATCTGAGAAATGATAAAACACTCACAGCCTTGAGCTTGTAATGAGATAAGCTTGTAGCCTGATCAGCATGCATACAAATCATCTCATCTGAATAAAATTAATGTTTGATTTTTATATCTCTCCTCAAGCACTGCTGAGCTCCCCCTCCCTTTTCGTTTTATGAAAAATTATAGGAAAGAAAATTAAAAAATTAGCTGTGATATGATATATGAGTGGGCGGGTTTCATCTCTAGTGCCAAATGTAAGATTTTGAATATATATATATATATATATATTTATATATATATATATATAGAGAGAGAGAGAGAGAGAGAGAGAGAGAGATAGAATGAATTCGTGATGTTAAATAAACTATGAGAAAAAAATTTAAAACTTTTAAGTCAATAAAAATATTTGAGTGTGTTGAACACTCCAATATAACATTTTAGTATTAAAATGATTGATATTCATATATTTAATTGCATTTTCTTCTAAAAACTTGATATTTTCTCAAATTCTCATTTTAAAATCATAGTAATAAAGGAGATGAATGCGTTATGGATGTGTCCTTTCAAGATCAATCAAAATAGAAAAATTATACACTTTATTTTTAAAAAAAATATATTTTATTGATTTCAGAGAGGAAAGAAGAGGGAGAGATTGAAACATCAATGATGAGAGAGAATCATTGATCGTGTGCTTCCTGCACTCCCCCTACTGGGGATCAAGCCCGCAACCCTGGCATGTGCCCTTGACCAGTATCGAACTTGGGACCCTTCAGTCCGCAGGCTGACGCTCTATCCACTGAGCCAAACCAGCTAGGGCTACACTTCATTTTTATTTATATGATTGAATTTGCACTCAATATATAAATTACAAAGTCATTTTCTTATATGCTTTTTGAAGTGAGTTAGTTGTTAAAGGTTTTATTTAAAACATATTGCAATGATCTCAAAAGTTCTTCCCTGAACTTTTCATACGACGTTTGTCACATTTAGCATTCCAATCTTTAAAAGATTATAATGTACAAAATCTCAGTTTCTATTTCAAACTTGTACTGGGATAGAAAGCTACAAAGGAACTATTTAAATTAAGAATTCCTTGCAGAAAGATATCCTAGACCATTGTTCTTGAATACGATCTCAGATCATTTTACATTGCCTCCATACATGACTTGTAATTATTTGGAATGTCAGTACCAAATTTTATCTTCAAAAATAAAATTATGAAGAACTATCATGGCTATCAGTAAAACAGAGATTTAAGCCTTCCATAAATTACAGAGCATTTGGTAAAAATATTTTGGTAATAAGATGAGTTGATAACTCAAGCTTTCTTCCTTAAATCACCCTAGTTTATTAACAGGTATCATTTCACTGTATTAATTTAGATACTTCATGAGTGACATAATTAAAGATGAATTGAGTTAAAAAAAACAAACAAACAAAAAACATATATAACCAGGCCTGGCAAATAACATATGGTCCATAAGTGTTAACAATTATTTACGAAGAAGTATTTTTGAACATCAACTTCTTTTAGTTTTCTTATATGCCCACTAAAATTCAATGCATTAGTTCTCATAGATGTTTTTGCAACCTGAACTTTTTCTATAATTCAAAAATTAAAAAATTTAGAATAAATCTTCAATCAGACTCCAAATGCTGCCAATTTCTTAAAAAAGAAAAAGGAAAACAAAAACCTCAGAAAATATTGCATAGGTATGTCTTATATAGGAAATTGTCAGAAGACCCCAAAATAACCCTCAGGCTCAATAATTCATTAGAATGGCTCATGGGACTCATAAAAGTTGTTACACTCATAGTTATGTTTGCTACTGAGAAAAGATACAAATTAATAATAATAAAGTGAAAAGGACAAATTCCAGGAGAAATCAGATGGTCCCTCCAGGTGTCCCCTCCCAGTGCAGGCACATGGAAACACACTAATTCTCTCATCAATAATATATGACAACATCTGCAAAGTGCTACCAATCAGGGAAAATCACCTGAACTCAGAGGTTCTGTTGGAGTTCAGTAACACAGGCTTGCATTGCGTACAGGACTGACCTTACTACTCAGACTCCAGCCTCCGTCAGAGCAAAAACAGACATTCACCATAAATCACACTGCTGGTTTACACTTGTCTGGTCAAGCTGGTACAAGCATTCACTTTAAATACAGAGTGGCCTAAGGCCCAGGGCATGTAAAAATGCTGGTATTAAGTAGAATATTTCAAGAGCTCACAGTTATTCCCCAAGAGCCATCCTAAGGCCAATACTGAAGATAAACCCTTATTTGCAATATTCAGGGTTTGAGCAAACCAAACCTGCTGAGTTTACTCTTTCCTGCCCTGAAATATAAAAGGGAATTCAAATCAGTTGACCAACACACAGAGAATATGAAAAGACTGGTGAATGAATATATCTAATTATTTTATTTTTAAAAAATCTTGCTAAATAACTACAACTTTTAAAAGGAACATCCGATTTTAAGCTGCTTTTCTGATTAACTGAGCTATTTTCAAATCAGGTGCCTCATTCTGTATTAGGCATGACTGATATTTGTAGCTTGCGCCCTGGTTTACACCTTCATGACTGACTCCTTAAATGGAGCCTCACCTAGGTCCTGCCACAACCTTGTTTTCACCAGTTTCTGGCTTTAAAGTTCTAGGCCCCCGGCCAGAGTTCCTGGCTTTGGGTCCTGACTAACTTGGGTCAGCCTGTATGACTAGGTTCACACCTACCAGCATGTTTGCACCTGTCAAGGTCAGCGATCCTGCGAGCATACCTTGGGACTCCCTGGGCCTGCCTTCCCCAACTGCCACTTTAACTTCAATCCTTTGATCTCCTGCCATGTCCGAGGAGGCTTTTTTCAATTCCCTAAAGTTCTCCCTGAAGCATTTTCCCTACAGTGGTAAGTAAACTATAATGCTTTCCAATCTTTATAAGGATTCTTCTTCTCACACGGTAGCTCTCACAGGGCTACTGTGTTCAGAGAGAAATGCGTCTCTTATACAACATGCATTCAATAAGTATTTAGGGATTCAGTGAGTGACCAATAAATACTAGGCACTGTTCTAGTGCCATGAAATATGGGGAAATGCAGCTCAAGCAATTGAGTGTCCATGTTGATATATGCATTTTTATTAACACATACACATATATAAAGTCCCAGTCTTTTCCTTGATAAGCAAAAGTAAGATCAGAATGTAGAGCTGACTTTCAATTTAGGCCCTTCTTATCATTCTTCTTTCCCTTTATAGTTTCCCCTGGGTCTTTTAGTGCTTTGTTAATGTGTTCAATCCTGCTCCGATCACTTTTCAATCCCACTAAGTATATTACACACTGATCCTGAAAGTACAAACTGTTATATTTTCCACTCCACAGATTCTAATCTTCACCACTGATTGTAAAACTAATACTCTTCACCTCCCCATGCCCTGAAATGTGGTGGAGAATGCCGTAGGGTCATAGCCTCTCTCACATTAAAAACAAAGAATAAAAAAAAGGGTTGCCTTCTCTCAATACAAACAGCTGTAAATCCAACAAGTACATGACCTTCAGATCTTCTGCTCCTGAAAGGAATCTTTTGAATTCACTGTTATTCAGGCTACCGGAGAAAAATATCTATCCTCACATTAATGTCAGCACACACTCGACAAATATAACAAAATAAACATTTAATAGATTGTCCATGAGGTAAATCATAGAAGTATAATCCTAAACACCACATGGACAGATACATTAGACCAGTGGTCGGCAAACCGTGGCTCGTGAGCCACATGCGGCTCTTTGGCCCCTTCAGTGTGGCTCTTCCACAAAATACCGCTCTTCCACAAAATACCAACTTCTGTACATGGGCCATGAAGTTTCAATCACACTGTACGTGTGCGCCCACATGTGGTATTTTGTGGAAGAGCCACACTGAAGGGGCCAAAGAGTCACATGTGGCTCGTGAGCCGCGGTTTGCTGACCACAGCATTAGACCACCAACTAACACCATACACAATAATATACTCAAAATGGGTAAAAGACTTAAATGTAAGTCGTGAAACCATAAAAATCCTAGAAGAAACCATAGGCAGCAACATCTCAGACATCTCTCATCTACTTATATAAAAACCCTGGGTGGTGTTCATCATGACAGGTCTGGCAACTAAGCGGAAGGAAGTCAGTCCTGCATGGGTTGTCTTGGAAACTGCTGCGCCTTCCCCTGAGCTGTTTCCTGTAAGGGTGGTGTTTGAGGCAGGAACCTGCCCTCGGAGCATGGAGGCATATCTTTATAAAGTGTGCCTTACCAGCATGGCCAAGGGTGAACCTGAATGTGGGTGGCTGAAAGGCTTAGAAAAGACAGACAAGAGAGTGAAATCTGGGTCTCAGTGGGACGCTGCTTCTCTGAGAGACAGTGACCATGCCCACAGCCGTGTTTTTATTTTATAGCAGATGCTATGAGGCAAAGTAAGGGCGTGACCAAGATGTTTACAATATTCTCCTGGGTTTCAATCCTACTCAACTACATGCACCTGAACTCTATCAAGCCTACCTCACTCAGGCACGTGGGGCCATGTGTTCGGACCATAGGTTCAAGCTTACAACTATAGCTGTTGGCTATAACTGTGCTGGGAGGGCCCTGCCCTCCAAGCTGGGACTTGCACGTGGCAATGAGAGGACTGTGCCCTCTCATCAGTCCAAGGTTTGAACCTGTCCAAAACACTGTAGTGGCTCCCCACAATAAAGTTTTAATACGTTATATTAGAGGTTATGGTGGTGCTGTTTTACCCACAGCATCTACAGGTATTGCTGCAAATTTACTTCTCGGTGGAAGAACCTTTCATTCCCAATATAAATGACCAATTCAAGCACTCTGAAAGTGTTTTCACTCTTAATGTGGTGTACAGGGAGATATTAGAATAAGTTTAATCAATTTATCAGTCACTGTTTGCATCACTGTTATTTTTATATCATGTTTTTGTTGTTTTTATATCATGTTTTTGTTGTTTTCATATCATGTTTCTGTTGTTTTCATATAATGTTTTTGTCATTTTTATATCATGCCTCTTGTTATATCCTTTTGTTACTGTTTATTTATTAATAAATTTATATATTATTTCATATACATTTTACTAATTTCCTTTCATTTCTCACACTTCTATTATAGAGAAAGGGCAAATAGCAATATTAAAATATCTCTGCTAATTAATTCCTGTTTTTAATTATATATATTTTATTGATTTTTTACAGAGAGGAAGGGAGAGGGATAGAGAGTTAGAAACATCAATGAGAGAGAAAAATCGATCAGCTGCCTCCTGCACACTCCCCACTGGGGATGTGCCTGCAACCAAGGTACATGCCCTTGACCGGGATCGAACCTGGGATCCTTGAGTCTGCAGGCTGATGCTCTATCCACTGAGCCAAACCGGTTAGGGCAATTAATTCCCTTTTTTTTTTTAAATATATATTTTATTGATATTTCACAGAGAGGAAGAAAGAGAGATAGAGAGTTAGAAACATCGATCAGCTGCCTCCTGCACACCTCCCACTGGGGATGTGCCCGCAACCAATGTACATGCCCTTGACCGGAATCAAACCTGGGACCCTTCAGTCCGCAGGCCGACGCTCTATCCACTGAGCCAAACCGGTTATGGCGATTCCCTTTTAATGTGCACAAATTTCATGCACCCGGCTACTAGTAGCAATATGTTTAAGGATACATCTCCTAGGGCAGTGGTCGGCAAACTGCAGCTCAGCAAACCGCAGCTTGTGAGCTGGCTAAGTGCACATGGTTGTTTCAGATATGTTAACTATGATGACACTACTAGAAAGCCAACTGGAAACAGCAACTTGGTAAAACAAACAAAAAAAATTATGTGTGCACATATATATGTGTATATATATTTCTATCTATCATCTATCTATAAAATATGATGAAAAAGATGATAGATAGTTATCCAAAACTTGGAAACAGGCAAAAAAGATTATTTTGTATTTTTTTCAATGTGGTATTGCCCTTGCTTTCCATTAACTAGGACATTTTCCAATTTCAGAATCAGAGATTAACTTGTAGATTTGTTATTATTGAGTGAATGTGAATTTAATTTTTATCTGGAGGAACAGAAAAAAGGATTTAGGTTATTGCCTTATAAGACATTAACCAATTTTGGCTCTAACTCAGAAATCTTATTCTAATACTCCTTATTAAATTTCATATCATGTATACATCATGTATACATAGTTAAACACATACATACTGTTATATATAATCTTTGGGCCAATTTTAACATCCAATCATTAATGAGTTAAATAAAAACTGTTGTATGTGTTTATTTTATATCTTCATATAAATAAAAATATTCACATCATATAAGATTATTGAAGTTGTTTTCATGAAAATGATAATGTAATAGATGGTTTACATAAATATGGATAATAGCCATAAATAGGTGATATTATATAAAGAGTTAAAACAAAGATATCTGAGAATGGTTCTGATTCCAGAATACAAGGACTATATATAAATTTCATTATGTGCTTAGAAAAAAATCGATGAGTTTTGATATCTTTATTTTTCTATTAGGTAAATTACATATCAGAAAGCTTGACTACCCCCCTCCCGCAATGGTATCACACATAAAAAGTGTAGAAAGCAAATATAGCCCTGGTCAGCCTGACTCAAAATTTCATCTTTTTCCCACAAGAGCAAGATATTTCTCCAAATGAAAATAGCTTCTTGGATGGACCTTGAGAATATTATGATAAGCAAAATAAATCAGTCAGAAAAATCTAAGAACCATCTATACTAATAAAAGTTTAACAGGTTCATTAGACTGGACGTCCTTCTGGACAACCTTTAGGAAGAAGCCAGGGTTGTGAAGAAAGCCGGGTCCTGGGTGCCAGAAGGAAGCTGGTGCCAGCAGCCAGGAGCAGGAAGGCCTGCTTTTGCATTAATTTCTTGCATCGGGCCTCTAGTGTGGGCTATAAAACTGAAACTCAGTATGGTGGGTACCAGACCAAAGGTTTGAGGGTAGGGGTAGTAAAGAGTAAAGGAGGGCAAATATACGGTGACAGAAGATAATTTGACTTTGGGCAGTGGGCACACAATATACAGAACATGTATCATAGAAATGCACACTTGAAACTTATATAATGTTATTAACTAAATTACCTCCAATAAATTTAAGAAGAGAAAGAAAATAGCTTAATTTTTTATAACACTAATGGGCAGTTTAGTTAATCTCCCTTTTCTTTAATCTCATCCCCTTCCTGGTGTGTGTGATTGCTCTAATTTAGGCTTTTCAGACTGTAAAATCTCTTAATCCTCATCTTACCCAAAGGAGTACATCATAATTGGCAAATACAAGTCATGTAGGAAATGCAAATACTCTCATGGCTTCACACATTTTAGAATAAGCAAAATATGAAAAACAAGTTCACATGCACTGCAAGATTTTTACCATATAAAATTGTAAATGTTCCGTTATATCCTATATACTAAAAGCCTAATATGCTAAGTGTCTGGTCATCTGGACAGCCATTCAACCAATCAAAGCATAATATGCTAATGATATGCTAAAGCTGCTCAACTGCTCATTATGACATGCACTGACCACCAGGAGGCATACAGTTGACTGGTCAACCAGTCACTATGACTTGCACTGACCACCATGGGGCAGACGCTCTGACCGGTAGGTTAGCTTCCTGCCAGGGTCTGGCCATTGGGACTAAACGTGATGGACAAGACATGCCCTGGAGCCCTCCTGAAGTCTCTCCCCAGCTGGCCAAACTACTATGTCCCTCCATGGCCCCAATAGTGCACCTGTGGGGTCCCTCGGCCTGGCCTGTATCCTCTCACAATCTGGGACCCCTTGGGGGATGTTAGAGAGTCAGTTTCAGCCCAACGGCAGAATGATCGGTTGCTATGACATGCACTGACCACCAGGGGGCAGACGCTAAATGCAGAAGCTGCCCCCTAGTGGTCAGTGCGCTCCCACAGGGGGAGTGCCGCTCAGCCAGAAGCAGTGCTCATGGCTGATGAGCACAGCTAAGGTGCTGGGAGCCTCTCCCTCCTCCATGACAGCACTAAGGATATCCAAGTACCAGCTTAGGCCCACTGCAAGAGTATGCAGGCTGGGCTGAGGGACCCCCCTGAGTTCATGAATTTCATGCACCGGGACTCTAGTAATTATAATGATACTAGAGGCCCGGTGCACAAAAATTTGTGCACTCGGCGGGGGGGTCCCTCAGCCCAGCCTGTGCCCTCTCGCAGTCTGGGACCCCTCAGGGGATGACCACCTGCTGGCTTAGGCCTGCCCCCAGGGGGATTGTACCTAAGTTGGCAATCAAACATCCCTCTGGCAGCCCAGGAACCCTCGGGGGATGTCCACTTGCCAGTGGGGAGCAGGCATAAGCTTCAGTCGAACATCCTTAGCGCTGCTGAGGGGGCATGAGAGGCTCCCACCACCACCACTGTACTGGCAGCCATCAGCCTGGCTTGTGGCTGAGCAGAGCTCCCCATGTGGGAGTGCACTGACCACCAGAGGGCAGCTCCTGCATTGAGCGTCTGCCCCCTGGTGGTCAGTGTGTGTCATAGTGACCAGTCACTTCCAGTGGTTCTGCTGTTAGGGTTAGTTTGCATATTACCCTTTTACTATATAGGATAGAGGCCTGGTGCATGGGTGGGGGCCAGCTGGTTTGCCCTGAAGGGTGTCCCGGATCAGGGTGGGGGTCCCACTTGGGTGCCTGGCCAGCCTGGGTGAGGGGATGATGGCTGTTTGCAGCTGGTCACACCCCCTTCAGGGTGGTCCCCACTTGGGTGCCTGGCTAGTCTGTGTGAGGGGCTGAGGGTGGTTTTCAGGCTCGCCAGCGACTGAAGCTCCCAGCCTCTCCTTTTTTTTTATTCTGAGATTTATTTACCTTCTATAATTGAAACACTGTTGCCATCACTGGCACTCCCAGCTCTGAGGCCCCAGCCAGCTGAAAGCAGGTATCTTGGGTTTGTTTAGCTTCTGTAATAGAAATATTGTTGCTTTCGGGCTCAGAGCTGGGCCACGGCAGGCCAGGAACCTTGGCTTCCTCCATCACTGGAGCAAGCAAACTTCCTGCTCGCTTCAGCTGCATGGCTGCTAGCCGCCATCTTTGTTGGCAGTTAATTTGCATATCTCGCAATTAGCCAATGGGAAACGTAGTGGAGGTACTGTTAATTACCCTTTTTGTCTTTTATTAGAAAGGATGCATACTGATTATTGTTTAATCCTGAATTTAAACTTATGTCATTATATCCATATAGAATTTAAAATATGGTAATTTTAAAGTATTACTTCTTCAAATGAAAAAATCAATTCACAATGAGATTAAAGGTGATGTATAAAGAATATATTATGTAATTCAAATTAAATAAATGTCATTATTGCTTTCTTAGTCACCCCACTCTTTAATATGCATGTTCTTGTTATGCAGGTAGACAAAAAATAGACTCAAAATATTAGAAAAATGATAAATCCACATATATGTCTTCTGTAATTCAGTGACAAAGAATATCAACTAGAGCCCTAGCCTGTTTGACTCAGTGGTTGGAATGTCAGCCTGAGGACTGAAGGGTACCAGGTTTGATTACGGTAAAGGGCAGGTACTTCAGTTGCAGACTCAATTCCTGGCTCTGGTCCAGGCACATGCAAAAGGCAACCAATCAATGTGTCTTCCACATCGATGTTTCTCTCTCTCTCTGTTTCTTCCCTTCCTTTTCAATCTATCTAAAAACCAATGGAAAAAAATATCCTCAGGTGAGAATTAACAAAAAAAGAAAAAGAAAAAAAAATGAATATTAACTAGAAAAATATAGGATAGTGTCCCACATTGAGATGATTGCAATTTGTTTAATAAAACATCTGAGATATCTAAATTATTTCAAAAAATATATAAAAATGACTGACTTTGTAATTTAAATATTGAATGTGAACTCAATCTCATGAATAAAAATTAAGTATATCATTTTCCTATTTGCTTGAAGGGCCAGCAGTAGTTAAAGGTGATTGAAAATAATAATGAAGATATCATATTGCCCAAATAAAACTTCAAAATATACCTATTTCATTGCTAAAGATACACTTAAGATAGATGCTAGATCACTGACTTTGCATATATATATCTCCTAGTAAACTATAACTGCTTGAAATCAGGGATCATAAATATTTTTGAGTACATTTCCAAAACACATGGCAAGCCCTCATACATATATATTAATGTATGAATTTAATGTGTATGTCTCATATATCATTGTCCTATCTTCTAAGCCTTATTAGAACTCTAAAAATTCATAATAGTATAAAATTAGAATTTTGACCATTTTTAACTGCTAGAGATGTCCATTAATTTATTTTTGAAACAATCTTTATCTGAAAAATAATACTAGTTAATGTTGGAATTTGGCTGTTATAAACCAGGAATAAAAAACTAAAATGTAATTATTAAAATATTTTAAAAGTAAATATTCACCACAATCCTATCTAATAAAAAGGGAATGTGCTAATTGACCATCACACGTTCACAAATGGCAACACCAACAGCCAATAAAGAGGGAATATGCTAATTGACTGCCACACCCCCACAAGATGGCAGCACCCACAATCACAAGATAGCAGTGCCCAGTCCCCTCAGCCCTGCCTCATCCAACCAGAGTCCCCCAGTCCCCTCATCCCTGCCTCACCCAGTCCCTGCAGCTTCCAGCCTTATCCAGCCTCAGTCCCTCAGTTCCCTCAGCCCTGCAGGGTAAGGCAATTGGGGATGATCGGGCCAGCAGGGGAGGGCAGTTGGTGACAATCTTGCTGGCAGGGGAGCAGTTAGGCATCAATCAGGCTGGCAGGGGAGTGGTGAGGGGGCTATCAGGCTGGCAGGCAGAGTGGTTAGGGGCAATCAGGTAGGCAGGCAGGTGAGTGGTTAGGAGCCAGCACTCCCAGATTGTGAGACGGATGTCCGAGGGGTCCCAGATTGGAGAGGGTGCAGTTTGGGCTGAGGGACACACTTTCTCGTGCACGAATTTCTAGTAAATAATAAAATGGGAAAATTATGTAACTTTATCTGAGCATAAATATTTTATTTTAAAAGAATCAGCAACATTAAAACATATTCTGAGGCTCTACAATCCTTTATGCACATTTAAGAAAATTGTAAGCAATTAAATAAATTATAAATAATCAAAATTAGAAAATTTTATGCCCTAACAGGTTTGGCTCAGTGGATAGAGCATCAGCCTGCAGACTCAAGGTTCCTGGGTTTGATTCCGGTCAAGGGCATGTACCTTGGTTGCAGGCACATCCCCAATGGGGAGTGTGCAGGAGGCAGCTGATCGATATTTCTATGTCATCAATGTTTCTAACTCTCTATCCCGCTCCCTTCCTCTCTGTAAAAAATCAATAAAATATATTTAAAAAATTAGAAAATTTTAGAAAAACAATGCAATGTGTAACTATATAATTGAAGAATATTAAATACTTGAAGTTCATTACAATCATTTACAAAAATATAAGTGAGGATAATAAAACCTTTAAGTATGATGCTACATCAATGAATATTATTGGACAGTCAATCATGTAAATGCTATGAACTGGGAAAGTAATTATTTGTAAAAAATAAATTGAAATTACATAGAGCTTAAATGAATTATTTGTTTAAATAAGTTTTCACACTAAAAGTAACTGCCCTACATCTCTTATAATCTGTGAGATATTTGACTCAGATTTCCCACATTTGTGGTAATCAAACTTCTTATCTTTAAATACTACGTTCCTAATCCTCAGTTTAAAATGTTATAGCTATCTTAAATTGCTTCATGTCTGCTGTCTGCCAATGGAAATTCTGGTTCAGTAAAACCCAAGATAGGCCCTAGAAATCTACATTTCAATAAGCAGCTCATGAAAACTTGAATCAGATATGGTGTGGAACCCTCTGTGAATAAAAATCTCTGCAATTAGTACTTAAATCCTGCCAATCTTCCTTTGTAATACTTTTTCATCTCCATCCCATAGTTTAAATCTTCACTATGTAATTTCACTTTAGTGTAATAATTATCAACTTTTGTCAGAATTTCTGCAACTTTGAACAGCCTTTCCCCATGACATTCTGAAAAGTAATTAATTACCTTTAAGACTATCAATTCTTAGAGAACCTGTCCTTCTCACAAGCTTCCACATCCTCACCGTTCAGTCTCTGCCTGGAGTATAACAAATTTAATTATTGGATTATTAAATAAATCCATGTTATCACTGAATTTCAATCCTGAAAAAACTCATTTAATCAGATCACTCTCTGCATAAGAATGTTTAATGGCTACCAATCAGAAAAATTAACACTTTCAAAAATTGTAACAAAATTGTGAAATATTATTTTTTATTCGATAGACTAAGACATCATATAAAACCACTGAACTCACATTGGTACCAAGACTATATTTCATAATTTTTAATATCAATCCTTAGCTCCTTAACTTCAATCCATCAATAATGTTTTTTAAATTTATCTTTACTGTTAGAAATATTATAGATGACCCCCTTTTTTCTTCCATTAACCCACTGGTCCGTACCCCCTCAAACCCCTCTAGGCCTTCACCACACATTTTCTGTGTCTATGTATTATGCATATATGTATATAAGTTCTTTGGTTAACCTCTTCCCATCTATACCCCCCTATCAATTAATAATGTTTTTTTGTGAATTCTTATTAGTCATATTACTTTATGTAAAATATGACTTTTTCCCATATGTTACTCTAAAATCTAATTATAAAAGACATATACACACATAAACTTTAAAATTATAAGTGACTGTAAGCAGTAAATTCATATATATATATGACAATTAACATGCCCATTGGGTAAAGATTTCTAGAGCTGAAAGGACCTGAGTAGGTTTTAAAGCACAGTTAGAAATTAAAAAAGCAAAGACATGAAAAAGGGGGTTTTTATATACTTGTTAAAATAGAAGAATGTGGGATGCCTTTGGGAAATAAAGAGTAAATCAGTTTGGCAGGAGCAGAAGGTTTATAGAGAGTAAAGTACATGAAATAAGTTTTAAGCGGTAGCTGTGTTTTAAAAGACTATGTCTGCCAGGACAACAGATTTGAACTTTATCCTGTAGCTCTGGGTTAACTTGATGATTCTAGTAAAGGTATCTGAATAGCAAAGTGGTATGAATTAGGTGGTACCCAATGTCTTTATTTTCTTATCTTTTAAAAAAATATATTTTGATTGATTTCAAAGAGGAAGGGAGAGGGAGAGAGAGATAGAAACATCAGTGATGAGAGAGGTTCATCGGTAGAGCATCTCCTGAACACCCCCTACTGGGAACCCAGCCCACAACCTGAGCCTGCAACCTGGGCATGTACCCTGACCAGAATCCAACCATGGCCTCCTGGTTCATAGGTCAATGCTCAACCATTAAGCCATGCCAGCGGGGCTTATTTTATCTTTTTAAGATTCAATAAAATAATTTATTATGAAAAAACTATTCTGATTGTAATAGTCTCTGTTGGTCCATCAATGGAGAAATATTATTTTAAAAGGTGGCTTAAAACACACTAACTTTGTAAATCTGAAATTTTAGATGGAAAATTATGACTCTCTAAATGGTATACTATCATTTGTAAATCTGGAGAAGACGGGAAGGTACAGGTAATAAATACACCTTAAGCAGAAGCATTAATGTAATTTCATATAATACAAGTTGAATAATTGGGTTAATGACTTAATGTGGAATTTTTATTTCACATTATAGAAGTACTAATCAAATTCCCAGTAGGCAGGACAATGTCAAGCAGTATAAGTAAAATTCTCTAGAGTTAGTTAAGGGCACTGCTTCTCAGGTCTTTGATGAATCTAATAAGTAACTGAAGAGTTTGTTTAAAATGCATATTTTCAGGCCAAAACCCAGATTTAAATTTAGTTGGATTGGGATAGTCTAGAAATATGCAAATTATTGATGAGCTAGATGACTCTGATAAGAGATAAAGAGGTTACTATAGCATTAAGCATGCTCTTACTTCTTGCTTGAATGGCATAAATGGATGATGGGTAAAACCAAGCGGGCATTCTTAGGAGAATCAAAGTGGAGGCAAGAACAAGCCAGGTGTTTTGTTTAAGAGTTTCAGATTAGAAAAGCCATCCAGAATCAAGCTAAAAACATTGGATTAGAATCTTGAAACCATGTAAGGTTTTAGAATAGGAGAATAATAATATAAGAGTGATTTTTAAAAGAATGCTGAATGATGGGCCACTTTGTAAAGCTGGAAAGCAAATAGAAGGTTTAGAATGAAGTGATGAAATGAGCACCAGGGTACTGACAATAGAAAATAAAATGTCAGAAGACATATTGGTAGAAATGTTGAACTTGCTTTCAGATACCTAAAAATAGGAAGTTAATCTTAAATACATTTAAAAGTATTCATTACAAACATAATAATAACAAAAAGAATAACACAATAATCTTCAACTCGTTTTTCAGAGCCACAGGAACTCAACAGTATTTTTCATTGCCTTCTTTTAATGAGGTTTGAGAGCAAAACTTTACTTTCATGAAGAAAAGCCTTTGAAAGTTCAAAGTGTTTGATACCCAGAACTTCATTCAACTTCTCTTGAAGTTTTCTTTTGCTCTGCTTTTTTATAGCAAGCTTAGAGCGGGGTTTTGACACCTCTAATTTGAGTTGGTTATTTTCTTCTTTCAATTTCACAACATGATTTTTTGTTTTATATTCTGATGACCGAATAATTAAGCATATTAATCTATTAGGTTATTTAGCTGTCCCTGATTTGCACCATGTTTATTCAACAAAGACTTTCTTTGCTTCAAATGCATCCAGGTGTGGCTGAAAAGGCTTTATTATATAGTTCTTCATAAAGGAGACACCCCTTATTCATTTCCTCAGTTAATTCTGCCATTGTATTTTCTTTTCTAACTTTTCTTGCTTCTTCCTCTTCCAGCTGCTTCTTAAAGTCTTCACCTTGCTGCTTGAGTTGGTTCTCCAAATCAAGTTATTTTTTGGAGACAAGAAACTGTGATTTTTTAAATTTCTGCGTCTTTAAGAGCTGATCTGGTCTGCAGATCTAGAAGTACCCTTGCATAGTTCTCGAGTTGAACTCTCAGTTTCCAATATCTGATGCTGAACATGCTCTGCACTTTTCCTGGCCTTGGTCACTTTTTCCCTAATTGATAAGTTCTCTAGCTTAAGATCTCTCTCACTAGCTGTTAATGCTTTATAGCTTTCAAATGGAGCTATAAATGACATTTCCAAGGTTCTGTTATGCCCAGATTTCAGGATCCTCAAAAGACCACCAGGGAGCCATCCAAGTCTGATGCAAAAGCAGAGAGTCTTTTATTCAAACCCAGGCTTGGCTCCCCTACCCTCCTTACTGGCACAGCAGCAAGTGGCAGAGAGAGGGCCAGCCCTGTGGGGAGAAAGGTTTTATAGTAAGAGGAGGAGAGAGGTCTGTGGGCCCTGCTGATTGGCCAGGCGCAAGTGGATATCTCGTTATGCAGGATGTGGCCGTATCTATGGCGCGCACTTCCCTTGATTGTCATTGGTTAGTTTGAAGAAGTCCTGGGTGTGGCTGGCAGAGGTTTGGGCTTCTGGGAAGAAGCCTTGCCAAGCACATGGCTGCCCAAAGATGGAGGATCCAGGGTAAGATGGAGGGCGTAGTCTTCTCCCTTTCAATTCTGCACCTTACTATTGCACCTTTTCTGCACAGCAGGTGGCCTGAGTGTGAGCAGCATTAACTTTTCTAGTGTTCAGGTTCTTTCACCTTCAGATCTTCTTCTAGACGTTTCACTTCTTCAGTCCTAGGTTTTCTTTCTTCTCCCAATTGTTCAATCCGCTTTTCAGCTTGCCCCTCCTTTTTTCTATAGTTTATCTAGCTCATTCAGAGCTTGTTTAATTCTTCCTCAAAGAGATTCCTCTCTTTCATCATTTCCTCTTGAAAGAACATAGCTTCTGCTGAAGAATAGAAGGTAATGCCTTCTCCTGTTTCAGAAGTGAATCAATTTGCAACTCTTTTTGATGTAGCTTTTCATGTTGTTGTTTTTCAAGTATAAACTTCTCTTTTTAGGTTTGCATGACAGAATGTAGATTTCCACCCAGTTCTCTGCCGCTGTTGATGAGCTCTTCTTTTTCTTTATGGCAGCTGACATTTAGCCATCAGGTCTTTTACTCGCTTAGACAATGTAACAATGCTTTCCTCACGAGACTGCATAAGGCTTAAAACTTCATGATTCTTCTCTTAAAATTTCTTCTAACTGGGCAGTATCTAGCTTGTATTTTTCTACTTTGATCTGAGGCACAACTTATTTCTTCAGTGTATTCTAAGAGTCTATCTATGTCAGATTTTTTGTCAATCTGTTATTTCTCTATAGGAGTTTCCCCGCAAGCTGTGCCACTTCCCCTGAGACTTTCTGAGATTCTTCTGGGTGACCTGCAGTTTCACCTCCGTGCCTTGTTGGCTACCCATCATACTTCTCATCTTAGTTTCTCATTTTTTTCTAAGTTTCAGCAACTCAAGGCTTAGAATTCTTCTGGTTTGCAGCTTGAAAAAACTTAGCCTTTAGTTGCCTGTGAGTCCTGGTGGAGTCGGTAAGCTGCCTTTGCAGTGTAGCATTACTGGCAGCGACATCTTTTTCCCTGACCACAGCACTGAGCTCTGCTTCCATCTTCTCCAGCTCAGCTTCCAGGTCCTGGAGGCTCTTGTCTTGAGCACCAAGTGCCTGCACAAGGACATGCATCTCCTTTTCCAACATCATCAAGACTTTATCATTTTGATGAGATTCCTCCTTTAATCCCAAAGTCAACTTCTCTTGCTGAAGCAGGCAAGGTGGTATCTTTGTCAGCAGTAAGATTTGGTTGAGATTATTATTATTTTTTTATTTTCTATTTTTTTTTATTTTAATAAAAAAATAAATTCCAATGCAAGAATCAAATAGCCACAAAACTATATTTATACCCGAAAACTATGATGATGCCTATGGGAAATGAAATGGTGTTCTACAAACACATATTAGGATTGCAGGGATGATTTTGCTGAATAAGAGACTTTAAGCTGAGCTCTGACAAATTCATAGATATGGGCTTGTGGAGAGAGCATTATAGGCAGAAGAAAGAAAATGCGTAGTGGTCCTAATATGCCAGGAGCGCATATGGGAATTTCAAATAATTCTAGTGTAGCAGAGACGAAGAGGGCTAGACAAGCCATCTATCTGGAGAGGGAGGCAAGAGCTAGGTTAAGTAAGCTGTTTAGGACATTTTAATGGTATTGGTCTTGAAGAGAGAAATGGTGGTGTCTGGAATTTTTCTGCTTTTTAAAAACTATTACCTATAATGTAAGAATAACTTTACAACAGTCCATAGTCCATATTTTCCACATATTTTTAACCTATTATTCTACAGCAAATGAATACCAAATTGACTGAATACCAAAGGCAATATGTACCAAAGAACCAAACATTTTGTTCCTTCAAAAGTACTTCCATTTGTGCCTTAGCTCACAAAGTGAGCTGTTTAATTGAACCATCACAATGTTTTGAAGTATGTAGTAGTGCAATTTCATTATTCCTCCTTCTCAAAATATTTTGTTTTCTTAAGCTGGTGTATTATTTGAATCACTTGTAGCATTTTATAATTGCATTACCAGGTACTAAAAACCCCCTATAGGATTTTGATTAGAATCAAATTAAGCTTATGATACAAACCAAGTATATTTAATCATTTTTAATATTATATTTTCTAAACTAAATTTGATATAAAAATGCTATAATTACAAAATAAAATGAAAAACAAATCATCCATTATTTAATTAATACAATAGATAGCTGCTTTATCTATTTTTTAAGTATCTGATACTACAGGATAAAAGGGAATTTATTGGCCATAGTGGAGCTGTTCCTGACCTCATTAATATCAGGGTTTAAAATTATTCAGCTAAATGTTTACAGAGTATTGTATATATCAAAATTAGTAAATTTAAAAATAGAGTAGTATTTAAATTGTGCACTTAAATTTGCAGATTAACTATGCATGCAAGGAAAAATAATATGCTTAAAGGATCTATATGCTGCTTTGCTGTCTTCAACTTCTTTATTTTTATTACTTTGTAACACAGCCAAAATTATATAAATATATTGGAGGTTGAGAAGCAAGGGCACATAGACACAGAATTACAGTCAACTATAATGGATTAGGTGCTCATCTGAGAATAAGTATATCTTTTGACAGGCTGCAAACCATTTAGAAAATTATTAGAGTAATAAAATGCAACTTAAATCCTAAGCTATTACTGGTCCCAAACATGATATGGCATTTTCAAGGATGAATTATATTTTTGAAGGCAGAAAAGAACCCCACTCAGTATTTGAAATAAAATTTATCTAAGTAGCGGTAAACTCTTGTTAGGTTCTTAATAAACAGTGTAAGAATATTTGGGAATGTAAGTAACCCTTACTTTCCACCCTTCTATATTATAGCAGCGGTACATTATATCAAATACAATAAAAATACTCCAAGTAATAAAATAAAGATAAACATTTAAGAGAATAACTGAGGAAAAGAAAAGCAACTCTCATATTAATGAAAAGTACAAAATAAAAGCCAGGTAGCTTGAAATACTAAACACACTTTTGGCAAATATATATAATTCTTAAATGATAAATTTCACTTCACTTGCCCATTTTGAATTAAAATTGTATACCTTACATTTTGGTACATTATCTCATTTACATTACTCTTCATAAAAATAATGTTTATGAAGGAAGCAAAGTTTATGTGTTCATACGAAGTGCTTAGAGTAACATTTCTAGAAAGACATAGATCCACAAACTAACTAGACTTTTTATTCTAAGATCACACCCATACTTTTAATAAGTATTCTATGGCAAGTTTGGTGTTGAAAAGCACATTTCCATTAAGGGATATTAGATTTAAAAATTATGTTCACCAGTACATTCATACAATAATCATGATGATTAAATCCATGCAAAACTGTACATTATTTGAGGCCAGCGAACAGGTCCACAGTGTTTATCATGAGTATTTCAAGAAGCACTAATGTAGATGGTAGTTAATATCTATTTAGTGAGTTAGTCAAACAGTAAAACCTCGGTACTCAAAACTAACAGAAGAATGCTTAATCTGAAGTAGTGAGCATTTAGAATGCAAGATTATCTTTTTAAACTATAACAAAATTCTACTAAAACATTTATTTAGAAACTGAAGGCCTGGTGCATGAATTTCTGCCCTGATCAGGCCAATTGGGGCCAGCTGGCTGCGGGGAGGAGACATGGGAGGTTGGTTGACCGGCCCCGCCCTATAGTCAAACTCCTGGTCAAATTCCAGGTTGAACTTCTGGTCGAGGAGACAATTTGCATATTAGCCTTTTATTATAAAGGATACCTGTCGAGATAGACTTTGATCAAAAAGTGAATAAAGTATATTGCTTGACCTCCATGAGATTGCAATCTTTTCCAAATATGCTAAGTATTTTGATAAATAATTACACAAGAATTGCTGTCAAAACTAGGATTGCTGTTTATAATAAAGCTGCAACTGGATTTAAATAGTCAAAACTCAGTGGACACTTTATCAAATATCATTTGTAGCAATGGATTTCAAATTTATTCAGGAAATATTCAACATCATTCTAGTGCTGCTTCATGGTTGTAAATGCATTTTTGTTTAAGTACAAATCCCTGTAAGTTGCTCTTCTTTTTATTGTGTATGCAGAACAACAAAAATTAACCCAAATTTAGCTTTATTAACTCTAAAATTTAAGCTTCCCAGCCATACATTTAAAGGTAAATTATTTTGCTGATTTATTGAATTCTTTTTTTAGCAATTATCAGCAGTAATGAAGCAAATCTATAGATGTACCTTCCTATATAACATACACAATCCTTATGTAGTATTTCTGTCAAAAGGCCCCCCCAAAATTAATTGTGAGGTATAGCCTATTGAGGGATATTTTACAAAATAACTCTGAACTCTTCAAAAGTTTAACTGTGTGAAGACACCTCCCTCCCCAAGAAAAGGACGAATAGGCTTAGAAAGTGTGCCAGATTCATAAATATGGTAGCTGGATGCAAGACATAATTCTGGATTTTCTTTTGCAATAATGAAATTATTAAGACAATTGAAGGCACTAATAAAGTCTGGAGATTAGACAACAATGTTGTAAAAGTGTTCATTTCCTGATATTTAAAGTCATAATGTGATTAAGTGTTTTCTACCATTCCTACCGCTTGCATCATGAAAGAGATGACATCATGTTTGGAAGTGGTAAGCACAGACATCCTGAAATGCATTGTTTGGTGTAATACTCTCTTTTTGTCAGCTTTTTCTTTTTGATGCCTCCCAGACTCTAATCACTCTTATTCCCTCCTCTATTCTATCGTTCTTTGTTGTGTGCAATCTTGTAGGATCTAAGGAGCATCGGAAACCTCCCAACATAGGGTCTTTGGCAGAACTTTTTGTTATTTATTTTGGATTATTTTGTTTTTAAATGAATTTTATGATGGAGGTAAGATTTTGGAAATACTCATATGTTATTCAAAGGATAAATGCAACCACCAGCAGTTTTTACTATTTTCTACTATGTGAGTGTCATCCTCACTGATTTTTAGTGGTGATAGAAAAGGGAATGCATCACTTTCTTCTGTTATTTCTTTTCAAATTGTTCAACTTGAAGACCATAAGCAGATAAGCACAGTGAATATATAAACAGAGAAGAGAGTAATGTTTTCTATGTCTTGGGTCTTCATAGTCTTGCCCATGACTAATTTCTAGCCTGGTTTCTGGTTGGGCATTAACTTTCCCCTTATCTGATTCTCTATTGGTTCTAAACCACTTGCATTTCCCTGAACACACTAAAATGTTATATTTCTCCTATATTATTCTCTCTGACCAGGGATGAGAATTAGTACTCCACAAACCTCTTCTGATTAAACAGCATTCATTTTATAACTCAAACTCAAGCTTTACTCCATGTAAATCCTTTCTTATTCATTTTCCTATATAACCTGAGTGTATCTTAACAATTTATTCTACCTTTCTTTGTTTACCTATTGGTATTCTCATTGGTAAGGTTATTTTATTATCTCATCTCTATACCTACACCTAATAAAGAGCCAAGCACATAGCAGATGCTCAATGAACTGTTAAATAAATAAATGGGTGGCATACATGGACGCAGATAATAGTTTGGTGAAGGCCTGGGAGGGATGGGAGTGGGATAGAGGAGGTAAATGGGGGGGGGGGGGGGGAATGACAAAGGAGACATCTGTAATACTTTCAATGATAAATATAAATTTAAAAAAGAAAAACAAACAAACAGAAAACACAGACAATAGTATGGTGATTATCAGAGAGATGGGAGGTGGGGATAGTAAAAGGTAAAGGTGGTCAAATGTATGGTGATGGAAGAAGATTTGACTTTGGGTGGTGAAAACAATATAATATACAAATGATTTATTATAAAATATTAATTTGAAATCTATATTATTTTATTAACCAACTAGAGGCCTGGTGCACAAAATTCATGTACAGGGAGGGGTCCCTCAGCCCACCCTGTACCTTCTCACAATCTCGTACCCTTCAGGGGATGTCTGACTGCCAGTTTAGGCCCCATCCTGTGAACATCCCCCTCACAATCCAGTACTGCTGGCTCCTAACTGCTCACCTGCCTGCCTGCCTGACTGCCCCTAACCACCTCTGCCTGCCTGCCTGATCACCCCTAACCACCTCTGCCTGCCTGATCACCCTAACCCAGGGGTGGGCAAACTTTTTGACTCGAGGGCCACAATGGGTTCTTAAACTGGACCGGAGGGCCGGAACAAAAGCATGGATGGAGTGTTTGTGTGAACTAATATAAATTAAAAGTAAAAATCATTACATAAAAGGGTACGGTCTTTTTTTTTTTAGTTTTTTTCATTTCAAATGGGCCGGATCCGGCCCGCGGGCCGTAGTTTACCCACGGCTGCCTAACCACTTTGCCTGCATGCCTGATGTCCCTAACTGCTCCCCTGCCTGCCTGATCACTCCTAACCACCTCTGGCTGCCTGATCGCCCCTAACCGCCTCTGCCTGCCTGCCTGGTTGCCCCTAACCTCTCTGCCTGCCTGCCTGATCGCCCTTAACCACCTCTGCCTCTGCTCCCTGCCACTGTGGCTTTGTCCAGAACAACATCCAGAAGAACGTCTGGTCTATCTAGTTTAATTAACATATTACCCTTTTATTAGTATAGATGTCACCCCAATAAATTCAATAACAATTAAGAAAAATAAATAAATGGATGGTATAGAACATTTAGAGAAGTAGAGATAAAATATACATAAGCAATACAGATCAACCTTTCTGGACTACTCTTACCTATGGGAGAGAATCAGAGTGTATTGTATACTTAAAAAATACCAAACCTAAGAAGCAAAACAAACAAAAAAACAAATAAAAAAACATGAAGAAAGCAGAATCAAGTAAAATTTCACAGAATGAAAATGCATCAAAAGGAGAAATATGAGTTACATATCTAATGATCTCTCAATTTTGAAACATTTTTTCATTTCTGAACTTAGAAAGGGAGATGCAGACAACAAAATCCTCTGTAATTGTTTACTAGGTCAGAAGTGTTCCATGTTAAGTATATTTCTTCAGAGCAACAACATGTGGTTTAGAAGTAAAGAGCTGTCTGATGTGGACAGAAAGCAGAAGAGAGAGTATCATTAATTGCTTGGGTAGAGATTTCTGGTGTGACCAGAGTTCTTTGAACATTGCTGACTGACTGTCACATTTGCCTAGGTTTGAAAGTTTTTTTGCAATTATGACTTTCAATGCTGAAACTGTGACAGTCCTGAGAAAACCATGATGATTGGTTATGCTACTAGAATCCTCATAAGAGTAACTAGGCTGAAAACGCGGTATCTATAGGGTTACTAAAATTGTCCTTTTAACCCAAAAATCATGCCATTTAAATCTAGGTAAAGTATAGATTTCCTTTAAAAGCCAATGTTTTTATGCCATTAATATGTTAATAAATTAGCTCTTAATGAATATTTTTTCACTATCTATAACATCTATAATACATTTATTATGTGTGACTGGTTTGCAAACATTTCAATATCTCAATATCCCATTTCTAAAGTGTTTTCCAAAGCCAAAGCATTACTTAAGAAGAGTTTACAAAATTAGCTACCAAAGCCCTAACCAGTTTGGCTCAGTAGATAGAGCGTTGGCCTGTGGACTGAGGGGTCCCAGGTTCGATTCCGGTCAGGAGCATGTACTGTGGTTGCGGGCACATCCCCAGTGGGGGGTGTGTAGAAGGCAGCTGATGGATGTTTCTGACTCTCTGTCCCTCTCCCTTCCTTTCTGTAAAAAATCGATAAAATATGTTTTAAAAAATTATCTATTAAAGTTAAATTAATTTTAATTCTAGAAAAGAGACTACTAGTCACTTGCTTTTTAGAAATGTGTATTTCAAAAATTTTTAGAGGACAAACTCTTACAAATAAAAGCCTTAATTTCTCAAATAAAAAAGAAATCACTGATCTTATTATTTTTAGATGAACAATATAAAATCAAAAAAATTAAGCCATTTGCCTGAGCTGGCAGAGTTACTGAATGATTTAAGCAGAATGTTTACTTATATTAGAGCTTGAATGCTTTTGTTGGTCTTTGGTGGAAAAGTATTTAAGTGCGAGGCATTTTTTGGATATTGTGAGACTTTTCAAAATGTGTGAAGCACTGTTTTTCAGTTTCGTATCGTGAGAGTTAAATGTAAATAAATAGTTAAGACATTACTAAAAGTTTGCAGAACACCTGGTGTACATACTCCAACATTTTAACCATCTTCATAGCTCATTGAAGCAAGCATAACAGAAGTTTATAATCCATTTAAAAGATCAAAATCTGATCATTGCTGCATTAGTCATGGTGACCAAGACATGGAAATGAGCGAGTGCCCTTCAATAGATGATTGGATAAAGATTTGGTACATATATACAATGAAATACTACTCAGCCACAAGAAAAGACTGTCATTTGCAACAAATGACATGGGTGGATATTGAGACTAAAATGCTAAGTGAAATAAGTTAGACAGAGAAAGTAAAGAACCATATGATTTCACTCATACATGGGGTATAAAACCAAAAGCAACAAACAAACAAAAATCAAACAGCCCTGGTCCATGTGGCTCAGTTGGTTGGGCATTGTCCTGTGCACCAGTAAATTGCAAGGACTCATTTCCTGGTCAGGCAGGGCACATGCCCAGATTACAGGATGGATCACTGGTAGATGGTATGCAGGAGGTAGCCAATGGATAGATGATTCGCTTTCACATCAATGTTTCTGCCTCTTTCACCCTCTCATTTCTTCTCTCTCTAAAAATCAATTTTAAAAAAACATACTATAGGAAAATGGTGTGGGGGTATAGATAGTCAAGGGTAAAAGGTATCAAATATATGGTGATGAAAGATTCGATTTGGGGTGATGGGCACACAATACATTATAAGGTGGGTATCATAGAATTTTACACTTGAAACCTATATAATCTTATTAACCAATGTTACTCCAATAAATTTAATTTAAAAATGAGTCTGAAGTAAAGATAAATTAATTGCCTTTTCAATGATTATTAATATTGTAGCTAGGGGTTAGAATCCAGGACCCTTTTTCTTATAGACTAGTCTTTATTAGGATGCTTCAAAAACTCACTAGCGGGCATGTGCCCTGCCTGACCAGGAAATGAATCCCTGCAATTTACTGGTGCACAGGACAATGCCCAACCAACTGAGCCACATGGACCAGGGCTGTTTGATTTTTGTTTCTTTGTTGCTTTCAGTTTTATATCCCATGTATGAGTGAAATCATATGGTTCTTTACTTTCTCTGTCTAACTTATTTCACTTAGCATTTTAGTCTCAATATCCACCCATGTCATTTGTTGCAAATGACAGTCTTTAATATAGAAATTTCTCTTAGGAAGATGAATTTCAGTAATCATTTTGACCTGCATATTTCAGTCTAATGTTGAAATTTCATAAATGTTTTCTGAATGAATGAATCTGAATTTCTAGGGTATTTCTCAACCCTAGTGTTTATGGATGTACTCCACATCCAGTAATTAGAGTAGATTCACATAGAGACCAACTTGTTTTATAAATAGAAATATCCATCCTGCAAAACTGTAAAGCTTAGAGAAAATAGACCTCCCCTATATATACTACAGATTATATATTTTTTAATGATTAGGAATTATTTGATTTTTGGAAAGATTTTATTTTTTCTTAGCTTAGTGCTGATAGAGCAAATGAAAATGAGATCACCTGCAATGATGCTTATAGTCTCAAACCCAGGTTTTCTGATTCAATGTAATCTAAATAGCTTTTTAATAATTAATATTAATGGTTCAGTTTATTGAAATAATTAGAGCTTTATTTTGATGACTTTTTCAGGTATAAAATTATGGAGTCATTACATTTTAAAATATAATCATAAAATTATATGCAGAGAGGGTCATGCATACAATTTTGAACATGAAACTGTCACAGAGAAAAATGGTAGCTACAAAATCTGCATTAATGTTCTGCAAGAGATTTCCAGTTCAGGCTAGGATAAATTGCGATCATGGTAGTAAATTCCTTAATATAAGGGAGTGAATAACCTAAACAGGAATTCATATATTTTTTAGAAGAGCTTACTGTTACCCTTTACCTAATAGTGATTTTTATTACTATGAACACTTAGTGTATCTCTGCATCAGCAACTTTTATATTGGGTAACTAAATTTATTATATGCGAACTTTTATATATCCTGAATATCACTAAAACAATATGATTGACTTTCACATCAATTTACTACATTAGCAAGATATATTTTTAAGAATGCTGATGTAAGTTTTGTAATTATTAAATTACATACCTCAAGTGGTAATACCCAAAATAGAATAATTATCTAAGACTATTCCAATTAACTACTTATTTTTATTCAAAATGTTGTTGTTACTTTTAAAAATAACATGCAAGATACAGCAGAAATTGATCACAGTTAGCTACAGTATTTTACACAATTATGTCACATTTATTTGCATTTCCAAAAGTACATTTTTGCACAACATAACAATCCAATATTCTTTTGACCTTTCACAGTACTACTTCTAAATAGTAGAATATTTTACTAGTATGTTAATATATGTTTTACAATATTTTATATAAATATGGGAGGATGTATATAATTGTATAAATATTTCTCACATATAATCAACCTGAGAAAATAAAAATATATACAAAGGGGGATTTCATTAATATTTCTCTTCTGTGCTCTTTTTCTATTTATGACTTCTCTATATTTTATTTTTGCACTATGTGTATAATCTCTAATATTACTTTGGTCTTTTCCCTTCTTTGTGTTTTTATTTGTACTGTGATATAACTTTTTGTCTCCAATAAACAATGATTTAATTGTGTCTATAGCTAGAGCTATATTGTCACATTCATATGCAAAAAGGAAAATAGCCAGTAGTATAATATTTAGTAGACACCCCAAATGCCATGGTCTTTTTTTTAATAATAAAAATCAAATTTTGCTATTCTCATCAACACACACACACACACATACACACACAGAAAAATAACTAACTTAGTAAGTTCATTTCAGTTTGGATGTTTCTATATTTTCTATATTTTTTGTTTCATTATTACTGGATTTGCCTTAGTCTTTATGTGCTTGCCAAGTCATTTCTTTTCAGTCTTATTTTTTACAAAGTAGTAAATATTTTAAAAAATAAATAAAGGAAAAAAAGCCCAGGCAGTGTTGCTCAGTGGTTGAGTGTTGACCTATGAACCAGGATTTCCGGTCAGGGCATATGCCAGGGTTGCTGGCTGGATTCCCAGTAGCAGGTGCGCAGGAGGCAGCCGATCAATGATTCTCTCTCATCATTGATGTTTCTATCTTTCTCTCTTTCTCCCTTCCTCTCTGAAATATATAGATACATATATTTTTTAAAAAAGAATAGTTAAGAACCCAGAAGGGGACACTTCTGGATATCACTTCTGGTGTTATTTTATCATAGTAATTCAGTGAACTGAGTAAGTTACTTAAGCCTTAAATTGTCATCTATAAAATCTAAACAATAAATACTGTCTCCTAATTCATAGTTCATTATAAGTATAAATAAAATAATATATGACATTCTTACAGTAATTAGTGAGATGTCACTAGATATATATCATCTTTGACATGTGCCTCTCCTCCCATTGTTAAAACCAAACTATCCTTAAGATTCTGCTCTTCCATGTTTCTATGATTCTGGGTCTGTTTTGTTTATCAGTTTATTTTGTTCTTTAGATTCCACATTTGAGTAAGATCATGTAATGCTTGTCTGATGAACCGGATGGAAAGGTGGGAATGGGTGGGTGGGTTTGAAGAGAATAACCAAAGAACTTGAATGCATATATGCATAACCGTTGGACACAGACAATAGTGTAGTGAAGGCCTGGGGAGGAGGAAGTGGGTGGGCTAGAAAGGGCCAATGGGGGAAAAAAGGACATCTGTAATACTTTCAATAATAAAGATAAATTTAAAAAATGAAATACGCACACAATCACACACACACAAGTTTCTGCTCTTCATTTCTTTCTTCTAGTTCTCTGGCTCAAGACTGTGGCTTTACATATTGTGAAAGTGTTAATAATTCTTATAACATGAACATTCCTGGTGAAAGGCATTGAAACAAGCTTTATATAACTCCATCTTAGAATAACAATGTTATCATTGATTTTAAAAGGTTGAAAAATGAGAATGAATTTGCTATTTTAGAAATAAGATATAAAAAAGAAAATGCATTGTCTGATCCAGATTCTTATCTACACTAATAAAAGAGAAACATGGTAATTAGCGTACGACCGCTACCCTTTTCATTGGCTAATCAGTGAGTATATGCAAATTAACTGTCAGCCAGGATGGCGGCCGGCATCCAGACACTGAAGTGAGCATGAGGCTTGCTTGCTGTGGACGCCAACGTTCCCCGCCTCACTTGCCGGCCTCTCAGCTGCAACTCTAAGCAACTATGTACTATGTTGCAAATAAGAAGCTAACCAAAACCCCAGAAAGGACCGAAACATTGTATCGATGTTTTCAGCAGCGAGGCCTCAGAGCTAAAGCTGGCCCAGAATTAAAAAAAAAGAAAAGAAAACAAGGAGCGGTTGGGAGCTTCAGTCACTCGCTTCCGGAAAACAGCCCTCAGCCCCTCACCCAGACTGGCCAGGCACCCCAGTGGGGACCCCCACCCTGATCCAGGACACCCTTCAGGGCAAACCAGCCAGCCCCTACCCATGCACCAGGCCGCTGTTCTATATAGTAAAAGGGTAATATGCCTCCAGGCACCGGGATCAGCAGAGCAGCGAGGCTCCGGGCACCAGGATCAGCGTGACAGGGGGCAGCGCCCCAACCCCCTGATCAGCCCTGCTCTGTGCCTGATAGAGGGGGGCTCCCCAATCCCCTGATTGCCCTGTGGCTGTGTTTGACAGGGTGCAGTGCCCCACCCCCCACCCCCCCAATGGGCCCTGCTCTGTGTGTGACAGGGTGCAGCACACCAACCCCCTGATTGGCCCTGCTCTGTGTGTGACAGGGTGCAGCGCCCCAACCCCACCCCCCACCCCCCACAGGCCCTGCTCTGTGTGTGACAGTGTAGAGCCATAACCTCCCCATTGGCCCTGCCCTGAGTGTGACAGTGGCAGCGCCCCAGCCCCCTGATCGGCCCTGCTCTGTGGGTGATAGAGGGCGGTGCCCCAACCCCCTGATCCACCCTGCTCTGTGTGTGACAGGGGGCGGTGCCCTAACTCCCCTATTGGCCCTACTCTGTGCGTGACAGGGGGGAGCTCCCCAACCCCCTGATGGACCCTGCTCTGTGCATGACGGGGGAGCTCCTCAACCCCCTGATCAGCCCTACTCTGTGCGTGACAGGGGGCAGTGCCCCAACCCCCTGATTGGCCCTGCTCTGTGCGTGACAGGGGGTGGCGCCGCAACCTCCCCATCGACCCTGCCTTGAGTGTGACAGGGGGCGGTGCCCCAACCCCCCAATTGGCCCCACCCTGATCGTGACTAAGGGTGGCATTGCAACCTCCTGATTCGCCCTGCTCTGTGCATGACAGGGGGTGGCGCCCCAACTCCCCAATCGGCCCTGCTCTGAGCCCGACCAGGGGCTGCACCTAGGGATTGGGTGTGCCCTCTGCCACCCGGGAGCAGGCCTAAGCCAGCAGGTCATTATCTCCTGAGGGGTCCCAGACTGCAAGAGGGCACAGGCCGGGCTGAGGGACCCCCTCCCCCCGCCCCCGAGTGCACAAATTTTTGTGCACCGGGCCTCTAGTTTTTTAAATAATTACCTCATAAATAAGTCAAATGAAATGATAATATATACAAATAGCACTTGACAGTATATTAAATACTTTTATGTAGAATATGATTGTTTTATTTAGTACACAAACCTAAAAAACTCAAAAGCAATCAAGATTGAGCCCTTTATCTTATGCTTCAATATCCTTTTGTTCATATCTCAATTTTATACCCCAATTGTCTCTTAAATTTGAACCATACTTTGTATCACCATATTTAGTATGTTGAAAACCTCATCAGGTCTCGCTGGCATATTATTGAATCCATCTTCTTGCTTTTATTCATGTCTCTTTTCAATAATTCTGCCAGTAAATTATTTTAAAGTACTATTCAGGCTTTTCTCCAAGCTTTGTAAATGCATGGCTTCGTAATGCCTGATAAATAACAAACATTTATTCCAGTGGTTCTCAAACTTTAATGTGCATTAGGATCTGAAGAGCTTGTTAAAAAATAAAAATAAAATAAAATAAAGTAAAAGCTTCACAGGACCCTACCTCAGAGTTTCTGAATCACCATTTTTAAGTGGGCCTTGACAATTGGTCTGTCTACCAAATTTCTAGGTGTTGCTGGTCTTGGGACCATACTTTGAGAACTACTCTTTAATGTGACCTAAAATGTTGTCTATTACTTTGTTTACTTCTTTTTCAAACCTGATCCCTCACCATATTTTCAAACGTATGTATCTTCTAGGAAGGCTTAAATACTGTGATCTCTTCTACATTTGCATAAAGGATCATATGTCCATTCTTTCTGAAACATCCTTTATTTCACTACTCCATTGTTCTGCAACCTTGTCTACTTGGCTTGCTGGTACATTCAACAGTTAGTTCAAACATAGTTTTAGCTTGAACACATTCCCAAACTATATTTTTTTTAAATTCATAAGTTGGGCATACTTGTGCCTGACTTTTTATTATACCTACCAAACTGTAATTAACAATTTTTTTTTCTGAATTTCATACTATTCTTGTGAGTTCCTCATAATATTTCTTTGTATATTCAGAAATGTGTCTGTCATTCCAGCTCTACAATTATTTATCATAAAGTAAAAAATGCACATGCCAGTCATTGAAAAATATTATTAAAAAACAAGTAAAAGTATGTCTATTCATTCATAGTATTATTGGTTGTTTTCTTTTTTAAAGCTATTCTTATTTTTTATAAATAAGGATACATTTCTTGTGTGTTTGAATTTTAACAATGACAAAATATTTGTTAAATTATACATTAGATCCTATATAATCTTTCTTTTGTGGTAAAACATTTTTGCTGTTTTTATTTTTCATGTTTAGTGTGCATTGAAGTGGTAAGGGAAATAATGTTTGTATTAACTGTTCATTATTACATTAACTTAAGGGGTATGCATTGAGAACTAACAATGTGACACAAGCCTTGCTGTAATTTTCCAAGCAGAGATGTAGCATATAGTATGTCTGATCCATTTACTATTCCATCATTTCTGCTCCATCCCATGTAGTGTGTTGGTTAAATTTGGGTAAGAATATCAATTTACTATTCAATAAAAGTAACCTACAGCTCTTCCAAGATACCTTTGTGTCAAGTATAGGTTCCAGCAAGGAGATGCAGGTACTGAGGAATTCTCATAAACAGAATAGAAAACGTTGGTGGGAGATGGAAGACATAATTGGGCAGCCTAATTAGAAAGAACAACCGTAGTACTCAGTGTGGTGGTAGATATCACAATGAGATTAATTCCATTGAATAGTCCCAAAATATTTTCACTTGTTTTATTGAGGTATAATTGACAGATAAAATCTGTCTATATTTAAGATGTAAAATATGATGATTTGATACATGTATACATTGTGAAGTGATTGCCACAAGTAGGCTAATTAACACATACATCACCTCGCATAGTAACTTTTATAGTAAATTTTATGCATGTGTACAACACTTTCTTTATCCATTCATCCATTGACATACACTTAATTTGTTTCCATGTTTTGGCTATTGTGAATAATGCTGCATGAACATGGATGTGCAGATATCACTATGAGATTCTGATTTGATTTCTTTCATATATATATATATATATATATATATAGATATCCAGAAGTGGTACTGCTGAATCATATGGCAGTTCTATTTTGAATTTTTTGAGGAAACTCCATATCATTTTCTATAATGGCTTTACTAAATTTATGTTCTCAAAACTGTACAAGTGTCCTAGTTGTGGCTCAGTTGGTTGAGAATCATCCCATAGACCGAGGTAACTGGTTGAATTCCAGTCGGGGCACATGCCAGGGTTGCAGGATTGATCCTACTAGAGGGCGTGCAGATAGATGGTTTTTTTGTTTGTTTGTATTTTTTGTTTGTTTCTTTGTTTAGAGAGAGGGGGGAAAGAGAGAGAAACACTGATCAACTGCCTCCTGCAAGCTCCCCACTGGGGATTAAACCCACAACCGGGGCATGTGCCCTGACCGGAAAGTAACTGTCAACCTCTTGGTGCATAGGATGATGCTCAGCAACCTGAGCAACATCAGCTAGGGCTGAGAGTTGTGTTTATCTCTTTCTCCCTCTCCATTTCTCTCTAAAATCAATAAAAACATTTTAAAACTTTAAAAAAAGTGTAATAATAAACCATGCTATTTTAAAATACATTTTTATTAAATCAATAAAAACATTTCTAAAAATTTAAAAATACTGTATAAGTAGTCCATGATCTTTTAAAATATATTTTTATTGATTTTAGAAAGGAAGATAGAAGGAGAGGGAGAAACATCCATGTGAGAGCGATACATTGATTAGTTGCCTCCCGTTGAACCTGTAACCTGGGCATGTGCCCTGACCAGGCCTGCAACTGATGACCTTTTTGGGCATGGGACAACACTTAACCAATTGAGCCACAATGGCCAGGGGTAACCCATGATACTTTTAACTATAAGAGTTTTTTCTTTATTTTTTATTGTAAATAGATACATATACCTTTAACAAAATAATAGAAGACAAACCAATGTGTACATTAAAAAACATGTTGAAAAGGAACTATTTTAAAGCATGCAGAGAAATTCAAGTACACCTACAAATTGGAACAGACTTAATCTAATGAATATTAGGTTTCCCCAAAATCCAAAAAATAGTGATTGGACATAAACTCTTTATGCATTTAGAATTCATAAAAGTAAAATGTTTCTTCATTATATCAGTAACATCCTAATATCCTATTAAATAAAGAGGGGATATGCAAATTGACCATCACTCCACCACAAAGATGGCTGTGCCCACAGCGGAGGTGGGGTTTTCATAATACAAGATGGCTGCTCCCACAGCAAAGGCCGCGTGCCCGTAATGAGCCTTAATGAGCAATCAGCAGGGACCTGAGGTTGTGCGCCCCCACCCCCATGGGGCTTGACAGGGGACCTCAGGCCGCATCCCACAACTTGGCACCAGGCTGGTGGACCTTAGGCCATGACCCCTGCCCAGAAGGGCTTGACGGAGGACCTCAGGCCATTCCCCTCACCTGGCGAGGCTAGATGGGGGACCTCAATGTGTTCCCCCCCCACCCCAGTGATGGGCTGGAGGACCTCAGGCTGCTCCTCTCATCCCAAGCCAGGGGACCTCAGGCTGTACCCCCTCCCCCTGCCCAGTGGGGCTTGACAGGAGACCTGAGGCTGCACCCCCTACCCTGTGGGGTTTGACGGGGGACCTAAGGCCACATCCCCCACCCAGCGGGGCTTGATGGGGGACCTCAAGACATGCCCCCCTGCCCTGGCACAGGCTGGGAAACCTCAGGCCATGCTCTCCACCCTGGTGCCAGGCCATGGGACCTGAGGCTGCACCCCCCACCTGGAGGGGCTTGACAAGGGTGGGACTGGCCAGGTCTGGATCTAACCCAATGTGAGGGGGCTGACTGGGTCTGGGTCTTGCATAATTTTGAGGTACATGTGGGTGGGCGGGGACTTGACTCTGGGTCCCGTGGTGCTCCCCAGACTCTGACAGGAGGAAGATTTTCATATATATTTTACTAATTTTCTTTCATCTCTGACACTTCTATTATAGAGAAAGAGCAAAAAGCAATATTAAAATATTTCCTCTAATTGATCCCCTTTTAATGTGCACAAATTTCGTGCACCAGGCCACTAGTTTAATATAACATGCAAAGATATTTCTTTGGAAAAATATATTCATTAAATTATTTAAATAATGCAAAAGGATTTGAAAAAGCATATTATTATAGTGCCTAATATAATATACTAGAGGCCCAGTGCACAAAAATTTGTGCACTCGGGGGGGGGGGGGGGTGTCCCTCAGCCTGGCCTGTGCCCTCTCACAGTCTGGGACCCCTCAGGAGATAACGACCTGCTGGCTTAGGCCTGCTCCTGGGTGGCAGAGGGCAGGCCCAATCCCTAGGTGCAGCCCCTGGTCGGGCTCAGAGCAGGGCTGATTGGGGAGTTGGGGCACCGCCCCCTGTCATGCACAGAGCAGGGAGGATCGGGAGGTTGCGATGCCACCCCTAGTCACGCTCAGGGTGGGGCCGATTGGGGGGTTGGGGCACCGCCCCCTGTCATACTCAAGGCAGGGCTGATGGGGAGGTTGCGGTGCCACCCCGTGTCACGCACAGAGCAGGGCCCACCAGGGGGTTGGGGAGCTCCACCCTGTCACGCACAGAGTAGGGTCGATAGGGGAGTTAGGGCACCGCCCCCTGTCACACACAGAGCAAGGCGGATCAGGGGGTTGGGGCGCCGCCACTGTCACACTCAGGGCAGGGCCGATGGGGAGGTTATGGCTCTACCCCATCACACACAGAGCAGGGCCTGTCGGGGGGAGAGGGTGGGTTGGGGCGCCGCACCCTGTCACACACAGAGCAGGGCGGATAGGGAGGTTGTGGCCCCGCCTCTTGTCACGCACAGAGCTGCAGGGCGATCAGGGGGTTTGGGCGCTGCCCCCTGTCACGCTGATCCGGTGCCAGGAGGCCTTGTGGCTCTGCTGATCCCGGTGCTGGGAGGCATATTACCCTTTTACTATTTAGAATAGAGGCCTGGGGGCCGGCTGGTTTGCCCTGAAGAGTGTCCTGGATCAGGGTGGGTGTCCCCACTGGGGTGCCTGGCCAGCCTGGATGAGGGGATGATGGCTGTTTGCATCTGGTCACACACCCTTCAGGCTGGGGGTCCCCACTGGGGTACCTGGCCAGTCTGGGTGAGGGGCTGAGGGCTGCTTTCAGGCTGGCAATTGTTGACTTAAGCTCCCAACCACTCCTTTTTTTTCTCTTTTTTAAATTTTATTCTGAGCCAGCTTTAGCTCTGACTCTAGCTCTGAGGCTTCATATCTGTTTTGTTTGCCGTTCTATAATCGAAACAATGTATAACTTCAGCTCTGAGATCCCGGCAGGCTGAAAGCTGGTTTCTACATTTGCAACATAGTACATAGTTGCTTAGAGTTGCAACTCAGAGGCCAGCAAGTCAGGCGGGGAACGTTGCAGTCTGCAGTCACTGGAGCAAGCAAGCCTCATGTTCGCTTTCAGCTGCCTGGCTGCCGGCCGCCATCTTGGCTGACAGTTAATTTGCATAAGGATATGCTGATTAGCCAATGGGAAGGGTAGCGGTCGTACGCTAATTACCATGTTTCTCTTTTATTAGTGTAGATTTTGGGATATAGCTCTTTCTAATAATCATTTATATCTAAATCTTTGCCTTTCATTCTCATACCAATAAGTACAGATTCTTATTTTACTGTGATAATCACACTAGACTGAGATTTATTATTTAATATTAAACAAAAATTCCAGCCTATTAGGAGAAGCCATTTTTAAAAATATATTCATTTTCTACTAATAATGTAGAAGGAACTTTGCTTATATTTATCATTGAATAAGAACTTCATATCTACTTAAATTGATTTGAGAATATGAAAATAAAGTGTAAGCACAGTAAATACATTGGTGGGAAGGAGATTAAATTGACAATTTGCATAGAGCATGTTGGCTAGGGAGAACATTTGTAATCTCTGCACTACTTGGTTGAGGGCATATGTATTCACAGTTACGCTGAGAATTTGATTAAGAGCAGAATGCTGACTTTTCCCTCCTTGCTTTTACTATTCCCAGAAGATTAAACTAACATTGCTTGCTCTCCCACATTTTGTTTATTCATCACATTTTTATTGTTACTGTTTTCAGTTATAGTTAAGTGACTTTAGCAGATATTCCCCTCTCAGTCTGCTCCCCCTTCATCAGAAATGCCTGCTCCACTCACCTGGTGGGGATCACTTAAGCAGATGGTCGCCTGTCACTAGATTTGGGCCCAAAGAGAAAAACAAGTAAGACTCTTGTTTTAAAACCATTAAATTCATATTAAGATACTTGAATTAACATTAAGACTAGCTTGTCATTACATTGCTAGTGATATTTCAAACTGTTTCATTTTTGTTAGCCAGGATGACTCTCATAATGCCCAGCTTAACAAACTCATAGGGTCCTGTCTCCTTGACCAAACCCTGCATCTGCTCTGGCCTTTATGATCCCACCTCTGTTACCCGCTGATTTTCTTCTCAACCCTTAGAGCCAAACCGTTTCCTTGCTACTTATTCTTCCAATACTGTACCCTTCACATCCTCAGAGAATACTTTTCTAGATTGAAGGCTGTTTTGATAGTAACTGAAAACCTACCTTGCCACACCAGAGGTAGCTACGCCATTCTGGCTTGGTACAGATATCAATATAAGGTTTGGAGGAGACTGGAGTTATGGTACTCTTTTGAGATAAGAAAAAGGCAACATTTGAATAAAATTCAACAGAACAAAAGTCAATTAGCACATTAATCTATATCATCCTATCTAATAAAGAGGTAATACGCAAATTGACCATCACTCCAACACACAAGATGGCAGCCCCCATGTGGACACAAGATGGCCTGCAGGGGAGGGCAGTTGGGGGCGATCAGGCCTACAGGGGAGGGTATTTTGGGGGAACCAGCCCTGAAGGGGAGGACAGTAGAGGGGGACCAGGCCTGAAGGGGAGGACAGTTGGGGGCAATCGGGCTGGCAGGGGATCAGTTAGGCATCAATTAGGCTGGAAGGGGAGTGGTTAGGGGTCATCAAGCTGGCAAGAAGAAGCGATTAAGGGCAATCAGGCAGGCAGGCAGGCGAGCGGTTGTGTTCCAGCTGTCTGGGATCGGGCCTAAATGAGAAGTCGGATATCCCTCAAGGGGTCCCAGATTGGAGAGGGTACAGGCTGGGCTGAGGGACACCCCTCCCCTTGTGCACGAATTTCATGCACTGGGCCTCTAGTAGATAAATAATTATATTAGTTAATATGTACAAATTTTTAATGGACTTTATCAGATAATGCATGCTTCCTGAGTCCTAACTATATTAACCTAGGTAATGCAAATTTTAATAATTGATCTGAGCAATTCTACATCTAATGGACAAGGAGACTTGACCTGGGATGTTAAACGCACACTACAATGTACAGTTGATATATTGTAGAATTGTATATCAGAAGCCCATATTATTATTACTATTATTATTTTGAGAGAGAGAAACATGGATTTGTTGCTTACACTACCCGCCCTGACCGAGGATCAAACCTACAACCTAGGTATGTGCCCTGACTTGAAATTGAACCTGCCAACTTTTGGTGCATGGGATGACACTCCAACCAACTGAGCCACACCAGCCAGGGAAATTTTATTAACCAATATCATCCAAATTTTAAATAAAAAAATGATATTATGACTAATATCACTTCTATCATGAACATTAGAATTAGCTAAACTATGATAAACTGAACAATATATTGTGGCAAAAATCTTAGTAACAAAGCCATTTTTAAAATTTATCTACTCTTTTATTTGTATCAAATAAGAGCAATGTATCTTTTGGATATATATATATTTATATATATATATATATATATATATATATATATATATATATATATATGTTAATCCTCAACAGAGGATACTTTTTTCATTGCTTTTTCAGAGAGTGGAAGACAGGGAAAAGGTAGAGGCAGGGAGAGAGAAAAATTGATGTGAGAGACCCACAACCCAGATATGTGTCCTTAACCAGGAATTGAACCCGTGACCTTTTGGTAAATGGGCTGACATTCTAACCACTGAGCAACAGTGGCCAAGGCAAGAGCTATACATTTTTAATCCTCACCCAAGGATATGTTTTTATTGATTTTAGAGAGAGAAGAAGGGAAAGAGAGCAAAATATCGATGTGAGAGAGGAACATCCATTGGTTGCCTCTCCTATGTGCCCTGAACTAAATGGAACATACAACCCATTGGTGTGTGGCATGATGCTCCAACCAACTAAGCCACCAGGCCAGAGCAATGAGGTAATATTTATATGTAGTAAAATTCATCCTTTTTCGATATACAATTCAGCTAATTTGACAAATGTTCCCAGTGATATAACAACTACCACAATCGAAATAAAGAATGTTTCCATTGTTCAAAAGGATGTTTTTATTACTTTTTTTAGTTCTTTTTTAATACCCTCTAGGTCCTGGAAACCACTGATATGATTATCATTCCTATAGATTTGTCTTTTCTAGAATGATATATAATGTCTTTTTTTCCCTTAAGATAATCTATTATGAGCACCAAAAAATTGTTGTACTGAGACAGAGTATTACAACTTTGACCCTAGACATTCTTTTTGTCTGAAAATTAAGTGTCATTTTTTTAGGATTACAGGTTTGAAAATATTAAAAAGGGGTTGTTTGTCTAAGTTGCATCTCATTAAGAATATTTCATACAACTTAAGAAAGACCTCCATAAATCCAAAACATATTATTAAATTAGGAGAAAAATTACTTAGCCATATCAAAAGACATTTTTTTCTGATGGTTCCAAAATGAGGTAATCAAAGCATTCACATGCCAAGGATCCTGCGATGGAAGATGAGACATATGCCCTGCTGAGATAAGAATCTCTAGGGCCTTGCCCATCTTCAAGTTCATTTCTATAGGTGAGCAGTGATTGGATTTCTCTTTTCTGTTCAAGTTACACTGGATAAGTGTTTTTTTTCCAAAAAGGTGTATGAAACAACTAAACAAAATAACAATGAGAAATGATTGGACATTTCAGTGATTTTCGGAGAATGGAATTTAAGTTGTCCGCTCAAGCATACAGATGATTTTCTACTGGGGTAAATAAGTCTGGAAGTTGTGTACATTGTGACATTTGGTGGCAGAATACAAAATATATTTTTTGTAACAGCACTTAAAATTCCCTCAGGAATATAAACATTATATCTTCCTTGCCTGTGGGCAGTACGGCGCAGCATATGGGACACACATACAAGAAGAGGGGAAACTGCCAAGCAGAAGGGTCATGGCAATTCAGTCTCTGTGGTACTAATTTGATTTATAGATTATCAGGCACTATTCCCGTTCTGCACAAGCTGGAGATAGACTTAGAATGCATAAACATGTATTATAGGAATACCCTCAGGGGAATCTGAAAGTTCAAAGAAATAAATTGTGTAACCATCAATTCTACTAAGAAGCAATATATATTTTTTTCTATACTTTGTTTCAGATATGACATTTGGGACATTTGAAACAGAAGATTTGTGCATTTCAATATATAGTTACGGAGCTATGGGTAATTCATTAACTAATATAATTTTAAAATCCCACTGTCAGTTAAAAGAGCAAAAAAAACAAGACTTTTCATCTATTTAAAGATACTGGAAGGCAAAAAAAAGTCACTAAAACTTTCTTATAATGAAATTATTTAATGAATATTAAAACAATTATCCTTTACAATAAAAGCCTAATATGCTAAGTGTCTGGTCTACTGTTCCGCTGTACAACCAATCAGAGCATAATATCCTAATGATATGCTAAAGCTGCTCAACCACTCACTATGATGTGCACTGACCACCAGGGGCAGACACTCCAACCGGTAGGTTAGCTTTCTGCTGGGGTCCAGCCGATGGGGAATGAACGAGATGGGCCAGACATGCCCTGGAGCCCTCCCACAGGCCCTCTCCAGCTGGCCAACCTCCCATGCCCCTCCCTGGCCCTGATCAAGCACCAGTGAGGTCCCTCGGCCTGGCCTGTGTCTTCTTGCAATCTGAGACCGCTTGGGGGATATTGGTGATCTAATTTCAGCCTGATCCCACAGGCCAGGCTGAGGGACCCCATTAGTACACAAATTCATGCACTGGGCCTCTAGTTAAATTATAAATTATACACATAAATTTATAAGTAAATAACTTTTAAAAACATTTTAAAGAATATGACTTTTTTAAAGTTAGGTTAGGATGACTGAATAGGACCTGATAGGTTTTATGTGGAAACAGAGGAATATATTTTATAAACCAGGGACTTACTTTTTAAACTTGAGTCTGGTAATGATTTCAATTTTTTCCCTTTTCAATTAAGACTAACGCTTCTCTATTTCTATAAGTAGAGGTGATTTTAACTGTATTTTCTATTTGGGAATAATGCTTCATAAAGAACACCAGACCTCCCACATCATTACTCAACCCATTATAAAGTGGATTGGTATGGCAAAATTGCTTTGGTTTTTTATAAAAATTATTTTTCATATTTTGTCACTATTGAGATATCAAAAATAATTTTAAAGATAAATAATTTACTAAGCTAACTGAAATTCCTAAGGGTGTGATATATTTATTTCCAACCTGCATTCCTTCCTATGCAATAACATATTACAGTAGCCTGCCACCTGAGAAAATATGGTAAGCTATAAAAACGCACAAAAGGAAGTTAGAATTGTTATAGTGAGAACAAGGGATACTAGGAAAAGTGAGTAATCAAAAGACACTAAAAATTTTGCAATATATTTCCTAATTTAAGGATTGTCTTAGCCTTCTTAACCTTCTTAGCATAAGTAGAAAAAAAAAAGTCCACTGAATTTTTTTTTATTTCTTAAAAACTATAACACTTGAAAACACCTTCATATGCAAGCATGCGAATCCTACATTTGAAATAATATATCCTATTCTTTTCTTTGAAAGTAAAGAACCAAACAGAGTAGTTAGCTGTGGGAAAGCATTTATAGTTTACTTCTAAGTCCTTTTGTATTTTTTCCAAAGCCAGTCTCTGTGTTCATGGAAAGATAGTACATTCAGACAGCCAATCATGTGCTTCTTCTGACAGTGCAATGTAGTGATCTTCAAAAGAATTTCAGCTTCCCCTTCTCCATAACTTGCATTTATGTAATCTCTGGTCTTTTAAATGCTCAACACATTTCAGTAATACTTTCAACAGTAAAGATACATTTTTAAAAAATTAAAAAGGAAAACTCAATGCTTGATTCTCATAGGATTTCATTTGGTTGTAAGTAACTCTGATTCTGCAGGACATTTACTGGCACCTTTCCTGTTCATGTCCAAATTGCAGTTAATCAGTTGGTTAATTCTATTTAGTTCTCATTACACTTGGGGGGAAATGCAGAAATAGGAACAAAATCAAGGACATAAAAAGTCCTAAAAATCCTATCAGATTAATATTCACATTGTTGTTATCTCAGGGATTATTGAAAGGAAAAGCACATCTTTTCTCCATTTTACATGTCTGCATTATTTTTCTGTGGTTTAAGGGCATTCACTCCTAGCCTAAAAAATAGAACACACTTTCTTGACTTAAAATATTTAATATAAATTGGTGCTTTTACCATCTTGAACAACTTAAGCATCTCAGAACCCCTTTCTCTCTCCTGACCCCAATGCTCACCCTTTCCATTTCCTCCTACCTTCCTAGCTTCAGTGATATATTGTTATGCATTTTAATTCTCTATATATTTACCCTTCTCCTTAATATTTATTCCTTCCTTTATTTGTGCTTCTAGCTATAACTAGTTCCAATTACAGGAAAAACTCACTTTATTTGAAACAGCTAATAATAAATTTTCTTCTCATTTTTTAAAAACTATTTTATTATAGCCCTGGCCAGTGTGGCTCAGTTGTGGATCACCATCCCATGCACCAAAAGGTCACAGGTTCGATTCCGAGTCAGGGCACCTACCTAGGCTTCAGTTTTGATTGAAGTTGGTGTGTGTATGGGAGTCAACTGATCAATGTTTCTCTCTCACATCTCTCTCTCTCTCTCTCTCTTCCTCTCTCTCTCTCTCTCCCTTCACCTCTCTCTTAAACAAAACAAATCAAAATCAATGAGCATGTCCTCGAGTATTAAAAATATACAAGTTGTCCCCCAAAAATGAATACACATTTTTATAGCTGATAACTTGATGTTGAAAATGAAATGTATTTTAATAAACGCTGACTTTATAACTATTCAAAGTGTGTGTATACTCTTTTGGGACACTATATATATATATAATATCTTCATTTTTGAAGATTATATTTTTAAATATATTTTATTGATTTTTTTAACAGACAGGAAGGGAGAGAGATAGAGAGTTAGAAACATCGATGAGAGAGAAACATCGATCAGCTGCCTCCTGCACATCTCCCACTGGGGATGTGCCCGCAACCCAGGTACATGCCCTGGACAGGACCTTTCAGTCCGCAGGCTGACGCTTTTACCACTGAGCCAAACCGGTTTCGGCTGAAGATTATTTTTAGTGAGTATAGAATTCTATGTTGGCAGTAATCTTTTTCAGCTGTTTAGTAACATACTATTGTCTTCTAGCTTCTACTGTTTGCTATAAAGTCCACTGTAAGTGACAGTATTGGTTCTTTGAGGAAGAGCATCTCTTAAAAATTGAGATATTCTTTCTGTCTTTGCTTTTAGAAATTTGAGGTTTCATTTGTATACACTTGAGGTACATATTTCTTGTCATTATGTCATTTGGGAAAGTCCTCAGCCATGGTTTTAACTTACTGCTTTTGTTTTGTTACTTTTGTTCCCTCAGATTGCCTCATCTCCCCTGAAATCACCTTTCTTACCTTCTCTCTTTTGGTTCTTCTCTGTCCTTTCATTCTGCTACCTGAAAGATATACTAGAATTTTTCATCACATATGCATCTAAAATGCTCTCTACTGTACTTTCTGTACATCCTTCTCTCTGTGGCTCATTCTATTTTCTAATGGCCTTTCTTTCTATTCACTAACCCTTACTCTAGCTATGTCTTATTATGCTCTTAATATCATGATATTACATATTTTAAAATATTTTACTGCTGACATTATCTTACAGGTACTTGTGCATATTAATCATTGGTATTTTTTATTTTATTTATTTTTTCTTTATTGATTAAGGTATTACATATGGGTCCTTATCCCCCCCATGGCACCCCACCCCCCACCATTGATTACAGATACCAGGGGGGTAATCATTGGTATTTAAAATTCCACATATGCGAATTCAAATAAGGATTGTGTTTTAATTCCTTTTTAAAAAATAATTTAGTTCCACTTCCTATAAATCAGCTCATTTTTGATAGAATGTTGAATCCAGTGTGTGAAAAATTTTAAAGATAATTTCAAGTTTTTTGAATGCCATTATTTTCAACCAGAAAGGATTTTTTATTGTTTTGTTTTATTTTTTTTATATCTGTCAAGCCTTAGATTAGGGGCAGATTCATTTAATCAGTCTGGGGCAGAACTGACTGATTAAAGCTGCTTTTTTTTTTTTTTGCTTTTTTTTCTTTATAAGAGGATTTACTTGGGTTTGCTCTACTCCAGTTGAAGCCTACAGTAGTTACCAGAGCACATCTTCTTTGGCAGGTCCTGAACTAAATGTTTGTCTCCCCTGTCCATGAAATTGGCAAAAGCTCCCTTCAGCTTCTTAGCATTTTGGCTGAAGTTTAAAAATCAGCGAATGCTTAGGAAGGTGCCAAGTATTATTAGACTCCCCTTTCTGCATTCCTCTTCCTTTCTGGCTCTTGGCACCTCAGGTTGTGGCTGCCCTGGTAGATGTCAATCTTGATTTTCACTTTTCTAGTCCCAAGAGACTGCCAAAGCTCTGAGCAAGTTCTTAGTGCTTCTCTCTTTGCACAACTCAGTAAGGGAAACATGGCCCAGAAAGTGGTCTCTGCTCAGTACAGTTTTCTTCTCTCCGGGATCTTGGTTCCTCAAGTGCCAGCGGTCAAAGTAGTTCTCCGAAAATGTAAAAGATATTTAAATAAAAATAGGTTTTATAGTTGCTTTCATGATCTTTTTGTTCTCCTGTTAGTTTTTCCTTATTAGATTATAATGATTGCATTAGGATATTAATAAAATAAAATATTTAATGCAGGGGTATTGAGAATTCTAAAAATATAAAAGAAAATTTTAAATTAATTTTGTGAGTTAATATCTTTAAGTTCTTAGCACAATAATCATTTCAGGTTATGACAACAGGTATTTTTGAAAGTTAAAATATTAAAATATTTAAGATTTACTGGTTATCTCCTCTGAAACACAACTAATCTATCATACACAAATATAGCTAACTATAGTTATCAATATATGAGAGAACTCACAATTATAACAGAAAAAATATCTAAAACCATGCATTAGATTGAACTGTGCATTACAATAGACAGAATCAAATATTTTTGCTTTTCCACCTGTCTCCCATAATTCTCTCTCTTTTTCCATATATATGTCTAAGTATATGTGCACACACACAAAATACACATATGTAACAATAGCATATGTATGTGTGTATACCAGCTACACACACACAAATACACACATACATGCCAAACAACAAAAATCATAAAAAGGATAAAGAAGAAGCAGTTGCTTACAACAATCTTTTCCATGTGAAAAAAAAGAACATCTTATAATGACTCCTCAAACCAATATCGCCTATTTATTTTAATTCTCTTGATTCCAGACTACCTGTTTAATGTGAATTTTTTTTTTTAGTGCCCGATGCCAGGTTCCTGTACTTCATGTTTTGCTATTGTACATTGCTTTTACATGTATCACCAAGCACCTTCATTTTATACTGCATAACTGATTCCATGGTTAACTCCACTGTGAACTAAAACATTCCATAAGCATAAAAATAAGATTGTGAGAAATTATTTGGAACTATATAATATTTTCAGATATGTAGGCTTTAGGGAAGAAAGATCCCAATACAGTTTCAAGAGTTTAAATGTGTGACTTTGGCATGCAAATCTGATCACATATGTTTATTGATCATGATATTGTCTAACTCAGGAATTGGAAGAAATCTGAAGGTAAAATATTGACTAAGTGACAAACAATTCTGTGACAAAGTCTATTAATTATTTTATTAAACAAGTTGTCTGACAGATTATGAACTGTTTCTGATGAATTATTTGTTCTATTAATTGTTCCTAATTAACTCAATTCATTAAACATTTCAGTTGATTTTTAATATAATGATTCAAAATGTCCAAACTTTAGCACTTGGTCCATATAAATGATTATCATTAAGCAAAATAGTAAAATGATTTGATTAATTATCTAATCAAAACACTCAACAAAGTAATTTTAATCAATGTTGTTAATGAAAACTTGTTTGCATTAAGGAAACTGTCAGTTACACAAGCTGTTATTCAAACAATTGTGAACTGATAATAAAAATCCACTATGTAGAAAATCAATGTGCTTAATTCTATATCAGTGTAATCTAGAACCAAAGAGAGTGAGACTTATGTTTAAGTGGAGTTTTATTCTATATTTTAAGGTTGTAATTTATGTTTTTCACCAATTTAAGACAATAATCTTTTATTGTTAACAAAGTTCAAATGACATCAGCTAAATGATTCTAAATATATATCTTCTCCATATATTAAGCACAAACATACACATACATGTGTTAAATAGCAATTCATATTTTTATTTGATTGCACAAGTATGTCTATATTACATAGGTAATGTTATAGTGTATGTGTTATTTAATTTACAATTCTTAAGTTTACAAAGGGCAAAAGTGGTTTTCTTTATCAAGTATATGTAATTTGTATGTTTTCACAAGACCTGTATAATTATGAAATATATTTTGGAGGGTGTATTTAGTTCTTCACTATTTTTAAGTAGAGATTATTATATAGATAACTGACACTATTTTTTTTAAAATATATTTTATTGACTTTTTCACAGAGAGGAAGGGAGAGAGATAGAGAGTCAGAAACATCGATGAGAGAGAAACATCGATCAGCTGCCTCCGCACATCCCCTACTGGGGATGTGTCTGCAACCCAGGTACATGCCCTTGACCGGAATCGAACCTGGGACCTTTCGGTCCGCAGGCCGACGCTCTATCCACTGAGGCAAACCGGTTCCGGCAACTGACACTATTTTTAACTGGAAATACTATAGTCTATTTTAACTGAAAAAGTGGAAGATGGATTCTTAATTGAATTACCATTAAACATAGGCAACACACCTTGCGGTATCAATTGAAATGTAAAAGAAAATCTGGTAAACATTAAAATTGTACATTGTTTGAGAAATATATACTTTATTAATTGACAATTAAGTAGAAAAAGGCCAAAAATAGATACATTAAAATATTGTTAGAATAAATAACTCAGTAAATGAGAACTGTAAAGCTTCATGTGTTTCATTTGAATAAGATTAGGATTTTATGGGAAACTTCATTTTAAGTGAGGGATATTCAAAACACTAGCTAATGCATTTAGGTTTAATAAAATATTTTAAAACATAAAGTCTTCAATATGTTGTCACTTTAATACATTAAAAGCCAACCAATAAGCATTTAACTGGATTGTACAGTCTAAGTGGATGTATAAATACATAATACATCACAAAATCTTGCAAAGAAAATTGCTTCCATTTGTTAGTAATATCTAAATGCCATTGAGTCACATTTTTTATAATATCAACTCTATTACAAAACATCAAATAAATATTATTCTAATCTTATTTTCTGTTTACCATGACCATGGGATTTGAGATTCTGATTTGTCTTTTCCTTTAAAAAATAACATTATCTATAATTATAAAGCCTTATTACTTTTTATATGAGTGTATTAGGAAACTTATTTTGATGGATTGTGTGATGTATCATTCGCATGTTTTAATTGTTCATGTACATGTAAATTTCTCTCTATTCCATCAGTTCTACTCATTTTACTGGGGTATTTTTGAATCAGCTTGAGTAGTAGTTTATATACTTTTATTAGTTGAGATTCTCTTGTGGGTAAAACTTATATTTGATTAGGAATGGTGGTTCGGAATGGACTTTTTTTATGACACAGTCATGATTTGAGAGCATTTCCTCTGAGTATTAGCTTTAAAATCACCCACTTGTTTCCCTGTAACAAATGTTCAACACACCAGCACATCTTCAGTCTCAGGTTGAAATTCCCTGTTTCTAAGGCACCAAAGATACACTACAGAGCATGCCACAAAGAATATTGGACTTTTGTAAGCTTGGGTATCACATGTGGCTCAACGATAGACAAAGACATACAGAAGATGTTCATTCTGTGCCAGAATCTGCTCATTATACTTCACTGGGATTTTCAAAGAACAAATGCCATCTGTGTGAAATACAACATTATTGAACAATTTAATAGCCTTACTCATAATGCTTATATCCTAATTATCACACCAAACTGATCTCTTCCAAAAGTTATTAAGGATTAAAACATCCTGATTGACTGCTGCTACTGTGTCTCCAGATTTTTCTTCATGTGACTATTACTTTTGATATGCCAATAGGAAATATATTAACAAAAGAGGGAAAATGCTTGTGAGAATTTTAGCAATAGAGGAGCAATGAATAGCAGTTGGAGCATCAAGGCTTATGACTTGATGGCATAAGGGAGTTGAAGCAGAGAGAGGCAGCAGGGGGTTGAAGCAGAGAGAGAAAGGGAGGATCCAGGAGATTGCAGGATTATAATAGAGAGGATACATTTTAAGACATAATTTAGAAAAGGAAGGTACAAATTTTTTTCTGAACCAGCTGTGTATCCTGAATTTAGTAATGACGCAACATAATTTTGTATTTTAAAAAAATTTCCAAGTCACATTTAATTTCATCATTCATCCTGTCATTCATTCAGTATCAATTTAATATATTTATTGTACATCTGTGTCTGTTGTAGGTTATTGGAGATATATTGTATAAACAAAATATGTTTAAAAATGCCTTCCTTCATGAAGTTTGCATTCGGAGTTTTAAAATTGGTAATTGATAAAACAGCTATCACAGTTGTCATAAGCATTGTTATACTGCATGCAAAAAATGTAAATTGTAAAATATGTAAATATCAATTGCTAAATAAATGTAACATTACTTTTGGAGAATATATGGCATTGGTGCTATATCAGAAAATGAAAAACTCAAACAGAAACCACCTGCTAAAATTTACCATTTAATATTTTTAAAAATATTTGTAAATTAAGGTTAAAATTTACATACAGTAAATGATACTGTTTCCCCCAAAAGAAATAAATATAAATCAATTCCTTAATGCATTATAGCTAACCTTTAGACCAGCAAAGACCTTAGAATCATAAAGACAAAGAAAACAAATTTAATTAAAATAATTAAGACATGATAGCATATCTCTCAACAAAAATACACAGGGGGTCCCCCAAAAAAGTATACACACTTTAAGAATTGATGGCTCAATTGATATTTCTTTATAGATTTAACTCATTGGAATTAATAATTATGTATTTACATTTTGGGGACATCCTGTATTTTGTAAAACATATTCAATAAATACATATTTTAGAAGAAATTATATTTTCTTCTAAGTAAAATAGGAACAGAAGAATATCACAACATTTTAAAAATATCTATACTAAAAAAAGGGTAATATGCAAATTGGTCACAATGTCCTCAAAGTCATGACTGGATATGCTAATTAGTCATGACCAGTATGCAAATTGACATTCACTCCAACACACAAGATGGCCACCCCCATGTGGTCAAAGATGGCCACCACAAGATGGCCTGCAGGGGAGGGCAGTTGTGGACGATCAGGCCAGCAGGGGAGGGCAGCTGGGGGGGGACCGGGCCTGCAGGGGAGGGCAGTTGTGGATGATCAGTCCAGCAGAGGAGGGCAGCTGGGGGGGACCGGGCCTGCAGGGGAGGGCAATTGGGGGGGACCAGGCTGGCAGGGAAACAGTTAGGCATCGATCAGGCTGGCAGGGGAGTGGTTAGGGGATGATCAGGCTGGCAGGCAGGTGAGCGGTTGGGAGCCAGCAGTCCTGGATTATGAGAGAGATGTCCGACTGCCTGTTTAGGCCCGATCCCACAGGGAGATCGGGCCTAAACGGGCAGTGGGACATCCCCTGAAGGGTCCAAGATTGGAGAGGGTACAGGCGGGCCTGAGGGACATCCCCCCTGCACAAATTTTGTGCACCGGGTCTCTAGTATATACATATATTATTATTACTGAATGTTTTTGAGACAGAAAGAAGAAGGGAGAGGGAGAGAGAAAGTGAAGAGAAAGAGAGAAGCAAGGGTTGTGTCTGTGTCTTGACACCCTGACCAGGGAGGGAGACCACAACCTGGGTAGGTGCCCTTACTGGGAATCAAACAGACTATCTTTTGGTGCATGGGATGATACTTAACCAACTGAGCTACATTGCCAGGCCAAGAACCTCACAACATTTGACAGTTGTCAAATGATTCTTATATTTATTTCTAAATTGCAATAATTTCAGCGACTTTCAACATTTTTAATATGTTTAGCATCAGTTTTAAGACACATGAAATGTTTCCCAACCCCATGTTTAACTAATTTAAATAATCATAAGGAAATCAATCTTTATTGCTCAACTTGATTGTAATAAAAAATGACCTATATTTTCCATTTCCCTGTGGACAGAGATTAAGAAGTGAGGCCAGGCATTAGCAAAAAAGAGCTGCATGAGAATAAGGAATCTCGCTGGGCACAAATGTGGTGACTTTTCTTCTTTACATTTCCACAATTCCCACAAGTTCTCAGCTCTCTATTTCACTGTCACCAAAGATGAATATGAGAAAGATCTTTATTATTCTATAAACAACAACAAACACATCCTCTTGGGTAAGAGTTTTGGAATATCATTTCTGTGCTTCAGAAAGCAGTTCAAAACACTTTCATTCCTCTGCCTTCTAGCTTACCTCTTAATAATTATACAGGTCATGACTGATTCTCTCGAAGACAAAGCCTGAAAACTTAGGCTCAACTTTCACTTTTCTTTTCCTAGAAATCCCTGTGCTCCCCACATTATCTACCTAGCCCATTGATCCCCTTATCCTATCAATTTCAGAATATTCTATTTGTATCAATGATTTTATACACAGATAAATACACTCAAGAGAAGTATAGTAGACAATAGGTGTAATATAGGTGTCTCTGTTTTTATTCAATAAATATATCCTAATCAAGTTGTGATATTAATCTTTACCTTCAATATAAATCCCTTTCAAATATCTGGATTTACTTTGGGGCATAAACTGACTTGCAGATGCAATGCTCAGCAACTCTCTGACAACAATGTGCAGAACTGTATTAAACAGAACTGTGAGAAATAAATCAGTTGACTATAAAGAGCTGTGATGTGAGATGTCAGCCTCTTATTTCTCTTGTTGGCAGCTTTCTTTCCTGAGGCTGGCATCGTCTGACATTCACCCAGGAGCACAGCTTTAGTCCAGGTTCAGGAACACCCCAGACACAATCTTTATGAATTTCTTGAGTTCTAGCCCACTAGGAATCAATAAAATTACTTAGAACCATTAATAAACTATCTTCAATATTGCAAAATACCTCATGCACAACTATCACTTATCTTTAAAGCATAATTTACCTATTGGCTAAATAGTGTCAAATGTCTTTGCATTTTATTGGAATTACATCAATTATGTATATTTCCATTTTACCTTAGATTTTCCTCTAGAGTAATACTCATTTTAATTTTAGATGTTTAATTCATTATTTTGTTGTTCTTGGGGTAATGTACTGTTAAAGCGAATTCATTCATTTGACAGATAGTTGAGGAACAATTAATATATACCAGATCTTGTAATGGACACTGGGGATAAAGAAATAGCAGACTTCATGTTGCTTTCAGTCTGTTCCTAATTTGATTGGAAAGGGGGGTAAGCCAACAACTATGCCACAAAGTGATAAGTATGTCAACAAAGTTCTAGTATAGTTCTACTAGAACAGAGAGAACAGAGGGCTAACTCAGAATGGGCAGAGATTGGGAGTAACACACAGCAACATGCCTCTTTGCTTCCATTTGTCTTTTTTTGGGCGGGGGGAGGCCTGTAGTTCTTTTTTCATTTTCAATGTGTTCTTCTTGTCTTTAATTGCTTGCTTCTTCAAAGTTTTTCCAATTCCTTCTACTAGTTTCTTTTGCTGATCTTATGCTACCTACAGAAGAACCAATCCAGACAAGTGTTTCTTTTCCTACTTAACTTTACCCTATTTTTGTACCTGTTGAAAAGTGAATCCAGTTAATGTGATCTCAGCCATTTTCTTTGTTAATAAAGTAGAATCCTTTCAGAAACTATACCCAGATCCATGTTTAATCCCTGAAATTTTGAACTGTGATGTCAAAATTTAGGAATTAATAATTGTACTGTATCTTTCCAGAGCTTTGGCCATCTTAAAAGAGCAAAAAAATCTGATGTTCTCCCACCATTTTATCAAAGAAAGAGACTAATAGTCTTCCTAAATGCAAAGCTTGTGGTCCAGAATTCTTATTCCTTTATCGATAGTGTAGGTGAGAAAATAAAAGAAAGAATAATTGGCATATCCACTAAACTATCCTTTTTAAAAAAGATTTTTAATTTTAGAGAGGAAGGGAGAGAGAGAGAAACATCAATGATGAGAGAGAATCATTGATCCACTGCATCTTGCATATCTCCTACTGGGGGATCCAGCCCGCAACCCAGGCATATGTCCTTGACTGGAATCGAACCCAGGACCCTTCAGTCCGCAAGCCGATGCTCTATCATCTGAGCCAAACCAGCTAGGGCTAAACTTTCCTTTTTAAAGCAAGTATAGATTTTCCTCTAACTAAATAGCACTTCAACAAACTATCAATGAAAAAACAAACAAACAAATAAACCCTAACATCTTAATTTAATTATAAAGTACTTATTTTATTATTACATTTTTTGGTTATAGAGGTTATATGTGTTTGAATAAAATAGAAACAGTGAATACAACCATGCTCTGATAGTATAAAAATAAATCACTGTGACATTATGATGCCAGAACCCAAGGAAAACAAATGGACATAGAAGGCACTTGAATAACTGTATTTGTTTATTGATTTTTACTTTCACAACCTAATTGATATTTTAATATTAATTTATATCACAGGTACTTACATAAAATCTTAAATAGTTATTAAAAAGAAAGGTAAAGAAAGACACTCATTGCTTATTAGTGAGATTACTGTTTTATAAGTTGCAGCAAAAATTCCTTTCATGGACTGTGCCTTTAAAAATAAGAATGAGACAGTGTGTTCTGTTGATTCAGTTTTACATGGTTCCTCAAGGACTTCAGGGTGTGACATCTCCTTTACCAGCTCAATAGCTAAACTCCTGGAACATTAGCTTTGTGTGCTGAAGGATGAGAGAATTTGTGGCTGGAGGATATCTTTTTAATTTACTTGAGATTTCCTGATAACTTGCCTTTCTGGGTTTTGGCATCAGTGATCTAAATCAACTGATCAACTGGGGACAGAAACATGCACTTGTCAGTTCTTTCTAAAAGTGTGTCTGAAACCTAATAGCTTATTCCCAAGAGCCACTGCTACTAGGCCTATTCAAGCTCCCCACCCCCACTCCTCCTCCCCTGCCTGGGGACCACTGCAGTTTATGGATTGATTCACACATATGGGGCAAAAGGACGGCACAGTTGTAAAGTCATAGTGGTGCCTTATGGTAAGTCAAGTAAATAAATACCTCTTCGGCGATTAATAAAATAGCTCTAACTTCACAGTGAAAAGAGATAGTGGGTGATAGATACCACACTGTGTTCTTCCACTGTTATAAGTAGTAGTTATGCCATTACTTACAGAACAAACTTTAAAGGACAACCATCAGAAGAGTTTATGGTTAATGGTTCTCTAGTACAAATTAATTTTAAAAAAAACACCTACGGAATCAATTTGAAAGTACAAAATACATTGAGACAATAGGCATTATTAATTCAAGTTATTTGTGCCAATATCATCTACATATATAAAGAGCCAGGGGCCATCACATTCAAAACAACAAAACGGACGGTCAAACAGGCTGAGTGGGGTGACAAGGCCGGCAGGGGGTTAGTGAGGGATGACCAAATGACTGAGCAGCAGGCTGTGTGGGGTGACCAGGCTGGCTGGGGGGCAGTAAGGGGTGGCCAGGTGGGGGGGGGGGGCAGTTAGGGGAGAACAGGCCAGCAGGGGGAGCAGTTAGGGGCGATCAGCAGGCAGAGGCAGTTAGGGGTGATCAGGCAGGGAGGCAGGTGAGCAGTTAGGAGACAGTGGTCCTGAATTGTGAGAGGGATGTCCGACTTCCGGCAGTTGGGCATCCTCCAAGGGGTCCTGTATTGAAGAGGGTGCAGGCTGGGCTGAAGGGGACCCCCCCCCCCCATGCACAAATTTTGTGCACCGGGCCTCTAGTATATTCCATATCCATGTTGGAGGATTATATGATACATGCCCCAAAAGGGCTTTTGCACATTCAAATCAAAGTTAAAAGTAAACAAGACCCATTTATGCAGTTTGAAAGTGAGAAAAATAAAGTTATGTGTAGATAGAGAAAGACAAATGTTAGATCAAGTTTTAATTTTATCTCTATGACTCTGGGTACATTCAAGTCCCCATCACCCTCTATCAGAGTATTGGAAGTGGCCTTCCTGCTTCCATTAGCTGCCCGTGTAATCCATTCTCCACCTGAGGGTCTGTGTGATCTTTGTAAAAACGAATTAAGGTTATGTTGCACACTTCTTTGAGTTTCCATTGTACTCCATGGAGTACCCCCTTTTCTATGGGCTCTAGGCTCTTCAACATTTTTCTTAGTACCACCTCTTTGATCTCACTTTTGACCACTATTAAAATAGCTTGCTATAATCCAGATATACTGAATTTATCTGTTTCTGTAACTCTAAACTTACTCTTGTTTCTCTGTCTTTGCTCCTTTTGTGTCCTCTGCATAGAACCTTTTCCTCTGGACAATGTTTGACATTCTCTCAACAGGTCAAATCAACAGAGAGACCTTCCCCAGCAGCCCTCATTTAGGTCACCAATGCTAATCAATTCAGATCACATTATTCTGTTTTATTTTCTTCAAAATATCTGTCACTCTCTGATTTTTTTTAACAGTGGAATTCAACTCATGTATTTAAATGTATATTGTACATAAGTTAGAAATCCTCACTTCCGCCTCAGCTAGAACTTTTCCGAAAAAGCCTCCATTTCTCCCTTGATCCTGTTTCTACAAGTACTGCGAAGTTATTGTCTGTATTTTGTAGGTTATAGCTGACAAACACCTGCTTGTTGGTCTTCCTGGCTAAGTGCTGGGCAAGGCCAGTGGAGGTCGTGTGCGAAGTGTCTCGGGGGGAGAGGTGGACACAGGGATGGAGTCGTAGCGGCTGCACATGGCCACGGCCAGGCTGTGCAGGTGCGGCGTGACCCCCACCCACAGGAAGAACGAGTCCGTCAGCCGCATGACGTGGAAGTGCACCAGCTGCTCCCACAGCTTCGCGCTGAAGTTGTGCAGGGAGACATCCCTGCCCTCGGTGGCCCGCAACCCCTCCCGCTGCTGTCGCTGGTCCCGCCAAAACCCAGCAGGCGAGCTGTCACTCTCTGATTTTTAAAAAATATATATTTTATTGATATTTTACAGAGAGGAAGAGAGAGCGACAGAGAGTTAGAAACATCCACCAGCTGCCTCCTGAACACCCCCTACTGGGGATGTGCCTGCAACCAAGGTACATGGCCTTGACTGGAATCCAACCTGGGACCCTTCAGTCTGCAGGCCGACGCTCTACCCACTGAGCCAAACCGACCAGGGCTCTGATTTTTATGTATAGTCTATCTCGACCAACTCTTGAAAGTTTTATCAAGGTAGAAATCTTGTCTGTCTTATTTATTGCTTTATTTCCTTTGTCTAGAGTAATTCTTGAAACACAGTAAATGCACAGTGAATATTTGCTGAATGATAAATGTAATTTTTTTTTCATTTGGACCCAATGATCTGATTCTAATGAAAAAATGCAAGATCCTTCAATAAAAACTGAGATATTTGCATAATTCATCATGCTAAACAGTATATACATACATATACTCATTCACCTAGGAATAGTATCCATAATAAACATAGTTCAAAAAATGTTGTTGTATATACATTTTTTATTAATCATACATGTTAGAAATAGAATTCTCAAAGAAACTGTTCTAGTACACATCACACAGGCATAATCCACAGTATAAAACAAAACAAAACAAATAAAACTCTCCTTGAGATAGGAAAAAGAAGGTCAGAAATACATGTCTCCTCTGTGAAAGAGAATCAGTTGTAATTTAATAAATTAATGTAAACCTATATTGTAGGTCATATAAAACCAAAAGTATATTTAAAAATCAGGTGTGGTACTTTAAGTGCATCCCTTTGTGCAGATAAGAAAACCAAATTTATTAGCTTTTAAACTAAACAATGAGTCTTGGTTAACTGAAAATCAAATTGAAACAAAGGACTCAAGTAAGACTAAATTTCATTATATTCTGTTCTCCATCAAAAGTGACAGATTTTTCCATTTTCCTGTCATTGAATGGAATAAGATAAAAAAGTCTCTATTGTCACATTGTTTTATTGCAAAGCCTGTTTCTATCCATCTAAATTATACCTTTCTATTTGTATGGAAGTCAAAGTTTGAATAGCATATCTGAGTTAATTATGAAACACCATAAAAAAACACCTCTGCAAGATGAATTGTGCTTAATTTTAATCTCTACAGAAATAATTAAATTCAAAATAAACTTTTAAGATTTGGGAATTTTATTATCATTATTATTCCTTTGTCACCTTCTAGATTTTGTTTCATTTTGTTTTGTTTTTTTCCTAAAATCTATACATAAGACAGTAGAGACTTGCATTTTTGAACTTGCACTATCCGTTGTGCAGATGTTAACAGGAAAATTAAATAAAAGTACTTGTAATTATTTCTAATTCAAAATACAACATACAATTTTAAGTACAAATTTACTATGCAAATGTGTTGTCATTCACTGAATTAAATATTCATTGAATTAAACTTTAGTTGGAAGGAGAAAATAAAACAAAACATAATCACCAGAATATAACAATGGATCTGTGTCATTTTATAATATGCAATAGTTTACCCACAGCTATTGTAGATATGTCAGCATTATGTGAGGAATACATAGTCTTTTGGCAGAAAGGAAAAGATTATATACAATGTAATAAGTACTATGATAGTAGCAAGTTTAGGGTGTGTACAAAAAAGGCTTCCTGGAGTTTAAATTAAATTTTAAAAAATTATTAAAAGTTATATAGTTCTACAAACAAAATAGATCCAAAGACATTGAAGAATACAACAGACATTTTTCAGGGGGAAGGGGAAGAAAGGAAGAGATTAACCAAAGAATTTATACGCATATATGCATAGCTCATGGACATAAACAATAGTGAGGTGAAGGCCTGGGGAGGGGGCAGGTATGGGGTGGACGGTGTCAGTGGGGGGGGGGGGGGCATCTGTAATATTTTCAACAATAAAGCTAAATTTTAAAAAGACTGAAAAAGTTCTAATATAAAAATAACAATTTCAAAGACCTCAGTTATGAAATATATTTGAAAAGAAAGAAAAAATGTATATGGATGGAATACAGTTTATGAAGAGGGGTTCCTGGGAATTTGAATTTACTGGTGAGAAACTCCTTTGCTCATTTCCCTTCTTTCCTAATATCTGGAAATAACTCAATTCTGGTTAAAGTTATATCTTTATCTCCTTAAGCTTCTTACATTTCTTACCTTCTCAGTCTCACTTTATTTTATTGTTTCTTATTTCACTGAAAATACAAAACAGATGAGAACTTTTAGATTACTGCCCCCCACCTCTACTCAAATCTCCCAATCTACCAAGCTACCTACATGCTCAACTACATACTTGTCTTCTTCCTGTTAAAGTGAAGTGATCATGAGTCTAAGATCAACTCCTCTGCTTAATGTTCTGGGTTTTATCCCCTTACACATAGTCTTGGGCATATATTTTGCCACTGGTTTCCCTCTCTCTTTAGTGTTATTGATGATTCTTTTTCCTCTCTTCTGCAATGCTCACATCAAAACATAGGTATTATTTAAAGTCTCCCCCTTCAACAACAAACCTCTTTTGAGTTCACAATTCACTTCAACTAGTGCTCTATTTCTCTGCTCCCATTTACAGAAACACACACACACACACTCACACACACACAACACACATGCAAAGAATGGAATATATTCATTATTTAACTTCGTCTTTTCCCACTGTTTTTAAACTTCCTCTAAATAAGCTTTGTTCCCCTTACAGCATGAATATACTCCTGTCAAAGCCACCAATTGCCTGTATGTTGTCAAATCCAATATTTTTGAGGGGTTGTTTTTACTATTCCAGTCTTGATAGACTCAACTTTTATTTTGGTTGGTATATATTTTTAATTGCTCTGTAGTTCAGTGCTTTCATAGCAACAGCACTCTGAAGAAAATTCAATTGAGAAAATTTAATATATTATAATTGGAGTTGCATTCAGAAAAAAAAATTGCTAAGATACTACTGCTGTGTGTAAAATCCATTAAGCAGAAAAATGTTTAAGATTTTAAAGATCTGAAAATAAGGTGGTATTTTTTATCATATCTACTTTATAATTATCAAAACATCTTTTTTTTTGTATTTCTGCTAACTTTAATTGAAATTAAATACATCTAACCACTGTCTCCATGCTTTCTTTATTCAGTATTAAATATGTCAGCTTTTTTTTTTCTCTTCCTCTCTCAATGAATAGTTGTCCTTAGTCTTATTTTCTACTTCTTCCTCATTGTCCAACCACCAAATAATGGAGTGGCCAGTATGAATCTTCACCTAGAATCTGTATCTACACAATATTCCAGAATTCAAGCACTATAGGTATCCCTCCATTTCTACCATTTTAATCCATACCACAATCTAGTCTCACCTGACCTATTACTTTCATTTGCTCTTTTCACTACACCCTTAATGGCCTTCTTCGGTTTCAGGATTGCCTACCTCAAGGCATTTGTTCTCTTTGCCTAGACTTCTCACCCAGGTATTTGGATATCACTTCTTTCACTTCTCTGAACAAAAGTCACCATATCGGAGAGATCTTGATATAACATATCACCTATAATAGGCATTCTCTCCCCTTATCCTGTTTTATTTTCTTTCCAACACTTGTCATCATCTAATGTAATGATTTGTTTGCTATTTTTTTTACCTATGTTCACTAGAATGCAAAGCATCACAAGAGTGGGTTTTGTTTTGTTTTCTGCTATGTCTCCAGAGGTTAGAACTCTGTCTGAGTAGAACAGAGTTGCTACTGGAAAACTCTTATTAAATTATTATCAAAGTCTCACACAATGGGCTGGAGGGGAGAGGAAGGGGGTTTGGTTCTCCAAAAGAGACAAGAATAAAGGACAATAAAACTGAGACCAAAACAGTCTCTTGCACACAGTTGACTTTATTGTGTTGGAATTCTACGCAAGTATTCAAAAATGTATAGTTACTTCTTAGTGACTATGTTAGATTTGCCTATTTTCTTCTGCTAAGTGAGTTTTCCTTCAACTTTGGCAGGAATGGCAGATGAGGCCTTTCAATTTCTGATATAAACATATTATTGATGGTGAAATGTTTGGGGCATAAAACATAACCTCTTCAATACCTACTTCCTTAATATCCCCATTCTTCTCCCCATGTGCACACGCAATCCCGACCCTCAATATAAATGTACACACAATGTAAATGTCTGAAAATATTCTGAATCATTTGATGACAAGGTTCGATCACTCATATTAAATCTCCTGCATCCTTACTTTCACCAGGCAAGCATTGCTTCCTTTGTCTTACTAGAAAGAGTCAGTTGCTTAACTTCAGGGGTTTTAAAACAAGTCAGATTATTTAAAACTTTACATTTAAAAGTGTAAAAAGGAGTGAGAAGCGCCAATATAATTATTAAAAACTATATCCACTTCCATGGACCCAAACAGGGTTACCACTAATATGAAAAGGAGCAAAAGTTCAAAGAAGGAAATTATGTTTTTACTGGAGCCCAAGGTATACAGTCACGTGCTAATGGGGATATGTTCTGAGAAATTAATCATTAGGCAACTTCATCTTCTGTAAACATCATAGAGTGCACTTCTACTAGCTTAGATGGTATAGCCCATTGCTCCTGGGCAACAAACCTGTACAGCTAGTTATTGTACTGAAGACTATAGGCAATTGTAACACAGTGTTTGTGTACATATTCAACATAGAAAAGATAAAACAGGGCACGAGATGCAGTCTGCAGATGGTGTTCTATTGAATTGTACACTTAAAACCTATATGGTTTTCTGAACTGATGTCACCCCAATAAATTCAATAAAAAATAAAATAATAAAAACATATAACTTATGTTTCCTCTTATCATGCTAATGTCAAAATAACATATCTAAATACCTTTCTCTGGATCACCCTTGCCTACTCATTTTAGGACCTCAAGTGTTCTCCAGTCACTTTCTGTCTTGGTTTTCTTTTTTTTTTTTTCCTCCAGGAAATGCCTCAAGTGTATTTATGAAATAGTCTTGCTTCCATTTTAGTGTCTATTAATATTTTCTTCCTTCTTACTATTGGCTCATAGTTTTGATACCTTCTGAGGCTGCCATGCCATGGTGTTTTTCATTTGCATGGCATCTGAAACCTGCCTCAGGCACTGATAGAGCTGAGATGCTGCTGAGATGTCCTCTAAATACACCTGTCCAGGGAATAATTCACTCGCACAATAGTACCTCTAGATGGAGATGTAATGTCCTGGTTGTCACCGCTGCTGCCACACTCTTCTAAACGTTAGCATGTGTTCCCAAGGTCTCATTAGAAGATTTCAAAAATGCTCCTGTCTAGAATCTTGGACTGAGGCACAGTTTCTCCAGGATAGAGTAATTGACATTTCAAGTGACTTAGCCCCTCATGTAAGTGAATTTTTGATAGGTCCAGTATGGCAGGTTCTACTATCAGGAATCAGATTTCAGTATTTTAACATGTGTATGGAAAAGATTTTCAAATTGAGGTATTTGCAAACTATAGATGTGATCATACTATATTATCCTGATTGCTTTTACTTAACATTACATAATTAGCACTTTTCATTAGTCTGCATCTGAACATAACGTTTATAATTTTAAAAACTCAGTATATCTATTTGAGAGGATTCAGTGCCAAAATAAAGGTGTCTGATCCAAAGAATTCTCTCTCCTGATTTGGAAACATTATTTTGCTTGTATGGTAGGAGTGAGGAGCAATATAATAAAAACTTTGGCTTTGCTGTTTTGCAATGAAATTAAGTGATATAGTAGTACATCAAGAGACGTGAGCCAGAAGAACTTTCCAGACTAGAAACTCACATTCCAAGTTTCTCACTCATGACTCTAATATTCCTCATGTGCCTCTCTCTTCAAGTACAATAACATGTTTCAGGAGATCTTGCCTACGACCTCCTTGTAGAGCTTGTTCAGTTCAACAAATATTTATTGAACTACACTACACGTCAAGCACTGTGTTAGATGTTAGGAATACAAAGGATGAATAACACATGGACCGTTCTTTGAGCCACATGGATCCAGTTTTCTCTGAAAACTGCACATTCACATCCATCACTTCTATCTATTGACTGTCTCACAGACAAGAAAAAATAAATCCAATAGAAAAGGAAGATGAAACCAAAGGGAATCAATTAAATTTTCCTCAGGGAAGCTCATGTGAATAGAAACAGGAAGATCAAAAAAGATCAATAGCCTAAAATTGTACCTGAGTGCCCTGCTTTTATATGTTTTTTATAGATAATTTTCATTTAAGTTGATTTTTTACACCTATTTTATATGAATTCTAAAATGCACGCAATAAATGATTTTGTAAAAATACTTCTATAAACCAATGGAATAAATATCTTTGGATTAAATTAAGAGAGCATTGAACCGCCGAAACCGGTTTGGCTCAGTGGATAGAGCATCGGCCTGCGGACTGAAAGGTCCCAGGTTCGGTTCCGGTCAAGGGCATGTACCTGGGTTGCGGGCACATCCCCAGTAGGAGATGTGCAGGAGGCAGCTGATCGATGTTTCTCTCTCATCGATGTTTCTAACTCTCTATCTCTCTCCCTTCCTCTCTGTAAAAAATCAATAAAATATATTTTTTTTAAAAAAAGAGAGCATTGAACACTCAGAGTTTCTAGAGCTGTCAACTTACTAGGGGGAGCATTTAAAACCAATTTTGGGGGAGAGAAAAAACAAACAAATGTAATATTACATTCACAGGGTTTGCACACGAATAGAGCAAACACTTTATTATTCCCCAATTTTTTTCTCTGAAACAGAAGGAATAAGGATTTGCATTTTTGAAACAGATTTCTTATGCCAATAAATCCTAAAGTTTTCTTTTTATGTATGTAAGACTCCCGTTTAAAATAACAATAAAACATTTAGCCAGCAAGGAGCAATTAGATGTATGCCATTACAATACTTATATATTCAACACAGCTAGGAGAATTAATTCTTATTACTATCAGCAAAGTCAAACTAAACAGACAGAGCCTGTCAACTGAACTCCTCAGGGAAATCATATCCACTAGCTGAGGAATATTATCCTGGATTAACAAAGCCATTGTTCAGAAAATGTAAACTTAGGGCTGCTTATGTCTAGTGGGATTATGAAATGTATCTAGATTGAAAAGAGAAAAATAATTAGCTTGATGTTTTTTCTAATTTTGCTTCACATACTATAACTGGTATTAACTGTGTATTAATGACAAACCTGAATATTAAAAACCATAGAAGTTTAAATATATTGGAAAGCAAATGAATGATAAAGTTATAAATAGTAATTAAATACATGAGAATTGTATTCTCCCATACAATAATGTTGGTGTCTATATTCATAAATATAGATGACTTTAGAAATGTATATTTTTAAAACAAATTGTAGGAATGATGTTAAAAACATATTTATATCAATACAATAAACAGTTTAATTTGACTTTTTTCTTTCTTTTTGGAAAAATAGTTCAGTGATAGAAATCAGAAACTATAGTTTTGTGTCTAACGTATTGGGAAGTTTTGAGGAATATTTAGATATTTATGTGTATACAGACACACAGCATTCCAAATTACAGTGAAATTCAAATTGGGGATTAGAGACAACGAATGAAGAATATTGTGTGTGCATATGTGTGTGTGCTTTATTCTAACATTTAAATTAGATTGATTATACTTATACTTAATACAGTAAATATTTATTTGGTATGAGCCATTAACTGTGTTAAGTCCAGAGTTAATGGAATCAGGACTACTCCATAGTTTCTACCTATAAGTAGCTTCAAATATAGTAATGGTATAAGGAAGTACGTAATTAGAAACAAAATGGGCATCTTACAAGAGAGTTTTTTTTAAAGGTTTACATGTTTTTAAGGATAGAGTGAATAGCTTCTGTCAGAATCAGGGAAAGGCTTTATGATGAAAGTGGTGAAAAATAATTTGGTTTATACAGTAGGAAATAGTATTATACTTTACTTACATAAGCAAAATATTAGCATGTATATAATTTGTAGCAAAAACAGTATTAAAAGCATACTATGATTATATGGAAGTCTTAATATATGGAAGTCAATATTAATAATACAAAATATTGTCCTTATTGTAGATAGGAGACCATGTTTCCTCAACCTACATCACCACCCACCTATGCCATGGTAAATTCCCATGGGAAGAAAATATTTAATCATATTGATTAAAATCTAAAACATTGAATTATTTCTCATTAGCATGAAAGTTCCCCATGCGGGGAAGTTTTCCCCTTCCCAATGTCATTAATTTTATTGGGTGACATTGATTAATAAAATTATATAGATTTTAAGTGTAAAATCTTATAATATATCACCTGTATATTGCATTGTGTACATTTCACTTTGGGTAGTAGGCAGGAAGTTTTAGAGGTTTTATGTACTGATGTGTGCCAAGATCCTAGAACAATGCCTAGTATATAATAAAAGTGCCTTATAAATGTGCTTGAATGAATGAAAAGGCACTAAAAATGGTGGCTATTACATGTTTTTAAGTAGTGGTTTCCATTCATCAGACTGTGTGCTATTTGAAGGTAGGAACTATCTCTTAATTGACTTTTATAAATGCATAACTGTACTGTTTTGGAATGAATGGATGTCAGAAAAGAATATTAATGAACAGCCCTACAATCTACATGAAAAGGGCAAATGTCTTGGCATTTCAAATAGAATAAATTCAAGAAAACAAGCTATCAGACATTTAAAGGAAGTCAAATAGGTTTTGACCTTTTCAATTTCATTCATCCTTTAACTCAAAGATGTTATTAGAACTTAAATTATAACGCTTGTGTAAATGAATTTCAGCTCAACTAGTTATCTTCAGGAGAAAACAAAATGTGTCCTGCGTACGTTATTCAATTATGTAGTAGAAAATCAGAATTTGTCACAAAGAAGCTGAAGATGCCAAACTGTTGTTATTCTGATCAGGAAAAGGAACTGAAAATACAACAATAAATTGTACTTTCATGTGCTTATGTGGGAACACTTCTAAAGGAAAAAATCCTGAGCGACACAGAAGGAATATCACCTGTGCCACTGCAAAATGCAGAAAAGGATTTTGAATAATTTCTTTCCCCAGATTTGTAGTAAAGACGTCTCTGGAAATTTGACCTTTAACAGATGACTGTATACTTCAAACACTCCCTCTCCCCCAGTTTTTTTCCTTTTCTCCTAATTTATGTGCCAAATGAAAAAAGTAATTTCCATTACATTATGAACGGGTCAGCCTCTCCCATACTGCATTTTTTCAGGGTCAACAATCATGAGCCATAATGGGTGCCTACTGCAGTTGAGTGGTAGAAGAGTCTGGTCAAATTGAAATAAAAGCCTACTGAAAACGTATGCCTGAAGTTTTAGTCTCATTGATGGCTCTAGTAATCAGATATAATGTCTTAGAAATCTATAAAAAGTATAAATCAGATTTTCTCACTAATAGAAACTTTCTAAACATCCTCTTTAGCAAATTATTTGCTAAGAAGTAGCCCAGATAACATTTGCCACTTCGTTAAAAAGAGACTGTTTCTGGCACCAATTTTTACGCTAAAAGCGATGATTTATCCTCAGGCAAGACGCTTCAAACATATTTGGATTTCCTTTTTTTGTGTGTAAATTCTCATACACTTAGGGTATATGCAAAACGCCTGCTTTATTATAGATGTGCACCTAATTGGTGGGTTATGTTCTGCCTTTCTAATCTTCTGCCTGTCTAATTACCTATGTAACATTTAAAAGGAAACTGGGTTATTATGAAGCAGAATGTTTAATTAAGCAAAGAATAATCTAGTTCTAGAAACCAGGTATGTACAATAATCATTTTAATCTATATGCTAATAAATAATGCTTTTATGTTCTAAGTAAATCTGAAAACCTCAGAATCTATGTATTTGACTTCCCATGAACGTGTGATAAGTAATTTAAATGGTCTTTATATATTTCGTATTTGAAGTTCTATGAGAGTTACCCTATTCATAGAGACTGTAAAATTCTAATTTTCATTTTGGTAACATTTACAATAGCACTCTTTTGCATTTCTATAGAAATTTACAGTTGACAATAATTGTATTTATTCGATCCCAAACAACACCCTTCTAACAAAGGCAAATATTAGATGTTAAAAGTGTTCAAATTCAAGTCAAAGCTCAAAGCATTTAAGTGACTTGCTAAAGTTTGCCAGTTCTGCAAGATAGTCCCACTTCTCTGATTATTTGTGGAAGCAATTTAAAAATTCCACATTTATTTAACAAATCAATAAAAGCTCAATAGCCATTGGATTTTGTTGTTGTTGATTGACTAAGAACTCACAAAATGGCTCAAAAAAATTATTTTCAAATAAATTAACATAAGTCATATCACCAAGTGTTTCAAGTGTGGTCAGATTTAGAAAGGGAAGCAGTAAAGCAGAGTATTTTAGTGCAAAAATATGAGTCCAGTAATCTCTTAATTTAAACCCCGACTAAGCTACTGAGCATGTATATCATGGGGCAAAAGTAGATTTACAGCTGTCCATATGGAAAATAATACAATAATTAATAAACAAAAACACAAGAATAAATTGGGTTTTGCTCCACCTATAATTATGTTCTTGGATACTATTCTTTCTATTCTTCAGGGTTTTAAAAAATATATTAACACTAGAGGCCCAGTGCACAAATTCGTGCATGGGTGGGGTCCCTTGGCCTGGCCAGCAATTGGGGCCAATTGGGGACATCTCATCCAGTCCAAATTGGGGCCATAGGAGGTTGGCTCTGGGAGCACACTGACCACCAGAGAGAAGCTCCTGTATTGAGCATCTGTCCCCTGGTGGTCAGTGTGCATCATAGCTACTGGCCAGTCATCCAGTCATCTGGTCATCCGGTCATAACGGTTGCTTAGGCTTTTATATATATAAATGGGAAAAATTACACCCACATAAGAAGACTTGTGTGAATGAATGAAGTAAAATATGCACAAAGTTTATAAGAATGCCTACCTATTTGATATGCAGAATAAAGAGTGGCCCCCTGCCCACCTGGTATTGAGACAGTGAATAGGTTTTATTCATACCAAAGAGGAAAGCAAAATAAATAATTGGATAGACTGGATAATAGGAAATAATGAGCTTCCCAAGTGAGAGGTGAGAATTTGGGAGGGTAATGACACCATTCACTAATATAGGACATCTACCACTGGCCCCTGTGGAATGTTATTTGATGTTATGTGAAGAACCTCTCTCTGATCCTATACAGAAATAAATGCATGATATTACCTACATGTTAAATAAAAAAAAAGATATAACAAAGTCTAGGGGGGGAAAAACACGACCGCAATTGTCAGCAATAGAGTAGGGGACTCAGTAATGCAGGTAGTGACTGAGAAATCTAGGGTATTCTGTTCTAGATTTTTAAATTTAGAGTTACTTCCTTGTATCATATGTGGTGTAACTGATACCATTGTAATTAACCTAGTTATGAATAACTGTAAAGGAACAAAGAGAAGGCCACATGTCATAGGCATGCGATTTGTGCAGCTTTGCCAAGAAGCTGCAGTTTAACACTCCCCAGGGGTATTCCCCACATATTGCTTAGGTGAAGGGACTGGACAGAGGTGGTGGTGGGGGGGGGGATTGACACAAGCCCAGTAAAGTCTGGGTGAAATAGGGAAGATACTTTCTTGTCAGTCACAACAGAGACCAGGTCATTGGCCAGAATAGTCACTGCAAGCATGGGAAGATTTGGAATATGGAATCCCCCCGCAGTGGTCAGCAAACTCATCGGTCAACAGAGCCAAATATCAACAGTACAGTGATTGAAATTTCTTTTGAGAGCCACATTTTTTAAACTTAAACTATATAGGTAGGTACATTGTTATTCACTTAATTAGGGTATTCCTCAGGCTAGGAAGAGCCACACTCAAGGGACCAAATTGCCGCATGTGGCTCGCGAGCACAGTTTGCACTCTTGGCTCCTCTTGGCTGACTCCTGACTTGGGGGCTCTCCTGTTCTTGCATTCAACCACGTGGCTCATGGCCATGTGGACCCCACACAACTGACTAATGGGCTGCAACTGGCCCGATGCTGTGCCGAGTCCACCACGGAAAGGAAACTGGACACAGGCTTTGCTTTTGTCTCTACGGAATCCCTAGCTGCACTTCTTTCAGCACTGGATTAAGGGAAATGGGACTTTGGAAACATCGAGGTGTAACTTCACACAAATGAAACTCATTCATCCTTCCATGTGAGTTTCAGAAAATTCTTTTCTTGAGATATTGTAAGGATACCACCCCAGCACTCAGTGGGGAAAGGAATATCCCACTTCCACAGATAATATAACTTTAGGGATTTTGCACAACCAATTCCTTTGCTGTTCCAAATGAATCAAATATGTTTTAGAAAAGAAGGTGATGTTTTGCAAAAAACAATTTTCTCTATAAGCCACTTATAAGCCAGTCTGTTTTCAAAGAACTATAATAAAATTTCAATGCTTACCCCACAAGCAACTAAGAATCTGGAAGCAAGCCAGCTGGTTGGTACTCAACATGTTTAAAGCAAAAGCAATATTGTAGGCTGCAGACACTTTGATGTTAATGGCACATTAGATTACTCCTCAGACCTTTATTACAAGGACTCCAAAGGTGCAACCTTTGATAGGTGACAGGCTTGCTGTGTTCCAGTGAGTGGAACTTTTAATCTCCCTCTGAATTGTTACATTTCACCAGGGCCTCAATGATTTATTGGTGAATTGCAAGACATTTTATTTCTAAGACTAAACAGAAGGGTGAGTTAAGTGTTCTTAACAACAAAGCAGAAAAATTCGATTTCATTTATTTTATAGTTTTTTTTATTATGATTAGAAATTTTATTCCTAAATATGGACAGTATGAGCATCCAATGAGATTCATAAATTTTGTTTATTAAAAGTATTATTTATTCTCTTTGAGCTATATAAGCTTTCATAATATGTTTTCCCTGTAAAATAAAACTTAGTAAGTATATGAATAAATTATATTTCTAGCATTTCTTACTATTAAAATCAGTTAAAGCACAGCTTAACTATGTGTTTTTTATTTCATTATGGTTACAACATTTTTAAAATTTATTTTCTAATATATATGTCTATGAAATATGTATTTTGTAATTGAATAAGTGCTTTTATTTGAAACAGGACATTCTACTCTCACTTGATACTTGAGAATAATTATTTGTTTTCTATATTAAAAATAATTTATGTTAACCTGGTGGCAATAGCAATAATAATAAAAAGGCATGAAATTGTGCTAAGATGAACATTTCTTATTATACATTCAATGCAGTTCCAAAAGCCATATGATTTGGTCTGTCATAAAAATATGTGTGCATTTCTCTAATAATATATTCTAGAGAACATCCAAAGATAATATATTTAAATTGAATTATTTCTAATCAAAAGTTATATAACCTCATCTTACACTAATATAGGAGCAACATTAGGGGGATAGAGGATTATAAGCAAAGAAAACTAAAGACTTGAATTGATTTTCACAAAATGATAGGCAACCCAAGATTGATAGACCCAGTCCTTTAACTGCATCGTGTGGATGTTTACTGGAGAATGGCTGTAAGCCTAACACTGCACTTTGCATGCATACTTGAGAGAAACTCTCCATCAAGTATGAATCAGTGTGCTGAGTCAGCATGCTGTTGTGGGTTAAGTAACATTCTAAATGCAAAATAGGTACCAATCTGTGTCTGGTAAACAGTATGTGTAAGCATAAGTCCCAGTTCACACTGACAGTTCTTGGGTACATTGTCAGAATTCTTGACGACTCATACATCAGTGCAGAGCTCGTGGTCTACACTAGTTGTCCCTTCTACTTAATGACTTCTATCTTCCTCTTCACATTAGTAGCTTGAGTTTTGTCTTTCCTTATTTACCTCTAATTCATTCCTAAACCCCATACTAATCTGTATTCTTCCCACACTACTCCACTGGAACTGCTATTCCCCAAGATCACCAATGACCTCATTTTTGCCAAAACCATTGAACACTTCCCAGTTTTGCCCCCTTCCCCCCATATTAACTAGTACTGCATCTGACACTCTTGCCTCCTCCCACCTTTATGAAATATTGTTTTCTCTTAACTCATTACTTTTCTCTTAGTTTTTCGTTTGGTTATTTATGCTGTCTTTATTTACTTCTGCCCTTCCTAAATGTTGATATTTTTCAAAGACCTGCCCTTAGTTCTTTTCTATATATATATATATATATATATATATATATATATATATAAAATTGCTGAGATATTTCATCCATTCCCATAGGTTAATTTATATTTTTATGATTCACAAGGCAGCTATTTCTAATGATCTCCAGTTCAGTTGCATAATAAATATATTTTTTGATCCTAGTTGCTCAAATTCATCTACTTCTCTTCTTCCCCATGCCACAATCTCTATCCAGGCTACCTCATTTCTTTCCTCAATAACTCTTAACACTTGACTGACATCTCTGTTCTAAAGCTGTCTACACCAGGTAAGTAAAGGGGAAGGGGATGAGGGGGAATCTGTAATACTGTCAATAATAAGAAAATAAAGTTGTCTACTCCCATTCCATCCTCAGAAAAGCAAAAGGGTTTTATGGTTTTGTCTCCCCCATCAAAAAACAAAACAAGCAAAAAAACATACATATATATGCATGTCACTCCTTGAATAAAACTAAAACTCTCCACTGACTTCCCCTTCATACAGGTAACAATTGTAGGGAGCAACTCTAGAGTTAAGCCTTGGATTAACCTGTGGCAGAGCCACAAACAAGTCCCAGCTTAGAGGGCAGAGCCCTCTTAGCATAATTAAGCTTGACCTTATGGCCGCCCCCTAGATCCTTCATAGGTAGCTAATGGGCTGTGGGAGATGCAGCAAGTGCTGCCAAAACAAGTGAAACTCACAAGAACATTGTAACTATGGTGACCACCACCTTGTTTTTCTCTGACTATAAAATAAAGCCTCAGCTTGCTGGCTGGATCCTTCTCTGTGGCCTCAGCCAGGCACAGGAGATCCACCAGCCCCAGCTATATTCTCTTTGTCTGTCTTTTCTTTAATCCTTCACTGCCCCTCCTCAGGATCAGCGAACCCTTGGCTGTGCCGGCACGGCACAACAATACAAACTTCATACTTCAGTTTTACGAAGTTTCTTTTGTAATATTTCCTCTCCTCTTACCAACTTCTCCAGACTCATCTTCCCCCTTCCATCTTGTTTCCAGCCTCTGTCACCCAACTAACTGTACTAGTACGCTTTTGTCACACTGACTTTTTTTGTATACTGACCGATATGGTTTACTATCTTTTATTTCTGTGTGTTTGTGTATGCAATTTTGAAACACCATGTCATTTTAGTTGGCTATGTTCTGCTCAGTTTCTGTTTTTCATTCAATCTAAGTTTAGAAGGCACTCCTCTTGGAAATCTTCCCCCTGATGTTGTAGACTAGATTAATCACCTTATTATGAATCTCACAATGTCTTAAACTTATCCTAAGTAAGTACTTGCCTCCTTTTCTAAAATGTAACTGAAGGATGGTGCTGGGTCATATTTATTGTCATTTTACTTAGAGGGCCTTGAATAAGATTGCTGTTAAATAAATATTTGCAATGCAAGTTAAAAACAACCGCCACTAACAACTACAAAAACCTGAGTCCACACTATGCCACACAAAGTTGTCATATATTAAGATATAATCTTGGACTAATCTAGTATTATGTCACAGTTCTAGATAGAAGTTGGTCTTGCCTTTGTAGCAGACTGAAAGCTCTAATTTATGGCCATTCAAGCAGTGAGTGCAGATGTGGTACTGACACCACAGAATCATATGCTTTCAATGCATATGTCCAATGCAGGGAACAATGAAATGCAAGAAATACAAGAAAATACAAATAATAATAAAGGGATGGGTCTCACCTAATAGTCTAAATGTAGGGAGTTTTCAGGATTGGTTGAAAGACCAGATTCAAAGCCCTGAAGTCTTTCCTGCTCTCAAGCTTTCAGGGTAATTGATGTGGCCCTCTGACTATGTAAGGTTGGCAAGACATCTGCAGCAGTTCCACGAAAGGGATTTTATCATTTCTGTGTCTACTTTAGGAAAAAGAAATTTCAACAAATCTACTCTCATCCCAACAGACTTCCACTCGTACCTTGTAGGCAAAGATTAGGTCCCAGTTCTATTTCTAAATCCCTGGCAACATAGAAAGGGATTTCAAAGATAGCCTAGATTAATAATGGAGAAGTAGAAAAAAATGTCAAGGAGTCAACCACCATGACCAATACAAGACCAAAGGTCAACAAAGTTACCACTGTTTCAGTTCTAAAATCAATGCCCTGTGTAGGGTGATTCTTTATTACACAAATATATAAGCATCATAGATGGAAACAGGGAGCTGAGAGCTCATACAGGGTCAGTTAAAATATTATAATTGTAACCAGAGTCACTGACCAAATGATTCAAGAGTCATTTCAAGTTCAACTTGAAAAAAGAGATTACAAAATTAGACACTTTAATATGAGGAAAAATATTTTGCAGTCATGAGTCTAAAAAGCAATCATTCATTGTGATTATTGTGGTAAGTGATTACTAGAGAGGGTTTCAAAAAATTTTGGCTGAATTTGTATACCTGGGATATACTGTATCTAAAATAAGATGCCACATGTCCCATTAGCCTACTATTTTCCTTTAATTATATAAGTTGAGAAAAAGAGAGTACAAATTTTGTGGATAGGTAGTTTGATAAAAAACATGATAAGGATACAGAAAATACACACACCATACACACACATACACACACATGGACAAAATAACACCCAGTCTTTAATAAAACAGTGTGGTAAAAGGTCTGTAGATAGATTACCAACTTTTACTTTGTTTCCCAGTTCCATCGCTCACTAGCAATGTGACCTTCCTAACTAATCCTATGTACTCCTATTAATAAAATTGTGGTAATAAATCATTTCCAGTTCTTAGGACTGTTGCGGGATGAAGGTAAAAATACCTGTGTGTGCTTAACATAGTGCCTAGTACTTTATAAATACCATAAATATTAGTTATAGAAGTAACAAACACAAGATAATTTTATTAAAATAGTATTATAAATAACTAGAGGCCCGGTGCATGAAATTCATGTACTGGGGGTGGGGGTCCCTAAGCCCAGCCTGCCCCCTCTCACAGTCCAGGAGCCCTCAGGGGATGTCCTACTAAGCTGCAGTCTGGCCATGGAAGCTGTGTGTGTGTGTGTGTGTGTGTGTGTGTGTGTGTCCCCTCTGGGGGCCTGCCTGCAGCCACGCCACAGAGGCTCAGAGCAGGCGCCCCTCTGTGTTGATTTCTCAGGCTCAGGCCATGCGTGTGTGTTGTTCTCTCAGGCTCCGGTCTGAGCCAAGCCCCTCCTCCTGAGCTGGTCGTGACCGTGATGGAGTCTCAACCTCATTTGCATATTTTCTTTATTATATATATATATATGTATATATATATATATAATATTTTTTAAATAACAATATTGTAAATATTGTAAACATTATTTACAATATTAAGCTTCAGTAAAATGCACAGTAGCATTTCTTTTTCTTTCAACTATTTATTAATACTTTTTATTTTAAATCAGTCTTTATATGTAAATCAAAACCACTGTTACTATAGGTTCATTTTCTTCTCCTTAGTTGTATCTCTGAGGAAATTAAATTGAAGAGATAACATCATGCAGGAGGCTATACATATATTAGGAGAAAAACTAATCTGATTTAAGTTTTCTGAGGTTCACAATCCATTTATGATAAAGTTTCATAAAAACATACATCAGGAGATATGACATTAGGGAATATAGAAAACAAGATACCTATAAGATCACATTAGAGGGTGACATCACAAAATTAAATGGTAGAGAGAAAACTATACACCCCAAATGGCACCACTTGTGATAAAGCCCATGATACAAAACCTAGATTTAATACCTGACCTAATTGCTGTTTCAACCTCTCCCAGAGATATAATCGTAATCAACCAGTTTGGAATTTTCTGTTCAACACCAGAGAGGCCATCTGTCACATGGGCCCTGTCTATATCCCATAAAAAGAAATAATTTGCACGATAAAAAAACAACAGCAATACCCTGGCTGTTCCCTTCCCCCTCAAAGAAGTCTTGATCTAAAAATAACCCTTTCTTTTCTTTTGTTAATAGCTCCTTTACCTTACCCTGCTTCCTATAATAACCTATTTTGTACAGTTCATCTGAGCACCCTTCTGCAATGGACATGGGATGCTGCCCAATTCATTAATTGCTTCATAAAGCCAATTAAATTTTCAAATTTACTTGGTTGAATTTTGTTTTTTAACAACTGTAACAGTTAATCCATAAATAAATTGATGCTGCTGTCCTGAGGACAAGGCATTTGTATTTCCATATTTTACAAGGCCAGCCTACTTTACAACATTAAGTTGTTACAACATCAAAGTGGTCCTTAATAATGTTTTATCTTATGACCGAAATTAACACTTTGTGACTTTTCATTTCCTCTAAAGGAAAGTTTGCTCCATAGCCTATCATGTTCTTCCTCTGTGTTCTGTGGGCTTAGCATCTTGTATAAGTGAGTTTAAAATTTTGGGGTTGTAAGGTCATTTTGAAGAGACATGGGCCAAAGCCATGAAATTTACAATGTGTAGATATTGCTAAGACAGGCAGCTTGCAGATAACCAATCATAAGATGCTAAGGCATATAAACCAATCCCAATAATGTTGCTTAGGCCAATCAGGAACTAACAAACATATAAACAAAAAAGCACAAGCACTTCCTCCTTCCTTTCCCACACCCCCCTCTTGCACAGGAGATATGCATAAGCCATGTGGGACTCTACAAATGGACTAATAGGCTTTAAGCTCTGGACACTGGCCTGCTCTGGGAACCCCAGCTGCACCTGTTCCAGGACTGGCTTCTCTCAATAAACTGGGTTCTGCTGTTTTTGTCCATGACTTCATTCTTTGATTTTGCTAGCCAATGAACTCAGACTTAAAACCCACCCACATTTTGGTTTCCACTTGAAATATACAGAATTATTTTGCAAAATTGAGGTTGTTTTGGGGTAGCATTTATTATAAAACCAATACTTAGGCAATGATAATATATGACTGACATGCAGTTTAGTCATTTCTCTTTACTTTTTTAAAAGCTATGTAAACCCATGATAAAATTAGAACATTATTATTAAAATGGATTAGTGACTTTTCCTCTCCATTCACATCCCCCATTAAGGGAACTGCATGTCCTAAATATTAGGGTTGGCAGAGCTCATCTTCTGCCAATACATTGCATAGTCAAGTAATATAAAAGTCTGCAACACATACAAGATTGTTTGAGCTGTTTGCAAAGAATGATCTATGATTAAAAGAATTTAGTTGTCTTGAATGTTACCTTGTTCTATTTTATACATTTTCATAGTGTTCTTATTTATTATGCTACAACATTTGATGTTTTTTATTACAGTCTTCAAGTTTACCGAAACATAAAAAAGGAGTGTCAATGTGAGCACATGGACCCTCCACTGTTACAGAGTTTATTTGAATTCAGCTTACATGGTTTCAGGGTCAGTAAGAATAAAGCTATTGCTGAAGGGACAGCTCTAATATGCTAGCAAACCTGGACAGCACAGACATAAATTTGTAGAAAGTAGATCTAAATTTGTATTGTATGCCATCTTCAAATGGTTAGGCCTTTTTACTCAATAATCAATATTCCATCCAGCACAATAATAAAACTTAGTATTATTTATGGTAACAATTGAAGTGTACTTTTCAGTCACAAGAGGAATGAAAAAGTTAGTGGAGAGATGATGTGATTTAATGAAAAGGCCATTGAACAAGCCACAGAGGCACTCAAATGAGATTATAAATGTGAAAGCCTCTGAAAAAAAGATGAAGTATTATGCAAACATAATATTAATAGTAAGAATCTAAAATGTTCAATTCTAGCAGAATTGGGATTAGCAGAATAACATTAAACATTTTTCAATACAAACAGAAATATACAGTACCATGGGAAACTCTAAAAACCATGTTTCAACTTCCAACTTGGAAGTATTGCTTTTGTGATCTTAAAGGTTGACCCTTAGCATCCTTTCTACACACAATCTTTTAACTTTGTTTTTATATAGTTGTATTCTGCTGATGTTCTTGTCTTTTTTCCTTTAGGAAATGTTCCTTGGCAACTGCATTATTAAAACTGGACATGGTCCAAAAGAGTTGTCTGAAACCATGGCAAATTTTCACTCAATCTCAGTGGAGTAACTACAAGGTAATTGTCCCAAAGTCATCACACTCTGGACGTCTCAATAAATCTGGCTTGGATAACATGAAAATTTACTTTCATGGAAGCTGGTGAAGAAAGGAACATAACACATTTCCTGTAAAATGCCAAATGACATAGCAATTCCAGAGAGTCAGTGAAAGTCTTCAGAAGTTAATTTAAGAAGGTTTATATCTCTTCATTTTTCTTCTACACTCTCATGTAAAAAAAAGAAGCATAAATTTCCTACATTTATTTATTAGCTCATTGGTATGGACTCATGAATTTTTATTTTGTTCAATAGCTTATAATTCATTACTGTGCTTAATTCTTTTGGTCATCACATTTGCCCAGATTGGGTCAAGCTCTGGGTCAGAGCTGCCCTGCCCAAGAGGGAAAAGCAGTCACACTCAGCAATGAGGGCTTCAGTGGTAGCTGATCCTGGGCTGTCTCAGATCCTAGACCTACTTGACTGCTATATATGTGAAAGCTTTATAGAGTGTCACCCACATGCCACGAACTGAAGCTGGTAAAGACATGCCGAAGCAGTCTGGTCAGCAATGCTGACAAGCCTTTTGCTTCGGTCTAATGTCTGGCTTCCTCCCACTAAGCCACTCTTCCTGAGTCTCAACTGAACCTGCTTGACCAGCCCAGCCCTCAACAGCACCCACGATTCAGGAAGAGATCATTTGTGTTACCTATTGTAGCATCCCCATGTCTCAGAAGTTATCCCCACTCCACAGCCTACCCCCTTTTACCATCCCATCCAATCACCCTGGATGAAAAATGTGAAGGGATTGAAAAGTACAGGATTGAGAGTTATAAAATATCTCATGGGGATATAAAGTATAGCATAGGAAATATAGCCAATAATATTGTAATAACTATGTATGGTACCTGTTGGGTACTGGGAATATCTGGGAGAACACTTTGCAAACTAACCACTGTGATGTAAATATCTGACACTATTACACAATAATATTGAATTTAAAAGAATTTTTAAAAAACCAGCCAGATGTCTCTCTTGGTCTGCACCTTTTTACACAGTTTCCTGAGACACAGGGAAGAACATTGAAGGGCCACTTAATGAAATTTGAGTTTTCCCAGGGCCTCAGCATCAAATACACCAAGCTCAACTTTATGCTGTGAACAAGCCAAAATTGGTCAGAGTGATTTACTATTCAGTCCAACTCAAAAGGATACCGTATATGGCAAAAAAAAAAAAACTCTATAGTTGAGGATCCTGCAAGAGACACAACCCTCCCTTTCAGCACACAGGCCAGAGAGCTGATTTGCCAAACATTGATGCTGCTACAGATTCAATCTTTCACTTAAAATTTCATCATTTCTGGTATTTAAATGACTGAGTGGCACATGGATAGTCCTCTCAGATTCCCAAATGGTAATGCTTTGCCCCCAGGTGAATAGGCATAGACCTTACACAGCTCTCTTTTTTGCTATTTCTCCCACTAACTATTCCACATGTACTGACCCCTTTTCTCATCTCTTATATCAGGACACTTGAATTTGATCCAGAAGTTTCAATAGCTTTTACTAATTTGGTTTGGTTTTCTGAGAAATAACTTTACAATAAAACATGAAGGTCTTTTGAAGTATATGTAATGGATAAAAGAGGAGAAAAAGTGGGAATGGGGGGCCGGCTGAAAGACTAGCCTTGCTACCCAACCCCATCTTTACACAGCCCCTCAGCAATGGACCATGAAAGGCATTAACCCCCACTTGCCACCTCCACACAAACACAATGTTCCAGCTCCCTACAGGCTCTGCTGGCCCCTCAGAACACCCAGCAATCAGGAGAATAGGAACTGGCTCTAGCTGCTATAGGAGCCCAGGAGCAGGAGGTCTTTTGGATATTTTTCCTTATTGAACAGACTAACAGCAATGGTGACCCAAGTGATAATATCAGCAAAGTGACTGTCAATTGCACTCCTCTTGATAATGAGTTGAGATTAGGGCTTCCTAACCCAAATGTCTAATGAGGGTCAAACCCCACGGAACTCTGCTCCAGCTCTCCAAGCCCACAATATGCACATGCGGCTACAGTTTTTGTTGTTTGTTTGTTTGTTTGTTTGTTTCTTTGTTTCTGGTTGAGAGGTTAGGAGAAGACAGCTGGCCATTTTTCTGACTCCAATTATCACTTTCTCTTGGTTACTGATTCACTTTCTTCATTCAAAATGATCTCTGCCACTTGTAAGCTTGGAGGGATTTGTAGAAAGTTAGAAAGGTCCACAAGTGGTTAAGCAGTGGTATGAGAGGTTTCAGAATATTCTATGATTGTTCCCTGAGGTACACACACTGAAGGTGACCCTCAGTGAGTCAGATTCTTATATTATTTCCTCCCCTCCAGTATGGGCAGCACTTGTGACTTACAACCAGCAGAATACGGCAAAAGTGATGGGATGCCACTCCCATGGGTGTATAGTTATATAAGACTCCATATTATCAGATTCAAGCAAGAGCCTCCCTGCTGGCTTTAAAGAAGTAAGTTGTCATGTTGAGAGAGGACCTGGGAGAGAGGAGCATCCTGGCAAGAAACCGAGGTGGACAGTAGGAGCTGAGAACAGCCAACAAGGAAGTAGGGATCTCAGTCCTACATCCACAAGGAACAGAATTCTGTCAACAACCACCTGGGTCTGCAAGAGAACCTGGACTCCAGAAAGAAAGACAGCCAAATAAACACCTTTATTTCAGACTCTTGAGACCCTGAGCAAAAGATCTATGTAAGCTATGCCTGTATCACTGACCCTTTGAAACTGGGAGATGATGTCTATTGCTTTAGGGATCTCAATCTGTGGTAAATTTTCACAGCACACTGCTTGGAGAAGACCTCGACATTCACCAAGCACTGAGAAGAGCCTGAAGGAAAAAGAGGGACCACGTTCTAGCCTAGCCCCTGACTTCTAAGTCCAACTCTCCAGGTGTCTGCAGTCTTCAAGGGCTCAACCTGATTCCAGGAGGTAGTGGTCAGAGTTTATATATTGTTTTTCTCACTAAGACAAAAATGTAAAAAAAAAAAGTAAGAGAAGAGCTTCTGAATACTCAGAAGCACTGTCTTGCACAGATAGCCATGCTCACATGCGTACACATAGACGCGCACACTGTCCTTTCTAGAATGCTGTGCCTGCTGATGTTCACTGAGCATTCTCCAGGCATGTTCGCTCCAGCTAGACTGCGGAAGATGGTGATGCCACAGCAGCTCAGGGGCGGTGCAGCAGACCCTCAGCATGAAAGATGTTCTACCAGGAGGTAGACAGGAATTCACACAGGAGTGAATTTCATTGCCACCTTCTGAACGGGACCTCAGATCTTCTAGTTCTGACTCTCCAATTACCAGGCCCAAATTAAGCTGTAACAGAGAAATCCTTTCAGATTATGGCTCTCCAAAGGGATCTACGTCTGAGGTCTCTCACCATATACTCATTTAATCAACATTTAATGAGCTTCTAGTCCTTGCCAGCACTGCTGATGCAGCAGTGGCTATGAAATCCAAACACGGAGAGCTCTGAGTCCAATGGGGGATGCAGAGAGGGAAACGACTATTAAAATGCAGGATAAGAAAAGTGCAGGTGCTGCCTGAGCACAAAAGGAGAACACCTCACCCTTCCCAGATGGTCTGGAAGGAAAGCCCCAGACCCCACCAGTAATGCGTCTGAACTGACATGTGAAAGATGAAAAGGGATTGACACCACAGGGGGAACAGGTACCAGCACCCAGAGGTGAGTTTGAGAAGCAGTGGGTGAAGCATGGAGTTTGTAGGTCCATCATAATAAGAAGGTTCAGCAAGCATCCAGCATGTACTGGGTGGCGGGGCTGTGCAAAGAAGATGGAAGGTATCATCTCATTTAATCCTCAAAGCATCCTTCCGGTGAGGCAACTGAGACACAGAGAGGTTAAGTGACTTGCCGAAGGTCAGACCACTGGGAAGTGCTGAAGCCAGGAATGAATGCCCAACTGACTGGCTCCGAGGCCCACACGCTCAACATCTTCTTCCTTGCCACACTCCATAACACAATGAATTAACTGTGAGAGTAGGCACATAGAAAAGTATGAGCTGGGAGAGGCAGCTGCGGCTTGGAGGAAGTAAGTGTGAGAAATAACAAACTGGAAATAGACAATGGAGGTCCCTATCCATTGAGCAAGGATTGAGAGCCCCTCCAGAATGTGGTCTAGCTGGTGGCATAGCACCTACATGAAGGAGCCTTGTAGCTTAAAGATACATTTTTTTTAAGACACGAGGGAGGGGGTGACTTGCTCCTTGCCGAGGGGTGTTCCAGCCTAGAGGGATAAAGCCTCTAAACTCCCAGATATTGGAGCTCTCGGTTTGGTCTCAGCCAACTGAGTTGCCCTCTCTGAGTGTATTGCTTCCTACAAATAAATCCTCATCTTCTTTTATTACTATTTTCTGTCTCGTGTTTGAATTTATTCCTAAAAGCAAGAAAAGCACTGGGATGCCGAGTACTGTCTCTGGCCAGAGACCCCCTTGTCTACCTCTGACTTAACCACATAGTGTAACTGAGTCAGGCCTCTACCTTCACCAATAGAGCCAACAATCCGACCCAAAAGTCCAGTCCACCCTACATTCTGGAGTGTCTGACCTCAGAATTTCTGTCCAATTCCTGAGTTCTTGCCAATAGCTGGGGCCCAGTCAGACCAGGTTTTTACAATGAGGCTTTGCCTGCCTAGAGCTTCTGGAAGCTAGAATCTTGCCTCCGCATCCAGTCCCCTTGCCTAGATCCTTCATCTCAGACCTTAGCCATCATGCTTTGCCTTCTGTTTTGGCCTTCTTCCTATCTTGGCTCCATGGGCATCCTTAGATTGTTTAGGGGTCCCTGTGCCTCTGTCTTTCTCTGGGGTCTAGAATGACCTGACTACAGACCATTGTTGAGAGAAAATCATGGACGCATGGAGGTGGCCATACCTTTCCCAAGGCAGAGTACTGTGGGACAACTTTTCCAATTACAAAACCGTCTTTGACCTCACTGTTCTCTGAATCCATGGTGCATCTCAATCCTCCTTCCGGATCAGTTGCTACAGTTGGTGATCAAATCCTGTTGCTTTGTTTTTCAGACTATTTTGAAAAGAGGAGGGATGTAATTTCCCTCTTCACGAGACTGTTTAAAGATGTCTTGCCCTTCCTGCCCACAAGAACAAATAAAGTAATCAGTGTTTTTTCATCAGCAAACGATAAATCTCTTCTTAAGAATAATTCTATAATCATTGTAGTTACCGAAATAAATAGCTCTGTGCAGACAACTTTGAAAACAAAATTTTCTACCATTACATGTATATTTTTACATAGGTGGAAATCCATATATTTTATATGTATACACATTTATTCTGCTTTCATATTTGAATATTATAGTGTAGTATGTTCTCCAATCATAACGATTTTTAACCTGCACCTGATGCATATTTTTCTCTCTCTGGATTTCACTTAATTCCACCAACCCCTGAAGGTATGGGAACTCTTCTATTTAGCAACTGGCCACAGCATTGCTTCCTTAGAATAGTGTGTGGTCTTTTGAAGGATCCTAGTCCCAATGTTAGGATGTTTATTTATGTGTTTACAAAGCAAGCATTGCTTATTGTCTATAAAGATGTTTATACATGACAAATTGAAACTGAATCTTTTTTTATGAGAATAAATTAACTGCTAAGTAAATAATCCCCACAATTCTCTACATTTTTGGATATATTGCTGTCCTTTTTATTTGACCATGTTGATGTTTTCAATATTATAACTAAATACTTAACATCTAGTTATTTATTATAAGTGTAGTTGGTATGAGTTAGGAAGACCAATTGAAAGGATAAATAATACCTGATATTTTACACATCAATCCATCACGTGAAGTTTTCCCATTTATGAAGGAGTCGACATTTGACAGTTCTGTCCAGCAGGTCTTTATTTCTCCTCAGTTCTGAATTGCTTGGGCATGACTTCAATTCTTAACAATCAATTTCCTGCCAGACTACTTGCAGTCTAGCATCTCAAACGCCTTTCTTTAAGCCACCAGTGACCTTACCTTCAATTGAAAGTATAGTTTTCTTTGTGCCTGTACTTTGAGCCTTTCTGTTGTTTTTTATATGTTTGGCTACCACATTCTCAATTACACTCTTCCTGGTTCAGAAACATCTATCCTGCCTCCTACAAGTTATATATATATATATATATTCATTCAGTTGCTATACCCCTTGCTGGGTCTACACCTCTTCATATTTTTCAACTATTCCTGTGTTCCAAAGGACCCTTGTTATATTTATATCAAATGTTAACTATAGATATTGACAGTATTCTTTTGTTGTTTGGCATGTAACTTAACGTACACAAGCTATAATGCTATTTGATATACTAATGTATAATGATATGCTAATTATAATTAGTAATGGTGTCATATACATATTAGTGACAAGGTGGCTGTAGAGATGAGGAAGCATTTAATACATTCAATTTTTCTTTCTATAATTAAAAATGCTCTTGTTTTTCTCTGGTGCAAATACTTTTTTTTTGCCAGTTTCTATTTGCCTATACCATTTATTTAGCTGCTATTTTTACTCTCTGTGTTTTGTTAGATGCTGGGGATTCAATGGTTGACTCAAACCAGACTCTGCCATTATTTTAATAAAGTTTAAAGGTGAGTGATGAAGATTGAAATTGAAAATTTAATCAAGCTGAAATTCTTGCAAGTGTAAGCTATTATTTTAAGAACCTGTAATTGGAAGATTTGGTCTGGTCAAAGAAGTCATGGAGGAGGACTTCCTTAAGGATGCACTTCTTTTACTGAGATTTGAATGATGAGTAGGAGTTAAATCTGTGAAGAATATTGAGAGAAACCTGCTACCCAGTGGAATGGCATGAATTGAGTTCAGTGGTGGGTCAGAGAAGACATTGTAAGAAAGATGCAAATGTTGCTGGAATTCACACACCATTTTGCACCTTGCAAGCTATATTAGTTTTGTCATTGACCTATAAGGAATAGAAAGCTATTGAAGAGTTTTAGTGACAAGGGGATGAAAAGATGGGAGGGAGGAAAAGAAATGCCATGTTCAGGTTTGCTTTTCCTGCATAAAAGTTCAAATGGATTTCTTCCGCTCGTCAATGCCTTTTCCTTCTGGATCTAAAGATAGGATTTAGATTTAGTTCTCCTGAATCAAAGGCCTCACATTCTGAGTATCCTTTGCTGAGTATCCTTTAAATAGTGGAATTCCCTATAGCTTTTTCTCTAGTTGATGTTCTTCAGTGAGATTGTTTTTGCAGTCAACTATTTTAAGTTTGTTACTAAGTGTCTCAACTCCAGTATTGTATATCCAACAACTACAAAATTTACCTCCTTTGCTCTTTAATTGGCATCTCAAATAGCATATCCAATGTATATATATATATATATATATATATATATATATATATATGTATATATATATATATATATATATATATACATACAAACAAAGAAAACCATGTTTTTGGTGTTTGTTTTGTTAATTCTCACCCGAGGACTTTTCCTTTGATTTTTAGAGAGAGTGGAAGGGAGGGGGACAGACACAGAAAGAGAAACATCAATTGGTTGCCTCCAACATGCAGCCTGCTGAAGTACGTGCCCTTGACTGGAATTGAACCTGTGACCCTTCAGTTCGCAGGCCAATGCTCTATCCGCTGAGTCAAATTGGCTAAAGCAGAAAAAGAGTTTTTTCCTTCCTTCCTCGGGCAGTCAAGCATTCATTTAACAAACATCTGCTGAATCCTTTTCCAGGCCATGGGTATTCAAATAAAAATTAAACAGAGTCTTGGACTTCAAGGGAATAAAATATTCTCTATAATTAGTTATCATATTTCCTGTGCTTAATATCACAATTCTGTATTCTAATAAGTTTTTGGTTATATATTTTCCCTTTCCCTAAAATGTTTACTTTCCTGATGGTAATCTCCACCTCTTTAATGCCTCACAGTTCCTGCCTATTTCTTACCATCAAGGTCATTTATCTTTCCTGAAGGATTCACTAGCATCCCATTATGTGACATTGCTCTGAGGGTTAATACTAAAAATCAAGGCAAGCAGGAATTTGTTCTACTAGAAACAGGCAGGCAACTGTCTTTTCTCTCTTGGGATGATTTGTCCTATTGTCTCTGGTGCCTTGCCATGACACCCATATTCTTGATGTAACATCAACACCCCACTTATCTCTGCATCTCCACCACCTTCCAGAGTGTCTATAGCATTGTAGATATGGGAGCCTGTAGATAAGCCTAATTAATTATATCCTCGTTGGATTCCATCTCTTTCTCCATATTGGAGACTCATTATTGTATAAATGAATGCATTTAGAATAACTGTTTTGGGGACAGTCTTCAGAAATAACTATGAAAATAATTAGTTTATGCTATTCACTAATGCTTAGTGCCTCTTTCTCTTCCCTCAATACTAATTTGTGTTTACCATAAGTCACAAGAAAGGAATAGGATGATATTTAATCTTTTCCCTTAAGATACAATTTTAATAAATATATTTTATAGTATGCTATTCAAGTAATTTTAAAGATAGCTACAATGAATTGAGTTGTGCAATAAGGAGGGAGTTCATTCCCCTGGATCTTCACTTGACATTAGCCCAATACCAATACTGAAACGTTGGGTCATTCAGGATCAGACATTTCCTCTCCTTGGCTAATGTCTGGTCACGATCATCAAGAGTGAAAAATAGCTGACTCAAGGTCTCTTTCACAAACTCTGATATTCTTAATTCTGTCATGTGTTTCCCTTCTCTGTTTTCTTACTAAATGAGTTATCCCATTGAGTATTACCCATTATTTAAAATAAATTAACAGAATGGGGAATCTAATAATGCCATTTGAAATCTAGTGAAGTAGGTTCTCTGGGCCTTTTGTTCCTCTGATGTGTCAGATTGCTTTAAATAGTCTTGGTTCCTCTTGTTTTGTTTCTCTTAGGAAGCATTCCACATTTACTCAAATCCACAATGCTGTCTCATCACAGGCTTTCCAAAGTATTTTAATTTAGAAGAACTCAATTTAACCTTCCAGCTAAGACTTACAGTTATGATTAGGTTGTGCCTACTGTTTTTTTACAGCCGGCATCTGTTCTGATACGTTGGTGCTAATTTTCAGTCCCCTTCATCCCCGCCTCCAGTCATAGCAAACACTTACCTGAACGCACTGTTTTTTCTCCTCCCATTTCAACTTGGTACGTAAGGGAAGCCCCGGTGCCTGAAATATCCATTTCTGGTCCTGTCTTGAAATATCCTCTATTCATTTTTAAAAATTCTACTAAATGACAGATTATTTTGGAAAAAATGAAATTTTTTTTTCAGGTAAGAATAAGCCCCTAGAATTCTGTCCATGCCTGTAATATGAAACTTATCACAACACATTATGATTATTTATGTTTGACTTTGTGTTGGCCTCTAGGTCATGGGCCTTTGAGGGCAACAGTGGTGACTTGTTCATTGCGGTCATGTCATAGGTGCTCAATAATTGTGTGCCTGCACTTTAAATAATTTATGGAATGACGAAGAACATTTAGAAGTGAAGACAAAATAAGTTAGTAAAATTATAAGGTTTTTATTTTGTGTTTTACATGTACATTAACACCTCATTTTTACAAGATTATAAACTGTGGGTTAGAGGGTGTTGTTTTGTGGGTTTTTTTTTTACTTTTCTTTTGCAACTCTTTTGATGTAAGATTGAGGATATGTTAGGCGCTTCACTGAAATAAAACAAAACAGATTTTAAAAATCAAAACACTCTTATTTTGCCTTTCAGAGTATGTTAGGCATACAGAACAGGATGAGATAGAGAAGGACTCTGGCCTAATTCTATCACCATTTCATCACCCACGAGAGACAATGAGTTGCTGTTGGAAAGCAGGAGTGTTGGTATCTGTAAAACCTTTTATAACCATACATTTCAAGTTCTCATCAACTGATAAAAAACAATGGTATCCTAATAAAACCCTAATATGCAAATCTACCAAACAGCAGAACGATCGGTAGCTATGACATGCACTGACCACCAGGGAGCAGAGGCTCAATGCAGGAGCTGCCTCTGGTGGTCAGTGCTCTCCCACAGGGGGAGTGCTGCTCAGTCAGAAGCGGGCTCATGGCTGGTGAGTGCAGTGGCATGGCAGGAGCCTCTCCCGCCTCTGCTGCAGGCAGGTGGTAAGGAGCGAGGGGTCCCAGACTGTGAGAGCCCTGGACTGTGAGAGGAATATCTGACTTCCGGCTTAAGCGAACATCCCCGGAGAGGTCCTGGACTGCAAGAAGGTGTAGGCTTGGGCTGAGGGACTGTCTCTCTCCCCATCCCCCTGCCCAGTGCACGAATGTCTTTGCACTGGGCCTCTAGTAAAAGATAAAGGCAAATAGTGTAAAATAGAAAAAAACATAAATCAGAAAACTATAGGATTTTCCATTTATATTATTGACATTTATATGATTTAAAAGCTGGAAAATGCTCCTAAAAGTTATTAAATCCATTTTTTACTTAATCTATTTTTCATATTTAAAATGTGAGATCTAAGACATATCAGAAATTTTATATGCAGTAACTGATAGGTCTATGTCTAGTACTAAAAACTCCAGAAATCAGTAGCAAGCTTTAAAGAGTAATTAATATGATTATTGCCCAACAGTTCTGTGTTTGCTGTATACCAGAGGTTTTGTGTTTGCAAATATTGATTTTTAATGAAACACCTAAATTAATTAAAACATGCACACTATACTAAATAAGTCAGTGAAAAGGAGGCAGCACTGATTAAGCACATAGAATATGTCAGACACTGTTCTCAGTGCTGATAAGATGAGCTTACAGAATTTTTGCGACAACCCTATGAGGTAGGTACCACTTTCCTTTCCCCAAGTTTTATATGAATAAATAAGATTGGAATGAGGTGTGGCAGGAAATCATACTTAGGTAGTCAGTTCCCAGAAACAATATTTTTACCACAGTTCATGCAGAGAAACAAGCAAAAAACATTTTTGAGAACATCTGCTATTTATTGCTCTACTGAACAGGACTGTTTGTTTGTCCAATCATCATCTGGATGTACTTAAATTAAAATTGAGAAAAGTTGCTGGGACTTAACTTTGCACTATACCTATCAATCCAACAGATTTTATCATGCTCTGCCCCACATTATAAATCTCATCCAGCTCAATATCTCATCGGACTGACTGCAGTACCAATATGTGCACTCTGTTTTAGTAAAAATACATTTTTCACATTGATTCAAATACTATGGTTCACCCTGAGAGTTTTATAGTGTGCGATGGCAAAATGGTAGAGTCACTTCAGAATGAAAACTGTGACCGTGACTGTCTTTATGCTATGCTCACTTCCTTGCACTTAAAATCAGAATTGCAGAACAACCAATTCTCTGCTTTGAGCAGATTTTGTACTTGAAAATCACATGTTATGTCAGCTTATATTTTATTCATCACAAATATTACCAAAATTAATTTTGGAATACTGTTAGGTAAAAGTAGCTAAATTCAAGGCCTAGTGTCTTGTAAAACTTTTTTTTTTGCAAAGCAACCATGGCTTTATATTCCTTTAATTTAGCTAATTCAGACCTTTTATTATTGTATTCTAATTCCAGTCCTTAATTCTGCACATTTCAAATGCATATTAGTAAAAGGTATAAATTCAGGGACATAATATTATTTTTCAATATCAGGGATATAATTTTATATACTATTATAAGAGTAAATTTGTGCTAAATTAACTATGTGCAGGCAGCTTTGAATTGTTTTATACTTTATATGTAGGTCACTAGATTGATTCGTTAGTAGCTAATTAAATGATACCATCTAAAATGGTTTATCTTCAACTGATAGGTTCTATGTACAGATTTATTTTTCTCTGAGGAGGTTAGATTGCAGGCTCTTTTTAAAAAATCACTGGGCATCTGTAAATAAATTCAATAGGTAGTAAATATCATTTTCAATTCAACTCTCCTAGCACTACTATTAATAAATGCCAAACTACTGAAAAAAAAAATGAGTGTTAAACTTTAGATTATTTCTTGTTTGCTTCTTTCAAATACAAACTACTATCATTTGGAAGACATTCTTAATCTTTTAAAAAAGAAATATAAAATTCATCTATTTCTTAGTCTCCCACTTATACTACCCAAACCCCATCTAAAGCCAAACAACTGTAAAATTGCCTTATGACCATCAATGACTTTTTTATAAAGTTGGATAAATTATATGCCAAGATTGCTTGAATGCATCCTACACATACAAAATCACTTTGTGCAAAAATTTTTTTTTGGAATACATTGTAATTTAAGCATTTTATTTTTGTTATGTTGCAGTGATTATATTCAGAACCAAATATGAGTTATAATAAATTGATAGATATTTTTTCACAATACTTAAGTGTAAAGTACTTACAAATCTGTTTTAGGTTAGAACATACATAAACTTGATACATAGAAACACAAGAAATACAAGTAAGTCCATTTTTCAACCTGTTTCCCATTTCATAGCAAGTTTATTGTTTTATTAATCTACACCTTGAAATACATTCTATATTTTTCATAATTTAAAGATAAGAGTGTGACAGATAGAAAAAAAGCAAGGATCTTTCATATGTTCAGTTACAAATAAATCCAAGCACCAAGATAAGTGCTTGGCACAGAGTAGATAATAAAAAAATGATAATAATAACTAGTTAAATAGCCACACATATGAAGGAAGATGGGGGGAAGAAAAGAGAGAAGAGAGATTGATCGATTGATTGATTGATAGATTCATTGGGGGCACTGAAATTTGAAAGCCTATTTCTAAATTCTGACTTCTTCATTTATTGATTTACTGATCGGGCCATCATTGGCAACAAGTTAATAACTATGAGTCTTTGCTCATTAGCTGCATAATATCAATTACTTTATCACAGACCAGTTATTAAGAATAAGGGATATTGCCGAAACCGGTTTGGCTCAGTGGATAGAGCGTCAGCCTGCGGACTGAAAGGTCCCAGGTTCGATTCCGGGGTCAAGGGCATGTACCTGGGTTGCGGGCACATCCCCAGTAGTGGGTGCGCAGGAGGCAGCTGATCGCTGATCGATGTTTCTCTCTCATTGATGTTTCTAACTCTCTATCTCTCTCCCTTCCTCTCTGTAAAAAATTAATAAAATATATTTTTAAAAAAAGAATAAGGGATATTATGTCTGTGAACACCTTTTAAATTTTAATGTAAATATGAATATTATGTTTATGTACAAAAGATATGCATCTAAATAAATATTCATACATTCACATAAAATTGCTAAGATGACATCATAGCTACTATATTCTTGACTTAACTAAAAAGTTGGCCACGGAAGTCCAGAATTTCACACTGTTAAGACAAGCACAGAATTAATGACACATCCAAATAATTCAACAGAGAAAGTACAAAAGTACAAAACTAAATGGTACCATGAATTTAATAATTAAAAGAAGCTAATGAAGGCGCTTATCTAAACAAAGTGCTAGGAGAAAATTAAGGCATACAAGAGGAAAAAAATGTTATTTTGGAATAAGTGATGATATAATTTGAGGAACAATTTTAAAAATAAAGTAATATATTAATATAATATATTACCTTCAGCCTCTGGAAAATGAAGAGAACTTCAGAAGGGTTAATATATATCTTTTTATCACTGTGCACTTTTCCCACCTCTTCTTAAGACCTATAAAACCTGTCACTTAGTAACATTTAGCTTGGCCTACCACATACAGAGAACTCGGTAATACAGAGAAAAATGCAAAAGAAGAAAATGATAATCACATATCTCAGACAAAGGACTATGTGAGGCAAGAAACACAGAAATACATTGTAGCTCCAGGAATCTTTTGCCTATGGCTTCCTGCACTACAAATTCTGCCCAGGGAGTGTGCAGCATGAGAAATTGCTATGATCCTATTGATGTGCTCTCTTCAAAAATATGAAATAAAAAGTGAAAACTTTGTGTCAATGAAGTCCCCCATCCAGGTAGATCATATCATGCCAATCCTGTTGTACAAAGTTTTTCAAAGGAAAACAAGGAGATAAGCAATTCTGCCACTGCAAACACTCTCAGAGCAGTGCAGTTTTATGATTAGAGACTCTAATACTGAGAGAAGCATTCATACACTGCAGAAAATGCAACTTTCAATGTCTAGACTGCTCATTGCCTGAGTAAGATTTTCTTCATTGCTGACAGGATGATCTAAATAGGTTTTTACAGAATTAATTGTTTGAAAACAAATGCTTTCCCTTCGTCAAGATTGATCACCTGTGAAAATGACAGAGTCAATACCTTTGGATTATTCACCTCCACTTTAAAGTACCTAAGGAAAACAAAAATCATTTCAAAGCAGTGACTCATTCTTTCAAGTTCACACTATCAAACTTTTGAATTCTCATTTTTAGATGTTGAAATTCACAGAATAACCAACATAAATCTCCCTGTAAAAAATTAACTCCAGATACACATTTGTAAGCTTTGGAGATTTAGCGGATTGTGTGCTGTCTTGCCTGAGACAACAAAGCTCAATTCTTTAGATTCCATTAATACATACCTGACACTTTCTATAAACTCAGTTTTGTTCAGATCTGAATTGACTGAGGAGACAAATCGAACAGCAGTAATGCCAAGCGCTGCCAACAGGACTGGGCTAGTCGGAGATGGAGAAGTGTGGCACAGCTGAGAAACGCCTGTTGTCTTTAAGTACAACTTCAGCACCTCCACACCCTGATTTCTAATTACCTAAATTACTGCTTTGCACAGGCAGCGATATTTGATGGTAAAGCAGAGTAAAAACAAATCTGAAAAGCATGAGCATATTGTAGCCTGATAGACGAGTCATCATTATTCAAAAGTTTTATTACCCTATAAAAGATGGAGATGCTAGTAAGAGAACATGTTATATTAAATAACAGCTACCTACAGTGTTGTGTGTCTTCATTTAATAAACAATTGCATTCAACTTTAAGATAACAACTGTCTGCTAATTTATTGTGATAATAAACAATAGCTGAGGAGTTAAAAGTGTTTTTGAATTCTTCATTTGGGAGCCTGTAAACCTCCTGCCAAGTAAAAGCTTTCATTGTATTTGATTTTTCAGAATCCCTGTCAGGTTCAGTCACCTACAGTCATAGCAATTCAACAACTGTACATATATTTGTTTCACTACAATGCTGTAAGGATCCTCAGATGTAGATATTATTTCTTATAAATGATTAAATAATTGAAAGCTCTCTTTTCAGGGTTTACATAATCTGCAGATACATAAAACACAGCTTTTTGTTAAGCATTTAAAAGCATTCAGTGCAATACATGATTCTAACATCTCTTAATTCCAGGGGAAAGAAAAACACCCACACTGTTCCTTAAACCCATTTGCTAATATCATTTTAAAATAAGAAATATAAATACAGAGTACTACAACTTTATTTCAGAAGCTAAAGCCTGTGCTCACTTGGTAAATTTTGTTTTCCTGTATAGATACAACTTTGGGAAACTGTCCCAAAGAACTATCACTTAACAATTACAAAGTTTGACTCATTTTAAATTTATAGCAATTCTACTTGGTTGACCATTTCTACCGCTTCCCTTTGCTACTGATAGCAAAACACAAAGAAATTAATCAGATGGCACACACAACCATATATAATTTTGAAAACACCTTCAAAAAGCAATCCTGTAATAGCAGTTACTTTCCTTTCTCTAAAGAAAAGCTATTTTGCCTGCCATTCATTTCCTACTGCAAATTAGTTTGCCAGGTACACGTTAGCATGCTCTTCAATTCATTTTGCTAAATCCCTTCTTCCTCTTACTAATGCTAAACATTTCTCTGATTCAAATCTGAGTGGATAGTAATCTCGTTTGCCCCTGACAGCAGTTTCTCATCCTGTTTCCTCTGTTACATACATCTACCTTTATTTTGAAAGAGAAGGTAAAACAGAAGAGGCTCTTACCAGAGACAGGGAAAACAATTCATTCAGTTAAATCCAACAGTGCTCTGTGCAGCTGGCAGCATGAGTGATCCTTGGGCCTCACACAAAAGCGAGATAATTGGCTCTCAGTGAAGAGATGTAAACATCCATCATAATGGCACTGGGGCTGAAACTGAACGCTACCTCAGCTGTTCTGTGTACTCCGGCTGGAGGATGATGTCACAAACATCAACTGGGTGTACTCTCATTGGCTTCTGTTACCTGGAATCACATCTTAACCCTAAACTGGCAGCTGCAAATTGAAATGCTCATCTCTGACTATAATTTTTGGCTGGAAAGAGAGTGAACGTGATGTTGAGCTCCTGGAGGAAAGCAAACTGAAAATGCTGCTCCCAAATATGCTAAGACAATTTTACATAATTAATTAATTAGGATCTGTGGGAATTGTATTTCCCAAGTATGCTTATGAAATACCAGTATTTATAAGAGGAATTCCACAGAATGAATAGTAAAGATTAATGTAATTACAACATCCAGAACGTTAAATTTCTAATTACTTTTCATTGATTTTACAGAACCACCCCATGAGATTAGGAAAGTCAAGTTGAGAAAAATTACCCTGTACACAGTTGTACAGTGGTGTTTCAATCACTTTGGTCAGAGCAGCCAGCTGTATTTTTAAATCTTCTAATACAAATTTTTAAAAACTAAAATTGCATTTTACTCTCTGAATGTTAAATAGTATGGCAGAAGTTTTGTGTCATAAAGCTTAAACTATGAAATATTAAAAGCATAAAAATTACTAAAATAATAATGTTAAACAGTGGTTTTTACAAAGAGTAATTTATAAGTCACTGGAACTGTAGACAAACCCAGTTCAGTAATTGAAGACTACTATGTAGTGTAGTTATGTTTTCTTTGCGCACAAATGGGAAATAATTATTCATCCCTTACCCTCTATTCTTACAAAAGCCCAAGACTTGTGCTCAGGATTAAATCCAGTGGGAGAGGAGGATAATGGACTAAGCTGGTTGCAGCAGCTTGCTGCCAGAGGGACAAAACTGCTATCACCTTGAAATATATCCAAGTTTTCCCCACCAAAAGGAGCTGTCAACTGCATAACTGTGAGATGCAAAAATTAGCAGAGCTATTCAATGACCAGTTCTAAATCCAGCCCAGTCTATCCCAGGGCAAGCCCTTCCAAAGCTGTGTAGCCCAGCGTGAAAACAGTATAACCACCTGGAGAGAGGGGGAGAAATTCGCTTCATCCATCCCCACCTTTAGGGAAAGGAGGTCATCAACAGTGCCCCGTGTATCCTACTGAATAATGGATTCAGGGCAAATAGTTGTTATAATACCTCCACATTTCCAACGACAGAAAATTATTATTATTGTACTGCTCAATTAGAGTTCTAAAAATTGAAAATATATGAAAAATATACTTTCGTACACCATATGTTCAAATTTCCTTTCAAGTTTTGACTTTCATAAACAGGGATTTGATTATTTGATTACTCTTAGTAGCAAGATTTCTAGATTTGAGTTCAAAACGTCCAGTTTCTAATTCTCACTGTATCGCCTACTATCTGTAAGAACTTTGGAAAATTAATAATTTTCATATATAGAAAGAGAATGAGAATGCTACCTATAGGGAAAAAAAGTTTATAGATGGATTAAATGAGATGAAGCAATGTATCACATATGCAAAATAAAAAGTATTATGTAAATATAAGATGGTTAATATTATCGTAATGCAAAAGATCATTTTTAAAGCATTTGGATAATCTAAAAGGAAGAGTCAACCCAGTACCTTCAAAATAATGAAGGAAAAAGTAGTATCGTAATCTCTTAAAATTTCAACACAAAATGATGCTGCAAATTAACTTATAAAACTGCCTGCTTTGGTGTTCTTTTTTTTTTTTTTTTAAGTTGTTGCCCCTCCCAGTATTATTTGTGACTTAATCATATTAGTCAAGTGCAAGAATCTAGACTCAAAAGGACTATTTGTCAAAATGTACTTTGGGCCAATGTAAAAGACTCTGTTCATTTATTTCTGTCTAAAAACATGGGGATTTAGATGAAATGTGTATTAAAAAAGATTCATTGCCATGCAAAATGACATAAAATTGAATTACAGATCAGAAAAGATTAATTTGGACAATGAGAATGTCAGCTGTATGCCTAGTAGACAAATGATAAAGCTAAGATATTGTAATTGCTAAAAAGATAAGTCATGAGACAATAATTATTTATAAAGTAAAATATGCTCCTTCATGTCATACATTATATAAAAATTTAATGGTATAAATATTTAATAGCAGAGACAGATAACTAAAAAAATTAGATTATATCTGTTGCACATAGAATGTATAATAATGTATACTATACCATTGAGTTAATTGTTATTATTGATTTTAGAGAGAGAGTAAGGGAACTGAAGGGGAGAGAAAGTGAGAGAGAGAGAGAGAGAGAGAGAGAACAACTTGTTGTTTCATTACTTTTGCATTCTTAGTTGATTTTTAGTTGGGGATCAAATTCAAAATTTGATGCATAGGGAAGACACTCTAACCAACTGAACTACCATGGCCATGGCCCCATTCAGTTAATTTTTAGTATAAACAGATTTTAACCTTTCTTGTTTTGTATTTGGCTGGTACCCTGTCACACGGACACAACACATGATGAAAGTTGGAAAATATGAATACTCCTAGTGCTCTGCAGGCAGAGTATAGTAAATATCCACATCCTTCACATGATTCATTAATAAGTGAATACCTTGATAAAGGATCCCAGTTTTGTGTTATTAATACTATATAAGTAAGACTTTTTAAGAATATAGATTTTAATGCTTAAATAGTATACAAGTCAAGTCTAATCGAGGCAGCAGTAAAATGTTAAGGGAGTTCACTTACAAAATATGAAAACAAATGTTTGAATTGAGTACAAAATAGGCAAGTTGATAGAATATGATTTAATTCTTGAAAAATGAATAGGAGAGAAAGGAAATATAGTAGAAAAATGTTTAAATAATATAATAATAAATGAATCTTTACCCTATACATTGTCAATTTTCAATTTTATTATTATATATTAAAAATAATTTATATATATGTTGTATTTACAGAATTTATGTTTTAGTTTTAAATAATTACACTTATACACTCACGAAAGTGTCCGATAAATATAGCATATAATATACAAAGGAACAATGTGATCACTCTATTACTTTCTACATACCAACAGAAAAGTTGTATTTCCTTATATGGACAGTAATCATCTGAAATCAATGATAAGTGAAAGTCATAAAGTTTTTAGTAATCTTTAGTAGTTTTTCTTTAGGAAGAGCAGATATATTAAAGGTCAGGAACTTTTAGTTCTTTATTTGCAGTGTGTCTTTTTAGGAAGCCTAATGATTCTTGAACATCAGTCTAAACGTGCATGGGGTTAAAGCCAAAAATAAGACAGTGAATATGGAATGTGTAATATTACATTGACGGTGAGATGAAAATTCTCACTACTATCATAAAATTTCAATAGTAAAAAATCCAACCTGATTATATAATGTAAAGCAAAAATCCTAAGTTTAGAAATGTTAAAACATTAAAGGACTGAAAAAAAGTGAAAGAAAGAATGGGGTCAGTTTGTAATATACTATTTATTATATCCACGTGGAAAGTAAGATACATTTTTTCAAGATTTCTAAAATATCTAATTTCATTAAAAGGGAAAATAACAAACACCATTTTTTATAATTATTTTGTCAACATTGTCCCATTATTTTTTACATTCTTCCAACTAAAATGGCCAGCAAACACTTGTGAGTTCCAGAAAACAGACAAATATTTTAACTATAACAGTCACATACAAGCTTAAAATAAGAGAGAGAGAAGAAGAAAAAAAAACTACAGAAATTAATCTAGGCTTTATTCTGAGAAAATTTTATTAGTGGAAGTATTCCAATATGAAGAACATGGATTCTATAAAAATATTTTTGAGAAATCAAGGAAAATATATTTTGTAATTCAATCCAAGTACACATCAATTTTACTGCATTTATATACTACTAGAGGCTGGGTGCACAAAAATTTGTGCACTCACGGGGGCAGGGGGGCCCCCCAGCCCAGCCTGTGCCCTCTTGCAGTCTGGGACCCCTCCCCTCGGGAGATAACGACCTGCTGGTTTAGGCCTGCTCCCGGGTGGCAGAGGGCACGCCCAATCCCTAGGTGCAGCCCCTGGTGGGGCTCAGAGCAGGCCAATTGGGGAGTTGGGGCGCCGCCCCCTGTCATGCACAGAACCGGGCGGATAGGGAGGTTGTGATGCCACCCTCAGTCACGCTCAGGGTAGGGCCAATTGGGGGGTTGGGGCACTGCCCTCTGTCACACTCAAGGCAGGGTCGATGGGGAGGTTGCAGCGCCACACCCTGTCACTCACAGAGCAGGGCCGATCAGGGGGTTGGGGCGCTGCCCCCTGTCACTCACAGAGCAGGGCCCATCAGGGGGTTGAGGAGCTCCCCCCTGTCATGCACAGAGCAGGGCCGATCAGGGAGTTGAGGAGCTCCCCCCATCACTCACAGAGTAGGGTCAATAGGGGAATTGGGGCACAACCCCCTGTCACACACAGAGCAGGGCCATGGAGGGGGTTGGGGCGCCACCGTCTATCACCCACAGAGCAGGGCGGATCAAGGGGTTGGGGCGCCACCACTGTCACACTCAGGGCAGGGCCAATGGAGAGGTTATGGCTCTACTCTGTCACACACAGAGCAGGGCCCGTGGGGCGGGAGGTTGGGGCGCAGCACCCTGTCACACACAGAGCAGGGCCGATCAGGGGTTGGTGTGTCGCACCCTGTCAAACACAGAGCCGCAGGGTAATCAGGGAATTGGGGAGCTCCCCCCTATCAGGCACAGAGCAGGGCTGATCAGGGGGTTGGGGCGCCTTCCCCTGTCACACACAGAGCAGGGCAGATAGGGAGGTTGTGGCCCCGCCCCCTGTCACACACAGAGCCGCAGGGTGATCAGGAGGTTTGGTCGCTGCCCCCTGTCATGCTGATCCCGGTGCAGGGAGCCTCGCTGCTCCGCTGATCCCGGTGCCGGGAGGCATATTACCCTTTTACTATATAGAATAGAGGCCTGGTGCATGGGTGGGGGCCAGCTAGTTTGCCCTGAAGGATGTCCTGGATCAGGGTGGGGGTCCCCACTGGGGTGCCTGGCCAGTCTGGGTGAGGGGCTGAGGGCCGTTTTCAGGCTGGTGGGTGACTGAAGTTCCCAACTGCTCCTTTTTTTCTTTTTCTTTTTTCTATTTGGGCCAGCTTTAGCTCTGAGGCCTCGCTGCTGAAAGCAGGTTTCTGGCCTTTACCTTCTGTATTTGATTCAATGTTGCGGTCAGGCTGGCTGAAGCCCGGCTGACTGAAAGCCGGTTTCTAGTGTTTTGTTTAGCTTCTATTTTTGCAACATAGTTGCTTAGAGTTGCAGCTGAGAGGCCAGCAAGTCAGGCGGGGAACGTTGGAGTCTGCAGTCACTGAAGCAAGCAAGCCTCCCTGTTCGCTTCAGTGCATGGCTGCCAGCCGCCATCTCAGCTGACAGTTAATTTGCATAAGGATATGCTGATTAGCCAATGGGATGGGTAGCGGTCGTACGCTAATTACCATGTTTCTCTTTTATTAGTGTAGGTATCTTTTCCAGTAGTTGGAATCATTGCAGTATTTGATTGCTTGATAATTATTTCTTTTTAAAAATTATTTATTGTTTAATGTATTATTACATATGTCTCCTTTTCCCCCCATTGACCTCCCCGCAGACTTTCCCACCACCCAGAACATGCCCTCACCTCCCTACTATGTCCATGGATTATGCTTATATGCGTACATACAAGTCCTTTGGTTGATCTCCTATTCCCAGTCCTTCCTCTGCCTTCCCTCTGATGTTGGACGGTCTGTTCCATGCTTCTATGTCTCTGGATCTATTTTTGTTCATCAGTTTATGTTGTTCATTATAGTACACAAATGAGTGAGATCATGTGATATTTATCTTTCTCCGACTGGCTTATTTGGCTGAGCATAATGTTCTCCATGTCAACCCATCCTTCCTTTTTACAGCAGTGTAGTATTCCATTGTGTAGATGTACCACTGTTTTTAATCCACTAATCTGTTGATGGGCACTTAGGCTGTTTCCAAATCTTAACTATGGCGAATTGTGCTGCTATGAACATAGGGGTGCATATATCTTTTCTTAGTGGTGTTTCTAATTTTTTTGATATATCCATAGAAGTGAGGTCAAATAGAAGTTTCATTTTTAATTTTTGAGGAAAGGCCATACTGTATGCCACAGTGGCTGCACCAGTCTGCGTTCCCACCTACAGTGAAAGAGATTCCTTTTTCTCCACATTCTCGCCAGCACTTTTCGTTTGTCGATTTTTTGATGATAGCCATTCTGACAGGTGTGAGAGGGTACCTCATTATTGTTTTCATTGGCATCTCTCAGATGATAAGTGACTTTGAACATATTTTCATATGTCTCTTGGCCTTCTGTATGTCCTCTTATAAAAAGTGTCTATTTAAGTTCTTTGATTGGATTGTTTATCTTCCTTATGTTAAGTTGTTTGAGTTCCCTATAAGTTTTGGAGATTAGGCCCTAATCCAATGATGCCAAACATTTTGAGCTTGGCATGTCAGCATTTTGAAAAACCCTAACTTAACTCTGGTGCCATGTCACATATAGAAATTTTTTGATATTTGCAACCATAGTAAAACAAAGACTTATATTTTTGATATTTATTTTATATATTTAAATGCCATTTAACAAAGAAAAATCTACCAAAAAAATGAGTTTGAGTGTCACCTCTGACACGCGTGTCATAGGTTCGCCATCACTGCCGTAATCAGATATAACATTGACAAATATGTCTTCCTATCCAGTGGGCTTTCTTGTTGTTTTGTTGATGGCTTCTTTTGCTGTGCAGAAGATTTTTTTTTTTTACATAATTCCATTTGTTTATTTTCCCCTTTGTTTCCATTATTCTAGGAGCTGTATCAGTAAATATATTGCTATGACATAAATCTGATATTTTGCTGCTTATGGATTCTTCTAAGATTTTTATGTTTTCCCATCTTATGTTTAAGTCCTTTATCAATTTGAGTTTGTGTATGGTATAAATTGGTGGTCTAGTTTCATTTTTCACATGTATCTGTTCAATTTTCCCAACACCATTTATTGAAGAGACTGTGTTGACTCTATTGCATGCCTTTGCCTGCTTTGTCAAATATTAACCGAGTATAATGGCTTGGGTCAATTTCTAGGTTCTGTTTTGTTTCCTCGGTCTATATGTCTGTTCTTGTGCCATCAGGCAGTTTTGAGAACCATGGCTTTGTAATATAGCTTGATATCTGGTATTGTGATCCCTCCAACTTTGTCCTTCTTTCTCAGGATTGCTGAGGCAATTTGGGGTCTTTCTTCATTCCATATGAATTTTTGGAGAGCTTATTTTTGGCCTGTGAAATACGCTGTTGTATTTTAATGGGGATTGCATTGAATCTCTAGATATCTTTGGGTAGTACAGTTATTTTAATGATATTGATTCTATCAATCCATGAACAAGGTATATTCTACCATTTATTTATGTCTTCCTCTATTTTTTTTTCAATGCCCTGTTGTTTTCTGAGTACAAGTCTTTTACCTCTTTAGTTAAGTTTATTCCTAGGTATCTTAATTGTTTTTGGTTGCAATGGTAAATGGGATTATTTTTTCAGTTTCTCTTTCTGTGAGTTCTTTATTGGTGTATACAAAGGACATAGATTTCTGGGTGTTAGTTTTGTTTCCTGATACATTGCCAAACTCATTTATTAAGTCTAGTAATTTTTGGATGGAGTCTTTAGGGTTTTCTATGTACAATATCATGTCATCTGTGAATAATGATAGTTTTACTTCTTCTTTTCCAATTTGGATGCCTTTTATTTCTTTTTCTTGTCTTATTGCTATGGCTAGCACTTCCAATACTATGATGAACAGTAGTGGCGAGAGTAGGCTTTCCTGTCTTGTTCCTGTTCTTAGGAGAAATGGTTTTAGTTTTTGCCCTTTGAGTATGATGTTGGCTGTAGGTTTGTCATATAAGACCTTTAGTATATTAAGATATGCTCCCTCTATTCCCACTTTGCTAAGAGTTTTTTTATCAAGAAAGTGTGTTGGATTTTGTCAAAACTTTTTCTGCAGCAATTGATATGATTATTTTATTTTTGTCGCTCAATTTATGTGATGTATCACATTTATTGATTTGCAGATATTGTACCAGCTTTGCATCCCTGGAATAAATTCTACTTGATCATGATATATGTAATGCTGGATATGATTTGCTATAATTTGTTGAGGATTTTAGGATCTATGTTCATTAAAGATATTGGCCTGTACTTCTCTTTCTTTGTAGTGCCTTTATCTGGCTTTGTAATTATGGTAATGGTGTCTTCATAGAAAGAACTTGGAAGTGTGCCTTCATCTTGAATTTTTTGGAATAATCTGAGAAAGATAGGTTTCATTTCTTCTTTGAATGTTTGGTATAACTACCTGTGAAGCTATCCGGACCAGGGCTTTTGTTTGCTGAAAGTTTTTTTGTTTGTTTGTTTGTTGTTGTTGTTTTATTATTATTATTACTTCAATTTCTTTGGTAATTATCAGCCTATTTAGGTGTTTTTATACTTCCTGATTGAGTTTTGGAATATTGTATTTTTCTAAGAATATGTTCATTTCATCTAGTTTGTCCAGTTGGAGCAGACTTGTTCATAGTATGTTTAATATATTGTATTGATTTCAGAGAGGAAAGGAGAGATAGAAACATCAATGAGAGAGAATCATTGATCAGCTGCCTCCTGCAAGCACCCTATTGGGGATTAAGTACACAACCCAGGCATGTGCTCTAGACCAGAATTAAACCCAGGATGCTTTAGTCCACAGGCTGACACTCTATCCACTGAGCCAAACTAGCTAGGGCCATGGTATCTTTTTACAATCCTTTGTATGACTGTGGGTTCAGTTGTTACTTCGCCTCTTTCATTTCTGATTTTTTTTTTTATTTGGGTTCTCTCTGTTTGTTTCTTGGTGAGCCTGGCCAGAGGTTCATCAATCCTGTTTATCCTTTCAAAAAACCAGCTCTTGGTTTTATTGATCTTTTGTATTGTCTTTTGGTATCTATGTAATTTATTTCCTCTCTGATCTTTATTATTTCCTTCTTTCTGCTTACTCTGGGCTCTGCTTGTTGCTCTTTTTCTAATTCTTTAAGTTGTAGGGTTAGATGGTTTATTTTTATTTTTTGTTTTGTTTTGTTTTTTGAGGTAGGCCTGTAGAGCTATGAACTTTCCTCTCAGGTGCTTTCACTGTGTCCCATAGACTTTTGGATTGTTGTATTTCCATTGTTATTTGTTTCCAGGATCATTTTTATTTCTTCTTTCATCTCTTTGGCCACCCAGTCATTGTTTAATTGCATGCTATTTAGCCTCCAAATGTTTGATTTTTTCCATTGTTTTTATTGTAGTTGATTTCAAATTTTATGCCATTGTGATCAGAGAAGATGCTTCATATGATTTCTATTTTCTTGAATTTGAAGATAATTTGTCTGTGTCCCAATATGTGGTCTCTCTTTGAAAATATCCTGTGCCCTTTACTTTGAGTTCTATTTTGTCAGATATTATTGCTAACTCAGTTTTCTTGTTTGTTTGTTTTTCATTTCCACTTGTGTGAAAACTTTTTTTTTCAATCTCTTCACTATCAGTCTCTGTGAGTCCTTTGTTCTGAGGTGGTTCTCATGTAGACAGCATATATATATGGGTCATGTTTTCTTATCCATTCAGCTACCTTATGTCTTTTGATTGGAGCATTGAATCCATTTATATTTAAGGTTATTCTTGATAGGTACTTGGTTGTTGTAATTTTTATTCTTTACTAGAGGCCTGGTGCATGAAATTCGTGCATGTGGCGGGGGGGGGGGGGTCGTCTCAGCCCAGCCCGCCCCTCTCCAATCCGGGAACTCTTGGGGGATGTCTGACTGCCGGTTTAGGCCTGATCCTGGGGATAGGCTCCTAACCGCTCACCTGCCTGCCTGCCTGATCTCCCCTAACTTCCCCCCCCCCCCTGCTTTGCCTGTCTGCCTGCTGTCAATCTTAATCACTCAAGAGGTTGTTTCTGACAGAGCTTTAGGTGGGGGTGGTGCTGTTTCACTTTTTGGGATGGAACTGCCCCTCCTCAACCCAGTCCCTGAGAGCTCTTTGAGGCTATTCAGAGTCTTTTTCCTTTGAAAAGCTCTAGGTGTAGGCTGCGTGTGGCTGTATTAGCTGCCTTGAGGCTGCTGAGAGAGGCTGGCTCTTCAGGAAAAAATGTCTATTTAGGTTTGGAGGGTCAGGAATGTCTCAGTGCTGGATTCCTGGTCACCTCTCCCTGTCCTGCCCCCCTCCACAGCCTCTCCCCAGGCTCCACAAATCTTCACCTCTATCTACACCGTAGCCTCAAATGAGTGAGTATCATTGAAAGGTCCTATGCACTGGGTTTAGCGAATAAAAGCAAAGATAAAGCAGAGGCAAAACAACCACATGACTGTGAGTTTCTCTCCCCGCAGCGCAGCGAGGTTCGGGCAACTCTTCAGACTGCTTTTCTGAGTGCAGCCTCTCACGGCTGTGTACTTAAATCTAGATTTCCCAGCCTCCAGCAGCCCTGTGGACTTCATTTCCACAATCGCATGTTATGCACATCCCCAAGGGACACAAACTTGGTGCAGTGCAGCCTTCTCCTGACCCTCTCAGCCCAGTGGTTGCGTGTGTCTCTCTAGCCCAGATCCTGATCCTATCATTCTCCAGGCATCCTCTGCCCTTCCTAGCTGTGAATTGTCTCACCAGCTGTGTCTAATCCCCCAATTCCAGGTGGATGTTATGTGATTTAGTTGCTCCTTCTATCTGCTCCAGGACAAGGCGCATGATACATCTGCCTATTTGGCCACCATTGTTTTCAGAACTCGTCAATTATTTCTATTCCATAAATTTTGTGGTAAACTATTTATATTATCAAAATGAATCAGCACTAAAGCTAAATAAACTAGAGAAAACAGCCTCCAATGTTTCCAAACTTACACTTTAATAAGTTAGTTTATGCTATTAAGTAAATGCCATATTTATTTATCAACTTCAGAGGAAATGAACATGCCTTTCAGGTGGTAATAGACAGGACTTAGGAATTTAAACAGGTTTTAAACTCTTTGAATATTATTACTTAAATCTAGGGAGTTAGAAATAGTAGAATATAGCATTTTGCTGTACTTGCAGCATCAATAACTGGTCTATTGTTGAGCTATCCACAAGATGGTAGCTCTGTTTATGTGGCCACGAACTCTTTTATACACTATTTTATCCTTCTAGTATTATTTAAAGAGATATAATATATAAAGTATATAAGGAACTTATATGTGTGAATGCTCATATTTGGTACCTTCATAGTTTAAGAAGTGTAAGTGGTTAAGAGTATTAAATCCTGTTGAAAACCAGAAATTATTTAAATCATCTTAAAATCATCTTAACACAATATTCAAAAGCTTCATCCCTGACCTAGCATAGTGGTTCATTTATTTATAGGAAATGGTTTTATTTTGTTTCATAAAGACTTTTATATTGCTTTTTAAAAAATGCAAACAGTGTTCAAAATAACTGTGACAGAATCAATGATAACACACTGGTACAGTAAGAGATAGCTGAGAGTTATATTTCCCATCCACTAAATTCCAAGTATAACCAAATCTGGTATCTGTTTATTGACCTTGCTTGTATTCCCTTTTAATACTTCATCATGTAAGTTTTTTTTTCTCTTTCTTTATGTCTACCTTAAATCTATTGTGTGGCAGTTTTGGTATATTATCTTTATTTTTATTTCCCATGTAGATAAAATTTTGAAAATACTTAAAATTATTAGGTCATATCACCTTGCTTTTCTGAGAATAAATAACCCCAAGATGTTTAACTATTTTTATGTGTCAGAAATTTTTATTCCAGAGAAAGAATAAAATGATTAAATAAGGGCGAATAAAGGTCTCTCCTATTGTATGTTAAAGAAGTATAAATTCTCAGACACGAAAGTAAAAAAAAAAACTCATGCCATTTTAGGGATTGAGCGTGTGTTGTTTTTAACTGCATATGGAAAACAGTTTATCATGGAAGATCTCTTGATTTGATATATACTCTAATTTATTTTACTAGGTTCTCTTTGAACATCATGACTAATTTCTGTAAGAGACCTAACAGCCAGTGGGCAAATGAATTTGTTTTTCACCATGTTCTCTGAACAGCTGTATTTTCTGTTTTTAAACTAAACCCTAAATTAAGGATACATCACTTGCTTTCTCATACAAATATTTTGATTTGTGCCTGTTATAAAGTTTTACTTCACTTGTGACTTATTTTTTCTTTTTTCCAGAAAAGGAATGGATAGGGTGAGAGAGATAGAAACATCAATAATTAGAATCATTGATTGGCTGCCTCCTGCATGCCCCCTCCTGGGGATAGAGCCCACAATCCAGGCATGGGTCATTGACTGGAACCCAGGAACCTTCAGTCCATAGGCCAATGCTCTATCCACTGAGCCAAACCAGGTAGGGTGTGACTTATTTTCGTTCACCTCAATTTCCTTGCTTTTTGTGTCATGTTGACACAAATTAGATCAAATCAAGGCCTACCATCCCCATCTTGACATATATGGAACAACATTAATTTCATAGAAACTTAGAATTGAATTTAGTTTTGTTGAGGAACATTTGAACACAACCACTGTATATTTGACAAAAGAAAGATGTTATTCATGTAAAATCTACTGTACTCAAAATACTGCTTTACACATATGTTGTTTACATATGAAAGGCAGATAAACAGATTCTTAGTCATTGCGTAGTACTTACCATGCTATAAGTTTGTAGCTGAAGACTCTTCAAATCAATCAGAAAAATCCATATTACCACAAGGAGAATTAGGATTATTATAATAGTAAAAGAAAAAAATATCATTATCACCTCACTGATTTCAGGGTTTATTTTGTCCTAGACCCCACAGTAAACATTTTACATTGATTATCTAAATTTATTATTTGTTTGTTTATTTACTTATTTATTTATTTCTTCATTTAAAATGTATTTTCATTGATTTCAGAGAGGGGAAAGGAGGGGAAATGGAAGAGAGAGATAGAAACATCAATGATGAAAGAGAATCACTGATTGGCCGCTTCCTGCATGCCCCACACTGGGAATTGAGCCCACAACCCAGACATGTGCCCTGACCAGGAATCAAATCGTGACCTCCTGGTTCATAGGCTGATACTCAACCACTGAGCCATGCCAACCAGGCTATTTTTTTTAACAACAGGTTTCCAAGACACGTCAATGTTAAGACTTTCAAAAAGGCTGTTACATTTACACTATAAGCCAGTAATTTTCAATCATAGCTGCTTATTTTTATCTCTATTGGGAAATGCTAGGATGTAGAGTTCTGCTATAGACTGAATCTTTTTGTGCCATCCCCCTCTGATTTATATGCTAATAACCAATGTGATGGTATTAGGAGATAGGGCCTTTGGGATTACTATTACTGTCCTTATAATGAGAAAGACCCCAGAGAACTAGCCTCTTCCACCAAGTGAGGTTATAATGACAACAGTTGTCTGTGAACCAGGAAGTTTGCTCTTGTCAATAGAAAAGATTTAGTAGACACCTACTAAATTAGTGGGTGTCTTGATCTTGGACTTTCTAGCCTCCAGAACTATGAGAAATAAATTTCTGTTGTTTATTAGTTTATGGTATTCTTGTTATAGCAGCCCAAACAAATTCAGACAGATACCAAGATACCAATCAAACTACTTGTGTGAGCATCTCTGAATATGGCGGGGGGGGGGGGGGGGGGGGGGTGGAGAACCTGGTGGTACATTCCTCCCAAAATGATTGTGTAGCCAGGCTTACAAATCACTGCCAAGACCTTTGGATATGTGAGATAAAGGTTTTAATGAACATCATCAATTTCACTGAAACAAGTAAAAAGTGTTCAACAAAAAAATCTAAAGCCTGTGAACAAAGCAGAGCATACTTGGTATGTCAAACGCTACTTTGGAAAATGTTTGCCCCTGGCAGCAGTTTCTTATCCCGTTTCCTCTGTTACATACATCTACCTTTATTTTGAAAGAGAAAGTAAAACAGAAGATGAACAAAGGAAAACACAGATTACTTTGTATCACCAAGGAACACCGATGAACTTTAACTGCCTGGTAAGTCTAAGAATGAAAGTGTGATGGAGCATGACCAGTGGGGGCTGAGGAAGACAGAGGAGTAGAAGTAGAGGAACCGTGTGAAGAGCAGCCTTCAGCATGCACAGACTGCCAGCCACATCGGGTGCTAGCTCTTGAGTCCTTTGATCTGCTAAGACAACACCTACCAGTACATACAGGGCCACTTGTGATAAAAGATTTCTGCTGTACATAACCTGGCACAAGCAAGTCCCTTTCTTGTCACAAGGCAATGTCCCTTTCTTGTCACCCTAAAGGTCCTATATCAATATTCTCTTTTTCAAAGATCCAAGATGCAAACAAACCCACTGACACAGAGAATGCTACTAAATGGATGGTAGCTGTGTATGATAGAAAGGACCCAGAATCTGTATTCAGGGGGATATATATCCTATAAAAATCAACCTTAAGGCAGAAATAATAGACTAATTTTGTATAGATCTCTATGATTTCATAGAATTATATACATAAACTAAGCTCTTTGCCTGAGATATGAATTATTTTAATTGTGCTTGCTCAAATATATATCAGAACTCATATCTTCAGAATTAATCATTAAACATCATTTGTAATGAAGCTGGGTTACAATGCATTTATGAAGCTATAGTGAGAATACAATCCTTTGTTATCATTACTATAATGATATGCATTCATTTATCTCTGTGTTAATAATTATATGATTATAATAAAACGTTTTAAATAATTTTTTGACAATTAGTAGGAAACTACTTATAGATATGCTAAAGAATACTAATTGGTTTAAATGTCTAATTTATTACTATACCTGTAACATATATAATCAGTTTCTTTTTCCTTACACTTGAAGTTATTATAATATATATACTTTAACATCAAGTGCCTTATCTTTATTTCATGATGATCTGTCAGCAGCCATTGTTTTTCTTTTTTTTAATTTATCTTTATTGTTGTAAGTATTACAGATGTCCCTTTGACCTCCTCCCCCCAGCTCCCCCACCCCAGGCCTTCACCACACTATTGTCTATGTCCAAAGGTTATACATATCTATAATAATAAAAGCATAATATGCTAATTAGACAAGACAGCCAAACAACCTTCTGGACATCCTTCCAGACGACCTTCTGGACAAAGCTGTGACTGCGAGGGCTGAGCCCCTTGCATGAATTTTGTGCATTGGGCCTCTAGTATGCATATAAGTGTTTTTGTCAGTCTCTTCCTTCCCACCCCTCCCCACTTCCCTCTGAAATGCCATTACTCACTTAAGTATGACATTATTTCAACCTTTTCCCATGGCTTCCTTGTCTTCACCAATGTAAGACTAGAATAACTTTCTTTAAACTTGTTGTTTTGTCACACTTCATTTAATAACCTCTTTTGTATTCATGTACATTTTTACTATTATCTTATACTAGAGGCCCGGTGCACAAAAATTTGTGCACTCGGGGGGGAAGGGGGGGTCCCTCAGCCCGGCCTGTGCCCTCTCGAAGTCTGGGACCCCTCGGGAGATAACGACCTGCTGGCTTAGGCCTGCTCTTGGGTGGCAGAGGGCAGGCCCAATCCCTAAGTGCAGCCCCTGGTTGGGCTCAGAGCAGGGCTGATTGGGGAGTTGGGGCGCCGCCCCATCATGCACAGACCAGGGCGGATCTGGAGGTTGCGATGCCACCCTCAGTCACGCTCAGGGTAGAGCTGATTGGGCGGTTGGGGCACCGCCCCCTGTCACACTTAAGGCAGGGTCGATGGGGAGGTTGCGGTGCCACCCCCTGTCACGCACAGAGCAGCGCCAATCAGGAGGTTGGGGCGCTGCCCCCTGTCACTCACAGAGCAGGACCAATCAGGGGGTTGGGGCACTGGCCCCCCCCCTTGCCCCCCCCCATCACGCACAGAGCAGGGCCCATCAGGGGGTTGGGGAACTCCCCCCTGTCACGCACAGAGCAGGGCCCATCAGGGCGTTGGGGAGCTCCTCCCTGTCACGCACAGAGTAGGGCCAATAGGGGAGTTGGGGCACCGCCCCCTGTCACACACAGAGCAGGGCAGATCAGGGGGTTTGGGCACCACCACTGTCACACTCAGGGCAGGGCCGATGGGGAGGTTATGGCTCTACCCTGTCACACACAGAGCAGGGCCCGTGGAGGCGGGGGGGGCGGTTTGGGTGCCGCACCCTGTCACACACAGAGCAGGGCCAATCAGGAGGTTGGGGCTCCACCCCCTGTCACACACAGAGCCGCAGGGCGATCAGGGGGTTTGGGCGCTGCCCCCGTCACGCTGATCCAGTGCCAGGAGGCCTCGCGGCTCCACTGATCCCGGTGCTGGGAGGCATATTACCCTTTTACTATATAGGATAGAGGCCTGGGGGCAGGCTGGTTTTCCCTGAAGGGTGTCCTGGATCAGGGTGGGGGTCCCCACTGGGGTGCCTGGCCAGCCTGGATGAGGAGATGATGGCTGTTTGCATCTGGTCACACACCCTTCAGGGTGGGGGTCCCCACTGGGGTGCCTGGTCAGTCTGGGTGAGGGGCTGAGGGCTGCTTTCAGGCTGGCGGTTTTGACTGCTTTCAGGCTGGCGGGAAGCTCCCAACCACTCCTTTTTTTCTTTTTTTTTTTCTTCTGGGCCAGCTTTAGCTCTGGCTCTAGCTCTGAGGCTTCAGCTGCTGGTTTGTTTGCCGTTCTATAATCGAAACAATGTATAACTTCAGCTCTGAGATCCCAGCCGGCTATATTTGTTAGAATGTTTCAAACTGCCAGCTCAGAGGCCTGCAAGTCAGGTGGGGAACGTTGCAGTCTGCAGTCACTGGAGCAAGCAAGCCTCCCTGCTCGCTTCAGTGCATGGCTGCCGGCCGCCATCTTGGCTGACAGTTAATTCGCATAAGGATACGCTGATTAGCCAATCAGAAGGGTAGCGGTTGTACGCCAATTACCATGTTTCTCTTTTATTAGTGTAGATTAGTAACTGCATCTTTCAGTAATAGTATATGCCTACTACCATGTCAGTATAAAAGAAAATGCTTGGTTCTCTTTCTAGTCTTTTTTTTTTTTTTTTTTAATGATTAAATTACAGCCTTTGGTTTGGACACTCTGAAGAGGCAATATGACTTGATGACTTTTGACCAGATATCAGTTGATCATTGTCTAGTGACTTATTATTCAACTTGATCCATGAACTCACTAATGGTATAAACACTATAGAACTATAGAAACATTATGTCTTGTCAAGATACATGACAAGTAGGTGTGACTTAAGCCACTGATGTAACTGCCATATTTATCTATCATTTCTGTCAGTCCACCTTTGAAATTATAAACCTGGAAAAGATACTACCTCTTTCCAGGTTAAATCATTAAAAAAAATCACTAAATGGACAGTGCAAAAATATAGGAGATAACAAAAGTTTTTTTGTGTTTTATTTTTATTTTATTTTTTGCAAGAAATGTTTCCTGCTCCTAGTCCATCTGCTTTTGGCTCTGAAAAATAGAATATCAGAGCTGCCTGTAGGTTAGAAGGGAGATGTTTCCACCTCTCTACCATTCTGAGTTCAAAGCAATTAAGAAGATGCTGAAAATAGACGCATGACTAAAAATATGTTGCCCTGTTTTGTTTGTTTTTTATTGAATTTAGAGGAGACAGAGAGACAGAGATAGAGATAGAGAGACAGAGACAGAGAGAGACAAAGAGAGAGAGATTGATGTGAGGGAAATACATTGATTGATTGCCTCCTGTACTCAACCCAACAAAGATCAAACCCACAACTTAGCATGTGCCCCTACTGGGACTCAAACCCGTGAGCTTCCGGTGCACCAAATGATGCTCCAACTAACTGAGCCCCACTAACTAGGGCTGTCGTACTGTTTTTCTACTGCAAGTCTCACTGGGGTACACAATCTACTTGTGGCATTAGAATAAGTTGTTTGCCTCCAAACTTGCCAGGGCAGAATATGAGTGGGCTTGAAAATCAATTTCTGCCTGAGTTAGCACCATTCTGTGAAAAGAAGAATGTGAGAATAGTGAACAGTTACAGAATTACAAAAAACAAACAAACAAAAAAACCTCTTAGTAGAAAACCCTCAGGTCATCAGATACCAAAGATTGGCTAAAGTATATCCTAACTTGGTAGCTGATGCATAGACATTTTGACATGACCACTTGGATCTTGGATAACTGAAGTTTTTTCAAGGAGTTGATGAGGTTGTTCAAGAAAAACAATGCTAACCTATAGTCAATAGTTCATCTATCTTGATTTAATTTAATTTAATGTGATGCTTATGTACTATTCAGAACAAGCAAAAGTTTCATTTCAAAAGGCAGAGGTGGATGGGTGGGTGGGTGGGGAGAGATCAACCAAAGAACTTGTATGCATATATGCATAACACAGAGACACAGACAATAGGGTGGTGAAGGCCTGGGGTCAGGGATAGGGGCAGGCTAGAAGTGGTCAATGGGGGAGGGGAGAAGAGGGACATATGCAATACTTTCAACAATAAAGACATCAGTAAACACATTTTTTAAAGAATTAAAATGACAGTCAATATGTAATATCACAGATTTATCTATGCCTGAAGTCAATGTACTGATACTAATGAGAGCATGCAGTATAGTGATTAAAAGTAAAGATTCTGGAGTTATTCAGATGAAATTTCCATTTCCTCGTTTCTCAACTCAATCTCTGTGCAACCCCATGAAAGTTCTCATCTCTCTAAACTTGTTTCCTATATTGAATAGAGCCCAGCTCATTAAAATTTTATGAGGATTAAATAGAATACTGAATGAAAAGCAATTAGCATAATATGTATTCAGATAATGGCACCCAAAAATATCTGTGTCCTAATCTCTGGAACCTATGAATGTTATCTTACTTGGCAAAAATAATTTTACAAATGTAGCTAAATCAATGTACTTGAAATGAAGAGATTCTGGGTTATCTTGGTGGGCCCAGTGGAATGACAAGGTGCTGAGAAGAGGGATACAGAAGAGCCAAGATAAAATCAGAGGCCAGGCCATGCAGACAACCTCTAGAATCTGGAAAAGCAAGGATTCTCCCGGAGAATCTCCAGAAGGAACACAGCTGTGCTGACCTACTTTAAACTTCTGACAAACAAATTTGTCTTGATTTCAGTCACTAAGTGTGTGGTAATTTGGTGTAATAGCAATAGGACAATAATACACTAGCACACAATAATCCCGTAATAAATGTTAGCTGATATTGTTGAAAAAAGAAAAAAAAAAACAACGAACAACATGGTTAGTGCTACATAAGATGAGGAATCTATTTTTTTAGGGGAATAAATTATTTTTACTTTTAACAATCTTTATATTATGAAATGAGACCTGTACATGGTAATATATTTTAAAATTATGCAACTATACACAATAAAAGTTAAATTCTCCTTTCCATTCAGGACCCATAGCCTGCCATTCTTGCCATTGTTAACAGATTTTTGTGTATCCTTTCTAAGATATTCCCATATGAATATTTAGGATCATTTGTTTCCTGATTTATGACTTTTGGATTTTGTTGTTCTCTTATTTTGTCAAAATTCTACTTATATTTTAAACCTCTCTTACTGGTTTAAACATTTGGGATTTCTGAGGCTTTTTGATAAATTGACCCTTTATCATTGTGAAATTACATCTAAAAAATCTTTCTTAATACTCTTATATTTGAGTAGACCTTGTCTGAATTATTAAGGCCACTTCAGCTTTGTTATAGTTTGTGATTAAAAAATGCCTTTTTCCATCTTACCACTTTTAGTCTTTCTATTCTGTTATATTTACTAGTAGTGTGAACATCACATGATTAGGTCATTCTTTGTTTAACAATTGGAAAAATTTGTCTTTTAATTAGACTACATAGTCTATTTATATTTAACACTAGAGGCCTGATGCAAGAAATCTGAGCAAGGGTCTCAGCTCTCACAGCCGCAGTGGTTTGCCTCAGCCCTGGCAGTCCCGGCTTCATCCAGAAGGACGTCCGGAAGGTCGTTTGGCTGTCTGGTCTAATTAGCATATTATGCTTTGATTATTATAGTTACTGACATTGTTGTATATTCACTTATCTTACTACTTATTTTTTTTCCCTTCTTTTTGGTTTGAGAACATTTTATTATTCCATTTTATCTTGTCTATTGGTGTTTTTACTCTGTCCTTCCTTGCTTTTAGTGGTTCCTATAAGAAACTACAATATGCATCCCCTACTTATCACAGTAGTCAGTCTTCAAGACTATTCCATGCAAAAATTAAGGAACTTACATTGGTATATTTCCATTTTCCTTCTAGTTCTTTATGCAATTGTTGTCATACAATTCATCCCCCCCCCCCCCCAACCACACATACACACACACACTTTTCTCTCTCTTTAAGAATACATTATTTAATACAATACATTGTCTTTGGAAGAAATTCAAATTTTGATTTTATTTATTTATTTTGTGTGTGTGTGTGTGTGTTCCCACGTTCAATCTTGGCTGCCATAATCAGACACACCTAAAATGTGAGGACCCCTTTTTCTTGCATCTGCACTGGAACTTTAGCTGCAGACAGCAACTGTTCCAGATCTGTCAAACAGATGCATCAAGTTTTTATTTTAAAAACACATATTTACCATATTCAACCCTCTTCACTTTTTTTATAGATTCTAACTTCCATCTAGTATTTTAACAATTAGCCCTACTAACCTGCTTCAGCAATCATGTAGTGCACACTGCTGGTAACAGATTCTCTGAGCTTTTTTGTTCATAAGAAAATATTTTTGTTGTTTTTGTTTTTGAATGATATTTGTAAGATACTTATTTATGGACTTTGAATTCTATTTTAACATTTTTCCCTCTAGTCTTTAATGAATCTATTCCATTATTTGTGGGCTCTTTGTGTGAAAAGTATGAGAACATAGTTATCATTGTGTCTCATGCAGACAGTCTGTTATGCCTGACTTTCTGTTTTTAAAATGTTCTTTATATTTGGCTTTCAGCAGTTTGACTGTGTTGTGCTTATGTGTGGCTTTTATTTTTCTTTTTTACTTTATCTTGCTTGGGGTTTGATGTGCTTCTTTAATCTATAGGCTGATATTTTTCACAACTTAAAAAACATGCTCAGCACTATTTATTTATTTTCCCATACACTTTCTTTCCCTTCTGGGGTTCCAATGATACATGTATATTATACTGCTTGATATTGTTCCACAGATCCCTGAACCTTGAGTGTCTTTTAATTTTCTTTTACTTTTTTTCTGTGTGCATTGGTTTCAATGATTTCTATTTTCCTATATTTAAGATGACTGATAATATATTTTACAATGTCCTATTTTCTGTTAAGCCTACACAGTTCTTTCTTTCTTTCTTTCTTTCTTTCTTTCTTTCTTTCTTTCTTTCTTTCTTTCTTTCTTTCTTTCTTTCTTTCTTTTTCATTTTGGATATATTAAAGTTTTCAGTTCTAGAATTTTTATTTAGTATCTTTATAGTTAGCATTTCTCTACTGAGATTTCCCTTCTATTGATTCATTACATCTAAAATTTTCACCACATTCTCATTCATAATAGCAAATGAAGATATTGAAGCAGCTAATTCTGAGATGTTATCTCTATGTTTGTTTCTAATGATTTCTTTTTCTTCTTTGGTTTTGAATCATATTTTTCTATTTCAGGTGTTAGTAAGTATTTATTGTATAGGATACATTGTAGATATTATATTATTAATTGTCTGAATTATTTTGTACCTTTAAAGTATTAGTTGTTTTGTTTGTTTTTTTTCTGGCAAGCAATTCACCTACAGACACACCATCTTGGTTATCTCCAGTCTTGTTTTCAGCTTTTTTTTTTTTCATTGTGGTTGTAGGGTAACCTTTTTTCTAGGGCTTTAGAAGCCTTTCTACAGAGGTTTTTCTGAATTGTGTCTTTTCTGAAATTACACAATAAAATGACTAGGGCGTTCAAATGAAATCTAGTTTATTATACCTGGTGTGATTTCTAGCTGCTCAGTATTTTTCCTAGGCAACACCTTGCAGAATACCGCCCAGAGCATGTGCAGCTCATTTTTTAGCAAAAGACATGAAAGGACCACTGTGCAAAGCTCTGGAGCTTTTCCATTTTGTACCCTGCATGACCAGTTTCAGCCACGTCACCATCATCAAACTCTTGCTTCTGCTTCTTCAGCATTGTGAAGCCACCACGCTTTACTTGAACTTCCCCTCTCTGTCCTTTGCCATAATCAGGAAAGTACTTGTCGGCAGAAAACAGATGACATTTTGAGGTTCATATCTTGTATTTTTCAGGGTCTTATGCTGTCTTTTTTCAAATTCTGAACACTGTTGCTTCACTTGTTTTAGCTGCTCTGACAGTGGGAGAGCTATCCAATAGCTTTTCTTTTATGGACGGAAGTATATATATTTACATTATCTTTTTTTAGAGATTTATCTTTCTTCTCTGAAATATTGTATGAATTTTGCAGTACTTAAAACAATGATTATATTTTCCATAAGAATAAGACAGGAAATGGGAGAACAAAAATATTTTAGAACTTCCTCATTTTGGAATAAGCTTAGTTTCTTCTTATTGATTTATCTTTTATTAATAATTATTCATGTGAAATTAAAGAATAATAACTATTAGTATTTCACATGCTTGTGATAATCCTGATATACTGACCATTGGCAATGTGCTGTTTGTTGTTTTTACAGTTTTGATATTCTGAGTTACAAATGCATGGTGTTTTCAACTATATGCCAAGAGCATAAATAGTTGAGCTTTAAAATGACACCTAACTACATCTATATTTGTCCAAATAAATGTCTGTGTGTGATATGTTTACAACTGTTGCAACACTCCTTTTCTTCACTCTGACAGTTCTATAGAGATACAGTATATCACTATACAGAATTCAAAGCATGTTCAACACTTTGTGCTACGGCATGATGTTCAACCTTTTTCAATCTCATGGAACACATAAATTAATTATTAAATTTCTTGGCACACCAAGAAATATAGTTCTGCCAATCTGAGAAAAATAAGTATAATTTTGATTAATTTACCCTGGATGGCTATTGTTGTATTAGCTATTGTCATTTTTTTTTTTTGACAAATCTATGGGAAAAGCAGACAGTGCCCCTGACTAAATAGTCAGGTATTGCATGTTTTAAAAATTCTTCCTTCAGACCGGTGTGCCTGCTGCAGCACACTGATTGAAAATCACTGGGCTAAGGCAATGCTACTCCAAAATGTTTACAATTTGACCTCTGCACCTGTTGAATTTTCTATAATAAACATTTCATATTACATGAACTGTATGGCTGAATGAAAGGTAAACAAAGTTCTCAGAAGACTTAAATGTATTTGTATCATCTAAGCAAAATGCACTGACTAAAAAGTCAAAAAATACGTTTATGTTAAGAAAGTCAAATACAATATATTTACACACATACATTATCCAGGGCTAAGAAATGAACCAATAATTAATTATGTAATAGATTGCACTTTATAAAAACAATTTTTCAAATATAGACTAGAGAGGGACACTTAAATAATAATAGTTAAAGATAAATATGCCCATTAGTTTAGTTTTCATATTTGGAATCATATAGATATTTGAATCATATATATGTGTAATAGAATTATAATTCCTATTTAAGAATATAAAAAAGAATTAATTTGGTCCTTGCAAACCTTCTCTAGAGGCACTACTTTAAGTAAAGTGATTTCAACTATTTCTAAGATCTAGCCTACAATCTTCCTATTTACTAGAAGCTAAAGCTTAAACTAGCGTGTGAAAATCTGACAAATTCATACCAAAAGACAAAATACTTTCTAGGAGAAATTATTTTATAAATCACCATTATCCCTCAAACTTGTCATCATTTATTTGCAATCAAAACCTTCTGATTATCAACCACTTAGATTGATTAAAAGTAAATAGTAGAATAAGTCAGGAAACCATGAACAATAACTTATGCATGTATTAGGTATTTGTTTTTACATAAATCATATACATGAACTTGACTTTTTTTTTCAATTTATAGCTAAGGGTTTTTCTTTTGGCAACAATCTGTTGACTAGAGTTCCATGCAATCTTTACCAACTAAAAACATCCATTGGGAATATGTATATTTAACTTCCAGTTTCTTTGAATTTTAGATGGAAGAAAAATATACTTAGAAAATCTTGACTGCATATATCTTCTAAACATTCACTATTTTTTAATCATTTCCACATAATATAACAGCATTAGCTGTAGCATGTAAACTTTAAGCTTTTCTAAATATTAGACAAAAATTTGATAGAAACAAACCATAAATACTTTGTAATAATTTATCTTAGTCTATATACATTGATGAAATTATAATATAACCATAAAAGAAATCTGGCAAATATAAATTTGTTATCACACTCATTTGAGTGTTGGTAAGCTTATATATAACCCAAGTGAAGAGAGCAGAAATGTCCATCTTGCCAGATACTAGCCTCCTTGCCACAAGAGGTCCACCTCCTATGTTTACAAATTAGAGTTGCTATATTTTGCTGTAGGGTTGAAGGCTGTTGATTAAGTTGGAGATTCATTTATGTGGAGGTATGTTAAGAGAGTTACTATGATGCATACTCAATGTAACTTATCCTGTTAATTGTAAGACTTATAGGGGCAGGGATCTTCCCTGTTTTCATTAACCACTGCATCTCCAGGGTGTAGCATTGTGCATTGTAACTAGAAAAAAAATTAACTATATTTAATGAAGAAAAGCCATGATCAAGCCATTTATAACACAGACACACACGGAGAATGAAGATAGCTTAGAAAAATATCCATCATCACAGATAATCAAATAACCATCTTAAGACCTATCCAACAATCAAATTGATAATATTTAGAAAATAATAATTATTGAAACGAAAATGATGGGATAAGCACACTTTTACTTTGTTAGTAAAAGTGTAGATTGATACATTGACTCAGGACACTATTTTATAGTTTGTGCTTCAAAGGCCTCAAAAACATTCTTCAGTTACACACACAAACACACACACACTCACACACACACACACACACACTTGTGTATCAAGATATTTTTTACAAACATATTCATTTTTACAATATATTACTATATTTTACAAATATAGTCAGTAAAAAAATTTCAAATTGTCAAAATATCTAGCAGTAGATTGATGAAGTAAGTATTGTGACATCTTTATGATTAAATATTATGTAGGCATTTAAGTCACATATTCCTAGATTATTAACATGAAAATAATAAACATGGAAAACTGTATATTTGGAAAATCACATTAATTACAAAGCATTCATATACACAAAGAAATAACAAAATAGAAAACAGATTATCTATTTTGAGGTGATATGATCTTTGGAGAATTTTTCCCCTTTTTTCTTCCTTTTAGTTCTCATTTCTTCTAAAATGAGCATATTATTTACAAATCAGGACAAAAATTAGCTGAAAGCCTTTTAATTTTAATTCTTATATCAATTTTTTGTTCTTTCAAAACATCATGAGAATACTAATCTTGATTATGATATTTAGTGAGTTGGAGAAAGGGTGTGAAGTTTGGTAACACATTAAAATGCTAGCCTAGCATGACTTTTGCTTAAATTTGAGGGTGTCACATTTGATAAAATGTTAGCAGTAAAAAGAACATTAGAGATGCCCCAATTAAACCTCCATCTCCAGCAGTAAGTGGCCGTGCACTATTTCCACATTAAGCTTTCCATGAAAATGTGTTTCAAAATTGGCACGTACTTGTACTTATTTGGGAAATAAGAACCGGGATGGAGAAAATAATACAACTAATGGGCTAGTGTTCTTTACTCTGACAAGCATTTACATTTTAAATTGTGGCAATAAACTGAATATTTATTAGGCATGAACACTTTACAAATCGACTATTCATGATAGTTTGACAATAGTTTCCAAGTGGAAAATGAATTTTTTCAAAGAAAGTGAAATTATCAAAAAATAAAATAAAATAGAACATTTTCACTGGGTTATTAAAGTTTCACTTTGCATTATTGTTTTTTATTTGAGTTATTTACTGTTAAGGCACTTCTTTTCCTTGGTTAATAGCTAGCCTATTGTTCATAGTCTCCTTTGTATTTACATTGAGAACATATGACTGGAAATGAAATGTAGGCTTCCAGGGCTCACTTATAAATACTTGGTAGCAATTCCTTCATTCTTTCTTTTCTCCATACAAAGAATCATTATAGGTCATATTTAAAGATGATAGGATTATGAGATGCAAGAATGCCGAATCTCTTCACCATTTTGTTGTTGTTGTTGTTTAAGAACTTCTCAGGACTGTGCGTGAGTGAGAATAGCACAAGGCTTTGAGATTCTTTATTGCAGGATCTAGCATAACTCCACTGATTAATATAAAACCAGTACCTTGAAGTGAGATGCTGACATAACAAAAAATACAATATGTGACATTATTTTAGTAGTAGGGCAGCAGATGGTAAAACACGGATAAAGCAGGTTGGTCAGTTGGTCATTGCTATGAAAAGACACTTAAAATCTGTCACCTGTGGTAGCTTGGAAGGCAGTCCAGAGATGACTGAGTTTGTAGCTCTAGAAATGCTTGGATAGTAGTTATTAGTCATAGGTATTATTTTTATTGATGGTTTTAAATAAAGAATCTTGCAAGAAAGAGATAAGCTCAACAAATAATTGCCAGGTTAAAGTAAAATTGAAAAGGAATGGAGAAGTTTAAAAAATCAGTTAAGTGGAGAGGGTATTTGGAAGACTTTGAACAACAAGACCCAGTGAGATTTCTCAGCTGCACAGGGTAACTTAGATTTGTGCCATAGATCAAATGAAGAACATACTGCCAACTCACGCTTGACAGCCTCAACATTATCTGACTTTAGGTTGAGATAGAGAAAGGCTTGACAGCAAGGTAGCAAATAACTGAAACACATTTGAGAACAAAGTCGGGTATTTATGACTACTTGTACCTGGAACTGAGGGGAAGCAAATATTTTGCCAAGTTTTTAAAATAATTATACTGAAATAAAGCCACATGTCCATTAAAAAGTCTTTGACTCTGACATTTTTAAAATAACTTTTGGATACCCCTATTTCCATGAGCATAAGATGGGTTTTGTAAGTTGGGTAGCCAAGAAAGACATACCCATCAATAAATACTTTAGATGTGGCCATGGAGGATAAGAAAGAAACATTTCTATGAATTTTTTTTTTAATAAAGACGTTTTTCCCAAGGGAAATAATCAAGCCTAATTGAGTATCTTTCTTTTTTTCTTCAGAAAATAACTTTATAATATCTGCCTAACTGTATTCTACAATTGTCTTAGTCTAAAAATTCCAAGACTTCTGTATGCCTCCTATTTTTCCATTTTCCAAAGAAGACTTGTTTTTGAGGTTATTCTGTGTCTGTCTGTTAGTATGTATATACTAAAGGCCCAATGCATGAAATTCATGCAAGAGTAGGTCTTCCTTCCCGCAGCTGCCAGAACTTGCTTCCCTCTGGCACCCGGGATCCGGACTTCCCTTGCAGTCCTGGCTTCATCCGGAAGGATGTCTGATCTAATTAGCATGTTAAGCTTTTATTATTATAGATGGAGGATCAGGGGACAGAAAAGATGGTTTTTAGTTTTCAGATTTATGACTACGGTTCCATACATGAGCCTCATGAAGACTGTCATTGACCAAAGATCCAAGAACAGAAACCAGATGCTGTGACTGGATGGGATTTTAAGGTGTTCATTCCGAGAAGTTGAGAATATGGGAGTCAGTGTGAAAGGACTATTTGGTGATCAGAAGGGTAGACTGTAAAAATGATACTGCTGTATAATTATCAAACCATTTATATTTCCCCCTGGATGCATAGCTAAAGCTGTACTTTGCAACTCCATTGAACTTACTTTTAGAAAATATGACTAATTTTTGTCTATAAGATCTCCTGCCTGATTCTTCCGTTATTTATTTCTTTAAAATGAAGATGGAGGCATTAGAGCAGTAGTTCTCAACCTTCCTAATGCCGCGACCCTTTAATACAGTTCCTCATGTTGTGGTGACCCCCAACCTTAAAATTATTTTTGTTGCTACTTCATAACTGTAGTTTTGCTACTGTTATGAATCATAATGTAAATATCTAATATGCAGGATGTATTTAGGTGACCCCTGTGAAAGGGTTGTTTGACCCCCAAAGGGGTTGTGAACCACAGGGTGAGAGCCACTGCATTAGAGGATGGTAAGAGCCTGGGAATTGCTTGGAGGCAAACTGCAAAGGAAGGGATGAGCAACAGCAAAACTTTAATTATATGGAGATTTCTGTTGTCGCTGCTGCAAGAATTAGCATTAACCCAGACTATATGTTTTTATCCTTATTGTCAAAAGTATTACAGATGTCCTCTTCCCTACTCGCCCCTATTGACCCCTTTTAGCCTGCACCTGCCCTGCTCCCCAGGTTTTTACCACACTATTGTCTGTGTCCATTGGTTATGTATGTATGTATACAAGTTCTTTGGTTAACCCCTTCCCACCCATGCCTGCTTTCCCTCTTAGATTTGATAGTCTGTCTCATGCTTCTATGTCACTGGATGTATTTTGTTCATCAGTTTATTTTGTTTTTTAGATTCCACATATGAGTGAGTCATGTAATACTTGTCTTTCTCTGACTGGCTTATTTTGCTTAGCATAATACTCTTTAGGTCCCTCTATGCTGTCTCAAATGGCGAGCGATCTTTCTTTTTTTTTACTGCTGCATAGTAATCCAGTGTGTAAATGTACCACAGCTTTTTATTTTACTCATCTAGTGATGGGCATTTGGGCTGATTCCAGACCTTAGCTATTGTAAATTGCCCTGCTATGAACATAAGGTTGCATATATTTTTTCTGATTGGTGTTCCAGGTTTCTTAGGATATATTCCTAGAAGTAGGATCACTGGGTCAAATAGCTAGGAATAAACTTAACCAAGGAGGTAAAAGACTTGTACTCAGAAAACTAAAAGAAGTTGAAAAAAGAGATAGAGAAAGATATAAACAAGTGGAAGAATATACCATGTTCATGGATTGGTAGAATTAACATCATTAAAATGTCTATACTACCCAAAGCAGTCTATAAATTCAATGCAATCCCTATTAAAATGCCAACAGCATATTTCATATATCTAAAGCAAATACTCCAAAAATTTATATGGAACCAAAAAAGACTATGAAAAGCTACAGCAATCTTGAGAAAGAAAGCCACTACTTTCCCAATACTGTCATAAGAGTGCACCAATGAACGTGGAAGGCTGATGGACCTTGGGCATTAACAAGGCTGTGTTGAGATAGTGGTGGCTCAAGGCAATTCCCTAACCTGATAACCCTTTTACTGTTTACCAAACTTTACCTTTGATTGATATGCCTGTTTGCATTGCTAAAGGGAAAATGTGTATTCAAGTGAATAAAAGCAGAGGGGACCCATTTTCAGTGTGCTCTTCATGAAAAAGCCCCCAATGCCTTCTAAATTCATATTTCTTGTATAGCATTTTCATTTGTGTGTTGGCCCCTCCTTCAGATCCTGAACCCTAGCAGTGCAGGTTGTGGCAAGTTGGATGGCTCACAATAACAGATATCAAGTTAAACTAAAAAAAAAAAACACTGTAATTAAAACAAACTGTTACTGGCATAAGAATCCCATATAATAAAAGACTAACATGCAAATTGACTGAACAGTGGAACAACCAGTTTCTCTGATGTGCACTGACCACGAGGGGGCAGATGCTCAATGCAAGAGCTGCCCTCAGCCCACAGGCCCCAGGCCAGCCAAGGCGAGTGCCAGCAGGGACCCCCCAATTGCCCTGCAGGCTGCCTCCAAGGTGGGTGCCATTGGGGGCCCCCAGTTGCCCCATCAGTCACCCCACAGAGGGAGGTGATTGGCAGCAGCAGTGGGAGACAGAGCAGGTGAGTGGGCAGTGTCAGGCCAGTCAAGGTGGGTGGCAGCAGGGGCCCCCCTGATTGCCCCACCGGTCACCCCACAGATCAGCCCTGATGGCCAGCCAGGCCTAGGGACCCTACCTGTGCATGAATTTCATGCGCCAGGCCTCAAGTAGGCATATAGATCAATGGTACAGAATGGAGAACCCAAAAATTCACCCAAGCCATTATGCTCAATTAGTATTTGACAAAGGAGGCAAGAGCATACAATAGAGTAAGGAGAGTCACTTCAATAAATGGTTTTGTGGTACTAGCCAGTTTTGCTCAGTGGATAGAGCAAATCAGCCTGATGACTGAAGGGTCCCGGGTTCAATTCCACTCAAGGACATGTATCTCGGTTGCAGGCTCAATTTCTGCTTGTTTGGAGTGCATGTGGGAGCCAACCAATTGTTGTGTCTCTCTCACATGGATGAGTCTGTCTCTCCCCCTCCATTCCACTTTCTGAAAATAAAGGGGGGGCAAATATCTTTGGGTAAGGATTAACAATAAATGGTGTTGGGGAAATAGGACAGATACATGCAAAAAAATGAAACTAGACCACCAACTTATCCCATATACAAAAATAAACTCAAAATGGATAAAGAACTTAGATGTAAGTCTTGAAACCATAAAAATCCTAGAAAAAACCATAGGCAGCAAAATCTCAGACATCTCTCATAGCAATATGTTTGTGGATACATCTCCTAGGGCAAGGAAAACTAAAAAGAAAATAAACAAATTGGACTACATTAAAATAAAAAGCTTCTGCACAGAAAAAGAAACCATCAGCAAAATGAAAAGGGAGCCCACTGTATGGGAGAACATACTTGCTAATGATACATCTGAGGAAGGGTTAATATCCAAAATATATAAGGAATTCATACAACTTAACAAAAGGAAGACAAACAATCCAATTAAAAAATGGGCAAAGTGAAACGGCGAGGACTACGCCCTCCATCTTACCCTGTGTCCTCCATTTTGGGGCAGCCACGTGCTTGGCAAGGAGCTTCTTCCCGGAAATCTAAGCCTCTGCTAGCCACACCCAGGAACAAGACACCGACTTGCATCTGGCCAATAAGCAGGGCCCACAGTCCTTTCTCCTCCCCTTACTCCAACCCCCCTATAAAACCCCTCTCCACACAGACTTCTCTCTCTCTGCTTCCTGCTGCTGTGTCGGCGAGGTGGGGGAGTCGAGCTAGCTCGAATACAGACTCTTATGCTTTTGCATCGACATGGCTGGCCCCCTGGGGTGGTTTCTTGAGAATCTTGAAATCTGGGCATAACATTTGGGGGCTCGTCCGGGATTCCCAAGACCATATAGGGACCCTCAATCCGAAGAGTCTGACTGACCACGGTAGGTGTCTGTGTCGTTGTGTGTTCTGTTCTGTGTGAGCTCCTTTCAGGAATCTGTAAGTGCCTGAGGGGTCTAGGCGGATGCGCCGTGAAAGAGCACAGGCAGAGGAGAGTTGGAAGACGTTCCACTCCCCAGGACGGATGTGTATTCCTCTCACGGATTTGAGGGATGTGTATTCCCCTCATGGATTTGAGACAAGGCGGGTCGCTCCCGCCGGTTTGGTGTAAGGCCACCGTCTAGTGGCTTCCATGAAGTTGGAAGCCTATATTTTCGGGCCCATGTAGTTTTCTGTGTTTGTATGTTTCTTTCTGTGGACTTACTGGACGGACATTATGGGATGGACTCAGACTGCTCCTTTGGGGCGGCGGGTGTCGCAGCCACCCTCCGGGAGCCCGGCGGGTGGGCCGGTCGCGCCTGCCGGGGTTCCACCCCAGCCGCGTGTGCGCGCCAGTCTTTCCCCTGCCGGGCCCGCCCCCGGGGCCGTGGTTCTGCTCGGCGCCTCACCTTGGCTGGCGCCTAGCAGCGGGGCGGTGGTGGGGGAGGGGCAGCGGCGAGGCCCCCGGTGGCGTCAGGTCCTGGGGGAGGTCCCCCGCGGGGCCCACGGACCCGGACACCCGGGTGGCCGTCTACGGTGTCGACTCTGTAAGCGAGCTGGGCCCTTCCTGTGGAGATCGCCCCAGCTAAATGATAGAAGTTAAATGTATCCTTAAACGTAAAAGTATTGATTTGAAAAATGCTAAGTATTTAATTTGCTATCTAAGATTTAAAGCTCTGAAAGTTTAAGGTCTCTTTTCTTGCCACTAAAAAGTTTATTTTGGTGGAGGGAGGGGTAGACACGCCCTTCCCCTAGCATTAAGCATGACTTTGGGAAAAATACACCATCTGAGTCATTTGCTGAAACTTCCCCCAAAGCAGGATGTGGGGGAAGGGAAGAAGGGAACACATAGCAATCCAATATAGACCCCCCCTCCCCAAGCATTCTAATTTAAAGTCCTTCTTGTAATTGAAAAATTTTAAAATGCATCCGGGATTTCTGTGCACATGTAAGGGGGAAAAGGCCAGTTTAAAAACAAGTGCGCATAGTTTTGAGCTGAACTTGACCTTTTGCTGTGTACAGAGTAAGAACCCAAGACTGTTTTGGCCTTAAAAGTGGTGAAGATGAAGCTGACAAAGAAATGCAGGCTGGTTTCCCAAGGCGATTTAAAATAGCTCTTTTGAAATTTCCCACCCTGAGGCAAGTACCACCAGGAATGTATGGGGCAGGAATTGTGTTTGCCTCTCGGATTTATTTTTAAGCTAATCTCTTGATTTCCCCAGCAGGAAAAGTGTGAGAAATGTTGAATGGATGGTAGGCCAGTGAGCTGGGACTGGTCACTGGTGGGGGATTGTGAGAAGGGCTGGACACTGCCTAACTTCTCCTTCCTTGGTACCCCTGAAACGTCAGAGGATACTTCTGGCCTTGATTTTCTTGGTTTTTGGTTTTGGATTTGTTTGTTTGTTTGTAATGAAAACCGTTTCTATCTGAATGAGACAGGTCAAGAATCCTGTCCTAGGATTGGGAAAGAAAGGCCCCCACATCTGTTCCTGTCAGGCCCCCATCATGGGACTTGGGTGGTGTTCCTGTTATCTGCTCAAGAGCCCAAGACTGTAAAAATACTTGTTCACTGACAAGGTGTAAGTATAAATGTTTATTTGATGTTTGTAAGCATCTCTGTCTGTTTTTTTGCTAGGAACTTTTGATTTGCTATGTGATATTCTGTGCTGGGCTGGGATTTTGAAATTCTGGGGTTAATTTAAAAGGTATTTGTGGCTTTTCTAGTCTGATTGGGACATTTAAGGGTGGGGCTCACAGTTCCTCAAGGCAAAGATTTAATGGGCCCTTCCCCCTGCCTGTGCTGAATTAGATAATACAGGCCAGTACTGATTAAAGGAAGACCATGGGCCTTGGAATCTGTAAAGATGGGCGGGAATGAAGCTGGTCAAATGTACTGAAAGGGTTTGGTACCTGTTGCTGCTAGCAAAGGAGGGGCTGATACCCCCTCCTAGAACACTCCCTTGAAAGAGACCTGGTTGCTGCTCTGCCACAAAGGGAACTGGTAGAAAGGCAAGAAAGCAGAGTGCTGTAACTAATAAACAGGGTTACATAAAAGCCATCAGGACTTTGAAGTTCTCCAAAAAAAAGGAGAAATCTGACTCGGAGATTGGTGGGGACTGGGTGACTCACCTATCATGTTTGGCGGGCCACCCCCTCTTTATCTCTTTCCTTGAGAGGGCTTCAGAAGGCGCATGAGGACATTTGGCCACACCTCTGCACCATCTACGAAACCAGCCCAACCCCAACTCCTCATCAACACAGACCAGGAGATTGGATCTACGTCAGAAGGCATTACAGAGAAACCCTTGAGCCACGTTGGAAGGGTCCCTACACTGTGGTGCTGACGACCCCCACCGCTCTCAAGGTAGACAGCGTCGCAACCTGGGTCCATCACACTCATGTCAGGTCAGCGGATCCATCCATGACCCGGAAAGACTTCATCACCAAATGGAGCATCGATCAAGATCAACGCAACCCGCTCAAGCTCAAGCTACAGCGTGCTCCACCTGCCTGATGCTGGTAACATGACTCGAGATCACTCCTGTCGCCAGGAGCCCCCACAATACTGTGTAATACACTTAGATAATGCCTGCATATTCATGGACATGGCTCCAAAGAGACAAGGACAATTTATAGGATCACATGTTTAGTAGCAGAAGATTTGGCTGCCTGAAGCGGCCATGATGCCAATATTATGTTTCATTGTATTGATATGTTATATTAACCTTTAATTCTTTTGTAGGTTTGAATTTATGTTGGCTGTCCTGGAAAGGAGCTGTGTGGGGTGACCCCCAAAAGTAAAGGGTGCCTAGCTGCCAAGAGGGCAGGTGCCCAACTGGGCAGGGAACGGTGCCCATCAGGTTTTGGTCTCTGTTGAGAGACATCTAACAGTTGGCAGCCTGTAATACTGTCTTGCAGGCCTGTGTCACCATGCGCATGTCAGGGGTAGTAAAGCTGGAAAAAAAAGCCTTTTTAGAATAGAAGGTCTGAGGCATGGTTATGCATAGAAAGTAAGTTTAATGCCAGCGATTACTGTTTTGTTAAAAGGAATTGGCAAGGAAAGTCAGAAAATCTTAGAATAGATCAGTATGTTTTTCTCCTTATGTAATTCCTCCGAAATTTGGCAATGCTAAATAAATCATGGCAATACATTTCTTTGCATAGATTCAATAAGACCGGTTTCTAATAGTGGTTTTATTAACATAAAACTTTGACTGGAGTATCATGTTTTAAAGAGCCCTGTCTGAGCTCTAAAGACTTGAAGCCAGTAAGAATGCCACAAAAAAAGCCTGGTAGCCTGCTTGGAAGCCCTGAAGATGGCTGGCGCTGGAGCGTCAGGCCCATGCCCTACCATCACTGGCAGTTGGTAAAAGTAGAAGGGGAGCAGTAAAGATGCCTCTGCATCCCTGCAGAACCCCCACACACTCTGGGTCGCAGTGGGTAGAAGGGCTACTGAGATGGGCCTTAAAGCCTGGAGCTTGGGCTCAGGTGGAGTTGCTACAGGTGAGGGATTCACCTAACTCAGCAGATACTGCAGGCAGGCCTGATGGCAGCTGGATGGCTTGGCTTCCTGGCTCTACGAGGCACATTAAGATTCAACCATGAGATTCCAGCAAAGGTGGTCAGTTACCATTCTTGTTGTGTTTATGCAAACATCAGGCCAAATTAAATACAGTAAATAAATTAATCTTAATTTGGCTTTTTGATAGCCATGGAGGAATTTTAAGAAGAAAAATCCTATTTCAATAGAAGTTGTTAAAGCTAAAATGGTTTCTTTCCTTTCCACTGGACCATTTGTTAAGCGTATAGGGATAATTCAGTTGATAGTTCTGTGTGCCCAGTATGGGCCTCTAGCAACAGTGGAATAGAAATACAGTCCGTCTCATGATTGAGCTGGAAGTTCCAAGACAAAGGGGGGAATGAAAGGGCGAGGACTACGCCCTCCATCTTACCCTGTGTCCTCCATTTTGGGGCAGCCACGTGCTTGGCAAGGAGCTTCTTCCCGGAAGTCTAAGCCTCTGCTAGCCACACCTAGGAACAAGACACCGACTTGCGCCTGGCCAATCGGCAGGGCCCACAGTCCTTTCTCCTCCCCTTACTCCAACCCCCCTATAAAACCCCTCTTCACACAGACTTCTCTGTCTCTGCTTCCTGCTGCTGTGTCAGCGAGGTGGGGGAGCTGAGCTAGCTCGAATACAAATTCTTATGCTTTTGCATCGGACATGGCTGGCTCCCTGGTGTGGTTTCTTGGGAATCTTGAAATCTGGGCATAACATTTTCTTGGGAATCTTGAAATCTGGGCATAACACAAAGGACCTAAATAGAAACTTCTCCAAAGTGGTCATACAGATGGCCAAGAGATATATGAAAAAATGCTCAGTGATCATCAGAGAGATGCAAATCAAAATCGCAATGAGGTATCACCTCACAACTGTCAGAATGGCTACCATCCACAAATCAACAAATAGCAAGTGTTAGTGAGGATGAGGAGAAAAGGGAACCCTAGTACACTGCTGATGATGCAGCCATTATGAAAAACAATATGGAGTTTCCTCAAAAAATTAAACATGGAACTGCCTAAAGTATTATTTTTAAAGAAAAATACATAGTATATTTTAGATATACAAATATCTATTTTAGATACATAAATATAACCATTTTAACTATGGACAAAAAAAAGGCCACATGCTAACCTGACTAGTTCATGGAAGGCCTACATGAAAGTTTTGCAAATTCAAAGACCTAAAGTAACCACAAAGGATTGTCTGAAATTAAAACTTTGCAATATCTTCCCTGATAAAGGTACCTCTTTACCTTAACTGAGCCTATTATCTTTTTGTTAGTCATGTCCTAGGCCAGTATCTTCCCTGATAAAGGTAACTCTTTACCTTAACTGAACCTATTATCTTTTTGCATCTAAGATAACAAGCATCCTAGTGAAATGTCAGGGTAACTTGTAACTTCCCTTTTTCCAGACCCCTCAGGGCACAACCAAATGTGCCTGAGCACCAGGACTGAGACCACAAATTCCTTCATTGTTGTTGTTATCATGCTAATTGTTGACTGTTAACTATGCTGTACCTACCTAAGTAAAGGAAGTATGTGTCTATCATTTTGCTTTTTATCCAATCCCAGATGTTTCCCCACTTCGCTTTCTCCTGCTTCCCTAATCTATCACCAATGGATCTCATGTAACCCACTTATGTCTCCTCCATTGATTGTAATGCATAAAACAAGATGCAAAACTGCCTTTCTCAGGAGCATTATCCCAAGCAGTTGAGATTCTGCTTCCCTGAAACTGTAGATAGTTTGGATCAAATAAACTCACAAAAATTCTTTACAGGTTTGAATGTTTTTACATTAACATTATTATTATGAAGAGGCTGAACCTTGATAACTTTGTTTTTGCTAAAACATCAACATTCACCATTTTTCAGTTTATTATTTAATAGGAAATTGAACAACTCTTATTACTACTTTTTTCAGCAAAGACATCAGGAGTGCTATTTTATTTGGCAAAAACTGATTTTCAATGGGGGCTTATTTTTCCCACAATAAGGTGAATTTTTGTCATGTGGTTATAGGGGATTGTCTAGAAATAATTAATAACTTCTGAAGAAGCTGTCACAGGTACATATGATGTATTTAAGTTAATAACAATTTATATTGCACAGATTGTTTTCCACAAAGACTGCTGTTCCATTCTATGTGACCTTAATTGGTATAATTGATAACAGAGCTTGGAGTTCCATTTTAATCATGTAGGAACAGCTTTCCTGACACAAGAAAATAAAATAGCTGCTGTGAGTTATCTATTATTAGCAGGGAGACAGAAAGCTAAAAAAAGTGACTGCTTGTTATTTTAACTTGAGACTTCAAGATTTCTAGATCACAAATGCCAATTTATTAATGGTTTTAAAGAGTTTGTGCTCATCTGTAAACAATTAATGAAAGCTAGATGATGTATAATTTAACATGAAGAAAAAAATGAGAAAATTAGTTGGATACTGGTTAGAGATATACACAATAATTAAAAAAGAAGTGAGTGTTTGAAATGCTTTAAACATTAGTGCAAAACCTAGTAAACAAGATTTTTATGACTAAAAATGATCTTGGTTGTAAATGTGATTACTTCCATTTCTCACTCATTTGAATGGATTGTTCAATGTATGGTGTATGTGGGGATTGGATGCTGGAAAGAAAATGGATAGATATTCCTAATTTAATATTGTTTAGTTATTATGAGATATAAGCTAGTATTTTCAAAACAGCAACAACAACAAATCATTGTGCTTCTCACCTTCAAAACCATTGTTTGGTACGTTCCTTTTCACTCTTACATAATAATAAGAAAACATTTATTTTAATTATAGAAATTCTAAGGACTCAAGGTTTTAATTTTATTTGGTGATCAAAGACTGTTTACTCTATCATCCCATTGATAAATTCTGAATTTTGGGGTAGCATTTTCTTTTTTTTAAAATATATTTTATTGATTTTTCACAGAGGAAGGGAGAGAGACAGAGAGAGTTAGAAACATCGATGAGAGAGAAACATTGATCAGCTGCCTCCTGCACATCCCCCACCGGGGATGTGCCCGCAACCCAGGTACATGCCCTTGACCGGAATCAAACCCGGGACCTCTCAGTCTGCAGGCCGACGCTCTATCCACTGAGCCAAACCAGTTTTGGCTGGGGTGGCATTTTCTATTCTTTGTTTATTTTTAATTGAGGAACAGTCTTACTCTCTAAACAAAATGTTTAGCCATTAGGTGTCTTTTGTTTATGATCTATTTGTAGTTTGGTGCATAAAAGAGTAAGTAATTCATACCTCCAATACGATCTCACTTTTCTTTAATTCTTCTGTTCTAATTCCTGGAGACAACATTGCCCATCATGCAGTAGAGAGGGTTAACTTGAAACGCAGGCAGATAGGGCAGGAGTCCCGTGGAAAACAAAGGCAGGTGGAACACAGGCAGGGGCAGACACGGCCATTTGAGCCAGCCTGACCACAGAAACCAACCAAACAGAAATAATAACATGTTTCTGGACTCAGAGCAGGATGCATGGGAAACCAAGGGTGTGCCAGCAGCAACAAGGTGTCTGAACGCATAGGAACAGAGAGTTCATCATGGGAACAGAGAAAGAACACATAGAAACAAGGAAAGTTCAGGTCCGTTGCTGGGCAAGAAAGATTGAGGGGATCAATCAGGTGACCACACGGATAGATATAGAAACAGGCTTGTAGCAAATATATACCCCTGGACTACAACGCTTGAGAGGGGCAGCCCATTATTGGGCCCTCTCCCTGTGCGGGGAATCTGAATCTGCTTGTAATAAATTTTCCACACTTTTGCTTAAATCTTCTGCTCCACGGAGCTCATTCTTCTGCATTGCGAGACATAACCCTAGGAAAACACCTCAGCTCACCTTCCATTTATCACTGTGATAACTCCCACAAGGTAGACAGAGACCATGACAAACACTCTAGGTCCAAGGAATGTGCTTGGCATGTGGGACTTTGGCGTTAAAAAAAAAATGCATTCCAACTGTATCTGAGACTTTTGTGGAAGCTCTAGTACTTAGCTAACTACCAGCTAGTCAAATCATTACTCCTCATTTGGCTCACCTCTAATTCAAGTCTGGCTTAGCTTTATCTCTACTCTCCTATCTTTTTCTTTAACTTACTGGGGAAATGTGTGATTCACACTCTTAAAGCTGCTGTTCTTACTAAATCCTTTTTATCACATTCTCATTCCAGAACTTTGCTGCCAAATTTATTCTCTTCCTGTCTAGCACCACTTGCCTTTTCAATTGCATTCATTCTCCAGGCCTGCAAATACACAAAGGGCTTGACTATATGAAAAACAAAACAAGCCAGTCTGGTTGATTAGCATTGACATATGTGCCGGGAGATTGAGGTTCAATTCCTGGTCAGGGCACAGGCCTGGGTTGTGGGCTCGATCTAGGTGGGTGACATACAGGAGCCAGCTGATGGATGGTTCTTTCTCATCGTTGATGTTTCTGTCTCTCTCTCCCTTCCTCTCTGAAGTCAGTGAAAATTAAAAACAAACAAAAAAAGGAACTAAAAGCACTTAATTGTATTCTATCATACTTTGTCCCAGACAATCTGTTTTTCTCCTTTGTGCATTGCTGCAAAACCTTTACAATGACTAATTTGCAACTATACCGTAGTCATGTTAAGTCTACCGCTTTCTTAACTATATAAATTTATATAAACTGACTACTACGCCAATCACACAAGTGAAATTGCCCTCTCAATATCCAGTGATTTCCTAAATTGAATTTATCGGAGTGACATTGGTTAATAAAATTATATAAGTTTCAGGTGTTCAATTCTATAAAACATCATCTGTATATTGTATTGTGTGTTCACCACCCCAAGTCAAGTCTTCTTCCGTTACCATTTATCCCTCCTTTACCCTCTTCTACCTCCCCTCACATCCCTTTCCCTCTGGTAATCAGCATACTGTTTTCTGCGTCTATGAGATTTGTGTTTTGTTTTGTTTTTCTTAATCCCTTCACCTTTTAACCCAGCCCCTCAAAGCTCTCCACTTTGGCAGCTGTCAGTCTGTCCTCTGTAACTATGAGTCTGTTTCTATTTTGTTTGTTGGTTTATTTCATTCATTAGTTTCCACATATAATTGAAATCGTATGGTCCTTGTTTTTCTCTGACTGGCTTTTTTCTCTTAGCATAATACTCTCCAGGCCCATCTATGCTGTCTCACAGCTTTTTTATTCACTCAGCTACTGATGGACACTTGGGCTGCTCCCAAATCTCGGCTATTGTAAATAGTGCTGCAATAAACAAAGGGGAAATATATTCATTCAAAACAGTGTTTCTAGTTTCTGTGGATATATTCTTTGGAATCGCTGGGTCATAGAGCAGTTCCATTTTTAATTTTGTGAGGAAACTCCATACCACTTTCCACACTGGCTGCACCAGTCTGCATTTCCACCAACAGTGCACTAGGGTTTCCCTTTCTCCACATCCTCACCAACACTTGCAGTTTGTTGACTAATTGATGATAGCCATTCTGAAAGTGTGAAGTAATATCTCATTGTGTTTTTAACTTGCATTTATCTGATGATTAGTGATGCTGAGTATCTCTTCATATGTCTATTGCCTATCTGTATGTCCTTTTTCATTTCTCTATTCTTATTTTTAAGGGCTTCTACTATTCTATTTGCTGTTTTCTTAATCTTCACCTACTTATTGAAATCCACTCTATTCTGTGGACAAAAAAAAAAAAGAAGAATTCCTATGGAAAGTAACCTCACAGAGTGATCTTATAATAAATTCCTACCTTGCAGGGCATGGAGGGTAGTCATGCCCTTGGCTTATAACTTCTTTAATAAAGGTTTATCTTTGCCTTAAAAAAAGAAAATCTTTCCATAGTGTCTGTACATCTAGGTTAGCACACCTTAAAATGCCCCATTCAGACCCCTCCTTCTAACCATCAACTACCTTTTCAATCCCCCTTCTCACTTTCTCCCACATTCACACAATCTTCTTTACATTTCCTCCTTAATTTCAAATGCATAAAAGAAACAAAAATTGTTGTTCCCCAAAGCATTTTTTTCAATCTTTTGAGATCTTGCTTCCAGATGTATCCTCTGCTTGGCTCAAATAATATATATATATATATATATACCTAATAGGCAAATACACCGAACAGCAGAACAACCAAACAACTGAACAATCAGTCACTATGACATGCGCTGACCACCAGGGGGCACACGCAGAACATGGCGGGCATCAGCAGCAGGTGGCAGAGCACGGAACATGATGGGCATCGGTCACAGCAGGATAGTGGAGCAGGTGAGCAGGGGGGCCAAAGGCGGAGCGCTGGTCGCTATCATCGGGGTGAGCCTCTGGTGGTTACTGAAATGTCTTTGTCCCTGTGGACTACGGACCCAGCAGGCACTTGCACATGCTGCTGGTGCTGGCCCTGCTTGCACCCACTGCTGGCGCTGGTCCCAATCGCTCTGCGCCATCAGCAGGTGTGAGCGGGGCTGGCACCATCAGCACATGGGAGCAATGGTGGGAGTGTGGCTGCCAGCAGACAGGGGACCGGGGGCCACGGTGGGAGGAGCCAGGCGGGACAGCGGAAGATGGGCCAAGACCTGCCCTTGTGCCCACCGCAAACTCACGGCCCACACTTGCTTTCATGGTGCATAAATTCATGTACTGGGACCCTAGTTTTTTATAAAAATTCTCTACAGGTTTGGATATTTTTATGTTGACAGTTTTGTAGTTGTCCTCAATCTTGATTCATTACCATTCTCTTAACTTTTTTTTCTAGGCCCTCTTTTGCTGACTCTTCTTTCCTCCATTTCACTTTGATCTCAAAAAATGCTGTTTCAGTCTTTTGCTATTACACTTGTCATTTATATTCTTGCTCTCAAGAGTTCACCAATTATTCTGATTACTCTGGTTTCAATTAGGTATACTCTAAACATTTATCATTATTCCTGTTCTCTCATTGGAACTCCAAATACATGTTCCTAATTTCTAATTGACTTTCCTTTCCTTAGATGACACATTTCTAAAACATAGATTTAATGTTCCCCTCACACTTATTTATATCATCATGTTAATTGTTTCCCAGACTCAGAAGTGTTTTAGCTCATTCATTTCTTTGCTGTATTGGGTAATATTATAAATTCTCAAATTTCTACTTGAAATATTTCTGTTGGATTAGGGATAACTGAGAAACAGTTCCCGTTTGAGGCTGAAGCAAAACCTGAAGAGTGTCCCTACCCTCTGAAAATTGATATAAATAGCTTTTTGTACAAAAAGTGGCTTCAGAAGGACAATGCAATAATCTGATTTATTATTCTTTGTAAAGCAAAGGGAAATCTTCAGTAAAATTTTATCTTCGGTTTATAGTTAACCACATCTTGAGAAATAAATGGTTAATACTTTCTATTCTCCATTTTTCTCAAGCCTACAACTCTTTCATCTCTTGACTCATTCTAAGAAATCATTTAAATTTAAATTTTACAGACAAACAATACTTATTTATAAGAAGTCCTGTAACTTATCACATCAAAAATTGCAAATTCACCTGCATCTGCTCCCATTCTTTTATTTGTATTTTATATTACAATGGAACATATAACTTTATTTCCACACTAGGGGCCCGGTGCATGGAATTCGTGCACTGAGAGGGTGTCTCTCAGCCCAGCCTGCCCCCTCTGACATACTGGGAGCCTGCAGGGGATGTCCTAGTGATGGCTTAGGCACGCTCCCTGCTCCCCGTGGGGATAGGGCCTAAGTCACAGTCTGGCCTCCCTTTGTGGGAGGCGACCGGCCTGATCAGGGGAAGGCACCAGCCCCATCACCCCGCTGTTGCAGCCACTGCCAGTCACCGCAGCCAGCAAGGTTTTTTCATCAACACAGACTCCAGTCCCTTCACCATGAAAAAATGACAACTTTCTTTAGGCATTTTCAAGATGTGTCTTTCATATAATAATAATTTCTTTATTATTTCTTTTTATCCTCACCTGAGGATATCTTTCCATTGCTTTTTAGAGAATGTGGAAGAGAAAGGGAAAGACAGAGAGAAACATCAAAGTGAGAGGAACACTTTGATTGGTTGCCTCCTGTATGAGCCCTGACCTGGGCCCTGGCCAGGGAGGAGCCTGCAACCTAGGTACATGCCCTTGGTCAGAATTGAACCCAGACCCTGCCATTGGCAGGCCAAGGCATTATCCACAGAGCCAAACCAGCTAGGGTAGGATATGACATTTCTTAGCCCTCCAGCAGCAGACCTTTGTTTTTTTCACCAGGAGTGAGGTAGAAAAACCCTAGATCACCTTTTTGGATTCTTATTACCCAAGTTACTAAGAATATTACCAGTGGCATACAGGGAGCTTAGCCAATGAGCAGTCAGAAAAGGTGTTTCCTCTGTAGTTCACACTAATAACTGGCTTGGCCCCCACAGCCCAAGCCTGAAGCCTCTGGTCCAGGCATCAGGCCTGGGCAGGGGACCCCCATCTCCACCAGATCACCAGCTTTGCCCTCACCCAGACCTGACACCTCTGCCAGAGGCATTGACCCCCATCACCCTTCAATCACCAGATCAGCTCCTCACCCAGGTCTGATGCCTCAGCCAGAGGCTTCAGACCTGGGCAGGGGACCCCCATCTCCCTCTGATTGTTGGCTCAGTCCTCCCGCCCATGCCTGACACCTCTGGCCCAGGCTTCAGGCCTGGACAGGGGACCACCATCTCCCCCCAATCACCGGCTTCTGGGCAGCTTCTGGGGCTTCTGGGCCCGACCTTCGGCCTGGGATTGGATCTGATCACAGTGGCAGGCAGGCGGCTTCTGGGGTTGCACATAGGGGCATGCATAGCGGCTCTTGGGCTGGTGGCTGCGCTGTTCCGCCCTGCCTACAGTATGCAAATTAGCCGCCATCTTTGTTGGCAGTTAATTTGCATATCATGCTGATTAGCCAATGGAAGGCATAGCGAAGGTATGGCCAATTACCATGTTTGTCTATTATTAGATAGGATGACTAAGGCAAATTTTTATATCTATACTTATAGGTGTGTTTTATCCTCTCCTACTCTGCCAGTTCATTCTTGGCAAGATTTTAATAAATTTAAGCCTGTACTGTATTTGAAACAAAAATAAGTAATAAAAATAAAAACTTCTCCTCAGATATCACATTCTCATCTTGTATCCCGTTTCATATGATAAATTAGTGCAAGACGAATATATACTCACTGTCAACACTTCCTCATTTCCACTCAAATGGATTTTTACTTTCTTATTCATGGGTTTTCTCCTACATTTAAGGTTCTTTTTTCAATCTTACATAGGCTTTCCTTCTGCTTACCTACCTAGAGACAGTGTTATCATTGTTTTATCACAGGCCCTTCTCTTTCCTCTCTCAGAACTCCCTGATTATCTTGTCCTTTCTTATATCCAGACATAGATTCTTTCATTCCACAAATGGCTATTTTAATAACCAGTGATATAGAGTGAACAAACTATTGTAAATATAGGTAGCTAAATGCCTAGGAAGGGAAGCAAAAATTATATTCTCTAAGGATAATAAATACTGAAGGAGCAGCTAGGGCAAAAACACCAAGTTAAAAATTTGGTATATTCTAAGATGGAGAAAACCCTGGAGTATTAGTAAGACAAAAAGTAAGAACAGTATGAAATGATGTCAGAGATCTAAACAAGTGTTAGATCATTGGGAAGGTTTTTGTAGAATTCTAAACTCTAAGTAAGAAATAAGAGAAATAATGGTGATTTTACTTCCAACTATATTAGCTTTTGCTAGACATTCTTCCTGGCTCATATTTCCAGCTGCTTCATGGCTATCTCATTTGGGTAGTATTTAGATGAACGCCAATAGTTGAAAACTGAGTGCATCATCTTAACCCCTAAAAATGCTGTTTTTTCTCTTCCCTATCTTAGATAATAGATCTCATAGTTTCTGCCTAAGCCACAAACCTGAGTTCATTCCTCCTACTTTTTCTTACTCATTCCTCCAGAACACTACATCAACTATAAGTCTTATCAGTGATGCTTTCTAGATAGCTTCACCCACTTATCACTCTCACCATCATTGCAATACTTGTAACCTTTCTTCAGGCATTTCAAAAGTTCTCAATTTTTCTTGCTCACTTCCAAACAAGTCACCATGTTCCTAGGACAATGATCCTTTTAAAATGCAGTATGATTTTATAACTTTGCTTAAAATCCTATAACTACTTCCTAAGCATGCTTTTATCTGCTTGTCACTCTATTCTTTGATTTCAAAGACCTAGCCATATTAAGGTCCCCTGAAACATATTACAGCTCTGTGAAAAATAATGATTTATTTAAAAATATATCTATATGTATATTTATGTGAATACTTATATGTATACTTGTATTGTATGTATACTTGTACTTTATATTTATGTTATTTATAATAGATAAATAAATATTTTATTATATATACAAATTTCACTACTATACTTGAATATTTTGTTTTAATCATAGTATTCTTGAAAACTACATTTCTACAATTGTAAAAATACTTTTGATAACTTTTATTTTGCACCATTTCATAAAAGTAACAGTAAGGGATTAAAATATTTTCTTTTAAAGGAACTAGATGAAGAGACAAAATGAAATTGTAGATTTCCATTTCCTTTGGAAAAGAAAGAATTTCTCAAATAAACAAAAGAAAGCTTAAACCTATAGTGAAAAACATGGCAGAAAATATAACCCAAATGAAATGAATAAGAAAGACATCCACAGGGAGACAAAGTAATACTGTATTTTCACCATTTGACAAGGTGACCTGGGCTTTTATGTACTTCACAAAAGCTCTGAATTATCAATATGCACGAATGATGACATTAGCCTGTGAATATGTAACAAGGATAATGACTATGTCCTGGAGAGTTATCCTTGTAAAATAGAAGCAGGGGTGTATGTAAATTTAAAAAATGATGTAAGTGCTATATAATAAATAGGTACATACATGCATAAGTACATAAATACAACTTCTATAAGAGAATATAGAGCAGTATATTCAAGGTCCTGGTATGGAAAAAAGCTTTATAAAGCCCAAAAGAATAAAAAACAAATATTAAAGAAAAAACAACAACACTTGAAACCTATATGACTCTAATGACCAGTGTTACTCCATTAAGTTAGAAACAAGCAAATAATGAAATAGGCTTAACTAAACTGCAAGAAGCTTGTGGTCGCTAAGGAGAGGAAGCCAGGCATTGCTATGTACCATCATTGCCCAGAATCCACAGTGACTGTTTCCAGGCTGGGTTGGTCTGTGTGCCACATTTTGTGCCATGAGGTCTTGGCAGTGCTGTCTGTGACTTGATGGAGTGTTACTTTGGGGTGGTGGTAGGGCCTGCATCCCACTTGGGGGAAGCTGACTGTTGCTTTGTGGGCACCAGGTCTGCAGTGCCAGTGTGCATCACGGCATGCTCCTGCGTTGAGTGTCTGCTCCCTGGTGGTCAGTATGCATCATAGCGACCAGATGGTGGGACACCTAGCATATTAGCCTTTTATATATATATTAGAGGCCTGGTGCACAAAAATTTGTGCACTTGGGGGGGCGTTCCCCAGCCCGGCCTGTGCCCTCTCACAGTCTGGGACCCTTCGGGAGATAACGACCTGCTGGCTTAGGCCTGCTCCTGGGTGGCAGAGGGCAGGCCCAATCCCTAGGTGCAGCCCCTGGTCAGGCTCAGAGCAGGGCCGATTGGGGAGTTGGGGCACCGCCCCGTGATGCACAGAGCAGGGCGCATGGGGAGGTTGCGATGCCACCCTCACTCACACTCAGGGTAGGGCCGATTGGGGGGTTGGGGCACTGCCCCCGTCACACTCAAGGCAGGGTCGATGGGGAGGTTGCAGCGCCAACCCCTGTCACACACAGAGCTGCAGGGCGATCAGGGGATTGGGGAGCTCCCCCCTTTCAGGCACAGAGCAGGGCTGATCAGGGGGTTGGGGCACCTTCCCCTGTCACGAACACAGCAGGGCGGATAGGGAGGTTGTGGCCCCGCCCCCTGTCACACACAGAGCCGCAGGGTGATCAGGGGGTTTGGGCGCTGCCCCCTGTCACGCTGATCCAGTGCCAGGAGGCCTCGCGGCTCCGCTGATCCCAGGGCTGGGAGGCATATTACCCTTTTACTATATAGAATAGAGGCGTGGGGGCCGGCTGGTTTTCCCTGAAGGTTGTCCTGGTTCAGGGTGGGGATCCCCACTGGGGTGCCTGGCCAGTCTGGGTGAGGGGCTGAGGGCTGCTTTCAGGCTGGTGGTTGTTGACTGAAGCTCCCAACCGCTCCTTTTTTTTTCTCTTTTTTTTATTTTATTCTGGGCCAGCTTTAGCTCTGGCTCTAGCTCTGAGGCTTCTGCTGCTGAGCATTCTATAATCAAAACAATGTATAACTCCAGCTCTGAGATCCCGGCCATTTGTTTAGCTTCTATATTTATTACAAAGTTTCAAACTGCCGGCTCAGAGGCTGGCAAGGCAGGCGGGGAAACGTTGGAGTCCTCCTTCACTGCAGCAAGCAAGCCTCATGTTCGTTTCCAGCTGCCTGGCTGCCGGCCGCCATCTTGGCTGACAGTTAATTTGCATATACTCACTGATTAGCCAATGAAAAGGGTAGCGGTCGTACACTAATTACCATGTTTCTCTTTTATTAGTGTACTAGAGGCCCTGTGCACAAAAATTTGTGCACTGGGGGGGGAGGGCGGGTCCCCCAGCCCGGCCTGTGCCCTCTCGCAGTCTGGGACCCCTCAGGAGATAATGACCTGCTGGCTTAGGCCTGTTCCCAGGTGGCAGAGGGCAGGCCCAATCCCTAGGTGCAGCCCCTGGTCAGGCTCAGAGCAGGGCCGATTGGGGAGTTGGAGCGCCACTCCATCATGCACAGAGCAGGGCGGATTGGGAGGTTGCAATGCCACCCTCAGTCACGCTCAGGGTAGGGCCGATTGGGGGGTTGGGGCACCGCCCCCTGTCACACTCAAGGCAGGGTTGATGGGGAGGTTGCGGCGCCACCCCCTGTGACGCACAGAGCAGGGCCCATCAGGGGGTTGGGGCGCTGCCCCCTGTCACTCACAGAGCAGGTCCCATCAGGGGGGTTGGGGCTCCGTACCCTGTCACACACAGAGCAGGGTCGATCAGGGCGTTCGGGAGCTCCCCCCTATCAGGCACAGAGCAGGGCTGATCAGGGGGTTGGGACACCTCCCCTGTCATGAACAGAGCAGGGCAGATAGGGAGGTTGTGGCCCCGCCACCTGTCACACACAGAGCCGCAGGGCGATCAGGGGGTTTGGGCGCTGCCCCCTGTCACGCTGATCCAGTGCCAGGAGGCCTCGCGGCTCTGCTGATCCCGGTGCTGGGAGGCATATTACCCTTTTACTATATAAGATAGAGGCCTGGGGGCCAGCTGGTTTGCCCTGAAGGGTGTCCTGGGTCAGGGTGGGGGTCCCCACTGGGGTGCCTGGCCAGCCTGGGTGAGGGGCTGAGGGCTGCTTTCAGGCTGGTGGTTGTTGACTGAAGCTCCCAACTGCTCCTTTATTTTCTCTTTTTTTAAATTTATTCTGGGCCAGCTTTAGCTCTGGCTCTAGCTCTGAGGCTTCTGCTGCTGAGCGTTCTATAATCAAAACAATGTATAACTCCAACTCTGAGATCCCGGCCATTTGTTTAGCTTCTATATTTGTTACAAAGTTTCAAACTGCCGGCTCACAGGCCGGCAAGGCAGGCGGAGAACATTGGAGTCTGCAGTCACTGAAGCAAGCAAGCCTCATGTTCGCTTCCAGCTGCCCGGCTGCCGGCCGCCATCTTGGCTGACAGTTAATTTGCATATACTCACTGATTAGCCAATGAAAAGGGTAGCGGTCGTACACTAATTACCATGTTTCTCTTTTATTAGTGTATATATGTATATTACTTAGTATAGTAAACCCTGGAACAGTTTTAAAACTGGAACATCATGGCAAAGGTTTTTAAAAGCATAATTTATGATGCTGTATCATATGCAGCCATAAAAATTATGTATTAGAGAAATTTTAATGAATTAAGATAATTCTAATATTATTATTGAGAAAAAGCATAATGGAAAATTGAGTTGAAAATAAATAAAATAAAACATTAATAGTGTTTATATATATGCTGGCAATTAATAGTCAATATATAATATATTTGCTGGCAAGACATGAAAATACTATACTTTATTTACCTCTGAATGCTTACCTCTAAGTTCAGTACTTATTACGTACTAGGCACTCAATAAACAGTTGCTAACAGAATAAACTTTAATTTAATTCATTTATTTGTTTTCCTTGCGCTTTTATATAGTTTATACAATGGGTGTCTATTGTTCTTATAGTCATAACATAAATAATATTTTAAAAATATATGTCTGTTAGAACCTTCTGTAAGGTTTATATATTATTAACTTCAGTTTTTCTTTTGATCTTGTCAATTAAATTTTATCCTTCCTACATTTAATTTTATTTTTAAATTACAAGAGACTTTTACATTCATAAGTTTGATACTCAGCTCAAATGATTTTACATCATATTTAATTTAACATTTTGGGAAGAAGATTTGACCTTGGGTGGTGGGCACACAATACACAAGGCAATATATAAATGATGCATCATGGACTTGAACAGTTGAAACTTAATATAATCTTATTAACCACTGTTACCCAAAAACATTTAACTGAAAAAGAAAAAACAATTCCAATTTACACCTCAATTATATTTTATTAAACATACTATACAATAATATGAAAGGTGTTTGCTTTGAGACAATAATGTCAAATTATATTTTTCCAATTGAGTTATAATGGCATAGTAGAGTATATTTTACTTCTCCTGTGAGCAAACAGAAGAAATTGTTTAACATTATGTTTTTATTCTAATTTACTGAGAGATAATTACCATGTCAAGAGATTAAGTTGAAGGAGAGACTAGAAATATGCAAATAATCTGCACTAAAAATCAATATTTAACAAACTGCATTTTAGGATTTTTCCTAAAAGGATTAAATGTGCCCTTTGCAGTAGATTTAACTCGAACTTTTCAATTTCAGGCTTGAATTTTAATTTGCTGAGCAAACTTTCTCTGTTTGGGCATGTTTTCTTCTCCTATGGCTCAGCTCCATTCCTACTGATGCCTAGAGGATTTGTGTGAGTTGGCTTACATTTATAAAGCACCCAGTGTGAAATGGCATTTCACTCCCTGTGCATTCTTTTTCTTTTTTCTTTCTTTTTTTTCTATTTTGTTCCTTTGTTGTTAGTTAGGAATTTACACAGGAGCTTCACACTGATGCAAGTCATCAAGAATACCTATCACAGAAATAAAACATACCTTATTCTATTAAAAAGTAAATTATAGCAGAAACAAGTTGTCTGCTCCAGACCATCAAGTCATGGTCCTGAGATTCTATATTTATTTCAGAAACTCCATCATCTCTTAAATTAAAATAATAAAATTGAACATAGCTATTCAAACCAGTTAACCAGAAGCTGACTAAAACTCGCCTACATATGTATAGAGTATGCATTTGGAAATGGAGTGAGAAAGACAGAAAAGAACAATTCTCTTCTGACAAGAATAGATTTAAAGTGATTGTTTTATCCAAGAAGTAATAGCACTACTGAGCAACTCCAAATTCCACACGGAGTCGGCTTGTCAACATTCTGTCACTGAAAAGCATTAGCTTGATTATTACAGTTTTATTTAGTATAAACTGCGATGTAATAACAGCCCTCTCTCTCTCTGGATGTCTGTGAAAACTCAGTTTCACTTGCATTTCATGGACTGAGTAGAAAATAAAGTTGCACTGCGTAACACCATAAAATCAAGTCAAGTGGGAGATTCTACTGTCTCCATCCATAACATTGAGGTCTCAGTAACACCTTGAAACAAATGATATTTGAGGTCCCTCTAGGCCCAGCCGTGGGCAAAGTACGGTCTGCAGGCCGGATCCGGCTTGTTTGAAATGAATAAAACTAAAAAAAAAAAAAAAAAAAAAGATCTTACCCTTTTATGTAATGATGTTTACTTTGAATTTATATTAGTTCACACAAACACTCCATCCATGCTTTTGTTCCGGCCCTCTGGTCCAGTTTAAGAACCCATTGTGGCCCTCGAGTCAAAAAGTTTGCCCACCCCTGCTCTAGGCAAATGCTGGAAATTTTAGCCAGAAGGATATATTTACAGGATGCAGAGGAAATCACTTCTCTCTATGGGCAGGATGAAATAGAGCTGTTATCTGCGTCCATGTGAGAAAGACACCAATTTAGTGTACACAAATTTTGTATCCCTTTCAAACATATATATGGTTTTAATGATAGAAAGTTGAATGCACTCTTCCAAATATAAAAAAGTGACATTTAAAAATACTATTATTCTTTGTTATTTTTTCCATAATTTTAATTTACTTTAATGCCAATATTAACTAGTATGATCATTAACTACTAGTGAAAGTCACTTTTCTTTAATTTTTGCCAAAACTACCCCAAATTCACCTTAAGCATGCATCCTTTCATAAAGAATCCAAAATAACATTTAAGTCATTTCAACACATTTTAACACCTACAATATGCTATCTAGGCAGTCACTATTTTTTGAGAGATAAATAGTATGTTAGATATGATCTTAACATATATATGTTACAGCCTAAGGAGTGAGATCTAAGAACAATCAAATTTACTCAAAACCATGTGCCAAATGCTCCAAATAGCACATATTTGCTGTGTGCTATCAGGACTCAGAGGAGAGACACTAAATCTAATTTGGTGAAGCAGGAGGTATATTGAGAGACATTAACTCTTTTTGTTTTTAATTTTATTAAATTTATTGTGGTGGCATTTGTTATAAAATTATGTAAATTTTAAGTGAAGAATTCTATAATACATTGTGTGTTCACCACCCAGAGTCAAATCTCCTTCTATCACCACGTATTTGACCCCTTTCACTTTCTTCTACTCCCTCAATCGCCTTTCCTCTTTGGTAATTATCATACTATTGCCTGTGCCTTTGTTGTTGTTTTTGTTTGTTTGTTTGTTTGTTTTTGCTATTTGCTTTATTTATTTATTTGCTTGTTGCTTTCTGCTTTATATCCCATATATGAGTGAAATCATATGGTTCTTTTTTTTTTGCCATGTGATGTATTTCACTTAGTATGATAATCTCAAGATCCATCCATGTTGCAAATGTCAGTATTTTATATTTTCTAATAGCTCAGTAGCATTGTATTGTATATGCACCACATCTTCTTTATCCAATCATCCATCAAAAGACACTTAGCTTGTTTCCATATTTTGGCCACTGTGAATATTGCAGCAATAAACATAGAGGTACATAAATCTCTACAAATAAGTGTTTTTAAAATTTTGGGGTAGATACCCAGAAGAGGGATTGAGGTAATATAGTAGCTCTATTCTTAAATTTTTGAGGAACTGCCTTACTGTTTTTCATAGTGACTGCACCAATTTACATTCCCAGCTACAGTGTATATGGATTCCTTTATCTCCATAATCTCTTCATCACTTGTTATTTCTTGTATGGATAATTTTCATTTTAAAATATATTTCTTTATTGATTTCAGAGAGGAAGGGAGGAGAGAGAGATAGAAACAATGATGAGAGAGAATCATTGATTGGCTGCCTCCTGCACGCCCCCCACTGGGGATGGAGCCCGCAACCCAGGCACGTGCCCCTGGCAGGAATCGAACCGGGGACCCCTCAGTCCGGAGGCCAACGCTCCATCCACTGAGCCAAGCTGGCCAGGGCGATAATTTTCATTTTAATAGGTGGGAGGTAGTAACTAATTGTGGTTTTGAATTGCATTTAATTCCAACAAAAAGAATAGAATACCTAGAAATGAACTTAACAAAGGGCATGAAGGAACTGTACATTGAAAACTACAATACATTATTAAAAGAAATTGAAGACACAGAGAAATAGAAAAATATTCCATTTTCATGGAATAGAAAAATTGACATAGTTAAAATGGCCATATTGCCCATATACAGATTGAATACAATCTCCATCAAAATCCCCATGGCATTTTAAAATGAAATAGAATAAAATAATTATCAAACTTGTATGGAATCACAAAAGACCCCAAATAACAAATTCAATCCTGAGAAAAAAGAACAAAGCCAGAGATATCACACTCCCTGTCTTTAAATTATATTACAAAGCAACAATAATCAAAACATAATGGTATTGGCAGAACTACAGACACACAGACCAATGGATGGAATTGAGAGCCATATAGACACAAATATATAAAGAGCCAAAACATACAATGAAGAAAAGAAAGCCTCTTCAATAAATGGTGCTGGGAAAATTGGAAAGCCACAGACAGAAGAATAAAACTAGGCTGCCTTTTGTCCCCATATACAAAAATTAACTAAAACTGGGTCAAAGACTTAAATATAAGACCTTAAATAATAAAATACATAGAACAAAACATAGGTATTAAAGTCACGGACATTGGTCTTACAGAGTATTTTATGAATTTGACCTTAAAGGCAAGGGAAGTAAAAGCAAACAAAAATGAATGGGCCTTTTTCAAAATAAAAAGCTTCTGTACAGAAAAAAAAAAACTATCAATAAAACCAAAGGCACTCAACCTAATGGGAGAAGATATTTACAAACAATAGTTCTGATAAGGGGTTAATATGCAAATTTTATAAAAAAACTAATATAACTCAACAGAAAAAAAAAATGAGCAGAGAACCTGAAGAAACACTTCTTTTAAGAAGAAATTCAGATGTCCAACAGATGTATGAAAAGATGCTCCACATTAACTCTAATTCTACTCCTCAGTCCTTTACATGTTATCAAGCAGCAGTGCAATGTTACATTCTCATTAACTCAGCCACACTCAAGGACTCACTAAGAGTGAGAAGTCTGACATACAGGCCATATCAAAACATCACTGGAGGAAATGATACTATCGGCCTGGACTTTGTACCTCAGGGAGTCTTGTAAGTACTTGTAAAAATAGGACCTATATATCATGACCTCTTTTGGTTTTTAGAGGTAGGTCTGCTTTCAAGCCTTGAAAATTTGCTGACCTTGACTCTTAAGTAGGATAAATTATTTCCGTGTTCATATTATCAACTTGCTTGAAAATCTTTTTGTTTTTAGTTTTTAGAATGTAGAAATTAAATTTTGCCTCCAGAATACTGTGATTATTATTAATAACAAATTAGTACCACTTTAACATGCATTGTAGCTAATGAGTGATATTTTTTGGTACAAAAAGTTTTATACTTTTACATTTATGTGCTCTCTCACCAAACTATATGGCTCAGTATGTCCTTTAATATTTATTTTATTTTTTGAATGACATAGTATCCTCTAATTTCATTTGATCCTTCTATATTGATGGGTGATGTGCTATACCATAGGATAACTAGGCCATTCAGGAAAGTGTTTCCATTTCAATAAATTAAAAATATATATATTCTAAAATATCACACCATCTTTTATTCTTCTTAAAGTATTTTTTCTCCTTTTTATATTTCTAAAATTAAGAGTCATTCTAAATTGTGTTCATTGATGCAAATTTCCACATAAAAAGGACAATCAAGGTTAAATTAAAAAATGGGTAACATGAGAAGCAACAAGTGTTTATTTGAGATCCAAAAGAATGATTGTAAGTGAAGTACTGATTCAAACAAAAACCCAAATGGTCTTCCAAGGAGGAGGTAAAGGTAATGGGTATTATGAGAAAAAGAAGGGGCATAATCACAGGAATAGAAGGAAGGAATTTCTACAGGTGTTAATAAGCTAAGAAATAAATTTCTATAGATTCAGATAAACAATATAGTGATGGTAATTCCAAAGAATGTCTTTAATTTTAAGTCTAGAAGTCATAATGTTTGCTTTCTCCGTATCTTTGTGAACAGTTGTTTTGAACACAATGCTGCTTTAGGCCAGGACCAAAGCTATTCTGTCCAGTTTTAACGTTGCCAGTGTTTGAGGAGTAAGAAGTGCAGGTCAGGTCTTCTGGATGGCAGCTAAGACACCATTTTAAAGTGAATCAGTTTTTATTCTTTTTCATAAAATTATCATATACCTTCTGGTTGATTGACTCTCAGAATTGATAAAATATAGCATTCACAAAAACATAATAGTTACCTATTTATCGTAAGGTTAAAAGTAAATACCAACTCCTATTACCTCCTAAAGAGAAAATGATTTCTGCTCTGTATTACTATAATATTTTATTAATCTATTGTAGTCACTTATGAAGCTTTAGAATAAATCCATAACTAAATAAAATGTTTCACGTCTCAATCACAATGTAGCATTAATATTCAGCCATTGAATTTATTCTTTACTAAATCAATGTCATGCCCCAATGTGTAAACACACATAGATTCAAACTTCCAGTAATAGAAATAAGTGTGTATATGCATATTTTCTGAAATCTTTCAAATAAATCTAAGCTTTGAATTTTGATTAAATGAACAGTTGGAAATGGGAAAAACAGAAAAGGTCAAGTAGTAAATAAACCTTAGGAGAATTTAATTGCCTCTGCTGTATAAGGATCTATATTCTGTAGGAAATTGACAATGCGATAAATCAACAGCTGCAGTCTCTTTTATTTGTGTATTTTACTTTTTATCTATTTATCTAAACTGGTCCATTTTCTGGCCTTAGGAAGATCAGAAAACTGAGACTACAAGCCAGCCAGTGATTTTGAAATCACTGCCTCAGATGATGATAAATAAAGGTAATGGACCAAGATTTGAAGAAGTAGTGACAAGTTTTACCCTGAGAAAAGGAACTGAGGACTTAACTCTCCCTTCACAATTTGTGAAAATGCAAAGTTTTGCCATAAGCTCATAGAGCAGGGCTTCAAACATTTATTTTTCCTTTTTCTAATATTAATTTTACTTCCATTTCTTTCTCACATCTTTTTCTAGCACTCTCATTGTAACTCCTAACATTTTAATCCCTTCCTTTTGTGGAACTAATTTCAGTTATATTGTCTTAATAAAAAATGAAAGCAGGAGAATTTGTAATTTGATTTATCTTACTTACCTATTCCTTTAAGGTGAATCTTTTCTATTGATTGTGTCTGTATTCTGCCCTTTCAGCCTCTAAACCATGCTAGCTTCTTTGAATTTTCTAATTAAAATACAAGATTTAGGACCTAACAGAATTACTTACACACACTTATAGGCCTTTAAATCTTTAAGTGAGACCATTGGCAGCACTGTGCCCATAGGAATAGATAAACCAGCATCCTATGAAAGCATTTGAAGATGTTTCTAATATCTCTTTCTAACTTGACTCAGTCTCTTAAACAGCCAGGACTTGAATCAAAGTTTTATAGATTAAACTCCATAGAACTGTTAGATTAAAATTTTTAAAAAGACAAATAAAATTACTAAATGCCAGAGTTTTAAGAAATGAATCCAATTCTGTCCTCCAACCTCATATAGCTATGTAGCCTTAGATAACTCCGACCCTCAGTTTCTGCACATTATAATGGAAGTTATTACATTTTTACCATCTGCATATAGAACATACAAATACAGTCTTAAATGTATAATGTTGTCCAAGGTTTTAGCTATAATTAATATTTCCTTTTACTTTTGCATTGATTTTTAAAGGATTAAATTTGGGAATTTTGCAGTGTTTTACTTTGCCATATGAGTGAAAGATAGTTCACTCTTACTTTCTAGATCTCTATCTCAGTCATGTTTCTTCTACTGGTACCTACAAGAATAGATGGTAGGCATTGCAAATAAACTTGGGTTGCTGATAGGTAAATGTCTTCAAATGACACAAGGTAAAATAGTTCTATTTCCTCATGGAATTTAAGTAGAGTAAGTCCTCACTCATCATTATGGGTAGGTTCCTGGAAACTTCAACTTTAAGCAAAACAACATATAATGAAAACAATTTTACCATAGGCTAATCTATACATGTATAGAAGCCTAAACAACTCAGTGACTGAAAGACCTGAATGACTGGTCCACCGGTGGCTATGACAGGCACTGACTACCAGGGGGCAGATGCTCAATGCAGGAGCTGCTCCCTTGTGGTCCGTGCACTCACACAGGGGAAGCGCCACTCAGCTGACCAACCCATCCTGGCAGCCCACCAGCCGGGTGGCAGCCTTTCACTCCCTCAGGCCTGCAGGTCCAATCTCTGGAGAACAGGCCAGGAACCGATGGACCGGTGCTGCTGGCACCCTCCTGACAGTGCCGCAGGCCTCCTGGAAGTCTGCCTTGGGCTCCATGGCTGCTTCCCTTCCCAGACACTCCCCAAGGAAGAAACCATATAAAAGCGGCCACCAGGTGGCTCCTGACAACCAGCACCAATGTCAGCAAGAGGGATTCAGATCCTGGGCTGGCAAGGGTGCCCTACCACCTGCCCGAGGGCTGATCACATCCTGGCCCCTGCAACTTCCTCAGGACCGGGCGACCTACACAGGACTCACAGCTGGCGAGCACCTTTGCTGCAGCGCGAGCCTCTCAAGATCGAGACTGACTGGGCACAAGCCCTCAGCAGGTGCAGCGGTGCTGTGATGAGTGGGAGCAACAAGCAGGAGCCACAGGCAGCATGGAACTGCTGGTTTCCGCCCGATTCCCACAGGCCACCCTGAGGGACCCCATCTTGGTAATACCATGATTGTACTTAGTATGCTAGTTATCGTATAGTGTTTTTTTTTAATTTGGATTATATTTTAATATAGATATTTACAAATCAAAATTAGGTGACTGAAAATGGGTCTGAGAGATAATGTGACTTATTTTGTCCTTACAAAATATTACTTGAAAAATACAAGCATGAGAGTATCTGGTTGAAGTCATGTTAATTTTTTTGATTTATTGCTTTTCTCTTTTTTTAGAGGTTTACTTCCTGTTATGTGTCACAAATCTAAAAAGAACTTCCTTGTCAAGCCAAATATGTTATTAACTGTATTCAGTTGATATTTTCCAGTGAACAGACCACCCCCCCCCCACTTGACAGTTTTTTTCTTAACTATTTTTCTAATTAAACTTATTGGGGTGATATTGGTTAATTATATCATATAGGTTTCAAGTATACATTTCTATAATATATCATCTGTATATTGCATTGTGTGTTTACCACCCAAAGTCAAATTTCCTTTCATCGCCATATTTTTGAGCCCTTTTATCCTTTACTACCACCATCACCCCTTCCAGCCTCCTAACTTTCTGGTAACCACCATACTGTTGTCTATGTTTATGAATTTTTGTTTGTTTGCTTGTCCTGTTTTTTCATTTGTTGATTTTAGTTTTATATCTCACATTTGAGTGAAATCATATGGTTTCTACTTTTTCTTTCTGACTTCACTTAGCAAGCTATTCTCAAGATTCATCCATGTTATAAAAAACGGTAGTATTTCATCTTTTTTATGGCTGAGTAGCATTTCATTGTATATATGTATCTAGTCATCTATTGAAGGACACTTTGGTTGTTTCCATGTCACTGTGAATAATTCTACAAAAAATGGTGCTGAGAAAATTGAAATGCCACATGCAAAATAATGAAACTAGACTGCTGTTTGACCCCATATACAAAAATCAGCTAAAAATAAACTTAAATATAATACCTGAAACAATAAAATGTAGAGAAAAAAAAACATAAGTACTAGAGTTTTGGACCTTGGTCTTCCAGAGGATTTTGTGAATTTGACCTTCAAGGCAAGGGAGGTAAAATGCAAAAATGAATGAATGGGACTATTTCAAACTAAAATGCAAAAGAAACTGTCAACAAAACAAAAAAACAACCAACTGAATGGGAGAAGATATTTGCAAACAATAGCTCTGATAAGAGGTTAATATGCAAAATATATAAATAACTCATACAACTCAACAACAACAAAACAAATAACCCAATTAAAAGCTGGGCAGATGACCTGAACACTTTTCCCAAGAAGACATACAATGGAGATATGAAAAAGGTGCTAAACTTCACTAGTTATTGGGAAAATGCAAATCTAAACCACAATGAGATACCACCTCACACTTGTTAGAATGGCTATTATCAACAAGACAAGGAATTATAAGATTTTTAAGGGTCGTCCAGAAAAAGGAATCCTCATCCATGCCTGATAGAAATGTAATCCAGTATAGCCACTGTGGAAAACAAAATAGGGGTTCCTCAAAATAGTAAGAATAGAGTTACCATATGATCCAGCCATCCCTCTTCTGAGTATGTTCCCCCAAAATTTGAAAACATTTATTTGCAAAGATGTATGCATATAGTGGATTTTTAATAAATGTTTGAATAAGAAGACTTTGAATAAATGCATTTTATTAAAAATGGTAATAACAATGATTGCTATCTAGCTATCAGCTAGAACTAGTTAAACATTTTCCACCCAGATGCAAACAGGGATGGAGAATGTGCCTATGGCTGGTCAGCTGCTTTTCAGCAAAAAATGTACAGTATAGAAAGGGAGCACACGGTTCTCTTTTTCGTGCAGGATAATCTTGCCTACACTTGTTTTAAGATATTTTAAATGCCAGATTTTCAGCTAGTTGTTTGAAATGTGTGATACTTAAAAAGTAAGATATGTGTATGAACACACACACACACATACACACACACACACAAACACACAAAGAGATAATGCATATCCAGGCCCTTGGAACATACATCTTACTGGAATAGTATCATATTTTTTAGTAAAAGGCGAAAGATTTATGTGATCTGAAGAGAAACTAGAGTATAATATCATATTTTTTAAATTGTGATACCTTTTGTTATATCTATGTGAATCATTTTAAAAGTTCCCATGTGCCTATTTTGAACCAGGCACAACATATTAGAGAAAAATATATAAATAAAATATTAATCCTAGTGTGTGTACAGAGTTTTCATATCTAATTTCTTCAAATGTAATGATTGAAAACTTTTAATTTATATACATCTCTAAAAGCTGAGACCAACAGCCAATTTACTTTCACTTAAAAGAATTCTGGAGAAGTGAAAAAAAAATTTCTTGGCAAAAAGAAAAATCACATAAGAACTGAGGCAAGTATTTGTTATTTTAAGAGAAGCTTAAAATTGCTTGCTTGGTCATATAAAAGCCTAAAATGATGGTAGTGATTTCAGTAAATAGACCATTAGGAAAAAAGAAGAAGAATGGCAAAATAAAAATAAATATCTGAGAGATAAACACAGAAAAAGGCATTTTTCCTGCCTCATTCAAATATGGAAGTCCTTGATGAGTAATTACATTTTTCGATTTTGTATCAATGTTTAGTATGCACCTGATACTACAGATGCACCATGCTAAGTTTTTTTTTATAGTCAATATTTTATTTGATAATAGCTTTATGATATTAGATTGTTATATTGTTTTTAAAAAATTATAGAAGTCTTCAAGGGGAAAGAACTTAACTAAAATCTGAGTCGAATTTTGAATTGATCATCCCTAACAAGAATACTATATTCTTTTTTAGAGACTGTTTGCTGCTAGTATATGATTTAATAACAAAAAACAACAGCTAAGCTTTACTAAAACCAATTGTGCTTCCATAATACTATTTGACCTGGCTGTATCAAAGAGTTCTCATTTAGTCAGCTGCTAGCACAGTATTTAGACAACTTACACATTATCTCAATCCTGTAATCTTTAAATTGCCTGCTGATCCAAAATCAAATCTTATAAGTATTTTGGTTTACTTGTAAATCTCTAAATGCCCCGGATCTAATAATGTGTGCAGAACTAAACAGCCTGGACCCAGCCAAGCACTCTCAGATTGTTCACTTCTCTCAGCAGCTAAACCACTAGATACAAGTTAGTGAAAGAAAAGACTGCATTTTCTAAATTGGTGGCTCTGGTATTTGAAACTTCCTCTAAAACCGCGGTTCTCAACCTGTGGGTCGCGACCCCTTTGGCGGTCAAACGACCCTTTCACAGGGGTCGCCTAAGATCATCCTGCACATCAGATATTTACATTATGATTCATAACAGTAGCAACATTACAGTTATGAAGTAGCAACGAAAATAATTTATGGTTGGATCACAACATGAGGAACTGTATTTAAAGGGCCGGAAGGTTGAGAACCACTGCTCTAAAAACAAAACCTAGGGGCAAAAATAGTAAGAAATGGCGTTCTTTTTTTTTATGATTTTATTGTTCTTCATTAAATTGACCCGACTCAAATTTTAAAATAATTTTATCCTTCTCATGCTTTTTCTCACATGGCTTACATCTACATATATGGAAATATAAGATCCTCAGGGAAGAGGAGTTGGGGAAACCAGAAGCAGAATGGGAGAAAGGTAAACGGACAGGAAGAGGAAGAAGAAAGCTCAATTAGAAAAAATAAATATAATGGGAAAAGAGCAGGAAAAAAAGAAAGAAAAAAGGACAATATAAAATAGAGAAACCAATGCGCTAAGGATAAAATGAGGTGAGTGCAGTACCAAACCAGTGTCTCAAATTCAACTTCCTGTTCTGAGGCCAGAGAGGGAATGCACATATGTAAATGCGAACGGAGTAAAAAAACATCATCCTCTTTTTATAACTTTCCTCTGCCCACACTCAATAGGTAAATGAAAGTAAACATTCCTCTTTAAAAAATAGAAGCAGAGCAAGTTCATTCTCAGCTCAGGGAATGGTGTGGTCAACCGGTCCTCATGTTGGCACCAAAAGAGGAGACACAGGCACCATTCAGCTCTGGCCAATATTGAAAAACAAGCAAACAAACAAAAAAAAACACCTGTTTTTTTAAACAGAAGCTGAAATCCAAATTTAATAATTAATATGAAATACTGACAACTTATTTAAAAAATAATTAAATCTATATGAATACTCTCATCACCCCCTACCGATGCCACAGCCACAGGCTGTGGCTTTGGCCCAGGGGCCAACTGATTATACTTTACTATTAAAAAATTAAGGGGAAGGAAGTGGAATCAATAGTGTTCCTAACTCTACATTTATCTATTCTCAAGGCCCAATGGACCCTGCTGTTGGCTGCGTTTTTCACTAGATGACTTTCCTATCTGTCAGTTTAGTGCGTACTTCTCTATGCATGGTCTATAAGGCACCTCTGTGTTCTCACCCATTTTCTGCTTCTATCAACTCTTTTTAAATAGTGTTCATTATTTTTATTTGTTCTACATTAATTTCTCAATGGGAGCTTCACAGTGTCCAACTCTAGCTTACTTGTCCTCTATTGTCTAGGACCACGCAAGTGAAGCAAGGGAACCAGGCAACGATAGCCTATTTCCAAGGCAATGTCCTGCCAGCAGGGCTGGCTTCACAGCTATGGGGTCACCAGAGGTGAGAGGGCCCCACTCTTAGGAGTCCTGGCGTTTAACTGACTTTCTGTGGCGTCTGTCTTGAAATTATTAATAGTTTTATATTTGAACATGTGCTTGGTAAATGAAGTTCGAGAGGACAATTGATCCGGAGCCCGGGATTTAGGGCCCCTGCACACGTACCATCCTGCTGGCCGCCTCCCAGCACCCCCACACTCTCCACATGGGGCTCTTGGCTGGACTGTCCCGCTCCTGGCACAGGCACAGGATGAGGTCTGTGGACCACAGGGACGGAGTCCGGGCCGCCCCAGGCACCTGTGACGCATGGTGCCAACCTGACGGTGTCCCTGTGCTCGAGGAGCGTGACATTAAATTAAAAAAAAAAAAAAGCACCATGACAATTAAACAGAGACCACAGAAGAAGAAAAATGGGCTTTTTTTTGCCATTTGAACATTGAATGCCAGTTTTATTTTATACCGGGCTCCAAAAATGATGTAGCTGCTTCCAGAGTACTTAATTTCTGCTGAGCCACACTGCCCCTTGCACCCACACTCCTCTTGTGCCTAAAATCCTCAACTTCAAACTAAAAATCCAGGGAAACCTGTGAGTTTCCAAAGTTCAGTTAAGAGAAACGGGAGCCATTTCCCTTTAGAAGCCAGTGTTACTCTGTGCTCCAGTTCTGAAAGTGTGAACAGCAAATGCTTGCATAATAGCTATCACATTTGTTTTTAACCACATCTGCTTACTCACTTTAGTGTCTTCACACAAATAGTGTGTCTAAGGTAGAGCCGTCAAGTACTCAGACAAGCCTCATTCAAATTCCATTTCTGCCACTTGCTAAAAGGGGACCTTGGGCAAGTTACTTAAGGCTTCTCAGCCAATTTCACTCTTCTGTAAAACAATTATAACAAGGGACTTGCAGAGCTGTTCAGGTTAAATGGTGCAATATGAAACAAATACAGAATATAATGCTTACCATTCAGACACACTCATAAAAACACGCATATACAATTTAAAAACACTTTATATTTTTAATCTTTCAGTGTATACAGGGCAAACTCATTTTGCATCAAATACAAAAAAAAAACAAACAACAACAACAAAAAAAACTTAGCCCTGGCTAGGTAGCTAGCTCAGTTGGTTAGAGCATCATCCCAATACATCAAGGTTATGGGTTTGATTCCTTGTCAGGACATATACAAGAATGCACCAATGGATGCATAAGTAAGTGGCACAATAAATCAATCTTTTTGTCTCTTTATCTCCCTTCTTTTCTCTAATATCAACAAATAAAAAATACAAAGAATCCATAATTACAGTTGAAATGACCAGAAGTCATTAAAAAAGCATTTCTAAGTCTGTGTCCACTGATTCCAGATGAACCCACCAATTGTTACATGTATAAGAGATGGCAAAGATGTTTTTCATTGGCAAGCCTAAGGTTAATCCAATGGCTTTGGAACCTCTGAGCCCCAAGCAAAGTGTCCAGTCTTTCATATGCTGTGCTGAGCCGGCTCAGCCAAGGGTGAGGGCGGCGAATGGATGAAGAAATGACAGAGGCTTAACCCTACAATACGCCAAGTATTTTTTTCTTAGATATTCAGAAATTTCCTTAATTGCTTTGATATATGAGAGTGTGGTTCTTTAATAGTATTAGAGTAGTGACTAATATCTGTTATCATGCACAATTAGCAAATGTATGAACCTGGATATTTTTTCACTTCTGTTATGTGGTAAAAATATTTGAGAAATTACACAGTTTAAAATACAATAAAATTAAATTCCAAATAAGGTTGGAATTTATTTCTTATTAGGTTTCTTTACATTGACTCTGAAAAATTATGGAGGGTATTAATAGATGCAGCAACTAATTTGTTTGGCCTTCTGGTAGAAATTTACAACTTAGATCAGAGTTGTGGAAAAACAATTTGTGCAGAGACTAATTTTACTTGTATTAAATTTTTGTGATCCTCCTTTCAAGATCATGAAATTGGCATCTTAGGCTTAAATAACACCTATTTCACTTACTAAGAGATATCTTGTAAGTCAATTGATAATAAGTGCAGTACAGTCTATGCACCCACTGAAATTATAGACAGATAAAGTATAGGTACCAAAAGACTTCTGAGGCAGCTAAATAAAAGCAGAACAAATCACATTCTTAGAAATAAGGAAAGCCAAGAGAGAACTTTTAATTACTTTCTCATGAACTTGTGAAAAACTATTTAATAAATAGAGAACAGAGCTTAATTTGGAAAGATGGTCAAAACGGCTTTAATATATTCAGTATTTGCCTGTGATTACGTTAACTAAATTACATCTTAGGAAAGAAACTAATGTGATAAAGATAACTGGGTTTTAATTACCAAAATTATTAGAAATAATTATTTGGTTTGTGAAAAACTGGAAATAAATGGTAAAAGTTTATGAATTTATAAAAACATTTTCCAAATGATCTACAGTATCTATGGAAAGAGAGTTAACACCGTGAAATGAAATGCACAAATGTGAAACAAGTTTAAATCGTTGTTGAAATTGTAGGCACCAAAGTAGTAGTTGGAATTAATTCCGGTTGAAATAACTAAATGAATCGCTTCTGCTTCAATGAATTAAACCAAACCACATTTGCTCTAATTTAGACCTATATTCTTTTGTTCTCTGTTCAATGGAAATGGGCAAATATTTCCATTGTTATTTCAGGAGAGCAATAAACCCACCCTCAGCTTTCTCACATATTTTCTATCTTTTGGTCTCCTTCACTATGCACCGTCTTGTACAGCTCATTAAAAGTTTAGCTCTATAGAATGAAGTTTGTAGGATGTTTTACCAGCATAGAATGGAATAGGTAAAAATAGGAAGACAAAGAGAGGGAGATAAGAAATAGAGTAAAAAATACCATTGAAAATTACAGGTGGAATCAATGAAAAATATTCAATCTAAAAATTATTTGATCTCTATTATGTGAAGCCCATTGTGTTTGAATTCACAAAATCTTCTAAGATCTGTTTGATTCAAAAAATAAGAAAAAGTATAGTTATTTTACTTCCCTTTCAGGGCTTTGGTAAAGAGAATTAATGAAGCCCTTAACAAAAAAGTTTTTTTCTTTTCTCTTTTCTCCCATCTGCAGCATGTACCATCCAATAATGGTGTGATATCTTTGGGAATTATAAAGTAAATATTCAACAGAGATATGGTGAGATTTACTTTGGGAAGTTTGAGAAAGATAAAGTGTGTCTTCTAGAATCCATCCTAGTTAAGAAGAGGCAACTTAAAAATCATATTTAAGAAGGCAATTTTTAAACATACCAATAAAAATGTAAGCCTGATAATTATTTTTATTTTAAAAAATATATGTTTTATTAATTTCAGAGAGGAAGGAAGAGGGAGAGAGAGATAGAAACATCAATGATGAGAGAGAATCACTGATTAGTTGCCTCCTACAAGCTCCCCACTGGGGGTCGAGACCGCAACCTGGGCATGTGCCCTTGACCAGAATCGAGCCTGGGACCTTTTAGTCCACAGGTCAACGCTCAATCGACTGAGCCAAACTGGCTAGGGCTAAGCATGATAATTATTGATAGCACTTTTTAAAAAGCAATTAATAAAGAAGACTGGAAACTCTTAAAATTTTTTGAGTTGACATTAAAAGATACATTTTAAAAAGTTTGACCTGGCTGGGTAGCTCAATTGGTTAGAGTGTCATCCTGACACACCAAGATTGAGGGTTCCGTCTCTGGTTGTGGAACATACAAAAAGCAAGCAGTTAATGCATAAATAATTGGAACAACAAGTCAATGTTTCACTTTCTCTCCCTTTCTCTCCCTCTCTCTCTCTCTCTCAAATTAAATTAAGTTAAATTAAAAAATTATGACACCATTTACCAGACTCCACTTACAATAGCGACAATAAAGTTATAAAGTATCCATGAGTTAATTAACAAAGAGAGGTAAGACTTGTGTGCAGATGATTATTAAATATTACTGAAAGGAATTATAAAAGATCTAAATACAAATTTTAAAATCCCATTTTCACATGATTAGAAATGTACAATATTACAAAGATGTCTATTCATCTGAATTTGATTTATAGAGTCAATGCAATTCCAATCAAATACAATCATTTCATTGAACATGAAAATATGATATAAAAATTCGAGAAATGCAAATTAAAACCACAATAAGATACCATTATTGTATTAGTCAGCTTGGACTTCCATAACAAAATACCTTGGACTAGGTGGTTTAACCAATAGATATTTATTTTTTCACATTTCTGGAGGCAAGAAGGCCAATATCAAGGTGCTAGCATGGTTGGCTCCACATGGGAACTCTTTCTAGCTTGTAGATGGGCACCTTTTTTTCTGTGTCCTCACAGGAAAAGAAAAAAAACAGGTTGAAAGCTCTCTAGTATAATGCCATCAGGAGAGCTCATCTAAAACTAATTATTTCCCAAAGGTCCTATCTCCAAATAACATACATTGGAGGTTAGGGTTTCAACATATGAATTTTGAGGGGACACGTAGCAATTTCATAGTTATTCAAACATCTAAATTTGAAAAGAAAGACCATATTGAAGGACTGCTGTATGACATTGTGTTTATATATTTTTTAAAATATATTTTATTGATTTTTTACAGAGAGGAAGGGAGAGGGATAGAGAGTTAGAAACATCGATGAGAGAGAAACATCAATCAGCTGCCTCCTGCACACCCCCGACTGGGGATGTGCCCGCAACCCAGGTACATGCCCTTGACCGGAATCGAACCTAGGACCTTTCAGTCTGCAGGCTGACGCTCTATCCACTGAGCCAAACCGGTTTCAGCAGTTGTGTTTATAATTTACAATACTGTATCATTCACTTAAAAATGTGTTAAAAGGGTAGACCTCATCATATGTGTTTTTTAAGCACACAAAAATAAAAATGGAAAAGAAAAATAAATCTCAGGTTTCTGGTGAGGTTGTGGAGAAACTGTAAGAGCTAAATAGTTTGTGCGACTACTCTGAAGTTTCTGAAATTTTAAAAATATACCTGTTTTTTAATCCAGCTATTCTATTCCTAGAAGTTTATGTAAGAGAAATGAAAGTATATGTCTGTACAAAGGTAGGTGCATCAATGTACCTATCTTTATTTAAAATAGCCAAAGACTTCAAATAACCCCAATGTCCACCAAGAGGTGAATAGATGATCAAAATGCATTATGCCCATGCAATCAAATATTACTAAGCAATAAAGAATGAGCTATTAGACAAAGAAGATTCATGACTGTGATACCTCAAGAATGAGAAACAAATTAGCTGACTCGTATGCATGTTGAGGATTTCTGCCTGGATGTCAAGCAAGGATTGAACATAAGGAAAAGAGGTCAAAAGTGAAGTATAAGAGCCATGCTAATCTGAGAAAATGGAAATCAGAATTCAGGGAAGCTCAAAATAGATCATCATATAAAAAAAAGATCAATACAGTTAAAGAGCTCAAGAAAGAAATGTGCACTTGAGTCTGCGTAAGTACTGAGTGGCCGAAGCTCAGGGTGTGACATCACAAGAAGAGATAAAGTACAACTACAGCAGAAAGAGCTACAACTGGGGCAATAAACGCGATACCTCTCTTGGGTGACACAGGACTGGGAGGGGCTTGGCGTGTAAACAACCCTGGGAGAAAGATTTCCTGATTATGAGAACATTCAATAAAGATATCAGGAAGATTAAACCTTAAGAAAAGGATGACACTGGCCTTAAAATAAAGGCCATGGTATAACTAGCGATTTTTAAAAGCAAGCCTTAAAAAATGATTTAGAAATAACTGCCTGACAAAACTAATTCAAACAACTTTTTTAAAAGGAAAACAAAAGTCAGAGATTCGCAATGTGTATCAAGCAAGCATGTAATTTAGAAGAATCAGGAACATATGACTCAAAACACAAGAAAAATCAGTTATCAGAGCCAGAGCACAAAATGACAGGAATAAGAGATTTAACATTCTATAAATTATATAAACTGGATGGATTTCACGTAAGATTTGACACTGGATATGAGAAAATAAGTGCATAAAAATTGAAATGATCCCAGCTGAAAAAAAATAGTTAAAATAAAACAATATACATTGACCTATGGGATAACATCCAGCCGTCTACCATCTAATAGCAAGGGAGAAGAATAAAAAATAATGCTTTTCCAAGTTTGACATTCTGTGGTTTAATATGCTTTCACCAGAAAGATTTTCAAAGAACTGTTATTAGATGCCAAGACAAAATTATTTAAAAATAATAATGTTTAAGTTCATTTTGTCATGAGAGATCTCACAATTCTCTTCTTCCTTCTCCATGTACATATTATGTTAAAATCACTTCAGCTTTTTGAAATAAAACAACAAATCTAACTTAACTCAAAGCAAAATAAAGCCTTATATTAAATTTCTCTGTAGATAGCATTGGTGAAAACTTCAAGAAATCAAAGGAAAAAGAAGATAGATGTACATAAACAAGTTATGAAGGAGAAATTGGTTCTGTGAGGATAGATTTATTTGGTTTATTTTTTTCTGTATGATATAAAATACATAATGTATTTTATGAAGATTTTCTTGTCACCCATACTCAGTTCAAATTTACACCTCAGAGAAAGAGACACAGTTGATTCTTTCTGGTTAGCCTACATTTTCCCCCCAACACTTTTTACAGAACTGTAATAATAGTACTAAACAGCACTGCCTATGCTTGAGGGAGCAGGCATAGTACAGCTGGGTGGCCCATGACTTGCCCTGATGTCTAACAACATCTGGAATGCATGCTGGCCCCCTAGAAGGGATGGTTCTAACCCATTTTATTCTTCCACCACTATAGTTGTTGAAACACTCTTCTTCATATTGAGTCTAATATGTAAATTATGTGTATACATTTCCTTTCACATATTATGGTATTTACTATATAGTTGGATTAGGAAAGAGTTTCCAGATTTAAGCCAATACTACCACCACCAACAAAAAAATCATTGACTAATATAATATATATAAGACAATACATTTTCTCTTAGCATCCACCCACATCCTGATAGCATATCTTCTTCATCAGTGCTCCAAACTTCCACTTTACATTCATTTTTCAGAATAATTCCAGGTTCCTGTTATAAATGGTATTTATGCTGTTGTTTATCACTCTCAAGAAATGAGACTGCCAGTTTTACCTCTGACCTTTACCCCATGGTCTTACACCTTAGTCATAAAGTGTTAGTTAGTGATCAAGACATGTTTCCCATATACTTTTCCCATTTTTCCTGAGATTTCAACTTCTATCACCTGACCCATTTTTCACGATGCAACAAATCCTAGTATTTTTATGAAACTCGGGTTAAATGTTTTCTGTAAGAAAGCATTTTTTTTTATCCACCACAGACATAACTTACTATGTTTGTGCTACCACTGAAGCCTACACAGATATCTAGTAAGGAAGAGCTTATTACAATAGACCCCTCCATGGCCTTCCATCTCCTCCAAATACCAAATCATTCACCACATTCTGATTGTACATTTCTGCTTCATAATTTCTTCCCATTGCTTTTAAGATAAAATAAAAAATATTTAGCCCATTTAGCATGGGTTATGATGCTATTCTTGATCCGTCCCAGATTATAACTTTAACTTTATTTCCTATAGTCACTAGCCTGACATTTAGCTGTTAGTAAATTTCTTTTTTTATTTTTTCCCTCTTATTGGATTTATTGGGGTGATACCAGTTAACAAAATTATACAGGTTTCTGGTGAATAGTTTTATAACACATCATCTGTATACTGTATTCTGTGTTTACCACCCCGAGTCAAGTCTCCATCCATCACTATTGAATTTCTTAATATTGCAAATAATTCTAAACTCTCATATTCCCCCACAACCTGCCAATATTTTCCACTTAGTCTCTCAGAGAGGCAGTGGATGATGATTTTTTCATCTTATTTAGATCTAAGCTCAAATATTATCTCTTCAGAGAAGTGTTTATTGACTCCTCTATAAAATGGCTTTCCCCATAGCGCGTGTCCCTTAGCTATTCATTTAATCTCTTAGCACAGTTGCAATCCCAAATGGTAATGCTGTTTTGTTGTTTTATCTTCTTCCATTATAAAACAAATTTAATGATAGGGATTTTTTTTTCTTGTTCTCTGCTTTATTACAAACTCCTAATGAACTGTGTGTTGTCTTTTTAAATGAGTGAATGAATAAATGTTTATTTAGTAAGTGAATGAATGTTCTATTAGTTTCCTAGGAAGCTCACTACTGTGTCAACATCTTGTACATCTTTGATTTACATCAGGTATCTGAAAATTAAAAGAAACTCAGTGGTCACCTCTCTTAAAATGCTTAATATTCTATATACAATGAGGAATACATTTCAAAACAAAATGATCTATTCTAATTTAAAAAATAGCATTTTAATTTCCATAAAATAGCAAGAACATAAAATCACAATATGTTGAGTGAAGTTAGTTTTTGGAAAACCTGCTGCATAGTCTGTATTGATTCTCTTTTGGCCATAGAACACTGTACCCTGCAGCTCTGTGCTGGGAACCTCTGACCCAGCACACCCTCCTGTCACTGCAAGTTCTCTTTAATCACACCTTCTTCTAAATGCCCTTACATAAGAAGGAGCCTCTTTCCCTCACCTGCTGCTTGCTAGAAAAACTAATCTGATAGTCCTATTTGAGCAAAAATGTTGATAATAATGGCTTAATTCATCCTTTTCAGAGGTTTGTTTTTTTCTAAAACAACTTAACCCAAAGAATTGAGTATATTATTCAAAACTTTGGTTAAAATTCTAGTAAGGATATATGTTACCTTTTAGCTCCTCTGGTTATACCACATAAAAAAATTCTTTGCATAAAGATGATCTAGATTAGCCAAACATTTTACTAAGAGATGTTTCCTTTTAATACTATTAACTTATTAATAGGTAATTTTTTCATGGCAATAATTCTATATAATAAAGAGGTAATATGCAAATTGGGCATCACTCTAACACACAAGATGGCCGCCCCCATGTGGTCAAAGATGGCCGGAAGGGTAAGGCAGTTGGGGGGGGAACAGGTCTGCAGGGGAAGGCAGTTGGGGGCAACCAGGCCTGCAGGGGAGGGCAGTTGGGAGCAGCCAGGCCTATAGGGGACGGCAGTTGGGAGCAACCAGGTCTGCAGGGGAGGGCAGTTGGGGGCAACCAGGCTGTCAGGGGAGGGCAGTTAGGGGTGACCAGGACAGCAGGGGAGGGTAGTTAGGGGCAATTGGGCCAGCAGAGAGCACTTAGGCATTGATCAGGCTGGCAGGGGAGTGGTTAGGGGGTGATCAGGCTGGCAGGCAGAAGCAGTTGGGAGCCATCAGTCCTGGATTGTTAGAGGGATCCCAGATTGGAGAGGTTGCAGGATAGGCTGAGGGACACACATACCCCCATGCACAAATTTTGTGCACCAGGCCTTTAGTAGTAATAATAATCATAATCATCATCATCATAATAATAAATAAAATTTGTTTGGAACTTTGCATGCACAAAACTGTACTTTCCAAACATATCTCGTTTTGCCTGTACAGCAGTACTATAGGAAATAACTTATCCCAGATTTACAGATAGAAAAATAGGCTTTAAAATAGGTTAGATAGCATGCCAACGTCTCACTGTTGTTTGGTTGTGAAGCTGGGACTCAAATTTTAATATGTATTATTCCAAAACCTTAACGTTCTATAGCAGTGATGGCGAACCTATGACACGTGTGTCAGAGGTACACATGAACTCATTTTTTTAGTTGATTTTTCTTTGTTAAATGGCATTTAAATATATAAAATAAATATCAAAAATATAAATCTTTGTTTTACTATGGTTGCAAAGAAAAAAAATTTCTATATATGACATGGCACCAGAGTTAAGGTTTTTCAAAATGCTGACATGCCGAGCTCAAAAGGTTCGCAATCACTGTTCTATAGCCTCTCTAAAAAAAAACAAGTTTTATAAATGAGTTATATCTTTTCCTTCAATAAAACTTATGTATAAAAACCTTACAAACATCTTTGAAACGCGGCATAGTCCTTTCTTTGTGAACAATGGAAAACTCATGACATTGTAAAGTGCAACTTATGTTTAGCTCTGATTGTTACCACATCATTTTCCTTACTGGATCAAAATCTACCACCTGCATAATATACATAATTTAATACTCAACAAATAAAATAGGTGAAATCAAGTAGAGGATTCCCAAAGACTAAAAATATTTCCAAATTTAACATTTGAGAAGTTTGTATAAATCTTTTAATAGATATTAAAATGTATATAAATTTTAAAATTATCCCTATATATTTTTAAATCTACTGAAAGGTACCATATCTTTTTAATATAAAACTATCCTAAGGTATTAATTCTTTGCTTTTATTTTATAACATTCTCCAAAACCTATATGTGAAAAATTGTTTTAAACATTTGATGACTAATATAAAAAGATAAAATGTGATAGTTTTTATTATAAAATACAAAGTCATTTCAGTTTCATCAGCAAAAATTATAAATTAAGGTTTTGCCTACTTACATGGGTCATTTCATTTTCTTAAAATATGATTTGATTCTGATTTAAGTACATTTTCATTGCTACAGAGCTCAATTATTCAACATTTCGCAATCAAATAACTAACAACAAATTTGCAAACCTAGTAATCTAAAGTATGTTTTAAATACTATAAAAACTTGTATCTAAAATATACTATTTATATTTTTGTCCTTCTGTTATCATAGGTAGCTAGATATTAATAAAGATAGGGAGCTAAATGAATCAGACATTATTAAGCATAATAAACTAGGGAGCCGAATCAGATAGTAAGCCTGTTTGGCTAGGAAGTTGCAGAATTCACAGGTGCCTGAAGGAATGGCAACATAGTGTTAATCCCTTTCCCATGTAGGGAGGAAGGACCAGTGTTCCAATATCCCTGGGATACATCCAGTCCATTCGCCCAGACAGTGGGGGTGAGGAATAAATAATAAAGGGGAGATTCTTCTTCTGGGCGCATGCCCTCTAGAATCCAAGAAAGGCCAGGGGGAGGTGCTTCCACTCTGAGGCATGTGCAGTGGCTACCATCAAGGCCTGTCTGTCTGGCCTAGGAAAGGACTGGATTGGATAAAGGACACAGGACATCAGGAGAGCTGAGATATGGATTGCGTAGGAGGAGCGACCAGCAGAAGCCCACAAAAGATTAGAAAGTTGATTGGTTAGTAAACAACACTAGATAAATGTTTTAATAAAATGCTGGAAATGGCATTTATAAAGTATACTTCTTTATTCAAGTACCATTGTGTTCTTTAAATAATATTCTTAAATTGCATTTTACTTTCAGACAGCTGCTTATGTGTTTCTCTATTTTAAACCACTGGTTAGACATTGGACTCACGTAGTTGCTATTCCCTGGCTAGAGTCATAATCTGATCGATAGCTTTTTTCTTTTCCTTATTTTTCTAACAGATGAAAACAAGATTAGTTTTATATTCAATTTGTTTAGGAAAAATGGAATTTAGAAGTTCCTTTACAATTATTTTATTAAAGCTCTTGCTGTTTGAGCCATCACTAATGGAAGTTTGTTGGAATTCAGTGGAAGTGATCAACAGGAAGGCCACGTCAGCTGCTTTGACTTGCACAGAGGAAGTGTATTCCTCCAGACACTACCTCCTGTTATTTTTGGTAGCTCAGGACTATGTTTATATATGAGTCGTAGAATGGTGCATTTTTTAAATTGTAAAATGTTAGTAGCATGAGATAAGGTGCTTTAAATATAGATTATAAACATATCAGTTTCAAATTTATTATGACTCTGTTTCTATGTACATAATAAAGCTTATTACTAGGGAAGGGGGGTTTAATTCCACATTTTATTTAATATACAAGTAATTATTTAAAGGATTATAAACTCATCACAGATATTGCTCATTTTTATTGGCTTTGCATCAGAGTTTAAAATGCTATTGTAAAATTTAGCAACATATAAGAGTCCATTAGTAGTATAATTTTAAAGAGATCTAAAAAACATGACAAAGCCTACAAAAATATTCTCATGAAAGTTGTCTTTTAACTATTTATAAAACAAAAAGAGGAAAGGGATTCATAGAATTTTTAAATATCTTGATGAAATCATACATAAAATGAAGTTGTCTATAAAAATAAAGATAAATATTTAGAAAAATAACCATACTAATGGATTTATCTCTTTCTTTCATTATAAATCAAACCTTCAAAATTTCTATTTTTTTAGGAAATGCAATTATAGATTTAGATAGAGATAACAAGAGATGAAAATGTTGGTTTATAGATGTTTTCATTAAATAAAATTATTAAGAATAAATGTCTGACAAAGTTCTTGATAAATAAGCTCTTTCTCAGGTCCCCTTTTTTTCTATTATCCTAAATGGCTCCCATTCCTTTTTTCATAGAATTCAAACAAAAATATTTATAAAAATACATAGTATTCTGTCTTTTTTAACCCATATTTATTATTTATTATTTATTTTAATTTCTAGTGCATTCTTTTAACTTTCCAGAATTCTGTTTTGAAATGTGCCCCTACCAGTGTGGCTCAGTTGGTTGAGAGTCATCCTGTGTGTGCACCAAGAGTTTGCCGGTTCAATTCCTTGTCAGGGAACATGCCCAGGTTGTGGGTTCAATCCCAGGTCAGGGTGCAAAGGGAGGTAATTGGTCAATGTTTCTCTCTCACATTGATGTTTCTCTGAATCTCTCTGCCTCCCTCTTAAATAGCACATCTGTCGAAGATGCTTGATCAAAGATGTTTGATGTAGCAATGTGTCTGGTGACAGCAAAATGATCCCCCACGAAAGCAGCTGGCTTCACAGCTCAGGTGATTACCTTGAACCATCCAGGCCAAATCAGTACGGATATGTACTTGTGTTTCTGTGTTGGATTGCCACATAGCTCACCTTGTTTGCAAATTAAAGAAAAAAAAACAGACAATGTTAGTATGTATTATGGAAAACTAGAATAAACTAAGGGGATTAAAAGTGGAAGAATCTGAAATTTCTATTTTAATAGGTGGTCTGGGTGATCTTCACTATCATTTAAGCAATGGTTTTAACAATGTAAGGAGGTTAACCATGCAGATATTGAATAAACTGCATGAGATAGAGGGAACAGCTTTCAACAACAGCATTAAGACAGATGGAAACTACATGACAATGTAAATGAACAAACAAACTGAAACAGACTCATAGAAACAGTGAATAGACTGATGGTTGCCAAAGAGGAGGGGTTTCGGGACTGGCTGAAAAAGGTAAAGGAATTGAGAAATACAGATTGGTAGTTAAAAATCTTTAAGGATATAAAGTAGAGCATCGGAGATATAGTCAGTAGTCCTATATTACAAAAAGCCTGTGGTTGTGACACTCTAACGCGGAATTATCAAACAACCAATCAGAGCCGCATGGCGGAGACAGGGCCCGTGGCTCCGTGTGGCAAGGCCTGGCTCTGTGCTGCATGGCCTGGGGTCCCACCAGCACAGCGGATCTGGGTCTTGCACGATTTTGCACACTGGGCCTCTAGTACTGTAATAAGTGCATATGGTGCCAGTTGGGTATTTGAAATATCAAAGGAACACTTTGTAAAGTATATGATTGTGTAAACAATATACTGTATATCTGAAAAAAATTCAAAATAATGTTGAATATAAACTCTAATGGAAAAAAAATTAAATCTTATTTAAAATAAAGACAGATGGAAACCTGTATATGGAATTTGTATTCGGTTCTATAGCTGCTATAAAATTGGAACACATTTAGTTTAATACAACACAGATGTATTATCTTAAAGATTTAAATGCTAGAAATCTAACATATATTCACTACTTTGAAATCAATGGTCAGCAGGGTTGTGCTCCCTCTGGTAGTTCTAGGGGAAAATCTGTTTCATTGCCTTTTCCAGCTTTTAGAGCAGTGGTTCTCAACCTTCTGGCCCTTTAAATACAGTTCCTCATCTTGTGACCCAACCATAAAATTATTTTCGTTGCTACTTCATAACTGTAATGTTGCTACTGTTATGAATTGTAATGTAAATATCTGAGATAAAGGATGGTCTTAGGCGACCCCTGTGAAAGGGTCGTTCGACAGCCAACTGGGTCGCGATCCACGGGTTGAGAACCGCTGTTCTAGAGCCATATTCTTTGCATTCCTTGGATTATATGGCACCTTCCAAGTCTACATTTTACTTCAGTCTTCACATTACTTTCTGTCAATTTTCCTTTTATAAGGACTCTTGGGATTAAATTTTAAACCCATTCAAATAATCCAGGATAATCATCCATTTCAGGATGCTTAATCTAATCTCATCTACACAATCCATTTTGTTATACAAAGTAACCAGGATTCAGGGGTATGACTTGCATGTCTTTGAGGATCATTATTCAACCTACTGCAATAACCATGAAGATCAGGAATGCTAACAATGAAGATCAAAGTCAAGCAATGGTGAGTATGAAAAAGACATTATTTCATGGGCCTAAGTAATAGATTTAACATCATCTTTATACCAAGATCTCTAGGTAAATATTTCAGTATACTTTTGAAAATTTTCTGTATTTATTTTATGCACATGCATCATATATATATATACTAGAGGCCCTGTGCATGAAATTCATGCACTCAGGGGTGTGTGGGGGAGGTCCTCAGGGCAGCCTGTGCCCTCTCCCAGTCCACAAGCCCTCAATGGATGTCCAACTGATGGCTTAGGCCCACTCCCCATGGGAGAGGCTCCTGCCACCACTGCTGCACTTGCCAGAAGTGAGCCCAGCTCAGTGCTTTTGGCTGAGCAGTATTCCCCCTGTGGGAGTGCACTGACCACCAGGGACAGTTCCTGCGCTGTGCATCTGCCCCCTGGTGGTCAGTGCATGTCATAGTGATCGGTTGTTCTGCTGCTAGGTTGATTTGCATATTAGCCTTTTATTATATAAGATATATATATATATACTAGAGGCCCGGTGCACAAAAATTTTGTGCACTCGGGGGGGAAGGGGGGGTCCCTCAGTGTGGCCTGTGCCCTCTCGCAGTCTGGGACCCCTCGGGAGATAACGATCTGCTGGCTTAGGCCTGCTCCCGGGTGGCAGAGGGCAGGCCCAATCCCTAGGTGCAGCCCCTGGTCGGGCTCAGAGCAGGGCTGATTGGGGAGTTGGGGCGCCGTCCCCTGTCATGCACTGAGCAGGGCAGATTGGGAGGTTGTGATGCCACCCTCAGTCACGCTCAGATTAGGGCTGATTGGGGGGTTGGGGCACCTCCCCCTATCACACTCAAGGCAGGGTCAATGGGGAGGTTGCGGCACCACTCCCTGTGATGCACAGAGCAGGGCCAATCAGGGGGTTGGGGCACTGCCCCCTGTCACTCACAGAGCAGGGCCAATCAGGGGGTTGGGATGCCACACCCTGTCACACTCAGGGCAGGGCCGATGGGGAGGTTATGGCTCTACCCTGTCACACACAGAGCAGGGCCCGTGGAGGGGGGGGGTTGGGGTGCCACCCCCTGTCACACACAGAGCCGCAGGGCGATCAGGGGGTTTGGGCGCTGTACCCTGTCATGCTGATCCGGTGCCAGGAGACCTCTCGGCTCCTCTGATCCCGGTGCTGGGAGGCATATTACCCTTTTACTATATAGGATAGAGGCCTGGGGGCCGGCTGGTTTGCCCTGAAGGGTGTCCTGGGTCAGGGTGGGGGTCCCCACTGGGGTGCCTGGCCAGCCTGGATGAGGGGATGATGGCTGTTTGCAGCTGGTCACACACCCTTCAGGGTGGGGGTCCCCACTGGGGTGCCTGGCCTGTCTGGGTGAGGGGCTGAGGGCTGCTTTCAGGCTGGTGGTTTTGACTGAAGCTCCCAACCACTCCTTTTTTTCTTTTTTTTATTTTATTCTGGGCCAGCTTTAGCTCTGGCTCTAGCTCTGAGGCTTCCACTGCTGGTTTGTTTGCCGTTCTATAACCGAAACAATGTATAACTTCAGCTCTGAGATCCCAGCCGGCTATATTTGTTACAAAGTTTCAAACTGCCAGCTCAGAGGCCTGCAAGGCAGGTGGGGAACGTTGGAGTCTGCAGTCACGGGAGCAAGCAAGCCTCATGTTCGCTTCCAGCTGCCTGGCTGCCGGCCGCCATCTTGGCTGACAGTTAATTTGCATAAGGATACGCTGATTGGCCAATGGGAAGGGTAGCAGTCGTACGCCAATTACCATTTATCTCTTTTATTAGTGTAGATATATATGGAGTATAAATGTAATGTCTATGGACACATTACAAAAATATTAAAGCCACCACTATGTGCTAAAAATTTATAGTTGTCCTATATAATAAAAGGCTAATATGCAAATCAACCGAGTGGCAGAACGACCAGTCACTATGAAGTGCACTGACCACCAAGGGGAAGATGCTCAATGTAGGAGCTGGGCTCACAGCTTGCGAGTGCAGCAGAAGTGGCAGGAGCGTCTCCCACCTCAGCGACAGCACTAAGGTCGACCAGCCCTGCTTACACCCGCTGCTGGCACAGAGCATCAGTCCTGTTCACTCGGTGCCATCAGTGGGTGTGAACAGCGGCTGCTGGCCCCAATCGCCCCTGAGAGCTTCACCACCTCCCCCTGCTCCTGAGGGCAATCAGGGCCAGCAGCCGCAGCTCACACTGGCTGCTGGTGCCCGCGCCAATAGCTCTGTGCTGTCAGCGCATGGGAGTGGTGGCAGCAGGAGTGGGGCTAGGTGGGGGCATGGAGGATGGGCCAAGAACTACCCCTGTGCCCACTGCAGCCTCTCAACCCCAGGTTCCTTTAGTTTATTATAGTTGGGTCACGATTTCAATTTGTTCAATAATGTGACATTGTTTCCATATTGATGCAATTCCTTTTCTCTGTAAATCCTTCAGTGCCTTCTTTCTTCATGCATTCTTTGCCCTTATGCTGGCCTTTTTTAGAGTTGCAAAATGCTACAAGTATCTACATATTTTATTGTCCTTGTCAAGTGTGGGCAAGAATGTGTCTCTTCCACCAACAAGAAAAATAAGGATAGCTAGGATAGCTATTCATTTGATTGGATAGTCCCTGAACAAATCACAAATTTATACAAACTTGGGTTTTAAAGTTTTTAGTCAAAACCTGTTTACTGATTGAGATGGTAAATATGCATTATCTATCAGTACAGAGAAAGGTTCAGATTTTATCATTAGACTCTCAACCAAACTTCGTGACTTTGGGCAAGTCACTTTACCTATTTCTCTGAAATAATGATAGTAGCATCCTCAAAAGTATATTATACAATCTTTATGCCACTAAGATAAAATAATATAGATAGTCATGATTTTCTAATAGGTAATTTGACTTTTAATCAACTTAAAAACACTGCTTTTTCTAATACACTACAGGCCTGGTGCATGAAATTTGTGCACAGGGGAAGGGTCCCTCAGCCTGGCATGCATTCTCTCCAATCTGGGACCCCTTGGACATCCCTCTTGCAATCTAGGACTACTGGCTCCTAACTGCTTGCCTGCCTGCCTGATTGCCCCTAACTGCCTCTGCTTGTTTGCCTGATTGCCCCCTAACTGGTCCCCTGCTGGCCTGGACCCCCCTAACTACCCCACTGCTGGCCTGTTTGCTCACCAACTACCCCCTGCTGGCCTGGTTGCCCCCTAACTGTCCAGAAGGAAGTCAGATGTCCGGAAGATGTCCAGTTGAACTGGTATAATTAGCATATTACCCTTTTATTAATGTAGATACTTTGATTTAGTTAATTTCTTCTATTAAATAATAAAGACATAGATTCTAAGATAACCATAATTTAAGAATATGAAAGCTCTAGCCAGTTAGCCTCAGTGGATAGAGCATTGCCTGCAGACTGAAGGGTCCCAGGTTTGATTCCTGTTAAGGGCACATACCTTCGTTGCAGGTTCCTGGACCTGTTCAGGGGCATGTGGGAGGCAACCAATCGATTTGTCTCTCTTACATCAGTGTTTCTCTCTGTCTCTCCCTCTCACTTCCAGTCTCTCTAAAAATCAATGGAAAAAAATATCCTTGGGTGAGGATTTTAAAAAAAGAATATGAAAAATTTGAACAGTTGACTGTTTTTTTAATTTTAAAAAAGAAATATCTAATTTTTAATCCTCACCAGAAAACATGCATAGAGAGAGCAAGAGAGAGGAGGGAGAGAGAGAAACAATGTAAGAGAGAAACATTGATCGGCTGCCTTCTCTGTACAAGCCCCAATCGGGAATCAAACCTGCAAACTTTTGGTGCATAGGATGATGCCCAACCTACTGAGCCACTCTGGTTGAGCTCTGAAATATATTTTAAAATACCAAGTGTTTCTTCAGTTTGAAAACATTCCTAGGAACTATATAAAATAACAATAAGAAAATGCATCTACCCTGGCTGGTTTGGCTCAGTGGATAGAGCGATGGCCTGCAGACTGAAGGGTCCCAGGTTCAATTCCAGCCAAGGGCACATACCTGGGTTTGTAGGTTTTATCCCCAGTGGGGGATATGCAGGAAGCAGCCGATTGATGATTCTCTCTCATCATTGATGTTTCTGTCTCTCTTTCCTTCTCCTTTCCTCTCTGAAATCAATAAAGATATATTAAAAAAAAGAAAATGCATCTTATTGTTATATTGTTTTTTTCCTTTGGTATCAGTGAATGGGAAAATGTAAGAATCTATCCATAATAATAAAAGCATAATATACAAATCGACTAAATGGCCAAACAGCAGAATGATTGTCCAGACGACCATACTATGACACACACTGGCACCAGGCCAGCCAAGGTGAGTGTGATGCAATTGGTTTGGGGGCCCTGCCATTGCCCCATGATCGCACCACAGAGGGAGATCAGGACCACCAGATGGTGGGGAGATCAATCGGGGGGCTCTGTGATCACCCCAAAGAGGGAGGCCGAGTTCACTGATTGGCGGGCTATGGCAGGTAGTCAGGGCCTCCCTCTGCGGGATGATCGATCGCAGAGCCTGGGCAGTGGGAAGGCCCAGGCTACCCAGACAGTGGCGCTGCATCTGGTGAGTGGGTCCTCCCTCTGCGGGGCTATTGATAACGTGTCTCCCACACTGTGAGAGGTTGCAGGCCAAGCTGAGAGATCCCCCTGAGTGTACAAATTTCGTGCACCAGGCCTCTAGTCTATATATATAAAAGCCAGCAACCGAATGCTTTAATGACTGGAACAACAGTTGCTATGATGCTCACTGTGACCAGCGAACCAGCCTGATCAGGGGGTGGGGCCGGCTGGTCAACCTTTTGCAACCCCTCCCCCTGGCTGGCCCACCTCCTGATGACCTCCCCCTACCCCAATAGGGGGTGCAGCTGGCTGGCCAAACACCTGCAGCCCTACCCCCAGCCAGCCCCAACCCCAATGAGTCACCACCACAGATTGGAGGGGCCGCCTCCATCAGCAAGCTCGACCCCCAATTGGCCGACCCCACATCAATAGGGGTGGGGCTGGCCAGCCAACCTTCCCCAGTCCCATTCTGGGGCAGGGCCAGCTGGTCCACTGCCCAAAGCCCCTCCCCATGGCCAGCCACTTCCAATCAATCCCTCTGCCCAATCAGGGACAGGGCCCACCAGCCTATCATCTGCAGCCCCTCCATCCAGCCAGCCCATCCCTGATCAGACCCCAATTGGGCGGGCCCGCCGGCCAACCTCCCATATCCTCCTCCCAACAGGCCTGGCCCCAATCTGCCAATTGATGTCAGGCTGACCGGATGCCACCTGTGAGTGAATTCATGCACTGGGCCTCTAGTCCTATCTAATAATAGACAAAGATGCAAATTGACAATACCTTCGTGACACCCACCACTGGCTAATCAGAGTGATATGCAAATTAACTACCAACAAAGATGGCCACTAATTTGCATATACTGGATGGGAGCGAAGACTGAAGACACCATAAAAGGAAGCCAAGCAACAGAGCCGAGGTAGCAGAAGCAGGCGGGAGAGAAGCAGCAGAGAAAGGCGGGGTAGGAGCGGCAGAGACAGGAGTGAAGCCCTATTCTTGCAGGGATCTTCCTGCAAATGGCATCTAGTCCAATCTATTAATAGACAAACATGGTAATTGACCGTACCTTTGCTACACCTCCCATTGGCTAATCAGTGTGATATGCAAATTAACTGCCAACAAAGATGGCAGTTAATTTGCATATACCACTGGGAGCAAAGACTGAAGACAACGTAGAAGCGAAGTGCTACAGAAGGGAGCATAGTAGAGGTGGCGGAGACAGGAATGAAGCCAAGGATGTGGAGGCCAGAGCAAGGAGGGAAAACCCAGCTGTAGCAGCTGAGAGCAGGAGGGGAAACCCAGCCGCAATGGGGAAACCCAGCCACAGTGGCTGGGAGGGGGAGGGGAAACCAGCTGCAGTGGCTGGGAGCGAGAGGGCAAACCCAGCCAGAGCAACTGGGAGTGGGAGTGAAGCCCGCCTCAGCAGATTTCGTTCCCTTCTCTGCTTCGCTCCAGCCTCAGGAAGCCCTATTCTTGCAGGAATTTTCCTGCAACGGTCCTCTAGTATATATATAAAAGGCTAAGCAACTGGCCGGTAGATATGACATGCACTGACAACCAGGGGACAGACTCTCAAGCCATAGCAACTTTGCAGAGTGCCCTCTCGTACTTCAGGACCCCTTGGGGGATGCTAGACTACAGGTTTTGGCTTGATCCCTGCAGGCCAGGCCAAGGGATCCCCACCTGCTGGAGTGACCCTGCTCACTCTGCAAAAGCCTTTTGAGCCCTGGCATCACCCCAGGTGTGGCCGGCCAGGGATGGACCTGGTGTTGGCTCCACGGTGTGTCCAGCTCTGTCTCGCCCAGTCCTGCCCTACTGGCCACCTTTTACTTTTCTTTCAATGTGCACAAATCTGTGCAACAGGCCTCAAGTAACATATAAGATAATATAACTCGCCTTTCACTCTGAAGTTATATGAATTTAGAATAAGTTTTCATATTCTATACTTTAATGTTATACTTGATATTTGTTCATCTATTAGTGGCTAATTTGATACATTTTTAATATATTCTGTGTTTATTTTCTAAAATAAGATTTAAAAAATTACAATATGAAAAGAACGAATAGAATTTTAAGTTCATAAAGTTATTAAGGCAGTTTTTAATATGCAATAAGCAAATAAAAGGTTAAGTGTGTAAAATAATGATAATACAGTTAATATACTTTTAGAAAAGTATCATATTGTCTTAATAGATGTTGTGGTAAGTCATTACTTAAAGGAATTTCACAGCAATGAAAAGAGCATAACTAAATTAGTATAAAAAAACTAATTCACACTATTTTCTTCTATATTATGTATTAAAATCATCTAACAATAAATATTCACGCTTGATGCTTTCTAACTAGGTAATTTTCCAATAAAATTTTAATGCTTTCCAGAATCCCTCTCATACCATGTTGATAATTGAAATCAAAGATTACCAAAAGCTACTAAATCTTACATACGAGACTAATAAATCAACATAATTTTATTCCCAAGAATCAGTCATGGTTATAAAACATAGAAATCAGCACAAGACGAAATATTGTATTTGCATGCAGATGAAATTAAATATGTTATGTAAACAAAATAAACTGGAAATATTCAACTTCAACTAGTTTTATCCTCTAGTCTATTTATCAATGGAAGCAGAATTTCTTTTAACTTAATGTAATAATGTATATCAAGCATATTGTCACAAACTCATTGATTTTCTCTTAACTAGTAAATTAAATTTCTATTGTTAAAAACAAAATACAGTTTTCTCTTTTAATATTGGTTTCAAATGGCTCCTTTTTTTAGTTATCTATCTCACAAATTTCTGCAGGTGCCCCTGGGAAGCTTAAGAGTGGTAGACGCTTCCATGTGATATGTCTGTATATTAAGAAAACTCATATTGTATTAGGAACCACAAGTGTGCTTAGTTCCATAATGATATTGTTTATACATATACCAGTGGCCCAGTGCACAAAATTTGTGCACATTAAAAGGGAATTAATTAGAGGAAATATTTTAATATTGCTGTTTGCCCTTTCTCTATTCTAGAAATTAGTAAAATGTATATGAAAATAATATATTATTTTATTAATAAACTGGGCGGGAACTCACGCAGGCAGCGCCACATCCCGGGCTGGGGATACAGGCAGGTAGCATCACGTTAGCGCTGGGCAGGCCTGTGCTTGCCTCCACTATGGTCCACCCCCCGGGCCAGGCAGCATAGTGGGCCTGCGTGTGCCTCCACTGGGGGCCACCCTGAGCCAGGCCTCATGGAGGCCCTCCTGTTGATAGCAGTCCCTGCCCACCTGCTCCTGCTGTGCATGCCTCCTGCTGAGCAGACAATTTACATATTCCTCTATTATTACAGTGTCCCAGACAATTTGCATATTCCTCTATTATTATATAGGATATTGATTTTAGAGAAAAAGGGAGCAGGATAGAGAGATAGAAATGTCCATGATGAGAGAGAATCATTGATTGGCTGCCTCCTGCATACAGCACACTGGGTATGTGCACTGAACAGGAATCAAACTCTGCCCTCCTGGTTCATTGGGCCAACATTCAACCACTGAGCCACACCAGCCAGATATGATATTGCTTCTAATACATATTTCCTTATCCTTACATCTCTTTTATCTTTTTTTGTAGGTTTTTGTTACTTATTGATTCAATTTTTTTGCATTTATTATGTTTGATTTTGATATATTTATTTCCTTTTTGGTTTGATGACTTTTAGCTGTAGATATTATTGGTAAACATCTTATTTTAACTCAGAAGTAATTAGAATACAGTTCAAATGTGATACTTTATGAAGTGTGAATTCTAAAAGTAAAATTATATAAAAAACCATTGTTGTTATTGTACCATTTAGAATATTTTAATTCTGTATTAGGAGGTAAAGTTGTAAGAATACAAGTACTTTGGTAACACATCCATAAAGAAACAAGGATTGTTTATTTGTTTGTTTTCCTACCTGTGTAAAGCAAATTAGGAAAATAGTCAATATTTCTTTTCTAGAAACATTTGCTCTCTGCTCCAGATTTATGTCTGAATGCTAACTTGGTTTGTACTATTCTCAAGAGATATGGCTTATTAGAGCACTTGGATAGAAATCTTAGTAATCTAATGACAATTGTTTTTCCCAGAGAACTGCTCTCTAATGATTTTTATTCAACCATGCAGTATTAAAATGACATGTTCAGTTTTAAATGAGAGTTTTAAAATTATTTCAGCTATTGTAATACCTATTATAAAATAAGTGTCCATTATTCTGACCTATAGCAGGTGTATAGAAGCAAATCAATTATTTTAATATAAATGTTGCCTAGTTCACTGATGTTTTACACAGCACGGATAATATTGGAAGCTGCCAGATCAATATCATGTGTTTATTTGCAGTAGGTAGACATTCAAACACAGGCATTTATGTTGTTGATAGGTTCAAACAAATCTGATTTGGTTATTTCTAACACAGTTTAGTTCAGAGTAATTGCTAATACTGAGGATTATAGAAAGTTGTTTTTCATTCCATTTACTCATGAATTAAACCTCTTCCATGACTTTCCACAAGAAGTTCTCATTAATCATTACATACTTAGAACATACAAATCAAATATTACTTATTTAGAACTTATAGCTTTGTGAATCAGGGTGCAAAAATTCCTTAACCAAATTCACAGATAAATGCACAATGTACAACTGGCAAAGGGTTCCAGTTCTAACTGTGCAATTAGAAAGACTTGTGTTTCAATCTTGACTTTACTACGTTGACTGAATCGAGGCAAATCTAAACTTCTCTATAGCTCAGTTTATTTATCTGTAAAGTAAGCAGAGTAAAAGGACCTACAGGAGGTCCTGTATTAAAAGCAATACCATTAGTTCCTGACTTAGACCTCTCTATGTGGTCCTTTTAATTTCATTATCATCAAGGAGCAATCCTTTTTTGTTTGTTTTATTAATCCTCACCTGAGGATATTTTTTCTATGAATTTTTAGAGAGATTACAAGAGATGGAGAGAGAGAGAGTGAGAGAAAGAAACATTAATGTGAGAGAAATACATCAGATTGGATGCCTCCCACAGTCGCCAGGGATTGAACCTGCAACCAAGATATGTGCCCTTGACTAGAATCCAACCTGGCATCTTTCACTCCTCCGACCAACACTCTAGTCTCTGAGTCAAACTGTTTAAGGCCAGAATTGCATTCTTTTTTTTAAAAAAAATTTTTTTATTGCTTAAAGTATTACAAAGGGTATTACATATGTGTCCTTTTTTCCCCCACCCTTGACAATCCCCTGGTCTCCCCTATCCCCCAGTGTCTATGTCCATTGGTTATGCTTATATGCATGCATACAAGTCCTTCAGTTGATCTCTTACCACTCTCCCTCCTGCCCCCCTACCCTCCCCGGCCTTCCCGCTGCAGTTTGACAATCTGTTTGAGGCAGCTCTGCCTCTGTATCTATTATTGTTCAAAAGTTTATAATGGTCTCTATTATCCATGAATGTGTGAGATCATGTGGTATTTTTCCTTCATTGACTGGCTTATTTCACTTAGCATAATGCTCTCCAGTTCCATCCATGCCGTTGCAAATCGTAAGAGTTCCTTCTTTTTTACAGCAGCATAGTATTCCATCGTGTAGATGTACCACAGTTTTCTAATCCATTCATCTACTGATGGGCACTTAGGCTGTTTCCAGATCTTAGCTATGGTGAATTGTGCTCCTATGAACATAGGGGTGCATATATCCTTTCTGATTGGTGTTTCTGGTTTCTTGGGATATATTCCTAGAAGTGGGATCACAGGGTGAAATGGGAGTTCCGTTTTTTGAGGAAACTCCATACTGTCTTCCATAGTGGCTGCACCAGTCTGCATTCCCACCAGCAGTGCACGAGTGTTCCTTTTTCTCCACATCCTCTCCAGCACTTGTCATTTGTTGATTTGTTGATGATAGCCAGTCTGACAGGTGTGAGATGGTACCTCATTGTTGTTTTGATTTGCATCTCTCAGATGATTAGTGACTTTGAGAATGTTTTCATATGTCTCTTGGCTTTCTGAATGTCCTCTTTTGAAAGGTGTCTATTTAGGTCCTTTGCCCATTTTATTATTGGATTGTTTATCTTCCTTTTGTTAAGTTGTATGAGTTCCCTATAAATTTTGGAGATTAGGCCCTTATCAGATATGACGTTGGCAAATATGATTTCCCACGCAGTGGGTTTTCTCGTTGTTTTGTTGATGGTTTCTTTTGCTGTGCAGAAGCTTTTTATTTTGATGAAGTCCCATTTGTTCATTTTCTCTTTAGTTTCAAGTGCCCTAGGAGCTGTATCAGTGAAGAAATTGCTTTGGCATATGTCTGAGATTTTGTTGCCTTTGGATTCCTCTAGAATTTTTATGGTTTCCTGTCATACATTTCAGTCCTTTATCCATTTTGAGTTTATTTTTGTATATGGTGTAAGTTGGTGGTCTAGTTTCATTTTCTTGCATGTATCTGTCCAATTTTCCCAACACCACTTATTGAAGAGACTATCTTGGCTCCATTGAATGTTCTTTCCTCCTTTGTCAAATATTAATTGTGCATATTGGTTCAGGCAGATTTCTGAGTTCTCTATTCTATTCCATTGATCTATATGCCTGTTCTTGTGCCAGTACCAGGCAGTTTTGAGAACAGTGGCTTTGTAATACATCTTGATATCTGGTATTGAGATCCCACCTACTTTCTTCTTTCTCAGGATTGCTGCAGCTATTTGGGGTCTTTTCTTATTCCAAATGATTTTTGGAGAGTTCGTTCTAGATCTGTGAAGTATGCCCTTGGTATTTTGATGGGAAGTGCATTGAATTTAAGGATTGCTTTGGGTAGTATGGACATTTTAAGGATGTTGATTCTACCAATCCATGAACACGGTATGTTCTTCCATCTGTTTATGTCTTCCTCTATCTCTTTTTTCAATGTCCTATAGTTTTCTGAGTAGAGGTCTTTTACCTCTTTAGTTAAGTTTATTCCTAGGTAGCTTAATTTTTTTGGTGCGATGGTAAATGGGATTGTTTTTCTAATCTCTGTTTCTTAAAGTTCACTATTGGTATATAGAAATGCCTCAGATTTCTTGGGGTTAATTTTGTATCCTGCTACATTGCCAAATTCATGTATTAAGTCTAGTAGCTTTTTGATGGAGTCTCTAGGGTTTTGTATGTATAATATCATGTCATCTGCAAATAAGGACAGTTTTACTTCCTCTTTTCCAATTTGGATGCCTTTTATTTCTTCTTCTTGCCTAATTGCAATGGCTAATATTTCCAGTACTATGTTGAACAGGAGTGGTGAGAGTGGGCATCCCTGTCTTGTTCCTGTTTTTAGGGGAAATGGTGTTAGTTTTTGTCCATTGAGTATGATGTTGGCTGTGGGCCTGTCATATATGGCTTTTATTATGTTGAGGTATGATCCTTCTATTCCCACCTTGCTGAGAGTTTTTATCAAAAATGAGTGTTGGATTTTGTCAAATGCTTTTTCTGCATCAATTGATATGACCATGTGGTTTTTTTCTTTCAATTTGTTTATGTGATGTATCACGCTTATTGATTTACAGATATTGTACCATCCTTGCATCCCTGGAATAAATCCTACTTGGTCATGGTGTATGATCCTTCTGATGTACTTCTGGATCCGATTTGCTAAGATTTTGTTGAGGATTTTGGCATCTATGTTCATGAGGGATATTGACCTGTAATTCTCTTTCATTGTGTTGCCTTTACCTGGTTTTGGTATTAGCGTGATGCTGGCTTCATAGAATGAGCTTGGAAGTATTCCTTCCTCGTGAATTTTTTGTAGTAGTCTGAGGAGGATAGGTTTTAGTTCTTCCTTGAATGCTTGGTAAAACTCCCCCGTGAAGCCGTCTGGTCCTGGGCTTTTGTTTGCTGGAAGCTTTTCAATGACTGCTTCAATTTCTTCCATAGTTATTGGCTTATTGAGATTTTTAGATTCTTCCTGATAGAGTTTTGGAATGTTGTATTTTTCTAGGAATTTGTCCATTTCCTCCAGGTTGTCTAGTTTGTTGGAGTAGAGCTGTCCATAGTATTTTTTAACAATCATTTTTATTTCTGTGGGGTCTGTTGTTATTTCGCCTCTATCGTTTCTGACTTTGTTTATTTGGGTCCTATCTCCTTGCTTCTGGGTGAGCCTGGCTAGAGGTTTGTCAATCTTGTTTATCCTTTCAAAGAACCAGCTCTTGGTTACATTGATTTTCTGTATTGTTTTTTTGGTCTCTATGTCATTTATTTCTGCTCTAATCTTTATTATCTCCTTCCTTCTGCTCACTCTGGGGTTTTCTTGTTGCTCTCTTTCTAATTCTTTGAGTTGTCGAGTTAGATGATTTATTACCATTTTGTCTTGTTTTTTGAGATAGGCCTGTAGAGCTATAAACTTCCCTCTCAGGAGTGCTTTCATTGTGTCCCATAGGTTATGGATTGTTGTGTTTTCATTGTCATTAGTGTCCAGGATGTTTTTAATTTCTTCTTTGATCTCATTGGTAACCCAATCAATATTTAATAACATGCTATTCAGCTTCCAAGTGTTTGAGTATTTTGGGTTGATTTATTGAAGTTTATTTCTTATATTATGCCATCGTGGTCTGAGAAGATGCTTTTTATGATTTCAATCTTCTTGAATTTGGGGAGACTTTGCTTGTGACCTAATATGTGGTCTATTTTTGAAACTGTCCCATGAGCACTTGAGTAGAATATATATTCCGTGGCTTTGGGGTGAAGTGTTCTGAAGATGTCTATTAAGTCCATCTGATCTAGTGAGTCTTTTAGGATTGCTATTTCTTTGCTCATTGTTTGTCTAGAGGACTTATCCAGTGATGTCAGTGGTGTATTAAAGTCCCCTACTATGATTGTATTGTTGTCGATCTCTCCTTTGATATCTTCCAGGAGTTTTTTTTATGTATTTGGGTGCTCCTGCATTGGGTGCATATATGTTTACCAGGGTTATATCTTCTTGTTGTATTGATCCCTTTAGTATTATGAAGTGGCCTTCCTTATCTCTGGTTATGGCCTTCACTTTGAGGTCTATTTTGTCCGATATAAGTATTGCTACCCCAGCTTTCTTTTCCTTTCCATTTGCGTGAAAGATATTTTTCCATCCCTTCACTTTCAGTCTGTGTGAGTCCCTTCTAATGAGGTGGGTCTCTTGTAGACAGCAGATGTATGGGTCATGTTTTTTTTATCCATTCAGCCACTCGATGTCTTTTGGTTGGAGCATTTAGTCCATTTACATTTAAAGTTATTATTGAAAGGTACTTGTTTGTAGCCATTTCTTTTTTTGTGTGGCTGTTTTCTTTCTGAGCTTTTTGTTTCTTTTTACACCAGTCCCTTTAGCACTTCTTGCATTGCTGGCTTGGTGGTGATAAACTCCCTTAGCCTTTTTTTGTCTATGAAACTTCTTATTTCCCCTTCAAATTTGAATGATAGCCTTGCTGGATAGAGTATTCTTGGATTCAGTCCTTTGCTTTGCATCTCTTTGTAAATATCCGTCCATTCTTTTCTGGACTGATGTGTTTCTGTTGAGAAATCATTTGATAATCTAATGGGAGATCCTTTTTATGTAACTTTCCGTCTCTCTCTTGCAGCCTGTAAGATTCTCTCTTTGTCCTGAACATTTGCCATGGTAATTATGATGTGTCTTGGTGTGGGTCTTTTCTGGTTCATCTTGTTTGGGACTCTCTGTGCTTGTGTGACTTTTTTCTTCCCCACCTCAGGGAAGTTTTCTGATATTATTTCTTCGAGTAGGTTTTCTAACCCTTGTTCCTCTTTCTGTCGTTCTGGCACCCCTATTATTCATATATTGTTTCGTTTCATGTTGTCCCAAAGCTCCCTTAGGCTCTCCTCCTGTCTTTTAATTTTTTTCTCCAGTTGCAGTACAGTTTGGGAGTGTTTTGCTTCCTTGTCTTCTAATTCACTAATTCGGTCCTCCGCTTCTCCTAGTCTACTGTTGATGTATTCAATGGTGTTTTTTTGTTTTTTTTTAATATATTTTATTGATTTTTTTTTACAGAGAGGAAGGGAGAGAGATAGAGAGTTAGAAACATCGATGAGAGAGAAACATCGATCAGCTGCCTCCTGCACATCTCCCACTGGGGATGTGCCCGCAACCCAGGTACATGCCCTTGACCGGAATCGAACCTGGGACCTTTCAGTCCGCAGGCCGACGCTCTATCCACTGATCCAAACCGGTTTCGGCTCAATGGTGTTTTTTATTGCAGCTATATCGCTCTTCATTTCTTCTTGGGTCTTGCATATGTTATTGATTTTTTCATCTGTTTCTTCTTGCTTCTTGCATAAGTAGTTTATTTTTTCATCTGTTTCATCTTGCTTCTTGCATATGTTGTTGATTTTGTTGATTTTTTCCTCCATCTGGTTTATGCACGCTAGGACCCTTATTCTGAATTCTTTTTCTGTCATGTTGCATGCCTCTGTCTCACTTAGCTGCTTTTCTGGTGAGTCCTCCTTTTCTTTCCTTTGGGGGTTTCTTTGCCTACCCATGTTTGATCTCACTGACATATCTAGATGTTGAGTCGTTCAGTGGCTGCTCCCTGGGTGGCAGTGGCTCCTTGGGCTGCGGTTGCTCCTTGGGTGGTTGCGGTAGCAGCTGCTCCTTAGTTCGCAGCAGATCCTCAGGTGGGTGCTGTTCACAGCTGTGTTGGCTCTTCTGGCTGGTGGGAGTAGGCTTCACGTACAGCTTCTGTTCCTCAGAAAGAGGGTGTGGTGATCAGGAGGCTGCTGTTGCTTGGATCTGCTGCGTTGATTTAAAGGCACAAAATACAACACAACAAGGGGCAACGTACCAGGCACTGAACACAAATATATTCACGATATTGATAACCCCAAATAATGTTGACCACTTGAATTAAGAGAATTAGGGGATAAGGAGGAAAGAAGAGAAAAAGATAAAAGAGAAAAAGGAAAAGAAAAGAAAAATAAGAAAAAAAAACAAAAAAGAAGAGCAAAAATGAAATTGGGAAAAAAAGAAAAAGAAAAAAAAAAGAGCGAAAAGAGAGAATGAAGTAGAAGAGGGGGAGAGACTATTTGTATGAGGAGAAAACTCCGATAGAACTGCCACTAATCCCAACAAATTCCAGCAACAGATCCCTGGAGATGAATGCAAACTACAAACAACCAATGATATCCAGAGATGCAAGGGAAAACAGAAGCACAAAAATATCCAGGGGGTGGGGGTGGGGAGGGAGGGGAAAAACCAGCAGAAAAAAAGAAAAAGAAAAAGAAAAACAACCTCACAACCAGTCCTAAAAAAGAAAAACAAAACACAAAACAAACAAGCAAAAAAAAAAATAAATAAACCACAGACAAACAAAAAAAAACCCATATATTCAACAATCAAGCAAACAGCAAGAAAACAATAGAAAGATAAGAGAAAAAAATATTTGGATAGTGAGGAAGGATAAGGTATAGGTGTATAAGGATTTAGAGTGGTGGATTGGAAATAGGATATATAAGTAGGGTGAAATTTGACAGGGGGTAAAAAGACAGAATAGGGAAAATCTAAAGCAGGAATAGGGTAAAAGAAACAGGACACCATAAGGGGAAAAGTGAGGAAGGGGGTTTTAGCATAGAGGTAAAATTGAGGTAGGGAAAATTGTTGCTAAAGGAACCATGAAAATAGAATGGAGAACACTACTCCCAAAATAAAAAAATAAAAAAATAAAAAAAAATGGCGCTTTAAAAAATGGTAAAATGGTAGCAGTAATAATTCTGGTTAAAAATAAAAATGTAGTAATTAAAAGGGTAAAACCAGGTGATGGAAAAAGAAGAAAAAGAAAAAAAATTGGTTTCTTAGTTAAAAGGCGAAAAAAGAAAAAAAAAAAATTGCAGTAGTAAAGGTCTTTCGGTTCTTCTACTCTTCAGCCTGGCTCACCTTAGTCCTGTCAGGTATTCAGGAGAGTGTTGAATTTCCCTACAATACACTGTTCCTCCGTGTTGTAAATCACAGTCCTGATTTTAAAGCAGGCCGTATTTGTGATCCAGACTGCCTTAGTTTGTGTTCACCTAAGAGTCAGTTTGTGGCTCAGCCTCTGGGTGGCAGTGTTTTGGGGTTGGCCTCTGAGGCTATACGGTTTCTTTACCCAGCAGCAAGGGTTTATTTTTTTCTATTGCACTTAAAACTGGTTTGGGGCCAGAATTTCATTCTTAATGTCAGAATGTTGGAATGAGCATTGCATGAGCTTTGAAGTTAGAAAGAGCATCTGGACTTTGGTAACTGGTTGTGTTTTTGAGTAAATTATGTTAATGATATGAATCTGCTTATTATTTATAAAAATGAGCATCAGCCCTGGCCAGGTAACTCAGTTGGTTAGAGCATCATCCCCAAGTTGGGAGTTCAGTCCCCTATCAGACACATACAAGAATCAACCAATGCATACATAAATAAGTGAAACAACAAATTGATGTTTTTTTTTCTCTCTCAAATCAATAAAATAAAAAAAGAATAATCATATTTTCTTTTCATATGTTTTCAAATGATTAATTCTAATCTTTTTTGTAGTAAGTAGCCAATAAATATTAGTTTTATTTCCTATCCAGCCACTCAGGTGAAAATAAGCATCATAAAGCCTTAAGTCCATTAGGTTTTTGGTAACAAATTGATAAAATTTGTATTACAGAAAATGTATATAAAATACTAAAGAGTAAGAAACTTTTAATTTGTAAATATACATGTATAATATTTTATGTCACTGAAGCAAAATTGTTTGTAGAACCAACAACACATCTAATCATTTAAAAAAATCAAAACAAAACAAAAATCACTTGACCTTTCTCACCTCTGGTAGTGTGCAAATATTGTACCAGTTTTTCTTGTCCAAACAAAAAATACTCAACAGACTATGAACAATGATGAGTAAAAGCAATTAACAATTAAAGAAAAAAATATTTTAACTAAAAAATGTCACTCTAAAAGGCCCTTACATCACTCCCCCTAAAACAAGAGCAACACCAATAAGGTAGAAAGGCAGTTAAGGAGAGTGATTTCAGAGAAAGAGACATGCCATTTGATCTCACTTTTATGTGGAATCTAATGAACAAAATAAAATGACTCATCGATACAGAGAACAGACTGACAGCTCTCAGAGGGGAGGGGGAATGAGGGTCTGGTTGCAAAGGTAAAGGTATTAAGTGAAAAAAAAACCCACAAAAACCTAATGGACAGACAACAGTATAGTGATTACCAGAGGCAAAGGAGGGTTGGGGGAAGCTGGAGAGGGCACAGTAAATGGGGGGTAAAAGATGATGGAAGGATCCCTAGCAGGTTTGGCTCAGTGGATAGAGCATTGGACTGTAGACCTAAGGGTCCCAGTTTTGATTCTAGTCAAGGACACAGACCTTGGTTGGAGGCTCCTCCATTGCCCAGACCTTGGCCAGGGAGCATGCAGGAGGCAACCAATAGATGTATTTCTCTCACTTTGATGTTTTTCTCTGTCTTTCTATCTCTCTTCCAGTCTCTCTAAAAATCAATGGAAAAATATCCTGGGGTGAAAATTAAAAAAAAAAGAAAAGAAAAAAAAGAAAGATGATGGAAGGAAATTTGACTTGGGTAGTGAACACACAATATAATATGCAGATGATATAGTATAGAATTGTACCCCTGAAACCTGTATAATTTTATTAACCAATGTCACTCCAATTAGTCCAATTTTAAAAATTGAAAAATGAAATATAAAAAAGGAGGAGGATTTAGACAAGCTGCATTTTGATGTCAGGAATCTTCTTCTGTGACTGTCTCAAGTACCAGAACATGGTGTTCAGACTCCCATTCTTAAATTTTCCCTAGAGTAACTAGGACCATCTATCCTATCTAATAAAAGAGTACATGGTAATGAACCGTACCTCCGACATGATTCCCATTGGCTAATCAGGGCGATATGCAAATTAACTGCCAACCATGATGGCAGCCGGCAGCCAGGCAGCTGAAGCGAACAGGAGGCTTGCTTGCTCCAGTGACAGAGGAAGCCAAGGTTCCCCGCCTGCTGCTGGTGGCCTCTGAGCTGCAGTTCAAGAAGTTTAGCAAATATAGAAGCTAAACAATCCCCAGAAACCTGCTTTCAGCCAGTCTGGATCTCAGAGCTGGAGTCGAAACAAAGTTTCAAATACAGAAGGTAAACAACCCCAGAAACCTGCTTTCAGCAGCCGAGGTCTCAGAGCTGAAGCCGAGCCTCAGAGCTAAAGCCAGCTCTCAGCTCCAGTGACAGCCATAGGAGGTAAATAAATCCCAGCATTAAAAAAAAAAGAAAAAAAGGAGAGGTTAGGAGCTTCAGTCACCCGCCAGCCTGAAAACAGCCCTCAGCCCCTCACCCAGACTGGCCAGGCACCCTAGTGGGGACCCCCACCCTGAAGGGGGTGTGACCAGCTGCAAACAGCCATCATCCCCTCATCCAGGCTGGCCAGGCACCCAAGCGGGACCCCCACTCTGATCCAGGACACCCTTCACGGCAAACCAGCAGGCCCCCACCCGTGCACCAGGCCTCTATCCTATATAGTAAAAGGGTAATATGCCTCCCGGCACCGGGATCAGTGGAGCCTCGATGTCTACTGGCACTGGGATCAGCGGAGCAGTGAGGCCTCACTGTCCCGGTGTCAAGCGGAGCCGTGAGGCCTCCCAGCACCGGGATTAGTGGAGCAGTGAGGCCTCCTGGCCCCTGGAGCAGCGTGACAGGGGGCAGCGCCCAAACCCCCTGATCGCCCTGCGGCTCTGTGTGTGACAGGGGACGGCGCCCAAACCGCCTGATCAGCGCTGCTCTGTGCCTGATAGGGGGGAGCTCCCCAATCCCCTGATTGCCCTGCGGCTCTGTGTTTGACAGGGTGCAGCGCAACAACCCCCTGATCGGCCCTGCTCTGTGTGTGACAGGGTGCGGCGCCCCAAGCCACCCCCCACCCCCACCACGGGCCCTGCTCTGTGTGTGACAGGGTAGAGCCATAACCTCCCCATTGGCCCTGCCCTGAGTGTGACAGGGTGCAGCGCCCCAACCTCCTAATCCGCCCTGCTCTGTGTGTGACAGGGGGCGGTGCCCCAACTCCCCTATTGCCCTACTCTGTGAGTGACAGCGGGGAGCTCCTCAACCCCCTGTTGGGCCCTGCTCTGTGAGTGACAGGGGGCAGCGCCCCAACCCCCTGATTGGCCCTGCTCTGTGCGTGACAGGGGGTGGCGCTGCAACCTCCCCATCGACCCTGCCTTGAGTGTGATAGGGGGTGGTGCCCCAACCCCCCAATCGGCCCCACCCTGAGCGTGACTGAGGGTGGCATCGCAACCTCCCAATCTGCCTTGCTCTGTGCATGACGGGGCGGCGCCCCAAATCCCCAATCGGCCCTGCTCTGAGTCCGACCAGGGGCTGCACCTAGGGATTGGGCCTGCTCTCTGCCACCTGGGAGCAGGCCTATGCCAGCAGGTTGTTATCTCCCGAGGGGTCCCAGACTGTGAGAGGGCACAGGCCAGGCTGGGGGGCCCGCCCTCCCTACCTCCCCCCCAGTGCACAAATTTTTGTGCACCGGGCCTCTAGTATAAATATAAAACCCTAATATGCAAATAGACTGAATGGTGGAACAGCCGAACAATCGAACAACCAGTCTCTATGACGTTCACTTACCACCAGGGGTTGCGCACAGAACATGGCAGGTGTCAGCAGCAGGCTGCAGAGCATGGAACATGGCAGGCATCAGCAGTGGGATGGTGGAGCAGTCGAACGGGGGTGCCAGACCAAGCAGGGCACTGATAGCTATCATCAAGGTGAGCCTCTGGTGGTTACTGAAAATTCTTTGCTCCCATGTGCCATGGTCCCACCAGGCACCCACAACTGCTGCCAGTAGCCACACCTGCTGCCAGCCAGCCCCGCTCAAGCCTGAGGGCTTCTCCATCTCCCCCTGCTCCTGAGGGGCAAGTGGGACAGCAGCCACTTCTCTCACCCAGTGAGGATGCTGGCCCCGCTCACACCCATTGCTGTTGCCAGCCCAAATCATGTGAGCAGGGCTGGCGCCATCATCACGTGAGAGCGGCAGTAGTGGGAGTGGGGCTGGTGGCAGATAAGGGACTGGGGGCCGCAGCGGGAGGGGCTGGGCAGGGGCACAGATGATGGGTCAAGACCTACCCCTGTGTCCACCACAGCCTCGCAGTCCACAGTTCTTTTAAAAGTGCACAAATTTGTGCACTGGGGCCCTAGTACTATTATAATGATTATAATCAGTTATGTAAGTAAACTAATATATAAATATGCAACTACTAATGCAAAGAGACTGGAGAACATTCTTTTCATCATAACTTTACTATAATAAAAGGACATAATATTTTACCATCACCTTAAGGTCCTGCGGTGTTCCATACTGGAAACTGCCCACAAAATGTTGTCACTATTACATGTACTTAATTAATATTAATTAAAGGGTGAGAAAATGCAAGTTTTCCTTTTGCTACTTGCTCTGTCTGGCTTGTTGGAATAAATATATTTTCACTGAATTATCTATTGATTTAGGGCAAGGTGCTGAGGTAGGGAAGTAGGGAGAACTGAGGAAATAAAATTTTCTCAGGATTTTAACATCTGTGGGGAGGTTCTGCAGATGGGAGTTGTGGACTATGTTTGGAGCTATTGTTTGTTTGAATAATATTTCTGATATCACCATTTATTTAATTAAGGCAACCTGTATAATAGAGAGATATTTCTGGAAACTGTCTTATATATGTGCTGCAGACTCATACAGATTTTTTGGAACTTAAGTAAAAAGGACAGCTTTTAAAATCCCATAAGACACTCATGCTCACCATGTCAAAGAATTCATTTGACATTAGTACTAAATGCCAAGATTCACAAAAATAAAGTTGAATTTGAAGCCTTATTCATTAGGGAAGTCCTAAAAGGTCTTGGCTTTCTCTGAAGATATTTCTGGAGATTTACTGAGAAATTTCTAGGTACAGATTTATAGCATAACAGTGTTTCTATCATTTCTCTGCAACTTGGGAGAAAATATGTGTGTATGCACATCTATACTAATAAAGCCTAGGTGACCATCACACCCTCACATCATCACAAGATGCCCACCACAAGATGGCCGCCCCATGTCATCACAAGATGGGGTGACCAGGCTGGCAGGGGAGGGCATTTGGGGGCAATTGGGCCGGCACGGGAGCTGTTAGGGGTGACAAGGCTGGCAGGCAGAAGTGGTTAGAGGCAATCAGGCAGGCAGGCAGGGGAGCGGTTAGGAGCCAGCAGTCCTGCATTGTGGGAAGGATCCCAGATTGGAGAGGGTGCAGGCTAGATTGAGGGACATGCCCCCAGTGCATGTACCTAGGTTGCAGCTTCCTCCCTGGCCCCGGCCCAGGTCAGGCCTCATGCAGGAGGCAACCAATCAAAGTGTTCCTCTCACTTTGATGTTTCTCTCTGTTAGTGGATATTACAGCAGTAATCAGAATCATTTCTTGAGCATTGACTTTGAATGAGTTTTTACATTTCTTTTTACTTATAAAAACTGCAGTCACCCTCTCTTTCCTCATTTTCTGTTCCCTAGTCCCGGAAACACTTTCAACTTGTACAACTGCTTTCCGTACAAGTGCTACTTCTTGTTTTATTTTATTTTAAATTTTAAGCACCATATATTGATTTTCCTGATTATATTCTTTACTAGGACAGTAGAGAGTTTAACACTCTTCTTCCTCCTCCATAAGTATCCATGCACAACCTTCCTATAACACTTTCCTCCTATTTTTATTGTGATATAAATGAAATACAAATCCAAATTTTGACCATGCAAATAACATTTACATCACACTTAACTAGTCAATGGTAATTCATTTTCTTATTTAAATAACTCTTGTTTTTTTTCTGGTAGTCACTTTGCTTAAACTTGTCCTGCTGTTATTTTGTTGTTATTATTTAGCAATCCCATGTTTTTACTAGCTGCCTCAATCTTCTCGTAAACTGGTCAGACACAGTGGGTATTTTATCAATTTCCTCTTTCTGAAGAAAGTTCTAACAGAGTTTTCTGACGCTTACAGTTGGCCTGCTCTCTATCTAGCACACAGCTGTTATCCTGGGGATGTCTGTTGCCTCTCATTATTTAAACCTCTCATTTTATTTGTGTATGTGTTTATATTTTTTATATTTATCTTTGTTTTGGTGGATAACATACTTTAGTATGTTTCTCAAGAAAGGATACTGAAAAATAATGCTTTAATACCTTGAATATTCAAAGTGGTATTTAATCTATGCTTACATTTGACTGATACTTTCTTTTTAAAAAAATATATATTTTATTGATTTTTTATAGAGAGGAAGGGAGAGGGATAGAGAGTTAAAAACATCGAAGAGAGAAACATCGATCAGCTGCCTCCTGCACACGCCCTTATTGGGATGTGCCCACAACCAAGGTACATGTCCTTGACCAGAATAGAACCTGGGACCTTTAAGTCTATGGGCTGACGCTCTATCCACTGAGCCAAACCGGTTAAGGCTGATTGATACTTTCTAAAGAACTGTCTCTATATGTAGAAGTCTAGAGTGGAAGTAATTTTTTCTCAAAAGTTTTTGTGTAATAATGCTTTGTTAAAATATTTAACCCAACACATTGTAACCTTTGGAAACATATACCATCTTGATATTTAATGATCTAGGTCTTTCCTAGATCTTATTCATCATTTTGTTCTGTTATTTCCTTAAAGAAATATTTACCATCACAATTTCCGTAGATATATTTGCCCTTAAAAATTTTGGCCTGTGAAAACATCTGAATTTGTTAGAAAACAAGTGCTCTTATCCCTGAAAGCTTGCAGAAACATCAATATCTGAAAATTTACAATGACAAACCTCATTTTTGTTTTCATTTATCATAACGAGTACTTAGTAGATTTGCAATCTGCAATATATCTTTTGCAGTTATTAAAAACTATTGAATTATTTTATTGGTAATTTCCCCATCCATTTTAGTTCTAGTTTTTGAAATTCCATAATTCAAATAGTGAAACTCCTGGATGAATCTACCAATTTGCCTTTCTTTTCTATTTTTCATCTCTTTATATTTTTGTTTTCCTTCTTGGGAACTTTTCTCATTTACTCTCCCAAACTATATTCCAGTTCTATGCTGAGCCATATCAGTGCTGAGGCAAAATAATGTTGTCTTTATTTTAACAATTATTATTTTATTCATTTTACTTATGCATTGATTTTTATTTTATTTTTAAATATTGCACTGGCCTGACAGGTGGGACTCAGTGGTTGAGTGTCAACCTATGAACCAGGCAATCACAGTTTGATTCCAGGTCAGGACACATGCCCTGTGGGCTCAATCCCCAGTGGGGTGTGCAGAAGGCAGCTAATTAATGATTCTCTCTCATCATTGATGTTTCTGTCTCTCTCCCTGTCTCCTTTCCTCTCTGAAATCAATAAAAATATATTTAAAAAGATATTGTACTCAAATATAATTTACTTGTGTTACTGAATTAATTGGAGTGCCTCAATTGATCCACCTTAGTCCTAACCCTGCTTAATGTTCCCTGATGTGTATCTTTTCTTAAATCTGAGTAAACCTAATCCTGATTGAAGCCTCTTGAGTTTGGTGGATTTTAAGAATATGAAAACAAAAATTGGAGAAAATGGTATAAAAAAAGAAATAAGAATTAAAAAGAAAACAAAATAAAACACTGACATAATATGCTTAGGTATATGTAAAGATATTTCCACAAAAAACTGGATTCTATTTTCAAAACACAAAATGTTCGGAGAACTATTAGCCTTCATTTTTAACCAATGTCTATTTTTGCCTCCACGCTATCCAATCATTTATCCCCAGAACCAGAGGTATCTGGTGCTGCAAATAAATTTGGAGAATTCTGCAGCGTGATGTCACTTATATCATTACTTACCTTTCCCCACTGATGGCTTAGAGCTGATTTTTCTCCCGTGTATGTTATTTACCTTTATGTAGTTCAGAGACCCCCCCAGCTTGCAAAATATTGTTGCTTTGTTCTCAACTCTCATTCTCCCCTAACTTAAAGGTGTGTGTTTAAAAACAGACAACCTCTTTAGTGTCGTTTTTGTAGTGTTTGACTGTACAGTGGTGGAAGGCAGAGGTAAGTGTTCTGTTTACCATCTTTGCCTGAAATGTGACCTAGATGCTCATTGTATTTATACAATACTATCATCTTTATCAGCACAAAAAAGAATGACACGGGTCAAAATTTCTACAATGAGACCCAAGATGTGTAAAATATGTTTATCTTTAATAGTGGGTTGTAAGTATCTACTATGTAGCAGTTGCTATGCTCCCAGTTGAACATGTCATCTTTTAGGAAAAGAGACATCTAAATGGGCATTGTGTAGAGTCTGAAATGTGTTCCAGCAGAAAAAAATCTCCAGGTGCTGTGGGTACAACCAGGAGGAAGTTGAGCCATGGCTCAGTAGTTCAGGGACAAGTCTCCCAGAAAATAGAACTTGTAAGTGGAGTCATTAAAAAAAAATTAAAACTAAGTAATACAACAATAACAGGGAATGGAGAGAGACTGCTCCAGCTAATAGAACAGCAATGCATGTGTAATTCTGGAAGGATTACTCCAATAGTCCATCCAGCATTTTATTTATTTATTTATTTATTTCTTATTTTTATTTTGTATTGAATTTATTGGAGTGATACTGGTTAATAAAATTACATAGGTTCCATGTATACAATTATACAATATATCATCTGTGTATGGTATTGTGTATTTACCACTCCAAGTCAAGCCTCCTTTCTTCACGATATTTAGAGCTCAGAATGAAAGGCAGGAGGCAGGAGAATTGTAAGGATAGTTCCTCAAAAGGAAAAGTCACTGATTCTTAACATTATTGAGTTAACTATGTCTTCCCTGAATCAGAACACTACATATTGACAATAGATATGTAAACTAGACTTAAAGGCATGAATTTACTACTTGACCCACCAAATAGTACATTGGCTTTTTGGTTTATTTAGGTAAAGGATAACATTTGTAATAGATGCACTGTAGGTGCTAGAAGCATAAAAGTATTCAATTCATGATGGATACATGACAAGCAAATGCCAAAAGAAGAAACTGTCTTTTATTGATCTTAAGATACAGAACTGTGTTAGAAACACTGAAAGCACAAACTGATTCTTGACATTTCATTAAAATACTAAGGTTAGAGTTTTGACAAAGCTTTTTAACAAACTGATGTGTCCTTTCATTCCAGTGAGCATCTCTCAGTGATTTAAATATGTCATCATGGAAAATACAGTCAACAAAAGGAATGGCAACAAATATAATTTTTTAAAATGTCTTGGTTTTCAGAAAGATAAAAACATATTTATACTCACGTACTAAGTGCTTTGTCTTTTTGTTAGAAAACAAAATGACTAAGAGATCATATTTTTAAAGGGCTTAGCTGTACCTTAATTGTCACATTCTAATGCACTGCTAAAAATGACATTTCAACTTAATGGCTTTCCACCAAGAAATTGTTCTTGGCATTTTTTTGTCTATGTATTCACAATTAATTAACCCTTAGCTAGCTCCATTAAAATAATTAACATGATGAAGATATTGGCATGTACTTTTAAAATTATTAAAGGGTCCAGGAGTCATACTCAAAGCTACTCAAGGTAAGCATAATCACATTGGGAGTACACATGCTAGAATAGGTATGTGAGCTAAAGAGTTGTGTCTATTTTTCCCACAAAATTGGTATTTATTTTACTATGAATAGTATTTACTCAGACTATTTACTTCTAACTTTTCTATTACATAAGTAAATACTCTCTCATATACTCCTTTTTAAAAAATATATATTTTATGTATTTCAGAGAAGAAGGAAGGAGGAGAGAGAGTTAGAAACATCAATGATGAGAATCATTGATCCACTGCTTCCTGCACACCCCCTATTGTGGTTCAAGCCTGCAACCTAGGGAATGTGCCCTGACCTGGAATCAAACCGTGACCTCCTGGTTCATAAGTCGATGCTCAACCACAGAACAACACTGGGAAGGCTCTCATATACACTCTTGAGAATATTTTATTCACAGTAGTGTACTAAAAATGGAAACATATTTATTTTTTCCCCAAATAGAAGGAAATACTAAGTTATATGTTTTATTATAAATTATTACAATTTTTACAACAAAAAATGATGGTGGATTCTCAAAGTCATGAATGGTTTCTATAAAAATTCACTTTGATTCTCCTCTAAGCTGTTTTGTAAAAATAAAGCCAGATTAAGTGATGCTCATACATTTATGCACATTCACGTTTTGGGAGTGCATGTATTATAAGTATGTATGCGTGTATATAGCACATACAAAAGGAGAATCCTATAGTACCATATACTAGATTTTTTGGACTATTATTTAAAATAATCACATTCTTATTTTTTATGCTTCTAAAACAAGAAGATTGCATACATACAGGGGGTGATGCTACATGCCAACAGAATCCCAATCCTTTAACCAGGGTTAAATCTTGTGAAGTATTATCCTAATGTACTATAAAAAATAACTTCTATCTTCAGCAGCTGCCTACATAATATATATTCCTACATTTAGTTAATGCACTTCTTTAAATAAGCTACTAATTCTGTTTTTAAAATTTTTTATTGATTAACTTATTACATATGTGTCCTTATACCCACATTACCTCCCATCGCCTCCACCCCCCTGTTGTCTGTGTCCATTGGTTAGGCTTATATGCTTGCATATAAGTCCTTTGGTTGATATCTCCCCCTTACCCCCATTAGCCCCTGTCTTCCCTCTGAGGCTTGATGGTACCACATTGTCATTTTAATTTGCATCTCTCAGATGATTAGTGGCTTTGAACATGTTTTCATATGTCTTTTGGCCTTTCTTCTGTCTTCTTTCGAAAAGTATCTATTTAGGACAGTTGCCCATTTTTTGATTGGGTTGTTTATCTTCCTTTTGTTAAGTTGTATGAGCTCCCTGTAAATGTTGGAGATTAAACCCTTATCGGTGATAACATTTGCAAATATGTTCTCCCATGCAGTGGACTTTCTTGTTGTTTTATTGATGGTTTCCTTTGCTGTAAGCTACTAATTCTTACTAAACAACTTCTGTGCCTTTTCTTATGCCATTCTCTGTGCTAAAAACTCTTTCAGCTTCCTTCAAAGCTTAGTGTCGATCTGTTTGATGCTGCTTTGTCTCTGTATCTATTTTTTTCATCATTTTATGATGTTCATTATATTTCACAAATAAGTGAGATCATGTGATATTTATCTTTCTCTGACTGGCTTATTTTGCTTAGCATAATGCTCTCCAGATCCATACATGCTGTTGCAAATGGTAAGAATTCCTTCTTTTTTAAAGCAGCGTAGTATTCCATTGTGTAGCTATGAAACTTCAGTGGGAAGGCAGGGGAGGGTTAGGGGGGTAAGAGATCAACCAAAGGACTTGTATGCATGCATATAAGCATAATCAATGGACACAGACACTAGGGGGATAAGAGCATGTGCCAGGGGGTTGGAGAGGCCAGGAGGAGGTCAATGGGGGCGGGGGGAGACATATGTACTACTATTTGTAAAACTTTAAACAATAAAAAAGAGAAAGGATACAATAAAAATTAAAATAAAAAAAGAGCTTAGTGTCAAATTACTCCCAGCATATGCTATTGCTACTTCTCACATCTGGAAATAAACTTGTGTTCTTCTGAATAACATTAACATTTTCAACTTCTGCTTTATAGTTAAAGCTCTGCTGTATTTTTAAAGTGGATATTGAATTTCCTTACTATATTGATTTAATCAGGTGAGAGTTAAAACAATTTAAAATAGTAAATCCCCTACAGACTTTTGTACACAGTTTTACACATAATCAATCCTCAATAAATGCTTGTAAAATAAATGGATGTTTGTAATAATCATATTTTTTCTTTAAACTATTGAAAAGGTATCTACAGAAAAAATTTAATTACTGAGGAAATACTAGTTAAATATTTCATGGCGCTTAATATCTAATAAGTTTCAGTAGGTTTTCACTGTGTAGTGAAGAAACTACTGAAGTTTGAAGCCTGATAACTTCTCTATATACAATGTGTATTTGTAATTATTTCATTAAATAAGTTGGTGATTATGTAATGTTTGGTACTAAGTATAAATATACAATATATTTTTATATGATCTTATTTAAGGAATTACTTGGTATTCATTATCTGATTTCATTCACTCGACACATTTTTTTATTTTTTTATTTTCAGGCACTTTGCTAAGCACAGTATATTATGCTTAAGCTTTGTAGAAGTGACACAAAATTAAACAGGTAAATAATTCTCTCTCTTCATATGCATATATATAAATGTAGATAAAATGCTTAAAATTATGGTAAAAGCTAAGAGGCAAAAAAGTCTGTAGAGATAATGGCTAGATTAGATAGCTAGAAAAGCCTTTTTGAAGATGTGACATTTTTAGCTAATTAAGCGGATTTTGAAAGGTGGGAACTTACTGATGTACAGAATAAAGGAAAATTCATAATAAAACGGTTTAAAAATACTATTATATCTGAGCAACAAAATACTTGTGAAATCCTTTAAATGTCTAACAAAATAGTTGTGTCTTTGAATCACTCTAAAAATAGTCTAAATTTAGTCATTTTATTAAATTTTTAAAAGAAGAAAGACAATACTTTATAATGAAGTATAGATAGGTTTTTATAAAGATATGAAAAATCCAAAGTTTAGACTTTCTAAAATCTCTATAGAAAAAAAGACTAGAATGTAGATAAGAAGGCAGAAATATGCCTAGTTATGTGTACTTTGCATGTAGCATAATGCTACTTTTTTTTTCTTAGTTTTATGAACTAGTTTTGTTTTTTTCTTAAAAAATGCTTACTAGACATTCAAAACTCTAAAATAATATTATTAAATATATTTATTAACACTTCTGTTTATTAGGAGACATTTGAAGGTTTGAAGATCATAGTCTAATTTAAGTACGGGGAAATGTGAAGAATGTATTATTTAAATATTGTAAATTATGCATAAGTGATCTAATGGATTCTCTTGGAATTACCCTATGTATGCTTTAATTCATTAATAAGAAAATTCTGGTTTATGATATATAATTAGTAGTTTCAAAACAGAAAAAAATAAAAAAAGACATACCATATGAGTAAAGCCTAAAATCATCATTTTAATCCAGTTGGAAGTGTTTTCCCTTTGCTACTTCATGAAATGATCAAGTTTGTTTCACAGTGAAATACAGAATACCAGGAACAATTTTAAAAATAGAGAAAATTTACCAGTTTTTTTAAAAGAACCTAAATCCAATAAAGCTTTTATTTTTTATTTAAATATATATATATATATTGTTGATTTCAGAGAGAAAGAAAGAGGGAAAGAGAGACAGAAAGATCAATGATGAGAGAGAATCATTGATTGGCTGCCTCCTGCACTCCCCCTACTGGGGATCAAGCCCATAACCCCAGGCATGTGCCCTTGACTGGAATCAAACTTGGGACCCCTCAGTCCACAGGTCGATGCTCTATCCACTGAGCCAAACCAGCTAGGGCAACATATCAGTCTTTATTATTAATTTATTCACAGTTAAGGCTGCTGTCATTCATGTTAAAACAGCTTTAGAAATATTTCACTGATTATTTTTATGTAACTACCTCTTTGCCATATATTGCCTAAATATAACACAAAATAGAGCACACTTAAAACCCAAGGGAATATATTAGGTTATAGTTTACATACCCCATCACGGACATAATTAATGAAGAAGGTATTTTTGCATTTGCTAAATATCTGAAATCCAAAAACAAAAAACAAAAAGAATCTATACTAAAGCCTCTCAGCACATTTTTAAAGAAAAATAAGCATCTCATCCTTTTTATGATCTTTTCAAATTTGAACCAATGTCTCATTGTCCAAGGTGTTCCATTTTTTCAAATTATATACAGTAATAAAGTGAACTTTCCACAATAGAAAACTATATTACAAATAGGAAAAATCTTTATATCCTAAAGCTTTTTCTTTAGAAAAATAAGCTCTGCATGTTTTCAGTTTAATTAATGCACTTAAGTGAATATGTTTTGTTTAAATATGTTAAAAAGCTATAAAAATGCATTTATCAAGATTCATCAAGAGCTAGGTCATTATCAGAATACATATCCATGACTACTTAATTATTAGACTAATGACTGTGCTAACAGCAGAAAGGTTGATTAATTTTTTTTTACAAACATTTGTATATTAATAATTAAGTTTTTGTCAATTCCTTTGTTGTTAAAATGTTCACAGAGATCATCTAACACATGTTCAAGTTACTAGTCTTTTAATATAAATTTAGTAGCCAGAGGCTATATGGCTCAAGCATGTGCCATCCCACCGCATAGATCTGAGGATCCCTGAATATGACCTTCTCCCAGAGGAAAACCATTTAATGCTTCATTGCACACAGAACAGTAGGTATGAATCACAAAACATCCAGATAGACTACTGACGGGTACATCTGAATAGAATTCCTTCTCAGCCGCTTATCTGCAGCCAGGCAATCTTGTTTCACCCTCGCTTTCAAAGATAAAGCCACATGGCATGCTGCCTTGGCGGATTCTCACACAGCAAACAGCCCCCACCATCCATCACCGGGGGGAAAGAAAACCCTTATTATTTCAGGTATTGTGACAGGAAATAGGATAAAGTACAAATTATCCATCAGTGGAAAATTCATCAGTCCATACCAAGCCTTACGTCTGCTGCAACTTCCATAAGCTCTGTGCCTCTTGATCTTTTACTTTTAAAATTGACAGTTGTGATACCCCCAAGTTGCAGCCACGGCAAAGTTCAAGAACAAAAAACAGCAGGTTATCAAAGATAATTTATCAGAGGCCAAACAGGGAGAAGAGATGTCAACAATTAGTAACTGAAAAACAGATCTGTGACAGATCAAGGAATGAAGGTGCACTAAGCTTTTATCTTTAATAGACACCTCATTCCACTTGATGAAAAAAAATGAAAAATTGAAACCCTAAATATATGGAATATTGGTTATGAACAAGATTAACAATGAATTATGTACAAGATAACATGGAAATGTTTACTTATAAGGGATCTTATTTACATATCTTGTCAACCATAAATAAATTAGAATGCCAAAACTATATATAATGATAGGTTTTTAATTAAGTATCAATGAATAGCACAAATGTACTATCTTCTTCAAATTTCAGTTTCTAAAAATTATTAGACTTATTTTAAACTGGACAAAACAGACATATCAGTTCTCACTTTCTGCATTTCTTATAGTACACAATTACACTTCACCAAGGCTTTCATTATATATCTCAATAAAGGGCAGGTCATACCACTAAGTCAGTTAGAATAGAATTCAATAGCACAAAAGAACAGGACTCACGTTTTAGGGTCAGTTGATAGTCTTTCTCCTGCAAAATCAGTACTGTGCTTTCTTGGTAACTCTGTGTTAAACCAAAATGACAAAAAATATTAGTTTTTCTTGACATTGTCTCTAAGAATGCATGCAAAGAAACTTCCAGTTAGTCAAGGAGACAAAAAAAAAAATGCATTAAAGGGTACTGATTTGCAAATATGGTCCTTCTCCTACTCCCATCTGTTTGCAAAACTTCTGCTCAATCAACTAATTACTGTAGAAACTCAACTATGGCTGTGGTCAGTTAATGAAATGTAGGTCTGGGATTAGCTTCCATAAACATGAGTTAATGGTTGGACATCTAGAATTAGAAGAGGTAAGGGTGATTCTTGGAAAGAAAAAAAAACAATTTTGAGAATGTACAATATGATAGATTTAGCTAAATTAACTGCTGCACTATATATGAGGTTATTCATAGTATTCTGAATGTGTAAATAAATGTAAGCAAACTACTTTGAAAATATTACCAATACTATCTTCAATGACAATTTGGGGAATATAAATATAGCTACTAAATTTAAGTTCTTTGAAATTGCACAGGTTTAATTAGATAGGATAGATCCCTTTACAGCCACAGTCATTTAAGCATTATTAAACACTAGTGGCCCAGTGCACAAAGTTTGTGCACATTAAAAGGGAATTAGCCATAGCTGGTTTGGCTCAGTGGATAGAACATCAGCCTGCAGACTAAAAGGTCCCATGTTTGATTCCGGCCAAGGGCACATACCAAAGTTGTGGGCTCAATCCCCAGTGTGGGGCATGCAGGAGGCAGCCAATCAATGATCCTCTCTTATCATTGATGTTTCTATTTTTCTCTTGCTCTCCCTTCCTCTCTAAAATCAATAAAATATATTTTTTAAAATGGGAATTAATTAGGGAAATATTTTAATATTGCTATTTTCCCTTTCTCTATAATAGAAGTGTCAGAGATGAAAGAAAATTAGTAAAATGTATATGAAAATTTCCCTCCTGTCAGAGTCTGGGGCGTGCCACAGGACTCAGAGTCAAGTCCCCACCCACTCATGCGTGCCTCAAAATTGTGCAAGACCCATACCTGGCCGGCCCCACCCCCATGATGCAGTCTCAGGTTCCCCAGCCCAGCATCAGGAGGGAGGTGCGGTCTCAGGACCCCGGGCCCCGGTGCCAGGGCAGGGGGCGCAGCCTCAGGTCCCCTGGCCCAAGCATGAGGGCACAAGGGCATGAGGGTCTGATGACCATTTGCATATTAGCTCTTTATTATATAGGATTGTTTCAAATGTATAAGAACTTCAGTTAGCAAGTATTAAAATTGTTATTTTTGCTATATCTGTTTCTGTTTATATTGAGTCATTAAGATACAATGCACTTTAACATCATCAGTAATTTCTTTGAAGTTTTAGTAAATAGAGAACTAAAATGTTCAACAAAATATTTACCTCTACTTGTGTATCACAATATTAATGTCAGTTTATTTTCTAGGCATTACAAACTACAACATATAATCAGAACAATTAGTTTTAATATTTAAAATGTCAAATATCACATGTGTATTTAACACTTTATATAAACCATATAAATATAGAGTCATGTAATAGTCCTTAATCACTATATGTCATGATTTGTTTACTATACAATAAAGTGTTCAAATTTTCTGGTTAATTATTTACTGATTCAACAAATAGATCTTGACTAGGATGGCCTTACAACTCCTTTCAGCTCGATTAAACAAATTTTAGACAGATTTTTTCTTGACTCTAGTTTCTGACCTCTTTTTCTTAAAGCATTTACTTTAAACTTGAAATTATAAATTATTTTTCTTCCTTTTTGAGATGTAAATCTTCTCTCAACCTCTTGCCAGTTTTACAACCCAAGACTGTCTTTCTCCAGTATTTGGGAATGATTCCTTTGAGGCATAATCATCAAGAAAGATGGCGCCTCTACCTCCTAGTCCAGTGGTTCTCAACCTTCCTAATGCTGCCACTCTTTAATAAAGTTCCTCATCTGTGGTGACTCCCAATTTCATTGTTACAAATTGAACATAATTAAAACATAGTGATTAATCACAAAAATGATATGTAATTATATATGTGTTTTCCGATGGTCTTAGGCGACCCCTGTGAAAGGGTCATTCAACCCCAAAGGGGTGGCGACCGACAGGTTGAGAACCGCTGTCCTAGTCTCTATGTTAACAGTAAACAATGTTACTCTTAGATACAGAGAACAGACTAACAGCTGTCAGAGTGATGGGAGGAGGGGGGCAGGGTAAAAATGGTGAAGGGATGAAGAAAAAAAACAACCTCATAGATAACATTAAAATGATTACCAGAGAAAAAGAGAAATGGGAGGGGTGATGGGATAGGAGAGGGTAAAGGGGGAATAAATGGTGATGGAAAGAAAGTTGACTTGGGGTGGTGAATAATAAAATACATATTATGTATTATAAAATTATACCCCTGAAACTTATTTAATTTTATTAACTAATTTTGCCCCAATAAAAAAAATTAAAAACCCCCACAAAAACAATAAGCATTGTTAGCAAATACAGATGACCTAACCACAGTAATCAATCTCTCACCTAATATTCTCTAGTACTTGAGTTTTGTGGCCAGGCTTCTCTAATATTTTTACACAAACTCCTCTTCCTTTTAAAAATCTTCCACCTTGTATTTCAGCAGAATTAAATTAAATATCTCCCCCCTTTTGCAATAGCAATGAATAAAGTTTCCCATGTTTGTGGAACTCCATCTGGTGCACTTTTACTTTTACATTCTTAAGTGTCTATCATGTGTCAGAACACTAGTAACTCACTGGTAGAGAAGGTAGTTGCCTTCACTGTAGTTTCTTTAGAGTACCTGCAATCTAGTGGGAGACTAAGACCTATAAATCAACATTTAAAATAGAATGTGATCAATGTCCTGATTGCAAGAACAGAATGGCACACCTAATAAAAGTAGACTAAATGATGAAAAGTATCTATAATAATAAAAGGTTATATGCTAATTAGACTGGACATCCTCCCGGATATCCTTCTGGATGAAGCTGCAGCTGAGAGGGAAGCCTGGATCCCGGGTGCCTGCCAGCACCCAGAGGGAAGCTCTGGTTCCAGGTGCCAGAGGGAAGCTGGTGCTGGCAGCCGGGGAAAGAAAGGCCTACTCTTGCACGAATTTTGTGCATCGGGCCTCTAGTAGTAGAATAAGTGTCATTGAATCTGTCACTTAATCAATAATGAGCTATCATCCAGGTAAATTTGAACAGTGAGAATGCTCCAGGAAGTGGGTCTGGCATTTGTGAAAGTCTAAAGGCAAAATCAACATTTCAGTGCAAAGAAAAGTAAAATAACAATGGTTGGATTCTATACCGTGATATAGGTGAGTGACAGAAAATGAGACTGAAATGTAACTGAAGCAAGATAATAAAAGGTTCTTATTCAGTCATGCAGTTGCTCCTTTTTCTTTTAATCACTTTTTTAATGGAGGCAATATAACAAGATTCAATGCCAAGGGCTCTGGTAATCAGACTATCAGGCTTTAAAATTTAACCCTATATCTTACAAGTTGTATGATATTAACAAGTAGTCTAACCCCACTTAATCTCTGAATTGCATTAATGAGTAAATAAAAATAACCTAATGAGGTATGGTGATGATTGAGAGGAAAATCTACATATAATATTAATCACAAATCTTGGAACATAGAAAATAATGGACGACTACGAAAAAGAAGATAGAACAAGAAGAAGAAGAAGAAGAAGAAGAAGAAGAAGAAGAAGAAGAAGAAGAAGAAGAAGAAGAAGAAGAAGAAGAAGAAGAAGGAAAAGAAGAAAGTAGAAAGTAATCTTTGATGATATGATGATGACATACATAGAGTTTGAAGAAATGAGAAATTTTTGAAGCATTTTTAAAATGGAAAAATATTACCAAGTTCACATTTTGAAATAGCATGCTAGTTATAATTAGAAGGAGATTTTGAAAGTTAAGAAGTGAATCTGTAATCTAAGCCTGAGAACAGTTGTGGTAGCTAAAACTGAGTAAATATTTATAGTCAATGTGTGTAGAAGCAATGGGTTTATACAGCATGGCCTAATAAGAGGGAAAGCATCTCTCTGTTTACTAACTGTTTCATAGTTGTAATTTTTAATAGCATAGCTTTTCACTTATTAAAGTGTTCTTGTTTAAATAATATAGAATGTAGTGGATATCCTTGTGGGCATTAATTAATATGTTTAATAAGAGGAGTTTTGTTTAATCAAGAAAATCAGTTGTATGGCTGTCATCTCCAATATATAATATGACAGTAATCATAAGAGAAAGAGCTAATGTTTATTTTAGCATATTCCTCTACTACTATTCCCAGCATGTAAAAGAATGTCAGACTCAGTAATTATTTGATGAATAAATGTTGTGTGACTTGGCAGGAAACCATTCACTTGGAGTGGTTAATTCATAGGGACAGGCAATTAAAAATATGTATTAAAATTACTAAAGAAAGGTTGTTACAAAGAGTGTGTGCTATGTTTTATGCTGTTCTTATCATCATGACTATTTCTAAAAGTTAGATGAGATTCAAATGTAAATATCACAAATTAATAATAAATAAAATAAGGTAAATAGATGGATGATAGATAAACAAATATGTAGATAGATAGATAAAATGACTCAAGTGAGGTTGATATATAAGTCCAGGGCTTTTTTGGTAGCTTTGTAGACATCAAAGACCCAAGAGCTTTTCTAATTTTCCATGCTTAGCCAATGGCTTCCATCTTGAAGGTTCATGGAATACTAGAGGCCCAGTGCATGAAATTCATCCACAGATAGGGTCCCTAGGCCTAGTCAGTGATCAGGGCCGATCGCAGCCTTCCTTCCCCTAGCTGTCGGCTACCAGCTGGGCCTTCCTTTCCCAGCTGCTGGCTGCTGGCAGGGCCTTCCTTCATTCCGCACCAACCCTGGTGGTTAGCACATGTCATAGTGAGCTGTTGAACTCACTGTCAGTCAAACTCCTGAAGGGATAATTTGCATATTAGCCTTTTTTAAAAAATATATATTTTATTGATTTTTCACAGAGAGGAAAGGAGAGGGATAAAGAGTTAGAAATATTGATGAGAGAGAAACATCGATCAGCTGTCTTCTGCACACCTCCTACTGGGGATGTGCCCGCAACCACGGTACATGCCCTTGGCCGGAATCGAACCTGGGACCCTTCAGTCTGCAGGCTGACGCATTATCCACTGAGCCAAACCAGTTAGGGCCATATTAGCCTTTTAGTATATAGGACTAGTGGCCTGGTGCACGAAATTCGTGCATGGGGGATTCCCTCAGCCCAGCCTGCACCCTCTCCAATCAGGGACATCCCTCTCACAATCTGGGACTGCTGGCTCCTAACCATTCGCCTGTCTGCCTGCCTGTTTGCACCTAACTGTCTCTGCCTGCCTGCCTGATTGTCCCTAACCGCTCTCCCCTGCTGGCCTGATCTTGCCCCCAACTGCCTCCCCTGCCGGCCTGATCTCTCCCAGTCTCTGTCTCTCCTTGTTTTTCTCAGCAGTCCTCCAGGCCTCCCTCCCTCCCTGTGTCCCTCTTCCTCTTTCCCAGCTGGGAGGAGGTGGGGCCAGTGGGGGCAGCTCCACCCTCTGCTGGCCCTCCCTTCCATCCAGGTCTCTTCAGGCCCAGTCTGTTTTGTTTCCTCATTCTGAGAGAAGCTCCAAGAGCGAGCGGGGAGGGAGGGAAAGAAAGGGAGAAAAGGCTGTGAGCTGGTGGGCGCTGTGTGTGTCTGTGCATGTGTGCGGTTGTGAGTGTGAGTGCCGACCCCACCTCCCCCATTCCTGTCTCCGCTGCTACAAGTCCTCACCCACCAGAGCCTGCTGTGCATGCAGCCTGGGCGTTAGGTCGAGTCTCCGGTCGTTGTGGATGTGACGAATCCAGGGTTTTTATGTATTAGGATTGTTACTGAAGTTACAGCCTTTCTAAGTTTCAGGAAGCAGAAAGACACATATACTAGTTTAGTAGGCTCTTTAAAAGGCTATTCTAGATGCTGGCCTATAGCGACAGCTTACATGTTATTAGAAACAACCTTCAAAATTGAAATTGAAACATGCCTATTTAGATAATTATTTTGCCACCTTAAACAATATAGTAATCTATTAATAGGCTAAATGGGAGAAATAGGAACATTTTTTCTTTTATGCAAAATACCCATTCTAAATTTTTTGAGCATTTTGCGTCATAAAACTGTGTCTTCATTTTCACTAAACATTAGGCACTAAGTCTAGGCAAAATAATTTCTATTACATACTTTCCTTTAAACTTCCTGCTCCAAAATACTAAATAAAGGAAGCTCAGGATTCAAACTGGACTCATTGTTTGAAAACACCAATAACTAAAATATAGAATGGAAACACAAAGACAAATGCCAAGTGCATTCCAGATGTGCACATGAAGCTGCAAAACTACTATCTACTTTCAAAAATATCCCCAGCAGTAACGTAATGACACTTCAATATCTTATCTGTGTCCAATCCCTGACTATCATCTTTTCAAACTCTTATGAAGCTTCATTTAGTTAATTATTAGTATTACAAAATACTGAAGTTAAGCTGCAGCAGCAGGAAGGAAGTTTTTGTTGCTTATGAATGTGTTTTGTATGTGTCTGTGTGCTTCCTATGAGTGAATGCTTGCTGCTTGCCTGTTCTTTTCAGACCACACAATGAATCCATATAGGGATGACCTGAATTGGGAGAAGTTTGGCAGTTCTACCTTTTTTTTTTTTTTCTTTCAATCTGCCTCTTTGCTAAAATTTCCTGTTCCTTATTCTAAGCTGAAAACAGAATTATCTACCAGATGAAATGAGAATTGCAGACTCTTAAATTTACCCTATATCCCCTCTCTCCCAGAAGATAGTCTGCTATTTGAATTTCAAAGGCAATCTCTTTATAAAAATCAAATAGATGGAATAGAAATGCCAAGGAAACAACCACCTAAGCAGGATACGGATGTTCTTAATAAACTTGAGACAAAGATGTTCTGTCCAACATATCAGCATTGAATGTAATGTAAGATGAAATGATATTTGTGTTCTTACATTTAAACTTATTTTAGGGACTCTTCTCTCAAAAGATAATTTGTTTTCAATCGATTAGGTAAGGCCCTGAAGAACAAAATAGACTATTTCTTTATTGCATAACCATTATGTATTTCAAGGAGAAAGCTTAACTGTGGGGGAAAAATATTGAAAAATTGTACTTTTAAAATTTTTGCCAAATATGCCTAAGAACTACAATTAAATATAATTAAAATTAAATTACCTTTCTCTACTATTGATGGTTTATGCTTTAGAGGTATCAGACAGTGACCAAATAATTATACCTTATATACATTTAATAGATATGTTTAAAAACCCCTAAAATACAAATACATAAATTACAAAAAATAAGTTAAAAAATAAGCCTTGTTAACAAACACAGATTACCTAACCACATTAATCAACCTCTTACCTAATATCCACTAGTATTTTTACACAAACTCTTTTTGCTCTTAAAAATATCTCACCTTATATTTCAACAGAATTAAATTTAATATCTCCCCCCTTTTGAAATAGCCTTGAATAAAGTTTCCCATGTGCATTTAACTTCATCTGGTGCACTTTTTCTTTCACATCATCAAGTATCTGTCATGTAAATACAAAATATCAAGTTGAGAAAAGAGGTCACTTCCTTTTTTGTTGTTGTTAAATATATTTTTATTGATTTCTGAGAGGGTGATGGAGAGAGAGACAGAAACATCAATGATAAGAGAGAAGTATTGATTGGCTGCTTCCTGCAGCCCCATACTGGGGATCCAGCCCACAACCTGGGTTTATGCCCCAACTAGAATGGAATCTGGGACCCTTCAGTCTGCAGGCCAGTGCTCTACCCACTGAGAAAACTAGCCAGCGCAAAAGGTCACTTCTTTTAAGTGTTAAATACCTAACAGTACACAGTTCTCTCTATACAGTTTGTGGGTATTTGTATAGCGGGGGTGGTAGGATGACATCTAAAGGATCAAAAACAAAATTTGCCAAGAAGAGACTGCTCTCCTAGGGACTAATTATGTGACCTCTTTGGATATCAAATAACAGCTTGCTTCTATTTTAGTTTGTGACTATTTGGGACAACTATTTACAGATGAATACACTTTTTAAAAATCCTAACTCCAGGACATGCTATTCATTAATTCTAGAGAAATGAAGGGAGAGAGAGAGGGAGAGAGAAACATCAGTTACCTCATGCCCACACCATGACCAGGGATAGAACCCGGAGCCTCGGTACAGGCCCAGACCAGGAATTGAACCCGAGAACCTTCAGTGAACAGGACAATGCTCCAGCCACTGAATCATACTAGCCAGGGCTGCATACATTTATTTTAGCTAGCAAATGTCCTGTAAAAATTCCTCAGGAGAATGCTGATAAAAATCATTGAAGAGATAGTCCAATACTTATGCAGCATAATCTTAGGTTCATTTTTTCTCTTGAAAATGTTGACACAAAGTTTTTTCCCCCCAGCTTTATTGAGGTATTATTGTTAAATAAAAACTATATATTTAATTCCTATTATGTTATGTTTTGATATACATATGCATTGTGAACTGATTATCACAATTAAACTAGCACATTCACAAATTCATATAACTACATTTTATTTTTGTGGTGAGACATTTAAGATCTGCTCTCTTAGCAAATTTTAGATGTACAATACAGCATTTATTAACTGTGGTCACCATGCAGAACACTGGCTCTCCAGAACTTATGCTGTGTAACAGAAAACCTATACCATTTTCTTACCTTCTCACTATTTCCTCCACGCACCTGGCAACCACCATTTTATTTCCTACTTTCAATGATGGGTTTTTTTTATGTTTCACATATAAGTGAGCACTTGTCATTTGTCGATTTGTTGATGATAGCCACTCTGATAGGTGTGAGGTGATACCGCATTATTGTTTTGATCTACATCTCTTAGATAATTAGTGACTTTGAGCATTTTTTCATATGACTCTAGGCCATCTGTATGTCCACTTTGGAGACGTGTATATTTAGTCTTTTGCCCATTTTTAAATTGGATTGTTTGACTTTCTTTTGTTAAGTTGTATGAGTTCCTTATACATTTTGGATATTAACCCTTTATCAGATATATCATTGCCAAATATGTTATCCTATACAGTGGGCTCCCTTTTTATTTTGTTGACTAGAGGCCCAGTACACGAAATCTGTGCATGGGGTGGGGGATGTCCCTTAGCCTGGCCTGCACACTCTTGCAATCGGGACCTTTCAGGGGATGCACAACTGACTATGGGATCAGGCCTAAACCAGCAGTTGGACATCCCTCTTGCAATCTGGGATGGCTGGCTCCTAACCGTTTGCCTGCCTGCCTGCCTGATTGCCCCTAACCACTAGCCTGCCTGCCTGTTCACCCCTAACCACCTCTGCCTTAGCCCCTGCACATGGGACCTCGGCTCTCTTCCTCCAGCTGGCCACAGGCAACTGGGACTTGGGCTTCCCTCCCTCTGGCCAGCTGCAGGCACCCAGGACCCAGGACAGCTTTGCCTGGGCTGGCCACAGGCACCTGAGACCTGGGACAGCTTCACTCGGGCTGGCTGCAGGCAACCGGGACCCTTAGCGGTGCCACCAGGCCCTAGCTTTGTCAGGAAGTATGTCCGAAATGACGTCTGGAAGACGTCCGGTCTATCTGGTCTAATTAGCATATTACCCTTTTATTAGTATGGTTTCTTTTGCTGTGCAGAAACATTTTATTTTGATGTAGTTCCATTTGTTTAATTTCTACTCAGTTTCCTTTGCCCTAGGAGGTGTATCTTGTACACAAGTATATTGCTATGAGAGATGTCTGAGATTTTTCTCTGTGGTTTCTTCCAGAATATTTATGGTTTCACAACTTACATTTAAGTCTTTTATCTATTTTGAGTTTATTCTTTTGTATGGTATAAGTTGGTGGTCGAGTTTCCTTTTTTAATGTATCATTTTGACTTGATTTTTGGGCATAGTTTAAGCAAAGTGTCCAATTTCATTCCTTTAGATGTAGATGTCCAGTGTTCCAAACACCATTATTGAAAAGTCTATCCTTTCCCCATTGTTTATTACTGATGTTTTTGTCAAAAATTAGTTTATATATGTGGGAATATTTCTGTGCTCTTAATTCAATTCCATTGGTCTATGCATCTTTTTAATGCTAGTACCATACTATTGATTAATATATCTTTGTAATATAGTTAAAATCAGGAAGTGTAATGACTTCAGCTTTGCTCTTGCTCAAGACCACTTTAGCTATTGCAATTCTTTTGTAGTTCCACATGAATTTAAATATTGTGTTATTTTGTTAATGTGGTGTATTACATTTTTTGAATCCTAACTCAAATCCTTTTAGTGATCTATTCTTTTTTGTATTCCCTATTTCTTTTAGAAGAGGAAAGTGGTGTATATGTATACCTAAGCAACCATTACAACTGAACGACCAGTCAATCAGTCGCTATGATATGCGCTGACCAAAAGGGGGCAGATGCTCAACACAGGAGCTGCCCCCTGGTGGTCAGTGTGCTCCTACAGCCAACCTCCCATGCTGGCCAAACTCCTGAGGTCCCTCCCCCTGGCGGCCAGCCAACCTCCCGCAGTCCCTCCCCCTGGCAGTTCCATACCCCTGGCTAAGGCTGTGGGCACCAGAACATCTGGGTCCAGGAAACCTGTAGGAGGAGAGTGACCCCAACACTGATGGAGACAGAGTAGCAGTTTGGAGGGGGCAGAAGGGGCAAATATGTAAAACAAGCATCACAACCATTTTACCTCTGCCACCGCACCACGCTGTGCTGCTCACCCTCCTGACCCCATCAGCCACTTCTAGCTCATCCCCCACATCTTTATGGGCTCCCAACCACTGATTGGCTAGTGCTCTTACAGTGGTGTGCCACCATTGGCCAAAGTCAGCTACTTATCATGCTTGGGGGTGCAACCCCAAGAAAATGTGCAGCTGAGGTAGGAGAGACAACCTGTCTATCTCTCAGCAACTCCGCCCTGGGGAGAGTGAGGCTTCCCAAGCGCAGGCAGCGAAGTATAGCTGTATTTCTAACTCAGAGCATAGCTGGTGTTCAGGCTATTTGGGGGCACTCTGTCTGTGGTCTTTGCTAGCTGCTACCTCAGCACATCTACACAACTAGATCTGGGCCTGCCGGCCAACCTCCCGTGATGCAACCTCCCCCCCCCCCCCATCTGCAGGCCCCTATCGCCCACCCCCACTGTGCCCGTATTTGTGCACTGGGCCTATAGTATAATATATATTTAACTGTTTTAGTAGACTATAGTAGAATCTGAAAATTGACAAAAATTTTATGTTCATTTAAAAGTGATTATTGGGTGCTGATTCTGTAACATTAACTGAGCTAGGAATAAGGTACATGTGAGAGTCAAAAGTGAGGGGTTGGGAATGCAAGGCTAGTACAATATTCACAAATCAATAAATGTTATACATCACATAAACAAACTGAGACAAAAATAACATATTCATATCAATTGATGCAGAAAGAGCATTTGACAAAACCCAACACTCTTTCTTGATAAAAACTCTCAGCAAAATGGAAATAGAGGGATCATACATCAACATAATAAAAGCCTTATAAGACAAACCTACAGCCTACATCATACTCAAAGGGCAGAAACTAAACTCATTTCCCCTAATAACAGGAACTAGGCAGGGATGCCCATTTTCACCACTTCTGTTCGAAATAGTACTGGAAGTGCTAGCCATAGGGATCAGACAAGAATAAAAAATAAAAGGCATCCAAATTGGGAAAAAAAGAAGTAAAACTGTCATTATTTGCAGATAACATGATATTGTACATAGAAAACCCTAAAGACTCCACCAAAAAACTACTAGACTTAATAAATGAATTTGGCAATGTAGCAGGATACAAAATGAACACCCCAAAATCAATAGCTTTCTTATAAGCCAACTAGAGGCCTGATGCACAAAATTCATGCAAGGGGCTTGGCCCTTGCAGCCCTGGCTGCCTCAGCACTGGCAGCCCTGGTTTCATCCAGAAGGTCATCCAGAAGGTCGCCCGGATGGTTGTTTCACAGTCCAGTCTAATTAGCATATTAGCTCTTTATTATATAGAATAACGAACTCACAGAAAAAGAAACTAAAAAAATAATCCCATTTACCTTTGCATCAAAAAAGTTAAGATACCTCAGAATAAACTTAACAAAGGAGTTAAAAGATGTATACTCTGCAAACTGTAAGACATTGAAAAAAGAAGTAGAGGAAGACATAAACAAATGGAAGAATATGCTGTATTCATGGGTTGGTAGAATGAACATCATTTAAATATCCATACTACCCAAAGTAATCTATAGATTCAATGCAATCCCCATTAAAATACCAATGGCATATTTCACATACCTAGAACAAACTCTCCAAAAATTCATATGGAATAAAAAAGACCCCAAATAGACATAGCAATCCTGAGAATGAAGAACAAAGTTGGAGGGATCATAAGACCAGATATCAAGCTATATTACAAAGCCACTGTTTCAAAAACTGCCTAGAACTGGCACATGAATAGACATATAGACCAATGGAACAGAACAGAGAACCCAGAAAACAACACAAGCCATTATGCTCAATTACTATTTGACAAAGGAGGTCAGAGCATACAATGGAGTCAAGACAGTCCCTTCAATAAATGGTGTTGGGAAAATTGGACAGATACATGCAAAACAATGAAACTAGACCACCAACTTATACCATACACAAAAATAAGCTCAAAATAGATAAGGGACTTAAATGTAAGATTGGAAACCAAAGAAATCTTAGAAAAATCCATAGGCAGCAAACTATCAGATATATGTCATAGCACTATATTTACCGATACTGCTCCTAGGACAATGGAAACTAAGGAGAAAATAAACAAATGGGACTACATCAAAATAAAAAGCTTCTGCACAGCAAAAGAAACCAACAACAAAATGATAAGAGAGACCATTGTATGGGAGAACATATTTGCCAATGTTATCTCCAATAAGGGTTTAATCTCCAAAATTTATAAGGAACTCATACAACTTAACAAAAAAAGATAAACAATCCAATAAAAAAAATGGGCAAAGGACCTAAATAGACACTTTTCGAAAGAGGACATACAGAAGGCCAAGAGATATATGAAAACATGCTCAAAGTCACTAATCATCTAAGAGGCACAAATCAAAATGACAATGAGATACCATCTCACATCTGGCAGAATGGCTATCATCAACAAATCAACAAAGGACAAATGTTGTCGAGTATGTAGAAAAAAGGAACCCTTGTGCACTGCTGGTGTGAATGCAGACTGGTGCAGCCACTATGGAGAACAGTATGAGGTTTCCTCAAAAAGTTAAAAATGGAACTCCCATTTGACTCAGTAGTCCCACTTCTAGGACTATCCTATATAATAAAAGGCTAATATGCAAATCAACTGAACAGCGGATAGATTGGTCACTATGATGTGGACTGATCACCAGGGAGCAGAAGCTCAATGCAGGAGCTGCCCCCTGGTGATCAGTGTGCTCCTTCAGGGGGAGTGCCTCTCAGCCAGAAGCCGGGTTCACAGCTAATTAGCAAAGGGGAGGTGGCGGGAGCCTCTCCCACCTCTGCAACAGCGCTAAGGGGAGTGGGCCTAAGCTGTCAATTGACATCCCCCAAGGGTTCTTGGACTGACTGCAAGAGTGTGCAGGCCAGGCTGAGGAAACCCCCCTGCCAGTGTATGAATTTCATGCACCAGGCATCTAGTCTACACTAATAAAAGAGAAACATGGTAATTAGCGTACGACCGCTACCCTTCCCATTGGCTAATCAGCATATCCTTATACAAATTAACTGTCAGCCAAGATGGTGGCCGGCAGCCAGGCAGCTGGAAGCGAATATGAGGCTTGCTTGCTCCAGTGACTGCAGACTACAACATTCCCCGCTTGCCTTGCCAGCCTCTGAGCTGGCAGTTTGAAACATTCTAACAAATATAGAAGCTAAACAAAACCCCAGAAACCAGCTTTCAGCCCGCCAGGATCTCAGAGCTGGAGTTATACATTGTTTTGATTATAGAACCGAAACAAACCAGATACCTGCTTTTCAGCAGCGGACGCCTCAGAGCTAGAGCCAGAGCTAAAGCTGGCCCAGAATAAAATAAAAAAAAGAGAAAAAAAAGGAGCGGTTGGGAGCTTCAGTCAACAACCGCCAGCCTGAAAGCAGCCCTCAGCCCCTCACCCAGACTGGCCAGGCACCCCAGTGGGGACCCCCACCCTGATCCAGGACACCCATCAGGGCAAACCAGCCGGCCCCCAGGCCTCTATCCTATATAGTAAAAGGGTAATATGCCTCCCAGCACCGGGATCAGTGGAGCCGCGAGGCCTCCTGGCACTGGATCAGCGTGACAGGGGGCAGCACCCAAACCCCCTGGTCGCCCTGCAGCTCTGTGTGTGACAGGGTGCGGCGCCCCAACACCCCCCCACACAGGCCCTGCTCTGTGTGTGACCAGGTAGAGTCATCACCTCCCCATCATCCCTGCCCTGAGTGTGACAGTGGCGGCGCCCCAACCCCCTGATCGGCCCTGCTCTGTGGGTGACAGGGGGTGGTGCCCTAACTCCCTTATCGGCCCTACTCTGTGCATGACGGGGGGAGCTCCCCAACCCCCTGATGGGCCCTGCTCTGTGCATGACAGGGTATGGAGCCCTAACCCCCCTGATGGGCCCTGCTCTGTGCCTGACAGGGGGCAGCACCCCAACCCCCTGATTTTCCCTGCTCTGTGCGTGACCAGGGGTGGTGCCCCAACTCCCCAATTGGCCCCACCCCGAGCGTGACTGAGGGTGGCATCGCAACCTCCCAATCTGCCCTGCTCTGAGCCCAACCAGGGGCTGCACCTAGGGATTGGGCCTGCCTTCTGCCACCCGGGAGCAGGCCTAAGCCAGCAGGTCGTTATATCCTGAGGGGTCCCAGACTGTGTGGGGGGACCCCCCTCCCCCGCCTCCGAGTGCACAGATTTTTGTGCACCGGGCCTCTAGTCTTATCTAATAAAAGAGAAACATGCAAATTGAGCATACCTCCACTACACACACCAGCCATGCCCACCAGCCACACCCACCAGCCAATCAGGAGCGAGTAGGCAAATAAACCCAACCAAGATGGCGTCGGCCACAGAGCTGGAGTGAACAGGAGGCTTGGGTTGCCCCTGGTAATGGAGGAAGCCAAGCTTCCCACTGCCCTGCTGTGGGCTTCTTTCCAGGCTACAACGTTTCAATTATAGAAAAAAAATAAATCCCATATATCTGTTTCCAGCCACTGTGGCCTCCACTCAAGGAAGGTCTTGGAGCCTGGGTTGCCCGGGGCCAGGGCTAGCCGGCAAACAGCCATCAGCCCCTCACCAAGGCTGGCCAGGCACCCCAGCAGAACCCCCCACCCTGAAGGGGGTGTGGCCAGCCTGAACAGGGCCCTCAGCCCCTCACCCAGATGACCAGGCACGCCAGCAGGGACCCTCACCCCATGGGGTCATGGCCGGCCTGCAAAACACCACAGGTCCCTCTCCCAGGGTGCCCCATGCTCCAAGGGAACCCCCACCCTCATCCAGGACACACTTCTGGGCAAACCAGCCAGCCCCCATCTGTGTACCAGGCCTCTATCTATACTAATAAAAAGCTAATATGCTAATTAAATTGGGAGACCTTCCAGGAGATGTTCCGGACATTCTTCTGGACAAAGCCATGGTGGCGGGGCTGAAGTAGAGATAGTTAGAGGCCAAGATGGGAGGGCAGTTGTGGGTGATCAGGCTGGTGGGGGGTGGGGCCATTGGGGGTAAGCAGACCAGCAGTGGGGCCAGTTGGGGGCAAGCAGGCCGTCAGTGGGGGTCAATTGGAGGTGATCAGGACAGCGGGGGGCGGGCAGTTTGGAGTGAGCAGGCCAGCAGGGAGGCAGTTGGGGGTGAGCAGGCCAGTGTAGAGGGTAGGTCAGGGCAAGTATGCCAGCAGGAGGGGGCAGTTTGAGGTGGTCAGGCTGGCGGGGGGGGGCATTTGGGGGCAAGCAGGCCAGCGGTGAGGGGTAGTTGGGGGTGAGCAGGCTTGCAGGCAGAGTGGTTAGGGGCAATCAGGCAGGAAGGCAGGCAGGTGAGGGGTTAGGAGCCAGCAGTCCTGGATTGGAGGGAGGGATGTCCGACTGCTGGTTTAGGCCTGATCCCTGTAAACCAGCAGTAGGACACCCTTTGAAGGGTCCCAGATTGGAGAGGGTGCAGGCCGGGCTGAGGAACACCCCCTCCCCCGTGCATGAATTTTGTGCACCGGGCCACTAGTATCCCAAGAAACATCAATGAGTAAGGATATATGCACCTCTATGTTCATAGCAGCACCATTTACAATAGCTATGATTTAGAAACAACTTAAGTGCCCATCAGCAGACGAGTGGATTAAAAAACAGTGGTACATCTACACAATGGAATACTACACTGCTGTAAAAAAGAAGGAATTCTTACCATTGTCAACAGCATGGATGCAACTGGAGAGGATTATGCTAAGCAAAATAAGCCAGTTTGAGAAAGATTTAATACCACATGATCTCACTCATATGTAGGATATAATAAACAAGACAAACTGATGAACTAAAATAGATCCAGAGACATAGAATCATCGTGCAGACTGTCCAACCTTAGAGGGAAGGCGGGGCGGGGAGTGGTAAGAGATCAACCAAAGGACTTGTATGCATGCATATAAGTATAACCAATGGATACAGACAGTAAGGGAGTGAGGGTATGTGCTAGGGGGTAGGAGCATTCCAGTAGAGGTCAATGGGGGGAAATGAGACATATGTAACACTTTAAATAATAAAGAATTTAATTTTAAAAAATTGAAGGGATAATGACACAGTTAGTGAACTAGATGTTAGAATAAAGATACGTTATGTGAGCAAAAGACAGGACACTTCACTCAGACAGGAGTGACAGGGAAATCTTATAACAGAGGAGCAGGCAGCGATTCTCAACTTGTGGGTCGCGACCCCTGAAAATACATCCTGCATATTAGATATTTACATTACGATTCATAGCAGTAGCAAAATTACAGTTATGAAGTAGCAACGAAATAATTTTATGGTTGGCGGTCACCACAACATGAGGAACTTTATTAAAGGGTCACGGCATTAGGAAGGTTGAGAACCACTAGTTGAGGAAAATGTCTATGAAGGATACTCATCATTCAGTAAAGTAGCTCTACTGCTTCTAAGTTCTTGTTTTTCTGCTTGGCATTTTTTGTTGTTGTTTGGTTATTAATTCTCCAAAGTTTTCTGAGTCAATATGAATGCACAATTCCTAGGTACCTTTATTTCAATAGTGGTTTCAAAGTACTATGTCTCACATTGTGTTAAATGCCAGAAATACTATGACAAATAAGACAACATTTCTGCCTTCTTTAAGTTCACTATCTTCTCTAAGTTCATATATATATGATTTAAGAAACATTTACAGTTGGAAATAAAATTTACACTGGGACTTGCAAGATTAATAAAATCACAAAAGGTGCTTACTGACCTTGGGCTAGTCTTAGTTATTGCTCCAGCTAGAAAACTAAATATTCCAAAAGTCCTCTTCCTTTTCTTTCTGCCCTTCAGCCAAACATCCTCGATCTTCTTAGTGACTAAGACTTGCTGTCCTCCAGTGTGCATTGTGAAGGGGGAAAGCTTTAACTGAGCCATTTTCTCTTAAATTCTGCTCTTCATTTCCTTCCCAGTATCTCTAGTCTCTCACCGACTCTCACTTAAACTTTGGTAATTACCTCACTCGAGGACAATCAATCTTCCATATTGCTGCTAGAGGGATCTTTCCAAAAGATAAATTTGCTCTTATGATTCTCTTGCTTAAAAAAAATAATAAAACAACAACAAAGGCATTTGGTTGTCTTCTAGTGCCTTCAGGGAGAAGTCCACAACTCAGCATATCATAGAACACCCCTCACCATGTGAAGTGATCACCTCATCAGCTTTCCTGCTGCCTTTTTCCTGACTCAAAAATCCTTTTATTTATTTTCTTAAAAATGTGTCTTTGTTTCTAAAGCCCTTCTCTCTGTCTCCAAGGTAGAAATAGAGAAGAATCTAAATTATACTGCTTTTCTCCTTATATGACATTACTTATATGTTGTTTTCTTTTCTAGACTGAATAATTAAATGTGGGAAATGTATTTTATTAATCTTTGAATCCTCATACTTGGCACAGTTTCTGGCACTGTCCTTGTTATGGTGAAAGTATGCCACACATTGTAAAGTGAATTAATTAAAAAATAAATTAGCCCAGAGTTGAGAACAAGATCTAGAAGATAAATAATGTAATAAATCATAATGGAAACATTCCTTTGAAAAGTAGATGTTAAGAATACTTCTGTATTTTAGTAGTCAATATTTGCATTTGGGCCCTTCAAAGTTTACTGAGGATTTTTTTAAGTCATTTAATGATTTTTTGAAAAAAAAAAAATAGCAAAATATACCTAGTAGAGTAAAGTTTTATGTATAGAACCATATCATTAAACTTTTACAAAGTGTCAATTTAATTCAATTCAAAGTACTGAATGTTTGCATAGCTAACCTTTCCTTTATTTGAATTCAGAATATACCTATTCATGTATTTTATTATTTTTAATATGACATCAAAGACACTCCAGGGTACATTTTATTATTCCATTTATTCATGCCTAGGGTACATTATGAACTACAAACCTAAAGACTAAGTGTTTTAAACACCCAAATCATGTATTAGTGGATCAATAAAACACACCCTGGAGTACCTTAATCCTATAATATGTCTTCTACTTCTTATTCAAAGGGAAAAAAGCAATTAATCTCAAACAAAACTAATACTTTAAAATCACATCATTCTACCTTTTCAAATTTCATTCAGGGAACAAATGGAAAAGAATGGCAGGTTCTTGTTAGGTCATTACAAGAGAAATAAATTATGCAGTCCATCTACTGAAAGAATCAGTAGTATTTCTGCTCTAAAAGCTTTTATGCTTGGCTATAGACAGTCCAAGTCCTTGTGAAGTGTAATACATTTAGGTCTGGTGTTTCCTTACATAGTGGCAATATGAAACAAAAGAATTAGATAATAGAGTGTGACATATAATTAAATATATTGAATAAATTGTTACTTGCCACATATTTCAGAAAATGTAATGTCAAATTACAATAGCTTTCATCAACTACAATTTCCTATTATATCTTTTCTCTCTGTACTGTCTTTATTTCTGAGATGTTCCTTTGTCACTAGATTTATCACACCCAATATAGTAGTTCACATATTTTGATGCTGAACAAATGAAATTTAACTTTGAAAGAAATTTACTTATAAAATAAAGTAAGTACATACACAACACATACATACATAATATTAATGACCAATTATCATAAAATTATAATGAAAGGCAAGAAAAGGCAAAAAATATTTACATAACCTCTAATCTTAAGAGTATTTTCATATGTTATTTACTTTCCACAGTAAAACTAGGACCAAAGCCTTAGTATACCTTTATAAATGATGAGAAGTCTGAGGCCAAATAATATTAAAAACATTGTTCATGTTAGTAACTGGTAGTACTAAGATTGAAGAGGAAAGAAATCTGCAATGTGTGTTATTTCAAACCCATTTTTACTTTCATTGTAACATTTCTGAACTAAATGTGTTCATCCCTTTAAACTTTAATAAAACTGTTCCAGCTTTAATAATTCAAACATCAGTCTGGGGCTGAACCCACTGGGATGCATGGTGCTATAGACCTTGCGAGTATAACAGAGCAGGCTCCATCCATACCACTCTTATTATGTGTACCTCATATTGAATTTCAGAACTCTTCATTTTCCTCCATATATATATAAATATAAGAACTGTTTAAACTTTGGATATGTGGATAAATGGTATCTTAGAGCAGATAAAAAGAGAAATGTGTACTATTTCTCTGTACTTTAAGACTAAATATGGGTTGTAAAAAACACTATGACCACAAAAGAAAATAGTATTTTTAAAGTAATAGCTATCTGTTGTGTGTTTAATTAAATGTAAAAGAGTGGATTTAACAGATCCAGAGACAGTGAAGCACGATCAGACCATCAAACCTCAGAGGGAAGATAGGGGCGAGAGGGGGTAAGGGCGAGAGATCAACCAAAGGACTTGTATGCATGCATATAAGCATAATCAATGCACACAAACACCAGGGAAATGAGGGTATGAGCTGGGGTTGGGGGGGGTAATGGGGGGATAAGAACACATATATAATACCTTAATCAATAAAAATATACAAAAAAGAACTAATAAAAAAAAGAGTGGATTTGAGAAACTCATAGTGCGGCAGTCTTTAATAAGACAGGAACTGAACTTATTTAGTGTGTAACAAGGATTGAAGATCAAAGCTGTTAAAGTTCTTTTTTCTGCTTCCCTTCTGCCCCACTCCCACTGACTTGTTTTTAAACACCTTGTTATTCATTTATTCATTGAAGTTTTACTACTGGTGTATATAGTTGTAACTTTTATTCATGCATTCCACAAATACAGTTTGATTGTTTAGTAGGTTTCAAAGATTGTGTGAGCTTTTTTATGGCATAAGAATAAAAACTCCAGAACCTTTGTATTGAGGTCCTATTTCAAGATTTTTTTCAGCGTATCTAATTGCTTTTCTGTGGAAAATGTAGAAAGGTTATAGCAAAGAATATATGTGAAAAAATGAGAGACGCATTTGGCTCTATTGCAGGTTTCAGCAGTATAAAGTGGCGATTAGCAGTTTGTGGAAACCAGGTTACAGAGTGTTTAAATTTCATGCAAAGGATTTGAATTTAATCTACAGCTGATATTTGCAGAATCTTGATCCCCAAAATAGTGTACTGAAAGTGGTGGTGTGGTAAGAATAATATCCAATAGGTGCTTGTCACAGTGATATAAAAAGAGAACAGATTTCACAATCACAATCATGATGAGTTTAAGTAATAACAGCAACAAAAGATGTTACCGTTTATTAAATATTTACTATTGGCAAGCAAAATATTAGATTGCCCTTATTTTTATTACTGATATAAGATGTATGTTATTTATTATCTATATAATAAAGAGCCAATTGATTACCACCTAAGGCTCACCAGACCAGAAGTCAGTGCTGGGTTGCCAAGGCGACCCAGCACTGAAAGGAGCCGCTGTGAGCAACCCAACCCAGCACTGACTGCCTAGAGCAGTGATGGCGAACCTATGTCACGCGTGTCAGAGGTGACACGCGAACTCATTTTTTTGGTTGATTTTTCTTTGTTAAATGGCATTTAAATATATAAAATAAATATAAAAAATATAAGTCTTTGTTTTACTATGGTTGCAAATATCAAAAAATTTCTATATGTGACACGGCACCAGAGTTAAGTTAGGGTTTTTCAAAATGCATCACTAGACCCTAGAGGGCTATGAATCAGGCCCAGAGAGAGGCCTGCAAAGAGAGAGGCAGGGTCTGATCCTTAGCCTCTGTGGCAGCCATTGATCAGAACTTGCCTCTCTTTCTCTCCAGGCCTCCACTGGGGCTGCTCATCAGCCCCACCTTTCTGATCAGGCCCAGAGACACTGACTGGCATAGAAACTGACCAATCAGAACTAAATCTGGGTCAACTCTGAGGAGCCAATGGCTGCCTAGGAAGCGGAGCTTTTGACACTGACTGGCATAGAAACTGACCAATCAGAACCAAATTGACCAGCACAGAGGAGGCAGTTGGGGGCAAGATCAGGCCGGCAGGGGAGGGCATTTAGAGGTGATCAGGCAGGCAGAGGCTGTTAGGTGCGATCAAGCCAACAGGGAAGGACAGTTGGGGCGAGATTAGGCAGGCAGGGGAGGGCAGTTGGGGAGAGATCAGGATGGCAGGGGAGGGAAGTTGGGGGCGATCAGGCAGGCAGAGGAAGTTAGGGGCTATCAGGCCAACAAGGAAGGGCAGTTGGGGCTCGTTCAGGCCAGCAGGGGTGGGCAGTTAGGGGTGACCAGGCAGGCAGGCAGAGGCAGTTAGGGGTGATCAGGCAGGCAGGCAGGTAAGTGGTTAGGATCCAGTGGTCCCGGATTGTGAGAAAGGTGTCCAACAACTGGTTTAGGCATGATCCCACAGGGATGGGGCTTAAACTGGTGGTCAAACACCCTCCGAGGGGTCCCTGACTGCAGTGGGTGCAGGCTGGGCTGAGGGAACTTCCCCCCTCCATTCACAAATTTTGTGCACCCGGACTGTAGTATTTTTATACATGAAGATATTAACTTCAGTTAAAAAAATTGCCAAGCAGAGATTAGAAAAGAGAAATCTCTGGCTCTACGGCACCTTTTCAACATGCACCTGCCTATCAAAAGCAAAAACAAAACAAAACAAAAAAGCATACTTTCAGATATTGTGGAGAAGTTTTCTGCCTAATGGTGTACTATTGAAGGCTTACTACTCATCATAGTATAAATTATAACTATTAAGGATATTAAAAATAAAACTAATTTAGTGTTATTACCAGCGTACTCTGCTGGTGTGGTAACATTTCTTAACATTATGATTTTTTGTTTTAAAGGATTTTTAGGTTCACTGAAAAAATGAAGAAAAGGTAGAGAAATTTCCCAAATGCCTCCACCAGTGTCCCCTAGTACCATGGTCAGGAAAACGTGGCTGACGAGCCACATGCGACTCTTTGGCCCCTTGAATGTGGCTCTTCAACAAAATACCACGTGCGGGCGCACACGTATAGTGCGATTGAAACTTCGTGGCCCATGCGCAGATGTCAGTATTTTGTGGAAGAACCATAGTCAAGGGCCAAAGAGCCGCATGTGGCTCGCGAGCGGCAGTTTGCCAAGCGGCAGTTTGCCAAGCGGCAGTTTGCCGACCACTGCCCTAGTAGAATGTTACAATTGTTAAAATTGGTGAACTTACACTGATACATTATCACCCAAATGCATAGTTTATTATGGTTCATCTTGTTATTGTACATTCCCTGAATTAGACAAATGTAAAATGACAGAGATCCATCATTATTGTATCACCCAGGATATTTTCACTGCCTAAACATCCATGTGCATTGCCTATTTATCCCTCCCTTCCCCAGCTCCTGACAATCACTACTCTTTTATTATCCCCATAGTTTTCATTTTGTTGTTTCGAGAATGTCATAGAGTTGAAATTATACAGTATGTAGTCTTTTCAGATTTTCTTGTTCTATTTAATAATATGCATTTGTTTTCTCTATGACTTTCTGTGGCTTGATATTTCATTTCTTTTTAGTGCTGAATAATATTCCACTGTCTGGATATACCACAGCTTATTTATCCACTCGTCTACTGAAGGACATCTTGATTGCTTCAGAGTTTTTGGCCATTATGCATAAAGCATTGTATGATTTGTATTTATTTAAATTTGTTAAGGTGTGTAGTATGGCACAGAATGTGGTCTATCTTGATGAATGTTTCATGTCAGCTTGAGAAAATGTGTATTCTGCTTCCATTGGATAAAGTAGTCTATAGATGGTAATTACAGCTACCTCATTGCCAGTGTTGTTGGATGTAACCATGTCCTTGCTGCTTTTCTGCTTTTCCGTTGGCATGATGTGTTCATATTTTATTAAGGGGCATTGAAGCCTCCAACTTTGACAGTCAATTTATCTATTTCTCTTTCCAATTCTAATAGTCTTAACCTCACATAGTTTGATGCCTTGTAGTTAGGCCCACATAGATTAAAGATAGTCTATGTATTCTTGGAGAATTGACCCCTTTATCACTATGTAATTCCTTTCTTTACCCCTTATATCTTCCTTTTCTTTGAAGTCTGTTGTGTCTGAAATTAATACAGCTACTTCTCCTTTCCTTTGATTATGTTAGGAAGGTATAATTTCCTCTATTCATTTACTTTTAATCTATATATCTTTACATTTAAAGTAAATTTCTTTTTGATAATATATAATTGGGTCTTATTATTTGATCCATTCTGGCAATTTTTATCTTTAAATTGGTGCATTTAGACCACTGACTAAAGTGATATTGATATTGTTGAATGAATATATACCATATTCATTACTTTTTTCTATTTTTTATCCTTGCTTTTGTTCCTCTTTTGGTCTTCCACTCTTTTCTGCCTTTGGTGATTTCAATTTGACCCGACTATATGCTGTCTACAAAAGACCCATCTCAGAATAAAAGACACACACAGAATGAGAGTGAAGGGATCGAAAAAAAAATTTCCATGCAAATGGAAAAAAAAACAAACTGGAGTAGCAATACTCATATCTGACAAAATAGACTTCAAAATGAAGGCCATCACAAGAGTCAAAAACTCAACCAGGAAACAGTGACTCTAAAAGACACACTGGATCAGATGGATTTAATTAACATTTATAGAACTTTTCACCTTAAAGCAGCAGAATATATACATTCTTCTCAAGTTAACATGGTCATTCACAAAGATAGACCACGTGTTAGGACACTAAACAAGTCTCTACAAGTTTAAGAAGATACAAATCATATTAAACATCTTCTCAGATCACAGTGGAATGAAATTAGAAATCAACTACAGTAAAAACACCCCAACACATTCAAACACCATGGAGGCTAAAAAGCATGTTATTAAACAATGAATGGGTTACCAAGAAGATCAAGAAAGAAATAAAAACTTTTTGGAAACAAATGAAAATAAACACACAACAACCCAAAATCTCTGGGACACAGCAAAGGCAGTCCTAAGCGGGAAGTTTATAGCACTACAGGCATACCTCAAAAAACAAGAAAAATCAGCAATAAACTACTTAGCCTTACAACTTAATGAACTAGAAAGAGAACAAGAAAAGGCCAGAATAAGTAGAAGGTAGGAAACAATAAAGATTAGAGCAGAAATAAATAACATAGAGACTAAAATATATATATCAATGAAACCAAGAGCTGGGTTTTGAAAGGATAAACAAAATTGATAAAATGTTAGACAGACTCATCAAGAAACAAAGATAGAGGACTTAAATAAATAAAATAGAGGAGAAGTAACCACTGACACCACATAAATACAAAAGATTGTAACAAAATACTATGAACAACTATATGCCAACAAGCTGGACAATGTGGATGAAATGGGCAAATTCCTAGAAAAATACAATCTTCCAAAACTGAATCAGGAAGAATCAGAAAAAAACTGAATAGGACAATAACAATTGATGAAATAGAAGCAGTGATAAAAAACAAACAAACAACTCCCAGCAAACAAAAGTCCTGGGCTGGATGGCTTCACAGGGAAGCTATACCAAACATTCAAAGAAGAACTAACACCTATACTTCTCAAAGGATTTCAGAAAATCCAAGAGGAAGATGGATTTTTAAACTCTTTTTATAAGGCCAGCATTATCTTAATTCTAAAACCAGATAAAGACACCACAAAAAAGAGAACTACAAGCCAATATCCCTGATGAACAAAGATGCTAAAATCCTCAATAAAATATTAGCAAATCGCATCCAGCTATATATTAAAAAGATCATACACCATGACCAAGTGGGATTTACTCCAGGGATGCAAGGCTGGTACAATAGTCACAAATCAATAAATGTGATATATCACATAAACAAATTGAAAGACAAAAATCACATATCATATCAATAGATGCAGAAAAAGCATTAGACAAAATCCAACACCCATTTTTGATAAAAACTCTGCAAAGCGGGAATAGAGGGAGCATATCTCAACATGACTAAGGCCATATATGACAAAACTACAGCAAACATCATACTAAATAAGCAAAAACTACAACCATTTCCTCTAAGAACAGGACCAAGGCAAGGATGTCCTCTTTTACCATTCTTATCCAATGTAGTACTGGAAGTCCCGGTCATAATGATCTGAGAAGAAAAAATAAAATGCATCTAAATTGGAAAGGAGAGCCCTAACCGGTTTGGTTCAGTGGATTGAGCATCAGCTGTGACTGAAGGGTCCCAGGTTCAATCCCAGTCAAAGGCCTGTACCTTGGTTGCGGGCACATCCCCAGTAGGGAGATGTGCAGGAGGCAGCTGATGGATGTTTCTCTCTTATCTATGTTTCTAACTCTATCCCTCTCCCTTCCTCTCTGTAAAAACTCAATAAAATATATTTTTAAAGAATTAAAAATAAATTGGAAAAGAATAAGTAAAACTCTCATTATTCACAGATGACATAATATTGTACATAGAAAACCCTAAAGACTCCACCAAAAAACTACTAGACTTAAAAAATGAATTTGGCAATGTAGCAGGATACACCAGTAATGAATTCTCAGAAAGAAAAACTAAACAAACAATCCCATTTATCATTGCAACAAGAAAAATTAAGATACTTAGGAACAAACTTAACCAAGGAGGTAAAAGACACGTGCTCAGAGAACTATAGGATGTTGAAAAAAGAGTTAGAGGAAGATAGAAACAAGTTGAAGAATACACTGTGTTCATAGATTCGTAGAAACAACATCATTAAAATGTCCATACTACCCAAGACAATCTTCAGATTCAATGCCAAAAGCACATTTCACAGAGCTAGAACCAATTCTCCTAATACCAACAGCATATTAAAATACCAACAGCACATTTCACAGAGCTAGAACAAATTCTCCAAAAATTTATATGAAATAAAAAAGACCCTGAATAGCTGAAGCAATCTTGAGGAAGAAACACAAAGGTAGAGGGATCACATTATCAGATTTCAAGTTATACTACAAAACCACTGTAATCAAAGCCTGGTACTGGCACGAGAACAGGCATATTGATCAATGGAACAGAACAGAAAACTCAGAAACTAAGTTTTAATATTAAATTAAATTAAATATGGAAACCCAAAGCACCAATGGACACAGACAACCAAGCCATTATGCTCAATTAATATTTGACAAAGAAGGCAAGAGCATACAATTGAGTTAAGAGAGTCTCTTCAATAAATGGTGTTGGGAAAATTGGACAGATACATGCAAAAAATGAAACTAGGCCCACAAATTACATCATATAAAAGAATAAACTCAAAATGGATAAAAGACTTAAAAGGAAATTGTGAAATTATAAAAATCCTAGAAGAAACCATAGGCAGCAAAATCTCACACATCTCTCATAGCAACATGTTGGCAGATACATCTCCTAAGGCAAAGGAAACTAAGGAGAAAATAAACAAACGGGATTACATCAAAATAAAAATTTCTAAACAGCATAAGAAACCATAAACAAAGTGAAAAGAGAGCCCACTGTATGGCAGAACATATTTGACAATGTTATATCTGATAAAGGGTTAATATGTAAAATATATAAGGGACACATACAACTTAACAAAAGGAAGATAAACAATCTAATAAAAAAATGGGCATACGACCTAACTAGACACTGCTTCAAAGAGGACATACAGATGGCCAAGAGACATATGAAAAAATGCTCAGTCACTGATCATCAGAGAGATGCAAATTAAAATGACAATGAGGTACCATCTCACACCTGTCAGAATGGCTATCATCAACAAATCAACAAACTACAAGTGCTGGCAAGGATGCAGAGAAAAAGGAACCCTCCTTCACTGCTGGTGGGAATGCAGACTGGTGCAGCCACTGTGGAAAACAGTATGGAGTTTCCTCAAAAATCTAAAAATGGAACTCCCATTTGACCCAGTGAACCCACTTCTAGGACTATATACCAAGAAAGTAGAAACATCAATCAGGAAGGATATATGCACCCCTAAGTAATAGCAGCACAATTTACCATAGCTAAGATTTGGAAACAGCTGAAGAGCCCATCAGCAGATGAGTGAATTAGAAAACTGTGGTACATCTACACAATGGAATACAATGCTGCTGTAAAAAAGAAGGAACTCCTACCATTTGTAACAGCATGGATGGACCTGGAGAGCATTATGCTAAGTGAAATAAACCAGTCACAGAAAGACAAATATCACATGACCTCAATCATTTGTGGAATATAATGAACAACATAAACTGATGAACAAAACAGATCCAGAGACAGAGAAGAATAGATCAGACCATCAAACCTCAGAGGGAAGGTAGGGGTGGGTGGGGGTTAGGGGGAGAGATCAACCAAAGGACTTGTATGCATGCATATAGGCCTAACCAATGGACACAGACAACAGGAGGGTGAGGGCATGAGTGGGGGGTGGGGGGGGGCAATGGGGGAATAAGGACACATATGTAATACCTTAATCAATAAAGAAAAAAAGAATAAAAAATAAATGACAACAAGATATCACCTCACACCTGTCAGAATGGCTACCATCAAGAAGTAAACAAATGACAATTGCTGGCGAGGAAGTAGAGAAAAGGAAACCCTAGTACACTGTTGGTGGGAATACAGAAAGGATGTCCAGAAGGATGTTTGGTCTAATTAGCATATTATGCTTTTATTATTATAGACTAGAGGCCTGGTGCACAAAAATTTGTGCACTTGGGGGGGAGAGGGGGGCCCCCAGCCCCACCTGTGCCCTCTTGCAGTCTGGGACCCCTCGGGAGATAACCACCTGCTGGCTTAGGCCTGCTCCTGGGTGGCAGAGGGCAGGCCCAAACCCTAGGTGCATCCCCTGGTCAGGTTCAGAGCAGGGCCAATTGGGGAGTTGGGGTGCGGCCCCCTGTCATGCACAGAGCAGGGCGGATCAGGAGGTTGTGATGCCACCCTCAGTCACGCTCAGGGTAGGGCTGATTGGGGGGTTGGGGTACCACCCCCTGTCACGCACAGAGCAGGGCCGATCAGGGGGTTGGGGTGCTGCCCCCTGTCACTCACAGAGCAGGGCCCATCGGGGGGGTTGGGGATCTGTACCCTGTCACACACAGAGCAGGGCCGATCAGGGGGTTGAGGAGCTCCCCCCTTTCACTCACAGAGTAGGGCCGATAGGGGAGTTGGGGCACCGCCCCCTGTCACACACAGAGCAGGGCAGATCAGGGGGTTGGGGCGCTGCACCCTGTCACACTCAGGGCAGGGCCAATGGGGAGATTATGGCTCTACCCTGTCACACACAGAACAGGACCTGTGAGAGAGAGGGGTTGGGGCGCTGCACCCTGTCACACACAGTGCCACAGGGCGATCAGGGGATTGGGGAGCTCTCCCCTATCAGGCACAGAGCAGGACTGATCAAGGGGTTGGGGCGCCTTCTCCTGTCACGAACAGAGCAGGGCCAATAGGGAGGTTGTGGGCCCGCCCCCTGTCACTCACAGAGCCGCAGGGCAATCAGGGGTTTTGGGCGCTGCCCCCTGTCACGCTGATCCCGGTGCTGGGAGGCATATTACCCTTTTACTATATAGAATAGAGGCCTGGTGCACCGGTGGGGGCCGGCTGGTTTGCCCTGAAAGGGTGTCCTGGATCAGGGTGGGGGTCCCCACTGAGATGCTTGGCCAGTCTGGGTGAGGGGCTGAGGGCTGTTTTCAGGCTGGCAGGTGACTGAAGCTCCCAATTGCTCCTTTTTTTCTTTTTCTTTTTTTCTATTCTGGGCCAGCTTTAGCTCTGAGGCCTGACTGCTGAAAGCAGGTTTCTGGCCTTTACCTTCTGTATTTGATACAATTGTGCGGTCTGGCTGGCTGAAGCCAGGCTGACTGAAAGCTGGTTTCTGGGGATTTGTTTACCTTCTATATCTGAACATAGTTGCTGAGAGTTGCAGCTGAGAGGCCAGCAAGTCAGGCAGGGAATGTTGGAGTTTGCCATCACTGGAGCAAGCAAGCCTCCCTGTTAGCTTCAGTGCATGGCTTCTGGCTGCCATCTTGGCTGACAGTTAATTTGCATGAGGATATGCTGATTAGCCAATGGGAAGGGTTGTGGAGTGACACCAATTTGCATGTTTCTCTTTTATTAGTGTAGATACTTATTTTGGAGAATCAACTATGTACAAAGCACTGTGCTAGTTCCAGGGAATGAAAGGGGTATAGTAGCAAACAAAACAGTTGCCTATATTGTCTGTCTTTACAGAACACAGAGACCAGCTGGGAGCAGTATTGTGGCCATTATAGAAAACACTGTGGAGTTTTCTCAAAAAATTAAATATGGAACTGCCATCTGACCCAGTGATCCACTTCTTGGAATATAGCCTAAGAAACCCAAAGCACCAATCAGAAAGAATGTATGCACATAGCAGCACAATTTAAAATAGCTAATATCTGGAAACAGTCCAAGTGCCCATAAGTAGATGAGTGGATAAAAAAGCAGTGGTACATTTATACCATGGAATACTAAGCAGCAGTAAAAAATAAGACTCTCTTACCCTTTGAGACACCATGTAGGTACCTGGAGAAAATCATGCTAAGTGAAGTAAGTCAGTCAGAGAAAGACAAATATCACATGATCTCACTCATATGTTGAAACTAAATAACAAAACAAACTGATGAACAAAGTGGATCCAGAGACATGGAGGCATGGAACAGGGCATGGAATCTCAGAGGGAAGGCAGGGGAGGTTGGGTGGGTGGGAGGTAATCAACCAAAGACCTTGTATGCATATATGCATAACCCATGGACACAGACAATGGGATGCTGAAGGCCGGGGGAAGGGGCAGGCTGGAGGGAATCAATGGGGGGAAAAAGGAACATATGTAATAATTTCAACAATAAATAATTATTTAAAAAATAAGACAAAAAAATATACATTTTTTGGTATACCATATATACACCTGAATACAGAGATAGAGATTGGCAGTTTCTAGGAGCACTCTATAGAAATAATGGGCTCCTTTTAGTTTAAAATAGGTAAAAATTAGTTAACATTATACTTTGAATCATCATGATTTAAATTTTGCTTTTTCCTATTACAGTTTTCTATAATCTTATTTCTGTCATTATATCTTTTTTCATTTTCTGCAATTCTCTAATCCAGAACATTTCCCCCTTAAATTTGCATAAGGGATTCTTGTTAAACATACTACTTTAACATCCCAAAGCAAATTCATAAACAAATGAATGATTCATTGCATAGAATATTTGTGGGCACTGTGTAAGAAGGTATAGTACAGTCAAGTATTATTCTAACCATTCATTCAATGACTTCTGATTGAATGGGTGAAAAACTAGAAATGGGTAGCTCTAGTACAATTATTTCTTACATGATTCATTTCCCTTCCTTTTTTTTGTGATAATACTGACTAATGTGCTGAGACACTGGAATATGTTTAAGTCCCCAACTGCTCCCCCTGCTGGCCTGGTCACCCCACGCACCCTGCTGTTCAGTTGTTCAGTTGTCCCTCACTAAATCTCCTGCCATGGAGCCTGCTGTTCAGTCATTTGGTCGTCTCTCACTACCCCCCCGACAGCCTGGTCATCCCACGCAGCCTGCTGTTTGGTCATCTGTCTGGTTGTTTCAGTTCCTGGCTTTTTATATATTAGGACTAGAGGCCTGATGCACAAAATTCAAGCAAGGGTCTTGGCCCCGTTCCCCGCCTGCTGCCACTGTGGCTGGGGGTCTCTGCAGCCTCTGCCGGAACCCCCACCTGGTGCAGCTTTGCCCAGAAGGAAGGACGACCAGAAGGATGTTTGGTCTAATTAGCATATTATGCTTTTATTATCATAGATACTTATTTTAGAGAATCAACTATGTACAAGGCACTGTGTTAGTTCCAGGGAATGAAAGGGGTATAGTGGCAAACAAAACATTTGCCTATATTGCCTGTCTTCACAGAACACAGAGCCTCGCTGGGAGCAGTATTGCATTCACATACTTCCTTACATTATGCAGTAAGTAAACTCCTGAAGAAATGGGACCTGTCTTTGAGCCCTATGTTCTTAGTCACTAGCACGTACACATAATAGTACTCACTGATGAATGAGCTTCCCCGGTCCCATGTGGGAAAGTCTCTGTTCATCCTTAGGGTTTCTTCTTCACAGGAAAACATATTATTTTGAAAGATTACTTTGGGTGCACATTGTGAAACAATTACATACATAGCTTACTTGTCTCCTTTGTAATTACATTTATCTGCTTACTTCAACATTTGTTCCATGTGTTGATGAAAGGCAAGAAATTATAAGAAAATGCTTAAACTCAAAAAACTTGATATTTTGGATTATCATTTCCAATGGAAATATAGTTATAGGGAATAAAGTTGATAAGGATTAAAAGATATCAGTGGACTTTAGTAAAATATTACTAAAATTGAATTTACCATTGTATATCCAAAGTGTTGATAAGAATTGTCCCTCTTTCTAATTGGTTCATTAACTACATAGTACAAGTATATTCATACAATGCTCAATTTAGTCATTGTGTTTGAATAACGGACAAATGGGACATATTACTTTAAACAATTTTCCTCTCAGAAGTCTAAGCTACCAAATGAATAGAATTTTAATCAAGTTGCAGGGATATAATTTATCACATTTATTCCTCATTTTATATAAATTGGCTTAAATATTGATACAATTGTATAAATATTACATCTCTAATGTCAATATTTCAGGTATTGTAATAAGTTTTTCTCTTTCTAACAGACTCTTTTCAAATATAATATGTAAATAATCATCAAACATAATCCTTTTATATTTTGATGAATTGCCAAATGGTTGTGAGACCATAACATTAAAAATTTTACTACCTACTTGCTTCCTAGGATTAATTTCCCCAAAGATAATGATTTTTCACCTCTGATTTGAAGATTTAATAAGTTAATGTTCAGGGCATCCACCTTCTTCATACTATTATTGTAATCTCTATGTGACTATTTTTATATATATATTTCATATATGTATAATAACTATAGTATAATTATCTATCTAAAATTGAATATGTAATATTTATAAATACATTATGTTGACTTTTTCAGTTTAAGAAATTGTGGAAATATTTAAGATTATTTATTTTATATATTTATATTGTACATTTATAATTATATTTGTGAATAAATCCATAAACTCCACATAAAGAAAAACTGAGGAAGAAATCATAATAAAACTTATTTAATGAATGCTCAATGGCATTATTTATTAATGTTGTCAATTGGTTATTTTATCTGCAATGTGCAATAAAATGGAAAAAATATGAAGTTAATGGATTCAATAACAAGCCCATTATTACGTGAGCTGTAGTGTGACTTCTGCAGCCCTAAAGATTATAGCTGAGCAACAGAAGGGGAAAAAAGTGGATCATCCATTACGTTGAGCAGTTAATGATATTTTATTGCATTATTTATCAAATACTGTGGATGTATTTGTAGCTGCAAGCTTGACCTTAGCTAATCATAATTTGATGAATGCTTATATCATAAAAGCACTATGACAAAATGCCCTATTGTTTCATGAAGCAGGAACATGAGCTAGTATTATGAAATTCAGTAAGAGTGTAGTTCCAAGATATTAATGCTCAGACACCACATGAAAGACAGAATAGATGCTTATAATTCAGACACGGCTGCTGAAATTTCTTTTTCCTTCAGTGATATAAATATTCAAGCCATCTACCTTAAATGATTCCTGCAAAGCATTTTTATAGCAGGAACACTATAATGATAATATATTATTAAAATATTAGGATTCTCATTCTATCAGGAAGATATGAAAAAGTCAAAAGGTTTCACAATGTTATTTATGAGTTTGTACTTAATTAGATTTGAGTATATATTTTGGACAGAAAATATAAATGTGATAAAGAAACCAATACCTGCTGTATAATTTTGAATGTTGTCATTCTTCTAGGAAAGGAAATGCACTATTATTTCTGAGATGAGAACAATAACTTCATTTTGTATATATATATATATATATATATATATATATATATATATATATTTAAAGATTTGGTATGATAAGTTAGCTCATTAGGGCTGTTTTATTTTTCATATGAAACATAATATCGGGTGGCAATGAAGAATATTTTAGAGCAAGAACATAATTTTTAAACCTGTTCTTAGATATCAAATCATAAAGCTTATTTTACACATGGACCACCTAGATTTACCAAAGAAGATAATAGCAATTAATTAAGAACTGGCTCCTAATTAAGAGATCTTTCTATTGAACACACTACCTATCAATGTAATGACTAATAAAAGGTGAAGGGATTCAGAAAAACCAAAACAAAAAACTCATAGACCCAGACAATAGTATGCTGATTACCAGAGAGAAAGGGGTTGGCAGAAGGTATGGGAGTGGGGTAAGGAGGGTATAAATGGAGATAAAAGGAGACTAGCCTTGGGGCGGTGAACACACAATACATATACAGATGAAGTATTTTAGAATTGTACACTTAAAACCTATATAATCTTATTAACCAATATACCCTAATAAGTTCAATAAACTTTTAAATGTAATGATTAGTAAACTCTTTGGCCTTATTCCTAAACAAAGATTTAAATGTGTTTTTTTATTGTATATGGAAAGAACTTGTAAGTTATAAGATGAACTTTACTGAACCTACTGAGTCTAAATATCAAATTACTCTTTCATAAGTTGTTATATGTAATATTGAGGGATTTTTGCTCTTAAATATGGCTGTCAAAATTTTATATTATTTCCATATGAATGTTGTATATGATAAATTGACTGTTTTTGCTAATGTTTACTTTTTTTCTTCTCTTTCTTAGGTATAGTATGCTTTCCCATAATAATTCTGGGTATGCCCATATGACTTGCTTTGCCCCCGTGAAAGAACATGATGCTATAGAAGTCTTAAATGTGATGGAACAGTTTAATTTGGCTTATGTCTACCTGGAATCTTCTGTGAGAAAACATGGCCTTCATTCAGCCTGGCTCCAGATTGAGACTCATGAAGCAGACTTGGACACAACTGAGATCCTGGGACCATTCTCAATTGAACCACAACCTGAAATGGAGTCAATAAACTGATTCCAGAAGAATCCAGCAGGGCCACAGTTGACTCCTCGGTTTTTGAGTTTTGTTGTAAGCAAGAGTTGAAAATGCTTATTTGCATTAACCACATGGAACTATTTTTTAAATAAATAAACACACTTATTTTCCAGAAAGAATTTCTAAGTTTACATAATGTGGGGTTACTGAATTACTTACCATTTTTTCTTCTTTCTCATATTATAGGAAAATATATTAAAATTATTTTTCTTTATAAAATCTCATGCAGCATTATTGTATCACATATACACATATGATCTTCAGGAATATTATTGCTAAAAAACTATTATCTTTTCCTAAGTGCTATACAGTAAAGAAGCAAATTTATTTTTAAACTAGATTAAATTCATATGTTTAAGGTCTAATATTTTATATTTTATTGTTGGGTAGTGAGTTAGTAATTATAGTATACTATGGAGAAGTATTTATGAGAAATAAATAATAGTGGCAAAACTACATATTACAATGTATAAAATTTATGTAACACTTCTAAATAAGATAACATACCTTATGTTTATCTCATCAATTCCGTCTATAAAGGGTAATGAATTTGAAAACACACTTAAGATCACATCTATACAGAAATAGCAAACATTTTGGAATGTCAGTTTCCAATCCCAAATTTGACTCAGTACCTAATAAAGATGTCTAAAATATATTTAGAATCAGTGTTCACAACATTATCTTATATGTGTTTTTGCACCTTTACAATTTCAGTTGTAACAAAAAATAGTTCTACAAAAAGGGATTTGAACTTCACATGAGGAATTGAAGTTCAGGGAGGCTGACATCAGACTCAAAGAAACAGAATTTTTACATGGCGGAACCAAGAATTGAACCTGATACTTCTGATTCCATGACCCTAACAAGCATGTCAAACTCGTGGCCTGGCAGGCATGTGATCTGCCTGCAGCGAGTTTAGCATGCTTAGGGAACTATTTTCCAATAAGTCAACACACTTATTTTTTTCAGAAAGAATTTCAAAGATTACAGAATGTGGGGTTACTGAATCACTTAACAATGTTTTTTCTTCTCTTTCATTTCTTGCCAAATGATGTTCAAATTATTTTTCTTTATATCATATCTTACAATTGGGCTCCTGTCAGGATGGTCTTGGGTTTTCAGAAACTTTATTTACGAGCACTTTTGGTTAATAGAAAGACAATTGAAGAGCGTGAAATAACTAGAGTCTGAAAATACCTCTAACTGAAGAAAGAATTTCAACATAAGAGAAACCTCTAGTAAACTTTGATTCTTAGTATAAAATATTGCTGCTTATCTTATTGGTACTGAGCATAGAACTCAGGACAACAATTATGCCAAGGGTGTCTTGCTGTTTTCACAGTAAGAGACTAATTAGAATGTAAAACGGTAGTGAATGCATATAGTAATAAAGGGCAAATGCATTGTATAAATATGCTAGCCTCTTTAGAGAGGAAAAATATTAGTGCTTTCTGGATGAAAGGAAATTGTGTGATGACTGATAAGGTCCAGTGGTAATATTCACTGAGCAAGTTGGCAGCTTAAATTGTTCAGTCAAAAAGTTGGCATTTATAAAATAGCCGTGGAGCATAGTTGATTTGTTTCTACTCTATGTTCTGCTACCTATTAGCAGCATATACTAAGTTATCTATCCTCTTTATATCCTGGTTTTCTTACCAATAAAGTGAGAAATAATACCCTCCCATATAGGAATGTGATGATAATTAATGATATCTCTAAATAATAATTTTATTTTTAGGACTACTGGGACACTTTTGCCATCATATAGGAACTTGCCCCTATATCATAATATTGATCTTGCTCAATACTGGAGATGCCAAGATTAAAGTTATGGTCTTGTGGAGGAAGAGCAAGTAATCAGGTAATTCCACTACTGGTTATGCACCCTAAAAAGCATAGAATGCAATGAAAACCACAAAGGAAGATATTTAATCAAGACAAGATGGTGAGGGAACGTTTTTAAAGCGAGTGATATTTTACCTGAGTGTTGACGGATGTATAGGAGTTAGATGTATACAACAGTGGATATTGGGAAACTAAATTGTTCACAGGCTTTGGCAAATGCACTAAGTATTCAGTAAATGTTTGATTGATAAATATGTGAGTGAATAATTGCATGGATATTTTACCTGCTGACAGAATTTATTTTTTCTATAATAATTGTTGGAAGCAAATTATCCTTTTGGGGAATGCAATTTGTATAATATAAACAATCATATCACTAATAATCTTATTGTTACCAGAATTTGATAAATACATTAAATATTTAAACTGTTCCACTGCTGTTGTGAAGAATTGAACATGTAATTAACTTGCTTATTTTTAAAATACTTGCATATTTAAAAAAAGGTTCAAGTATATTCACATACACACAAATAAATGAATTTAACATAGCTTGGAAGATTAACCTTCCTAGTTAAAGCATTGTTGTCTTTTCAGATTTTTAGGATTTTGGTTTTTAAAAAGACATATTTCAACAAGACAAGTAATAACAAGTGTTGGAAAGGTTGCGGAGAAAAAGGAAACCTCATTCACTGCTGGTGGGAATGTAAACTGGTGCAGCCATTATGGAAAACAGTAGGAGGCTCCTTTAAAAATTAATAGCTTCAGTTTCCTCACTCATCAGCTGCAAAAATAATATGTAAACATTCCAGTAAAAACATATTTTGATTTTCTCAATAACTATAATGCTCTAAACAGAAGATATGCTTAATTGAAAAACAACATCATTATATATTTCAAAAACTACTAAAAATAAAATAGCTCAATTACATTATATATATAAATATATATAAGTATATAAATATATATATATATATATATATATATATAGAGAGAGAGAGAGAGAGAGAGAGAGAGAGAGAGAGGTATCATACAACCCACCAAAACTTTTTCTGATCATCTTCCTAAAAAATTTAAAAATAATTATTTTATTTTTTCTTAATATGCTTTTATTGATTTTCAGAGAGAGGAAAGGAGAGCGCGAGAGAGATAGAAACATCATTGACAAAAGAAAATTATTGACCAGCTGCTCTTGCATGCCCCTCTATGGGGTTTGAGCCTAAAACACATATATTTTTTATATTGTCTATTATTTTGATCTGTTGTTCCACTTTTCTTGTAATAATTTATGCATTCATTGGTTGACTTTTGTATGTGCTCCGACCAGAACCTGCAACCTTGGCATATGGGGAGGACGCTCACCAGTCAGAGAAAGGCAAACACCATATGATCTCACTTATGTGTAGAATCTAATGAACAAAATAAACTGATGAACATGGATGAATACCTGGAACAAAGAGGGGAAGAGGCAACTGAATGAAAGAAGGTGCAGGTATTAACCAAAGAACATATATGTATAACGTGTAGACACAGACAACAGACAATAGTGAGGTGATGGCCAGAGGGAAGGGGGGTGCTGGGTGTAGACAGGCAAAGGAGTGGAAAATGGGGACATCTGTAATAGTGTCAACAATAAAAATTAAGAAAAAATAAAACACATATTGAACCTTACTTTTCTTATGCTTACAATTATATGTTGTTTAATAAAGTTGTTTGGTATACAAATGAATAAATAAATGTTCTTATTTACTCTTCATAGATAGCTTTGCCAAGTGTCCTTTTATGGAAAATGGTAGGGTCTCATTGAAAAAAACTAAATTATTACATGCATCACTTCTCAATTACAATATATTCAATCCACAATGCCTAAAGTAAATCTGAGAATCTTTAATATTGGAATCAATGCAAAAGATCATGCAGTCTTAAACTATCATTTCAGAAATAAGAAAATTGAAGTTTGAAAAGTTGAAACAATTTGCTGATAAAACACAATTAGCAAACAGCAGTTGGGACAAAAAACCCCAACTTGTATATATTATCTATTACAAAGGAAATTGATGAGTAAATATAGTGAAACCATTTACTACTTACCTTCCAGAGGTGTGGCAGACACAGTTGATCACTCCCTTTCCTATGCTAAATAAAAAATAAATTTATTCTCTTGGCAACATATCCAGCCTGGGAGAATATATCATGGATATTCTAATTACTGATTCTTAACAGATGGCAATATGGCTCCTCCAGGCCATATGAAGAGTGATGTTCCTCGTCATGATGACTAGCCACAGGCATTTAGTGCTTAGGGATCATGAGATTGTCCTACACTATAAAGAATTGCCTCGCCGAGACCGGTTTGGCTCAGTGGATAGAGCGTCGGCCTGCGGACTGAAGGGTCCCGGGTTCGATTCCGGTCAAGGGCATGTACCAGGGTTGCGGGCACATCCCCAGTGGGAGATGTGCAGGAGGCAGCTGATCGATGTTTCTCTCTCATCGATGTTTCTAACTCTCTATCTCTCTCCCTTCCTCTCTGTAAAGAAATCAATAAAATATATTAAAAAAAAAAAAGAATTGCCTCAAACAAAATGCCAATGTTGTCAATTGGAAATACTAACAACTAATCATGTAATTTTTCCCCACTGGGCAAGGAATGAGAGTGCAGGGATGGGCATGTTACCCATTTCAGGCCAAATAAAACATATAATGAATTATGTTGTAGACTTTAGTATTTTTTTTTTAATCTCTGGTATAAAGAGGAGGTCCTGTGAACTGGGCTCATCTTTGCTCTTGTATTCTTCCTCATTGCTGTGTGCACTCTCCTCACAGGATACGGTAGTTGGAGCCAGCAACCTCTATATGATGTGGAGGTCACTAACATGATCAAGAAAGCAACAGGATGGCAGAGAAGGAATGAAGAGTCACTGAGTCAACTCAGGGAATGCATACCACTATATTTCTCAATTAAAAAACAATACAAGCCACCTAGGTTAAATACTGTCAATCAGGGTCTCTGTCATTTGCTCTTTAAGGCATAATAACAGAAAAATAGGTATCTTGGGTAAATTTGGTCATTGGAAATTTCAGAGTACATTCATAAGTACTCTCTTTACTTTTAGCAATGTTCTCATGCCAAGAAAATATGTCTAAGACCTTAAAAGCCGGTTTGTGAATGATAGAGACCTTAAATAATTTAATGAATTGATGTGAGATTAGAAAAGAACTGCAACATAATCAATGACTTTCAAAGAAGAGGAAATTCAACTAATTTAGATAATAAAGATTTGTAATTTGAGTTTAATCAGTTTTTTCCCCATATATTAGGAAAATGTTGCTAAATTTTAGAAGTAGAAAAAAAGAGATCATCCTTTGTATTATAGACAGGTTGAGCTTATTTTTTTAAATATATATTTTATTGATATTTTACAGAGGGGAAGGGAGAGAGATAGAGAGTTAGAAACATCGATAAGAGAGAAACATCGATCAGCTGCCTCCTAGACACCTACTGGGGATATGCCCGCAACCAAGGTACATGCCCTTGACCAGAATAGAACCTGGGACCTTTCAGTCCACAGGCTGACGTTCTATCCACTGAGCCAAACCAGTCATGGTGGTTGAGCTTATTTTTAATAAGGTTTTTGTATTACTCTAATACTGCTCATGGTTTACTTCTCCTACCGATCTGCTTAAACTTTTGTAAGGGAAAATGTTTTAGCAGTGAAACCAATGTACATTTTAAGATGATGCTTTTATTTTTATTCTTTTAATTCTTTATTGTTTAAAGTATTACGTGTCTCCTCCCCCCACCCCCATTGACCTCTCCCAGCTGTTCCCAACTCCAGCACATGCTCTCACTGCCATAGTGTCTGTGTCCATGGGTTATGCTTATATGCATGCAAACAAGTCCTTTTGTGATCTCTTGCCACCACTCCCCTCCTCCACCTTCCCTCTGAAGTTGGATGGTCTGTTCAATGCTTCTCTGTCTCTGGATCTATTTTTGTTCATCAGTTAATGTTGTTCTTTATAGTCCACAAATGAGTGGGATCATGTGATATTTATCTATCTCCAACTGGCTTATTTTGCTCAGCATAATGCTCTCCAGTTCCATCCTTGCTGTTGCAAATGGCAAAAATGCCTTCTTTTTTACAGCAGCGTAGTATTCCATTGTGTAGATGTACCATAGTTTTTTAATCCACTCATCTGCTGGTGGGCACTTAGGCAGTTTTCAAATCTTAGCTATTGTAAATTGTCTGCTATAAACATAGGAATGCATATATCCTTTCTGATTGGTGTTTCTGATTTCTTGGGATGTATTCCCAGAAGTGGAATTACTGGGTCAAATGGGAAAAAAATTAAAAACGAAAATCATTTCTTTTTTTATTGCTTAGCAGTATTCCACAGTTTAAGTATTTACTCATTTATGGATATCAGGTTAAACTATTATGATCAAAGTTGATATAAACACGTATGCACATTTATTTTGGCTAAAAGAGGTGTTCTTTATTTGAGTAAATGCCTAAAAGTTCAATTGCTGGGTTGTAATGTAGTTGCACATCTACATTTCAAAGAAACTACCAAACTGATATTCAGAGTGTCTATACCATTTTATATTTTCAACAAAAATGTATAAATACTAGTTTTACTCTATTCTCAACAGTGACAGGTCTGTCACTATTTTTTTTAATTTTTATTTCTGTCATTCTAATAGATGTGTAGTAATTTAATTTGCATTTCTCTAACTGATAATGATGTTAAGCATCTTTCCAAGTGCTTACTTTCCATCCTATCTAATAAAGAGGAATTATGCCAATTGAGCCTCACATTGTCTCAAAGATGGTGGCACCCACAGCCAATAAGGAGGGAATATGCTAATTGACTGCCCCACCCTCAAAGATGGTGGCACACACAGCCACAAGATGGTTAGCAAGGGAGGGCAGTTGTAGGGGAATAAGCCTGAAGTGGAGGGCAGTTGAGTGAGACTGGGCTGACAAGGGAGGGCTATTGGGGGTGACCGGGCTGGCAGGGGAGCAGTTAGGTATTGATCAGGCTGTCAGGGAGTGGTTAGGTGTCTATCAGGATGGCAGGCAGAAGCGGTTAGGGGCAATCAGGCAGGCAGGCAGGTGAGCGGTTGGGAGCCAGCAGTCCCATTGTGAAAGGGATGTCTGACTTCCAGTTTAAGCCCGATCCCAGGTGAGGGGCCCCAGATTGGAGAGGGTGCAGGCTAGACTCATGGATAGCCCCCACTCCCCCCAGTGCATGAATTTCTTGCACCGGACCTCTAGTTTGTATATAATCTCCAGTGAAATGTCTCTTCATATCTTTGGCTCATGTTCTAATTGAGTCGTTTGCTTTTTTATTGTTACATTGGAGGTTTTATGTATTTTAGATACTAACACTATGTTAGATATATGGGTGTTGACTATTTTCTTTCCATCTAGTCTTTTATAAATGTTTTGTAGTTTTATATTTTGCATTTAAGTCCATGATCCATTTAGAGTTAATTTTGTTTAAGATGTGAGCCTGAAAGTTAAATTTTTATTGTCTACTTATGTCCAATTGTTCTGGCATCATTTGGAAAGCAATATTTCCTCTGTTGAATTGTTTTTGCAACTTTGTCAAAAATAAGATGAATGTATCTGTGACCATTATTTCTTGAATTGGTATTCTGTTCCATCCATCTATGTGTCTCTCCCTCTGCCAGTACTACAGCTTTGAATACTGTAGGTAGATATTAAATCTTGAACTTAATAGACTGGTTTTGCCTAAGTAAGCATTATTTTTCAAAATTGTTTTAGGCATTCCGGATCTTTTGCTTTTCCATTTCAATTGTAGATATACATATATATATGTATATATACTCACACACACACACATATATAGATATGTACATATACATATATATATATATATCATTTCTGACATTTTTATAAAAATTGCATTAAATCTGTATATCAATATCGGAGAATTTTCATCTTTCTATGCTGAGCCAATCAGCCAATCTATAAGCACAATAAGTCTCTTCACTTTATTTTTTTTCAGTAACTATATGGTTATTATCATTCGAATTCTGTGCATGCTTTGTTATACTTACAATTAATCATTTTTGAGCACTTACAAGTGGTAATGTTCTTTTGTATTTAATTATTTTTTAGAGAACTTTAAGGTATACAAAAAAGTTGAATGAAATGTACCAAGATTTTTTTCATATACCTTCCACCCCACACATGCTTAGCCTCCCCATTACCAGTGGTATTGCTATTTTCATTTTAGCATCTACATGTTCATTGCTAGTATGTAGAAATACAATTGATATCTGTATGTTTATCTTGTGTTATGTTGATACTGTGGCCTCACTTTTTATTCCTCAAACCATTTTGTAGATTTTTTAAAAAAAATTTTCTATACAGATAATCACACTGTATGCAAATAGGTACTGCTTTATTTCATCATTTATTTTTAATTTATTTTTACTTTTTGCTGATAGACAAAACGTCAACAGCAGAAATAGAAATGGGCTATTTTTTGAGCCTGTAATCACTGACTTGTCATCCCAGGGGAAAACCCTAGAGAGATGTGAATATAAAGCAAAAGTATATTAAACTCAGGAAACCAGTGAAGAACATGATAGTTTTAAGCAGAATTTTTGGAGACAAAGACATTGAGTTATCTTTTGAGTATAAACAAGGATGAAGATGAATGTTTTATTATGTCATTCCTTTATTCCACGTATGTGTTAATATATACATTATGCCAAGTATCATAGAGAATTTCATAGAGAAAAGAACCTACTGTCTGTGAAATTCCTCTGTATTTTGAAATTTCAGTAGATCATGTCAAGTGCTATATTGAGTAAAACAGAAATAATAGTGAGAACTTGGATATGGTTAAATAAAATATTGTATTACAAGTAATTGAAAAATTAAAATAAATAATAATAAATTGAGTATAATAATCAATATAATTATACTAAACACAGCCATCAATTCTTGAGGATTCTTACTCACTATGTCTGTATGAAGCTGTGAAATGTGTAGGTTTTGGTAGTTTTGTTGCAAGAGATATTCAAACTGGGCTTTGTAAAATGTTTCTATAGAAGTGATTAATAAAAAAAAAAAAAAATCTAAAAAAACTCTGTTAAAAAAAAAGAGAAAACTAGCCAGAAATGACACAAAATTAAAAGGCAAAATTATTACTAGAAAATCACAGAATAGGGTGCTACAGAGCTATTTTTATTATGACAGTTAGGTTGGTATAAATCTTTATACTAGTAGATGCACTTTAATTTTTGTCATGAATGCTGACAATTCTAGTTTCATTTACTCTAAAGAAAATTTTAATTACAGTAGGTCCTCAGGTTACGTCGGAGATCCATTCCTAAGGTGTGGGATTTTCGCTTTAAGTCGGAACCCACCTACATAAGCACCTAGTCACTCACATGGAGCACATACACAGCAGTAATGAAGTGAAACAGTAAAACAAATTTACAAGAAAGATAACAATTCCTGACATTTACTTGTGGTAAATAAATAATAAAAAACATAAAACACATATTTACATATGTCAAAATGATGGAACATTTTTTTAAATAAATAAATGAGAGATGGCAACGTAACCACGAAACGACATACATCGAGTCTGATGTAACCCGAGGACTGCCTGTATATAAAGTAAAATATGTATCACATCCACTTTATCTTTGTCTCTCTGTGCCCATCTACCATCACCTGCTCTTTTGCATTCTACTCCACTCCCCTTCTTGAACACACACCTTACTTTCTTTATAAAGAGAAGATGCCTGAAACATGAATTCTTCTGGTAGAAATATAAGTTTCCAGATGATGTATGGGCAGCCAGATAATTGCCAATAGAGTTAATTTCCTGCTAGTGGTCAAATGCAACTGGTGTGCTGGGAAAGCAGTCTTTTAAGATGTGTGGAACTTGTTAATTTCCAAGCATTCATTTATATAAATAAATAGATTTTTGGTCAAAGGTTCTTAATTTACAGTATATAAGAATCACCTGGATTGCTTTTAAAAGTAAAGATAGATAACAAATGCTTCACTCCAGAAAAATAAGTTAGAATTCTTGAAATGGGACCTAGGCATCTGAATTCTAAAATATATACAGAATGAGTCTAGTATGCATCCAATTTTTAGGTCTATAAGTTGAATATAAAGCTATACATTTTACTTTTTTATTAATTTTATATTTTACTCCTTATGTTACTTTATTGGTTCTTCATAAAATCTAGAATATTGCTCTTTAATACTACTTATTATCTAGAGGAAATAATCTATAGGAAAAATAGCAAAAATACTAATAAATATACTTAAATGTGGGCTAAGAAATTTAATAGAGAGAAGAAAATAGCAAACATACTAATAACTATATTTAAATATGGGCTAAGAAAATTAATAGAGAGAAAATTACACTACTAAATAAGAGTGCTCAACTTAGAAAATGTAAAATTATGATTATACTATATTCCTACATAATATTTTATAGCATCTTTGTTAACTGTATACTTACAAGACTAATTTAAATATTTTTGTGAAACTGTGACTCATATTGTTAGCACACTCCACAAGTGATATAATACATCATTACCAACAAGCACATGCACAAAGCAGATGGGTCTGTTGTGAAAGCACCCACTTTAAAAGTTTGTTGTACATCTCAAGAGAAAAAGAAAAACTCAGTCTGATAGTATAGTCACTGTGCACTGGATTGTAAATCCAAAAGTCCACTGCACTTTCAAAATACAAGAGCTCAGTGCTACAAAAGAAAACAAAGAAACAAACAATAACTTTGGTTATCTAGGTATGAAAACACACAAATTTACTGAAAAAGTTTTTCTTGAGTATAGTTTCGAAATGTATAACCTAAGATTAACAATTCAGCTCAGTTCTCTCTTATCTGTAGGGTACATAAAGTATTTTCCATAAACCATTAACAAAACAACAAGAGGCCCACTGCATGGGAGAACATATTTGCCAATGTTATATCCAATAAAGGCTTAATCTCCAAAATTTATAGGAAACTCATACAACTTAACAAAAGGAAGACAAACAATCCAATAAAAAAAATGGGCAAAGGACCTAAATAAACACTTTTAGAAAGAGGACATATGGAAGGCCAAGAAACATATGAGAACATGCTCAAAGTCACTAATCATCTGAGATGCAAATCAAAACGACAATGAGGTACCACCTCACACCTGTCAGAATGGCTAGCATCAACAAGTCAGCAAACGACAAGTGCTGGCGAGGATGCAGAGAAAAAGGGACCCTCATGCACTGCTGGTGGGAATGCAGACTGGTGCAGCCACTGTGGAGAACAGTATGGCGTTTCCTCAAAAATTATGAACAACATAAACTGATGAATTAAAATAGATCCAGAGACATAGAAGCATTGAACAGACCATCCAACCTCAGACAGAAGCTGGGGTGGGGAGGGGCAGGGAGTGAGAGATCTACCAAAGGTCTTGTATGCATGCATATAAGCATAACCCATGGACACAGACAGTTGTGGGGTGAAGGCATGTGCTGCGGTGGGTGGGAACGACCGGGGAGAGGTCAAGGGGGAAAAAGGGAGACATATGTAATACTTTAAACAATAAATAATTTTTTTTAAAAAAAGAATACACGATAAGAAGATTTTTTAAGGAATGAATTATTTTTTTAAAATATATTTTATTGATTTTTTACAGAGAGGAAGGGAGAGATATAGTTAGAAACATCGATGAGAGAGAAACATTGATCAGCTGCCCCCTGCACATCTCCTACTGGGGATGTGCCTGCAACCCAGGTACATGCCCTTGACCAGAATTGAACCTGGGACCTTTCAGTCCGCAGGTCGACGCTCTATCCACTGAGCCAAACCGGTTTCGGCAAGGAATGAATTATTGATACATGAAACAGTCTCACTGAATCTCCAAAGAGTTAAACGCTGAATGGAAAAAAAAGCCAAGTTAAAAAAATAATTTGATATTATTTAATTTATATAAAATTATTGAAATGATAAAATTATAGAAATGAGAACAGATTAGTAGTCAGAAGTTAAAAAGAAATCTCAGAGGGGCACATATATCTTTATGAATGAACATTTTCATATATTTTGGGTAGGTACCCTGAAGAGGTTTTGCTAAGTAATATGGTAGATCTATCCTTAATATTTTGAAGAACCTCTGTACCGTTTTTCCATAGTGGCTTGGCACCAGAGAAGTTCTTATCAACTTGAACCCAAAGGCAAGCAAAGTAAAAGCAAAAAGAAAAGAAAAAAATCGTACAAGTTAATGGAAATATATCAAACTAAAAAGTTTCAGCACAGTAAAAGAAACCATCAACAAAAACAACTAACTGAACAAGAGAAGATATTTGCAAACAACTGCTCCCATAGCATTGTTAAAAGCAGGACTTCAAGTTTACTAACTAGATCAGGGGTCCTCAAACTTTTTAAACAGAGGGCCAGTTCACTGTCCCTCAGACCGTTGGAGGGCCGGACTATAGTTTAAAAAAATATTAGTCGGTTGCTAAGCAACAGGCAGCAGCCGCAAAAACACCCGGAGGGCCGGATAAATGTTTTCGGAGGGCCGGATAAATGTTTTCAGCAGGCCACATGTGGCCTGTGGGCTGTAGTTTGAGGACCCCTGAACTAGATTATTCTTATATTTTCTAATAATTTTATTGTCTCTAAAAATGTTACTTATAGATGAATAACAACTTTAGTTTGTGCTTTAAAATATATGGTAGAAATCAATATATTTATTAAAATATTTTCGTAGGGTATATAATAGAGCATCTTTTCTCAGTATTATAATTTTTGATACCAAATTTGTAATGAAAGATGCCATTTAAGATCATACATGAGGTTAGGATGTAACAAAAAGGATAAAGAGGAAATAATTGTATCACATTTGACCTCTTTTTTTATTCTAAAGAGAGAGAGAATATTGAGTATGCAGAGTTCAATATTTGTAAGGAGGAGAAAAAAGTTTGAGTGAAGTTTTTATTTGCTTAAAAATATATATTCTATTGTGGTTCAGTAGAATTAATGTCATTTTAAACTGTAAGTAACTAGAGTTGGATATTACATTTTTTTAAAAGTTTAATCAGTTTGCCATTTGGTTCAACAATCCCCTTGGGTGCAATTTGATTCAGTGCCATAAAACTGTTTATCTTGTATAAATTTGCAAATAAATCATACCCCTCACTACTCTGTAAGGTCCATTTAGTACACACTTGGTAGAAAGACAATGTTTTGCCAATAAAATGAAGACATATTGTAGCCTTATGTGTGCCATAAGGTTTAAATCCAACACAGAAATTTATAGCTGCTTTTTTTTCTTTGTGCAAGCACAGTCTAGTCAAGCATTAAATATATAGTTAACAGATATCCAATAGTCACAAGAGAGTTGACAACTTAAATTACTTAGTTATAATAAAGATAAATAGCTATATAAACATGGCATGTATTGCACCATGCAAAGCAACTTACTCTAATGTTGTTGCCAGGCAACCTCCCAAGAGAGATTAAAAATATTTCCAGTAATTTGATGGTATCAGAACACACCCACATTTGAAGGAATGACCAAAGCTCTGATGTTTTAAAAAATGGTGTCACCATAAAATGTATTTGAAAGCACACATGTGTGACATCAACATGAAATTCTCTTTTGTAAAATGTATGCTTCTTGGTGTAAATCTTTAATAGAAATATGACCTATCATAGACTTTCAGTTACTCACAATATATATGAGTAAAGCCATTTATGTTATGGAATGGATTGAGTGTTTTTAAGGGATTTATACCATTGTTTGAGGAGATTTTAAGCAAAAGCTAACTGGAAAAAATTGTTCATAGTCATATCACTGGAATAAACTACATAGAATCACACAGTAGTTATATACACATCTTCTTGTATATTGGGATTTAATTTTTTTACTTATTTTATTTATGTGTATATATATTTTTGCTTTCATAATTGGTCTATCATTGCTTCTTTCAAATTCACATAGGCTATATAGGCTATTATTGGAGGTTGAATTATAAAAATTTTTGGTAAGCAGAGACATATCAAAAATATATTCTATAATATTTGTCTTTCAAGAAATCAAGCTTACTAAATTATTTTTCCTTTTTTTTACCTCTTTGAATAAACAATTACATTGATCTCACTATTTATTTTGTTATTCAAAAGGAAAGACAGAACTTTAATTGCCATCTTTTTAGAATAAAATGTCCACCTATTCCCTTGATCATTTTTCTGTCTTCTAAATAGAATCTAGTTTATTTGAATTTTCCCCAGAATGCTTTGTGGTTATCTAGATTCAGTTATTCAGGGACATTTGCAAGGACCAGAAAAATATTTCAGACATTTCCATTTTGATGTGTTTTCCTTTGATGACCACATTGTGTTTGCTGGTTAGGTTGTAGTGGTATAGTAGGGAATGCAAGACTACGCTGATGAACAGATACAGTAAACATCTAAGGAAGCAAGTGGGTTTAGAAAGCAAAGGGTTCCACTTCATTACTGCTTTGTAATGAACTCTAAATCCTACAGTACTCATTCCATCACGTTACTTTATGTTTGGAAATCAACTAATGTAAATATTAATGAAAAGTAACTATAAGTTTATTTATTGAGCAAACCAAATTTTATCTGAAAAATACTATGTTCTAAGCATTACGCTAGGTACTAGAAATAATAATTATAGCAGCTACAACAATAGCTATCACATGGCATGATAGAAGTACCTAAAGAATCCAAAGTCATTATTATCCAAAGATAATAATGATACTGCAAATTAGAATTTACAGAATCATATTGTATTCTGGGTGGGCACTTAAGATCTTTATATGCATCATATTATTTTATCATTAAAACAATCCTTTTTAAAAAGTTGCTATTACTATTACTAATTTATTGACAAGGAAACTGGGACACATAATTTTTAAATTTTAAGCAAAATTGTAGAATGGCAGAGCTGTTACTTACATTTAAGATACTTTACTTCAGATTACATCCTGTTAGTAAATGAATTTAAAATGCATTGGCATTATCACAAAATTTGCCTTTTTTATTTGTCTTTAGATTGATAACTATCTATAATGATGTGCAAGATCTAGAATAGAGGCAAGAACATTAGCCATGGAGCTATTTAAACAACTGTAAGATAAGTTTGAATATTTTAAAAATTACTTGTATTGAGAATAGAGAGATTGTGAATTAACCATAGACATTTCATAAATAGAACTAAAATTATGTGGGAGGCATTGTTGAGGAAGAGTAAAGAGCAAAGGATGACTTCAGTCTTTTAGGTTGTGGTTAAAACATTAAGTAAAAAAGGGAGTAATAAGAGGCAAAGAAGATTGTTCAGAGAAAAGTTAATGAAATGCAATGTTGAGCCTGAAGATAAGACGCCCAAATTGAACACAAAAAATTTGATACACAGAAGAGTATACATAGGCAGAAATGTATGTTTATAAGTGACAAATTAGTGGAATTATGTTCTAAGTTTGTGAAAAAAAAAATGAGATCTATTGCTCCAGAGATATGGATGGTAGTTTTAGGTGATGTGAAAATTATCTTCTAAGAATTTATATCAGTGAAATAGAAAGAGAAAAGGCAGCTAAAAATGAGGAGACAGGGGAAGTGTGAGTATAGCAGAGGTGTTATAAAAGATTCACGAAGATAACTGTTCAAGGGAAATGCAGTAGAATTGTGATGTTGCACCCCGGGACTCACCTAAACTAGTGCTTATGAACTGACCAAGAAACCAGCCAGCCAGGGCATATAGTTTTCTTCTGCCACCTTCAGCTTTGCAGGTATAAACATGAGGAAGGGAGGTATGGAGGAGGAACAGGGAAAGGGAGGAAGAGAGGGAGAGAGAGAGGAAGAGAGAGACAGAGAGAGGTTGTTTAGTAACTTGTTACTAATCAGAATCGCTTGCCTATAATATATAGTTAATAGTAGGTTCTGACTTTCTAGACCAAAAACGCATTTCAAGGAAGAAACTTTTCAAAGAATATGCTCAAGTAAGCTCAGAGGTTTTTGTTTGTTTGTTTGTTTGTTGTTTGGTGGTCTTTAAAAGTATGCTAGAAACAATTTGAATAAAATATTGAGAAGAGAGATAGAAAAATGTAGAATGAATAATTTGACATTTTCCATGTTTCTAAATTAATTTAAAGAACTTGAACTAAATTGATTATGGTGGGAAATATACCTGAAGATTTTAAGAATGTACTTTAACTAGTGTTAAACAAATTCTCAGGCAATGAAATCATATGCATCAATCAATATACTGTACAGAAAAATAGTTTCTTGTTTTTTCATTATTCCCCTCATGAATATAGTGTTTACAATATTATACTTGTTCAGCAAAATGTAGCAAGTTAATTCTATTCTCATAAGAAAAATTTTAAACCCAAGAGCCTCCTTTATAAAATGCTGGGCACACATTAGCTACATTTCATTGATTTAGACAATATATGAGTTGTCAGAAAAATCAATTTTTTTAGAGCTATAACAAGATGTTCTTAACTGTAGATGTTTTAAAACAATTATTAGTTACTTTTTGGTGAGCCAACATAAACTTAGTTTCTGTTGAAGATCTATAATCTTAATAATTGTGTCTTTTCTCATTTTTCTAACTATTCACCTTAATAGTTGATTGCTTTATAGGAGATTAAATGTCTTGCTACAGTTGTACTTGTTAATTTAAACCAAATGGGGAAAACTACTTATTAATTCAAGCCACTTTTCTCAAACTGACTTTTTTTTTCTAATTTCATCAGCAAAAGAAGTAACTACTTGAAGATGCTGCAATCCATGATATAAATGATTGTTTATTTTATAGACTAAATGTCCCTTCTTCCTGCAAAGCAAATTTAACCAATAGTGTGATTGAGTCCTAACTTGTACTTCATCACATAAGAATATATAACCATAATCTATGGCAAGATAAATCTTGACTTTCAATAGTTGATGCTAGAAAAATCTCCTTTCTTTACTTTGCACTGGGATCCCGGAAGCTCTAACGGACTTGTAAATGATCAGAAAATGTTGGGAAGAGAAAGGAATGGGTGACAAGCAAGGTGACACCTGGACAGCGAATGACTTGCTTATTCTTCATACTTAACAGAAGAAAATTACATACTGCATCAGCAAATCTGAATTGCAGAAGAGAACTCAATCATTTTGTTTGCTTTAACTGAAGTTTAAACAATGGAAAGATTATGAATACTTGAAAATTTCTAAGATGTGCAACTTCACAACTACAATGGAAATGCAAATCAAAACAACACTAAGATGACACCTTACACCTGCTAGAATGGCTATTATCAATAAAACACGAAATAACAAGTGTTGGAGAGATGGAGAAAAAGGAACACTCATTCACTGCTGGTGGGAATGTAAACTGGTTCAGGCACTATGGAAAATAGTATGGAGTATCCTCAAAAAATTAAAAATAGAGTCTCCATATGATCCAGCAATCCCTATTCTGGGTATCTACCCCAAAATTTTGAAAATATTGATTTGCCAAGAGATATGTAGCTCCATATTTATTGCATCATTATTTACAGTGACCAAGACATGGAAACAACTGAAGTGTCCTTCAATAGATGACTGAATAAAGATATAATATATATTGTATTACTCAGACATAAGAAAGCAAACAAAAACTCACACAGGCAACAGTATGATGGTTACTAGAGGAAAGAAGCATGGTCGGGTAGTAGAGGGTAAAAGGAAAAGGAGTCTAACCTATGGTGACGATAGAAAATTTCTCTTTAGGTCATAGGCTTACAATGCAATATACAGATGATAAATCATAGAAATGCACATTTGAAACCTATTTAATCTTATTGAATAATGTCACCCCAATAAATTTAATTTTTAAAAAAGCAGAAGAAAAAATGTAAAAAATAAAGAGCCTTACTTTTTAATGAGTTATTTAGGCTAAAGTATATTCTGTAAAATAAAGGAAAATATAAATGTATGCATATTATATAATTAAATATTGCAAAATCTATTGATGAAGATGATTTATTTCCATTTTCTATCCCACTAAGGACCATATAGCTAATAATTCTATTTACCTGCTTTCACATACACTATTAAATTAAATTTAAAAATATATTGCAATTGAAAATTCACTCTAACTTTGGATGTGAGCACCTATACATACTTTCTGACTAGTACACATTTGATTCTGAAAAACTTTTAATTATTTGTACATACATATTATTTGCATGGGATATTTACAGGCAGTATTTGCGATTGAGAATTTTATTGCCACTTTGGAATAAGTTTAGTGTATGGAGAAAGAAAGATATATAGTTTATTATTGTATCACTAATAAAGATGACAATGATGATGATAGTTAAAACCTCAACTTTAAGGAATACTTACTATATCATACACTTTACAGGGACTTTCCTATTTATTTCTCACAAACAAAAATAAGCAAACAAAACTATGAAATACCTGCAATTATTATGCTGATTTTACAAATATGAAAAAAATTATGCTTAACAATTTTGCCCAAGATTATACAACTAAGAAATAGTGGAGACAGTGATGGACTCTATTCACATTTCCAAAATTTTATTATTAATCACTCTATTGTTTGAGTAAATTTCACAATGATGTACTCAAAAAATATAAATCCATTGCAATAACTTTCTTGTCTTTTTTTAAAATTAAAATAGCCAAAGACATTTCAAGGGCTTTTGATTACAAACATCTACAGTCTTAATTTTTTCATTTCCATAGTTGGAGTAAAGTGAATAGACATGGCATATAATTTATGAGTCATACATATAGACATAAGTCTGGGTTATGCAGGAATGGTTTATGGATTGCGTGAATATTTAATATGATATATTCAATGAATAATTATTCATTTTTTGGAAAAATGAATGAGTTAATGTATGAGTTAATGTTTTAATAATACTAGAGATAACTGAGCTCAATTGCAACTGATTATTGAAAGAAGAGCTAGTAAGAAGAAACAAAGTAAAAAAACCAGTAATGTTTTAGGTAAGATAAAAAAGAAAAAAATATCAAAAAGATTGCAAATATAACTTGGGAAAGGAAGAAAACTGAAAAGAATTGATTGGGTTTTGTTAAGCAGCCATATATGACTTTTTAAAATAATATTGGTGAAATGTTGAGGTAAAATATTCTGCTGAAATAAGTTCCTAGAGAAATCTGTTTTTCTCCTCAAAACAATTTTTAAACCTTTCTCCAGTTTTGGAAGTTATTATGGGTATTTCAAAAAGGTTTATAGTAGAGAATAGTAAAACAAATATTTAAAAAATATTTCACCTACAAGATAGTGTATTTCAATCAAATGTATTTATTAGGTTTTTTTTTTTCCATAGTGAAAGAACCAAACAAAATGTAATTTGGGTTAAAATGTGAACAGCTCCTTTTGATAAAATATCTTAAACATGGGTCTTTTTGACCTTTTATTTTGAATGTCTCCATATGGAAGAAGTAAGAGAAAGCATTTTTATGTAATACTATTAATGATCAGATGCTCAATTATACTAAAAAGTGTTTAGGATATATCTATGTTTAATATTACTATTGTCCTTCATGAAACAGTGACTATAACCTTTAGATTTCCAGAAACAGGACCCTTAATACAGTTATCAAATCTGTTATTAGGCTTTAAATGTTGAATTCAACCAAGACTTATTACAAAAACTCGTATTTCACAGTTTGTCAAGAAGCCTCATTCTCTTTAAAGGACATTAGGCTCAAATCTAAAATTTAAAGAGAAAAACATCAATCCCATACAACATTCCTAATGTTACATGTACTCTGATATAGGGGCAAGGAAATACAAAATACATAAATATGAAGCATGGGCAGAAGTCATGAGCATTAATCAGTAAGCCATTCATGAGTCAATGAATTTAGCATATAGACAAGATTAGCATAATGAAAACACTAATCTACTAAAGTCTTTGTACAAAATATAATTTTTCTTAGGTCAAGGTTTAGAATTTGGTTTTCTTTCAGAGATGGATGATACAAAATGACACAAGTACAACAGTCAAGGACCCTATGATAAGTGGAGATTTTTGGTAGTAAATATTCTACCTACCAAACACTCTTCTGCTCAAAATCTGCTTCCACACCATCTCTCTCCCTCCTTTCTCCCACTCCATGCTGGCTTAAACACAGTTAACTGAAGTATAAACTCCTATCTGCTCATAACCTCAGAACTGTGAAACCCTAGTAAGCTGCCTTAACCATTAAAAATAGAATTTAAGAGAAACCAATTTCTTTTCAAAACTTACTCACAGATCAACTAAAAGAACATCGATATCTCTGAAAGAGTCATGCATTTGGAAAAATATCATTTTTCAACTTTTGACAATCTTAAAAATTGTGATAGCATGTAAAAATACAAGCATGCCAATACTCTGGTCGTAAGGGCGCAATGGAGCCTAAATCTTCTGACCAACAAGCAACTTCTGTGTCGAAAGGTAGTATTTTAAAATCAATTTTTATGCCCATGGTAACTCCCATTTTGAAATGAAACATAAAATCTGTATTTTATCTTTATAAAATGATATGGGTCAGTACTTTGACTAGAGTCACAAAACTCAACAAGGATCCTGCAAAGTAAAATATATGCAGGCAATTAGGTCCAATTTCAATACACTATTTGTGGGTGTTTTGTTTTTCACGTTTCGGAAAAAAATTTTAAAGTGTTCTGGTTACAATAACAAACCAACTATTCTGCAGTGGAACCCTCCAGCAAAGGCTTAATATATCTGATTTGTCAAAGTCAATGCTCCTGCTAATCTTTCCCACCAATGTCAAATGCTGAGCGCTATCTCCCATTCATCTTGCTGTGCAGTGTAAGTAGAAAGGTGGACATTGGGCCGAAAGTAAGCTGCACAAACATCAGAATAAAATGGGCTCTCTGGGAATAGCTACAAGAAGAATTAGAAAATCAGCTGTGTTTTATGAGCTTTCTTTTGCATCCTCTCTTTGCTGTACTGCTTATTTGAATGCAAATTATTCATAACTTCATTGCACTAGTTAATGAATGTTTTAAGACTGCAAAAATGTTTTCTATGAGCGTCAAAATTTTATATGTTTTTCTGTACTAAATAGCCTGGGTGAAATTTAATAAAATAATATTAAATATGAACTCCTCTGAAAGCTTTAAAGTATTATTATTATTACTACCACTTAACCTGAAATAAAAGTGTTTAAGCCAGAATGTTAATATTACGTTAGTCTATAAATATTCTACTTAAATAAAAAACTGTCTTTGGGAAATTTAAGAAAACATATGGCAACTGTATTTGTTTTAATTCTACCAACACAAATATAATTTTCTATAATGTAATAACCAAGAATTTAACTATTAACTAGTATATCTGTCTCTGTTGAATATATGTATGTTGACATATGCAATCATATATGCATAAGTGTGTGCATTTGTGTGTGTGTGTGCAGGGGATATGTTATAATTAAATTATATTTTAATGTAAATACAAGTTCAATAACTCTGCAAGTGCCTCACAGTAGAAGAGAATGTGAGAACGAGGGAAATACAAATTGTGATGTGTTAAAATATGCATTCCTATTGTATTGAAAATTATTAGCATCATTCTTTACACTCTTGATAAAGGGAAATTCAAAGTGAGAATCTTCCTGTTGTACATACGTGTCTATTTGAGTTCATAAACCAAACAAGGTAGATACTTAGAAAAAAAAGTGTCAGAGATGTAGGTAAAAGAAAAATAAAGGCAATGTATGGCACCTGCCTCTTGACAGCTCTAAATATGTGGTCCATCACAGCCAGTTACTTAATCTTCTATACCAATGTCCTTAGAGGATTAATGCATGTTTTTATCTCAAGAAAAATGGAGAAGTTTATACTGCCTTTTCTTCACAGTTTAGATGAAAGTCTGCTGTCTTATTACTAGTTATTGAAAAGAGTAGAAGAGGAAATATATCATAATTATAAAATTCTAGTAATTACAATTTATTCATCATTTCTAAGGAACCAGGCACCATTCTAAAAAATACATAATCTTAGTCAATTTTTACATCTAAAATAATAAAAGCATAATATGCTAATTAGACCGGACATCCTTCCAAATGTCCCTCCTTCCTGACAAAGCTGCTGTGGGCGGGGGCCGAGGCAGAGGCAGCCGCTGTGGCAGCAGGGCCAAGGCCGCTGCACAATTTTTGTGCATTAGGCCTCTAGTATTAAGTATAAAAACAATTTGTAGAATTAACAGTACTATTGACCATATACAGATAAGGACATGAAATTGCTTATCAGGCAACTTGATCAGGGTTATTCAGCTAGCCTATGGCCAAAATGGTTCTGGAACTAAGCCTGTCCTCTTAATTCATACTTCCTTCATTGCTAAAGGGCACACATGCACAGCTGTAAGTTACAAAGAGAAACTACACCTAAGTATGCTTCTCTGTCTTACATCATTGTCTTTTTCAAGTACCCATGCCTTATTTTTTTGAACAGCTTTATTGAATACAATTGATATGCAAAAAACTTCACATATGTAATGGGCCCATACCTTATAAATGTCAGCTAACAGGGACAGGAGGCATTGGGGAAAGAAAGGCAATCACAGCTTTTGTACACTACTCAAAGTATTGCTCTATGTATTTCTATGAAAGAAAACAGCTGTCTCTTAAGGAGGGGCCAACTTATCCCTTAGTGTACAGCCCTGATGCTCCCATTCTACATTTCTTCATGGAAAGATCTGGACCACAAATGGACATTGTACTTCAAGCTTATAGTCATGATTTTGACGGTTCATTTGCTGAAGAGGAAGATAGTACTATATACAATCTACACTAATAAAAGAGATAGATGCAAATTGACCATACCCTCACAACCCCACCAACCAACCAGGAGTGAGTATGCAAATTAACCCAACAAAGATGGAGGGTTAATTTGCATATGCAGGCTGAGCGGCCAGGGGTGGGGTGGGATGCTTGTGTCGTTGCCATGGCAATGACACAGGCTTAGCTGGCAGCCAAAGGAAGGAAGGCCCATTCTTGCACAAATCTTCATGCATTGGGCCTCTAGTATCATTATAATGCTATATTATTATAGTTACAGATGTTTTAGCACATTATGTCTTATATTTTCTGCTTTGCACATTCTTTCCCTTTAAAGGGAGAAGTTTCTAATATTATAGAGCCTGTACTTGGCCAATGGAAGGATTCTTTTTGATAAAATTATTTAATCTTTGGTTCTCTCAGTTCCCTTACACACACACACACACACACACACACACACATACACACACATATACACACACACTTGCACATGCGCAGACCCTCCCACATATTCAGAAAATAAAACTTCTAAATCCTTAGTAGTCATATTTTTGCTGTTCAATCATAGAAAATTATGTCCTACTTACATGGATGAATGTGAAATATATGATAGCCATGTTTTCTAAAATATCACAAAAGTTCACCTTTTCACTTACATAGAATATTTAAAATCTAATCTATAATAATAAAAGAATAATATGCAAATAGACCAAATGGCCAAACAGTGGAACAACCATCTGGATGACCATGCTATGACACCCACTGGCGCCAGGCTAGCCTAGGCGGGTGCAATACAATTGGTTGGGGGTCCAGCCATTGTTTCATGATCACCCTGCAGAGGGAGGCCCAGGCCACCCACTGGTGGGCTGCAGCGGGTTGGTGGGGCCTCCCTCTGTGGGGGCGATCCATCGCAGAGCCCCAGCCTAGTAGGCAGGGCCTACCTCTTTGGGACAATGGATCGTGGGGTTCCTGCATTGTGAAAGGACACAGCCTGGGCTGAGGGAACCCCACTCCTGCCTCGAGTGCATGAATTTCGTGGGCCGGGCCTCCAGTATAATGTAAAATGGCTATCTCAATTACTTTATATCAGGTGATAGAAAGAGAAATGTATGTATTATATTCAATGAATGACTTAATTTTTAATTTATATTATCTTATTTAATCCTATAGAATGGAAGTTCTTATTTCTATGTTAGAGATGAAGAAATGCAGTTCTATAAAGTTTAGGTTAATTGCTTAAATTCTACAACTGGTGGATAATGAAACTAGGATTTGAACTAAGACTGATTTTAATGTACTGTTTTTAACTATGAATTACGGAGAGCAGGCTTGAGGGACATAAGAAAAAAGATTCTTTGAAGAGCAGGTTTGAATTCCATCTCTGGCTCATCCACAAAAGTGTGCTGGAAAGTCCTATTAGTAAGATATAGTGGGAGGAAAAGCATAAAACTCTGGATACTAAATTTTTTGACTATTTTTATTTAGCATTAAATCTAATCTTAGCAACTGTAATGTTTATATAGTCATCCCATATTTCAGGCTATAAAATCAGTAACTTCTTATCAAAAGTATATCTAATAGCCCAGCTGGCATGGCTCAATGGTTGAGCATCAACCTATGAACCAAGAGGTCAGGATTCAATTCCTGGTCAAGGTACACGCCCAGGTTGCAGGCTCAATCCCCAGTATGGGGCATGCAGGATTCTCTTTCATCATTGATGTTTCTACCTCTCTCTCCCTCACCCTTCCTCTCTGAAATCAACACACACACACACACACACACACACACACACACACATATATAATATCTACACTAATAAAAGAGAAACATGGTAATTGGTGTAAGACCGCTACCCTTCCCATTGGCTAATCAGCATATCCTTATGCAAATTAACTGTCAGCCAAGATGGCGGCCGGCAGCCAGGCAGCTGGAAGCGAACATGAGGCTTGCTTGCTGCAGTGACTGCAGACTCCAACGTTTCCCGCCTCACTTGCCGGCCTCTGAGCTGGCAGTTTGAAACATTCTAACAAATATAGGCCGGGATCTCAGAGCTGAAGTTATACATTGTTTCGATTATAGAACCGAAACAAACCAGATACCTGCTCTCAGAGCTAGAGCCAGAGCTAAAGCTGGCCCAGAATAAAATAAAAAAAAGGAGTCGTTGGGAGCTTCAATCAATAACCGCCAGCCTGAAAGAAGCCCTCAGCCCCTCACCCAGACTGGCCAGGCACCCCAGTGGGGACCCCCACCCTGAAGGGTGTGTGACCAGCTGCAAACAGCCATCATCCCCTCATCCAGGCTGGCCAGGCACCCCAGTGGGGACCCCCACCCTGATCCAGGACACCCTTCAGGGCAAACCAGCGGGCCCCCAGGCCTCTGTCCTATATAGTAAAAGGGTAATATGCCTCCCAGCACCAGGATCAGCGTAACGGGGGGCAGCGCCCAAACCCCATGATCGGCCCTGCTCTGTGTGTGACAGGGTAGAGCCATAACCTCCCCACCGGCCCTGCCCTGAGTGTGACAGTGGCGGAGCCCCAACCCCCTGATCGGCCCTGCTCTGTGGGTGATAGGGTATGGAGCCCCAACCCCCCTGATGGGCCTTGCTCTGTGCATGACAGGGGGAAGCGCCACAACCCTCTGATCCGCCCTGCTCTGTGTGTGACAGGGGGTGGTGCCCCAACTCCCCTATTGGCCCTACTCTGTGAGTGAGAGGGGGGAGCTCCTCAACCCCCTGTTGGGCCCTGCTCTGTGTGTGACAGGGTATGGAGCCCCAACCCCCCTGATGGGCCCTGCTCTGTGCGTGTCAGGGGGCGGCACCCCAACTCCCCAATTGGCCCTGCTCTGAGCCTGACCAGGGGCTGCATCCAGGGATTGGGCCTGCCCTCTGCCACCCGGGAGCAGGCCTAAGCCAGCAGGTCATTATCTCCCGAGGGGTCCCAGACTGGGAGAGGGCACAGGATGGGCTGAGGAACCCCCTTTCCCCCCGAGTGCACAAATTTTTGTGCACCGGGCCTCTAGTATATAATAAAGAGCTAATATGCTAATTAGACCAAACAGCAGAACATCAGTCTGGATGACATTCCAGATAATTATCTGGACGAAGCCAGTGCTGCAATGGCCAGCTGAGGCTGCGAGGGGCTGTGAGGGTTGGCCAAGGCTATGAGGGCTGCAAGGGCCGAGCCCCTTGCACAAATTTTGTGAATTGGGCTTCTAGTAGATAGATAGATAGATAGATAGATAGATAGATAGATAGATAGATAGTTGGATGGATGGATGGATAGATAGATAGATATTAAGGTATATCTAATTTGAGGTCTATCTATCTATCTATAATCTATCTATATATCTATAGAGAAAGATGCAACTAAATAAGTGGTACATTTTATTTCAAATCTTAAAAAGTAAAGGACAATAATGAAGTAAATTAAAAATCTCATATTTGACATACTATATTTTTTCTCACATAACCAATAGAATAGATAATTTAATTCATGAGCAGGCTAAGTTTAGTATTTCAAAAATCTATTATAGAAAACTAAATAGGACATAGAATTTAAAAACCTCTATGCAACTATCTATCTAGCTTTTTAAAGGTGGAATTCATTTTGTACTAACTATTGCTGGTGATCTCCAACCCTCACTCTTACCTTTATGTATGGTTTTCAGGTCATACTTGTTTGAATAAATTACCTGATGTACTTAGCATTCAACAGAATTCAAGATTTAACTATCAACTTGAAAGAAAAGTCATAATTCCTTTGCTATTAAATTCCAAATATGTGCAAACATAATCTCTTTGACTTTCCATATAGTTTCATTTGAGATTCTACTGACATTTGAACTACTATTCAAAGTCTTTGTGATACTAGAAGACCTTGTATACTACCTATATTTAGAATAACTTGTGAGGAAATAATTATTCTTCATATTTTTCATTTTAGTAAGTGGAGATCCAGTAAGTTTAAGTAACTTTATCAAAATTACAAAAATAGTGAGAGTGAAAGATGTGACCTAGTATAAAAGCAAAGGTTTTCCCATCTTTATTCCTAAGATTCTCTGACTCAGGCACGGTCCCTTTTCTGTCTTTATTTACTTCAGTATCCAAAGTGACTCTCAGCAGGACCTCCAGTTTCAGCTTTTACCAAGTGCTGCCTACAGCCTGACCTCCAGTTGTCCTTTTGAATGCTTCTCTCCTGTATCTACTTGGTCATGAAAACACTTCATCTCTCTTGCAGACCAGTGTTATATGGGGTTTCAAACTGCATTTCATGGAGTTTATGATTACATTTGGATTCTACTACAATCACATTTACAAATATCAAAGGTTTTTTTTAAAATGTGAATATCGCACCTAAACGTTTATGAATGTAAATGTTCATCCTAATGTGTCAAATATTTCTAAAATTTACTTATCCAAAACAACCAAATAAGAAATCAAAATTATTTATGCCAATACTATTTAGGTATTTGGGGAGAAAAAAAACACACACAGAGACATAGCTCTTTCTAAAGTTGCTTTCACCCAGGGTGACTTCAAACTGCATGCATTGTAACAATAATATTCCATACACATTACTGGCGCCACTTCATTTCACCTTATAGACTTCAGGGTGTCACTGTCCAATTTCTATAAAGGCTCTGACACCATCCATTTTTATTCTACAGCAGATTCTCTTTAGCTTGTAGTTAGCATTTCCATTCTCTGATACAAAACTCCCTCAGGGTCTTTTATACATATAAAAGCCTTCCTTGTTTCTGTCCAAAACCCCTTTGAACATATTTTCCAAAGATATTTATTTAAAGCTTTGCATTTTAACTTAGCACCAATGAATAAATATATAATAATGTCTTTGCTTAAGCAGAATATATTTAGATGATAATTCTGGAATTTAGACAACTAGAAAGCAAATCCTGAAAAATCTGTACTTTATATATTCTCCAATGAAATGTTAGTGTGTATATTTGATGAGTTTTTATTTTGTAATCAATAAATTGATTACATAGAGATAAAAATTAATATTTAAAATGACTTATTTCCTCTACCCTCTAGAATGTATAGTAATATAAACTAGAACTCTTAATGTAAATTTAAGCAAAATAAATAAAAAGAAGGTAAACAAAAGACAAAAATCTCGGTATAAAAACATCTATGGTTAAGAAAACATAAATAAATTGATTATATATCAGAATAAATATCACTTTGTTAGTAGAAAAAGCCCTAGGTTAATTCTCTTAATTTTATAAAATCAAGTGTGCAACTCTTTGCGTGCATGGGCTATCTTACAAATTATTCTGTCATTTAAAACTATATTAGGTTTTCTAAAGCATAGTTTCTCAATTAATTTTTACTCTCTGATTAACATCTAGGAGTAAAAATATATTCCATAGACAGAGATATGTGTTTATGAGAAAAAAATAAATCTTTGGAAATTGATTGTTCTTTACTTCAAAGAGTTTTGCAAAGTAAATTCAAAATGACTTGTTAAAATCACAAAATGACACAAAGATCCCAAAGTTGTTTACCAAAGTAAGGAAAGTCTTATCTAACCAGATCTAAAAAATACCTCCACAAACAAAGCAAAACATATATTGAATTAGACTGATATAATTACATAACTGTTACAGGAGAAAATTTTTAGTTTTTTATACTTAGTACTTCAAAAGCACTTTGGGTATAAAGGAAGCCCTGGAAAAATATTTATAGCATATGTGTATAAATAATTTTTTTCACTGCACATGTGATTATTACAGGAATGAAACATTAATTTAATTCTGGCCAACATATACATATTAGCCTCTTATTTTTTCACATGAGGTTTTTAGTTTATTATTATAGTCACATTTTACTGTTGATGGCATTATAGATACCCCTTAGCCGCCCCCCCCCCCCCCCCCCCCAGGCCTTCACCACACTATTTTCCATACCCATGGGCTATGTATATATGTTCTTTGGTTAATTATAGTCTTGATATCATTGATATGTAGCTTCTTTTATATTACTATAATGATAATCTACACTAATAAAAGAGAAACATGGTAATTGACGTACGACCGCTACCCTTCCCATTGGCTAATCAGTGAGTATATGCAAATTAACTGTCAGCCAAGATGGCAGCCGGCAGCCAGGCAGCTGGAAGTGAACATGAGGTTTGCTTCCTTCAGTGACTGCGGACTCCAGTGTTCCCCGCCTGCCTTGCCGGCCTCTGAGCTTCAGTTGGAAACATTGTAACATTTATAGAAGATAAACAAAACCCCAGAAACCTCCTGTCAGTCAGCCGGGATCTCAGAGCTGGAGTCGCAACATTGTTTCGAATACAGAAAACAAAGGCCAGAAACCTGCTTTCAGCGGAGCCTCAGAGAGAAAGACGGCTCTCAGCTCCAGTGACAGCCATTGAAGGTAAATAAATGCCAGAATAAAAAAAAAAGAAAAAAAGGAGAGGTTTGGAGCTTCAGTCGCCTGCCAGCCTGAAAACGGCCCTCAGCCCCTCACGCAGACTGGCCAGGCACCCCAGTGGGGACCCCCACCCTGAAGCAACAAGATGGCGGCTAATTCGCATACTGAAGGCAGGCGGCAGCAGGCAAGGCTGTCTTCGGTCTGGGACCCAGATCTGTGGCCCTGCCAGGCGGGATCAGCGGAGCCGCGAAGTCTCCCGGCGCCGGGATCAGCATGACAGGGGGCAGTGCCCCAACCCCCTGATTGGACCTGCTCTGTGGGTGATAGAGGGCGGCGCCCTAACCCCTCCTCCCCCCACTGGCCCTGCTCTGTGTGTGACAGGGTAGAGCCATAACCTCCCCATAGGCCCTACCCTAAGTGTGACAGTGGCGGCGTCCCAACCCCCTGAACAGCCCTGCTCTGTGTGTGATAGAGGGCAGTGCCCCAACTCCCCTATTGGCCCTGTTCTGTGTGTGACAGGGGGGAGCTCCCCAACCCTCTGATGGGCCCTGCTCTGTGTGTGACAGGGGGGAGCTCCCCAACCCTCTGATGGGCGCTGCTCTGTGCATGACAGGGTACGGAGCCCCAACCCCCTGATCGGCCCTGCTCTGTGTGTGGCAGGGGGTGGCGCCGCAACTTCCCCATCGACCCTGCCTTGAGTGTGACAGGGGGCAGTGCCCCAACCCCCCAATTGGCCCTACCCTGAGCGTGACTAGGGGTGGCATCGCAACCTCTGATCTGCCCTGCTCTGTGCATGACAGGGGGCGGCACCCCAACTCCCCAATCGGCCCTGCTCTGAGCCCGACCAGGGGCTGCACCTAGGGATTGGGCCTGCCCTCTGCCACCCGGGAGCAGGCCTAAGCCAGCAGGTCGTTATCTCCTGAGTGGTCCCAAACTGCGAGAGGGCACAGGCCAGGCTGAGGGACCACCTCTCCCCTCTGAGTGCACAAATTTTTGTGCACCGGGCCTCTAGTATAATAAAATTTCTCAGCATTTCTTTAGATAGTAGAGATAAATTAGATTACTGTTAGAAAACATATAAACTCTTCTTCCCAGGGAAAAACACTAAAAAAAAATGAGTATAGATTAGTGAATTTTCAACAATATATAGATAAATTGTTAAAAAGATGTGAGTCAGTTACGAGTAGGTGTGAGAAACTTTGAGAACAAGAAATTGTAGAGCTTGACATTTGAGTATATAACATAATGTCCGTCACATGTGACAGAGAAAAGGTGTATATCAATATAGACAGACTGTAGTGAGAATAGTGGTTAGTTAGTAAAATTGGGGTGGCAAATGGTTTGTGCAACATCAGCCTAACAATGATAGAAGTGGAAGACAGCATGATTGCCTGTGAGCATTATTATTTAAACAACTGATACTTCAGATAAAGTATCAAAATATTTAAAATAGCAATGACTAACTAGTTCATAGTTATATATGCTAGACATTCTTATAAATGTTATATATGTGATTTCTTACTTAGTCTTCAACATTGTATGGAGATGGAAATGTTAATTATAGTAATGAGAAAGTTTTTATTTCTTGTCTAAATTCACAAACAGTAAGAAGTCATGTCAGAACTAAAGCAAACTTTGTCAAACATAGGACTTCCTGGCCTTAAACCACTATCGTGGCCTGAAGAACTAAAAGGAATGAATGAGAACAATTTCCATAAATTACTAGTAAGAATCAAGTTTATTTATTCTTTCATGAAACAAAGTATTTTCTCAGAAGAAGGGATGGAAATTAATGGGAATTAATTTTGCTTTTATTTTTTCTTTATTGATTAAGGTATTACATATGTGTCCTTATCCCCCCATTGCCATCCACCCCACTCCTGTTCATGCCTTCACCCCTGGTGTCTGCGTCCATTGGTTATGCTTATATGCATGCATATAAGTCCTTTGGTTGATCTCTTCCCCTTACCTCTCCCCTCCCCTACCTTTCCTCTGAGGTTTGAGGATCTGATCAATGCTTTGTCTCTGAATCTGTTTTTGTTCATCAGTTTATGTTGTTCATCAAAATCCACAAATGAGTGAGATCATGTGATATTTATCTTTCTCTGACTGACATTTCATTTAACATAATGCTCTCCAGCGCCATCCACACTGTTGCAAATGGTAGGAGTTCATTCCTTTTTACAGCAGCATAGTATTATATTGTGTTTTCTAAATAAGTGGCATTGGCTTGCTCAATAGTAGTGTGTGTGTGTGTGTGTGTGTGTGTGTGTGTGTGTGTGTGTGATATCTAACATAATCAAAATGTTTTTATTAAAGATAACACATAATGTTAAATTTAGTCTCCCTAAGTGTAGACAAAAAATAACACAAATAGGTAAATAACGAAATATCAAGCGATTCTAAATTATATGAAGAAAAAGTGTGGTAACAGCATACAGCTTGACCATACCCAGAAAAGGTGCACCAATCATTCTGAGGAGGTGATCTCTGAGGTGAATATGGAAAATAGAGGACTTATCATGATGATATCTGGGGGAATAATGCTTTGGGCAGGGGAAATAGCAAAAGTAACCGTTTTGTGGTACACTTGCCATAGTGTGCTCTAGAATTAGCAGAGAAACCCATGTGGTTACAGCACAGTGAGTATGGAGAAGTGTTATAGATAAAATGAGAAATGGCCAAAGCAAGACCAAGAAGAATATTGAGTCGTTGAGTCTATAGTAAAGAATTTTTATTTCATTTCAAGTGCAAAGAGAAGTGAATTGTCAAATTCTTAACAAGGACATGCATGACATGATCAAATATATCAGTTTTATGTATTCTTACTACCTTTTAGACAGGGGTAAATATTCATATACATACATTTCAGTAGTTAATATCATTAAGCATGAATTTAAGCCTATTTTCCAAAGTCTAAGTAGACAAAGTGTGTTACTTAAAGTACTTTTCTTTATATATATTTAATTAATTTCAGAGAGGAAGGGAGAGAGAGATAGGAACATCAATTATGAGAGAGAATCATTGATCAGTTGCCTCCTGCATGCACCCCCTCCTCCAGTGGGGATTGAGCCCACAACCCAGGCATGTGCCCTTGAACAAAATCGAACCCAGGACCTTTCAGTCCACAGGCTGATGCTCTATCCACTGAGCCAAACCAGCTATAGCAAGTGTTTCTTGTATTACTTTACTCTTTAGGCCTAAAGTATTTTAGTATTTTCCATATGATTTATGTCAAACACCTCACTCTCTCTCTCTCACCATTAAATACATAAATATATCATATATCATATAGCATATAGCATAACATAATACACTTATATGTATAGTGTATGTATATTTGTGGTGTTTACAAAAATTAAGAAAGTAAAGGTATGTGGGAAGCCACCACTTGCCAATACTGTCAATGCACCAAGGAACCTGGAAGGCATTAGCAGGGCTGATGCTTAGCACAGATTGTTTGTGTTGAGATAGTGGTGGCTCAAGGCAATTCCCTAACCTGATAATCCTTTTACTGTTTACCAAACTTTACCTTTGATATGCCTGTATGCATTGCTAAAAGGCAAATGCATATTCAAGTGAATAAAAAGCAAAGCAGACTGAGAAGCCCTGGTGTCTCTTCAAGAAAGAGGCTCTACCTGGCCCCCAATGCCTTCTAAATTCTTATTTCTTGTATAGCATTTTCATTTGAGTGTTGGACCCTCCTTCGGATCCTGAACCCTGCCATGCAGGTCACGGCAAAGGTAAAATGTTTCAAAGAAGAATAAATAGTCAACCCTTATATGCTGTGGAGAATCAAGATGAGAACTAAGAAGTGTACAGTGAATTTATGAACCTGAAAGTCAAGTGGCTACCTGAGAAAGGTGGGAAGTGTCATAAAGGTATAGTAAGATTGGAGAGAATTGGAAATAATGCCATGGAAATACTAATTGGAAAAGTGAACTCTGAGAAGTGTGTGTAGCAGAAGAATATAGAAGCATCCAGTGGGGAACATGTGGGTCTAGTCATGGATCGGAGATAGCTGCAGTAAACACTGAGAGACTCCAATGAAAAGGATTTTATTGGGAAAACAGAACTGGCAATTAGAAATATAGACGACTTGACAGATTAAGGCAAATACATGAGAAATCAAAAGTAGAAATTGAACATTGTTAAAAGTATGTGTGCTTCCTCCCATTACAAAAGGTGAAAAGAGGAGAGTGTTAGTTGAAGATTAAGGTAAGCTTTTTAGACTTCTATGAGGGATAGAACCAGAGGCATGAATACATGGAACAGACTAACAGCTGTCAGAGAGGAGGGCAGTGGGGGACACTGGAGGAAAGAAGGTGAAGGAATTAGCCAAAGAACACATATGTATCACCCACGGACAGAGACAATAGTGTGATGTAGGCCAGAGGGAAGGGGGTAGGGGAGCAAGGGCTGGAGAGAGGTGAGAAATGTGGGGGAATATGGAGACATCTGTAATTGTGTCAACAATATAGTTCTCTCTCTCTCTCTCTCTCTCTCTCTCTCTATATATATATATATATGTATATAAATATATATATATATATGTAGATAGACATATATCTTTATATATAAAGATATATATATCTTTATATATAAATATATATATGTAGATAGATATATATATCTACACTAATAAAAGAGAAACATGGTAATTGGCGTACGACCGCTACCCTTCCCATTGGCTAATCAGCATATCCTTATGCAAATTAACTGTCAGCCAAGATGGCGGCCGGCTTTAGGCTTGGGGCGGTGAGGAGCCAGCCAGCGATCAGCTGCGGCGGGGAGCTGGGGGTGCCCCGGCCCAGGCCTAAAGCCTCGAGCAGAGGCTTTAGGCTTGGGCCGGGGAGGAGCCAGCCAGCGATCTTCCATGGCGGCGGCGGTGGTGGCGGCGGCTGCGGCGGTGAGCTGGGGGTGCCCTGGCCCAGGCCTAAAACCTTGGCCTGAGGCTTTAGGCCTGGGTCAGGGAGCAGCCAGCCAGCGATCGGCTGCGGCGGGAGCTGGGGGTGCCCCGGCCCAGGCCTAAAGCCTCGAGCAGAGGCTTTAGGCCTGGGCCGGGGAGGAGCCAGCCAGCCAGCCAGCGATCTTCCGCGGCCGGGGGGGGGGGGGGGGGGTGGGTGGGGGTGGGGGGGGGCGGCGGCGGCGGCGGCGGCTTTAGGCTTGGGGCGGTGAGGAGCCAGCCAGCGATCAGCTGCGGCGGGAGCTGGGGGTGCCCCGGCCCAGGCCTAAAGCCTCAAGCAGAGGCTTTAGGCTTGGGCCAGGGAGGAGCCAGCCAGCAGCGATCTTCGGAGGCGGCGAGATGCCCAGGCCTAAAACCTCGGCCTGAGGCTTTAGGCCTGTGTCAGGGAGGAGCCAGCCAGGGATCGTTGATGGCTGCGGTGGCGGGGACCTGGGGGTGCCCCGGCCCAGGCCTAATGCCTGGGCCAGAGGCTTTAGGCCTGGGCCGGGGAGGAGCCAGCCAGTGATCCTTGATGGTGGTGGCGGCCCGAACCCGGGCGCAGCCAGCCAGCGATCCTTGATGGCCACGGTGGCTTGGAGCTGAGAGTGCCCTGGCCCAGGGCTAATGACTCGCCAGAGGCGTTAGGCCTGGGCAGGGGCCAAACCAGCAATTGGTGTGAACTACAGAGGAAACACCTTTTCTGACCTCTGATTGGTTAAGCTCTCTGTATGCCACTGGTAATATTCTTAGTAACTTGAGTAATAAAAGTCCAAAAAGTGATCTAGGGTTTTTTTTTACCACACTCCTGGAGAAAAAAATGAAGGTCTGCTGCTGGAGGGTTAAGAAATGTCATATCCTGTCCTAGCCAGTTTGGCTCAGTGAATAATGCCTCGGCCTGCCCAACGCAGATTCTGGGTTCAATTCTGACCAAGGGCATGTACCTAGGTTGCACGTTCCTCCCTGGCTCCGGCCCAGGTCAGGGCTCATGCAGGAGGCAACCAATCAAAGTGTTCCTCTCACTTTGATGTTTTTCTCTCTGTCTTTCCCTTTCTTTTCCACATTCTCTAAAAATCAATGGAAACATATCCCCAGGTGAGGATAAAGAAAGAAAGAAATGTCATATCCTATGAAAGACACTTCTTGAAAATGCCTAAAGAAAGTTGTCATTTTTTCATGGTAAAGGGACTGGAGTCCGTGTTGATGAAAACACCTTGGTGGCTGCGGTGACTGGCAGTGGCTGCAGCAGCGGGGTGATGGGGCTGTTGCCTTCCCCTGATCAGCCCGGTCGCCTTCCACAAAGGGAGGCCAGACTGTGGCTTAGGCCCGCTCCCCAAGGGGACCAGGGAGCAGGTAGTAGGACATCCCCTAGGGCTCCCAGTATGTGATAGGGGGCAAGCAGGGCTGAGGAAACCCCCTCCCCAGTGCACAAATTTTTGTGCACCGGGCCCCTAGTCTTTATATAAAGATATATATATATATACATATATATATGTATATATATATATAGAGAGAGAGAGAGAGGGGGGGGGACATGCATATATAAAAATTATATATAATTTTTTTAAAAAAGAAAACAGGAGGAAAAAGAAGGCAAAGGAAATTTGAAGAGCTTTAAAAACAATAAGTTAATAAAAATAACTTTCTAAAAATCAGACTTCTTAAACAATGTCTGGAAGGAACAAATTTTGCCAAAAATTTCTCATTTTACATTTTAGTACTTTTATGCAAAAATAAAGTGATAAGATTGCTCCAAGGTGGAAGAGAAAATTTTATCCTGAGTGAGTATGAGGTTTGCTGGGAAGGTATCTCAATATAAAGGGGCCTCTACTCTGAGCCATAAAGAACAGATAGAACCTGGACATGAGACAATAGAAAAAGCAGTGTTCTTAGTATGAATAACAAAAAATAAAGGCTTGAAAGTAAAAAAGATGTCTCACTGTGTCATAGTCACTGTGGGTAGGAGATGTTGTATTTGCTCTTCTTTTCTATCTTCTCAAATTGTATGTGTGTGTGTGTGTGTGCACGCGTGTGAGAGTGTGTGTGTGTGTGTGTGTGTGTGTGTTTATGTGTATAAGTGTATGTATGAAAACACTCATAAGTTCTAAAGGTAAAAATGATTGTATATACAGGGTGGAGCAAAAGTGGATTTACAGTTTTGAGTATGCAACACACAGTTTATTCTTGTATTATTAATTCTTAATTTTTTTAAATATATTTTATTGATTTTTTACAGAGAGGAAGGGAGAGAGACAGATAGTTAGAAACATCGATGGGAGAGAAACATCGACCAGCTGCCTCCTGCACACTCCCCACTGGGGATGTGCCCGCAACCCAGGCACATGCCCTTGACCGGAATCAAACCCGGGACCCCTCAGTCCGCAGGCCGACGCTCTATCCACTGAGCCAAACTGGTTTCGGCTATTATTAATTCTTATATTATTTTTCATATGAACAATTGTAAACCTACTTTAGCCTCACCCAGTGTGTATGCGTGCGTGTGTGTGTGTGTGTGTGTGTGTGTATGCGCGCGCGTGCACACACACACGCGCGCGCACATATGTTTTGTTCATCTGAGATTCACTTCAAAATTTGGAAAGTTAGAACCTAAGGGAATTGGAGCACTTTGCTATAGCTGCCTGCTGCATGTGCCTAAGGGCAACACACACTTTTTAAGAGAGCAGAAACTACATAATGTCAACGGTTTTTTAAAGTTTTGCCTCAGCTCACCTTCAGTCCAGAATCTCTTTTAGAAGCAGGGCTGTCTTTATAGTTATTTCAGCACAATGTTCATAGTTGAAACATTAAAATGGGTTGTATCAAATGCACACATAATTTAAAGTAGGGTTAAAGGAAAAGTATTCCATTGTTACAGTTTTTCAGTCTCATGAATAAAAAGGTAGAGTTATTTTTAAATCTAACAAATTACTTCTCATTACATTTATTTTTGTTCCTGACTTCCTGATCCTGTAAAATACTCTTATTTATATGTCCTTAGCCAAAACCTCAATATAAATTACTTATTTTCAAACATATTTGTTGAACCATCATTAAATCTGGACAGATATTATATGTTTAATCTCTTTTGTAAGTAACATACTTCCTCTTCTTGAAAATAATTAGCAAGGTCGATAGTAAATATATATATATACATATATATATGTATGTATATATATATATATATATACTGAAATAATCAAATTGATATGAATATTTATTAGTGACCTATCAGACTGTCATTGTGAGTTGCTTATACCTTCGAAGCTGGGAATACTCTTCTGGTTAAATCCCTAAATATATTTATGTTCAAGTTTCATAGATATAGATTTAGATATAGATATAGATATGGATATAGATATAGATAGATATAGATATAGAACACAAATGTCTAATTACTCATGCGATTGAGTTATTGAAAAGAAGAAAAACTAATGACAAGTTACTTTAAAAACTTTACTTTAAAAATAGATTTAGCTTTAAGTGAAGCTGATTAGTTGCAAAGTATTTTGATATTCACATCACTGATTTCTGAACAAATGCTTATGAAGAAAATGAAGTTATATAAATGCAACTAAAAATGATAAGTTTCTATAAGAATGACAGTGCTGTAATGTGTAATTCTGCCATTACCTAAAATTAATTTTATATAAGTCAAATATTTGTATGTAGTCACATGTGTGTATAAATATTTTCTTGCTATTTTAGACATACAAAAATTTAGGTAGAGTGTATAACAGGTAGAGATTTTTGTAGTAATATTGAAGTACATTACAGGTTGAAGGAATTTATGCAAAAAACAAAAGCTCATATTTTGAATACGTGTGCACTGTTACATTACTTAGAGCTAAAGTGACAAAAGCCATATGAAGACAAACTCACCCAGAATTATTATTTCCAGATTTCCTCTTTTCCAATTTTTAGAATAAAAAAGAGTTTAGGGTAGTCAAAAATGTCTACAAGTAAACCCAATGGCAAAAATAGGTTGGATTCTTGAAGCTCTATGGAGACGAGCTACTGGGCAGTGATGACACCATTGGTCAGGGGAAAACTCAAACATATGGACTCACTCTCAGCCATGGATCAGAGTACTGACTTTATTCCCTGTGTTTTGACCAGGAATTCTACAGTATAAGATATAAAATAACACCACGTTTCATTCAACAGAAGTGTAGTTTAAGACTCCCCTACCTCCCATACAAATTTAATATGTGCAATATGACTTACTGCTTCACTTTTATTTTTCTATATAACACACACCCAAAAGCATTATGAAAAAAATAGTTCAAAAGAAAAGAAAACAGTTTATGACTTGTAACATAGAACAGCTTCTCTGCTCCCTAACCACATTATGGTTTAAAAGCATTTTTTTTTTTTTATCAAACTCTCAACATTGCAAAGAAAAAGAAAGCTTCGCTTACCAGAGAGGAATAAAGCTTCAACCTTGCTCTAACGTTTTCTGCAGCTCTTGTTTGAAAAGGGAGAACCAAAGCAGCTTTGTGCATACAACTGATCTGGCTGATCTCCAGTCCCTGCACAAAAAAACAGTATAATTGGCTCTCAAAAAAGTGTTGTAAACATTCATCATGATGGCCCTTGCATGTTGAATCTAGTCACTGTTACCCTAGTAGACTTTTCCAAACACACCAATTTCACATTTCTACTTTCATTGCTTACGGTTTGTTTGCTTTTTCTATTTAATGCTGAAAATAATATTGTTAAAAAACATTTCTGAGTTCCAGCTCTACTACTATGTCTAACTCTTGGGTTCTGAAAGTATGATTCAAGACAAAAACAAAAAACATTTTAAATCAAGACAACATTGATAAATACATTTACTTGACATCTGTATATCTTTATTTTTAAATTTAACAATATTTAGCCCATTACTTATAGGATAACAATTATCAGGATTAATTCTCTTTTATCCACTATTTGATAAAAGTCAAGTGAACATTGCACATCTCCGTGCAGAAGCCACATCAATAATGCCTACACATACCCTAGAGTCTGAGACCAACTGTGCCGGATTTCTTAGTCTCGTTAAATATTCCACTGTTCCCTTGCCCAAACCTTCAAAAGGGTTCAAACACAATCACATCTTTTAATTTTTATGGGAGCAATGAAAGGGTCACATAGCCTGGGCTTTTTTCTTATTTTTAAACATTCCATTTTTATGGGAGCAGTAACTGATTTTAACTATGAGTGGCATATTCCTGTTACCAAGAATATGTGAACACTAGATCAAAAAATAAGCCTCAGTGAAAAACAGTCTCAGATTGTATAAAGTCTTATAACGATCTTAGCAGTACATCAATCTTAGAACTACATGTTGCCTTTTTCCCCATGTGTATAAAGCCTGATGAGCAGTTATCAGCGGTGATACTGTTTAAAAAATATTAAATGCATGGAAGTTTGTGTGTGTGTGTTTCATTTTTAATCTGATATTTATTTTTTCATTATGCAAATTAAACAAGTATAAAATAATTTATAACTCTATAAATTATGGTTCTATAAATCTTGAAAATTGAAGATTATGACAACTTATGAGATATGTCTCCTGGAAGAAGTACACATTTAGATATTTGACAAGTGTAAAACTTCTCTATACTACTGAACCTTTTAAAGAAATATTTTAATTACATTAAAATAGCCTAGAACCACCTGGCTGGCATGGCTTAGTAGTTGAGCATCAACCTATGAACCAGGAGGTCAGGCTGTGATTCCTGCCAGTGCATATGCCCTGGAAGCAGGCTAGATCCCCAGTGTGGGATGTGCAAGAGGCAGCCAATCAATGATTCTCTTTCATCATTGATGTTTCTATCTCTCCCTGTCCCTTCTTCTCAGAAATCAATACAAATATATTTTTAAAAATATGACCTATAACCTTGAATACTGAACATTCCATGTTTATATTTGTGGATCTCAGTCCCATTTAAAGATTTTGATTGTATTTGAGAATACTATAGACAGATATATATATATACACACACATACACTAGTGCAGCCGCGGGCAAACTATGGCTCGTGGGCCGGATCCGGCCCGTTTGAAATGAATAAAACTAAAAAATAAAAAGACCGTACCCTTTTATGTAATGATGTTTACTTTGAATTTATATTAATTCACACAAACACTCCATCCATGCTTTTGTTCCGGCCCTCCCGTCCAGTTTAACAACCATTGTGGCCCTCGAGTCAAAAAGTTTGCCCACCCCTGCACTAGAGGCATGGTGCATAAAAATTCATGCACTGGAGGGGGGGTCCCTCAGCCTGGCCTGCCTCCTCTCACAGTCTGGGAGCCCTCAGGGGTGGGAGGTAACCCGGTGATCAGGGAAAGGCAATGCCCCATCACACCTCTGCTGCTGCCACTTCCGGCAGTGCAAGCCTCAGCCGGCCCTGTTATCTGAGCCTCAGGCTGGCCCTGGGTAGCTGGAGGGATGAAGGGACTGGAGGACTCTGGAGGCAGGCACGTGGCAAGGCCAGGCTGAAGGGAATGGGCACCACCATCTTGTGGCTGCAGGCACCACCATCTTTGAGGGCGGGGCAGTCAATTAGCATATTTCCTCCTTATTGGCTGTGGGCACCACCATCTTTGCAATGGTGTGAGGTTCAATTAGCATACATCCTCTTTATTCTTCTAAGGACACAGAAAACTAATCTTGTTATATTATTTGAAAGGCAGGGTGCAGAGAAAGAATCCCTACATACTCTTTTTTTCAAAGACAGTGTCAGTTAAATATTATCTCCCTGTTGTATAACACGTGTCTTCCTAAAATTTTCCACCGATGTTCTTATATACCTCTTTCATCAAAGTAGTGAAGAGGGTATTGTTGTTCTCCATTTTACAAATGAGGAAACTAAGGCTCAGAAAGAATAAGTGATTTAACAAATTACAACAGTAAATTCTTAACTGTAGGGCCTTTGGTGTTCTACTGTGTCCTGAAACCATTTCTACTAAAATAATACACCTAATATTTTTAAAGAGTTTTTTTTTCTATTTAGCTTCCTGATTTGAATTTGGAGTAAATATTTAGAGAATTTTTTTGTATTTGCTGCTGCAGTAGATTAAGAAAACAAAAAGTATCTTTCTAGGCCTAATGATTTTAGAAATAATTTGCAAATGAACTTTTTTTTTATTATTGCTTAAAGTATTACAAAGGGTATTACATATGTCTTTTTTTTCTGCAAATGAACTTTGAAATGATAATTATTTATGATTTTATTTTGAATACTTTTCATATTTAAGAATTGCCTACTAAGTATCTGTTACATGAGAGAACATTTGTTAAGTTTTGGGATATTTAATGAACAAGATAAGTATCTTCCTTTTCTGTATGTTATTTTCAATCCTACTAATTACAATGAATAAGATTGCCTAAAGTTTTCTTCTCTGAGCAAATAGTAGCTACTTACAAGAGCTTCTAATTCTCCCAAGCCTCTCCATTACCTACCAAACTTCACCCATGTACCCTTTTATATATTCAAGAAACTTCTCATGCTGATTCCCCTCATCGAATCAGTTACTCCTTCTGCACTGAATCATTCTCATCAGTTAAAAATCTTGCTTTAATATGTCCCTGTTTAAAAAATAATTCCCACCACCCTATTTTTCCTTTTGTCACCATATTTCTTCATTGGAAAGTATCAAAAGTTTTGCTTTCTCACTTTCCAATTCCTTCTCAATTAACACTTACAGAGCTTCCCTACCCATCAAGCCATTAAAATAAATCTCATCTTCCCTTATCTCTCAATAGTGCCTGAACTCAAATGATTAATTTCTTCCTATATCATTGTCTTCTCTTGGTTGGTGTTGTCACATTCTTATGATGTTTCCCATAACTTGCAAGCCTTTCAATCCTGGGTTCATTTGCTGGCTCCTCCTCCTGTGCCTAAATAATATGTTTGAAATACTCCTTGACTTGTCCTGAAGACACTTTCCCTTCAGGTATTCCCTTCAGATAAATGGTTTTGTATATTATTGATACCCTTTTAACTACCAAATTAACATCTGCAGTCTGACCTCTGGTGATTCTCTATCTGTTTACTGATCTCAATTCTTGACTCTCTAACAGGGATTTTAAAATTCAAACATGACCAAAAGAGAACAATTGATTCTGCCAGGTCCTTACAAATATCACCTTTTCCCAGTCTTCCTTAGTTTAGTAAAATTCATCAATGGTCTGAGCTAAAATAAACAAAAACAAAAAAACACACAAAGATTTTTATTTTATTTTTGCTTTAAAATGCATAACAAAATTTATCATCTCAACCATTTGTAAGTGTACAGTTATGTAGTGTAAGTATATTCATATTATATACAGAACATATTCATCTTGCAAAACTGAAATTCTATACTAATTACACAACTCCTTTATAACAATGACTGTTGATATGTGCATTGATACAGATGAACCTCCATGGAATTATGTTGAGTAAGAGAAGCTAAACAAAACAAGTATATACTGTATGATTTCATTCAAAGTTCCAAAAGAGCAAACTAATTTTTATTGAGAGAAAACAGATCAGTTGGTTGCTACCTGGAGACTAGAAAAGAGTAGAACTTGGTGAGGAATAGCAAGGGTCATAAGAAAACTTGTGGGTAAAAGATAAGTTCATTATCTTGATTGTCTTGATGGTTTTATGAGTGTATACATACGTAAAATCTAATAAAACTGCACACTTTAAATATGCATAATTCAATTCATGGCAAATATGCTGTAATACATTTACAATAAATTTGTAAATATACTATTAAAATTAATGAGAAAATAACAATCTAATATATAATGGCAAAAAATATTTGTATAGGCACTACACAAAAGAGGATATTCAAGTGGACAATACCACATGAGTGCTCAACCTTATTTCTCATCAGAAAAATACATGCTCATTATATTGAGTAAAATGTATAAACATTTTTTCCAGATTTGGGGAGAATGTAGAACAAGTAGAACACATATACTGCTTAAAGGTTGGCAAATTGACACATGAACGTTGAAGAACTGACATTATATACTAAAATTGAAAATATACTTACCCTATGACCCAACAACTACATTCCTTGTTTCATGCTCAAAAAGTACATGCATATGCCACCAAAAAGTGGACATTAGATTGTTGACATAAATTCTCTTTGCAATAGCCCAAACTAAAAGTAAAATGGATAAATATGTTTGGAATATTTATATAATACAGTACATCAATGGATATTAAACTATTGTCATACACAACAGCATGGGCTAATGTCTTAAGAACAGTGTTGAAAAAAATATGTCACACATAAAGAGTATATCTTATATGATTCCATTTATGTTGGCTTCAAAAATGGTCAAAACTAATTTACAGAAATCGATGTCAGTTTCCTAATTATTTTGAGGTAGACTAAAGATAATTACTAGGAAGAGGTACAAAATAGTGTTTTGAAAATAGATAATGTGTATTTTTTTCTGTTAAGGTTACACTTAATTAAAGAGATGTATTTAAAAATTCACTGAGTTATTCACTTACGAGTTTGCACTTTTATGAATATATACACCTCAATGAAACTTTTTACCTAAAAATACAAAAAAATAATGAAATTATTGTGATATATATTCTTTAGAACAGAATTTGAAATGTTGGTAACAATGTATGGCTAAGACAATAGTTCATCTGTCCTGTTAATGAAAACAAATCGCACAGATAAAGGTAAAATGCTCCAGCAGGAAAGTAGCCTTTGCATAATTACTTCTCCCAGGAAGGTTTGTCCAGATGACATTTTCAAGATAAATAATGCTTTTGTTTTGTCAAAAAAATATGCCATTATAGCCAGATGTTATTCTGTATTCATTCTGGAGATTCTGACTTAGAAAAAACAACTTGTCTTTATTTGTATGTGCAGATTTATGAAAACAATGACTTAAAAGAAAAATAATAAAGTAATATCTCATTATTTATATTATCTTATTGCTTTTATGCTTACATTACTATTATGAATAATAAATACTGTTGTTTATATCATCTACTATTCATATATGATTCAAATTAACTGCCATCAGGGCTTAGCATTAATCAGGTAACACATTCTTCTAACATATACAACATATATATGATCAGCAGTGACAGAAGAAGTGTGGATATCACTCATAGTGATACAGAAACAGAGTTGAATTGATGTAAATTTATGCAACTTGAATATTGTTGCTATGCCTCTTTTTCCTCATCTGTGAAAGGGATACGTTAATACTCAACTCTGTGATTGATTGTGAGGAGACATTAAGATAATGCGAAGTGCCTAGAATAGAAATTGACACATTGTAAATGAAAGCATTGTACTTGAACATACAAAAATGTATTATGAACTAATAACAAGATGGCTTGTTTGGCAGTGCATCACTATATATATATATATATATATATATATATATATATATATATTAGATATGCTTAGAATATAATTATATGAAAAGGATAAAAAGATGACTAATACCAAGGAGAACAGATGTTACAGATTAGTGGCCCTATAGCAGGAATAAGTATTCTAAAAAGGTGACCTTATACTGCTGTAACTAAGCACTTTAGTCTGAAAGAAAAAGAATAACTGGAAACACTTTGGCTATAACAAATTAATAAGTACTGTGTCAATAAACTTATAAGTTTAGAGATTTTCACTAAATAAAATCATAACATTTCATTAAAAACTGTTTAATGGAATTACTTTCAGAAAGAAGTCCATGGACTGACCAGTCTGACCTCATTATAATTTATCACTTTAAGTGGACTTAATAGTCCCTCAATATTTCCTTAGAAAAAGATAGAATCTCTAGCTAATGAGAAAACCAAATGTAAACACAAGACAAAGAGGAAAAAAGGCATCCTATATAATAAAAGAGTAATATTCAAATCGACCGAAAGGCAGAACGGTCAGGTGCTATGATGCACACTGACCACCAGGAGGCAGACTCTCAATGCAGGAGCTGACACTTGGTGGTCATTGTGCTCTCATAGGAGGAGTGCCACTCAGCCAGAAGCCGGGCTCAAAGCTAGCAAGCCCAGCAATGGTGTTGGGAGCCTCACCCGCCTCCTCTACAGGTGGGCAGTAAGGAGCTAGGGGTCTCTGACTGTGAGAGCCCCAGACTGTGAGAGGGATGTCTGACTGCTAGCTTAGGGATCGGACCTAAGCCTGCAGGTGGACATTCCCCAAGAGGTCCAGGCTCGGCTGAGGGACGCCCCCAACACGAGTGCACAACTCTTATGAACTGGGCCTCTAAGTAAAAAAAAAATAAAGCTATTATATACAATGGAATACCAGTCAACCATAAGAAAAGATGAAATACTGCCATTTACAACAACATGGATGTTAGTGCTTCTTGTTTCTTAGTAACATATATTTACTACCACAAGCTCATGAAAATATTTTATATTACCTTCTAAAAGTTTCATTGTATAACTTTTACATTTGAACCTAAGACCTGTTGAAATTAATTATTTTGCATAAAGTGAGGTAATAATCCAGGTTCTTTCTTTTTATTTTTTCTCTTCCTTACTTTAAGTTTTTTGGGTATGTTTGTATATACCTACAATTGTTTAGGTATATGTATGTATTCCTACATATATGTGCACATTAGGTATATGTATGTATACTCACATGTGTGTGCACATGCATGTGTATATGTACATCCATATATTTGTATGCAAATATACATATACCCACAAATACACATACATGTTTGTATGGTTATATATATGTATGTGTGTGGGTATGTAATATCTGGCAGATATGAAAACATTATTCTTTATTTTTTACTACATTGAAAGTTATATTTGTTGTATATCTGATCATTATTAAGAAAAGGTCAGCTGTCCGTTTTATGTAGTTCCCTTGAAGGCAATATATCTTTTCCTCAGGCTCCTTCAAAAGATTTTATCTTTGTATTTCATTTTCAGCAGTTTCCTATGAAGTGGATAGATTTTCCTTGCATTTGAAATTCCATAGCTTCTTCAGCTTTTCTTATTTTATTTTTTGTAGATTTGGAACATTGTTGACCTGTATCTATTTGAATTTTGCTTCTGCCTATTATTTTCTCTCTAAGACTTTAATTAAATGTACTTCTCTTTTTATCTCAGTTTTTCAAGATGGCTAGTCTTTGCTTAATTGAATAGATTGCTCTTAAAAGAACATTGGACAATAATCTGCTCTTCTGCAACATCAAGTTTCTTTTATATCTATATTGATTTCTTTATTCAATTATCAACAATTCTAGATTTTTTTACATGATACACATGCATTTTTAAATTCTAATTCTCTGTTGAAATTTTATATATTTTATTCATGTTGAATGTAATAACTATAATCATTTTGAAGCTGTGTCTGATAATTCTAATATCTACATAAGCTATGAAGAGTCTATTGATTATTTTTTTTTTCTTGGTTTTCAATCATTTGACCCTATTTTCTATTAGAACCATTTACTTTTGTTTAATTGATGGCAAGCAGAAATTCATGGGCAAATCACCTGATTCAGTTGAGGCTGATCTATTTCATGTTTGGTTTTATGTTAGGTGGGACCCTTCTGGGATGTCTGCTGAAAGTGGGGTGGTAACCAGTCACTCTTCCTTATTATTTCCTGAACTCTAACTGTTGACTTCCTAGTGCTGTGTGACTGCCAGGTTTTCTGTTTTGGTTTTAATGTTTGAACGACTGTTTCTACATTTATTTATTTATTTATTTGTTTACATTTAGCTCAAGTGCTTATTATTGCTCTACCAGAAATTAAAACTAATGATATTAGTACCTCATTGTAGCCTAAAAGGGATACTGGGGAAGTTATTTAAATTATGTAACTCTTGGCCTCCTGTTATTTAAGTGGAAATCAATATAACCAGTAAGAGGATATATTTAAATCAAAAATAAGATTTCTTACATGAAGGGCATTGCTGAACACATTGTAGTGATCAATAAAGGGCAGAGGTATTTTTGCTGGTTTTGTTCATTAATCAATAATAATATCAATTACCGCCACCACAACAATGTCAGTCATGCAGACTACATTGGTGTGATGGCTCAAAGATCACACTGGAAGCTTGACTCCCTCAATCTTACACTTCCCCTATTTATAATCATTGTCCTATCTTCAAGTTTACCTTCTGTTGGCACAGAGTCCAATTCTCCTTGAGCCTCATGCGTGCATTACAGGCAACGATGAGAAGTTGGCTGCAACAATGAGATGGCCATTCCTATGTCAGTGAAGTAAACTTTCCCAGAAATTATGAACAGATTCTGCTTACTGGAACTTTATTCATAACTGTAAGGATTGTTAGGCATGGTAGCTTTTTAACTAGGCACCTTGCCTTCCCAAATCAAATCTGTATCACAAATTTGCTCATAATAACCATGCACATGATTAAATTCTTATTATCTTTTGTTTTTCAAATTATGATAAGCCATGAAACATCAAAAAACTGCATCGCCAGATCAATAGATGGCTTAACTCAATTGATGACGTTTGAGTTTCCTAATAGGACAATATTTTTTAAAGCCAATAAAATGGTCCAGACATTATACCAAAATAGAAGTTCATTAGTTTATTACATTTTTTTTTAGAAAATAAGTTTATTTTTGATAATTTACCTATAAATATAGAGGACTACTAATCTTTAGGACACATTTGGGAAACTATGACATTTTAGTTTATATATAACTAGAGGCCTGATGCATGAAATTCATGCAAGAGTAGGCCTTCCTTCCTCTGACCTCCGGCAGGCACCCGGGACCTGGGCTTCCTTCACAGCCCCGGCTTCGTGCGGAAGGTCGTTTGGTCTAATTAGCATATTGCGCTTTTATTATTATAAATTATTTACATACTTTTGTATATGTTGCACAGTACATTTTATGTTGTCTCTGTCTCTTAACATTATTCTATCTATTTCTTCTTCTCTCTTAATGTGTATCTTCTTTTATATTGCTAGACCAACAAACAATGCAAAAAGACTAGTGCTGCCTTTGTGTTAGTAACTGTGTTATTTTATTATGCTGGTTTTAACTCCAATTTTAGACGACCTGCTTGGGCTGATTGTGAATCCTCTCCTCCATTTTTTTTTTAACTAAAATAATGCCCTTGTATCATTAACTAGGTATATAGCTTCAGAAAAAAAATAACACTAAAATGAATAAAAAAGGTGGGAGTAGTAAATATGTTTCAATGAAAAGGGATTCATTTCTGATACTTTCAGGATGAAATATAATTCAGCAATATAAGCAAGACTTCCTTCAAAGCTGTGCCCTAGCTATTCACTACTGTTCCCTATCTCTGGAATGACACTTGGGAAAGTTAGTTGGCAAAGACTAAAAATGCACATTTTAAAAGCTGCATATTATATACTAGATGCCCAGTGCAGGAATTTGTGCACCAGTGGGGTCCTGTGGCATGGCCTGCAGGATCGGGCCGAAATTGGCTCTCCAACATCACCAGAGGGGTCCTGGATTTTGAGAGGTTGCAGGCCAGGCCAAGGGACCCCACCAGTGCACGATTGGGCCAGGAGAGATGTGGAAGGTTGGCCATCCGGGGAGGGACTGCTGGAGGGTTCCAGGGCATGTCCAGCCACTCTTGCTCAGTCCTGATCCACCAGACCCCAGCAGCAAGCTAACCTACTGGTAGGAATGTCCTTTCTCTGGTGGTCAGTGCACATCATAGCGAGCCGTTGAGTGGCCTTAGCATACCATTAGCATATTATGCTTTGATTGGTTGAATGGACCACTGAGCGACTGGACACTTAGCATATTAGGGTTTTATTATATAGGACTAGTGCCCCAGTGCACAGATTTCTGCATATTGAAAAGACATTAATTAGAAGGTGGCCGGTGGGATGGGACTAGGGGAGATGGGCTGGACACACCCTGGAGCCAATCTCCTGTGGTCCTTCCCCGGCCAGCCACACCTGGGGTGGTGCTGTGGCTCAAAGGGCATCTGTGGAGTGAGCAAGGTGCCTCCAGCAGGTGGGGTCCCTCGGGCTGGCCTGCAGGGATCAGGCCAAAACAGATCTCCGACATCCCCCAAGGGGTCCTGGATTGCGAGAGGGCGGTTCTTAGGTGACGCACACTAGAATCAGGCTCCCTCCTCTCTGGTTCCCGGGTGCGTCAGTCACCTGAGAACCGCCACTGCCAAGCAACCGTAGCTCAGCAGCTCCTGCATGAGCATTTGCCCTCTGGTGGTCATTGTGTGTCATAGCTACTGGTCGGATGGTGAGATAGTCGCTTAGCCTTTTATATATATAGATTATACTGGGGTCCTCAAACTACAGCCCTCGGGCCACATGCAAATACAAATATTGTATTTGTTCCTATTTTGTTTTTTTACTTCAAAATAAGATATGTGCAGTGTGCATAGGAATTTGTTCATAGTTTTTTTTTAAACTATAGTCCGGCCCTCCAACGGTCTGAGGGACAGTGAACTGGCCCCCTGTTTAAAAAGTTTGCGGACCCCTGGATTATAGGAACACAGTATGATCTTAGCTATTTCTCTTATGTCCTATCAGGAATATCTGTTAGAAACTTCACTTCCATCTAGTAGAGTAATGGTTTCCTGATATCAGTATACAAATACGCATTCAAACACCTGCAGAGTATTTTCAAATTCAGATTTCTGGATCTCATTGCAGAATGATTGAGTTGGAATCCCAGGCAGGCAAAATGGCCCAGGAAGTCCTTATTTTAATCAACTGAGGTGACTATGAGATTCATCAACTTTAAAATCCCCCGCTCTGTATAAACTTTATCTCTGACAGCATTATAATTTCAGAAGAGATTCAGTTATATTTTTCCTTTGAATTATTGAGTTTAATATGTCACATTTTTATTTGAGTAGAGTTAGCAATTATATAACTGGCGTACTACATACAGTTCTGTAATACTTTGTGACCAAAACTAAGCATATCAGTTTTCATTATTTAACTTTCATTACTTACTTTTTCAAAGCACATGAAACAAAGAATTAATGGAATACAACATACAAATTAATACTCAATCCTAGTGAGTTGTTAGAAAAAGACATAGAAGCCAAGATTAAAATGATATCTTAAAAATAATAGATTTTTTTTATTGTGTCAATGAAAGCACTTGATTTAGTTATAAATAGATTTATTTCAGCTAAGCCATTCCATAACCTGGTGAAAAGATAAATGTTATTTCTGGTTTATTACTTTGCTTTCAGATCATGATAAAAAGAATATATATGCTGGGGGGTTTTTGATTGAGGAAGTTATTTTCAATATAGTCTGTCTGAAATGTCATCTTAAATTTTTAAAATGAAAAGAATGTTAATTTATTCAGCAAAAGTGACTTCTGGACATAGAACTTAAACTCCAGAGGCTATGGCTTATGGTGAAGCTGTCATCAATTGCTATTATTACCACCTGCTAAAAGAAGGATGTCATCTCCAGGAATATAAAAAACAACAACATTGTTTTAAAATAAACTTGTTAAAATAAAAAAACACAATAATAATAAATAAAATCACAGAATTTCCTCTCTCTCCCTTCTCACTTCATGTAGTCAGTGTGTGATAAACCATGTGAATATACTGGTACATTGCCATAAAACACTTTAAAATACTTTTAAATTGATAATTTTAAAGAGCTTGAGTTTTAAAGTAAAAGCATAATATGCTATATTTGTTAGTGTCAATTATCCACTGGGTACACAAGGTGTGCTTGTCACTGTGTGTTAACTCTACGCATATTCAGTCTACACCTCATTTTTCTGGAAGGCCATACTTAATAGCATAGAAAAAACATAAACAGGTAGCATCTACAGGTGTGAATTAAATATCACAGAGTCATTTCAGATTGAGTGAAATGTAAACAATGGGAAAATTGTAACTGTCTCACAATATTGTTAATTCCAGTAGGTAAATTTTATCTTCTCTTTTTGTGAAAATTGCTTATAAGAACCTTTATTATAACATGTATAATACTTTTGAAATGTATGACAACAAAGCCAGATCATTTAACTTTGATTTCAGTTTTAGAGATAGTATCACAAGAAGGAGGAAGATAAGTTTTAAGATGACATTTTCAATGACTTAACTAAGAAAAGTAATATTTTCACACAATACCACTACCTCATCACTACAGTCAATTCTAAGAGAAGTGATCTAATAGTAAGACATTTTGAGCACCTATTCTAATACATGCATATGTTTATATATCATAAAAGTATTATTATAGTAGTAAAATATGTACATTATAAAATATACACAAATTATAACTTTTAAAATAATGAAATGAAGATTAAAGAAAAAGTATTAATAAAGATGGCTTTATGCTATTATTAGTGTGATAGGCAGGTTTCTAAAATGGCCCCCAATATTCTTGAATCCCATGTGACATGCTAAATTATCCCCTTCCCTTGAATGTGTGCAACTCTGTGACTACGGTGGAAATAGCCCTCTCCTGATTAGGTTACAAATCAGTTGACTTTGAATTAACCAAAAGGGAGCTTATCCTGGTTGGGCCTGGTTTAATCAGATGACCCTTTAAAGTGCAGTGTCAGAGAGACTCCCTCCTGGGTATCTGGAGAAAGCAAATAGCCATGTTGTAAACTGCCTATTGTCCCATGGAAGGAGCTTCAGGGAACCTCTCATTTTTTAGTACAGTCTCTGGCCAATAGCTAGCAAGAAGGTGAGGACCTCACTTATAGAGTCTTAAGGGAATAAAATATGCCAATCATCAGATATGTTCTAAAAAGATCACCCCATCCTCCCCTAGAGAAGAATCACACCTTGATACCATTATGTCAGTCTGGCAAAAGCTGAGCATAGATGCATCTATTTATCTATTATCAATCTATTTATCAATCTTTCTATCTATCTATCTATCTATCTATCTATCTATCTATCTATCTATATCATCTATCTATCATCTATCATCTATCTATCATCATCTATCATCTATCATCATCTACATCATCTGGTTCCTGCATCTGAGTAAATCTAGTTTGAGTTAAGGAGAAGCATCCAACACCTTACCCATAGTAATGAAACTCTTTTCTTTGTTCTTCCCCCTTAACTATTTCCCTAGGATAGAAATAAAACTAAGATTTAGAGAGATTAATAATTTATCTGAAAAAGGAACACATAACACCAACTATTGTATTATATAAAGAACATATTCTTCCTATTTTAAAATTTGTATTCCTCATATTTAAGGTTTAAGATATATTTATTTAGTGAGATATTGACATTGTACTGAATTTAAAGACTTGCACTTCAAGTTCTTCAATCCTAGAGACATCTTGAGTGATAAAGCACCTGAGTTTTTATGAAATAGACATGGTCTCTAAGTAATTGAAACTATTGGGTAGGAGTCACAGCAGATGACTAGAAAAAAAAGTCTGTCCTATTTTGAGTCTATGTTGCCTAAGTCAATGGATAACATTTAGGTTATGATTATGGAAAATGAAAAAAAAGCAAAAATATACCAATACTGTAGTAGGTAGTGAAATTGTTATGTTTAAAATGTAAATTAAAGAAAATACCTTAAAATATAACATTTACACTTAATATTTAGCAGTTCTAATAAAATTTATATGGTCTTTTTCTGAACTATTTTTTTTTCATTTTGACCAAAAACAAGATTTTAATTAGTTAATAAGGGTGTATGTAATTCAGCTCCATACTTTTTTGTATTCTTTATTGCTCAAAGTATTAAATAACTCTCTTTTTTCCCCCATTGACCTCTCCTCGACTGCCCTCAACCTCCTCCCCGCCCCCCACATGCCCTCACCGTCCCCCTGACGAAGTCCATTGGTTATGCTCCTATTCAGGCATACAAGTCCTTTGGTTGATCTCTTATCCCCTCACACTCCACCTTCCTTCATAGGTTGGACAGTCTGTTCAATGTTTCTCTGTCTCTGGATCTGTTTTGTTCATTAGTTTATGTTGTTCATTATATTCCACAAATGATTTAGTTCATGTAGTATTTATCTTTCCCTGACTGGCTTATTTCACTTAGCATAATGCTCTCCAGGTCCATCTATGCTGTTGCAAATAGTAAGAATTCCTGCTTTTTTATAGTAGCGTAGTATTCCATTGTGTAGATGTACCACAGTTTTCTAGTCCACTCAACTGTTGATGGGCCCTTAGGTTGTTTCCAAATCTTAGCTATTGTAAATTGTGTTGCTATGAACATAGGGGTGCATATATCCTTTCTGATTGGTGTTTCTGTTTTCTTGGGATATATTCCTAGAAGTGGGGACACTGGGTCAAATGGAAATTCCATTTTTAATTTTTTGAGGAAATGCCATATTGTTTTCCACACTGGCTACACCAGTCTGCATTCTCACCAGCAGTGCACAAGGGTTCCTTTTTTTCCACATCCTCACCAGCCCTTGCTGTTTGTTGATTTGTTGTTGATAGCCATTCTGTCAAGGGTGAGATGGTAACTCATTGTTGTTTTGATTTGCATCTCTCGGATGATTACTAGTAGTGACTTTGAGCATGTTTTCATATATTTCTTGGCTATCTGTATGTCCTCTTTCGAAAAGTGTCCTTTGCCCATTTTTTGATTAGATTGTTTATTTTCCTTTTGTTAAGTTGTTTGAGTTCCCTATAAATTTGGGATATTAAACCCTTATTGGAGATAACATTGGAAAATATATTCTCCCATGCAGTGGGTTTTCTTGTTGTGTTGTTGATGGTTTCTTTTGCTGTTCAGAAGCTTTTTATTTTGATGTAATCCCATTTGTTTAACTTCTCCTTAGTTTCCATTGTCCTAGGAGCTGTATTAGTATAGTTTTTGCTACCACAAATGTCTGCTATATTGCTGCCTATGGCTTCTTCTAAGATTTTTATGATTTCCCTTTTTATGTTTAAGTCCTTTATCCATTTTGAGTTTACTTTTGTGTATGGTGTAAGTTGGTGGTCTAGTTTCATTTTTTTGCATGTATCTGTCCAATTTTCCCAACACCATTTATTGAAGAAACTGTCTTGACTTAATTGTATGCTCCTGCCTCCTTTGTCAAAGATTAAATGAGCATAATGGCTTGGTTCAATTTCTGGGTTCTCTGTTCTGTTCCATTGATCAATATGCCTGTTCTTGTGCCAGTACAAGGCAGTTTTGAGACCAGTGGCTTTGTAGTATAGCTTGATATCTGGTATTGTGATCCCTCCAACTTGTTCTTCTGTCTCAAGATGGCTGTCACCTGCGAATAATGACAGTTTTACTTCTTGTTTTCCAATTTGGATGCCTTTTATTTCCTCTTCTTGTCTGTCGTTATAGCTAGCACTTCCAGTACTATGTCGAACAGGAGTAAAGTGGCTATCCCTTTCTTGTTCCTGTTCTTAGGAGAAATGGTTTTACTTTATGCCCATTGAGGATGATGTTGGCTGTAGGTTTGTCATATAAAGCTTTTATCATGTTGAGGTATAATCTCTCTATTCCCACTTTGCTGAAAGGGTGTGGGATTTTGTCCAATGCCTTTTCTGCATCAATTGATATGATTATGTGATTTTTGTCTCTCAGTTTGTTTATGTGATGTATCACATTTATTGATTTGCAGATACTGTACAATCCTTGAATCCCTGGAATAAATCCCACGTGGTCATGGTGTATTATCTGTCTAATATAATGCTGCATCTGATTTGCTAGATTTTGTTGAGGATTTTAGCATCAATGTTCATCAGATATTGCTGTGATTCTCACTCTTTGTAGTGTCTTTATCTGGTTTGGGGATTAGGGTAATGCTGGTTCATCGAAAGGGCTGAGAAGTGTGCCTTCCTCTTGAATGTTTTGGAATCATCTGAGCAGAATAGGTTTTAGTTCTTCTTTAAATGTTTGGTAAAACTCCCCTGTGAAGCCATCTGACCCAGGGCTTTTGTTTGCTGGAATTTTTTTTTATTACTGCTTTAATTTCATCAGTAGTTACCAGCCTATTGAGATTTTTAAAATTCTTTTTGGTTGAGTTTAAGAAGGTCATTTTTTTAGGAATATGTCCATTTCCTCTAGGTTGTTTAGTTTGTTGGTGTAGAGTTGTTCATATTATTTTTTTACAGTCCTTTGTATTTGTGGGTTTGTTGTTATTTCACCTCTTTCATTTCTTATTTTCTTTATTTCGGTCCTCTCTCTCTCTCTCTCTCTCTCTTTTTTTTTTTTTTTTTTTTTGGTGAACCTGGCTAGAGGTTCATCAATCTCATTTATCCTTTCAAAGAACCAGCTCTTGGTTTTATTAATCTTTTGTATTATTTTTTTTTTTGGCTCTATGTCGTTTATTTCCTCTCTGATCTTTATTACTTCTGTCCTTCTGCTTACTCCAGGTTTTTCTTGTTGCTTTCTTTCTAATTCTTTAAGTTGTAGGGTTAGATAATTTATTACCAGTTTTTTGTTTGTTTGTTTGTTTTTTGCGGTAGGCCTGTAATGCTATAAACTTCCCTCTCAGGACTGCTTTCACTTTGTCCCATAGGTTTTGTATTGTTGTGTTTTCATTGTGATTCATTTACAGGATATTTTTAATTTCTTCTTTGATCTCTTTGGTAATTCATCATTATTTAATAGCATGCTATTCAGCCTCCAAGTGTTTGAATTTTTTAAATTGTATTTACTGTGGATGATTACTAATAGTATACCATTGTTTTCTGAGAAGATGCTTGATATGATTTTAGTCTTTTTGAATTTGGAGAGAGTTTTCTATGACCCAATATTGTGGTCTATCTTTGAAAATGTCCCATGTGCACTTAAGAAGAATGCATATTCTGTTGCTTTGGGGTGAAATGTTCTGAAGATGTCAAATACTAGTAAGTCCACCTGATCTAGTGGGTCATTTAGGATTGCTGTTTCTTTGCTAATTTTTTGTCTGGAGGATTTATCCAAAGATGTCAGTGGGGTATTGAAGTCCCCTACTGTGGTTGTCTTCCTGCCGATCTCTCCCTTGATATCTTCCAGAAGTTTTTTTTTTTTTTAATGAATTTGGGTGCTCCTTCATTTAGTGCATATATGTTTACCAGAGTTATATCCTCTTGTTGTCTTGATCCCTTTAGTATTGTAGTTCTCAGAGCTATTTACAGGTTTATTATGGTGACTGGATGCTTTTTTGTCTCCCCATTTTTGCTGTTGCTGAAAGGTCCAGGTTCTGAATTGCATGGGGCCTGAGTTGCAGCAATGGGCTTGGCAGGAGCATCGTGCACCCCTACAGTCTGGGGCTGGTTCAGAGTGTTGGGAGTTGTGGCCACCATGAACTGGCATTAGCTGTGCACACTGACAGTTAGGTACTGGTTAGGGTGCCCAGGAGATGCAGCCAGTGTGCACGGACAGTCAGGGGCTGGGCCAGGTGCCTGGGAGACATGGCCGGCCAGAATCACATGCGCCAACAGTCAGGGGCTGGGTCGGGTGCCCAGGAGACATGGCCGCTGCACGTGCTGGCAGTCAAGGGCCAGCTTTGGATGAGTGGGACCTGTGCCGCAGGGCAGGTAGGCGGGAAGGGAATGCACTCAGGGACTCACAGGAGCCTGTGGCCTGGATGACTAGAGTCAGTGTCTGTGAGTCTGCAGCTGTGGTAGCAGGTCTTTGTCCAGAGTGGCTGTAGGGTCTTGGTTTTCATCTGAGGCCAGTCTGGGTGGTGGTGATGCTGGGCCCCTCGTCACAGCAGCTCTGCCATTCAAGTTGCATGATTTCTGTGCCAGTGCTGGCTGCCCAGGTGTGCTTGCAGCAGTAGCGGGGGTGCCCCATTTAAGAGAGCCTGGCCTGCCTGCCCTGGAAAGTCTTGCAGGACTCAACTGTCCCTCACTCACAGACACACACACACACCACACACATCCACTCATTCCCCTTTCACTCCCTCACTCTCGTCCTCACTGCTGTTCTGCTGGCTGCTATCTTCTCCTCTCTTATGGTCTTATATTTTTGCCACATTATGGGATTCCGTGTGTTGTGTCTGTATGTGTTTGTATGGGAGGTTTATCTTTAATAATACATAATAGCATGTTAAATATAGTCTATAAAGCTAACTTAGGAGCTAACTTAGTAAAAAAAATAACCTGTTATGTTTGTCTTCCCTGAGGACTGTATTTTTTAAATAGTTTCAGAGCCACTAATCCAATTTATAGAAATTAAACTGTTAACTTATTTCCCTTGCCATTTAAAAAAATATTACCACTAAATGTCAGTAGTAAACCAGGTCATGGAAGAAATAGCATAAAGTCTCAATTACACTTCAATGACATATGTCATTCTATTCAGGGGGGCTAGGGGAAACATGTTATGGTAACATGATGCAACGAGTTTTAAAATGTTGGTACATTTTTCCTGCCAATTCTCATTTCTTATATCTCTTAAAATATAAAACATAAATATTTATTATGCTTCATTTCCTTTCCATGAATATAGCTCTCTGGAAAATTGTAGTTCTCAGAGCTAGTTACAGGTTTATTATGGTGACTGGATATAGAAATGACAAAAGCACTAAAGTACTCATTTATTTTTCTTTTTGATTATTTTTGTAGTAAGTTCCTAGTGTAGGTAGATCAAATAAAGCATGCTTGTAAACGTTTAAAATGCCTTTTGCCAATGGTTATGCTTTAATCAGTCTCAGTAAACAATACTTCTGGTGAGACTTTATGCTTCAATGCAAACAATCCACAGCAAAATCAATAGAGGCTCAGAAAGAGCACTCGAAATTCCAATAGGGACACAAATGTCCATTATTGGGAGACTTCCCAGAATTTTGGGAATTTCTTAGAGAAATTAAAATGAACTCAATGAACAGACAGTTTAACAGAACATGGGTGGGATAAATTATAGTTTTTAAATGAAATTCTTTACTGAGAAAAATGACTTTTGTGCTGTGGTAAAGATTTGACCTTCCAGTGCCATTACAAACATTTATACAGCATGAAACTCTGTGTCAGGAATAGGCAGACTTTCTCCTTCATTATTTCTGCTTGTAGCAGAAGGGAGCCCCACACCAGCTGCGTGCAGCATGACTTTGTGAGCCTGTACGTGTATTTAAATCATTTATGTATTACATTTTACAAAAGTAAGAGGGAAATGTGCTTTTTTTGCATTCTTGGTTAAGAGTTGAAACAGATGGTGACTCAGTTTAAACTAATATAGGCATTGAAATAACTGGTATTTCATGGAATCCTTGATTTAACAGAAGTTTAGTTCTCTATAAAATGGGCTTGTGACTTTCCTGGATTATATTAATCCTATTGTGTCTTTAGCAATTATATTCCTACATGAGGAACTATACTGTGGGATTTACTCCCAGGAACTTTTCAAACTTAAAAAAAATAGCCTTTTCTGTAGCAAATATTTACCAAGCACCTGTTATTTTCAGGCACAACACTTAGCGTTGAGTTGCTTATAAGATAAATAAGACATGATCCCTGCCTTCATGGTAGGTTCAGAAGTGGTGAAGAAGGTGGAGATTTAAAAACACTGACAAAATACAGATCCCTTGGAGAACCTCTATTTTCAATGACTGGTTCTATGGGATTTTCACACCCTTTGGTATGCAGACTTGACATTCTGATAGTTGCAGCAAGTTGGCAATAGTGCCAAACTGTTAGGTGTGGCGCCAAACTGAGACAATGCTCTTTTTTGTAGGCATGGATAACTAACAAAGAATTAACTTAATATTCATATATTTATTGCCTTAGCCAGTTTTGCTCAGTGGATAGAGCGTCGGCCTGCGGACTGAAGGGTCCCAGGTTTGATTCCAGTCAGGGCACATGCCCGGGTTGTGGGCGCAAACCCCAGTTTGGTGCCTACAGGAGGCAGTCAATCAATGATTTTCTATCATCACTGATGTTTCTATCTCTCTCTCCCTCTCCCTTCCTCTCTGAAATAAATAAAAATGAATTAAAAATACTCATACATTTACTATATATTTTTCATAAAAATAATTACAAAAGAAGATAAATAACTTTTTAAAAATACAACGAGGCATCTTTATTTTTAATTACATTTTTGAGGTGACATTGGTTAATAAAATTAAATAAGTTTCAAGTGTGCATCATCTATAAGAGGTTTCTATAATACATCATCTGTATGTTACATTGTATGTTTACCACCCTGAGTCAAATCTGTCATTGTATATATTTGACAACCTTGACCCTTTAGGAAAACCTTTTCCCATAAATGAAACTCTGCATTAGTCTTAGTATTTAGCTTGGTATCTTATCTTGCCCAAAGTAGATGATTTATAGCTTATCTTTGAACAATTTCATGCTATTCTCAAGTTCTTTTAAATTTTCTATAGTCCCTAGCATGCATCTGAAAATTCCTTTGCCACTAGGCTTTTCTGTGTGCTACTGGCCTTGCCGAACACACTCCATCTCTAATATCCTTTTTGGATTTTCTCTTTGCAAGCTCCTATTTAGCCATCAGGACTTGACTTATCAATTTTTCAGGCATATCTTCGCTGAGGTTAGATTCATTGAGAATATCTTAATTTTGAACTTTTTATTTTCTTTTAAGACTATTCTCTTTAGTTTGTTTTAATTTCTTGCTTAATATTCATCAAACATAATAATTAGATGCTGAATGAATATATTTACAAAATCTATTATATACTTTCCCTCTTACGTTAAGTAAAATACTCCCTTTCTTGTATCTGTATCTAGTGGGGATATGGTCTGCAGGCATTAATAGGTAGAAATATATGCAAAACCTAACATTTAAATGCTTTATTTAAAGCAACACATTATAATCTTTCTTGTGATTCATAGTTACATCCATTTCTTTATGCTAATTGAGAAATGCTATTGTTACTTAAGAAAGCAGTACCATAGAGTTAATGAGTTTTTAATTTAGCCAGCCTTGTCTCTGGACACTTTTTAAGTTTGATTCATCATCTAGTTTCTTCCCAGGTGTTGCCAACTGTAAGACAATACACTTGGAAAGTAGTTTTACATTACTTTTTCCTTGAAGCCTCATTGATGATGTCAAGCAAAGTTTACTAAGTGATTTGGAGAATATGGACAATTTAACCACATAGAATATCCCTTTGGGCTCTGCTCAGTCTTCTGCTTATCTAATGACACTTGCTGAAGTTAGAGGCAAATTGTTTATGAAAACATTAAAAAATCATTTTTACTGTATTTTAGTAAGAACAAATACGAGATGGGAATAGAGAAAATTGCAACTGCACTTCTAAAATGATTTCATATTGAAATCATTGAATATGGAACTCATGTTCATTCAAACATGTGCACCTGCTTATATTTGATTCTTCCATCAGTCTTGCAAATAACCATATATATTCTCAAATATACCTAATTCGTCTGCACTAAATTTTACTTTGATGATTGTATATTCAAATTTCTGCAGATGTTCTTAGAGACATTTTTATAAAAATAAGCTCCCAAGATGTGATCCTTCAAATGTATGAGTAAAATAAGCCTATCTAAATATATTCAGTTTTTCCAAATAATTACTTATTTATTTATTCAACTCGATTCTCTACAAAGAGAACATAGCTATAAAAATATCAGTACCGAACCAACATTCACATATAGTATTCTCTTTTATTTAAAGAAAAAGAATTATTTACTGAATACTTTTATTATTTCATTTATTTTTAGCAAATTTATGACTTCAATGTAAGAGTCAGCTTACTACTCATATATGAATAATTCACTTTATGCACATGATATAATTTACTATAGGAAATGCTTTGGTATCTACAATATATTGTTAAGTCATCTAGCAACACAGGGATAGGTAGTAGGATTACTATCAACTCTATACTGCAGGTAACAAAACTGAGGCACACAACAGGTAGGTTTTTACCATATGTCAAGTAGTTAATAAATGATAAACTCAAGGACCAAACTCTGGGTCTTCTGTATCAGTGCTGTTTTGACTGGAAAATATTTTTATTTCTGTATGATGCCAAATATTTTGACACATAATTTCTATAAATTTCCAAGATGTATAATTTTCAATACATTTAAAACAAAGAATCAATGTTTTTTTAGCATAATTTAATTACTTATGAAGAAAACATGGCTTTACTATGACTAATGCTTTATAAACTGATACAAAGAACTGGTGATTTTCCTTAAACTTATGAAGCCACAGACTATATTTCGCACCATTCCCTGAAGCCCCACGTGACAAATAACTATCTTAGGGCCAGTGAAAGGTAAATGGAAGCAATATGTTTAACTTCCCACTTATGTTCTTAAAAGAAAACACAAAAACACTTTTTCTATCTTTCTCCTCCCCAAAGGTTCAGTGAGCACATGTTTGTATGGAGTCAGAGCATTTTACTTAGACCAGAGAAAGAACTTCTGTGTTGAGGATAGCAAAGTGACACATTTAAAGAGCCTAAGACCAGGATACGCTAGGCTAGAGTAACATCACATTCATCTCTGGGAAGACTTTTACACTGTATACGTTCACACTGTGATATGGGAGGGAAATAAACTTGTATCTTTTATGTCAACCTTATATTTGGGTATTGGCAATTGCATTCAGAGTCTGTATTTTAAATGCTACAGTAACAAACATAGAGTTAATCAGAAGTTTATTTTAATATATTATAATTTTAATGTATAGTTTATATATAATTTAAATATGTTTTATAAAAAAATGATGCCAATTTTCAGATAGATCACATAATGAGTGGGTGATACTGAAAATAGCTCTATGTTCAATTGAGAAATATCTTTTCTACTATCAGCTTAAATAATGTTTCCAAACTTCTTTGTAGCATTTGAGAAAAAGGGAAATAGTCTCTATTAATTCAGAGAAATCTAAATGTACCATAGCCCTTAAGCCAAAATCATTTTAATGGTAGATTGGCAAAGATCAAATTAATTTGAGTTAAATAAAAAAAATATCTTTGCCCTAGCTGGTTTGGCTCAGTGGATAGAGCATCCGCCTGAGGACTAAAGGGTCCTGGGTTCGATTCCAGTCAAGGCCACATGCCTGGGTTGCGGGCTTGATCCCCAGTAGGGGGTGTGCAGGAGGCAGCCTATCAATGATTCTCTCTCATCTTTGATGTTTCTCTCTCTCTCTCCCTCTCCCTTCTTCTCTGAAATCATTAAAAATATATTTAAAAAATATCTTCGTTTGTCATTTAATATAAATTAGCTGTTACCTTTTTCTACAACATCTGTAATGTTGGAATGAGCAGTGGTTCTGCCCTTGTGCCTCTTCTAGTCTCTAGCTGAACTCGCTTCTATTTTCTGTCTTTACAGTGGCGCATCTCAAATGTGTACACACAGCCAAAAACTATTTTCTTAACTCAAAATGCATATACTCTACTGTCTACTTGGCACTTATACTAAATGTATCCCAAACTAAACTGAATTCCTCCACCCACACATAAAACCTGCTACAAACATAGCCTTGCCTATGACTGCTAATCAACTCTCTGTTCTTATCATTATACTTTAGTTTCACCTTTGATCCTCTCTTTCCCTCACACCACACTTCCAGTCTGTCATAAAATCCTCTTGTCTCTATTTTAAAAGTTTTTCCAGAATACTTTAGGTGTTTCTTACAAATGAAGTTTTGCTTCTGATGTGTTTTTACAGAAAGATTTCTGGGAGTGCAAAATGGCAGCTGTAGGTTCCTGAGCAGCGCTTATGTTTTATATCCTTTTTTTGGGGGTGGGGGGGGGTGGGAGGAGGAGCATGGGAAAAATTCTATTTATTCAAAAATAAAAAGAATCTGGAAAAACAGAAAAAAACTATTACAATTTCAGATATAGATCCTCTAATCATGCATACCTATATAAGAACATGTCTTACTGGTACTTATTCCCTAGTAGCTAAATTGAAATGCTCAGAGACTGATGGAGAAACAATGTTATAAATAAGAAAAAAATCTTAAACTTATCACCAGAGACAAAATGTGTAATAAGAAGTCCAAGAATCTTCCATTTACTGGCTTCAAGAGCACTCAGAAATTGTGGAAAGCAGTGTTAGGATGATTTATTAAAATAACAGGATAGTGCTTAATATTTTTTTAAAGATTAGAAATTTTGCTCACTACATCACTATTATTAAAATTCTGATTAAGACTTTCTAAATTTGTTTCTATAAGATAGAGTCATACTCAACCCTTTCCGATTTAATGAGTAAAGTCTGCCTTTAACAAGTAATTACAAATGAAAGGAAATGCTAGACATTTCTGATATGACAATGGTTCTTTCCATACCAAATATACTTGAAGCATGATGGTTCACAAAATCTATGGAGAATTTGTATAATATCCTCTGCTGTGCAAGAGAAACCATAAATTTCTATCAATGGATAAATTGAAAAATAAGATTGTATCATAGTTTCTGTTTGCTGTTTTTTATCCATTTGCTGTTATACAATTCCATAACCCCTTCTGATCCTCTCCCAAGTCTCTCCAGGATAGACTATAATAATGAGATTTCTTTCTTTAGCAAACAGAAATCAGGGACAGAAATGTTTAAGCCTCCCTCTTGACTAGAAGTAATTAAGTATATAAATTATAAATACACACACATGTCTGCAGAGGTTAAGCTGATTTTATAAACTGCATAAATGACAAAAGCTCTCCATTTTACAAAGAAGATTCATACTCTGGCTATTCAGATTGCCTTTTTTTTCATATGAAGACCCATTGTTTAACCGTAAATAAAATTTGTTCACATAGGCATATGGGGATATGACAAGATTAATGTTTAATTCAAAATAATGCACATTTCATAACACATATATTTGCATTTTTCTATGATGTGGACACCTTCATAAATGTATTCATTTATTCCTGTACTGTAGAAAGTAAAATAAATAGAGGTTCTTTATCTTCTAACAAGTTAATAATCAGAACGTATGCATGAAAATTATATGTAGACACATGTTAACTGATCAAAAATCCTAAAAGAATATTAATATATATATATATATTTAGTTAGAAATTCAGCTTATAATTGTATTTTAAAAATAAACTGTATGACGGGGATAGTGTAATGGGAAATGAAAAATATAAACTGAAAGTCAGAATGTTTGTTTTATTTTAAATACCTATACTCCTACCTGTTTCTGGGTAACCTTTAATAGACTTCTTTTTTTAAAAAAAAAAAATAATAATAATCCTTTATTTATTTATTTATTTATTATGTATTTATTTTGTTAATCTTCAACCAATGATCTTTCCCATTGATTTTTGAGTGGAAAAATGGGAGAGAGAGAGAAATATCGGTATCAGAGAGACATATCAATTTGGTTGCCTCCCTCATACATCCTAATCAGGGTCTGGGATCAAGCCTGCAACCAAGGTATGTGCCCTTTACCAGAACTGAACTCAGCACCCTTCAGTCTGCCTGTCAATGCATTAGCCACTGAGCCAAACTGGCCAGGGCTAATAAACTTCTTAAATATGTTAAAACTTAGCTTCCTCATTTGAAAAATGGAAATAAAATATTTACTAACAAAGGATTGTTTTACTGATTAAATAAGATAAAGTAAATAAAAGTGCTTAGCATAATTCTCAAGACATAGTATGCACTTCATAAATCATTACTAATTAAATGCAGAATGATCACTTAAAATAATTGAAATGAATATTGAGAACATAATTTACAATAAATTTATATAGTCCTTTGAAACAGATTTAAGTTAAAAATATACAGCAAATAATTTTACAATATAAAATTGATGTCTTAATGTTATACTGCTGAATTATTTGGACTACATAATCTCAAATACATGATATATATAACTGTAAAAATATTTCATTTATTAATATATAATATCACATATTATATAACATATAATAATACATATAATAATAAAGTATTAGTCATAATTTGAAAAGTTTTATGGTGAAAGGCATGATTGTGTGAGACAAAGTATGTATTATACAGGAAGTATGATTTTTTAAAAACTTCTTCTCTGGTCATACATTGCATGTAATAATGAACATTATAAAATATTTTCTATAACACATTGCTCAATGTCCCTATAAATATTTTATTTCAACAGAAAAGCAGTAGATAAGAAATAGAGAACTGATATTTTGGGTGCAGAAATTTTTATGGCTGTCTCTTAAAGAGGCATGTTGTAAATACAAATTGGCATGAAATTATTACAGTGAACAGTTATATTTACATTATTGATTAATCATCAAATTCATCCTCAGAAATTTTTGAATAGTTACAATATACCTGGCATTTTAAATTAATTTCAATGTATCAACTAATTCAATTCTCAAAACCATGGTAAGTTATTATTATACTTGTTTTAAACATACTGAGGAATAGTAATTAAAGTAGCTTCCCAAAACTACCCAGTTAATATGTAATGAAAAAAATAATTAAACCTATCATATATTATTAATTTAAATGATTTTAATCTATATATATAAAAGCCTAAGCTACCATTCAACCTTTCAACTGGTAGCTATGACACGCAATGACCACCAAGGGGCAGACACTCCCACTGGTAATTTAGCTTGCTGCTGGGGCCCTCTTAGCCCTGAATCTGGTTCACCAGGACCCCAGACACAGAGAGAAGGGAGGAGGGAGTCCAATTCCTCATGGAATCAGCCTTGGGTTATCTTGCTGCTGGGGTTCTGTTGGCCCTGAATCTGGTTCACCCTCACCAGATTCCATTTCAGTGTGCACGAATCTATGCACTGGGCTACGAGTTTTAATATAAAATGCAAAATTATTTCTTAATAAAATACTTTATAATATTGCCTTAAAAATAACATTTTAAAGTTTTTTTTTTGAGTTACAGTTTGCATTCAACATTATTTGTATTAGTTTCAGGTGTACAGCATAATGATTAGACCAGTGATGGTGAACCTATGACATGCGTGTCAGAGGTGACACGAGAACTCATTTTTTGGTTGATTTTTCTTTGTTAAATGGCATTTAAATATATAAAATAAATATCAAAAATATAAATCTTTGTTTTACTATGGTTGCAAATATCAAAAAATTTCTATATGTGACACGGCACCAGAGTTAAGTTAGGGTTTTTCAAAATGCTGACATGCCTAGCTCAAAAGGTTCGCCATCACTGGATTAGACAATCATATACTTTACAAATGTCCCCTTGATATTTCCAGTACCCAACTGACATCATACAATACGAGAGCCCCGGTGCATGGATTCATGCACTGGTAGGGTCCCTCAGCCTGGCCTGTGCCCTCTCAAATCTGGGACCACTCAGGGGATGGAGTATTGCACAAAGCTGCCGGGGAAGAGCCCGAGCCTGGGCCAGGCGCTGCAGTGCTCCTGCTCATCCCAGCCCTGCTGCACTTACCACTGCAGTCCAGTAGCGCTGCTGCGGAGGCGGGAGAGGCTTGCGAGAGGCTTGCGCCACCGCAGCTGCACTCGCCAGCCATGAGCCCAGCAAATGGCACCCTTCAGTCAGCTGAGTGGCGCTCCCACTGTGGGAGCACACTGACCACCAGGGAGCAGCTCCTGTGTTGAGTGTCTGCCCCCTGGTGGTCAGTGCATGTCATAGTGACTGGTTGATTGGTCCTTTGGTAGTTCAGGCGTTTGGTCATTCGGTTGCTTAGGCTTATATATATATAGATTATTGACAATACTTAAGACCTGGTGCATGAAATTGGTGCATGGGTATGGTCCCTAAGCCTGGCTGGTGATCAGGGCCAATTGAGGCCTTCTGGCTGCCGGCCGGAGCCTTCCTTCATTCCGTGCCACCCCCTGGTATTCAGCACATGTTATAGGGAGTGATCAAACTTCCAGTCTCCTAGTCGAACCCCCGAGGGGATAGTTTGCATATTAGCCTTTTATATATGTATAGATTTCTTGTGTTGTCCTTTACATCCCCATGACTATTTTGTGAATACCAATTTGTACCTCATAATCTCTTTACCTTTTTCAACTAGACCCCCAATGACCCTCCCCTCTAGCAACCATCATTCTGTTCTGATTCTATTCTGTGTCTGAGTATGATTCAATTCTTTTAATCCATTTATTTTGTTCTTTATATTCCACATTTGAGTGAAATCATATTATTTCTGTCTTCCTCTGACTGACATTTTACTAAGCATAATACTGCCTGGGTTACATCCATGCTGTTGCAAATGGTAAAATTTCATTCTTTTTGATGTCTGAGGTATACTCCATTTATACATATGTACCACATATTTTTATCTGCTCATCTATTAATGGACACTTGGGTTGCTTTCATTGCTTGGCTATTGTAAATACACCGTGATGAACATAGGGGTGCATATATAGGATGGCAAATGTAGGTTGATAATTGGTTTGTATGGAAAATAATACAATGATTAATAAATAATTATACAAAAATAAAATCTGTCATGTACTCACAACTGTAAACCTAATGTTGCCCCACCCTTTGTTCTTTCAAATTAGTTTGTGGGGTTTCTTCAGATAAATACCAAAAAGTAGAATTGCTGGTCATAAGTCACATTCATTTTTAATTTTAATTTTTTGAGAAAACATACTATTTCCCAGAGTCGCTGCACCATTCTGAATTCCAACAAACAGTGAACAAGAGTCCCTGTTTCTCCACATACTCATCAATATTTATCATTTGTTGATTTATTGATGATAGCCATGTGTGAATTGATATCTTGTTGTGGTTTTAATTTGAAATTATCTGATGATTAGTGACATTGAACATCTTGTCATATGTCTACTGGACATCTGTATGTTCATTTTGGAGAAGTGTCTATTTAGATTCTTTTCCCATGTTTTAATTGAATTGTTCTTTTTTTTAGTGTTGAATAGTAGAAATGTTTAAATTCTTTTTTTCCTTCTTCCTTTTTATTTTTGTTAATCTTCACCCAAGAATATTTTTCCATTGATTTTTAGAGAGAGTGGAAGAAAGGGGAGAGCCAGAGAGATACACATTGATTGGTTGCCTCCCACACGTGCTCCCATCAGAGCCTCTGATGAAGCCTGGAACTGAGGTACATGCTCTTGACTAGATTCAAACCCAGGACCCTTCAATACATGGGTCAATGTTCTAACCACTGAGCCAAACCAGACAAGGCTAGAAATTCTTTTTTTTTTTTTTAATTTTTCGCTTAAAGTATTACAAAGGGTATTACATAAGTGTCCTTTTTTCCCCCCCCCGCCCTTGACAAACCCCTACCCTCCCTTACCCCCCAGTGTCTTATGTCCATTAGTTATGCTTATATGCATGCATACAAGTCCTTCGGTTGATCTCTTACTCCCCTCCCTCCTGCCCCCCAACTCTCTCTGGCCTTCCCACTGCAGTTTGACAATCAGTTTGAGGCAGCTCTGCCTCTGTATCTATTATTGTTCAAAAGTTTGTAATGGTCTTTATTATCCATGAATGAGTGAGATCGTGTGGTATTTTTCCTTCATTGACTGGCTTGTTTCACTTAGCATAATGCTCTCCAGTTCCATCCATGATGTTGCAAATGGTAGGAGTTCCTTCTTTTTAACAGCAGCATAGTATTCCATCATGTAGATGTACCACAGTTTTCTAATCCATTCATCTACTGATGGGCACTTAGGCTGTTTCCAGATCTTAGCTATGGTGAATTGTGCTGCTATGAACATCTGGGTGCATATATCCTTTCTGATAGGTGTTTCTGGTTTCTTGGGATATATTCCTAGAAGTGGGATCACAGGGTCAAATGGGAGTTCCATTTCCAATTTTTTGAGGAACCTCCATACTGCCTTCCATAGTGGCTGCACCAGTCTGCATTCCCACCAGCAGTGCACAAGTGTTCCTTTTTCTCCACATCCTCTCCAGCACTTGTCGTTTGTTGATTTGTTGATGATGGCCATTCTGACAGGTGTGAGATGGTACCTCATTGTTGTTTTGATTTGCATCTCTCGGATGATTAGTGACTTTGAGCATGTTTTCATATGTCTCTTGGCTTTCTGAATGTCCTCTTTTGAAAGGTGTCTATTTAGATCCTTTGCCCATTTTTTGATTGGATTGTTTATCTTCTTTTTGTTAAGTTGTATGAGTTCCCTATAAATTTTGGAGATTAAGCCCTTATCAGATATGACGTTGGCAAATATGTTTTCCCACGAGGTGGGTTTTCTTGTTGTTTTGTTGATGGTTTCTTTTGCTGTGCAGAAGCTTTTTATTTTGATGTAGTCCCATTTGTTCATTTTCTCTTTAGTTTCAACTGCCCTAGGAGCTGTATCAGTGAAGAAATTGTTTTGGCATATGTCTGAGATTTTGTTGCCTTTGTATTCTTCTAGAATTTTTATGGTTTCCTGTCGTACATTTAAGTCCTTTATCCATTTTGAGTTTATTCTTGTGTATGGTGTAAGTTGGTGGTCTAGTTTCATTTTCTTGCATATGTCTGTCCAATTTTCCCAACACCATTTATTGAAGAGACTATCTTGGCTCCATTGTATGTTCATGCCTCCTTTGTCAAAAATTAATTGAGCATATTGGTTCGGGCTAATTTCTGGACTCTCTATTCTATTCCACTGATCTATATGTCTGTTCTTGTGCCAGTACCAGGCAGTTTTGAGAACAGTGGCTTTGTAATACAGCTTGATATCTGGCATTGAGATCCCACCTACTTTGTTCTTTCTCAGGATCGCTGCAGCTATTCGGGGTCTTTTTTTATTCCAGATGAATTTTTGGAGAGTTCGTTCTAGATCTTTGAAGAAGGCCATTGGTATTTTAATGGGAAGTGCGTTGAATGTATAGATTGCTTTGGGTAGTATGGACATTTTAATGATGTTGATTCTACCAATCCAAGAACATGGTATGTTCTTCCATCTGTTTATGTCTTCCTCTATCTCTTTTTTCAACGTCCTGTAGTTTTCTGAGTAGAGGTCTTTAACCTCTTTAGTTAAGTTTATTCCTAGGTATCTTAATTTTTTTGGTGCGATGGTAAATGGGATTGTTTTTCTGATCTCCCTTTCTGAAAGTTCACTATTGGTGTATAGAAATGCCTCAGATTTCTTGGGGTTAATTTTGTATCCTGCTACATTGCCAAATTCATGTATTAAGTCTAGTAGCTTTTTGATGGAGTCTCTAGGGTTTTGTATGTATAATATCATGTCATCTGCAAATAAGGACAGTTTTACTTCCTCTTTTCCAATTTGGATGCCTTTTATTTCTTCTTCTTGCCTAATTGCAATGGCTAATACTTCCAGTACTATGTTGAACAGGAGTGGTGAGAGTGGGCATCCCTGTCTTGTTCCTGTTCTTAGGGGAAATGGTGTTAGTTTTTGTCCATTGAGTATGATGTTGGCTGTGGGGCTGTCATATATGGCTTTTATTATGTTGAGGTATGATCCTTCTATTCCCACCTTTCTGAGAGTTTTTATCAAAAATGGGTGTTGGATTTTGTCAAATGCTTTTTCTGCATCAATTGATATGACCATGTGGTTTTTTTCTTTCAATTTGTTTATGTGATGTATCACATTTATTGATTTACGGATGTTGTACCATCCTTGCATCTCTGGGATAAATCCTACTTGGTCATGGTGTATGATCCTTCTGATGTACTGCTGGATCCGATTTGCTAAGATTTTGTTGAGGATTTTGGCATCTATGTTCATGAGGGATATTGGCCTGTAATTCTCTTTCATTGTGATGTCTTTACCTGGTTTTGGTATTAGGGTGATGCTGGCTTCATAGAATGAGCTTGGAAGCGTTCCTTCCTCTTGAAATTTTTGTAGTAGTCTGAGGAGGGTAGGTTTTAGTTCTTCCTTGAATGTTTGGTAGAACTCCCCTGAGAAGCCGTCTGGCCCTGGGCTTTTGTTTGCTGGAAGCTTTCTGATGACTGCTTCAATTTCTTCCATAGTTATTGGCCTATTGAGGTTTTTAGATTCTTCCTGATTGAGTTTTGGAATGTTGTATTTTTCTAGGAATTTGTCCATTTCCTCCAGGTTGTCTAGTTTGTTGGAGTAGAGTTGCCCGTAGTATTGTTTAATAATCATTTGTATTTCTGTGGGGTCTGTTGTTATTTCGCCGCTATCATTTCTGATTTGGTTTATTTGGGACCTCTCTCTTTGCTTCTTGGTGAGCCTGGCTAGGGGTTTGTCAATCTTGTTTATCCTTTCAAAGAACCAGCTCTTGGTTTCATTGATTTTCTGTATTGTTTTTTTGGTCTCTATTTCATTGATTTCTGCTCTAATCTTTATTATCTCCTTCCTTCTGCTCACTCTGGGGTTTTCTTGTTGCTCTCTTTCTAATTCTTTGAGTTGTAGAGTTAGATGATTGACTACCATTTTTTCTTGTTTTTTGAGATAGGCCTGTAGAGCTATAAACTTTCCTCTCAGGACTGCTTTCATTGTGTCCCAGAGGTTTTGGATTGTTGTGTTTTCATTGTCATTAGTGTCCAGGATGTTTTTAATTTCTTCTTTGATGTCATCGGTAACCCAATCAATATTTAATAACATGCTATTCAGCTTCCAAGTGTTTGAGTATTTTGGGTTGTTTTTATTGTAGTTTATTTCTACCATTATGCCATCGTGGTCTGCGAAGAAGCTTTTTATGATTTCAATCTTCTTGAATTTGTGGAGACTTTGCTTGTGACCCAATCTGTGGTCTATTTTTGAATATGTCCCATGAGCACCTGAGAGGAATGTATATTCCGCAGCTGTGGGGTGAAGTGTTCTGAAGATGTCAATTAAGTCCATCTGATCTAGTGAGTCATTTAGGATTGCTGTTTCTTTGCTGAGTTTTTGTCTAGCGGATTTATCCAGTGATGTCAGTGGTGTATTAAAGTCCCCTACTATGATTGTATTGTTGTCGATCTCTCCCCTGATATCTTCCAGAAGTTTTCTTATGTATGTGGGTGCTCCTGCATTGGGTGCATATATGTTTACCAGGGTCATATCTTCTTGTTGTATTGATCCCTTTAGTATTATGAAGTGGCCTTCCTTATCTCTGGTTATGGCCTTCATTTTGAGATGTATTTTGTCAGATATAAGTATTGCTACCCCAGCTTTCTTTTCCTTTCCATTTGCGTGAAAGATATTTTTCCATCCCTTCACTTTCAGTCTGTGTGAGTCCCTTCTAATGAGGTGGGTCTCTTGTAGACAGCAGATGTATGGGTCATGTTTTTTTATCCATTCAGCCACTCGATGTCTTTTGGTTGGAGCATTTAGTCCATTTACATTTAAAGTTATTATTGAAAGGTACTTGTTTGTAGCCATTTCTTTTTTTGTGTGTGTGTGTGGCTGTTTTCTTTCTGAGCTTGATATTTCTTCTTTTTACACCAGTCCCTTTAGCATTTCTTGTATGGCTGGCTTGGTGGTGATAAACTCCCTTAGCCCTTTTTTGTCTGTGAAGCTTCTTATTTCCCCTTCAATTTTGAATGATAGCCTTGCTGGATAGAGTATTCTTGGATTCAGTCCTTTGCTTTGCATCACTTTGTAGATTTCCGTCCATTCTTTTCTGGCCTGATGTGTTTCTGTTGAGAAATCATTTGATAATCTAATGGGAGATCCCTTGTATGTTACTTTCCGTCTCTCTCTTGCAGCCTGTAAGATTCTCTCTTTATCCTGAACATTTGCCATGGTAATTATGATGTGTCTTGGTGTGGGTCTTTTCGGGTTCACCTTGTTTGGGACTCTCTGTGCTTGTGTGACTTTTTTCTTCCCCACCTCAGGGAAGTTTTCTGATATTATTTCTTCGAATAGGTTTTCTAATCCATGTTCATCTTTCTGTTGTTCTGGCACCCCTATTATTCGTATGTTGTTTCGTTTCATGTTGTCCCAAAGCTCCCTTAGGCTCTCCTCCTGTCTTTTAATTTTTTTCTCCATTTGCCATACAGTTTGAGTGTGTTTTGCTTCCTTGTCTTCTAATTCACTAATTCGGTCCTCCGCTTCTCCCAGTCTACTGTTGATACTTTCAATGGAGTTTTTTATTGAAGCTATGTCACTCTTCATTTCTTCTTGGGACTTACTTAAGTTGTTGATTTTTTCATCTGTTTCTTCTAGCTTCTTGCATAAGTAGTTGAGTTTTTCATCTGTTTCTTCTTGCTTCTTGAACATCTGGTGCATATACTCTAGGAGCCTTATTCTGAATTCTTTTTCCGTCATGTTGCATATCTCTGTCTCACTTAGCTGCTTTTCTGGCGAGTCCTCCTTTTCTTTCCTTTGGGGGTTTCTTTGCCTACCCATGTTTGATCTCGCTGACATATGTAGATGTTGAGATGTTCAGTGGCTGCTCCCTCGGTGGCAGGGGCTCCTTGGGTTGTGGTTGCTGCTCAGACGGTTGCAGTAGCAGCTGCTTTCCAGTTGGCAGCAGCTCCTCTGGTGGGTGTTGTTCACAGCTGTGTTGGCTCTTCTGGCTGGTGGGGGGAGGCTTCACGTACAGCTGCTGTTCCACTGACAGAGGGTGTGGTGATCAGGAGGCTGTGGTGATCAGGAGGCTGCGGTGATCAGGGGGCTGCTGTTGCTTGGATCTGCTGCGTTGATTTAAAGGCACAAAATACAACAGAGCAAGGCACAACGTATCAGGCACTGAACACAAGTATATTCAGAATATTAATAACCCCAAATAAAGGTGACCACCCGAATTAAGAGAATTAGGGGATAAGGGAGAAAGAAGAGAAGAAGATAAAAGAGAGAACAGAAAAGAAAAATAAGAAAAAAACAAACAAAAAAGGAGTGCAAAAATAGAATTGGGAAAAAAGAGGGGGGAAAAAAAGAGAGCGAAAAAAGAGAATGAAGTAGAAGCGGGGAAGAGACTATTGGTATGAGGAGCAAACTCCAATAGAACTGCCACTAATCTCAACAAATTCCAGCAACAGATCCCTGGAGATGAATGCAAACTACAAACCACCAATAATATCCAGAGGGGTAAGGGAAAACAGAAGCACAAAAATAACCGGGGTGGGGTGGGGGAGGGAAGGGAAAAACCAGCAGAAAAAAAAAAAAAAAAGAAAAAGAAAAAGAAAAAGAAAAACAACCTCACAACCAGTCCTAAAAAAGAAGAAAAAACACAAAACAAAACAAACAAACAAACAAACAAAAAAAAAAAAGCCCAATATATTCAACAATCAAGAAAACAATAGAAAGATAAGAGAGAAAAAAATGTTTGGAAAGTGAAGAAGGATAAAGAATAGGTGTATAAGGATTTAGAGCAGTAGATTGGAAATAGGATATATAAGTAGGGTGGAATTAGACAGGGGGTAAAAAGAGGGAATTGGGAAAGTCTGGAGCAGGAATAGGGTAAGAGAAACAGGACACCAAAAGGGGAGAAGTAAGGAAGAGGGTTTTAGCAAAGAGGTGAAATTGAGATAGGGAAAATTAATGCTAAAGGAACGATGAAAATAGAATGGAGAACACTAATCCCAAAAGAAAATAAAGAGAAAATAAAATGGCACTTTAAAAAATGGTAAAATGGTAGCAGTAATAATACTGGTTAAAAATAAAAATGTGGTAATTGAAAGGGTAAAATCAGGTGATGGAAAAAGAAGAAAAAGAGAAAAAAAAATTGGTTTCTTAGTAAAAAGGTGAAAAAATTAAAAAGAAAAAGAAAGAAGAAAAAATTTGCAGTAGTGATGGTCTTTCGGTTCTTCTACTCTTCAGCCTGGTTCGCCTTAGTCCTGCCAGGTATTTAGGAGAGTGTTGAATTTGCCTGCATTACACTGTTCCTCCGTGTTGTAAATCACAGTCCTGATTTTAAAGCAGGCCGTATTTGTGATCCAGTCTGCCTTAATTTGTATTCCCCTAAGAGTCAGTTTGTGGCTCAGCCTCTGGGTGGCAGTGTTTTTGGGTTGGCCTCTGAGGCTATACAGCTTCTCTATCCTTTTTTAATCCTTACCCTACTCTGTGTTGTTGGTGGGACTGAGAATCCCTCTATAGGCCAGACCCTGGTAACTCCCAGGGACTAATCAGCTTGTTTTAATCCTTTATCTCATACAGGGTGGAATCTGGGTGTGGCTGTGCTCCTTGCCTGGGGGGCTGGAGGGAGGAATTCCACCCTCTGGAGGAATGGCTGCCCCAGTCCTGGGCCCAGGGGGGTCTCAGCACTCAATTCGCTGCCACCTCCTCCGGCTCCCCCTCTTTCCTCAGCCTCTCCCCAGATTCCCCTCGTCTGCACCTTCACCCTCTCTTCAGCACAGGTGAGTGTCTGTATCCGAACTGTCCTATGAGCAGGGTTCAGTGAAAACAAAGAAACAGACAAACGCCGGCCGGCCGCGGAAACGCTCCTCTCTTACCGGTCTGGGAAACGCTCCTCTCTTACCAGCACTGCATGGTCTGGGAAATGCTCCTCTCTTATGGGCACTGCATGGTCTGATCAGTTCCTCAGGATGCCCCCTTTAGTCTCAGTTCTCCGCAATCACAAAATCCAAATCTCAAATCTCCTGGCGCCAGCAAACCCTCGGAACTCCTTACCCTGGTCAGGGTCTGTGTCTGTCCCAAGAGACGCGGCTGTCTGCCATGCGGTCTCCCTCTGACCCTCTGGGCTCAGGTCTGGCCTAGAAATTCTTGATAAATTGTGAATATTAACCCCTCATTTGATGTATCATTGACAAATATGTTCTCCCATTCAGTAGACTGTCTTTTCATTTTGTTGGTGGTTTACCTTACTTTGCAAAAACTTTTTCACTTGATGTAGTCCTGTTTATTTAGTTTTTCTTCTTTCCCTTGACCTAAGACACATATCATAAGAATATTGCTATGAAAAATGTCCAAGATATTACTGCCTATGTTTTCTTCTAGGATTTTTATGGTTTTGAGTCTAACATTTATGCCTTTAATCCATTTATTTATTTATTCCTGTGTATGGTGTAAGAGCTGGTCTAGTTTCATTTTTTTTTTTTGCATATATCTGTCTAATTTTCCCAACACCAATTCTTAAATAGACTATATTTAACCCATTGTATGTTTTTAACTCTTTTGTCGAATATTTATTGACCATAATGGTGTGGATTTATTTCTGGGCTCTCTATTCTGTCTCACTAATCTATATGTCTGATTTTATGCCAATACCATGCTGTTTTGATTACTATGGCATGGCAGTATAGTTTGATATCAATTAGCATGATTCCTCCAACTATGTTCTTCTTTTCAAGAATGCTGTGGCTATTCAGGGTCTTTTTTGTTTCCACATACATTTTTGGAATACTTGTAGTTCTGTGAAATATGTCATTAGTATCTTAATAGGAATTGCAGTGAATCTATAGATTGCTTTGGATAGTATGGACATATTAATGATGTTCATTCTTCCTATCCATGAACATGGTATATACTTCCATTTATTTGTACCTTCCTCAATTTCTTTCTTCAGTGTCATATAAGTTTTTGAGTACAGGTCTTTTACATCCTTGGTTAAATTTATTTCTAGGCATTTTTTATGTAATTGCAAATAGGATTATTAGTTTCTTTTTCTGAATCTTCATTATTAGTATATAGAAATGTAACTGATTTCTGGATATTTATTTTGTATCCTGCTACCTTACTGAATTCAATTAGTACTAGTAATTTTGATGGAATCTTTAGGGTTTTCTACATACAGTATTATGACATCTGAAAATAATTACAGTTTATTTCTTTTTTTTCTAATTTTGATGCCTTTTATTTCTTCTTGTTGTTTAATTGTGTGGCTAGGACTTCCAGTATTATGTTGAATAAAGTGGTGAAAGTGGACATTTGTGTCTTGCCCCTGATCTTAATGGAAGTAGTTTTAGTTTTTGCCCATTGAGTATGATGTTGGGTGTTGGTTTTTCATAATGACCTTTATTATGTTGAGGAATGTTCACTCTATTCCCACTTTTAGTATGTGTGTATCTTTCATTCTGAGGTGAGACCCTTGTAGACAGCAAGTAGATGGGTCTTGTTTTCTTATCTATTCCGCTACCCTATATCTTTTGATTGGAGCATTTAAGCATTAACATTTAAAGTGATTATTGATAAGTACGTATTTACTGCCATTTTATTCTTTTTCACTATGTTCCTCTGTTTTGTTTAATTTTGCTTTTTTTCCTTAAAGATGGCGAATGTTGGCAATGCGAGAAAGAGACTCAGCAGAGTTCCCAGATGGCTGTCCCAACCCAATCTGTTCTCCCACTACTCCAGTCTTCTCTAATATGCCTTCCCTCTGCCAGAGCCAAGGGTGAGTTGCTGCAAACAAGATTTTGTGCTTCAAGAGGGTGCCTGGGTTTCCAGTCTCTCCCTGTTGGACAGAATCCCAGCTGATTTGCATAGCCAGTGGTTATATGGGCTTCTCTTCTGAGCTCTGGTGCTCTTGCCTAGAAACCTGGTATGGAGTTGAGACTCCAAGCTCCTCAGGGCGGAACCTTGCTGCTGAGATTTCCTTCAGATTCTCAGTTGCCCCATGTAGGTGTGGGGACAGCGCTTTCATGTCTCTGGCCTTCCTACCAGTCTCAATGTGGCTTCTGTAAATCTTTGTTTATAAGACTTCTGGTCAGCTAGTCTTTAGTTAGTTATTCAGGTTGATTGCTCTTTATTTTAGTTGTAATTCCAGTTTGGTCCTGGAAGGAAATGAGTGTAACTTTTACCTACTCACCTGCTGTCTTCTTCTCCCTAAAGTTTTTAAATCTCATACACTTAAAGGGCATGTGTATACTGTACATAATACTTCTAGTCTTCCAGTTTGAAAAGTAGAGTTCTATTTGAATCAATATGCAAATTTACTGTAAACAAAGTAATAGTATAATCAACCAGTCATCTCAAATAATTTCTACAAAGCTACTAAATTATGAAAAATCTAATGTTCATCATTTAACAAACTTATTCTGTTCTAGTATCTACTCCAGACACTTAGATACATCAGTATGTGAAAACAAAGATCCCAGTTTTGAAGAATTGACATAAAAAAGTATATTTTATGGTGTATGAAAAATTAATAAATGCCATTAAGAGTAGAGCAAGCAAAGTATTTTAACATTATTTTAAAGTATTCTTATGCTTTAAAATATAATCAAAATATTTTATCGGGGAGACCAGGGCTGGTGTGTGTGTGTGTGGTGTTATGTCTGTGTGTGTATAACTTCATGTTGCTATTTAGATAAGTTATAGCAGCCAAATTGTAAGTAGATTCACATGAATATGATTATCTTCTACAGAATCACATGCTATTATCTTCTACAGGGTCACATGCTATATTAACCTTAGCTATTTTTTCTATACTTAAAATACCTTGGGCAATCACAACTATTCTCATATTGATTTAAATGATAAAAGAAAAGATCATGTGAATGATTATAGTGATACAGAATATCTATGGCACTTGTCATCAGTAATCCTCAAGCAATTTATGGTAGCCTGGGTAAAAGAAATGACTTCATGAGAGAGCAGTAATGGTGTCTCTCTGCTTCAAAATTTACCTGTGTCTGCAATAGTGGGTATGATTAAATCTCATCAAAGTGAAATGGAATGTAAGAAAGTATCCTAGAAATACAAGTTGCAGAAAAAGAAAGAATAGAGAAGTGATCATACATTAGAGATTACCCTGGATGAAAACTGAACATCACAATGCTTTTAACACTTATTTATTATATCATTAACTTTGGAAAGAGAATTTAAGTTAATTTACCAGTTGGTCAATTTTAGATTGATACATAATACACTAGATGAATGTCTTGTTTATGGAACAAAGCAGTTAGATTTATAATAAAATTAAAATCAATGCTTATCTAATTCACACACATAATTCAGAAGAGACTCACAATGATAATTGATTTTTATTTTAGATGAAAGAATATTCTGAAAAACACACTAAGGAAACGTTGCATTATAAAACAATTCTTGTCATTTGAGATCATTTAAATTCTCCTTAATGTATAAGTAATTTAAAAAATCAAATTTTGCTGCTTTGGGAAAAAAAATCAAACAGGGGAAATCTGTCTAGCTTTTAGAATATATTCCCAAGGTTGGAGAATCATACCCCAGCAATTTAAAGAAATATTCATTTATTTTGTGTCTCTGTGTGTGTATCTTCATCTAAAATGCACACTATTTCCCTAGGTCTAAAACATGTAGGGACTTTGATCATTAAAAATACAATCTAGTTTCATTTTGTATGTATGTATATATAGTTGTCAAGGGTCCTATGTTTCTCAAAGATAAGAGATTAGTGTGTATTCCAGGCAAAGAAATGTGCTCTTGATTCAGGTGGCTTACTATCATAAGTAATGCTCTTTTTTCACTTTGAGAAAGTAAATAAATAGAACTGCCTCTTCACAATACATCAAGTTCAAGATTATATCAGTTGTATCTTTATGTTATTTCCTAAAGAATTCTATAGTTTCAAGTAAGACAATGTGTTTTTAAACATTTTTGTAAATTGTGGCAAGAGCACAACATGAGATCTACTCTCAACACAGTTTTAAGAGTATTATATAATATTGTTCATTTTAGGAAAAATGCTGTATAGGTCTAGAACTAATTCAACTTGCTTGACTGAAACTTTATCCCCACTTCTCTCTTCCCTCAGTTCCTTGTAACCACTATTCCACACTTTTATTCTATAAATTTTATTATTTTAGGTAACTCATTCATATAAGTGGAATCATGGAGTATTTGTCTTTTTCGTAACTGGATTATTTCACTTAGTACAATCTCATGAAGGTACATTCATATTGTTGTATACTGAAGAATTTTCTTTTTTAAAAAAGTCTAAATAGTATTTTATTATATATGTATACATATGTATACACACATGGGTGTGTATGCATATAACATATATGCCACACTAATTTAAAAATACTTATTAATTTTTACAGATAGAGGAAGAGAAAGAGAGAGAAAAAGAGAAACATCTGTGTGAAAATGGAACATTGATTGACTGCCTCCTGCACACATACAGAGGAACAAGAACATATGCCCTTCTCTTTTAGGGAACAAAATAAATCAATACGCTGCAGTTTTGTTCTAAAAGTAGTCCTATGGAATTACCAGATTGGATAAACATATTTCTACACCTGCATATAAGCACTAGAGCAATATTATTTTGACTTTATATAAAATTTTAATCAGCTACATGAAAATAACAATCTATAAATGTACTTGAGTAAGAAAATGTATAGGCGTTATCACATTCCAATAAAGGAACACTTTGAAAAGACAATCTAAATGCTGCTATCTATTGAGTATGTAATTCTCAGCAGATAGTAAGAGTTATAACATTTTCTATAATATTCAACTTGACAAAATAGATGCACCTTTATTTTAATTACGAATAAACTCCTAGGATAAACATAATCTCATAAAAAGTGATGAAATAATCAAAGTCTTTGGATTTACATGACTATGTTAGTAATTTTCATTTTCTGCCTTCTTGATTTATATATTTGTTCAAAAAATTTAAGTTTTTCATTTTTAAAAAAGCCTTGATGAAAAAATATGTTTTTTTTCAAATATAGAATTTCCAGAGTATTCTCTTATATTAAAGGAAGCAAATTTCCAGAACTAACTTTCTTCACTTCTTAAAGTCAATATATTTTTACTGATAAAATTGCAAAGTATGACAGAGATTAATGAAGAGGTCCAATGAAATTGTAGTCATAAATGATAATTTATTAGAGCATGTACATTTTTTATGCCTTTTTTGACTCTTAGTTAAACTGGTTTAGAAATTAAAAAAAAAAAAAACTGGGTCAAATCCCACACATATATTGATTCATAAAAATTTAAGGTGTTCTGTTTATTATTAGTAAATAGAAAAATAGAATATACTTTTTAATAGAGTCTATCATTTAATAAAGTGGATTTTATTGTAAAAAATATTGTTAAAAATATCATTTGACTAACAAGTGGTGTTCATATTTTATAGTAAATAAAGATTTTTGAGGGGAAAATATAATGATATCATGAAGCCCAAATATTGTTAAAAGTACAGGTTAGCTCAAAAGTTATGTTGAGAGAATATAGGGTTTTGAGTGTAAGTGTAAAGACAAACACTACTTTATTCATTAGACGAAGGCACTCATTCACACGTTGGAGAATGATTCTTTCTATTATTTTCTAAATTAATCCACTCCTCCATTCTCCTATGGAAATTCCTTATTTTAAGAAATTTAATCTTATAGCAGAGGCTATGATTTTTCTACTTGTATTTATTTCTGTCTTGCTCACCCATGCTTTTCCAGCCATTCTCCATGATATCATAAGAGTGATCTTTATAAAATGTAAATCTAGTCCATTCATTTCTCTGTGTAAAATTCGAAATAGCCTTTCCCTGCATTCAGAAGAAAATCAGCTGTCTGTGTGTGGTCCATCTGTTGTTCTCAGCTCATCTCTCACTGCTATGTGCTCTATGCTTATAAACAAAACAGTTACCATGGTTTCATAAACAGCTCATATAAATATTCTTTAAAAGGGCTGTTTGCAACAGTTAAACACATTTCCTTTCCACTTCATTTTCCTGCTCTATTCATATTTATTTCAAGATTTGGCTAAAACTCTATTTCTTCTAAAAAAAACAAACAAACAACATTTCTAAACTTTTTTCTTCTTCAAGAACAATTACAATTCATTTACTCATACTACCACAGTACTTTCTTCAAAGGTAAACTTTAACATTTTAATGTGACATTTATTTTTTTGTTTTCCAGACAAGATTGAAGAGTTTGTCTTGACTGTCATTGCACTTTCCAGTAATTTATACTGTTTCTAGATAGTAGATGCTCAATAAGTGGAGCATCCTATCTAATAAGGAGGCAATATGAAAATTGACCATCACTCCAATACACAAGATGGCCACCCCCATGTGGATACAAGATGACCAGCAGGGGAGGCCAGTTGTGGGCAATCAGGCCATCAGGGGAGGGCAGTTGAGGGGGACCCAAGCCTGCAGAGGAGGGAAGTTGGGAGGGACGAGGCCTGAAAGGGAGGGCAGTTAGGGGCGACCAGACCTGCAGGGGAGGGCAGTTGGGGGTGACCAGGCCAGCAGGGAAGCAGTTAGGCATTGATCAGGCTGACAGGGGAGTGGTTAGGGAGTGATCAGGCTGGCAGGCAGAAGCGGTTAGGGGCAATCAGGCAGGCAGGCAATTGAGTGGTTGGGAGCCAGCAGTCCTGGATTGTGAGCAGGATCGGGCCTAAACGGGCAGTCGGACATCCCTCATGGGGTCCCAGATTTGAGAGGGTGCAGGCTGGGCTGAGGGACACCCTCCCTCCCCCCCATTCATGAATTTCGTGCACCAGGCCTCTAGTAAATGAATTAAAGGACAAATAATGGAATTAATGTAATAATGGGAAGCTTTTTGTGATAGCACTTGATATGAAATTAATGAGACAGAGGGGTTACTTACAAAATATTAGCCACATTGACTTAGGTTTTGTTTCCTTACCCAGATATTCTTCTTTCAGGGAACCTTAGCTCATAATGTGCTCTTGCCTAGAACATTGTCCTCACTCTTTTTCATGAACTTCAATTATTTCCTTATACAAGCATCCTATCTAGCCAGACCTTTTCAAAATATCCTCCAGCATTACACAGAACAGTTTAAATGGCACTACTTAAATTTCTCCTTCTATTCAGGAAAAACAAGGATAGAACCATGGTTGACAAAAATATATATTAAAGAACAAATGATCTAATTTAAATCTGTCATGCTACTCTGAAATTTATGCATATTAATTCACCCACTCATTTACTCATTCATTCATTCAGCAAATACAACAGGGACCTTGGATGTGGCAGCCACTGTGCTACCTCCTGGCAACTTAAAATTTAGTAGATACTTTACATATCTGTAAATGTACATGTCAGGTAGTTTATAGTATAATATTTGAAGAAAAAAGTGAATCGTTAACATAATAATTGAAGACCCATTGTTTGGAATTTTCTTAAAACATTTCTTTAAACATTAAATACAAGATTCATTATTTGAAGCTCCTAGTGTAGTGTCTAGAATTGAGAATATTCCTTCCTATTCTGATTCGGTAAATAAGATTCCCTTAACTAGGTCCATATGTTAGCAACAAGACCTCTGGTATGACACAATCATATCAAAATTTGGTAAGTTTTTTAACAGATTTAAAGCACTAAAATAATTTGTAATTCATAATAGAACTACACATTGTCAACTATTGTTTTACATTTTAACTGAAATGATAGTTATCAATTTAAAATAGTCAACTTATTTGATAATGTAGATTATTCATTATAATAATCATCATACTATTGACCTTTTAGTTATTTGGTCTTTACAGAGATCAAAATTAAAATAATATATATCTAAAGCACAACTATATAATGTACATTGGACTCAGAAGACCTGTGCCAGATCTAAGATTTAAAGTCAGAGAATAAGCAGATGCTTCAGTTTGCTCATATAATGGGAATAATAAAACCTCACAGGTACTCTGTCAATCATTAATTGTCTGTCCGATAAAAAAGGAATCAGCATTATTTAGAGTAAATTCTTATTCTGTATCCTATGGTATTATTTAAATTTGGGAATCTGATAAACTATCCAGAAGCTAAGGTCATGACCTCTAATATTTATTTATAAATTTTTATAAATTTAAAAGAAAGTCAGTTATGTTTTTAGTTTAACCCAGCAGGTAAACAAGGGAAATTCTTGTCAATAAATTTGAATGCTGCTGAATTAATCAATTTTTAAATTTGTGAACTTAGCAAAAGTTTTGTCTTAATGTTTAAAATAGGCATATCTCTCAGAGGGAGGACTGGTAGAAATTAAATGCTCACAGGAGTCTTGTGTTTAAACTGAACTTCTTAATAATATTTTCATTTATAAAGAGAACTATGACAGACAGATTGGAATACCTGTGTCATGGCCAAGCCTTACTCTCCCTGAAAAATAATCAGATGATGATTTCTGGAAAAGCAATGATATCAGGTGTTTGGTTCCAGTGTTTAAAGGTATCAATCTTCTCTGTGAAAGCTTTTATCAAGGGCCTAGAGCAGTTTTGTTCCTAAGTAGTGCATCATTCAGTACTGACACGCGATTCCTGCCTTTTTATTTTTTTATTTTTTATTCCTGCCTTTTTTTCCAACTCTCCATTCTGATGCATGTATTCTTCTTTTGAATATATTCTACTTAAGCCTTACTCAGCCCTAGAAATTATTTCCCCCCAAAAGGTGACTTTGGACACCTGACTTAATCCTCTAGATGCTTGCATTCTCAAAAGGCAGTCTTTATTTCGTACCTTAAATTTTGGAGTAGGGATTCACTTTTGCTGTCACAGACTTACCAAATTTACCAAACAATTTATTTCTGAATTTTGATGTTTATAATCACACTCCTCTAGGAGTTCTAAAGCTGAGTAAGTTAATATATGGATAAAAAATGAGTGAAGATTTTTAATCTATAACTACCAAGGGTTAATTTTAATAAACCTCTATAATGTTATATTTTAAGGTTTGATTATTATAGCATTTGATATTGCAAATAAAAGAAAGTTTACTGTAATATTTTAAATATTACTCTAAATGAAAAGTTCCATTTAAGATTATTGAACCAAGTCAAACTTCTCTAATTTTACTATTAATATATATTGTCAGTCTTCATATGTTCATCCTATATCTATAAATGTATATATGTGTACATATATTAGTCTGTTTACATAAGCATCAAAACAATACTTGTCTAAAATCATAAGCTTTATGGAAAAATAAACAAACATATTTTGAATGTTAAAGTTATTTATATGCTAGTGAAATCAGGAATAAACTCAGAATTGAAATGATTATAATGTCTATTCTAATTCATAACTCATAGACTACAGATTAAGGAAGGCTAAATTAACTATATAAAATTATTGGTAACTTTAAAACAATATATATACAATATTTAAAATATCATTGAGCAATTCACCTAAAGTAGAGTCCTACAAAATCCTAGATTTCTTTTTCTCTCTTGAATTATCCAATAGGAAAGCAAATTTTATATACTCCAACTTTTATTTTATTTTTTAAAATATATTTTATTGAATTTTTACAGAGATGAAGGGTGAGAGATAGAGAGTTAGAAACATTGATCAGCTGCCTCCTGCACACCCCCCACTGGGGATGTGCCTGCAACCAAGGTACATGCTTTCTACTGGAATCGAACCTGGGTTCCTTCTGTCCACAGGCCGAGGCTCTATCCACTGAGCCAAACCGGTTAAGGCATATTCCAACTTTTAAACATTTCATTTTCAATGACATGGCTTGGATAGTTTCAAGTCTCCAGTCCTTTGTGTTTTCTCCTAACCAGAATCACAGTTCTAAAATCCAAGAGGAACCATGGCATTTCTCATTTGAATATTATTCTCAACAACAGCATTACTTCCACAGTTGTTGCAAATTTGAGAGACCTTTTTAACATTAAGAAATATCAATGTCCACCACACCACAGTAATGTAATTATACTAGCTGTTGTAAACAGTAGAATAAAATTAGTAATACTTTAAAATACATATCATAAACTATTTTAAATTACTAAAATAATTTTATTGCATTAAATGTATTAAATATTTTTAATATTTTAAAGTTAGCAATACTCTAAGAAACTCATTATATTTTAACAACAGAATAATATAAATATATATTTGAAATATAGCAGTATCTGCACACATGGAAATAACTTTGTTTTGGCTACAAACATTGTTTGTTTTGGTGCTGCTTTATTGAGTTATGTTGATATACAATAAAATTTACTCATGGTAAATGTGCAATTGACCCATTTGGGTAGTTTTATACAGCCATGTAACTGCTGCTAAAATAAATAAAGATCTAAAACATTTCATTCACCTAGAATTGCCTTTGTCCCCCTCGGGCATATTTTCTTTCAAAGGCTCACATTTTTTTGTTAACTGTATCTTTTAAAGATAAAAAGTTATTATTTTTTATGAAGTACAGTATATGCATTTTTGTTTAATAAGCTGTGTTATTTGTGTCATGGAATAATACTATGCAGCTGTAAAAAAGAAGGATCTCTTACCCTTTGAGACAACCTGGAGGGACCTGGAGAGTATTATGTTAAGTGAAATAAGCCAGTCAGAGAAAGACAAATATCACATGATCTCACTTATATGTGGAATCTAATGAACAAAATAAATTGATGAATAAAATACGTCCAGAGACATGGAAGCCTGCAACAGACTAACATCTCAGAGGGAAGGGAGGAGGTGGGGTGGAAAGAGATTAACCAAATAATTTATATGCATATATGCATAACCCATGGACACAGTGAAGTGAAGGCCTGGGGTGAGGCAAAAGCCAAGTAGAGGTGGGGTAAAGAGGAGACAATGGGGGACATCTGTAATAATCTCAACAATAAAAATAAATTTAAGCCCTACCCAGTTTGGCTCAGTGGATAGAGCTTTGGCATGTGGACTGAAGGGTCCCAAGCTCCATTCTGGTCAAGGGCACATGCCTGGATTGTGGGCTGGATCCCCAATAGGGGGCATGCAAGAGGCAGCCAATCAATGATTCCCTCTCATTAGTGATGTTTCTATCTCTCTCTCCCTTTCCCTTCCTCTCTGAAAATAATAAAAAAACTCTTAAAAATAAATAAATATTTCTTTAAAAAAGTAAAACAAACAAAAGCCTTTGCCTACCCCAATATAACCCTCCAGCAAGTTTTCACTCACATAACTGATATCCAAGATAAAATTTAAATACTTAGTATAAAAATTAATACTGTTTTGGCTGTTTATTTGTTTCTAGTTTTTCAGTTCTACTAGTATTTCTTCCTTTATTTGCCATCAGAAAATATCTAGTTTTAATAAACAAAATTTACTCAACATTAAATCAAAATAATAGCAATGACAATTTTTAAAATTAGACTGCTAGCAAAATATTTTAGAAAATTTTGGAATGAGGATAAAAACGTATTTTATAAACAATGTACAAAAAGCACAAATCATAAAAGATAATAGTGAAAAAAATAAGTACTCTTCTGCTAAGCACCTTATGAACAAGAAGATAATTTTGATGGCTTGATCTCTCAGATAGTCAAGCCCATTTTTTATGCAATTTGTCCTACTTAATAGAACTTGCCTCATAATTATCTCATTCAAACCACTCAATAAATTGATATCTATAATAAATATAATAAGATTGATTACTGGCATTATAACTAAAAGGAAAAAAATAAGCTCTCTGGTTGGAGAAAATATTGAGATTTACTTTCTCATTTTTTTTAAGAATAGATACATAATACAGAAACATGAATGGCAATAACTAAAATTATATGGTGACTTAATAATATTTTTGGGGACTTTTAAATACCTAGAAAAGTGAAATAAATGTGTTTTTGATCAATAAAATATATTGTTTTCAAGAAATAAAAGCTACAGATTTGAAAAATGTTAACAGACCTGATTGCATTGAAAAATCATACAATAAATATTTTCATATACATGAAGTTCTATTTAAAGGTAAACACTGATTATGGAAAAACACTTCTTTAGCTACTCGTCTCAGTGTAATTGATGTCACCATTTAGCCATCTGAAAATGTTCTTCAGTGAATGCTTTTAAATATTTCATGAATCATGTAATTCGTCTGAGTATTTTTGTAGACACTGAAGTTCATGCTAAAAAAGTACCTACTACTGTGTGGGTTTCTCATAAAGTTATATTGATGAAAATTTTAAAATAACCCTAGCAAACAGATCTAATTTAATAGTAGATATCAGTATTTTTATTCTCAGAAGAAAAAGATAATTAAATGTTATGTCCTCTACTTAGTCTCTAATTAAAGGTAAAAGGCATTCAAATTTTAAACACATAGCACAGCTTTTTAAATATCAGATATTATAAAAATTTAAATGTTTCTGATAAAATTTAGATGGCTATAATAGCTGAGGATTTAGTTAATTACAAGTATTTTGAATTCAAAATGTGCACTTCCTTATAATTGATTTCAAATTACTTTATTCTTTCCAGCATTATTTATATCATTAACAAAACCCAGTTGCCACTAACAAAATAATCAAAAAAATTAAGCATTGATTAATTAACCTCTTAGGAGTATATACCTATGAACCGTGTAATTTTAAAATTAATGCAGCATTTTTAATGCTTTGACCAGGAGAAGAAAAATTGCATGTAAAATATGCCTTTATCAATGTTTTACACCATAGTAATTGAATAATAATGTTTAAAAGAAGTAAATGGTAATGTTTATTCTCATTGGTACATAAATTTGTAATATTTAGTACTAGTGCAGGGAGACCTAATCAAATCCCTATTTTCTAGGAATGGTTTCTGATCCCCTACCCTTAACCACATTGAACACCTTTATCTCTAGTCAGTTAAATTAGAAGCTATATGACATATCAAAGTTTCAAGATACACCTAGAGGAAGCTGGGGCCATTCTCAGAATGTCAGATGACTTATAGAGCTTCCAGAATACATATTACTCAAATAATTATGTTTCTTCTGTGAAAGTGCTTGTTCTTTCTACAAAAGCCTTTTTACTAAGGTTTATGAAGGTTGACAAGATGTATCTTACTATTCCTAATTAATATGATGGTGTTCATTTTTCACTTTCAACTCCTATAGTTCTCCTATATGAAATCTCTACCTCAGAAAACTGACCACCTCACCATTACCATGTTTGTTTATTTTCCATGAAATTCCAAGGGTATAAATATCAAATTATTTTCTGTGTTTGAATGATCTTTTCTCCAACCTCGGCTTATGAACATAATATTTATCACTATACTAGTAGTTTGTAGTTGTCTGTTTTGTTGCATTCTGCATGATTTCCTTTTTCATAGTAAAATGTCATCATAATTTTCTTGGGGACATGTATTTTCTTTTTTTCCTATTGTGTGTATTCTGGGTAAGACTTGAAAAAATAGTCTCTGATTATGATGATTGCTTTAGAATAGACAACCAATCTAAATGTGGATATTATTTCTGTGTGTGTGTGAAATTGTGAGATAAATATCTATATAGTTATGGTAATATCTATATAATAAAAGACTAAGGGACCATTACAGTGGAACAACCAGAGTGACCAATGACTATAATGCACACTGACCACCAGGAGGAAGATGCTTAATGCAGAAGCTTCCCCCTGATGGTTAGTGCAATCCCACAGAGGGAGCACTGCTCAGCCAGAAGCCCGGCTCACAGCTGGTGAGCACAGCAGTGAGCCAAGTGGTAAGGAGCAGCAACAAGCAGGTCGGCAGTAAGGAACGAGGGGTACTGGACTGTGAAAGGGCACAGGTTGGGCTGAGGGACACTCCCCCCCAGTGCACAAATTTCATGCAACAGGCCTCTCCTCTAGTATACATCATAACATCCTATCTAATAAAAGAGTAATATACAAATTGGCAATCACCCCAACACACAAGATGGCTGCCCCAATGTGGTCAAAGATGGCCATCCCCATGTGGATACAAGATGGCACCACAAGATGGCCAGCAGGGAGGGCAGTTGGGGGTGACCAGGCCTGCAAGGGAGGGCAGTTGGAAGGGACCAGGCCTGCAGGGGAGGACAGTTAGGGGGGGGCCAGGCCAGCAGGAGAGGGCAGTTAGGGGTGACCAGGCCTGAAGGGGAGGGCAGTTAGGGGCAATTGGACTGGCATGGGAGGACAATTAGGGGCGACCAGGCCTGCAGGGGAGGACAGTTAGAGGTGACTGGGCCATCAGGGGAGGGCAGTTGGGGGCAATCGGGCCAACAGGGGAGCAGTTAGGTATTGATCAGGCTAGCAAAGGAGTGGTTAGGAAGTGATCAGGCTGGCAGGCAGAAGCAGTTAGGGGCAATCAGGCAGGCAGGCAATTGAGTGGTTGGGAGCCAGCAGTCCTGGATTGTGAGAGGGATGTCCCAGATTGAAGAGGGTGCAGGTTGGGCTGAGGGGAACACACCCCCGTGCAGGAATTTTGTGCCCTAGGTCTCTAGTATAATAATAACATATATATCCTATCTAATAAGATGGTAATATGCAAATTAACCATCACTCCATCACAAATATGGCGGCACCCATAGCCACAAGATGGCGGAGCCCAGTCCTCTCAGCCCCACGGGAGGAAGCTTGAGTGACCTGATGGAATGCTTGCTTTGTCGCCGCGCCCGGCTCAGGCCGGGCCCCCAGAGCCAGAGGGGACATGGACAGGGACGGGGGGTTGGCCCACAACCTCCGTGGCCAAGTGCAGGCCCAGAGAGGAAAAGGTAGGCCCACCTCCCACAGAAGCAGTGCGGCTCCCTCCTGCCTCCCGCGGAATCTGTGCAGGTCCCTCCCAGCTCCTACGGAAATAGCATGGATCCCGGCGGCACACTGCGGTTCCCGCCGGCTCTCATGGAAGCAGTGGGTGGCCTACTGTACACAATTTCTTGCGATGGGCTACTAGTATATATATATATATACTAATATATATATATGTTACCACATACAAACATGTTGACCTCACTTCAACACAAGAGATAAAATTGAATCTATCACTAAGTGAAATAAGTCACACTTTGAAAAGGTTATATACTGTATGTTTCTTGTGGACATCTGGAAAAAGGCAAATTGCAGAGAGTGAATAGATTAGTGATTGATAGAAGCTTTGAGGATAAAAGGAAGGATCAATATGTAGAACATGGGACATTTAGGACAGTGAAACTGCATAATACTGTAATGACAGACATATTACATTATGCATTTGACAAAATCCATAGAACTGTAAAATACAAAAAGTGTAACCTAATGAAAACTATGGTTTAATATATTGATACACATATATTATTGCAGTTTCTAATATATGTGCATCAATATTGGTTCATCAATTGGAACAAGTGATGCAAGATATTGTTTGGTTCACAGGAAAAGCTCTGTTTGGTGCAGGATGGAGGATAATGGGAACTCTCTGTAGGTTCTGCTTAACTTTTATGTAAAACTAAATCTGCTCTAAAAAATAAAGTTTATTATTTAAAAAATCCTTAGAATGAAAAATATATTTGTAATGTACATATCTAACAAAGAACTAATACTATAAAAACTCCTACAAATTAATAAGAGAAGTATAAGCAATTCAGTTTAAAATAAGAAAGTGTGAAATGGTACTTCAAATGGCCAATTAATATGAAGAAGATACCAGAATTCATTATCTAGTCAATCAAATGTAAATCATGAAGAGGTGTCACTTTATATCTTCAGAATAGCTAAAATTAAAAACCTGACAATTCCTAGTAATGATATAGAGTAACTGTCACTCTCATACTTGTTGGTATGTTTGAACACTGTTATTATCTACTGAAATTGAATACAATTATCCTATTATCCAGAATTTACATACCTGCATATATAACCAAAATGAGTGAGTACAAACATGTACCAAAAGAAATCTGCAAGAATATATATACATCAACATTATTTTTAATAGTTTAAAACTGGAATCAACTCAAAGGTCCCTCTACAATAGAATGCATACATAAAATTGAGTATAATCACAAGATGGTATACTTTATGCCCTAATGAAGAGTAAACAAACTACTTCCTGTATGTGTATATAAACTTTATAAAATTTTTACTTAGAAACAAAACAAATTAAGATCAGATTGTTCTTTTGCTCAAAACTTTCCAATAAAATATCAATTCATTTCAATTCTTTACAAGGCCCCACAGGACACAGCTTGAGACTTCCTGTCCCTCTTTATCCTTTAGCACAATCTATTCCAGCCACCAATCTTTCAATTGCTATTCTTGTAACACAGCACACTGCTGTCTCAGAGCCCTAGTATTTAATGTTCCTTTTTTTAAATGTTCTTCCTTGTTTATTTCAAGCTTCTACTTACATATTACCAACTCATAGTGGACTTGCTTAACAATTCAATTTAAAATAGTCTACAACTCTAAATTTATATCTCCTTACTTGTTTAATTTATTCATAATTCTTACTATGTCTTGGTATATTTTATATCATTTTGTTCACTGCTATACCCCCAGCTTCCTGAAGAGTGAGCGGTATATATTTGGCCTTCAATAAATATAAACTAAATAAGTAAATGAATTAATTAATCAATTAAGGCAACTTAAATTGTGTTTTCTCTCACTTCCAGACTGTGGGTATAAAAACAAGTGACAAAATAATGATAAAAAAGGAAATTAAACAATGATGAAAATACTAATTATATAGGCAATGCATGCAGTGCTTGCTGTAATGATTATTTTATTAAATTATATAAACTAACTTAATTTTCACAACAATCCTAAGAGTGGTGAAAATCTGCCCCTGTTTTGTTGTAAGAATACTGAAGGATAAGAATGGTGGACTCCTTTCACAAGACTATTAAGTGGGGAAGCCAGTATACATTAATCATCAGCATGCATTGATTTATCCTATGGTAAGGAGTGTATATTCATAGAACAGTACCTACATAGGGAAATAATCTGATTTTCATTAATTAGTTAAAGGATACAATGTCTTATCTGTACATACATGGTGACACAGAAGAGTGGATAGCATACTCCCAACCAATTTAATACATGCTCCCTCAACCTCAACATTCTCATTATGGGTCATGTATTTGCTACTGATAATGCTTGACTAGGAACGAGGATTATGTCAAATCCTTAAAAAAATTAAATCTGGGTTCTTCTCAAAGAATATTTATGCCTCCATGGCTATTGTTAATTGCCTGGAGAAAAAGAAAATCTTGTCAGATGTTTGCCTTCTCCTGATGCAAATAGATACAGGTCATAAAAATGTATGTAAAATAGTTTGTAGGCACTAGAGCTTTTCTCACACCAATTAGTTTTGTCAACACAAATGTTAAAGCCCCTTACCATGGACACTCCATAGACCAGGCTGAATTCAATGTCCAATTTTCAAATGTGATCAGCATATGCCAATTCAAGTAAAAAGAATTCTCAGGCAAACCTGAAATTTTATTTTACATAAACCAGAGCCATTTTACATAAACAAATGCCATGTTTCCTGGATCACCACTACTCTTTCCCTGAATAATATATTTCTCTCCAGTAAATATCTATATAGCGATCTAAAAACATAAACTAAAGGATATTAACTTATTAAGAATACCTCATAAATTGTGTAGATACTGAAGTTAATGCATTTAATAATTTTAAGAAAGGTGGGTGAAGGTCTTTGTCTTAATTATAATATAGGTTTATATAAATGTACTAGAGGCCCAGTACATGAAAATTCATGCACTGGAGTGGGGGGGGTCCCTCAGCCTGGTCTTCCCCCTCTCACAGTCCAGGAGTCCTCAGGGATGGGAGATGACCCGGTGATCAGGGGAAGGTGATGCCCCATCACAATTCTGCTGCTGCCACTGCCAGCAGCGCAAGCCTCTGCTGGCCCTGGGTGGCTGGGCAGCCACCATCCAAGGCTAGCCTGTGCCTTGGGCCGATCCTGTGCAGCTGAGGGGCTGGGGGGACTGGGAGACTCCAGAGGCAGGCTCCCTGGCAGGGCTGAGGGGACTGGGTGCTGCAATCTTGTGGCAGTGGACACCACCGTCTTTGAAGGTGGGGCAGCAATTAGCATATTCCCTCCTTATTGGCTGTGGGAGCTGCCATCTTTGAGACAGAGTGAGGGTCAATTAGCATATTCCCTCTTTATTAGATTGGATAGGAATAGAGATATCATTGGATTATGCAAGAAATTAGAGGAAGACAAAGGGCGCATGCAGGAGGCAACCAATAGATGTGTTTCTCTCACATGGATGTTTCTCTCTGACTTTCCCTCTCTCTTTCACTCTCCCTAAAAATCAATGGAAAAATATCCTCAGGTGAGGATTAACAACAACAACAAAAAAAAAATACATAGACATGATTTAGGCTAAATCAGTCTGAAGACTTTTCAGACTCAGGCCCCTTCCAATTTGATCTTTTATTATCCCTAGGGAGAAACCCTTGTACAAATGATTCAAGGTGGTGCTTAGAGCATGAATCCAGATTTCAAGCAAAGGAAGGCAGAAAAATTAAAAATAAAATGTCATGTTATCATATCACTTCCTGCCAATGACATATCCCAGATACTTGATCAATCACATATCTCTGGACTCTGTCTAGAAATTAGTCACACAGTTATACCTAACTTTGAAGAAATTTGATAAATGTAACCTGAAATCTTGAAAGCCACATATATAGCAAAAAAATCAGAAAATTATCATAGAAGAAAAAGGACAAACAAATGGTGCAGAATAACATCATCTGTCACAGTTGCTATGATGTAATACAGTTAGAGTCAATTTTTTAAATCACACCTCGAATGGAGTCAGTCTTCCTGTGAAGATGAGGGTGCTGGATACTAGAAACAAATAGAAAATGACCATACAGGAAAATAGGTAAATTGCAGTTTTGCTATTTTTTAAAGAGTAAACAAATATTGCTGTTTTAAAAAAACAATAAGGAATTATTGGCAGAGATTGAGAATGTCTGAAAGGTAATTTGATTGAAGTAAAGAATATATTGTGAAACTCACACCAGGATCATTGGAAATTAATTTTAAAAATTAGAGTATTTCATAAAAATCTCTTGGCAAGGAGAAGTAGATATTACTACAAACACTCTCACACCAATTACTTATTGAAGATAAGCAGACATTTATCATGGAAATTCTATTTTTCATCTGAAGTTTATTACAAACAACTTTATTAGGCTGCAGGTAATAGTCCAACATTCAGTGGCTAACCACATAGATTTATGCACTTCTTGTGTATCATGAAATCCAGAATTAGGTAATCTAATGAACCTAAGATGTCATTAATATTTAGACAACTTTTATTTTAGCTCAGTTGTCTTTGACCTGCAGCTTTCAACTTCCTGGTTGAATGAAAGATGGTTCTTGATTTCTCAAGCATGACATTTGAGTTAGATGAAAGCAGAAAGAAGAGCATAGCTAAGAAAAAAGAAAAAAACTTCCTTATTTTTATTTTAGGTTGTTCTCTTAAAATGGGTCAGTTAATTTGTCGTTGATCAGAACAATGTAATATAGACACCCTAGCAAAAAATAACCTTGAGAGACTGGAAATTAGAGGAAGACAAAGGAAAATGAGGCTGAGATGTCAGATGGTTGATATACATTGTCACATTACAAATATACTTTTAAAGTTACTCTTATAGTGAACTAAAGAAACTTATTTACAGTGAAATATTTTTGTTTTTATAAAATACTAAGATTAAAGAATCTCTCTAGGTTTTGACAGAAAGGAAAAAAAAACTCCAGTAAACCTCCTCTGACAAATATAGTAAAGATTCTGCTACTTAGATTAAGGTTAGCCTATTATTGTTCAGTTAATATCCACTTTCCTACACCATGCCACACACACACATACATTTCCATGGAAAGAGTGTTTCTCAGACCATAAACATGGAGCTTTGTCATATGAATTTTTTTTTTACTTTATGATTGCTAAAGTATACTTTGATGTGCTTTTGAATTGAAGCTTGGACATTTGATTTGCTTTTCCCAATGGGAATCTAGTGGATGAGAAGTGACCTTAGGCTTGAAATGAGATGAGCAGTTAGTCTTGTTCTATAGCAGTGATGGCGAACCTTTTGAGCTCAGTGTGTCAGCATTTTGAAAAACCCTAACTTAACTCTGGTGCCGGTCACATATAGAAAATTTTGATATTTACAACCATAGTAAGACAAACAAAGACATATTTTTGATATTTATTTTACATATTTAAATGCCATTTGACAAAGAAAAATCAACCAAAAAAAAATGAGTTCGCCTGTCACCTCTGACACGCGTGTCATAGGTTCGCCATCACTATTCTATAGTGTCCTGTCATTTACAATTGAAAGAGTATTTATTGTTTGTCACTTGTCCGAAGAAGATCAGAGGCAGAGAAAGCAGGCCTTTGTCCATTGTTTAGTGCCAAGCCCAGCCAAATCTAGGCTAGGTAAGCCAGATCCCAACTCACAAATGAGTGAACAAAAATAAATGTTTATGTTTGAGAGTCATGAAAATTTTTAGTTTGGGGGCTTTGCAGCATTATTTTGATAATAAACAATTGATTCTTGTTGGTAAAAACAACTAAAACAATACTCCTTGAAAATTGGGTTAGCTGCCTGGGGATGCCAAACTTTGTATATATTTCTCATATAACGCTCTCTGTGCTAGTGATTCATGTTTACTGTTACTTTTCTTAACAGAATATTAACTTGCAGAGGCCAATTCAAGTGATGCAATGAATATCCATGCCACCCAATCCTTAATAATTCCTTAAGATTATCATACTTATAAAATAAAGCTCATAAAACCAAGACATAAAATAGCAACTATTTACAAATGATGAGATAGCCATTTGAATATATCTAGATTTCAAAGATGGCATGTAGCAACAAGTAGTGACCACTGTTTTAATATAATATGATTTAAATTCATGCTACATATAAGGGAAATAGCAGGTATTATTCAAGGAAGACACGCAGAGAATCTGCCCAGAATAACTTCTTCTTGTCAAGAAATAAGAACAGTCTGATACTTTTCTGTACTTGTTAGCTATCATGTTTGCCTGTCGGTTTCATGGATGTTGACAGAAAGCATAGGACAACTGGGTCAGTGTGTTATTGTCATTAGGATATAGATTCATAGAGCAGAATAGAATCCAGATATAAAGATATTCATATAAAATAAATTTATTTTCATTCAATGGGCTGAGTAATAAGAACGAGTAGTGGTTTGTTGTTGTTATTGTTTGTTTGTTTGTTTGTTTTTAAAATTGCACCAGAACAACTGAATAAATACATGGAGAAAACAAATGAACTTAGAGTGGTGTTGGTGCAGATGGCAAAGACCACCAAATAGCTTCTCCTTCATAAATACAGTAATACTGAAAAAATATTTCCTTAGAAGTTTAAAAACAAACCAGATTCTTGGAGTGTTTACTCAAGGAAAATAGCAGAATATTGGTAAGAAAGAGGAGCTCTATGACATTTTAATTTTTTATGTTTTCATCTCCATCTTTCCAGCTCCGTAGTAGCATAAAAACCAGGAGTCTTACATTCAGAGCAGCTGTGAAAACAAGCAGGCTGGCAGTCGCTGGAGGAACATAAAGGGTTTAATGTTTCCAAAAACCAATCTAAAGAATTATCATTAGCAGAAAGTGTAATCAAGAAATAAAGGCTAAGCCAGAGTTGTCAACGACCTGATTGAGTGTTGAAGGCATGCACCAAACTGTAAAGGTTGAAGGAACTACTAGTTTAAGGCATTTAGAGGAACCTTCTCTAATTATTAGGTGACCACTCTGCTAACTGAGCAGAGAATTGTACAGACATACATGACTGAAAAATATAGACTTAACAAACTTAGTTCAACTAAGTCCCTATAAACAGCAGCAAAAAAAAAAAAAAAAAAAAAAAATATCAATGATAACAAAATCTTGGGAGAAGAAATTTAATTTCCACATTATATTATTTTAAAAATCCAGTTTTCAATAAAATCTTATGAGATATGCAAAGAAAGAGGCAAGTATGGCACATAACGTGAAAAAGAAGTCAACAGAAACTATCCCTGAGGAAAACAGACGTTAGACATACTATAAAAGTTTTTACAGAAGCTATTTTAAATTAGTTCAAATCACTAAAGGAAATTGTGTATACAGTGCTAAAAGAAAGTATGTGAATAATACCTCAACAAATTGCAATACTTCCAAAAAAGATTTTTTTTAAATCTCACCAAATTAAAAAAACATCAATATAGAGATAAAATTATTAAAAAGTCTCAAATAAGAAGTGTGAAGTTTAAAAGCATAACAAGAATTTAAAAAAATAATTCTAGAAGGGCTCAAGCATATATTTAAAGAGTCAGAAAAAAAAATCAGTGAACTTAAAGGTAAATTAGTTGAGATTATCCAGCTGGGAAATAGAAAGACCATAATAATAAAAATAAAGAGTTTTGGCAACTTGAGGAACACTATACAATGTATCAATGTGTGCGTAGTGGAAGTCCCTGAAGACTAGAGAAAGGATCAAAAGGAGTAATTGAAGATATGATGGCTGAAATCTTCCCAAATTTTATTTAAAAAAATATTAATCTACACAATTAAATAAGAACCAAAAATCCTATGTCCGATAAATTCAAAGAAACCCATAACTAAACTCATTATAGTTAATCTTTTTAGAGACAAAGAGGGAACTCATTGAATAAAGTGATCCATGGTGCATTCTTTTCCTATTGCTGCTATATAAAAAACGACACCTCAGTGACTTCAAATAACACAAATATATTGACTTATATTTATAGAAATCATAAATCGTAAATTTACCGCACTTGCTAAAATCAGCGTGTCAACAGGCCTGAATCTTTTCCAGAGATTCTAGTGAAGAATATGTTTCTTTGCTGTTTTTAGCTCTTAGAGGCCACCTGCATTCCTTGGTTCCTGACACCATGACTCCATCTTCAAAGCCAGAAAACTCCATTCAAATCCTTCCCACGCTTCTGCATCTCTCTGTCTCCAGCCTTCCTCTTCTATTTACGAGGACCTTTATGAGTCCATTGGACCCATCCCAATAAAGCTGGATAACCTACCCATCTCTAGATCAGCTGATAAGCAAGCTTAATTCCATCTGCATCCTTAATCCCTTTTTATGCAACCGCATTCCTTTTCCTTATAACTCCTTTCCTGTATAATTCTATAGATAACCCTTTCCCATATAATCCATCTTCATGAATTACAGATATTAGGAAGTGAGCATCTTTAATGCTCACTATTCTGCCTATCACATTTTATAAGATTAAAATCTTAGATTTCATCATAAACCAAAAACAACCAGAAAGCAGTACAATAATATATTCAATGCACTGAAAGATACTGCAGTGAACCAAGAATTCTACTTCTGCAAAACTATCTTTCAAATATGTCAGAAAAAAAATAAACATTTAAAAGTGAAATAGAAACAGAATACATTGCTAGCAGACCTGCACTACAAAATGTTTAAAGGAAGTCTTTCTGGAAGTAATAGACAAATTTAAACATTTGTCTTCTGTTTCTTTCTAGGTAATTATATCAAATAAGAATACACAGTATTAAAATGTAATTTCTCTTTAGTTTAGAAAGTTTGTTGCAAATATAATTAGTTTATAGTGCATCCTGTTGTTATTAAATTGTTTTTCACTTTGCTAATGACTGGTAGAAATTAAATTTCATCAATAATTTAAACTCATACAAAAATTAAAACACAAGTATTACTGTGGGAATTACAAGTTTGTCATTTTTAGAAAAATAGAATAATAAATCATCCACTCCTGGTATCTAAGTTATTATCAATGGTTTAAGACTGGTCCTTCTTCAGCTTTTTTATTCATCTATTTTCCTTTCACTACTCCTTTAACTCTTTACTGGCTTGTGATTCAGATAACCAGCTTTTGACAGTTGAAGCTATCACGTCAAAGCAATGTGGTAACACTTTCCACCCGTTTGATAGGGACAAACCGAGGGGGTGTTAGAGTAGCAAACAAATTGTTTTCCTTGTCCTCCTCCTTTGGTAGGCTAGCCTTGATAGTGATCCGAAGGGACAGTGCATTAAATATACCAACTTGCATTTAGCTCCATAAAATACCTTATTCAATTCTAGATATGTGCCCGCTGAGAAACATCTCCCCTCCATGAAGTTTGTGTGCAGTTGAATAAAGTCTACTTTGGGAATAAATGCATAGAAAACAATCTGCTGTACCTGAAGACCATACCTTTATTAGAGAAATGAGTGAGCACCAGTTTAATCAGCATCCTGCTTTCCCTCCAGGAACATTGTATGTAATGTTGCACTCTTTGGCAATTAGTCCCTTGCCTATCTAATCCATATTTCCAGACACTCAGACAGACATGTTCTAATATCTGGTAAAATTATCTTCCTTTATGAGAAGAATTAAAGACGATGAGCCAATGATTTATCACCTCAGTATCAAATCAGCTGCACTGCCAAACTTTCTCTTAAATGACACTTCAGTCTTAATTCCAACTATTTGTATTGTTGTCTGTGATCATGCCAACACCTAGCCTTTTAGGTCCAGCAACTTGGTCCTTTTCATATGTTTGTAAGGTAAACCCCTCCAAATAGATGATTGTGTTAATTTTTCTCTTTGTATGTGATGTCTAGCATTGTTTTTGCAACATCCAATTTTAAAGTTGCCATTGAAATTCATCCTTTCCTTTAGAACTGGCCATTGCTGTGCTACTTCCATTATTTCTCACAACTAGAGACCTGTCCTTAAACCTAAGGCCTTCTAATCCCTGGTATTAGCAACCACCTCTCACTTGTATCTAATAATTTAGATTTCTCTGTAGGGTTCTATTTTTCTCCATTTTAATTCAGAAGTTAAACTGAATAAGTATTTCAGCATCTCCTAGGAAGATAGCTTCTCACAAGCCTTTGAATCTGCTTAGCCTCTTATTTCTTTCCACTCTTGCCATTGTAATTAGCTAGTTATTAATGACTAGAGGCCCAGTGCACAAAAATTTTTGCACTCATGGGTAGGGGCTCCCTCAGCCCGGCCTGTGCCCTCTCGCAGTCTGGGACCTCTTGGGGAATGACCACCTGCTGGCTTAGGCCTGCTTGCCAGGGGATTGGGTCTGTGCTGGCAGTCAGACATCCTTCTGGCAGCACGGGAGCCCTTGGGGGATGTTCACTTGCCAGCGGGGAGCAGGCCTAGCTGCAGTCGGACATCCTTAGTGCTGCTGAGGAGTCAGGAGAGGCTCCCACCACCACCGCTGTACTGGCAGCCATCAGCCTGGCTTGTGGCTGAGCAGAGCTCCCCCTGTGGGAGCACACTGACCTCCAGGGGGCAGCTCCTGCAATGAGCATCAGCCCCCTGTTGGTCAGTGTGTGTCATAGTGACCAGTCATTCCCAGTCGCTCTGCTGTTAGGGTCAATTTGCATATTACCCTTTTATTATATAGGATAGAGGCCTGGTGCATGGGTGGGGGCTGACTGATTTGCCCGATAGGGTGTCCTGTATCAGAGTGGGGGTCCCACTGGGGTGCCTGACCAGCCTGGGTGAGGGGCTGAGGGCCGTTTTCAGACTGGCCACACCCCCTTCAGGGCAGGGGTCCCCTCTGGGGTGCCTGGCCAGCCTGGGTGAGGGGCTGAGGGCTGTTTGCAGGCTGGCCACAGCCCCTTCAGGGTGGGGGGTCCCCACTGGGGTGCCTGGCTAGCCTGGGTGAGGGGCTGATGGCTGTGTTCAGGCTGACCAAGCCCCCCAGCGAGGACCCTCACCCCATGAGGGTGTGGCCAGCCTGGGTGAGGGGCTGATGGCTGTTTGCAGGCTGGCCACAGCCCCCAGCCACCCAAGCTCCCAGTTGAGGCTGGCTGGAAGAAGGTATCTGGGATTTATTTAGCATCTATAATTGAAACGTTGTTGCCTTTTGCGGAGGCCACTGCCGGCCAGGTTAGGCGGGAAGCTTGGCTTCCTCCATCGCCGGGGCAACCAAGCCTCCTGCTTGCTCCAGCTCTGTGGCTGCCGACCACCATCTTGGTTGGGTTAATTTGCATATAGTCACTCGGATTGGCTGGTGGGCATGGCTTGTGCGTAGTGAAGGTACAGTCAATTAGCATCTTTGTCTTTTATTAATGTAGATAGGAAAGGAGCAAAGGGCATAGATAGGTATGACATTTGGGCAGATTCACCTGGAAGATGCAACTTTGCACTCCTCAGGGAACCACCCACTCATTCCCTGTAAAACAATGGGATTAAACAAAGAGAAGATAGATGGCCCTAACTGGTTTGGCTCAGTGGATAGAGTGTCGACCTGCAGACTGAAAGGTCCCAGGTTCAATTCTGGTCAAGGGCATGTACCTTGGTTGCAGGCACATCCCCAGTGTGTGGTGTGCAGGAGGCAGCCTATTGTTTCTCTCTCATCGATGTTTCTAGCCCTCTGTCCCTCTCCCTTCCTCTCTGTAAAAAATCAATAAAATATATTTTAAAAAAGAGAAGATACATGCATGCCCAGTAAAGTTGGGGTGATGTAAGGAAGATACTTTCCTGTCAATCACACCTTAGAATAGCTATCATTGGCCAGCATTGGCACACAAAAATTAGGGAATACGTAATCCCCTAAATGAAGGAATTCTCTCTCTTATTGCACTTGGTTCTTGGCTGTGGGGAACTTTGGTTTTGTTCCTTTCCGTGTTTCCTCCAAACCATGTGGCCCTGCAGCCTCCACATGCAATGGACTAGTAGACTTCAGTGGGAAACACAAGCTAAGCTAGCCTGGTGGTGTACTGGACATTGCTTTAATATAGATAGAAAACTCTGGACAGTGGCTCTGATTTTAGCTCTACTGAAGCCCCAGCTACACTTCTGACTAGACTAAGGGAAATGGGACTTGGAAACCCAGAAGTATAATTCCATGGAAATAAAGCATTCTACTGTATCACATCCTCCCGTGGAGTTTCTGAAAACCCCTTTTCTTGGGATAACAAAAGACTTCTACTCCCACTAGCAAGTGGGGGAGATGATGCCCCCTCCCCTACTTTCACATCATCTCTGCCCCAGTAGACATGCCATTGACCAAGTTGTTATACAATTAATGATGAGCCTTTCCTTTCCTTTCTTTTCTCTCACTTTCCAGTGAGCCAGGGCAGTCCAGCCTAAGCTCTCCTGTTTCATCCTCCTAAGTATATTTTTGCTGTGGTCAATAAATTCTTTCTTGCTTTTCTACACTTTGTCTCTTGATTGAAATCTTTCCCTCAAGAAGATAAGAACCAGGGTCTCTTCATCTCCTCATCTCCCCAGTGGATAATACTTCTTCTACATCTGTGATATACCAAATAAATGTGTTCTTATATTTTGGATCTTTGCTCTGAATTCTTTCCTAGCCAGAACTCAAGTACTAAGGTTACTGAACCAGGGTCTAGTATGTCCCCACCAGTCAGATACCTGTTGCCCTTCCTGCCACCTACAACACTCTAAAAGACAGTAGCATATGTACTCTTTGAGGGATAAGACCATGTTTAGTAATCATAATATGTAGCACCTAATATGTGTTCTATAAATATTTCCTACACAAATAAAAACAGCCAGCTTCTATATATAATTAACACACGAGGATTTGTAAATGTTCAACCTTTTAAAGTCTGTTTGATGCCATTAAGGACAATAATAGAGCCCTCCATTATTTTCGGAAAGAAAGAGTGACCTTTCAAGAACCAAACTCATATTTAGATAAAAGAGCCAAGCATTAAAATTGAATTTATATTGGTATTATATTAAATAGCTTATGGGACATTGTTTTTGTTTAAATGTGCATCATAAACTATGTCCTTCTATTGCAATTTTAAGGAATGGTGCCAGTTAGCATGTGATGTGTCCATCATTTTCCCCCCTTTTAAAGCTCCAAATTAGATTATTCAAATGCTCTCTCAAAGAGGTTACCCTTGGAAACCACTTTTAGGCTTCCTAGGGTACAGAGTAGCCTGGCTGTTGATTGGTTTTAGCCTCAGGGAATATCACACCAATGCACTACAGTCTCCAATGACTACCAATTTACTTCCCAGTGTGATGCTAGCTATCACCTGTGGCCATTAATGCCATATGTGGTAAAGGCTTCACTGTTTACTGATTGCCCTTTTCTTCATTCACAGTCAAGACAATGAAGACAACCAATTACAGGTTTAAAATTTAATTCAGTCTTCTCAAGTTCGAGAATTTTACATTGAAGACACTTTTCTTTTAGACTTCTACCAATTCAGTTATGAACTTAGAGAAATCAGGATGGAAGCTTTTTTTTTAAAAAAAAAAACAGGTTTCTCCCTTCCAGTAGCATAATAAAAAATGCTCTTTATTTTATTCATACCATTTCATCTTTTGTTCTAATTGCTTCTGAAATTGAATATTTAAGTTAATATTTTATTATTAATTTCAGTTTTACAGCTTATAGTGACAGTTCAAACTTTAAAATTAAGAAAAATATTAACTTTTCTGATAAATGTGAAATTCATAGTGCACTGGAATACTAGTTATAGAATTTAAACAACTAACTTTATAGACTAGTTAATGGATTATTCAACCCCATGGAATAATCTGATCGGCAAATGAAAAATTCAAAATGATTTTCTTAATACTTAAACTTCTATTTAAAAATACTAATAGCCCTAGCTGGTTTTTCCCAGTGGATAGAACATTGGCCTATGGATCAAAGGATCCCAGGTTTGATTCTGGTCAAGGGCAGGTACCTTGGTTCCAGACTCCTCCCCAGCCCGGGCCCTGGTCAGGGCTTGTGCAGGAGGCAATGTTTATCTCACATTGATATTTCTCTCTGTCTTTCCCTCTCCCTTTTACTCTCTCTAAAAATCAATGTAAAAATATCCTCAGGTGAGGATTAAAAATATCCTAGCTAATAAAAGAGTAATATGCAAATTAACCGTCACTCCATGACATAGATGGCGGCACCCACAGCAGGTGGGTAGGACCCTGGAGGCATCACCCTGGCAACGCAAGCCCAGGAGGCAAGGGGGTCCACAGGCAGCACCCAGCAGGGTCTGCTGGGAGGTGATGGTGGCAACCGGGGAGCAGGCAAGTGGGGCCGCAGGCAGCACCCAGCAGGGCCTGCTTTCCCATCCCCTTGGTGTAGAGCAGGCAGGCCCTGCAGAGAGTAGAGAACCACGGGGAGTGGGCCCAAGCCATCAGTAGCACATCCCCTGAGGGCTTCCAAATTGGAGATGTGCAGGTCAGCTGAGGGACCTCCCCACCTGCCCTCCCCCAGCCCTTGCACTAATTTTGTGCACCTGGGCTCTAGTAATAATACTAAATATATATATAAAAATACTAATAATGTCTCTCTAGTTGGTTTGGTGCAGTGGATAGAGCATTGGCTGGTTAAGTGAAGTATCCTGGGATCCATTCTGATCAAGGGCACAGACCTTGGTTGCAGATTCCATCCCCAGCCATGGTTGGGCACATGCTGGGGAGGCAACCAATAGATGTATCTCTCTCATGTCAATGTTTCTCACTCTCTGTCTCTCCCCCTCCCTGCCAGTCTCTCTAAAAATCAATGGAAAAACTCTCCTTAGGTGAGGATTAAAAAAAAAAAAAGTTTAAAATAATAATGTCAGTCAAGATACCATAGTTTTTTTTGTTGTTGTTGTTTTTGTATTTCTTAACTTTGAAATAGGATATTTTTTTAGCCATTAGAATAAGTGACCCAAGTTCCTATACTTAATATGAGGCTAAGGAAAAGAAGCTACAAACTAGATCTAGGGAAATGGAAGTTTAATAATTAGCAGTAATAATTGATTGTACATTTATTAGACAATCAGTAGATTCAGGCATAAACCTTAATAAGTTCTAAGTAATCTGTCTACCAACATATTTGCAATTTTAAGAGCTCAGCTACTAAAATATTTATAAATGTAGGCAATAGAATGCTATAAGTTTAGTAACTAAACAGTAAGCATGTCCTGATAAGACTGTATTATAAAGTCTGGCTGTCTCTGGACAGCTTTATCATGCTTTATATGAATGACATTTTATATATTTACATAAACAATTTAATGCTTGATTTTACCTCATTGCTCAAATAGTTATTAAATGTCTATACATTGCTTTTTCATTTTACTTCATATAGAGATTTACATAAAGTTAGCTTTGGCCAATCAGTTCCACCAAGTTTATAGATTAATAATGATAAAATATTGATAACTAGGAAGATAATTTACTACACTAGAGGCCCAGTGCACAAAATTTACACCAGGGGGGTTTGTGGGGGGCAGGGAGGTCCCTCAGCCCAACCTGCACCCTCGCCAATTCAGGAGCACTCAGGGGATGTGCTACTGATGGCTTGGGCCCACTCCCCATGGTTCTCTGCTCTCTGCGGGGCCTGCCTGCTCCACACCAAGGGGATGGGAAAGCAGGCCCTGCTGAGTGCTGCCTGCGGGTCTTGATTGCCTGCTCCCCGGTGGCTGCCACCACCACCCAACAGGCCCTGCTGGGTGCTGCCTGTGGCCCCCCTTGCCTGCTGGGCTCACATTGCCGGGGCGACATCGCCCAGGTGACATCACCAGCGTCCTGCCCAGCCACTATGGGTGCCCCCATCTTTGTCATGAAGTGATGGTTAATTTGCATATTACTCTTTTATTATTTAGGATTCTAGGCACTCTGTAACATGCACTAATATTTAAGTTAACTAATATTTAAGTTAAGCCTTTAACATGCACTATTTTATTATATGTTTATATCAACCATTTGAAATAGATGTTATCACTATGTATCAGATAAGAATGTTGAAAGTCAGCCTGGCCAGTGTGGCTCAGTGGTTGAGCATCCACCTATGAACCGGTAGGTCACTGGTTCGATTTCCAGTTGGAGCACATGCCCAGGTTGCAGGATCAATCCCTAGTTGTGGGGCGGCCTCATCATTGATGTTTCTATCTCCCTCTCCCTTCCTCTCTGAAATCAATAAAAAATATTCATATATTTTTTTAAAAAGTTGAAAGTCAAAGGTTCACATAATTTTTCCAAACTTATATAATCATGAAAGAACTATGTCAGAGTGTGAACATATCAGTTTGGATTCCAGAGCACCAGCATTTAACATTGTTCTCTAATTCTTATTTCTGTGAGGATACATGTTTATCTGCAAAGTGGTCTAGCATTTTCACAAAACATTGAATCTCAGGATTAGAGAAGAACTCGAACATGCCCTAGTCAAATGGCAAATTAACCTTCTCTGTAATGTCAGCACAGTTGTCACACAACTCTGTTGCAAACAACTTTCCAATGAAGGACTCACTAGCTCAAAATGCAGTCCATTCTGTGGAAAAGCAGTTGTTTGTACTGTTTGAAAGTTACTTATCATAATGAACTTTTTGGTCGACTGGCACCTGTCCCTAAAGAACTTTTCTAGCTGTATATTCTCTTAACATTCATTGAATACCTATAATAAAGTAGATAAACATTTTTTTAAATATATGATATCGCCTTTAAGCTTCACCCTAATTGTGGGAGGTGGATTTTATAATTTCATTTAAGAAATTAAGAGTAGTTGAATGGTTTGCTAATGGTTAGAGGACAAGTATGTTGGAGAGATCAGTTAGCACTTACGTGGTCTGACACCAATTCCATTTTGCCCTAGAGATCATGCTTACAAATTTACAATTTACTGAATTTCTATTCATAATAAATGTAATTATAACTGCCATTAATTTCCACTTCTACTTATTCTCTTATGTTTTAGTGTTAATTTTATAAACTCAGATACTTTCCTTGTTCTACCCATATGGCTTTCTATTCAGCTTTGTGTTTGCAAATAATTTAAGTCTCCCTGACTCCTAGATTGAAATATCACCATTCAAATAATTTCTTCAGTTAATTGATTTCCTTCCTTTTTTATCTTTTGAAGTAGAAGCCATATTGAGGGAGTAACTGGGAAAAGATTTATGCAGAATAAACTTCATATATGATAGATTTACACTGAACTTAGAAGGACATTTGGAAAAACAAAGCTAACATCAAATAAAGAAATATTTTGAACACATAATTTAGAGGGGAAATATTTTCAGTCTAATTATTCATCATAGTAATTACATTACTTTAGAAACATCTTTAAATGCTTATTCAAACTAATATCATTTGCAATCACCTGTGTATTTTATGAATAAAATGAATGACAAATTTGATGTCAATAAAAGCAACATGCAACATTATAGAAGTTTAACAAATATTAATTTCAACTGTTATCTTGTAATTCTTAACTATGACTTACTTTAGCTGAAGGGATTGTATTTGTTCAAAATTTCCTTTTCAAATTCTTCCTTCAGAAAATGGTAATGCAATTCATGTCTGACTTTCAGCAGAAGCATCAACACATTATATGTTTTTAAAGTCCTTTGTTCACTACCTATACGTATAGATTTCATATAATAAAATGTAACAACTGATTCACTAAGGTTCTCCAGCCTCATATTGCCACGCCAACAAATTGCAAGTAATTGTTAGATTCAAGTCATGTAATTAGATGGCATAACATTGAAATACTTTTTGTCAGCTTGCCAAAAAGAGAATTTTAGTATAATACACCATAAAAATCCTCCTTCAACAGGCCTTCTAATGATGATAAATAAAGAACATGTGCAAACCCAAGGAATTAGTTCTTTTTGAAGAATCCTACTAAAATCTCTATTAAAGCACCAGGAAATGCAAATAATACATAAATTATTCCTTTGTGAATTCAAATTTGGGATTAGCACATTTTTTCCTTATCAGTGAGAACACTTAGTTTCATTAGTAATTAACTGCTTTTCCTTAAGCCTTTATTTAAGTAAAAGTTTAGATTAAATAAAGATGTGTAAAATAAAATCATATTAAATATGTTAAAAATATATATAAAGTTACTTTAGATATTTCCATTGAGTGATTTTTGTTTATTTGTTTGTTTTTGTTTGTTTTTAGTATTTTCTTAATCTTCTTAGGCTTTTCCTTTGGTAAATACCTATGAGGTCATATTCTTAATAAAAAAGGGAATTTATTTATGTACAATTACAATTAAATATTTGAACACTAAAACACAATGAGTACAATGCTCTTAAAGTGAAAAGAATCTATGACTACATTCAAAAACCGTGTTAATTCACATAATCTCATGAAAATGACTACATCTACTTTTTGCTGACCTATGATTTATTTACCATGTTAGGAATAATCCTTTCATAATCTCAATGGTGCCTTTTCATTGAGGAAACTATTAGGCAATGAAAAAGTAAACACACATTTCTGGATACTACAACAGACATCACTAGTCATTATATACCTAATATGAATTTCCAAGTTCATAAAAGACATAGAACTTGGATCTAACATTTGGAGGTACAAGTATCATGTCCTCCTATTAAAACTTGGAACCGGAGTGGAAGCATAGTGACCTGCTCTTAGGTTCTCAATACATATTTCAAAAGAAAGATATAGAACAATATTCTATAAGGTGTTGTGACATTAGAAATTACTCAACCAGAAGTGAGTCTTTATTTAAAGGTTCTCATTGTATATTAAGAAAATTAAGTGATGAGCTATGCATACTGAAGTTTATAAATAAATCAAGAAAACTCCTTTAAACACTGAGGCAGTGAAACACAGGTTGTCAATAGAGAAACAAAAATCTAGCTGAGAACAATAGGACAATCTCCAGAGACTTTCAAGCAAAAAATAATTTTCTATCCAGCACGGTTGCTAGTCACAGACAAATTTACAGGAAATATACCACCAATCAATATTCCTGTTTTTTGAGCATAAAATATAAATTAAAAAACTCACAGATAATAGATGCAGGATAGAAGAGAATCAATAGTTAAGGCTTTTTAAATATTTTCTAATATGGTTATAAAAATAAATGTCTCTAATATTAAATGATTCACATTGATAATAATCATCAGAAGATTAACAACCATATATTTTATCAATCAAAAAATAGAAAATGGTATAAAAAACTAAATAGTTATAATGGTCCTTAATTTCTATTTAGTATTCCAAATGCGGTCTTGGGTCATTTCAAACTGGATTTCCACTGCCCAGCACAATGTCTGGCACATAGTCAACATTTAGTAAACACTCCAGCGAATGACCCCTTGGGAAATAATACTGCTTTTTTTTATGCAGTTAACAGTCCAGAAGACTACAATTACTTTTGTTCAGGGAACATGTATTATTTTTACTGTACTAGATGCATATGTAGGTTTCTTGGGCACTATAGAAATGTGGGGCTAGATAATTCTTAATTCTTTGTTGTGTGTATTAGCCAGGGTTCTCCAGAGAAACAAAACCAACAGGATGTTATATATACATATATCTTGGGATTAGTTATCCTTCATAATCACATGAGCCAATTCCTTACAATAAGTTGATCCTCTCTCTTAGATAGATTATAAATATAGATATAGATAGATTTTCCCAAGATCTTCAGGATGAGTCAGCAAGCTGAGACCCAGGAGAGGTAATTGTGTAGTTTTAGTCCAAAGGTCAGCAGAATGAGACCCAGGAAAAGCCTATTATTTGCTTGAGTCCAAAGGCAGAAAAAGTTGTCCCAGTTTGAAGGCAGTCAGCCCAGAGAAATTCTCTCTTATTTAAAGAGGGAGGATGTTTAGCAGTATCCTTAGTCTCTAAGCACTAGATACCAATAGCACTGCTCTTTCTTAGTTGTGGCAACAGAGCAACAAAAATGTTTTCTGATTGTCCCCTAGATGAAGTATTATCCCCCATTGATAACCACTGTCATAACTACATTTTCATCTTTAATTCTTACCACAGATTTGGGAGGAAGATAATATTATTGTCATTATACAAATGATTCACAGTTATTAGGTAATGTGCCTAGTGCCACAAAGCTAATAGCTATGGAGCCAGTATTTAGATCCATGTCTGTCTGACTACAAACTGCATTCTATTTTCAGTACCTCTTGCTGTCCAAATGGCAGCTGAAAATTGGGTTGGAAGCTCAAGAGACAGATCTGGCCAAGAAATATAAATCATGAGTCAATAGTGCATGCAGAAGATAGTTCAATCCGTAGTAGTGGATTAAATTTACTTAGGAGAAAAATATAATTATCAGCCTTCAGAAGAAGGAACTTTTTAAGGGAAAATATGTAATCTTGGAGTCCCCCATGGATTTGGTGGCCCATATAAATCCACCCAATTGAGCTAAATAAATCATTGCTGAGGTGATATTTATGGATCATTGAATCTCTGTTGGTACCAGATGTCTCCCTTCTCCATCTTTCATAAACTGAAATATTCACAATAAAAATTAGTTGCCCGAAAATGCTTGTGTGTTTGTGTGTGTGTTAAAATTTATTAACCTATGATCACAAATTAATATTTTGCCTAATAAAATATTACCTAACATAAAACAGTCTTGAAAGGAGAAAAACGTGAAATAAGTAAATATTAGGTGTACATAATAATCATAGGATAAGCTGTTTAGGAGAGAGCAAAAGGTAAGCATATATTTAAAAAGCTATCTACATTCTAAAGATAATTAAGTAAAGCTGATGAGATTCTATGATTTTTATAATGACTTAGCCTTTGCCCACAAAATTAGAATTAGAGAACTGTCTTGGGTTTTGCTTGTAATCTCTGGTAACTATTTTCCAAGAAGTTCACAGTCCTTTTTGCCTCCTGATATTCATTTCCTTGTGTAGTCCTCCCCCACACTGAATAGAATTGACCTGTGTAACAAATAGGATATCCCAGAAATATGTGAGTATGATTTCTGAATGTAGGTCCTAAAAAGTCATTGTTGATTTCTCTGTGGCTTGTGTTGGATGAGCCACTCTGAAGTAAGCCAGCTGCCCTAAGGAAAGGCCAACATAGTGAGGATCTGAGGTTTCCTGCCAACAAGCAGCACCAACTTGCCAGACAAGTAAATGAGCCATGTTGGAAACAGGTACACCAGCCCAATGTAAGCCTTCATATGACTGCAGCCATGGCCAACAACCTGACAAAACCTTCACAAGAAACTCTGATTTAGAATTACTTAGCTAAACTATCCTTGCATTTGTGACCCCAAGAAACTGAAATGAAAAATGTTTGTTAGTCTTTAAAGCCACTTAGTTTTGAGGCAATTTATTAGACAGCAAAAGATAATATTACTCAATACAATCTGTTTTCAATACAATGCCCAAAATTATGGTGAAACCAATAAATCCATTATAAAACAGCATTAATCATAATTTATAATTGGCATAAAATGCATATGTAGATTTTTATAAATATAACATATTTAAGTTACCATATTTTACTTGTTCTATCTTCATCATAAATAATTTCCAGATTGAAACAGAAAGAAAGGCTAACATGGAGTTGATTTCTAAGGCATTTTTCATTGATGCTATTTATAATACCATGAAAGATGTAAGTTAAAGAAACCCAGATATAAGAAAATATTGACATAGATATTTGAAAATAAGATAAAGATACTAAACTTTTTAAATCTTTTATCTTATTTTCAATATGGAGAAAAATAAATATAGCATGGGGGAAAAATGCTTCCAAATATGTTTCCAATTGAAACATATACACTGCATTTTAGCTGATATAAATATGCTTTGAATATTAAAATTAGTTAATATAAAACCAGACTAAATGTCAACTAAAATTTAGAGGTTCACATGATTTGTATACTGCAATCCATTGAACCTATTGATGATTGGTAAACACTAGATGGTAGATTATACAAGATTTTAAAATTGATTAAAAAATTAAAAATTATTTCCCAAAGTGACATCTTGCTATTGATTTAATCTGAAGTAGCATGTATATAAGAACTTTTAAAATAAGCAGCTCAAAAAATAAATTACTTTGATTGGTTGCTTAAGAAGTCTACATTTTACAAACAAAAGAGTTATTACAAACCCAATGAAAGTATACATTTAAGTAATTTTAGTAATCAAATTATATTTAAGCTATATGTCACTTTGTATATAGACATTATAAGTGGTAGTAACTTAATGATTGTCTTTGAAAGTTATCTATAATAATAAAAGCGTAATATGCTAATTAGACCAGACATCCTTTGGAACAACCTTCCAGATGAAGCCAGGGCTGCGAGGGAAGCCGGGGTCCCAGTTGCCATAGGGAAGCTGATGCTGGCAGCCAGGGGAAGGAATGCTTACTCTTGCACAAATTTAGTGCATCGGGCCTCTAGTTTTTATATAATACTAGAGGTAAAATATATTTCAACAATGTTGCCAAGGTTGATGTATTCCCCAACCAGATTTTCACTCCAACCTTAAGCTATGCCATCTTTAGCTCTATATAGACAAATCAGTATGGGCCTTTCCGTCAAATGTTATTTCTATAGTCACTTCTAGTTCAAGTTTGTGTCTGGTAATATTGCCTTGACTATCCAAGTTCATACTGAATAAGTCCCAATGGTGTTGATGAAGAAAAACAGCACCAGCATCACTTGGGAAGCAGTTACAAATGTAAACTGTTGGACCGTACCTGAGATATACAGAACCTGAAACTCTGTGCGTGGGGCTTGGTAATCTTTCTTTTAATAAGCCTTTCATGTGATTGGATGCATGCTAAATTTTGAAAACCAATCAGAATCTAGAAGAAACTGTACTTACAAATACAGTCAGAATGACACCTGCTTATTGGAAAAAGTGACATCTTGCTTTCAGGAAATACGTGGAAAGGGGTTCAGGCTCAGCTCCACTGCCTCTTAATTCAGAAATACAGAATCTATTACTTCAAATAAAATCAAACAAAAAACAAAGGAGGTATTCACTCTTCTATAATGTAGATACCGCCTTCTAAGACATCCAATATAATGCCCTCAGAACTGTCCTAAAATTACCTTTCTCACTACTCTAAGCGTTCAGAGTGTGGATTACCAGCACACAGCGTGCTATTGCCATGCAGTCCAGGCTGGAAAATGATGCCAATAATTCCAGGAGTAATAGATCCTGGGGATGGTAGTTTTTGTTTGTGTTGATTTGGGAGCAAGAACAGTTAACGCTAAATTAATACTGTAACTTTCTCACAGTCTGAGAATGTGGTAGTAAGACTAAAGGTAAATCTAATCCATTCAATAGTTTCACACACTTTGAAAAAAATCTTCCTTAAAATAATGACTAGGCTCTCTGTGTACAATGAAATGATCTAATACTAATCAAATTTTAGTTTCTTAACATTAAGCTGATTTTTTCTGCAGGCACATTTCATAAGATGCCTCAATTTCTACTCCTAGTAGTTACCCTTTTTGAACATAATTTTTCCCCTGCACACTCCAAAATATGTTCAATGCTCTTTCCTTATGTCCCCATAAAGCTGTCCTTTCCTTACCACATTTTGTTGTTTTGGCCATTTTATTATCTGTGTTCTCTTTCATCATACTTAAAACATGTGACATTCATTTTTATGTGTTTTATTATTTAATATGTATCTTTCCTCCCATATCCTTGAGAGCAGTTTCTATGTTTTTGTTTTTGCTTTTTTCTCCCATTGAATGTCCAGAAACTATATTAGTGACTGACACGTTGTAGGCATAATATGTGTGGAAAAAATAAATAAAGTAAAGGAATGCTTGGCTATAAGTTCTATCATGGCTGTCTCACTTTTCACTAGATTTTTCTGAAATATTATTATAACAAACACATGGTGGGCCTGTAACAAATATTTGGTCAATTATATTTTTTTCTTTTTTGTAGCCTGAACATTGCCTCTAAATAAAAAATAATAATAATAAACTTACAGATATTTGATTTTATTTATTCAAATATGTTTTTGATGATCCTGAACTTAAAATAAACTTACATTGATTTTTTTTCTTAGTCCAATTAATAAATTATATTTATGTTTTCTTTTGTCAATCCTACTTGTGGTTGCAGAAAATTTGCTCTGGGATTAGTCAAATTAATTTAAATTTTGGGTTAGTCAATGAGATAATAAAACTGAGTGGATTAGGTTTATATAATTAAGAGCTGATGAGTAAATTTTCCAAACACGTACACCCAGAATAGTTCAAAAGATAAAGAAAAATTACATGACATTAATTTTATACACATGCTATATTAATGGTACAATAATTATATTAATAGCATAATTAATAGCATAATTAATACATATTTTTAATTTTATATAATTTTTATGACAGGGACACACTGATATTTTTACATTTATGCTCTTTTCTAAGCTTTGAAGCATTTCTAACTCCTACAGCAGATAATCTCTAATAGCTAACATAGCCAAAATAGAAATTATCATAAAATTTTATTTTTCTCTTATTTTTTTTTAATTTTAAAACACATGTTATTCAATTTTTAAGTAAAGTAATGGAATTATAACATATGTTCTATCTGCCTGGAGTAGTACTAAGTATTTTTCCCACATGATCACATTAATCTTTATGCAAAATTTCTAAGTTAATTTTTAGCCTCTTTATTTGATAGAATGGAAAACTAAGTGTCAGAAAATGCCAGTAATTTCTCTAAGATGACATTTCTAGTATGTATTGCCTCCATGACTTATACTTAGGTTTGTTTATAACAACCTATTAGTTATCTCTAGTGTAACAAATAACCCCAAATCTTATTGCTTAAGATAACTAACATGTATTTTCCACAATTCTATGGGTTGCTTGTTTTTTGGGGTCCAGGCTGGTTTGGGTGATCTTTATTACTAGCTGTGGCTTGACTGGACCTAGTTACTCTAGGATGGCCTCACTCACAGACCTGGCAGTTTGCTAAATGCCAACCACAGTGTCTTTTTTTCTTTACATGGACTTTCCATCAGTCTGGATCAGGCTTGTCCCAATGGTAAATTTTAAGTTCAGCAAGAAAGCAATCCCCATTATAGAAACACGTTTTTACCTCTGCTTGCATCGTGTTTGCTAATGTCACAACGGCCAGATGACTAACATGACAAGCCTAGCTTCAAAAAACAGGAGAAACTTTCTACCATATGGTACATCATTTAGAGAAAAGCCTGAATTGTGTTTTCATTCAAATAATCATACTCAAGACACAATCATATTTCTGGATGTATAATTGATAAGACAGCTAATATTCACATGGCAGATGACCAAAGGTTTGATCATTGTTTGTTTTAAGACATATACAATGTTTAACCTATTCATTCATATTTTAATAAACATTTATAAAATTTATTATGTTGATATATGTTGTTGGTAGAATTATTTTTACCCTTAATTCATTTTTCTATGACATTGTGCAGTTTATTTCCATAAAGACTATCTTATGTTTCTGAAAGTTTGTTTTAGTTAGATAGTGATTAAGAAGTAGAGGCCATTCTTTAGCCAGAGGTGTCTGTTGATTAAAATACTTCCCCTATATAAAGACTTTGTTAGCGGTCAATCAGTATACTTGAGCAAATAGTATAACTGAAAACCATTTAGTACTTTGTCTTCAGTGTACACAGTGTGTTTTAGCTGCAATTAAGTACAGTATACATACAGTTTGAATACTTAAATAGAGCATTCATTCGCCAGTCAAATCAATGTTCTTTGGAACAGGACACAGCCTTTTTAAAAGATTTTTATTGATTTTGAGAGAGAGAGAGAGGAAAGGAAAGGGAGAGAGAGAGAAACATTGATATGAGAGTACAACACTGATGGGCTTCCTCCTGCACACTCCCTACCAGGGATCTAGCAGCAACCTGGGCATGTGCCCTGACCAGAAATCAAACCGGCAATCTTTCCTGGACACAGAACGGTTCCCAACCAACTAAGCAACACCAGTCAGCACAGGGCACTGCTGTTTTGTTTTGTTTTGTTTTGTTTTGTTTATCCTCACCGAGGATATTTTTCCATTGACTTTTAGGGAGTGGAAGGGAGGAAGGGAGACAGAAAGAAACAAACATCAATGTCAGAGAGACACATCAATTGGTTGCCTACCGCAAGCATCCCAACTGGGGCTGGGGATGGAGCCTGCAACTGCGGTACATGCCCTTGACCAGAACAAAACCTCTGACCTTTCAATCCTTGGGCTGACACTCCAACCACTGAGCCAAGCTGGCTAGGGCTCAGCATTTTATAAATAAGAAATAAAAGGCTTGGCATAGCAATAAAGAGAGGTATAAACAAACGCTTATCTCTTAAAACTGGTATATATCCTAGTATTGGCACATTAGTGAATAGTAGCATGTGGTCAGGTAACTAGGTATTATATTCACAGAGCTACATTATCTGTTTCTACTTTTATATTCATAATGTAACCATCATTTTAAAAATATAATAGTGATTGCTTTATAATCACTGTTTACTTGTTTAATCTAATTTTAAGTATTGTAATTATTTTAAGTGAATCTCCAAAAAGTCTAGGTTTAGAGAATACTTTGAACTCAGAAAGATTAACAAACATTTCTTTATCTGGACTCAAAGGCATAAATTAGGTAACGATCATTTAATTTACAAATCAATTTGTCACAGTATTTCTTTCAGTAGCCACCTTCTTGCATATTAAAATATGAATTGATTTATAAATGGTGATTTATACACTTGCTCAGAGAGTAATAGAACTTATTGACATGAATACTGCCTTATAAAACTCATTAAATATTAATCAATTTTTCTAAAATAGTTGCAGTAGCAATTTGGTAATTATATTGTAATATTTTTTTCTAAAATGTTTAATATGAAGTGGTAACCAATAACCTCAAGTAGATGAAATATCACAAAACATTTATTTCAACTAGAACTTAGCCCATAGTTCAATAGAAGTGGAATAATTTTACATCACCACAGGGTATGTTTTTTCTAAATAAAGGACATATTTGATATTACATCTTCTTGCCAGATTAGATGATAAGCAATATTTAAATCACAAAATCCTCTTGTATAAACAGGCTGTTACTATAGTGCCAGATTATGACTTTTCAATTAACATATGTTTCTAAATGTTTATTTAGGATCTTAGAAACAGTATGGCTTTTTACTGCAAGTAATAAAATAATCTTTTATTTTGGTATTATTTGAAAGCATAAGTACTGGAAAGTAGAGGTAAAATGATCTTTAAATCTGAGTTTGATAAATTATAGTATTTTGACCTAGAAAACACTAGCCAGCAATGCAATTAACTCAAATAGCCATTCAGGCTAACAATTGACACACAAAAAAAAATAAATATATAAAGGGAGAACTTTGCCAAAGCAAATTTCTGATACTTTTATGAAAGTGTCAGTGGATTACAGCAATACTTAAAAGCTTTAAAGCTCTTCCTATAAAACAATAGTTTTCAGAGAACTCACTTTTTTCTCAAAGCCTAATGTAAAATTGTCAAAACACCTTCTCTAAGTTATGTGTCATGTTTTCTACAATGAAATTAATTTTAAAAATAGGTCTCAATGCTCATTGACCTCTTTGATTCAGGGTTATATTCTTATTTTGATCACACCTGAAGTACAGAATTTCAGAACAGTATAAATATGTATAATAGAATGTCAGTTTGAAACTTGTTAATGTATTTTGCTCTCTTATTCCATATTGTTGTATCTAACTTTCAACATTTGTTTACAGTTAGTACTGACCTTGCATCTTATTTTTTATTTTGTATATTTTTAAATTTTTAATTGCAGTTTACAATCAACATTATTCTATACTAGAGGCCTGGTGCATGAATTAGTGCATTGGTGGTGTCCGGCCAGCCTGGCCCTGATCGGGGCAAATTTTGGCTGGGCCTGTTGAGAGGAGGAGATGACAGGAGGTTGGCCGGTCAGTCCACCGAGACTGGGGCCAAATCAGGGCTAGGTCGGCCATGGTGGATTGGCCGTGGGTAATTGGCCAGTGGGCCCCACTCCCAATTGAGGAGCCAGCCATGGGGAGGGTTTGTGGGTGGTGGGCCGGCCAGCCCCATCCCTGATTGGTGTGGGGGGGGGGGTCGATAAGGGGTGGGGTCAGCCAGAGGATGGGGCTTCACGAGGTTGGCTGGCTGGCAGAGCCCCCTTTGGGGTAGGAAGGGGCGATCGGGGGTAGGGGCCACGGGAGGGTTGGCTGGCTGCCCTGCCCTTGATTATGGTGGGAGAGGCCAATTGGGAGCAGGGCAAGCTTGGGGGAGGGTTCTCAGGAAGTTGGCCAGCTGGCCCCATCCCAATCTGGACAGTTAACTAGCTGCAGTGGGCGTCATAGTGACGGGTCATTCTGGTCATTACAGCTTTCCCATCTCTGGCTTTATATATAGATAGATAGATAGATAGATAGATAGATAGATAGATAGATAGATAGACAGAGATAGATAGATAGATAGATAGATAGATATAGATATATAGATATATAGGTATATAGATAGATAGATTAATATCAGGCGTACAGAAAAGAGGTAAGAAAATCATGTACTTTACAGAGTGGTCCCACTGATGTTTCAAATACCCACCTAACCCCATACATATTTATTATAATACTAGAGGCCCGGTGCACAAACGTTTGTGCACTGGCGGGGGGGGTGAGGGTGGAGGGTGTCCCTCAGCCCAACCTGTGCCTTCTCGTGTCTGGGATTCCTCGGGAGATAACCACCTGCTAGCTTAGGCCCGCTCCCCGGGTGGCAGATGGCAGGCCCGGATCCTGCGCTGGGTCACAGATGGCAGGCCCTCTGCCGTGTCGCCCCGCCCTGCTGCCCACCGCACACGATCCGCTGCGCCCTGCCCCACAGGCCACCAGGCTCTGCACAGGGACTGTGGGTTCAGTGGGCAGCGGAGCGGGGCGGGGCAGGGCGCAGGGCCACACACATGTGGCGGCTGGCGGTGGGGCCTGTGGATCATGCTGTGCCGCCCCACCTGCAGTATGCAAATTTAATGGCCATCTTTATTGGGTTAATTTGCATACTCTTCTGATTGGCTGATGGGCATAGCAAAGGTACAGCCAATTAACATCTTTGTCTTTTATTAGTGTAGATTACTAGAGGTCTGGTGCACAAATTTGTGCATGGGTGTGGTCCCTCTGGGTGGCCTGCAGCGATCGGGCCAAAACCCACAGTCCAATACCACCTGCAGCTCCTACTTGCCACTCCTGCTCATCCTGGACTCACTGTGCCTGTTACGGGCTTGCACCCTATCAATCCTTATTGGTAGAGGCTTGTGCTGCTACAGCAACACTCACCAGCCATAAGCACTGTGTCTGGCATCCTCCCAAGGGCAGTTGCCTGCGGTATTAGGCTGAAACTGGCTCTCTGACAACCCCTGAGGGATCCAAAATTGTGAGAGGGTGTAAGCCTAGCTGAGGGATCCCATTGGTGCACAATCATTGCCAGGGAGGGACCACAGGAGGTCGTATCTGGCCCATCTCGCTCAGTCCCAATTGGCCGGACCCCAGCAGCAAGCTAACCTACTAGTCAGAGCATCTGCCCCCTGGTGGTCAGTGCATATCATAGCGAATGGTTGAGCAGCCTTATCATATCATTAGCATATTAAGTTTTTAATTAGTTGTTCGGTTGTTCTGCCATTCGGTCTATTTGCATATTACCCTTTTATTATATAAGATTGACTATATTCCCTATGCTGTAATCAACAAACAACTTCCATCACTGACTTTAAAAGAACTCTTTACCTTTTTTTCCTAAAATTTTAAAACAGTTTTATCACTCTATCATTGTAATCCTGAATGTAAAAGAACAAATGATTAGATATGCATATATCATTTCATATATCTAGTACTCATAGATATGGAATATAGGGGGAAAACAAAGTTTAGGTTTCCTATGGCAGCTCTCCATGGGCACTTCTTAAACTTAGTAAGATAAAAGTTTTCTATTGGTTGCTGAGGGGTGAAAAATGAAACCATATTTCCCCAACCATTTTTTAATTTACAAAAGGTTTTGTTTACTCAGTAGGCTTAAAGTTAAACTAGGGATTGACTTAAAGGTTAAAAACTTAAGTAGAGGCGAATTAAAAGAAATGCAATAAAAACAATTTAGATGATTATTTATAACTTTCTGTGGAAAGTATATTTACTTGAAAACTTATTTTTTTCTAAGCTTAAATACATGGATAAACATATACACACATTTACCTAAAGACAATATATATATATGGGATTTGGAAGCTAAAATGGGATGGAAGCCTTCCAAAATAATGGGATTTGGAAGCTAAAATGTCATGGAAGCCTTCCAAAATAATGTATGGAGACTAGTAATAACTAAGATGGAATCCCCAAAGCCAATGTCTAGAAGCCACATCAAAGTTCTATGGTAAGAAGACAAAGTTCTATGGTAAGAAGAAAAAAGGTATGACGAAAACTGGGTAGATTGATCCATGGCATTATTTCTTCATTTTAAGTTCAAGGGTGATGTGAACATGTTTCAATAAATAAAAGGGATTTAGACACCATCAAGTCAACATTGATTAATTTTGTGTATAATTAATTTTCCCAGAGGATGTTATCTAATAAAGAGGGAATATGCTAATTGACTGTCCTGCCCTCAAAGATGGTGGCGTCCATAGCCAATAATGAAGGAATATGCTAATTGACTGCCACACTATCAAAGATGGCAGTGCCCACAGCCACAAGATGGGCGGTAGGGGAGGGCAGTTGGGGGCAACCAGGCCTGCAGGGGAGGGTAGTTAGGGGTGACCAGGCTGGCAGGGGAGGGCAGTTGTGAGCGAGCAGATCAGCAGAGGAGGGCATATGGGGGTGACCAGGCCGGCAGGCGAGGGCAGTTGGGGGTGACCAGGTCAGCAGGGGAGAACAATTGGGGGTGATTGGGCTGGCAGGGGAGCAGTTAGGCATTTATTGGGCTGGCAGTAAAGTGGTTAGGGGGTGATCAGGTTGGCAGGCAGGCGAGCAGTTGGGAGCCAGCAGTCCCGGATTGTCAGAGGTATGTCTGACTGTTGGTTTAGGCCCGATCCCACCTGAGGGGTCCCAGATTTGAGAGGGTGCAGGCTGGGCTGAAGGACACTCCCCCATGCACAAATTTCATGCACTAGGCTTCTAGTATAAAATAAAAGAATACAAATTCGAGATAATATTTTCATAAAACACATTTTTTTTTATTTTTCCCATTTTTATTTTTAGTTTACTATAATTATTTTGACCATGATTGAGGTGTTTTTTAAATTTTTTTATTGATTAAGTTATTACATATGTGTCCTTATTCCCACATTACCCCCCTCTCCCCCTCACTCATGCCCTCACCCCCCTGTTGTCTGTGTGTGTGTGTGTGTATGTTTGTGGGTGTGTGTGTGTGTGTGTGTGATGATCCACAATAGGATCATCTCTCAAGGGATCTATTTCTTTAATATATTTTCCGTGGGTAAAACAACAGATTGCTGATTTAAAGTTATTATTTTTTCAATTTTTTTTTTAGGTAGCCCCTGATTCACTAATACTTTTTCAAACTCCCAGATAATTATGCAGATTCAGGTCCAAGGGATGAACTGTGGCCTGCCTTAATGGTCTAATGTGGAGAATATGACACAAAGGACATTAGCCAATTGAACATCTCAGCCAAGTTCTAAGATAAGGTATAGATTACTAGTTAATAGCACAAATTGTGCAACCACAATGAGTTAAATTCAAAACTCAGCTCCTTCCATCATTAGGTGTGAGATTTTGAGCAATTTAACTTGAACACTGGTTGTGCCATAGTTGTCTAATCTGTAAAATATTGTAGACATTACTAATATATTTTGTGAAAATTAAATAACTCAATATAATAATTCAGAATAATGTGAAGCATGGTATAAACAATATATGTATTACTATTTTAAAATAGATACTACTAGAGGCCCAGTGCATGAAATTCATGCACGGGGGCAGGAGGCGTCCCTCAGCCCGGCCTATATCCTCTCCAATCCTGGACCCCTCGGGGGATGTCCGCCTGCTGGTTTAGGCCTGATCCCTGTGGCAGTCAGACATCCCTCTTGCAATATGGGACTGCTTGCTCCTAACCACTTGCCTGCCTGCCTGCCTGATCACCCTTAATGGCCTCTGCCTGCCGGCCTAATGCCCCTAACCATCTCTGCCAGCCTGATCACCCCTAACCACCTTTGCCTGCTGGCCTGATCACCCCTCAATGCCCTCCCCTGACAGCCTGATCGCCCCTAACTGCTTCTGCCTCAGCTACCCGCTCCCATGTCTTTGTCCGGAAGGATGTCTGGAAGACGTCCAGTCTAATTAGCATATTATCCTTTCATTAGTATACATAAGGAGACTTATAGAAAAGAATTAGAGGAGGCTCTATCATATGTAACATTTTCAAGCTATTTAGCTTCTCTGTATCTTAATCAGCTCATTTATGAAATTGACATTAGAGTATACTATCTTGTAAGGATTTAATAAGTTACAATATGAAAAGTGCTTAAAAGAGGGCTGTGTACATAGTAACATTCTAAACAGGTGATTTTTTATAATGATGATGATGATGTTGATGAGCATTCTATAAAGGTATCTAAAACATATGGCAACATTTTAAGAGTAGCATGGTAAAATTATTAGAAACTTTTTTTACTTTATGTGCCCTTATCATATATTGTTTATAAAATGTTTTTCTAAATAAATAAAGACATTTTGGTGTTTTTTGAACATGAAAATGTTTTCCTGTTTAATCTGGCTGCCAATGTTTCATTAGAAAGAATCATACAAAGTTACTCATCAATGCATGCTACTAGATTTCTGTAAAATGCATTTAATTATTAAGTCATCTGACAAGTTCAATTACCAGTTATACCTGTTGGCTTATGGTCAGAAGTATAATGTGACTTTCCTTTTAATTAAAAGATGCTAATTTACAGTACATTTATTACAGTTTTAGGTTTGATGATGCTTTATTTCCCTACTGAAAAAAACTTGTTTCTCATCTGGCCAAACTTTATTATTGCTTCTAGTTAGAGCTTTAAATGATGAATGACAATTTCAAACTAAAATAGGGTGAGGCATAAAAACAATAAAAAGACATGAAGGGAGTTATAAATTAAAGCCTGTAAAATAAGCTATTGATTGTCCAAGGGTTGTTAGGTAACTATTGTGTAGTAAATTGCATACACTCTTCTTTTGATTGTAATGTGTTGAATAAAAAGTATATAAAAGTACAATGCATACTCCAGTTTGACGTTAGCCATAATCTTTTTTCTTAGTGATAAAGAACACTGAAATAATAAACATTTCCTTTTCTAGAAATCATCACATTATCTAGGTAAGTATTCCTGTAAAGTAATTTGAAAGCTTGTGTACCTGCACATAGTTATCAGGAAAATTACTTAAGGTAATTTTTATATCTAATCCATGGCAATAAAGTTGCAGCTCAGTCAGCAAAACCTTGTCATAACCTTTATTCCATTCAGAAAATTCTATTAATTCTAATTGTTGCGAGCTTAATGAAAATGTGATTCAATATTCTCTAACTGACCTTGGGCCACTTTCTTTAAGGGGTGGCCGTGGGACCAATAAAAGGTATATGAGACATTTCTATTTTAAATATTTAAAAATTACATACACCCTAATATCTAAATAAAAGAAAAAAATGTATCCTTATGAATAAAATTTTATAATAGGAGTTTTCACATAGACTTTTAAAGCATTTCACTGAATAAGTAAAGCAGATTCTGTTTGTAAGTAGTCTATCTTGTTATTATGCCCATTGAACCAGCTTTAGACTCCACTAGGAACTTTTTCTATTTTACTCTATATCTTCAAAATTATATCCTCCAGTTCTTAGTCAGTAGCTCTCTGGAATATATGATTACATATTTTTACCAAAGTGATTCTGAGAGTATAATTTTTCTTTCCATTTCATCATAGAACTTCCTCTTTCCTTTAATATAACTCATACCTCAGGGGCCTACTATTCATCTCTTCCATTTTTTTCATATTTTTCAACTTCTTTCTCTTTTTACCGTTAACATGGCCCAAAGTTATCCTTAAAAGTGATTGCACATAAACACACACACACTCTCTCTCTCTCCAGCAACCCTTGTGATTATATTGGATCAATGTAAGATAAATGTCCAATTCTTAGGATTCTTAATTTAATCACATCTGCAAAGTCCCTTTTGCCATGAAAACTAACATATTCACAGTTCCAGGGAGTAGAATGTACACATTTATGAGACCATTATTCTGCCTGCCACCATAACACACAAAACTTAATCCTTTAAAAAAAATCATAGACCAGTGTTTCTCATCGGCCTAATGACATTTCGGGCTGATAACTCTCTGCTGTGAGGTTGGGGAAAGAAGACTGTATTCTGCATTGTGGGATGTTGAACAGCATATTTGTCCCCCATTTTTGATGCCAGTAGCATTATTCCTCTGTTATAACAACCAAAACTAGCTCCAGATATTGCCAAATATCTCCTGGGACAAAGTCGCTACCCTAAACCTTTTTTTCCTTTATTTTTCTCCTTTTTCATAACTTGGTGCAGTGAACCAGCTTCTAGCCACTTCCAAATTGGGAACCCAGGAGTAAATCTCAACCCCTCCCTCTCTCTTACACCCCAGTGGTTGCAACCTTCCTAATGCCGCAGCCCTTTAATACAGTTCCTCATGTTGTGGTGGCCCCCAATTTCATTGTTACAAATTGAACATAATTAAAGCATAGTGATTAATCACAAAAACAATATGTAATTATATATGTGTTTTCCGATGGTCTTAGGCGACTCCTGCGAAAGGGTCGTTCGACCCCCAAAGGGGTCGCGACCCACAGGTTGAGAACCGCTGCACACCAATGGTCACTAGGCGCTGTCTATCCTACCTCTTTACTCTCTTTCTTATCCCCCTTACCATCATACTACTATACCACTGATACTTTAGGCCAGTGGTTCTCAACCTTGGCTGCACATTAGAATCACCTGGGAATCTTTTTTAAATCCTGATTTCTGGGCCTCATCCTCCGGAAATTCTGTTTCTTTGTTACTAATGTTGTGGCCCCACCCCATAACAAAGAAACAGACTTTCCGGAGGATGAAACCCAGAAATCAGGATTTTAAAAAGATTCCCAGGTGATTCTAATGTGTAGCCAAGGTTGAGAACCACTGCTATAGGCTGTTCTTTTGTTTCCCTCACCTGGATTATAGCAATAGTCTTCTAAGCACTGTTCACTACACTCTTTTTTATTCCTATTTTTTGAATTATCCTCAAGATTTCACTCAGCTGTTGCTCTCCCTAAGTCTTTCTTGACCCTAGGGAGTCTAAAGCTGGTTCAATGGGCATAATAACTCTTTAGGACTTACTTTGATTCATTGGTTCATAGTAGATTTTTTTCTTTATTGATTAAGGTATTACATATGTGTCCTTATCCCCCATTTCCCCCCAATCCCTACTCATGTCCTCACCCCTCCGGTGTCTGTGTTCATTGGTTAGGCTTATATGCATGCATATAAGTCCTTTGTTTTAATAGAATATTAATGGTCCATTTTCATCCTATTATTTGGAATATGAAATTGAACATGATATTTCACAGGTTTTGCCCCCATTAGGTTTATTGTGCTTTAGCGGTTTTATTTACCATGTGCATTTCTCTGTGTAGTTAGAAAACATGGAGATATTTTAAATGTTTTTATTTGTTGATTAATTTTGAGAGAGAGAGAGAGAGAGAAACATCAATTTCATGTTCCACTTATTTATGCATTCATTGGTTGATTGTTATATGTACCCTGACTGGGGATCAGGCCTAAACTGGCAAGAGGACATCCCCCAAAGGGTCTCCTATTGGAGAGGGTGCAGGCTGGGCTGAGGGAACCACTCAGTGCATGAATTTTGTGCACTGGGCCACTAGTAGTATTATAACATTACAAGAATGGAATTTGAGAATTGTTTTAAGTTAAACAATTATTTATATCACTTATAGACTTTCTTTCAAAAATCTTTGAAACATAGGCACCTAAAACTTATTACATATACTTTTCATCAAAATATATTAATTTTTTTCTTGTTTTCTGAACTTTTACTAGGAGATTCTTGCTCTACAAACAGGGCAGCAAAATACATCTGCCTAAAGACTAGAAAGAGAGCCATTGTTTCCAAAGCTTTGTAGTAAAGAACACTTCAGTATTTCAATGGCATTCATAGTTGTATTTTTCCTAATTTTTTCACTAGCCAAGACAAATAACACTAAAATTTCTAAATAAACACTAATAAAGTACACATTAATCATGGCTAACATTTTTCTTTAATATACTTTATGTATATAATTTTTCAGCTTATCATGAGTTTTGAATGTTAAGTAAACCCACTATTTGTTTAAGACTCTTCATGGACTAATTCTTAATTATTCTTAGTGGAAGTACCTAGGTGTCTTCTAGTGAATAAAAAAATGTATAACTTCAGGGAAATAATAAAGTTCAACTACTCAAGAACATATTTGCAAGTAGCATTGATAAGATTCTTATATTTCCACTTCTTTAATTAGTTTTACAGTAGTAAGTATTCTCCTAAAAAGGAAACCACTTTAGAGAGAGACAAAGGGAAAGCTAGAGGAAGACTAATGGAAATAAAAGAAGAGGGAAAGGAGAAGGAGAAAAGGTAGAGACAGCAACTTAAGAGACTAAATATGAAAAAAAATTCATTAACTATTTAAGCCATTTTCTTCAAATCATGGTTTTTCTTAGAGTAATTTACAAACATCCTAACAAAATAATAAAATGCCACTTCTGTTTCCTAGATATTTCTCAGAAAATTATTTTATGTTAAAGATTTGGGAGTTTGAGTACCCTGTTGTAAACATTATTTTCCCCAGGCAAAATAAATAAATAATAGTTTTGATTCCTATTGACCAAAAAATAAAATATATTTCTCTTCAAGTGACTATTCCCAGAATAAACATTTCACACATTATAGACATGTTTTATCAAAAAGATAAAAATAGCTTCATTTTTTAAAAAATCTCAAAGCATATTTTTCGTTCTAATAATATTTATTCAAATTCAAGGTTTATTAAAGTTTGCCCATATATAATTCCTTAAGTTTGAGCCATATCCTTATATTACTCCAATGTGACTTACTTAATATTTTATTTAACTTAAATCACTCATTCATAGCTTAATTTTAATAGTTTTTTATCAATTCAAGAGTATGATATGCTAGTTATACTTTTTCAATATGTTTTAAAATCAAATGTTTTTATTTTAAAATATATTTTTTTGAAATATTTTCAAAAGTGGTATATTTAGGAAATCAGTTATGGTGGAAAATTAATTCAATATACTACCCACAGAGGTAAAGTCAGAGATATATGACATACAGGTATTTTGTCAGTAGGAAGAAAGATGTATAAAATAAAACATGAATTTTTAAATACTTTTAAATATGGTTTTATTGATTTTAGAGGGAGAGGAAGGCAGAGTAAAAGAAAGAGAGAATCATCTATGTAATGGAGAAACACTTATCAGCTGCCTCGTGCATGTCCCCTACTGGGGATCAAGCCAACAACTCAGGCAAATGCTCTGACAGGAATCAAATGTGTAATTTTGGTGCATGGCACTATGTTCAACCAATGAGCCACATCTACCAGGGCTAAAACATGTATTAAAGAAAAAAATAAATATGTGCCAAAATTGGAATTCAAAGTAATGAAACTAATACAGCAGTATTGCTTATCTACTCTCTGAAGATATCCCTAATAGATTAGGAATATGTGATAAATTCTTCATGAATACAATAACAGTGTGTGTATGCACATGCAAGCACATATGCATGCATGGGTACATGTATGTGAATGCATGCATCATTTGTATTATCTGCTTTAGTTCTATATAAGCACAGGTAATAGTTAACTATAAAATACTTTAGTTTCCTTTGAATAAGAAACTCAAAGATAATCCCTATAGTGCTGCTAAAATGTTAAATGTTCTTATGTAAGTTTAAGGTCAAAGAGATGATAACTAGTTTAGGCACTTATATTTCTATCTAAATTTTCAGGTGGTCCTTTGAAAAGACAGTTCACATTAAATGCATGCTATTCATCCTGTTTGCAATAACTCACTTTAAGTTTTGTTTTATCTCTAGATGTTTTAAAGTTTAATATTAAAATCATGCACCTTTGAAAACTTATAGTGATCATTTGTGGCATTTTATGACACCATTTAACCCAAAACTTACCTTTTATTCAACCCAAATATTCCTAAGCCGAGAATGGATAGTTTTCCATGTTTCTCACAAAACTAGATATTGCTATATTAGCTTCCACCACTTAAACAAAGTATAATATTAAACTAAAGTTAGGGAGACATTTAAAAATAATGTATGTACTATTTGTATATATACTTAGATCAAAATGAAGTTCATAAATCAAATTAGCCAATTTCTACCTAGGAAAATGTTACAAATTCTGGGAATAAACTTTATTTCCTATCACTCTTACAGTAATATCTTCAGCCATTATATTTGGAACCTGTGAATTCCTATATTATTCATGTTAAAATGTTTAAGGCTGGTGATGTACATATATCGATGCATGAGTAAATCTCACATAAGATTTAATAATTTTCTTATTTGATTCATAAACAGCAAAGTGAATGCAATTAACAATATACGATCCTTACCTGGTTAAAAAGCATTTCTCATGTAACTTAATAAAACTACCTTCATTGATTGAGCAAGTAGTACATTCCAGTGAAGTATATTTGTAACTGAGTTGAATCTTTGCCACAACATTTTTACTATGTTATTTTTTATTGGGGAGGGATGTGGGGATTAAATAAGTTAGTTAACATGCATAATATTATCCAGTTTTTTCCTAAAGCTCATCTTTGAATAATATGCTTTTAGCACCATGATAAAGTGACTATTTATATAGTTGGCCGAAATATACCAGTATGCTAAATTGGTAAGCTGATTTTCTATCTCACTACAAAGCCAAAGACTTAGAATACACAGGGCTGTTATGCTGTTTTCCTCTCAGCTCTCAGTCACACACACACACACACACACACACACACACACACACAATCTTATGTCCTCTCCTCCTATTTATGCCCTCATTCATCCATGGCACCTAAACTGGACTCCATGTCATTCTCCAAACTCTAAGCTCATCTTTGTCACATAGTTTACTTTTTTTTTTTTGAGCATTAAATGCTCTTACATAGATGTCTTCATGATAATTTGACCTATTAAATGTATGAATGAAGCTTTATTTTATCAGTGACTAACTGTTAATAGCTCCCCACATGCTCATGCTCACCTTTCCCTATCATGCCTATCTGCCATATTTCGCTTTGTATCATTTTTTATCCCTTGATCCAGTCTTTTTTTTTTTTCTTCTTTTATATGACCTCTCTCTAGATTTTAGGCTTGATATGGGTAAGGATTTTTGTCTGTTTGATCTAACAATATACCTCTCACATACAGATCAATGTTTGGCTCAGAATAGGTACTTAATAATATTTGTGGAATGAATTGAAGAATAAACAAATAATGTGTAACAATAGAATGCTTCAAGTCCATAATAAATTTGACTGAAACAATCATTATCTGCACAGAACTGATTATAGTTAAGAGCTGCATAATTAACCAAAAATCATGTCTTTGAAAGTTAGAGGCTTAAATTTAAATTCATCCCTGTTCTATCTCTTATTTACATGTGACCATGGAGGGCTACTTAGTATGTTATTCAAGCCTATATCTCAAAGGTAAAAATGCTAAAAATTCTTCACAGCCTTATGTGGAGGGTTGAATAAAAAGACATGACCAGTCAATGACATTTCCCTCATTCTCCCTGTAGCTGTATTGTAGATACACATACATTAAAGTTAATATGAAATTAATCCTCCAAACCCAATATATTTAAGAATGAAAGGGGCCCCAAGCAAACTAGAATATGATTTACCTACCTATTAGGCACACATAAATTCAGATATCAAAAGAAATTAAAAGTATACCAAGTGTGCTGGACACCATGGATAGGCACTTAGCATAATTTAAATTCTTTCTAGAGGCTGGAAAGCTAAAAACAATTCCCGATACTCCCTTTCACAAGTTTCTGAGTTTGCATTACATTTTGCCAGTTAAATGCAGAGTGTGAAAGCTGGAAGGCAGAAAGTATAGGAGAGACCGTTCCTCCTCTGCTTTGGCTGTTACTACAGAGAAGCACAGTGAAGAGTTTCTCAGAAACAGATACCTGTGTCTACTCCTCCCTAACTGTGTGGCTTCCAGGTCCCTGAATCCCTCCCCCCAAACCTCTCCCCCCCCCCCCCCCCGCCCCCTCGCAGTGATACTTCATTATAGTCATACAGAGAGAGCAGCTCCCTGACAAGCTAGTTCTGCAGGAAGTGGTTCTGGGTGTTAGGCCTAGAAGCCCTTTATGTGATTGGTAGGCATTTAAGTTCTCACATAAAATCTCTTCCTGCTAGTAGTTGCCTGGGCAGCTTTCTGTTTCCTGCAACTGAAGGCTAATGAACATACTACAGGGCCTCCCGATTCCCAGAGCTGCTTCCCCACTTAATGCTAACATACTCTTTCTGTAAGTGGTCCTGATCTGCTTGAATAGGACAATAATGACTGTTGAAACGTGTCTTCACTTCAGTCATGGATCCAAAAGAACTATCACTGCAATCGGTTGCTCCTCAGGTTACTTCAAATACGTCTGCTGTGAGTAAATATTTTGGGGAAAAATAAGATTGCCTGCTGAATTACATGGAAAAGCCACACAAGGTCACTAACATTCTTATCCAATCTTAAAGAGTTTTTCTGATTCAGAGGCAGAGCAGCATCGAACAGACTGTCAAACTACAGCGGGAAGGCTGGGGAGAGTTGGGGGTGGGAGGGGGAGGTAAGAGATCAACCGAAGGACTTGTATGCATGTATATAAGCATAACCAATGGACAAAGGACACTGGGGGGTAGGGGAGACCGGGGGAATGTCAAGGGGCGGGGGGAAAGGAGACATATGTAATACTCTTTGTAATACTTTAAGCAATAAAACAAAATTAAAAAAAGAAAATACACAGCTACAAATTAAATCAAGTGGTTAATAAGTAATGTGGATGTGCTGTGCTACATAAAACTATGATCACCTTCTAAGATTAGCATTACATATCCACAGGAACAATCTTTAATTAGTAGTTAAATAAAGCTGAGATCTGCTGTCCTCCACACTTATTAACAGGAAAAGATACATTCACTGTCCTAATAAATTTTCTGGGATACTACTGAAGGGGTTCAGAGAAGAATCCCCAAAATGCACAACTTAGGCATGTGCATTATTTTAAGCTCAAGGAAATCAAGACTGAGCAGATGCAAGAGAAACTAGTACCTCTCCCTTAACTTCCTCGAAAATTTTAGATAGTAGATAGAAGGCCTGGCCCAGTAAGAGAGCTATTACCCGAGATAAATTTCTATCTTAATGACCTATCTGTATGGCAGTACTAGCATCTGTTCTTATCATTTTGTGAATTACCCTGCTCTCCTTGGAAGCCCCAGGCTCCTATTTCATTCTAGTTCAGCATGGCATAGAAGCCCTAATTGCCTAACTGCCTTTGGGTCTCACATTTTTATGGGGCTCCTGTATATTCATAATTAAATATGTTTTATGTGGCTCCTGGATGTACAGAGTTAAATATGTTTTTCCTCTGTTAATCAGTCTTATGTCATTTTAATTATTAGATCAGCCAAATAACCTATAAGGTTATATTTTCTTACCCACAGTAGTTATGATAAGAAGTTTTGCTTATATCCTCAAATTTATAGTACATTAGTTAAGGTCTTCTCATAAGCCAATATATGTATTGAATTGTATTTATCCAAAAGATACCCAGGGGGCCTTACTATGAATCATGTTATGAGGTTAAAATAGACATACGAAGGTCATATACAATATTTTCATATTTTCATGTTTGAGATAAGTATTACATTTGCTGATAGAAAGATTGGAGTCTTCATGAAACTATATTTTGTGAATTTTATAACTCTGAATGTGAAATGAGGAGCTTTTTAATAATTCAATATTTCAGTAAGCTCTTTTAGCCTTAGGTAAAGCTGAGTCAATGAGAACTTGCTATGGCCTATGTTAAGACTCCAGAGTTAGGAGAACAAAGCTGTTTAGGGACAATGTGTTTGCTTCAAGACTGAGAGAAATCCAATTGTGCCTACACTATGATTACAAATATGTAAAATTCATGAATGTAAATAGACAACAGTTGGAAGAGAACAGAAATTTTACTGTATTTTATTTGATAGAAATGTAGGATTTAGAGTATTTTAATTTTGTTTTCAGGTTTCTAATTGGTAAAATGAACAGCAATAAAAAGTATAGTGAATTAACTTCTCTCTGGTGTTTTATCCCAGAAGGTAACTGCTGATATCTGTATATTTAATACGTAGAGAGAGCAACCACCTGATACTTGAACAGTCTGATCCTGTAAGTATCCTCCTGATACCTAAAGGGCTGATTCACTTATGCTTAACTTATGAATGGAGACATGAATCCCCAAGGACACTGGGGCTTATGTAGAGCACATGGTTTTCTGAGTGTACCTGGTTATAGCAGAACTAATGAATGTTACGCTACCACCAGAAAAGTCTTTTACATTAACCAAACAAATCTATTAAAAGGCTTAGCACTTTTCAAGCTTAGAACTTTTTTTGCAGTTAAAGATTATATAAATAATAACACACTACTTCTCTTGGCATGTAACCACAGATAAGAAAACGGCATAGACTAGGCAAGAATATAAAAGGAAAAAAAGGACATTAAATTTTTATTATATTGCCTCTGGCTTAAACAAATGATTTCAAAGATGCAATGACCTCTTTCATGTAGAAAATCAAATCAGAATATTTCCTCTCTGAGAAGTTTTCAGAAAGTTTGTGTTTTAAATAGCACTATGCCTTTAGGACTACATATTTTACAGAAAATACTAGGAAACTAGAGAACCAAGTAAAAGATCCCTGGAGACTTTAAATCTTTTAGATTTACTTTAAAATATTTTTTGAGGAAATGAGTTTCCCATAAAGGGACACTATGGCTATCAAAAAATCTACTGAAAAGAAAGCATATGAAATATTCAATGACTTTTCCTTCAATAACAAAAGTAATAAAGAAAACCATTGGCAACAGTAACCTATTTAAAATCAAAACTCCTTTCAAGCCGAGCTCTTTCTTTTTCCTGACTCTTCGTTTCAGTGGTGATATCTGTCATCAAATAACGGAACTCTATTTATCAGGGTCAATATATCTACTAATAAACACCGGCATCAGTTTCCAAGCTTTGCATTTTCAAGTTTAATATTGTACTTAAACAGTACTAAAAAGTTTAACTAATTCTTTATTTCACTCTGAAAGAAGTTTTAGCTTATTTAAGCAGTCTTTCTGTGAAAATATATACTGTACATAATATGAGTTCAATAGTCTCTCATGAATATGTAGTTCAAAAATCTCGAGAATGAAAATAAAATAAAATTTGCATACAACTGTTCGCTGCTCTCCAATATGGAAAAATATTTTTTAAATATATTATTATAGTCTTTAAAAAGTTGCAAAATTTCCTAGTCATATTCAGTCATCAGTATTCAGAAGTCATTTAAAATTATATGGCAGCTAAATTTTATATATTTTCTTTACTTTATAAGTGAAATAGCACTGCAACTTTAATGTGCATTATTTTGAGACTAGTGCCCTGGTGCACAGATTCAAGTACATTGAAAGGAAATTAATTAAAAGGTGGTGAGCAGGGTGGGACTGGGTGAGAGGGGATAGACACACCCTGGAGCCAACCTCCCGTGGACCCACCCCAGCCAGCCTCACATGGGATGGTGCCCTGGCTCGAAGGGTGTCTGTGGAGTAAGCAGGGTCCCTCTGGCAGGTGAAGTCTCTCATCCTGGCCTGCGAGGATTGAGCCAAAACCAGCTCTCCAACACCTGCCCAAGGGGTTGCAGATTGCAAGAGGGCAATTTTCAGGTGACTCACCCAGGAATCAGGCTCCCTCCTCTCTGGTTCCCGTGCCTCAACCAAGAACTGCATTGCCAAGTCACTGCAGCTCCGCAGCACCTATGTTGAGCATCTACCCACCTGGTGGTTAGTGCATGTCATAGCTACTGGTTGGAGCATCTGCCTCCTTGTGGTCATTGTGCATCATAGTTACCAGTTAGATGGTCAGACGGTCGCTTAGCTTTTTATATATAAGGACTAGAGGCCCTGTGCACAAAAATTTGTGCACTCGGGGATGGGGGGGTCCATAAGCCCAGCCTGTGCCCTCTCGCAGTCTGGGACCCCTCGGGGGATGACCACCTGCTGGCTTAGGCCCGCTCTCCGGGGAATTGGGCCTAAGCTAGCAATCAGACATCCCTCTGGCAGCCTGGGATATCTCGGGGAATGTCCACTTGCCAACGGGGAGCAGGACTAAGTTGCAGTTGGACATCCTTAGCACTGCTGAGGAGGTGGGAGAGGCTCCCACCACCACTGCTGTACTGGCCGCTGTCAGCCTGACTTATGGCTGAGCACACTGACTACCAGGAGCAGCTCCTGCATTCAGCGTCTGCCCCCTGGTGGTCAGTGTGTGTCATAGTGACCAGTTGTTCTGCTGTTAGGGTCAGTTTGCATATTACCCTTTTATTATATAGGATAGAGGCCTGGTGCAAGGATGGGGGCTGACTGGTTTGCCCTGAAGTGTGTCCTGGATCAGGGTGGGGGTTCCGATGGGATGCCTGGCCAGCCTGGGTGAGGGACTGAGGGCCATTTTCAGGCTGGCAAAGCCCGTCAGCAACAGAAGCTCCCAGCCTCTCTTTTTTTTATTTTCTTTTTTTTTTCTGGGATTTATTTACCTTCTATAATTGAAATGTTGTTGCTTTTGAGTGGAGCTGAGAGCTGGCGGCAGGCTGGCTTCCTCCATCACTGGAGCAAGTAAGCCTCCTGCTCGCTCCAGCTCTGTGGCTGCCAGCCGCCATCTTGGTTGGGTTAATTTGCATACAGTTGCTCTGATTGGCTGATGGGCGTGGCTTAAGGCATAGTGAGGGTACAGTCAATTTGCATGTTTGTCTTTTATTAGATTAAATATTTAAAGGATAAAAGTCAAGGATTTTCAGTAGATACCTGGGTACATGTCATAGATAGGAAATACAAAGACATATTTCTATATTGATATTCAGATTAGTTTTGTTTTATTTTTTCCATTTCTAATAAAATAGAATAGAAATCCTTGTAGCATGCTATTTCTATGTAATGACACTTCAATTTTTATTTTGGATCAAGTACCAGATGAGATTACTGGTTCAATGGGTATCTGTAATTTAATGTTTCAAATGCTGTTAGACAAATTCCTTCAAAGTTTGGAGTGATGTCAAGTTCCACTTGATGGAGGTTATGGTAGTTTACATCCTTGTCCATAGAAAATATGATCAAGCTTTCAGATTTCTGTCAAGTGTACTTTTTAAAAAAAAGATCTCATTGTTTCAATCATCTTGTCCTTGATGACTAGTGAAGTGGAACTTATTTTCATTAGAACATTATTTGCATTTTCTCTTCTTGAACTTCTTGATTATATTCCTTGCTCATTTTTTTGTGTGTCTGTTTTTTTTTTAATTTCATTAATGTGTAATTTTTGGTATAAAGTAAAAATACTCCTTATGAATCAAATGTTAGAAATAGTAAGTAGAAGCATATGCATTTTTAATTTGTGCCCATTTGGATATTGTAAATTTCAATTAGGTATATTTCACTCAAATATTTTATTTCAGACTTCCATTTGTCATTTGATTTTGCTTATGGTTTATTTATTATTTTTAATTTTATTTTTCAATTGCAGTTGACACAGTTTTTTTTACCAAATAAAAAATGTAATTTCATGTAGTCTGTACTATACATATTTTCTTATACTTTGTTTTAATATTATTATAGCTTTTAGCTTCTTATCTACATCATAAAAGTCCTGTGGTCGTGACGCCATGATGCATCACCACCAACTACCAGACTCACCAGGAGGTGAATTGATGGGTCCCGCAGCGGCGATGGCAGGCGGGACTTCTGGGTCCCATAGAGGCTGCGGCAGGTGGGAATTCTGGAGAGTTTCAGGGCACCAGCAGCATCTAAGGAGCATTGTGGGCTGCTAGCAGCGTCTTCAGAGCGTGCGATGATTTAATAGTGCACTGGACCTCTAGTCTCTATATATATAAAAAGCCAAGTGACTGATCATCTGTCCGTCCAACCATCCAACCAGCTGACCAGCCAGTACGTGATGCACACTGGCAATTTAAAAATAAATGTTGACTTGCACAAACGTGATACATATAAAGCTCTTGGAATGGATATTATTGAAATCCCCTGTGAAATGATTTGTAATGGATCTGGTAATGAAGCTACCTTTGGAAATGGTATATCTATAGATAATATTAAAAATATATATAAATGTGCGATTCTTTGTCCTAAAAATGAGCATGTTCATAAATTCAATGAAGAAATTTTGGATAAACTTGATGGAGATTTTCACACTTATTTGAGTGATGATTCAATCGATTTAACAGATGATGCCAAAAAGGAAAACTTTCCCATCGGATTTCTTAATAGTATTATTCCTTTGGGAATGCCGTGTCATAAATTAAAATTGAAAGTGGGTGCAATCATCATGCTACTGAGAAATATTAGTAGTAAATTGGTTCTTTTTAATGGTACTAGATTTATTATCAAAAGATTGTGACCTAACATAACCGAAGCTGAAGTATTAACAGGTTCTGCAGAAGGAGAGGTTGTTCTGATTCCAAGAATTGATTTGTCCCCATCTGACACAGGCCTCCCATTTAAATTAATTCGAAGACAGTTTCCCGTGATGACAGCATTTGTGATGACTATTAATAAATCACAAGGACAAACTCTAGACAGAGTAGGAATATTCCTACCTGAACCCTTTTTCATACATGTCAGTTATATGTTGCTTTCTCTCAAGTTCGAAGAGCATGTGATGTTAAAGTTAAAGTTGTAAATACTTCATCACATGGGAAATTAGTCAAGCACTCTGAAAGTGTTTTTACTCTTAATGTGGTATACAGGGAGATATTAGAATAAGTTTAATCAATTTATCAGTCATTGTTTTTATCAATGTTGTTTAATATCATGTGTTGTTTTTATATCATGTCTTTGTTGTTGTTATTGTTTATTTATTAATCAATTTATATGTTATTTTCATGTACATTTTACTAATTTTCTTTCATCTCTGACACTCCTATTATAGAGAAAGGGCAAATAACAATATTAAAATATTTCTCCTAATTAATTTCCTTTCAATGTACATGAATCTGTGCACTGGGCCACTAGTATAGTATAAAATGGGATTTTATTTTTCCTTTCAAAGAGATAGCTATTTTTAGTTTTTCAAAAGTAATACATTATTGTTTCAATTTATCTGTAGAACTGAAAAATGATTCTAACCCAAAATTTTCCCATGCTTCTAGAGTTAATTTAACATTGGAAATTATTTCAATGTATGCAATACATAAAACTATTTATTTTACTTTTCTTATTATTATGGCTTGTATATAATGTAAAATGCAAAATAATCACTGATTAAATTTAAATTACATTAAACAATAATATTAATACAAAGCACATTAATAAAATACGACAATTGATGTTTTGACCTAGGGCTAAAGTGCCATTTACAGTGACAAGATGGTATTGAGAGATATGGTTCCTTTCCCTTTGGGACCAAACTTCTCATACTTCAGTGGACCATGTGATGACAATATTCTCAAGCCTCTCTGATTTAAGAAACCTTAACTCAATCTACAGCATATTGTGATATCACTGTCACTTGCCCTGAAGGTATCATGAAGACTATCTCTGTAATTTTTTAAATAGTTGGCATGTTTCAAAATAATGCTTACTTGGAAGTAACATGTTTCTAAACACAAATGAGAGTCTGGGCCCTAAAATCAGATGGTCATTTAATTATTTATTTATTTATTCATGTATTTATTAATATGTTTATTGATTTTTAGAGAGAGAGTAAGGGAGACGGGGAGAGAAAGAGAAACATTGATGTGAGAGTAAAACATCGATAAGCTGCCTCCTGCTTACACCCTACTGGAGATTGAGCCTGAAACAGAGGCACGTGCCCTGACCAGGAATTGATTCTGCAACCTTTTGGTGCACTGGACAATACCCAACCAACTGAGCCACACTGGCCAGAGTGGTCATTCAATAATTTAGAATATTGTTCTGTATTTTATAATGTATCCTATATAATAACAGGCTAATATGCAAATAGACCGAATGGCAGAACAACCAAACAACTGTTCGCTATGACATGCACTGAACACCAGGGGGCATGTGTGGAACATGTTGGGCATTGGCCGCAGCGGGATGGTAGAGCAGGTGAGCGGGGACACCGATCACTGTCATTGGGGCGAACCTCTGGTGGTTACTGAAAATTCTTTGCTCCTGCACACTGCAATCCCACCTGTCACTCAAACCTGAGGCCAGCGCCAGCCCCAAGAGTTCCACGCCCTCAGCAGGTGCAAGCAGGTCCAGTACCATCAACACGTGGGCAGCAGCAGTGGGAGTAGGGCTGCGGGCAGACAGGGGACCAGGGGCTGTGGTGGGAGGGGCCAGGCGGGGGGCCCAGAGGATGGGCTGAGACCCACCCTTGTGCTCACTGCAGCCTCACAGCCCACAGTTTCTTTCAAGGTGCATGAATTTGTGCATTGTGCCCCTAGGATTAAAATAAAAAATGCAAAGTGTGAAAAGTATTGTCAAGAAACATGGGAATAAACCCACGGAACATTTTGTAGAATATTGCTCTATGGGCTTCTCTCCTTCTCTTTAATGAAGGTCTACAGTGTAGCTGTGTGAATAAAAACCAGAGCAAAAACAGAGGGCATACACTTGACACCAACAATATGCAGACACTCCACTAGGTGCTCTCTAGCCATAATCCTCTCACAAACCCTATGGAAGCACATTAATCATGACCACTTACCTAAGATGAAACTGAAGCTCAGAGAAATTTAAGAATTCCCTGGAACCACACGATTATTAGACAAGAGACTTAGGTTTGATACTTAAATTGCATCTTTTCAAAACCCCTGTCTTTCTGCTTCCACCCCTAGAGCAATAACTTTCCACTGCGCCTCTGCTATTTAACTGGTTCCTGCTCACTACATATGGCTTCATTTCACTGCTCTCATATTTGCTGAAAAATGTTAGAAGAGGCAAACAACTTATTGAAGAAATGAGCCTATGGCAGTCAATTTCATTCCAAAGCTCTTTCAAAACCTTGCCAACATTTTAGCTGAGGTGTGTGTGTGTGTGTGTGTGTGTGTGTGTGTGTGTCCCCATATGGATATGGTACCATCTTTGTGAAAAAAATTTAAAAACATACTTTATCATAATTAACAGCGATCTGATTATGCAGATGGCCTAAAGCTACACAGGCATACAAGAAAATGACATAAATGAAGACACACAGAAAAATTGGGGAGATCAGACTAGCATGTTTAATGCCCTGAATTTTTGCCTAAATTGGATTCAGTGATAGTTTCAGCAAAACTCCCTCCTGCTTTACACCTGAAAGCAGATGGAGGCAGATTGCATCACACGTTCAGTCCTTTCAAATTACAATAGTTTATGATGCTCATCTGCATTTTAATCAGATCCAAAGGATTTATTCTGAAAATGCATCAAGACAGCCTATTTTCAGCACCTGGAAATTCATCAGAGAGTTGATAGCCAATCCAGTAAAATATGTTGCACGTTTTTCCTTTGTATCCCTTTCTCCTGAGTATATAATATTATATAGACAGCGGTTCTGGTAGTTTTACAAAGCACAGCCCATAATTATTTCAAATAGGGACAGAGAGGTGATTTAATTCCTCCAAATCATTTTTATTAATAGTTAACTCCTGTTTCATAAGTTTAACAAAATAATTTAAAGTATGCTATATTCTAAAAACAAAGAATATAATTAGTAGTTTGAAGCTTATGCCTACTACAACCTTTGTTAGATCAAATGAGAATTGATCAGCATGAACCCAGCCCCTGGAAGATAAATGAGGCATCTGAATAGTATTTTTTGTGGCCAAATGGCATTTTGTAGGAGTATTTTTGTGGCATAGTATTTGGTGTCACTTCTACCATCCAGTCTTTTCATTTTACTTTTCAGGGAATGCTACCTAGTTATTCACTTTTCTCAATTTTCTTGGTAATCCAAATTATTTACTTCACTTTCTTAAGTGGAAAATGAATATATTACAATTTTACCTTTTTAGGTGTTTACCACTTTATTGTTAAAAATAACAAAGAGAAAATGTCATCAACAAATCAGTAGTACCTTACTTCTGGACTAAATCAAACAGTCTTTCAATATATAAATTCACTTATTTTTAAAAATAAATTATTGCTATCTTTTTTATAACAGTATGGAAAAACATAGTAGGAATCCAGCTGTATGGAGAACGAAGCATATGTTAGGGAAAGCAAATTAATACAAAAATAACTTTGTAGTATAGGTTTAACATTTATTTTACCAGTAATGGTGATGGGAGAAAATCTCAAATCAACTATAGGCCCCACCCTTAGAAAAAGTAGAACATAGGGAATTCCAGTAGCACAATAGAAAGAGATGTGATAGAACATAATCCACATGCTTTCATTAGGGGACTTCAATTTTTTTTTTCAGCTTACTCCCTATGTTATTTTGAACATGTCATTTAGACTCATTGAGACTCAGTATTATTAGCTGAGCAATGAAGATTATATTTACCTCTCAACATAGCTGTGAGTATATATATATATATATATATATATATATAAGCTTTGCAAACTGTTCACTTAGATAAAAATGCTATTACATCATTTTGCCTTCCTTTGGAAGGGAGCATCACTAGCAACACAGTCTAAGGTCTCTTGTAGATTATTTTTCAGAATCTAGTTCCTACATATTCCTAGTGAGATTTGTCAGTGAAAGGCACGTGTCCCAGTTTGGAAGGTAGAGAAGGAGATGCTCTTATATCTGCAGTCAGAAGTATTTAAGTGTGAGCAGAAGTGAAATTCACAGGCTCTTGGGAACCACTAGCCTTGAATCTTCAGACTGTCTTTGCTCTTAACTCCCTGAAATTTCACTGATGTCTCACAATTTTCACCCCCACCAAGTTCTTCCAAAGATTGTATATTGTGTGTTCTTTTCTAATGTTAAATACTTTCCACCTTAAATATGTTGAATAGCTTCTCTTCTCTTGGCCAAGCCATGAATGACATATCAACATTTACTTTTCTGTGTATATCACATGTTGGTGACTAAGGAAATGCATAGCAATAATTTGTGAATGCAAAGTAATCACTAATATCAAAATTATTTTAATTATATAATAATGTAATTAAGTAACTTTTGACACTCTATAAAATTTCCACTGTGAAGTTAACTTCTTCCTTATCTTTTTTAAATTTGCAATATCTATTCTTGTGTGTGTGTGTATGTGTGTGGTTACCTTAACTTTTTAGGAATTTTTTTTTTCATTTCATTGAAGTTGTCTAATTTATTGGCATATAGTTTTCTATAGTATTTTTTTTATTGATTTTGGAGAGAGGAAAGGAGGGAGGAAAAAGTGAGAGAGAAATTGAACCCAGTACTGTTTTGTGTACCGGATGACCCTGTAACTCACTGAGCTGCACTGACCAGGGCTATGATATTCTTTATAATCCTCCTTTTCAGCAAATTCAGTCATGTTACCCTTTTATTTCTGATTCTAGAGATTTAAGTATCTCCCTTGGTTTCTTGGTCAACCTAGCTACAGGTTTGTCAATTCCCCTTCCTTGCACCCCCTCCAAAGAGCCAGCTTTTGGTTTCACTAATTTTTCTGTGTTTTTTTATTTTTATTTCAAAAGATGCACTCTAGTCTTTATTCTTTCCTTTTTTTTCTACTAGCTTTAGATTTAATCTGCTATTTTTTTCTAGTGTCATAGATTAAAGTTTAGATTTCTGACATGATATCTCCCTCGTTTGTAGTATAGACATGTGCAGCTATAAATTTCTCTCTAAATACTGCTTTAGCGTTAGCTGCATCCCATAAGTTATGATGTGCTATACTTACAAGTTTTGCAAATTTATTTCTAATAAGTCAAACCTCAGTTCTCAAACATCTCTCATCTCAAACAATTTGGTTCTGGACGAATTCATTTATGGAAAAATGTATCTGTTATTGAACAAGACTTTGGTTCTCTACATTAGCATGACAAAAAGTGTACCTCAGGCCACAAACAAAGGAAAGAATTCCAGGCAGCTTACCACTGAACCTCCTGTTGTTAATATCTAGGGATATTGTGCTGTGAATATTTTTGTTTTTTGCTTCTATTGCTGGCAAAATGAACAATTAGCACAATTTTAAAACATAAAGAGGCCATCAAAAGTGCTAATGTAGCTAAGGATGTGAAAGAAACAATGATCATAGGCAATTGAAGAGGTAGAAAAGGTGTTGATTTAGATAAAGAAAAAGCAGTTAGCCAGTTGACAGCATTCCTAAGGCAGTGATACCTAAAAAAGTGAAGATGATGCATACTGAGTTCCTGAAAGACACCCCTGGAAGAGATGTTGAAAGTGATTTGTTCAAGGCTTGTAGGAGGTGGTTCAATAAAATTAAGAAAGGAAGCGTTTGTTTATAGGTTAAACAGTACATTAAATATATACTGTATATAAGAAAGGTTAAACAGAATAATTTGGGGGTCTGGAACAAATTAATTCAATTTACATTATTGCTAATGGGAAAAATGATTTGGTTTTTTAACTAATCGCTTCTTGAACAATCTTCTGGAATGAATTAAGTTCGAGAACTGAGGTTCCATTTTAATTGATATTTAATTTCATTCCAATGTTGTCAGACAACAGACTTTTTATAATTTGTTTTTAAGTAGAATTGAGGTGTGCTTTTTTGACCTAGGATATGGTCTCTTTCATTGAATGTTCCATGTGCTCTTGGAAAGAATGTATATTCTGCTCTTATTTGATGGAGTGTTTTAGGTCTACTGGGTAAAAATTTGAATTCTATGTTCTACTTCCTGTTTATCTCCCTGGGACAAAATCTCTAAACCAGCCGTGGGCAAACTATGGCCAGTGGGCTGGATCCGGCCCATTTGAAATGAATAAAACTAAAAAAAAAAAAAAGACCATACCCTTTTATGTAATGATGTTTACTTTGAATTTATATTAGTTCACACAAACACTCCATCCATGCTTTTGTTCCGGCCCTCCGGTCCAGTTTAAGAACCCATTGTGGCCCTTGAGTCAAAAAGTTTGCCCACCCCTGCGCCTAAACCATACCTCTGATGTTGAGAGCAGTGGAGGTTGGGAAATGGTCTACTTCTCTCTGAGTGACACTTTTACTTTAGGATCCGAGATCTTGGTACATAGAGAGGCAATAGCTACAGGTCTCCTTGGTTTGCATCTCTCGTCATGAAACCTCCACCACAAAAGCTGGAGCAAGGATGACTGGAGCTCAGTTTACTCAGAAGTGCCACATTCAAGGTAGAGCTATATTCCCATGAGAATGAACTGGTCAGAAATGGGGAGCCCCCACTTCGTAGCTGTACTCACCCAGAATTTATTCTCACAGTAGGTAACCAAGAGAAACATGAGAAATTATTATGTCCTGTTTTTATGGGAGGAAACCGAACTTTAAGATGGTGGGAGAGGTATTTTTAGTTGTAACAGACTGGAGTAAAGTTTATATTATCATTAACTTAGAAGAAATAGGGTGACACAGGCCTTGGTTAAAATACCACATAATCATAGTTCTCACCTAATTTTAGATTCCCTTATTAATGGTTCTTCATTTGCTATAATCTCCAAGAGCCACTTTTACAGAAAATAATAGAAAGACTGAAATTATAGAAAAAATTCTGGATACAGAGAATACAACTTTAGAAATGAAAAAAAAATACAGTATAGAGAATTAACAATAATCTTAAATAAGCAGTAGAGAGAATAAGTGGACTTGTGAAAAGAACATTTAAAATTATCCACTCAAAGAAAAGGAGAGTAAAAAGAACAAAAAATAAAAAGAAGAAAGAGAGAGAGAGAGAGAGAGAGTGAGAGAGAGAGAGAGAGAAAAGAGCTTAAGTGAATTACAGGACACCTTCACAAGAAACAATGGAAGTCCAGAAGTAGAAAACAGTTAAAATGGTAGAAAAATTATTTAAATATATAATAGCTTGAATACTCCTCAAAGCTGAGGGAGTAATGGATGTCCAAGTTCATGAAAACATAGGACTCTACACAAATTTGACCAAAGAAGGACTTCACTAAGATGCCTAAAACTGTTGAAAATCAGACCAATTTTATTTTTTTGTAATTCATTAAGAGAAAAAAAAAATCATTCTATATAATGAAATACTGCAAAGCTATCAGATTACTCTGTCAAAACCTTGCAGGCCTGGAGAAAGTAGGATAATATATTCAAACTGCTAAAAGAAAAAAAATGCCAACCAAGAAATCTTTACCTTGCAAAAATGTCTTATAAAAATGAAAAAGAAACTTTCTTAGACAAACAAAGGTGAAAGAATATACTACCACTAGATCTTTCTTTTAAAACATGCTACCAGGAGTTATTCAAGCTGAAATTAAATGATGTTAATTAGTAGCATGAAAACATCTAAAGGTATAAAACACACTGGCAAAGGTACATATACAGTCAAATTCAGAATATTCTAATACTGTAATGGTATGGTAGTATGTAAAGCACTTGACTCTAGCATAAACATTGAAAGACAAAAGTAATAAAAATAACTACAGATATAATCATTTCTTAAAGGATATGCAATAAAAAGATATAAATAATGACATAAAAAATACAAAAAGGGTGTGTAACAGGGTGAAGTTTTGTGGGTGGTTAAAGTTAAATTTTATCAGCTTAAATTATAATTATAAAATATTACATCTAATCCTCATGGTAATGAAAATTTAAAAAAAAACTATAGTAGATACACAAAAGATAAAGAGAAAGGAATCAAAGTATCCTATATAATAAAAGAGAAACATGCAAATTACCATCCCTCCACTATGCTCAAGGCACTCCCACAAGCCACACCCACCAGCCAATCAGGAGCGAATATATTAACCCAACCAAGATGGCAGCGGCCAAAGAGCTGGAGTGAACAGGAGGTTTGGGTTGTCCCTGGTGATGGAGGAAGCCAAGCTCCTGCCTGCCCTGGCTGGCCCTCGGCTCTGCTCAAGGCTACAAAATTTCAATTCTAGAAGTTAAACAAACCCCAGATACCTGCTTCCAGCCGGACCTGGGCTCTGCTCAAGGCTACAAAGTTTCAATGATAGAAGATAAATAAATCTCAGAAAAAAAGAAAACAAAGAAAAAAAGGAGAGGCTGGGAGCTTGGGTCACTGGGGGGCATAACCAGCCTGAAAATGGTCATCAGACCCTCACCCAGGCTGGCCAGGCACCCTGCAGGACTCCCCCACCCTGAAGGGGCTGTGGGCAGCCTGAAAACAGCCATCAGACCCTCACCCAGGATGGCCAGGCACCCCAGTAGGGACCCCAACTATAAAGGGGCTGTGGCCAGCCTGAAAACAGCCCTCAGCCCCTCACCCAGGCTGGGCACACTCCCATGGGGTGAGGGTCTCCACTGGGGAGCTTGACCAGTCTGCAAACAGCCATCAGCCCCTCACGCAGGCTGGCCAGGTCCCAAGTGGGGACTCCCACTTTGAAAGGGTATGGCAAGCCTGAAAACAGCCCTCAGTCCCTCTCCCAGGCTGGCTAGGCACCCCAGCAGGACCCCCACCCTGATCCGGGACACACTTCAGGGCAAACCAGCTGGCCCTCACCCGTGCACCAGGCCTCTATCCTATATAATGAAAGGGTAATATACAAATTGAACCTAACAGAAGAACAACTGGAAATGACTGGTCACTATGACACACACTGACCACCAGGGGGCAGACGCTCAATGCAGGAGCTGCCTTCTGGTGGTCAGTACGCTCCCACATGGGGAGCTCTGCTCAGCCACAAGCCAGGCTGACGGCTACCGGTACAGCGGTGTTGGTGGGAGCTCCTCCCACCTCCTCAGCAGCGCTAAGGATGTCCAACTGCAACTAAGGCCTGCTCCCCGCTGCAAGTGGACATCCCCCGAGGGCTCCCAGGCTGCCAGAGGGATGTCTGACTGCCAGCTTAGGCCCAATCCCCCAGGGAGCAGGCCTAAGGCAGCAGGTGGACATCCCCCAAGGGGCCGCAGTCTGCGAGAGGGCACAGGCTGGGCTGAGGGACCACACCCCTGCCAAGTGCACAAATTTTTGTGCACTGGGCTTCTAGTACAATTATAATAAATCAAGAAATAAAAAGGGAAACCAGCAGGAGAAAGAAAAAGAATAACTAAAACAACCAGAAAACATTAGTAAGATGGCAATAACTCCTTACCTATACATAATAGGTTGCCTCTAGGTGTACAGGCCTATGCACACTGGCCAGGGTTTCTATAGGTACTTTAATAGTGATTAAAGTGTATAATTTATATATAATTTGGGGGAAATAAAAACATTTAATACCTTTTCCATATATGTACTATGTGTTCACATTAAATATATAATTACACTTCTTCTAATGTTCAAAACAAGGTATAAATACAAAGTGTATTTTTAATGAATTAGCCATAAATTGTTATTCTTTATAAGGCTATCAAAAATGATTGCTAATTGTTGCTCTTTGTCAAATAGTGGGTCTTTACATTGTTATAGTGCTTTAAAGTTTACACATGTAGCCTTTAAGACTTAAAAAAAAAAAAAAGCTATTCTGTGTAATGTTAAGGTAAAAAAAAATGCCAAAAACTCCTTGGTATCATAAAGCCTAAACAGGTTGCATTGTAATTAATTACATGTATGTTGCTATTATTATCATGCAAACTTACCAAAATTACTAGAAGTACCTAATGGAAAGAAAACATCAAAATAAAAAGAAATAACTAAAACTAGCAAAGGGTAAGTGTTATCTCTCCATTTCCATCCATGTATCTATTTTTGAAATCCATTTCTCACATATAACTTAGAAACTTGTGTAAAACCCATAGATCCTGTGAACCCATTTCCTCACCTGTAACATACAAATCATAAAGTATACATTTCTCAAAATGTTTGATTAAATTAAGAGAGGTAAGATATGCAAATTTATTCACATAGTGCCTGGCACATTAGGAGTACTCAAAAATGCCAACTATTATATTTTCATTTTGCTACCTGTGAACATTATAATTTAAATTCTAGCCTTAAATGGAAACATGACACATTTGCAGAAATAAATACCTGTCTACAAGTATATAATAAACCAATCCAAATTAAATCAAAGTTTTGAAACATTTTAAATTGTTATGGATGTTGTACTTAATCTGAGTTGGCCAGAAAACAAATTAGAAATGCTAAATGGAAAATAAATATGATTGCTAGTCATTACTATTTGTCAAATAGTAGGCCCTTACATTGTTAGAGTGCTGTAAAGTTTACAGATTAGTGTCATGTATCTCAGCTCAAGGCAGAGTTGATGGCATGGATATTTTTTCCTTTTAAATCTAAGGAAATTGGGGCAAAGGAAAGATAAATCATTTTTAAGTTCACAGAGATAGAAAGTGGTTATTTCCATTATAGAACATTATTAAACAGTCTTATAAAATAGAATTAAAAATATCAGGAGGTAATTTTGAAGAGAAATAAAGAAAAATGTATAGTTTCATATACTGTCTATTAAATATATTTACTCATTCAAAATATTTTTCAAACCCTAGACACTATTCTATGGACTTAGCTCCCTCCGCCTTTGTGAATAATGCAGACAGGGTTTATTTTCTCTCTGAGCTTAGTGTAGGTGCAGGAGATTGAACATAAAGCAAGAAAATAAATTGATCCCACCTGTGATAATTGCAATGAAAGCAGCAAACAGGTGCCAGGAAAATTAAAATAAAATGCAGTTGAGGTGGGTGGAACTTAATCTAAGTAGGAGGTTCAGGAAATGCTACCTGTAAGCTAAGGTATGAGGAAGCCAGATACAGACATGCAGTGAGGACATTTCAGACCAAGACACACAGCTATGACAAGTGCTCTGTGGTGGGATGCACACAGGCCACTTTTGAAAAACGGAAAGCCTGTTTGCATGGCCAGAACACTATGTGTGAGGATCAAGGGCCCAGGTGGAGCCTGAGTGAGTAGGTAGGAGGTGTCGCAGATAGATCAAGTAAAAAGTTCAGATTTCGTTTTCAGTTTGATGGAGCTCAGTTAAAGGCTTTAAAAAGGGCAAAGGCATGATCTCATTTACATTATGAAAGATTATTTTGAGGAGAACCTATCTGAGTTGTGAAAGAATGTCAGCAGAGAAATCAATTTGGAGGTTTTTGTAGCTATTGGGTGTCAGATTCTTATCTGGCCCAGATTGGGGATGGGATTGGTCAGGTACAGTGAAGAGCAAGAGGTAAAAAAAAAAAAAAAAAAAAAAAGAACTTTTAGAAGGAAAAATTGACACTTTAAATTGATGTATGGAATGAAGAAGAGAGAGTAAATAAATGATGACTACCATTTTTTTTAATTTGAGAATAATGTTATATATTGATTAAGACAAAAGGAAAAGAACAGATTCATGGCATGAATAGTACTTAAATTGAGATAGCAAAGGCAGTGTATAATTTATCATCCAAACAGTCACACTTTTGAGAGTGATAAGAGAATTCTAGTAATTATTGCAGGACAATTAGAATAAAATAGGGTTGTCAGCCTAGGCATAAGTAATATAGATAAGTAAAATAAAGAATAGCAACTAATATTTATGATGTGCTACATGCCAAGTTCATACTTTTTAAATTTAAATAGTCCCTAAGATATTTCTCCTCAAACCTCATCGTAATTATAGACATTTTGCAGATGAGAATACTGAGGGAGAACATGAAGTAATCTGTACAGGTCACAAAATGAGTAAGGTCTGGCACTGGGCTGTTTATCTCCAGCAGCCCACCTCTGGAGCCACACTCTTAACCAGTAACTATTATGATCTCTCACAGGAAGCATTTTCATCATAAAGTAGTGTCTCTTGTTCAAGAATGAAAATTGGCATCTTAAAGTGATAGAGCACACACACACACACACACACACACAAGAAATATGGTCTGAACATTTTGAGATGTGCTTCCAAGCACTGGATATTATATACAAGTACATACTACCATCTTTACATCCTTGGCTTACATTTAGGGATAGATACCTAGTTTGGAGAAACCATAAGTCAGACATGAGAAAATCATTCATATGTCAGTAAATATTTTGTTTTTAAACATCTTTAAGGACCTTTCAGCTCCACAATTTTTTTGAATTCTGTTGGAATTATTTATATCTTTTGAACCTCTAAATACAGGTCTCCCTTACAAATTTCCTACTTATTTTTGCAGGCAGCAAAATGAGATTTCAGTTCCCAAACACCCCTTTTAAGTTCTAAATCAAAAGCAATGTTTCGTTCGTATTAGTTTACCACTTGTACTGAGATGATTTAATTAAGACTGCTGTAGTCATAAGCAACAGAGACTGACTCTACCTAACGGAAAGAGAAAGTGACTTTATAGGAAAGATAGCTTGGCTATTCACGGACTCTCAGGCCCAGCTAAGCAAGTACCTTCCAGCTGGAAGGCAGGAGATGATGACAGCTGAAGGGGCTACAGGAGCTGGCATTCGGTGACTGTCTCTCTTCAGTGCTGCCTTCGCCAAAGCTCAGCCCTGATGATGTCCATTTTTAGATCTGTTTGTTCTAGGTGTAATATTCTGAGGAGAAATAAACTGAAGGTCCATCTTTGGTCTACCACGGGATCAATGAGCTAGGGCTGGAGATACAAGACGCCAAAGGGGGCCTAGGACTTTAAATTAGGCTCCTTTCCAAGGAATAGGGGATTTCTATACATAAGTTCAACTCTTTCGGCATCACCTTACATTTTGCCATACAGATGCTGTTCTCATGCACACACATTCGTAGACACACACATAAACCCCCACCATGTTAATCTTCTCTATTTAAAATGCAACACCCTAACACAATCCAATATTATTACATAGGCACTCTTCTTCCCCAAAGGAGATAACTAGAAAAACCAAACGCCCTCAAATTCTCTCTCAATATTCAAAATCTTTAAACATAAATGAAAATTTAAACCTTCTCTATATTGTACAGTAAAAAAGAGAATGCATTAAAAATATTCTTTATTCAAGATGGAATAAAATGGGGAAATTATTCCATTCAAGAACAACAAACAGTCAGTCCTTATATTACAGTGTCACAAGAGCCTAAGGAGCATATATTACTCCCCTTCTTTGCCTTCAGCTCTTATTCTAGCTGACTGGAGTAGAAGTAAGTATTTTTCCCTTGAGAATTCTTTTCTAAGACCACTAGTTAATATGTAGTCATAGTACAGGAAGTAAAGTTTATGAACTACTAAGAGTGATGATATTTGCCAACGCTACTTCAGATAAGGGTTTAATCTCCAAAATTTACAGAGAACTCATATAACTTAACAAAAGGAAGATAAACGATCCAATCAAAAAATGGGCAAAGGACCTAAATAGACACTTTTCAAAAGAGGACATACAAGGCTGAGAGACATATGGAAAACATGCTCAAAGTCACTAGTTATCCAAGAGATGCAAATCAAAACATCTCACACCTGTCAGAATGGCTATCATCAACAAATCAACAAACAACAAGGGCTGGCAAGGATGTGGAAAAAAAGGAACCCTTATGTGTTGCTGGTGGGAATGCAGACTGGTACAGCCACTGTGCAGAACAGTATGGAGTTTCCTCAAAAAGTTAAAAACGGAACTCCCATTTGACCCAGTAATCCCACTTCTAGGAATATATCCCAAGAAATCAGAAACACCAGTCAGAAAGGATGCATGCAACCCTATGTTCATAGCAGCACAATTTACAATTGCTAAGATTTGGAAACAGCCTAAGTGCCCATCAACAGATGAGTGGTTTAAAAAACAGTGGTACAGATGAGAGGAACCAAAATGGTAGCATAAGTAAACTTCTGAACTTGCTATCTCACACAACCACATCAAAACTACAACTAAAAGACAGAACGAATATCATCCAGAACCACGGGAAGGCTGGATGAGTGGAAGTCCGACAACTAGAGGGAAAGAGAAAAGTGCATCTAGACTGGTAGGAGGTACAGAGGTGCGCCAAATGGGCTGGCAACTGGGTACGCTGCGGTCTTTTTCAATCGGGAGGGAGATACAAACTCCCGACTGGTCTGAACTCCAGTTCCAGGTGAGACTCTGGGGACCCAGACTCAAATGGGGAGAAACTGGACTGTCTGGCATCGGGCCAGAACACAAGGAAGGCTTTCTCTCAGAGGTGGTCATAGCATTCATTGTCCCTGCATGGGGCCGTGGGCCAAGGAGACCCAGGGACCTATCCTGGGCAAGGCCAATGGGCAACCATTGCTGCTTGCACCACCTAGAGATTCCCTGAGACACGCCCCACCCAATTTGCAACCCCACCCAAGCTGTGCACAGAGGCATTTGCATATGAATGGCCTGGCCTTTTGCAACCTAACCTAACAAACTGTAGCTGGGTCAAAGAACACCAGAGCCTCCAAAAGAATAAAAGAGGAACAACTGTAATAATCTGAACAATAAAGGCTTACTCAAAAAAAAAAAAGAAATTTACATGAGAAAAGAAAAAAAAACAACAGTGGTACATCTACACAATAGAATACTACACTGCTATAAAAAAGAAGGAACTTTTACCATTTGCAACAGCATGGATGGACCTGGAGAGCATTATGCTAAGTGAAATAAGCCATTCAGAAAAAGATAAATATCACATGATCTCACTCATATGTGGGATATAATGATCAACATAAAGTGATGAACAAAAATAGATCCAGAGACAAGGGGCAGGGGAGCGGGGGTTAGAGATCAACCAAAGGACTTGTATGCATGCATATTAGCATAACCAATGGACACAGGCACTGGGGTGTGGGGACTTGCCCTCAGCGGTGGGAGTGGCCAGGGGGGAAATCAGGGGAAAAGGAGACATATGTAATACTTCAAACAATAAAAAAAGGAATGATGATAATAAATGTTACTATATGGATTAGAGTCTGTTTATTTTCATTATGGGACACTGGTTCATAGGCTATTTTGTAATCCTAAATAACTCCTGCCCGTCCTCAGAAGGTTTGCTTGTAACTAGCCATATACCTGAAATTTCAGTGTGATAGTCATTTTATCTTATTTAATAAGGAGGGACTATGCTAATTGACTGCCTCACCCTCAAAGATGGTGGTGCCCACAGCCAATAAGGAGGAAATATGCTAATTGACTGCCACACCTTTAAAGATGGCGGCACCCAGTCCCCTCAGTCCCACCGGGGCAGCAGGCATGGCAGGCCCGGTAGCTCTGCGTGCATGCCTAAAGAGTGTCCCAGTCCCCTCAGCCCCCCAGCCGCCCAGGGCCACCGGAGGCTCAGGTAACCAGGGCCGGCTGAGGCTTGCACTGCCGGCAGTGGCAGCAACAGAGGTGTGATGGGGCATCGCCTTCCCCTGATCGCCAGGTCACCTCCCACCCCTGAGGGCTCCTGGACAGTGAGAGGAGGCAGGCTGGGCTGAGGGACTACCCCCTCCAGTGCATGAATTTTCATGCATCAGGCCTCTAGTTGTTATATAAGGCTAGATGCTTCTTGATTAAAAATGCTTGGTAAGCACTTGATTAAAAGTGGCTTAGTTGGCTGGAGTTTCATCCCATGCACCAAAAAGTTGTGGGTTAATTCCCAATCTGGGCAAATAGCCAGATTTCGGGTTTTATCCTCAGTTCAGGGCACATACCAGAGGCAACCAATTGATGTTTCTTTCTTCCCCTCCCTTCCTATCTCTCTCCCAAATCAATAAAAACATATCCTTAGGTGAGGATTAAAAATAAATATGCTTGGTAAGAATGCTGAATATTGGTGTAGTTGGTTTGGTTGGGTTTTTTTTTGTCAGACACAGACCATGGACAGTTTGGGGATGGGATTTCTCTATATATGTCAAACCCATAATTTTTTCATCTCTAAAAATATGAAAATATTTTTCACCCATTTTTGATAAGCATACATGATCCCTGGCATTTAATGAATAGGGTATCCCATTCATACCATTGTTGATAGTAATGATAATCTTCTGGTGATCAATCAAAAATATTTCTAGGCTTTGGGTTTTTCTGAAAAGTCCATTTCAAAGCTGACTCTCAATTTTCTATTTGGACCATCTCACTATCATTAAAATTGCTACTCTGAACATCATATAAATCTCAATGTAGGGCTATCCATCTAGAAAAAAATGGACAATGATAAGTATATCTGGAAGTTCTGACCACTTGAGGAATTTTTTTTTTTTTAGTGCAAATCAGAACCATTCCACTTCCACTGAGTGCTAGCATAACATGAAGAATCATTGTCAGCCTGGATCAAGTGATTTTTTTCACTTTGGTTGGCTACATAAAATCCCGAGATCACAGTCATTCACAACTGTATACTAAATGTAGACACTGGAGAAATACAATCTCTGAAAATTACGATGTCACTTATCTCCTCTATTTGTGCATTACTATGTTAGTGCAATATGGGCATAGAGAAAATATATTTCCATTTTTAATGTTAAGTCATTACTTTAATTTCATATTATCTTAAATGCCATATGGCATGCAAAGCAAAAATAACAAAAAATATAGATTCTCATATGCTTCTACCACTTCTTTGTAATTATCAATGACTACCTAAAGCACCAGACATCTGGGACCACTTTTGGCTTGTGTGGCTCCCTTCACAGGGAGCAGATTATAAGCAGCTTTCCCTGCAGATTGAGAATTTCAGAGCTCCCATCCTGTCCACTCACTCAGAAAACACAGCTGTGCATGTTACCTCTGAATGCCCATCTCAACATGATGCATCTTTAATAGTCCCCATTGGAATTCAGTGTCACATGATGAAAGCAAACAACTCCCAGGATTGTTGAAAAGAAAAAGATCACATTACATTAGATAAAGCAAATATTTTGGCAGTGAATCTCTACACACTTAGAAACACCATTCTGCTGCATGGTTTCTATACAGATTTCCTCTGTATAAAATGACAGGGTGTGTACACATTAGATTTTGGATATTGCTTAATTTTAAAATCTACCCATTCAAATTCTGATACTTAAATGACTCATACCATGTTTCAATATTAAACACACTGAATTTTTTGACACCTTTCCTGGGTAATGAGATTCGTCATCTGTATATTGGCAGCATGTGATGCATTACAACTAAAAAGATGCTGAATCTATTTAGATAACTGATTTATAAAGAGTAAATAATGAGGAAAAAGAAAATTATCATGTTTTTATCTATTTTCATTAGAAACATATACCAATTACCTCTTTCATTAATGTATTTATTTTAAATGTGTTTCTTTTATTTTTAATCCTCACCTGAGGATATGTTCAGAGAGAGGAAGAGAAGAGAGAAACCTCGACATAAGAGAGAAATATCGATCTGTCGCCTCCATTGTTGCCCCAAATTGGGATCAAACCCACAGCTTAGGTATGTGCCCTGACTGGGAATCAATCTGCAACCTTTCAGCATAAGGGTTGATTCTTCAACCAACAGTGCCACCCAGCCAGAGCCCAATTAGCTCTTTTTTTTCTTTTTCTTTTCATTTTTTCCCATCATCATGTATTCCTCCTATACTCTCTTTCACATCCACTCCTGTCCCCAATCACCACACTGTCAGATAACAAGCGCTAAAATTGAAAGTCCTAACATTCATGATGTATGTATGATTTTATTTTTAAAAATGACATTATGTTCATATGGTTTTATGTAATTGTTTTAAATAGTAAGTTAAACAAAATATTTCAGGGGAAAATTCATTTTGCTAACATTTTTATGACAAAAAATAAAGAGCTAAAGGATAATAGCGTCTCTGCAGAGGCGAAATGAGATAGGTTTGGGGGAGACATAGGGGGACCTTAAAAGTCTTAGGACTTCTCTATAAACTGAGTTGTGGATGTATAAGGGTCTATTTTAATATCACTACTTATAATTAGCTTTTAGAACATATTTTATATTATTTATACCTTTTGCATGTGTAGTAGTATTTAATTATATTTTCTTTTTAATTTAGTTTATTTTGTCCTTATGGGCTTGTGCCATTACTGAAGTCGGCAATTTTTATGTAGTCAAGTCTGTTAATCCTTTTATTGATGGTTCTTGATATGCTTGGTTCAGAAGAACTTCTACACCACTAGCTTATAAAAATATTCTCCTGTATTTTCTTCTCCTCGTTATATATGTTTGCTGTTATTATTTTAGAGAAGATAAAATAGTTTACAGCAAAATTGAAAGGTACAGAGATTTCTCACATACCCTGTTCCCCCACACATGGATGGCCTCTCCTGCTCACTCTGCACTCACACAAAGAGGAGATCATGTGAACACAGAGGGAGGCGACCAGCTGCAGGCAATCAGAGGGTGGTGCCGCCCAATCCGATGTTAAGAGATGGGAATATCCATAGGAGGGTATGCCCTTCAGTTAGCAGGACCATAAAATTTAACTCTAATACTACCATTAGCTGGAGATATCAGAATATTGAGGCTACAATCTGCAGTGGCCTTTCTACTTTTATAGTCTTGTTCAACCACAGCATTTGTAAGATCCGGGCAGTGGGGAGCACCTGCCCATCCCACTGTATGCAGGGACTTGAGTGCTGGCCTCATGTGCATCCCCAGGCTGCCAGCAGATGCCGCTGTGACCAGGGACTGTGACCCAGGGATGGGCCTGCGAGGAACCACCGCCACTGGGCTGCGTGTCCTCGCTGCCTCCCTCCACCTAGGGGCCCACATCCCTGACCAAAAAAGCCAGGAGCAGCCAGCAAGTGGGCCACCAACCCAAGTAGTGAGCCACAAAGACTGGAAGTGCACCCCCATGGCCTCCCGCTCGAGACTCCTCCCAAACCCCCCTCCAACCCTCTCTGCACTCAAGGACAGCTATCGCTATCAACCGCCCCCCAGAATCTCCTGACCTCCCCCCAGTTGGCCCCGCCCCCCCCAATCAGCCCCCTCACTCTGGACCCTGACATCCCCTGAGGGCTCCCAGATTGCGAGTGACTATATAATAGTTTATAAACTGCTACATCTCACACACAGTTAAACAAAGGTGACTTCTGCAGTATTTGAAAAAGAGATCTGTGGCTGCTTAATCCTAATTCATCAAAAGAATCTCCAAACTGTCCACATCCTGTTTATTCTATGTGGGGAAGAACACGCATTCCTATATATTGGAAACAGTCTCTTAGATTTGAAAATTAAAACCTGGCAAGGATAATCTAACACTGAAAGAACAGGATGCAGTAGCAATGACATGCATGGACCCTGGCTTGCACATTTTGTGGTCAGCCCTGACTCTCACTCTTATAACTGTGTGACAAAGCCAATTACTTAACTTCTCTCTGTTTCAGTTTTTCCACCCATAAGATGGGGAAAATGGTACTACTCCCTCAGAAGAATCATGTTATGTACTACTTTTTACAATCAGGGCAAAAAAAAATGTAGCTGCCCATACAACAGCAAGATGCCTTTCACCTGTATGAAAAGTATGATCACTGGTGGATGCAGTATCCCTGATTGTGAGAGGGATGTCCGACTGCTGGTTTAGGCCTGACATCCCCCAAGGGGCCCCAGATTGCAAGGGGGCACAGGCTGGGCTAAGGGACCCCCCTAATGCAAAAATTTTGTGCACTGGGCCTCTAGTTGTGTTATAACTCTAAAAATGTCTTATATAACTGCAAATATCATTGCAACTCATATTCTTTCCCATATAAAGTGCTTATCAAATGAGTTAAAAATATGAATCAATTCATTTGCATTTCATTCATGATAACATTTATTACTGCATGATTTCATTTTTGCTAAATTTCATTTTTCTCTAAGAGGATTAATTATCTAAATCTCTTCCCTATAAATGATATATAAGTTAATAATTTAAATTTCTACACTTATATATCTACATTAAAAGAGTCATTTGGGGACCTAGCTGGTTTGACTCAGTGGATAGAGCATTGGCCTGTGGACTGCAGTTTAATTCTAGTCAAGGGCACATGCCTGGGTTGAGGACTCAATCCCCAGTAGAGGGCATGCAGGAGGCAGCCGATCATTGATTCTCTCTCATTTTTGATGTTTTTATCTCTCTCTTCTTCTCCCTTCCTGTATAAAATCAATAAAAATGTATCTTTTTTTTAAAGAGTCATTTGGGGATAACTGAAAGCTTTTTAATTCATATGAAATTTCTGCTGTCTACAATTGTTAAATAAAAAAGAAAAAAATGTTCGTTATCAAAATGGCTTATTTAAAAATAACCTCAGATACATTTTTCTATATAGAGTATCTCCTAACATGCAGTTACAAAAGAAATTAAATTGGTAGTTTTCAAACTATCTCTTATTTTATATATTCAATCTTTTTATCTGAACTTTTAGATAAGGTGGCAATGAATCTGACAAGGTAGATAGTGGGACTTAATTAGTCAGGAAATGAGGGAAGCCCTGAAGCTGTTGTATACATGTCAAAATTGGCAAGATATCCACTTTCTACAAGCAAGAAGAAGTCATATTTCACAGTTATGATGCAATTACATTGTTATTTCACAGCTGTCAAAGAGCATAGTCTTGAAATATGACTTTTTAAAGTACATCCTTAAAAACTTTCTCAACATTTTAACTAAGAATATTTCAGAGACACTAGGAATATTTTAACCAGAGCAGCTTGATAGAATGAGATTAGCCAATACAATATTTTACATTCTTTTCTATAGAATAAAAAAGTTCTATATTCTAAAATCCATAGGTATCATACAGTTTAATGTGTGTGTGTCTCTCTGTGTGTATAAAACAGAGCATTATTAGGTAAGTTAACAATATTATAGATATTTAGTCAAACAATGACAAACCTAAGGATATTTGAAATTAGAAATAAATTTAAAACAGCAAGAAATTTTTAACTGTCTTTTATAACCTCACCTTACCTTAGACATAAAGTAAACACATATGGATACTAAATAATGTGAAACATGAAGATGTTTGGGCAAAGCAATATATGACTACAATAATGTCTAGAAATCAAGATAATTTTAGTACACAAAATGTATTCCATGACATCCACTACAATTGATAAAAATGGACTGCAAATTAAGCTTCAAATTTCCTAATAACAATATAAAGAAGCATAATTAGATAAAAGATTTATGTTGTCCATGATGTCATATATAGATAAGATTATTAGATCCCAGGCTGTATTTTCCCATTCTAAATTCTGACAAAAATAATTCCAGTGGTTTATTATAACAAGCCACTGTGTAATGAGTGGATCAACATCTTTCATACCTAAAGTAAAGCTGCTGTAGTAAGCAGCCTCTGGGATGAAAACAAATACAAAGAAAATAAAAGGGAGGAAAAGAAGATAGCTTAAAATCATCCTTGTTTTGCCACCTTAACATTTTTTTATTTGTAGAAAAATATTAACATTTAATAATAATATATAAAGGTGTAGTGTTTTCAAAGTATTAATGCAAGGTGTTTATAATGGACTAATGCAGCATAGCCTACAACCAATTCCTTTTCACTAAATCTAATACTGAATAGAGATCGAAAACTCTAATTTCATCTTGCACCATTTCCGTGAGGTGATAAAAAGAACTAACCATGGAAAAAAATATTACTCAGCTCAATTGTTCATTTTCTGCCAGGTCATCCTAAGAAACCAGTATTTGTATTTTATTAAGAAGAAACTAGCTTGCTATTTTTGAGTGTTGGAGGAATGTTTAATAAACTAACACAATGAATTGGGAGAAATAAAATTGACTCTGTTTTAAACAGAAAGAAAACATGATTGGCCAAAGTGCATTCGAATGAACACTAATGCTTTAATAGACTTTAAAACAAAACTTATATTAACACCTTATTAGATGTATCATTGGTGAGTATGTTCTCCTACTTAGTAGCTTGTCATTTTGGTTTTTTGATGGTTGCCTTTGCTGTGTAAAAACATTTTAGTTTGATGCAAGAACAAAATAAACACCAAACCATCCAATTAAAAAACGTACAGAGGACTTGAATAGATACTTCTCCAAAGAGGAAATTCAGGACATATGAAAAGATGCTCACCATCACTATTTGTAAAGGAAATGAAAATTAAACCTACAATGAGATATCCTCTGAAACCTGTCAGAATGTTTCTCATCAATAAATCCACAAATGATGAGTGTTGGCAAAAATATGGAAAAAGGAAACCCTAGTACTCTTTGGTAGGAATGCAGGCTGGTGCAGCAGCTATGGAAAAAATTATGGAGTTTCTTCAAAAGCTTAAAAATGGGTCTGCCTTATGACCCAGTTCTGAGAGTTTATCCAAAGAAACCCGAATCACTAATCCAAAAGAAGAGATGCACCACTATGTTCAGTGCATCAACCCTACATATGGAAGCAACCCTGGTGTCCATCAATAGGTAAGTGGATAAAAAGGCAGTGATGCATATATGCAATGGAATACTACTTGGCCATAAAAAGAAATTCATTATTTGTGACAGCATGGATTGATCTAGAGGGTGTTATGCAGTAAAATAAGTCAGTGAGAGAAAGACAGATAGCATATGAGTTTACTTATATGTGGAATCTAAAGAACAAAATAAAAATAAACAAAATTGAAACAGACTCATAGATACAGAGAGAGAGAAGTAGTGGTTGCCAGAGGGGAGAGAGGTTGGAGCACTGGGTGAAAGAGGTGAAGAGTCAAAGAAGCACAAATCGGCAGTTACAAACTAGTCAGGGGAAGTAAGTACAGCATAGGAAATCTAGTCAATAATATTGCAATTACTATGTACCGTGTCAATTGGAGTACTGGGCATATTGAGGGGAATAGTATGTAAAGTATATGATTGTCTAACCACCAACCTGTATACGTAAAGCCAATATGTAATAAAAAATTGTTAATGAAGAAATCCACAACTGAAAGATTCTTTCACAATTTTAGAAGTGTAAAACAACCCTGGAATATATTATTTAGCTTGATTTTTAAACCAGGATTCAGTAAGAAAGTTGTAAAATGTCTAGAAAATACTGATTAGTTCTGTTATTTGTGCTCATAGTCCTTATTCACTTAATGAATGCACAGAAAACTTTAGATGGTGATGAATTAGACCTGAAAGTTGTATTCACAAAGAAATTAGAGTTAAATATTTGATATCAGTTAGTGTATAGAATTAGTGTGCGTCACTACCAGCATTGGAGACTTAGGTGCCTGATTTATAATTTCTAGGTCTAAACTTAAGAATTAGTTTTAAGAGCATTGCTATACTTGAAACAAATTAATTCTTTTCCTATACACTTGGGATTACTGAGGAGATTTCTGTCCTTTGCAAGAAGAGTGATTCTAAATTTTCAAAATCCATACTTAATTAGAATATTTTGTATAATGAAACTTTTGTTAAAAGCTAAAACAGCATAAACATAATTAAGCATAGACAAAATAAGTAACCATTGAATTAAAAACTTTGTAGTAATGAGAGCAAGGAGAATGGAAAGATTAGATTTTGACATTCATGTGGAAATTTCCAAAATTTAGTGCATATAAAAGTTACTGTTTGATAGCCATAAAATGTAGCATTTCAATTTTGATCTTGTTGTAATGCTAAAAACAAAAACAATCCTCTTACAAAAATGAGATCTACACAGAACATGAAACTCATTTATTTTTGTATGCTGTATGCTGTTTTTGTGAACTGACTTTTATTAGATTTGACAGGGATTCTTTTTACACCCAAGTTCAATGAAAACAGATTTCTCTCAAAATGTTTGTCACAACCTTTGAACATACAAAGTCTAGGGAGAGAAAGGTAGACATAGCTATACACACATCTATCCATCATTTGATATTACAAACCATTCAGGCAGGGGCATAAATGTTTAGAGGGACATTAGTCTTTTACTTCTAGATCACCTGCACAAACCTTACTTCTCAAAAGTATATAAATTGTTGTGCTCAACTAATCGTGACATGTCACTGGAGAAAACAGAATCCGGGAAGAAATAATTTTAGCAATTAACAAAACAAAATTCATTGATTAAATAACTATACCAATGGACCACATTAAAAGTATTTAATGATCTACTTAAAGCACCTGTGTCTCCTTGTGCAGTGAAATAAATTGGCTTAGTTGGCTAAACATCTGGTAGTAAATCCAAGGTTCAAGAAAACACTGAGGGCAATTACTATTACTTATTTTCTCCCTATATCTGCCTTAATCTTGCCTAGTTATCTAATAGGACTGAAGACTGCTTAGGCTGACTTTGTACTTACACAAGTATGTAATTGTATAGGATAATCTAACATTATCTTCTTAGTAACTACATATTATCTCTTTATCTTTATATCTTGTTTTTCCTGTAACTTAACTGATTTTTTACCTTTTAACCTATTTTTTTTACCTCCTGACTTCTATCACCCTATATAATAAAAGGCTAATACGCAAGTAGACCAAATTGCAGAACAACCGAACAACCAGTCACTATGACATGCACTGATCACCAGGGGCCATGCCTGGAACATGGCGGGCATCAGCCACAGCGGGATGGTGGAGCAGGTGAGCTGGGGAACCAGACCAAGGTGGGGTGCCAGTTGCTGTCATCAGGGTGAACATCTGGTGGTTACTTGATACATAGCAATAAAACTATTTATCATTAAACAAATAAAGAAAAGATATATGAACAAAAACAGAGCATCAGTGACTTCTGAAACAACTTTACTTAACCTAATCCTATATAATAGAAGCCTAATATGCTAAGTGTCTGGTTGACCAGTTGGTCATTCAACCAATCAAAGCATAGTATGCTAATGATATGCTAAGGCCAGCCAACCACTCGCTATGATGTGCACGGGCCACCAGGAGGCAGACGCTCTGACTGGTAGGTTAGCTTGCTGCTGGGGTCCAGTTAATCAGGACTGAGCAAGATGGGCCAGACATATCCTGGAACCCTCCCATGGTCCCTCCCCTGCTGGCCAACTTCCCAACTTGCCCCAATAATGCACTAGTGGGATCCCTTGGCCTGGCCTGCACCCTCTCACAATCTGGTACTCCTCGGGGGATGTCTGAGAGCTGGTTTCAGCTGGATCCGCAAGCCAGGCTGAGGAACCCCACTGGTGCATGAATTTGTGCATCGAGCCTCTAGTAAATATATAATTGGAAGTCTTGAATGAAGGGACACATGAAAACATATATTTGAATAAATAAACAAATCTGTTCTAAATGAATAAAAAACATTAACTTACTGACTCAAAGTATTTAATGAACCCAACAATAAGAAACATAAAAAATGCTAACTTAAGGTCCTGGCCAGTTTTACTCAGTGGTTAGAGAGTCAGCCCTTGGATCATAGGGTCCAGAATTTGATTTTCGGTTAAGGGTAATTGGCTTCAGATTCACCCCTTGATGTTTCTTTCTCTTACCCCCCTCCACACACCTTCCTTCCACATTCTCTGAAAAAGCAATGGAAAAAATATTCTCTTTTGAGGATTTACATTATAACTAAATGATTTAAAATTGGTGATATTTGAAAAAAAAATACTAAATACTCCTAGTTAAATAAAGAGACATAAATCAGTTAGCAAGACTAAGTATCATAGCAGAGTTTTTGTTGAAGACAATATAAGCCAAACTACAGTTGGCTAACATTTTACTGAAGTAAAATTCATAGTAATTCTTTAAATAAAATGCTACCAAGAATTCTATATCTGGTCAAAATACGGTGGGCCCTTGACTTATGAGTTTAATTCCGTCCGTGAAGGAGCTCTTAACTCAAATTACTCGTATGTCAAATCAAAAAGTGAATGAGTGAGACATGTTATGCTGAGCTGATGTTGTGGCATTCACTGTGTTGTTCACTGCGCCAACTAGTAGGGGGGTATCTGAAGATGGCTCGTAACCCGAATTTTAGCTCGCAACTCAAAGCAAAAAATGGGCCGAGAGACGGATCCTATCTCGAAAAACTTGTTAGTCGGGACACTCGTATGTCAAGGCCCCACTGTATCTTTCTTAGAATCACTTACACAATGACAGAGTACAGTCCTCTGAAAATCCATTCTTCCATAAAAACAATGAGAACATTGGTGAAAATTATCAAAAACAGCTTTTGCAAAACTCTCAAAGTGAATACTAGGATTACAACAATCTGAGGAGCCCTTATTAGGCAAAATTAGATCTCCCTTTGTAAGAACAATGAGATTAGTGGTGTTTTAATTTAGTTTATGCTCATCCCTTTCTCTCTCTAGTTTCTCAAAAAATTTTAAAGCAACAATGGTGTAACTGTGATTAAAAGCAAGATAACAGCCAATGGAGGCAACACAATAGGTTTAGAGCTCCCTCAAAAATTTCACCTCCAGAAAAATTTGTCTACTTGACCTGTCTGGAAACTTCTTATAAAAGTGCCATTTAAGAAACTAAGAAAATAACCACATTTACTATTGGAACAACAAAAAATAAGGTACCTAGGAATAAATTTAATGAAAGATATAAAAGACCTGTACTTGGAGAGCTACATGACATTGAAGAAAGAAATTAAGGAAGATACAAAGATGTGGAAGCATATATCATAATCATGGATTGGAAGACTCAACATCATTAAAATGTCCATACCTTCTAAAGCAATCTATAGTTTCAGCACAATTCCTATTAAAATACCAATGCCATATTTCACAGAACTAGAAAAAATATTCCAAATATTTATATGGCACAAAAAAGACCCTGAATTGCCACAGCAATATTGAGAAAGAAGAACAAATTAGAGGTATCACAATACCTGATATCAAACTGTCCTACAAGGCCATTTTAATAAAAAATCCTGGCCCTGGCATAAGAACAATGGAACACCACAGAGAGTCTAGAAATCAACCCAATCCCCTATGATCAATTAATATTTGACAAAGGAGGCAAGAGCATACAATGGAGTAAGACAGTCTCTTCATAAATGGTGTTGGGAAAATTGAACAGGCACGTGCAAAAAAAAAATGAAACTAGACCACCAACTTAAACCATAGACAAGGCTGAACTAAAAATGGCTAAAAATAATGAAATAATAAAAATCTTAGAAGAAAACATATGCAGTAAAATCTCAGATATATCTTGCAGCAATATTTTTTGTTGTTGATATGCTTCCCAGGGCAAGGGAAACACAGGAAAAGATAAAAAAATGAGATATATCAAGCTAAAAAGCTTTGTACAGCAAAATAAACCATAAGAAATTGAAAATAAAACCCACTGTATAGGACAATGGTTCTCAACCTTCCTAATGCTGTGACCCTATAATACAGTTCCTCCTGTTGTGGTGACTCCTAACCATAAAATTATTTTCGTTGCTACTTCATAACAATAATTTTTGCTACGGTTATAAATCATAATGTAAACATCTGATATGCAGGATGTATTTAGGCAACCCCTGTGAAAGGGTCATTCGGCCCCCAAAAGGGTCGTGACCCACAGGTTGAGAACCACTGGTATAGGATAACAGATTCACCAATGAAACATCTGATAAGGGGTTAATTTCCAAAATATATAAAGAACTTACACAACTCAACACCAGGAAAACAAAAAAATTCAAAGATGAGCAGAGAACCTGAACAGACATTTCTTCAAAGAGGACATACAGATGGCCAAGAGACATATGAAAAAAAAATGGTCAATGTCACTAATCATCAGAGAGATACAAATAAAAAATACAATGCATTATCACCTCACACTTCTCAGAGTGGATACTGTCAATAAATGAACAAACAACAAGGATGTGAGAAAAGAGAAACCTAGTGCACTGTTGGTGGGAATGCAGACTAGTGCAGCCACTGGTAGAAAATGGTATGGAGTTTCCTCAAAAAATTAAAAGTGGAACTGCCTTTTCACCCAGCAATCTCACTTCTAGGAATAATTTCCCCAAATCCCAAAACACCAGTCAGACTGAAGATATGCATTCCTACATTGATTGCAGCATCCTATATAATAAAAGAGAAATATGCAAATTAATGGACCCTCCGCTACACTCAAGCCATGCCCACAAGCTGTGCTCACCAGCCAATCAGGAGCGAGTATGCAAATTAAACCAACTAAGATGGCAGTGGCCACAGAGCTAGAGCAAGCAGGAGGCTTGGGTTGCCCCCAGTGATGGAGGAAGTCAAGCTTCCTGCCTGCCCTGGCCAGCCTTCAGCTCCGCTCAAGGCTACAAAGTTTCAATTATAGAAGATAAATAAATCCTAGAAAAAAAAAAAGAAAGAAAGAAAGGAGAGGCTGGGAGCTTGGGTCACCGGGGTATGTGGCCAGTCTGAAAATGGCCATCAGCCCCTCACCCAGGCAGGCCAGGAACCCTAGTGGGACTCCCACACCCTGAAGGGGCAGTGGGCAGCCTGAAAACGGCCTTCAGCCCCTCACCCTGGCTGGCCACACCCCCATGGGGTGAGGGTCCCCGCTGGGGGGCTTGGCCAGTCTGCAAATAGCCATCAGCCCCTCACCCAGGCTGGCCAGGCACCCCAGCGAGGACCCCCACCCTAAAGGGGTGTTGCCAACCTGAAAACGGCCCTTTGCCCCTCACTCAGGCTGTCTAGGAACCCCAGCGAACTCCCCCAACCTAAAAGGGCTGTGGCCAGCCTGAAAACAACCATTAGCCCCTCACCCAGGCTGGCTACACTCCCCTGGGGGGAATGTCCCAGCTGGGGGCTTGGCCAGCCTGCAAACAGCCATCAGCCCCTCACTCAGGCTGGCCAGGCACTCCAGCAGGACCCCCACCCTAATCCGGGACACTCTTCAGGGCAAACCAGCCAGCCCCCACCTATGCACCAGGCCTCTATCCTATATAATAAAAGGGTAATATGCAAATTGACCCTAACAGCAGAACGACTGGGATTGACTGGTCACTATGACACACACTGACCACCAGAGGCAGATGTTCAATGCAGGAGCTGCCCCCTGGTGGTCAGTGTGCTCCCACAGGGAGAGCTCTTCTCAGCCACAAGCCAGGCTGATGGCTGCTAGTACAGCGGTGGTGGTGGGAGCCTCTCCCGCCTACTCAGCAGCGCTACGGATGTCCAACTGCAGCTTAGTCCTGCTCCCTGCTGGCAAGTGGACATCCCTCGAGGGCTCCCAGGCTGCCAGAGGGATGTCTGGCTGCCAGTTTAGGCTTAATCCCATGGGGAGTGGGCCTAAGCCAGCAGGTGGACATCCCCTGAGGGTCCCAGACTGCGAGAGGGCACAAGCCAGGCTGAGAGACCCCCCCCCGAGTGCACAAATTTTTGTGCACTGAGCCTCTAGTTATTTAAAATAGCCAAGATCTGGAAGCAGCCCAAGAGCCCATCAGCTGGTGAGTGAATAAAAAAACTATGGTACATTTACACAATGGAATACTACGTGGCTGTAAAAAAGAAGGAAGTCTTACCTTTTGTGACAGCATAGATGGACCTGGAGAGTATTATACTAAGTGACATAAGCCATTTAGAGAAAGAAAAATATCATATGATCTCATTGATACATGAAATCTAATGAACAAATTAAACTGCTGAACTAAATGGAACCAGAAGCATGGACAAGACTGGCAGGTGCCCACGGCAGGGGTGGTGGTGGGAGTGACTGGATAAAGAAGATGAAGGGATTAGCTAAAGAACAGATATTCATACCCTATGGACATGGACAATAATTTGGTGACGGCCAAAGGAGTGGGAAATGGGGGAGGGTGGAGGAAGGCAAAGGGGGGAAAGGGGAACACCTACAATCTTGTTAATATGTCAATATTAAAAAAATTTATTAACAAAAGTCCCATTTATAGGGTTTATCTTTATTTAACTTGACTCTCAGTTCATTTAGAGTAAAAAACACTAAACCTTGGCATATGTTGAAAACAATCAGTGATACTTGTTTAAAATGACAGCTATCCAAAGCAGTGATATAAGTTGAGGCAAATAATAGCTTAGCCACAAATTGGCATCTTTATCTGGAAAATGAGACATATATAAGTGGCTTTGCGTTCTCCAACATATTCCAAGGAATCTAAAAGTTATACATATGAGAAGGAAAGTGTTTGTGCCAGAAAATATTAAGAAGCCCTCTTATCTCACCTCTGGCTGATCCTGAGTTTCTCTGCAAGTAGGAAGTGAAGGCTAAGGTACACTTATACACCACTAGACTGTTGAAAGCATTTACCAACATAAAAACATACCCTCAGCAGAGTGTGGGCACTTAAGGCATTTAATAAAATATCTGTTAAATCACTAGCTGGCCACTAAGCTAATCAGTTGCTACACAGAGTAGAGGCTCCAATGGCCATACACAAGGAAAGAACACAGACTTTCATTAATGAATAGCTTTAAACTTATTGATTTTTTAAAATCCTCACCTAATGATATTTTTCCCATTGATTTAGAGAGAGAGTGGAAGGGAGAGAGGGAAGAGAGAGAGGAGAGAGAGAGAGAGAGAAAGAGAGAGAGAGAGAGATTGCCTCCCACATATGGGATGGCACCTTCAACCCAGCTTTGTCCCTTGACCAGAATCGAACCTGACATTCCTCAGTGCACTGGCCAACACTCTAACCACTGAGCACAATATATTGATTTTAGAGAGAGAGAAAGAGAGAGACAAACATCAATTTGCTGTTCCACTTATTTACACACTCATTAGTTGACTCTTGTATGTGCCCTGAGTGGGGATTGAACCCACAGCCTTAGCACATTGGGAAAATGCTCTAACCAGCTGAGCTACCTGGCTAGGGCTACATTATAGTTTTTAAATTTCCAGCTTGTAACAACAAAAAAGTTATGAGACATAAAACAGATGGGGAAAATATGACCCACACAGAGGAAAAAAAAATACAATACTCTATAGATGCTGTTCACAAAAAAGCATATATGTCGGGTTTAATAAAAATTATGCAAATCAATTAAATATTTCAAAGCACTAAAGGAAACAGTGTCTAGAGTTTTTAAAAATGCATAAGGTCAATATTATACCCTTCAGATTATATCAATAAAGAGAAAATTATGCAGTTAAAAAAATAACAGAAATGAAAAGGTCACTAAAGGAATGAAGTTGTCAGTGTGAGCTGGAATAAAAAGGAATCAGCAAATTTGAATGACATCCAGAATTTAAAAATAATAAAGGTGAATAAACAGGGCCTGAGACCTATGGGATGCCATCAAGTATACCAACATAGACTGAGGGGAGTCCAAGCAGAGGATGGAAAGAAGCAATAAACTATCCTATCTAATAATAGACAAACATGGTAATTGACCATACCTCTGCTATGCTTCCCATTGGCTAATCAGCAGGATATGCAAATTAACTGCCAACAAAGATGGCGGCCAGCAGCCATGCAGCTGAGGCAAACATGAGGTTTGCTTGCTCCAGTGATGGAGGAAGCTAAGGTTCCCTGCCTGCCGTGGCGCAGCTCAGAGCTCTGGAAGCAACAAAGGTTGCAATTATAGGAGCTAAACAAACCCCAGATACCTGCTTTCAGCCAGTCATGGCCTCAGAGCTGGAGCCGGGCCTCAGAGCTGGAGCCAGCTCTCAGCTCCAGTGACAGCTATTGAAGGTAAATAAATCCCAGAATAAAAAAAATAAAAATAAAAAAGAGGCTGGGAGCTTCAGTCACCTGGCAGCCTGAAAACGGCCCTCAGCCCCTCACCCAGACTGGCCAGGCACCCCAGTGGGGACCCCCACCCTGAAGGGTGTGTGACCAGCTGCAAACAGCCATCATCCCCTCATCCAGGCTGGCCAGGGACCCAGTGGGGACCCCTACCCTGATCCAGGACACCCTTCAGGGCAAACCAGCTTGCCCAGGCCTTTAGCCTATTTAGTAAAAGGGTAATATGCAAACTGACCCTAACAGCAGAACGACTGGGAATGACTGGTCACTATGACACACACTGACCACCAGGGGGCAGACGCTCAATTCAGGAGCTGCCCTCTGGTGGTCAGTGTACTCTCACAGTGAGGAGCTCTGCTCAGCCACAAGCCAGGCTGATGGCTGCCAGGACAGCAGTGGTTGTGGGAGCCTCTCCTGCCTCCTCAGAAATGCTAAGGATATCTGACTGCAGCTTAGGTCTGCTCCCTGCTGGCAAGCGGACATCCCCTGAGGGCTCCCGGGCTGCCAGAGGGATGTCTGACTGCCAGCTTAGGCCCAATCCCCCGGGGAGCAGGCCTAAGCCAGCAAGTGGTCACCCCCGAGGGATCCCAGACTGTGAGAGGGCACAGGCCGGGCTGAGGGACCCCCTACCCATGAGTGCACAAATTTTTGTGCACCGGGCCTCTAGTATTTAAATAATTCCTTAGTCTCTTCATAGTGTTATTAAAAAATACCCTGGACTGAATAATATAAACAACAGAAACATTTCTCACAGTTTCAGAGGCTGGGGTAGGTAAGATAAGGCACTGGCAGATTCTATGGTGAGTGAGAATTTACTTCCTGGTTCAGAGATAGCTCTCTTTATCTGTGTTTTCACGTGGTGGAATAAAATACTGAGCTCTCTCCAGTCTCTTTTATAAGGGCACTAATCCTATTTCCAGGGCTCTGACCTCAGAACCTAATTACATTCTATTGGCCCAACCTCCATATATGATTTCATATGGGATTATGTTTCAACACCTGAACTTGGGGGAGGGGGCATATTCAGTTATGGAAAAGATATAATGGGTGAAAACTTTTGACATTTGATGATGAACACTGATCTACACATCCAGGAAGCTAAAAAGACTTTTAGAGAGTCACATCTATATATTTATCATAGTCAAATGTCAAAGCCAAAATAAAAAATAGAGTTTTATGGTTTACAACATATAGAGCAATAAAAAAGATGGAAACAATGGTAAAAAGTTTGGGTAGGTAGATATATAAAGGAAACAAGATTTGTGTATTATATCTGAAGTAGTAAATTTTACTCCAAGGTGACTGTGCTAAGACAAATATCTTATACATACTAACATAACCATTAAAATACAAACATTTATTTCATAAGCTAATATTGAAAGAAAATAAAATTACCAAAAAATCCTGAATTAATAAAACATATATAATAGGAAAACAAACAAACAAACAAAAACAGATAAAAATATAAAACTAATAGGAAAGTAAATATAAATATCCATATAAATAATGACATTAAATTTAAATGGACTAATTGTCACAATTAAAAGGGAGAGTGTCCAATTGAATACAAAAGGAAGATCCATCTATATTTTGCCTTCAATAAATCTACTTTCAATATAAAGATACAGATAGTAAAAATAAAAAGGCTAAAAGGGTGAAAAATGAATTAAAAGAGAGCAGAATTGTTGTATGAATATAAACCAGACACTACAGCAGATAAAGCAATAAATTAAAATTGTTACATAGCACAATTCTTATCCTGAAAAGAGACTTTATTCTATATAGGGATACAAGAATTGATTAAAAATCAATTGACTAAGTATAAAGGAGTCAAAATAGAAAAAAAATTCAATGTGTGCGTGTGTCATAAATAACAGCATTCTCATCTTGAATTGTTCATTAAATTTAAAATAAACAGAAAAATCTTATTATAAAGCACTTTGCTTGATAAGAAGTAAAGAACTTTTCACTGTCTCCAAAGCAAACAATTTTAATATGTCTAAATTTTATCACACAACTGATTGTGGTGTGATTGTGGTCATTTTTTATCTACCAAAGAGAAAACTATTCTGTAAGGCCCTGTAGATCAGAGCCAACATGGATCTGGAATAATCCAGGCCAGAGTTCCAATTCCTGTTATAGGAAGCACTTGTATTAACTCAGCCTTTCTGATATTTGCCACTATTATTGTTAGGATTATAGTTAGTAACTAATTAGCAAAGCATTTGTGAAATAGTACTAAATGAATAGTAAACAGTTTTATGTCATAAAACAGAAAATTATGTGAGAGATATAACTATGGGGATTTAGTGTCTGTGGTCCAGTACTTACACACAAAAAGAGTTTTATTACTATACTAGAGGCCTGTTGCATGAAAAGATTCCTGCAATAGGCCTGGGTCCCGGGTGCTGGAGGAAAACCGGTGCTGCTCAGGCGAGAGCTGCCTTCACAGCCCTTGATGCTCTGGCCTGAGCCACCTTCAGTCTTCACTCCGCTGCTTGGCACCTACGTATGCAAATTAACCATCATCTTTGTTGGCAGTTAATTTGCATATCTCCCTGATTAGCCAATGGGAGGTGTAACGAAGGTATGGTCAATTTCAACCTTTGTCTATTATTAGATAGGAGGATTGCATACTGAAAACTTGTTTTCTTATTTTATATATATACTATGGGCCCAGTGCACAAATTCGTGCACCTTGAAAGGAACTGTGGGCCGCGAGGCTGCAATCGGCAGAGAGGCAGGTCTCAGTCCATCCTCTGCACCCCAGCCCGACCCCTCCTGCTGCGGCCTCTGATCTCCTGTGCTGGCAGCCCCACTTCCGCCACCAACACTCCCATGTGCTGATGGTGCTGGCCCCAATCGCTTCACACTGTCAGCGGGTGCAAGCGGGGCCGGTTCCGTCAGCAGGTGTGAGCACCAGCTGCTGCCCCAATTGCCCCTCAGGAGCAGGGGGAGGAGGAGAACCCCTCAGGGGCAATTAGTGCTGGCAGCTGCCATTTGCACCCGCTGACGGTGCTGAGTGATCGGGACTTGTGTTGGGCATTGGTAGTGGGTGTGAGCGGCGTCTCCAGTGCCAGCTGCAGTTGCTAGTGGGGCCGGCAATGGGTACGAATGGCAGCTCTGGCTCTGGCAGTGGGTACAAATGGAGCCATCACTGGCAGCGGGTCCGAGCAGTGGCTGCTGGCCCCGATTGCCCCTCAGGAGCAGGGGGAGGTGGAGAAGCCCTGAGAGGTGATCCAGGCTAGCAGCCGCCACTTGGTGGTCAGTGCATGTCATAGAAACTGGTTGTTTGGTTGTTCCACCGTTCAGTCTATTTGCATACTAGGGATTTCTATATATAGATAGCCAATATTCATTAATAACCTAGAAGAAGTAGGGCACTAAACATCATGTTTTATGAAGGTAATTATTTTATATTTTATCATGCATGATTATAATAGAAGGTAAAAAATAGCTTTGAAAAACAATCCATGATTGCAGGTTTTTAGCTAAAAGGTCTAGAGACATAAAGAAATTTTAGTGATGAACCAAATAATTACTTCTCTTCTCACCCATGTTATTATTTTAAAATCTTCTTATGGATGACCATAAAAATATTCTAACTCTAATATTAGTTAATTAGGCTGTATTTATTCTGTGTCTAGTCATTTTAACTAACATAGATGATTTAAAAATTAACCACAGAACTGCCTTTTCTTTTTAGATTTGTATGAATGCTTAATGTTATTCTCTCAACATCTCCTCAATCTCAAAGTTGGTGGTAAATTTTTGAATATGTAGCAAGATACTATAACAACAATGCTTTTAAATACTCAGTATTAAGAAAAATATACAATTTAATTTGACTTTCCCCCTTTAGGATTCAATAAAAATTTCAGTAATATAAATTGTAATTAGATGCAGAAAATTAGTGCAAATCTCTGTCAATATTTTAGCTTTGTGACTAAAGAATAATATTTTGGTTTAGTTGTATTAAAAAAAGTTTTGAGTGTCTTTAAACCTTAATTAATCTGATTTCATTCCTATGGTGTTCATCTTAATATGTTAGCCTTACCTAAAACCTAATGAGTAGATTAGATTTTAAAATTAAATATGATTGTGTTATTTACCATTATAGGAGGAGTTTATGTTAGAAAATCAGCGTTGAAATAAAATTCTTAAATCACTAATTGTTCCCCTCCATAATTCCATTTGTGATAATGTGTGGATTTCTTTACTTTATCCAATGTGTTTCTTACTGTATTAATGGGCAACAGGCAAAACATAAATTATCTTCCCAGAGGTTCTTAACTCATTGAATTAGGGAATGGGGTGCAGGTGAGGGGCAGGAGAAGGAAATCAGTGTCTGGTTAATCTAATTGCAAGAATATGTGTGTATATAAAAATTAAGAAAACATTCTAACCAGGATTCTTAAGAAAATAATTCATAGTTACTTAGAGGTCAAAATAGATTATGAGCCTAACAGTAGTCTAGTTATATAACAGTACATTTTCTATTTTTATGTATGTGAAGTTAAGATAATAGACAGCCATTCTTACCTCATTTTTTACTAGATGTTACCTGTGTTCAAATCCTAGTTCCATCATTTATTAGCTGTGTAAAATTCATGAAATTATTTCATAAATCTATATACTTCAGTATTTAGTTGTGAAATAAAAATAATAGTGATACATTCATGGATTGTTTCAGAGTGTACCAATGATCTATTGCTTTATAACATATTACCACAAATTTAGTATATTAAATCAGTATCTGCTTATTATCTTATAGTTTCTGTGAGTTAGCAGTCTGCACATCAGACTTCTCTCTATTTAGGATCTCCTAAAGTTGCAACCAAAATTTAGGCCAGAATGTATTTCTTTCTGGAGTTTGATATCCTTTTCAAAGCTCATGTAATGTTAGCTGAATCCAGAGTCTGTTTGTGAGACCGAGATCCTTTTTTCTTGCTGTCATCCTACTGAAGGCCTCTGGCAATTCCTTGCAAAAAAAAAAAAAAAAAACCAAAACAACAACAAAACAAAAACAAACAACAAAAACCCTCTTACACGTTCTCTCATAGGCTCTCTGATAATATGACAACTCACTCCTTCAAAGCCAGTTGGAGACTCTCTTATTACTGTCTGCTAAAACGCAATCTCATCCAGGCTAAAATAATCACAGGAGTAACTATCCTTTGCAATTTCTACCAGCTAGCAGCAAGTCAAAGGTGCTGCCCACTTAAAGGGAAGGAGACTTGGTGGGGGTGGGGGGTCACCTTAGGATGTGTCTAATACATGCGGATTAAATTAGCTAATAGAGATAAAAGATTTATAAATTCTGTCTGGCAAAAGCATACTCTTAGTTTCTACTGCTGCTGTTACCTAGTAACATTTTCTACTCTCTGGTATATGCCTCTGCTTTTTTAATTCAGTTGCTTCCACTGTACAGCTGCCTTAAAAGTTTTCTTATACTCTTTTCTCAAAGAGTCACTCTTTTTCTAGGCCACTGGTCACTGAGGCCTTCTTTATGCATATAAACTGTTTTCATATGGGCAGTGACTGATGAAAAGACACCCACTGGGAGATAAATTAAACACATGCCTTGAATAGGAGAAAAGGTACCGTGATTTATCTTTACAAACTGTGTAAAAGGAGGACACCATATAGCACAGTGGACAAAATGGTACACTCCCTGCTGGTGATGTCATTCTCTGATTTTTGCATCCCTTGAGAGTCATATGTTTATTTTACATGTTCATAAGGTAAAGAACCAGTTAGATCCTTTAACTGGTGGATTGGAAAGAGAGGGTTAAATCGTGTGGCCACTTCCAAAGTAAGGGCATAGGCTAATTGTAGACATGCATAGATTATAATGTATAATAGGAACATATCTTTCTCTGGGAATATTCACATCCAACACTGATCAGCACAGTTACTTGTCTGTACAAGGACTAGCACCATTTGGAGCAGATGTTTTAGGCTAGGTTGGCCTGTAGGTGACAGCCTCAATGGTTTCCCCTGAGATTCCTTCATAAGTCGGATTAAGTCTCCTAAACCACTCAAATCCAATACGTTAAGTACATCTCCTGGTCAGCAATTCCTAAAATCACCTTATCACATCATCATTTTTTTTTTTTGTAAACCATCCACAGTAATGATTATATCTCTGTTAATATCCGGAACTCTGTTTTTTATTACTATGTCAGTACCTACATGAAATATTCAATGGAGTAATTAGATTGGGCAAAACAGTATCAGGAAAATAAACTATATTTTTTCACACTCCTTTATAGAGTTTCATATCATTTGAATAATCTCTTCCTCACTTTTTTTGGAATAATGTGTATTGCTTTACAAGTAAATTGACTTGCTGATTTGTGCAAAATCTTTAATCATGAGTAACTTGGATATTTTTTTTCTGTATTTTGGAGAGCACTAAGAGTTATAATTTTAAGATACCAATATAAATCAGTTACTCTGTCAATATTATCAGAATATTCATTTCACATGCATTGTGTCTTATAACACTATACCTATAATCATAACTATCAGTATAATTCAACATCTAAGTAATTTGTTTGCATCAAGGATTGGTCATTTTTAAGGATATCTCCTCTCTAAAAATGTCCTCTTTTTGATGCCTATACTAGACATACACAATAGGATTATACGCAAGAGGCAAAGTATCAGTAATTACATATCAAAATATTTCTGGGGTCACAACCACTCATTGACTATAAAAGTAGAGTTCCGTACAGAAATGAGCTGCAAAGTAGCTTTCATTAATTACAGACCTTTGATTGCTCATGGGCATTAGCCTCTGATCTACAATCTGGATCATTCTTCCTAATTGTATATTTAGCATAAATATTTATTCAGGCTACTTAAACGAGGAAGCTGTAATGTAGGCTACACTTTTATATTTTCAATTGCTCTGAGTTTTATACGTTTTCCATAATTTTTTTTTAGGTTGGTATTCTAGGATTCCAGGTTAAACAATTCTGATTTCATTTCTTTTAAAGAAGGAAAATCTCTCTCCCTAATAACCAGGATTATTTTAATGTTTGAGTTCTAGTACAGGGGCCCCAAAACTTAATGTTATAATTAGTCCAAATTTATAAAGCTTCTACTTATCATACAAGCCTAGTCACCAATGCGATTCCTGAAATAAAAACTGCCAGAGCCTCTCTCTGCCTTATGTGATTTTTATTTCCTTTCCACTACCTATATTCAAATATCTATAATAATAAAAGTATAATATGTTAATTAGACCAGGCAGCTGAATGACCTTCCAGACATCCTTCTGGACGACCTTCCAGATGAAACCGGAGCTGCAAGGGCCAAGCCCCTTGCACGAATTTTTTGCATCCGGCCTCTAGTATTAGATATAACTTGATGAGATTCACCAATCCAGTTAAAATGATGCAGGATATTATTTCCTGTGATTATCTGTTCAGTGATTTTTCAATCTTAATAAATGTTCTTCTCATAAATCATAATATCTCAGAATTTTCCCAAAGTATTTCCATCACTAGCACTTGTTTCTTTTTTATTTTTAAAGTATGATTTTATTGATTTCAGAGAGAGGAAAGGGGAGGAAGAGAGAGATAGAAACATCAATGACAGAGAGAATCATTGATCAGCTGTCTCTTGCATGCCCTCCACTGGGGATTGAGCCCACAACCCAGTCATGTGTCCTGACCAGGAATCAAACTGTGACTTCCTGGTTCATGGGTCAACTCTCTACCACTGAGCAACACTGGCTGGACAGCACTTGTTCCTTTAGGAGCTGAGATATTTCATCCACATTGTCTATATAAACCTTGGACTGACAAGACTATAATATCTATACCAATATCATAGGACTTTAGATAATCTCTTCTTACTGTATTTAGTTCTGTGCGTTTTTCTTCTGACCAAATGAATAAAATGGTGTATTCCACTTGTTGATTATTATTCTCAGAGAACACAACAAACATAAGCAGACAGACAGCATATAGTTTGACCATGTAAGCAGACTTATCTTCTCTTTGTTCAACATTTTTGCTGTCACTTTTTAAAGATCATTTGATTAGTTTAATATATAAACCATTTACCTTTTGATTTGAACCTCACCAAAAAAATCAAATGCTAGGAATCTCTGCATGTACTAAGGCATGAAATACATCCCAGAAGGAGATGGAACTGTGCTTTTAAGGCATGTAGTAGCCTCTTGTTTTATGCCCCCAGCATCTTCCTAAAAATACCACTTCAATTTAATTAGAAAGCTTTGTTGATCAGTGCCTTCCTCATGGGAAAGCTTTCATGATAACACCAAGAACATCAGCTCATATCCCTGAAAGTGATGTCAGCACACCTGGAATCACTGTTATGAACTGAATGTTGTATTCCCTCCAAATTCATCTGTTAAAACACTACCTCCCAATATGATGGTATTTAGAGATGGGGCCTTCAGGAGAGAATTAGAACTAGAGGTCATGAAGGTGGGGTGCCTGTTTAAGAATAGACACCAGAGAACTTGCTCTTTCCTCCACCACTGAGGAAAAACCATATGATCACACAGAGAAGGCAGCCACCTGCAAACCAGGAAGAGAGCACAAACCAGGGACCAAATTGGCCAGCATCTTCACCTTGGACTTCCCAGTCTCCGGAATTGTGATAAATAACTTTCTGATTTCTAAGCTATCCAGTCTATGTTATTTCTGTTACAGCAACCTCAGATAACTAATGGAGAGCCTACACATATGTTTGAATTTTCAAAATTCAAATAGACTTAACAAACATTAGTTTTCCTTGTTTTTTTTTTAAATAAAATGAAATTACTAGTTAATGTTTCTAGCAACTCTAATATAAGTAATTTCTCTTGTTTTCTTTTATTTAAGCCAGCGGTTCTCAACCTGTGGGTCGCGACCCCTTTGAGGGTCAAACGACCCTTTCACAGGGGTCGCCTAAGACCATTGGAAAACACATATATAATTATATATTGTTTTTGTGATTAATCACTATGCTTTAATTATGTTCAATTTGTTACAATGAAAATACATCCTGCATATCAGATATTTACATTATGATTCCTAACAGTAGCAAAATTACAGTCATGAAATAGCAACAAAAATAATTTTATGGTTGGGGGTCACCACAACATGAGGAACTGTATTAAAGGGTCGTGGCATTAGGAAGGTTGAGAAGCACTGATTTAAGCCCTTGACTCTTTATATTATTAAAAACCAACTCTACTCAGTCTTGTGAGATACACCAGATTTAATACTATTTTTTGTGAGTTTATGAGTTACATCATCAGTGTAGTAGAGGAAGGTTCATGATACTATAATTATTACAGTAAGTATCTTTGAAGCAACATCATGAAAAAATATTGTATATCTAAGCATGTAAAGGTGAAATGGCCTTCATTTTCCTTCTGCAATACAACAGGAATAAAAAGACTTTTAGTTTGCCTTTGTTTTCCAGATCAATGATACCCTAATATTAGTGTCCTCCTTAATTTCCTGGGTCATATTGGCACTGTCTCCTCATTTATATAATCCTCAAAGGAATATGGGAAAGTGATTTGTTCCGAGGTGATTTTGTCCTGAGAGGACATCCAGAAATGTCTGAAGACACCTTTGGTTATCACAGCTGCGGTATGTGCTGGAGGGGTGTTCCTGGTGTTCAGTGGTTAGAGGCCCAAGATATTTATGGCATACAGTGCCCAGGATAGCCTCCGCAACAGACAAGTAGTCCATGTGCAGCATCAAACTGCCGAGGCTGAGAACCCAGATTCATACTCTTTATGGATAAGTCCAAGATGAGTGTTGCCCCAAAAACACATTAAACAAACCAAAAAAAAAAACAACAACAAACAAACAAAAAACAACATAAAAATGATGCTAATTAAAACACTGGTTTCAATAAACTCTTCCATTACAGCATGAATTTCTATCATTTCCATGATCCCTGAACTATTTATATCTTGCACAGTAGTTTTAGTACAACTAAAATTTCCCACTGAGAGTTACCAATGACGATATAAAATCCAGAAGTTGTTCCTCGAGACACTTTTTTTTTAGAAATTCAAATATCTCCTCTTGGCAGGGTGAGAGTGCCAGTCAGGGTTCACATGTATGGTATGTCTTACTTCACCAAGAAACAGAGGTGGACGTCTCCATTGCAAAATATTATCTCTATAATCACTCAGATCCACCACAGGGCTTTTAGTTTGATCGTGGTACTATTGTGTTAATTCTCTATTGCTGCTATAATCGATTGCCACAAGTTCTGCAGTGTAAAGCAGCATACATGTATTATCTCACAGTGTGTGGACTCGTCTGGATCTCACCAGACTAAAATCATGGTGTTGTCAGGGCAGAATTTCTCCCTGAAAGTTCTGGGGAAGACTGGGCATGCTAGATAATCAGCTTATTGGTAGAATTTCACTTTATGCAGTCACAGGAATGAGTTTTATGTTTCTTGCTTGCCTTCAACCAAGGAATGCTCTTAGCTTTAGAGGCTTTCCATAGTCCTTGGCTCTAGTCTCATTACCTTCCTCTTAAAAGTAAACAGTTGCAGGTAAAACGTGTCTTAAACTTTGAATGTCTCAGACCTCTTCTGCCTGGTCTCTCCTCTGTTTTCTTCTTCTGCTACATTATATCTGACTTCTTTTGCTTTCTTCTGCTGCTTTTAAGGGCTCATGTGATTAGATGAGGCCCATTTAGGTAATCCAGGATGATCTCCCTATTTTAAAATAGGCTGATCAGTAACCTAAATGCCACTGCATAAATACCTTCGCATCACAATCTAGATTAGCGTTTAACTGAAAATCTAGGGGGTGTGAATCTCAGGGAACATCTTAAAAATTCTGTCTACCACAGCATCAATATAATTTGAATATTAAGTTTATTGTGTCCCCCAAAGAACCACATCACATATTCCTCCGATTCCCTGTTAAAGGTGTTCAAAGAGTACCTTTTTATTCCCCAAAGACAAGGAACAACAGTCTTAATCTTTCCTTTTATGCTTAACAGAATGCATTCACTTTGATCCTGCCAGTTTAAAGAAGAAAGAGCTTATTTGAATCATCTTCTTAAAAGGGTTTTCTCACTCTCATCTTCTTCTGGGTCTCATTTAGGGTCATCTTTAATTCTTGTAACTTAAGATAACACCTTATACATTTACTTGAGCGGGACTACTTAGGTTTCTGTGTTTCATCTCCTGTGTGCCTTAGCTCAGGGTTTACTTATATTTGTTTTCCAGGTTCTACAACATTAATTGCAAAAGTAAATATCTACAAATATGCAAATAAAAACTTGAATGAATCTATCAAAATGTTATGTCTTTTAAAATTTAATTAAATTTTGGTAGATATTATATTAGAGCCAGTTAGGATAGGTAAAGCACATTGATGAAGTGTTTGTGGGGTTACAGTAGTTTCTGAGTAGATGAGGCATGTGAGTAAGAGGCGCTAGAAGTAAAAAATTGATACCAATATGGGTGATTTATTTTAAGAGAGGCAAGTAGATACCAAACTTATTCTACCTTAAAATTTTATTTCAGACCATTCATTCATTTTATTGTGTTGTCAAGAGATGTTAATTGAACATCTACTTTGTGCAAAGCACCATTTTAGGAACTGGGGCTGCAAGCTAGTAGAACAAACATCCAACATATACTGAGTGCTCATAGGTACCCACTATTCTAAATGCTTTTTATATGTCAATAAAAGCAATACTCACACAATTCTATGAGTTATATAACAAATATTTTCCCATTTTACAGATGAGAAAATTAATGGAGAGTTAGTTATTTACATTAGGTAATAGCTCTATAAATGAGTCAGGATTAACACTCAAGAAATCTGACTATAGAAATAAACACGAACATGAAGAATATTAGACCCTAATACTAATGTACCTTTTCCTTGAACATATTGTGTTTTGTGAAACTGTGTTTTCCTCTAAGGCCTGAAGCCCATATTACACTTTATTTCTATTCTATAGCCATACCTCTGTTATAACACTCATCATGTGGGATTCAATTATAGATTTTCTTTTTCCAAATCTTCATGATAAATCCTTTGAGAGCCCGAAAAATCCCCCAATAATTGCTTTGGCCTTTTTGTCTCAGATTGTGTTCCAGTCTCTTTACCTTTTTTTCTGCTCTCTATTGCACAATATCATCCATTAAAATTATTTTGATTTACTCAGTGTACAATGATATTTGGATTTCTTATAAACATTTATCTGATATGAGAAATTTCAAAATAATTAATATACTTATTTTTTATTTATTTTATATTTTTAAAATATATATTTTATTGATTTTTTACAAAGAGGAAGGGAGAGGGGATAGAGAGTTAGAAACATCGATGAGAAAGAAACATGTGTCAGCTGTCTCTTGCACACCACCTGCTGGGGATGTGCCCACAACCAAGGTACATGCTCTTGGCCAGAAACAAACCTGGGACCTTTCAGCCCGCAGGCTGAGGCTTTATCGACTGAACCAAACCAGTTAGGACTAGACTTATTTTATTGTTTCTATGTATTAATGTACATTTGCCATTAAGTAATCCATCCTTCAGTTTAATACTGATGTTATTTATCACAAGACTTTCAAATGATTACCTAAAGCTAAAGAATGTATATGAATAACTCATAGACACAGACAACAGTGTAGTGATGGCTAGAAGGAAGGGGGACAGGAGCTGGGTATAGGTGGGCAAAGGGGTGGGGTCAGAGGGAGCCGATTGGGGCATCTGTAACAGTATCATCAATAAAAATAAAGTTTAAAAATTAAAAATAAAATGCAGATGAATTTGAAAATATCTATCAAGTATATTTTGTAGAAATGTTTTCTATTATTGTTTTGTACCCACTGTTGATGGATAAAAAAGCAAATATTTTGTGTGGATTATGACAATTTAGATAAAACAAAAAGTAAGAAAGTACAGTGAACCTATTAAAGATTTAGAAAAATCCAACTAGAGATAGACAGAACCATATAAATAATACATTAATTAGATTTGATGAAAAGAAATACTTAAAAAGTATCCACATTTTTGAATCTCAAAAATGATCCTTTCCTAGATATTTGTCTTCCAAAAATTCATATGTGGAAATATTAACATGATAATTTAGAACACTGGGCTCTTGGAAGGTTATTAGATCACAAGAGTGGAGCCCTCATGAATGAGATTAGTGCCATTATAAGAGATATCTCTTGTTCTCCCACTAACATGTGGGGGTCCAGGAGAAAAAAGATATCTGAAGACCAGGGAGCAGGCTCTCAAACAGCAGATTTTAAACTTCCCAGCCTCCAGAAATGTTAGACATATATGTTTGTTATTTAAACCATGCAGTCTATGGTATTTTTTAAATAGCAGACAAACTGACCAAGACTTTTATCTGAAATTATTTTATTATCATTTGTTATAAAGTTTGCTCATAATTTATGTTTGCAAATTATATCCTATACTAGAGGCCCAGTGCATGAAATTTGTGCAGTTGGTGGCGGGGGTTGTCCCTCAGCCTGGCCTGTGCCCTCTCACAGTTCGGGAGCCCTTGGGGGATGTCAGTTGGACATCCTTAGTGCTGCTGTGGAGGTGGGAGAGGCTCCCACCACCACTGCTGCACTTGCCAGCCATGAGTACAGCTTCTGGCTGAGTGGCGCTCCCCCTGTGGGAGCACACTGACTACCAGGGGACAGCTCCTGTGTTGAGTGTTTGCCCCCTGATGGTCAGTGCGCATCATAGCAACTGGTCATTCTGCCTTCAGGACGAAACTGGCTCTCTGACATCCCCAGAGAGGTTCTGATTGAGAGAGGGCACAAGCCAGGCCAAGGGACCACACCGGTGCACGATCGGGGTCAGGGAGGGACACAGGAGGTTGGCCAGCTGGGGAGGGATCACAGGAGAGCTCCAGGGCATGTCCAGCTTGTCTCACTCAGTCCCAATAGGCTGGACCCCAGCAGCAAGCTAACCTACTGGTCAGAGCATCTGCCCCCTGGTAGTCAGTGCATGTCATTGGGAGCGGTTGAGTGGCCTTAGCATATAATTAGCATATTATGCTTTTATTGGTTGAACGGCCTACTGGACAACTGGACACTTAGCATACTAGGCTTTTATTATGTAGGATAATAAAACCCTAATATGCAAATAGACAGAACGGCAGAACAACTGGTCACTATGATGTGTACTGACCACCAGGGGGCAGATGCTCAATGCAGGAGCTGCCCCCTGGTGATCAGTGTGCTCCTACAGGGGGAGCACCACTCAGCCAGAAACAAGGCTCATCGCTGGTGAGCACAGTGGTGGTGGCTGGAACCTCTCATGCCTCCACAGCAACTCTAAGGATGTCCCCAAGGGCTCCCGGACTGCGAGAGGGTGTAGGCCGGGCTGAGGGCACCACCCCCCTCCCCCCTCACCCGAGTGCACAAATCTCGTGCACTGGGCCTCTAGTGTTTATATAAAAGTTTTCAATATGTCTGGGGCAAATAAATTAAACAATATTTTATAATAGGTATCCAATAGCTGTTAATAATTAATAATATGTAATTTAGTTTTGACTGGAAACAATAGCTCAAAATTTCCTAATACTAAAATACAAAATTTAGTAACATTAAGATGATCAAAATTATTTGATCACTTTTGTGCTCTAACTGGCTTCTTGTGCTGTCTACTGGAATAAGTAGTGATAATCCTGTTGGATATACGATTCTTACATTCTATTTAATATATATAATATATAAATTAATGCATATTGTATACATATAGTCATAATTATTTCTTCAAATACATGTTATTTATGATTAAACCAATTTTATTTTTCCCTGCTCAATATTGTCTTATTTTAATTATTCAAAAATAGCCTTACTGATCACATGTATTTTAAATTTCAGTAAAACTAGTTTGAATAACCATCATTTACTATTTATTCTCAATTTAAACCCACTTACAGTGTAACTATGAAAATAGACATGAGTTATTTTGATAGAATAAAGATTAAGTAGAAACATGTCAAGCTTTTTCAAAGTAGAAGTTCCAAAATAGGTGAAGAGTATCGCAAACTTCCTATAATACTGTGTCAAGAATTCTAGATGAGGTACTAATCTCTGATAAGAATGCTTGAGGAGAGAGGAAAGCAGCCTCTCTTGATTTTGATTGCTTTCCTTCAGCTGACTGAAGAAACTGAATGAAGAAGTATTACAAAATTCTATAAGCAACCATGCTTAGCTGGGAATAGATTGCTATTATAAATCAGAAAAATAGGCAAGTAATCAGTAAATCAGTAGACAATGTTTGGTGAAAGTAAAGGAAAACATATAATGCTCACAAGAAAATGAAAATAATCTATAACTCAAAGATATCTCTGATTGGTAAGAAAGCTTAATATTTAGAAGAAATCATGAGGTTAAATAATCTGTAGAAAAAAAACTTGAAAGTGGTTCTATACATGGTCATGATTCTTTAGAAAAAATTTGAAGTTTTTAATTAAAAATAATTTTGATAAAATAATATGAGTTTAGTAAAAGATTCCATCAATAAGAACTTGTTTGGGTCAGAAAGAACATATACCTTATTATATAAACTACTTTAAAATACAAGAATGACATGGGAATGACAAAGAAAGAAAGTGTATAGTTCTGTCATTTTTGTGACTACAGAAGAGAGAAATAATTGATATGGAGATATGAGAAAGTAGTGCTGGGAACAAAGTTTGAAAGTATATACTCAATAATTTGAGATATGAATGAAAAGACATTTGTTCAACTTACTATCTGAAGAACAGCTGACATTTGTCTCTCATGCCATTTCTCTTGCTGGTATGCTTACGGCCATATAAATTACCAATCTATACTAATAAAGAGCTAATATGCTAATGGTCAGGACGCCATAATGCCTAACGACTGGACCATTAACATACTAGATCTTTATTAGCTCCTATCAGCAGTAGGCTGTCTGCAAGCACCGCAGGGCATTGCTCTGGAGACAGGGCAGAAGTGGGGAGGCACCTGGAGAAGGTGCGACCAGCCCAAGGTGACTCAAGGGACTGAGGGTGGGACTTGAAGCTGCCAGAGAAAGCCAAAGGGGTTGGGGGCTGGGCCAGGCATCCTGGAGTGCTGCGTGGACAGGTTTGGGTGTCAAGGCAGGGTGGGGCCACACGATTTCACGCACTGGGCTCCTAGTTATACATAAATCTACACTACCTCTTCAGTGTTGCCCATTGACAATGCTGCATGGAAAGCCATTCTAAAGGGAGAGGGTTAGAGAGCTGTGAACACATCAGGAAAATACCTAATTAACCGGAATTAAAATGTTTTTGGTTAGAAAATAACATAATAAAATACTATTCTCACTGATGATAAGTTAAGGGTCATAAGTCCTAGCATTTGCCAAACAAAAACAAAGAGGATTTTGCAAATTAAGCAGAAGGGGTTAGAAGTCATGGTTTTGGCTGAGTTTACAAAGAAAGGAGTATAGATTCATGGGAAGAGGGTGTGAATAAGAACTTCTTACATGCTAACAATTTCTATATTTTGAATTGGGTGGTGGTTACACAATCACTGAACTGACCAATTATGATTTCTGCATTCTTCTGTGTTGTACTTAATGTATTTTTTAAAATGCAGTCACTAGTCTGGCCGATGTAGCTCATTGGTTAGGGCATTGGCCTGAGCACCAGAGTGTTGAAGGTTTCATTTCCAGTCAAGGGCACATACCTGGGTTGCAGGTTGAATCCCTGGCCCCTGTCCTGTGGACGCAACCAGTTGATGTGAGAGAACACATCAATGATTCTCTCTCTCTCTCTCTCTCTCTCCCCTCTATCCATCTCCCCCCTTCCCTCCCCTCCAGTTTCTCTAAAAATTAATGAATAAATATACTCTGGTGAGGATTTAGAAAATGCAGTCACTAAATAATATATACACATGATCCTATATATACAAATACTTACAAACAAAACCATATCCATAAATTATTTATATATTACCTTTATTATATTGCCTTCATGTATTCATAGCTTATTAATGATTTCTACACATATAATATAGATGTTTATTGCTTATAAATACAAAAGAAATATCTATATGGATGAAACAATTGTTACTTTTGAGTATTGGCTTAGAATGGGGAATACAAAAAGGGAATCTCACTATTTACTCCTGAAATATTAAAATTGTATTGTATTGAGATCACTCATGTATTACTCATATAATTTTAAAATGTGAAAATATAAGCAACATTAAACACATTCCTTTTCTCATTAATGTTTTCGGAATTAAAAGGTTTAAATTATGTCAGTGTAACTTGCAAGACACCATTATTGAGGAAATGCTCTATGGTAAAAAATTCAGTCATCTGTTTCAAAGCAATTTCAAACAGTGGATAATATCAGCAGGCAACAACGTGAAATTTTGGTAATAATTACTATTCCTACCCCTATACCCTCTTAAATTTGGAAACTTTAAAATCTCAGCAAGTTTTTATGGTATTCATGGCAGTGGAATTACATGGAAGTATTCTCTCATAAATATGTTTTAATATTTTATGATTTTATGTCAAATCTATATGGCACATAGTTTCTACATTTCATTCTTCTTGATATCAGTGACCTTTTATACTTATTTTAAAAATTAAAATCTAGCCACATTTGAAATTCAAAACAGAATTTTTTGGTAGGGTTCTTATTAGTTTTTTCTACTTAAATAGGTAATGCCTATGCTTAACATGTTCCTTGGCACTATTCTACAATTAGCAAACATTTATTCCAAAAAAAGGATTCCTGATTTCCAATACAGTTAGTTATGTCCTGTCCATGAAACATAAGTGGGATAATAGGAGAAATTCCATCAAGGCCATTAAGATTACCACAAGTTGAGAAAATAAGTGACAGTGGGCAATAATCAACCAAAACCTCTAATCCAAACAGAAAGGACAGGAAAAATGGTAAATGAATATTTTAGACATCAGGAATAGTGGGCTTTCATATGAATAAATTATAATCTTGGTGTTCATATGTATTTCCTGAACCCCCCAAAATTCACCAAGTTTATTCAATAAATATTAATTGGCATGTATTATATTCCAGATACATAATAAAGAGTTACAGAAAGAAGGTGGGTAATGGTGTCTGCTTTTATTATATCGGGGGGGGGGTCCCTCAGCCCAGCCTGTGCCCTCTCGCAGTCTGGGACCCCTCGGGAGATAATGACCTGCTGGCTTAGGCCTGCTCTTGGGTGGCAGAGGGTAGGCCCAATCCCTAGGTGCAGCCCCTGGTCGGGCTCAGAGCAGGGCGGATTGGGAGGTTGCGATGCCACCCTCAGTCACGCTCAGGGTAGGGCTGATTGGGGGGTTGGGGCACCGCCCTCTATCACACTCAAGGCAGGGTCAATGGGGAGGTTGCGGCGCCACCCCCTGTGATGCACAGAGCAGGGCCAATCAGGGGGTTGGGGCGCTGCCCCCTGTCACTCACAGAGCAGAGTCCATCAGGGGGGTTGGGGCTCCATACCCTGTCACACACAGAGCAGGGCCCATCAGGGGGTTGGGGAGCTCCCCCCTGTCACGCACAGAGTAGGGCCAATAGGGGAGTTGGGACACCGCCCCCTGTCACACACAGAGCAGGGCGGATCAGGGGGTTGGGGCGCTGCACCCTGTCACACTCAGGGCAGGGCCAATGGGGAGGTTATGGCTCTACCCTGTCACACACAGAGCAAGGCCCGTGGAGGGGGGTTGGGGTGCCACCCTCTATCACCCACAGAGCAGGGCCCATCAGGGGGATGGGGCGCCACCGCTGTCACACTCGGGGCAGGGCCGATGGAGAGGTTATGGCTCTACCCTGTCACACAGAGCAGGGCCCATGGGGGCGGGGTGGGTTGGGGTGCCGCACCCTGTCAAGCACAGAGCCCCAGGGCAATCAGGGGATTGGGGAGCTCCCCCCTGTCACACACAGAGCCACAGGGCAATCAGGGGATTGGAGAGCTCCCCCCTATCAGGCACAGAGCAGGGCTGATCAGGGGGTTGGGGCACCTTTCCCTGTCACGAACAGAGCAGGGTGGATAGGGAGGTTGTGGCCCCACTCCCTGTCACACACAGAGCCGCAGGGCGATCAGGGGGTTTGAGCGCTGCCCCCTGTCATGCTGATCCTGGTGCCGGGAGGCATATTATCCTTTTACTATATAGAATAGAGGCCTGGTGCATGGGTGGGGGCCAGCTGGTTTGCCCTGAAGGGTGTCCTGGATCAGGGTGGGGGTCCCCACTGGTGTGCCTGGCCAGTCTGGGTGAGGGGCTGAGGGCTGTTTTCCGGCTGGCGAGTCACTAAAGCTTCCAACCGCTCCTTGTTTTCTTTTTTTATTCTGGGCCAGCTTTAGCTCTGAGGCCTCGCTGCTGAAAACATCAAAACAAAGTTTCGGTCCGCTGGCTTTCAGTCCCGCTGGTTTCTGGTGTTTTGTTTAGCTTCTTATTTGCAACACAGTATATAGTTGCTTAGACTTGCAGTTGAGAGGCCGGCAAGTGAGGCGGGGAACGTTGGAGTCCGCAGCAAGCAAGCCTCATGCTCGCTTCCAGCTGCCTGGCTGCCGGCTGCCATCTTGGCTGACAGTTAATTTGCATATCCTCACTGATTAGCCAATGAAAAGGGTAGCAGTCGTACGCTAATTACCATGTTTCTCTTTTATTAGTGTAGATGAGAATATGTCTGTGAAACCTATTTTATTTTATTTACTAGAGGCCTGGTGCACGGATTCATACAAGGTTGGGGTCCCTCAGCCTGGCCAGCGATCGGGGCCAATTGGGGCCATGGGAGGTGGGCCGGGGGGGCAAGACTGCAGGAGGTTGGTTGGCCAGGGGGAGTGCACTGACCACCCGGGAAGAGCTATTGTTGAGTGTCTGCCCCCTGGTGGTTAATGTGCATCATAGCAACCTGTCAGTTGGCTGATCATTTGGTCAACCGGTCGTTCAGTTGACTGGTTGTGATGGTCACTTAGGTTTTATATATATATATAAACACACACACTAGTGGCCCAGTGCATGAAATTCATGCATGGGGGGTGTCCCTCAGCCTGGCCTGCACCCTCTCCAATCTGGGACCCCTCAGGAAATGTCAGACTGCCGGTTTAGGCCCAATCCCCGTGGAATTGGGTCTAAACCGGCAGTCAGACATCTCTCTTGCAATCCAGGACCACTGGCTCCTAATTGCTCACCTACCTGCCTGCATGATTGCTATAACCACTTTGCCTGCCAGCCTGCTCACCCCCAACTGCCCCTCTCGCTGGCTTTCTCACCCCCAACTGCCCTCCCTGCTGGCCTGCTCGCCCCCAACTGCCCTCCCTTCCTGGCCTGATCACCCCCAATTGCCCTCCCCTCCTGGCCTGATTGCCCCTAATTGCCTCTGCCTCGGCCCTGCCACCATGGCTTTGTACAGAAGATGTCCAGAAGGTCTCCTGAAGGTCTCTCAGTCTAATTAGCATATTACCCTTTTATTAGTACAGATATAGATTTTTTATTGAATTTATTTGTATGGCATTGATTAATAAAATTATATAGGTTTCAGGTGTAAAATTCTATATTATATCATCTGTAAATTGTACTTTGTGTTCACCACTCCAAGTTAAGTCTTCTTCCATCACCATTTATTCCCCCTTTCCCTCTCTTACCTCCCCATCCCTTTTCCCTCTGGTAATCATCATACTGTTGTCTGTGTCCATGAGGGCTTTTTTGCTTAATCCATTCAATTTTTTCACCCAGCCTTCTCCCTTCTGAGAGCTATCATTCAGTTCTTTGTATATATCAGTTTGTTTCTACTTTGTTTGTTAGTTTACTTTATTCATTAGATTCCACATATCATTGAAACCATACGATACTTGTCTGTATCTTACTAGCTTATTTCACTTAGCATAATACTCTCCAGGTCCATCCATTGCAGCTACCAAGGGTAAGATTTCTTTATTTTTTATGGCTGAGTAGTATTCCATTGTGTACTTTTTTTATAACATGTCAGAAATCCAGAAAGTCTTATAATTCAATATGAGGACTGGTCGCTAGTCTGAGGTAGTATAAGTGGACTTCAAATACTCTAGAGAAAATAAATCTAAAATGTCAATAAAAGCATCTTATTTAATTTGGAGTCTAGCAAATGACACATTTTGGGCTGCTTTTGTCATTTTATACTCTGTTTTACAGTCTATAAATATTTTCTCTTTTTCATTTCTGTTATTATTCCAAAACCCACTGTTGTAGATTACAAAAATAATTATACATTTCTCCCATACCCTTATGTTCACTCTTCACCACATGACTTTACAACATCTGCAATAAAAGAAGAGGTGAAGTTTATATCTCTACTTCTCAAATTTGGACTTGACTATGTAAATTGGTTTGGCTGTGGGGATTTAGACATGAATAAAAGCTTTAAAAGCACTTACTCATTGAGGATTGTCCTCTCTTTTTGTTAAGAACCCTGGGCTATGATGTGATGAAGCATGAACTAATCTCATGAAATATGAGAGACCTGTGGAAAGAAAAGCCTAGCTGACCCAAGCATCTCAGCTATTCAATTGGAGACAAGTCCCTTGCTGACCCACCAGGTGACATAAATAAGCCCAGGTGAGAACAGCGAACTGTCAAGCCAACCAAAGAATCATGAAGAATAATAAAATTGTTCTTATTGCAAAGCACAAAATTTTAAAGTGTTTTTGTGTAGCAAAAACCAGTTGATATGAACACTCTGATTATGCATGTATCATCAACTAAGATATTTTTTTCCCCATTCAAATTAAGGCAGACCTAAACCAAATTCACTCAAGGAAGCAGGAAATTTTTTGCTTCACAAAATTCATAAATCCAGAGACAACTATTATTTGTTAATTTTAAATTTAAAAAGGTTTCAAATAATACCCATCAGTGAGACCTGAGTGTTCTCTCTTCTTAGTTCTTCATTCTGTCATATGTATTGAATTTTCATTAAGGTCTCCTAGAAAATTCTACTTGGGTCTAATTAACTATGGGATGCACTGTTTATCATCAGACTAGGGTCGTGGATTACAATCTTCAGCTGAGTTTCTGTCCACACTTAATACATTTGGTCATCCAGAATAATCAAATATAGTTTATTAAATCCAGGGTAAGTAAATTCTAGATGGCAATAACACCAGATATTCACTAATGAAAATTTAGCTAACTCTAATGAAGTTTTATCAGCATTGATAAAATATATGATGTCTGAGTTTGTGTCATTTTTTTCCTGCAGAAGTCTTTCTTAATCCACCATGGTAAGTTGGGTTCCCAAGTTATTTGTATAGTCCTGCAATATTCAACTGTTTTTTTTTTTTTTAATGAGCTTGGTTGATTTCTATTTTATTCTATTGAGAATAAGATCCACAAGGACAAAGGTCATATTTTTCTTGTTCACACTGTGAGTTCAGGATATAGCAGCTACGTTGGCAAATATATCTTTGTTATGAAAGTAAATTTAACTATTTCCAAATTTCAGATTCACAGCATGTGAACTTAACACAGGATGGCTCAAATTTAAGTTTATATTTTAGGGTTCTTCTCACAGATATTTTTATTATACTAGTATACAGAGATGTGGATTTAGTCTAAAATATAAAAGGTATATGTTATTGTGGGGAAAATATTGTTTCAATTTCAATACTGTGTTTTGATAGTCATTTGAATACTCAAGTCTCATATCAACTTCAATTGACAATGTTGGTATTTTTAACACTGTTGTTTCACACAATATTCTGACCAGAGAATGTGGCCATCATGATACTAATTCTTTGAAAATTGTGGACAATTTGTTCCCTGGGTATTAAAAAGGTATAGTCTCACCCTGGCTGGTGTGGCTCAGTTGGTTAGAACACCATTATGTGCACAGAAGGGTTGCAAGTTTGACTCCCAGTCAGGACACATACCTGGGTTGTGGGTTTGATCCTTGGTTGGGGCACATAAGGGAGGCAACCAATCAATGTTTCTCTCTCACATTGATGTTTTTCGCTCTCTACAATCAATAACAATGTATCCTCAGGTGAGGATTAAAAAAAAAAGATATAGTCTCCAACAGTCTTCTGTAATATTGTATATATTAGTTGTACTATGTGAACATTCCATATCTTTCTTAATATTTTTACCTATGTTAGTTTGCTATTATCAGCAGAAATTTAAGTCTTCTACTCTGAGAGTAGATTTATCAAATTCTCTTTATTTCTATCAGGTTTTACTTCTTTTAAAATAATGTCAGGTATGTATGACTTATAATTTCAAAATCGTTCAGATGAAAGTATATCTATATATATATTCTTTTTTTTAAATATATTTTATTGATTTTTTACAGAGAGGAAGGGAGAGAGAGATAGAGAGTTAGAAACATCGATGAGAGAGAAACATCGACCAGCTGCCTCCTGCACATCTCCTACTGGGGATGTGCCTGCAACCCAGGTACATGCCCTTGACCAGAATCGAACCTGGGACCTTTCAGTCCGCAGGCCGACGCTCTATCCACTGAGCCAAACCGGTTTCGGCTATATTCTTTATTCTAAAATCTATTTGGTCTGATATTAATACTGTTATTGAATATACATGGAATCTTGAGAATATTATAAAAAATGATTTCAATTTATATTTTTATCCAAAGGAAAGAGAAGGATATGTAATTTTCTTTAGATACAAATGTATGGGTAGCAAGAGGGAGAAAAAATTGAATGCTTATCAATAACAATAGGACCTGTGAGATAGATACCTTGCCCATGTAAATGACTCATTATTTATTTGATATATACTAAGTACTCACTGTGAGGCACCTTAATGTGAGCTGAAGATATTAAACCCAAAACACATATACTTGTTGCTTTTTTAATTATTATTTTAAACAAATATTGTGGTGTCCAAGATAAATCATTTACATTCCTTTTAAATTAAATTTGGTAGTAATTAATGTCACTCAAAGTTTTCATGTAATTGAAATGTTACAAATTTTTCTGTTTAAAAATTCTTCCCCAATATACATTTTTCTTCTGTGCTTACTCTGAAATTTTGCTTCCTTGGTTTCAATGCATGATTTTTTTGTGGGTGAAGAATGCATGATTTTAAAAATTCTAATCCATTATAATTTGATTAGGGGCTTCGTATGGTAAGACCTGCTATAATAATACAGCAAATTAAACATGTAATTTTAATGGTGGTAATAACAATAATAAATATCTATTACATGTCCTTTTCTAAAAAACTGCATGCGCCTCACATACCTAATATTCGTGCTTAAGCATTTTTTGAGAGCCAACAAGTGTTACTTCCTCCAGAAAACCTCTTTACTTCAGCTTGAGTGTCCTTCATCTCTGAGTCTATAAATCTCAGGAATACCTTCATTACAAGAGTTTTATATTCTATTGAAATGATCTATTTATAGATTCTGTAGACTCAATAGGCTCTAAGCCACTTGATAGAGAGCAGAGGTGGAATAACATTGAGAATTTCATTTCCTAGAACAAAAAATATTTTATGTGTTGTGTGCTTGTAAAAAATATTTTGAACTCAGCCAGTGTATTTATGTGTTAAAAATGATTTATGATTTACATAATATAGGACAGAATTTAAAATCTCAATAGCATGTATGTATGCATAGATACTAGTATATAGCATAAATATGTAATTATATGATGTATGCTATATATCACTTTTCAGAAGGGAAGAACATGCATGTAGAAGCTGCTTGAGCCTACCTAACAACATGTATATCATATATATAATTAGATTGGATATCTTTAAGCTTATTCTTGGCCAGTAAATAATCAAAGGAAGAAGTAATACTTAATAAAAGACCTGGTCTCATTTAAATTTAACAGCCATTATTTCATAGATTATTTTAAAACATTGAGCAAAAGTTCTTATAATATAGCAATATATTAATAATACTTGTGTGAGGTGGTGTTAATGTATACAGATCAAAATTTCTGCCTAACATACTTTGGATCATGTATTTCAAAGCCCTATACTAAATTTTTATTGGAACATTCTAAATATTTTAAAGTATTAAAAATGTTATAACAACTTCAAAGTCAGTAGGACAACCCTGGCCAGACTTTCCATATTGCAATGCACCAGCAGTCTGGAAAATTGAAAAAAAGTCAAGGTTTGCTAAGTAACTGCTGCAGACCACAACTCTTAATTAAGTCATACTTTCGGAGTTATGAACTTTAATGTACTTTTTCACGGCATTCAATATCTTACAATAGATGCTCCCTTCAGAATCTAGGTTTCTGAAAACATGGGGTATATTAGTCACTAATAAATGGTTTCATGTTTAGAAAAAAATTCTAAGTATATTCTCCACTTATTTCACAACAGAAAATTACATCAGACAGGGGATTAAAATTCATACTAAGCTTGTAGTTCTATCAAGTATATGCTTTCTGAGTTTCCACATGTAATTGTGCTTCTGCTCAAGTGGAATTCTTTTCTAAAGACTCTGCTATAAACTTAAAAAAAATCAACCTCTTTATTATGAGAGGATTGCAATACATCTGTTTTTACACCACAACCAATGTGTCTCCGGTGCTCCATTAAGTGAATAAAAATGCAGCAGTGACACATTCAGATACAAAATGCTGCAGAAAAAGTACCACTAGCATTTCTAAGGGACTGGGATAGGGTGGCTTGGATTTAAACTGTTGTTTTACTGTGAGTTATGATCCCCTTGCCATTTTAGTGGCTCCCGACATTGAAAGTGAATGTCTGCATTATTACACATTATCAGAGATCCTTCCCTGGACTGAACTGGAGAAGAAAAATCCTCAGTCTTCAGTCTCAGAAAAGCCCCCATTGACTTAGGAGAAATTTATCAATGTAAAGAGATTGCTTTATTACTGCTTTAAGCCTCTCATGTATCACAAAAGGATTTGCTTAATACTTTCATGGGGACTGTCTGTGTGTTGCCAAGGGGTTTCCTAAAGGCAATGAACCTTTTGGTGATTGAAATGTACAGTCCTGCGGCAATGAATTAACATAATTGGAAGCAGGGCTAGATGTTGTTATAGGAGCTGATTATGTGCAGTTTCAATGGTATCATTACTTTAGCCTGTCTTATCCTTGAGAACATAACACTTGGAAACAGGCTTAAATATGATGGTTCCTCTGCAGGTGAGCAAATCTTTGGTGAAAGGTACATTAGCTGTAATTTATAAAGTGTAGTTGGTGGCATTTAACATTTTAATTATATGTAATATTAAGATGTGTCAAGAGGTAATATATTGTGTATGCTTCCTACCTTAGGGAAAAGTTCCAAACCACCCAAAGTACTATGATCTACTGGAGAAGCACAAGATTCTTCTTCATGATATATTTACCAAATGAAATGTTAGAGTAATTGAATTCAGAATCCATGTAATTACACACTTGCTTATTTAAAAAAGTCATTGGTAGATGTAGTATCAACAAAAAGCTAACCATCACATATAACCCCATATAAAACAAGTCAAACAAACAAACAAAATCCAACCATTTAAGTTTCATCTATGGTAGTTTAGTCATTAATGTTCTCATGGAATTGTTTAATTTTAAGTATTCAGATAATAACTAACTCCATTATAACGTATAATATTTTGACAAGTATGAGCTTACTTATTACTTATAAGTAGGTACAGTGACTATGAATAATAAAAAAGAAACAGCCAACACTTATATTACTTGATTTCTTTCCTCTCCACAAGATGTCTAATATTGGAAAATACAGTCCCATTACTATACCTTTCCAGTGAAATTCATGCACGGAGGCGGGGTCTCCTCAGCCCAGCCTGCACCCGCTCCAATCCGGGACATCCCTCTCACAACCCGGGACTGCTGGCTCCTAACTGCTCACCTGCCTGCTGGCCTGGTCACCCCTAACTGCCCCCCCACCCCCCGCTGGCCTGGTTGCCCCCAATTGCCACCCCTGCCGGCCTGGTCACCCTATGCAGCCCGCTGTTCAGTCATTTGGTCGTCCCTCAGTAACCCCCCTGCCAGCCTGGTTGCCCCACACAGCCTGCTATTCAGTCCTTACTGTTACTGTGATGGTGTCCTGGAAAATTTGCATATCCCTCTGTTATTAGTATAGATAATCTCACTTTTTCTTATGGTAAATGGACAGTTAAAGTAAATGAAGTCACTGATTTCATTTAGATTAGCATCACAATCATTGAGTAGATGAATATTTAATTATGGAACAGACTATTATAACAGCTGAGTAATTTAGATTTACAGAAAAGCTAAATAAACTATAAATATGTGTTAAAGCTATTTAAATTTTTTTTTCCCAATTCTTGCCTAAGGACATACTTTTAAAATTTATTTGAGAGAGAGAGAGAGAGAGAGAGAGAGAGAGAGAGAAGCATTGACTCTTTTCTCCTACACTTACCCCCATCAGGGATGGAACCCAAAGCCTAGGTATGTGCCCTGACTGGAAATAGAACCTGCAACCTTTTGGTGTAAAGGACGATGATGCAACCAAATGAGCCACCTGGCCAGGGCATGCAACAATATTATAACAGCTGAGTAACTTAGATTTATAGAAGAACTATGGAAACTATAAAAATATGTTAGGGCTATTTGTGTTTTATAAAAAGTCAATACAGTAAATTAAGCAAAGATCTAAAAAAATAATCTTTTTTGAGACTATGACTTAATGATTGAGTGAAAATAGCTGCAGATGAGTTAATCAGAGAGGTCAAGGCAGGCCAATCTGTTTCAAGACACACATGATTGCTACTAACATAATTTCAAATAGTTGGTTATCCTTAGTAAATACTTTTCTTGGAAATTATTTTCACTACTCAACTTTATAGTAGCCACTACCTCTTCTTCCAAATATTCTATTTCAAACTTCATTTGATCATAATTAGTACAATGTCAGTGCATATAGGAGAAACAGAAACGTAATTCTGCTTTTAAATAATGACTGTGAATGCATGTGTATACTCGTTAGGTCCTTAGACACATTTTATGCTTCAGACCATCTAAAAGTTAACTAAAATTAGTTGCCTACATCCCAAATATTTTTGTTTGTTTATTTTAAGTTTGTTGCTGGAGGTCCCAGTTGCTGCTTCTCAACCTCCAATACTGCTTTAGACAATAGGAGGCGGGGACCGGAAAGCCAGAGAATGAATACCTGATCCAGTCTGAGCAAATCATTTGGTTTCTCTTTTCAGAATTTGGAGTTTTGATAGAGAAAGTGAATTAGTTATGTAAGGATCAGTGATAAGAGCATTCATATTATTGGCACTCTTGGGGTAATGATGTCTAAAGCAATAAATGCTCAAGTAAAAATTTTGGAAACCAAAAATGAAACACTGCCTATAAAGCAAGTTTTCAGAGAAGAGAATTGAACAAATGTATATAAAGAGATGAGATGAAAATATTTATAGCCTCACAAAGAGATGGAGAGACTTCAAACTTACACCTATACTGTGGCCACACTGCAGTTAATTCCTTCATATTTTTTGATGTTTTAGTACATTCTTATATTTATAATACTCATTTGAATGAGTATAAAATATTTTATAGTAAAAGTATCTATGATTATATTCCTGCATTAACAAAAATAATACGTAAGTTTATGTCATTTTTGAGTACTCATAACCAATTACTCTTTTTTAGATAGATAAAGATTACATAGACTTTTACTTTTGACATTTAAAAAAAGTAGAAGCTCATTAATATTTTGCTTGTGTAGAGAAGACTAATTCTCTAGTCTTTAGAGACTACAATATTTAGAGACTTAAAAATATTATAATGCTTAACTATAATTTATAATATAGTCATACTCATTAGAAATAATGTTTTCAATATACATGGCTTAAGTGATATAGAAGTTTAATCTTTCTCACAATTTTCCAGGTAGGCAAGTGATCAATTACAGTTCTACTTCATGTCTTTATCCAGGGAATCAACTTGACAGTAGTTTCTACTCTCCTCCAAAAAATAGTTTCCCACCCTGGGTCTAAAGTACTAGTTACTGGAGTCTCCAGTTGACAATCAATAGAAAAGAATGAAGGGTGAAATGAATGATAAGCAGATTATGTTCATGGGAAGCACATGAAAGTTGCATACATCATTTCTGTTCGTATTGCTGCAACAAGGGTTTCATCACATGGTTATACCTAAATGCAGGCTAAGTCTTTTAGCTTTAACCATAGGACCTGCTAAAACTAAAAGAAGAAAGATAACAATTGGTGAGAAATTAGAATCTCACCAAGGAATAATAATATTCCATTGTAATATCTTTGCACATATCTTTCCTGTGTAACAAAAATACTTAGAAATCATATGTTGGTAGGAGCAATCAAACCAGAAATTTTATCAATTCTCAATTGCATATGTTTTACTCATTTAAAGAATCTAGGTATGATAGAAGTATTAGCAGGCCTAAAATTATTTAGAAATATAGTTTAATAGAATAAAATATGAAAAAAATGTTTCATTAATTTTAAAGACTAATCCACCTTATTATGCAGGCTTTTAAAAATATTGTAACACTACACTAATTTTCTGTTTGAATAAGGAATGCAAGATTTTAAGTAAAAAATAAAACCAAACTAATATCATATAAAAGTGAATTACTATTTTTGTCATAATGTTCCAAGAAAAACTTTCATTTTAGAGAACATTAAAAAAGAAATGTTTATACTTTTAAAATCACCATGATTCCAACTTTTCAATCACTGATGAACAAAGACTTAAGGCTTAGGAGAAATTAGAGAAAGTAAAAATGAGATGTTGTTTCTTGCATTAGAAAGGTATCGATCTTTTGATTCTCCATTTCATTTGCACTGATTGCATCAGACAAGGAGAGTAAGTGTACAAATTATGGCTGATGTGGCTGATAGAAAAAAACAACTAAGAAGTAAGAAACAAATGGAAAATAAATTTTAGGTATTTTTAAAGCAATGAAAATCAACTTTGTTTTCAAAATGGCAGAGAAACTAGATGATACAAAAGGCATTAAAACAGGAAAATATGCATGGTCTGTGTACCAGTACCATCTGTCTTATTTCAGTCCGAGAGAAAGTTTTAGTGTTAAATTCTAAGGTTTAAAAAGAAAATTAAATTTTCCATTAGATTTTAGGGTCAATATCAAGCAGATTGTCCTTTCAAGTCAGTGTAGTTAGAACTTTTTCTAACTGCCCTCTTTGTAGAATCTTTATTTTAGCTATAAGAACATGAGTTCAGAATCTTGGATTCTCATTAAAAAAATGTCATCACAGTTATATCATTTGGGGCAAGGTCTTTTTACTCTGTGTCTAATTTTAGCATTAAATGATACATTAATATGTTCTCTGTCTTCTCTCTGGATATTTATTAAAGAATCTGCATCTTTTTGTTGATGAGTTTTGCAGTAGAGATAAGAAAACCCTCAATATAAACAGAGAATATATTTTAAGATTGTCAATTATTTTAAGTTTTTGTTGAAGTCAAGAGCATTATTAATATATGAAAACACATAAATTATGGAAAGTAAGAATATTTTACGTTAAATGTAAGAAAAGGTAATAAATATGTAGCCTTGCCAATTTTGGCCATATTATATGGAAAACAGTATGGAGATTCCTTTAAAAGCTAAAAATAGATACACCATATGTCCCAGCAATTCTCTTTTTGCCTTTTAAATCTTTCCTTCTTCCATATACCTTCCCAGAACTCAGTACTTGTGCTCTCTTCTCAGTGCTCCCCATACAGCCATTATGCACCACAATTTAGCTTCATTCCCACAACATGAATGCGTCATCTTATGACATAAGTTTGTTCAGCCAAACTTATCTTGTCTACAAACATTTTTGTACAGTAAAAGTGGAAGAACTAAGTGCTGCTTAGTTCATTGTACCATAGTTAAAATATTAAATAATCCACTTACACTGGGCTATGCATGTTCATATTCTCCCTCTGAATTTAAGGAGCACTATTAAGAAAACAGATTCTGAAGTCATTCTGCTTGGTTTCAAATCCTATATCTGCTACATATCTATATCTATCTATATCTATATCTATATCTATATCTATATCTATCTATCTATACCTATACCTATACCTATACCTATACCTATACCTATATCTATATCTATATCTATATCTATATCTATATCTATATAGCTAAGTGATCAACTGTCCATCCATCTGCCCATCCATCTGACCGACCGGCTGGTACAGATGACACACACTGGCAATTTAAAAATAAATGTTGACTCGCACATGCCTGAAACATATAAAGCTCTCTCTGGCGCCAATTGCACGTGTGTGCATGAACCCATGCACTGGGTCACTAGTTATTACATAAAATAGCGTATAAATCCTTTACTATTACTGGTACTTGAGGTGAAAAGTTTTAGAAACAGAGAACTGTGAAAACAGTCAAATATAGTGAAATTTTAATGCTTGCTCTAATTTGTTTTAGTTATATGGTATGGGAAAACTCACTTGCTGTCACTGGTAGTTTTTTTTTGGTATAAAATTTGGGGAAATATAAACCTAGCAAACTTGTAAGGATTGGTGATTATACATATACATACTTACAGACATCACTAAATAAATGGTAGCTACTACTGTCCTCAGTATGTACTGAAAATAAGGAAGGAAGGAGATATAAAAGGCATTTAAGTAACATTTAGTTCAAAAGAAATGCAACATTCATTTAACAAATATTTTTGTTTGCCTATTATGGACCAGGCACAGAGCTAAGCAAAAGATGTTTCAGAAAACGTTTTAGGGAAACATCAGATATTGCCCTTTATTCTTTTTTTAAAATGTTATAAGCAAGATTTATTTATTTTTAATGTATTTTTATTGTTGATAGTATTACAAATACCTCCCATGCCTCCCCTCCCCTTCCTCCCTCCTCCCAGCCTCTACCCATCCCCCAGGTCTTCACTACCTATTGCCCATATCCATTGGCTGTGCACATCTACACTAATAAAAGAGAAACATGGTAATTGGCGTACGACCACTACCCTTCCCATTGGCTAATCAGCGTATCCTTATGCAAATTAACTGTCAGCCAAGATGGCGGCCGGCAGCCAGGCACTGAAGCGAGCAGGGAGGTTTGCTTCCTCCAGGAACTGCAGACTCCAACGTTCCCCGCCTCACTTGCCGGCCTCTCAACTGCAACTCTAAGCAACTATTACTATGTTGCAAATAAGAAGATAAACAAAACCGGCTTTCAGTCAGCCCTGGACCGCAACATTGTATCCATGTTTTCAGCAGCAAGGCCTCAGAGCTAAAGCTGGCCCAGAATAAAAAAAAAAAAAAGAAAACAAGGAGCAGTTGGAAGCTTTTAGTCAACTGCCAGCGGGAAAACAGACCTCAGCCCCTCAGCCAGCCTGGCCAGGCACCCCAGTGGGGACACCCTGATCCAGGACACCCTTCAGGGCAAACCAGCTGGCCTCTACCCGTGCACCAGGCCTCTATTCTATATAGTAAAAGGGTAATATGCCTCCCGGCACTGGGATCAGCGGAGCAGCGAGGCCTCCGGGCACCAGGATCAGCGTGACAGGGGGCAGCGCCCAAACCCCCTGATCAGCCCTGCTCTGTGCCTGATAGGGGGGAGCTCCCCAATCCCCTGATTGCCCTGAGGCTCTGTGTTTGACAAGGTGCGGCGCACCAACCCCCTGATCGGCCCTGCTCTGTGTGTGACAGGGTAGAGCCATAACCTCTCCATCGGCCCTGCCTTGAGTGTGACAGTGGCGGTGCCCCAACCCCCTGATCGGCCCTGCTTTGTGGGTAATAGAGGGTGGTGCCCCAACCCCCCTCCATGGGCCTTGCTCTGTGTGTGACAGGGTAGAGCCATAACCTCCCCATTGGCCCTGCCCTGAGTGTGACAGGGTGCAGCGCCCCAAACCCCTGATCCACCCTGCTCTGTGCATGACAGGGGGGAGCTCCTCAACCCCCTGATGGGCCCTGCTCTGTGAGTGACAGGGGGCAGTGCCTCAACTCCCCTGATGGGCCCTGCTCTGTGAGTGACAGGGGGCAGCACCCCAACCCCCTGATCTGCCCTGCTCTGTGCGTGACAGGGGGTGGCGCTGCAACCTCCCCATCGACCCTGCCTTGAGTGTGACAGGGGGCGGTGCCCCAACCCCCCAATCAGTCTACCCTGAAAGTGACTGAGGGTGGCATTGCAACCTCCCGATCCGCCCTGCTCTGTGCATGATGGGGCGGCACCCCAACTCCCCAATCGGCCCTGCTCTGAGCCTGACCAGGGGCTGCACTTAGGGATTGGGCCTGCCCTCTGCCACCCGGGAGCAGGCCTAAGTCAGCAGGTCGTTACCTCCTGAGGGGTCCCAGACTGTGAGAGGGCACAGGCCGGGCTATGGGACGCCCCCCCCCCCCCCCAGTGCACAAATTTTTGTGCACCGGGCCTCTAGTAAGTACATAATCTCTCTGGTTTATCTCTTCTCGTTCCCCAAGCCCCACATCGAGGTATGTAAGTCTGTTCCTTGACTCTCTGCTTCAGGTCTTATTTTGTTGGCCAATTCATTTTGTTCATTAAATATCACAAATAAGTGAGATCATGTGATATTTGTCTTTCTCAATTTGACTTATTTCACTTAGCATAATATTTTCCAGTTCCATCCATGCTGTCCCAAAGGGTAAAGACCCCTCTTTTACAGCTGTATAGTATTCCATTGTGTAAATGTCCCACCTTTGTTTTATCCACTCATCTACTGATGGGCCCTTCTTTCCAAATCTTAGCTATTATAAGTAATGCTGCTATGAACATAGGGGTGCATATATTCTTTCAATTGATGTTTTGGGGTTTTTAAGATATATTCCCAGAAGTGGGATCTCTAAGTTGAACATAAGTTCCATTTTTAATTTTTTGAGGAAACTCCATACAATTTTCCATAGTGGCTGCACCAATCTGCATTATCACCAGCAGTGAACTAGTGTTCCCTTTTCTCCACTTCCTCACCAGCACTTGTTTGTTGATTTTTTTATATGCTCTTTACTCTTATTCAGCTTATTCTGTGTATTCTCTGAGAGGAGTTAAAACAAAAGTAAACGGAAATGGTGGTCTTTCTTGCTTATAGAAGCAACCTATAGCTTAAAAATAATAATTAACGGCCCTTCTTTGGTCAATCATACCATATTATTGATGAGTTTATTGACACATATACTTTGGAAAATAAGTCAGAAAATATTTCAATATGAAGAAAGTGAGTATACTTAACTATAAAAGCATTTTAACAAGAGCAACAAGCTTGTGTCTAATTTCCACATTGAGGTGTTTAGGATCAAGGCAAAAGAAGAGAAAATAAGCTATCTACAAAGGACAGGTACTGGAGCCATGATTTCCTAACAAGTTAACGGCTGTAGTTGTTCCTAAACCCCAAATACTTTATTTCTGAATCAGTGTTTTGGCTAACTCAGAAAAAGCTTTGAAACAAGCCACACAAGGATCATGTTCCTAAACTGAAATACTTGAGATATGTATATTAGAACTTCTCACAATATTTTATGATTTCTTTAATTTTATATTCAAAATTGATGTGACAGTTTCAGAAAACACTTTAGGAATACACTTGAGTGTGAAAAATGCTTTGCAAGTTGAAACCTTGGTTTTTTTGTAGAGTAATGAAACTATCTTTTGATAGTCAGGTAAATATGCTATTATCCAAGTGTGCCTTTACTTTAGAGTTTAGAAAACACCTTCCTAATTAATTGACTTCCACATAAATAGAGCTTTAGTAAAGATGTAGGTTCACACTTGAAATTACGGTTGTTTTTAATTTTTTAATTTCAGTACCTGAAAATATGTTCAATCATATATATTTTAACTAATTTAGAACCACATAATACTAGAAATCCCTACGGATCTTAGTATTCTTAAATTATACACATATATAAGAATATACACACGTATATATATATACTGACTTCAAAAAAATTCCATCTACTAATTTTTGAATCATGAAAAGTGAGGAGTGGAAAGCTAGAACATTCCATCTTCTACTCTATTCTCATTTTGAGAATTCACAAACAAAAAGGGTTGGGGAGAAGGATTAAGTAAAGACGGAATCTAGGCATTTAATCAATAAGCTGGAAAAGACTAAAAGAAATCTGAGTGAATAAAAAAGATGAAATTCTGAATTGAAGCAATATATCAAGAGGGCCATATCTATTAAGCTAAAGTGCTTGATAATAAAAAAAAGAATGCCCCTGTGACCATAGGAAAAATGCTGTCTCCTCAATAGATATATAAAAAGAAAAAAAAGTATCAAAGAAAATTGACAGGTAATAAAAAGGCCTTGAGAGCTTTCAGTATCACTTGTCAAGAATTTAACCTGAGGATATAGAAAATAAATAAATAGAGAAAATAGAAAACTAAAAGAAAGTTAAAAGCAGAGATTAAGTGCTAAGAAAACTGGATAGTTATAAAATGAAAAAATCAAAAATTTTCTCTTTAAAATCTATTAAGTTGATAAGCTTCTGACAATTCTAGGCAAGAGAGAAAACAAATTTATGGAATTTGGAATAAAAGTAGTTATAACTGAATAGGAACAAGTAAACATGTGAGAATGATAGAACAATAACGCTAATAAATTTGCAGAAATATGTAGATCAAAAGCATTAATCTGGGGAGGATTCTAATACTGAAACCAAAAATAAAATAAAATAAACTATAGGTAAATATCATTACTAAAAGAACACCATGCTCAAAATTTTTAAGAAAATAAGAGTACATAATAAACAAGGTTCCCCAGATTTGTAGATCATTATCACTGTAGGTAATATTTTATAAACTATTTTATAAAGAATACTAGAGGCCTGGTGCATGAAATTCGTGCATGGGGGGCATCCCCTCAGCCCAGCCTGCACCCCTCCAATCTAGGACACCTCAGAGGATGTCTGACTGCCGCTTTAAAACCGGCAGTCGGACATCACAATCCAGGACTACTGCCTCCTAACTGCTTACCTGCCTGCCTTCCTGATTGGCCCCCCTAGCAACCTGATCACCCCTAACTGCCTCTGCTTGCCAACCTGATTGCACCTTACTGCCCCCTCGCCAGCCTGGTCACCCCCAACTGCCCCCCTGCCAGCCTGGTCACCCCTCACAGCCCTCCCCCTGCCAGCCTGGTCGCTCCCAACTGCTCCCCCCCACTGGCCTGGTAGCCCTTCACTGCCTCCTTCTGGTGGCCTGGTCACCCCTCATTGCCCCCACTGCTGGCCTGGTTACCCCACGAAGCCTGCTGCTCATTCGTTTGGTCATCCCTCACTAACCCCCCTGCTGGCCTTGTCGCCCCACAAAGCCTGTTCAGTCATCTGTTTGGTTGTTTTGGATGTTACAGCCCCTGGCTCTTTATATATGTACTAGAGGCCTGGTGCACAAAAATTTGTGCACTCGGGGGGCATCCCATAGGCCAGCCTGCCCTCTCTAACAGTCTGGGAGCCCTCACAGGATGTCCTACTGATATCCCTGTGGGGAGCAGGCCTAAGCCACAGTCTGGCCTCCCTCTGTGGAAGGCAACTGGCCAATCAGGTATATAGATACTTTCTGAAGGCAGCACAGACTCCTTCCTAATTTCTTTCCTCTGTGGTTGGAGAATAGGGGACTAAAAGGTGGAGACAGAACTGTGGCCAGGCCTGGGGCTCTTGTAGGCAGCAGAAAGAAGGAGAGGGCTGGGGAAAGTCTAGACATGGTTTTCTTCAATTGTCCTCCCTTCCTTCGGGCCCCTCACTCCGTTCTTTCTTTGTCATGGTGGACGCTTGAGTCTCGGACTGACAGGAGCCCAGCGATGGTGGAGTTCAGCCCCCTTACTTCTCATCTGAACATACAACTGCCTCACATTCCAGGTGGAGCTGTTTTCAAGTGGCTAAAGTGCTGGCAATTCATGCCTCCCGGCATTTCCCCTCTTCGGTTTCCTCCTTGAGTCAGTTGCAAACTTCACTGAGACACCCAAGCAACTCTGCCCTGGTAGTTCTGCACTGGCCCCTGCACTCTTCCTTGAGGTCTCTGGGTCCACAGTCTGAGCTCAGGGAGGTCACCCAGAGCCCATTCCCCCGGACAGGTGGGGCAGGGGGGCTAGCTTGAAGAGCTGGAGGAAGATGGCAGAGTAAGAGTTGGTATGAACCAGGGCCTGCTCAGCCAGACTTCCTAAGCTCCCCACTGGGCCCAGGCCAGGCCCCTTCCCCACACCAGGAGAATCCCAGCTGAGGTTCCCTCCCTGCACCCAGCGCTCTCCTCCCTGTTCTACCATTGGGGGAAGGGAGCAGCTCACCTGCTCTGGACCCTGCCAACCTGGCAGGCTGAGGCACAGGTGTTGCAGCCTAGGGTGCTGGTGGCTGCGAGCCTTCTACCCCTCCCTGAAGCGTGGGGAGGGGTTGCAGCAGCTCACAGCCACCCCTGGACACCATGCATGAAGACACTGCTCTCCACTGAGCCACCATCCGCCAGGACCTGTGGGGGTTGGGGTGGCCCCAACGGGCTCCCACTGGCACCACTGAAGCCAGACTCGGCTTGGCCAGCCACCCCTGCAGCCCAAGAGCTGTGCATGCCCCACAGGCCTCACCACCCTCATGAATTGCCGTGGTCTGGCCATCCCATCCCAGGAGTGGCCATCCCGATCACCATGGCTCACTCCCCGGTGCAGTTGGGGCTGCCCAGCAAGCATGTAGGCAGGAGCTGGGCCTCTGAGGGGAAGGAGGAGGGATGCGCAGGCCAGGGCAGAAGTGGGGAACTTGGCGGTGTAAACACAGCCCACCCCCATGTTGTGCCGGCCCTTCGTGCTGCATTCCCGAGCCCCTGGGTGCCCCTGCCAAGCACTGTGCTCTCGGGCCTGGGGTGGGGGTGAGGGACCTGGAGCTGCGGTCTGAAGACAGTCCTCGCTGGCTTGGAATCACAGTGGTCGATCAGGGAGAGATGCAGGATGCCAAATTCTGCCTCTCTCTCTAAATCTCCCCCTCTCTCTCACTCTCAGAGTGGGCCCCATGTCTCCAGTGGGCGGGCGAGGGCTCGGATGAGGCGATGGGCACCGCTTGCCTTCTCCCCAGCCCCTGCCCACCCCCGGGTCGCATTGGGACATGTCTCCAGTGGGCAGGTGAGGGCTCGAGCGAGGCAATCAGCGACGGCTTTGCCTGAGCCCCCGCCCCCAGGTTGCACACAGGGGCCTGGATGGCAGCTTGTGCTGTCCTACCCTGCCTGCAGTATGTAAATTAGCCACCATCTTTGTTGGCGGTTAATTTGCATATCACCTTGATTAACCAATGGGCAGCGTAGCGAAGGTATGGTCAATTACCCTTTTTGTCTTTTATAGTTAGGATATAGATAGCCTACTTTTAAAGTCAGGGAAAAAACATTTAAAATAATTTCTAAAAGCTTGGATGTTAGCATAAGATTAAAGAGAGATCACATTTACGCAAATAACCAAAGCAGAATTAATATATCAAACAAAAGATTTTGCAGATATATATGTTTAATATATTTTAATTTTCATTAAATATTATACTACATTTAATGTTTGTACAAGATGTTAAATCAAATTAAATTTATATTGACTAATAAATTATGTTTCTACATAATCAGAAAAAAATTTTATTTTACAGAAGAATAAAATGAATAACTAGGATTTGAATAAAAATTTCTTGGTGGCCAAATCAGATAGATCTTACAAAGTGTTTCACAAAAACATACTTTTAGGAGTTTTTGTTTAAAACACAAAACTTTCATTAAATTTCAAGAGCGATAAGCAGTAAGGGCTGCTTCTATCCTCTCATCCATTTGAATCATCATTCCCTAGAATATTCATTATTAGGCAATGTGCCTGATTCATTTTCCCCACATGCTAACTATACCTGGCGTGACATATCACAGCAATTACTGTCAAGAGAATTACTACTAAAAGAATAATTTTCTTTGCACTTAAAGTGTTTTCACTTAAAACAAAGAGATTAAACGTAGTCATTATGTGCCCATTATAGAATGATCTGCCCCTGGGTAGCCTCACAGCTCCCTCTGTTACTTCTTTCACTTCTTGCTGATTAAGTATCACTTCCCCATAAAAGGTTTTCTTTGTCATCTATGTTAGATTGTAGTTTTGTTCACAATGATTCACACTCCTGGCAGGAAATACATTCTTGCTGAGTTCACTTTATGTTTGGCCATATGACTAGCTTTGTCCAATGACACATGGAGGTACGGGTCATGTGTTCTTCCAGGCAGAAGCTTTCAGTGCCTTCACGTTGCGGTTGCTCACATTTCATTTCGCCTCACCTGCATGCCTGTAATGGTCTGCATAAAAGAGACTCTGTCAACCTTGACCCCAGAGGCAAGACCACATGGAAAAGAGCCATGCTTAACCTGTGATTGACATGTAATGTTAGCCATAAAAACTTTTACTGTAGTAAACCTCTGGGATTTGGGGTTTGATTGTTATCACAGTATAACCCAGGCTCATCTCAGGTATACACTATCTCATTAAGCCATAGGTACACCTACTCCAAATGGCTTTTTCTTTTCCATAAAAAAACATTTTGCCCATAATCATATACATCTATATTTGCTTACTGTCTGTTTTTATCTTCTATAATAATAAAAGCATAATATGCTAATTAGACCGGACGACCTTATGGACAAAACTAGGGCTGCCAGGGAAGCCCGGGTCCTGGGTGCCAGAGGGAAGCCGGTGCCAGCAGCCAGGGGAAGGAAAGCCTATTCTTGCACCAATTTCGTGCATCAGACCTCAAGTATGAGTACAAGATCCATGAGAACAGAGACTTTATTCTTTCATTGCTGAATGCCCAATACCCAGTTTAAGGACTGTGATCATTCTAGCCAGATGGGAGTGCATGGAAGGAGGAAAGGCATTTCAAGCTAAAGTAACAAGTTCCTAAAATGCCAGAGGAGAGCTATGGCTGCTGAATTGTATCACTTTGTTTAGTATCTCCAGCCACAGGGAGAAAATCAACCCAAGTGGAAAGCACGGGAAGTTGGAGGACTATGTTTTGTAGTTATCCATGAAGTCTGAACATAATCAGGAGAGAAAAGCCACACAGCAGTTTGAACAGGGAATGTTTAGTATACAGAAGTATTGATTATAACAGAGGAGTGGGGTAATGGGGAATCAGCTAGTAAGAATTAAAAAATCAGCCGTGAAACAAGGAAATCTTACCTTTGCATATATTCTCCAGTATCATGCTAGGTGAAATAAGCCAAACAGAGAAAGAGAAATACCATGTGATTTCACTCATATGTGGAATGTAATGAACGACAACGAACAAAATCATCACTGCAGAGGGGAGTGGGGAGGCTGGGTGAAAAAGCTGAAGGGATTAAGCAAAAAATCAAATCAAAACCAAACACACCTCATTGTCAGACAACAGTCGTTACCAGAGGGAAATGGAGGTGGGGAAGGCAGGAGAGGGTAAAGGGGCGTAAAGGGTGACAGAAGGAAACTTGACTTAGGGTGGTGAACACACAATGCAATATACAGATGATGTATTGGAGAATTGTACACCCGAAACCTATACAATTTTATTAACCAAGGTCACCCCAATAAATTCAATAAAAAGAGTTAAAGAATATATAAATAGCAAATGTAAGGAGCAGCCACAAATATATGAAACAAACAAACAAAAAACCCCACTAGTGTTGGTATAAAAGAACCAAGAAAGAGACCCAGTGCCTTCTGGCCAATTTACTGCAAATGTGTCCACTAAGGTGCTGAGAAAGCCACTGTCTTGGTGTCTATGGCTAGCACTGAGTCCCTAGGCTAGAAACTACCTAAGGAAGTGGGCCACTATTCACTGAAAGACTGGGTGAAAAAGAATCACCTATGCTAGCATATCAGAGCAAGAAAGCAAAACAACTTTCTTTCCTCTTATAATGCTGGCCCAACATCCACTGGAAAAGCTTAAAATCAGGCCAACTTGTAAAAGAAAATAACATAAAGGTCTCATACATTTTCACAGGTCAGACTGTGCAGGATGAATTTGAAGTTGAGAGGCAATACATTGATAAATGACATGAAGGAGACATTGGTGATTATTCTAAGAGCATGGAAAAGGGTGTAATGCATTTGAAAAATGTAGAGACATTAACAAAGTTGATTTGACAGGGTTTGATGACAGATTGGATGTAGATTGGACAAAAAGGAGAAATAAAGGACCCTTAGATTCCATTCTAGATGATTGATTCCCTAATATGTGGAATTCAAGAAGAAATGATCCTTGGAATATTAGTAGAGAAGGAGGTTAGTAACTAAAGTTATAGACACATTAAATTAAATATACCTATTAAAGATCTAGGTGAAGATGTCCTTTGCATCATTGAATATAAAGTTCTGGAGTGAAGGAGAGAGATACAAACTGGGATAAAGATTTTACATCTTCCATAAAAAAAATATATATCTACACTAATAAAAAAGAAACATGGTAATTGGCGTACGACCGCTACCCTTCCCATTGGCTAATCAGCGTATCCTTATGCAAATTAACTGTCAGCCAAGATGGTGGCCGGCAGCCATGCACTGAAGCGAGCACGGAGGCTTGCTTCCTCCAGGAACTGCAGACTCCAATGTTCCCCGCCTGACTTGCCGGCCTCTCAACTGCAACTCTAAGCAACTATTACTATGTTGCAAATAAGAAGCTAAACAAAACGGCTTTCAGTCAGCCCTGGACCGCAACATTGTATCCATGTTTTCAGCAAGGAGGCCTCGGAGCTAAAGCTGGCCCAGAATAAAAAAAAAAAAAGGAAACAAGGAGCGGTTGGGAGCTTTTAGTCAACTGCCAGCGGGAAAACAGCCCTCAGCCCCTCAGCCAGCCTGGCCAGGCACCCCAGTGGGGACCCCCACCCTGATCCAGGACACCCTTCAGGGCAAACCAGCCAGCCCCTAATCGTGCACCAGGCCTCTATTCTATATAGTAAAAGGGTAATATGCCTCCCAGCACCGGGATCAGGGAAGCAGCGAGGCTCCCGGCACTGGGATCAGCGTGACAGGGGGCAGCGCCCAAACCCCCTGATCAGCCCTGCTCTGTGCCTGATGGGGGGGAGCTCCCCAATCCCCCGATTGCCCTGCGGCTCTGTGTGTGACAGGGTGCAGCGCACCAACCCCCTGACCGGCCCTGCTCTGTGTGTGACAGGGTGTGGCGCCCTAACCCCCCGCCCCCACGGGCCCTGCTCTGTGTGTGACAGGGTAGAACCATAACCTCTCCATTGGCCCTGCCCTGAGTGTGACAGTGGTGGCGCCCCAACCCCCTGATCAGCCCTGCTCTGTGGGTGATAGAGGGTGGTGCCCCAATCCCCCTCCACGGGCCTTGCTCTGTGTGTGACAGGGTAGAGCCATAACCTCCCCTTTGGCTCTACCCTGAGTGTAACAGGGTGCAGCGCTCCAACCCTTGATCCACCCTGCTCTGTGTGTGACAGGGGGCAGTGCCCCAGCTCCCCTATCGGCCCTACTCTGTGAGTGATAGGGGGGAGCTCCTCAACCCCCTGATGGGCCTGCTCCGTGAGTGACAGGGGGCAGCGCCCCAACCCCCTGATGGGCCCTGCTCTGTGTGTGACAGGGGGCAGTGCCCCAACCCCCCTGATGGACCCTGCTCTGTGAGTGACAGGGGGCAGCGCCCCAACCCCCTGATCGGCCCTGCTCTGTGCATGACAGGGTGGCGCCGAAACCTCCCCATTGACCTTGCCTTGAGTATAACAGGGGGAGGTGCCCCAACCCCCCAATAAGTCTACCCTGAGCGTGACTGAGGGTGGCATTGCAACCTCCTGATCCGCCCTGCTCTGTGCATGATGGGGCAGCGCCCCAACTCCCCAATCGGCCCTGCCCTGAGCCTGACCAGGGGCTGCACTTAGGGATTGGGCCTGCCCTCTGCCACCCGGGAGCAGGCCTAAGCCAGCAGGTCGTTATCTCCCAAGGGGTCCCAGACTGTGAGAGGGCACAGGCTGGGCTGGGGGACCCCCCCCCCCCCCCCCCCGCCGAGTGCACAAATTTTTGTGCACCGGGCCTCTAGTATATATATAAAAGCTTCATATGCAAATTGTCCCCTCAGGAGTTTGACCTGGAGATCAGGAGTTCAACCGCTTGCTATGATGTGTGCTGACCACCAGGGGGCAGTGCAAAATGAAGGAAGGCCCAGCCTACCAATAGCCAGCAGCGGGGAAGTAAGGGTCTAAATCATCAGTCGGACATCCACCAAGGGGTTCCAGATTGAGAGAGGGTGCAGGCTGGGCTGAGGGAACTCCCCCACCCCTCGTGTATGAATTTCATGCACTGGGCCTCTAGTTATCAAATAATTAATATAAATATCAGCAGAAAGTTTTTAGGTAATATGATCCTTACTAATAAATGCCTAAGTGGTCATCACACTCTGATGCCCTCATGCCACCACAAGATGACTGCGTGCACAGTGGGTGAGCACAGGTGGGCGGGGTTGGGCTTGATGCTGTGTGAGAGGCACAGAGCCTGTCTGGGAGTCCTGCCTCCATGAGGCAAGGCCTGCCTAGGAGTCTGGCGAGGCCTGCCTGGGGGTCTCCTGGCTTTGTACAGTGAGGCCTGCCTGGAGGTCCCACCTCCTCTTGGCTCCACGCAGTGAGGCCTGCCTGGGGGTCCTGGGGGTCCTGCATCCCAGCTCCATGCGGTGCGGAGGCGAGACCCCCAGCTCCGGCTTACCTCTTTGGGGCAATTCATCGAGGAGCCTGGATGGGTTGGCGGGGCCTATCTCTTTGGGGTGATTGATCGCGGGGCTACTGCACTATGACAGGGCACAGGCCAGGCTGGGGGACCCTCTCCCCCTGAGTGCATGAATTTCATGTACCGGGCCTCTAGTAGAAATATAATTATATCAGCCAAGAGTGAAAAAAGAAGGCTGCTAAAGATAGGTTTTCTAGTGAATATTAGTATTTACAGGTTCCCTTTTGTTCCCCTGGCTTCTTGTCAGTTAGGAGGTTTGGTGCCAATTATTCTTTTCCAAGGTCAGGCCTTAAGAAGCACATGGAGGGTTTATAGCCAGTTGAGACATTCCATGTGCCTTCTTTTTCTGAATTATGATAAACAATAATATGTGTGACCCATGCACCTAAAATCAAATAGTTATCCACATTGTAGACAATAGATTTTTCAAACAATTTCTCATTCAATGACTGCATGATATGAGCTATCAGAAAGAAGCATCATCATAATAAATCAAGAGTGACATCTGCATGGTGATTTATAGCCCTGGGTAACATTAACTAGCTCTCCCAGAGTGAGGTTTCTTGGAGAACTATTTTCAAATGAGTGAAAAAAAATCCCTGGGTAAATCAGAGGACTGTTGCTGGTCTGTGGATAAGAATGCCTGTAGTCATCCCTTGATGATTTGAATTGAGTTCTTTTCATATTAAGATCACTGTTGATACAGTCCCGTCAGTAATTATAAAAGCACAAATTGCACAGTAAAAAATAAAGAGAGGAAAGAAGAAAAGTGAAAGAAAAATAGAATATTTTTTAAAAGATTAGATAAAATTAAAACTAATTTTTCAGAGAAAAATGAAAAAAAGATAATTTTAAGCAGGTAAACAAATAAAAATCAAAATGCATAATCAAAGTTAAAAGTTAAAGCAATAAAATTTAAAATAAAAATTATAAAAATAGAGATGCATACTGTATTTAAAGCTATGAAAGACAAGAAAATCTTAAAATTCTCAGGCAAAATATTAATATGAACACACAAAATAAATAACCAAATAATTATAAAGTATAAACTATATTTCTTTAAAATTAGGAATTTACTTTAAAAAAGAAAAAACATCCTAGTTAATGAAATAAGTAATACAGATATAGAGGTATATTTGATATATAATGTTTACAGGGTAGAAATAAAGGGAGAAAACATAAGAACAGCAGAGACTTGAACTCTTACTAATATATTCTGTATATCTGATGTCTGGTATACAGTTTATCACCTTGGACTAATATGACCTAATATCCTAAAAAAAAAAAATAACCTGTAAGCATTTGATCTTCCTTTTACTCTAGACTTTAAGTCAAGGAGACATGAAGACCACCCCAGTGACCTACTGACACCCAGACAATAAAGAGTTCAGTGCTCTCAGATAACCCAACAATTGCAGAACATCAGATAAACAGTAGATTTACTCATTCATACCATAAATCATTGGTGTACAGTAAGCATAATCACAGAATTATAATTTTGGGAAATAAAAACATAAAGAAAGAAAAGAAACAAACACTTGGCAAGAAGTCTTGACATAGCTTATGGTGGAAAATTCCTATTTGTATATTATATATTTATTTCAGGATAGCTTGTAGATTAATTTCCCTATGGAAATTATAAGCAGAGAATGAACCATGTGTAATTTCAATTCTTACCTCATCCTTTTGCCATGATTTAATAAATCAGAGGAGAATTTATAATGTGCACTGAAACAAAGAGCTTTGATGTTATAGAGTTGTGGGTTTGAATCTTAATTCTGCTTCTTACTGTTTGTGAGTTTTCCCCCTAATATCTCAGATCCCATAGGCTTTTAATATGTAAATGAGCATAGACTGCAACTTGTAGGACTATTTGAAGATGAAAAGCAGCGCACACAAAGCACCTGGCACAGCGTAGGGCAGAGAGTAGGGAGTACAACTCATGTTTGCTGTTATTCTTACAGTTACAAAGCACTGCTCTGAATAAGCATTCATCTTCGATCATAAACTAACATGATCACTAGCAAGGTTTTAAAAGGCCACAAGCAAACCAATTAATTTCATTAATGTGTGTTAAACATGAATGCTGCTACTCTTTTAAATATTTTAGTGACTTGCCCTTCAGATTATGTTGTAGTCATGTACAATAAAATACATATCTGATGTTTGAAGCAGATTTCTGTGTTGACTAATTCATTTATACAAATACCTTTCATATAAATGTAATCTTATTCAATAACTAGTGTGATCAGAATTGATTGGTCAGATGACCATGTGTATAAAAATAAGGAGACATGGAAAGTCAGGCAAGACAGGGTCATAGCACACGTGGAACTTAGTCATTTACTGCAATAGAATTTGACTCTAAAGTAAGAAAAGTTGTTTTAAGTATTATTGATTTTTACTTGGAAAATGTGTCTTATTGATTTTTCTTTCAAGACCCTTAACCATGGCTTTTAGTACACTATTATTATCTACACTGACAACCAATGGAAAAATAAACAGAAATGGGGATGGTCACATGTGGGAAAGGGTAAAATGGGTCTTTAAGCAATACTATCTAAAAGGGTTTTTATTTTTTCCACTACACATGTAAATAGTATTTCAAAGTGCCGAAAAGGGAAAAGAGGTTCTTAGAGTTTTGAATGAAACCATGTGGTGAGTTTAAAAATAAGCCACTTTATTTGCTGTTTCAAAGCACCTATGATTTTGGGTAAAGAATTTCTGGGTATCTGGAAAAATAAAGTTAAAATTATTTGGAGGGGTTGGTTGTTTGAGTTTCTGTTTTTCTTTTAATCAGGTTTAGTGTTTCACAGCTGTACTTAGAAGGTTCTATTTTACAACCTTTTAGGATCCGGTATTCAAGCATTTGGAAATGTACTTATTTGGTCAATGTAAAAAAACAAAACAAAAAAACAAGCAGCAACAACTAAACTGCTGCAATTATGAAGAATGTTGTTTACTCTTTGTGTTTCAAAGAACCTACTTGTACACAGCTACACAGGTTTAGTCTCTCTCTCTCTCTCTCTCTCTCTCTTTCTCTCTCTTTCTTTCTCTTTCTCGCTCTTTCTCCCCCCTCTTCCCTTCTTTCTTTCTTCCTCATCCCTCTTTTTTCCCCTTCCTTCCTCTTTTCAAAGTCCTGTGTGTTGTTTTCTTCCATTTAGGTTTGAAAGCTTAAAAAGTAATTTAATTTCAAAAATATTTTTCAAAAGTGTTTTTATTTTTTTCCCAGTAGACAAACCTTATTTTTATTTGTACCATATTTTTTCCCTTTTTATTGAATTTATTGGGGTGACACTGGTTAACAAAATTATACAGGTTTCAGGTGCACAATTCTATAGCACATCATCTGTACACTGCATTGTGTGTTCACTATTCCAAGTCAAGTCTCCCTGCATCATTATTTAATCCCCCTATACCCTCCTCCTCCTCCTCTCCCCCACCCCCTCCCTCTGGCAATCACCACTGTTGCCCATTTCCATGATTTTTTTCACTATTTTTTTCTTGCTCGGTCCCCCCTGCCCCCCATACAATGAAATTGCAAAGAAAATTCTGTTAACATGCTGACAGATGTAACCTTTACTTCAGCAGTTTATGATTTTAGTTTATTTGCCATGGAAAAATTACTTTTTAAGCAAATTCACTTAAGTGATCTGGGAATTTTCAGATTCATTTAGAACATTTTAGTTAAGACAGCTACATTGATATTTATATCTGATTCCATAGAGCAATTTGATTTCCAGTCATTGATTACTATTTGAAAGAAAAAAAAGTTTAAAAGAACAGAAAAAGTACCTAACAAATGATCACATTATCAACCTTTAGAAAATTTAATTTATTATTATTCAAAATATTATAAATCTTTAACTATGTGAATTAAGAGATCTCTCAAAATATATTCCTGTTTTAAAACATCCCATGTTTCTTCTTTGAAATTTTAGTTAACTAAACAATAACATTTGTACAAACTATTTTTAATAAAATCAGACACTAACTATGCATATATTGCTGGCCATTTCAAATATTCCAATATTTTATCAGGTTTATTATATCCTTTTTGTATATTGGCATCCCTCATTTTATGCTCAATGGCCATTGAGGCCCTGTAAGTTGCCTGCAGTTCTACAAAATATAATTATCAGTAATCTAGCCTCCTTGCTCTACTCAATCTGCATTCACTTTAAAATTTTTCTTAATTAGATAAATTTTTTCAAGGAGTTGGCATATAGAATTAGTTTATTTTAATTAAGAGTCAAGTAGCAAAGTTAGCCAAGGGGATCAGCACCCGATATAATAATTGAGCTCTGAAATACAGTAGTCAGTGGGATGCCAACTTTAGGTGAGATGATAAAACTTGAGTAGACTTGAAAAGCAGTTCCCTGTTACTCTATAATTTCCTTCTGACTAACTCTGGGAAAATGGCTAGACAACTTGACATCCATCTAGAGAAGTGATTATGTTAGAAATTTTATACAAGCTTGATTTTTCTGTCTGAAATTATGGTGGGGAGTGGTATATGTCAAAAACAGTGATGTTCAAAGAACTGATTCTTTTCCCAAGACAAAATTGAAGATGATTAATTATATTGTCTAAGGTTGAAGTTATTTGTGCTTGCATTTCCTTTTTTTTTTTTTTTAAAAAAAAAATACTATTAGAAGTAGTTCCAAAAGGCAAATAAAATAACAGAACAATAATTTATATTTCTGGTTATTTCCTTAGTCTTTTGCAGTCTTCCAATCCAAGGACACTACATTTTTAAAAGCATGTTATGCAAAGTTGCCTTCTTTTTTACTTGATGAGTTAAACTGGAAAAATGACCATCAAAACTGCATCTCTTAGATAAGCTTGAGGCCATTTTGGAGCAATCATTAGACCTACAACCAAGATTTCTCTACCCAGCAAAGCGATCATTTAGAATCAAGGGCCATATAAAGAGCTTTCCAGACAAGTAAAACTTAAAGGAGTTCACCACCACCAAACCAGTAATACATTAGATATTAAAGGGTATTCATTAAGAAATAATAGGAAAAAAATATAAACAATAATATGGCAATTAATACATATTTATCGACAATTGAATCTAAAGAAGCAAAATAAATGAACAAGCAGAAACAGAGTCATAGGAACATTTTAACAGTTGCCAGATGGGAGGGGGTTAAGGGTATGGCTGACAATGGTGAAGGGATTAGTAAGTACACATTGGTAGTTCAGAATAGTCATAGGGATGGAAAGTACAGCATAAGGAAAATAGTCAATAATATCATAAGGACTAAAGATGGTGTCGATGAGTATGAGATGTATCAGGATGATCACTTAGTAAGTTATATGTCTATTCACTAGGGTGTACACCTGAAACTAATATAATATTGCATGACAACTTTAATTGAAAAATAAAAAAAATGATTTAAATAAATAAACAATCAGACTTTGTTACTCACGTTGTGCTCCTGGTTTTGCTGACAGTGTCACAAGTGTACTGTACATCAAAGAAGGCCTCCAGAGCAGACCTTCAGATCACAGCCTCCAACTGTCAGCCATTCTACTGAAGACCTGCAGTCTGACACCATTAGCCTCATTCTTTTTACAGCTCTAAGATCAGCATTGTCATTTAAATAAAAATAACACACTTAAAGATGATATAATAATATTCATTCTCAAAAAGCCTCATAACTAAGAATGGACCTTTGTTAAATCCTCAAATCTGCAACCATATAAACCCTCTTCTAAAGCAAGCTGGTAATCCATTCAGCTTTAAAATGCTTTTCATGTGTGATGCCACATTTACAAAAGCATCCTATTTTTCTGCAATATTTTTCCTTAAAGTTATGGCATTTTATTTCTTGCTTTTTTTTTCAAAACAAAAATTGCAGAAGAATGGGATCTAAGCTTACTGAGAATTATTACTTTATTAATCTTTATTTCCCATAGACTCTCATCTTCTCTGATGTCACTCACAAACAATATCATTATTATTTTTGAAAAGCAAGAAGAAACATAACGAGGAACATCTTTGCTTCTTTACAAGTGTCTTGGTAATTAGGAACACAGAGCCAGCTTTGTGATCCAAGAATACCTCTGAGGAAAAGGTTTCAAGTATTTTCTCTGAGCTGTCATGAGTCTAGCACACCAACCAGCCTTTCTGAACACTTTGAATCAGATGTCCCTAAGCAGTGAAGCAGCAGCTTTTGCTGCAAATTGACATTTGATGAGTATTTATCTATCTAATAAACATTAATCAGATCATGTGAGTGAAAAACAAAAATAAAACAGTTCTTAAAAATATGTTATTTCCATTTAAAGTCAGAGCTAAAAAATTTACAGAGCTAAAGCCCTACAACCCTTCTACCAGACTCAGCTGTCATCAGAATCAGCAGTAGCTTATGCTGACTGATTGGTTACCTAATAGTAAAGGGATATGCCATGTATGCATTTGGAAAGCATTTTGATGATGGGACATGTGGAAATCTCACTGATGTCTATTTCTTATATTTATTAAGCTCCATAGTACAAAGGAGATCAAGTCATTTAAGTTATACCCTATAAAATACACACAATGGAAATTTTTTTGCAAGATATAAACTGAAATATTAAGAGGAAAGGGAGCATATGAACTAAGAGAAAAATCAGGTGTAAGAACTAAGAACAGAATGACCCGAAACCACAGGTAAGGCTTATAGTGGGAGACGGGAGACTGGAATGTGTGTATCACAGAGCAGACATGCTGGATTTGGCAGAATCAACATAGCAGCTAAGGAAAATCCAGGCCAATGTGTAAATCTTTGGGTTTTAATTTTGATCCAGTAGAACAAATTGTCAGAAATACAAAGACCTAGATTGAAAAATCCTGCAAATCACTAGAATGCATACTCTTCTGAATAAACAAGCAAATCAGATCATAGCTTAACCTAAGAAAAGAAGATTTAAATGTGTAAAGTAGGTGTCAGAAAATGTTTTCCATAAAAGTTCAGATAGTAATTATTTTAGGTTTTGTGGGTCAATTTCTGTTACTATTACTCAAATCTGTCTTTGCATTGAGAATGCAAACATAGGCAGTGTGTAAGCAAATGAATATGGCTGTGTTCCTATAAAACTTTACTTATAGACACTAAAATTGAATTTTCATTTGATAGAAATATTTTTAAATTTGTATTTATTGATTTTTTTAGAGGAAAAATGAGAGTCAGAGAGAGAGAGAAACACACAGATAGAGAAACATCAATTTGTTGTACCACTAATTTATGTATTCATTGGTTGCAAGTTCGTGTATGTGCCCTGACCAGGGATCGAACCCACAACCTTGGAGTATCAGGACAATGCTCTAACCAATTGACTCGGTCAAGACAATACAAATATTTATATATAGTTTTTTCAGCCATTTGAAACCATGTAAAACTCTTTCATAGTTCGCAGATTTGACAAAAACAGGCACAGGCCAGCTTTGACCTGTGGGTAATAGTTTGCTGCCTCATGGTCTAGACCAGTGGTTCTTAACCTTCCTAATGCCACGACCCTTTAATACAGTTCCTCATGTTGTGGTGACCCCAACCATAAAATTATTTTTGTTGTACTTCATAACTGTAATTTTGTTAATGTTATGAATCGTAATGTAAATATCTGATATGCAGGATGTATTTTCATTGTTACAAATTGAACATAATTAAAGCATAGTGATTAATCACAAAAATAATATGTAATTATATATGTGTTTTCCGATGGTCTTAGGCAACCCCTGTGAAAGGTTCGTTCGACCCCCAAAGGGGTCATGACCCTCAGGATGAGAACCGCTGGTCTAGACCAGTGATGGCGAACCTATGACATGCGTGTCAGAGGTGACACAGGAACTCATTTTTTTGGTTGATTTTTCTTTGTTAAATGGCACTTAAATATATAAAATAAATATCAAAAATGTAAGTCTTTGTTTTACTATGGTTGCAAATATCAAAAAATTTCTATACGTAACATGGCACCAGAGTTAATTTAGGGTTTTTCAAAATGCTGACACACCGAGCTCAAAAGGTTCGCCATCACTGGTCTAGACACTTAAATGTTTTACATGTACCTACATATGTTATAAGTGAGCATGTTTCTCTGATATTGAGAATCTGAGAAATCTTGGGGTTTTGTTTTGAATTTTCTAGTCTGAGATTCATGTCCAAGAATCAATAGCATCAGCACTTGCAGTATGCTAATTCAGTTTTTCTGACACAGAGCCTATGACTTTATTTTAGTGACAAATAAGAGAGCTAAATAGATTTGGTAGATTGTGCCTAAGACTATTTTTATTTCTTTTCATCTTGCTCCAGCTGCTATTATGAAGCTCTATTAGAAACTTGGAGGATATTTTAAAATAATTAGCTCTATTTTTCCTATGAAATATAGATCTAATGTATGTTTAAATATGTAGCAACATGTATACTTTATCACATGATAGTTATTTGAATTTACAGTATTAGTGCCAAAATAATAACTAGCTTATTTATTTTCAAAGAGAACATTTACATATTAAGGTAGTATGTGCAGTGGTTAAGGGAATGGACTATGGAAACAGACTGCAGGGTACAAATCAGAGTTCTGTCATTTATTACTGTATGACTTTGGACGGTTACCTTAACTCTATGACTCAGTTTATTCATCTACAAAGTGGAAATATTCCATACAGGTGATTTGAGTTGACCTACGTAAAATGCTTAGAATAAGCACTTACTTTCATTTGGTTTATTATCAGAAAGCACCTTCTCATGTATTTCCGCATTCTCATAAACTCCCAATGCTAAGCAAAATAACACACATACCAATTCACATATTTTTGGTTTACATGATAAATTAGGTCATCCAGAGAAACTTTCTTTAAGTGAACTTTAATATGCCTTAATCAACTTTCAATATCATAGTAGGTTCAGTCTAAAAATAACCACATTTTAAAATATACATGCATATTTCATCTTTAAAGTGTAGAAGAAAAATAGTTATATCTTACACTAGATAAATAGTTAAATGATTATTTAAATTAAATGTATTACAGGGGGTAAAACATATCAAACAGCTACCTTTAATTATACTGAAAAGTTTGCTTACAAATAAGATAATATTATTTCATTAACAGGTTATTCTTCCCCTATTTTACTGATTTTGAATCTCTAATTAAACATAATATGTGCATTTCTAATTTTAGTACAGTATTTTTATTCATTCTACATGGAAATTCAATGAGAGACATAAAGAAGAGAAACAACTGCTCCCCAACTTCTATACTTATGAACTAGTCTTAGAGAAAGGTATTTCAACAATCTGGTTGTAATTTTTCTTTTTCGTTTTGTTTCTTTGTTTTAATCCTCACCTGAGGATATGTTTTTTCGATTGATTAGAGAGAGAGAGAGAAAAAAATGGAGAGGGATAGGGAGTGACACATCAATGTGAGAGAGGAGACAATTATCAATTGATAATTATCAATTATCAATTATTAATTGATAATTATCAATTGAACCTGCAACCTGGGTTTGTGTCCTGACCAGGAATTGAAGCCAGGGCCCTTTGGTGTACTGGATGATGCTTCACCCAACTGAGCCACACTGGCCGAGGTTAAACTAAAATATTTATATATAATAATTGACAGCACTGCCATTAAAGTATAAACTCTTCAATCACCTTGTCTTTATGATCTTATAAAAATAAATTATCAAATGAATGCTTACAAGTTTAACATCATACAAAACCCAAATTTTGACATGCAAACATTTAAACAACCACAGAAACTCAATGCAGTAAAAATTCCAAGTAGATTATCTATAAAATGCAAATATATATGTGTATCAATGTCTAGATATATAGATAAAATCCACATTCTTTTTCTAGCTCCCCTATGTCATTTTTAGGATAGGAACAGATACAACTATTTACACAAAACGTATTTTATCTTCAATATAAACTATTAGGTATTTGTTACTTTTTCTGTCCTTAAGTGAGAGAACTTGAAAGATTTTTGTTTTTAACGAAAGTGTATGTCATGTCTTTAAGATTGTGCTAAAAGTACAAGAGTTAGAGTTTGAATGCATGTTTTAAATTCTAGTTCAAGTCTATTCCCACGACACAAAAGATGGCCTGTACTAAATTACACTACATCATAATCTGATGATGCCATTTTGTCTGGCACCGTTGGAGAATTCACCTATTGAACTTTCCACAAGTGAAAATTGCCTTTTGGGTCCCAAGGATATGTTTATCTTAATCATTTTTTGATAGAAATCTTCTGTAGGACTAATAACTCTTCCTGTCTTCTTAAGAAGAGGCCACTGCGGGGAATTGACTCTTATTTTGATATTCCACAGCCTCCATCTTGAGCATCCATTACCAAGCCCTGCGGTATTGACTGGCCTGTCAAGCTGTCAGCAGTCATCATCTGCCATCATCCTGCCTGTATCTAACAGCCTTATGCTCTGATTCCTCTCAATGAGTCTGGGTCAGGGAACCAGATGACCAAGGCTTTTAAAAATTATATGTATAGTTCTCAGTTTTCTCAACTGTAAAATGAGTTTGCTATACAAGACCAGTGATTCTCAATCCTCACTGCGTATTTGAATCCCTCAGAAACTTTTTTTTAAAACAAAATTGGTGCCTAGGTTCCACTCCCGGAGATTTTGGTATAGCTGTTGAGCTTCACTGTGGTGTTTTGAAAATGATCCCAAAGTGTTTTGTTTTGTTTTTCAGCAAGATTTGTTCAAGATAGTATTAGGTGATCACTAAAGCATCTTTAAATCTGAAATATATTATTTTTACAATTAAAAGTATTAGTTTCTAAATGACTATCTATAGCCTACACCCTTCAAATGTATGTAGTCTGCACTTCATCATTTGAAACTGGTGCACAGGTCTCAATAGTTATGCAAAGGCTTCCTACTATCATCAAACCTACTTACTATTTTTTCTCTAATTTTTCTCAATTCCCTTCTATGTTTCTTTAGCTAAATTCTTAGGTTAGGTTGCAAAAACCTAAATAATAAATATAGCAATTGTGTATATAGTGCCCTCATATGTATAATTTTATATCATTAATATTGCAACAGGTTATTCCTCCCTTCTGTAATGTGTTATTTCTATTGCTATGTATTTGATATTCACAGAGATGAAAAAAAAAAACCACAAAAAAACCTCTATTCCAATGGAGTTCAAAGGATAATATGGAAAACTAACAATTGAACTGACGGTTGTAATGAATGTAATAGAGATATTGTAGATTCCTATGACAACGTAGATTGAGTGCAATTAAACCAACCTGGTAGAGAAAGTTAGATAAGGATTCCTAGAGGAAGTGAAGATGGTTTGATGTTGAAAAGTTTATGTAGGTAAAAAGGAAAAGGGTCCAAGGAAAGGCACACCCCATCAGGAGGAATATATTTGCAAAGTTAAAATGGTGTAACCAGACGACTTGGAGGAATTTAGCGCTTGCAGTCCAATAGAAAAAAAATGTAGGAAAGCCTGGAGGGCCAAGTTTTATTTTTTATTTTTATTTTTTTAAAATATATTTTATTGATTTTTTACAGAGAGGAAGGGAGAGAGATAGAGAGTTAGAAATATCGATGAAAGAGAAACAGCAATCAGCCACCTCCTGCACACCTCCCACTGGGGATGTGCCTGCAACCAAGGTGCATGCCCTTGACTGGAATCGAACCTGGGACCTTTCAGTCCCCAGGCTGATGCTCTATCCACTGAACCAAACCAGTTAGGGAATAGAGGGCCAAGTTTTAAATAATCAGCTTGTTGATAGTTTATTGAGGAACTTAAATGCCCTGCCAAAGATGTTACATTTTTACTATAAAGACAATAGGAAGACATTGAAGAATATCAATACTCAAACCAACACATAAGTAATCCATAATCCACAGTCATGACTGAGACATTAGAAGATGATTACCCTTTAGCAATATTGTGCCATTTATAAATTTTAAGAAAGCAACAGTGACATATCCTGATTAGAGATTGATAGGTTAGAAGTCATAATAAAGAATAGTCAATAATCAGTTATCTTTTAAAGAATCTATGTAGATAGGCTTGCCATTTATAACTGCTGAGGCATTGAATATAGGAGAGTAAATTAGTAGAATAAAAAAGGTGACTTCTATTTTGACTTGTCAATGTTGATCATGAGACAGTCAACCGAACATATGTTATATGTAAAAGTAAAGAACTTGGACCCGAGAGAGAACAAGACAGAACATGTAAACATGAAGTAACAAGTCTATAGCGTATCTGAATCTACAGTTCCCTAAAGTGAATTTAGAGATTGAGATGAAAGAAAATAACTCTCATGAATATGAATTTAATAGGCAGGTGGAGGAATAGGCACCTGTAATAATATGGAGACAAAATAGCTAGAAAGGTACGAGAAAAACCAATATGAAATCTTTTCAGATTGTGTATAGTCAGAAATGTCGAAAGTCCAGAATAATGAAGAGACTGTTCACAGACACATGGTAGAGTTAGCATCCATATTACAGAGTAGAGGAATAAACAGCATGTGAGAATATATTTTTTCTTTAAAAAAATTCTACATGTACCTAGTAACAGGTTTTTTAACCAACATTAATTACTTAATTTCTTACTGGAGAAACTATGTGGTCACTCATAATGACCTCCCTGAATTAAATTAAATAATTAACTCCTTCAATCAATCTTTCATGTTAATAACCCAGCTATTTCTAGCTGTAGAAATTCTAATTATGCCTACTGATGTAACACCACAAATATTCTACTGTCCACTGGACTACAAATTTCCAAGTTGGAAGTTAGTATTAAGTGCATATTTCTTTTTTTTTAAATAAAATCCCAATAAATAGCTATAAACTTTGTATACAATGGCTGCTCAACAACATACTTGTTAGATTTACTTTTCTGTTTACTAAAGGAATCAGAAGTGAAGTCAAATCCTACTAATTTAATGCCCTTTGGAATAACAGTTTTAAAAAAATAATTGTTAATATAAGGCTTTGGATGTACACAACTTACTACAGGTATGAATATATTTTGTTTATAGAAAAATTAAAAAGGAATGTTGAAAATTTCATAAATTTTTCTCAGTATTCAAAATAATTAAAGAATAAACATTATTGCAGTATCTTAATCTTCTAAAATATATACTACTAGAGGTTTGGTGCACGGATTCATTCACATTGAAAGGAAATTAATTAATTAGAAGCTGGCCAGCGGGGCAGGACAGGGCATGCCCTGGAGCCAACCTCCTGTGGTTCCTCCCCTGCTGGCCAGCAACACCTGGGGCAGCGCCAGGGCTTGAAGGGGATCTGCAGAGTGAGCAGGGTACAAAAAGTGAACGGGTTTCACCTATATTTAATTTTCTTATGATTAAATAGCTGATGTAGAAGTTAGTCAAAAGTAAAAATTCTAAACTGGATAGATACAATACCTATGCAAGTATTCATTTATCCATGTTATCTTTCAATAAGTGTTCTTTAATGCTTTAGAAAATAAATGATTAGTTGAAGAAGAGGCAAGAGAAGAAAATATAAGATAAGAAAAAGGTGTCCAAAAGCTCACAATGAAGGGTTTAGCAGAAGTTTCTGTAGACATTAACAAGCTCCTCAAAATGTTTAAAAACATTGACTCCCAATACTGAAGGTTTTCATTAACAGAAAGGATTATTTACTGCGCATTATCTGTTTACCAGCAACTTTATGATGAAAAAAGAAGCAAACCTAGCAAACCACCATGAACATATTTCAGAAAAGAGTGACACCTCCTGCACCAATGGGAGGGCACACATTAAAGAGACTACCTATGATTAAGTTAACATTATCTGATTCTGGTGAATGAGAAAAAAAAAAAAAGACTGGTATATCCTCAGAAGAGCTGCAGGTAGGTCCTTCAAGAAGTGTTCCAGAAGAAGGTGTTGTTATTGTAGGAGATGAAAGCTCCATGCATGTTATTGTCTCTTTAGCCAGTGGTCCTCAACCTGTGGGTCACGAACAATGAAAATACATCCTGCAGCCGAAACCGGATTGGCTCAGTGGATAGAGCATCAGCCTGCGGACTGAAGGGTCCCAGGTTCAATTCCGGTCAAGGGCATGTACCTGGGTTGCGGGCACACCCCCAGTGGATGTGCAGGAGGCAGCTGATCGATGTTTCTCTCTCATTGATGTTTCTAACTCTCTATCTCTCTCCCTTTCTCTGTAAAAAATCAATAAAATATATTTTTTTTAAAAAGAAAATACATCCTGCATATCAGATATTTACATTATGATTCATAACAGTAGCAAAATTACAGTTATGAAGTAGCAACGAAAATAATTTTATCGTTGAGGGTCACCACAACATGAAGAACTGTATTAAAGGGTCGCAGCATTAAGAAGGTTGAGAACCACTGCAAATGGGACAAGATGTGGAGGTGGGAGACACTGATAAGGATGGTCCTAACCCTGTGTAGGCCTAGGCCCTAGGTGAAAGTGTCTTACGTTTTATCAAAATTTTTAAAGTTAAAAACAAATATTTTGAAAATAGAAAAATGCTAATAAAATACAAAGAAAAAATATTTTTGGTACAACTATACAATGTGTTTGTGTTTTAAGCTGTTATTACCTGAGTTGGAAAGTGTATAAAAGAATAATGTTTATAAAGAAGAAATTTACAGTAAGCTAAGGTTAATTTATTATTGAAAAACAGAAGAATTTTTTCATAACTTTAATATACCCTACACTTACAGTGTGTATAAAGTCTACGGTTGTATACAGTCATGTCTTAGGTTTTCACATTCACTTGCCCCTCACTCACTGACTCACCCAGAGCAACTTCCAGTCCTGCAAGCGCCATTCATGGTAAGTACCCTACGCAGCTGCACCATTTTTGTGTCTCTTTATTGTATTTTTATTGTACCTTTTCTGTTTATATATGTTTAAATACACAAAGACTTACTATAGTGTTACAATTGCCTACAATATTCAATACAGTGTCATGTAATGCAGATTTATAGCCGAGGGACAATAGGCTGTACCACATAGACTGGGAGTGTAGCGAGCTATACCATCCAGATTTGTGTCAATGCACTCTGTGGTATTCACACAGACAAAATTGCCCAACACATTTCTCAGAGCTTCCTGTTGTTAAGCAATGCATGACTTACTTTTAATAGCACCTAGGTGGCTGAATTACAGTTATTTAAAACTATTAAAATGGAAATTTTATAATGCATTGCATTTTGCAAAGTGCTTTCACAGGTTATCATTCAATATGATCATTATAATTTAAATAGATTTAAGTATCCTCACTTTACAAATGTGGAGAATGGGGCCAAGAGAGGTTAAGAAACTTTCCCACATCTGTTCAGTTGTTGGGTTCAGGGAGGAAGCCCAGTTCTGATGGGCTTCTTAATGTTTTACTGCCTCCTATCTGGCTAAGCTTCAGGACTAATTGCTTTGTGTTCAGTGCAATATAAAAGTTACATAAAGTGAAATTCCTAGCCATATGGTTACATAGTTTCCCAGACAACATTGCATATTAAAAATGAAAGTTTTTCAAATAATCTATCCTCTACATAAACAATGACTTAGAGACAAAATACCAATTAGCTTATCTAATTATCCTGGGGTAGAAAAAATAAAATTGCATTTATTGCAAGGGTGTGCTGAAGGGAAGTTAATAACCATGCACTGGAACTACAGTGAGATTGATATTGCTGCATGTGTTGGGAAGCCATTCTGTGTAATTTATGAATTTGAAGATTCTATATTGTGTTTCTTTTCATTTCTTCTTTTCTATGGCTGTAAATTGAGAGCTGTTTGAATCCAAGACTTCAGGAAGAAACAGGAAAAGAGAGCAACTTTATTTGTTATGCATCTGCAAGCATTGTTTTTTCTGGTGTGTGATATGTCATGCTCATGGGAGTATTTGTACATTCTGTTTCCAAGGTGTCGGTAATTTATTTCAAAACCTTCTCAGCATACTTATTTAAATAAAAGGATGAGAAAATACCTATTTCTTATTAAGAAGGAGATATACATTATTAGAAAGTTATGCAATACATATGTTTTTCTCTATGTACAAATACTGTATGAATTATTATCCATGCAATATTCCATCATCATATCTTTTAGAAATTATATTTTATTGTGAATTTAGCAGTAATAACTTCTATGTATAATAGTCATGTCAAGACTAACTAAATCACCACTGATGTGATTAAAAATATATACACTATATATCAGAAAAGGTGCAGATTATAGAGCTTGATTTAATAGAGGCAGGTTATTAATGACAGTTACTTCACAGGCTATGACATTTTCAGTCTTGGTGGAATATGATATTTTCTTTTCTGCACAGTATGTTTACATGGAAATCGTACATATTTTGTACCCTGACAATTTAATTAGCTAGATTTTCTTTTAAATATGAGTAATGGTTTAAAATAATACCATTTAAGTTCACTCACTCACTTATCAAACACGTATATGCTTATTGAGTACTATGCTAGCTGCTAGGAGTAAAATGAATAGTAAATGATCAGCCCTCTAATAAAATCTGTAGCCTAGTAGAAGAAAGAAATCAATAGTTATCACGAGGTTTCTCATCCACCTAATAACTGCTGAGAACACAGGAATATTCTGGTAAATTTAAGAAATATAATTTTTTATTATAGATTAATATATTAAACTTTGATATCTAAAAAATCATGAGACTAATATAAGCTCAACATGAAATAATGGTTCCCTCTTAGAGTGGAGTGAAAAAAACAAGTTTCTGAGTTTTTACAACTTAGTTAGTTCTAGAACCTAGAAAGTAGGAATTTACTAAAGAAAGATAATTTAAAATTTAGACAATCTCTACTAATGCTGTTATTATACCTCTTGTTCTTTTGAGGAAATCAACATGTATATAAGGGGAGCGTGAACAAATATCCATGAAAGCATCCCAAAATAATCTTAGTTCATTTTAAACAGATTTTAGACTTTACAAGTTAAGTCAGAATGTAGGTTTATGCTTATGTTCTTAGAAAGAAAAATATTAAGAGTTGCAAATGTAGTTCTAATGATTCACCAAAAACCTTTATGATATGAGCAAATAATATAGGTGAGTTTAATTATTAATTTTAAATTTTAGTAGGTATAAAAACTGGCAAGCAATAGGAACAAGCATTTATTAAATTGTATGAAATATGATTTTTATTTGAAATACAATATTTCATTGAACCTTAAAAATGTCTTGGTGACGGTTTACACTAAAGAGGTAGCTTGCTTAAGAAAGAAGCTAAAATATAAGATAAAATGAATTCAGTGACAGAATGCTTGTTTCTTACTTTTCTTTGTATTTCCCATTCCTAGTAGACTACCTTGAATATAAATATTTTAATGATAAATATTTGAGGATACGGAGATAACTTACAACAATGATATCTTTCTAATGTCAAAATTCTTAATAGACATCCATGAATCTCAAGTAGAAATAAGAGAAAGGAGGAAGGCACACACTGCTGAACATCATCACAATAGGACAAAACGTTTGTCTGATACTTTCTCAGACTCAAGTCCTTATATAGGGGTGGGCAAAAGTTGGTTTACAGTTGTGAGTATGCAAAAGACTATGTTTATTCTTTTGTTATTATTTATGTATTAAGTATTATATTAATTATTATTAACCTACTTTTGCCCACCTCTGTATTTTAGAGAGCTTTTGAAATGCTTTCAATGCAGTTCAAGAAAGTGTATTTGTTTAAATCATAATGTAAACCTCAGGTAATGAATGGATGCATTACTCAGTTTGAGCTTCAATAACAAATTGCCACAGACTTGGTTGCTTATAAACAGCAGACATTATTTCTCACACTTCTCAAGGCTGCAAGTCCAAGATCAAGGCTCTGGTAGATTTGGCATCTGATAAGAACCTGCTTCCTTGTTTATACAGGGAAGAGAGCTCTCTGAGGTCTCTTTAGTAAGTGCACTAATCCTATTTATACAGACTGCAGCCTCACTAACAGACTTTATGAATAGGATTAGTGCACCACTGAAGGAGAGAATGTGACACCCCAAAATATGCCAACTTTTCACCTCTTGTTTAGTGAATGTTAAATCAGATATTCTAATCTACGTTTCCATAATCTTAGGTACCAGCTCTACCTGAATTACTTTTTGCAAGCTAGGAATTTTTTTCTACTTCTATTGTATTTGTTATAAATGGCTTTTAGTATATATTTAAAGTAGATTTTGAACATGAACAACATGGAAGGCTATCATCATGAAGGCCATTAGAACTATAGATGCCTTAACACAACTTTTCTTTAGAATTTTCAAATGAGTATGCGTCTTTAGACATGAGGTAATTAGATCTATTTAGAATGAGTTATTAGAAAACGGGAAATGGATTTTACTTTTGTAACACCTGCAGAAATTATACATTGCCAGTGTTTAAATGGTTTGATAATTTTTTCCATTGATTGGTGATCAATCAAATGAGATAATTCTTTCAAATCTATTTTTAATATCAGCACATGAAACAATCAAAGCATGCAAGGTCAGGATTATGTTTCAGAGTGATTGTAATGTTCCAATTCTAGTAGAATGTGAACTCTTAAGTGTATTTGTGTGCACCAAAAATGTTGTTACTCAAAATAATGAAACTAGTTAAACAAAATACTAGATATAGAATGCTTAAGTAAAATCCAGAACCATCCTCTCAGGTACTTTTTTATACATAAGTTTTAAGCAAAGGCCTTTGAAAAACACCGTCCTAGAGGCAGTGGATACAAAAGCTTCAGCACAAGGACTATATTCATCACAGTGCCATTTGTATGACCATCTTCTCTTTTTCAGAAATCTTTATTGTTGAAAGTATTACCTGAGTCCTCCTTTTCCCCGTTAACTTCTTACAGCCACTCTTAGGCCTTCATCATCCTATTATCCATGTCCATGGGTTATCCATATATGCAGATAAATTCCATGTTAATCTCCACCCACCCACTCCCCAATCCTCACCTTCCCTCTGAGATTCATCTGTCTGTTCCATGCTTCTATGTCTCTGGATCTATTTTGTTCATCAGTTTATTTTATTCATCATGAACTCTTGGTGAAATTTACCTTTGTGATCTTGGCATTTTACAATTCATATGTGCTGAGTGTTTCTACAATCTTGACTATATGATGTTATTAAAATGAAAAAGCCATGGATAGCTGGAGAAAATGGGTAATCTAAAGTCCAAACTTCTCCAGTATGATTGGGAACCTTGGGAGTAGAAATTAGATTTCCTGCCTTGCATAGTGAGAGACAAAGTCACATATAGAAAAATCAAAATGAGTCTTTATCCTCCAAGAGCTATACAAAGTAGACATCACCATCCAAAGTGTATCCCGCTCATCCTTACCTCTCAATAGTACTTGCTATTGCAGATATTCACCTTTGTAAAACCAACCAAACCAAACAAAAATCTAAGGAAAAGGAAATTCACAGGATAGAGTATATGCTAATATAAATGAGTAACTGGAAGCCAAAAATAATAATTCTGTACTTGAATAATTATGATGACAATGGCAACTACAAAGATTATGATGATAAATATAATGAAAGTTCATGGTAATAAACTAATACTAATGGTTGTATAGTAAGATACAAAGCTCTCAGTCTTGTCCCTAAATTCTACTTGCCATATAAAATCACTTTTCAGTATTGTAGGGATGTATCATAATTTATATCATAGCTCCTCTACTCATCATATTTATGTGAATTCTAGCCTTAGTTTTTGCCAATAATGCAACAATAAATATAGCTTTATTAATATTTCCAATATATTTCTTGGATAATTTCCTACAAATTATATGTCTGTGCCATAGATAATCTAGGGGGAAAATCTGCAACATATCTGGCAAAAGAAATTTAATTCTTTAAATTAATTAATTAATTTAATTCTTTAAATGAGGATGAGCTTTTACAAATAAAAAGGGAAAACAATTCATTTGAAAAATGTAAAACAGGAATGAGTAGATTCCCAAACAATTCACAAATATAACCATAAAATGTGAAAATTATTTAACTTCACTTATCTATATATATAAAAGGCTAAGTGACCGACTGTCCGTCCGACCATCTGACAGTCCAACCAGCTGGTACATATGATGCGCACTGGCAATTTAAAAATAAATGTTGACTCATGGATGCATGATACATATCAAGCTCTCACTGGCGCCAATCACATGGGTGTTTTAATTTTATAATATTATATTCCATACTAGTATATAATACTATTTTGACATGTAATTTTTTCCAGTTACGTAATTACCACACAAATCTTTCTTCTAATTAATTTCCTTTCAATGTGCATAAATCTGTGCATTGGGCCACTAGTCCTGCTATAACTGTAAATTGTTTCAGGTTTTGTTTTGTTTTGTTTTTTCTTCTAACAGCATTTGTTACCACCAAACTTTGGCAAAATTGTGTGGTCACTCTTATACTGTTGAAGAGCATATAAAGTAATACAAATTCCTTGCAGGATGAAATGGCAATATCTATACATATAATTTAACATTTATATTAAATTTTAATGGGACTTTTATAAAAGTTCTTTAGAAGATTAAAAAATAAAAAGAACAGTAAAAACTTTTAAAAGTTGCTGGAATATGAAACACGTGCCATCAGTATGTAAAGTCGGGATACATGCCGGGCAGTCTGTTGATTTATGTATGAGTACCACCTAAGTTCATTTCAATCACATTTAGTTTATTCACTTGGTTTCATTCTGAAGGAATGAATTCATTCTCATCATTTTGTCTGTGGTTGAGAAAATTGAACTCTAACAGATTGCAGTCCCAGAAGAATTGCTTAGTGTTAGAGCTGCAAGTAATTGCTAAACTCCCACGTGCCTCGGGGGAGAAAGGATGCCCTTGATTAGAAAACATGCAAGGAAAAAGAGGCAGTAAGCTCATAGTTAATGGGCAAGATAGCATTCTCTGCTAAGTGCTTTAGAGCAACAAGGCACATTCTTCTCCATTTTTCTAACTAGAGGATTAATTTATATTCCAAAAGAAATGTTAAAATTCTAATCATTCTTCATCATTAAGTAGGGATTCTATATCTTCTCATTACCATACAAAAGGGCAGTTTAATTGAAATGAGGGAGATAAATAAATCCAAGGGACTTATTTCAATTCATTTAATACATAATTCTAAATAATATACTTCAGGCAACACTACCACAAATTAAATAGGATACTTTTCAATTATGATGGATCTTATAGTAAAAAAAAATCAATACGATGCAGCATTATAAGAACTTAGATTGTTTGCAGTATACCAAGAGAGTATTATATTATTGCCATGTCTTTGAAGAAGAAAAAAATATTTTTTCATCTACTTATACTATTTCAGATTAGATTTTCACCCAAAATTGATATATACGTTATATATCAACTTGCATCACCTCGCATATATTGAAAATAACTTACTATATTTGTAATGGGCACTTAAACTATTTCCTTTAGTTCTAACAATAATTCTATGAGATGGAGTTTTACTACCAAATATTTGTTGATGAGTTAACTTGACTAGTGAGAGTAAAATTAATTTTCTTGCCCAAACTCGTACTAATGGAACCACTATTTTAATCTAGGTAATTAGGACTCCAGGTCTGTATGAAGAAGCATGGCACATAATTCATTATTTCTACAACTAAAATGATTTTAGAAATAACAAAACAAACATGCATGTTATAAAAACCATATCACTGGAGTGAGTACGTTTTTATATTCTGTGTTTCTTCATTCACATTAAGCAGTTTCATATTTTAGATAACTTTCTGTGATTTAGGCCTACCTTATCAAATTATAAAATAAATTTATATAAAACCTTCCTCACAGAAAAGTGCAGGTATGTCTTCCAGTCCTGCCACTCACATTCAAACACAATATATTCTGAGTTCAGTTTAATTCTGGGATTCGTTGGAGGCTCAGATAGAAAAGTGTTGCCTTTTCCAATTCCATCTCAGTGTTTTTGAAGTATTATACTGCCAGCATAGACCTTAAACACTGATGTTTCAGTCTTCTAAGATTCTGCAAATTACCTAATCTCTCTCTCTCTCTCTCTCTCTCTCTCTCTATATATATATATATATATATATATATATACACTAGCCAGAAGCGATTGTTTCATTTGATTTGACACTAAGAATCTGGCTTAGTCAAATGACAGTACATAATTAATTGCTAAACTTTATGTGATAGATACCTTATTAAGAACTGCCATACCTCATAGGAGAGTGAGAAAGGAGCCTTCATAAGAGAACTGGAAACCTATGGGAACTATGGGTAAGGTTTAGGATCAATTTGAGAGGGCAAAGTAATTCCAACTAAGAGAACAAATATTAAAGACAAAAATGTAGAATATTTAGGACCCATCGGTAAGTTAAGTAGATACATCTGAATAAAATGTGTAATGATCAGACTAGGGTATAAAATAGGATAAACCTTCATAGGTGTTGTGCACCAAATCTGAGATGCTCTTGGAAAAATTTAAGATTGATATTTAAAAAATAGAAAGTTACTTTAAAAAATTGGTGAACTATAAGGGAGACCCATGTAGTAAGGGAGAAAAGTAATTAATGAATATAAGAAGTGTTTGGCACCAGACTGACCTCTATCATTACCACACAGTGATGTTGGACCAGTTGTGTCACTTCTGTGAGGTACTATAGGAGAGATGATATTATGTCACACAATCTCAAGAATTCCTTCCCAATATATGATGTTTTTATTTCATTAAAAGGAATATTAGTATAGTAGGATGAATGTAAATGGAGAGAGGCAGGAATCACTGAATCCATTCATTTTTATTGTTATGATCTAGCTATGAGACAAGGATAGTTGCAGAGGGATTTTTTAAAAAAAGTGTAATATAAGGAAAAACTACATATTTTTGTGTTACTACATATTAGGATAAATAGAGAAGTGTCATTATACTGAAAGAGAATCCAAAGGAGAAAACCAGTTTGTGTAAATTATTTCTATATTAATTTGATATAGAAATAATATATCCATTTATGAAAACATAGTTTGATATTTTTTCATAATTGTATTACTCTGTGTCAGGGCCAGATACATAATTTCAATGGACCAGTGCAAAATAAAAATGTGGGATCCCTTTAAAAAATTATTAACAATTTCAAGACATAAAACAGTAGAGCCATTAATCAATATTGGGGCCTTTCTAAGTCTGGAATATTGTTTGACTTCACTGCCTTGGAACTGATTCTGTGGTTTTAAATGGATAAGTTTTATATTATGATGTATTGTCAAATGCTAGGTAGTTTCTCATATTATATAAATATCTATAATAATAAAAGCATAATATGCAAATCAACCGAACAGCCGAATAGCGGAACCACCATCTGGACGCAGCCAGGGCTGCGAGGGCCGAGGAGTTGGGCCTACTCTTGCACAAATTTCGTGTATAGGGCCTCTAGTTTGTTTATAAAATAAAGTCCAAATTTGTGACAGTGCCTTTCTCATCCATTTATAAAAAGAGAAAAAAAAATCAGAATTAAGATTGTAGTAAAAAAAAATTTTAAGAACTAAGAGATAACCTAAAAATATATTATATATTGAAAAGTTTAAATATTTTTGAAATGTATATTGACCTAACCGGTTTGGCTCAGTGGATAGAGCTTCAGCTTGTGGACCAAAAGGTCCCAGGCTCTATTCTGGTGAAGGGCATATACCTTGGTTGAGGGCACATCCCCAGTGGGAGGTGTGCAGGAGGCAACTGATCGATGTTTCTCTCTCATCAATGTTTCTAACTCTCTATCCCTCTCCCTTCTTCTCTGTAAAAAAACAATAAAATATATTTAAAAAAGAGAAATGTATAAATGTAAAATATACTCCTTTTTACCCTATCTCTATAAAATATAATATTCTAACTCAAGAAAAAAATTTAAAAAGTTGAATAGGGGGAAAATGGTTTTCAAAATTAAGATCTTACCCAGTTCTTGATCCATGAAGAAAACAATCCATACTTGACCATAAAAAATAAATATATTCAAAATACATATAACTCAAAGCAAAAACTCATTAAACAGTAAAGGCAATGTTCTACACGAGCGGCTCTCAATCTGTGGGTCGAGACCCCTTTGGGGGTCGAACGACCCTTTCACAGGGGTCGCCTAAGACCATTGGAAAACACAAATATAATTACATATTGTTTTTGTGAGTAATCACTATGCTTTAATTATGTTCCATTTGTAACAATGAAAATATATCCTGCACATCAGATATTTACATTACAATTCATAACAGTAGCAAAATTACAGTTATAAAGTAGCAATGAAAATAATTTTATGGTTGGGGTCACCACAACATGAGGAACTGTATTAAAGGGTCATGGCATTAGGAAGGTTGAGAACCACTGTTCTACACTATATTATTATCACAGGATAAATGAGGAGGCTATGATAAGTGAAATAGGTCAGTCAGAGAAAGCCAAATACCAGATAATTACACTAATATTTGAATCTAAAGAACAAAATAAATGAACAAATGAACAAAGTTTAAACAGACACACAGAAACAAAGAGTAAACTGGTGGTTGCCAGGAGGAAGCGGGTGTTGGAAGACTGCGTGAAAGAGGTGAAGGATTAAGAGGTACAAATTGTAGCTACAAGTTAGTCATATGAATTTAAAGTGCAGCATAGGGAATGCAGTCAATAAAACTGCGATAACTATGTAAGGGGCCAGGTGGGTATTGGAAATAGTGGACACTTTGTAAAGTATGTGATTTATACCTGAAAACAATACAAAATAATAATGAGAGTAAACTGTAATTGAAAAATAAACTATCCTTAAAAAGAAAAAGGATATAAGCAATTTATAAAATATCTGGCCTATATTAAATGTTTGAAAAGAAATATAGCTGCCAACTATAGTCAAAATTTTCCTGTTTTGATTACCTTCCCTAACAAATTCTGTATTTTTTGCAACCCAATCCGTATTTATCTGCAACCATTAAGTCAGAACATGAAAAGGCACCTCCCACCATGAGGATAATAATGAGTATTGATAAAATTGTTTCATGGAAGGAGATTTTGTTAAAAGGTTAGCAGTATAACAGTTTAGTCCAGAGGTCCTCAAACTATGGCCCGCGGGCCACATGCAAATACAAATATTGTATTTGTTCCCGTTTTGTTTTTGTTTTTGTTTTTTACTTCAAAATAAGATATTTGCAGTGTGCATAGGAATTTGTTCATAGTTTTTTTTTAAACTATAGCCCGGCCCTCCAACGGTCTGAGGGACAGTGAACTAGCCCCTTGTTTAAAAAGTTTGAGAACTCCTGGAGTCCATCTGTACTTCCTAAATATTCTAAGAATCTCCACAGACCAAATTTTTATTTAATTACTGTAAAATTGTTCCACTCTCATATATTAAAAACACACACAAATATATACACACATACATACACACACAATGCCAGGTATGGTATTACATTCAGTAGTTTGGTTTCTGTTGAACATAACAGTGTTGTCATTAACTAATGTCTTCTTATGTACAACAGATGTTCTAAATGATGGGTTCTTTTTTACTAGATTTGATATAAAGGTAGCTAAGAGACTTACAGCCCCCTCTGTGAGTATTGTTGATTTTGATGAATTGGTTCTTTTCTCCCATCCCAAATGACAATATGTTCAAACAGCTGTCCAGCATTTCATCCAACAAGTATTAGGTTGACCCTACCTAATACATCTGAGGATGTATTATTCTTCTCTAAGATTTTTAATTCATCCTCTTGGATTATCACATCATAATAAATGCATTTGCTATGACCAAAGGCTTATAAGGAGTAACATCTATTAAATCTATTAATATTTATGGGATTGTAAGGGCTTATACCTCCATTATAGAGATGTGTGACATGTGCCGTGTGTGTGTATATATAACTTTAGGAGGACTCTGTGCTTTAGTAAAAGATTGTTTTATAAAAATATTGACCAAAGGTATATGAGGATATGAAATAAATAATTGTGAAAAGCAAAAGATTATATGCAAACATACACATATTACAGTATTTAACTTTCTTTTTTCACATAACATATCATGAACATATTTTAGCCTGTACATATAAATTTAGTCTACTATTTTTACATATACAAAACACTAACTATATATTCACAACAAGGGTAACATTTATTTTTGGTAGAGTCTCCTTACAAGGTTAAGAAATACATTTCTCCAACTAATTTAGTACAATGATTTTGTTTGAAAAATGTGTGTTGAATTTTATCAAATACTTTTGACATTACTGAAGTGGTTATATCATTTTTATTATTTAATCAACCAGTATATTGAAATAAATGAACATCATTTTTAACACTGAAATATCTCTAAATTCATTATGTAAATCCTACTTAAAAATTACACATTGTTCCCTGCCTGGTTTGGCTCAGTGGATAGAATCTCAGCCTGCAGACTGAAGGGTCCTAGGTTCGATTCCCATTGAGGGCACATGCCCGGATTGCGGGCTCGATTCCCAGTGTGGGGCATGCAGGAGGCAGCCTATCAATGATTCTCTCTCATCATTGATATTTCTATCTTTTTCTCCCTCTCCCTTCCTCTTTGAAATCTGCTGGTGGCTCAGTTGGTTGGAGCATCTCCCTGTATATCAAACGGTTGTGGGTTTGATTCCTGGTTAAGGCACATACCTAAGTTGTGGATTTGATCACAGTTGAGGTGCATACAAGAGGCAACTGATTGATATTTCTCTCTTACATTGATGTTTCTTTCGCTTTTTCTCCCTTCCTCTCTCTCTAAAAAAAATCAATAAAAACATATCTTCAGGTGGGGATTTAAAAAAAATTAACATTTTTATAACTTTTCTCTACATGTTAGTGATTTAAGAGGGCATAGAAATGAAACAAGAAAACACTGTCATGAGATGTATCAAAAATTTCATAACAGAATGTTTAACATAACAAAAACTTATTAGGATAATGATACCAAATAAACTGATAAAAAGAAGATGAAATAGCAGGAAACTACCACCTGAGAGATATATATGAATAAAGAAAGAGGAGAAAAGACATTGTAGTCAAAAACACCAGGAAAAATGTGTCTTACAATATTCATTCTGCCAGTCAATCATTCAATTAATAATCATGTTTGCTCCTTCATTTTATCATTTATTAATTCATTTATTAAGGTATTGAGTACTACTTTTAAAATATTTTTATTGATTTCAGAGAGGAAGGGAGAAGGAAAGAGATAGAAACATCAATGATGAGAGAGAATTATTGCTTGTCTGCCTCCTGCACGCCCCCTACTGGGGATCCAGCCTGAAGCCCAGGGCATGTCCCCAGACCAGGAATGGAACCATGTCCTCCTGGTTCATAGGTCAATATTCAACCACTGAGCCCCTCCAGCCAGGTGAGCACTACTTTTCTAAATGTATTGTGATGAACTGTGATCTATAATAGCAGGTGAAAGTATAATATAAACCAAAAAGAAATAAAAATATTTTTGGCATACAAAATAACCTTGGACAGTTCTCGTAGAAGCAAACTATGGAAAATACACACAGTGAGTACACACTGTATTATGTAGTCCATCATAAGCATTGGATAAATTTCAGATATTGGGTAATGTAACTAAATTTCTATTTGAAAAATAAACCTGATAGCTATCCATTGAAAGGAACAACATCATCTATTCTAGTTATGGAAAAGTTAGGGAATAAAGTAAGACAGAAAGAAAACACAAAATCTTGGCTTGCCCCTTTGTGATTTATTTACTTGCCATAGCCTGGGTTAGTATTTAATTGTTCTTGTTTATCATTACTTTTCTGCTTCTGTTGGAGGGGGTTATGTTTTGGGAACCAATGTTCCAAGTTCTTGCTATTATGTTGGCAGTGTCTACCTCTATATTTGACATACGTTAAATCCTTAGTAAATAATTGGAAAGGAAAAAGTAAGGAAATGGGACCAGAAGTATGGATGGAAGAAGAAAATAAAAGAAGGAAGGAAAGAAGGAAAGAAGGAAGGAAGGAAGGAAGGAAGGAAGGAAGGAAGGAAGGAAGGAAGGAAGGAAGGAAGAAGGAAGAAAGGAGAGAAATACTTAATTTGATAATCTGTTAAAATAATACAGATATGATATGAATACGATTAATATAGCTGCAAGCAAAAATGAATTTAGAAAGCATTAGTATTACGATAGTTGTCTGGCTAGCTTGGCTCAGTGGTTGAGCGTCAACCTATGAACCTGGTTCGATTCCTGGTCAGTGCACATGCCCAGGTTGCGGGCTCGATCCCCAGTGTGGGGCCTGCAAGAGGCAGCAGATCAATAATTCTCTCTCATCATTGTTGTTTCTCTCTCTCTATCTCTCTCCCTTTCTCTCTGAAATCAATAAAAATATATTTTAAAAAGATTGTTTAGTATTATTTGACATATTTAAAGAATTAGTGTGAAGTTTAAGAATTTCACCATAAATCACATGAAAATTTATCTCATTGTATTAGTGAAACTATGTATGTAAAAATATGAAAAAAGGTATAAAAATGTCTAAATACTTCCTCTTAAATAAGTATAATAATGTTAATAACAAATAAAATTTTAATTGGCTCAGAGAAGTTAACCAAAAACTTTTAAAGAGCTGATCTTGTTTCTTTTTGGGCTATGTGTAAACATGAAGTCTTTGGAGAAGTAAATGAACTATCATCTATATATATAAAAGCCAACAACCTTTATGGTGGAACGACCAGAATGACCGGTGGCTATGATGCGCACTGCGGCAGCCAACCAGCCTGATCCAGGTCCCCATCACCATCCCCACGCCCACTGGCCTGACCCCCGATGGGCCTCAAAAGGAGGAGGAGCTGAAGCAGGGAGCATGGTTGGCAGCAGCTCAGCTGGAGTTGCAGGGGCAGTGGCATGTACAATGCAGCCTCCCAAGCCCTGAGTGCCAGCGGGGGCATCAGCAGGGAATGCTGGTATGGTCAGCCAATGCACCTCCATCCTCCCAGCCGCCATCACCACACATGGGGACTGCCAGCCATGGCCACGCTGCCCAATCCCCGACAAGAGCTGCTGCCCTGGCCAGCCCTAGGTCTCAGTGGTTTGGGGACCAGGAGGAAGTGGAGGACCAGGTGGTAATGCTGAAAGGGGGAGTCCGTCCAGGGGCTGGGGCACAGGGGCCGGGGAAGCAGTGCTTCAGGAACTGGGCTTGAACCCTGCCTGGCCATAGCCTGTTGCCATGGAAACTGCATTCACAGGTAAGGAGGGTGGGTAGGCACCGCAGTCCCACAAATGGCGTCGGGGACCGGGTCCCCAGACTGCCCCCTCCCCACAGCGTGCCTCTGAACCTTCCTCCTGCTCCCCACCTTGAAAACCAATCTCCCCCCCAGCCCCCACACACACCCCGCTTCGCCACAGGCGACTATAAATATTAGTGGATCAGTCAAATACCTGATTTTCATTTTCCCAAAGACTTGGAAGAAAACAAAATACTATTAATTCTTTTATTTAATGATCATCGTTATCCTGGCTTTTAAAATGGTCCTCAGAGGCAAACTGCAGCACCTGGTGCTGGAGTGCCTGTGTGCAAGTTTCTTCCTTCTGCCAAGGTGTTGGGGCTGTTAGGGGGCTGGTAGGGGCCTCTTGGCGGGTTGCAATGTTTTGGGGAGGGGGGGTGTTTGCATGCAGCATGCGTGCCAGCGGCCAGGACGCTGACAACAAAGTGACAGGCAGGCCCTCTGCCCCTAAACCCGGCTCTGTCCGGGGCAGAGAGGTGACTTTAACCGGCCCTTCCCCGTTCCCTCCACAAATCGCCACACCCTACTCCCTCATGGTCCCCCCCTCCCACCCTCCATTTCTCCCTCTCTCCACACAGGAAACAGAAATCCCAGGGTGTGTATGTCTAACTCAGGAGGGACAGCATTGCCAGAGGGCTGGGGGTTGCCTTTCGTTCCCAGCTACCCGGTTGCAGGGAACACCGACTCTTGCAGGGAGCACTGAAACTTGCAACCCCTCAAGTGGCCGGCCTGGCTGTGGTGTTACAGGACTTGGGGGGGGAGTGGGCGAGGTTCAGCTTACCAGCAGTCTGGACTCTCCCGGGCTTTTGAAAATTGCCCTGGGTTCATCCTCCCTTCACCTGACTCCCCCACTTCTGAACCAGAGCGCTCGGGTGCCCAGGGGAGACCAGGGGGTCTGAGGCATCCTGGCCCAGGGCTGCGGGAGGCAAGTTCCAGGAGGAGCCGAGGCCTGGTAGTGCTGTTTTCCTAGGACTGGGGAAGAGCATGCTATGTTGTGTGCTCTGAGACAGCTTTGTTGTGGTGGAATGGGAGTGTGTAGTTTTGGAAATGTAGTTTTCCAAGGCCTGGGGTGGTGGGTGCTCCCAGCGGAGGGGAAAGGCGCAGCGGGACTGGCCTTGGCGCTCTTGGCAGCTGACTTAGGGGAACCCCTTTCTTAAGCCACCGCCTCTTACCGGCCATGTGGCATGGTCTTAAGCAGCTTTACCTCTGCTCCAGTACAAGATACGAGCTGAGAGGAGGAGGCTTGGGGAATGCACTGAAAAAAATGGCAACATTCTGAAGGGACAAGAAAAAGTGACCATCTTACAAGCAAAAAAAAAAAAAGAAAAGAAAGACTTAAATCTGAAAAATCCCATTTGTCCTCTGTTAATTATCATATGAGAGGATGGGGGTGGGGGTGGGGGTGAGGGGAGAGGATAAGACTAAGATGGATGCCTAGCCTGTCTTTCTACTTCTTCATCTAAACAAAGTGAAAACAAAACTCTTTATCATTGCACATTAAGGTGGCAGAAGATAATAGGTAAGTAAAAGCACCTTTTTTTGTTGGGTTACCATTACATTCTTGGATGAGGGTAGCTCATGGTTCAGAACCTTTATCCACCATCATCAAAGTACATTATTTCTTTATAGGCATGGCCTACCTCCCATTTGTGTCACCAGGGTCGGGTGGATTAGGGAAAAGAAGCCAAGTGCCCAGTGTTCAGTAATACTATCCACTAAAATGAGTTGCTATTTTTATAATGTTTACAACAACTCCAGCTGTCACAATCCAGGCAGTTGCAATTTTCAACATCATCATAATAATTATTGTAGAAATATTATACTTTGTTGGCTGCTAGGGGTTTCCTATCCTTGGCAACAAATCTATTCTATACAAAGGCCTAATATGCAAAATGTCCCCTCAGGAGTTCGACCAACAGGGAGTTTGATCGCATACTATGACGTGTGCTGACCACCAGGGGGGCATCAAGGAATGAAGGAAGGCCCTGGCCCACAGCCAGAAAGCTCTGATCAGCCTTGATTGCCAGTCAAGCCTAGGAACCCTGCCCGTGCATGAATTTTGTGCACCAGGTCTCTAGTAGAACTATAAAAGTGCAGATCCATTCTCAAATCTTTCATATTTCAACACTTAGTTTTTTATGTTTTATTACTTGTTATTTTCCTAATTTATGTTTATTGTTCATAGATTCAATAAATTTATTCCTTTGCCTTGGAGCCATAGTATATTTTTTCTAGATTTATTTGATGTGTTAATTCATCAATTTGAAGTTATTATTCTGGTATATGAATGCTTTAAGCTTACTAGTAATGACACCTAAATGTTAAAATAGAAAATTCTCTGTGTGTGTGTGTGTGTGTGTGTGTGTGTGTGTTTGTTGTTCTTGTTGTTGTTTTTTAATACATGATTTTAAATCAAGTAGGTTTAGTAAATGTGCTTTTGGTAGAGAAACAGTGAACAGAACTAAGTACTGGGTTTTTACTTCCTTGTTTCAACTTATCCAACCTGAAGTTAATTTATTCATTAAAATCTAAGACATTGATTTTGGCAGGTAACAACATAATGTGTCAGTATAATATATTTTGTTGGTTGCCATTATAAAAAATGCTTTATTGGTTTTCTATAAGATATGAAGTAAACTGCCTCCTAATTGCCGAAAACACATATAAACCATTATTAATCTGTTAGAGGAGTTAAGTATAGAGTGTAAATAGGACAATATTCACCAAATTAAGTTAGATAAACATGAAAATTAAGTTTAAAACATTTTTATGAACAACATACAATATAATTTTGCCTTTAGATACTAAATTACCAACTTTGCTCCATCCATTGGCTACATCTAATATTTTTCTTATTCCTCTTATTGGTGTACATTAATCTTTGAAAACAACTGTGACAAAATACAAATGATGTCGTTTAGCATCTTGCCCTTGAAAAAAAGAAAATAACATTAAAATAAAAATCAGTTATAAAGGGAAAATTTACTGGCATGCCAGATCTATCCAGTTTTACTATTCCTTTTCTTCCTGAAAAATGAAAGCAGTAAACCATCTAGAAGCTATCAAGAATTTACAAATCAATTTCTATGTCATTGCACTCTGTATAGTTTATATAAAGGAGAAAAATGGATTTAATCTTTTTGAACACTTGTGCAATAGATGTCTTATTCATCTGATAAGTGGTAGCTGTCAATTGATGACAAATATATGCCTTGTAACAGTGACATACCAATTACCCAGAAAAAGATAATGTCTTGTATATTTGAATGTTAAGTCTAGAAAACTATGAAGCTTTAGCTTACCTAGACTAGTACAACCATTATGTTTGTATTGAGAGAAAGGGGGACCCTCTTGCCATTAAACATGAGTTAATGCTTTTACCTCCTAGACATATATACTACACTCAGGTATTTTCATTGTTCTCCTGATAGAGTTGTACTATACAATAGTGAAGATGAATTTGCACTAATCCTGTCATGGTTTCTCACAGGTTGTGACAACCAACATTTTAAACATAATTGTTAGGAAATTCACTGGCCTTAGGAAGGGAACAAAATCAACTTATTCACTCTTCTCGGCCAACCAACTCCCTCTGGACCATTAAACAATTTTTAAAAAGAAAAGAAAACTAGTAATTATAGTTATCACAATAACCTTAATTTAGAAAGAAAATTTTGAAGCAAATCTAATGAATTACAACAAACTACACAGAGTCCATTTTTAAATGGCTTATATAACAAAAATGAAAAATCAGAAATATAATGTCAGTAGTTTAAAATATTCATACTGCAGGGGGGGAAAAACCAAGATTCTTATTAAATTCTAATGTCTCTGCATGCCAAATCCTAGCCCTTTTGTTCCCTTTTCATGATTAAAACTTCTGGTAGTGTTTTCTTTCTGAATTGCAAGTTGCCATGCAATTATTATCATCACAACTTGAAGAGGTAGATTATGCTGTCAGAAATGCACAAAATACCCCATTAGTCTCAATTAGTAATTGTGGTTTTTTTTCAGTAACTGTTTCTTGATAAGTATTTTAAAAAGCCAGAAATGCTAAATTATAAGGTTATCTGAGGGACAAAATTCATCTCTTGAAAAGCTATTAATTTATAAAAGTGCTTCTATTGAAATAATAAAAAATAACAAAAGAGCAGCTTTAGCATGAAATGAAAGAAACAAAAGTCCCGGAAACAAATAAAATAAGTCCTCAAGGTAGACCCTCATAACCTCATAACTTAATAGAACCCCAGGTCTATGCATCTACAAAAGTATAGGTAGCATGGGCCTTTTGGTGGTTTCACAAAGAGAACATCTGATTTTAAAATATGCTTGCTTCAGTAGTGACTTCACTTCATGGTTTCTTATTAGGAGGCTTATTTTAAATTCTTGGCTATTTAGGTTATAAATATACTGTTTTCATTTCCAGGATTTCTTTTCTCCTACCATTCTTTCCTTAGATTTATTAATACCAGCAATTCTCAACCAGTAGTAATCTTGCCCCAGACAACATTTGGAAATGTCTGGAGGCATTTTTGGTAGTTGCAGCTAGTGGGATTATGTGGCATTGGCATTTAATGGAAACAAGGCAGGGGTGCTGCTAAACATGCAATAATACACAGGGAATCCCCCCCCCCCCCCCCGCAACAAAAATTATCTGGCCCCAAAAGTCAGTAGTGCTGCTTTGAGGAACTCTGATCTAAATAACAATGGTCAAATAAACTCTGTAACTGGTTCATTCTTTTATGTATTTTCTAAAGAAAAATGCTCAAAATATTTTATAGTTCTTGTTTTGATTATTGTTGTTTAACATCTGAAAATAATAGTCTAAAACAATAATAGCCTTAATTTAGTTCAAGAATTCAGCACTTGAGTTGGCTCAGCTAGTCAGTTCTGCATGAATTGGTCCTCTCATCATGCATTAGCCATTGGACAGTGTCTGGTGACATTGAAGGGCTTACCTTGAGGACTACATCACTTGCACAGCTGGTAAGCCTCATTGAGCTAGAACAGTCAGTACTGCTTGGGCAACTCTTCTGTATGGATACAGTTTCTCCCTCTGATATCTTCACAGAATGGCCTAAGGGTAGCTGCTTTTTTTTTGGGGGGGGGGTATGTTTTGTTTGTTTATTTGCTTGTTGTTTCTTTTCTTTTCTTTTCTTTTTAATATATTTTATTGATTTTTTACAGAGAGGAAGGGAGAGAGAGATAGAGAGCCAGAAACATCGATGAGAGAGAAACATCGATCAGCTGCCTCCTGCACATCTCCCACTGGGGATGCGCCCGCAACCCCGGTACATGCCCTTAGCCGGAATCGAACCCGGGACTTTTCAGTCCGCAGGCCGATGCTCTATCCACTGAGCCAAACCAGCCAGGGCTTGTTGTTTCTTTTTACATGGTGGCTACTGGTCTTCCAGAGCAGATGATCCAAGGAAGACTTGAAAGTGTACAGTTTTTGTCTGAAGTCACATAGTATGCTTTCTTTTTTAAAATAATTTCTTATGTTTTTAATTACAGTTGATATTTAATATTATATTAGTTTCAGGTGTACAACCCAGTGATTAGACATGTTATATAATGTCATATATAACTAGTGATCATTCTGATAAATCTAGTGCTCATCTGACACCATGTATAATTAATACAATATTATTGACTATATTCTCTATGCGTTACTTTACATCCCCATGACTATTCTGTAACTACCAATTTGTACTTCTTAATCCCTTCATTTTCCACCCATCTCTCCAATCCCTCTCCCACCTGGCAACCATCAAAACGTTCTCTGTATCTGACTGAGTCTGTTCTTTTTTCTTATTATTTATTTTGTTTTTTTAAGTCAGTTGTTAATAGATATGTACTTATTGCCATTTTATTATTCATATTTTTAATCTTAAATCTTTTTTTCTTTCTTTTTCTTCAAGAAGGCCTTTTAGCATATTATGTAATACTAGTTGGGTGGTGGTGATGAACTCCTTTAGCCGTTCCTTGTTGGGGAGCTCTTTATCTGTCCTTCAATTCTAAATAATAGCTTTGCTGGGTAGAGTAATCTGGTTTGGGGGTCCTTGCTTTTCATCACTTGGAATATTTCTTGCCACTCCCTCTGGCCTGCAAAGCTTCTGTTGAGAAATCAGCTGAAATCCTTTTGGAAGCTCCTTTGTAGGTAACTACCTGCTTTTCTCTTATTGTTTTTAAGATTATCTTTAACCTTTTGCATTTTAATTATGATGTGTCTTGGTGTGGGTTTTTTTTGGGTTCATCTTGTTTGGAACTCTGCACTTCCTGGACTTCTATATCTATTTCCTTTACCAGGTTAGGGATGTTTTCTGTCATTATTTTTTCAAATAAGTTTTTAATTTATTGCTCTCTCTTTCTGGCAACTCCATGATATGAATGTTAGTATGCTTGATGTTTTCCCAGAAGCTCCTTACACTATCCTTATTTTGTTGGATTCTTTTTTCTTTTTGATGTTCTGATTGGGTATTTTCTGCTTCCTTATCTTCCAAGTCTCTGATTTGATCCTCTGCTTTATCTACTCTTCTGTCAATTCCCTGTAATGTATTCTTCATTTCAGTAACGTCTTCTTCATTTTTGACTGGTTCTTTTTTTTTATGTTTCCCAGTTCCATTTTTATTTTTCCTATCTCTTTGTTGAAGTTCCCACTAAGTTCATCAACACTTCCCTAAATTCACTGAGCATTCCTATAACCAGTTTTTTAAACACTGCATCTAGTAGATTGCTTGTCTCTATTTTGTTTAGTTATTTTTTCTGGCATTTTGTTCTGTTCTTTCATTAGGGACATACTTCTTTGTATCCTCATTTTGGCAAACTCCCTGTGTTAGTAGTATCTATGTAGTAGGTAGAACTGCTATATCACCCAGGCTTGGTAGAGTGACTTTGGGTAATAGGTGTTCTGTAGGATCTAGTGGCATAGCCTCCTGAATAACCCAAGATGGGAACTCAAGGTCTCCCCAAAATGTAGGCTGTGTAAATCCTTCTGTTGTAGTTGAGCCTTGATTGCTGGAGAGATTTACTCCCAGACCAATCAGCTACAACCAATGGCAGTGACCACTGTGGAGAATTAGCTATGCAGGGGCCCCACCCCACGGAGCAGGACTTAACTTCAGTGGGGCTCTGGTGCCTACTGAATCCATCCGTTGAATGTGCCACTTGAGGGGGTGGTTGGGTGATGCTTTAGTTTGGTCTAAACCTTTCTACTGGGTGTGTTGGCTCTGGGGACTCTTGGGAGGTGCAGACCAAGGTTAGTCACCACCTGTGTTTTACCGAGGTCCTCCTGACGTATGATACAAAACAATCAGCAGATGGCTGCTACTTGTGTTGAACTTGGAGGTGCCCAGGAGGGGTCAAGCCATGAACCAGGACCAGTTGTCACCAGTGCCAGGTCTGGGGGCCACTTAAGCTGAGGTTCAGGGCACACTGAGGCCAGATACTGCTTGATTGAGGGATTTTAGGAAAGTCTGAAGCATGAGCCAAGATAGGCCATTGTATGGAAAAACCACTGGAGATAGCTTGGGTGGGCCCACAAGTTGGGCCGGGTGGGGTGGAGTCTCAGGGAATCAACAGGGAGGGGCCAAACATGTTAGCAGGTTGGTGGAGACTCACATATGGCACCAACCTACTGGCTCTGTATAGGGAGGGCTCAGAAAAGGAAAAATGGCCTTTGTCAGCACTTCTGTCTTACATCACAAGGTCCCTAAGGAGATAGGGAAAATATTTCACTTCAAATAAGCATTTAATTATTATTATAGAGTTAGTCATTTAAATTTTGCTATATTGGGTTTTGGTCTTAAAATGACCACAAAGCATTTAATGGCATAATATATTAAAAAAAAAACATGGGGCCTGTCTGGGGGTCCAAACTTTATCCTCAGTTGTGCAATTTCAGCCCACTGGGAATACGCAGCACACCACGCTTCAACAGCATCTCCTACAGTATATTTTTAAGCAGCACGCTATCACATTTAGTGTGTATTGAATTATTAGCCCAAGTATTATGAATCTCATGTAATTCAATTAAAGAAAGAACTGTGGATAATACATATTTCCATGGTCTTTCTAAACCACCATATATGATAAGAGTGTACATCCTAGATTAAGCAAATATTAGTCTAAATATCAAGGACAGTAAGTAGAAAAGTCTTATGCCTGAGTGAGCACTTTAGAACTTTGTGGTCACGGTTTAGTAATGGTTTTCTTCTCTCATCAGTGAACTCAAGAAGCAAGGAAATGAGGATGACAGTGCTCGGAGGGCACTGTTAGCTGTGTGCACTAGGACACCTGCAGGGTGTGAACTGAGAGGGAAATTGGGCATCACAGCAGGTCATGCACGACTCTGCGACTCTGCATGCAGCCTCTCCAAGGATCCTAAAAGACAGTGAAGATGTAAACTTATAATTCTGCTACAGGGTCTCATCTTAGTAATTATCTTACCTCCTAAAAATCAAACATGCATACACACACACACACACACACACACTGCAAAAACATGCATCTAAATGCCTCATTTTTATCTACTTTAACAAATTTTGTGTAAAGTCTAAATCTTGCTCACACAACATTGGGATTATTGGGATTTAGCCTACATACATTATCAAGGCCACTTCAGAGAATGATCTAGAAGTCCCAAAATATCATATCTCACCAAATCAATATTTTAATAGATTTATTAAGAATAAATCTCAAAATAATAATGCCTTTTATAAAAGTGCATTATTGCCAGGTATTATTGAAAAGATTCTAGGTCTCAAACTATGACATAGGGCCTCTATTTCTATTTATATCTTAGTTTTGCTTTACTCTCTTACCTCAGAGTAGCAAATAGGGACAGGAGCAGATACCTAACTTGGTTTATTCACAAACCCCTGGCCAATTTTGCCTAGTGGTTGAGCATTGACCTATGAACCAGGATGTCATAGTTAGATTCTTTGTTAGGGCACATGCCCAGATTGCTGGCTTGATCCCTATAGGGGGCATGCAGGAGGCAGCCAATCCATGATTCTCTCTCATCATTAATGTTTCTCTCTCCCTCTCCCTTTCTCTCTCTAAAATCAATTAAAACATTTTTAAAGACAACACAAAACAAAAAACAACAACAAAATGTGAACCAATCTGTCTTACCAATGGTATAGGGACCCCAATTTTATAGATCTCAGTCATATGTTTATTCCTCATTCTGGTGGTGTAGGTTATGTAGGGTGGGAGTTTAATATACAGTATATGGGATCAACTAGGTTATTTTAGTGGGAGAGTTATGGTGTTTCTATAAAAATAACTTATGTTCATCATATTCCTTTGCATATTAAACACACAGGCCATTCTGCTCATTATTCCTGCTTATTGAGAATAATATGGAGACATATGTGTTTTATTAAAGCTGGATTCATCTTTTAAGACCATACAAAAACTTTGTACATTGATAGCCCCATTACATAATGCTTATTCAGTAATTAATATAACAATCGGCTAAAAAGTTGGTTCTTACTGCTCTTTAAATGTTGAGAATATGAAGCAACTAATGTTGCCAGGTTTATCACTGCTTTTTAGAAATTCATAATTAAATACTATTCAAAATACTATGATAATCCTTTTTAATTCTCTGGAGAGTTAACAAAAAACGTAGCAACTACAGTGAAGTTCATTGGTAAATATGCAAGAAGCATTTGATTAAATTTCTAATCTTTGAAAATATTTCTGAAATTATATGTTTGAAAATTATATATGAATATTTCCTAACTTGTTTAGGTAACAATTAAAAGAGGAAAGCAAAAGAGAGTCAAGCCATTGTGTGACTTTAATGTGTGAGGCTTCTGTGAACCATGTGTAAGTTTTTCCTTTATATAGACACTAGAGGGGGTGGATCAGCCTGGCCTGTGCCCTCTTGCAGTCTGGACCCCTCAGGGGATGTCCACCTGCTGGCTTAGACCCACTCCCCGGGGGAACTGGTCTAAGATGGCAGTCAGACATCCCTCTGGCAGCCAGGGAGCCCTCAGGGGATGTCCACTTGACAGCAGGGAGCAGGCCTAAGCTGCAGTCGGACATCCTTAGCATTGCTGAGGAGGCGGGAGAGTTTCCCGCCACCACCTCTGTACTGGAAGCTGTCAGTCTGGCTTGTGACTGAGCAGAGCTCCCCCTGTGGGAGCACACTGACCACCAGGGGGCATCTCCTGCACTAAGCGTCTGCCCCCTGGTGGTGAGTGTGTGTCATAGTGACCAGTCATTCCCAGTCGTTCTGCTGTTAGGGTCAGTTTGCATATTACCCTTTTATTATATAGGATAGAGGCCTGGTGCAGAGGTGGGGGTCGGCTTGTTTGCCCTGAAGGGTGTCCAGGATCAGGGTTGGGGTCCTGCTGGGGTGCCTGGCCAGCCTGGGTGAGGGACTGAGGGCCGTTTTCAGGCTTGCCACAGCCCCTTCAATGTGGGGAGTGGGGGTCCTGCTGGGGTGTCTGACCAGCCTGGATGAGGGGCTGATGGCCGTTTTCAAGCTGGCCACAGCCCCTTCAGGGTTGGGGGTCCTACTGGCATGCCTGGACAGCCTGAGTGAGGGGCTGATGGCCTTTTTCAGGCTGGCCAAGCCTGTGGGCTGGAAGCAGGTATCTGGCATTTATTTAACTTCTATAATTGAAACTTTGTAGCCTTAAGCAGAGCCCAGGTAGGGTTGCCCCTGGCAACCGAGGCTCCCAGCCCATCCTTGAGCATTGGACACGCCAGCTGGAAGCAGGTATCTGGGATTTATTTATCTTCTATAATTGAAACTTTTTAGCCTTGAGAGGAGCTCAGGGCTGGCCAGGGCAGGTGGGCAGCTTGGCTTCCTCCATCGCTGGGGCAACCAAGCCTCCTGCTTGCTCCAGTTCCGTGGCCACAGCCATCTTTGTGACGGACTGATGGAGTGAGGAGTGATGGTTAATTTGCATATTACTCTTTTATTAGATAGGATGTGTCTAGATTTGTAAATTTGGATTTTATAAGATGCGGACAAAACTCAAATGACTAAAAATATATTTTTATAAATAATAATCATATACTTTTAAAAATATGAAATATTTGCATTATGATTCAAAATAAAAATTTTGTCATTAATTATGATTTAAAAAGTTAATGGCAAATTACTAACCCACCAGGTGATTATTCTCTTAAAATCCTCCTTTCACAATTTAAAATGCAAGATGCAACAATCTTTATAACCATTTTGACACTACTGCCGCTCCCCAAATTATGAACATTTATGCAGTTAAACTTTGACAGAATTATAAACATTCCTAGTAATTATCCAAAAGTAGTCTGTTCATTAATAAGTATTTAACAAAACAAGTAATCCAATGCTTTAAATTTTTACTATCTCTTCCAGAGCTATTTGGCGGGGGGGGGGGGGGGGGGGGGGGGGCTCTACTTTCTTTGGTCCAATACTTTATGAGTGCTTAAGCACTAATTTCATACATAGATTGATTCTGATATATAATTAATCAATAATGGCCCAAGCCAGGCTGGTGTGGCTCAGGGTTGTGCATTGATCTGTGAACCAGGATGGTTCAATTCCTGGTCAGGGCATAGCCAAGTTGTGGACTTGATCCCTAGTAGGGATGTGTATCTCTCCTTGATGTTACTCTCTCTTCTTCTCCCTTCCTCACTCTGAAATCAATAAAAACATATTTAAAAAAGTAATAATGTCACAAACTTCCCCACTATATATGACATAATAGTTACAACTTAATTCATTCACATGACTTCAGAAAGAAAATAAGATGTGTATTTTTAAGAGAGTTTATTTTTCCTGAAATGTCATTTTAATAACATTAACATAAATGTGTTAAATACTGAAAGTTTAAAAACCAATCCTAATTGACTTTAAGAGGATATTCATTAAGAAATACTAGTGACTTAAAATCAAATTTTCTGAATCTTATGACAAACATTATTTTATACTAGAGGCGGGTGCATGAATTCGTGCACTGGTGAGGTTCAGCTGTCCCGCCCTGATGGGGGCCGATTGGGGCCAGGCCGGCAGGGGGGAGGGTATGTGGAAGCTTGGTCAGCTGGCCCCACCCCCAATCGGGGTTGGGGGGGTCCAATCAGGGGCAGGGCCGACCATGGGATGGGTCCACAAGAGGTTGGGGCGGTAGATCGGGAGTGGTCAGATCCTTCATAGCGACTGGTCGTTCTGGTTATTTCAGTCCTTTTGGTCATTCCACCATTCCAATCACTGGGCTTTTATATATATACATTAATATATTGTAAAAGAATATCTTAAAACTGAAAAATCTACTTAAAATCTAAAAATACCTGAGTTTTCTAATTTTCTGCATTTTTTAATTAATGAAAAGCTATGTAAAAATTAATTATAACTAATTGGTTCTCCAATGGTCATTTTTTAGTTTTCTGAATCTCAGGGAATTTAAACACGTTGGGTATAAATAACAATGATGTTTATTATACTAGATCACATAAAAGACTTTGACTAGAACAGAGATTAAAATCGCCAACACTCTTTTATTCTGTGTACCACCATGTAATTGCCACACCTGTGTTTAAGTACTTCAATCAAGTATTATGACTTTCTAATAAGGTGGCAAAGAATTCTGGTATCTCAAACATGCTGCTTTCCAAGGTTGAAACAAATCCTATGTTGCATTATGGTTGCATTTTTCCTACATGTTTATAAAGTAACACTTTGTTTCAGTTTTATGAAAGATATTATAGAAAACCTCTGAATACTATGCACACTACAAAAATTTCACATAAAAAAAATCTAAAGATAATAGACCCCTCTCTAATAATCAACACCAAAGAATGTGGTCTTTTAGATGTTCAACCTCAAAATTTCACATAATCATGGCAGAAACATTATTTATAACTTGACAAAAGACAGTTTGAATCATCTGACATTTAAGTGAGATCACTTGGGATATCACTAAACCTTCCTCTTAAAATTGTCAATGAAATGCCCTTGACCGGAATCGAACCCTTGAGTCCGCAGGCGGACGCTCTATCCACTGAGCCAAACCGGTTAGGGCATGTTACTGAAAATTCTTGCTCCCGTGTGCTGAGGTCCCACTCAGCACTCACACCTGCTGCCGGTGCCGGCCCCACTTAAACCCGCTACTGGCGCCAAGCCACTGCTCATACCCACTGCCAGCACCGACCCCACTCACACCAACAGCTGGCACTGGAGCCACCGCTTGTACCTGCTGCCAGTGCCCGGTGCTGGTCCTGATTGCTCAGTGCCATCAGCGGGTGTGAGCAGCGGCTGCAGGCCCTGATCATCCCTGAGGGCTTCTCCACCTCCTCCTGCTCCTGAGGGGTGATTCGAGCAGCAGCTGCTGCTCACACCCACTGATGGTGCGGGCCCTGCTCGTACCTGCTGCTGGCACCATCCCCAGTCACTCCAAGCCGTCAGTGGGTGCGAGCGGGACTGGTGCTGTCAGCATGTGGGAGCAGCGGCTGCAGTGGTGGGAGTGGGGCTGCCGGCAGAAAGAGGACCTGGGGCCATGGGTGGGAGGGACTGGGCAGGGGCATGGAGGATGGGCCAAGACCCGCCCTTGTGCCTACCAACCCACTCCTGTGCCTACCGCAGCCTAGTGGCCCACAGTTCCTTTCAAGGTGCATGAATTCATGCACTGGGCCCCTAGAGAGTGTGTGTGAGTGTGTGTGTGTGTGTGTGTATGTGTGTGTGTGTATGCATATATATATATATATATATATGCACACAAGTACATATATACAGCATATGTGTATGTTTTTACTTAATATATACAGGGTGTCCCCCAAAAATGTATACACACTGTAGCAACTGATAGCTCAATTTTGAAAATGAAAACATTTTAATAAATACTGCCTTTATAATTATTCAAAGTGTGTATAATTTTGGGACATCCTATATATGAAGTTATACAATTAAGATTGCCTAAAATTTTATCTTCTGGAGTTAGTCATTGCTAATATGTAGATCTGCATGCTTCTCTTCTTTTTTCCATGATTTATTATACACAAAGAAACAAATATAACAGTATGTGTATATATGTATATGCAGTTTTGTTCTGTTTTTATTGTTTGTGTTTAATATATAAATAGGTAAGCAACATTAAATCTAATTTGATAGTAATTATATAAATATAATAGATACATAAATGGACAGACAAATACCACTTTAAGTTGGTGGTTTTAACAAATTGTCAATTACTAAAATTTAACTCTAAAAATGTAAAAGTATAGTTTAAAGGGTATATAATTCTAAATAATATAGCAAAGATATTCCTTAATGAAAATATTTGAGTATTCATGAGACTACAGAGGTCTTAAAAGTATATTTTCCATTTGGAGTAAAATGCTATGGTCTGCCTATAAAATCTGCAATGTGAGTTATATTTAACCCTCTCTGATTTTAAAATATTGAAAAGTTTAATTCATTACAATTACATCTTTACATTCATTTTTATATTTTCACTTATCTTGAACCTTAGACTATCTTGATAGTGTTACTAGTAAATCCAGGTTCTTCCATGTTAAAAAAATTAAGTGCCTAAAACAAAGTCTCAGCATATTAAATTGACTGGCAGTTTCTTGATGGTATATAGCACTTACCCATTCAAGGAGGTTGTAACAGCAGCTGAGAAGCTGTCAAGGAGTAAAATGCCAGAAGGATTAATAAATCGTATTTCTATAACATGATGATAAGAATTATAAGCAACTATGTGAAAATCAGGTCACTAGCATTCAAATGGCTTGGCTTCCTTAAGCCCCGGTGGTAGAGTGGTGTACATTTATCTTCTGTTATGCACTGATAAGTAGTTGGCAAGCTTAGTATATAAACATTACCTAAAAACATTATGATTGGCATGGATTCAGAAAGTGTCCTCTGACATTACCATTAGCTATTGAAGAACTTAAATATTGCTGGAGATGATTGAAGAGGCAAAGGAAAGCCAGAAGTCAGACTGACAATGGTAGTAAGAAAAATTGAGAGGATAATTAGGAATAAAATATGTACACTTAAGGATATAAAAATTTTAAAATAAATTAATGAAATTTAAATGTCCACATGGTTCATAGGAAAGAGTGATTTCATACATTAAAACATAAGAGAAGAAACTAACACAAGGGCATACCGAATGTTATTTTTCAATTGTTATTGTTTTAATGTTTCCTATAAATAGAAACTAATCTTCCTAATGTATTTCCCTGTTATATATGAAAGGAAATGTACTGTCATTAGCTGTGACCGTATATAAAAATGCAAAACATCAGAGAAAAAGAAAAGAAACATAAAATAAAACCAAAACAAAACTCAATTGCCAATTCCCTTGTAATCAACTGGAAATAATTTTTTAAAAATTTATTGTTGAAAGTATTACATATGATCCCTTCTTTTCCCGTTAATCCCTTCTGGCCCACCTCTGACCCCCGCTCCAGGCCTTCACCACACTATTGTCTGTGTCCATGGGTTATGTACATATGCACACAAGGTCTTTGGTTAATCTCTTCCATCCCACCTACCCTCACCTTCCCTCTGAGATTCTACAGTCTGTGTCATGCTGCTAAGTCTCTGGATCTATTTTATCAGCTGTTCATTAGATTCCACAAATGAGTGAGATTATGTGGTACTTCTACTTCTCTGACTGGCTTATTTTGCTTAGGATAGTACTTTCCAGGTCCCTCCATGCTGTCTCAAAGGGTAAGAGATCCTTCTCCTTTCCTGCTGCATAATATTCTATTGTGTAAATGTACCACAACCCACATCTTTTTTTTAAAATCCATTCTGATAAAGCACTTGGGCTGTTTCCAAATCCTAGCTATTATAAATTGTGGTGCTATGAACATAGGGGTGCATACATTCTTTCTGATTGGTGTTTTGGTTTTCTTAGAATATATTCCTAGAAGTGGAATCACTGAGTCAAATGGCAGTTCCATATTTAATTTTTTGAGGAAACTCCACACTGTTTTCCTGATGGCTGCACCAGTCTACATTCTCACCAGCATTGTACTGGGGTCCCCTTTTCTCCACATCTTCATCAACACTTGTCATTTGTTGATGGTAGCTATTCTGACAGGTGTGAGGTGATACTTCCTTGTTGTTTTAATTTTCAACTCTATGATGATCAGTGACTGAGAATTTTTTCATATGTCTCTTGGCCATCCAGATGTCCCCTTTGAAGAAGTGTCTATTTAGGTCCTTTGACCATTTTTTATTGATTGTTCATCTTCCTTTTTATGTTGTATGAGTTCCTTACATATTTTGGATGTTAACCCCTTATCAAATTTATCACTGGTAAGTATGTTCTGCCATTCAGTGGGCTCCATTTTTTTATTTTTAAAAATATATTTTTGGCTCAGTGCATAGAGCGTCGGCCTGTGGACTGAAGGGTCCCAGATTCAATTCTGGTCAAGGGCATATACCTTGGTTGCGGGCACATCCCCATTGGGAGTGTGCAGGAGGCAGCTGAATTGATGTTTCTCTCTCATCAATGTTTCTAACTCTCTGTCCCTCTCCCGTTCTCTCTGTAAAAAATCAATAAAATATATTTAAAAAATAAAAATAAATAAAAATATATTTTTATTGATTTCAGGGAAGAAGGGAGAGATAGACACATCAGTGATGAGAGAGAATCATTGATTGGCTTCTTCCTGCTTGCCCCCTACTGTAGATCTAGCCCACAATCTGTGCATGTGTCCTCACCGGGAATTGAACCATAACCTCCTGGTTTATAGGTCAACACTCAACCACTGAGCCCTGCCAACCATGCTGGGCTCCCTTTTCATTTTGTTAATGGCTTCTTTTGCTGTGCAGAAGCTGAAAATATTTTGAGAAAGTCAAGCCATGTGAAATATTACATTGGGTTTAGTAAATTAATGCTGAAACAAGGTAGCTTATTGATAAATAAATGTAATTAAAATAAAGTTAAACATACTTATAAAATCATATTTCCAAAATAAAAACCTATGATAAGTAAGATTTTTTTATGTGTGCTGTGATGAGGGAGTTTTTAATTTCAGTCCATTAATACAATTATACATTACATTAGAGACCCGGTGCACAAAAATTTGTGCACTCGGGGGGCGGGGGAAGGGGGTCCCTCAGCCCGGCCTGTGCCCTCTTGCAGTCTGGTACCCCTCAGAAGATAACGACCTGCTGGCTTAGGCCTGCTCCCGGGTGGCAGAGGGCAGGCCCAATCCCTAGGTGCAGCTCCTGGTCAGGCTCAGAGCAGGGCCAATTGGGGAGTTGGGGCGCCGCCCCCTGTCATGCACAGAGCAGGGCAGATTGGGAGGTTGCAATGACACCCTCAGTCACGCTCAGGGTGGGGCCGATTGGGGGGTTGGGGCACCGCCCCCTGTCACACTCAAGGCAGGGTTGATGGGGAGGTTGGGGCTCCGTACCCTGTCACGCACAGAGCAGGGCCCATCAGGGGGTTGGGGAGCTCCCCCCTGTCACACACAGAGCAGGGCCCATCAGGGGGTTGGGGAGCTCCCCCCTGTCACGCACAGAGTAGGGCCAATAGGAGAATTAGGGCACCACCCCCTGTCACACACAGAGCAGAGCGGATCAGGGGGTTGGGGCACCACCCTCTATCACCCACAGAGCAGGGCTGATTGGGGGTTGGGGCGCCGCCACTGTCACATTCAGGGCAGGGCCTATGGGGAGGTTATGGCTCTACCCCATCACACACAGAGCAGGGTCCATGGGGGGGGAGGGTTGGGGAGCCACACCCTGTCACACACAGAACCACAGGGCAATCAGGGGATTGGGGCGCCTTCCCCTTTCACGAATAGAGCAGGGCGGATAGGGAGGTTGTGGCCCAGCCCCTTGTCACACACAGAGCTGCAGGGTGATCAGGGGGTTGGGGCGCTGCCCCCTGTCACCCTGATCCCGGTGCTGGGAGGCATATTACCCTTTTACTATATAGGATAGAGGCCTGGGGGCCAGCTGGTTTGCCCTGAAGGGTGTCCTGGATCAGGGTGGGGGTCCCCACTGGGGTGCCTGGCCATCCTGGATGCGGGGATGATGGCTGTTTGCAGCTGGTCACACACCCTTCAGGGTGGGGGTCCCTACTGGGGTGCCTGGCCAGTCTGGGTGAGGGGCTGAGGGCTGCTTTCAGGCTGACTGAAGCTCCCAACTGCTCCTTTTTTTTCTCTTTTTTTTTTATTTTATTTTGGGCCAGCCTTAGCTCTGGCTCTAGCTCTGATGCTTGGTATATGGTTTGTTTGCCGTTCTATAATCGAAACAATGTATAACTCCAGCTCTGAGATCCCGGCTGGCTGAAAGCTGGTTTCAGATTCTTATTTGCAACATAGTACATAGTTGCTTAGAGTTGCAACTCAGAGGCCGCCAAGTCAGACGGGGAACCTTGGAGTCTGCAGTCCCTGGAGCAAGCAAGCCTCATGTTCGCTTCCAGCTGCCTGGCTGCCGGCCGCCATCTTGACTGACAGTTAATTTGCATAAGGATATGCTGATTAGCCAATGGGAAGGGTAGCGGTCGTACGCTAATTACCATGTTTCTCTTTTATTAGTGTAGATGGCCTAAATTTCTAATTCTTACTCATTGACAGATTGTAAATATAACTGAGTGAGAAAATTAAGATTGCCTCTGTAGTTATATCTCTTGGAGTTAATCATTGTTAATATGTGGATCTACTTGTTTGTGTTCTTTTTCTTATTTTATTACAAAAATCAAGTCAAAGCAGAACAAAACAAAATCTCTCTTGCTAAGTATAACATATAAGTATATAAGGGATGAATGTTGACTTGAATTTCACTCAAGAAATGAGTACTATTGAGTTTGCTGCATATTATGCTAGTATTTTTCTGTGTATGTATCAGTACTTTTTATATTATCTTATGTATTTATTTAAAAATTATTTATATGACTAGTTATAAAAACAGTATTTTCTAACTCACTTTTTTGTCATAACACTCTATCTTAGTTATCTTTCAATATCAGTTCATACTCATCCAATTATTTAATGATTATATACCTGCAACAAAAAATGAGAATGATTCACTTACATGTGTTTTTTGGTAATAAAATAATTCTGCACTTAACAATTAAGTTAGTTTTTATAGTTAAAACAAGACTAAATAGGTTTTGCAGGAAAACAAAGCAAAATATCTTAGGAGAATTTACGTCAGGTACAATTTGTTATGATAGATATTATCTTCAAGAAAATAAAATTGTGTAAGTAAGAAAGCCAAGGATTTACTCAGCAGAACACAGGTCTAACAAATTTGGTTCTGAATATAGCACAGCTGAAAAGTGAGTATTAAGAGATTTATTCTAAAACAGATTTTCCTAAATCGATACTAAGAACTTCAAAAGTCATTTGCCAAATCAAGAGTCAGAGCATTTAAAACATAGAAGCTATTTCAACATTGTTGAATTTTCATTTTAACTAATTTATTTTTGGCAAGGTTTTTATTGAGATAAACAAAATCCATATTGCATGTTACAAGGACTCAACAGAATGACAAGCATTTGAAAATAGATCCTTAATCTCATAATAAAAGTGATGACAAGATGTTATATGTCACTTCCATCTTCCAACACCCACAAAATCATTCCCCGAAATGGCAGTAGAGTACCTGTATTAGTTTATCCTCCAGTGTTGCCTCTTTTAATTTTGAAAATAGTCACTCTATACACACCTTAATAGCTGTTGTGTTATTGTTGTTCCTAATGGTACCTTTAGAACTGACATACTTTTGTTCAACCAAAATTTGTAAAAATAAATTACCTCAATTTTTTCAAGTGATCATGGTATAGTTTCTTTGTTAAATCTTAGGGTGATTGAAAATAAACCACATTTGCCGTAAATATCCTTTGAACCACAAGCACCACAAATTGACATTACAGTGTGGATTTTTCATCTTGACAGTTTACTGCAGGAGCCAAATTACCCCAGATTTTCTTTAAAGAACAGGATAAACCAGGTCAAACATAAAGAGTAAAACAAAATACTTGCTTATTGCTCTAAAGGAATTAACTTGTGGATCAGATTTCATATGAGATTTATTCCAACTTCTGGGTAGAGTAAAATTTTAACCCATAAAAATTAGCAGTAATGTTGTTCCTTTCAAAATGTCCAAATAAAGGAAGTTTCTTTATGAAACAACCTCAATTGGCTTGTTCTAAGGGTAGGAAATGAACAGCACAGGCAAAAAATTACTTTATTATGAGATTAAGGTTCTATTTTTCAAATGCTTGTCATTCTGTTGAGTCCTTGTAACATGCAATATGGATTTTGTTTATCTCAATAAAAACCTTGCCAAAAATAAATTAGTTAAAATGAAAATTCAACAATGTTGAAATAGCTTCTATGTTTTAAATGCTCTGACTCTTGATTTTGGCAAATGACTTTTTGAATCTCTTAATACTCACTTTTCAGCTGTGCTATATTTATTTTAGGGCATAGATGATGATATTTTTAATGTTATTTGATTAACAGTGAATTTTTCTGCCAATAAAAACCTCAATGTTATAATTTATACTTGTTAATGTAGTACCAAGACAAAAGGGATCAAACTACAGATATCCTAAAATGCTTAGTCCAAGGAATAGTATCACCAGGCAAATATGTAATTACAGGCATAAAAAAGGTACAATGGGTTATTTTATTCTCTTATAAACTGTATATAAAGAGTTAGAGAAAGAAACAAGGACCTCCTGCTGTTTCAGAATTTATATATTCCAGTAAAAGTAAATATCAGTAAAATAGCATTTTGCTTTGGGAGTAGTAATTAGGCTCTGCAAGTGTCATGTTCAGAAAATATTTTAGGGACAGTTGGTTAAAGAGCATATCAAAATCAATACAGGAAAAGTGAGGCAGATGCTAAATTAGGGTTTGAAATAATGATACTTCTCTCCCTTTGTATAAATAATTTCATTATATTAGTTAGTATTTATTATACTGTTGTTCTATATTAGGTGCTATCCTCATTCTTCAGATATTGTATGTTCATTGTATTCAATCCTCCACAGCAATCCCACAAAGTAGGATTTTCTTATTAATTTCACTCTAAAAATGAAAACCTGAGTTATGGAGAGACTTAGTAATTTGCTTTTGTTCCTTTAGCTACTGTCAATCAGAAGCTAACAGAGATAATATGCTGTACCTTTAATTTCTGGATAGTCATAATTACCCGATTACATACAATGTTTAGAGTTCTTAAAGAACTTTCATGCCTCTGATCTCACTTTTCCATTATACCCATTATATTCAGTTTGTGGGATGGTTACTGCTCTGTATAATAGACACTCTAAAATATGTCTGATATTTAGTAATTTTAGGAGTAATTAGGTCCAGATTTTATAATAAGGTCAGTTGAGGCTCCTGTTGCAACTGCCTTCTGCTCAGTCTGGCTTTTCTGGCTTTCCCAGTGGTGATGTTTGTTTTTTTGTTTGTTTGTTTGTTTGTTTTCCCTAGAACACATTCAAATTAACTTCCTTCATGTAACTGGACATCTCAGAGTCTGTTCTAGGGAACTTGACCTAAAACAATATTTTCAGTATCAAACCATTCTTTTAAATATTTTGTCAAATCTTCTTGGTCTCTAACATTCTCTTGGTGTTTTCTTTTTATCATTTTATTTTTGCAACCTATAAATATATGTACTTCATATATTCAGTTTTGATATTCTGTCTCATTTTGTAGACTCTAGCTTCTGGTGCCTCGTTTCTTTGGATGTTTTGTGTTTTTTTATAACAAAATGACATTTCTTAACATTTTACTTGTGGGGATTATTTGTGACTTGGGCTGAAGATAGGTTTTTCTAGAGAAATTTGCAATTGTTACTGCCAGGTAACTGGGAGCTATACCGACCTAGCACCACAGTGAATGGTAGTGTTACATTGACAGTTTTCATATAAAAAGGATAAATTCAGGCTACAATCCAAAATAGGGGTTAGATTTTAGCTGGAAGGATCATTTTCCCCCATTGTTCAGCACTAGGTTTCCAGATAGGAACACCTTCTTGTAAAGCTTGAGAGCACATTTATATCCACTTTACACTTTCATAGAGGAGCTAGCCAATTTGGTGGATTCAGCTTTATGATGAAATTACAGTCTTTTAGCCTTTCTAACTTAAGCAACTACTGAACTTACCTCCCTGTCTCTATTCACTGAAAATCTATAAAAAATGAAACTCAAGTTCACTGGAATTCACAATTGCTTTCAAGGTGGCAGCCAGTATCAGCATTCTGCTTATCACTTTCCATTTACCTTTTTGTTCCTCACAAAGTATTTGTTCTTTTTAGCTCTTCAATGCATTTAAATGTTAATTTATTCAACACTTTTCATTTTTCCTCTTCAAAGAGATGGGCAAATTACTCATGCTACCATATTGCAGAAATCTAAGTCTCTCCTCTAGTCATCATCATATATATTCACCTTTAACATGTGGTTCTTTTTTCTTCCCAACTCAGTCAGCTAGGATGAAGTGAAAATAGAGACCTAAGAGCAGAGATGCTAAACCTTTGGTGTTTATTCTAATGAAAGCTGTGTTACTGATAAAATAAATAAAAAGTTTGAAAAATTAAATCATGCTTCCTTCAGAATAAAAAGAATAATTACTCCCTCTGGTACAGAGAAAAAAGTTCAACATTGTGTTGGATAGAATCATTTAGACCCTGTTGGGACCTCAAAAGAGGTTCTGTGCCTTGGCTTTCTACTGTTAAATTAGTGAAAAGTAAAAAAGATATTGAAAAGAACTATAGAACAGTTTTGGGGCCCAAAAATAAAGGATGAATTTCCCCTCAGTCCATACTCTAATTATATGAAGAAACAAGAGACCCAGTGCATGAAATTCGTGCATAGGTGCGGTCCCTAGGCCTGGCCAGAGATTGAAGCGCAAGTGTCTTGTGTGGAAGGGCAGGTCCCAGCTGACCTCTGGGCCCTGGGAAGCACCTGGGTCCCCGGGTCCCCATGCACCTCCCTCTGCCTGAGTCATGGCACCCGAGTCTCCACGTGGAGATGTGGTGAACGCAGCCAAACACCGCGGGTCGGGGAACAGCATGGGCCTCTGGACCACGCAGCAGTACACTCTCTCCTGGCCATCCTCACAGACCTGCTCCTGCATGAACCCACAGTGAGCCTGACTGGCACCTGTGTTCTCAGTGGCTGTTGACCATCTCGCCTGGAAGACACCGCATGGGTGTGGGGTGGGTTCCTCATGGGTGCCTGGCACCTGAGCATGGGGGCTTCCCCAGCACATGAGCTTTGGTGTCCCAGGGAGGGTAGCAGGGGGAGTGAGAGAAAGCTTGGAAGACACCCTGCATTCTCACTGCACTTCTATCTCTGTCCACCTGCCCCCAGGTAGCCGGCGAGAGGGTGTAAACCCACATCATAGCGAGCAGTAGAACTCCCAGTCTCCTGGTCGAAAAATCGCCAGAGAGGACAACTTGCATATTAGGCTTTTATTATATAGGATATCTCTGTAGAATTCCCTAGTAACCCAAGAAATTGGAGCAAAAAATTGAGATATCCTTTTGCTGCTTGTGTGGGAGAAAACACAGGCAGCCACAACAAGTATCCTGTGGTCCCTATGTAACTAGAGAAAGCAAAAGCATTCCCTTTTGCACCTAGAAACCGGACAGTTGGATGAAAGAGAGAAAGCAGGCAGATATGGGAGGGATCTGTGGTCATAATGAGAAAAAATTATAACAAAGACAAGTTCAGGATGTATGTAAACAAACCAGGTGAGAATACAGAAAACTCAACAGATGCCAATGTGGTGGGTATATAGGACATGACCATACATTGTGACAGATGTCAGTCTAGGACAAAAAAAGGTTGAAGCCCAGATGCCTCACCACCTGATATTTTATATTATATTATATTATATTATATTATATTATATTATTAACTTTTCAGAAATTTAACTAACCCAGGAAGAAAGAAAGAAGGAGAGAGAAGGGCAATTCTGATCTGAGTGAATACAAATCTGAGCCTGAGAATACTTAGAAGCAACTGATTTTATTTAAAATTGTCAGGTTTATTTTGTTCATTTCTTTGATACCAAGCAGAATGGAAGCTCAGTTAGAAGCTATCCCTGGTTTTGAGAAAAATATAAAACAAAAATAATTACATTTTGTCATCACTTTAATTTTAGAGCCTGAGAATAGTCGTTTGTTCTAGTGGGAGTGGTCTTCTTGTGATATCCTGAGAAAAGGAATTTTCTGAGACTCACATGGGAGGATGGAATATTGTAGAAAACTTGTGGAATCCAACCCCTGCATTTCCAAGGTCCCATTTTCCTTTGTTAGACTAAAGAAGAAGTGTATCTGTGGTTTTCAATAAAGTTGGAATCAAAGCCAGTGTCAGAGTGTTCCCTCCATATTGGAGCAGGGCCCAGTCCAGCATCAGGCTAGCTTAGTTTATGTTCCCTGTTGCAGTCCATCAGTCTATTGCATGTGGGCTCCACATGGCTGTTGGCCATACGGGCTTATGAAAGAGAATCAAGAGTCAAGAGAAAGTGAACTCCTTCCTTTGTCTACAGGATTATGTATTCCCAAATTTTTAAAGGCTTACAATGGCCCTGACTACTCTAGCCATTTCATGGTTCTCCAGGCTTGACTGATAGGCACTTTTCCTGAGTCGCCCTGACTCATTGTGTATGCATCCATCTTCTCCTTAGTCCAGTCTCTTCCCCTAGTGATCTGCAGGGTGTGGGCGGTGGTTTCCTGGGCACTGTGAAGTTGCAGCTTCCTGGTGAAACTACCCAAATGGCCATGCTTATAATGCTCCCCTTTTTCTCCTTTTTTATTATTAATAACTAGCTAATTACTATGCTATATCCACACAACATATATTCTTAATCTTTTGTGAAGATAGAGAATAGATCTTTCAGCAAGAAAGTTGTGGTCAAGTGTGTAAACTACTGCTGACAACTAAAGTAGGACAGGAATGTGATGACTATAGCACCAACTTACTAATTGGGGACCCTGCAAGCAGAGCTCTGGAATGGCAATGGTGGAAATAAAAATGGAAGGTGAGAAGTCAAGTGGAAGGTGAGAAAGTCAAAGTAGCAGTGCATGCAAGAACACAAACATGCTAGGAACCCCCTGCCTCCTGAAAAACACACACTGTCTTGAAAAGCTGATTATAAAGGAAAATAGTAAAAACAAACAAACAAACAAACAAAAAACCATAAAAATAATAGCTATGGAATATATGAGGCCAAATCAAGGTTTATTTTCCTTTATTTAAGACTAGAGGCCCGGTGCATGAAAATTCATGCACTGGAGGGGTGGCCCCTAAGCCCGGCCTGCCCCCTCTCACAGTCCGGGAGCCCTCAGGGGTGGGAGGCGACCTGGTGATAAGGGGAAGGGGATGCCCCATCACACCTCTGCTGCTGCCACTGCTGGCAATGCAAGCCTCAGCTGGCCCTAGTTACCTGAGCCTCAGGTGGCCCTGGGAGGTTAGGCAGCTACCATCTGAGGCTTGCCTGTGCCTCAGGCCAGCCCTGGGTGGCTGGGGGGCTGAGGGGACTGGGTGCCCCATCTTGTGGCTGTGGACACCTCCATCTTTGAGGATGTGGCAGTCAATTAGCATATTCTCTCTTTATTGGCTATGGGCACTGCCATCTTTGAGGGCAGGATAGTCAATTAGCATATTCCCTCCTTATTGGTTGTGGGCACCGTCATCTTTGCAACGGTGTGAGGGTCAATTAGCATATTTCCTATTTATTAGATCAGATGGTAGGTACTAGACTATGTTTGCCTGATCAAAGGGAGTATGTGCTAACAATACAAGATGTTGAAAATGCAGCAGACAAAAGAGCTAGAAGTGCATGGGAGCAAAAGAGCAGATGTGAAGGGATTGGCCTTGAATTGGAGTAGTGTTTTTCTCATTGTAATGGGAAGGGGAGGTAGCAGTTTTTTCGATATGGTAGCAAAATGGTTAAGTAGTTATGGTCTGGTGTATTCTGTCTGATAATAACTGAAGTCATGCACTGAGATTACTAGAGAGAAAAAGGAGTAGTGGAAAAATACAAGTAAAATGGATGATACGTGACTTCATTGTGGAAATAGAATGAAGTTTTCAGAAAAACACTGTTTCTTTAATGTATTGTGGAAAGACCACTTGAGTTTGGTGAAAATGAATGTGCAGTGCCTCCAATGTACGGTCTGATGTTTAGCTGTTGGGGAACAGACACAGAGAGGGGTTTGTCTATAGTTGCAGTGCTGACATATGTGTCTGAGCTTAAGATGTCTAGGGTATTTTTTAATGAGCAAAAAAGAGAGAGAGAGAACTCAAGAACATGTTCAACAGTGTGGTGATTACGGGGGCCCGGCGTGGGTGGAGGAGGAAGATGGCATAGAGGGGATAACTGGTGATGGGGAAAAAGAGTAACAGTAAACACGACACAAGCAGAAATAGAAGCTGGATGGGGAAGAAGAATGTGAATGTAGAGGGGAGCTCTTTGGTAGTGAGACAATGGGGACCAATGAATTAGGCACCTCCTCGTTGAAGTTACTGATGATCAAAAGAGGAAGTGGAGATAAAAATCTGAAAGCCACAACAAGAAGCAAGGGAGTCCTAAGTATAAGAAACCTGTGCTGTATGTTTTTTATTTGATTTCAGGCAAATGGAATTATTTTTGGACATAGAAAATACCTCATTTTGGCAATGGCTGCTGTGTAAGGAGCCAGTCACAGAAAATATTCAAATAAAGACTGGATGAGCTAATGATACAGTGTATATTGCAAAGAGGCTTCCAGATATAAACAATTTGATTATACCATCTCTGAAGTCTTTTCCTACTCCAAGATCTCTTCTGAATCTGAATGTTGATCTATCCACCATCCACATTTTCTTTTTCTCTTGATTTCAATCTTTGGCAAAATTAACTATATCTTCAATGGCTCCTTTGAATGTCTCCCTTACTGTCTTATTCTAATTTAAACCTCTTCTTTCCTAAAGATAGTGCTTCTTCTAGAGACTTGATAAGTCTGGGTTTCAAAGTATGGGTATGTTTTTTTCTGTATTCATCATCTTATTCCAGATAATGATATTTTACTCCTCTATAAAACACATCCCTTGGTGCTGTCATCTAAGATCCACCTCTTCCATTTGTTCTTTGGAGCTATTAGTTCTTGGGTTTGCTCTTTGATGTCAACTCCCTTGGTTCTTTGATGAGGTTAGCTCCTGGCTCATTGTAACTACCTCCAGTACTACTTCTGTGGTAGTAGAGTCCAAGGCCAGTACCTAGCTTCTCCATTTTTTTTCAATCATCTTGGTTCCCACCCTAACTCTATAACTCACTTCTATGATCATATCCAACTTTGCTGTTACTAGTCACTGCTTCTGTCCACAAACCTCAGTTTTGAATATGTCTTATTGCAGTTTCTATCTTTTCAACTCACTCTCTCTGTTTAATCCCAGCAATAGTTTGAAGCTATTGAAACCTTCCATTTTTCCTTCTTTCTCACCCCTCAACCAATACCCACACTTCTGTTATTATCAACCTTAAATTTTATTGTTAATCCTTAAAGAAGCACTCACTCAACTCCTTTTTTCCTTGTCATATTTGTTTACTCTCTTAGTTAAAAGGCAGGCGTGGTTAAATTCAACTTTCCATGTATTGCACACCTGCAACTGCACCCCTGTACCAGCCGGCAGGAAACCCCAAACCATCTGGACTGCCATAACTTAAAATTCATGAGCACTAACACACACTGTATCTTCCTAGTTCATTAACTTTTTACTGCACAAAAGGACTATTTTAATACTATGTTATTTTACTTCAACATTCTTCTCTTCTTTCACCCTCAGCTTGTAACGATTCTTCCTATTTCAGTGAAAAGTATAAAGCGATAAAAAGATAAATTTCTTTTACCATCTGCCATTTTCCATCTATTGTCCGGCATTTGTGCTTGTCTACTCTAACTTCTGTTCTGTTACCAAAATGAACTGCACTCCAAGTAAATACAGTCTTTCCACTGTGCACTGGATTCCACCGCCTTTTCTTTCTCAAGGACATTACTCCAGCAATTTTCTCTTCTCTTTCTTTAATTATCAAATATTTCTCATTAATTGGATCATACCCATTAGAATCAAAATAACATACGGTTATGTTGCTGATCTCATAAACATAAAATATCTTGACCCACTTCTCTTTTTAGCTATCACCTGATTTTTCTTCTAACTATAAAGTAAAACTCCTGGAAACAACTACCTAGGCTTCATTCTTGGAATATTTTTCTTCACATTTTCTCTCAAGCAAGTTTTTATCACAACTTCACCAAAACTGCTGATTTTGTTGTCACCATTAATATCTATATTTCAAAGGCCAATCGTCAATTCTCAGTCTTCACCCTTTTTTGACCTATCAGAAGCAATTGACACTATTGATAATTCTCTATAAGTTACAATATTTTCTTTAATTGGTCTCTTTCCTAATAACACACAGGCCTGGTTTTCTGTTTTCTTTACACTTTGCTGGTTATTATTCCTCAACTTACCTTTTTGAAAAAATTATCTAACAAGCAGCTAAATAGTAAGGCGACCTAAAATTTGGTCTTTGAAGCATATCTCTATATTGATTCCTCTAAGTAATTTCACCCAGTTTAAAAGACCTAAATCTTATATCAACTTTGATATCTTTTAAAGTTATATCTCCAGCTTGTAACTCATTCTAAACTTCAGATTTATTTATTCAACTGCATAACCTAAGCAAATAATCTTTAATATTTCAAATACTGAGCCCTTAAATCTTCTCTTAAATCTGCCCCTCTATAGTCACCAACATAAGCAAATACTTCCACTTGCCTACTTAAAAACACCACACACACACACACACACACACACCACACACACACACCACACACACACCACACACACACCACACACACCACACACACACACACACACACACACCACACACACACCACACACACACACACACACACACACACCATTGTTTTTCTCAACAACCATCAGCAGTCTTACCATACTTCTTCCAAAGTATAAATTCAGTTAGTTATTGGGCATAAGTTATTGCCTTTTACAAAAGGAAAAATTGTCTACATAAATTTTATGCTAGCAACTCTTTAAGAGCTAATGGGAGATCTGGCCACATTGTTGTATTTTAAGCTTTCTATCATCTTTTTCTCTACTTTCCTTTTCCCTCACTTGCCATCCTGTGAGAAGGACCTGCCACCCAGTCTTGTAAATGTATCTGAGAGATAGGAACAGAGCCATTGTCTCCAGTGAAACCAAAATGGCACACCTGTAATGCCTTGCTGTGTGTGTATATATAATACTTTGTCCTCCATTTGCGAAAGAGCCAGTCTTGGAATTCTCTGGTGCAAATAAATATCTGGGTTCTATCTATCATCTATCTATCTATCTATCTATCTATCTATCTATCTATCTATCTATCATCTATCTATCTATATCTATCATCTATCTGCATCTATCTATCATCTATCTATCTATCTATCTATCTATCTATCTATCTATCTATCTATCATCTATCTATCTATCTATCTATCTGGCATCTATCTATCATCTATCTATATATCTATCTATCTATCTATCTATCTATCTATCTATCTATCTGGCATCTATTTAGCATCTATCTATCTAGCATCTAATCCACAGCAATTTTTGCTTTTACCCTAGTCCCAAACTATCACTATCTCTTGCCTAGATTTTGGAAATACCTTTTACCTATTTTCCAGCTTCTTCCTTTCTCTTTTTGTACCTTATAGTCTATTTTAAATGAGAAGCCAGAATGATCTGTGGAAAATTTAGGTATGATAACAACACTCCTTTACTGAAAAGCCTTCAACTGGTCATCATTTTCCCTCTCAAAGTTAATGTTAAAATCTTCAGTTTGATCTGTAAAACCATTTATGACCCTCAATATCTTTGCCCTTCTTGTTCCCTTTGCCTGGAATGCTCTCCCCACACACTTCTGCATTTCCTTCAGAACTTTATTTTAAGATATATTTTCAGTGGAACGTTCTAGCTTCCCTAACCAGAATTTATATCACACCCCCTTCACGTAATATACCCCTTCCCTGCCTTTATTTCTTCCTTAGCAGTTACCACTACTTAATATAAGGCATGTTTTATGTTTATTGTTTTTCTGTTTTTTTATCTAGAATCAATGTCTTCATGAAGGCAATGATTTTTGCCTGGTTTGTTCATTAATGGATCACAGCCTATACACTTAGAAAATGCTCAATAAATATATGTTGAATGAATAAATTAATAATGCCACTTGTTCCATTTTATAATCAATTTCTAGTATAAAATTTAGTTTGCATTAATCAAACTCCCACAAGGAATTTGTTGTGCATTTTCTAATAATGTTACTGCCTTAAGGGAGATACCTGGTGTCTAGAAATAATTTAATAACTGTGACTTATCATCAGGGTAGTCACTATCATTTATAGTCATTCATCTTTCATTTATTGTTTTCTTATTACTCTCCTTAAGATAAATAGAAATGATTTTAATTTAGCTATACTCTCTGTGGAGAAAGAAATAAAGCCTAGGCTATTATTGAGAACAGAATATTTTGGAAAACAAACAAAAAAACCTATAAATGGCATAAATTTAAGTACAAAGCAAATATTTGTAAATTGTACTCTTTTTCAGATTATGACAGTAAAACCACAAATAAATATTTTATCTCTGGTTAAAGAGTAAATTTCCAAGTTTAAATACATATTCTTATTCCACTTGAAATTAAAAATCATATTTTCAGATATGAATCTTTTTAAACAGTTATTCTTTTAACATATAAAGTTTATATTCTTACTACTGCTATAAGTTATATATATTTTTAAAATTCATAATCTATTTATAATTTAATATTCCTTTTGGACTATCCAGAGCTAAGAGACTTTTCTAAGGAAACCAAGAAGCACCATTTTTATTCCCAAATCCAAAATATTTCTGAGTCACAATAATTATTTTTGAAATTACAAAGGTATTTGGAGGAAAATGTTTATTTTTTATTTTAGTAAGAGCCCTTTATGATTTTAATCCCTTTCAAATTTTTTCAGAAAATTTCGAAAACTATGTTCTTTTATGAGGACATTAGAGATAATTATATTTCAGATTATTATAAGAACATGTGGAAATTTTAATCTTATTATTTTTCCTTTGAGAAAAGAAATACTACTTTCGTGGTACTCAAAAGCTATAAAGTAATCATAATTATGAGGGTAGAATTCATTACGTATTTTTAATGTTTTCTTATTTTTATGTAGATTTTTTGCAATAGAAATAACTTTCTAGTTCTAAATTTTCAGCTTTAAAGAGGTAGACTGAAAAAATAAAATTGTACTTTAATTAAAATGTACAATGTGGTGATTTGATATGCAAATACATTATGAGATGGCTCTCAAAAGTTAATTAACACATCCATTTTCTAACATATTTACTTTGTGTGTGAGAGTTGAGAGAGAAAGACTACTTAAGATCTACTCTCAGCAAATTTCACATGTATAATACAATATAATTAACTATGATCACCGTGTTATGCCCTATGATCTAGCTATGTCATTTCTGTTTTTATATTCAAATGAAACCAAATCACTATCTTGGAAAGATAACTGCATTTCCATGTGCATTGCAGTATTATTCATGATAGCCAAATCTGGTGACAATCTAAGTGTTAGTTGATGGGTGAGCAAAGTGGTATTGATGGGATGAAGAAAAGTGGTCTTTATGGGATAAAAAAAATGTTGTCCCATAAATCGATGGGATAAAAAAGTATTTATATACAATGGAATATTACTTAGCCTCAATCAAGAAGGAAATCTAGTACTTGGCAGAGTGACTTGGTGATTTAGTGTCAACCTATGAACCAGGAGGTCACCATTCCCCGGTTTTAGGCTTGATCCCCAGTAGGAAGAGTGCAGGAGGCAGCTGATCAATGATTCTCTCTTATGATTGATGTTTCAATCTCTCTCTCCATCCCCCTTACTCTCTGAAATCAACTAAAATATATATTTTTAATAAGAAAGAAATCCTGCTATTTCTAACAACATGCATAAATCTGGAGGGAATTGTACTAAGTGAAATAAACCAGACAGAGAAAGAAAAATATTGCATATTATCACATATGTGGAATTTTAAAAAGTTCAACTTATAAAAACAGACGGTAGAATGGTGTTTGCCAGGGGCTGGAGAGGGAGGAAATGGGAGAGATAGCTAAAAGGGTACATGCTTTCAGTAGAAAAATGTCAAACCTAATTGAAGAAAGGTTTCTGTAAAAATGACTATATAACCCTGACAAATATAAGTTGAAAGACCAAATATAAGTTTGTTTGTTATTATAAATCCTAACTTGAAGGTAATTTTGCCATTGCCTTTTAGAAAGAGTGGAAGGGAGGGATGAGGGGAGATAGATAAAGAGAGACAGAGAGAGAGAGAGAGAGAGAGAGAGAGAGAGAGAGAGAGAGAGAGAGAGAAACATCGATGTAAGAGAGATACGTAGATTGGTTGCCTTCCTCATGAGCCCCGGCCAGGATGGGGATCAAACCAGCAACCCGCTTGATTGGGAATCGAACCCAAGACCTTTTGGTGTGTGGTCCTATACTCTAACCACTGAGAAACATGGGCCAAATATAAGCTTTTATTAACCAGGAAGAAAGTAGATGATGCATTTATTGTAATAGTATTAAATTGAAACAAGTGAAAAAAAAAAAAAACTTTTACATTTTGAAATTTTAATTCCTTCCACCTAATTTCCTATTGTATGTGGGTAAAGTATATAGTCACAGGGTATATTTGTTTGAACAATGTAATGTCCATGCATGTTTTATTAAAATTTCTAAATTTGGCTTCTCAGCTTTCAGAAGTTTTCAGAAAATTCTTAAAGTTTTGATGGCCTTCAAGAGAGAAATTTTCCTTTGAAAAGAAATATCAATCTGGTTTTATTCTTAATTGTGTTAATTCAAAACAAGTAATTTTGACACATATGCTTGAAATTTGTTATTTGAATTCACACCATACTTGAGCACCGATTATAGCTTCCAAAATCAATTTCATATATGTGGTATTTGTTTCATAATATATTTTAACATTCTACTTTATTTTAGGTTTTCTTAAATTACCATACATACAAATATAATGAAAAGTTGTATGACCTTATTTTGTCTTTTAAAATTTTAAAACATATTCCTTTTTTATGAAAAAATAACACATTTAATTCAATAATTTGCTCACTTTTTGAACAAAAGTAACACAAGAAAACAAATATGAAATAGATTTTTAAAAAATTCTCCTGCAATGAATTTCCCAAGAATGTAACTGTCAAATTTCTATCTTGTTCTTAAATGATGTCTCAGAAACATTAACCCCTAGCAAACCAATGTGTTCTATTTGGTTCCATTTAAAAGATCCAAAGAGTGAGCAATGCTTGAACATTGTGCTATATGATTGGCAAGGGGCAAAATTAAATTTACTTTTAACTCAGAATACATAATGATCACCCAGGCACAGTACCTGAACCCATGCAAAGAAAGTATCCTTGAAGATTTCAGAAACTTAATTCTCACCATCAGGGCTTTTCTTGTGCACAATGCTTCATCTTACTTTTATTCACACATAATTGCCTGGGACTCTCATACCATTTAAGTGTTCTTCGACCTCTGAGATTCTACTTTTCAGTGGAATGTCCCTTTAGATTACTAGCTATAATAGGAAATTAATCATGGACAATAAGATATGACTTTATGACTTAATTTTTTATAGTTTGTTTTTCAAATACATATTTAAAATTTAACCAGTATAAGATTTTGCCAAAAGTTTTCCTATATTCAATTTATAAAAAATGACCTTTAAATATTTGAATATTTATCTTTTTTGTAAGTTTTATCCATTTATTTAGACATTGATAACTAATAAAGTACAATTAATCTATGATTCTCAGCCATTTCATCTACTTACTTGAATTTAGTCTTATCTGTGTTGTATACTTGAGTCTCCTTCTAGAATTAAGGTTACTAAGGATTCACATACCTCAAACTATACCCTTCTTTGTATAAATTTTCTAAATTATAAAATCAAATAAATGCTGGTTGATTCAATAAACTGAGATCACATGTCTCTTTGCAAGCACTATATAGCAGGTTGCATTGTTTGCCAATGCATTCTTCCTTTCCTCTGAGTGTCTGACAAAGTTCAATATTTGTTGAGTAAACTTCCATAAGTAATTCATGCTAGACATGCCCATGTGACTTGATTTATCCAATGACAAAGTGACAGAGTGCCATTTCTGAGTTGACTCTCCAGAGAGACATCATATGCTTCTGCTCTACCTGGCCACAAGGATTGGTTTCTTTAGCCAGAGTACCAGAATGAAAACACATGGACCAAAATCGACGTTTTAGCTTAGTTCAGAGTACCCTGGTTGAGATTTGCTGGCTTGTAGACTGCTGAGGTTTAAATAAAATAATTGTTGTTTTAAGCTATGGAGGTTTGTGGGTAGGAGGTGTTGTTTGTTATGCAGTATTATTCTAGCAGAAAATTAATACTCTCCAGCACAGACAGTCTTTAGTACAACTGTAAATACAGAGAGATAGGCACCATTTTAGAAGGTTATTTATAGTAAAAACAGCATTTCTTAAGTCTTCCATCTTGACTAACTAGAAGCCACAGGTGAGAAGTTATTCCAAAAATTATGACTGTAAACATTAAAAATATTTTAAGATTATCTGACTGAAAGATAAAAATGTGTGTGTGTGTGTATATATACATATATATATTTCATTTCATATATATTTGAAATTTATTTGTGTCATTCTCAGATCACTTTCTAGCTTCCATTCAGATGCCATGAGTACTATAAAGTTAATACCAGTAATTCTTCACAAAGTAACAGGAAAATAGCCATACTGTGTAACTTTTTACATTTTAATATTAAAGATGTATTATATACAAAGAAAACCTATTGTTCTTTTGCCTGAAATAGTTTGTATTTCAATGATTTAACAGTTTATGGTGTGTATGCAGTCTATGTTTAAAGAGTGAATATGTCTCAGGGGAAGATGAGCTTTCCCTTGAAGAGATTATTTTACGTTTGAAATTAATGATTGGGAATCACTGGCACAAAATTAGACAGTCCAGCTTTAGCATAGCTTTCAGGCTATGATAGATTTCTGGGTCCCTTAAGTTCCTGCTGTTTTAATTAGTTCTATGGTGTAAAATAAGACTCACAAGGATGGAGGCACAGGTAAAATAACCAATATATTTCCTTAATTTTCATTTTATAGATTGTTTAATGAAGCCCAGATATTTTCAAGTTTGTAAAATTCATTATATCTCCAAATCAAATATCCACCCTAGATCCTTCTTTATAATTTCCTCCCTGCAGGAATACTAGTCAGAATTTGACAGGCTTAAGATTGAATTCACCTCTATTTTCCCAAGCTAAGTGCAGTCCTCTTCTTTTACTTTATTAAAGAGCTGTTTCCTATTAAGTAGTATGAATGTCAGCATCAACAGGGATCACAAAAATTTAATAATCTAGGAGACTTTAATGCAGGTACAGTTAATATATATGAAAATATATATGACAGCAGGTTTAAAGGAATCCAAGAAGGTCTGTTGAAGCAGGCTATGTTAATCAACAACAAGGTGTTATCAACATCACATGGCTTAAAGAGGAAGGCAGAGGAAAAAGATATGAAACATAGAGAGAGTTGAAGCTGGTTTATAGCTACAACTATAAGAGAGTACTGCTCAACAGAAATTGTGGACTTTGGAAGAGAAATTCAGAAAGGCACAATCCATAACTAGGCAGGAGGCAACCACAGAACTAAATACATCAGCTTCACAAGTCACCATAGCTAAGATTTGGAAACAGCCTAAGTGCCCATCAGCAGATGAGTGGTTAAAAACCTGTGATACACATACACAATGGAACACTATTCGGTGATAAAAAAGAAGGAGTTCTTACCATTCGCAACAGCATGGATGGAACTGGAGAGCATTATGCTAAGTGAAATAAGCCAGTCAATGAAATAAAAATACCACATGATCTCATTCATTTGTGGAATATAGTGAACAACATAAATTGATGAGCAAAAACAGAACCAGAGACAGAGAAGCATCTATCAGACCTTCAAACCTCAGAGGAAGGTAGGGAGGGAAGGGAGGGGGTAAGGGAGAGAGATCAACCAAAGGACTTGTATGCATAAGCCTAACCAATGCACACAGACACCAGTGGGGTGAGGGCATGAGTGGGGGGTGAAGGGGGCAATGGGGGGATAAGGACACATATGCAATACCTTAATCAATAAAGAATAAATAAATAAATAAATAAATAAATAAATAAATAAATCAACTTCACTCACTCTTCCTACCATGTCCTTTTCCCTGATAGCTTTCGTTAACCAGATCCAACAGGAAACCAGAAGAAATAAGATATCCATTGATAAAGTTAGCAAAAGTTTGACTTCTGGTGCCAGAGTAGGGTGTGGAGGATGAAAATAAACCTGAAGGGATAAGCAGAGTGCATCTAACACACATATTCAGTGTTTAAAGACAGAAACAAGAGAATCTTTCTAAATCTCTTTTTTATCCCTTCCAGATTAAAAGGACATTTTGGTTCATCTAAAATCCAAATTAAATTCTGCCTTTCTATGGAATAGTACAATGAACCAAAGCAATAACTGATGGTTAATAACCCACTAGCTCTCAGTATTTCTTAAAAATCAGGTGAAAAATCAAAAGTGATTTAGATATTTCATTTATTTTTTACTATTTTGTTTAATTTTTAAAAACATATTTTTATTGATTTCAGAGAGGAAGGGAGAGGGAGAGAGAGAGAGAGAAGCATCAATGATGAGAGAGAATCATTGATCAGCTACCTCCTGCATGCCCCCTACTGGGTATCAAACCCGCAACCTGGGCATGTGCCCTTGACTAGGATGGAACCTGGGGCCTTTTAGTCCACAGGCTGATGCTCTATCCACTGAGCCAAACCGGCTAGGGCTATTTTTTACTATTTTAAATAGTTTGATTATTCCACCCAGGGCAACCTGCACATCACAGAAACAGAGTTATTCATCTGTAAGTATAGAGGAGGGTGTGCTTTTACAGGAATCTCATTTTACACATGAGATTCTATGTGCAAAACTCCCCTCCACATGTGTCACTAAGAACAAAGTAGCCACGCCAGGGCACCACAGCGAGGCCTTTCCATGGGAATATGCACAATGTTATCACAGTGACTAGAATTCAATAAAAATGAAAGTTAATCAGCTTCAAGTGTGTATAAGTTTTGAGGAAGGGAATAAAGTTATTCAGAAGAAACGTGACACCAACCCATTCAGCTTGCATCAGCCTGCACTTTCCTAAACAACTCCTGGGCAGTGAGGAGAATGGATTTGCAGGTCATTACTGAGCTGGAGAAATAGTAAGGCTGCTCACCCAACCTTCTCTTCCCTAGAGGGCAGTTAGAGCCACACCCTATGGGGCAGAGAGGAAAGGGTGTACCACCTGTGTGACACCTGTGTAAAATAAAAATGTTTTAAAGAGGCTGTTCACCACCTACTGAAGACATCCCATTTTTTAAAAATGGCCCAGAAGGTTTATGCTTGCAGTGGTTCTCAACCTTCTGGCCCTTTAAATACAGTTCCTCATGTTGTGACCCAACCATAAAATTATTTTAGTTGCTACTTCATAACTTTAATGTTGCTACTGTTATGAATCATAATGTAAATATCTGATATGCAGGATGGTCTTAGGCGACCCCTGTGAAAGGGTCGTTCAACCACCAAAGGGGTCGCGACCCACAGGTTGAGAACCGCTGGTTTAGAGTAACTAAATTATAGGAAGGCATACATAGTCTGATTCAAAAGGTAATGTAAATGAAGCAGTTTGCATCTGGAGTATTAAAAAAGTTTCTAGTTCTGTGTAATCAAAGTATTTTGAAGAACTAGAGATGTCTGGTAAAAATGAAGTGCCAATTATAGAAGATATTCATGTGCTTCTATAAATGTCATTTATGCTTTGCATTTCTACTTTTGATTTGGAGTCCAAACTACACAATATGATAGGTATGAATTTTTACAGTGTGGATAAGTTTCAAAGGAAGTATGAACAACAAAATGATATCATTATCCTTGGAAATATGGAGAAAAATACGTGAATTCCATAGTATCTGCCTATAAGCTCAGTTTTTGAATGGCATTTTTTTCTATCCAGTGCTTAATGATTGCTTGCAGTACATTTTTTTCAAATAATGATGAATAAGAATAAATGGGTGGATGCCCACATGCATGGATGAATTAATGAATAAATTAATAAATCTGGCTTCATAAAAGTACTTTCTTTTTCATAAAATCACTAAAATGTAAACTGTCTCCGGTAATGTGTCTGAATCAAGATAAGCCATGACTGAATACCCGCAGGTGAATCAATCAGAATATCTTTCAGTTGCAGAAACAGTCATCTAACTTCAAAAATTTAAACTCAGCAAAGATGTGAAGTATCTTTTACTTCTTTTTAATGAGGCAGAATTGTAGAATTAGTCTTTCTATTCCTGGGCAAGAGAGCACACTGTTCTTTGGAGTGGCTTTCCTGCTAGCCTCCTGTACAGACTATTACTGGGGGGTGTTTTTCTAGCTCACTTCACTCTGCTCAGTGGAGGTTAACAGCCACATTTTCTAGCGGGAAGGGTCAATGCAGTCAATTTATCCCAGAGCTAGCCAAATTTCTCTTGCTTTCTTACACTTGCCTGTGCACTGGTAGTGTTAGTTTCTACCAGTGTGCCCTCTAACTCGCATTCCACAAAGCAACCAGCTGAACCTTTTTAAAGCACTACCTTACCATGTTTACCCTTTGCTTCAAACCCTTTAGTGGACTAGAACAGTGACTCAGAAGAGAGACTAATGTCTCAGTATTTCCCACAGGCTGCTAATAATCTGTTATCTGTGTCTCTCAGGAAACTACAATTATAACATTTGGGTGAGGAAATTGACCATTGTACTAGACGGCTCTGAAACAAAATCTTATCCCATGCCCACTAGATCTTGGTAATATTGCTCCTCATTTGACATCTCCAGAGATCTTCAAATGTCCATGGGAAGGTTGAAGAATATCTTTTCTCACTGAAATACTTCAATCAGAGTGAATTGGTCACAGTTCACTTAGTAAGCAATATTTTCTCTTACCTCAGATATGTCCACATGTTCTTCACTCTTTTAAGAAAGTCCCTCATCTCCATAGATCGCACTAATTACAGGGCCAACAAATATCACTTTAGATATTTTTCCTGTGCCCCCTTCCAAAAAAAAATTACTTCACCTTACTATATTCTATCAAGACACCTTGATAGAATTTTCTATACTTAAAAAATATCACATAGCCTAATTATTTGTCTTATTTGCTGTATTTAAAGCTAAGGTAGAAAGTAAAAAAATATTGATCTATTCAGAATTGTGCTGCGTGCTCCCAACCTATGATATATTAACAGGGCATTGGATATGCTAGGTACTTAATGAAAGTGGCACTAACCTTAAAACTAGATGGCCTGATTTTGAATCTGTACTTCATTATCATTGTGGGATCATTGTCAAAGGCTATAAATTCACAGCACCCACTGATGCTCTCTAATCTGCAAGATTTCAGTAAGGATTAAGTGAGATAATGTCATAAAATAAATTTAAATATTGATTTACATCTATAATCATTTTAAATTCAAAGTGTAATTTTCTAAATGTTAGTAGAAATGCTATTGAGCCATAAGGTTCATTTTCCCAATTGGATTAAAAAGTTTCTGGACTATGGAGCTTGTTAGAGAACTTAAATGGCTGTCCAACTAGGCATAAGTATATTAAAAACAATTAGTCAGTTCAACTATTTAATCAGCCTATATTTGTGTTCAGGTTAATTCATATCAAAGTAGCTACACATGATGTACCAATTCCACCATTATTTTACAGATACCAATTTCAACCTTATTTCTCCTTAAAGTACATGTTTTCCAAGTTCTCTAAAATTTTTGTTTTAAAATTGAGCAAAATATGCTAAACTACAAGAAATGCAACAGCTATCCTATATAATAAAAGGCTAATATGCAAATAGACGGAATGGCAGAATGGGAATAACTAAACAACCAAACAACCCATCGCTATGACATGCACTGACCACCAGAGGGCGTGTGCGGAGCATGATGGGCACTGCCCGTGGCGGGATGTTGGAGCAGATGAGTGGGGGTGCCAGACCAAGGCAGGGTGATGGTCGCTGTCATCAGGGTGAGCCTCTGATGGTTATTGAAAATTCTTTGCTCCTGTGCACTGTGGTCCTGCCCAGTGCTCACACCTGCTGCCAGCGCCAACCCCACTCACACCCACTGCCAGTGTCTGGTACTGGTCCTGATCTCTCAACACCATCAGCAGGTGCGAGCAGTGGCTTCTGGTCCTGATTGCCCCTGCAGGCTTCTCCACCCCCTCCCCCCCTTTGCTCCTGAGGGATGATCAGGACAACAGCTGTTGCTCGCACCCACTGACAGCGTTGGCCCCCTCGCACCCACTGCTGGTGCCGGCCACAATTGCTCCGAGCCATCAGCGGGTGCAAGTGGGGCCTGCTCCAAAAGCGCATGGGAGTGGTGGCGGGAGCAGGGCTGCTGGCAGACAGGGGACCAGGGGCCGCAGAGGGAGGGGCTGGGTGGGGGCATGGAGGATGGCCTGAGACCCACCCCTGTGCTTACCGCAGCCTCACAGCCCACAGTTCCTTTCAAGGTGCACAAATTTATGCACTAGGACTCTAGTGTGTTAATAAAAGTTTTATGGCAATATATTTATTTTTCTCCCTCAGAGAAAATTTTACTAATTAATTAATGTAATTGATATCATTAATAGAGATATCTTACATTTTAATCATAAAGCTGTGTCATTTGCTGTCTAAAGTAAAATTAAAAACCATCAGCAATCTTTTACTTTCAGTGGTAGCTGGAAAGGAAATTAAAATAGAGCTGGAAATAAATGGCTGATATGTTCAATTTGAAAGATCACAGTCCTGGATCGGAGAAGGGAGGCAGCAAAACATTGTGATAAATACCTAAGAAAAAATGCTATCCACACAATAAATGGGGAGTTCTGAAGTTTTTAATAATAAGCTCTGTAACACATTAGTTAACTATTAGGATTTAGGCCAATTTTTAAAATTTGATTAGCATTAAGTTTTGTGCAGATTTAAGAACAAACAGGACCCAAACCCTGTTTTACTCACTGCTATTTCATTAATCAATTTAACAGTTGGCATTTGGTTAACTATATACAAAATTACTTTGACCATGTGTTATTGTAGCTAATACGAGAGTGTTAAACTTTAATCTATTAATATGGTAAACAGTAATACTAAGTGAATGATCGGCAGGTACACTCATCTAGACATTGTAGTCAGCTCACTTTCAGATAATATAGGCAGTTAGAAATGTACAAACAGTTCTAACTGTAGAATTGCTTTAGACCTATGAGTTATGGCCTATGGGTAATATCAAGAATTTATTATTATAGAAACTGAAAAGATGACAAAGAGCTAGGATTTTAACATTTAATTTCCATTTTATTTATATTCCTCAACAAAAGCCGAGTCATTGGAGATTTTGGTTCATGATTCTAACATGCTCATCTCTTTAAGCATAATTGGCTTTAACATTTGGGAATTATATGAGTGAAGATACTTGATGAGGCTATGACAGAATGAGAGTATGAATAAATAAGTATAGAAAGCAGAGAGAGGAATCCTGAGAATAGAACTAGAGGGAATGCCTATTTTTGGAAGTCAGAATAGAAGAAGGAATAAATAAGGTCAGAAATATCTATACTAATAAAAGGGCAATATGCTAATTAGACCATATGTCTTCCAGACAAAACTGCAGCAGCTGTGAGGGCCAAGGACTGGTGGGGTAGGAGAGGCAGTGGCACCGAGGGCTTGGGCCGGTCCCACGTGTGTCGCGCAGCCCCTCCATCTGCAGAGGTGGGTACTGGAGAGGCAGTGTTGCACCAATGGGCCTGGGCTGGTCCCACCTGCCACAGCGCGGCCCCTCTGTCCACAGAGACAGGCACTGGGAGAGGCAGGCCAGTCCCACCTGCCACAGTGCAGCCCCTCCATTTGCAGAGGCGGCGCTGGGAAAGGTGGGGTGGCCCATGGTCCTGGAGCTCTTGCAGAGGCTGAGCAGGGAGTAACTGAGGTGCCTCAACCTTCCACAACCCCTCTCCTAGCTGGCCTGGCCCCAGATCGCCCCCTCACACACACACACAAGTGGGCGGGGGGCGGGGCCAGTGCTAAGAAGCCAGGGCCGAGGGTCGGCAGCCCTGGTGGTGGCTGGCTTTGGCAGCAGCAGCGGGGTGATGGTGGCGGTGTGTTCCCCTAATGCTCCTGGTGCCTCCAGCAGAGGGAGGCCAGAAGCTATCAGTAGGACATCCCCTGAGGTCTCCCAGACTGTGAGAGGGGGCAGGCTGAGCTGACGGAACCACCCTCCAGTACATGAATTTTTGTGCACCGGGCTCTGGTATACAAACTGAAGAATATCTAAGGAAATAATAATCAGTCACTGATTATCTATGGAAACTTCAAGGCGTGTAAGATGTGAATTTTAATGTGTTACTGGGGTCAGAATATTTTTTTTAACATTTATAAAACCATCTATTGCAGAATAATCAAGACATTAAGAAGATTAAAACTTTCAGTGATATCAGTGGAAAATTTAGCCAAAAAGCTATGGTGTTCACATCAGTTTATTAATAATTAAAATTATTGAGTATTTAATTTTCTTCAACTTTTTCTTCTTTGATTAAACCAATTTATTTTTTTAAAAACCAACCAATAATTACTGTTTTATTTTCTTTCTACCTATTCATTCTGGTACTCATGCAATCTGGTTTATACATAAAAAACAAACATGCCTCACTTATTCTCACTTTAGATGATCTAGTCAATAAAAGCATCCACAAACATTGAGAGTAATGTTAAAAGCAATCAGATATCTTGTAATGGCAGCTTTTCTCAATATTTAGATACTCTCTCCTTATCCTCTATGTTTCTAAATAATACACTGGCTCTCTATTTAACTTTTAATGTTATATATAAATAACTCGAGGCAATGTACAACTTCTTGAGTACTTTAACAAATTATTGATCTTTTATCATGTTAATTTTATTATTGTATTACTTCACATAAAATATATAGAAACTTTCAATTTGGTGAGGCTTCTATTGGGCAATCTATACCTTTATTAAATTGTTAAAATATATATTTCATTGATTTCAGAGAGGAAAGGAGAAGGAGAGTGAGATAGAAACATCAATGATAAGAGAGCATCATTGATCAGCTGACTCCTGCACACCCCCCACTGGGGATTAAACCTGCAACCCAGGTATGTACCCTGATCAGGAACCCAAACATGACCTCTTGGTTCATAGGATGACCCTCAACCACTGAGCCACACCGGCCAGTCTAGAGTGGTTTTAAGCATCTCAAAGCAGAAGAGTTTTCAATTCCAAATGCCTTACTTTTATTTTCTGGATGTTTTATTTCTGTCATTCTAATGAATGGCTTTAGGATAACTATTATTTTTCCTGAGTTTCTTTAGGAATACAGATTGTAAATTTTGAAGTCTTGGAAGGTTGAATACACATTCCTTAGTTTATTGACGATTTGGGATAAATTATGTCATGTCAATGAGTAAATTAAAGCAAAGGGAAAAAAATGACACGAGAGCCCTCATTAATGGCATTACTGCACTTGAAAACTATTTCCACCTTTTGTCGTGCAAGGACAGAATGAGAAGACAGCCATCTGTGGAACAGAAAGTGGATCCTGACCAGACACCAAATATTCTAGTATCTTCATCTTGGACTTTCCAGCCTCCAGAACTGTGAGATATAAATTTCTGTTGTTTATAAGCCACTCAGTCTTTGGTATCCTGTTATAGTACTCTAATTGGATTAAGAAACAATTATTGCTGAGAATGGGGAACAACTGGAACTATCATATATTGTTGGTACAGATGTAAAATGGCACAACAGCTTTGGAAAACAATTTAACCATTTTTAATAACATATATATATATATATATATATATATATATATATATATATATAGTATGATCCAGTTATTTTACTTCTAAACAGTTATTCCAGAGAAATAAAGCCTTTTACATACAAAACTTGTATATAAATGTTTAACAGAGCTCCATTTTCAATATTCCCAGGCTGGAAATGACCATCAACAAGAGAGTGGATAAAGAAAATATGGTATTTTCTTGCAATGGAAATATGACTGAGCAAAACATGGAATGGATTCTTGTTATATTCAACAACATAGATGGATCTCAAAATAATTATGCAGAAGTTAAAAAATATATAAATTAGATGCATAAATATTGCATAATGTCATTTATATAAAACTCTAGAAAAGACAAACCCATCTTTAGACAGAGATCAGTTGTTGCCAGGGGACAAAAAGCTGGGAGGAACAGATTACAAAGGGGCATAAGGAAACCATTGGGGGTAAAATGCATATTCATTATTTTGACTGTGATGTTAATTTTATGTGCATATGCATATGTCAACACCTATCAAATTATAGACTTTAAATATGTGTAGTTTATTTTATGTCAATTATACGTCAATAAAAGTGTTTAAAATGAATACACACAACCAGAATGGCAATTTTGTAAAGTACATAAAAAAACAACAACTATCTCATGGATTGGAGCCTGAAAATAAAATATTTTCTCCTCTAAGCAATCTACTTACAAAGCCAAATTATTATATAATCATGTGTAACTTAATAAGGAAACATTCTGACAAATATGTCATTAGGAGACTTTTGTCATTGTGCAAACATCATAGAGAGCACTTACACAGTTCTAAATGATATAGCCTACTGCACACTTAGGCTATACGGTACAGCCTTTATAATATGTATAATATGTTATGTTACTACTAGAGGCCTGATGCATGAATTCGTGCATGGGTGGGTCCTTTGGCCTGGCTGGCAATCAGGGCTAATCAGGGCCAGCCGGCCAGGGAGAGGGATCACAGGAAGTTGGCCGGCCATGGGAGGTTGACTGTGGGAGCACACTGACTACCAGGGAGCAGCTCTTGCATTGAGCCTCTGCCCCTTGGTGGTCAGTGTGTCGTCATAGTGACCAGTCAACCAGTTGAGTGGTCCATCAGTTGTATTGGTCACTTAGACTTTTATATATACAGATTATTATTTATTAATTATTGCATTATTTATCTGTATTACAACTGTAAACCTTCTTTTGCCCACCCATGTATATCAGTATGGAATACAGAATATAGGGACAGCTAACATAAAAACTCCATGATTCCTGCATTTGTACTAACTTATCCTCAAAACATTGAAAGATAAGTGTTCTAAGAACTAATTAGGTTTCCAATGAACCAATGTATTAGCTTCACTTCAATTTTAGAAGAATGTAATCACAATATAGGTCTTTGCAAAATCTAATTAAATTATTTTGTTTCTTACTATAGTGGCTTTTAAAATTTATGCTGTTGGTTTACCTAAAAGTTATGATCAGAATTTTTCTCAAAAACACTGTATGAAGTATACACAAAATAGCTTAAAACGCTTGTGCTGTACTAATATATATATTTTCCCACCTAAGAGAGGAAATGATGTAAAGCAGAGACTGACACTTAATTTAAATATGAAAATTATTTTAAAATACATATTTGCAATGAGACCTAGTAGGTCAGATTGAAGAAGTATGTTTAATTTAAGTGGTGTGTTTGTGTGAGTGTGTGTGTGCATGTGTGTGTGTGTGTGTGTATGTGTGTGTATGAGTGAGTGAGGGCATCTGGGTTTGCATCTATTCCTTCCCCTTCTCCCTGAGGCGTGCCATTGGAACCCTTAGTTCCTTCATGCTAGAATGATTTCAAAACGACAGTTTTAGGTGATAACTGAATACAGTATAACATTTTTAATATCTGGATTATTGATCTTAGAATAGATTTTTTGTTTAAAAATATAAAGGATAGTGATAAATGGAACTATATATCTGCTACAAAAGAGGCAGCTTCCTGTCATATACTACAACCCCAGGATTCTTGCTTCCCACTGACTTTAACCTTAAGGCACTAAAAATACCTATTCTGTCTAACAGTAAGTAGTAATTCAGTTTCCAATTCAGCTAAAAGTGTAGCCTCACCTCAGTTTTAACAGCTGAAATTCTTATGTCCTCTATGGGTCATTTCTAGTCATTTTTAAAACCTCTTAAATTCAGTTACTATGAAATCAATGGATAACACACACAGTCTCCCCAGGGTGAACTAAAAAGTAAGTCAGAAAGTGCCTTGCTCTAACAGCTTCTTTTCAAAATTGTCCAAAGAACATTTTATATTGAGGAAAGTTTATGACACACTTTATATTTTTCTTATAGTAGGTGGTAGAGCTCTTGATTGAGATCTTACATCATGAGCTTCCACTGAAATTCACCAAACTGCATTTCAATTAACCAACGTCCCTTTGGTCCTTACATCAGTGTCACAAAAATAAATTGCTAGAAAACTTTGCAATCATATGCCACTAAAGGTTTTGCTAGATCAACTTGGCAGGTTTTCACAGAAATACATACTTGAATAAAGATGAATCAAAGGAATTTTAATAAGCCACAAAACCTTAGAAAATAAAGCTAGCATACTTTTTAATTTCTAAGTGCTTTTTTAACAAAAATAACTAACTTTTACTGAGCACAATTCTTAGTAAATGATTTACCTTTTTATTTTACTTTATTTATTTATTTTTAAAATATATTTTTTATTGATTTCAGAGAGGCAGGGAGAGGGAGAGAGAGATAGAAACATCAGTGATGAGAGAGAATCAATGATTAGCTGCCTCTGAATGCCCCTGCTGGGGATTAGGCCCGAAACCCTGGCATGTGCTCTGACTAGGAATTGAACCACAACTTCAAAGGTCAGTGCTCAACCACTGAACCATGCCTGAAGGGCTGTTTAGGCTTTTATTAACTCATCAAATTGTTTGACAACTTTTTGAGGTAAGCACAATTCATTAACCTTCTCTCCCCTTTATAGATAAGGAAACTGAGGCAAAAAGAGACATTAATTATTTTTTGAATGTAAATAAATGTTTAATTTTAGGCTATATGTTCAAATCATAACAAAATATGACTTTATTAAAATATCACTATTTCTAAGTAAAATATTTCTCTTTATTGTGTAACAAAACATATACATTATGAAAAGAAATTAAATAATATTTAATGAATGGTACATTTTAAAAATTCATTCAGATGGTAAGTGACAAAATGAAGTTTTAAACAGAAGCACTGGTTTTGAAGATTTCTGCATGTAATCCTATTCACATACCACTAACATTTTCAAATTCAAATGAATGCAGTTGTCAAGTACAAAGAATTTTTTTAAATGTATGAAACATTTCAATTTATAAATGGTAGATGTTTTATTACACAAATGGTAAGTCTAAGGATTACATCATAAACTTCCTCAAGAGCCCACTTCCTTTGCACTGCCTGTGTGTTTCTGATACCATGGTCGAAGTTTTCCTGAACACTCTACCGGTGACAGATTTAGAATGACATATAAAAATGTATTTACATTTATTTGCTTGTTGGTGGGAAGGTGAGCCTCTTTTCAGAATAGCAAATGGCAAATGTAAATGAAGTAATTCAAGTTATACATCCCATGAGAATCAGAGCAGTTTGGGCTTTCATTTCTATCCAGGATGGAGTAACAAGGACTCTCTTTGGTTTTGGCCTGAAACGACCAAAAGAAAAGAAAAATCTACATAAAATATATAATACACAGTTTTCATGACACTGGATCAGGCAAAGAAGGACACTGGTCTCTGAGAAATAAGAAACAAATTCTGAGTCCCACCCTGCCCTAGCTTACCTAGAGTATGTTCAGACTATAGCAAAGAAAAGGGGATCCAGATAGAACCCCAAAGATTCTCTGAATTGAGAACATTTCACTGCACTCTTGGCTTAGGGAAGAGAACTTCAACGCAGCAACATGAATGAACCTCAAAAATAATTATGCAGAGTGAAGAAAGCAAGACAAAAAAGAGTTTAGTACATAATTCCATTTATATAAAACTGGAAAATGAAAACATTTATATTGACAGCAGGTCAGTGATCACCTGGACAGGTTCATTGCAGAGGCGATTTGTAGGGAAGAAGTAAACAAGGGCATGAGGTCAACTTTTGGGTGAGGTGAGTATGTTCACTATCTTAATTTTGCTCATATTTTCACGAGGTTTAAAAATATGTCAAAACTTATCAAATTGTGTATTTGGAATACAGTAGTCCACCCTTATCTTCAGTTTCGCTTTCTGGGTTTTCAGTTACCATGCCCAATAGTGGTCCGAAATTATTAAATGGAAAATTCCAGATATTTAGAAAGAGAAGAGGAGATTGAAAGAGAGGGAGAGAGATCACATTCACATAACTTTTATTATAATACTAGTGTCCTGGTGCACGGATTTGTGCACATTGAGAGGAAATTAATTAGAATAAATATATTTTTTAATATTTTATTGATTTTTTACAGAGAGGAAGGGAGAGAGATAGAGAGTTAGAAACATTGATCAGCTGCCTCCTGCACGCCCCCAACTGGGGATGTGCCAGCAACCAAGGCACATGTCCCTGACCGGAATCGAACCCGGGACCCTTCAGTCCGCAGGCCGACGCTCTATCCACTGAGCCAAACCGGTTTCAGCAGAATAAATATTTTAATATCGCTATTCACCCTTTCTCTATAATTGAAGTGTGAAGCAAATTTATGCTTGACAATGACAGATCAAAACACACATGTGCAATTGGCACCAGTGAGAGCTTTACATGTATCATGCATGCGTGAGTCAACTTAGCCTTATCTATCTATCTATCTATCTATCTATCTATAAACTTGCTTAATTAGACTTGCTTTCTTATTTAGTTAAACTTTTTCCAGCCCAATAAAGCACCCCAACTTCTCTTCCAGGTAATTGTCAGCAACACAGCAGTAAATATCAACACAAAGCAGATTATTATTGTAGATCACGCAGGGAGAAAAATGGTTAACTATTTAACTGCAGCAGTGTTTGACTATATTCTGCACAGTGAGAAAGCTTGAAGTCATTTTCAAGGTCTATCATTTCTTACTTCTTTTCAGTCAGGTCAAGTTTCTAAACTTTCTAAATCTTTGTTTTTCCAGCTAGTGGAAAGAAAAGTCTCCTATCTACCTATTCCAGGACTTCTGTGAGGATCAAATGAGATGAGGCACATGAAAACGCTTCACAGACCTTTGGTTACAGTATAAAATGTTTGCACCTGGCTATAAAGCAAATTGTGTTCCTGGGCTGAAGAAACTCCAAAGAGGCTAGTTGTTGCTATGGAGAGGAAGCCAGGTGTTGCTACGTGACATCATTACCCGGTGCCCCCAGCGACCTTTTCTGGGCTGTGGGCCACATTTTGAACTATATATATATATATATATATAGTTATAATTGTTCTATTTTATTATTATTTTAATCCATTAGTTTGCATAATTTATAAATTAAACTTTATCATATGTATGTATTGTTAATTTTAAAAATATAAAAAGTCAACATGAAAGGCAACAACATTTATTTGAGATCAAAGAATAGTTTTTTAAGAAGCACTGATTCTTACAGAAAACAAAATAGAATTCTAGTTATGCATTGAGGACAAGGATTTTTTTATAACAAAGGGAAGAAAAATATATGAATAGAATAAAATAATTTCTAGTGGTGCTAATAAGCTGTTATGCTTTGGCTATATATGGTGGTATGAATTCTAAGAATATCCTTAATTTTCAGTCCTTATATATAGGATGTCCGCTTTGGGATTAGCTTTTTAAAACAGCAGTTTAGAATATAATGCTGATTTAACCCAGTCTAAATGTTTGAAGAGTAAGATGTGTTACTCAGTTCCTCTGGAATAGCTGCCCTAGCTCTATTTTTAAATGACTCCACTATGTCAACACTTCATATTATATATAGAAATAATGTAGTATGTTATAGGGTTCAGTATCATCCGTGTTTCAGGCATCCACTGGGGGGGACAAGGGAATACTACTGTATGTGTAATTTATTACATTTAATTGTGTCCCAATACAGAAAATTCTAATTTGGGCATAACTTTTTTGGAAAGTTGGGTTTTAGGGTTGGTGCTTGTTATAGACATCATGTTTGCGTCCCCTCAAAATTCTTATTTTGAAAACCTAACCCCTAATAAATTGGTATTAGGAGGTGGGATGTTTGGAGATAATTAGGTCATGAGGATGAAGTTCCATGATGGAGTTTGTGTCTTTATAAGAGGAATACAGCTAGTGCAATGTTTCTCTCCTCCGCATGGGGATACCATCACAAGTCCACTTGTAAACCAGGAAGAGGGCCTTGACCCAAATGAGACCATATTGGCAACCTAATCTTGGGCCTCCAGTCTATAGAACTGTGAGAAATGAATGCTTGTTGTTTAATCCACTCGGTTTATGGTAATCTGTTATAGCATTATGAACTGTTAAGGCAATCTTCATAGTATGATAGTATTTAATAAAAGAATATACATATGTAATACTCTTTGTAATAATTTAAGCAATAAAAAATTATTTAAAAAATAAATAAATAATAAATAAATTAAAAAAAAGAATATAAGATGAAAGGCTATGCTTGACTTGATGAATGATAAAAGTAGAGTAATCATATATTATTTTCAGATGTCTGTAACTCAATTACTCTGACTTGAATATTAGTTAACTTTGGTCAATGAAGAGAGAGTACAGAGGTAGTTGGGGTTAAATATTATTGTGGGACAATTTTAATTATCTATAAAGACACTGCACTTTTTTTCTATTGTTGTATAACAATTACCATAAATCTAGTTGCCAAAAACAATGCAAATGTATTATTTCACAGTTGCTATGGATCAAGATAGTTTCCATGGGCTTGAGTGGATTAGTTTCTTGTTACTGCTATAATTACCACAAACTCAGTACTCGAAACAACACAATTTTATTGTTATACTTATGATTGTCAGAAATCTGAAATCAAATTTACTAAACTAAAACTGAGGTATCAGATGTTGGCACCGATGATTCCTTCTGGATACTCTCAGGGAAGATATATGGTTCTTTTCGAGCTCCAAGCGGCCACTTACATCCCTTGGCTTGTGGCTCCTTCCACCTTCAAAGTATATCACTCCAAATCTCTGCTCCCACTTTCACATTGCCTTCTACTCTCCTGATTTTCTTGCCTCTCTCTTTTGTGATTGCATCTAGTGACCACCCAGATAATTCAGGCTAAACTTGCCTCTTATGGTCCTTAACTGAATCATATCTGCAAATTCTCTGCCCTTTAAGTTGATATTCCTAGGTTCTAAAGATTAAGATGTGGATATTTTGGGGAAGTTGTTACTCAGTCTACTACAATGGGTTAGCTAAGTCCTGCGCTAGGGTCTCGGAAGACTGCAGTCATGGAGATGACTAGGGCTGCACTCTCATAGAGGTTCTCTTACAACTTCATTCAAGTGGTTAGCAAAATTGAGATTGCAGAATTACTTACCGGCTGCCAACTGCTAGAGTCAATATCTGCTAGAGGACTTCCTCAGTATCTAGTCACATACTGTGCATCTACTATATCATGCATCTCACTTTTTCGAATCAGCAAGAGAAAACTTCTGTTATTATAATGGTCGGTGTCTTACATCACCTTAGTTCTGTGTTACTCAGCATTTTCCCCAAATAAGTTATGAAAAACCTGTTGAGTATTTTTATGATACATTTTAGGACAAAGCAGAAAACTTTCATACAATACTTTTTAATACTAAAATATATTTTATGCCTCTTTGAAGGCTTCACCAAGCACTTGTTAACAAATAAACACTGAACATATTTCCAAAATAGAAACAGGTCACCACAAGCTGTAGCGGGTTCAAAGCAGACAAATGAAAAGGCCACATTGATGATGCTCAGTGCTCTTTTCTGCCATTTTCAAATGAAAAGCAAATAGAAAAAAATCCTAGTCTGCAGGTGTTCAATATAAATCAGATACTGAGTTACAACATGTATTTCTGCTTTCTGTGGAATATATGCTTCTTCAAGACACTTTATTACAAAATGCACCTATTGAATTTTCTGATACTTTGAGAAGAAGAGAACAAAGAATAACAAAATAAGCACATCAAGGGCTTTGTCATTGTTTTAAAGAGTATAATGAAGTACATCCTCTTGTTCAGGTTTGATTTTACTGAAACCACAGAGAAATTATAAAGAGGCAAATATTAAATGTGATTCAAACATAGCTCTGTATTTAAATGACAAGGGAGAAAAAAAGACAAAGATGAGATCCATCTCTCTGGCTTCTAAACAAAATTATGAATCTATTCTACTATTCTTAATTAACTTGTGCCTTTCCAAGTTTTTATTGGAAGCTAGGGAGGGTAATAACTCGACACTCTGCTCCTTTCAGAATTGTATTTTTTTACTTTATTATCACCATTTCTAAATTTATAGTGGTTAAATATAGAGCTTATTTGACATCCAATTTATATGTTCTAGTGGATTTTATTTAACATTTTGTAACTTTATTACATGTTAAAGTAAATTATAAATAAAGGGCAGAAATCATTTCATAGTTTTTACTAGTGTCCATATCTGATTTGAATATTAACAAAAATAATTTATAGGAATTCTGTAGAATTTCAATAATGTAATTTACATTATTTGACACAGTTTTAAGCATTTTGTAATCTAAGCATAAATTTTAATTGATAAAGGGACAGGCATGACAACTTTTACTCAATAAAATGTGTGTATGAATGTGTTTGTGTTGTATATGGTTAATCTGCAAGATTCCAGATCCATAGTTGCTGTGTAACTGGTAATTATAATTACACTTAAGATTTATTTAATATTTATATACTTAGAATGTAGTTGAGAGTAATGGCATTATTGGTGTTATACTATTTGACAGTGTGTGATTTAAAGTTTAGCACTTGTTATTAACATTGATGTTCTAATGAGATCCATTTAGTCTACATTCAAGAAAAAAAGGAAATTTTGCATAGAACATTGGTCTTCTATAAGCAAATAAGAAAAAAAGCAAAGTTTTATTATATACAACTTATGGTCATAACAATAGTGTGGACACTGAGCGGTAACTGCATTCATGCACCTGTTACACCAACTTTCTATCAATACAACATTTCTGAGAAAATATGTATGATTTACTATAATTAATACATTTAATTTCTCAATATTAGTACAATTCTGGAAAATAGTACCTATTAAATACCCATATCTAATTAATGTTAGTTTATAACTTTGTTGACTATTCAACTTTTTGAAGAAATAGACAATGTAAAGACACAGGGAGAAGACAAACATCTAGATTCCTAGAACAGATCCATTCCTTCCAGCACTCAGAAAAACCAACGCTGCTGACACCTTCACCTTAGATTGCTACCCTCCAAAGCTGTGAGATAATAAACTTCTGTTATTTAAGCCATAACAGTCTGCAGTAACTTGTTATAACAGCTATAGCAAACTAATTCAGATTTAGTATTGAGAAGTGGGTTGTTGCTATAAGAAATGTTTAAAAATATGAACATGGCTTGAAATTGGGTAATGAATAAGAGGCTGGAAGAGATTTTAGACATGTGCTAGAAAAATTTAGATTGCCTTGATAAGAATGCTGGTAGAAATATGGATATTAAGGCAATTTTGGTAAGAGATACTTCTATTTTACAGCTGAATAGTATTCCATTGTATAAATGCACCACAGCTTTTTATCCACTCATCTACTAATGGGCACATGGGCTGCTTCCAGATCTTGGCTGTTGCAAATAACACTGCTATGAATGTAGCAATGCATTATTTTTTCTGATTGCTTTTTGGGGGATTCTTACAGACCTGAAGACTGTTATGCTAAGTGAAATAAGCCAGTCAGAGAAAGACAAATACTATGTGATTTCACTTATATGTGGAATCTAATGACCAAAATAGAAACAGATGCATGAATACATGGAACAGACTGACAGCTGTCAGAGGGTAGGGACGAGGCTGGATGAAAGAAGGTGAAGGAATTAGACAAAGAACGTAGCTGCATAACCCACAGACACAGACAACAGTATGATGAACAGCGGGAAGGGGGAGGGTGGAAGTGGATAAAGTGGGGGAAATGGGAGATCTGTAATAGTTTTAACAATAAAAATAAAGTTAGAAAACAGGCAATTTTGGTGAAGCTTCAGGGAGAAAAGATTAGAGCTTTAGAGAAAACGATTATCTAAGATTATATCTATCATTTATGAACATGATATTGATAGAAAAATGTTAAAGTTTCTTCTGTGGAGGTATCAGATAAAAATGAAGGTTACATTATTAGAAGCTGGAGAATAGGTGATTCTTGGGTAAGAGGTAGAGGTCAACCAAAGGACTTGCATGCATGCATATACTGTAATCATAACCTATGGACATTGACACCAGGAGGGTGAGGACATGAACAGGAGTGGGGTGGGGGGCAATGGGAGGATATGGACACATATGTAATACCTTAAGCAATAAAAGAGTGAAAAAAGGTGGCAGAGAACTTGGCTGAAATGTATTCCATTCTCTTATAGAAAGTAGAAGTTGTAATCAGTGAACTTGGGTATTTAGCTGAGGAAATTCTTTGAATGATGTTGAAAGGGTAGCCTGGTTTTTCCTAGCTGCTTATAATAAAACTAGAGGCCCAGTGCACAAAATTTGTGCACTCAGTGGGGAGTGGGGGTCCCTCAGCCCGACCTGTGCCCTCTCGCAGTCTGGGACCCCTCGGGAGATAATGACCTCCTGGCTTAGGCCTGCTCCCGGGTAACAGAGGGCAGGCCCAATCCCTAGGTGCAGCCCCTGGTTGGGCTCAGAGCAGGGCTGATTGGGGAGTTGGGGCGCCACCCCCTGTCATGCACAGAGCAGGGCGGATCAGGAGGTTGTGATGCCACCCTCAGTCACACTCAGGGTAGGGCCGATTAGGGGGTTGGGGCACCGCCCCCTGTCACACTCAAGGCAGAGTCAATGGGGAGGTTGCAGCACCACCCCCTGTCACGCACAGTGCAGGGCCCATCACGGGGTTGAGGAGCTCCCCCTGTCACTCACAGAGCAGGGCCCATCAGGGGGTTGGGGAGCTTCCCCTGTTATGCACAGAGCAGGGCAGAACAGGGTGTTGAGGAGCTCCCCCCTGTCACTCACAGAGTAGGGCCAATAGGGGAGTTGGGGCACCGCCCCCTGTCACACACAGAGCAGGGCGGATCAGGGGGTTGGCGCGCCACACCCTGTCACACTCAGGGCAGGGCTGATGGGGAGGTTATGGCTCTACACCGTCACATGATGTCATGTATATGTGGGATATATAACTGAAAGCAAAAAATGAACAACAAACAAAAAGACTAGACAACAGTATGGTTGTTACAGAGGAAAGGGAGTGGGAGGGCAGTAAAAGGTAGAGAGGGTCAAATATATGATGACAGAAGATTTGACTTTGGGTGGTTTTAATATACACATGTTATATTAAAGAATTGTACACTTGAAACCTATATAATTTTATTAACCAACTAGAGGCCCAGTGCATGAATTCTTGCACCAGTGGGGTCTGGCTGGCCCACCCCGATGGGGGCTAATTGAGCAGGGGTGGCAGGGGGGAGGGAACATGGGAGGTTAGCTGGCCTGCCCTGCCCCAGGTCGGGTTTGGGGGGGCTGATCAGGGCTGGGTCGGCCAGGGAGGGACCACTGGAGATTGTGGGAGGATGCTGATTGGGGCACCGATGAAGCTGGTTGGTTGCCACAGTGCATGACACAGCGACTGGTCATTCTGGTCATTCTGGTCGTTCTGTCATTCCAGTCACTGAGCTTTTATCTACACTAATAAAAGAGAAACATGGTAATTAGCGTATGACCGCTACCCTTCCCATTGGCTAATCAGCATATCCTTATGCAAATTAACTGTCAGCCAAGATGGCGGCCGGCAGCCATGCACTGAAGTGAACAGGGAGACTTGCTTGCTCCAGTGATGGCTGACTCTAACATTCCCTGCCTGACTTGCCGGTGTCTCAGCTGCAACTCTAAGCAACTATGTTGCAAATATAGAAGCTAAACAAAACCCCAGAAACCTGCGTTAGTCAGCCAGGCTTCAGCCAGCCTGACCGCAACATTGTATCAAATACAGAAGAAAAAACAAAGGCCAGAAAACGGCTTTCAGCAGCCGAGGCCTCAGAGCTAAAGCTGGCCCAGAATAAAAAAAAAAAGAGAAAAAGGAGCGGTTGGGAGCTTCAGTCAATCCACCAGCCTGAAAACAGCCTTCAGCCCCTCACACAGACTGGCCAGGCACCCCAGTGGGGACCCTCACCCTGATCCAGGACACCCTTCAGGGCAAACCAGCTGGTCCCCAGGCCTCTATCCTATATAGTAAAAGGGTAATATGCCTCCCAGCACTGGGATCAGCGGAGCCATGAGGCCTCCCGGCACCGGGATCAGTGTGACAGGGGGCAGCGCCCAAACCCCCTGATCACCCTGCCGCTCTGTGTGTGACAGGATGCAGGGCCACAACCTCCCTATCTGCCCTGCTCTGTTCTTGACAGGGGAAGGCACCCCAACCCCCTGATCAGCCCTGCTCTGTGCCTGATAGGGGGGAGCTCCCCAATCCCCTGATCACCCTGCAGCTCTGTGTATGACAGGGTGCGGCGCCCCAACCCCCCCTCCCATGGGCCCTGCTCTGTGTGTGACAGGGTAGAGCCATAACCTCTCCATCGGCCCTGCCCTGAGTGTGACAGTGGCGGCGCCCAACCCCCTGATCGGCCCTGCTCTGTGTGTGAGAGAAGGTGGCGCCCCAACCCCCCTCCACGGGCCTTGCTCTGTGTGTAAAGGGGTAGAGCCATAACCTCCCCATTGGCCCTGCCCTGAGTGTGACAAGGTGCAGCTCCCCAACCCCCTGATCCGTCCTGCTCTGTGTGTGACAGGGGGCAGTGCCCCAACTCCCCTATCGGCCCTGCTCTGTGAGTGACAGGGGGGAGTGCTCCTCAACCCCCTGATGGGCCCTGCTCTGTGCATGACAGGGGGTGGTGCTGCAACCTCCCCATCGACCCTGCCTTGAGTGTGACAGGGGGCGGTGCCCCAACCTCCCAATCGGCTCTACCCTGAGCGTGACTGAGGGTGGCATCGCAACCTCCCGACCCGGCCTGCTCTGTGCATGAGAGGGGGCGGCGCCCCATCTCCCCAATCGTTCCTGCTCTGAGCCTGACCAGGGGCTGCACCTAGGGATTGGGTGTGCCCTCTGCCACCCGGGAGCAGGCCTAAGCCAGTAGGTCGTTATCTCCCGAGGGGTCCCAGACTGCGAGAGGGCACAGGCCGGGCTCGGGGACCCGCCTGCTTTCTCCCCCCAGTGCACAAATTTTTGTGCACCGGGCCTCTAGTATATATCTAAAAGGCTCAGAAAACATGGATAATACAGTCATTTACAAGCCAAGGAGAGAGGCTCAGAATAATAGATATGTAGATATATATAGATAGATATAGATATCACTCCAAGAAATTCAATAAGAACAATATACATCTGTGTATAAAAAATAAAAAAATGAAGGTTTATGGTGACTTAACAAAAAATAAAATCAATTAAATTACCAGAAAAAAATTTGTGTGTCATGATTTTACATCTTTCAACATTTGCCTTGAATAAAAAAGCACAATGCAAACATAAAAACATGTTTTTTCAGAAAAGATTTGTGGAAGATTCTCTTGTCTGATGGCTTACCAGCTGTGGGCAAACTAAGGCCCTAAAACTAAAAAAAAAAAGACTGTACCCTTTTATGTAATGATGTTTACTTTGAATTTATATTAGTTCACACAAACACTCCATCCATGCTTTTGTTCCGGCCCTCCGGTCCAGTTTAAGAACCCATTGTGGCCCTCGAGTCAAAAGGTTTGCCCAACCCTGGCTTAGACCCTCATGAATTGCATAGGAGGCCAAGAGGTTGAGAATTATATACCAAATGAAACACTGCCAATTTGACTGAGTTATGCAGAGATAGGAAAAAATCAAGGAAGGCTGCCTAAACTTCTGAAATTCTACAGGATGGGCCAATAGAGCTAGATGGCTGTGAATGTGTGTTATCCTTCAATAAAAATAAAGAATGGTTGTCACTGCCACCTAGGTCCAGAAGGCCTGGGCCCATAGTGATCAGGAGGGGGGCGGGGCAGGTCTGTCACCTCATCACTTCCAAAGAGTGAGGCCTCCTCCTGATTTCCAGAGGGTAGGGCTACCTCCTCAGTTTTAGAAGCCAGGTCATTGCCACCTAGGGCTGAGGGGGTGGAGCCACCACCCTGGGGGTCCCAAGGACAGGACTGCCACACTCGTGGGCCCAGAGAACAGAACATTGAGCCGAAGAGAACTATTTTAGAGCTTTAAAATACCATGGAATTGGCCCTGGTAGTGAAGACTTATTTGGGGACTATTAGCCCTTTTTTTTTTCTTTTTGACTTATCTCATTTGGAGTAAAAATGTCTATACACTACTGCATTTTCATAGCAGATATCTTGTCTGGTTTCACAGGATCACAGCTGAAGAGAGGTTTTTACCTCAGGTTGAGTCTCATATCTGATGTAGATGATAACTACAGGAAATATTAGATTTGGATTTGTTGCTGGTATTGGTTAAGACTTGGGGGTTTGTTGGGATGGGGTAAATGGATTTTGAATAAATATAAAGAATGGTTAACAAAACATAAAATCAATTATGGCCCCCAACTGCCCTCCCCTGCTGGCCTGATGGCCCCCAACTGCTCTCCCCTGCCGGCCATCTTGTGACAAAGATGCACGAGGGCATCGCGTGACACTACCTAGGCTTTTATTATATAGGATTAAAATAGCATTCATACCAGCAAACTGAGAGAGAAGACAACTGACTAAAACACTTAATTTTTTATAGTCTTAAGTAGAAAAATAAATAGAAAATTTGATAATTTATAGGTACTGCAGGCCTTATGATTTTACTGGATAATAAGTCTTATAACTTTATCCATATGTTATAACTACTTATTTATAAAACATAGAATATTTATAAATATACACACATATATATGTCTATATTAACTTATAATATTGATTTTTAAGCTCCTTTAAGGAAAGAAATTTTTATTTATTTATTTTTTATTTATTTTTATTTTTATTTTTTAATTGATTAAGTTATTACATATGTGTCCTTATCCCCACATTACTCCCTATTCCCCCCACTCATGCTTTCACCCCCCTGTTGTCTGTGTCCATTGGTTAGGCCTATATGCATGCATACAAGTCCTTTGAAATTTTTTAAATTCCTTTATATTTATAGCAGAGGCCCAGTGCATGAAATTCGTGTATGTGAGGGTGTCCCTCAACCCGGCCTGCCCCTCTGCAATCTGGGACCCCTCAAGGGATGTCCAACTGCCAGTTTAGGCCCGATCCCAGGATCGGGCCTAAACTGGGGTTGGACATTCCTTTCACAATCTGGGACTGCTGACACCTAACTGCTCGCCTGCCTGCCTGCCTGATTGCCCCTAACTGCTTCTGCCTGCCAGCTTGATTGCCCCTTAGCTGCTCCCCTGCTGGCCTGATTGATGCCTAACTGCTCCCCTGCCAGCCTGATTGCCCCCAACTATCCTCCTCTCCTGGCCAGAAGGCTCCCAACTGTCTTCCCCTGACGGCCTGATCACCCCAACTCCCCCCACCCCCACAGGCCTGGTCACCCCCCAACTGCCCTCCCTTACTGGCCTGGTCGCACCCAACTGCCCTCCCCTGCCGGCCATCTTGTGACAAAGATGCACGAGGACATCGCGTGACACTACCTAGGCTTTTATTATATAGGATTAAAATATCATATTGCCTAATGCACCAATAATATTTCATAAGTTTAAATATAATAAAACAGATTATTTAATTTACATTAAATGGTTAATTCCATTTGGCCAAAACATAGCAGTTTAACATGTCCAAGTTTTTTAAAAGAGTAAATTCTAAAGTGCCTTTTTAAACTCTGATCTATGCAAGGAAACAAAAATGAAAGGAAACAGGCTAATATAGATGCATTTGATATATTTCTTTGAAAAGCTATTGCCTTCACATTTGGGATTGGTTATATTACTAAATGATTATAATTATGCCATTCTCATATTTTTTCTCCTTTTGAAAATAATTACATTTACATCAATTCAGTTTATAGGTAGAATAATGCACTACATTTATCAATTTATTTCCAATTAGTTTTCCTTAACTTGAAAATATCATTCTTTATTAATACAAAGATTTTCATTTTCTTTTTTGTTTTGTGTTGTTAATCCTCACCAGAGAACATTTTTTTCCATTGATTTCTAAGATAGTGGAAGGGAGAGAGAGAGAAACATTGATGTGAGAGAGACACATCGATTGGATGCCTCCTGCACATGCCCCAACCAGGGCCCAAGATTGAGCCTGCAATGGAGGTACATACCCTTGACCAGAATCAAACCAGAACCCTTCAGTTAGTGGACCAGAGCTCCATCTACCAAGCCAAACTGGCTAGAGCCAAAGATTTTCATTTTCAATCTATAAGGTTTTAAATATTTTAAGAAGCATTTTCAAGAAAGCAACTATCCAAGCCATTTCATACTTTATCTTAAGAAGAACACTAACTTAATGATTGAAAATGGGGTCATATCTATAATGAAAGTTCCTGAGCATTTTATTATGTAATAAGGTAACACCCCAAAGACAAACCGATTCTGGGAAATAAGAGAGAACTATTGACAAAAAAAGAATCAATATAATGGATTGTCTATATGTCAAGTAAACTTATACAGAAATAATTGTTTAGTGGTTAATTTTTATAAATATGTCAAAGCCTTATATTTTAATAATCTGTACATTTTATTATGAAAGGCAACAGATGTTTAATAAATGGATGCTTCCATTTAGTGAAAATAAGTCATTAAATGCATTGCAAATGACTCTAAAAGTCTTTGTGTGTCTACAAATTCTCCTCCTGTGTATCAGAAAAATATTCAGTCACCTCTCTCTTTTTTAACGAGGAAATAGTGAGAATAAATTTACCATTCTACTGAACATAATATAAAATTCTATAGCTAAGCATAAAGCTATATAAAGGTAAGTATATTCATTCATTTTTATTCATGTATATGTTTAATACAAATAAAAATATAAATATTATATATGCAATATATAATGTTATAATAAAATTAAATCTAAATATATTCATGAATTAATATACTTATTTAACAATTTAACAAAAAATTTTATTGAGTGGTCTACTACAAAATCATATGTAAAAAGGTATTTTCCCAATTCCTTATGATGTGAAAGTCTCATGGGGATGTCAGACATATAAACAAATAAATAAACTGAAATAGGGTAAGTTCTATTACAGAGGTCTGTAAAAGTAGTAAAAGAAGGGAAAACTAACCTTTTTGAAGGAGTTTAGAAAACATTTCATAGAGTCACTAATATTTAATGTGTAGATAATAACCTTTGAAAAGAAAATAGTAGAATGATGTCTGAGTTACACAAGCACAATATGTTTTTATCCTTTGCTAGACCATGTAATTTACTATTTCTAAATCATCACTTATACTTATTTTCCAACTTTATAAAGTTTTGAGTATTTTTTAAAAATCTATGTATAAGTGCAATTACCTAAGTCTTATCTAGCTTGAGATTCCCCCATCCCCCTAATATTGCACAATAGATCCTTGTACATAAAACAATTTAAGGAACAATCCATAAAAAATTGTTATCTATGACTCCTAAAAATTCAGAACTTTGCACTAAAAAATAATTGTGTGTAGATAAACACTTGAGCTAATGTGATGAAAGTGTGAATATAAGATAGATTTTGGAGATATTAATAAAGTATAATCTATACAACTTGCTGACTGATTAGATGTAGAGATGAGCAATAGGAGTAATTAAGGGGTCAAGCACATTTTCAGCAAAGGGACCAAGTTGACAATGGAAATAGATACGATAGTAGGAAATATCAGGAAAACTTCAATATCTCGGGGCAGAAATAGAGATTTTTTGAAAATTAGTTTTAGATTAATTACATTTAAGTGGATATTTACAAAAATTATATTAATTAAATGTTACTAAAAGTTATGGTTGTATAAGTGCCCTTATAATAAATTATTTTTATCTTGAGACTAAATTTTGATAAGTGTTTTCAAGTATGAGGTCCTTTATTTGCTTTGTGGAGGTTACATGTAAGATGTTATCTAACCGCTCAAGTATATTATAGCTTAACATGGGAAGTAAAGTTGTTCAAAATAACTAAATGCCTTTTCTAAATAGCATTTAAATTGGTATCTTTATCAGAGCCTAATATCAGCTTGTAGAGAATTAAAAGTACTGGAGAATAATATTCACTTGCTAACTGGTGACCATGTACATTTATAAGCCTCAGTTTTACTACCTATACAATATAGATAATATTTTTAATAATTGTTTTAAGAACTAATTAGCTAAAATATGTGGAACTTGCTTAGTATAGTATTTTACATATTAAATTATTTCCTTTCTATTCCTCTTATGTGCCTAAATTAATAGCACATTTAAAAAAATAATTATTAAAAGGCATCCAAGAACATCAATTATGAAAAGATTCCATTTATTTTGACTGTCCATTATCCACATAACACAAAATTATATTTAAAACATTTTCCTCCTAACTAAAATTTATAGCTAACTAAAATTTCACCTATGACCTGTTTAGGCCTTTACAAATAATTTAAGAGGACTAATTTACCTCCTTCAGAAAGATTAGTCTATGAAATTTTATAGCATATTGCCAAATCACAATGTTGTATAACGTTTAATGATGTGGCCCAGTCATTCTAATTAAATCCAAATATAAGCTTAGTATAATGCTGGAAAAATTGGTTTAATATGTTTACCATGGTTACAAAAAAAGTGATCTCTCTAGTACATTCCAATGATTAAATAGCTTATGAATTCTTTCACTCTGCTTTGTTGCAGTATTGATGATTTTTTGCTAAAAGAATATCTAATTTATTCACAGATAATTTATCAGAATTAGACTGGCTTACCTCTTTCACAAGTTGCTTTGGCATAAAAGCACATGTATATGGGCAAATAATTTTTGACAAAGGAGCCAAAAACACAATGGAGAAAAGAAAGCTTCTTCAAAAAATTGTGCTGGATAAATTGGAAAGCACATGCAAAAGAATGAAACCAGATTACAGTTTGTCCCATGTACAAAAATTAATTCAAAATGGATGAAAAACCTAAATATAAAACCTTAAATAATAAATAACATAGAAGAAATAATAGGTATTAAATGTATGGACCTTGGTCATAGAGAACATTTTGTAAATTTGACTCTAAAGGCAAGGGAAGTAAAGGCAAAAATAATGAATGGGACTATATCAATCTAAGAAGCTCTGCACAGCAAACGAACTGACAATAAAACAAAAATGCAATAAACCAAATGGAAGATGATATTTGTAGACAATCACTCTGACAACAGCTTAATATCCAGAACATATAAATAATTCATACAATTCAATGACAAACAAAGAATCCAATTAAAAAATAGTCAGAAGACGTGAACAGACACTTACTTCTCCCAAGAAGACATACAAATTGCCAATAGATATATGAAAAGATGCTCAACTTCACTAGCTATTAGGGAAATTAAATCAAAACTACAATGAGATACCAACTCATACCTGTTAGAATGGCCATTAACAAGACAAGTAATAACAAGTGTTGGAGAGGTTGTGAAGAAAAAGGAACCCACATTCACTGCTGGTGGGAATGTAAACTGGTATAGCCACTATGAAAAATAGTATGGTAGTTCCTCAAAAATTTAAGAATAGAGTGAGCGTATGACCCACTTCTGGTATATACCTGAAGGACTTGAAAACATTTATTTGGAAATATATATGCACCCCTATGTTCATTGCAGCAATAGTCACAGTGGCCAAGACATGCAGACAACCAAAGTGTCCTGTGATAGAGGATTGGATATAAGAAAAGATGAAACACTGCCATTTGCAACAACATGGATGGACCTTAAAAATGTTATGCTAAGCAAAATAAGTCAGTCAGTAAAAGTTAAGAATCATATGATTTCACTCATATGTGGGATACAAAACCAAAACTCATATAGACAAAGACAACAATTCATAAAATGTTTGTACTTACCAGAAGGAAGTAGGTAGGGAGGTAGTAAAGGGTAAAGGAGGCTCAATATATGGGAACAGAAGATTATTTGACTGAGTAGTAGGCATACAATGCAATATACAGATCATGTAAATGTACACATAGAAACCTATGTGATCTTATTAACCAATGTCACCTCAATATATTTAATTTTTTAAAAAAAGTATTCTGGCCTGGTCAGTGTTTGGCTTGAGTCTCTGATAGATAAGTAGGAGATAACCAGAACCTGTGAATCTTGAGGTTGGAAAAGTTCCAAGTTGTCTTTGGCACAGATTTCCTCATATTCAAGGGTGTTAGTTTTGGAAAGCTAAGTAGCTGGGATGGAGAAACTTGAGAAGTAAAATATATAGTAAAGGAAGCTATGCCTTTTGTTCTAGAAGAAAATATAAGAATTTGAGTTGACTTCATACTGCTGATCCCTTTCAGAGATTTAAAAATATATATTTTTTCAAATGTGTTCTGCATATTTGAATAAGAAGACTACCTTAAGTCCTAAAAGAACCACTGATAAAATTAGGAAAATAACTGCATGTGCAATGTTAGTCTCATATATATTTTTAAATTAATTCTCTACGTGGAACTCAAAATTCTGAATAATATTTATCAGGTAGCATCTATAGCAATTATTTCTTTATACCCAGCCAACATAGCTCAGTGATTGAATGTCAATCTATGAACCAGAGGTCACAGTTCAATTTCTGGTGAAGGCATATGCCCAGGTTGCAGGTTCGATCCCCAGTGGAGGGCATGCAGAAGGCAGCCAATCAGTGATTCTCTCTCATCATTGATGTTTCTATCTCTCACTCTCCCTCCTTCTCTGAAATCAATAAAAATATATTTAAATAAAATTATCTCAATATCTTTTTTCTTATTTTTTTCCTTCTAAAGGAGGGAGGTAAGATGAGTATAGTCTGTGGATCCAGATGAACTAAGATTCAAATCCCAGCTCTGTAGCTTAATAATCAAGGCCCCTTTCTCCCTCAAATGATTTTTCTATCATATTAAATTGAGGATAATAAAATTATCAGAGTAGAGTTGAAGGAAAATAAAATTGTATGTAAAGCATCAATATTAAATGTCTTAATGTTACAGAGTACTTGTAATTTTCCATCTTCACTCACTCAAGTGGAGAGAGAGAGAGAGAGAGACTGAGATAGTTAATAAGAGAATAAACTTTATAAAGACAGAGAAGCATATAAAGACAGAGAAAAAAATTCAGTTACATGTATTTTACAAGACACCAAAGAATGAAGATACTTTGCTCCTTGAGGAATTTTTCTTTTCTGAAATTGACTTGAAGAATGAAAGATCAGTGAAAGAGAGACTTGAAAGAATTTAAGAAAAGACCTTGTTCTATTCTAGTACTAAAATGTTGGCATTAAAATAAAGCTGAACATCTATAAATACATAATTTAAAATACTTGGCAAACCTGAAAAGTATCCCCAGGGTTAATTTGATAACCACATTCTTAAGAAAAGAGGTGCCTACTATATTCAAAATTAGCAAAGATGACCTATTTTTATTCATCTGTCACTAACATACTCACTGCTGCTAAGCTAGTTAGTGGCAAATAACAAGGAAAAGGACATGGACTTGTGTAATTTGAATCAACCCTGTGTTTAAATTACATATTTACCAATGTTGAGGACAAGATCTCTAGAAGGTGTCTTTCCTACCTAACATAATTTTTTCTTTAGGTTTTCAAAACCTTTTACATTCTCCTGCACATTATGAAACAAATTAAATGACTTTGAGGGACATATACTAATATTTCTAGTTTTCCTACCAAGAAACCCTAAATTGACGTTAAGAAAATAAAAACAAATGTTTAAATGTTCAAATAACCAACTCAATATAAAACAAGCCATAACCAATATTAAAAAATTAAACAAAACCTCTGTCAAAAGAATAAGATAAGAGCTACTTTTATTATATATATAATTTTTAAGTGTTACTTTTTATATGAAGGGGAAAAGAAAATCTTATCTAATAAAGAGGGAATATGCAAATTGACCATCACGCTGTAATGGTTAAGATAGCTGCACCCACAGTGGAGGTCAAGTTCCTGTAATGAGACTTAACAAGCAATCAACAGGGACCTGAGGCTGCATGGTGCTGGGCTGGGGAAGGGGACCTGACACTGCATCCCCTGCCTGGTAGGGCTTGACGGGGAAGCTCAGGCCTCACCCCCCACCCCGGCACTGGGCTGTGGGACCTGAGGTCTCACCCACTACCTGCAGGGCTAGGTGGGGGACCTCAGGCAGTGTGCCCTGCCCACAGGGCTTGAGGGGGGACCTCAAGCCATTCCCCCTGCCTTTGGGGCTTGACGGGAACCTCAAGGTGTGCCTCTCACCCTGGCCTGGGCCAGGGGACCTGAAGCCATGCTCCCCACCCCAGTACCGAATCAGGGGACCTGAGGTCACACCCCCCACCTGGCGGGGCTTGACAGGGACCTCAAGGTGTACCCCCTGCCTGGAAAGGTTGGATGGGGACCTCAGGCCACACCTTCTACCCTGGAGGGGCTTGACAGGGGTGGGGCTGGCCAGGTCTGGATCTAGTCCAATGGAGGTGGGGCTGGCCTGGTCTGGGTCTTGTGCAATTTTGAGGTACACGTGGGTGGGCGGGGACTTGACTCTGGTTCCCATGGTGTGCCCCAGACTCTGAGAGGAGGAAGATTTCTACTTATATAAAAACCCTGGGTGTAACATCACAGCCAGAACCGTGACCAACTGGAAGGATGTTAGTCCTGCAGAGGTCATCTTGGAAATGGCTGCGCCCTCACCCAGCTGTTTCCTGGAAGGTGAGGTTTCAGGCAGGAACTGGCCCTCAGGGCGAGGTTTCAGGCAGGAACCGCCCTTGGAGCAGAGTGTAGAAGTGAAATGATTTGTAATGGATCTGTCATTGAAACTACCTTTTGAAATACTATATCTATAGATCAGTGGTTCATCCTCCAGAAATTCTGTTTCTTTGTTACTATTGTTGTGGCCCCATCCCATAAGAAAGAAAAAATTTCCAGAGGATGAAGCCCAGGAATCAGGATTTTAAAAAGATTCCCAGGTGATTCTAATGTGCACCCAAGTTCGAGAACCACTGCTATAGATAATATTAAAAATATATCTAAATGTGCAATTCTTTGTAAAAAAATGAGCATGTTAAGAAATTAAATGAAGAAAATTTGGATATACTCAATGGAGATTTTCACACATATTTGAGTGATGATTCCATTGATTCCACAGATGATGCTGAAAAGGAAAATTTTCCCATCAAATTTCTTGATAGTATTACTCCTTCAGGAATGCTGTGTCATAAATTAAAATTGAAAGTGGGTGCAATCATCATGCTATTGAGAAATCTCAATAGTAAATGTGGTCTTTGTAATGGTACCAGATTTATTATCAAAAGATTATGACCTAACATTATTGAAGCTGAAGTATTAACAGGATCTGCAGAGGGAGATGTTGTTCTGATTTCAAGAATTAATTTGTCCCCATCTGACACTGGCTTCCCATTTAAATTGATTCGACGACAGTTTCCTGTGATGCCAGCATTTGTGATGACTATTAATAAATCACAAAGACAAACTCTAGACTAAGTAGGCATGTTCCTACCTGAACCCATTTTCTCACATGGTCAGTTTTATGTTGCTTCCTCTCGAGTTTGAAGAGCATGTGACATTACAGTTAAAGTTTTAAATACTTTATCACAAGGGAAATTAGTCAAGTACTCTGAAAGTGTTGTCACTCTTAATGTGGTGTACAGGGAGATATTAGAATAAGTTTAATCACTTTGTCAGTCATTGTTAGCATCACTGTTGTTTATATATCATATTTTTGTTGTTTTCATATCATGTTTTTGTTGTTTTTATATCATGCCTCTGTTGTTGTTATATCCTTTTGTTACTGTTTATTTATTAATAAATCTATATATTATTTTCATATACATTTTACTAATTTTCTTTCATCTCTCACACTTCTATTATAGAGAAAGGGCAAATAGCAATATTAAAATATCTCCGCTAATTAATTCCCTTTTTTTAAAGAAATATATTTTATTGATTTTTTTACAGAGAGGAAGGGAGAGGGATTGAGAGTTAGAAATATCAATGAGAGAGAAACATTGATCAGCTGCCTCCTGCACACTCCCTACTGGGGATGTGCCAGCAATCAAGGTACATTCCCTTGACAGGAATCGAACCTGGGACCTTTGAGTCTGCAGGCTGATGTGCTAGCCACTGAGCAAACCAGTTAGGGCAATTAATTCCCTTTTAATGTGCATGAATTTCATGCACCAGGCTACTAGTTCATATACATTTTACTAATTTTCTTTCATCTCTAAAACTTCTATTATAGAGAAAGGGCAAATAGCAATATTAAAATATTTCCTCTAATTAATTCCCTTTTAATGTGCATGGATTTTGTGCACTGGCACACTAGTATATATATAAGTTTTAAGAGAACACACATCAAGTGAGCAGTTTAGCTGTCATAGATTACAAGGTAGTTTTATGCTTAATTCTAAAACCAAGGCTTTTTTCCCTACATTATTCTGCTTTCTAATTATCTCATACAGAGACAAATTATAAAATGATAAAAGACAAAGTACAAAATTACAATTAAATTACTCCTTGATAATTTTGAGCAAATTAAGAATTCCATCTATCAATACATATAATAAAAATAAGAAAGTATACCTTTGATAAAGGAGAATGTCAATTTTTTTATTATTCCCAAATTATTGCAATAAGAGTTCTCTTACAAAATAAATACAAACTATTAATGCCAATCCTCTCTTATTTTGTGAAAATATGACTGTATATGGAATCAGAGCTTTTAAGTGATTGTTTATAAAATCATAATTTGTTCATTTCTACTGCATTAAACTTCAATGTTAATTTTAAAATTAAATTTCAGATACATAATGCTAATAACAATTTTCTAAGTAAAATGTCCAGATTCTTGGATCTTGGTTCAACATCAGAAATATTTAAAAGAAGACAGTTATAAAACAGCAAATTTCAACCTTTTTCATTTCATGGCACACCTAAACTAATTACTAAAATTCTGCAGCACACCAAAAAATGTAATCTGACAAAAAATGTAGGTATAATTTCGTTTCATTCACACTGAACAGCTATTGTTGCATTGGCTGATGTCATTTTTTATCCTATCTAATAATAGACAAACAGGGTAATTGACCGTACCTTTGCTATGCCTCCCATTAGCTAATCAGCGAGATATGCAAATTAACACCAACAAGGATGGCAGTTAATTTGCATACGTAGGCACAAAGTGGCAGAGCAAAGACTGAAGTCGGCTCTGACCAGAGCAGTGAAGGCTTGAAGGCGGCTCCAGCTGGAGCGAAGGCCTGGGTCCCAGGTGCTGGAGGAAAACCGGTGCCGGCAGCCAGGGGAAGGAATGCCTATTGCACGAATCTTTTCATGCAATAGGCCTCTAGTTATTTTATAATCTAAAGGAAAAGAAGTCAGTGCCCCTAAACAAATAGTAAGGTATTGCATGATTTAAAAATTCCTGCAGCACGCCATTTGAAAAACACTGTTATAGAGTATTAGGATGATAACACAGCATTCTTAACTTAAAACAAAAGCAATAACAAAAGTGAGAGTATGTGTATTTAGATCCTTTGCCCATATTTTGATTGGATTATTTATCTGCCTTTTTGTAAATTTGTATGATTTTCTTATAAATGTTGGAGATTGGGGCCAGGATGAGCGGGAGTGGTGCAGCGCCCTGCCGGAGCTCAGGCTCCTCCCTGGCCGCCTGCTGCTTCACACACTACTATATCCCTTGGGGGATGTTGGACTGCTGGTTTTGACCCAATCCTTGCAGGCCCAAAACCAGCAGTCCAACATCCCTCAAGGGGTTCTGGATTGCAAGAGGGTGCAGACCAGGCTGAGGGACCCCACCGGTGCACAAATTCATGCACCAGACCTCTAGTATATCAATGTTAATATACTGTATTTACCAGAGAGGTCTATGATTTTATAACCAAAAAGCAAAGATTTGCTTTACCCAAAAAACTTAGGAGAATGGTGTTTTGTGAGGTCAGTCATTATATAAAGAGAAAGTCAACAATAAGAATCCAGAAGTAGGCACAGAAAGTTTGATTGACTAAAGGAAAACAACTATGAATGTCACATACTTACAAACCTTAATGTAACCAATGAAAGTTTTTTCACATGCATATGCTTATTTATCCACCAAACTCAAAGTCACAAAAATATTAACAGAAGTAACCTATTGAGTACTACTAGAGTTTTTTTATATATCTGCCTGTCAAGACAATTACAATTATTTATGTAATTCTGTGATTAGTGTTCGTTTCCCCCATTAGACTATCAGATACAGATTTGTTTTCTCGTTCCATTACATACAATTGTTTTAACTTTTAAAAATTTAAATTAAATACAAAATTTCCTAAACGGCTCACTTCTCTTTCTTCCTTGATCCTGAAAAATTTTGTTTTAGGGAACCAACTGAGAGGCTTCATTCATTTTCTTTTTTTAATAAAAGTAGGGTCTAATTTTATTCACTCTAATCATTTTATGAAAAAATGATATATTCACGTAATTTAAACACTATGTAAATGTAAAGATAATCAATTTAGTCTTTCAACTAGCTAGAAATAAATGAGTAGTACAGATTGACATATTCTTTGAGGTACAGAGTTCTTCTGAATTTTCTAAGGATAGAAAACTTTATCAACCTTCTTCTAATGTAGGAGGAGATATTCATGCCTAAAACATTTCTTGAGATGATTCTACAGGTTATGAAATTTGAGGACAATCTGGTGTTATGATGACAGTCAACAAATATAGTTAAGGTCTTGATCTTTATTTTAACTTCCACCTCCTTTCTCATATTCACAAGCAGGATTACTGACAGTGCCCAATAGCCTAATGAAGATATTCATTGCAATTAAGTGATGCTATAGTCTACCTATTAGGACATTAGGAAGAGAGGTATGCTACAGCAACTCTTCCCACCAGCTAAAAACCACAAGACCTGTCCTTGAGAAGCTTGAATAAGAGGTAGCAAGAGAAAATTTCTAAGTAGATTTGAAGATATTCTCTCTTATCCAGCAGACAGAGCACATGGAACCCAGAGTATTTATTCATCCATTCATTATTCTTGAAAACATACCTTTTAATTGTGCTTAGCAGAGAGAATACACAATTGGTAAGCAAAAGAGATACTATGCACAATTTCTTGAAATTCACAATCTATTGAGGAAGAAAAAAAATTGATCATGTACTTCCAAATATCAGTGAAATTGCAATCATGACAAAATTTATGACAGAGGCAGCAGCATGGGCAAAGCTTTCATTGAATGAATGAATGAATGAATGAATGAATGTCACAGTGGGTAAAAGAAATGGAAAGAAGGCTAGTCTAGCTGCAGCAGAGAGTGTTTGCAAGAGGAAGTAGAGACAAATTTTCTCAAACAGGGCCTTGCTAATTTTAACCTTAGGGAAAAGTTCAGTGTCTATGGCCACACACTTAAAGTAAAAGCATTAGAGAATTTATTTTTTAAAAAGGTTATTCATTCAGCATTGCTAGAGAAAGGGAAATGACTGCAGGGAGCCTTTGGTGGATATGGGAAAACAGTTATTAAACGCTTGTAATTAGACATATCTGTGCATTATACTCAATGCATGATATAAAGTTAGAAGAATGGATGTTTATTAACTGTTAAAATAATTTTTCTTATGATCCTTCTTATTTACATGGAAGGTAGCATTAGTTGCCAGGAATAACTTTATAAATACAGTAGCTAAATGATAGCTATTTCATGTACTATTTACCATTCCAATATGAGAAAACTAAGCTACCATAAATATCTGCCTCTATTTGCTGGAAAAATGAAAGTAGTATATTGATTCCAAGATAATGAATAACAATAGTCCCTTGCTCTGACACTGAAATTGCTATTCTTTATTTTTGTACATTTTCTCTATTACTAAATAACTACTAAATTGAATAAAAAACGTAGCAGTAGTTCAAAAAGTAAAGTATATGAAACTTTTTAATTGTTATGATTTGAATGTATGTGTCCCCCTAAAATTCTTATGTTTAAACTCTAATGCCCAATGTGATGATATTGGAATATGGGCCTTTTAGATGATTAGTTCATAAATTTAGAGATTTCCTGATAAGATTAGTACCCTTGTAAGAAGAGACAGAAAAGTGTTATCTCTCTCTCTCTCTTTGCCATATTTAAATATGAGACAGCCTCCTACAAACCAGGAAGAGGACATTCACCAAACACTGGACCTGCTGTTACTTTGATCTTGGCTTTACCAAACTGTAGAACTGTGAGAAATAAATGTTTGTTGTCTAAGCTACCAATCTATGGTATATTTTTGTAGTAGCCCAAGTTAATTGAGACAATATATAAGTAGACACAATCAATATTTAGAAGGTGCATGTATAACAACTAAATAAATAATTTAAAGAATTAATTTTCTATTTGAGGAAAAAATCTAATTCCATGTAGAAATGTTGTAGATGTTATGAAAATTATGTGTAGGTTAGATAAGTCACACAAACACAGTTTCTGGAATATAAGTGTCAAATGTAAACCTCATTACGATATTTTATTGTTATGTTTTTAGTGGAAATAATATCTGGTATTCAATAGACAGTGACAGAAGTGGCAAAATAACACATAATTTCACTATAGTAAACACTAAAGGTACTAGTACTTTGGTACTACAGTTATCTACTAAGACAAGAAAGTTATAATTTAATTGTATGTTACCATGCTATAATACAGTATTGAAAAAAGCTTAGATATTTTAGATAATACAAATGTTTCCCTTTTCTCTGTTGATTTAAAGTATATTACAAAATGACTGAGTATTAAAAATTCAAATAAAGAACCAGTGTACAACTTAAATTCTTATGTTTTAAATATATATTTATTGATTTCAGAGAGGAAGGGAGAGGGAGAGAGAGATTGAAATATCAATGATGAAAGAGAATCATTGATTGGCTGCCTCTTGCCTGCCCCCTACTGGGGATCAAGCCCAGACCCGAGCATATGCCCTTGACTAGAATCGAACCTGGGACCCTTTAGTCCACAGGCCTACGCTCTTATCAACTGAGCCAAACCGGCTAGGGCAAATTCTTATTTTGTTTTGCAGCTTTCTCAGGTCAATAAGTCAAAGCCCGCCAACTTTGTTCCTTTGCTTGTCCTGTCTATAGCACTGTGATTACCCTTTGAGAGCCTTAAGTCATTGCCTGCTACATAACAATCAAATGTTGCATGTTATGGGAAACAAAGATGAATGAACATTATTCTTGCATTCTAAAAATTGATAAAAGCACCACGTGCAGTCAGCAAAAAGCTGACTAAGTTCAATGCAGTGAATACTATAAACGTTATGTATTAATTACTATGCAAACAGATAAGAGAGTGACTAGTTTTGCAGGAAATGCACTGTATGGTCAGAATGGGTCCTCATGAAAGAAGTAAATAAAAATTGAGCTTTGTTATTAAATAACTTTTTATTTTGCTCTGTTTTAGAAAACAGCAAGAACAAGGCAAAGATGCCAGAAACCTAATTGTGTTCGTACAATTGTAATGATTGTTCCAATTGGTTAGGGTGTTAATTTTTCACAGAATACTGTTTTCTTGTGTCTCAAGTCCTCTGCACAAACACTTTCTATTTTTTTCTGAAATGCTACTTATTATTATTTCAAAAATCAGTCTCAAATCCAAACCAAAATGGTTGGAAGTATGTGTTGGCCTGATGTCCCTTTCAAGACATCCCTTCTTATTTGTAATCCATTGCCTTCTCCATCTTCATACTTCTAAGCAGTAGTTCTCTGCATTGCTTATTTTAGCTCTGTTTGCATGCTGCTGAGATTGTTCTCTGGCTTAGCTCTCTAATTAATCAGCAAATGCTTTAACAATAAATTTTCTCTGATAATTTCAGTAATATTATCTATCATGCTATGCACAGAGAAGTTTTAAGTAAATACTTGCTTCATTTGGCAAAATTCAATCACTTTTCTTTTTAAATAAGTAACTAGAGGCCCAATGCACAAAATTCATGCAAGACATTCCTTTCCCCTGCTGCTCGCATCAGCTTCCCTCAGGCTCCGGGGACCTGGGCTTCCCTCTCAGCCTCAGCTGCTTGCCTTGGCCCTCACAGCCCTGGCTTCATCTGGAAGGTCATCCGGAAGGACATTTGGTCTAATTAGCATATTAAGCTGTTATTATTATAGACTAGAGGCCTGTTGCAGGAAAAGATTCGTGCAATAGACCTTCCCTTCCCCTGGATGCCGGCACCGGTTTTCCTCCAGCACCCGGGACCCAGGCCTTCACTCTGGCCGGAGCCGCCTTCAAAGCCCTCACTGCTCTGACCAGAGCGCCTTCAGTCTTCACTCAACCTCTTCTCGCCATATGCAAATTAACCGCCATCTTTGTTGGTGGTTAATTTGCATATTGTGCTGATTAGCCAATGGGAGGCCTAGCTAAGGTAAGGTCAATTACCCTGTTTGTCTATTATTAGATAGGATAAGCTTACCTTAGAACTATGCCCCTCAATTCTAAACTGCAGGTGTACTAAGCAATGAGCTTTTCAAAAATATCCTCTTTCTCTCATGTCCCATATTTTGGCACATGTTTCTGTCTTAGCCTTCACTATCCTGGCTTCTAACAATATAACATTTTCCTAGGAGTTTATAAAAATATATATTTAGACATTGTTTCTTTCTGAAAACCTCCTCTATCCCCTAATAATCATCAAATATCCATCATCAATGTTGATATATAATTGTTAATAACATACCTTTATCAGGGTGCTTAAGATCTCATATTGTAATTGCCTCCCTACTTTCTTGTCTCTCTTAAACTTGGGAAACAGACTGGAGGTTATACATCCGTGCATTCCTAAGAGTTAGTTTGAAGTGATATTTAAACTTTGACTTAAAAAGTAAATAAATTATAATTTCAAGAAGGCTTTGAAACACATGGGTATTATTTGGACATGCTGATTTCTAAGCTATTTCAGATATGAGTAACAACAACATATGTTTTAAAATGTAGGAAAATCTGGTGTATAATAGCTGAAAGAAAGTAGTCCTGCTATGCTGGAATGTAGGCTTCATTAAAGAAAATAGATAAGAAGTGACTGAAAATAATGTATGAATGACTACCTTGTTGAATTAGTCAATTGAGTAAATAGATGTAGAAATTCAGGCTGCAAGGGGACTCCAGGAAGTTGTGATTAAAATAAACTTTCAATCAATAAGCAAAAGGAAGATAAAATTATGAGTATGGTATTGATGTGTTTTGTAAATGCTAGTGTGGATAGAATTTATGAGCATGGAGACTAATAGGAAATAATTAATTGAGAAGTAATAATAGAACGTGAACTGCTAGCATAGGACTAAAAAATCATAAAGGACAAATATATGAGGGATTGTAAAGGAGGTCTTGCCAAAATGTGGCAAGTGTTACTTCAAACACTGAGCCACAAATTAATTCAATACTACATTTGTTCAAGTCACAACATTATTTTGCTATAAAATTCTTTATATAAACATGAATCCTGCCCTCAAGGAATTTATGTGTAAGAAAGGATGGGGAAAGAACTCTGAAGAAGAAGGAATTATACTAAAATCTGATGGAAAAATTCGATAGATCATGTGGCTAATTCAAGGAAGAGAAAAGTCCTATAACAGCCACTAAAGTTAGAAATGTAAGGAATACGTTTAGAAGAACTGTCTGCAGTTTGACGAGATAATATGTCATGAACAGATAAATTAAATAAGATGAGACTTAAAAGAAAAAAAATAGGGTTTTAAAGAAGAGAGATTTGCATATCCAGCTAAAGAGTTTAGGTTAGGTATTAGAGTGAAGATCTATTGTTTTTGTTCATTTTATATCTTTTAATTGCTTTTATTGACCTTTACTCTTGTTTATTTATTTTGTATAAAAACATTCAGAATTATCTTTTGGAAATATCAATTTTCACTAAGGGCCATCCTGATCCTCTCTGTCAGGAATTTGAACCTCAGGGATTGACACAAGGAGAGACAATGGGAGGAGCTGACACACACCCACTGCAATGTCATAGACAGATTCCCCTCTTAATCCTGCAAATGTCCCTGCATCCTGTACTTTGCTAAAGCTGGTTGTTTTGCTTTTCCTTTTGGTCTATGAATTACCATGGGTTACATCAATGAAATCCGTTTGTTTCTCTTAAGTAGGCTACATTTGATTTCTAGTGCTTAAAACCAAAGGACTTTTATTCAGAAACCACCAGAATTACATTAGATGACATTTCACATAGATGGTAGGAGTCAGGATAATACAGTATTTTGTTTCACACATGTAGTTCTCAAAGAAAACTCGAAAGATCTTTCCAGTGAAAGAGTTATTGTAATACAGATGTTATTAAAAGACATCATTTATATAAAATGTTGTGCTACTTTTTGAAGGAAATCATAAATTAATGTGCAAAATAACTGTGAGTTATAAAGAATTCTTGAAAAACATAGGTTTCCCAGGCTTTTGTAGTGAGTCCACTACAAAATCAACTATTTATATTGAGAATTAGCTTATCCTTAGAGATCTTGAAGAAGATATTTTCAATTCCTTGAAAATGTGTGGCTGGCAAGAAATGAATGTGTAAAAAACCTAAAATTTAAGAGTAAACTAAAAGTAGGACAGACTCAAGATAAAAACAATATAAAGCAATAAATTAATTTTTATAATTTAAATTCATTTTTTGATTTATATGTTAGGCATTCCAATCTCTTGCTAACATTAAATAATAGCAAATTTTGCTACAATAATAGCTGAAAAGTATTTAGAACTAAGTGGCAAGGTCTATCCTAAACACTATATAGATTATCTCACTTAGGACAGTCTTGGTAATTTTATGGCTCTTTCATCACAGAGAAAAACCAATCCACATTTGCTTAAGCAAATAGGCTCTTTTTTAAAAATTTCTTTATTGATTAAGGTATTACATATGTGTTCTTATCCCCACATTACCCACCCAACCCCCCCACTCATGCCCTCTCCCTCCTGGTGTCTGTGTCCATTGGTTATGCTTATATGCTTGCATGCAAGACCTTTGATTGATCTCTCCCTCTTTCCTCCACCCTCCCCTACCTTCCCTCTGAAGTTTAACGGTCTGATCAATGCTTCTCTGTCTCTGGATCTGTTTTTGTTCATCAGTTTATGTTGTCCATTATATTCCATAAATGAGTGAGACCATGTGGTATTCATCTTTCTCTGACTGGCTTATTTCACTCAGCATAATGCTCTCCAGTTCCATCCATGCTGTTGCAAATGGTAAGAATCAACAAAGCAAACAGGCTCTTTATTGACTTGCATACATACAGTTTTCTGGAAGAGGACTGTCTTAAAGTGCAGCTTAATGGGCTTCATGCTATAAACAAAATTTATAGTTTTAGATTCTTTGAATCTTTTCTCTTTCATGAGTTTTCAGTCTTTAACCTTCTGATGATCACGGGATGGCTACATAAGTCCAACTGCACACTCTACCATCTTAAAACCCAGAGGAATGAGAAATTTCTTATCCTTCAACATATCAAGTTCTGACTTGATTCTCATTGAATGGTACTCATTCCTGACAGTATTAGGATGATATGTGTTGATTAAATTGCTCTAGTTGTAACAAAAATTGTATGCATAGTAATAAGAAGTATTCTAATCATAGTAATAGCAGTGAACACTTGTAGTAGTTACTTACAGAATTTTTAAAATTTGCAATAAATTAACTGTCATATCTTCAAAAGAACCATAATGCATAATGCACTATTACTGTCCACATTATATTAATAAGAAAGTTGAAACACAAGAGAACTTAATTTACTTGACAATGTTCATACAGATGTCAAATGGAAGAACTGGGGTTTGACCAGAAGTTGTCTGACTTGAGGTGTACAAAGTAACCTTTATACTGCACTGCCATTTATTCTTTGAGCAGATAATAAGGACATTCCCTTGCAAACCACATGTGCAGAAAGTATTTATAACAGAAAATGTGAGGTGCTATTTCTCAGAAGATAAGGAAACTGAGGCACAAAGAAATTAGCCAGCTACTATGAAGTAATTAACCAGTAAATGATTGAGCTAGAATTCAAGCTAGATCTGTCTGAAGATAGAACAAGAAAGTGTGAATTCATGTCATGACTGTTACGTTAGACAGACAAAATAACCAGAATTATATTTGGAATGTATTACCTTGATGAATTTTCATTTCTCCCATTAGTCAAGTTCCCAGGTAGTCTCAGACCTAGCATAGTCTCTCACCAGGGTGAAGAGGGAGAGCCAGTGCTGCCTGGAACAAAACAGCTGTTGAGTAGGTTTACGTTTAAATAGGTAGTTTTACTTTGGTTTTGTTTCTTTTTTTTTTTAAATATATTTTATTGATTTTTTGCAGAGAGGAAGGGAGAGAGATAGAGAGTTAGAAACATTGATGAGAGAGAAACATCGATCAGCCGCCTCCTGCACATCTCCCACTGGGGATTGTGCCCGCAACCCAGGTACATGCCCTTGACCAGAATCGAATCCGGGACCCTTCAGTCTGCAGGCCGACGCTCCATCCACTGAGCCAAACCGGTTTCGGGGGTTTTGTTTCTTTTTAAAGTGTATACTAAGGCAATATACAACTTTTTAAAAAAGATGTGGAGTTTTATGGTCCATTAGCTTGCATTCACATACCAAGAGCCAACCCTTATAGTCTAAATTATACATTTTTTGTCTTATAATTTTGAAAGGATAGTTCTGACACTATTAATAGTGACAGAAAGAAAGAAGTTGTGTATGATGTGGGGAAACCTATTCCAAAGGAAAAGAGATCATAGTAAGCCCAATATTTTGTCAACACAAAGGCCCTACTACAGACTACTGAAATTCAATCTCTGGTAATGGGGCCGGACACCCACAGTTTTTAAGCAGTTACCGAATATTTTTTAATGATCAGTCAGTGTTGAGAAACCTTGCTCTAGGGGGAAAAAAGAGAGTGCATAACTAATTGCCCCAGCATGTAGGCAATAGCATCATTGGGCTACAGGGAAGCTGCCAGGAAGAAGAGCCTGAGGAAGCTCTTCCAAATCTCTCTAGCTTACTAAACAAAGCTGATAATGGATCCAGAAGTTCCTATCTCTGTGCTCTAGTTAGGGGACAAATAGGTGTGGCTCCACCGGTGGGGGGAGGGGCTCCAACCCAGCACTGCAGGTGGGAGAGTCCTCTCCCCCTTCTCCATGCCACACAGTTAGCCCTCTCTGGGGCTCTGCACAATGCCCTTAGGAAAGCAGAGGGTCCCTCTAGGTCATGGCCAGGTGCAGCCTTCAGGCCCCTTTTTATTTATTTTTATTTTTTAAATATATTTTATGGATTTTTTACAGAGAGGAAGGGAGAGGTATAGAGAGTTAGAAACATCATGAGAGAGAAACATTGATCAGCTGCCTCCTGCACGCCCCCTACTGGGGATGGGCCTGAAACCAAGGTACATGCCCCTGACCGCAATCGAACCTGGGACCCTTCAGTCCACAGGCCGAGGCTCTATCCACTGAGCCAAACTGGTTAGGGCTGGCTCCTTTTTATTCCAGAGCACCCTCTGTGGCACGGCCTTTCCAGCAGTCAGTGCCCAGGGCGAAACCCTCCCTCTGGGGCTGCCCACAGCAGGGGGTGCTCTTTCACTGGAACCTGTGGACCCAGCCTCCCAGGCAGACAGAGTTCTCCTGGGTCTCTCTGCCCCATGCTACACGGGCTCTCCTTTCAGTCTCTGTTACTCCAGAGCCTCCACTCCCAAAGAGAGGGAGTATTTCACCTTTTAGCCAATATCACCAGGGCCTCTCAGGAGAGAACCCACTCCAGGGGCTCTACCCCTTTCAGCAAATGCCCCCCTCTTACCAGTCTCTACATTACTTCTTCAGCGCTCCTTAGACAAGGTATGTCCAATCAGCTGCATTTCTCTTGTTTTCTCAAGCTAAATACGCAGCACTTTAGCTAAATCCAGTCCATTGTTGGGAGCAAGGGCACCCCGCCTCCTGTTAGCCACAGCCATTTTGTCCCTTTGGGCCTCCTTTGAACTTATTAAATATCCCAGATGCACTTGCTATGTTTTCTCCTTATCTTTTTATACCCATTGCACAGATGGACAGTGCAGGCTCTTATCACCTCCTATTCTACCTGCTTCTCTTTGAATATTTATCTCTAATTTACATAGCATATAAATATGTTCTATAACTTTAACTCTAGTATATATTTTAAATTGTTCTTGATTTCAAATATGAAACAAAAGTGTAATATCTTTAAATGACAGAAAGCACCTTATTAACAAAATGTTTAAGTCTGAAGTTTTTATTCCTTATAAAATCTTTCTCCTCTGATAGTCTTTATTGTAGTTACTGACACCAACTCACCCAAGCTAGCATCTTGGGGAATCAAGATGCTTTCTCTATTGAAATCTCTCTTTCTCTAGTCTTAAAACTTATTGATTGCTAAGTTGATGTACATTTATCTCCTACATTCTCTTAAATAGATTTACCTTTCTTTATTACCATGTTATATATATTGTATTTATCATATACCTGTGTATACTCATTTGCATCTCCTACACAGAACTATTTATACCTATTTTTTCCAATTTCTGCCAAAGTAAAATCACCTCATATCTGTCTCAGTCCATTTGGGCTGTTATAATAAAAGACCACAGACTGGGTGATTTATAAAACAACATAAATTTCTCACAGTTCTGGAGACTTGAAGTTTGAGATCAGGGTACCAGCATAGTCAGATGAGAGCACGCTTTGGTATATCAGACTTCTCAGTATATCTTAACATGACAAAGAGCAAAGGATATCAGTGGGGTCCCTTATCACTTATTATAACAAAACTAATTTCAATCTCATGACCTTGGGTCCTGTAAAAGGCTCCACCTTCTAATACCATTACATTGGGCATAAGGATTTCAACATAGGAATTTTGAGAAGACATGAACATTCAGATCATAGAAATCATCCTTTCCCTATATAATAACAAATTAGTGGCTTCCTCTGGCTGTCAGAATAGCTGACTAGATCCTTTCCATGACATTTAAAACCACCAGAGATAGATGCTCTTGAAGCTAACCCTACTAACAAGTTCTTAGTGCTTATGTTAATAATAATTCACACACTATGTTTATCCTTGTTAACTTTTATGCATAGTTCTCAATATATTCCATCCCTTCCTTATTTTGTGTTGTTTCCTCTGCCAGGAATGTCCATTGCACTTTCCTTGATGAGCCTCATGCTTACTTAATGCTCTAGTTAAATATCTGGTTAGGAATCATTGCCCAAGGAGCCATTCCATGCCGCAAACCTCCCTCCACACACATACCCCCTCCACACACTCACAGATTCAAACCTAGATATCCCCCAGGTTTAATTATGTACATTCACTTTTTTTATTCACTGCCCAATTTTATAACACAATTTTATATGAGAATATTTCCTAGTATACTGTGAACTCCTTTGGGAATAGTGATGTGATATTATTTATTATCTGTTCTCTTTATAGCATTTTTACATGTTTTTAATACATATAAACCTTCTGAACCTAAGCGACATGTGTAGAAAAACAAGCAAGCTTTGCTTTGCTTTTCTTTAAAGAAATTTAAAAAATGAATGAAATTTACCATTGTAATAAAGGCTGAGTGGTGGGAGTTTAGAACACTGACTATTCATTGGCTTTTAAAAAATATATTCATTATTTCTATTTCAGTTGGTCATCATGTCATCACTTGGTTATCACAAATGCAAAATCTTGAGGCAACAATAAGATGAATTAAATGGAATATTTAGTAAAAGTCAAGTTATTTTATTAACTTAAATGTAGCAATGTTTTATTTTTTAATGTGTATGAACCAATTGATCTGTTGCTTCATTTGAAAACAAGTTTCATTTAGGAGTAGCATAAGCTACTAAACCACAGTCACTTTTATTAGAGGGAATTTTGCCAGCAGAGTTTTCCCACCAATAAAAAAAACAGTGACAAATTAATTAACAAAGTCTGAAGTACATTAAAAAGAAGTTCAGAATATGAAATACATAGGGACAACATGATTTGATTTGGTTTTCATAAATGTAACTTAGATATTTGGTATAATTACCTATCACACCTGATACCTCTTTATCTTTTTTTGTCATCACCCATACAACCACCCTTACTCTTGTTTTTTTTTACATATTTTATACAGATTTCTGCTTATTATAATCTGCATATAATCATTGTATCGTTTAAGTTATCTAATTCAAATTTCAATACAATATTAGCAATAATTTGGGAAATGTCTTTTATGTTGTTTAATAGAAACTTTTTAAAAGATTTCTTTGTTGAATCTCCACAATATGAGATAATTTAAAACAAAAGAGTCATGCTGGTAACTAACATTGTAATTTTGATTAGGTCCTTAACACATGCATGTAAAAAATATGAAACATGCTTCTCTCTTATGTAGCTTTGTTTTGTTATCCCATCTAAGAAGTTCTCCTTGGAATTCTAAAAGCTGAATCTGCACAATAAACAATAGTTTAAAAGAATACTGACAGAATGATAGCTTACAGAACAGGTTTGGAATGACAAGAATTTTTAGACAAAACCTCTGCAATATCCACAAAGGAAATGCATTTCAAAGAATATTCTTTCAATATTGAGGTTTGCAAACACTATTTATATCTAAAGATTTTTTTTATTATTGTTTAAAGTCATTTCCAAAATGAGAACCTGGGGAAATCAGAGTGTCTGTATATTTCCTGATTTGCTTATTGAATTTTGCTACACTTCATTTACTTTTGGTGTATGCTTTAACATTACATTGGAAGTAAATATGTCCCATAAGGGTTCAATTTCACAGCTTATTTTTTCTCTTAGATTACTATATTTAAATTATCAGCATGATGCTTTTCACTTTAGATTACCTCATATTGAGGAGAGTCAATAAATCAATATTTTTGAAAGATTGTATCACACATAACAGACATTCCCCAAACTGTTACTTATATTGTATTCAAATTTTGATTCAGGTAACTTCATGATGCAATAATTATATGCAGATTATTACTATTCTTTCTGTGACATACCAAAGAGGGAGAACGAAAACAGACAATACCAGAAGCAAGATTAGAAAGAGAAAGTGAACCATTTACTTACTCAACGAACATGTGTGGTGATATATTTCCCTGTTCAATGTGTATTTCTTTGTTTTACATAAGCATGTCTGTAACATATTACATGGCTCACCCCACTACTATATCTGTTCTCTGAGAGTAAGGTTCAGGTGTTTCATTTTTGGCAGGAGAGGGTGCATGTGTTGGCCACCAGAGGGACTATGGTGGAAGGTGGTGAGCTCAGCACAGACAATTGGGACTCATTTTCTCTTGATAAGGAAGCCTTGCTGACCCTAGGCTCTCATTCTTATACTAGAGGCCCGGTGCACAAAATGCATGTATTAGGGGGAAGGTCCTTCAGCCTCGCCTGCGCCCTCTCGCTGTCCAGGAATCCCGCAATCAATCACTCTGCAGAAGGAGGCCCTGCCCACCCACCGCAGCGCCACAGGCCAGGTAGTTTGGGACTCTCTCTGAGGGTTGATCAATCGCGGGGCTCTGTGATCGATTGCTCCAAAGAGGTAGGCCCCGCACACCCAGCTAGGGCTCCACGATCAATCACCCAGCAGAGGGAGGCCCTGCCCACCTGCCACAGCACCTCCAGCCCGGTAGCCTGTGCCTCCCTCTGTGGGTCGATTGTGGGGCGATGGCGGGGCCCCCTGACCAATCGCATCACACCCACCTTGGCTGACCTGGTGCCAGTGCATGTCATAGCGTGGTCACCTGGATGGTCGTTCTGCTTCGGCTGTTCAGTAGATTTGCATATTACACTTTTATTATAGATCATCAGGAGAGGGTTAAAAGAATTTATGCACAATACTATCTTTCCCAACAATATATACAAAATCCTGCTGGAGTTAGAAGATATAGTCTGATAAGTGAATGCTGCAATATATATCTCTGATATATTCTCATCCTTTACTCAATTTTAGTAGTTTACTATTGGAATTGTAAAAAAAAAAAAAAAAAAAAAAAAGCGATGTTACTGTCAAACTGGCCCATTGCTTTTTTACCATTTACAAACTTTAATTTTTTTCCTGATCCTTTTTCACTATTAGATACTTCCAACTACACATAAGAACTTGTCATCTTGGAATCCAGGTGGCACCAGGACAATAAGCCATCCTTTAAAATGTTATGATTGACACTTGTGAAAACCTATAATTAGTCTCATTCCTGACAAGATAACTATATATTAAGATTTGTTGAAAGATTAGTATAGGTATTTTATAGGTTTCTGCTTATTATAATCTGCTTATAATCATTGTATCATTTAAGTTATCTAATTCAAATTTTAATACAATATTAGTAATAATGTGGGAAATGTCTTTTATGTTGTTTGATAGAAACTTTTTAAAAGATTGCTTTGTTGAGTCTCCACAATATTAACCAACCTTTTGTCAGCATCTGAATAAGCAGGGTATCTGTAGATTTGCTACTTCACTATGCTTTGATTTGATTCATTTTATTCAATCTGTAATTATTAAATACATATTATGCTAATTATATGTGATAAAAAAGATGAATTAAAACATTCATTTATCTCAGACAAGGGAAATAAAAATAAAAATATAAAATGGGACTATATCAAACTAAAATGTTTCTGCACAGCAAAGGAAATCATAAACAAAATGAAAAGATAACCCACTGAATGGGAAAACATATTTGCCAATGTATCTCAAAGGCTTAATATCCAAAATTTATATGGAACTTATAAAATTCAACACCAGAAAACAAACAATACAATTAAAAATGGGCAAAGGATCTGAATAGACACTTCTCCAAAGAAGACATACAGATGGCCAATATACATATGAAAAGATGCTCAATGTCACTAATCATCAGAAAAATGAAAATTAAAACCACAATGAGATATCACCTCATACCTATCAGAATGACTATCATCAATAAATCAATAAACAAGTGTTGGGGAGGATGCCGAGAAAAGAAAACCCTTTGCACTGTTGGTGAGAATGCAAATTGATGCAGTCACTGTGGAAAGCAGTATGGAGTTACCTCAAAAAATTAAAAATGAAACTTCCTTATGACCCAGTGATTCCACTTCTGGGAATAGATCTAAAGAGACCATAAATGCTAATTCAAAAGAATATAAGCACTCCTATGTTCATTGCAGTGTTATTTACAATAGCCAAGATTTGGAAACAGCCTAAATGCCCATCCTATATAATAAAAGCTTAATATGCAAATCGACCAAACGGTGGAATGACCAGTGGAACAACTGGTCACTATGATGCACACTGACCACCAGGGGGCAGATGCTCAATGCAGAAGCTGCCATCAACCTGCAGGCTCCAGGCCAGCCAAGGCAGGTGACAGCAGGGGCCCCAAATCTCCCTGCCGGTCTCCCTGCAGAAGGAGGCAACTGGCAGTGGTGGCGGAGGTGGAGCCAGCGAGCAGGCGGCACCAGGTCGGCCAAAACAGGTGCCAGTGGGGGCCCCCCATCACCCCACTGTTTACCCCACAGATCGGCCCTGATCTCCGGCCAGGCCTAGGGATCCTACCCATGCACAAACCCTGTGCATCGGGCCTCTCGTTAGTACATAAGTAGATAAAAAAGCTGTGGTACATTTACATCATAGAATACTACTCAATCATAAAAAAAAAGGAAGGAAATCTTACCCTTTGCAACAGCATGGATGGACCTGGAGAGTATTATGCTAAGTGAAATAAGCCAGTCAGAGAAAGACAAATACTATATTATTTCACTTACATGTGGAATCTAATGAACAAAATTAACAAAGTGGAGACAGACTCATGGGATACAGAGAATAGACTGACAGCTGTCAGAGGGGTGAGGTTTGAGGCCTGGGTGAGAAGGATGAAGGAATTAAGCGAAGAAAAAAGAAACAAAGACTCACGGACAGAGACAACAGTATGGTGATCAGCAGAGAAAAGGTGGATTCAGGGGTGGTAGAAGAGAGTAGGAGGGGGATAAATGGTGATGGAAGAAGTCTTGACTTGGGTGGTAAACACGAACAATACAATATACAGTAATGTGTTATAGAATCGTATACCTAAAATCTATATAATTGTATTAACTAATGTCACCCCAACGAATTTAATTAAAAAACAACAACATTGTCTTGCCCATGAGGTATTTAAAAAATGGCTTTTAAAACTTTAAAACTGCTATCCATATTATTAGGCCCACAGATTTCTTCTCTGCAAAATAGTATCTATTAATTCATTCACTAATTCTTTCAAATACTTTATGTCTTTAGTAATGTGCCAGACTACATAAATACACCAGGAATAAGAATATGTTATTCTATATCTTAAAAACCTACTTTGAAATTTATAACTTTTATCTGCCTAATTTTATTCATATTAGCTGGTTCTCATGATATGGTGGTACACTGTAATTGAAATGAGATTTAACATGAATGACCAACAAAATATAACACCTCATATCCCCAAATACATTCTTATCAGCATAACCCTTCAAATCATACATGACTAGTTTTATTGAATGGACAATGTTTATATTACTTACTACATTTACTGTACTTTCTGGGTCAAGTAGTATAACAAATGGCAAATTTCTAAATCATGCAAGCTGTCAGAGAAATCTGCACAGTCCCCCACAGTTCAGCTGCTTCACATGTATAAAAAGACATATAACTTATTGCACAATTTTAAAGAAAAATGTGAATAAATTTTCCATTTTAATTTCTTTAAGAACAGGCATCCTGGGCATTTTAGATATGATAAAAATTTTGGTCAATAATTTATTAACTGGGTGTGAACCAGATTGACTTTTGAGGAAGTGAGGTTATCAAACCTCAAGGCATATACATTTCAACACTCGTAGGAGTTACCAAATTTCTCTGATAAGTGATTATTACAAAACATATTATTATCAGAAATATATATTTTCCTTTTTCTATATCCTAATTCTCTTCTTAAATATTGTTTTTCCCACTTGTGGTATATGAAATTATATCATGTTACCTTAATTTCAATTTTCTTGATTAATAGTTAAGGTTGGACAACTTTTCCTATATTTTGTTAAAAATCCTGATTTCTCCCCCCCTGAAATTTCTCTGAAAACATTTTTGTAAAATTTATTGTACTTGATTTTTTTCCTATTAGATTTTTGTTCTTTTCCTTATCACTTTTTAGAGGTTTTGTTATATTCTCTACACTAATTCCTTGTTAGTTATATGGGTTCCAAATATCATTTCCTAGATTGTGGATAACATTTTTTCTTTATATAGTCTGCATCTAATTGAAATTTTTATTAAGATAATTGTAGCTTTACACTAAATTGCAAGAGAAAATACAGAGAAGTCCTATGTATACTTTACCCAGTTTCTTACAATAGTAATATTTTGTGAAACTATAGTATGGGACAACCAAGATATTGACATTGATACAATTCACAGGCCTTATTCAGTGTTCCATAATTTTACTTATACTTTTGTGTTTGTATTTATGAAGCTTCACATAATTTTATCACATGTGTAAATTCTTGTATCCATTACCGCTGTCAAAATATTGAACAATGACATCACAACAAGACCTTTCCTGTTGCCTTTCTATAACACACCCATCTTCCTCCTGCCAGTGTTCCCTCACCTCATTCCTCATTCCACTTCCAAGCCTGGTAACTGGCAAGCATTAATTGTTCTCCATTTCTAAAATTTTGTAATTTCAAAAGGTTTAAATGGAATCCTACAGTTGGCCATCTTTTAAAGTTGGCTTTTTTTATACAGTTTAGTTTCTTGGAGAGTCACGCAGGTTGTTTCATGTATGGATAGTTCAGTCCCTTTTATTCAGAGGGATAGTCTATGATGCATATGTTCCATGGTTTGTTTAACTATTCATCTGTCAGATGATTTGAAGATATATTATCCAAACTGAGACGGAATGAAATTTGCACAGAAGATAAATGTACCATTGAAGATATACTTTTTATAGAAAATTGCACAAGACAAAAAAAAAAAAAACAAAAGAAACAAAAACAAACAAAAAAAACCACATTTCCAACATGAATTATGTTCAACAGCTTGAAAGAAGAGAGTTCTTAAGGCTAATAACAGTACCATAATCATCAAGACCATAGAGAATATGTTTTATGAATAGACTAAGTTATAAAATAGCAAATCAAAACAAATGTTTATTATACAGCAATAAAAAGGCTGATTTAAAAAGTTAATAAGCAGGTAAAGCTACAGTTTAGCATAGCTTGAAAAGATAATTAGTGAACTAAATAATTATGAAAAAGCATAATGGCATGAAAAATGAGAAGGCCTAACAAAATATGTATAAGAGAAGATGGCGTGAGGCCAGTGGAATGTAGGTAATGATTGTGGTATGCAAGACTTGCTCAAATTCTTGCTTATTCAAGTTCAAGAAACACAACATATCTGAGTAAAATAAATCTACATTTGGACATGTGGTTGGAAAAAAAACAACTCTGAAAAATAAAAAAATTCTTAAAGCTTATGAAGAGAAAAACAAGATATTATATCCAAAAGAAAAGCAACAAATGGATTTTCAGAAGTCATATCAAATGCTAGAACAAAAACTGGAAACAGGTGGAATAATTATCTTAAGGAGTTCAATGAAGCTGAGACCCAATCTAAAAGTTAAAACCTAAGTTATCATTGAAGAAAAAGGCAAAATATGACTGAGAAAAAAAAATACTAGCAAAACACATATCTGATAAAAGACTTGAAATTAGAATATATGATAAACTTTTACAATACAATAATAATAATATAAATTCAAATATGACTCTTAATAACATACAAAATATTTGAACAGGTACTTCACTAAAATCTACACTAATAAAAGAGAAACATGGTAATTGGCGTACGACCGCTACCCTTCCCATTGGCTAATCAGTGAGTATATACAAAGTAACTGTCAGCCAAGATGGCGGCCGGCAGCCAGGCAGCTGATGCGAACAGGGAGGCTTGCTTCCTTCAGTGACAGAGGACTCCAACGTTCCCGCCGGCCTCTGAGCTTCAGTTGGAAACATAGTAACATTTACAGAAGATAAACAAAAGCCCAGAAACCTCCTGTCAGTCAGCCGGGATCTCAGAGCTGGAGTCGCAACATTGTTTCGAATACAGAAAACAAAGGCCAGAAACCTGCTTTCAGCGGAGCCTCAGAGAGAAAGCCGGCTCTCAGCTCCAGTGACAGCCATAGAAGGTAAATAAATGCCAGAATAAAAAAAAAGAAAAAAAGGAGAGGTTTGGAGCTTCAGTTGTCCGCCAGCCTGAAAACAGCCCTCAGCCCCTCACCCAGACTGGCCAGGCACCCCAGTGGGGACCCCCACCCTGAAGCAACAAGATGGCGGCTAATTTGCATACTGAAGGCAGGCGGCAGCAGGCAAGGCTGTCTGCGGTCTGGGACCCGGATCTGTGACCCTGCCGGGCGGGATCAGCGGAGCTGCGAGGCCTCCCGGCACCGGGATCAGCGTGACAGGGGGCAGCGCCCAAACCCCCTGATTGCCCTGCGGCTCTGTGGGTGATAGAGGGTGGCGCCCCAACCCCCTGATTGCCCTGCGGCTCTGTGTGTGACAGGGGGCAGCGCCCCAACCCCCCCCCCCCCACGGGCCCTGCTCTATGTGTGATGGGGTAGAGCCATACCTCCCCATCGGCCCTGCCCTGAGTGTGACAGTGGCGGCGCCCCAACCTCCTGATCGGCCCTGCCCTGAGTGTGACAGGGTGTGGCGCCTCAACTATGCCCCCCCCCACGGGCCCTGCTCTGTATGTGACAGGGGGCGGTGCCCCAGCTCCCCTATTGGCCCTGCTCTGTGCATGACAGGGGGGAGCTCCTCAACCCCCTGATCGGCCCTGCTCTGTGTGTGACAGGGGGGAGCTCCCCAAACCCCTGATTGACCCTGCTCTGTGTGTGACAGGGTACGGAGCCCCAACCCCCTGATTGACCCTGCTCTGTGTGTGACAGGGGGCAGCGCCCCAACCCCCTGATTGACCCTGCTCTGTGTGTGACAGGGTACGGAGCCCCAACCTCCCTGATCGGCCCTGCTCTGTGTGTGACAGGGGGCAGCGCCCCAACCCCCTGATCGGCCCTGCTCTTTGCGTGGCAGGGTGTGGCGCCACAACCTCCCCATCGACTCTGCCTTGAGTGTGACGGGGCAGTGCCCCAACCCCCCAATCGGCCCTACCCTGAACGTGACTAGGGGTGGCATCGCAACCTCCCCATCCGCCCTGCTCTGTGCATGACAGGGGGCGGCGCCCCAACTCCCCAATCGGCCCTGCTCTGAGCCCGACCAGGGCCTGCACCTAGGGATTGGGCCTGCCCTCTGCCACCCGGGAGCAGGCCTAAGCCAGCAGGTCATTATCTCCCGAGGGGTCCCAGACTGCGAGAGGGCACAGGCCGGGCTGGGGACCCCCCTCCCCCCGCCCCCCGAGTGCACAAATTTTTGTGCACCGGGCCTCTAGTAATTATATAAATGGCCAATGAGGATATAAAAATGCTCACTGAGGAAATGCAAATTAACACAACAATTGGATCCAAATACACACCCACTAGAATGCACAAAATTAAAATGTCACAAATGTCACACATTGTTGAGCAAATGAAAAAAAGGTATAAATGCTTTGAAGAACAGCAAACTAAGGTTGAAATAATTATTCCCTTTTTTAATGGATGAGGGAAGTGCATATTGTATTTCAGCCTCACAAAGCAGTGAGATAGGGGATTTACACCAAAAAACCTCAAATATTTATGATCTCGGTATACTAGTCTACCACTACCACCAGAAACTCCTGTTAGGAAAAAGGAAATAAAAAATTACAGCTAAAATAACTTGTCCAGGTCCTTGGAGCTGGATAAGTAGTACAGACATGATATGAACTGTAGTTTTTCTGTAAACTGAAGTGTGGTAAGCAGTGCTATAATCAATCAAATTTTTAATAGTTTTTAGGCTTCAAAGAGCCCAAATACATGAAACCCACTACACTACAAATTATACATAATTTGTTCTTTCTCTATAAACTCATAATATTAGATTTCCCCAAATTTTCCAATGGAAAATACTAGTGTCCCAGGCTGTTAATAGATGGTATTATGATCAAATATATTTGAGAAAAGCCAAGACAAACAGCATAAAAGATATTTTCTTTAAAAGTATATGTATTTTTATTGATTTCAGAGAGTGAGGGAGAGGGAGAGAGAGAGAGAAACATCAATGATGAGAGAGAATCATTGATTGGCTGCCTCCTGCAAGCCCCACACTGAGGATCCAGCCGCAACTTCGGCATATGCCCTGATCAGGAATTGAACCCTGACCTTCTGGATCATAGGTTGGCACAACCACTGAGACATGCTCTTAAAGCTTAGGATTTAAGAAGTTATTTATAAGTGAACTATTCTAGTTCTCTAATATTGAGAATAATGTTTAATAGCAGTGAGTGTTTAACAAACATAATAACCGAGTAAAATTCTCTACAAAGATTTATTTAAAACAACATTCATACACACACAAAGCATTATTTGAAATTCTCTTTTTGTTGTGAAGATTAGAATATACTGAGATAATTTGGCATGTGCTATAGACCTTTGGAAATATTTTTTTTCTTTGCCTTTTCATTTTTGCTCACCACTTAGAAAATAAATTAGTAGAAAATATTTTTAAATATGTTGTTATTGGTTTTTAAGAGAGAGAGTAAGGGAGAAGAATAGAGAGATAAGAAACATGGATGAGAGAGGGATATTATCAATTGGCTGCCACCTGCACACCTCCTACTGGGAATGGAGCCAGCAACCCAGCATGTGCCCTGAGTGGGAATCAAACTAGGGACCTCTTGGTTCCTGGTTTGACACTCAACACTGGCCGAACCAATTAGTAGAAAATATAAAGAGACTTTAAATCAGAACTTCATCTAGCAAGATTTTAAGAGTACATCAAAATCATAGGTAGAAACTTTGAATTCTTAATGATCTCACTCTAGTTTAATATAAAAATATATATCACTTCTTTGTCCTACTGTATTATAGTGGCAAGGTTTATCTCTATATATAAAAGTCTAAGCGACCGTTATAACTGGTCAACCGAACGAACGGTCGACGAGTTGCTATGATATGCACTGGCCACCAGGGGTCAGACCCTCAATGCAGGAGCTGTCCCCTGGTGGTCAGTGTGCTTCCACAGCCAACCTCCCACGGTCTGGCCAGCCAAACTCCCGCGGTCCCTCCCCCCAGCTGGCCACCCTCCTGTAGACGCTCTCCTCTGGCCGGCTGGCCCCAATAGGCCCCAATTGCTGGCCAGACTGAGGGATTCCACCCGTACATGAATTCAGGCCTCTAGCCATCTATAATAATAAAAGAGTAATATGCTAATTAGACTGGACGTCTTCTGGATGTCATTCTGGACGATCTTGCTGACAAAGCCGGGGCTGGAGGGAAGCCAGCCGGGGTCCCAGGTGCCTACGGGTAGCCTGGGGGAAGCCATCCTAGGTCCTGTGTGCTTGCCAGCAGCCCAAGGGAAGCCGTTCGGGGTCCCAGGTACCTGTGGGCAGCCCAGGGGAAGCTGGCCCGGGTTCAGAGTCCCTGCCAATGGCCAGAGGAGTGAAGCCTGGGTCCCGGGTGCTGGAGGGAAGCTGGTGCCAGCAGCCAGGGGAAGGAAGGCCTACTCTTACATGAATTTTCATGCATTGGGACTCTAGTCAATAATAATAAAAGTGTTATATGCAAATCGACTGAGTGGCCAAACAGCAGAATGACTGTCCAGATGAAATTCCGGACGAAGCTGGGGCTGCAAGGGCCAAGGAAGCTGGGGCTGGCTGCGAGGTCCGAGGCAGGCAGGGCTGCGAAGGCCTACTCTTGCATGAATTTCATGCATTGGGCCTCTAGTTCCATAATAAAGAACATGAAATTTGGCTTACTATTTCAAATGTCCACTGGGGGTTGGCAGAAAGACCCCAATTATAATGGATTTAGCTAGGAAATGAAAGATTGAAATCTGACACTATCAATCAATTCTTCCACCTTCAATTGATGTATGAGACTTTTTGCCTGATTTTATTGGAAAATCTAGTGTCCATGCTAGTCTTTCAATGATAGGAAATTGCAATCTAATAATTTGTCAGGATGAAGAAATACAAGATACATGCACACCCCTAATGACCATAACCAATTACTCTTTAAAACTATCTGAAAAGAGTTTTAAAATGTTATTCCAAGTTTAATTTTTCAAAGAATTTAATAATAGAGTGATGTAAACATTTTCCAAAAATTCACTACCAATTGGTTTATGAAGGCACACAAGAGACATACTATCTTAAGATTAACAAGAATTTTTTCTGGTTAGTAAATGGAGGATGTATCTAAGAAAACAGACATATAGTATTGAAAATTTTGATATTAGGTCATGGTGGAGTTCTTTAGGTGACTACTTTCAAGTAATTATTATAAACTAGAGGCTCGGCACATGAAATATGTGTACAGGTACAGTCCCTAGGCCTGGCCTGAAATCAGGGTCATCTTTCCAGGCTGCCCGCAGCCAGCCCCGCCCCCATCATCACCCATCCCTGGTTTCCCATTTGCCATTGGGTGATCAGAGCCCCCTGGCTTGGAGGAGGGACCAAGAGGTCAGCCATTCCACATGCTTTCCAACCCCCCTCCCCCTGCTACCCATCCCAGTTCCCCGTTCGTCATCAAGCAATCGGAGCCTGCCAGCCAGGGAAAGGGACCAAGAGGTCAGCTGTTTCTGCCCGCTCACCAGCCCCTCTCCTGCCACAGTTGCCCTCTTTGTGTGGGGTGACTGGCGGCGGTAGGGGCCTTGGCCTGGTGCCACCCACGTCCACCACCACCCACCCCCACAAGGAGCCCTCCCTGTACCCCTGTATCCCCAGTTCCCAATTCACCATCGGGCAATCAGAGCCTGCCAGCCAGAGAAAGGGACCAAGAGGTGGTCAGTGCACCTCATAGTGACTGGTCGAATGGTTGTTCTGGTCATTCTGCCATTAGGGTCAATTTGCATATTACCTTTTTATTATATAGGATTATCCACTACTTTCCGTACTTGGCACACTAAAGAGAATTCCGCCAATCAATGTGTCTCTCTCACATCGATGTTTCTCTCTCTGTGTCTTTCCCCCTCCCTTCCACTCTCTCTAAAAATCAATGGGGAAAAAAAAATATCATTGGATGAGGATTAACAACAACAACAACAAAAGAGCTATAAAGAAACATAGAAAAAACTTTTAAATTCCTGTCATCTTTGACTTTAAAATATAATAAAGAAGACAACTGATACATTCTCAGAATTATATTATCTGCTCATTCCTCCAGCTGTGGTATAAAAACACAAAGTGCAGGAACAGTATAAATTATATATAAATAAGAGATGTAAATAGAATTAAAAGTCAGTAAGAAAGCCATTTTGTTGTTGTTGTTGTTGTTAATCTTCTCCTGAGGTTAATTTTTCCATTGGTTTTTAGAGAGAGTGGGAAGGAGGGAGGGAGGGAGAGAGAGAAATATTGATGTGAGAGAGACACATTGACTACTTGCATCCCTTACTCACCCAGGCCATGGTGAGGGATGGAATCTGCAACCCAGGTACATGCCCTTGACTGGGAATCGAATCAGAGACCCTTTGGTGCTAGGGCCAGCACTCTAACCACTGAGTAACACCTGCCAGGGCACTCTTCATTATTTGTGATGGTACACATGGAGAAAAGCAATCAGAGGAACAAAAGTGTCTCTGAAATTCACACACCTGATGGAATTACCTACATATTATTTTTTACAATAGGGCACCTAGCTCAGTCCATGCTATTTTTAAGGCTTAGTAAAATTTGATGATGATATTCAAAGTCCTGGGAAGATTATGTCTTTGTGGTAAAATAAAAGTAAACTGTAACCAAAGGGCAAGGTGGCAGCTTGGATATGTTGTGCTACAGGAAGAGGAAGACATCTGCACAGGCATTTGTTATACAGTGGGGGTAACAATTGGTTATAAGACAGCATAAGCTCCAGAATTCAGCGGATCTCAACCTGTGGGCTGCCACCCCTTTGGCGGTCGAAGGACCCTTTCACAGGGGTCGCCTAAGACCATCCTGCATATCAGATATTTACATTACGATGCAAAACAGTAGCAACATTACAGTTATGAAGTAGCAACGAAAATAATTTTATGGTTGGGTCACAACATGAGGAACTGTATTTAAAGGGCCAGAAGGTTGAGAACTACTGCTCCAGATGATCACAATCTGTCTTCCTCCTATCTTCTCATAACTTGTGTGATCCCTCTCACTTATACACTCCAGTGCTCTGCTTATTTTAGACAGAAAAAGAGACTTGTTTTTTTAAAAAATGTACTTATTAACATAATAGTTAAAGTAATCTGTCTATAAATGCACATTTTGCCAAGCAGATAGAGTTTATACTTTCTGGAAATCTTTCATATATACCTCTTGAGATTAATACTGACCCCTGTGATATTTTCCTCCCTATAAAACTTTTTTCACACCCTTTACTGATAAAATCTCTCAGCAAAGTGTGAATAGAGGGAACATATCTCAGCATAATAAAGGCCATAAATAAACAAAGCAATAGTTAACATCATACTCAATGGGGAAAAACTAAAAGCATTTTCTTAAGGTCAAGAACAAGACAGGGATGTGCACTTTCACCACTCTTATTCAACATAACACTGGAAGCACTAGCTGCAACAATCAGACAATACAAAGAAATAAAGGGCATCTAAATTAAAAAGGAAGAATAAAACTGTCAACATTTACAGATGACATGATATTGTATATAGAGAAACCTAAAGATTCCACCAAAAAACTACTAGAACTGATTAACAAAGTCAGTAAAGTAACAGGATATAAAATAAATACTAAAAATTGGTTGCATTTTTATATACAAATAATGAACTATCAGAAATGGAAAGTAAGAAAATAATCCATTTTAAATTGCAACAGCAACAAAAAACACCATCTAGGAATACAGGAATACATTTAACCAAAGAGGTAAAATCCTATACTTGGAAAATTAGAAAACACTGAAGAAAGAATTATGGAATCATATTTACTGTACTCATAGAATGAATTAACACCATTAAAATGTTCATGCTATCCACAGAAATCTATAGATTCAATGCAGTTTTTATCAAAATACCAATGATGCATTGCACAGAACTAAAAAAATAATCTAAAAACTTATATGAGACCCAAATAACCACTGCAATCTTGAAAAAGAAGAACAAAGTTGGAGGAATCATGCCACCTTATATCAAATTACAATACAAGGTTATAGTAATCAAAACAGCATGGAAATGGAATAAACCAGACAGATTCATCAAAAAGCTCAGAAATAAACTCACACCTATATGGTCAAATATTACATGAAACAAGAGGCAAATCATACATTGGAGTAAAGACAGTTTATTCAAAATAAAATGCTAAAAAATGAAATTGGACCACCTTTTTACACCATATATAAGAATACTCAAAATGAAATGAAGACCTGAATGTAAGACCTGAAACTATAAAACTCCTAGAAGAAAACATAGGCAGCAAAATCTCTTAGCAATATTTTTTTCTGCTATATCTCCTTAAGCAAGAAAAACAAAAGAAAAACAAAATCATGGAGCTACATTAAAATAAAAGTTTTTGCACAGCAAAGAAAATCAAGCAAACATAAGGAGAGTCTACCAATTTGGAGAAGAAATTCACCAATGTTACATCAGATGAGGTGTTAATATCCAAAATTCCTAAAGAACTCATTCAGCTCACACACACACACACACACACACACACACACACAAAATCTTATTAAAAAATGGCCTAATAACCTGAATACACACTTCTCCAAAAAGGACATGGACATTCAGATTGCCAGTAGACATATGAAAAGATGCTCAACATCACTAATGTAAATTAAAACCACAATGAGATATGACCTTACACCTGTGTCTATCAATAACAAAGTGGATAAAAAAATGCAGTGGTATGTATATAATGGAATATTATTCAGTCATAAAAAAGAATGAAATCTTACCATTTGCAACAGCACAGATGGACCTAGAGAGTATAACGCTAAGTGAAATAAGATAGACAGAGAAATACAAATACCATATGATTTCACATAAAATGGAACCTAAAGACAAAATAAACACAAGATAGAAACAGACTCATAGATACAGAGAATAATGGTTGCAAGAATGGAGGGAACTTGGAGGGATGGGTGAAAAAGGTGAAAGGATTAATAACTATAAATTAATAGTCACAAAATAATTATGGGGATATAAAATTCAGCATGGGAAATGTAATCAACAATATTATAATAACTATACCAGGTTTATACTTAAAATATCAGGGCATCACTTTGTAAAGCTCATGACTGTCCAACCACTATGCTATACAACTTTAACTGATGAAAATAATATTGAATGTAAACTGTAATTGAAAAATAAACTTTAAGGAAAGACCTTTCTTATACAGTTTTATTTAAAGTTTCTTAAAGAACACTAAAATTTGATAGTAGTCACTTTATATGAAAACTAGAGGCCCATTGCAGGAAGATTCCTGCAAGAATAGGGCTTCCTGTGGCCGGAGCGAAGCAGAGAAGGGAGTGAAGCCCGCCCTTCTCCACTGCCTCGCTCCCTCCTGTCTCACTGCCTCTGCTCTGCTCCAGTGTCCACTGCCTCGGGACACTCCATCGGCGGCGGAGCAAGAAGGCTGATCGGCTGCCGGAGTGGGTGGATCGTGCCTTGCTGCTCGGCTCCATGACCCCCGGCCAGGTCAACAGGCCCAGACACTACCTCGCCACTTGGCTCAGCCCTCCCTCCCCCGCCACCTGACTGGCCAACAGGCCTGGACACTTCAGTGGCGGGGCTGAGGGGACTGGGCGCCACCATCTTTGTGATGGAGTGATGGAGTGTCGGTTAATTTGCGTATTACTCTTTTATTAGATAAGGTCTTTCAATTATAGTTTATAGATTTTGTAAGCAGATAAAGAAAAATTAAAAGATTTTTTAAAAGAGTTGAATAGACAATGCATTGAGTGGGAATATAAACTGATATAATTTTGATGTAAATAATAAATTGAAAAAGCATAGCCTTATGCTCACTATTGTAATTCCAAGTATCTTTCTTAGAAAATTATTCCTGGAAACTAAGAAACATGTCAAAATGTTAAAAGGAACTTTAGTGAAAAATTGTTTATAGTAATGAAAAACAAGATACCTAAATGTTCATATACAGAGGAAGAGGTAAACAATACATGGAATATTTATTGGCTAACATTCTCTACGGAAATTAAAGCAATTAATCTATATTTAATAATATTGAAGACTCTGGGAAATTACAAAAAGCAAAAACATTTATCATAATACCATTTAGGTAAAACTAAAAATATAAAATCAATGCACAAAGTAAAACTAAGTAAGATCTATTGACATTGCTGAGTAAGTATGAATATTTAAAAATGATCATGAGATAATTTAGTTGCTTGAGTAATCTTATACATTTGAAGGGAATATATATTCATATACATCAATGCAATATAAATATATACACAGGAAAAAGACAGAAAAAAATTACAAAATATTAATAGCAGATAATTCTGGGAATAGTAGATAATAATGGGAAATTACAATATCAGTACTTATTTTTGTTGTTCTTATATTTTCAAAATTCTTAAAATAAAATTAAAGAGAAAAAAAATATAGTTACTGAAATTAGTTGATAACCTCCTTTGTCTACCTTCTAAAGATACATTGAGGATTGGACTGCTAAAAATTTGATATTCATGTTGAATTAAGCAAGGGGTTTTTTAAAAAATGAGAAGTTAGAGAAGTAAAATGAAAATGTATGTCTCCAGAATTTGTAAGAATGTGCAACACTTTTTAGTAAATAAGGAGAATATGTCTTAGAAACTATTAATTTTATATTATTTCAAACATCCTTCTAGGTACTGCAAATGCCAAGTGGATATGTAGGGTAAAATAGGGCAACATAAAATAGAGATAATTATTATCGAAGATATAGGCCAATGATATTTCCTCCACATGGAGTTTCCTAACTCATTCTGATATGTGCAGGGAGTGAGGAACATCAGCAAACACTTTAAACAAAGAGTAAGGCTGGAGATGAAACTAAAAGAGCAAATTAGATATTAGCCAGGTGACCTGAGGTAGAGCACAAGGTATAAAGCAATTTAAGAGAAACTGAAACTCTTGGGGAGAGAAAATTAATCTTGTCGATTTTTTTATACCACAGCCCAAAATCTAGCAGAATAGGAACAAATTTTATTTTATACATAAAGCAAAGAACTAGATGACCATCTCTTACAACTTGTTTCCTATTTGTAAAATGAGGATAATACGGTTTGTGTAAAGCTAATAAGAAGATTAAAAAGTGATAACATTGGATATTTCTTAGTATAAAAGGATTATCCTATTTCAACTTTAACTCAACTATATATAAGTTTTAAATTACATGTCTTAATTGATAGAAATCATAATGCTTTTAGTATAGCTACATTTTACATTTATATTTGCCTTAAATGTTATTTGATAAAATTTACTACAAAGTGAATTGCAAGACATTTGTTTTTATCCTCAACCAAGGATGTTTATTGATTTTTAGAGGGAGACGGGGAGAAAGAGAGAGGGAGAGAGAGAGAGAGAGAGAGAGAGAGAGAGAGAGAGATTTGAGAAACATTGATTGGTTGCCTCTCATACTAGCCCAAACCTGGAATCCATAACCTACCTATGTGCCCTGACCAGGGATCGAACCTGCAACCTTTTGGTGCATAGGATGATGCTTCAACCAACTGAGCACCTGGCCAGGGCAAATTTCAGGACATTTTAACATTAGTTATTTTAACACTAATAGAGTGACTTCTAAAGTACTATTAAACTATAATATACTATGATCTATTAACTATTAACTTTTTAATGATATGTTCATTTGCATGACATTTCACAACTGAAAAATGATGTGGAAGATTAAAATAGATATGAATGATATTCATATTTTAAAAATTAATTAAGTAAAAATTTTAAATATGAGAAAGTCAAATTACTCATTTACTCTTAGTAAAAATACTAGAATTTGATTTTTTTAATTATTTAAATATCCAATATTATAGCTCATTTGGCAAGGTTAATTCCTATTCTGGCAGTGTTGGCAATGAAATTCTGTGTTTACAGAATTATAAGTATAATTTTTAGACATAAATTAACAAATATTAAAATATTTGTAGAAAGCTTTTCTTCATTGAATTTACCTGTAATAATTAGCAATGATTTAAAAAGTCTTTAAAGTACTACTTCTAGTTACCAGAAATGAGCTAGATAATACTGTATGTGTATTTTCTAAGAGATGTGCTACTCTTACACATTTCAAATAGCTCTTTTGGATTTGGGAAAATGAATAAGACCTAAACCATGAAAATACAACAAAAGAGAAGTAAAAAGCAATCACAGGTAGGCATTTTATTGTTTTTCAATTTCGTATAAACAGCAGCTCGTATTTATTCTGTGATCTGCTTTTCCCCAACCATATCCTAGAAAGTATTGCCTTTTAATTAATATAGGCTTATATTACCACTTTTAATAACTGCATATTATGCAAGATATATTAAGCACATAATTTACTGATGCTAATGGACATTTTGGTTGATCCCAAAGTTTTTGTTAAAAGATAGCAATGAAACTACTTGGACATATATTTTTTTATATGTGTGTATCTCCTTAGGATAAATTTTAGAAGTAGAGTTGATATTTCAAAGAAAGGTCACCTGAACTCAGCCATCATTTGCATGAGAAAACTTCCCTGATTAACTCCCTCACAGGCTGACTTATTTTTTCCTGTCTCTTGCTCCTATTGTGCAATGCTCCCGTGTATATCTCTCCACTCCTAGTATGTGAAGTCTCTGACTCCTCATAGACTTCCAGAAGGACAGGGCTCGCCCTATGGTATGTCTTCCATAACTTAGTATTTAATAACTGTGTTGATTTGAATCATTGTTGCTGAAAGAATATAAGAAACACATAGATCTGTAAGTGTGGAATCATTACAGATATGCTCGGATATTGGAATAGCTGTGAGATATTGCAGGGCTCCAATGATTCTCTGGGATATACCGGAGATAAAGCTGCCCCATCCCAGGGAGATTTTAACTGATCTATGTCCAGATCTGAAACAATTAAGTACGTAAGTAGTAACAGTATGAATTTTAGTAGATTGCTACACGTAGAATTTCTCTTTTTAATTTCTAGAATGGAACTCTAACCTACTTATAGAAACACAGATACCATTGAATGTCTTACGATACACTCATAAGACCTTTTGATCCTTTGATTGATTTCTTAAAACTTGTATATCCAGGCCAAAGTTAGGTTCTATGGACTGAATTGTTCCCCCAGGCATTTCTATATTGAAGCCTGAGTGTGATGTTATTTGAAGATGGGGCTTCAGAGAACATTCAGTTTAGATGAGTCATAAGGGTGGGGTCCTTATCATGTGATTTGTCCCTTTATAAAAATAAATTGTACGAGAGATTTCTCTTTCTCCCCCCCCCCCCACCCCCGCCTCTCTTTTCCCTATGTAAGTAAGCAGTGAGAAGGCAGCCATCTGCAAGCCAGTAAAGGAGCTTTCACCAGAACTCAACCATGCTGTCATACTGATCTTAGACCTCCAGCTCCAAACTGAGAGAAATAAGTTTTTCTCGTTTAAGTCTCTCAGTTTATGGTATTTTGTTGTGAAATCTCAGGCTGACTAAGGAAAACAGAGTAGTAAGATAAACCTTTTTACCCAGCCCGTGTGGCTCAGTGATTGAACATTGATCTATGAACCAGAAGGTCACTTTTTGATCCCCAGTCATGCATATGCCCCAGTTACAAGCTGGGTCATGATCCCTAGGAGGGAATGTGCAGGAGGCAGCCAATCAATGATTGTCTCTCATCATTGATGTTTCTATCTCTCTCTCCTTCTCCCTTCCTCTCTGAAATTATATATATATATATATTAATTAAAAGATATACCTTTTCACTGGTCTAAGTAGTTAAACTGATACAATGTGTTTAGATGTCTGTTTAATAATTCCAAAGAAGAGTAAGTATGTAGGATATGGAATTTCTATTTCAGGAGAAGGCAGGTAATATTTTATTTTTTGACATTTTAATTTCATAAATACTAGTATATAGAGAGAACTAATGTATTCCAGATACTATAGAAGTTGCAAACAAGTATTGGTAAAGCATACTTCCTCTAAAATAAATTTAAATATAGTGAGCTAATTTCCTTCATTTAACTAATAAAAATGTTTGTTATTTAGCATGCATAAGTTCCTGTGCAAAATATACTCCCCAGCCAATTAGAACCAATAATTTAATAGGGAGATAGACTAAATTACAAAAACAACCCATAATCATAAATTGTAAAAAGGGTGATGAAGAAAATGCATGATGACAGATTGGTTGTAATATAATTTGAGCAATTAAAGGAGGTCTTGCTGATGAAGGAAGATAAGATAAATAGTATATAAAACATTAAATGAAAACCCTAGCTGGTTTGGCTCAGTGGGTAGAGGATTGGCCTGCAGACCAAAGGGTCCCAGGTTTGATTCTGGTCAAGGGCACATGCCTGGGGTTGTGGGCTAGATCCCTAGTAGGGGGCGTGCAGGAGGCAGCCAATCAATGATTCCCTCTCATCATTGATGTTTCTATCTCTCTCTCCCTCTCCCTTCCTCCCTGAAATCAATAAAAATATATTTTTAAAAAACAAAATGACATATGTAACAAAGAAGAGGCACAAGACTGTGATCCTAATTTTTCTTTTTTTAATTGAATTTATTGGGGTGACATTGGTTAATAAAATTATATAAGTTTCAGGTATACAATTCTATAACACATCATTTCTTTATCGTATTGTATTTTTACTACCCCATTTCATCACCATTTATTCTCCTATGGAACTGCCTTGTGACCCAGCAATTCTACTTCTGGAATATATCCAAAGAAACCCTAAACACTGACTTGAAAGAACATATGCACCCCTATGTCCACTGCAGCATTACTTACAATAACCAAAATTTGGAAATAGCCCAAGTGTTCATCAGTGGATGAGTGGATAAAACAGCTATGGGACATTCACACAATGGAATACTACTCAGTCGCAAAAAAAGAAGGACATTTTATCCTTTGTGAAAGCATGGATGAGCCTGGAGAGATTATGCTAAATGAAATAAGTGAGTAAGAGAAAGACAAGGACCTTATGATTTCACTTATATGTGGAATCTGGTGAACAGAATAAATTAACAAACAAATGGAGACAGACTCATGAATACAGAGAACAGACTGACAACTGTCATAGGGGAGTTGGTGGGGCCCTGGGTCAGAAGGGTGAAGCAAAGAGAAAAAAAAGAAAAGAAATATTCATGGTGATTCCAGAGGGAAGGGGACTCAGAGGAGGTAGAAAAGTGTGATGCTATGTTAAAGGAAGAAACATTAAACTTTTTGAAGTTTCATGCTATAAAGAAACACTTGTGTAAATTTGATGGAAACTGTCATACTTGACAAGAATCTAGAAGTGTGCATATCATTTTAATAAGATGGATAAAAAAGCATTCTAAAAGAATGAGTACGCATAGAGAAAATGACTTAATTGGGGAAATGTGGGATACATTTAAAAGACAACATGCAGTTGACAAGCCATTATTGTGGAGGAATAATGAAATCTTCGGTCCAGAGCAGATTGATGAGAACATGGTACACTATGATACAGTTTTGCAATACAATGCAAAAATATATATATACTAGAGACCCAGTGCATGAAATTCATGCATTGGGGGGGCGCCCTCAACCTGGCCTGTACTCTCTCCAATCCAGGATCCCTTAGGGGATCTGGCCTAAACCGACCGTTGGACATCCCTCTCACAATCTGGGACTGCTGGCTCCTAACTGCTCACCTGCCAGCCTGCCTGATTGCCCCTAACCCCTCTGCCTGCTGGCCTGATTGCCCCTAACTGCTTTCCCCTGCCAGCCTGATCTCCCCTAACCATCCTCCCCTGCTGGCCTGATTACCTCTAACTGCCCTCCCCTGCTGGCCTGATCACCCTTAACCGCCTCTGCCTTGGCCCCTGTCACCGTGGTTTTGTCTGGAAGGAGAACCAGATAACTGGAAGATGTCCAGTTAACCTGTTAATTAGCATATTATATATATACTAGAGGCCCGGTGCACAAAAATTTGTGCACTCGGGGGGAAGGGGGGGTCCCTCAGCCCGGCCTGTGCCCTCTCGCAGTCTGGGACCCCTCGGGAGATAATGACCTGATGGCTTAGGCCTGCAACTGGGTGGCAGAGGGCAGGCCCAATCCCTAGGTGCAGGCCCTGGTCAGGCTCAGAGCAGGCCTGATTGGGGAGTTGGGGCACCGCCCCCTGTCATGCACAGAGCAGGGCGGATTGGGATGTTGCGATGCCACCCTCAGTCATGCTCAGGGTAGGGCTGATTGGGGGTTTGGGGCACCACCCCCTATCACACTCAAGGCAGGGTCGCTGGAGAGGTTGCGGTGCCACCATCTGTCACGCACAGAGCAGGGCCAATCAGGGGGTTGGGGCGCTGCCCCCTGTCATGCACAGAGCAGGGCCCATCAGAGGGTTGGGGAGCTCCCCCCTGTCGTGCACAGAGTAGGGCCAATAGGGGAGTTAGGGCACTGCCCCCTGTCACACACAGAGCAGGGCCGATCAGGGGGTTGGGGCGCCGCCACTGTCACACTCAGGGCAGGGCTGATGGGGAGGTTATGGCTCTACCCCGTCACACACAGATCAGGGCCCGTGGGGCAGGGGGTTGGGGCGCCGCCCTCTATCACCCACAGAGTAGGGCCGATCAGGGGGTTGGGGCACAGCCACTGTCACACTCAGGGCAGGGCCGATGGGGAGGTTATGGCTCTACCCTGTCACACACAGAGCAGGGCCTGTGGGGGGGGGGGAGGGTTGGAGCGCCGCACCCTGTTACACACAGAGCCGCAGGGCAATCAGGGGGTTTGGGCGCTGCCCCTCGTCACGCTGATCCTGGTGCTGGGAGCCTCTCTGCTCTGCTGATCCCGGTGCCGAGAGGCATATTACCCTTTTACTATATAGAATAGAGGCCTGAAGGCTGGCTGGTTTGCCCTGAAGGAAGTCCTGGATCTGGGTGGGGGTCCCCATTGGGGTGCCTGGCCAGTCTGGATGAAGGGATGATGCCTGTTTGCAGCTGGTCACACACCCTTCAGGGTGGGGGTCCCCACTCGGGTGCCTGGCCAGTCTGGGTGAGGGGCTGAGGGCTGCTTTCAGGCTGGCGATTGTTGACTGAAGCTCCCAACCGCTCCTTTTTTTAAATTTTATTCTGGGCCAGCTTTAGCTCTGGCTCTAGCTCTGAGAACAGGTATCTGGTTTGTTTGTGTTCTATAATCAAAACAATGTATAACTCCAGCTCTGAGATCCCTGGCTGGCTGAAAGCTGGTTTCTGGGGTTTTGTTTAGCTTCTATATTTGTTAGAGTGTTTCAAACTGCCAGCTCAGAGGCTGGCAAGGCAGGCGGGGAACGTTGAAGTCCTCCTTCACTGGAGCAAGCAAGCCTCATGTTCGCTTCCAGCTGCCAGGCTGCTGACCACCATCTTGGCTGACAGTTAATTTGCATAAGGATATGCTGATTAGCCAATGGGAAGGGTAGTGGTCGTACACTAATTACCATGTTTCTCTTTTATTAGTGTAGATATATATATATATATATATATATATATATATATATATATATAATATATCAGTTAAAATAAATGAATGAAAGACAATATTGCCCCCCCCGAAAAAAAAAACCCACATAATTTGTGACAGAGAAGAATCTGACATGGCTTATAGGAGAGATATCAATGACTTCTATTTTGAAAGATAGTAGGATCTTTTGCAAAAATGTGGTAAAACAAAGCAAAATAAACAGACAAAGAAAAAGAAAGCACCATTCTAAGTGAATCCAAAAAGGTAAAAGCTAAAAAGAGCAGGCTGTTTAAATTGGTAAACGTATGTACATAGGCAGAGATACAGACATATATCCAACTGGTTAAAAGCCACAGTACTGAATTAAATCATTCTCCATTGGCTATATGCAGTGTCTAACTTCTCTGTCCCTGATTTCTTTGCCTGTAAAACAACCACATAGAATTTAACCCACAGTTTAAAAGTTAATAAGTTAATACCCTTATGCTAGGTGAAATAAGTCAGACAGGGAAAGACAAATTCCATGTGATTTCACTCATATGTGAAATCTAAAAATCATATAAAATGAACAAATAATATAGAAACAGACTAATAGAAGAGCAGATTGGTGGTTACCAGATGGGAGGAGGTAGAAGATTGGGTGGAAAAGGTGAAGGGATTAAGTACAAATTGGGACCTGGTTAAAAGGAAGGGGAACTAAAGAAGATATCAGAAAAAAAGATAAATAAACTACTCTATAAAATTACTGCATCAGAATATGTAAATAAGCATTTTCTATGAATTATAAAAATTAACAGGTATCTATCGAGCATATACAGAAATCAGAATTCTAACATCTTGAGGAAGAAATGGAAGGAGGTGTAATGTTTTCCTACAAGGATTAGAAAAGGTGTAGAATGAAATAATCAACCTATCAAAAGGGATATGCAAGAGAAAAAATGGACAAAAATAAATTTTAAAATGCTTGTAGGGAGTTAAAAAGAATTATGAAAACATGATAAAAAATGATAAAGAAAAAACAAAAGGAATATAGAAAATAGGCAAAAGAAGTGTAAATTATTTGAAGGCTTAACAAGGATTATAGAGAAAACAGTAGACATAAAACAGATAAAAAGAGTTTGTATTTGTCTAAGTAGATTTCCATTAAACAAAAAAGATATAATGAAACACAGCTAATATTTTACAATGAAAAAAAAGTGCTTATGCATTCATATTGAAAAGATGGTGTCATATCCCAGGAAAAAATTATCCCAAACTGCCAACACTGGTGTACCATAGTAAATTTACTCATCATTAACAAAGTTCTGTAAAACTATACTAGGTTAGTCCAATGGTTTTCAACCTTTTTCATCTCAGGATATGCATAAACTAATTACGAAAATCCTTTGCCATACCAAAAGATATATTTTTTGCCTATTAGACAAAAAAAAATAGATAATTGTGATTCCTTCACACTGGATGGCTATTGTTGTGTTGGCTGTTGTCACTTTTTATTTTACTATATAAGGGAAAAGAGGTCAATGCCTTTGACTAAATAGTCAGGTATTGTGTTTTAAAGATTCTTACAGCACACTGGTTGAAAATCACTAATATTGGCAATCAGGCAGGAAAAAAAAGAGAGAGAGATTTTATTTAAATTGACATTAAAAGGGGGAGAGAGTTAATTTTTTAAAAACTCTTCCTTATAAGAATAAAAGGGAAAAATAAAAATGATCAAGGGAATTATGATTCAAGGAGTTTATATTGTGTCAAAAAATCTTTCAAGCATAAAAGCCACAAAGTATTTTAAATACATAAAATTATTTCTATGCAATCTTTTTTCTATAAGTACTAAAATATGATTACCAGCCAAACAAAAGACTATTAGAAAAATCTTTGGGGAGAGGGGGGTTATGTAAGCATTTTATACATTTATTGATATACTAGTATATGAGATTAAAATAAATGTGAAGCTTTAGATAAAGAAATAAAAGGTATGTGACATATGCCTTAATGAAGAAATGATATAAACACCAAAGTTGGAGGAAAAAGAGTACAAAAAGCAGGAAGTATGTGCATTTTTCACCTTTCTGATAATAGCTAACATAAAAAAAGATAGAACTTATAAACATATCTCAAATCAGTACATTTTTAAAAGAGAAAGTTTTTCACATTGGATTTCAAAGTACACTAACTCTACTGTATATAAGAGATAAACCTAAAGCAAAGTAATTGATAATGTTTTTAAATGTGCAGAGCTATAGTTAATTCAAATATAAAGAAGCAAAGTTCGCTATATCAATCACAAGTGGGTGAATTCAGATAAAAAAGCATTAACAACAGCAAACCAGGGCTCTTTATAACATTAAAGTACACAAATAACAATGCAAAAAATAGTTATAAATATTTACCTATCAAATACATATAAACAAGTCTATGGGAAACACAAGGAGAAAAAGAAGCACATTAGTAAAGGATATTTAATTTTACCTCTGAACACAGCATATCAAGGAAACAGAACACTTAAAGAAATATAAAGTACTAGTAAATGGTGGAGTAGGGTTTGGTACTCATCATCACTGACTCCATAGACAGAGCTCTTTACCAGCCTCCTATCTGGGACAACCAAAGGACTGAACAGCAGGCTGTGTGGGGCAACGGGGCCAGCAGGGGGGGATTGTGAGAGGTGACCAAAGGACTGAGCAGCAGGCTGTGTGGGGCGACCAGGCCAGCAGGGGAAACAGTGAGGGACGATCAGGCAGAGGCAGTTAGGGGTGATCAGGCCAGCAAGGGGGCAGTTAGGGATGATCAGGCTGGTGGCGGGGGCAGTTAGAGGCAATCAGACAGGCAGGCAGGTGAGTGGTTAGGAGCCAGTGGTCCAGGATTGTGAGAGGGATGTCCGACTGCCGACATCCCCCAAGGAGTCCCAGATTGGAGAGGGTTCAGGCTGGGCTGAGGGCACCCTCTCCCCTGCATGAATTTCATGCACCAGGCCTCTAGTACAGTTATAACAGATGTCTCTTGCTGAGGCAGGTGAATATACATTTATATATTTGTAGACGAGATGGAAATATCTTTTCTTATTAAAACATAAAACAAGTGAAATGAGGGTCGTTGGTAGCTTAAGAAAATAAACTATTGAAATAAATTTCTGAGAGCAATAGGCTGCAGTATGATAAAAACAAAAGTAGTGCTAAGAGCCCACTTCAGGTCAGTTGAAATGACTCAGTGGAACTGGATAGCCCCTAGAATCCCAGAGCAGAAAGTGAGTGCAGCCAGGACCCAAAAAAGCTACTCAGTTTATCACTGTATCTGCCTCCCTACTCTGTGACTACAGGCGTCTCATCCCTCCTTCCCTGAGCTTCCTTCTACCTGACTTCTCTGGACTTCCTTTCTTTGTCCCATTTCACATAGCCCAGTAATGATTGCCAAATTCCTACTGTACCCGACTATCCAGTTTAATTTAAGACTAATTAGAGTTCTTATAACTGTACTCTAGATTCCAGGGAAAGAGAATCTAATTGCTGTAGTGTAGGTCATGAAGTAATAGTTATGTCATGCTAATCTGGTGGGATGTAGGGCGGATCAGGTTAAAAAAAACTGGCTGCAATCAAGGAACCTCCAAAATCAACTGTAGCTATGAATCCCATTTTGCATCCATGAAAATTTATTTACTCAAGTTCAATTGAAAAATTATACTCAAAGTTTTCTTGATATCTCCATGCCTTTAATGATGCCATCACAATCTTTTTGTTTAAATATTATCTGAGGAGGAAAAGCTGAGAAAAAATGTATTTACCCCAAACCAATTTATTGCATTTATTATGCATGGATATGTAAAATCATTATTAAAAGAATCTCACAAAAACAGTGTGTGTGGATGCTGGGCACATGGTGGAATGGGATAGTTCATGTGAGAAAGTGTAGGTGTCTCCTTAGGCTGATGTACTATAAGCACTTCTAGACTGCTTCTGGGAATCAGCTACTGGGTTCATTTGAAACAGGGAGGAAGGGGGATTTTGTGTCAAATTTTAACTTTTTAGTTTTATAATTTTAGCTGATGTTTACTTTTTTCTAAAATATAAAAACTAATAAAATTACTATTTCAGTTCAAAAAGAAAAATCCCTAAGCTAAATAAATTCTTTAGTTATCTCTGTTACTAATTCCTGATATTTCTAAGATAATGAAAGAATATGGTACTTATAAATTCTATTGATTTTTTTTATTAGAGAGACAGAGGAAGGAAGAGGGACAGAGAGAAACATCACGAAACATCATCAATTGGCTGCTTCTTGCATGCCCCCTACTGGGGATTGAGTTGGCAACCTGGGCATATGCCCTAATCGGGAATTGAACCATGACCTCTTGGTGCATGGGTTGATGCTCAACCACTGAGCCACACGGGCTGGTCTTAGCAAAGCATTTAAAGTTGTAGAAGATGGTGAAATTAAATAATATTATTTATGGAATTAAAACAAAAATATTTCACTGTAATAAATTTTAAAATATGACATTTATTTCTGTTTGTTGGAAAACTGCTTCCATATGAAACCCCTTCCCAAAATAATTTCTATTGAAGCAAGTAAAAATTAGACAATGTTAGCAGCAGAAAGAGACTAGGTTGGTTTTATGGCATCTGTGAGAATAATGATGGAAGACAACATTTAATTAGATCCCCAAACCCCTGTTTCTGATCCATCATGGTCATGAACTAAAAAATTCTAAAATGGGAAAATATTTGTATTCTCTTAAAAATGTAGTCACTTTTTTTTTCTTGTATAATTTTGAATACATGCTTTGTAGTGTTTCATTTTGTTTGTTTCTTCCCAAACAGAAGTTTCTACTGGATATTGAACTTTAAACTAATAGGTCAGAATCAAAGGAAAGAAGTCATACCTATAGTTGTAAATTAGATGAAGGTGAAGATGTAGCAATAGATGAAACCACCCAGGCTGAGCAAATATAGGACAAAAGTAGAAAATAAGAAAAACAATAATAAAATGTAAAGGGATTTATACTTAAGAGATAAAGAAAATTGGAAAGATGTGCATTTCTCATACTTATAATAGAAAGATAGTGTTGCAATAAATCATACCTTTGATTTTCTAATACACTGCTTGTAGCAGAAAAAAATCCATTTAAAGTCAAATAAATTTTGCTTCATATACAAGTGACCTATTTTAAAATAAAAATATGAATAAAGTCAGAGTCTCATGTCAATTAATCATAAATAGAGAAAGATCATGAAGTATAAATCTTGTAAAAAAGTTTGCAAGCTACTTGGTATATCTATAAATTTAGAAAAGGATAGGAACCATAGAAATAAACAGGCTAACAGGCATCCTCAGTCATCTATATGATTTAAAAACTGATACCTATACTGTTTTCATTAAGTTAGCAAGTTCTGAAGATCAAAACTCCCAGGTGGTAATTTATTGTAGTAGCATAGAAAATTTCTAGAGATAGAAAAATGCATGTTGAGTAGAAAATCTGTTATTAACAAAAGAGTTCAATAAAGCTAATTATCTGTAGGTTTTATATTTCTATAATAGTGTATTCAATCAGAAAAATCAAATCTTTTACAAGCACTTAAAAAAAATTTTAAACAGGAATCCAATAATCAAAATAATAAAGGTTTTAATTAGTCTGTGTAGTTTTCATTTCTATTTCTATTTTGAGTTATGGTTTACATGTAAAGCAAGCAAATAAGACTACTTATATTTAAAACAAGTAACCTAAGCTTATCAGGCTAGAATATATCATTATGCAACACCTTAATACTTCCATGTACAAACTCTTCTTTGCTTTAGTTACCTTTACTTTATTTTTGTTTTAAAAAAGGAGTTTTGCAAACTTCAACATGTAATAAATTAATTGACTATTGGTTTCCAAACACACATTCATACTGTGAGTAGAAACTCTAGAAAAATAATCTCAATCTTCATTTTTTGAGAGTGGACAGCCATAAAAAGTAATCTCAAAAACAACATGCATGAACATTAACTGGTTAATAGATAAACAAAATTTGGTATGTCTGAAAAACAAGAACTTGTTAGCCAATGAAAAGGTACTACAACAGGGATGAACCCAAAAACAGTATGCTAAGTGAAAGAAGGCAGACTCAGAAGACTGTTTATTACATGATTCTATGTATATGAGATGTTCAGAAAAGCCAAATATTTAGGACAAAAAGTAGATTAGTGTTTGCCGACCACAGGTCTAAGCTGTTAAACTTTAATTCAGCCACAGGAACAATATATTTCCTCTTCTTTTCTCATTTTATTGTAGAAAAAATCAAGTTCATTTATAACTTAGAAATTATTTCAGTGACGTACAGCAAAAAAATTAGGACTGCAATAATTGTTTTGACATTAATGATGTTTTCCAGCCATAAGTGTTTTGTTCTTTTGTTTGTTTTATAATTGCTGTTGCTTCTCCAAGAGAGAAAAAAAAAAAGATCATTTTCTTGTCTGAATTCTGACTTGTCTCTTACATTCCAGAGCCTGAAAAGACCTTAAGGTACATTTCTACAGCATCCTCACAATAACTTGACTATTTTTATTTGTTTCTCTTACCCAAAGGCAGAAAAGCTAGACAAAATTAAAGGAAATGACAAAGCATGTTTACATAAGTATCCATAATTCTTTTTACTGCATTGATGTAGTGGAAAAAATACATTGATATACCTTACAAGCGATTCTTTAATAGGCAATAAAAATGTGTTACTATTGAATTTTGCTTCCTGAATGTATTAGGCAAAATTCTAGTGTATAATGCATGTACACAGACATATGTCTATGTTTATATCTATGCTGTTCTGCTGTTTGGTGGCCAGACCTGACTGTCCTTGGTAGAACCTGGGTCTGAGCCTCACTGTCTCTCCTTGTTTATTCATCAATATCTCTGTACCTGCTTGTCTATACTTATTTGCCTGTGTGTTCTTCCATATCTCTCTGTGGTATGTTTCTGGCTGTCAGTTTGCCTTTCCCTGTAGATTGGTCTGACATCCCTGTCCCATTGTCAGTTCCTATCTGTCAACCTGACTCCACATGTGCTTGTCTCTCAACCTGTTCTTGTTTGCATATGTATAAGGCGGTATGTATTGGTTTGTAGGAATGCCTTTGTCCAGCCATGATTCTACCTGTTTGTGTGTACATATGTGCAGATTAGGATTTTTCCTTTAGTGTAGACTTACTTTATATATACTCATGGTCTATGTGGGTGTTGACCAAAGGTTTGGAGATAGCAAGAATGGGGTTACAAAATAAAAACAAGATTTAGAACTAATGTCAAATATAACTGTTCTCAGAGTCAAAGGAGAAATTTTTGATGGGCATATTCCAGTTCCCAGCATTATTTGCAAGATCCAGCCCACTTATATCCCATTGACAACCTAAATAATTACCTTTACAATGTTAACCTTCACTCTTTAATGTAAATTCTACCAAATCTCATAGAGATTTTCATTTTCTTAGAATATTCCCAATTTTGACCCCATAATGATAATTCAGAGGAGAAAAATATCCCAGGAAGAACATTTTCTAAAGCTTGAATTACTTCCTGAGGAGTAACGCTAAGTTAAAAAAGAGTGGATGAGATCCAAGATAACCCAGGGTGGGATTTAATGCTCTAATTCCTATGTATTTCAAGGTTTTTTGCTAGAGAGGTGAAAAGATGCTCTTCATATTCTGCCTGTGAACTAAGGTCTACTTTTAAATCTTCTGTGGGTCCTACTTACTACTTGGTAAAAACACAAACTCACATGGCAGTCACAGACACGCACACAGACCCCTTTATACACATATTCAAACCTGCTAACATCCTTCTTAAAGATAAGTGAAACCTCTCTTTTAGAGAGACTGTTCCTATAAAAATAGCCACAAAATGTGTACTTTGACTTTTGCTCGACAATGTCCAGGAACTTACTCGAGCCTAACATAACAAGGCACATTACAATAATTTCCTAAACAATAATAGTATTTTCTTAAGGTTCTACATATCCACAAACATATATTTTCCTTATAAGGAATCATAATTAAAAGCTGGAACTATTAGGACTGGTTATTGACATTGATCAATTTTAGCAGATGATTGACAACCTTTCACTTCATGGTTATTATATTTCTTATATGTGGACATCTGACAACATAAGTATTTAATTGTGCAAATTAGATGACAAAAGAATAATTTATGAAGTAGGTCTTACATCACATGGGAATACTGGCCTATATTTCTTTTTAAAGATGTTATACTAAATTCAAATCTGGCTAGAAAATGAATCAGCATTACAAAAATACTGAAGGCATATCAGATGTATTGATAAAATTAAAAAGGACAACCTAGGAATTCACACAACACACAGCATATGCTTCTTAGAATTAAAGCAGAATTGCCACCTGGCAAAGTTTTCATTGAAACAGGTCCTTCTACAAACACATTCAAATCTTGTTGATACGGTTACAACAACTTGAAATGATAGCATATTTGTACTCAGTTGCCAGTTTGGTTATTCATTATTTCCTCTCTCTAATACGAATTATTAAATTAAGCCTTAACTCATTTACATGCAAAATTAAATTTGAGATTCCTGTGACTTTCAAAATTGTACCATTTTGTTCTTTAGGTTTTCTAGGATAAGTTAACTTCTTATCTAAACTCATGTACTATATGATATTTTGAAGGAATAAAAAAGTTCTAAAAAGTTAAATCACATCCTCTATAAGAAAAGAAAAGCAGAAATTACATAATTAACTAGAAAATTATCATATATTCCCATAAAAATGTGGGATTAAAATAAGCATTGTGTCATTTCCCCTCTCTTCCACCTGATTTGCTATTAATATGTATTTTTCACCATTTTCCCAGCTGTCCATACAGTGAACATAAAGTTCCACTATGATCTGAGAGCAATAGCATAATGGTTAAATGCCAGCCTCTGAGCCAAAGATTCCATATCCAACCTTGGCTAATCACCGAAGCTACTTATGCTAAATAAGCATGGGCTGTTGCTTCCTCTCTATACCTAGATTTCCTTATCAGTAAAATAATTATAATAGCTGCTACCTTACAAGATTGTTGGCAGGATTAACATAAGAATAAATTTTAAGTGTTTAGTATAATCTTCAGCCCACCCACTGTACTCAATAAATGCAATCTGCTATTATTACTATATATTATTTCAGATGCCATACTAACATAAGGACTTTAAAGTGCTCATTAAGGGTAAAGATAAAATAATGGATGTCCACATCAGATTGAGCTATTTGGAAGGATTTTTCTCAGAGGAAAAGGGTAAAACTATAGTTTTAAGCTAAAAACTAGTAGTGTCATTTGCAATGTAGACTATCTTATGCAAAAAGATGGAAGTTTAGGACTATATTTTTTTTAAATATACTTTTATTGATTTTGAAGAGGAAGAGAAAGGGAGAGAGGGTAGTAACATCAATGAAGAGAGAGAAACATTGATTGGCTGTCTCCTGCACACTCCCACACTGGGGTCAGCAACCCGGGCATATGCCCTTGACCAGAATCAAACCCAGGACTCTTCAGTGTGCAGGCTGATGCTCTATTGGCTGAGAAAAACCGGGTAGGGCTAGGCCTATCTTTTGCCTAAACTTTGGTGGAAGACTTGGAAGGTCTTTTTATGTTCTAGTAAAAGAATTGTTAAATTATACTCATGGTTAAATAAGACCCCGAAGAACATTTGTTTTCTTGTTGTTGTGGGGTTTTTTTTTTTTGTACGTTTGCTTGTTTTTCTTTTACATTTTTAAAGGGTGTATAAGGAGAAGGAGAGAAGAAGGGGGAGGAACAATATGTGACAGACGTTCACAGGAAAAGTTACAACCTCTTTTCCAGAAGCCTGAGGAGGTTATATCTGACAAGTGAACCAGCAATTTTTTGTGTGTCCCTTTACTACTTGTTTGTTAGCATACACAAATTGAGACATACGGGATAGAAGCACTAAGATTAGAGATATCTCCTTTCCTGTTAAGAATTTACTGAGGGAAAAACACCTCAAGGGATTGGTGGCCAAGCTTTTTAAGGTTTGGTCAAAAGGACTAGGGATTAATAAATGAATCTGGAGGAAGTCATGGGCAAAAGGAAAATGTAGGTGAGCACAAATCTGGGGCTCCCTAACCAGATCTGATAACCAAACAGAATAACAGAACATCCAGTATTAGGTCTGGGTCAGGAGATGGCAATATCATGATAGAAAACTGAGTTAGAATCAGAACATAAATTCCAATCCCCATTAAGAAATGGGTCAAAATCCAAAGCTGGGAATGGAAAAGCAATAGAACAAGAACGTCAAGGATATTTTAGAAATGAAGTCAGATGCCTTAATCTTTCTTATTGGTGAGTCAGTTATGGTTTACCTCCCACATAACTGAGAATATTAATCTATTTTTTTCTGTATATGCTTAACTCAATATGAGATATAGCTGAGAAATTCAGACTTAGAATTTCTCAGCAGTCATGCAACCTAAAGACAGCAGCTTCTAGCTTGGATCTGCATACTATTCCTCTAAAGATTCAAACTCACAGTTAAGGTCAACATCTGGCTGGATTTAACATTCACATTTGACAGTTTCACTTTCATTACAAAATGTTTAGAATTTTTACAAGGCAGAAGCTGTCTTTTATTTTAATAAATGTTTACATATCTTTTCTTTTTTCCTTTAGGGGTGGATTTATATGCTTGAATTATTCTGTGCAGTTGAAATTGGAGGACATCTCACTAGACAAGCCACTGTAGTAAAATAAAATGCAAATGAAAGGGGCAAAGGGCACAGTATAATGAGCAAGAGGATTTACTGTCTCATATTCTATTTCCATATCTTTTGAGAGAGGGAAAAGTGAGAAAATGAGATATTGTTCTATCTGCTTTCCTTGGTAAGTTCTGGTGGATAACTTAGCTATTTGAAATCCATGGAGAATATGCCTACTAATTTCTCAAACTAATCTAAATTTCCAATTTTATTAATGCATAGGTAATGATTTAGTATTTCTATAGGTTATCTTAGTGCCAAACAATACATACATGTTCAGCACATTATTCATATTACTAAAACTGTTAAGTAAATAAGGATATGATAATGCACATGTTCACACACATCATCATCATTGAAGAAATGTAGGAGTCAAGGTAGTTTTAATAGAAACATTCTGTATGTGAAACTATGATAAAATGCATAAAAATAGGTACTGTTTAATGAGCATATTTTGTGCAAAAACTACGGGTTTGTTACTTCATGTGTATGATCTCTACTACTCACAAGAGTCTAAAAAACAGGTACCATTATCACCATTATACATCAAATGGGATAGAGATGTATAGATCAATTCACTTACACAAACTTTCTTAACAGATTTAAACCTGGTTTGTCTTTCTCTAATCCAATGTTCTGTGTACAATTACACTTTGACATATAGAACAGAGTTAAGGAATAATTTGAAAAACCACTGGATGATCAGTCTGGGAACTCAGTAAAGTTAAATGCAAATCATTGGCTAAAGTAGGACATTTCATGCCTTACGTGCACATAAATAGCCACTAAAGAGTCCTCCTTAATTGCCTTCCTCTGTGGGCACCAATTAGAAGTCCTGAAATATTAATAAACTGGCTAATTTAATAAAAATACTATTACATGTTTTCTTCCTGGATATTGCATTGAAGCACCAAGCATATCATGAGCACTCAATAAATATTAAATATTGAACAGCAACTAATAAAATGAAATTATGGTAATATATTTTGCAATGAACTCACCACAAGAAGAAATAAAACAAGTTTTAGTACTAGACCTGGAAGCTGAGCAGACTTAGAAACCTGGATAAGTGAATTAACCCTATAGGGAGGAACAAGACATTAAATGATTGTGGTCGAAAGGTTTAATAGGGGGTCAGAGTAATAAAAATTTTTATTGCAATTTGACAACTGAAACTGTCCCTCCTGATTTACATATTTTTTCTATTTCTCCAAAATTCAAAATTCACATTAAAATATATATTACTAAGCTGCTGTTATATAGTATCCATGTCCAAATATAAAGTTCCTATATTTCATTATCTATTGGTATTATCTTATTTTGAAAGAACATAAAATATGCTCCCTGAAGTTATCATCTTTTTTTCTCCTACTTTTGCATAGTCTGAGATTTTCAAAAGAGTTATAATAATAATAATAATAAATGGATGTTGGATTCCTTTATCCTTTGGCACGCAGAAGTCATTGAATTGTCAAACTCTGACACACTCAGGAGTGCATGCAGTCTCCAAGAGCATACTTCTGTAGATTTAAATTAGAGCTGCAAGTTACTGGGGAGAAACCAGGCTGGGAGCAAGCACACAGTTTCTTTTCTTAAGCAGTGGAGGAAATTGTTTCATAAAGGGGAGAAAAGCTTGCCAAATGGAGGAATCCATAGGGAAACCTCAATTTAAGCTTTTGTTCTTCAATTCATGGAAGATTCATGAAAAAAGAAGTACTTCTTAGTACTTTTAGAAAACTCTATTATCCTTCTTTTTTTTTTTTTTCCTTTACAATCCCTCTGAGGATAAGAGAGAATGCACTTAAAGTTACTATTTGGGTGACTTGATCCTTCTTCTTCTCCTTTATTCTTCTAATGGTCTCTCAAATGCTCCCAAGAAATAACACATTTAACAAGTGTTCACCTGGAGCTCAGCTACCATTTCCTCTCCCAATCCTCTGATTAACCCACTGATGGGTCTACAAACTCTATGTTCCAGTTGAAATACGACAGCAGTTACACCATTCTTCAGCTCAAATATATCTCTGATTCTACCCATTCTAATCACCCTTTTTACATGGAAAAAATATCAACACCATGGTTGGTTTCACTGAACCTATTTATACAACAATAAAACACTTAACAGCCTCAAACGCCCTGATATATTTAAAAATATTTCTTTAATTTTCATACACTCATTGTGATTACAATATCTTTGTTTTCTGTGCTACACTCTCACTCACTCTGATACAGATCGCCCCTCTACAGACACACCTTTAACTTGTAGAAAACAGGCACAGAAGTCATCCCTTGTAATACATCGTAGTTACAATAAGTTAACTTTTACTTTAGGTTAAGGCTTTCTCCATTTTTTATTAGTTTAGATAATACTCAGAAGTTTGTCACATTTCACTTTGCTAAGCAGTTTTTCTGTACTATTATAGATACTGCTTCACAGAACAAAGTAGAATAATAAGTTATTATAATATGTGTATTTAACTAAATCCTTAGATGAATGTGAATAAGATTGGCCTGCACTCAAAACTAAAAACCTGTAAAGCCAATAGAGTACAGTGACATAAAATTCTCAACAAGACTCCTACTGGAGTTTCATTAAAGTAAATCCATTTATCATTCATACATGTATATATCATGAACATCAGTGACACTACAATTAATAACAGCCTTTGAGACACAGTTTGTATTTGAAAATATCTGGAGAAAAATATCATGATTATTAAAAATATTTTTAAAAGATAAAGGATAAAGCGAGTTTCAAAAGTATGCATTTCTCTTCACTATACATTGCAGCTACAAAAGAAAATCCCCAAGAGAATTAATACGAACTTATGATAATGCAGCCTGCAGCACGGTTTTGTTTTGGTTTTGTCTGATTTTGCTGACAAGGCGATTCAAACTCTACCCTACTCATCTTTAGTAGAGGGATCAAATTATTCACCTATAAACATGCAACAATAAAATGTCATTCTTCAGGCAATACCGGCTCCTTAACATTTTCCTCTTTTTCACTGGTTTGGACCCCCAGCTCATTAGATCATTACCTGATAAATAGGAGAGGGTAATGAATTGAGAAAATAACTACGTACCTTCAGAGAAAACCTGCCCGATAACAGTCATCCATTAGGAAACTGGCAATATCCTCTGATCTATTGCCCGCAAAGCTATGACTTGAAGAGTTTCATTCCCTGGGCTCAGTTCACCAGAAGAAAATCAGCACAATTTAAATATTTCTTGGAATGTGACAGCTCTCTAGATCCCCGGTTGCAGTCTGTTCCCCAGGGATGGCAATCTGGTGTTCCTGTGTGCACAGAGCAGTGAAGATGAATTGAAAATGCTTGAGATAAATTAGGAATGGCTAAGTTAAAATTGTCTCTGCTCCAGACTCTCTCATCTGCAGTCTGTAAGCCTGTTTTTCTGTGAAAAAGCTAGATGGCAGGCTGCCTCAGTAAGTTCTTCCTAAGCGACAGAGAGCATTTCCAATGAAGAAAAATTCTCCCATTATCTAAGCTAATGTGACTGCTGCTAAATCTAGTTTTTAAAGTGGCTACTGGCAAGAAATTTATTTTCCCTATTGGTTTCTTTCAAACCACAGTCTAGAATCCATACTATCATGATTTTATATATATATATATTTACTTTTATCTATGAGAAACATTTCAAGTTTTCACCTAACATATTAAATCATAACCCTCACTGCAGTTTTAACAATCGTTTACATATAGAAAATCTCCACTTTAGGTCTTAAAGCCATTTTATTGCATTTTGCAATATTTAGAAAGTGTTTTTTTTTATTGCAATACCTCAATGTAACAATATTTTATTGACAATCACTTATTGTAATGAAGTTCCAAATAGAGGTGCACCATTTTTAAAGGTCAGTTAGAATGCAGAAGTTATATATAAAAATAAACAAGGGGAATGTGGAATCCTAATACATAAGCAAAGAAGTAAATATTTATTCTGAATACCCTCTTAAGAAAATAAGATGTTCCAAATAAAATCAAGCTTCATGAAGTATTCCCTTTCCAAATGACAATATGCCATTTTTTGAATTCTGTTTATTTCAATTGAATGATGCATTGTGATGTAAGAGTTCTTATCCCTAAATTAGAAAATTACTTTAGACTGCACTCTACTTGGTTATTGGCAACACAAAACATAAAAGGGTTATCAAAATGTTCACTTCCATTTCTTTTTTTAAAATTTATCTTTATTGTTGGAAATATTATAGGTGCCCCCTTTCCCTCTCCCCTATTAACCTCCTCCACCTCACACCTGCCCCCTCAGCCCTACCACACTTGGATTTTCTACATGAAACAATTTTTACATTATCAGGAAGGACAGTTAAAAGGATAATAACTCAGGAATATATATATATATATATATATATATATATATATATATATATATGTAAATGCTGGCTACAAAAATAAAACAAGCTTTTCCTTGCATAAGTCTCCACGTGACATTCTGCTCTATGTCTGATTATTTGACGTGCAAACTGTTGTTACCATGACAAAAATGGGCTGCACACATTGTGGGGAAAGCAAAGACAACAGAATCACCTGGGACCCATCCGAAAAAGTAAATCAGATTTTCTGTTTTTCCTCCACCCACCCCTGTAGCTGTAGCTGATCACTTCACCGGGAGAGGTGAGGGGAGAAGAAAAAGGAGAGACAAAAATGAAACCTCACAGCAAATGCCTCCAGCCCATCTTCCTCTTTGGGAAGTGGCGACACTGTAGCTATTGCTGGGGGAGAACCACAATGGAACTGGAGAGCAGTAACTTCAGCAGCCCAGTTGGGAACTGTAGTTTACCTAGCAATTTTCAAAGACCTGGAGAGAAAGAGAAAGAAAGAAAAAGGGGGGCGGGAAGAGCCTACTTATCATTCTCAATTGCCATATTTAAAATAACCATGTTGTTCAGTGCTGAAGATACATAAAGCAAATGGAAAGGGATAAAAGTTAACATATCTAATAACTGACAATGGATTGACTATCCAACTGCATCGCACAAATCTGCACAGGGCATCCCAGTTAATTTAACAGGTACTTTCAGTAATGAACAAGATACATACTTTCTTTAAAAATCCCAGATGTTTTAGAAACTGCCAATTTTACTAACACTAGACTACAGTGATAAATTCAGGGGAATACGCAATTACATATGAGTGATACCTAAACTATTCTTGGAGTATTTAGGAACTGCTTCTTGTAGGATGTAACATTATAAGAAAAAGCCAAGTAAGCCTTGGTTAAATGGATAATGAATATTTCCAGGCAGTGGGGAAAAGCCCCAAGGGAAATATGCACATTACATTTAGATAAGGAAAAATAGTTCAGTGTGGCTGGAGTAGAGAATGAGGTGTGGGGAGCATGCAAAGAGATGATTGTAAAGTAATGATTAGTTACTTGTGCTATGTAAAGGAATTTGGACTTTACCTTTACCTTTAAATGGAGAATCATTGAGGACAAGAAATGATCCAATTTGCATTTTAGTAAGATCATTCTTCATCTCATGCTGGTCAGGTAAAACCTATCACCACATACCATGTTAGCTAAGCAGACATTTAGTAGCCATACTATTTAGGCATTTTCCCTTTCCTTGTAGTAGCCAACTTATCTACCTTATTTAAATGTGTTTTGTTGTTTCTAGTTTTCATGGCCTTATTTCTAGCCTCATCATCTCTTGTCAATATCATGGAAAGAATCTTTTATTTAAGCTCCCTGTTTCAAGTAATTTCCCCCATCAATCCCTGTTACACAGCTGCCAGTCCTCTTTCTAAAGTGTGCATAATCCTATCACCCACCTGCTTAGAAAAATATTATTTACTCATCATTACCTGGAGAATAATGTCTGACATCTTTAAATTGATCTGTAATCGGTTTTTTAAAACTCAGGAGTTTCCGGGTGAAATCGGAAATTACCCCCTATACACAGAGGGCAAAGAGGAACTAAAGAAAGGGGCAGGCCACCCCATACTGTAGGCGGCAGTGTTAATAAGCAAGGGAACTTATACACTAGGTTTGTCTCTGGCACACCCACCTGCCAGAAACTTAAAAGTTGAGATAGAAGCATGTATGGGGTGCAGCCATATACACTGTCTCAACACATTATTCTCACTGGTGTGTCTTTGAAAATTACTGGCTGTGGGAACGGTGGGCAGAACATACATTCCAAGGACCACGGAGGGTGTGAAGAGCCTCTGATTGCCTGGGTCCAGTGCTCAGTTCAACTGCTATGTCCTCTCTGACCTCTTCCAACTGCAACATGTGACTGCATAGCCTTCTCAACTGACACTACCCTGACCAGACTGCATTGTCAAGAAAACAAGGGGAATCAGTCACATTATTGGATTTGGCCTCCAAATCCTCTGCACACGCTGCTCTTCTACCTATAGTTTTTCACCAGAACTAAGTGACTAGAGAATTCCTTTATATCATGGAATATTCCTTTTAAATACTGTTTTCTCTTTGAAACCATCCTGATTCCCTCACGTAGAGCCAGTTTTGTCCTCATCTCTTATGTGATGTTTTGGTGACCATGTCAATGAAGTCAGTTCTCAAGTAAGATATATAGTACCTTTTGGAATATCCCTCTCTTCCTTTGCACTCTTCTCTCAGGTCCTCATTTTATGTTTCCCCCCCCTCTCCGTTCCTTAATAATTAACTCTAGCTATTCATTTTTCCATATATCTGTATATCAATGTCTTTGAGTTTATTATGCATGTTGTATGGCTTAGTTCTCCTCTTATCATCTGTTGTTGTTTTTTCCCTAATAGTTTCATTTATACCCTTCCACTTTCCTCTTTTACTGTTTATATCCTTATTTTTTTTTTCAGCATTTATTTTTCTATGTTTTTTTAAAATTTATCCAGTTTCTTTTTGTTCTCCAACTTCGTGCTATCCTCCTTCTTTCTAGTCCCTTGTTATCTTAAAAAGAAAAAAAAAAACCCTTAAAACTTTGTTATTAACTTTTCTCATTTCATATTCTCTTCAATTAACATGATGAAAACATGTAGGAAGGGATTGCATTTGATTTGCATTGCATAGTTCCAATATAGATCTATATAGCGAATGGCTTTTAATATATTTTGTTTTTTGTAGACTTTATTGTAAAATGCTTTCTCTAATTTATAATTTTAATTAAAATATTAAAGAAGCTAATGTATAGCAAAATTACTCTTACCATTTAAAATGTATTTTAATAGCAATAACCAGAAAGGATATTTACTTTTGGCCACCATATATTTTTAATAATTCATTTTCTTTTAGTTTGATTTTATAGCTCTAGCAGTTCAAAACCATGGCATAGTTTATAACAAAATAAGCTCAACAGTTACAGTTGTTTTTATTTTAATAACTTATTTATCTTTAAAAAGTCATTATTAGGTGACTAACATTATGAAATTCAGGGTTCTTATGACCTTGATTAAGTTATAGAAATCATTTCTCTCTATGTGTGTGTGTGTATATGTATAGACCTAGCCTTTCCCCTCAATAATCAGAAATCCCCAAGGCAGGAAAAGACAGTAGCATAGACCTGGCTAATGGTCACACGGCCCCATCCTCTGGCAGGCTAATGACAACATCTTGACCTAAATTATGTTTCAGTTCCTGAGCTGTAAGGTGGAAGGACTCCCTGGCTTCTTTCTCATGAAACCAAACAGAGGGAAGCTGGAAACCATCTTAGAGCTGTCCTCAAGACCTAAAGAAAAGACTCATCACCCTTACCTCACCTCCCTCCAAATAGCTCCCAGCAAGACCCGGAACCCCTGACCCACAATGCCTTGTGATTTTACCCTGTATAATATGTAACCTACACTACTCTATTGAGGAATCTGAGCTTTTGAGCCTTAGCTTCCTCTTCTCTTGTATGGTGCCACTCATAATAAAAGAGTCAATATTCCACTCATCTGCTGATGGGAATTTAGGCTGTTTCCAAATCTTAGCTATTTGGATTAGAAAACTATGATACATCTACACAATGGAATACTACACTGCTAATAAAAAAAGAAGGAATTCTTACTATTTGCAATAACATGGATGGAACTGGAGAGCATTATGCTAAGTGAAATAAATCAGTCAGGGAAAGAAAAATACCACATGATCTCACTCATTTATGGATAATAAAGAACATTATAAACTGATGAACAAAAATAGATACAGAGGCAGAGAAGCATTGAACAGACAGTCAAACTGCAGTGGGAAGGCTGGGGAGGGGTGTAGGGGGGAAGTAAGAGATCAACGAAGGACTTGTATGCATGTGTATAAGCATAACCAATGGAAGCAAGACACTGCGGGGGGTGGGGGGGTGAGGGCATGTTCCAGGGGGTGGAGGAGGCCAAGGGAGGGTCAATAGAAAAAAAAAGAGAGACATACGTACTACTCTTTGTAATACTTTAAACAATAAAATAAAATAGTCAATATTATTCCACTGCAATTCTCCACATTTATTATTTAGCTCTGCTAGAGCTGGTGGACAAAATTATCATTCTGTATCACTTGCAACATAAGAGATGGTTGCAACATAATAAAATTAAGAAATAATGAAATACAGACATAGCATCATGCTTATAAAGAAGAGAGGCATAAGTGTAGTTAGTTGAAAGTATTTATTAGAGGTTCAATAAAAATCAGTTTATATAGCACATCTTTCTAAGGTGACAGCACTGTGTAATGAGAAATCTAGAGTTACATTTAAAATATATAACAAATAGTTATCTTAAATAAACTTAACCAATGATATGAAAGACTTGTTCACTGAAACTACAAATATTACTAAAAAAGTTAACACAAATCAATGGAAAGACATCTCATGTACATGGATTGAAATACTTAATATTGCTAAAATGTCAACCTACCCCAAACAATCTACAGATCCAATACAATCACTATCTAAAGAGATGGTTTTTTTTTGTAGAACAACCCATCCTAAAACTCATATTGAAACTCAAAAGACCTAAAATAGGCAAAACAATCTTCAATACAAAAATCAAAATTTGAGGTCTCATGCTTTCTGATTTCAAAACTAAATACAGAGCCACAGTCATCAAACAGTGTGTTCTAGTCTACTGTTGAAACTTTCCATTTTGTTTTTTATTGTAGCTATGTCATTTTTTATTTCATCTTGATTCTTACATAAGTTGTTGATTTTTCATCCATTTGGTTTATGAACTTTATGACCCTTACTCTGAATTCTTTTTCTGAAATATTGCATGCATTCATTTCATTTAGTTTCTTTTCTGGCGATTCCTTCTTTTCTTTCCTTGGGGGATTGTTTCTTTGTCTCCCCATTTTTGCTGTCTCTTTCTGGCCCTGGGCACTCTGCTTGGGGTTTGAGAAGTTGAAGACCCTATCTGGGCAATGGTCCAGAAACTGTTAGCCCAGAGGCTAGGTCTGCCTTGAGTCTCACGCCTTTATTGTCTCTGCTCTGAGTTATATCACCTTCTCCCATGGATTTGGTCCCTCAGTTGTCTGCTTCAGATGCTTGGGGTAGTGGGAGCATGTGCATAGTTCCTCTGGTGTGTCACTCCCAGTGAGAACTCAGAGATTTGTGTGGCCCTGATACCTGTGGCAGGATGGTATTCTAGGCCCATTTGGCAGCTCAAAAAATATGGAACCCTTCAAGGATTTGGATGTTATCCTTACGCAGGGTCCATGCTAATCTTCTCTGTATCATTCCAATTTTAGTATATGTGCTGCCAAAGCTAGAGCTGTAAGGCAAGTTCTTAAAAGCAAAGAATTGAACATACATGTTGTGTTTTTTTGTATGACATAATAAATTATATAAAAAGAAAAAAATATGTGTTTTGTTTTTGTTATAGGATACCTACTGTTATTACTTCTTACCATTTCATCATTAAATAATGAAATAAAAACATTCAGTTTGTTGGATGTAGATGTCTAAATACAAACATAAGTTTTATTGCTTCTTTTAATAAAAAGTGGTTCCACATTCATTAAAAAAAATCTTAAAAAGAATAAAATGGAAAAGTTAACCACTGTTAATACCTTAAGGATTATCTATCTTCATCTAATATCTCTTTCTCTCTCTCTCCCTATATATAATGGCTCCCTATGTAAAATCATATATAGAGAGATACATTTATACATGCAATAACAGAAAGAGAGAGCATTTTTATTTTGCAAAATGAGTTCTAGAGATTGGTTGAACAACAATACGACATACTTAAAACTACTGGAGAGCAAAATGCAGACCCAGTGCATGTTCTCTCGGGCTTTGAGTCTAGACTAGCACTAGCATTAAGACAGAAGCAAGTAATTTAACCTCTGTGGGTCTCAGCTTTCTATGCTGTGAACTAGGGTGATGAGACCTACTTTGTTGGTGGTTGTGAACACATATAAGATTATGCAGGAAGGAAGCCTAGCATAGGTCATACATAAATGATCTTCAACAAGAGAAATTCAATAGGAAGACAAATATAGTCAACCCATGATAACAATTCCCCTCTGAACATTCTCAGCCTCACAGATGTGCACGTTATGGTGCAACTCTGGGTGTCTTGTCCTTGTTATTGACTGGCTTAGGAATGAGGACCTGATTCCAGATAAACCAATTATGTTTTTACCTGGGATTTTAAAAATATTAGACCTAAGGGAGCAGTATATGCCTTCTCTGGTGGTAAGACTGAGAGAAATAAGATCAGGAAGCCCTGCACTAAGATCATCTCTCCCACCACCTCACCCCAACACTGTGGAAGGAGCTGGTCTACAGCAGAAATAAATCAAGAAAAAACATATAAAGAGAAACTGAAATAAAGGGTGGGAAAACAGAATGAATGTATTTATAAGATGATTTTGTTGGATGTTGCAAAAATCATTGCAAAAATATGTAACAAGATATTAAAAAACAAGTCAAAGATGTCTTGATATTCATATTAATACTACAAGTAAAAATCTTTTTGAAATAAATTTTATACAGGTATTTCCTAAAAGTACATTTTTTGTTTATTTATAAATTAAAAGTACTTTACCAAGTAAAAAAAAATAGTTACTTTTTTTTGGTTTGTTTTACTCAAAGTGAAATACTCTTGATAATGATATGGAAAACATGCAACATTTCCTGTGACACATGATAACTTGAACTATATAGTAATTGGACTACAGAGCAAAAATACAAATATCTGATGTAGTCAAGAAATTGAAGTATAAACACATTAAATACTGTAAAGTTTCTTTAAACACCTTTACTTCGAAGAAAAAAAATTCGTAAGAATCAGCAAACTATATTTTCCTCTTCTGAAATAAATGTTTCTTACTTATCTACACTAATAAAAGAGAAAGATGGTAATTAGTGTACGACCGCTACCCTTCCCATTGGCTAATCAGCATATCCTTATGCAAATTAACTGTCAGCCAAGATGGTGGCCGGCAGCCATGCACTGAAGCGAACAGGGAGGCTTGCTTGCTCCAGTGATGGCTGACTCTAACGTTCCCCGCCTGAGTTGCCGGCCTCTCAGCTGCAACTCTAAGCAACTATGTACTATGTTGCAAATAAGAAGCTAAACAAAACCCCAGAAACCGGCTTTCAGTCAGCCAGGTTCAGCCAGCCTGACCGAAACATTGTATCAAATACAGAAGGAAAAACAAAGGCCAGAAACCAGCTTTTAGCGGCGAGGCCTCAGAGCTAAAGCTGGCCCAGAATAAAAAAAGAAAAAAAGAAGCTGTTGGGAGCTTTAGTCACCCACCAGCCAGAAAACGGCCCTCAGCCCCTCACCCAGACGGGCCAGGCACCCCAGTGGGGACCCCCACCCTGATCCAGGACACCCTTCAGGGCAAACCAGCCAGCCCCCACCCATGCACCAGGCCTCTATTATGTATAGTAAAAGGGTAATATACCTCCCGCAACCGGGATCAGTGTGACAGGGGGCAGCGCCCAAACCCCCTGATCGCCCTGTGGCTCTGTGAGTGACAGGGGGCGGGGCCACAACCTCCCTATCCGCCCTGCTCTGTTCGTGACAGGGGAAGGCACCCCAACCCCCTGATCAGTCCTGCTATGTGCCTGATAGGGGGGAGCTCCTCAACCCCCTGATTGCCCTGTGGCTCTGTGTTTGACAGGGTGCGGGGCCCCAACCCCATGATCGACCCTGCTCTGTGAGTGACAGGGGCAGCGCCCCGCCCCCCCCCCATGGACCCTGCTCTGTGTGTGACGGGGTAGAGCCATAACCTCTCCATCGGCCCTGCCCTGAGTGTGACAGTGGTGGCACCCCAACCTCCTGATCGGCCCTGCTCTGTGGGTGATAGAGGGTGGCGCCCCAACCCCCCTCCACGGGCCTTGCTCTGTGTGTGACAGAGTAGAGCCATAACCTCCCCATTGACCATGCTCTGTGTGTGACAGGGGGCGGTGCCCCAACTCCCCTATCGGCCCTACTCTGTGAGTGACAGGGAGGAGCTCTCCAAGCCCCTGATCAAACCTGCTCTGTGTGTGACAGGGTATGGAGACCCAACCCCCCTGATGGGCCCTGCTCTGTGAATGACAGGGGGCAGCGCCCCAACCCCCTGATTGGCCCGGCTCTGTGCGTCACAGGGGGCAGCGCCCCAACCTCCTGAGTGTCCCTGCTCTGTTTGTCAGAGGTGTTGGCGCTGCAACCTCCCCATTGACTCTGCCTTGAGTGTGACAGGGGGCGGCTCCCCAACTCCCCAATCGGCCCTGCTCTGAGCCCCACCAGGGGCTGCACCTAGGGATTGGGCCTGCCCTCTGCCACCCGGGAGCAGGCCTAAGCCAGCAGGTTGTTGTCTCCCGAGGGGTCCCAGACTGCGAGAGGGCACAGGCCGGGCTGGGGGACCACCCTCCCCTCCCGAGTGCACAAATTTTTGTGCACCGGGCCTCTAGTTCCTTATATAATATCCTAAACTTAAGAGCTACAGTCCAGTTATCTATTACTGATTTCCATAAAAATAGTTGTATTTATTAACGGCTTAAGAAACAAATATTCCTAATCATATTAGAAGTGACATATTTGAATCAATATAGTTGATTTTATTATAAATAATAAATTTTACTTGAAAGTCTCATTTTTTTAATTCTTAAATTACTTAAAGGCAATTAAAGAAAGAAGTTTATGATCTAGGTAAACACAATCTAAGAGATAACTTAAACTCCATTGCTGAAATAATACTCCTCTTGCAGGTACACAAGCGATTATAGTAACACATAAAAAATAAATACATCCTCTATTAGAATATATGTAGAAAATTGTGGCAACAAATTTTCAACCCAAATTTCCATTCCAGTTGTTCTGAGTTGCTCCCAGCTTTCAGAATTGCTATCTACCATGTATATGACATATGAACAATTTAATACATTTCTAAGTACAAATAAAGTCGTTTAGTTTACATATCAATAAGGCTTATGTTAAATGTAAACATTTAAGTGAGTAGTGAAATATATTAAAGTAAATAATCTTTTTAATTCTTAATTGACAATTACAGCAAATGCCAAGTGGGGCAAAAGTAGGTCTACAGTGTTTCATATGGAAAATGTATAAATGAATAAATTTTATAAATTTAAATTTATAAAAGGAATTTTGAGATCATGTACTTGAATTTTCTTTATTTCTTCATTTCTTGTCTTCCCCAAAGTCAGTGATTGCAGATCTAGAAACAACATTTTTAGTTTAGTACTGATTTAAACATACCATACTATGCCTTCGTGTAGGGAAAAAGCCTAGAAATACCGATATCTTTACATAATATCAACCAGCTACACGAAAATTTTAATAATTATATCAAATCAGAGTGTGAGGCACTCCAGGTGCAAAAATAATAAAGAAAAATACTAACTATTCCTGCAAAGTCTTAGAAGCAATTCAGTAGGAAAGCTAAAATCAATCAAATGAGAGAAAAAATTATACACATAGTAAAACATGATATGGCATAAGAGAGTTATAAACAAAGTAAAATTAAGAATCCAAAGTATGGATTTGGTAGTCACTAAATCTATTCTGGAGCAGCAAAGTTTATAAGAAAATAAAATTACTTCATAATAATAGCTGGCTATATCCTACTTAGAAGAGCAAGGTTAAGCCTATTCTTCAGCACCAGTGGAGTGAAGACACATTGTATACCAGGGAACGTTAAATTCAATCTCTTTAAAATGACTATGCAAGTTGTATGAGTTCCCTGTAACTGTTGGAGATTAAACCCTTATCAGAGATAATATTGGCAAATAGGTTCTCCCATGCAGTGGGCTTTCTTGTTGTTTTGTTCATGGTTTCTTTTGATATGCAGAAGCTTTTTGTTTTGACCCCATCCCATTAGTTTATTTTCTCTTTAGTTTCCATTGCCCTAGGAGCTGTATCGGTGAAAATATTGCTTCGGCATATGTCTGAGATTTTGCTGCCTGTGAGTTCCTCTAAGATTTTTATGGTTTTCCTTTCCCATCTTACGTTTAAATCCTTTATTTATTTTGAGTTTATTTTTGTGTATGGTGTAAGTTGGTTATCTAGTTTAATTTTTTTGCATGTATCTGTTCAATTTGCACACCATTTACTGAAGAAACTGTCTTGACTCCATTGTATGCTCTTGCCTCCTTTGTCAAATATTAATTGAGTACAGTGGTTTAGGTTGATTTCTGGGTTCTCTATCCTATTCAATTGGTCTATAAGTCTGTTCTTGTGGCCAGTACCAGGCCAAGATTTACAGGGAACTCATACAACTTAACAAAAGGAAGATAAACAATCCAATAAAAAATGGGGAACAGACCTAAATAAATACTTTTCGAAAGAGGACATACAGAAGGCCATGAGGCATATGAAAACTTGCTCAAAGTCACTAATCATCAGAGAGATGCAAATCAAAATGACAATGAGTTACCATCTCACACCTGTCAGAATGGCTATCATCAACAATTCAACAAATCAACAAACGACAACTGCTGGCAAGGATGTGGAGAAAATGAACCCTCATGCATTGATAGTGGGACTGCAGACTGGTGCAGCTGCTCTGGAGAACAGTATGGAGTTTCCTCAAAAAACTAAAAACGGAACTCCCATTTGACCCAGTGATCCCACTTCTAAGATCCCACTTCTAGTTTCTAAGAAACTAGAAACACTAATCAGAAAGGATATATGCACCCCTATGTTCATAGCAGCACCATTTACCATAGCTAAGATTTGGAAACAGCCTAAGTTCCCATAAGTAGATGAATGGATTAAAAATCTGTGGTACATCTACACAATGGAATACTATGTTGCTGTAAAAAGAAAGGAACTCCTACCATTTGCAACAGCATAGATAGACCTGGAGAGCATTATGCTAAGCGAAGTAAGTCAGTCAGAGTAAGATAAATATCACATGATCTCACTCATTTGTTGGATTTATTTAACAACATAAACTGATGAACAAAAACAGATCCAGAGACAGAGAAGCATCAATCAGACCGTCAAACCTCAGAGGGAAGGCACAGGAGGGTGGAGGTAAGGGAGAGAGATCAACCAACGGAACTGTATGCACGCATATAAGCCTAACCAATGGACACAGACACTAGAGGGGTGAGAAACGAGTAGTGGGGGGAGGGAGTGGAGGGGTAGCAATGGGAGGATAAGTACACATATGTAATACCTTAATCAATAAAGAAAAATAAAATAAAATGGCCATGCAAAACACATAAGGGACATGGAAATTTTAAAAATGCTTTTGGTTCTCTAGTGCATTCTAGTTCTCTATCATGTAATCAGCGTATGTACTATACATACGGCTAAAGAAATAAGATGCAAAAAGCTGGTCATTTTAAAGGAATGAAGATGGAATTATCAGGCATGCAGATTTTCCACACTTCACATCAAATTAAAGTCTACACAAAGGCATAGTCAGTATCATTCAGCAACAACTGGCAATAACAGTATGTACTATACATAGGGCATAATATTTGTTAAAATACTCTAAGACACTAATGCTATTTTCTACCAAAATCACCAACAAGAACAATGGCAAAAGGGTCTCAAAAAATAAAATATTGTCATTAAAATAAAATTCCTGTCTCACATAACCATTTATCAGTTAATATACCAACATTTACCACAGTTTTTTAAAAAATACTGTAATATTTAAAGCAAGTAGGATGAGATGCTTACATTCAGATGGTATCCCACACAAAAATTTTGTACTGTGGGTCTACTGGTGGCCTCCTGGGGCTTTAGTGGGATGCAGAGCCTAATGTATTAAATTAGCCATATTTTAGAAGTTTGAAACTAAGGAGTAATTGCCAACAATCAAATTAATGAAATAATAGATTTGCACTGAAGAAAACAAATTCAAAAGGACCAAACTGAAAAGACTGGATTAAGATGGAAAGAGGAGTTTCCAAGTGGAGAGAAAATGGGCTTGTCTGGTCATTTCTTATTTTCCTGCATGCCACCTCCAGCTTGAATGTATGCAAGTTTTAAAGGAGTTAAAAAGGATAAACAGTAACTAATCCTCACTCATTTTCCACACTCATTCTGAAGCAGCTGCATAATAATCTTTAAATCCTTGACATTACTTGATTATGCAGTTTAATTAGCACAACACTCATGGATGAATATTAGAGGTTTTTCATCTCAGATCTCATACCACTTTTAAAATCACATTTTTGAATGCCCTAGTTTTAATAACAATCCACTAAGCATAATGTGCATCATTTACATCAAAAATATCATTTATTTTTAAAAGCATATTAAGTTTTTTTCACAATTTTTCCAGAATCCTCATTCAAAAATTGATATTGTGCTGCTCAAAAGGATTTATTTGTTATTAAAAGAATCAACATATTTCACATAATGTTTTAAAATCCTATATAATAAAAGCCTAACATGCTAAGTGTCCAATCGACTGCTAGGCTGTTCAACCAATCAAAGCGTAATATGCTAAGGCCGCTATGACATGCACTAACCACCAGAAGGCAGACAGTCAACTGGTCGACCATGACCTGCACTAACCACCAGGGGCCAGACACTCTGACCAGTAGGTTAGCTTGCTGCTGGGGTTCAGTAGATCGGGACTGAGCAAGACAGGCCGAACATGCCCTGGAGTCCTCCCATGGTCCCTTACCAGCTGGCCAACCTCCCGTGTCTCTCCCCAGCCCTGATCATGCACTGGTGGGGTCCCTCGGCCTAGCCTGAGCCCTCTCACAATCCTTGACCCCTCAGGGGATGTTGCAGAGCCAGTTTCAGCCTGATTCCACAGGGGGAGCACCGCTCAGCCAGAAGCCGGGCTCATGGCTGGTGAGTGCAACAGATGTGGTGGGGAGCCTCTCCCACCTCCGCAGCAGTGCTAGGGATGTCTGACTGATGGCTTAGGCCTGCTCCCCTGAGAGAGGGCACAGGCTGGACTGAGGGACCCCCCCCAAGTGCATGAATTTTGTGGACCGGGCCTCTCGTAAAATACATAAGAATGTTTCAAGCTTGCTTGTACATGATTATAATTTTAAATATATAAAGAAATTCTCACAGGTCACAAGATTATGAAACTTCTTGCAGGATTTTAAGATCACATTCCAGAAAAAAATTCTATTTCTTGTAAGCAGATTTTACAGAGAAAGAGCTCCTATTACATAAATTTTTATGTTGCTTGCATGAAAGAGAGTATCAATATGTGTCCATGTAGGAGTTACATTTTTATGTACATATGAAATATATATATATATATATATATGGTATCCCAAAAATGTATACATACACCTTGAATAAATTATAAAGGCAGTATTTATTAAAATACATTTTACTTCAAAATTGAGCTACCAGCTGTTAAAGTATTTATACATTTTTTGGGGAAACTGTGTATATAGATAGATATGTATATTAATATCCTATACAATAAAGAGCTAACATGCTAATTAGACCAAACAGCAGAACGACCATCCAGACCAAGCGAGGGCTGTGAGTGCTGAGGCAGCCGGGGCTGCGCGGGCCGAGCCCCTTGCACAAATTTCATGCATTGGGCCTCTAGTATAGACAGATAAATGATAGATAGATAGATGATGCTAGATAGATAGATAGATAGATAGATAGATAGATAGATAGATAGATGATAAATAGATCTGATTGTTGAATTAGCTTCTGAGTTCATTGTTTATCCCCAGATTATTATTTTTTAATTCTAAAGATATTTTATTTACTTAAGTAGCTGAAAAACATCTCATATACATCAAATTAATACCAAAATTATTTTTATCACTTAAACTGAAAGCTTTGTAGAGAAACTTTCCAACAGATATAATGTTAATTTTTGGTGGTAAGTTTAAATTATATTTTAAATCATTGAAATCTCATTTTAAATTAATTTTTACTACTGTGTGTTTGTTGTGCATTTTGCCAAGTATGCATCTACTGCTAAAAAATAAATATTGTTCCTTTTACAACCTGGTCCATTGATTTTTAAGGATCTATTCAGGTGCAAATATTTACATCCCATATTGTCACACTTTCTAAATTATGAAGTTTTCTCCCTTTGAATTAGTTTAAGACAATTTATACAGTGCTTGCTGTAGGAAGAACCCTCATAAACATCGTTTTTATGCTTGTTTCTGTCTTTCGGATACATTTCTCTCCCTCCTATTTATGAGAAAAGTCCAGATTGTCCTTCTTCTCTTGACCTGTACAGACAGAGTTGCTTTTCCTAGCAGAAGCTTAGAAAAACACAAGAGGTGGAAATCAGGGTGCTACAAAATAGAATTCACAGAGTAGCAGAGATATGTTATGTTTAATAGCTTCTATAAATAAATTGCACCATGTCATGAAAATACTCCCTTATTAAATACTAGAGGCTCGATGCACAAAATTCGTGCAAGAGTAGGCCTTCCTTCCCCTGGATGCCAACACTGGCTTCCCTCTGGAACCTCATACCCGGGCTTCCCTCTGGCCACTGGCAGGCACCTGGGACCTGAGCTTTCCTCACAGAGGGAGGCCCTGCCCACTGCCACAGCCCACTGGTAGGTGGCCTGGGTCTCTCTCTTTGGGGCAATTGTGAAGCCTCCCAATTGATCACCCCGCTGGCCTGTGGCCTGGGCCTCCCTCTGTGGGGCAATCATGGGGCAATGTCCAGGCCCCTGACCAAGCATATTATGCTTTTATTATATAGGATGGTTTATAGCAATTTGGAAAATGTTCACAACCATAAAGTATTGGCAACTGATACTAAAATCCTAAATTAATAACCCAAGTCCTATGACTGTACTCTGCATGCTATTGTAAGCGCAGTCCAGCTACTGCTATGAGAGGAATTAGCCACACCGAAGAGTGCCTGGAGAGGGTGAGAGTCTTATTATCTCTGCTAGGGAACTGGCATACAGTTCACAAGTGGCACGGCAGACATTTGGCATATATGTTTTCTAACAATTATCCATGCATCAGTCTAAAGAAATAACACTGAAGGGCTGTGTGAGTATGTGTATATATTCGTTCTCATGCTCAATAATTTTTTATAATAAAGTGACATCATCATATCTGGAAGAATTTATAAGCATTTGTGGAATAATTTTATTGGTTAAACATGTAGTAATTTGAAAATTGGTTTGCTACTTACCCCACAACTTTCACCCACAAAGCCCAGATGACTTCTTTCATAGAAGTCAGCATGACATGATTTTGTGGAAGTTCACATAATCCTTTCCTCAAACAATGGGTTAGTCTGATTTATCCTTTGTCCATCTATTGTAATGTCTTTGCAATGCATATTTCTATCCCCTTGTCTATTCATTTTTATAGAGCACTGTTAGCTAAACCTACATCTTTCAGACTATTGCACTCAAGAAAATAAATGTTAGAGGATTTTATACCAGCTATCCATAACCAACGCATGAATAATAATAATTGCACATTTCCAAAAATATAATGAATAAAGGAATGTAATTAAAACTCTAAGATTTCTTAAAATAAAAAAACATCATTTCATGTGTTAAGGAAATTAATGGATTTATGGGTCTCTTTATTATTAATATGATTACAATATAACTTGTGTTAAAAGTGCCTTTTCTCAAATGTTGTTAATTAAATATACTTAATTATTTTAATTTTTACAGTTTGATGCAAAAAATTTTGTATTTGCAATTGCATTATACACTTACCTCCATTTGTCTACATACAAATATATACCAACACTCCTTGAACTTAGTACATGCTCAATAGCTATAAATTAACTATAAAAGAATATTTATATAAAATCATATTTATATTAAGTATTTGTATATAAGTAGTTTATACTAAGTACTATTTAATACTAAATATATTTATATTTAAGTAAATATATAATTGAACATTCATTAAAATATTGATACATGAATTTATAACTAAAGTATTAGTATTCGATAAGTGATTTATTTAGCTTATGTAAATTTATATATTTTGTAATAATATATATGTAATCAAGTATGTATAGGGAGTTCCCAAAAATGTATAAAAATATTAACAACTGATAGCTCAATTTTGAAAATGAAATGTATTTTAATAAACACTGCCTTTATAATCATTCAAAATGTGTGTATACATTTTTTTCAGGAAACCCTATACATAAAATAATTACCAAATATAATTTAAAATTTTAAAGTATGTAGCAAACATATAAAGAATATATGAAAACACATATGTACCATTAAAAGAAATGTGCTTTAAAAGAAATGCACTGTAATAAAATAAAGCCTAATGGAAATAGCCTTATAATGCGATCCAGGTCAAGAGGGAGCTGTTCAAGTTCAGAGCTATGTTAAAGATACATATTCTGACATTTACATTCATATGTATACACTGAGTGGCCAGATTATTATGATCGGCCAGATTATTATGACCACCCCATCGGTACTTCATTGGGCCACCTTTTGCCTTCAATACTGTGGTGATTCTTCTTGGCATTGACTCCAAGAGATGTTGAAAGGTGATGCGAGGAATCTGACACCATGCCTGATGAGTAGCACTGTCCGGTTCTGTGAGATTTAGTGGTTGTGGAACCAGCTGCCTAATGGCTCTTTTAACTTTGTCCCACAAATGCTCAATTGGATTGAGATCTAGTGATTGGGGGGGCCACCTAAGCAAGGTAAAGTCTCCCTCATGTTCTTGAAACCACTCCTGCACAATACGAGCACCGTGGCATGGCACATTGTCTTGTTGGAAGAAGCCATCTCCATTGGGATACACCATCAACATGATAGGATGAACTTGATCAGCAACAATACTTAGGTATGTTGTGCTATTCAGACGTTTATAATGGTCTGGCCCTCTATTTACTTCAGCGCAAAATTATAGCTAATTTGCCTACAAACGTCAGGTGGTCATAATAATCTGGCCACTCAGTCTATATGGTGCAGAAGTATAAAGGTTCTCTGTGTCAGATACCTACGAGTGGAATCCTCAGGTTTTAAGGTGTGCTCAGTTTTTTAAAGCAGTTTTACCAATTAACACTCCACCTTCAGTGCTGGCTACTCCACATCTAGCCATTACCAACATCTGTTTTCTCAAAGATGTTCATTTCATGTACAGAAAACAGTGCCTACCTTTAGCACAGGTGTCACTCTATATTACCCTGATTACTGATATATCTATTGTGATAGATCTATCTACCTACATACCTACCTAACTACCTACCTAACTATACCTATCTATCAAAATGATAGGCAGTTTCTACTTTCTCTTCTTTTAAAATCTTTTTTTTAGTTTGTTCTTTTCATGTTGATTTATAAATATTATTTTTATATTTAGTAACTAATCTTTCAACAGTGAAATGCCTTCCAATAGTTTATAGTGTTTCTTTCTACTTCCTTACATATTTTTGAATATGCTGAAGTTGTTAATGTTGGATAATCCCATATAATAAAAGGCTAATATGCAAATCTACTGAATGGCAGAACAACCGGTTGCTATGAGGCACACTGAACACCAGGGGGAAGATGCTCAATGCAGGAGCTGCCCACTGGTGGTCAGTGTGCTCTCACAGGGGGAGTGCTGCTCAGCCAGAAGCCCTGAGCCAGGCTCACAGCTGACAAGCGCAGCAGCAGTGGCAGGAGTCTCTTCCACCTCCATGGCAGTGCCAAGGATGTCCAATTGCTGGCTTAGGCCCGCTCCCCATAGGGAGCTCTTAGTCAGACAACCCCTGAGGGATCCTGAACTGTGAAAGGGCACAGGCTGGGCTGAGGGAACCCCTCCACCCCCAGTGCACGAAATTCATGTACCAGGCTTCTAGTTTATGAATATTTTCTAAAACAGTTTAAAGATTTCTTTAATTAATTTTTAGAGATAGAGGAAGGGAGAGGGAAAGAGAGACATCAATGTGAGATCAGTTGCCTCCTATAGCCCCCTACTGGGGATCAGGCCTGCAACATGGGCATGTGCACTGACCTGGGGAATCAAACTATCAACCTTTTCATGTATGGGATGATCTCAGCCATCTGAGCCATACCAGCAAGGGTGCTTCTGTTTAATTTCTTATCCTGTATAACATGTCCTGTAATCATCATAAATATGTTTTCCCGTACTGTATTTTGAACATTTAGTGTATTATATATTTTCTTCGAATTTTTAACTGTATATTTTTGAGGTAAGAATTCAGTTCCTTTTTTGATCAGATACTTGCATCAACAACCACAACAAAAAAGTGAGACTCTCTTCATCTGCCAATTCCATCTCTGTCTCAACTTTCTCTAAATTGATATATAGATTCAATGCAATCATATTAAAATCAAGTCACTTGGCTATCTTTAGACATTTGTATTTATATCAAAATTTTAGACTAGCCATATCCAATACTACAAAACACATTCATGATTTTAATATGATTGCATTGAATCTATATATCAATTTGGAGAAAGTTAAAATCTGCTATAATATTAAGCTTTTTATTTAACTAAATAATATATATCTACATAAAAGATATTTTTAATATATTTATGAAGTCTTTAAATTTTATCCATAAAGGTTTTACACATTGTTATTTATTCCTTTTCACCATATATTACTAAAATATTTTATCATATACGGTAAATAGAATTTATGCCTGAAAGTGAGTATACTTCCTCTTCTGTTTATATACATTCTTATGGGTATTGAGGAAATAATTGACTTGGATTTGGGTTTTGGTGTTAGTTTAGGCTCTTCAGTACTCCCCAGGCTTCAAATTCTTTCAAAAACTGGTTGAATTTTTGTGTGCTTTATGTTTAAAAAAATTTTTTCAGTATTTCTGCTCTATTTTCAGCAGTTCCTATATGGAGGGGATCCCTCCCCAGTATTTGACAGCTATTGGTGACAGACAGGAAATCTCAATTCTCCTGTTCGAACTTAAATCTCAGTAGGCCCTGTACACAGGGACCTTGATAGTATAACATAGTTGTGATGATATTTAGTCTCATTCTCTTACTTCATTTAGTAGGCTGTTCATAGTACAAATTCAGTAACTTCTCACTAAAAAATATGAAACTATTAAGATCATTTTTATAAGTTAGTATAAAGCAAAATGTTTCCAGGAGAAAAGCTTTTTTCTGGAATAATTATAATACAAAAATCATATCCCCTCCTTATTTTTAAATAAAGAAATATAAAAGATTAATTAAAGATTCTGAACTTCAACTTATATATGAGCTTAACATTTTCAATTCCCTTTATCTAATATTATCTTTGCTAACATGAAAATAGACGTATTACACTTTCCACAAAGAATAAGATGGCATCTTAAACACATTCCTTTGGATATAAAGTTATATATTCTCATTTCAGGACAGTAGTCTCAAGCATAATAAACCTCAACTGAAAAGGACTTCATATTTAGATAGAAAAAGTGCCATGTCTAATTTATTTATAAATGACTAATCTACCTATAATAAAGTTTGACTTGAATATTTAGGAAATAGAATCATATATTCATATTCTGTATTCATATAAGCTTTTAAGGGGTAATTATCTGCACTATTGTCTAATTAGAAATTTAAAGATATTCTACTTCATAATATAGTTGAATGCAGTACAGTCAAGTAAGCCATCATTAAAACCAAGAATGATCAAAGTATTTTAAGTTCTGAACATAGTCAAGTGAATATTGAATTAATTATTTCTTCAAATAAAACCCCAAAGGATCTATAAAACAGTCTTAATATATTTTCTTTCTCTATTATCCACTTAAAACTTGGAAAATGTTTCACATTAAGTCTTATCGTACCAAGTTATAAGCTACTCTTTGGAATTCAATGAGATAAGCAGTTGTATTTGAAATAATTTAATTAATTAAATCTGATTGATTCATTAATATGCTATAGAACTAAGATATAAGTCTTCCTAAAGTTCCAAAGAAGGTCATTTTCAAGTCTACAGTTTTTTGTCCTTTAAAACCTTTAATAATCATAACAGTAACAACAAAACCAACACTAAAATTAACTGACTGTTCCTATGACATTGTTTAAACTCTACACATATTGCTAAACATGTCACATCCTGCTTTCATGCATTGTAATCTGAGTCATGCAGTAATTTGGCCAAGGTCACAAAGTTTGTTATTGGAAAGCAGCATCTAAAATCAGACAAACTGATGCTGGACTCTTAAACGTTAACCATTATATTCTACTAGAGGCCCAATGCGCAAAATTTGTGCAAGAGTAGGCCTTTGCAGCCCAGGCGGCTGCCTCGATCCCTCAGCCACTGTGGCTGCGGCCCCGGCTTTGTCCAGAAGGTCCTTCGAAAGGTCATCCAAAAAGCTGTCCGAATGGTCGTTCTGCTATTCGGCTGTTCAGTCAATTTGCATATTACACTTTTATTATTATAGACTAGAGGCCTGGTACATGAAATTCGTGCACTCAGGAGGGTCCCTGAGTCTGTCCAATGCCCTCTCGCAGTCCGGGAGCTCTTGGGGGATGTCTGACTGACAGTGTCGGCAGTCGCACATTCTTAGCACTGCTGCAGAGGTGGGAGAGGCTCCTGCCACTGCTGCTGTACTCACCAGCCCTGAGCCCAGCTTCTGGCTGAGTGGCGCTACCCCGTGGGAGTGCACTGACCACCAGGGGAAGCTCCTGAATTGAGCATCTGTTCCCTAGTGGTCAGTGCGCATCATAGCAACCAGTCATTCTGCCTTTCGATCGATTTGTATATTAGCCTTTTATTATATAGGATATAGATGAGATCTGAACCAATTCTCTGCTTTTGAAGTAGAAACCTATGCATACTACATCCTAAATGTTAAAAAAAAATGTTTCTTTGAAGGTCAGAGCAACTTCCAATTAATGAAGGCCATCATTACAGGAATACAAGTGACTTTTACCAACCATAACCATCCACTGAATGCCAATTCCCAGAAGAGAAGAAAATACTTTCTGAGGATCTTTGTTGTAGGTATTTAACAGAGAAATCACTTTTCCATTTTTATAGCCTTGAACTGTAAAATACTTTATGTTGCACTATAATCTCAATTATCACATTTCCTTTACCACAATACTGTGAAAATCAATAAATTGTGGCTTGTCCGAAGTCATAAAGCTAATAAGTAAGAAATCCAGGAAAAAAAAGAATATATTACATGAATACAATGATTTTTCCACCCTATAACACTGCATCCTGCATGTGTGTAAATGTGCAACAGTATTCTTCATGTCATAGTGACCATCAAAATTAGTTACAATGATGGTTCATTTCAGTCCAGAAAGTTTTCAGCCACCAAGTAAAAAGAAAAGGGGGGAGTAATACTTTCTGTATTATTACAGAAAGTAATGTGCAGTTAATAGTATAGTAAAAGTAACTTAAGAAATATTTAAATCAAAAAGAGACTGAGGAAGAAGGCATAATGTACTAGTAAAATGAATTCAAAGCATAGGCTTGGAACGTAGTGACGTTATGATGACAATGATGATGATGAAAAAAATAAGAAAGTTGAAATTGGTGATTCTAACTACAGCTTCATAAATAATCAAACATGCCCAGCCGGCGTGGCTCAGTGGTTGACTATCGAATCAGGAGATCATGGTTAGATTCCAGTCAGGGCACATGCCCAGGTTGCAGACTCTACCTCTAGTGGGAGGCATGCAGGAGGCAGCCCATCAATGATTCTCTCTCATCATTGATGTTTCTATCTCTTTTTCCCTCTCCTTTCCTCTCTAAAATCAATAGAATGTATATTTTAAAAATAATAATCAAACATAATGGGAAACATATCTCAACTGAGAGCATATTTGTGGGAGGGGTGTGCATGTGTGTTGTTGTGTGTATGTATGCAATTAGAATCAAATTATTATATTATACTAAAGAAAGTGTATACAATTATCAAGGTAACATATAGTATAAAACTTCTTTTTAAAACACAAATAAAACTTAGAAACTACTGAACATTTTGGTTGCTGTTGATCCTCACCCAAGGACATTTTCCCATTGATTTTTAGGGAGAGTGGAAGAGATAAGCAAAGACAGAGAGAAACATCGATGTGAGAGAAACACAATTGGTTGCCTCCTGCGTGCATCCCAACCAGGGCCCTGGGAGGAGCCTGCAACCAAGGTACGTGCCCTTTACTGGAATCAAACCAGGACCCTTCTTCGGTCCTCAGACTGACACTCTATCCACTGAGCCAAACCTGCTAGGGAACTACTGGATAATTTTTACTGCATCTAGGAATTTAACGCACAACAGTTTTAATTGGTCATATTTATGAAAGCCTTCTGAGGCTATTTTGATCAAGTTTCAACACATGTTATATGAGTATTTTTTTTTTGTATTTTAAACTCAGAAACTATAGCAACAATCATGTGTCTGTCTATAGTAATAAGAGGGTATTATCACAGGGTATTAAAAGTTTCATATGATAAGAGGAAATCAGGATTCAAACAATTTTAAATCCAAAGTTATATTTATCTGGGTATGGTATCACTTTCAAATGTAGAAGAAAAAATATAGTACAAATGCAAAATTAAATATCATTGACTTGAACAATATGAATTTGAACTGAGTCTAATTATATATGGAGTTTTAAAGTAAATGCCATAAGTATATTTTCTCTTTCTTATGATTTTTATTAACATTTTATTTTCTCTAATTCATTATAAAAATACAACATATAATACACATAACATGCAAAGTATTCATTAATAGACTCTTTATGTTATTGTTAAAGTTTCTGGTCAACTGTAGGCCATTGGTAGTTACTAGTAAAGTTTTGGGAAAACAAAAGTTATACACGGATTTTCAACTACACGGAGGTTGGCACCTCTTACCACTTCATTGTTCAAGGATTTAGTTGTATAGCTTTCCCCCATTTTCCTGTCTGATAATGGCAAGTGGAAGAACATATCCCTTTTTTTTTTCACTTGAAATGTGCTATAACTACTAAATTAATAAAAGCCACCGATTCTTTCTTACCTTTTCACCTTGTGATTTTCAACTCCACTTCCACTCTTGTATCCATTATGGAACAGTTCTTATTAAAATTTTACTTGCTACATGTAATTATTTATTGGATATGTTTCACCAACTAGAAAATAGCAAAGTAGTTCTTATTGATACTTTAATCTGCCTACTATCAAGTAAATGTTCACAAATACATTTTAAAGAAATGAATACCTTTATGTAATATTTCCATTCACCTGTCAAAGATTATGTAGGAATTTAGTAGACTGAAGTAGATGGTCAGGCCTTGATAGAAGTTTGTTATTCTTCAGAAAAAAGTCAGTGATAAAAGCCACCAAACAACTGCCAGAACCCTTACATTGCCTTCACCATCGACAGGTCAATACCAGGATAGTTGAACATTCTCTCCATACTAATATAGGTAACCAGTTCTCCCCATGTTAAGGGGACATAGTTAAAATATACAGGGAGCATGTCAGGCAGATAGCTTGAATTCCCTGGGGTTCTAGTAAAAATCAATTCAGGTCTTAGCAACAAAAAATATATACTATTATTGTTTTCCAATGCTTAAGTTAATTTTAAAAACACATGAATGATTATTTGACTTTTGGAAATATTATCTTTAAGAAAAAATAATCATTTTAATGTAGTTTTCTGTCATTATTAAAACCAAGTTTTCATTATTATAACTAAGTTTCTTCTTAAAAAAAATAATGATGGCTGGGTATGGAAACAGTGTGCTTGCTTCCTCCCATGACCCTACCAAAATTACAACTAAATTATAGAACAGCCAGTCTTGAGAACCCCCTGAAAACTAGCTGAACATAAGTCCTATAACTAAGGATATAAAGAAGCCACATTCAGATTGGTAGGAAGGGTAGGGAAGTGAAATGGGCTGGTCCCACACCCATGTATGGCAGTTAAAACTCAGGAGGAGTATCTCTCAACTGTGGAGGTTCCCCCTGAGGAGCAAGAGGTCCCAGTCTCCCATTGGGCTCCCCAGCCCAAGCACTAGTGGCAGGAAGAGGAGTCCCCACAACATGTGATGAATGTTGGATCCTCTATAAATAACATCTGTTTTCTGCCTAGATATTCTTACCAAATTTTCTATTTCCTATATAATAAAACTCTAATATGCAAATCGACCAAACGGCAGAACGACTGGTCACTATGATGTGCACTGACCACCAGGGGGCAGAGGCTAAATGCAGGAGCTTCCCCCTGGTGGTCAGTGCGCTCCCACAGGGGGATCGCCGCTCAGCCAGAAGCTGGGCTCATGGCTGGCGAGCGCAGCATCAGTGGCAGGAGCCTCTCTCACCTTCGCAGCAGCACTAAGGAACAGCTAACTGAGAGGTAAGGAGCAGTGAGCAGGCAGGCAGTAAGGAGCGAGGGGTCCTGGACAGTGACAGGGATCCTGGACTGCAAGAGGGATGTTCAACTGCTGGCTTAGGCCTGACCCCCAGGGGTCCTGGACTGCAAGAAGGTACAGGCCGAGCTGAGGGTTCATCCCCCAGTGCACTGGGCCTCTAGTTTTTAAATAAAAAGAAAAAAAATAGTTGTATCTAGATATTAAACCTGTTTCATTATGTTCTTTTCCTGTAAAATATAGCATTACATTTATAGTAATCAAACGAACATAACATGTATGTAATAAAATGACTTGTAACAAAATGTAAGTGGTACAAAAGAGTATCATATTGGTATCTATTCTTTTATATTCTGATAATATACAATTACATTTTCTATCTACAAAACAAATTTCAACTAAAGGATAATGATGAAAAAACTATTTAACTCTCTCTTAGGCAGTGATTCTTTCTGAAATAAGAAAGAATCCTTAGTGTGGTAAGTTGCTAGCCTTCAAGAAGAGTATTCATGAAATTATTTTATGTATTATCTTTGTAAGGAAGAATGCAGGAGAGAAAGATACAAAATACCCTCTCTGACCTCTTTCTCCTGGTCTATATTATTTTTCAGTCCCTCTTTACAAAAGAATGTGGAGATTTAAAGGAACACTTATGAGTTTGAATAAGTGGTATTAGTTCTCTCCTTTTGGAGGGATGCTATGTTATTTCTCTATTCTTTTATACCCACACTGTCCATCTACCACAAAAACGAGTTATTCTACTTTTTTCTCTGAAATTTTCTGGAGGTATAATCTGAGAGTGAGATCAAATTGGGTCTTTAAAATCTAGGTACTTATCTTGCTCAATGCAGGCCATGTAGCCTTACTATTTGTCTATTTTAATATCCCACAAAGGAATACCTTTGTAGTTTGCTGATAAACTTTTCATTGAAGTTCAACATCACTTACAAAATTCATTAAGGCTTAATTTAAGAGAGAAAAAAATGCTTTGGCTATAGAACACAAATAAAAATATTGATTTATTTATAGCACTATATATATCTTCTCAGCTATAAAAGTCCAGTTGTTGTGATTCCTTATTCATTTGTAGAAATCTTGCTCTTTAGAGATGTAAATTAGAACAAATGAGTTACAGTTCTGGAGCAACTCTTATGTACCTGAATTACTAAAGTCAGTAAAAATGAACATAGATATTAACCCAAAGTGGATTTTAAATAAACAGTTTATTAAACCACTCGTTCTTTTACTTTCAGTTTACCGTAACTTACATAACCATAGGGCTATGATTAATTAAGGTAGTGTACTGTGGACGACAAATGAGAAAACTTGTTTTCGTATCACGGCTTTGCTCACAGCCACTATCAGTTCTATGAGTTTTGTTTCCTTCTGTACCCTGCATTCCATGATGCTACCCTTCTCATCACACTCAACATGGTCACTCCCTTGTTATTTATTCATTTAAATGCTTTTTCAAAAAATACAGGAACATTGGAACATTATTATCAGATGCAGTTCTTGGCAGTGGGGAAAATCGTGCAGAGGTAAGGAGGCAACACTCCAGGCTTCAAAATACTTACAAGTTATCAGAAGTGAAATAGACAAAACAACAACAACACATTTGAACATAGAGAAAAGTGCAGGGTAAACTAGAAGCACAAAAAGAAATAGGAGGCAGTAACCTAAGAGCTCTGGAAAACTTTCAGGAAGAAGTCATTTCTAATGTACTTTAACAGTGGGGAAGAAGGGTCTATAGAACTGAGGAGATGGCAAATGCAAAACTCTAAGTGAAAAAGAGTAAGGTCCGTACATTGAACCAATATAAACTCCATGAAGTCTACAGTGTAGAAATCTTCAACTGTGAGCTTCTCTAAAAAATTTTAAAGTCAGCCCACATGGCTCAGTGGTTGAGTGTCAACCTATGTAGCAGGAGGTCACTGTTCAATTCCAGGTCAGGCACATGCCTGGGTTGCAGTCTCCATCTCCAGTGTGGGGTGTGCAGGAGGCAGCCGATCAGTTATTCTCTCTCTTCGTGGATGTTTCTAGCTCTTCCTCTCTGAAATCAATAAAGTATATCTAAATTTAAAAATATATATTAGAATTGATTTTTATAGAGAAGGGAAGGGAGAGAGAGAAAGAAACATAAACAGCTGCTTCCTGCATGCCCTCTACTGGGGATCAAACCCAACATGTGCCCTGACTTTACTGAACTGCCAATCTTTCCTCACACAGGACCACGCCCAACCAACTGAGCCACACTGGCCAGGGCTAAAAATTAACTTTTTTCCCCCTTGTATTCCCAGACTACTAGAGACATTAAAATATGCTTGGGTCATACATTTCAGAATTATGCTGTCTTATACTACAATTAAATAAGTTTATCATAGGCAATTTTATGTTTTCATTTCATTAAAATTCAAAGATAATTCCTAAGAATTGAAGAATAAAGAAGAGGGCACACATAGCAAATGGAAGAAGTCTTTGGATTATTAATACAGTATTGTTGCCAATATTTTAAAAATAATAGGCATTCATTTATGCTCTGAACATTGTGTTCTTTAAATATGTATTTGGAAGTTATAATCTTGTACCAGGTTATGAATCTATATCATTTCATAGCATTCTTTCCTAGCAATGGCTCTTTGAAGTGTTTCTCTTTTTCTCATAAGTAAGTGTGGCAAACTCCAAATTCATAGCCTAACTTTTATTTTCTATGGCAGTGACACATAAATTGTAAGAAGGCTTTGAAGCAGTATAGTAGTTAATAACAGAGGCAACAATAAAAAAAAGCAACTCAATTTCAAGAAGAGCTGTTTAAGCTCAGTGAACAGTGTCAAAAATATGCTGGCTCCACTTAGGAATATATCAAGTATGCTCCTCATTGCATTTCAGTAGACTGGACTGGATAAATGAAGAAGGGGAATGACTGAAAGATTGGATCAGATATTTCTGCTCAATTCATCAATACATTTGAAAATGAGAAATACCACTAAAGAATCAGTAGTTATTAAAAATGGACTATAATCCATATGGCACCAGAGCTTAAGCTTATTAAATCAACTAAATGTCTTGGTATAGTGTAAAATCTGTTGAAAATCAATAATAATAGTAATAATAATACCGTTAATGGCTATCATTTTAAAACATCTATCAAGTGCCAGTCATTCTAATTGGTAATTGTCACTTGAAGTACTTAGTTTCAAGAGAATAACAAAATTGCCCATTTAAAATTAGGCAAATGGGGACTACCACCATTACATCTTACCATGGAACCACTTAGGTCTCAGAAGCCAACTTCCTGTTTGCTAGACCAGATCGTTTTTACCTGAAACTATACTTGTGACCAGTGGCTATGCCATATAATCTCAAAGCATTGGTTTTTTATTGACTTTGAAATTTCTAAGGGAAAAAAGCATATATATTATTCTATATCTTTTTACTATAACAAAAAAATCCCCAAAGTGTTTTATTTATTTCTTTACCACCTCCTAATCCTATGAGAATATTGGCTCATTTCACAACACTTAAACATGCTTCTTAAATTAGTCTACTTAAATTTTTAATGTCAACTGGATCTGAATACTATCTGTCCTTTCTCTTTCTCATTATTTTCTGACAAAGAAACTTGTTTTTTCTAACTTTCTCTAAAGTCAGTCTTATAGGCTTCTTATAGTAAGAGATAGTAAGTCAATCAGTACTAGGTTTGCCAAAGCATTGATTATTAAAGAAAACTGCACTCAATGTCACTTTTGATCTATCTATCTATATGTATATATATAAAACCCTAAGCAACTGTTTGACCGTTCAACCAGTTGACCATTTGACCAGTTGCCAAGACATGCACTGACCACAGGGGACAGATGCTCAATGCAGGAGCTGCTTGCTACCTGGTGATCAGTGTGCTACAACAGCAGGAGCACCATTCAGCTGACAGACGGGTGCCAGATGCTGGGCTCACAGCTGGAGAGCACAGCTGCTGTGCCGTTAGCCTCTCCCGCCTCTGCAGCAGCCCTCCTGGGTGGTGGCAGCTGGCACAGCGGGACCAGGATAAGTGGGATCTGCATGGCACCCGGCTGGGCTTGGGCTCCTCCTTGGCCATCTGCCACTTCGCACAATACTACATCCCTTGAGGGATGTCAGACATCCCCTGAGGGGTCCTAGATTGTGAGAGACACAAGTCAGGCTGACGGACCCCAAAGGTGCATGAATTTGTGCATCAGGCCTCTAGTTATATCATACTAGGGGCCCGGTGCACAAATTCGTGCACCTTAAAAGGAACTGTGGAACCTGATGTTGTGGTGGGCAAAGGGGCATTTCTCGGCCTATCCTCTGCGCCCCTGCCTGGCCCCTCTTGCCACAACCCCTGGTCCTGTGTCTGCTGGCAGCCCTCTCCCACCACTGCTGCTCCTAACACTGATGGTGTGAAGCAATTGGGGCCGGCGTCAGCAGCTTTTGCGAGTGGGGCCAGCGCTGTCAGTGGGTGCAAGTGGTGGCTGATGCTCTGATCGCCACTCAGAAGCAGGTGGAGGTGGAGAAGCCCTGAGGTGTGATCGGAGGGTTGGCAGTGGGTGCGAGCAGTGGCTCTGGCACCAGCAGCAGGTGCAAGCAGGACTGGCGCCAGCAGCTAGTGCTAGTGCTGGGTGGGACCGCAGTGTGTAGTAGTCAATAATTTTCAGTAACCACCAGAGGCTCACCCTGATGACAGCAACCAGTGCCCTGTCTTGGTCTGGTGCCCCCCCTCACCTGCTCCACCATCCCACCATGGACAATGTCTGCCATGTTCCACGCTCTGCTGCCTGCTGCTGACACCCACCATGTTCCACTCATGCCCCCTGGTGGTCAGCGCACATCATAGTGACCAGTTGTTTGGTTGTTTGGTTGTTCTGCTGTTTGCTCTACTTGCATATTAGGGTTTTATATATGTAGATGATGGGCAGTGCAGAGGTAGCAATCTGCCTTAGAGAAGACAGTAAGGGAGTGCATGGTTGTACATAACTTAAATATAAAAGAACAAAATAATATCAAAATAAAAGATGTTCTATTAGTATATTTTTATTACCACCATGGTCCAGCAATTTTGAACAATATGAGTAATAAAATACTTTCCCTGAGAAATCTTTTGTCAGTTTAAGTTAAAAAAATTGTATGGGTGCAGTCTAATTTAAAAAACATACATATGTTGCCCTGGCCATTTTCTGGGTTGTGGGCTTGATCCCCAGTAAGGTGCAGCTGAGCAATGTTTCTATCTCTCCCTCTCCCTTTCTCTCTGTAAAATTAATTAAAAATATATTTAAAATAAAAACCATATATATGTGCTTCTAATTGACATATTATATTATGTATCTTTTATTAAATACTAGAGGCCAAGTGCACAAATCATGCATGGGTGGGGTCTCTAGACCTGGCCAGCAATCGAGGTCTATTGGGGGCAGGGCTGGCCTTGGGGAGGGACCCAGGGAGGTTGGCTGGTTGGTTGGGGGGGCCCATCAGCTGAGGGGAGGGACCATGAGAGGTTGGTAGTCAGCCCCCCAATTGGGGCTGATGGGAGGGCTGGCTGGCCCAGGGGAGGGGTTGTGGGAGGTCGGCCAGCCAGGGGGAAGGGCTACAGGAGGTTGGCCGGCTGACTGGGGGGAGGGGACGCGTCATAGTGACTGGTTGACCAGTGGTTCGGGTCGTTTGGTCAGAACAGTCGCTTAGGCTCATATATATACACTGAGTGGCCAGATTATTATGACCACCTGAAGTTTGTAGGAAAATTAGCTATAATTTCACACTGAAGTTGCTAGAGGGCCAGACCATTATAAATAGGGAAGCAGGTGATTTACCACGACAGAAGTGATTTTTTTCTGAAGATATGGGTAAACTACACAATTTAACAGCCTTTGAATGTGGGATATATGTATAGATTGTATACTCATGGAACTTAATTCAGAGAATTTCCAGTTATAGAGTAGACTCTCAACACAACTGAACTCAGATATAGTCATTCTTCTCCAAGTTAAGCTTCTAATGATTTGTAATAATTTGAATTCCCTTTGGATAGAGTATGTGTCACCAACAAATGAGTACTACATGTTACTATTTTCAAAGGTGACACAAAAAACAGTAATAGGTCAATAAATATATAGATGAAGAAATTAAATTATGTCATTCTGTATATGTGCTGGAAATTTTGGATTTTATCTTAAAACTTAATAGAATGACGTAATATGTGAACTCAGAGGAGTACATTATTCATTTGATGAATTCAAATTGGTTCATGTATATATTTTATTGATTTTAATAATATATTTTAAATTTTGTTTTATTATTCTAATTGTTAATGTTTTGTTTAAAACAGAACAAAAATCATAAAAGTAAAATGTTACACCAGTGGAGCAATTCAGTACTTACTTAAATTAAACATTTTATCTTTTGCTTGTAATAAAATATACTTATTAACTTATGATCATTTAAATAAATTATTATATCAGACTGTAACCTAAGGATCAAAGTTTATGGTGTTCACATGAAAGTAAACTGTTGACTACATGGTTATGCTTTTTTTTTCCTGCAGGAATTTGGAAGAACCTGAAGTCATTTGCTATTTTATTGTGAAACCGATAGCTTGTTCATACTTACTCTAAGTTTTATAGAAAACTTTGAAGTGGGGAACTCTTATCAACATAAAACAATATAATTCTAGAGTACAACAGCAGCAAAAAAGCAATATGGAAAGTAATTAACACATTGAATCTACTTTGAAAAGTGTAATACATTAAATATTTCATATAGTTCTTCAAAATTTGTAGGAAATTTAGGCTTGCATACCCATAGAAGAAACAAGATAAAATTTAAATGATACAACTCTAGCAGGTTTGGCTCAGTGAATAGATCATTGGCCTGCGGACTGAAGGGTCCCGGGTTTGATTTAGGTCAAAGGCACATGCGTGGGTTACTGACTTGATCCCCAATAGGGGGCGGAGCGTGCAGGAGGCAATTGACCAATCATTCTCTCTCATCATTAATGTTACTATCTCTCTCTCCCTCTCTCTCCCTTCCTCTCTGAAATCAATAAAAATATATTTTAAACAATTTTAAATGATACAGGTAAAATATGAAAATGAATAATTTTTTAAACCTTAATAATTTTGAAGAGAAATAAAGTACTATCAAATGTCAACCTAATAAAATAATAAAGATATTCTTGCAAAGTTTGAGACTAAGACTTTGATGAAGGGATATGATAAATAAAACTTTAATGCATTGTCATGTTACTACTTGATCAGTAATGGTTCTAGTGGATTGGGAGTTAACCTGGTTAAAAATTGAACCACATAATAAGAAATATTGTCATGTAATTGAGTAAGAATGAGAAAAGTACAAAGGAAGAAATCAACTCTTGTCAACTTCATGATTTTTATAGACTTTACACACTATCCATAAGGTGGAAAAGTATTGAGAGTTTATGTAAGTTGTTTGAAATGAAAAAAACAAATTTCTTTTATTTGTTTGTAGATAATGAGACAAAATCTGAAATGTCCAACATAACAAATTACTTTAATTCTGATGGAAAACATACCCCCTGATGTTGAGACATCTGAACAATATCTATCTTTCTACAAAACAAAAGATTTTGGCAACAGATCTAAAAACCAGTCTATAGTTATATATAAATAGATAAAAAGGGGACTTTTCAGATTACATTTAGACTTAATTATTCTTTCAGCCAAACAAAAATTTTCATCCTCTGATCATAAAAACTATGTCACCAACAAATAAAGGGCATTGTGTTGAAGTCTTTCAAATTATGACTCAAAGTTGAAAGAACATTTTGTAAGGATCGCTATGTTATTTTCTTCTCTAGAGAGACTGATCCAAATAATTGAATTCATCTTCTGGGAAATTACATCACAGAACATATAGTTACAAATAATAAAAATGCAAAGCCACTTGAAATTCTTAAACGCATTCCCAAAGCTTTGCACTCTGATCATTTATACAAATTGGTTAGACACATCAATGTTGAAGATGGTCAAGATTAAATAAATTTTTAGCTTTTGCTCTATTTCTCAGAAAAATTGCCTGAAACAACTACACAATGTTTAAAGATATAGCAATAGAACTCTGGTCAATATGCATGATAACATTGAAGCAAAATGTTTAATTAATCTTTAGTTTTCATTTTTTCTTTGAACACAATATTCTCCAAAGCTTCAGTTAATTTATTCTTATAGAAGGACTAGAGACCACGTGCACAAAATTCATGCATGGAGGGGGGAGGGTCCCCTCAGCCCAGCCTGCACCCTCTTCAAACCGGGACCCCTTAGGGGATGTCCTGGGGGTCAGGCCTAAACCAGCAGTCGGACATCCCTCTCACAATCCGGGACTGCTAGCTCCTAACTGCTCACCTTCATTCCTGCCTGATCATCCCTAACTGCCCCCACCCTGCCAGTGTGATCATCAAGTTAAACTTCTTGAAAATTAAAAATTTTCTAAAATTATTTTTATCAATTATGAATGAAAAATTGAATAATCTGATTATGCTATTTATGAAAGATTAGTATTGAAGAATACAGATTTTAACAAATTCATTGAACTTTGCAGAACCTAAGCCTCAAAACTAAAATGTAATACTATCATTTATTATCACTATAGAACAGTATATATATATATATATATATATATATATATATATATATATATATATAACTAGAGGCCCAGTGCATAAAATTTGTGCATGGGTAGGGTCCCTAGGCTTGGTTGGCAATCAGGGCCAATCGGGTCCTTCCTGTTGCTGGCCAGGGCCTTCCTTTGTTCCGCAACACCCCCTGGTGGTCAGCACACATCATAGCAAGAGATCAAACTCCTGGTCTCCCGGTGGAACTCCCAAGGGAACACTTTGCATATTAGCCTTTTATATATAGATGAGTAAAAAAATATATATATATTGATTCTGAGAGTCAAATACACTAGTATGCTGTTGCCTTTTGAATTATTAAAATCATTATCCTCCCACATGGTTTTTCATAAGTCCATATCTAACCTCAACCTAGATTTCAATACAGTATTATTGTTCTGACTAGCTATATTTTCTATTGGGCATACATTGTACACTATTTGAAAAATCCTCTGGTTGCAGCAACCAGATTCATGCAAGCCTCAAAAAGCCTTTACTGATGCAATCTCACAGAACCTTGCATTAAATTGAGGATCTTGTTATGTAATTCCTGCCCTGGAGACCCACATGGATGTCAGCTAGTCCTGCGGGCTTGGTGACCTGGAAGTATAAGGAATTAATGTCAACAGGGCCACCCTGGAGCAGTGAGGACAAACAGTGTTGAATAAAGATTTTTCTGTTATTTGTTTGGGTGAGCAATTCTGTGGTCCATTTTGTAAGGCTTCTCAGAAGGTCCTAGTGGGAAAGGTTAACACTTGCTCAAAAAGCTTCCAACTCAAGAATGCATTCTTATATTGGCTTTTCCTCCTTTCCTCTTTCACTCTCCCCACCTTACATTCTACTTTCTACCTGGGATCACATTCTACAATAAACTAGCCATGCCCAGACCATATGAATCAGTGATTGAGCATAGACCTATGAACCAGGAGGTCATGGTTCATTGATGTTTCTATCTCTCTTTCCCTCTCCCTTCCTCTCTGAAGTCAATAAAAATATATTTTGAAAAATAAAATAAAATAGAAAACTAGCCTCAGACAAGCCTTGATATGGTTCTGTTATCAGAGTGGACCTAAAGTTAAGGAACATTTAATGTTTCATCTTCGCTGGGTCTTCCCATTGAGGTTAAATTGCATTAATTTATCATCATTTTTTCATGAGGGAACAGGAAGGAAGTTCTGGGTAGGGGGCAGGAGTGGGGTGGAGGAGGTCAATGGGGGGTAGGGCCGAGAAGACATCTATAATACTTTCGACAACAAAATTATCTATACTAATAAAAGGATAATATGCTAATTAGACCGGGTTACCTTCTGGATGTCATTCTGGACAAAGTCATGGTGGTGGGGCCGAGGTAGAGGCAGTTAGGGGTGGTCAGGCTGGCAGGCAGAGTGGTTAGGGGCAATCAGGCAGGCAGGCAGGTGAGCCATTAGGAGCCAGCGGTCCCAAATTGCTAGAGAGTGCAGGCTGGGCTGAGGGACACCCTCCCTGTACATCAGGCCACTAGTATTAAAATAATAATAATAATAATAATAATAATAATAAGAGTTCACTTTGAAACTCATATAATTTTAAAGTTTGTACATTGATCTGTGCAGTCATCCACTCTAAAGCCTGTCTAGATCTTCTGTGACAACTCAATTCAGCTATCACAATATGTTAATAGTTGTTTCTCAATTGCTGTTGTAAAGCTGGCTCTCAATCTGCTGCTTTTAGAGGTCCCATCTCACATTTCAATAGACCTCATCTTTCTCTGGAATAGTCATTCTAGTTTACCCTTTCAGCTCTGTATCCTCTGTTAGATACTGTTGCATTTTTTTTACCATGTCCAAATTTAGAAACAAGTTTGATAGATAAGAGTCAGAATGATAGAGATTAAACTAATCTTTATTTTAATTATAGGTGATTTTGTAGGATACAGCTTCTGTACGTTTCAATAATATGTTTCCTAGTAATACAGCCAGTGCACATCTTCAATAAAAAACTGAAATAAAAACCAGAATGTAAGAAAAAGAAGCCCACCAAACTATATAAAAAGCTGCCAATCTCTGTTTGAGTAAAACTAAAAGTAAACGTTTTAAATTTACACCTATTAATGCTGCCTTTTCTCATCATACTAATAAAAGGGTAATATGATAATTAGGGCAGATGTCTTCTGGAAGACCTTCTGGACAAAGCCACAGAGGCTGTGAGGGCCCAGGCTCAGGCAGCCTTGGGTGGCTGCTAAGGGCCAAGGCTCAGGCAGCTGCCGATGGCTGTGAAGGGCCGAGGCAAGGCTGCGAAGGGCCCAGGCTCAGACCAGCAGTGGCAGCAGCAGTGGGGTAGTGGGGGCAGTGCCTTCCCCTGATCTGCCAGGTCGCCTCCTACAGAGGGAGGCCAGACTGTGCCTTAGGCCAGGGGCTGAGGCAGAGGTGGTTAGGGGCGATCAGGGCAGTAGGGGATCAAGTTAGGGTCAATCTGGCCAGAGGGGGGCAAGGTAGGGGTGATCAGGCTGGCAGGGGGCCAAGGTAGTGGTGATCAGGTCGGCAGCCAGAGGCAGTTAGGGGCGATCAGGCAGGCAGGCAGAAGGGTTAGGGGCAATCAGGCAGGCAGGCAGGTGAGCAGTTAGGAGCCAGCAGTCCCGGATTGTGAGAGGATGCAGGCTGGGCGGTGGGACCCCCCTCCCCCCCCCCCCCCCGTGCACAAATTTTGTGCACCGGGCTTTGGGCCTCTAGTATTTTAATATTATCCTTGGAAAGTGTAAGGCCATTTGCTGCAGGATTCCAGGATAGAGGGAAAAGGGAAACTGAGATAAGGAAAGTTAAAATAAGGCAAATAGTGTGGGCAATTTGCAGTCAGCTTATAAATAACAAGACATTATCTTCCCCAGCAAATGACATGTGAGCAAATGTTTAAAAGCCTCCCTAACAAGAGAATGCAGGAAAGTAGCAGGGAAGGGAAAAGGGAAAAACAACAACAACAAAAACAGTTTTACTCCCTAAGCAGAGAAGCCAGCAGTCTCAAGGCTTGGCAAGATAAAGCTGCCAGATGCTTCTCATGAGTTCTGGGAAGGCCACAACAAAGTTAAAAGAGACCTTGAGAATTAATCTGTACCGAAATATTCAGCAGAGAAATTTTCACACCAAAATATTAAGCAGAGGAATTTTAAGAGGAAGGTGCATAATGCCTCGGACCCCTACCCAACTTGTACTTCAGATTAGTTGAGAGCTTGCCTGTGCTTCATAAACCGGATGAATAGATTTGCTTGCCTTGCTTCTTTAATAAATGTACATGCTTTAATTTCTTTAATAAAATTGGCTTAATCACAATGCAAGCAAGGTCTCACATATAAATTCATTTACATGAGAAGACAGGCATCGAGGTTGGGGACAGCCCTCGCCCTCTGACTCAGGGGGCTGTCCAATAACACCTCTCTGGTGATCGAAAGGTGCCTCTAACACATTGATTACATAACTCTAATTTTGTCCTGTGCAACAAAAGGTATTGTTGAAATCTGTAAAGAAAATATTTTATCTTCTAGACCAACTCTTTTGAGAATATTAGGCTTGGGGAATTCTTATGGGAACATAAAATGACTTTTGTTTTCTCAAGTGCTTTCTCTCTTATTGCTTCTCTTGAACTCCATCGTAATCCCGAGGACCCTCTTTGCTTCTTAATCAACCCTTGTTTACAGAGATTGATGCAACTTTTGACTTTGAAAAAAATCAGGTCTGTACAAAAAGATAAAATAGAAAAAGAAACATGAACACCTAGAGAGACATGAATTAACTCTCAGCTGGCTGCAAATTGTGAATCTTTGTATTCATCTTCTGAAAAACACTACTCAATCAAGTATTTTCTAAGTAAGATTAGATATGTATATCTACTTAAAAGATCAAGTATTAAGATTGGAATTGTTTTTCTTCATTGTCCTGAATGTAAGGATTCTTTTTATATTAATATGACTCCATACTAATATTATCCTTATAGCAAATTCTAGTATTCTGTTAGCATCTTATTTCTGTATTTAACATTTCTGACCTATTTATTTCTCTCTACATATATTTATTTATCTTAAATTGATCATTTCCTGACACTGGTCAATTTTTAATTTCCCTATTTGTTAAATTTTTCCCCCTTTCCCCACTATTTTCTTCAACATATAAAATGAATCTATAAAAAATGAGCAGATCCCCCCATCCCCCACCCCTGAAACCAGTTCAGTCTCATATACAATCGTGGCCGGCTTTGGTTGAAGGTCATTTGGATTTGGAGAACTTAAATCACTTGTACACACACAGGTTAATATTCATGTTATCATGACTTCACTAATCTTACACTTACTCTTGCTGTTCCAGAAAATTATACCTGGAAAGATAAAAGATGCAAATAACATTATTGTTCCCTTCCAGACTTTTTAAAAGGTCTTTAAGATAAACATCAGACTGGCCCTAGCCAGTTTTACTCAGTGGTTAGATTTTCAACCTGCTGAATGAAGGGTTGTGGGTTTGATTCCTATCAAGGGCATGCACTTTGGTTGCAGGCTCATCCTGGGCCCCCAGTTGGGTCACATGCTGGGGGCAGCCAATAAGTGTGTCTCTCTCACATTGATGTTTCTCTCTCTCTGTCTCTCCCCTTCATTTCCACTCTCCCTAAAAATCAATTGGGGAAAATATCCTCACGTGAGGATTAACAGCAACAACAACAAAAACAAAATAAGCAGTAGACTCTTAGCTTTTAACAAATACCATTTACTTTTGGATCTTTTACTTAAAAACTTAGCCTGTCCTGTCCATAAATTCTTAACTATTATATCATGCAACAATTCTAATTAAGCCCTCACATTGAATTATATACTTAAACTACACCCCCAAAACCTCATAAATATCCCAACTTTTCTGTTCCCTCTCTGAAACAATCTTAAGACATTTACAAGAAATTGAAGTCCCTTACCATGCCTGTAAACACAGTTTTGGTAGAATTTAGCACTTTGAACACTTTAAACAACTGTAAATTAGAATTGTGTTTATGAAACTTTTTCCTGATTTTTATACTAAAAGAGCCAAAGTTGCCATTATACCTGTTGTTGGGAGAAAAATCTCCTTGAATTCCTTGCCTCTCTGTCTCCTGAGCAGAGGCATTAACAATTTTTTTTCCATTATTACCTCTCAAGATTGCCTATAAAGCAAACAGCCTTGAAAGTTAAAGAGTGCCTTCCAAAACAGAAGACGTGTTTGCTGTTCACGTCAATAATGATACATCATCTCTCTCTAGGGCAGAGGTTGTTATGTGGGTTTTCTAGCAGGCTCTTTATAAAACACTAGTGTCCCTGTGCATGAAATTGGTGCACATTAAAAGGGAATTAATTAGCGGAAATATTTTAATATAGCTATTTGCCCTTTCTCTATAATAGAAGTGTGAGAGATTAAAGGAAATTAGTAAAATGTATATGAAAATAATATATAAATATACCTACACTAATAAAAGAGAAACATGCAAATTAACCATCACTCCATCACTCCGCCACTCCGCTACACCCACCAGCCAATCAGAGCGACTATGCAAATTAACCCAACAAAGATGGTAGTTAATTTGCATACATAAAAGCAAAGTGAAGACTGAAGGTGACTGAAGATGGTGACAGCCACGGAGCTGGAGCAAGCAGGAGGCTTGGGTTGCTCCCAACAATGGAGGAAGCCAAGCTTCCCACCAGCCCTGTACTCAGCTCAAGGAGTGGCTGGGGGCCTGGGCTCTGCTCAAGGAGTGGCTGGGGGCCTGGGTTGCTGGGGGAGACCCAGGCTTCCAGCCAGTCCTGGCCTCCACTCAAGGAGCTGGAAAAAAAAGAAAGGAGGGGCTGGGAGCAGCCAGAACGGAGAATCCAAGCCTTGCTGCTGCAGCCGCGGTCCCGGGTGCTGGAGGAAAATCAGTGCCGGCATCCAGGGGAAGGAAGGCCTATTGCATGAATCTTTGTGCAATGGGCCACTATATAATAAATAAGCAGTAACAAAAGGATATAACAACAACAGAAGCATGATATAAAAACAACAATAACATGATATAAAAACAACAAAAACATGACATAAAAATAACACTGATACAAACAATGACTGATAAAGTGATTAAACTCATTCTAATATCTCCCTGTACACCACATTAAGTGTGAAAACAGCCAGCACCGGTTTGGCTCAGTGGATAGAGCGTCAGCCTGCAGACTGAAAGGTCCCAGGTACGATTCCGGTCAAGGGTATGTACCTTGGTTGCGGGCACATCCCCAGTGGGACATGTGCAGGAGGCAGCTGACCGATGTTTCTCTCTCATCGATGTTTCTAACTCTCTATCCCTCTCCCTTCCTCTCTGTAAAAAATCAATAAAATATATTTTTTAAAAAAAGAGTAAAAACACTTTCAGAGTGCTCAACTAATTTCCCTTGTGATGACGTATTTAGAACTTTAACTTTAACGTCACATGCTCTTCAAACCTTAGAGAAAGCAACATATAACTGACCATGTGCGAAAATGGGTTCAGGTAGGAATATGCCTACTCTGTCTAGAGTTTGTCTTTGTGATTTATTAATAGTCATCACAAATGCTGGCATCACAGAAAACTGTCGTCGAATCAATTTGAATGGGAGGCCAGTGTCAGATGGGGACAAATTAATTCTTTGAATCAGAACAAGCTCTCCCTCTGTAGATCCTGTTGATACTTCAGCTTCAATAATGTTAGGTCATAATCTTTTGATAATAAAACTGGTACCATTACAAAGACCCCCTTTACTATTAAGATTTCTCAATAGCCAAAACCGGTTTGGCTCAGTGGATAGAGCGTCAGCCTGCAGACTGAAAGGTCCCAGGTTCGATTCCGGTCAAGGGCATGTACCTGGGTTGCAGGCACATCCCCAGTAGGAGATGTGCAGGAGGCAGCTGATCGATGTTTCTCTCTCATCGATGTTTCTAACTCTCTCTCTCTCTCCCTTCCTCTCTGTAAAAAATCAATAAAAAAATATATTAAAAAAAAAAGATTTCTCAATAGCATGATGATTGCACCCACTTTCAATTTTAATTTATGACATGGCATTCCCGAAGGAGTAATACTGTTTAAGAAATTTGATGGTGCCCTAACCAATTTGGCTCAGTGGATAGAGCATCAGCCTGTGGACTCAAGGGTCCCAGGTTTGATTCTGGTCAAGGTATGTACCTTGGTTGTAGGCACATCCCCAGTAGGGAGTGCAGGAGGCAGCTGATTGATGTTTCTCTCTCATCGATGTTTCTAACTCTCTATCCCTATCCCTTCCTCACTGTAAAAAATAAAAAATAAATAAATAAATAAATTCAATGGAAAAATTTTCCTTTTCAGCATCATCCGTGGAATCAATGTAATCATCACTCAAATATGTGTGAAAATGTCCCTCAAGTATATCCAAAATATCTTCATTTAATTTTTGAATGTGTCCATTTTTTTACAAAGAATTGCACATTTAGATATATTTTTAATATTATCTATAGACATAGTATTTCCAAATGTAGCTTCAATAATAGATCCATTACAAATCATTTCACATGAGATTTCAACAATATCCATTCTGAAATGAAAACTGCTATCAAGTTTGTCATCTCCAAGTTTTACTAACCATCCACTATAAGCAGAATCCTCTGATCTCATATTTGTTGTAAGAGACAACTTTCTGAAACATCCCCAAACGTTGCAATACTTCAAATTCATTTGTACTGTGGCCGATTGCACAGCATGCGGTACAATACTGAGACATTGTCGAAAATCCCCTCCAAGAAGGAGAACTTTCCCACCAAATACAACATTCAAATTCATAATTTCTCTTAGTAATCTGTCTATGGTGTTTATAGCATGACTGGATGCCATGGTGCATTCATCAATAATGAGAAGTTGGGCCTTTTTAATAGTTTTAGCAACTTCACTGTTTATATCGAGTCTAGAAATTGAAGTTTCATTTAGTGGAATGGGTAATTTATATTGGGAATGAAAGGTGCTTCCACCGAGATGTAAATTTGCAGCACTTCCTGTAGATGCTGTCGGTAAACAGTACCATCACAACCTCTAATACAATGTATTAAAAGTTTATAAAGATATGCCTCCACACTCCGGGGCCAGTTCCTGCCTCAAACCTCGCCCTTACCAGAAACAGCTTGGGGAGGGTGCAGCTGTGGCTAAGAGGACCCAGGACTCAGTGCATCCATGCTCTGAGGGCAGGTTCCTGCCGGAAACCTCGCCCTTGCAGGAAGCAGCTTTGGGAGAGCACAGCCGTTTCCAAGACGACCCCTGCAGGACTGACTTCCTTCCTGTTGGTCGAGCCTCAGTCGTGATGTGTTACACCCAGGGTTTTCATATAAATAGATTGGTGTTTCCTTCTAACACCACCCACTGTGTGTGCAAGCATCACATGGACCTTGATATGTGGGAATTATGATGGCTTGGGAAACTAGTGCAGATGATGTAATGTTGACCACTCTTATTGCTGTGATTCATAAAATGCCCTTTGTCTCTTATGCAGCAGTCTTGATTCTTTGCTGGCAGACATGAATTTTTGGCAAAGTAATTTGTTAGCTCCCACATAGGGTAAAATCTCAGACCTTCACAGATCTTGACATCAATATGAAAGATGGCAGATTTAAAATTAAATTCTTTGCACTAGTGAGCTTAAAAGTGAACTCTATCTTAGAAGCTATATTTAATATCAGTAATAAATCACTCTACCCTATCATGTATAAGATTATTTTGATAAATTAATCGTAACTACAATTTAACAACCATTGTCTATGGGTTAGGCACTTTAAAATGTACTTTAGAGATGTGAACTGATTTCATTCTCACAATAAATTCATATGATATGTTTAGTTAACCCAAATATAAAGTTACTGAAACTATAAAGATATTAAAAATTATGTAACTTGTTCAAACTCATAAGTTGGTGTCTAAAAAATTCAGATTAGTACCTAGATCTAACAATAAAAACCAAATTCTTTCCAGGAGGCTATTATAACTTCAGGGTCGCAGTTACATTGAGCTCTGATTTTTGACATAAGCAGGGGTAGGAAATGGCCAGCCATCATGCTGTATCAGGCCCACAAAATCATTTGGTCTGGCCCTGCCAAGGCAACTGCAGGCAGGATTCAAAATTCAATAAACCTGGGAGTTTTTTTAATAGCAGCATCAATTCATGTTGAATGAATTTATTAAGTGAATGGTGTTATAAATACCCAAAAGGCCCTTGACAGGGAAAAAGGTTCCCCACTCCTGGCCTAAAGTGTCAGACTAGCTTACGCTTTCTTACATAAATAACACATTGAACTTGCTTTTATCCAATACTCCTTTATTAGGTTTAGAACAATCAGCATTTTTTTTTAAATAAAAGTGCTTGTGATATTTAGGGGAGTGTGGTATATTTGATATTTGATATTTTAGTTTTAGCAAAAATGTCTCAGATTATTTGTTTTTCTGTTAACAATATTATATTATTAAGGAAATTTGATTTACCAATGGATAAGTTTGCTTTATGAAAATTCTTTAAGAGGTTTAAGAAGGTATTTTCCTGTTAAAGCTATTAGTTTTCTCAGTCATCTCTTGTAAGATTTCTAAAAAACACAAAACCTAAATATATCGCATTTACAAATGCAGCTTCAAAAAGTTTGAAGAGGTTTTGTTATGAAAGTAGAATTGTTTAAGGTATTTTATTCTGTTCAGTTAGAGTAAATTTATATTATTCAAAGGCCTTACTAGGAGTATTGATTTGTTATATATTAAAACAATAAAATAAATTTTTATAAGTCAAACTTAAAGATTCATAGGATCTGATATTTATAAATTAACAACCTAAATAACAAATTTAGAGCACAAGATCCTTATAGTTTCCCATAAATATTGAAATAATAAAATAAGTAAATTTAGAAAAAAATGTTTATACACAGAATTTTATACATTTTCTTTTGCATTGAAATATTTGAATATAAAATAAGTACACGTGTTATTCAGTGTGTATAATGTTAGCATTAGGATGTCTTTCTAGACACTTTTTATGAGTAAAGTATTGGTAGTCTTTATCTTTGATAATGCTGTGCCTCAAAATCATTTTTTCAGTCTGAAAATGGAATTCAAACATTTAGGCATTATATTTTAACTAAAACCATTAGTGTTTTACATTTATTAATGGCTGATGTATTTGTTTATACTAATTTATTTTGTTTTTAAACGTATCATTTTTTTATATTGTTTTCCTATTTTTCCCCTTATATTGGCTTGATTGAGGTTTCTGGGTACCTTTATTTTTTCTCTTGCTTATTTGTTTTACAATAGTGATTTGGATATACTCTCCTCTTTCATTATTATCTTTAACGTTTTTAAAAGAATGCTAAACATAACGTCTAAAACGGATCAAGTTATATTATGGAAAGTACAAGGAACTTAGAATCCTAAAACTCTAGTGGACCTCTTCGGTCTACAAGTTTTGATCTCTTAAATCTCACACCTTGTTTCTATAGATCACAAATTTACTTACTATTTTTATTTTACACTTTCAACCTCTGCTTACACATATACATTGAATTTTTCCTATATATAAATTTTTTAAATATTTCACTATTTGTTTTAATTATCTTCTTTTGAAATATATTTATTATTATTACTATTACTTTACTATTTTAATTTCAGCAGTTATTGTTTGGGATTGTACTTATTTTAGTTCTGAGTAAATTTAAGTAAGAATACATTTTAGGCTGACTTTTCTTTTTCTCTTAATCCTTTAAAATATATTATATTCTCATTCTTCCTGTTAAGTAATCTGCTATCAAATTAATTGTTTTTCTTTCTTGCTGAAGGTTTTTATAATATTCAAGAATGAATTTATTCTTCATAATTATATCTTGTGTCTAGATATGGACTTACACAACCTCACTAATACTTGCCATTGATAGTCTTTATGATTCCATATAATTTTTAGGTGAGTAATGGTATCCTATCTAATAATAGACAAACATGGTAATTGACCATACCTTTGCTATGCCTCCCATTGGCTAATCAGCACGATATGCAAATTAACCACCAACAAAGATGGCCTGCTAATTTGCATACTGCAGGCAGAGCAGGACAGCATCAACTGCCAGTGTGCTGCCATCCAAGGCAGACCACCCAGGAAGGCATGCCCACCCCAGAAGCCCCAGCAGCCGGCAGTGCCTTCCCTCCCCAGGACCCGAGATCGGCGAGTCCTGGGGCGGCAAGGCATGCCCACCCCAGGAGCCCCAGCAGCTGGCCATGCCTTGCCACCCTGGGACCCAAGATCAGTGAGTCCCGGGACGCCAAGGCACACCTGCCCCAGGAACCCCCAGCAGCCGCCTGATATGGTAGTAACTCTATCAGTAAGCACTCTGAAAGTCAGTGGCATTAATGCACCAATTAAAAGACAGATTATGAGGGTGAATCAAAAACAAAACTCACTTTAAATATAAAGACACATATAGATTGAAAGTAAATGAATTAAGCTGCAGCCTGTTTTTCTCAGTGAATAGAGCATTAGCCTGTGGACTGAAGGGTCCCAGGTTTGATTCTAGTCAAGGGCATGTACCTCAGTTGCTGGCTTGATCCCCAGTCCCTATCAAAGCATGTGCAGGAGGCAACCAATCAATGTGTCTCTCCTTTTCCCTTCACTCTCTCTAAAATTTAATGGAAAAATATCCTTGGGTGAAGATTAACAAAAACAAAGTAAATGGATTAAGTAACATTAAAGTGATTATAAGAAAAATATATTCCAAATTTTTTTAGTTGTATAATGGTTATGTTTAAATTATTAACACCTAAGAAATTAGGTGAAAGGTACATATAATATGCTGTAGTATTTTATAGTTTTTTTACATGTATGAGATTATTTCAAATTAAAATATTAAAAAATTAAAAATTAATAAAATATTAATTGAAATGTGTATGCATTACATGAAAAATCTCCTAATTGCTTCTAGCATAATTTATTAAATTGTGCTAAAATCTACAAGGGTTCAATTAAAATTATCTTAATTCTAAATGATATAATAGAAAATATATAATAGTGCAGTTATAAGCACTTATCTGAAAATAAAAATTTAAGGAAGTGAATTTAAAGAAGGGATTAGCCAAAGAAAATATATGCACAACCCATGGACACAGACAACAGTATGGTGATGGCCAGAGAGAAGTGGGGAGCAAGAGCTGGGTAGAGGGGGCAAAAGGGGAGAAATAGGGACATCCTATCCTATCTAATAATAGACAAACATGGTAGTTGACTGTACCTTCGCTACACCTCCCATTGGCTAATCAGCACGATATGCAAATTAACCGCCAATAAATATGGTGGCTAATTTGCATACTGCAGGCAGGGCAGGACAGCACAGCCGCCAGAATGACAGCCACCATCCAGGCCCCTGTGTGAGACCCCAGAAGCCGCCGGCCTGCCACCTCTGGCGGAGGAGTCAGTCTTGGGCAAGGGGCCAATCTGGCGATGGTAGGGTGATGGGGGTCGACGTCTCTGACCAAGGCATCAGGCCTGGGAGGGGGCGGAGCCAGCAATTGGAGGGGTCTGGGGGTCCCCTGCCTAGGCCTGATGCCTGGGCCAGAGGCATCCGGCCTGGGCTGGGGTGGAGCCAGAAATCAGAGGGGCCTGGGGGTCCTCTGCCCAGGCCAGAAGCCTGGGCCAGAGGTGTCAAGCCTGGGCCAGGAGGGCCAAGCCGGAGATTGGTGTGAACTACAGAGGAAACACCTTTTCTGACCACTCATTGGCTAAGCTCCCTGTATGCCACTGGTAATATTGTTAGTAACTTGGGTAATAAGAATCCAAAAAGGTGATCTAGGGTTTTTCACCAAACTCCTGGTGAAAAAAATGAAGGTCCGCTGCTAGAGGGCTAAGAAATGTCATATCCTGCCCTAGCCGGTTTGGCTCAGTGGATAATGCCTTGGCCTGTCGATGGCAGGGCCTGAGTTCAATTCTGACCAAGGGCATGTACCTAGGTTGCAGGCTCCTCCCTGGCCGGGGCCCAGGTCAGGGCTCATGCAGGAGGCAACCAATCAAAGTATTCCTCTCACTTTGATGTTTCTCTCTGTCGTTCCGTTTCTCTTCCACATTCTCTAAAAATCAATGGAAACATATCCTCAGGTGAGGATAAAAAAAAAATAATAAAGAAATTATTATTATATGAAAGACACATTTTGAAAATGCCTAAAGAAAGTTGTCATTTTTTCATGGTGAAGGGACTGGAGTCCCTGTTCATGAAAAAACCTTGCTGCCTGCGGTGACTGGCAGTGGCTGCAGCAGCAGGTTGATGGGGCTGGTGCCTTCCCCTGATCAGCCCGGTCACCTCCCACAAAGGGAAGCCAGACTGCAGCTTAGGCCTGCTCCCCAAAAGGGAGCAGGGAGCAGACCAAGTCATCACTAGAACATCCCCTGAGGGCTCCCAGTATGTGAGAGGGGGCAGGCTGGGCTGAGGGACATCCCCCCCCCCCCCGAAGTGCACGAATTTTGTGCACCAGGCCCCTAGTATAATAAGAATGGCAGAATGACCAGTTGCTATGATGCCCACTGGCCACCAGGGGAGAGACACTCAATGCAGGAGCTGCCCCCTGGTGGTCAGGTGGTCAGTGCACTCCCATGTGGGGAGTGCCACTCTGCCAGATGCTGGCTCATGGCTGGCCAGCACAGTGGTGGTGCTAGGAGCTTCTCCCACCTCTGTGGCAGCACTAAGAATATCCAACTAACAGTTTAGACCCGATCCCTTGGGGGCCTAATCCTTTAGTTGGACATCCCCCGAGGGCAAGGGCTCCCTGGCTGCCAGAAGGATGTTTGACTGTAAGCTTAGGCCTGATCCCCCGGGGAGTGGGCCTAAGTCTACAGGTGAACATCCCACAAGGGGTCCTGGACTGTGAATGGGCACAGGCCAGACTGAGGGACCCCTCCCCCCACCGAGTGCACAAATTTTTGTGCACTGGGCCTCTAGTCTCATTATGGTTTATTTGCATTTCCCTGATAATTAATCGAGTTCACATCTTTTCATATATCATAATGAGCTAACTCTTTGTCAACAACCTTTTTATATGTATGCCCATGTAATACAGTTCAAATCTTACCATCATCCATCCCTCAACACACACATCCCTGGTACTTCTGGGACTTTTTCAGAATTGTTTCTTTATTTTTTATGTAATAATTTCAATGCTTAATAATTTCTTAAAAAGTTATTATTTATTTTTGGTACCTATATTTCTGATACTTCACTCTGAGTTTAAGATGTTCATTAACTTTTTTTTTTTTTTTTAATATTCTGACCTTCAGTTGAACCAGGACTGTATCCATGTGCTTAAAAAAACATCAGAAATGGCCCTAGCCAGTTTGGCTCAGTGGATAGAGCATTGTCCTGTAGACTAAAGGGTCCTGGGTTCAATTCTGGTCAAGGGCACATGCCTTGGTTGCTGGCTCGATCCCCAGTAGGGGGCATGTGGGAGGCAGCCAATCAATGATTCTCTCTCACCATGGATGTCTCTCTCTCTCTCTCTCTCCCTATCCCTTCCTCTCTGAAATCAATAAAGATATCTTTAAAAAAAAACACATCAGAAATGAATGTTCCAAGGTGCTGTCTATATACATTAAATAAATGATTGATAGTACAACTCATATATTCATTTCTATGCTGAAAGGACTTGCATGATAAAGCGCTATGCCATCACATAGACTGAAGTAATCACTGTAGATCGTGTAGAATTTGAAATGATTTCACCAGTATATCACAAATCAGATTACCTCCATCAGAGCTTAGAAACTATGAATTCCCATATTGATAAAATATATGCCGGGTTAAATTGAATATATAAACTGAGGTTTCTCCTTTATAAAATTTACTTTCTGCAGCAGTCAGAAACTTTCTTGCTGTTTGTTTTAGAATTAAATATCTAGTTCATATTTACAAGCAAAATAAGCCAAAATATTAAAGAGAAAACCATTGGGATTGCAAGTACAATTTCAGAAGAAAGTCAAGCATCAGAAGAGAGAGTTTTCAAATAGAATACTGTAATAAGAGAGAGTTCTTTCCGCAGCAGAGTAAAGTCAGCAAGGCTGCCCATAACTGTACTTTATCACAAAACACAGACTTGCATGGCTGGAAAAGATAGTGCTTCAATGCCAGAGAGAAGCTGCGTGGTGCGTGTGGCAGCATAGGCAGCACTTTCAGCAAGACAGCAGACAAGGAGCGTGGCAGCCCGTTCCCTTCCAGGGAGAATGGATAAATGGCGAGGTGACTAAAAATAGACAATGCCATGCTTTCTACTAATTGAAAATAAAATGATGCCTCTCTTCCACTTCCTTTTGATGAATATTAATCACTTCATGCTATTTTAAAATTGGGAGCTGCACCAAAATATCTAAATACTTTAAAAATTTCCATTTTAAGCTATTATTTTATTAGGATAAAATTATTTAGATACATAAGCCACTGAGAAAATTCTAAACCATAATGCCCTTTCCCAAATGAGAAATAGATTTTTAAGAAGAACATTTTATTTTAAACACTATCAATTGTTTGTTTTTATTTTTAATTTATTCGCCTCTCCTAATAAAATAGCACAGAAAAAAAAGCACAATTAGTATTAGTGACAATATTAAACAAATAAAATTTATTTCAGTGTATTTCAAAGTTCTATAAGAAGGGTATATTTTTAAGAAGCTTAACAAGTTCTAATCAAAGTGGTTTTAAAAATAATCACTTTAGTATCATTACCATGTTTATGATTATTTCAATAGTATTTTCATATCTGTAAAGCATACAGTAAAAGAGGAGTGATTGAAATAAATTAGTACAGATCATATCATAATGCTAGACATTTAAGTACATCATTAAAAGATGATACAAAATGAAATGACTAACTATCTTTTCACAGTGCAAGTCTTTCTGATATATTACCAAAACACTCTAGTTTATAAAGACCATAAAACAAAATTCCAGGACAAGGAATATGAGATTTTATCTTATCATTATTGAAAAATGGACTTTAACATTTAGTTCTATATTTGCCAGTATTACTTTCCTATTCAGTGACACATGATAATAGGCTAAAAATAAAAACATGAGGTTGGATTATATAATACTAGAGACCTAGTGCATGAATTTGTGCATGGGTGAGGTCTGGCCAGCCCGCCCTGACTGGGGCTGATTGGGCCGCACTGGCCATGGGGAGGGGACACAGGAGGTTGGCCTGCTGGCCCTGGCCTCTGGTCGAACTCCCTGTTGAGGGGACAATTTGCATATTAGCCTTTTATTATATAAGATACTGACTGTCCTTACAGAAAAACAATGAATATCTAGAATATGATTTATACTAAAATGAATAAAAGAAAGTAATTATAATTAAGGCATAGATTCTGTATTACCAGAGTCCTTGGCTATTTCATTTTAAACCACACTGCTGGGAGGTACTGAATCTCCAGTCTGGCCAGAGATAGCTCATATTACAATGGTTTTTCTCAGAGTCTCTCCAAACAGGATCACTTGGTTTCACTGGGGCTTTGTTGAAGAGAAGCATTGCTTCAATACTCAGTGTGCTGGCAGCCAATTTCCCTTATTTCCAATCCTACTCTGACCTTGTGTACTTGTATCCTTACCTGGCCTGGTGACTAAATTGGAGCTTTCTGGGATCAAGTTGCCACCACTTAGGAGGGAGGGTATAGAGAAAGCAAAGAAGCAAGTGCATCTTTATACCTGAAAACCAATTATTTTATTAATATCTGACATGCCTTTCAGGCCAAGGAGACATTTTCTCCTTCTACACAAAACACATTTATCTAGAGTAGATTCTGAGGTGTCAAATCATTACGGTAGTTCTCAGTTATTGACCTGTGTTTATGCATGTAGAACTGATACATTGACAATGATGATAATGTGTGTGCAGAATTGGCTGAGAAACTAACTGTAAAAGAGCAAAGCCAATAATACTAATATTAGCTAACCTGAGTTAAAGCATAGGCTAGTTGCATTATCCTATTGAACTGTTGAATATTATTACTATTCCTCCCATATTACAGTTGAAGAAACTGAGGATTAGAGCTGTTGAATATATTGACCAATGCAGTACAGCTGGTAAATGATAGATAGAGCTACAGTTCAAATGCAGGCCTCCTGGGCTAGCCTGCAATGTCCCTCCTTAAGTTATACTAGTAGTTGGAATGGAATACTACTGAAGTTTTGGAAAAATTGGTGATATAACAAGGGGGGGAGGTCATGCTTCTCAGAGGTAATGAAAAGCACGCAGTGGAATAAGCAATTTGTGATGAATAAGCGCTCCCACTACAGACGCAGAAAATTATAAATCAATTAAGACAGCATCCAATGAACTTAATGAAGTTAGAGGATTTTGGTTGAAATCTCTGAAAGTGAGGTAAAGAGTTATAAAACAAATTGATGAACTGAAGAGCTTACTGAGGCTGAATAAAAATAGACACAAGTAAAATGCTATCAAATGATGAATGATACCAATAAAACAGTCCCAAAGGAAGGCTCCATTGACAGAGACCACTCTCCTGGGCTTTAAGTAGAACCATCCCTCTGAATGAAAGGAAACACCAATATAGCAATCATTAGTTGAAAATAAAATGTTATATTTATATATTTTTTAAGTTACTCATGCTCTAGTTATGTTCACTGCCTGGTATTAAATAATTAATCCACAAATTCTATTTACAGAGTGACAAAATTATCTGTCTGTATTTATATTTTAAAAAGTTGATGGGGAAGCAATTTTATTATCTTATAAGTATTGCAATTAAGCTTTAAATCATAGTATGTGTTTTTAAAAAATAGGCACATAAGCAAATATTGCCAATAGTTCAATTTAATTAACCCAAATTAAATTTTAGCATGTCACTAAATGTAATTACACTAAATTTTTCATGGGGTTACACTTTATAATCCATTAAATGTTATTTTTTGTTGAGGGCATTTCATCCTCAGTAAGTAAGCTGATATTTATTTATGGTTATCTTATAAGTTATTAAACAACTACTAAATCTTTTCTAACATAATTTATTTGGACTAGTTTAAAAACAATTTTGAGTGATAAATCTTCAATGGCAGAAACATTATATAAAGAAATCTTTATGTTATTAGGGACAATCAATTTTGTTTCTGGAATAATTGTATCATATAAACACTTTTGAGAATCATGAAGCTTTCCCAAATCTAATTTAACCTTACAGATATTAGGCTTTTTATTGCTGCTCCCTACCACCACTCCCCAAGGAGTAGGTATGTTTGTATTATAGGCCGGCAGAGATTAAATAGTTTAAAAAATTTTTAACTCCCTGAATTAAATTATTTTTGTATTTTTAGACTAGAGCAAACAATATTTCATTTTAAAAATTTACTGCACAGTCATCAATTCCCTAAAGTTGACAATAAGCTTAGTTGTCATTTGTTTACTATCCATATAATATAAAGCATTGTATCCTTCCTAAGAAAATTAAGAACACTTAAATTTTAAGATTGGGGTCGGGGAGGAAATTTTTCTGACCATAAATATGTTACCAACTCAACCATAGTGCTTGATTTGATGATTCTTTTAAGCTAAGCCATAGAAAATCCTACTTAAAATGCAAATGTCTTTAGGTAAGAAGACACTTTAGACTTAACAGTAGTAACAATATCTTTTTCGAACAACCCTATACTAGCACTTTGCAAATGAAAATATCACTATCTACATTTAATGGACTAAAAAAAGGCCATATTTTATACAAAACTTAAGAAATAAGGCTTCATTCAATATGACATCTTCCCAATAGGTTACACGGGCTCCTACTATTTAATGGCATCAATTAACTCTATGTATTAGTATTAGTTGCAAATAACTCTCTATTCAAATAGATTCAATTCAGTTCAGTTAATTTCATATTTATAAAGGTTATCATAGATATTTTAAAATGTAATAAAATGAATATAGAAGTACAATGAAGCATAGAGAAGGAAGTGATTAACTTGGTTTGAGAGTGTTGTTAAGAAAGTCTTTAAAGTTCACTTTTAGAGAGTTAATCAACTATGTCTTGCATGATATATATATATATATATATATATATATATATATATATATAATTTAACTCACCACACTTTTTAAGGATACCTTTTCAAAAAATACAATATCAGGAGTTTCTAATGTTTAGTTCCTCTATCTGAAAGGTAAAAGAAATTTCATCCAAATTATCCAGAAGTATAAATTCCTGACTCTATATAATTGCCTTTTAAGTAATTTTGTCAAGCAAGTGTTACAGATTAGTTACCCATTTAAATATTTTAAAATGTTCTTATGAAACTAGAGGCCCAATGCAAGAAATCCGTGCAAAAGTATCCCTTCCTTCCCCTGGCTGCTGGCACTGGCTTCCCTCTGGCACCCGGGACCAAGGCTTCCCTCGCTGCCCCAGCTTCATAAGGAAAGTTGTCTGGAGGGACATCAGTCTAATTAGCATATTACGCTTTTATTATTAGGGTTATGAAAGTTAACCTAGAATTGTCCACAAAATAGATTATTTTCTCAAAATAAGGTTTGAGTTGAAATTTCCAGGCCACAAGTGTCATTACATTGATTGTAAAATATTGTTATTATTATTTTATATTATTGATATAATTGATTTACATTATTTAAAATTTTTAAATTATATCTTCATTAGAAATGTATTAAATTTAGATGTTGCTAGTTGTAAGCACCTCATTCTAAATTTTAGGTGGCATGACTTTATGTGAATTTGTACATACATAATTTTAATACATTATGTGAATCTTAGTAACACATACTTGATAATTGCCTGGTTCCCTTATCATTGTAACTTTTTAGACTTGGAAGATATAAGTTTCTCTGATACTCTGAAAGCCATTTTTATGTATTTTATATTTTAAAAATTATTGTTTTCTCTATAAAATATTTTCTGTGGGGCCAACACTAATGAAAGCATTACGGTGCTGAGCATGTCAAATATATTTTAGTAAATAGTAGAGAATCCTAACCCAGGTGATGTCCAGACACAAAAGTCCTTAGAGATTTAGAATCTACTAGTATGTGCATAAATTAATCCAATATTTCTGTGAGAATCTTTGTGAGGTAATACAATTTCTATATATATATCATTAAAAAAGTGACAGCATAAAAATTTATACATAATTATGTATGAACAATTGTTGACAATAACATGAATTGGAAACATTTTAAATATTCATCAAAATGTAAACAGTTAATTAAATGATGGCACATGGAAATTTTGAGATTATGAAGCCATTATCATTGCTAAAGACGTGTGTGTTTAGAAATATTATGTGTGTGTGCACAGTGAGATAGTTGAACAAATTATTTTGATAACCAATATGAACATGTTGGTTATATATTTCTCATCAGTACGTGGTTAAGTTCTGTATTCAAAATATAGGAAAAGTAGGCTATTTCTTGAGATTATCTCTAGAAATGAGAGCTGATATTAAGAAAACATATCAGGGTTAAGAAACACAAACATTCTTCCTTGGTAACACACCCTAGGTCTCCTGACAGTGTTTATTGTTCCTTGTTATTCAAAATAAGATGACAATTCCTTTGTCCCAAAAGGAACTAAGGTATTCAGAACTTTGTTGAATTTAGAAATGTGTTGCTACTTATTCTATTTAGACATAGAGCCATTCCAGACTTTTCAGGTATGTTAAATGCTATTACTAACTCTCCTCTCTGTCCTGCACAGATTCTGCTTACTTAGAACTGCAATTACTTTTTGACTTCTGCATTGCCTTTTCTATATATTTCTTAAATGGCAGCATACCACTGAGTTTCCTTCTTTGTTTCTTTGGCTTAAATTTCTCTGGAGAAAGTATCTGATGGGGTTGAAAATCACCATCTAGTATGTAATTTTCACAAGATATCTTATGATATAATGATCAGGAAAGAAAGGCCTGACTTCATTTAACTTTTCATCTGTCTCTAAGACTTGTGTTTAAACAATTAGAGCCCATGGGAGGTAATCATAGCAGAAACTATACTTTTATTCTACCATATTCATTAAAACTATTCTGTAGGTACCTCCTTTGCCCCTGCATAAAACTTGGGCAAATCCAGTGATTTTCCAGGATCCTCTTAAATGATAGAGAATCCTAAATTACTTATGTCAGAAAACACAGCCTTGATTTAGAAATATTCTTATATGAATGCCAATTATTATTCAATACTTCAATCTAAATTGAAGACTTTTATTTTTCTTTCTTTGACTAGTTCATGCAGGTTAGAGGGAGGCCCTCAGACTTTTAAGAAGAGCAAATAACTGCAGACTTAATTTTTGTGTGTGTGTTGTCTTTATTCACCACTCACTAGCTGCTGCTTCTGATCTCTCCAGAGTCAGAGGAAAAAATGAAAAAGGTAGAGGATATAGAAAAATTTCTACTTAAGTGTCTTCTCTCAAGAAATAATAGGTTATTTACTTGGCAAATATTTTAAGTGTACGCCCTCTCTCATCTACCCATTCAGGATCCATCAATTAAACTCCATTGATTTGATGTTGACCTTTATGTTACTTCAGTTGGCAATTAATTTCCAAATCCTGGCTTTCCAGCAATCCACTGCATGCAATTTCTATGTCTTCCCTAAAGACAATTCTCTTGACTTGGTTGGGACTTAACTCCATCCTGGATTTCACCCAAATAAACTACATGTGGTTCAGGAAACATTAACACAATCATTGGCCTGAAAAAATATGAGTAGAGCCTAAATACAAAATGGAATCAACTTGTCACTTATGTTAATCATTGGAACAGCTAATCAAACACTTTATCCTTTTCAATTTCCTCTGTAATAGTATAAGGGTGAAAAGTGTTTTTAGCCTTCCTTAGGTTCTTTTGCTGGTCCAATAATCAAATTGGCATAAAAGAGATTATCAAGAAAATAAATAAATAAATTTAATCACATATGTAAGGGAAACTCACAAAGACAGGAAACCTCAAAGGCAGTCATGTGAGTGAGGCTTATATAACATTCAGAGCTAAGAAGAAGGGCTAAGGGTCAGGGTTTCAAAGGTGAAGGAAAACAATTCCCAAGAAGATGAGAAGAGCAAATGTTTGGTGAACTAGTGTTTTCCATGCCATGTAAGTAAGTCTTTCTGATATAAAAAGCTATCTCTGGTAATAGTTTTCTTCCTGGTACACATCTCCTATCTTAATTCTTTTAGGCAGGTAAGAGAGAGGTTAAAAGCTTTTCCTGTGTAGGCTGGGTCTCAATGGCTTTTAGCTCAACACAATTAAAATGCCCAAGTGGCACATTTTAGGGTTGAGTATTCTGTTCCCTGTCAGTCATAATCTTGATTAATAAAAAATCAGCCCTAGGAAATGAATGCAGATGTTAACAAAGTTACCATGAACTGGGTGGCTTAGAACAATGTTACTGTCTCGCTGCTCTGGAAGCTAGAATTCTGAATTCAAGGTATTGGCAGGGCCTTGCTCCTTCTGAAACCATTAGAAATATTCCTTTCTTGCCTCTTCCCAGCTTCAGGTGGCCTGCCAGCAACCCTTAGTATCCCTAGGGTTACAACCACAGCTCTTCAAACTCTGCCTGTCATCACATCACACTCCTCCCTCCTGGGACTATATGCCCATTCTCATCTCATAAGAACACCAGTCATTAAATTAGAGTCACCTTAATGGCCTCTTCTGCAAAGTCCTCATCTACACTAATAAAAGAGAAAGATGAAAATTGACTGTAACTTTGTGACATCCAATAGCCAATCAGGAGTTAGTATGCAAATTAACCCAACAAAGATGGTGGGTTAATTTGCATACACAGGTGCCATGGCGATGCCACAGGCATTCTGCACAGTCCCAGCCACTCTGGGCCTCTGGGCAGAGTGGAAAGGCGAAAAGGCAGCTCTGGGCCAGATTGAAGGCAGAAAGGTGGCTCCGGGCCAGAGTGAAGGTGGTGCCGGCAGCCACAGGAAGGAAGGCCCATTCTTGCATGAATCTTCCTGCATTGGGTTAATAGTTTTAAATAAGGTGACATGTATCAGTGCCTGGGATTAGGACTTCAACATATATTTTTGGATGATACAATTCACTCCATAACAACATCTAACCAAGCTCGTCAAGTAGTCCATCTCACTTATGCTTAAAGACAGGAACTCTCACACTCATTCTCCTTTTAATGTATGGATGTGGTAGTAGGAAGAGGGTTTACAGTACGAGAACAATTTTCTTTAAATAACCTGCCAAACAAAATCCTCGGTTCTTTTAGTTTTAGTTTTTTCATTCCCTTCTGGTATAAGAAAATTTGCTTATGAAGGGTTATGAAACTGATTCCATTGAAATTCTTCATTGAGATATGGTTTTATTTTGACATTTCATACATATTATACCATACTATCTGAGTCAAATGAACCCACACCAAGTATATATACATGTGATTGCAACAGATGCACATACCCAAGTAACCAGCACCAAAACTAACAAAATAACTCCATTAACAAAATAATTAATTCCCTCTGGTCCATTCTCCACACCACCTCTACAAATCCCTAAGCCCAAGACACCAATGATCTCATTTCTATCACTACAGATTAGTTTTAATAGTTTAAGACTTTTGTATCAATAGAATCATTTAGTATGTACTCATTTTCATGGGCATATGTTTTCATTTTTTCTGAGTAATTATCTAGAAGTAGGTTTAGTAGGTTGTATGGTAGGTATATAGTTAATGTTAAAAGAAACTTCTAAACTATTTTCCAAAGGATTACAGTTTTGTGCCATGCTCATTAACACTCAATATTGCTCATCTCTTCAATTTTTGGCATTCTAGTGAGATTATAGTGGTATTTCAATGTAGTTTTAATTTGAATTAAGCTCATGACGAGTGATACTGAGTTTCTTTTCATGTACATATTGTTAAAAGTGTAGTCTTCCTCTCATTAAGTTACTTCTACACATTTGATTACAATCAATCCACTGTGTAAGTATGATCTATTTCTAAAATTTTATTTTGTTCCATTGATCCATGTCAGACCTTATACCATAACTACACTGTCTTGATTACTGTAGTTTTATAGTAGGCTAGTGAATTAGGTACTAGTTCTCTAAATCTTCTCCTTCATTTTCAAAATTGTTTTATCTATACTACGTCCTTAGAATTTCCAAATAAATTTTGAAATAACCTTGATCTCTACAGAGTTTTGCTAAGATTTTGATTGGCATTTTAAAGATTCTATAGGTTGCTATGAGAATAAATTATGTCTTCACAATACTGAATCTTCCAATTAAATAACAAGATCTACCTCTTGGATTATTTTGGTATTTGTTACTTTTTCTCTACAGTATTTTGTAGTTTTCAGTTTGAAAATCTTGCACATATATAAACTTACTCCTAAATATTTTTCATTAAGATCTACTTAGGTGTTAGTTTTAAAAAAAACTTTTAATATCCAATTGTTTGTGTATATAATTGTTTTTGTATATTCATCTAGCATTTTATGACCTGCTAAACTAATACCAGAGCTGATTAAATATATTTTTTATAGATTTTGTAGGATTTCCCACTTGATCATATCCTGTACACATAAATTAGGTTTATTCCAATTGAGATGTTCTGTCTCCCATTCTCTTTTCCATTCTCTCTCCTTCCCTCTTCCATTTTCTCTCCCCACTTTCTCATTCTCTCTTGTTCTCTTTTGTATTCTCTTCTTTCCATGGCTTCCTCTCCCTCCCTCCTTGGTTTATTTCATTGTCTAGGACCATGGTACAACATTAACTAGAAATGATGAAGATATTCTTCCTTGACTTGTTCCTAATCTTCTAGGTGAAGTGTTTTATATTTGTCAGTAGTGTAATGTTAGCTCTATTTTTTTAAGCTACAATTCATGAGATTGAGGGAGTTGCTTTTTTATCTCAGTTTTCTAGGAATTCTTATAATAAATATGGTTGAATTTTATCATATTTATTTGCATGTAATGGAATGATTTCATTTTCTGATTCATTAATATGGTGGATAGCATTGACTGTTTCTCAAAGTTAAAACAGTCTTGAATTCCAGGGATAAGCTTTACTTGGTCATTATGTAATATTATTTTTATTCACACGTGGATTCTAAATGCTAATACTTTATAAAAAATGTTATAGGTGCCAAAACCGGTTTGGCTCAGTGGATAGAGCGTCGGCCTGCAGACTGAAAGGTCCCGGGTTCGATTCTGGTCAAGGGCATGTACCTGTGTTGCGGGCACATCCCCCATGGGAGATGTGCAGGAGGCAGCTGGTCAACGTTTCTCTCCCATCGATGTTTCTAACTATCTATCTCTCTCCCTTCCTCTCTGTAAAAAAAAAAAAAATCAATGAAATATATTTTTAAAAAAATGTTATAGGTATGCTCGCATATATGTATGCGTGTGTAAACACACACATATGCAAATACAAACATATATACATACATACTTCTGTTGGGCTAAAGTTACTTTGTAATGACATTGTCTGGTTTTGTTCTGTCAATAATAAAAGGATATTTATTAAATCTCTGTGACTGTAGATTTTTCTATCTCTTTTAATTTTATCAATTTTTACTTTATGTTAACACTTTTTAAAACATACCACATAAATAAGTCATTATCATATGATATTACCAAGCATATTGCCAGCTAGCATAAATGCTTTTAAGAATTTAATATTTATCATTAGGAGGTTTTCAGTTTGATATTTGTCAATAAGAAATAATAATTAATAATGTCATAATATCCTTCCATCAAAAAATGTTTATTAATGTTGTATGGAAATATGAAATGGAATTTATCACTACAACTCTTTATTGTCTACAATAATAAATAAACCATTGGTAGGTGAAATTCATAGGTATCCTGGTATGGGAGTAATAGGAAAACAGCATGGGGTTGAGCTTAGGTGAAATTGAAATTAATTTTCACAGTTTAGTTGCCGGGTGGTCTCAGATGACATGGCTGTTTAATCTTAGCCAGTACAGGTGTGAAAGTCATAATATGAAAACTGACACATTCAAATAGAAAAAGAGACAATATTCTAATTAGGCTTCATATTCACAGTAAAGTGTGAAAACAAAAGCTCTTATATACTTCTCTGCATTGGTCTGTATTTTAGTTGTAATTTTGATGTGGTTGTGGGAGGCGGTGAGTACAGATGTTTACCTACAGCGTCATCTTGATTCCTTTACAAAATATAATTTTGGCTGATATTTAATCTTGAAGAATGTTTATTTTACCAGTCACTGAGTAAAACAAATCAATTTTTAAAGCCATTCCAGTGATAGAAATATGTCCAATTATCTGATAATTGATCCTCTCCCCCCCCATGGAGAGTGTTATTTTTAAATCAAAGCACATTCTGTCTCTTTCCTCACCTAATTAAGACACAAATATAATTTGGCCTGCTCACCACAAAATTGAAGATAGAAATAATTAATTAAGTAATTTTCATAAGTTCTTAAAAACAAGATTGTATGCATAGCATTTATAATTGATCACATGTGTGGAGCAAGCCTATATAATAAAAGCCTAATATGCAAATCAACCAAACTGTAGGATGACTGGAGGAACAACCAGTTGCTATGACATGCACTGACTACCAGGGGGCAGACACTCAATGCAGCAGCTGCCCCCATCCCACAGGCCCCAGGCCAGCCAAGGTGGGTGTGGGTGGGGCCTCTCTTCCCCCTGATTGCTCTGCTAGTTGCCCCACAGAGAGAGGCGACCAGCAGCAGCAGTGGTGAGCGGGCCCAGCAGTGGGGCAGCACCAGGCCAGCCAAGTCGGGTGTGAGCAGGGGTCTCCGATCCCTCAACCAGTTGCCCCACAGATCAGCCCTGATCACTGGCCAGGTCTATGGATCTTACCCATACACTATTTTGTGCACTGGGCCTCTAGTATTATATATATGACACATTATATGTGGCTGAAGATATTACACTGCATTAATGAATATTCATTGAACAATCATAGCATTATGGCCTGGAGTAGGTGTACAACTATGCTGGTATTTTTTTCTATAAACAAAGTAATATCATAAAATTAAAAGTGTAATTTTTTCATTGATGAGAACTACATATGCAGAATTACTGTGACTAAAAAGCAAATTTACAAATTCAACTGAAAAAAAAAAAAAACTAATGAAATGGCTAGAGCTCTGCTGCCATTAAAAACATTGCTTTCATCTATCTCTGATTCATTTCTATATATACAATGCATGGGAACCTTATTATTTCTTACAGCAAACACCCAAATTATATAAAATCCATAAATAATAAAGTAAATCATTTCTTAAATTCAGGCTTTATAAATAGTATGGAAGATGTTAAACTGAAATACCACCAGAAGTGTTTCTAAGATCGCATATAATTATTTAATTTATTAAAATTATAGGATTAAGATAAAGTTTTTCAAGAGACAGGAAGAGAGAGAGTTAGAGAGAGAAAAGTCTATGTGAGAAAGAAACATCAATCAGCTGCCTCCAGCAGCTGGGGATCAAGCCCTCAATGATGGGCCTGTACCCTGATCTGGAATCAAATCAGCAACCGTTCAGTGCCTGGGACTACACCCAACCAACTGAGTCACACTCGCTGGGGATATTTTATGTAATTCTTAAAATGACCTGTCCTTTAGTTAAAATTTAAGCAGACCAGCAAATTCAATCTGTTACACATATTGATAATTTTTATCAGAGTACAATGTCTGCAGAATTTGTCTATATAACAAATACAGGTAATACTTTAGTTATAAAGCAACATCCATTTTTATTATAGTATTACATAAAAATGCATTACATTATCAAACCTAGATATTTTTGCACTCATTATGCTTTCCTTAAAATATCATGATATTAAAGTTCAATTATATCTCTTAAACAACTGATTCTATTTCACCGTATATAAAATCTTACATACATTAAATGAGGTTATATAAGCTTTGAGTACATCATGCTAGGTGTTGTATAAAAAACACTCCAAATTCTCAGTGAATTAACACTGAAAATGTATTACTCAACTTTCAATATTATTTTATTTTAACTATATAACAAAATCCAATACTGCCATTAGGAAGAGATACCTTGTCAGCTTGTTCATCTGTGAAGCTGAACTGAACACATGGCCCACAGAATATCAGTAGAGGCATGAAGATAAAAACTGGAGGATAATTAGAGGAAGAGATAACAATCCAAATTTGAATGTGGTGTATAAAATTTCTTCTCTTCGTCTATTAAGTAAAATACATTCAATACATATACCACCACCTAACACTATGAGAAGAAAGGATAAATGCTAGAATATATAATGTTCAGTGTACCCTGGCAGAAAACAAAACATGCTTGGAGATAATATTCTCTTGCAAACACTAAACAAAAGAAGCAGAATGCTCAAAATCATATGAATGAAGTGGGCATATACATATTTCTGGGATTTCCAGGCCAGCAGTGCTGTTACAAATACTGGATATTTTGGCAAAAACAACAAGAATAATGTAATTGATAATCACTTAGATTTTCTTTACTTCAGAAAATGAAAATGAGCTTCTCAGAGAGCTTCCTCTTCTACATTTCAAAATTGTGTTAAATATTTATTAACCGTACAAAGTAATTCATAGGGGAATAGTTATTTTTTATTAAATTAGTTTGGCAATTCTTCAATAACTATCTTTTTAAATTGTAAATATAATATTTTACTATGGATAAAAGAAAAGAACATATTTCAATGAAAAGATAAAGTTTTCTACTAAAGTGCCACTAAATAATTATAGTTACAGAACAGTGTTAAACATTTTCATATATCTTTTTAAAATACATGAAATAGCCCTAACTGGTTTGGCTCAGTGGATAGAGAGTCAGCCTGTGGACTGAAAGGTCCCAGGTTCGATTCTGGTCAAGGGCATGTACCTTGATTGGGGGCACATCCAAGTGGGGGGCGTGCAGGAGGCAGCTGATTAATGTTTCTCTCTCATTGATGTTTCTCTCTATCCCTCTCCCTTCCTCTCTGTAAAAATTAATAAAATATATATCTTAAAATACATGAGATATTACTCTAAACTAGATTTTTATTATTAAAGAAACCAAAAGATCACTTTTGCACTTAATAGAGTCCCACATCATGAGAAAATACTGAGTCATAGGCCACAAGAATAAAGTAATTATTCTCCATTATAGAATTATATTCTACTATGTAATTAATTTGTCATAATTGTCCCTGGTGATATATTATATTCTTGGTTCAGAGTAGTTGAATTATGGTTATTTGTGTAAGGACCACCAGAGTATTCAAAAAGCTTGACAATATTTTTGGCATTGTTTTATTTACTGCTTTAATTTTATAAAATCTTGAAACTGAAAGACATACTAAAACTTGCAAGATTCATTCTGATACTATATATAGCTATCACCATTATTTAACAATATTCAACAATAAAATAAACTATCAAGTTGTGAAAAGACATGAAGAAACTTAAATGCATATTGGCTAATGAAAGAACCCAATCTGAAAAGGCCACATACTGTAGAATTCTAAGTATATAACCTTTTGGAAAGGCACAATTTTAGAGACAATATAAAAAGATCAGTGGTTGCCAGGGGCTTGAACAAATGACAGGAAGAAAAATAGATAGAGCATAGAGGGTTTATAGGGCAGTAAAATTATTCTGTCTGATATTATAATGACAGATATATGGCATGATATATTTGTCAAAACCCACAGAACTGTACAAAACAAAAATCCAAATCCTAATGAAAACTAGAGATTTTAACTAATAATGATGTTAATATTAGTTCATCATTTATAAGGAATGTACAACACCAATAGAAGATATTAATAAGAGAAACTCCAACTTTCTGTATTATCTGTTCAAATTTCTGTAAATCTAAAATTTCTCAAGAAATTAAGTCCATAATAAAAAAATAAAGATTTTGCGGTGTTTTTTTTTTTTTTCCAAACAGCATAATTTATTTAGCTCATCCTGTCTGAAATGGAAATTAGTTAACTATGGGTAGTTAATTTATGAGCTGTCTCAAAAATTGAAATAAAATATATGTGGCATTATTTTAGGACTCATGCAGTGGGCAGTGAGGGAATAAAACTGGGACAGGGCCCATATTAGTGGTGAAAAATATTCAGTACTAAATACACCAGCAAGGATTGGAAGACATAGAACACTGATAATTTATCTAGGGTTGTGGTTGATAAGAGGTTAAAAATGGTTTCTTAGTTGCTTGTGTTTTTTGCTGTTAGCTGTGTTTGACTAGGCGTACTAAAACTTGTAAAGAAGCAAATAATTGGCTATTTTGCAACCAAGAATGAAAGCAAATAGAAAAAGTCAATATATTCAGACATTAGGATGGAAAGGCCAATACAAAGTTTGTCAATAATTAAATTATAAAAATGAGAGAATTTCTTTTTAATAAAGAAGGCCTTGCCATAAAATGTAGCTTTCCTACAAGGGTTAAAACAAGGTCATGGCCATCACATGATTTGATGTTTGATGACTGACGGGTGGAGACTTGACTTGGGGTGAAGAACACACAACACAGTGTACAGATATTGTATAGTGGAATTGTGCACCTGAAACCTGTATAACTTTATTAACCAATGTCACCCCAATAAATTCAATAAAAGGGAAAAATAATAATAAATAAAACTGGGAATGGATTAAAATATGTGTGACAATTCCTGTTAATCATATTCTCATTTGCTCTTAAATCTGGCACAACAACAGCAGCAAGAAAACATTGCTCAAAAGTGATGCACATTAAAGGAAATGAATCAAGAACCCAAGACTAGTAATATATAAACTCTGGCTTAAAATAAGTAAGGATATATTGCTGAAATGAGGGACTATGCTGCATTTCATCTACGTGCATATCTATACAGCTGATATCCTCAATATATAGTATATTGAGGATACTTTGGGTGTCCACACTTTTAATAATTATAAAGGCAGTATTTATTAAAAACATTTCATTTCAAACTTGATCTATCAGCTGTTAGAGTGTGCATATATTTTTTTGGGACACCCTTTATTTTATTTACTTTAAGAAACAAATCATTTATGGTAGCAATTCCATTTCTAATCTATACCTGAATTTATTATATAAAATACATGGCTTTACACTAGAATGCTAAGTGAAATAAACACATTAAAATACACATTAAAATATTTTTATCTTTTTTTTTGCTAAACCTTCTTACAGTACAGAAATATGCAAAAATATTCTATTCTCAATCAAGTTTTTAAATATCTTTCTTCAACTAAAAATCTCATATTGATCTGAATTTCTCTCTATAGAAAATGTTTTTTGGATGAACAAAATAACTATAATTACAGAATTCATCATTTTCAAACATACTCAGGAAATGAATAAGACATCTGTAGTAAAAGGAAACATGATTTTGGTTCTTTTCATATTACCTTTGAATCAGAGTAAAAGACCATATTTTTTTAGGAATATTATTGTGAAGCTGCCTTCTTTCCATTGATGAGGTTACTGTAATAATGCAGCAATACTAGACTAAAATTATATCTAGTCATAGTGGTTAAAATAATTTTGAGTTTAAGAAGTTTACATTACAATTAAAATGATTTAGCACAAATGTCATAAATCTTCAAATGTCATAAAGTCAATGTCTATTTTTTAATGTGAAATAAATTTTTATTTTAAAAGGTAATATGTTCACTCTATTGCTAAAGTGATAATTTATTGTAGGCAAATAAAATCATTAAGTCTGTTTTAACTTTTCTTCTTCAGGATCTTTTTCTTTCTTTTTAAATATTTTTATTATTATCATTATTGATTGATTTGAGAAAGAGAGAGAAACCTCAGTTTGTAGTACCACCCATTTATGCATTCATCGGTTGCTTCTCCTATGCATCCTGACCTGGGATGGCATCACAACCATGGCATATGGGGCGGACGCTCTAACAAACTGAGCTACAATGCCAGGGAGAAGTGATCATTTATTATAGGCCAAAATAAATGTATTAGTCTCTTAACTTTTCCTTCTTCTGGATCTTTTTTCTTTCTTTTGTTTAATCTAATACCCCTGCTTTATGGTATCACAGCCTCCCAACCTTATTCACATCAGCAGGGAGCATCACATTAGAGAAATGCTTGAAAGGGCAATGACATTCACTGTATTACTAATCTATTCTTTCAACTGCTGATTAACATCGAAATGGATTTTGAACTTCTTGTGATTAAAATGACATTAATCTAGCATTAGCTGTTAGAAACATAACACCTATTTCATGTTAGCAGGTGTTGACACATCATTAATTTGATAACTTGATGTTGCAACTCTTAAAACCTTTAAGAGCATTAATGCAAAATAACTATAAGAGAAAGTAACTGTAAATATCAGTACTTTAAGACTGAAGATGTCATCCTTTTTTTGAAAGTGTTTGAACTTGGCAGTTTTAGTGTATGCACCCAAATCTGAAAGTCACATTAATATCTAATTCTTTATTATAACTTCAGAGTACTCAACCCTAGCTGTGTGCTAATCACCTAAAAAAATGTTAAGCCCTGGCAGGTTGCTCAATGGTTAGAGCATCGGCTTACAGACCAAAGGGTTTAGGGTTTGATTCCTGGTAAAAGGCACATATTTTGGTTATGGGAGGCAACCAATTAACGTGTCTCTTTCACATCAGTCTCTCTCTCTCTCTCTCTCTCTCTCTCTTTCTCTCTCTCTCTTTCTCTCTCTCTCTCTTTCTCTCTCTCCTCTTCCTCCCTCCCTTCCAGTATCTCTAGAAATCAATAGGAAAAATATCCTCAGGTGAGTATTTAATTTTTTTAAAATCTTGATGCTTTGAAAGCAACCCAGAGATTCCATTTATTTGGTCAGGTATCAGGCCAAGTTATCACTATCATTTAAAGCTCCTTATTTGAATTCTACCTCAAAGAAACCAGTTTCAAACCAGCATTCAAATACCGATACTGATATATGCTATTATCCTGGAAATCATTCATGCATCATACCAAATCCTTTATAAATAGCAATTATAAATAATAAATATGTTTGTTCTTGGCTCTCATGAAGGAATTTTGTGCAAGTAAAAAAATATTGTATATATATATATATATATATATATATATATATATTCCCCTTGTGATATCTATAACAAATAATGCCCTACTTTAATGCCAAAGGTTTCAATAACTTTCAGTACAATGCTTTCATTTCTGTATGATAAAAATTTTTTAGAAGTTATAAATACACACACACACACACCTCCTAAAAAACCTCTGAGTCTTTGATATTAGAATAAAATGTTCACTCCACTTCAAGTATTGCTCTTATACAACTATTTATTTTGTTTGCTATTAGAAATAAAATATTGAACAGAGGAAAAATCTAGGAGTAAAAACAACTACCTTTCTTGCAAAAATATTGGCCTACATATGAGAGGCCAGTATTCTAGGGATGACTCTGATGTTCCTTTGTTGTATAAATCTAGGTAAACATTTAACTCTGCCTCTCTCCACATTTACAACACATGAAGTTTGCATTAGGTTAATTCTAATATTCTTCAAAGCCTTGATTTCCCCCAAATTCATTCCTAACACATAAGGAAAATTAAACTCACTTTAGATCTACAACTGAGCCACATTTAGTTTGATTAGCACTGCAAAGGTGCTTAAAAATAGTTGTGAAATAAAATGTTTCCTTCACTCTACTGAATATTTTACTTTAAAACCTACTTATTGCCCTAACTGTTTTGCTCAGTGGATAGAGCGTTGGTCTGCAGACTGAAGGGTCCTAGGTTCAACTCCAGTCAAGGGCATGTACCTTGTTGCGGGTGCATCCTGATCAATGTTTCTCTCTCATTGATGTTTCTAACTCTCTATCCCTCTCCTTTCCTCTCTGTAAAATATCAATAAAATATATTTTTTTAAAAACCTACTTATTTTTTCAAAAATTATGGTTTTATCTTTAGCTTCTGCTACTCTTTGTAGGGTCTTACTCAAATATCGTAACATAAATGTTACTTTAATAATACCACAAATAGATTATTATTTCAAATATACTACTGCCTACACCAAGAACAGAAATGCTGATTTCTGTTTTCACAGTATCTTATGCTTTTAACATGCTTGCACATACATACCCTGCCATGCTTACACCATGTTAAAACAGCCTTGTTCTTTGGAAGAGGAAAAGTGGTTAAATATCCTCCTTTCTCTCCATTTATTTACTGGCTTGTCCTGATAAAGCAAGCCACCATATTGTGAGCTACCTGTGCAGAGGCCCAGTTGGCACAAAATAAAAGGCAATTTCTGGCCAATAGGCAGCAAATAATTGAGGCCTATTGTGACAGCATGTGAAACACATCCTGCCAACAGCCAGGTAAGTGAGCTGGAAGCAGATTCTCCTCCAGCCAAGATTCAAAGTGACTGTCACCCCAGCTGGCACTTTGATTGAAGTCGATGAGAGACCCTGAGCCACAGGACCTGGCTGAGCCATGCCCAGATTCCTACAAAAACAGAAACTGGATAACAGAGATTGCTGTTTATGCCACTAGTTTTAGGTTAATTTGATATGCAGAAATAGATAGCTAATACAACTGATCTTCTGAATCTAAATTATTATTTTATTGTATCTCTAATTTCTATGTCATTCAGACATCTGACTCTCTTCAATGATTACTTTCCTTGAATGTCAAATTTTATTACACATATATGGTACAATTATCAAAGGGTAGATACAGTGGATGGTATCAATAAGAAATTGTGTTCTCTGTAATGTTAAGAGGAATTATCATTACTCCCAATCTCATGCCCCCTTACTGCTGAAAGGAAGAATTATCAAAAGGATAACTCTGAATCTCTTTTACATTGTGACTTTCTCTATATGCCTCCTCTGAGGTGGAAGAGTGGTTGCTATAATTGGGGAAGGTCAAATATCATTGGATTGCATTATTTCCAGTGTCATTACACTGCAATAAGAACCTGGCTCTGATTACCTAACTCTATGGTTTCTGCTATGGTTGGGTGGATGGATGGATGGATGGATGGATGGATGGATGGATGGATAGATGGATGGACAGATGTATGGTTGGATGGATGGATAGATGAAGTTAGAAGAAAGTACATTTCTGCTCTTTGCTACCAAGTGGTCAGCACTTTTGGGACAGTCTCAAGCCTCAAAATTTACCCTCTTGGTGTAGATATGCCATTATTTCCCAAGTACTCCTTTTGGAAGGTAACTGAATTGGCAATGCAAAACTGAAATGCCACATGAGGATATATTGTCAGATGAACTCTAAGACTATAAAGAAGCAAATTTTCCCCCACACAGATTTCATTCATCAATTTTGGGGCTCTAGTATGAAAACCTCATTTTACCCCAGCTTGAATTTGTGTTCTACATCTTACATTTAATGAGGAGTAAGGATTTTTCAGTTACTGGGTCACCATTAATGAAGCTAAACAATGATAACAATTTGATTCTGTGAACATATTTCTAAATAGTAGTAACCAATGATAAAAAGAGCTAATTGACTATTCAAAGAGTCTCCAAAAAATTCAAATGTATCATTTATTCATTTCTGTTAAACAAATCATAACTCCTTCCTGTTCTCACCTAGAAAATTTACTGACATTTATTCTTAATATCGCAGTGATGTAGTGAAGGTAGGGGGCAGTGGGCAGGGGCAGGTTAGAAGAGGTCAATGGGGTAAAAGGAGACATATATATTACTTTCAACAATAAAGATTTTAAAAAAGAACATCACAGAGATATTGTGATGACAACATAGAGAATTATATATGTTAATTTCTATGCTTAAATTATCCCATGCTTCTCCAAGGAAAATCAATGACAGCTATGACAATATATAGCATTTGTCCAGTGTTTGCAAAGACATAAAATTCACATCTCTAAAATGGGGAAAAATAGTAGTAATATCTGCCTTACTCCATGTTCTTTTCTGCCTGATCTTACCACTGTATATTCAATTGCACGAATCTCTTTTTTATACAACAAACAAGTGCCCTAATGCCTACTTCCAGGCCTTCATTTCTTATTCTTTCTTCTGCTGAAGTGTCCTTCAATCTGATTGGATACAGGTCTTTGCAAAACATTTACCCTTTGTCCATCTAGGACAATGGTTCTCAACCTTCTGGCCCTTTAAATACAGTTCCTCATGTTGTGACCCAACCATAAAATTATTTTCATTGCTACTTCATAACTGTAATGTTGCTACTGTTATGAATCATAATGTGAATATCTGATACGCAGGATGGTCTTAGGTGACCCCTGTGAAAGGGTGATTCAACCGCCAAAGGGGTTGCGACCCACAGGTTGAGAACCGCTGATCTAGGGCAAGCTCTTCTGTAGAGAAGAATCACCTGACTATTCATTATAAAAGATTAGCTAGTTCTCATTTCCATTGCTTTCTGTCCCTTTATCCTGCCTTATACTGTAACTAGAGGCTTGATGCATGAAATTTTTGCAAGGGGCTCGGCCCTTGCAGCCCCAGCTTCGTCCGGAAGGTCATTCTGCTGTTCGGTCTAATTAGCATATTAGCTCTTTATTATATAGGATATTTAACTTATCATTATTGTATAATATACCATTTGTGCTTTAGTTCATTGACTTTGCTCTTCCTCACAAAGGAGAGCTTAACCTTATAAGGGCTATTATTACGTTCAATGGTTATTTCTACCAGAAATATACAGTGTATAACATGCGCAAAGTTGCTGAAAATACACATAGTGAATAAATGAACAAACTACATTTATAAGAAGATAAGGGGTAATTAAATCATATCTTATCTCCAATTTCTAAGTTACTCTGAACTTTAAGGTGAAACCAGGGGAAAGTTGGTATACTAGTAGCAATTAGTCAGTAGAGATGCAGTTATAAACTAGCATCATAAAAGCCAACATAAGCATTGCAATTTTATGTCCAAATAACCTAAATTATTTTTAAATAAAGGAGGTCAGAGGTTAAGATAGTGTTATTAATCATAGGTTAAGATAGTGTTATTAATCAACACAAAAACTAAGGGAAAGGATATATAAGAGCATCAAAGATTAACATAAGACAGAGAATTGTTTTTGAACAGCCGAATACATGGGTTAGGAAGAGAGAACAGAAGGCAAGGGGATCCAAAGGCCCTCTGAATAAACAAAAGCGACTTCATCAAATCACTGTCAAAGGACAAAGGCAGGGAAAACAACAGTGGAAGACAGAAGACAAGAGAGGGAAAGCTATTGCTGCCAGGTAAAATCTGCCTTTGGCAGCTACTGAAAAAAGAAGTCCCTACCTCTTAGTAACTCACAACATCAGGTATATTTTGACACCCAGAATACTAAATGTGTTGCTTCTGACACTATTTTTATTTTAAACCAAGCAGCATTTTTTTCCATCTGAACTGAAACTGATCAAAGGCACTTTTATCCTTTCCTTAGCCTCAGTTGTTCACAGTGTCTGGTACATTCTAGTCACTCAAAAAATGTTGACTTGATGATGGATAAGCCCACCTTACTTTCATTTAAGATGCTAAAGAAATTTTACTTTCCCTGAGAAGGTATTTAAGTATTGTTAAAAGATATAGACTAGAGGAATTAACAGGATAAAAATGTACTGAAGTTTAAATTCCTTTTAGAAAAAAAAAAGGTTGTTTTTCAATGTAGTGTCTAAAAAATTTAAAATTGTTTCATTAAATAGCACATTTTATGTATTTTAATCTCCTACTATAATCCAGACATTTCAGAAGATAAACACATGTTCGATTTGAAAATAAAATAAAAAGGACTGAATGCTACCTTTCTTACTGTAAAACTTATTATACTGGCATTGCTTTCACCACATTCTAGGTGAAAATAATAGCAAGGGTCTATGGCACTGCCATTTTAAAATAAGTAAACTAGTAAAAAATAATGAAAGAATTCCATGGAACAACTTGGAAACCATAAAAAATGGAAAAGCAACAATAAAAATATCAGGAAGACAAACATGTAAGAAATGTTCCACTAAATTCAAAGAAAAATGGAATTCAAGAAAAATCTCTGAGGCATGGCCATGACCTTTAAGAGTAGCAATGAAAGGAATAAAATAAAAACAAGTACATATGCCATTAAATATTGATTCCCCTCCAAAAAATGTGTGTGTGTGTGTGTGTGTGTGTGTGTGTACAAATACAGGTATAACAGAAAATAGCTTCCCAGTTGTCATTGTATAGTGCAATAAACAGTACACCGGGTCATTGTCCCAGGAGTCTGGCATGGCACCTCTATTATACTTTCATCATTATAAAAATGAAGGATTAATGTAGAACATAGAACTAAATATACCTATTCATGACAGTATGCATTTACTTAGAGAAATACATACTTAAGTGGATAAAAAATGACAATTTAATGGAAGAGAAAAATATATTATTTTTCCAATAGCAGTTGTACTGATATATATTTTAATTAAGATACAGGGTTTGATCCTAAAGAGCTGTGATACTAACCATTTTATGGGTAAGTTATTCAACACATGCTACTTGATTATTATCTATTTTTAAAAAGTTAGAAGGGTAATCTATAATTTCAAGGTCAGACAAAAGAAAAAGAGCCTGGCCAGTGTTGCTCAGTGGTTGAGCATTGACCAATGAACCAGGAGGTTATGGTTCATTCCTAGTCAGGGCACATGACCATGTTGTGGGCTTGATCCCCAGTATGAGATGTGCAGGAGGCAGTTGATCAGTGTTTTTCTCTCATCAATGTTTCTATATCTCTACCCCTCTTTCTTCCTCTCTGAAATCAATAAAAATATAGTTTTAAAAAAGAAAGAGAAAGAAGAAAAGTGAAATACTGTCTATAAAACATTTTTCCTTGAAACGGAAGGGGAAGATTAATAAAACATTTCAAAAATAACAAAATAAATAAATATTAAAAGATGAATAAATTGTGTGAATGTTGAATATGCAGACTATTAATCAAGAAAGGTAAATATAGTGCAATTAAATACAATTAAGTGTGAGATGAAATCAAGAGCAAGTTGTGAAAAACAAAGATACTGTTGAATATTGAGAGTAAACAAATTGGGGGGGGTCACTCAACTTTGACTCTGGACAAATACACTCCCTTAAAAGCTTTAGTTTGTTCAAGTGTTATCATTTTATTGGACACTTGGAATAATGTTTCCATTTTACTTGGAATTCTGGAAATTAAACTTTTTCTTATGGTTGTTTTTTGCCAAGTATTTTTTTAATGAAATTCAATTCATATTTTTTCTTATCATGCTGGATTTCAAGTCATGACTGGAGAAAATTCCCTACTCCTTAAAGAGAAGTTCCACATTTTCCCTCATAGTTCTATAGTACATTCAGTATATATACATATTTGGTCCAAAGATAATAAATTTGGAAATAAACTTGGTATATAATGGGGGAATTAATCCAATGCTATGTTTTTTTTTCCAACATCACTTATCAAAATGGCACTCTTTTCTGCTAATTTAAGAGACTGTATTTATGGTGAACTATTTCCACTAGTCTCTCTATTTTGCCCTTCTCCTTATTCTTCTTTTCCTTATTCTTCTTTTCCTGTGTTTCCTGGATAATCTCAGTTACTTTCTCTTCCAAGTAAACTTTCTAACCAACTTTTAAAGCTCAGAGTTGGCTCCAAAGACTTTACACTATTTTAATTGAAATTTTAAAGCATTCATAAATTAATTAAGGAAAAACTAAACTTTTGGTTTTGTGTCTTCCTATTCACATAAGTAATATTTTTTTTCATTAAAAATATATCTGTATTGATTTCAGAGAGGAATGGAGAGGGAGAGAGAGGTAGAAACAATAATGATGAGAGAAAATCATTGATCATCTGCCTCCTGCATGCCCCATTGGAGGTCAAGCCCACAACCCAGGCATGTGCCCTGACTGGGAATAGAACTGTGACTTCTTGGTTCATAGGTCGAGACTCCACTACTGAACCACTCCAGCCAAGCTATTTTTTCATTTTTAAGTCTAATTTTGGGTCTTTAAAAAATGGGTTTTAGAGTTATTCGTGTAGATTCCTCAATATCAAGTTTATGCACAAGTATATTTTATTTTGCTATCAAAGTATCTTTTTAGTGTTTCATTTTATTGAGTTTCTTTGTATTTTATTTTAATCAATGAAGATTTTTTTGTTTTCAGTATGTTGATTATAAAACCATACATTTTACAGTGTCATTTTAATATTTGTTTGCATTGTATAATTGATTTTGAGGTACATTCCCAGATGGATATTCAGATTATATCCAACTAGGGATATTATGTTTTCGTTTCCAATTCTAATCACACTCATTGTTTATTCTCACCTTAATTCAATAGCTTATGTCTCTAAAACTAGGCATCCCAAACTGTCAAAGATCTGATATTTTACTCTACTTGCAAACTAAAATAGACTGCCATATTTCCAGGCATGCTGACAGAAAACATGAGACTCCTGGGTCACACACAAAGATTTTATTACTTACAACAAAACAGGCAACATAAATTTCCTATTTCTATTGGTTCTCCTTAGTCTCCAAGTTCCCCTGGAGAGATGTGGATTAGCCTAAGTAGCTGTGGATGCAGTGGGTTTGTGTCATAGCTGAGGGATTTAGGATACCTCTCTGCCACCATATAAGGAGAAAACAAGCAAATCTGCTCCAACTTTGTCCCAGAGGAAGACACATTATCTTTTTTTCTTTATTGATTGAGGTATTACATATGTGTCCTTATCCCCTCATTGCCCCCCCCCCCAATCCCCCACTCATGCCCTCAACCCCCCTTGTGTCTGTGTCCATTGGTTAGGCTTATATGCATGCATACAAGTCTTTTGGTTGAACTCTTCCCCTCACTCCCACCCGCCCTACCTTCCCTCTGAGGTTTGATGGTCTGATCGATGCTTCTCTGTCTCTGGATCTGTTTTTGTTCATCAGTTTATGTTGTTCATTTTATTCCATAAATGAGTGAGATCATGTGATATTTATCTTTCTCTGACTGGCTTATTTCACTTAGCATAATGCTCTCCAGTTCCATCCATGCTGTTGCAAATGGTAAGAATTCTTTCTTTTTTACTGCAGTGTAGTATTCAATTGTGTAGATGTATATTATCTTTACTATTCCTGGTTAGTAAACACATCTTCTCTCTGTTCTTCAGGGAGATACTATGTCTATATATATTCAAGTGGCTGGATAATATAAAAACACAATTGAGAGTACTTTATATTCAGGAATAAAAGTTGCTAGAAGAGCTGAAGAAATGTTACTGTAGGTAGCGAGATATTAAAGAAAGGAAGCAAAGGCAATTGGACATAGTTGAGCCAATTGGGCTGGGGAGCTGAAACAGACACAGGAAGTTACAGCTTCAGCAGGAAGTTACAGCTTCATACACTCCAAGGGGTCATAGCAGTGCCCAGCTAAGGATTAATATCCCTCCCTCCTCCTCCAGTACCAGATTGTCAAGGGAGCAAGGGAGGTAAACACATGAGAAACCGAGGTCAAAATGGTGCAGGAAGAGATGCTTGACCATAGAGGTCTGTCACTGTACCCTGGGGAACAGATCATTGGCTAGGAAGTAGACCCATCATAATCCCACATGAAAGACTGGGAAAGTGATTGATTATTTTGAGAAAGCTCCTGGTCATAACCCCAGTGGGTTAATGAAGATAAGATTGGACATTCTCCATGGGTTGACCCTAGGGAAATGGGACATTGAAAACCCAGTGGCAGCCTTTCCAAATAAACCTTGCCTCACCACAGTCTCTCATGCATGATTCCTTGGGGTATTTTCCTCGAGATCCTGTGGAAGAACACAATTTCTACAGTCAACAGAAAGACCATGGAGAATTTTCTCCCAACATAATGTTGAGTAGTAGTCAAGATAAATAATATCCTTTTTTATTTTTGAGAAAGTATAACAGTTTTTAGCATTTCTTCATTAAGTAAGTAAGTGACTGGCTTCATTCTAGAAATATATCAATTCTAACATATTAAATGTATATTAATTGATCTCAAATAACTTATTGTCTACTTAACAAGAATGGCGGTAATATTTTATCAAATGGCTTTTAAGAATCTTCAGAAATAATCATGTTATTTTTATTTATTTATTTTATTGCATAATAATGAATAAAGTAATGGCTCAATGAAATTAAAAATGGATTTTTAAAATATATTTCCATTATTATATATTGTAGGAATGATACCATTAATTACCTGGTTATTATGAACAGGAAAGGAGTAAAGGTGAGACTAGATAACATAGACATGCTGTTTATACAGCTTTGCCAGAGAGCTACAGTTAACTCTCCATGTATTCCTTGAAAATCACTTGGGAAAGGGACTGGACAATAGATGTATGTCCAGTAAGATCAGGGAAATATGGAAAGATGCTTTTCTGTCAGTCACACCTGGGAGCAAGTCAGTGGCCAGAATAGGTGTGGCCACTGCAAGAGCTCAAAAATCTGAAATACTTAAATCCAGAATTAAAAAAAGTTCCCCTTCTTGGCTCTTGCACCTGTAGCCTTCTTGCTCTCCTGGGACTCTTAAAGCAGGGGGAATGCTCCCCTGCATTCAGCCATGTGTCTCACGGCCATGTGGGACCCATGCAATGGACTAATGGACTGTGATTAGCCTAATGCTGCATTGGACTCAGTTCCACCATGAAACGGAAACTCTGAAAACTGGCCCTGTGTTTAGCTCTACTAAAACCCAGCTGTACATTTTCTAGAACAATCAGACTTTGCAAGACAAGAGATGTAACTCTACCAAAATAAAAATCATTAATTCTCCCATGTAAGTCTTAGAAAATTCCTTTTCTGAAGATAATGCAAGAACCCCACTCCCATTAGTGGTGGAAGAATTCCACACACCCAATCCTTCAGCAACAGGAAGAGTTCTAAAATGATTCACAATGACTCAAATCCTTGTTCAATCCCCACAATGTGAGTGTATGCAGGATTGGTAACTTCATTCTATCACATAGAATATTGAAAAGGTGATGGAATATTGCTTTAGTGATTAAATTACATGAAATAAAATTTTAAAAAGGAGATTTGCAGATACAAAGGCCACTAATCAATTTACTTTAAGTTAATTAAAAAGAAAATTATTCTGGGTGGGTCTGAGCTCATCAGAATAGACAAGCAAACACTTTTTGATCTTATGGCACACAAACTAATTACTAAAATTCTGCAGTACATCTATATATATATAATTTGGCTAATCTGACAAAAAATAGGTGTGATTTTGATTCATTCACACCAGATGACTATTGTGTGTTGGCTGTTGTCATTTTTTAATTTGACAATCTAAGGAAAAAGACATCAGTGCCTCTGACTACATAGTCATATATTACATGTTTAAAAATTCTTGCAGCACACCAGTGGGCCTCATGTAGCACACTGGTTGAAAATCGATGGATTAGACATTTTAAAAAAAGGTCCAGAGGTCAGAGAAAGAAGTCTGTGCCTAGAAGCAGTAGAGATGCTTTCTTTCTGGCCACGAAGAAGCTAACACACTTGCTATGACTACCAATTGACAGAGGTGGCCTCTTGCAACTGTGACCCTCAGTTCTACAACTGCAAGGAAGTGAATGATGCCAACAGCAATGTAATTTTGGGAGAGAACCCTAGGCCTCAGATGAGACTTTTTTAAAAATTATTGATTAAGGTATTACATATGTGTCCTTATCCCCCCATTCCCACCCACCCCCCCCAATCATGCCCTCACCCTCACCCCTGTTGTCTGCGTCCATTGGTTATGCTTATATGTATGCATACAAGTCTTTTGGTTGATCTCTCTCCCTTTCCCCCACCCTCCTCTGCCTTCCCTCTGAGGTTTGGGCACCTGATCAATGCTTCCTTATCTCTGAATCTGTTTTTGTTCATCAGTTTATGTTGTTCATTGTAATTCACAAATGAGTGAGATCATGTGATATTTTGATTGTAGCCTTGAGAGACCCTGGATAGAGTTAGTCTGTCCTTGAACTTCTAAGCCATAAGAACTGTGAGGTAATAATTGTACTTTGTTTGAAGATCCTAAACTTGTGATAATTTGTTGAGCAGAAATATAAATTAATATATTATGTAGGTGTATTAATAGATTTTAATAGATTTAATAGATTTTTATGAATCCTGAACACCATTTCAAAATATGTAAAATATTGTTGGCTTTTGTGTGATAATATTTTATTTAAGGCTTTTACATACATATTAATAAATGAATTTGCTTTGCCCAATAGTAACAGGTACCTAATTCCTTTTTATTCATAAGAAATACGTATGAATGTATATAAGATTACATGTTGACTTGAGAAGATAGTCTGTCTCTTTAATTTCTCACCCTTTCTCTCAGTTTTTTTTTGTGTGTGATTACATTTTTATTTATCTGAATATATCATGATAATTTTTTCCTCTTAGTCTGTGGTTGATAATTTCCTTGAATCTCTGAATGTTAAGAATATATTTATTTTACCCAACTTGAATTTTTAATTAGAAACTGGCACTTAGATTTAAAATAACTGATAATAGAGGGTAGTTTGGAACATTTTTCTGTTGTCTTTATGGATATATATTCAAACATGTGGAATCATTAGTAAAAAATGTAGTTGCTCCATTAAATCTGTTGATGAATGAAAGGGTGACTATTTCACCTTGACTTTCTACAAGAATTATACATGAGTTGACAGTTGATATCTTTATTCTCATACTTTCAAAAGTTCTTCATTTAGCATGTATATCTGTAGGTATCCAAGTATGTATGTATTTGCTTATTTCTTTGATTTTATTATAGTTTGTTTTAGTTTTTGAAGAAATGTGCTTATAGTTGTATCCCTTCCTCTCTCCGAAACCAATAAAAACATAATTTAAAAAAATTTTGGAGAATGCTGCTTTGTTTCTTAAAATGAATTTTTTGCACAAAATAACCAGAGTGATTTCACTGCAGTGGTATCTGAATAGCTGACAAAGAGGTGATGTCACAGATATAATTCCAAGGTACATTAAAAGAAAGCAGTTGTTTTTCATTAACACCCACCTTTGAGTCCAACAGTTAGATTCCAAATTATTCAAAATCTAAAGCCATTATTAGACGGTTCATTCTTTTTCCTTTTATCATAGACACCACGACCTATAGAGAAGATCGACTCAAGCCTGTTGTTTATATTGCTTGTAGCTATTAAAGTGGCAGTGTTCATTTTCTGAAATGACTTATGTATCTGAGTTTGGCAGATTAAATGCTCATTTAGATTTGTATGCATGTATTAGAACCATTGAGAAATGAGACTGTAGCCTTGAAAACATTATACAGTAATTTTTTTCTACGAGTTCCTTCTTTAAAAAATTATATACTATAAATAAATGCCAACTTAAAATAAATTGGCATTAAAAGAATTGGCACTGCAATAAAATTGCTCTCATCACAATAATAATTAAATAAAGGTGTCTGAGGCTTTATTTTTAAAATGTAAATCCAGTAAGAAAGTAAAGAAAAGGAGATAAAATATCGCAACATAGTTTGTATAGCATATTAACAATTAAGAAATTATATTTTCATAACTCAGTCACTTTTATGTATCAAAAGAGTATAAAATCAAAGTTTTAAATAAACCATTTGAAAAATAGTTCTAAACTCCCCTATAAATATAATATTTTACATTTAAATATTTCAAAACAAGGATTTCTTTTGGGGGGTGTTTTGGTTTGACTTGTCTATTACATTTTAATAGACAACATATTTTTAGATGACTATTAAAAATGATTATTAACACATATATCTGAATTTAAATAAAAATATAAGATTAAAATACCTAATATTTTTAAAGGATTGATAACTGTGAGAAAATAAATAAACTCTTGAAATAGAAATTTGGTAATTATGTTCCTTAAAAAGCTGAGGGGGTCGAAACGGCCCCGGTGTGGTAGGGACGACCCCGGTGAGGTTGAAACAGCCCCCGTGAGGTAGGGACGACCCCGGTCAGGTCGAAACGGCCCCCGTGAGGTAGGGACGACCCCGGTGAGGTTGAAACGGCCCCCGTGAGGTAGGGACGACCCTGGTCAGGTCGAAACGGCCCCGGTGTGGTAGGGACAACCCCGGTCAGGTTGAAACAGCCCCCGTGAGGTAGGGACGACCCCAGTCAGGTCGAAACGGCCCCGGTTGTGGTACGGACGACCCCAGTCAGGTCGAAACGGCCCCGGTGTGGTAGGGACAACCCCGGTCAGGTTGAAACAGCCCCAGTGTGGTAGGGACAACCCCGGTGAGGTTGAAACGGCCCCCGTGAGGTAGGGACGACCCCGGTGAGGTTGAAACAGCCCCCGTGAGGTAGGGACGACCCCGGTGAGGTTGAAACGGCCCCCGTGAGGTAGGGACAACCCCGGTGAGGTTGAAACGGCCCCCGTGAGGTAGGGACGACCCTGGTCAGGTCGAAACGGCCCCGGAGTGGTAGGGACGACCCCGGTGAGGTTGAAACAGCCCCCGTGAGGTAGGGACGACCCTGGTCAGGTCGAAACGGCCCCGGTGTGGTAGGGACAACCCCGGTCAGGTTGAAACGGCCCCCGTGAGGTAGGGACGACCCCGGTCAGGTCGAAACGGCCCCGGTGTGGTAGGGACAACCCCGGTCAGGTTGAAACGGCCCCGGTGTGGTAGGGACGACCCCGGTGAGGTTGAAACAGCCCCCGTGAGGTAGGGACGACCCCGGTCAGGTCGAAACGGCCCCGGTGTGGTAGGGACGACCCCGGTGAGGTTGAAACAGCCCCCGTGAGGTAGGGACGACCCTGGTCAGGTCGAAACGGCCCCGGAGTGGTAGGGACGACCCCGGTGAGGTTGAAACAGCCCCCGTGAGGTAGGGACGACCCTGGTCAGGTCGAAACGGCCCTGGTGTGGTAGGGACGACCCCGGTGAGGTTGAAACAGCCCCCGTGAGGTAGGGACGACCCTGGTCAGGTCGAAACGGCCCCGGAGTGGTAGGGACGACCCCGGTGAGGTTGAAACAGCCCCCGTGAGGTAGGGACGACCCTGGTCAGGTCGAAACGGCCCCGGTGTGGTAGGGACAACCCCGGTCAGGTTGAAACGGCCCCCGTGAGGTAGGGACGACCCCGGTCAGGTCGAAACGGCCCCGGTGTGGTAGGGACAACCCCGGTCAGGTTGAAACGGCCCCGGTGTGGTAGGGACGACCCCGGTGAGGTTGAAACAGCCCCCGTGAGGTAGGGATGACCCCGGTCAGGTCGAATCGGCCCCGGTGTGGTAGGGACAACCCCGGTCAGGTTGAAACGGCCCCCGTGAGGTAGGGACGACCCCAGTCAGGTCGAAACGGCCCCGGTGTGGTACGGACGACCCCAGTCAGGTCGAAACGGCCCCGGTGTGGTAGGGACAACCCCGGTCAGGTTGAAACAGCCCCGGTGTGGTAGGGACAACCCCGGTGAGGTTGAAACGGCCCCCGTGAGGTAGGGACGACCCCGGTGAGGTTGAAACAGCCCTGGTGAGGCTCAGACGGCCCTGGTGAGGTTGAGACTACTCCAGTGAGGTTGGGACAAATAAATGGGACCAGTATGGACTGATGAACAGGGGTAGATACAGAAGCAGAGCAACATTGAACAGAATGTTAAACTACAGTGGGAAGCCTGGGGAGGGTGGGGGGGGGGATTAAGAGACCAACTGAAGGACTGATATGCATGCATATAAGATTAATCAATGGACACAAGACACGGGGCGGGGGGTAGGGGCCGGGGGAATGTCAAGGGGGGGAAAAAAGGAGACATATGTAATACTCTTTGTAATACTTTAAGAAATAAAAATTATTAAAATTAAAAAAAACAAAATAAAAAAAAAAAAAAAAAAAGCTGAGGGATATATATATATATATATATATATATATAATCAATTAGTGATGCTACTCTTTCTTTCTTTGATAATATTTTCTGTCCTTTTTTAAAAATTTCACTTAAAAGCTTTTTATTCCCAATAAAATTTAAAGTTATGCTTAGCTATGGTAGATATATTCAAAGGGCATTTTTAAGGGAATAGTCTCATCTATCCATAGTCCTTTAACTTATAAATAAGAATTCAAGTAATTCCCATTTTAATTAATATTTAAGAGCCATGTGTGTTATAATCATTAATAACAAAGATATTGAAAGGAAAGAACTAATATCTTAGAACTGATCATCTTCTGACTAGCCTGATAGAAAATGTGTTTTCTTTCCTCAAAAGTTATGAAACTAGCTTAGCCTAATTATTTAACTCAGTCTGGTCAATTGCAAGGCTTACACACCAAGACTCCAATCCCACCATTTTTATCAGTGTGATGGTTTGTTTCTTCTCCAAATAAGAAGTCTGATATGGTAAAGTCTGTCACTTGATGGCTCTACCATCTAGCTGCAACCATAAAACTAAGCTCTGTCTCCCAATAATGTCATAAAAGGACTGGTTCTTCTTCCAAGAGCCCGATGCTGACCTATCTGGATGAAGCTGGACAAATACTGAGAAGTCACATTGCTGCTGTATCCTGGTCCCTGATCACATGACCAGAGGAACCAGTACTTCCTTCGTCAGGCAGCTTAAAGCTCCTTAGTTCCTAAGTTGCACCTAGCACTTTAAGAATTTTAGAATGCAAGGAGTAACCTTGGTTATTATTTTTCCTTTTCCAAGATATCTCACATATCCTGACATTAAAATGCATTTGGAGCTCTTCTTGTAAGTAGCTTTGCAAAAATGATATCATAAACTCTTAAACTTGAAGGGATACATTCAAGAAAAAATGAGTACTATTAATGATATGTCAAATGATAGATTTAAAACTATTTTAGGAATTTGAATGAACTATAATATAATTTTAATAAAAAACTATTACTATAAAAATACCTGATTTTCTGCCAGTTGTCCCAAAGCAATGTATACACACACTTTGAAGGATTATAAAGGCAGTTTTTATTAAAAAAAATTTCATTTTCAAAACTGAGCTATCAACTATTAAAGTGTGTATACATTTTGGGGGATACTGTATATATATATATATTTAGATTTACATATACTACATCATATTTACCATTGACTCTTCTTTGTCTTTATAAACAAAGTAAATTTGGTTTTTATTGAGCCAGGTCAGAAACTTCCAGAACACCTAGCTAAAGAAGAAAAATAAAATAGATTTTTCCAGCCAAGGGCTGTTTCATTATTCCAGACAACACTCTGTATTGATCCTCCTCTATTTATTTCTAATTTGGTTGCCACTGATTGAGTTGAGCTCTAAATCCTGTGATGGCTTACATGCTGTTAGGATGCTGCATTGCTACCAGAACAAGGTAGCAATGTTCTCATTTTAAACTCTAATTTAGTCTTATTTGTGGCAAATTAAGGTACCTGATGTAGCATTTTAGCACCAAAAATGCTTTATTTTATGTCTTTCTTTTTACCCTCACAGAAAACAGTGTACATGGTAGGAATTACTGCATTAGATAGCTAGTATGGGAATTGTGAACTGGATAAACTAACACAGAAATTTTTAGACAATCTACCAATGTACATGGAAGTAAATGTGTGCCTATATGGTTATATTTCAAATTTTCTATGTCTAAAACTTGCCAGAAGAGCAAAATGTGATATGAGAAGGGTTGAAACACACACATGTCTGAAAGATAGTCTTCTATTATAGACCTGACTCTCACCTTTGGATAAGATTTTATTCTGAAGAACTCTCTCAGTGAAAGACTATATAAGTAGTATTTTGTTAATGTACAGACATTGTGAGGTATTGATTTCTCACATTAACAAGTTTAATAATATAAACATTGAGGTAGTGAAATTTATAAAAAATAATAATTTAATGACAAAGAAAAGGAATCTGGAAAGAGAATAAGGGAAAATGTCCTAAATATTCAGGTAAGGCTCCACGCATAACAAGTGATACAGGTATTGGCTAGGGAGGACGCTCAATAGGGAGAAAAAAACACATGAATTTTTATGTTAGATTATAGAAAATGTAATTAAATATATTTTGTATATTATTAAAAACTGATTTTACATTTTGTCTTTTGGTGTGAAATACTATAAAGTCTTCATTGACTTTTTTTGTAACCTTACTTCTTATTTTCCTTTTGCATTTCCTTATTTATCTTTTACATAGCCTTTATCAAACTCTACTTTTCATTGAGATAAGGGTTCATACCTAATAATTTTGTATAGTTTGAATCCTTAAAACTAGCAAGATAATAATTATACCAAATTTATTCTACTGAATATATATGTATATATATATATATATATATGTGTGTGTGTGTGTGTGTGTGTATAACTACCTAACATTAGTAATTTGTAAAATTATTCTAGTTATATTTAATGTGTCTCACCATGATTATCCCACAATCATTAGTCCAGAATAGTGATGAGCAAGTTATTTTTGCCAAAAAGAATAACTTTCAGCAATACAATCCTTCCTAGTATTATTATAAGGCCCTCAAAATAGTTTTAGTCATCATGTCACGTTATAGTTCTGGTAATTCAAGCCAGAAAAGGCCCAAACCCCCAAACTAATTAATCTTTCTCTTTGTGTCACCCTTATATTTAACCCTAATTTCACATCCATGGCCACCACCATTCCATTACCTTTCGTGCCCTAATGGCTAATTGCAGTTGATGAAGATCTATGGCAAATTTGCACAATGATTAGTAAACCCTGGGGTAAGAGGTAGGTAAAATATAAATGCCCAGGCATGTTGTATGATTATCTTGAGATATTTTCTAAACACAATTAAAAACCAACTGCAGCTATTGTCAATAAAAGTGGCTAAAATATTTGTGAAATTTGTAAGTGAAAAGAGACATTGTAAATTCAGCAAAAGTTTTCTTCATTCCATGTGCAATATATTTTTTAGAGTTGTTTTAAAGTGTATGTTATGAATAAGAAACATTATAAGACTATTTACATTTTGCATGATATTAAATAAAAAATGTGTCCATGGATATAACCTTTCAATATTTCTGTGTGTTCTAGTTATAGTTTCTGAAAATTTAGTCAAAGATAAAATCATTTAGTGCAAAGAATAAATTAATACTCAAGAATAGCTATAAGTTTAATATCTTCTAATGAAATTGATGCATAATGTTTTATTTAGGACTGAGGAAAATGGTCACACCTTTGTTTACAGATTTTCCTTTTTTAAAAAATATGCTTTTTGAAAAGTTTATATTTAGGTCCTTTGCCCATTTTTTTATTAGATTGTTTATCTTCCTTTTGTTAAGTTGTATGAGTTCCCTCTAAAATTTGGAGATTAAACCCTTATCAGAGGTAACATCGGCAAATATGTTCTCATGGCAGTGGACTTTCTTGTTTTTTTTTGATGGCTTCTTTTGCTGTGCAGAAGCTTTTTCATTTTGATGTAGTCCCATTTGTTTATTTTCTCCTTAGTTTCCATTGTCCTAGGAGCTGTATCAGTAAAGATATTGCTATGACATATGTCTGAGATTTTGCTGCCTATGGATTCTTCTAAGAATTTTATGGTTTCCCATCTTATGTTTAAGTCCTTTATCCATTTTGAGTTTATTTTTTGAATGGTGTCAGTTAGTGATTTAATTTCATTTTTTTGCATGTATCAGTCCAATTTTCCCAACAGTATTTATTGAAGAGATTGTTTTGACTCAATATGCTCTTGCCTCCTTTGTCAAAAGATCAAGAGACATAAGAAAACATGCTCAAAGTCACAAATCGTATGAGAGGTGCAAATCAAAACGACAATGAGGTACAGTCTCACACCAGTCAGGATGGCAATCATCAACAAACCAACAAACGACAAGTGCTTTTTGAGGAAACTCCATACTGTCGTCCACAGTGGCTGCACCAGTCTGCATTCCCACCAGCAGTGCACGAGGGTTCCTTTTTCTCCGCATCCTCTCTAGCACTTGTCGTTTGTTGATTTGTTAATGATAGCCATTCTGACAGGTGTGAGATGATACCACATTGTCATTTTGATTTGTATCTCTCGGATGATTAGTGACTTTGATACTGTTTTCATATGTCTCTTGGCCTTCCTTCTGTTTTCTTTCAAAAAGTATCTATTTAGGTCCGTTGCCCATTTTTTGATTGGGTTGTTAATCTTCCTTTTGTTAAATTGTATGAGTTCCCTGTAAATGTTGGAGATTAAACCCTTATTGGTAATAACATTGGCAAATATGTTCTCCCATGCAGTGGGTTTTTATGTTGTTTTATTTATGGTTTCTTTTGCTGTGCAAAGGCTTTTTTTATTTTGATGTAGAAAGGATATATATACCCTTATGTTCATAGCAGCACAATTCACCATAGCTAAGATTTGGAAACAGTCTAAGTGCCCATCAGCAGATGAGTGGATTAAAAAACTGTGGTACATCTACACAATGGAATACTATGCTGTGGTAAAAAAAGAAAGAATTCTTACCATTTGCAACAGTATGGATGGAGCTGGAGAGCATTATGCTAAGTGAAATAAGCCAGTCAGAGAAAGATAAATATCACATGATCTGAATCATTTGTGGAATATAATGAACAACATATACTGATGAACAAAAACAGATCCAGAGACAGAGAAGCATCGATCAGACTGTCAAATCTGAGAGGGAAGGTAGGGGAGGGTGGTGGTAAGGGGAATAGATCAACCAAAGGACTTGTATGCATGCATATAATCCTAACCAATGGACACAGACAACAGGGGGGTAAGGGTATGAGTGGGAGGGGATGGAGGGGTAATGGGGCAATAAGGACACATACATAATACCTTAATCAATAAAGAAATTTTTAAAAAATCACCAATCACAAAGCACTTAACAAACAAAAAACAACAAAAAATGACAAGTGCTGGCAAGGATGTAAAGAAAAAAGAACCCTCGTGCACTGCTGGTGGGAATGCAGACTGGTGCAGCCACTTTGGAAAACAGTATGGATGGCATTTCCTCAAAAAAATTAAAAATGAAACTCCCATTTGACCCAGTAATCTCACTTCTAGGAATATATCCCAAGAAATCAGAAACACCAATCAGAAAGGACATATGCACCCCTATGTTCATAGCAGCACAATTCACCATAGCTAAGATTTGGAAACAGCCTAACTGCCCATAAGCAGATGAATGGATTAGAAAACTGTGGTACATCTACACAATGGAATACTACACTGCTGTAAATAAGAAGGAATTCTTGCCATTTGCAACAGCATGGATGGAGCTGGAGAGCATATAGTACATATAGCACATATGCTAATTGTGTGTTCAGGGCACTCTTTCAGAGACCTGATAAATTCAAGCATCATAGTTGTTTCTGAGACATACTCCAATAAACAAAAGATATGAATAATTCTTAAAGATAAATAAAGACATATGGTTTTAAAAGCATCTTTTCAGTGGAAAACGTTTAACTTACTGTGTTTTCAATTGGACAATTAAATATTAAATTATATGAAAAGAACTGCTAAATAAATCCAAATGTTTAAAATAAAATAAATGGCCAGTGTACTTCAATCAGACTTATAAGAATTAAAAGAGCAAAAAGACCTATCTGTGCAATAATTCAGAGATATTTTCCCATAGATAATTGTTCATAAAATGTGAATCAATATAGCTTGTTTGGACCAATACATGGTGACCATCACTCATTCTCCTGGTTATGTCACATCAAAATAGAAGCAAGTTAAAGTTTCCAGTATGTGTATTAAAGAATTGACTGTAGGGCTAAAATATGGAAGTATAGTACATGCCTCTAAATGTAGAAAATGCTCAAAAAATGATGTCAAATCTGTACCACATATTCCCATGTGGCTTTTAAGAAAATTAAGTTAGAACTGCAACCGTCAATTGATTTTACAAGGTCTATTGAGTAAGAAAACATCACGAAGCACATAATATGACCCCATATATGTTTCATTATAAGTGTACAAGCATGGATAAAAATGTTAAAAACACATTCCAGAAGTGAACAGGAGTTGACAGAGTGATAATATTCTTAGAGAAAAAGCAGAGACTAAAAGGAAAGACAAGTAAAAAAGGAAAATTAGCAATGTACACTGTATATTATAAACTGCATAACTTAATCATATTTATGTAATGTTAAAACACATACACATACATATGTAATATATTTTCAATGTATAAATGATCCAAAAATTTAAAAACAGACACAATGCATTATATTTTATAGCATGACATGAAATAAAGAATCTAAATTTTCAAGTAAACTGCCTTTATATGTGTGAGGGAAGAGGTAGGTTGGTGTGTGTGTGTGTGTGTGTGTGTGTGTGTAGTCAATAAATATTCAAGAAAATATACAAATGTAATTTTGTTAGAGAGAGCAAAAACAAATAACTCATTAACTTATTTATGAATCATAAAACAAAGTCTAGCTCTTGGAAAAGTTGAAAACTATAATTATTTGAATGCTTATGCTTTTCCAGACCTTTTATTTTATTCAATAACATTCATTGAACTACTCCTATGTACTTACTGTGCCCTAAGGTCAGCGTAAACATGTTCCATAGTAGTGAACTAAACAGGCATGATCCTTGTCCTTAATGCAAGTGTAGGAGGCAGCAAAATAAATGAAACAAATAAATAAACAAAATAGTCACAGTATAAAGGTAGTAAATAGGATTTCTGAAATATATAATAATTGAATATATGGCAGTCAGTGTGCAGAAACATGAAGATCAAGGGAAAGTGTTTCAGGCATTGATTTAAGGTTGCCATGGTCAGTTTTATGTGTCCGCTAGGCTATTCAATCAAACACCAGTTATTGATCAATCAGTAACCTGGGCCTTGCTGTTTAGTTATTTGGTAGATGTGTTTAATTCCTACAATCGGCTTTCCTATAAGAAAAAGGAAAATATCAATTATCTGGGCGAGCCTAATCCAAGCAGTTCAAAAGGGCAGAACTGAGCTTTCTTCCTGGTAGGAAGAAGAAATTCCACCTGCGGACTACAGCTTCAGCCCATACACAGGAGTTTCCAGCCTACTGTTCCTGATGGCCTGCCCTATAGATATTGGATTTGTTTGGCCAGCATTCACAGTATATACCAGTGATGGCAAACCTTTTGAGCTCAGCATGTCAGCATTTTGAAAAACCCTAACTTAACTCCAGTGCTGTATCACATATAGACATTTTTTGATATCTGCAACCATAGTAAAACAAAGACATATTTTTGATATTTATTTTATATTTTTAAATACCATTTAACAAACAAAAAATCAATCAAAAAAATGAGTTCACGTGTCACCTCTGACACGCATATCATAGGTTCGCCATCACTGATATATACCATTGTTCTGGGGTTTTTTGCAATAAGTTGTATATCTAGATATATGTCTATGTATATCCTACTAATTCTGTTTCTCTGATAGAATCTTAGCTCATACAGGATTACAAAGTTAAAGTGGAATCCATTGTGTTCAATGAACTGAAATCAAGCATGTGGTTGGAACACAGTGGGGAAAAGGAGAGGGTAAGTACAAGGTAGACCTTTGTATAATTTTATTGAATCCACATGAATCTCTTGGAGATCATTATTACAACTCCCATTTCAAAGCAGAAAGTGTAAATTTAGTAAAGTTATATAATGTTACCACAAATGACATGCCAGGTAAATGTTATAGCACTGGAATTTAAAGCCCAGATTTACCTAACTCAACCCTACACAATTTTCCAGGTTTTCTTTGCTATCTTCTCATTCGGGAAAATAAAAGTAATACGACAATGATAGACTAAAAAATATAACCAGTGTGGTTGGTTCATAGACCTAAAGTTAAACTCCAAACCCATGTTTCTTCATCCCTATTTCTTTAAGGATCATTTGTGACTTGGCTATATCATTCCTATTATTATTTATTTCTGTCATTTATCAAAAGATTTTGTTATACATTACAAACTTATAATCTTGTTATGTGACTTCAACACAAAAATTAGTTTTTCTCTGCAGGAGCATATTTCCTTGACTCTGTGAACCACAATGACTCTAAAAATCTATTCCATGTCCACCACATCCTTTGCCCTCATTGGAATGATTCCACCTGTGAGTCTTAAAGTTATCTCACTGATCACTTTCTAGTTCTTTCAGTTCTTGCATTAGCCTCATCAAATACCACCACCCCTGCTACCCCCAAGTGTAGCTTTTGTATCAACTCTTTCCTATTCTTCGTGTGTTTTTATATTCAGACTGGAGGCCTGATGCAAGACTAGGCCTTCCTTACCCCAGCTGCCGGCACTGGCTTCTCTCCAGCACCCGGGACCTGGGCCTCCCTCACAGCCCCAGCTTCTTCCGGAAGGTCATCTGGAAGGATGTCCAGAAGGACATCTGGTCTATTAGCATATTATGCTTTTATTATTATAGATTAGGCTTTGAAAACACCCTTTATCTAGCATCAGTTCCGGGTTCCACTCAGGTAAGCATAACGGCAGTTCTAAATCCCTTTAAATGTATGCACTCTTAGCTGTTGCTCCTGGGTTGCTGCACACTGTTGCTACAAATACCCACCTAGACTGCTCAGTAGAAATTTTTGCAATGTTGGAAATTTCCTATATCTCTTCTGTCTAATAGAGTATACATGAGTCTCTGTTGGGCACTAGAAATGTGACTAATGCATTTAAGAAACTGATTTATTATTTTATTTTAATTAATTTAAATTTAATAGACATATGGATACTGATTACTGTTTTGGATAGCACAGCTCTAGACTGATGTTATTATACATTTGTGGTTCCAACCTAAGTCTGTGAATAAATTGATTTCAATATTTTTCTTTACAATCTACATTTATTTTATTATTATTATTATTATTATTATTATTATTTTGCCTAATTGCACTGGGTTGAACTTCTAGTATGTATGATGTTAAATAGCAGTGGTGAGAGAAAACATTCTTGCCTTCTTCCTGAACTTTGAGAAAAAAGTGTGCCCTTTATTATGTTAAGGTAATTCCATTCTATGCATTGTTTGCTATTGATATTTGTCATGAATGGGTACCGAATTTTTTCTAATGCTCTTTTGCTTTAAAAGAGCTGATCAAATAGCATTTCTTCTTTAGTCTGTTAATATGGAAATTGCACTAATTATTGAATGTCAATATAGTTTTGTATTCTTGGGCTGTATTCTACTTGGTGGTGATGTATTATCCCTTGTATACATTGCTGAATCAGAATGTTCATATTTTGGTGAGAATTTTTACATCTGTTTTCATAAGACATATTGGTCTGTAGTTTCCTTTTGCTTTTTTTTAAAAAAAAATTATTTTATTGTTTAAAGTATTACAGATTGTAGTACATATGTCTCCTTCCCCCCCTCCCCTATTAACCTTCCCCCGCCTCCCCTACACCCCAGCACATGCCCTCACCCCACCCCCCCCAGTGTCTTGTGTCCATTGGTTATGCTTATATGCATGCCTACAAGTCCTTCGGTCGATCTCTTACCTCCCTCCTCCCCCTCCCAGGCACTCCCCAGTCTTCCCACTGTAATTTGACAGTCTGTTCAATGCTTCTCTGCCTCCTTTTGCTTTAAAGGTTCTCTGTGATTTGGGTCTGAAGGAAACTTTGGCTTTATCAATTGTGAGTGGGAATTGTTCACTCCCCTTCTAGCTCTGGAGGATACAGTTAAGAATTGGTATCATTTTTGCCCTTCGTTCAGCTGCAATGAGTTTTTACCAGTGCTTCTTATTGTTTCCTCTCTGCAGATTAAATCTTTCTTCTGAATGGAAGATAGAGGAGGTGGGGTCTGGGCAAAGTTTCCGGAGTTCATGCCCTTCTACTTCCCCAGGCAGTATCAGAAGAGAATTCTTGGATTCTCCCTGATTGTTTTCTATCCTGTCCTGGTCTGGTCAGAAAGGAAAGTCAGCAAAACATTGGGAAATCCTCATTTCTGCAGTCCCAATGGGCTTCCCATAGTAGTCTAGTCCATCTTACACAATTTGTTTAAAACATTTAATCTGTACTTACTGTCTACCAATATCCAAGTGAGAGGGCCCTGCTTCTTTCTGCACTTGGCTTTCTTTCCCAAGGTGTCAGGTGACTTAATTTCGCTGAAATCTCAGCTCTGTGATGGGTTCGAGAAAGTAATTACAGTGTAAGTTTGTATAGGTTTTTTAATGTTGTATAGATAAGAGTGAGACTCCAGTTCTCTATATCTCTGAACTAAAACCAGACTTTTTTTGAGGAAAAGAAATCTGGATTTGTTTTGATATTTTATTTAAAGAAATATATTAAGAACTCATCAAAAATTTTACGTTAATCTTTAAAAAATTATAAAAACAAGCTTTTCCCTAACAATGAAGTAGGCTTTTAAATCTAACTTAAAATTAAAGCTAACTGAAAATTATAAAAATGTAAGTGGTTATCAAAGTATTTTTATTGCATTGAATTGCTTATACATTAATATTTTGTACATTACACATGTATTGCATACAATGTAAATTTAAAAATCCTGAATGTTAAAGCCTGATCGTAAATATTAATAGAGTTTTCTTTCTCTAGAAACAGCAATCCTTCATTAATCATGTAAGTCTCTTGCTTATGCATTCACTTCCTTAAATATTCTTAGAAGATTATTATTTATAAAAATTGAAAACAGCCTATTACATGTTAGAATTGTTTTTATTCACATAGCCTGGTGTGAACAACATTTTGAGACATTGATTTATTATTTATTCCTATCTATATCATACCATATTATATTATATTAGCATTTTCCTTTCTCCAATTCAAACATTTAAGTGAAAAGATAGAGAGCAAAAATAATGTATGAATCTTCCTGGCTTTTTTTTTTTTAATCTAAAAGCCAAAAGTTGTGTCTAGGAAGAGGCACTTAACTAGGAAAGAATATCTAATTATCTATCTATCTATCTATCTATCTAATCTATCATCTATCATCATCTGATGTCTATCTATCACCATGAGCAAGCATAGGATCAACCTTGAATTGGAAGAAGGTTACCCAGTCTGGGTTTGGGGAAAATAAGGAAGCCAGGGAGCAAGCTGGAATTTAGGGTGAAAGAGAGCAAGAGAACTAGAGAAACGGAACCATGCTTCCCAGAATGCTACGTGAATGCAACAAGACCCTACAGTCACCTGGAGGAGATGGAGTTCACATTGCCAGTGAGTCAAAAGGGTTTAAAGAGACAAGTCACATGTTATAAAACCAGACAGAACCACAGGTAGTCTTGTGAAATTTCCCCTGTGGCCACTTGATACAGAGGCCTCAGACCGGTGCTAGATCTGAGTATTCATGTTGACAGTGATGATGTTTTAATTAATATCCTCTACAAAAAATGACCTTTGTCTGTGTCTTATTTCTATAAAACGTCCCTTTGAACTTTAACACTAGCCTGTCTGTGGAACCCTGAAACCCTAAAGTTATGCAATAGAGTGAATATTCAAAATAGATATTAATTTTTATTTTATAAAATATAGTTTGTACATGAAGATTCCTATGACCCATATGAAGTGGCTTAGTCTGACCTACTACAATTCTAATGTTCAGATTGACTTTAGCCTTTGAAGAGAGTAGAAAATATTTCCAAGTTACTGATTATGTTTCTCAAGAGCCTGAAGAGATATGAGTTTAAAATTGGCTATTTTGAGTTTTCAGAAACTAAGTTGTAGTTTCTGCTCTTCTGTTTCAAACCTATTGTTCTATTTAAAAAAATAAAACATTTATTTTAGTTTATATCATTCAGCTCACTCATTCTTCTATTTTTTTTTCCCTATAGGCTTTTCCTTTTCACTCCAAAATAACACTTTAAGAGAACAGAAAGAGAATGAAAGAAAAATTAAATATTTGTCATCTTTCCAATGATATTGTCAAATTTCTCATTAGCCACATTACTAAAGAATTTCAACAGTTTTCTAAACTACTTGTTGTGACAAAATAGTTTTTTTAGGGCTGTCATTGCCTTTCCTAATATAGATTGATAGCAATGTTTTTTAATTAATTTTCACAATTTTTAAATAAGCATTTTATTTTTATATTTTGTGGTGCATGCCTCTTAAGGGGCAATTTCAAAATATTACTATTAATAATTTTTGACTGATTTGCATTTTGTACTGTCCATTTCAAAGTCAGAAAAATATAGATGAAAGAATCAAGTAACTTAAGCATATCACTTAAAATAATTTTAAAACTTTGGTTTCCAACAAAATAAGAATACAAACTCAGGCTATTGATTGAAAAAGGCATTTACATTTATGTATAACATTTTATTTCTTTTATGTATTAAAACATAATAGGAGCATGGAGCTTTTGGTATATTATTCTGTGAAAGGTTGTTGTTTTTTTATTTTTGCTTTTTTAAAAAAATTCTTTAAAATGTAGAGGGCACCATAAACTGTTGAGAAGACATATAGAACCTTGGATGCTACATGACATGTATTTTCCAAAGAAGTATAGATTTTAATGTGTTGTTCTATTGTCTGATTGCATATGAAACTATTTCCCCCAATTTTTATAAGAGCTTTGAGATGGAATTCATTTGAGATATAATATAATTTATTCTTATTTTTTTATCTCTTATTTTTATTTTTTATTAAGTTTATCGATGTGACATTGGTCAACATGAACATATAGGCTTCAGCTGTGGGTTTCTATGTTACGAGATCTGTATATTGCACCGTGTGCCCACAACCCAAAGTCAAATCTTCTCCTGTCACCATATACTAGGACCTCCTTCTCACCCCACCCCTTCCCTCTGGGAACCACCTCGCTGCTGTTTGTGCTCACTAGTTTCAGTTTTATATCCCACATATGAGTGAAATCACATGGTTCTTAGTTATTTTTGACTTATTTCACTGAGCATAATGTTCTCAAGGTCCACCCATGTTGTTGCAAATGGCACTATTTCATCCTTTCATCTGATCGATTTGTATTCTGTATCCCATCTTCTTTACCCAGTTCTCTATCACAAGACACTTTGGTTGTTTCCATGTCTTGGCCACCACAAATAGTGCTGCAATGAACATAGGGGTGTGTATAACTTTGAATTCTTTTTTTTTAATGTACAATTCAAGGGATTTTGTAAAACACATTCACGGTGATGTAATCATCACCTCTATCTAATTTTGGAACATTTTTTATCTCTCTCTTCCTTTAGCAGCCACGACTCTACTTTTTGCTCTATAGACTATATTCTGTGGGCCTTCTGTGACTGATTCTCTAAATTAGCATACTATTTTATAGGTTAATTCATGTTTAGCAGGTATCAATTCTTCTCTCCTGACTCGTATTGCTTTACAAATCTTAGCTCTAGTGTAGCCACTCAAAGCAGGAGATAATCAAATATGTGAGCAAGTGTATCTTCATTATCAGAGGAACAGTACAGCTTAAATATGGTCACACACAAAAAACACTCAACACATATGTGTTACTGATTACTGGCAGTCATTATTTATGATAGTCTAATTGTGGTGAGGGGATGAGGCAGGAGACCATTGTGGTTTCTTATAGTATCACTAGAGGCACGGTGCATGAAATGTGTGCACTTGTGGGGGAAGGGTCCCTCAGCCTGGACTGCACCCTCTCACAGTCCGGGAGCTCTTGAGGGATGTCCAACTGACAGCTTAGGCCAGGGGTGGGCAAACTTTTTGACTCAAGGGCCACAATGGGTTCTTAAACTGGACCGGAGGGCCAGAACAAAAGCATAGATGGAGTGTTTGTGTGAACTAATATAAATTCAAAGTAAACATAATTACATAAAAGGGTATGGTCTTTTTTTTTTTTTTAGTTTTATTCATTTCAAACGCCCACGGGCTGTAGTTTGCCCACGGCTGGCTTTGGCCCACTCCTCATCAACTGGACATCCTTAGCGCTGCTGTGGAGGTGGGAGAGGCTCCCGCCACCACCACTGCACTCGCCAGCCATGAGCCCGGCTTCTGGCTGAGCAGTGCTCCCCCTGTGGGAGCACACTGACCACCAGGAGGCAGTTCCTGCATTGAGCTTCTGCCCCCTCATGGTCAGTGTGCATGATAGTGACCAGTTGTTCCACTGTTTGGTTGATTTGCATATTAGCCTTTTATTATATAGGATAATTTTAAAGGGCTAGAGAACATCTCTTTTCTCTTTGCTTCCCCTAAGTAACATAAAATCTGCACTTAAATGTGTACATGTCCATACTCTGTGCTCTAACAGTGCTATGGTTGTATATATTAACTTCTCATCTTCACTTTATATTTCTCTATCTTAAATGTCATCTACATAATGAATTTATCTATATAAGAACCTTTTCCTATTCTATAGTGAAATTGAGTTTTCATTCATTCTTCAAACTTATATTTTATGTCAAGTATGTGCTAATTACTGAGTGAAATTCTCGGGATATTACAGCACATGAAATATAGTATCTGATCTCAGAACCGGAGTTTTTCAAAGGATACATATGTAAACTGATAATTTTCACAATGTGATAATTGCCACAATATAAACAGTTGGCCACATGGTAGAAGATGACTGTCAAGGATAATATTCAATCACATCATGAATCGTATGTAAAAGTTATGTGAGTTTAGTTGCTGATTCTCCCTCTGAGAATGAATCGGTAACTGAGACAGCTGCTTACTGGCGAGTGGGAGGGTAGTGTATACAGCATGATATGCTGAACAAATGGATGATTCACATAACATGCGTGACAAAGCAGGAAGGTGGGAGATTGCAACCTGCTACTCAAAACAATACACAATTTAAATAATAGAAATTGCTTATTTGTCCAATTTTCCATTTAATATTCTCGGACCATGTTTGACTATAGATCATTGAAACTATGGAAGGTGAAACCATGGATAAGGGGGTACTTCTGCATATACTTTGCCTAATTCACAATGCTTTAAATGGGACTGCCCTTCCAATTGGCAATAATTGAATGAACAGATAAACCAGGATCGGAGGAATCGAAGATGGCGGCATAGGTAAACACCGGAGACTGCCGCCGTGGACAACCACTTCAAAAATACAACTAAAAGTCGGAGCGAACATCAACCAGAACCACGGGAAGGCTGGCTGAGGAGAGTCTCTTCAACTAGAAGCAAAAACAACAGCATTCCGACGCTCAGCAGAGGTGCAATGTGGAAAATTTAAAGGTACGGCAGTGCGGTGGTGAGGGTGCGCGCGCAAAGCGGGCTGGCGGCTGAGGGCGTGATTGTCGTTTTCAATCAGGAGCGAGTCTCAGACTCTGGGCTACAGATCTGGGCGAGTCTCTAGGGACCCAGACTCAAACGGGAGAAGCGGGACTGTCTGGCTACGGCCCCTCCGAGGTTTGCAGCAATTGCTGGGACAGAGAGGCAGAGCCCCTGGGGACGGACTGAGAGCGGCCATAGCTGCTCCCTCCCCCCCGCTCTGTTGAGCCCGCCCCGCCCAAACCCCGCGCACAGCCATTTGCCGATCGCCTCAGGCAAGGGCTGGACTAGCGCCTCCCCTGAGGACTGAAGTTTTCCCACAGCTGATTTCCACCGCCAGTCGGCCTGGTGGTCAAATCCCTCTAGTGTTAACTACAACAATTAAGGCTTGGCTAGAACAAGACTGCGCACAGAGACCACAAGGGGGTGCACCAAGAAAGCATAAAAGATGCGGAGACAAAAAAACATGACAGAAATGGAGGATATGGAGCTAAGAATCGCAATTTTGAGAGCTTGCCATAAATTTGTGCAGAGCCTCACGAAAACTAATGAGACCCTCGATGCTACGATAAAGAAATTAGAAAGTAAGCATACACGGACTGAAATAAAGAATATTATACCCAATAGCAGACCAGAGGAGCACAAGAATCAAACCAAAGATTCGACAAACACCCAATTGGAAAAGCAAAATGAAAAAAGAATCCAAAAGTGTGAAGATAGTGTAAGGAGCCTCTGGGACAGCTTTAAGCGGACTAATATCAGAGTCATTGGAGTGCCAGAAGATGAGAGACAGCAAGATATTGAAAACCTATTTCAAGAAATAATGGCAGAAAACTTCCCCCACCTGGAGAAAGAAATGGACTTACAGGTCCAAGAAGCGCAGAGAACCCCAAACAAAAGGAATCCAAAGAGGACCACACCAAGACACATCATCATTAAAATGCCAAGAGCAAAAGACAAAGAGAAAATCTTAAAAGCAGCAAGAGAAAGAGGCTCAATTACCTACAAGGGAATACCCATACGACTGTCAGCTGATTTCTCAACAGAAACTTTGCAGGCCAGAAGGGAATGGCAAGAAATATTCAAAGTGCTGAATACCAAGAACCTACAACCAAGATTACTTTATCCAGCAAAGCTATCATTCAGAATTGAAGGTCAGATAAAGAGCTTCACAGATAAGGAAAAACTAAAGGAGTTCATCACCGCCAAACCAGTATTATATGAAATGCTGAAAGGTATCCTTTAAGAAGAGGAAGAAGAAGAAAAAGGTAAAGATACAAATTATGAACAACAAATATGCATCTATCAACAAATGAATCTAAGAATCAAGTGAATAAATAACCTGATGTACAGAATGAACTGGTGACTATAATGAATCAGGGACATAGAAAGGGAATGGACTGACTATTCTTGGGGGAAAAGGGGTGTGGGAGATGCGGGAAGTGACTGGACAAAAATCATGCACCTATGGATGAACTCAGTGGGTGGGGAGTGAGGGTGGAGGGTGGGGTGGGAGCTGGAAGGAGGGGAGTTATGGGGGGAAAAAAGAGGAACAAATGTAATAATCTGAACAATAAAGATTTAAAAAAAAAAAAAAAGGATAAACCAGGACAGAGTGTAACCCAGGAAAGATGGTAATTCAGCAGAGAAGCTAATTGAGGAGCATCTGTATCCAGGAGAAACTGTAATCCAGGAGAGAGTATAATGCAGAAGAGTGGGTAATAGAGGAGAGATGGTAATCAAGTTGAAGGATAATCCAGGAAAGAGTGTAATCCAGGACAAAGAATAATCCAGACTAAAGAAGTCAAGGAGCCCTGGCCTGTTTGGCTCAGTGGATAGAGCGTCGGCCTGTGAACTGAAGGGTCTCTGCGGATTGAAGGGTCCCAGTTTCGATTCTGGTCAAGGGCATGTACCCTGGTTTCGGGCACAACCCCAGTAAGGGGTGTGCAGGAGGCAGCTGATCGATGTTTCTCTCTCATCGATGTTTCTAACTCTCTATCCCTCTCCCTTCCTCTCTGTAAAAAAGATTTTTAAAAAATCAATAAAATAAAAAGAAAAAAGAAAAGAAAAAAAAAATAATTGAATGAACACTAATTTTTGTAGAGATGTGCATGACACCTAGTTTATATTCACTATCACATCATAAATAAGTACTTTTACTCATCTACTAAACTTTAATTTTCTTATGCTTATAACCCCCCCAGAAAATTGTCTTTAGTTTCTTATTTTATTAAGAATATTGATTGTGGTTATTAATAATTAGTAAACTCACTGATTTTTTTAATTCAAAATGTTAACGATAACAACTACCACTATTTAATGAACACTTACTGTAAGCCAGCCATATTTATTATTTTATGTGATATTTCAAAAACTCCATAATATAAGCATACTTAGTAATTTTATAATTTTAGAGACCTTAAGCTAATATTATCATGAGGATTTCAGTCTAAGCAGAATGACTCCCAAGGCTCCCCTCCCATTCTTAATGATTCTATTTCTCTTTCCTTTCTTTTTTTCATATGGTTCTTATCTGAAGAAATATTTTTCCTTCTTTGTTAAGTAGGTTCCTTCACCTGTATTCTTTTTTTTAAATTCATTTTTTATTGTTGATAGTATTACAGATACAATTAGGCTGCTTCTCATCTGATCCATTTGGATACTGGACTCAGTGTGACCAAATGCTAGTGAAGCTGAAAAGCCAAGGCTGTACCTTAAAGCCAAGGCTGCATCCATTCATCTGTTGCTCTCTAAACATGGGCATACCGCTTGTATATACTGAGTGTTATGTTGTTCAATGTTACAGTTCTTTCCCTGATGCCTTTATTGTTCTTTCCTTTTGGTTTTTGTTGTCATTACATTCATTCTATCAACTCTATTAATAATAAATGTTATTATATGTTTATAGTCAAGTCCATTATGAGGAACTAATTTTGTCTTGGCAACTTCTTATATTTAGAACATAGCACAATATCATCTATTGTAGGTGTTCGTTGAATTATTTATCATTGTGGCATAGCAAAAAATAAACAACCACAGGGGGAGGTAGAACTGTGTTCAGAATTCAGAAAATCCCCTGAGGTAGCTATTACCACATCCATGCCAGGACATAAAAGTTAATGAAAAATCTCCCACTCTAATGGCAGAACTATGGAGACTCAGGCGTTTGGGAACGTGAGTCTGAGTAACCCAAACAACTAAGGACCTCTGACAAGAAAAAAGGAAGATCAGGGGAAAAGGGACAAAAATGGGTAAAGAAAGAGCAGCAATAAGTTAAATCATTCCCTTATAAACAGTTGTATTAGCATACTATTCCCTTTTACCTTCTACACCTGTCCTATTGTTTCATATAAGGAATAGTGACAGCTATTTTTACAACTAATATAGCAACTTAGTTTAATGTGACAGAATATCCAGATGTGAATGTGACTATAAGAGAGGAGGAATGAACATTTCTGTGTAACTCGATGTGTTGATCATATTTCTAGCTTTTGTAAACTTGATGCTTTAACATCTGCTGGACACGTATATGCCAGGCAGACCCTGCTGTAGACAACGTGATAATGTGCCTGCATCACTAGGCCACGGCTCCTGACTTCCTCATGCCACCATCTTCATCAAGAGGAGTCTTTCTCCTGAGGCACTTTCCAGATGTGAACCAGCCAATCCAGTCCACACTCCCAGCCACTTTGCTTGTTGAGCTTTTACACTCAATAAGTCACTATAAACCTGCCCTAATCACCCCAGGGCCAGGTATCAGACAATTAGAGATAGTCCCTAGGCCTCAGAGCCTGGAATCAGCCAATTCTAAGCCCACTCACTACGGCCTTACCCATTCCTTCTGCAGACACCACAGTTAAGGTTCTTGTCTGTAGTTGTTCCCTTTCCATCTGCCTTGAGACAGAACCCTGGTGCTTCCCTCTGTGCACCCTGCTCCTCACCGCATGGCATGGCATGCCCTTTCCTCTTGGGAACTGTGAGTAATAAACTATCTTTTCATTGGAAATCATGATCTGCTGACCTTACATGCCTCAATTTTTCTACTAATACACTGTATTTTAAAACATTCATGTTGGAGTACTAGTGTAGTCAAATATCAGTTGTCCCATGAAGGATGGTGGGTTGCATCATATAAAGAAGAAGATGCTATTGTCATTACTGCTTTAATTATGATCATAAGGAAAAAAAAGAATACTAACAAGTCAAAGCAGGGGATGTCCCATCATTTGTGCATTTGTTCTCAGCCCACAGTCCCATCCTTCTATGCTAAATTATCTTCCTGAAGTCTTGCAGTTTAAATTTTTAAAAAAAGAGCTGTTTCTTATCTATCTGGCACTTTGGTTGGAACAGGAAATTACAGATGATTGAGATATAATTTATGTTTTGGATCGCATTCTCTTTAAACCAGCAGTTGAAGCAATATGACTTAGTAAAAGTCACATAAATTAGAATATTAAAATCTAGTTTTCAAAAGAGATAAATAGTGGGGAATTGGCTTCATAAAATAAAAATTTGAAGAACATACTTTTAAATAGTCAACATGCAAGCAATACAAATATTAACTGATTAATTCTTACAATAATCCTATTTTTTATCAAGTAAGCTGAGACACAGGGACAGTAGGTAATTTGCCCAACACCATAAGCAAAGTCATTGGAAGTCAGGATTGGAACCCAGGTAATCTGGCTCCAGATTCCATGCTTTTAGCAGAGTCTATAATAGGTTCCAAAATACTTGCTTTAAAAAGTAATTGATTCTTAAAATATTTACAAACAACATAGAGTTGCATTATTGTTATCATACCATCACATAATTCAATAGTAATTTTTAAAACTGCAAACACAGTGCCAAAGGGACAGTATAATGCCGAGTTGGACATATTATGGAAACTTTACTCACTTGTATTCTCTTAATAATTTATCTAACATTAAGTGCTTTATTAATTTTTACAAAAATAACAAGATTTTTATTTTATGGTCCCATTGGTTCTACTAATGAGAGAGTAGCTATTTTAATATATTTTAAGCCTTTATTATAAAACAGTATTTGTAACATCTCTATAATTAAGAACTCATTGTAACTACTCATATAACTTCATGATATAATTGAAGCTATTCTCTTTTAGTCATTTTCTCATTTTAATATGGATATTACAGGGTACTTTACATTCTTGATACTAGACCATTACATTATATATAACATTTTACTTCTGATTGTGAAAATAGTATTACTGTAATTTGTATAATAGAACTTCCAAGATTTAAAGTAATAATTTTGAATCACATGTTAGAAAGGACATAGTTACATGAAATACATTGTTCTAAAACACAAAATAGATTACTTTTACATGTGAAGGTGTTTTTAAAGTAGAAATTGATTCCTGAGAGATTAACTGCTTTTGTAAGAATCTTATGAGTACAGATATTAATTTACATGTCTTCTTATTTTCATAGGAAAGAAAATCTCACAAATGTTAACAGGAAAGCAAGTTTAAAAAAGAGAGTATCATGCAAATTTCATAAACTTAAAGGAAGTTTTGGTAGAGTGAAGATTATACCAGACTCAAAGGCATTTCACGGTGACTCATATTGCTGATTTTGAAAAAGTAGAACTGAAAAAATCACATAAATCCAGAAAACCTCTGTGAACAGCTCTGTGTATAGAGACATGAAGATAGATTAGAAGCAGAAAAGCAAAACTACAGAAATGTTTTCCTGATATGTGACTTCCATCTGGAGTGAACAGTGAAATAAGTCGGAAACTAATGGAGCAAGGAATTCTCTAGGGCTAGTTGAGCATGAAAAGTGAAAGTCTGGAGGCAGGGTATCAGTGGGAAGCAGAGATCCTCAGAGCACCAGCGTACAGCGTTTGCCTTTGACAGAAATTAGAGGCAACAGCTTGTCAGGAAAAAAAAATATGCCATTAAAAAAGAACTACACAGAATATATCAAAAGAAATATATATAATTTTATATATTAGTGAAATTTATTCTTCCTAGTTTTCAGAAAGGTAGACTCTTTAAAAAAGTTGTTTTTGTTTGTTTTGTTTTTGTTTTAATCAGCGCTATACTAAATGTGATTTGTGCCCTGGAACCAACCCATGTATTTTTAACCACAGGTACCATGAAATTAGTATAGAAAATAGAGGAAATCTTTAGAAATGTTTATAGCAAATAACATTCTTATGACATTATTTTTTTTATTTTCATGGGTTGAATTGTGTGCCCCCAAGTCCCTAAGTCAGTGGTCGGCAGACTCATTAGTCAACAGAGCCAAATATCAACAGTACAATTGAAATTTCTTATGAGAGCCAAATTTTTTAAACTTAAATTATATAGGTAGGTACATTGCTATTAACTTAATTAGGGTACTCCTAAGGCTTAGGAAGAGCCACACTCAAGGGGCCAAAGAGCAGCATGTGGCTCTTGAGCCGCAGTTTGCCGACCAAGGCCCTAAGTGAAAGTCCTAACTATCAGTAACTTAGAACATGACCTTATTTTGAAATAGGCCTTTGCAGGTGTGTTTCCTTAAGTTGAGGTCAGAGGGCCCAGATGCAATATGACTGATAAACTATAAGACAGGGAAATTTTGACACAGAGGCATGCACGCAGGGAAAATACCATGTGAAATTAAAGGCAGAGATCAAGCTGTACCTCTACAGACCAAGGACCAAGAGAGATTGCCAGCAAACCATCTGAAGCTAGGGGCGTGGCAGGGGACATGTTCTTCCTGGGGCCCTCAGAAGGAACGAACCTGCTGACATTTTTTTAAATCCTCATCCGAGGATATTCTTTCCATTGCTTTTCAGAGAGAGCAGAAAGGAGGGAGGAAGGGGGAGAGAGACAGAGGAGAGAGAGAGAGATGGTGCTGTGTTTCTCCTATTTAGCATTCCTAACCCTCACTTAATTTTATGTATGTTTCATAGGGCGATGCCCATTACTTAGCTTATAGAATATCTCTTGCATGTTATTTTATGATCTGTTATAAATAAAAAGGCAATATAGTTCAATTTAGAAACAAAAAAGCTCAGTCACTGGGCTAAAGTTTTTGTATCCCAATAGGAAGTTGCAATAAGATTAGTATAACCACTATGGAAAGTAGTGTGGAGGTTCCCCAAAAATTAAAAGATGGAAATGCCTTATGGCCCAGTGATTCAACTTATGGATATATCCTATATAATAAAAGCCTAATATGCAAATTGTCCCCTTGGGCAGTCATTTGACCACTCGCTATGACATGCACTGACCACCAGGGGGAAGCATGGAACATGGTGGGCATTGGCGACATTCTGTGACCTCTCGCCGGCTACCTGGGGGTAGGGGTGATGGGGACTGAGGTGCAGTAAGAATGCAGGGTGTCCACTGAGCTTGCTCTCATTCCCCCTGCTACCCCCCCCACTGAGATGCCAGGGTTTGTGCACTGGGGAAGCCCCCCCTGTCCCTCCGTCCCCAGGTACCAGGTGCCTGGAAGGAGCCCACCCCACACCCACGTGGCCTCTTCCAGGTGAGCCAGGCTGCAGCTGCCGGAACCACAGGGGCCGGTCAGGCTCCCGGTGGCTTTGTGCAGAGAGTGTGCTGCTCGCCTGGCTTCTGTGCAGCGCTGCTGAGAAGCCCAGAGGCCCACTCTATGCCTCAGCCCACGGTGTCCCGCCATGCTTACCGCATCGTGGGGACTTGGGCACCGTGACTCAGGTAGAGGGGGCACACAGGGGCTCTGGGGCCGAGGTGCTTCCCAGGGCCTAGAGGTCAGCTGGGACCTGCCTCTCACACCAATGTTCACACTTTGATCACCGGCCAGGCCTGGGAACCGCACCCATTCATGGATTTCGTGCACTGGGCCTCAAGTATTCAAAGAAACCCTAAACACTAATTCTAAAGAATATATGCATTTCCATGTTCATGCAGCATTATTTACAATAGCACTTTAAAGCAACCTAAGTGCCCATCCAACAGATGAGTAGATTAAAAAAGATGTGAGTAGATTAAAAAAGATGAGTATGTGTGTGTGTGAATATGAACATAAATATTACTTGGCCATAGAAAAGAATAAAATCTTACCTTTTGCAGCAGCATGGATGGACCTAGAGAGTATTATGAAAACTGAAATATCAGATAGAGAAAGACAAATACCATATGATTTCACTTATATGTGGAAAATAAAGAACAAAATAGACAAACAAATAAAATAGAACAGACTAATAGATTCAGAGAACAGACTGACTGTTGACAGAGGAACTGAACAAAAAAGTTTAAGAGATTAAAAAGTACAGATTGGTAGTTTCAGAATAGTCATATGGATGTAAGTTATAGGCTAGGGTAGTGGTCGGCAAATTGCGGCTCGGCAAACGGCGGCTCTCGAGCCACATGCAGCTCATTGGCCCCTTCAGTGTGGCTCTTCCACAAAATACTGGCTCTTCCACAAAATACCAACTTCTGTGCATGGGCCACAAAGTTTCAATCGTGCTGTACATGCGCTCCTGCAAGTGGTATTTTGTGGAAGAACCACACTGAAGGGGCCAAAGAGGTGCATGTGGCTCTCGAGCCTTGGTTTGCCGACCACGGGGCTAGGGAATAGGGTCATCAATATTGTAATTACTATTTATGGGACCAGTTAGGTACTTGAAATATTGGGGGGACCACCTTGTAAAGCATATGATTGTCTCACCACTGTGCAATAACCTGAAACTAATACAGAATAATATTGAATGTGAACTATAATTGAAAAAAGAGAGAGTTGCTACATAGATATAAAATTGAATAAATATGATCAAATAAGTAATGCATATTTGAGAAATATTTAACATAAATTAAAATCAACATTACCAAATTTAATGTAATTCAAGTGTACACATATTAAGTTAATAGAGGCCCGATGCATGAAATTCATGCAAGGGCCTTGGCCCCGGCCCCTGCCCATCGCCACTGCTGCCTTGGGCCTCTGCCATCGTTGCCTTGGCCCCTGCCCACTGCAGCTTTGTCTGGAAGGAAGGACGTCCAGAAGGATGTCTGGTCTAATTAGCATATTATGCTTTTATTATTATAGATAGTAGAAAAATGGCACCTAATGCTGATAAGAATTCTTTAAAACTTTTCCCATCATTAAAATGTAAAGTACTTTCCCATCGTAATTATGAAGAGAAGTATAAAATTAAGACTTTTCATGGTGCTAATTTACCAATATGTCAAATTTTCATTTTCATATTCTTTTACATACTTTTTTTGTTGGCTACTTCTTTTTGCCCTTTGGAAATAATCAGAAATTCCCAGCAATTCTTAGATCAAATATTCTTATTTCAATTTCATTTAAAATACTAAAAATATAAACATAAATCTAACCATCAAATTCTGCCATGATTATATCATGTAAAATGGTATTTTCATTAAGTTTTAAGTAAAAACTGCAAGATATAAAGTGGTTTTTACCTGGTCTATTACCAAACCAGCTAGGACACAATACCTTTTAACAGAACTCCATCTTCCTGGAGGCTTTCTGTCAACAAATGCTTATGAGAATCTCAATGTTGTTATTTAGGCTTGGTCATCCTTAGGCATGGCAGGAGTAAAGGTAAAACAAAACAAATCAAAACAAAACAAAACATGATAATATTTATTTTTGCTGGGTTTTGGTTTGTTGATGACTAATTTAGCATTTATGCCTTTGCATATTTCACAATTTTTAAAAATTAAATATGTTAATATACAAAACTAAATATTTCTACTATCAACAAGAAATAAAATGATGCTCTTTAAAATGCATCATTAAATACATATAATGGATGAATTATCATATTTGTATACATAACTATTTCATAAAACTTGTTAAATTTGTGTACTTAGTTTCAAGCTCCTGAACTCTAATTTTGTAAGTTTCCTTTAATATTCTGTTAGTTGACCTGAAATTAATGATGCAATAAAGGACAATCACTGTGTGACAGATATTTGGGTCCTGCGAGAACCTTGCTTGAATGGATATTATAAAGAAAAAGCTAACTTTGACATTAATGAGAACTAATCATGTTAAATTTTTAGCCTACTGAAGCTTAATACTGACCTGTTTTATCAAAAGAACTAGAGGCCTGGTGCACGAAGTTGGTGTATGGGTACAGTCCCTAGGACTGGCCAGCATCAGGGCTGATCGGGGCCTTCCTTTCGGCTGCTGCTTGGGGCCTCCCTTCCCCGGCTGCTGGCTGCCGGCCAGGGCCTTCCTTCGTTCTGCGCCACCTCCTGGTGGTCAGTGCACATCATAGCGAGTGATCGGTCTCCTGATTGAACTCCCATGGGGACAATTTGCATATTAGGCTTTTATATAGAGAGATAGCTATAAAGAGACAGTTATAAATAACACTAATAAAATTCCATGCACTATTCTCTTCCACTTAGAATGGGAAATTGGAAATTAAGGAAATACTTATGTAGGTTGTTTTATTTATTTATTGTTTCTTTTTTTTTAATCCTCACCTGAGGATATTTTTCCATTGATTTTTAGGAAGAGTAGAAGAGAAATGGAAAGAGAGAGAAACATCGATGTGAGAGAAACACATTGATTGGTTGCCTCCTGCATGAGCCCTGACCAGGGTCCAGGCCAGGGAGGAGCCTGCAACTAAGGTATGTGCCCTTGACCAGAACCAAACCTGGGACCCTTTGGTCCACAGGTCAATGAATAGAGCGTCGACCTGCAGACCAAAGAGTCACTAAGACAAACCGGCTAGGGCATATAGGTTTTTAATCTTAACAAAAATAATTTTAAATGGCATATAACAAAAATGCCTACTTATTTAATAAGACCACAATATAGTTATTATGTTCAATAACCACTTGTATTCAAAATATGACCCACTCATTTCTAGGATCATTATTTAACACAGTTTCATATTAAAAGTTCTATAATATATCATGCTTGTGAATATGTGTATTCTTCCATGGATAGAGTAATAAAACTTGTAACCTGGACAGGTTCAAGAATCATGTAAAATATATATGGAAAAAATAAAATGGGAATTAGTATATGGCTATCACAACATATATTTTGCAATATACTTCATTGATTTACTCCATTTAATTCAACTAACATTTATTCATTTATTCAGTGACTATCATGTGGGTGATATGTGCTATGGGCTATGAACACATGCAAAGGATAAAGACAAAAATGATCATTTCATGGAGCAAATTTTGTAGAGAGGGAGAGAAAACTAATCTAGAATCTAGAATTCAGAAAATACATATCACTGGCAATTTGTTCTAGGAAAATACAAGGAAATAAACAATTTATAAGCAGAAAATGAGGGGTCATTTTCTTTAGATACTCTCATAAATAACAGCTTCTTTGAGGAGATGATAGCAAGCTGAAATCTCAAGAATGAGTATGAGTAAGGCATATCAAAGTAGAGGCCAGAGCACTCCAGGCCAGGTGAACAGCAGGTGTTGAGAACCTAATGGGAAACAGCTCTCACTCACATAAAGCAGACAGTTGTGTCTGTTTGTGGCTAATTTGCCTTACTGATGGCCTCCAAGGTAGATGCAAGGTGAGTACTCCAGCAATGCATTTCTCTGTGCAAAACAGTCTCAGAATTATTTGGGAATATTTGAAAAATGGTCAAAGTCTATTTTTATTAACATTAGAAATATTAATATACCTTCCAAAGAGAAGAAAGAATAACTGAGGTTTTTAAAAATAATGCTTCAAGCTCTGTCTTCAGGATTTCCCAGCCATGCTTCATATTTTCCCTCAGAACATCTGGCAAATATCAGAAAGGGATTCCAGCCATGTGCCCGAGTCCAGCTGCTTCCCCAGCAGGATTTTGTTTCTTAAGCACTGTATATTGCAGGACATTCCCATCTATCTTTCAAAAAGTTTTCTCTTAATTCCCGGACTCCCACATAGTTTCAGAGCTTAGAAAATGTCCTATGAAAAGAATTGGTCAAGCGTTTGAGTGTCCTGTTTTCTGCTTTGTTATTCCAACACTACATGTCAACTACGTAAGACCTGCCTGGTTTCCCTTTCCCCAGCAGAGGCTCTCTCTGCATGGGCTAAGCCTGATCTGCAACCTGTGCCCAGAATTAGCAAATATCCACTCTTACACTGAAGTGAACTTGAGGCAAACTCCATTTATCAACTTAATCCTACAAAGCACTGTTTTTCCCTTTGGCATTTTGATTCAAAAGGGATTTGTCATAACTCAAGACCAGTGTTCCATAATCTGAGAAATGACTAGGCATTTCACTTCTCCTCATGTAATAGTACTCTACTAAAGGCCTGGTGCATGAAATTCATGCACTGGGGGAGGGGGGTCCCTCAGCCCAACCTTCACCCTCTTCAATTTGGGAGCCCTTATGGGAGCCCAATCCAATCTGGGAATTTCTGCCTGTCTTTGCAATCATATGAGCGAATTATCTGAGACCCCAACCCAGTTTGGTTTGGTGCTCACAGAATAATAGAGGTCTTTATTTTTTCTTTGCTCCATTGTTGGAGATTTCCTAGAAGTTGCAGGATATCTTCGTTTTAATTTTTCCTCGACACTCTTACTTATGTTTCTCACCTTTGCTTTCCTTCCATTTCCCACAGGCAATAGTAACTTGCTCCAGGCTCACTTTGCTCTAGTGTCTAGGACAGGGGTGGGCAACCTTTTTGTGAGTGCTTGCCAAAACCCGCAAAATCTCTGACTCAAAATTCTTCTGTGTGCCAACCCTAATTTTTTGAGAACATGTTACGCCTACTTGATATCTCTTAAGGTGTACGTATGTGAAGAAACTTGAAGAAATAATCAAATTCATTTGAGCAACAAAAACACAGTATATGATGATGAAAAATACATTTATTTTTAATGTATACATGTACACTGATAGTCCAACAGAAAACTTTATGACTCCGTTTGATATTATCAGTGGGACTTTTGCTGCTGCATCACTGATGACAGAGATTTTACATCAGATTTATATTTCGTGACCTTCAGAGATATGCATGAGCTACTACTTTCATCCATCAGGCTACTCCCATTATGAGACTTAACAAAATTCAACACTGAGAACAAAGATTCACAATTGTAAATGGAAGATTATAAGAGAGGGTTTCTCGTGCCAGCAAAAGTTACTGGCGTGCCATGTTTGGCATGCGTGCCAGGGGTTGCCCACCACTGGTCTAGGAGATCCCACAACGCATCTGCCACTAAAACTACGATTCCCAGCATTCCTGGTGTTCCCCATGCTCTGGGCTTCTGCTTCTGGTCCAGGGGCTGCTAACAGAACTACTGTTCCCAGAATTCCTAGTGCTCTCCATGCTCTTGGTTTCCACTTCCACCACAGAGAACTGTCTGACCAACAGCTGATTCTGGCTGATTCTGTGGGGGTGAGACTTCCTCCACCCTGCTGTCAGTCTCCATGGGGGTGATGAGGAAGCTGGGGCAACCAAGGAAGTCAAGACCCCCAAGCCTCCCACTTTCTGTCCGTTCTCCCACCACTGCCAAGCCCCCCAAGACACCCACTCTCTGCCTGCTCTCCCACTCTGCTCTCCTTCCAGTGACTTGGAGGCATCCCACCCCACCCCGGCTGCTCAGCGCCTACCCGCATGCTTGCTGCCCACAGGCCCGCCATCTTTGTTGGGTTAATTTGCATGCTCACCGCTGATTGGCTGTGGGCATCACAGAGGATGGTCAATTTACATATTTGTCTATTATTAGTATAGATGAGGTCTCTTATGGGAGATAAAGAGGAAAATATGTAATTCATATGTTAAAATAGGTCTGCCTATTATGTGTCAGCCTTATCCTCAACGAAGAGACTCTAGCTCTCTGAACTGACCTAAACCTAGGAATTAGTCAGGGATCATAACCATAGGTTGCTCAGTTCAGTATTTATTCGTCACATTAGATATATCATTCTTATTGTTTTGTTGTTGTTGTTGTTGATGATGATGATAATTCATTTCTATAGTTAAGAAAGGCCTTAGTTTATGGTCAATCTATTTTGTTCCTAGAAACCTCATAATCAACTAACTCCAGTTAAAGCTAAGTACTGTGCTGGTCAAACCATTCAGATAACCAGACTTAATAGAATGCTACTGCAGAGCTGTCAGCTTGTTATGGCAGTGGAAGAGAAAAAGCAAGAGCAGTGTTCATTAAACAGAGTGAGTGCTCTGCCAATCTGTGGAGGTTGGTCGTGTGGTACACATAGATATATATAGAGAAAAAAATCTCTATTTTTCTCCAACTTGTGGGAAGATAACTTAGCATTATATTTCTGTGGAAACTGGAAGATAGAAACAGATAGTAAACTTTCATGTCTACTCCCATAATAGCCCTGCCATTTGTCCCTGGAAAAGCAAGAGGGTATAACCAAATAATAATGTAGAAGCCTGAGGTCACATCTCATTCACATTATCTATATTGTTTTCTAGTTGCAGGCACCAGTCCTTCATTGAAAAATTAGAGGAGTAGATAGAAATAATAAAAATTAGCTATGACTCTTCCAGAGAAAGTGTTCCATTCTTTTTTTTTATAGTCTAGTATTGTGTTTACATACTACATCTTTTGATCCAATCATTTATTGATGGGTATTGGGTAAAGGGTTGGAGGTTGGGGTAAAAAGGTGAAGTGAATAAGAAGTTACAAAATAGTCACAGTATGTAAAGTACAGCATAGGGAAGATAGTCAATAATATTACAATAACTATATGTGATGTCAAATGGGTACCAGAATTATCAGGGAGATCATTTCATAAATCATTACACAGTACACCTGAAACAAATATGAATTAAAAACATATATATGTAAAGGGCTTAGACAATTGTATGACATATACAAAAAGCTGTAAAAAAAGAAAGTCAAAGAATACTTTGTAGTTAAGTGGTAGAAGGTAAAGAGACAATTGAACAAGGGTAACAGAATACTTATAAAATATGTGAATGGAATAGAGACTATTAGCAAAAATAAGACAATCTAGCTCTTTACTGACCTTCCTCAATAAAGTGCCCATGGGTGCAACTGGGTTCAAGCTAAGGTTTAAAACTGAGTAAATCTGTTTTAAAATCAGTGCTTTGTCTGTCTCCTTGCAAGCAGCATTGACCTTGAGATTCTTCTATTTGTGCATATGTATCAGAAACAAACTGAGTTAAAATTAGTGTTCAAAGGTTAAAGAGTTTACATAAATGAGAACATAATATATCTTCTGGTAAGTTGTTAAGCAATTTATATACGATGCTTTACATTATAACAGGTCTGTGTGTTTGAGGCTTCATTTACATTTTTTTTTAAAAATTACATGTTATTATTTCCAAGGAAGTTCATAATTTCTTAGTAAATGCAATTAAAACAGACTTATGGCGGTGGAAGCACACATTTAGCATAAATTTAATGATTCGGTAGCAGATAAAATATGGTTCTCAATTATGCATATGGAATGAATTGTTTACAGATGTAATGCAAGAGGAGCTTTAACTTGTCTGAGTAGATGGGTTGGGGCCCTAGCATTTCTGACGAGTAGCTAAGAACCCTTTTAGCCTCAGCCTCAGAATAAAAGCATGAGGGGCCTGGCTGAGCCTGACCATAATGAGGAGCTAAACCCATTTAGACCTACAGTATGGAGAAAAGCCAGTCCACCAAGCCTACCTTTGATTAGCTGATTCACAAGAGAATTGTAGACCTGTGATTATGGGACTAAATCTTATTGCTATTGTATGTAACTGAGCTTTGAGTGGACTGTTAATAAGCATTATTGAGTCAATAGCTGACAGATCAAGATATTGCCGCCTAGTAGCGGAGTGCTGCCCTACCAACAATCTAAAAAACATGGTGTGCCCTGGGCTTTGGGACTGGAGAACAGGAGTTATGAATACTATTATAGGAGCTTGGAGAAAAGAGAACAGGCCAGTTTTAAAAAAGAATTAAAGAGGATTGTAGAAATCTTGAAATGCCAGATTTGAAAATAAAATTTTTTTTTTAATCTTTAGTCTCTCCAGCCAGTAATAATTCAAAAGTTAAGATGCAGTGTTGGCGTAGAACTCAAATATCTACATGGTCCTGAAAATACTTCCTGTAGTGTAGATAAACAAAACCAAAGTCCTGTCAGCCTTACCATTTTTGTAAGGCTTCTGAAATGAATATTGTGGCACCTATTAGACCTTTATACTGGAATAAATCATTTCCAAAATAAGGTAAAGCACATGGTCCCACAAAACAAGAATAATCCCTTTAAAAACTTGGTAAGGCTGTTGGCACATAGAGTTGACTGGAAATTAATATATTAAAATAAACACATTTTTGAGAGATCTATGTTTGCAAGAATGTTGCCAGTCTATTCAAGATGGTAAACAACAACAAAAAACCACCTCTGGTCCTCCACTTACGATAGGTAGAGAATAAATAGAAAATGCACTCAGGAAGTGGAACCAACATCAGGTCAAAATTTTTCCTGCCCCAGGTTTAGGAGAACAAGACAATGGCTGCCTGGCAGGACCTCAGAATCCTGAGGGATTTGTGGCTCCAACGTGTTTCCCATTTCTCCTCGTTTCAAATGAAAGTGTTTATTGAACTTACCCTGTCCCTATTCCACCGTCATTTGTTTGGAATGTAGGTGGAGAATAACTTGTCTTTTTAATAGGTCTCCGTGTGAAAATAACAGATACCATGCCTGGTGTAGACCAGGAGATCCTAAGCAACAATTAGTAACTCGGGGGCAGCAGATGAGTGAACTTTGGTTGTGAATGCGTCCTAAGTAACAGTGACGAAGGGAATGGACTGTGACAGACTTCATTATTTTTTGCCACTCTTAAATCTTCCCTGCAACATCTAATGCCATGTGACTTGCTCTGGCTAATTGGATATGCATAATAGAGAGTAAGGGGTTGAAATATGCTCACATGAATAGGTTTTGTTTTTTGTTCTACTGGTTCTCCTTCAGGTAATATTAACACACATGAAGTAGACCTTAGGTGACCTTGTGGGAAGAAGCCAAGCTCTACAGACCTGCAGCCTGAGGAAGAGCTTCACTGCTGAGTCCAGGTTAAATGTGCCAACCTAGTGCTGCATTCTGAACCGTGAAAATAGGAACCATACTTAATGACACAGTCTCTGAGTTTTGGGGTTAATTTTAGGCAGCATTTTGTGACAGTAGTGTACTGATACAGTTATAAACTATAGATTTTGTAATGGATGAAATATTAAGTAATTTAGTATTATTACTAGAGAAAGAAATTTCTTGACCTTAACTAATATAGAAAAAGGAGGAAATTTTCATTCATTTTGATAAAATCTAACATGATAATCAAAATGTGTTTTCCCAGAACACTTTGGAAAAAATTTTCTCCCTCTTGAATTATTTTAGAAAATTAGCTTTAGACCATGATTGGAAAAAAGAGCTCAGAGAATTCATCTTTTTATAAATATTACTAGAGGCCTGGTGCACAAAATTTGTGCACTTGGAAAGCGGGGGGAGTCCCTTAGCCCGGCCTGTGCCCATTCACAGTCTGAGAGCCCTCAGGGGATGTCCGACTGCCGCAGAGGCCGCCACTGCCACTGTGCTCGCCAGTCGTGAGCCTGGCTTCTGGCTGAGCAGCACTCCCCCTGTGGGAGCACACTGACCACCAGGGGGCAGCTCCAGCATTAAGCATCTGCCCCCTGGTGCTCAGTGCGTGTCATAGCGACTGGTGGATTTATATATTAGCCTTTTATTATATAGGATTTGCCTTTTAACCTTCAATATTAAATTTTTTAAAGTAAAGATTTAATGATAGAGAACATAAAGTTTATAACAAAAATTGAGAAAATTAATATATTTTAATTCTTTTATTTCCTTATCTGATATGCCAATTTGAAATGAACACAAAGCTTTATTTTTGTTATAATAGGTTATTGTGGGAAGTTTAAATTTTTTAATATGGCTCTATATTATAAATGTCACATCCTTAAAATTATTTCAGAAAGCAAATTATTATCATCTTTATATGCTTCCCTTAAAATTTTCTATAACTTATTAACTTTGTTCTATAACAAAATCAACTTTGGTCTATAACAAAAATGTAAAGGTAATTACTTTTATGGAATGTGGGGGATTATCTAGGCATAATGCAGGTGTGGAATTGAAAATAATATAATCTGTAATTTATTTGTACTTTTATATTTCAAGGGTTTGTTCTTTGAAAGCAAACACTACCAATATTGTATAAGTCACATTAAACCATAATTCTCTAAATATACTCTCAGTAAAATATTTCATGTTTTAATATTTGGTATATTTCTCTCAATTTTATATATTGTTTTAGTGTTATTTTCTATACATCTGACTAGTTTTAGAAAATTTTAATTGTACAACAAAGATTAAAAAATTATATTCATAGACCTTCAAAACTTCCATCATACATGCCTTGCAAGAAATGTTTAAAAAAGTTCTTCAGTCAGGAAAAAAATGTTATATTGGTTAGTGTAGTTAATTAAACAGTGGCCTCAAGTGAGCCATCTGAAGTCCAGCTGCAGAGAACACCTACAACTAAGAATATAAAGAAGAAGCCACATCAAGACTGGTGAGAGGGGTGGAGACTCAGAACAGGCTGGTCCTGCACCCATGTGTGGTGAATAAAAATCAGGAGGGATATCCTCACTATGGAGGCCCCCCTTGAAGAGCGAGGGGTCAGGTCCTGCATCAGGCCCCCAGCAGGGTTCCAGTGCTGGCCAGAGAAGTCCCCATAATTCTGGCTGTGAAAACCGGCAGGGATTGCGGCTGAGTAACACTGAGGCTGCTGGGATCCCAGGCATTCCTCTAAAAGGGCCCACACAGACTTACTTGGGTGCCCTCACTCAGCTCCAGGGCTGGGGCAGCAGCTCAAAAGCACCAGGAACATGCCTGGAGGACTAAACTGTCAGACCTCGGGCTGAGAGCTGGAAGGGCAGTGTTCTCCCAGAGAGAGGTGCTGGCTAAAGCCATTGTTCCTTTTCTGAGTCCGCCCCACACAGGCATTAGGCAGGCACCACACTGATCTTCATCAGCTTGGCTAACACTGTTCGCCCTGCCCTGGTGATCCCCTTGTACTTGTAAGTATTTTTTTTCTTATTAATTAAATGTATTGGTATGACATTGGTTAATAAAAGTGTATGGTTTTCAAGTGTACAATTTCATCACAGATCATCTGTGTATACCTGAAACAAATTACATAGAAAAAAAAAAAACATAGGCACTAAACTTATGGACACTGATCTTAGAGATTTCATGAATTGACCCCAAAGGCAAAATGAGCAAAGGCAAAAATAAATGAATAGGACTATATGAACTATAAAACTTTGGCATAGCAGAAGAAACCACCAACAAAACAAAAGAACAACCAACAGAATCGGAAAAGCTATTTGCAAACAACAGCTTCAACAAGGGGTTAATATCCAAAATATATAAAGAACTCATATAACACAACGCAAAACAATCCAATTTAAAAAATGGGCAAAGAACCTGAACAGACACTTTTGCCAAGAAGATATACAAATGGCCATCAGATATATGAAAAGATGACAAACAACCCCTTTTGGAAATGAAAAAAACATTAGAATGGATACCTCACTAAAGGAAATATATGGATGTGAAATAAACATATGAAATACGTAATTTTAGTTAAATATTTCAAATTAAAACAACACTTAAGTACCATTACATCCCTAATGCAAAGGCTAAAATCCAGGACAAAGAAATAACTCTGATAATACCAATTGCTAGCAAAGATTCAAAACAACAGGAATTATCATTTATTGCTGCTTAAAGTGCGAAAAGATACAGACACTTTGGACAACAGTTTGATAGCTTCTTGCAAAGAAAAACATAATACCGCCATATGACCTAGCAATTGCACTCCTAGGTATTTACATATTAATTTTGGAAAACTTAATTTTAACCAAGAAAAAAAAACTGCACAGGAATGTTTATGACAACTTTACTCATAGTTGCCCTAAAAAGGAAACAACCAACATGCACTTCAATAGGTGAATGGATAAATAAACTGTGATACATCCATAAAATAGAATATTATTCAGCAATAAAAAGAAATAAGCTATCAATCCACAAAATGGCATGCACAAATATTAAATGTACATTGTGAAGTGAAGAATACATATGAGAAAAGACTAAATACTGTATAATTTCAATTACCTTCTGGGAGAGGCAAAACTATAGACATGAAGATTGGTACTTGCCAAGTTTGTGGGTAGTGGAGGGGAGGATGGTGAGTAGGTGATGTACAGGTGATGTACACTCTCTCCACTACTGTACGCCTCTGGTCTGATTCCTAAACCCCAGATGCTCATTCTCCCATTCTTCCTGCTTCTTAGGCTAAGACACCTAGAGCCATCCTTTATTTCTCACTTTTATTATACTGCGCAGTCATATAGCTACAAATGTTATTGCTTGTAGCTTCAAAATATAATCAGAATAACACCACTTGTTGCAATTATTCTGTATAATAAAATATGCAATACTAGGTACATGGTACTAGGCATTTTTCAAAACCTACATGACTTTTAGTACAAATGACAGTGTCAATGAATCCAAAATAATGTATATATTTGAGGTATCCCAGGATGGGATAAAGAATGCAGAAAAAAGAACAATATAACTATATTACAAATATCTGAAACATCTTCACTGATCTACATGACTTTCAAAGAAGTGGATTTTATTTAATTATTTTACAAATAACAAAATGCAAAAAACAACAACCCGTATACCTAAGCATTATATTGTCTCTGGGTAACGAACTTGTTTTACACTACTAGACAACCCCGGGCTATATCAGCAGCCTCAAATGCTCTTTCTCCCATGCTTCTTTTTGCTCAGGCTAAAATACTTGAAGCTATCCATCACTTCTCACTTTTATTATATTGCACATTTAATGTATTTGCAAATTTGATTGCTTGTAACCTCAAATACAATCAAAAGATGCCCCCCCCCTTCTTTTTAAACAAAGCAAGAAACCACCATCTTCTCAGTGGTTCTCAACCTTCCTAGTGCCGCCACCTTTTAATACAGTTCCTCATGTTGTGGTGACCCCCAACCATAAAATTATTTTCATTGTTACTTCATAACTGTAATTTTGCTACTGTTATGAATCATAATGTAAATATATGATATGCAAGATGTATTTTCATTGTAACAAATTGAACATAATTAAAGCATAGTGATTAATCACAAAAACAATATGTAATTATATATGTGTTTTCAGATGGTCTTAAGTGACCCCTGTGAAAGGGTCGTTCGACTCCCAAAGGAGTCATGACCCACAGTGTGAGAACCGTTGTAATTTAAATTATTCCAATACCTCCCATCCGGTGTTCCAGAACCTGTCTTAATCCTGTACATGATTTTGGATCATTTCTCTGGTAAAAATCATCAAATTCTATAACTTTTTAAATCAATATATATCAAATTTTTATGTAATCAGCAAAGAGGTACTTTTAGTAACTTTCAACAGTTGTTTAGGATAATTTTGTTGGAATGGGAATGTTTTTTATATTTTTTAGACTGAATTTTAAATAATATTTATTATGCAGTTCAATTCTCTATGTCTTTAAAAAATATGAAGAGCCTTTTATTTCCTAGTATAGATTTAATATGTTCAAGAAGTATGTATTATGACCTTTCTACATACTTCTTTTTCCCTGTAGAAGATAATTTCTATCAAATAAAACGGACAATAATCAGAATAAGTGTTCACTGTGGGTATCTGTTCATTTTTCATCATTATGGTACAAGTAAAGGGTGATATGAAGGTTAGTCTTTGATTTTAATTTAAATTGATTTTACTAGAAAATTGGATTTTGTTATGCTTTATAAGGATATTTTTGTGTAGAAAACTAAATTGCCTACCTTTACAAATTGATATGAATCAGGAAAGAAACTTCATTTTATGAAAACTTTTTAATATCTAGGCAGAAATGTAAAATTTACTCTTGCAATCATTGTGGTTCTACTGCATTAAAAATTCTATTTATCTAAGCAAAAGGAACCCATTAGCTTGCATTTAGGCATCCATCTCTGTTCCTCTACTGTATTATATGTTAATATATTTAATCTATTCAACATCTTTGGATGTTTTAAACATGATCACATGCATTTATGCTAGGGCTTGGGCATACTTTTACCACCTGTAATGAATTTGACCTATCAGCAAAAACTCTAAAAGCTTTTATCTAATAACATATGTAGAATTAGCATCATTAACATTGTTTTCTTTGGAATTTGCATAATCAGTTCTAAATGATTAATCTTTTTCTCCATGTCAAATGTATACAATACCTTAAACATTTTTTTTTTTTTGTAGAGAAAGCATATTTTTTAAATATATTTTTAGAGAGGTGGGAAGGAAGAAAGAGAAACATGGATCAGTTGCCTCCCTCACACCGCAACCAGGGATGGAACCCACAACCCCGGTATGTGCCCTGACCAGGAATTGAATCTGCTACCTTTTGGTGTACAGGATGATGCTCCAACCCACTGAGCAACACTGGCCAGACCAAAAACTTTTTAATTTTATGGATTTTTAAGTCACTATTTTATTGTGAAAGTTCTAGCTCTTTATTCACTTAAAATGGTAATTAGTTATTAGAAATTATATTTCTACATTGATTACAATTAATGTAATATTAAATTTAATTAGACATAAATGTGTTCAATTTGATAATCTACAAATGAAAGTTACACAAAAATATTGCTGATATTACATTGACCAAATAATTAGCATTCAACTTTCCTATTGAATTTGCTCATTATTACTCTCTGTCCAACAAGTGCCAGTTAAATCACAGCAGTGAATTATGCATTGTTGGTGTCAGACACTATTCATTGGCTGCTAACAATCTGTCTTCCTCACTTCGTTAAACCCAAATCTTGTTTGAGCCACACTATGCTAAATTAATAGAAGCCTCTTCCCTCATTTCAGGTATTACTTATTGTTGGTTTAAATAAAGCACGATCATTCTGTATCCTCTATTAGATGCTGGTTAGGATTGAGAGTGTCACCGAATTCTGATTCATAAGTTATAAGAAGTCTAATGATTAGAATTTTGAGAAATCTCATTTTCAAATTAAGAGAGAAAGGAAATACTTTTTCTATTCTTGTTTTAAATGAGGTTTTTTGAAGATGCAATAGAGATTTGGCAACTATCCTTAGGCCATGAGGGACAAAAATAAAAAGCAAAAGCTAACGCAGTTTATTAGAATGCCAGCAAGAGCTTTGTTATTAACCATGAGTTATTGCATCAAAATTAGAAATATTTATAATCTAGATTCCTTGTTAGGTGAAATAATGAAAATTCTCTATTGTTTAAGGCTTTGATCCAGTAGTGGAAATTCATCTTTATTGGCACAGCTTCTTTTACTGTTTCAAAGTTTGTATCCCGAATAAGTGAGCATAATTAGCAATGTCTACTATTATGGATAATGCTTTAAATAATGGCTAACATTTATTATATGACTATTGTGGTTCAATACCCCTTTGCATAGGTTATTGTGCCCTGTAATTATCACAATAATCTTATAAAATATATAATTATACCTACTATACAGGTAAGGGGAAAGAGGCACAGAAAACTAGAGAAAGTGAACACAACCTGGAAATTGAAAATATAGACCGTCTCACCCTAGAGCTCCAGCTCACTGCTATTATTGATGGGGCAGCGTCAGAGAATATATAGGTAGAGACAGAGAAGCTTGAAAGCACATCATATAATCCACATTTTGTATAAAAACAAAGAATAAAACTATTATATTTGTAATGAAAAAATTTATACAAAATAAAGCTGAAAGGTTATACTTTATTAAAAATATCCTATTACTATGACTTCTTGGAGCCTATATACTAGATATTCCACTTCAGTTAAGTATTATGTAACTGTTGTGTTTTACCTGGTATTATTTCCCTGAACAAGTGATAAATCACACTCATAAAACATATTACTAGGCATCAGAAAAATCTTTAAAATGCTATTTACAGTAAATCTTAAACAAACTTGAACCTGTGATTTTAAGAAACATGTCATAATAATAGTAATATATTATATTCAAAATTTGGAATGAGAAGACATGTCTACCTTGGACAAAAATCATATAAGACTAAATCCTTAAGCCAAATTTCATGACTTGAACTTCAGAAAGGCTGTGTGAAATAAGGACAAATTTATTTTTTTATTTCTTATTTCCCCATAGGCTAGAGTTCTATTTACCAAGATATCAAATTACAGGATAGAAAACATGTGATTCACTTTTCTTATCCCTGAGAAAGTACAAGAGTCTCAAGTACAGTTCATCTATAGAACTGTGAATTTATCTTTTATATAATCTCCCCAGATTCCACTGCTGTCATGTGTAACCCTGAACTTTTGATCTGGTGATCTTACGTCTTGTCATGGAATAAACAACTTTAATTTTCTTTTTCCATCTCTCCTGGAAGAATGTGTGTATCTTTGAATTACTAATGTAATTCACATATTGGTAATATGATATAGATATTAATGTATTGAACACAATAAATAATAAAACAAAATATTTCAGCATAAACACTAATAGTATGCTGTATCTTCTAATGTGTGAGCAAATTAAAGACTAGTATAATTCTTACATTACCCTGTGGGGTAAAAGTAGTTTTAACATTTATTTCTGATTGTTTTCTGCATATATTAAAAATAAGCTTTTTACTAATGCTATCCAAATACATTTCTACATTTACCTATAATTATTCTTTCATAATATTGTTGACTAGAAAAAATTGAACTATATATGAAGAGTTTGCATATTATACTTAGCATTTCTATTTATGCATATCAATGTCATTTTAAGTACACATCTTGATAATATGATCTGATAGCTGAGAAAAGATTAGAACAATGTCTATGCTTTTGGGACTAAAGATAATTGTATTTATGGTCAACAAAAACATTTTCAGTCTGTTGCTTAGCAACCTACATGCAAGGGAAATTTTGCATCAGTGCTTAAAGAATAAGGACTTATGATAATGATATTAAATTCTTCAACAGTGTTTGGTATTATTACTCTTCAAAGTTCACTAACAATATTAACTTGGTTGGCTTTTTAATTTCACTTGTAGTTATCAGTTTACTTATTAAAGTTTACATAAAAGCACAGAAAGAAAAATACATATAAAACCTTTGAAAAAGAAATCAGAAAGAGAGGGTGAGGGAAAAGGGAAGAGAGGAAGGGAGGGAGGGAAAAGGAAGGAAAAGCAAGGAAGGAAGGGAGGAAGGAAGGAAGGAAGGGAGGGAGGAAGGGAGGGAGGGAGGGAGGAAGGAAGGAATGGATAGTGGAAGATGAAGAATCTCATCTTCAGATGAAAACAGCCACTTTATTATTTCCTAAGGGAAACAAACTGTCACAATGAACGTGAAGGTACTATTTTCCCCTCTTTTATTTTTTGGAGGCCATCTTATGGCAAAACAACTATATTCTTGTGAGCTATCTCTTCAGAGAATTTCATATAAGAAAATTCAAATGGAAAGACAAAAACAGATACCTACAACCACAAGGGTGTGAATATTGGCTCTTTAACACACTTATTTGCCAGGATACCTCTGTCAAGCTCTACATTTCTACTTGCATCCCAAAAAGAATAGAAGTGGCATTGTTAGAATTGAATAATGAGTCATTTCAGTCTTATTTTCTCTTTAAGGTTTTTTTTTTTTTTTAATCACAGGAGCCTAACTACCTACAGCAAGCAACATTAAGCAATATTATGAAATTATGATAGCTGGTCACTCATTACTTCTACCTGATAATTTATTTATATAAAAATAAGATTTGCATATTTTATTTCTTCCTTATATCCCTATTATTGTTAATGGAACCATTAAGATGTTAGCTGTCTAAGTCAGAAATCAGTTAATTGTTATCCACACTTATGTGTTTCTGCTGCCCGCATGTAATAGGCAACTATATCTTGCTTAATTCTGTTATCTATTTTTTCCTCTCAAATCCAAATCATTCTTTCCATACTCACTGCACTTGCCTCAGTGCTTTCCTCCATTATCCTTAGAAGTGCTTCTAAATTGGTCTTTCCATTTAGCCTCTGCTCTCCAAAGTGAATAAACTGTTCACAGAGTGTTCTTTCTGCCTCAGTGATATCGCTAACTTAAACCTACCAAAGGCTTCTTATTATCTGCACAGAAAAGTCAAAACTCTCAACGTGGTGTAACACATGACATGGCGATGTAGCCTCTGCTTACCTTAGCTGCATATTCACTCAGCAGTTTCCCCCATTACTAGTATATGCAGTACTGAAATATTGACATACATTTTCTAAATTTAGTAGTCTTTTTTTTCTTTCACTACGTTAGCATATAATCCCTATGCATATAATTTCCTCCACTTCCTTATTTGGAAAATAACTAATTCTAGACTCTCAAATTTATCTTTGCTTCTCTCCAAAAGCCTCTGTTTAACTCTTTCCCCAGTGAAATGGAATATTCCCTAATCAGTGTTAGCATGTAGCTGACACATACTTCTGTTATTATACCTTCTTATATTTATTTACAGGTCAGCCTCTGCTATGATAAGTAGGCATATTTTCTTCAACTTTTTTTCTTTCCTCCGGACCTACACAATGTATTTTAGGCTCTAGAGCTTTATGTGTAACAAATACTAAATAGCCAGTAATATGATGTTGAATAAGTGAATTAATTAATCTATTCAATAAAAGATTGAAGTAGTAACATAAATTTTAAAAGATAACATTTATGGGGACATTTGATCTTTGAAACAATATTTTTTTTGTTCAGTGGAAAAGAACTTTTAAATGAGGTTCCCTGACTCAAAGCCAGGATTTTTCATTTACCTTCTTTATTCAACAGATATTAATTGGATACGAATTGGAATCCCTACACATAATTAAAATGGTTTCTACCATAACATACTTACAATCCCACAAGCAATGGTTTATGATAGAGAAGAGATTGGCTGGCACTTGTCATCATGGAGCTGTTTATCAGATTGAAAAGAAAGCCACTTACCCCAGACTTGTAGAGCTGAAACGTGACTCAAGGAAAAAGTACAACCGAATTATGTTGAGAGAATGAACAAGCCTAGGCCAAATGAGAACAGATATAGAGGACATTTGAAGGAGATAAAATAGTAGGGACAAAGGCTTGAGTGTGAAAGAAAGAATGATATTTGGGAGGGAAATGAAGGTAGCTAATACATGGTTAGGTTTGCCCACCCAAGGAAGCCCCAGGTCCAGATTAATTGTACTAGTTTACTGACCAGAGTTTATTGGTTTATTGTAAGAATACATGTAGAAGCAAAGATTTATTAAAGCATTCCTTAAAGATTTACTGAGAACCACTAATGCAACAGGCACTGTGCTAAATTCTAGGGATATCATGTTAATCCGAGAGCAATAGACCTCAAGTTTACATACAGGCTTACATTCTAGTGGTGGAGAGAGTTATGTATCTTAAAGTGCCACACATGGTTAACAAGGTTGTGACAGAAAAGAAGAGGATATGATTAGCATATGCAATGAGGGAAACTGAAGCATAACAAACTCATCTAGAAGTTAAAAATCCAGGCTTCAGAGACACCAGAAATTCATTCAGAATTCAACAGCAACCCTGCCAGACCATTGCTGGGCTGAATTTCTAGAATATAATGAAACTGGGAGAATGGGCAGCCTACTTTAGGACCAGAGGAAACAAGATTGAATTGCATGTAGGGACAACCAAGAGGATACTGCGTTACTGATCCCCAGTGTGTGTTCTTTTTTCTAATTTTTTAATTTTTTTTAATTTTTTTTTATTGCTTAAATTATTACAAAGAGTATTACATATGTCTCCTTTTTTTCCCTGCCCTTGACAATCCCCTAGCCTCCCCTACCCCCCAGTGTCTTATGTCCATGCTTATATGCATGCATACAAGTCCTTTGGTTGATCTCTTACACCCACTCCTCCTGCCTCCCCACCCTCCCCGGCCTTCCTTCTGTAGTTTAATAGTCTGTTCGAGGCAACTCTGTCTCTGTATCTATTATTGTTCAAAAGTTTATAATGGTCTCTATTATCCATGAATGAGTGAGATCATCTGGTATTTTTCCTTCATTGACTGGCTTATTTCACTTAGCATAATGCTCTCCAGTTCCATCCATGCTGTTGCAAATGGTAAGAGTTCCTTCTTTTTTACAGCAGCATAGTATTCCATTGTGTAGATCTATCAGTTTTCTAATCCATTCATCTACTGATGGGCACTTAGGCTGTTTCCAGATCTTAGCTATGGTGAATTGTGCTGCTATGAACATCGGGGTGCATATATCCTTTCTGATTGGTGTTTCTGGTTTCTTGGGATATATTCCTAGAAGTGGGATCACAGGGTCAAATGGGAGTTCCAGTCTGCATTCCCACCAGCAGTGCACAAGTGTTTTTCTCCACATCCTCTCCAACACTTGTTGTTTGTTGATTTGTTGATGATAGCCATTCTGACAGGTGTGAGATGGTACCTCACTGTTGTTTTGATTTGCATCTCTCGGATGATTAGTGACTTTGAGCATGTTTTCATATGTCTCTTGGCTTTCTGAATGTCCTCTTTTAAAAGGTGTCTATTTAGGTCCTTTGCCCATTTTTTGATGGGATTGTTTATCTTCCTTTTGTTAAGTTGTATGAGTTCCCTAAAAATGTTGGAGATTAGGCCCTTATCAGATATAATGTTGGCAAATATGTTCTCCCATGTAGTGGGCTTTCTTGTTGTTTTGATGATGGTTTCTTTTGCTGTGCAGAAACTTTTTATTTTGATGTAATCCCATTTGCTTATTTTCTCTTTAGTTTCCAATGCCCTAGGATCAGTATCGGTGAAGAAATTGCTTCGGCATATGTCTGAGATTTTGTTGCCTTTGGATTCTTCTAGTATTTTCATGGTTTCCCATCCTATATTTAAGTCCTTTATCCATTTTGAGTTTATTTTTGTGTATGGTGTAGGTTGGTGGTCTAGTTTCATTTTCTTGCATGTGTCTGTCCAATTTTCCCAGCACCATTTATTGAAGAGACTATCTTGACTCCATTGTATGTTCTTGCCTCCTTTGTCAAATATTAATTGAGCATATTGGTTCGGGCTGATTTCTGGGGTCTCTATTCTATTCCATTGATCTATATGTCTGTTCTTGTGCCTGTACCAGGCAGTTTTGAGAACAGTGGCTTTGTAATACAGCTTGATATCTGGTATTGAGATCCCACTTACTTTGTTCTTTCTCAGGATCGCTGCAGCTATTCTGGGTCGTTTTTTATTCCAGATGAATTTTTGGAGAGTTCGTTCTAGGCCTGTGAAATATGCTGTTGGTATTTTAATGGGAAGTGCGTTGAATTTATAGATTGCTTTGGGCAGTATGGACATTTTAATGATGTTGATTCTACCAATCCAAGAACATGGTATGTTCTCCCATCTCTTTATGTCTTCCTCTATCTCTTTTTTCAACATCCTGTAGTTTCTGAGTAGAGGTCTTTTACCTCTTTAGTTAAGTTTATTCCTAAGTAGCTTAATTTTTTGGTGCGATGGTAAATGGGATTGCTTTTTTAGTTTCTCTTTCTGCAAGTTCACTATTGGTGTATAGAAATGCCTCAGATTTCTTGGCATTAATTCTGTATCCTGCTACATTGCCGAATTCTTTTATTAAGTCTAATAGTTTTTTGATGGAATCTTTAGGGTTTTTTAAGTATAATATCATGTCGTCTGCAAATAAGGACAGTTTTACTTCTTCTTTTCCAATTTGGATGCCTTTTATTTCTTCTTCTTCTCTAATTGCAATGGCTAATACTTCCAGTACTATATTGAACAGGAGTGGTGAGAGTGGGCATTCCTGTCTTGTTCCTGTTCTTAGGGGAAATGGTGTTAGTTTTTGTCCATTGAGTATGATGTTGGCTGTGGGCCTGTCATATATGGCTTTTATTATGTTGAGGTTTGATCCTTCTATTCCCACCTTGCTGAGAGTTTTTATCAAAAATGGGTGTTGAATTTTGTCAAACGCTTTTTCTGCATCAATTGATATGACTATGTGTATTTTTCCTTCAATTTGTTTATGTAATGTATCACGTTTATTGATTTGCGGATATTGTACCATCCTTGCATCCCTGGAATAAATCCTACTTGGTCATGGTGTATGATCTTTCTGATGTACTGCTGGATCCGATTTGCTAAGATTTTGTTGAGGATTTTGGCATCTATGTTCATGAGGGATATTGGCCTGTAATTCTCTTTCATTGTGTTGTCTTTACCTGGTTTTGGTATTAGGGTGATGCTGGCTTCATAGAATGAGCTTGGAAGTGTTCCTTCCTCTTGAATTTTTTGTAGTAGTCTGAGGAGGATAGGTATTAGTTCTCCTTGAATGTTTGGTAAAACTCCCCTGTGAAGCTGTCTGGTCCTGGGCTTTTGTTTGCTGGAAGCTTTTTGATGACTGATTCAATTTCTTTCATAGTTATTGGCCTGTTGAGATTTTTAGATTCTTCCTGATTAAGTTTTGGAATGTTGTATTTTTCTAGAAATATGCCCATTTCCTCCAGGTTGTCTAGTTTGTTGGAGTAAAGTTGTTCATAGTATTTTTTAACAATCATTTGTATTTCTGTGGGGTCTGTTGTTATTTCTCCTCTTTCATTTCTGATTTTGTTTATTTGGGTCCTCTCTCTTTGCTTCTTGGGGAGCCTGGCTAGAGGTTTGTCAATCTTGTTTATCCTTTTAAAGAACCAGCTCTTGGTTTCATTGATTTTCTGTATTGTTTTTTTGGTCTCTATGTCATTTATTTCTGCTCTAATCTTTATTATCTCCTTCCTTCTGCTCACTCTGGGCTTTTCTTGTTGCTCTCGTTCTAATTCTTTGAGCTGTAGATTTAGATGATTTACTACCATTTTTTCTTGTTTGTTGAGGTAGGCCTGTAGAGCTATAAATTTCCCTCTCAGGACTGCTTTCATTGTGTCCCAGAGGTTTTGGGTTGTTGTGTTTTCATTGTCATTAGATTCCAGGATGTTTTAATTTCTTCTTTGATCTCATTGGTAACCCAATCAATATTTAACAACATTCTATTCAGCTTCCAAGTGTTTGAGTATTTTGAGTTGTTTTTATTGTAGTTTATTTCTAATATTATGCCTTTGTGGTCTGAGAAGATGCTTGGTATGATTTCAATCTTCTTGAATTTAGGGAGACTTTGTTTGTGACCCAATATGTGGTCTATTTTTGAATATGTCCCATGAGCACTTGAGAAGAACCTATATATTTTGTGGCTTTGGGGTGAAGTGTTCTGAAGATGTCAATTAAGTCCATCTCATCTAGTGAGTCATTTAGGATTGCTGTTTCTTTGCTGATTTTTTGTCTAGCGGATTTATCCAATGATGTCAGTGGTGTATTAAAGTCCCCTACTATGATTGTATTGTTGTTGATCTCTCCCCTGATATCTTCCAGGAGTTTTCTTATGTATGTGGGTGCTCCTGCATTGGGTGCATATATGTTTATCAGTGTTATATCCTCTTGTTGTATTGCTCCCTTTAGTATTATGAAGTGGCCTTCCTTATGTCTTGTTATGACCTTCACTTTGAGGTCTATTTTGTCCGATATAAGTATTGCTACCCCAACTTTTTTTTCATTTCCATTTGCCTGAAAGATATTTTTCCATCCCTTCACTTTAAGTCTGTGTGAGTCCCTTCTAATGAGGTGGGTCTCTTGTAGACAGCAAATGTATGGGTCATGTTTTTTTTATCCATTCAGCCACTTGATGTCTTCTGATTGGGCCATTTAGTCCATTTACATTTAAAGTTATTATTGAAAGGTACTTGTTTGTAGCCATTTCTATTTTTTTTGTGGCTGTTTTCTTTCTGGGCTTTTGATTTCTTCTTTTTACACCAGTCCCTTTAGCATTTCTTGCATTGCTGGCTTGGTGGTGATAAACTCCCTTAGCCTTTTTTTTGTCTGTGAAGCTTCTTATTTCCCCTTCAATTTTGAATGATAGCCTTGCTGGGTAGAGTATTCTTGGATTCAGTCCTTTGCTTTGCATCACTTTGTAAATTTCTGTCCATTCTTTTCTAGCCTGATGTGTTTCTGTTGAGAAATCGTTTGATAATCTGATGGAGGATCCTTTGTAGGTAACTCTCTGTTTCTCTCTTGCAGCCTTTAAGGTTCTCTCTTTGTCTTGTACATTTACCATGGTAATTATGATGTGTCTTGGTGTGGGTCTTTTGGGGTTCATCTTGCCTGGGACTCTCTGTACTTGTGTAACTTTTTTCTTCCCCATATCTGGGAAGTTTTCTGTCATTATTTCTTCAAATAGATTTTCTAATCCTTGCTGCTCTTCTTGTCCTTTTTGCAGCCCTATTATGCGTATGTTACTTCGTTTCATGTTGTCCTGAAGCTCCCTTAGGCTCTCCTCCTGTTTTTTAATTTTTTTTCTCCAGTTGCTGTTCAGATTGAGCTTGTTTCTCTGCTTTATCTTCTAACTCACTAATTTGGTCCTCTGCTTCTTCTAGTCTGCTGTTGAAACTTTCCATGGTGTTTTTGATTGTAGCTATATCACTTTTCATTTCTTCCTGATTCTTGCATAGGTTGTTGATTTTCTCATCCATCCGGTGAATGAATTGTACAACCATTATTCTGAATTCTTTTTCTGCCATGTTGCATGCTTCAACTTCATTAATTTCTTTTCTTGGTGATTTCTCATTGTCTTTCCTCTGGGTGTTGTGTCATCTCTTCATTCTGATTATCTCCTGATGGTTCAAACATCGAGTTGCGTAGGCGTGGGCCATGTGCAGTGGTAGCCTCCCACCACCCTAGTGTCACTGAAGAGCTCTGACACTAAGATATGTGGTTGTTGTTGGTTGGTGGGAACCAGGCTCGCTCTGAGTCAGTGTTGCCAGCGCTCAATGTGGCCTCGTATGTGCCCTTAGAATCAGGGACCCTGCCTGCACTGTGTTGAAAACCAGAGCCCCCTAGCATGCGCCAGGAGTCAGAGTTCCCCAAGAGACCAGTATCAGAGTCTCTGTTGCTTCGCGCAACCCCGCCTTGAGAATCAGGGTCCCTATGTGCCCTTGCACCAGGAATTGGATTCACTGGCTCTTAGTATAAATGCACAGGGAATCAGGGTCTCAGGCGCAGGTGATAAGAAACACAGTCAAGTCACTGGTGCTTGGTGCTGCCTCCTGCCCAGAGAAACGGGGTCCCTGGGCCTGTGATACATGGACAAATTCTCATTAGCGCATTTGCTCCCAGCCCAGGGCTCCACAGCAGGCAATGCATGAAGGATCAGTTCCAAGGTGCTAGCACACTTCCAGGCCAAAGTTCCTGCAGCTCTGAGGCCCGGCAAGGGGTGGGTCTATCAGTTAGTTACTCTGGCGCTGTCTGCGAGCCTGCGAGAAGGGGGATGGGCTCTGTTACTCATGGATCTGCCGCGGGGATCTCTTAAATTTTGGTGTCTGCAGGTCTGTAGCTGTGGTCACAGGTTCCTGTCCCCAGTGGCTGCAGGGTCCTGGTATACGCCTGAGAACAGACTGGGTGGTGCTGAGGCCAGGATCCTAGTCTCAAGCAGCTCTGTTTCCCAAGATGGCGTGGTCGCTGTGTCTGTGCTGGCCACCCAGGAGTGTCTGCGCCTGGAGCGGGACTCCGCTGCCTAAGACTGCCCGGTTTAGCAGCCCCTTAGAAGACCTGCAGAATCTAACTGTCCCTAGCTCATACACACTCACCACACACGTCCACACACTCCTCTATCACTTCCTTGCGCTCTCACACTCTCTCCCTCCCTACCTTCCTGCTCATCGCCATTCTTGACTCTCCCAGTGTGTGGTCTTAGCTGAGGTGTTATTTTCCATCAGAGTTTAGATGACAGTAAGAACATGGGAATAGATGAAAAAACTAAAATATATATTAGCAAATAATAGCCCATGAACGGATTTTGTTGTTTTTGTTGGAAACCATTTTTCATTATTTGTTAGTTTTTGAATATTAAAATTTTTTTCTTATTCCCTTGCTACTTTTAGAATTGTTTCTGTTTTTCTTCCCAGTTTTACTGTAAAGTGCTATTGTGTACTGTTATTTACATTTATTTACCTTGCTAGAGGTTATAATCCTCTTTGAATCTATTGGTTATAATTATTTTACAAATATTCATTAGCTTTTAAAATATTGCTACTGCCACACTTTTATGGGTCTTCACATTTTACGGGACTTCAATACACATAGGATAGATCTTTTCACTTACATTTTTTTCCTGTATGTTTCTATCTTATTTCACCCTCTCTGTGCTTCAATTCAGGTATTTTCTATTAAATAATTTAAATTTTTCTAATCTTATCATGCATTTTTTTTTTCTGTTAAATCCAAGTATTGTTTTTAACTTTATTATGTTTTTTTAGATCTAGAATAGTCATTTGATTCTTTTTTTAAATGATTTTAGTAAACTTTTTATCTTATTCATTTTACCCATTTTTCTATTTTCTTGAACAGTTAACTATTTTATTTTAAATATCTTGTCAGGAAGAGCCAATGTCTGGGTACTCTGGAGTCTATTTCTGTGGTCTGACTGTCGACTCATGTGTCATATTTAGTGATGTTCCAGAAGAGGCTCATGCCTATTTGGGAAAATAGACAGTGAGCATCTCTTCCTAACCCTGCATTAAATAATTTTACCTGGATAATGTGAAATCACTCAGAGTGGGAATATTTACATATAAAAACTAGTAAAAACATTAAATCAATACTCTTTTATTCTCCCAAAGCCATTGCACATGGTCCTGTATTCCTAATAATTCTTTTTCAATTGAATGACAAACATTATCTACAAAATGCAGTGAGCAGTGACTCACAACCTTTTTCATCTCATGGCATACATAAACGGATTTCTAAAATTCTGCAACACATCAAAAATATATTATACTTTGCTGATCTGACAAAAAAAAAGGAAGACTTTGATTTATTCGCAAAGGTGGTTATTGTTGTGTTGGCTGTTGTCATTTTTCCATTTGTCTAAGGGGAAAGAGGTCAGTGCCCCTAACTAAACAGTCAGGTACTGCATGTTTTAAAAATTCTTGCGGCACATCAGTGTGCCTCCCGCAGCACAGTAGTTGAAAATCAATCCACCTGAAGCTATTTTCATTTAAGGGGGCTTATCCTTTTGCCCTGCTTGGCAGATAGGATGATGACTGGCTGGTAACTTTAATCCCACCACCCATCTAGCTGAATGGGTGGGTTATGATTTGGTGAGGTTCTGTCTATCTCGAGTTACCCAGCTCCTCTGGTATAACCCTCCAGAATTTACAACTAAAAGATCCTTCCTTGAACTCCCAACCTTTTGTCTTAGCAAAACTTTGTGCCAAAAACCGTACCTGCTTTTCAATGGTTTGAACTCATCTTTTTAGACTCATATCCTTGGCAACTTCACAATTCACAGGTCTTGAGGGGAGAATTGATTGATATATTATAAATTGATTATCAGTTGTCAAAAAAAAAGTTCCATGCCTCCCTGCTTTGGGTCTTATTTTGTTGGTCAATTCATTTTGTTCATTAGATTCCACAAATAAGTGAGATCATGTGGTATTTGTCTTTCTCAGTTTGGCTTGGAACAGACTGACTTACTTCGATGTGGGGCTGGGGTGACAAGAAGAGATAAACCAAAGAACTTATTTACTTACTAGTACACTAGTATGCATAGCCCCTGCACAGGAACAGTAGGGTAGTGAAGACCTGGGGGTGGGGGTAGGGGCTGAAAGCAGGAGGGGGGAGGGGGGTTGGGAGATACCTGTAATACTATCAACAATAAAAATATATTTAAAAGAAAAGTTCTGTGCCACTCCCTTCTCAATTTTTCAGTTTTGTATCTTCATTCCTCCCATGGTTTCTCTGTACTGCAAGGTTTCTTTCCTAGATAATACATAGATTTAACTATGTATTTTTTTTTTAACATTTTTGACCTATGCCTCAAAGGGATAAATATCCTAAGCTGAAAGCTTTTATCTGTAACTTTATCCTCCATAGAATCTGGGTGCCTTCTCTTCTTGTTGATTCAGCAGCCCTCTGATAACTTCAAACAGATGGACATTTTTTGTTGTTGTTGTTGCTGGCTATTCTACTTGTTCTTCATAGCAGCAGTAGTCTCCATAAATTACTTCCTCTTATCTAGAAGGATAAGACTGTTCTATTAAATTATGATTGCTTTGGATTAATTTTCTATTGAATCTTTGGGACCTTGCATGTGGCTGGTACACAGGGAGTAATTAGACACGTAATGAACTTCTTATTTGTGTAAAAAATATCTTTTCACAGTGAGGCAAAGTTATATATTATTTCTTTCAATATCTCCCAATGTTCTTTTCCTGACATATGTGCCGAAAATATCACCTGTATAACTTTTTCACATGCACTTATTATAAAATATATGACTTCTGTCATTAATTTCTTCATATTAAATTTTTTGGAGTATCACTTAATTCTTAATAAATTAAACTTCAAAAAAATAAGAAATCTTTTGGAGGGTTTTTTTAGAAAATTGATATGTTCATTACTTTAAAAATAAAGCAAGATGGGATAAACAATAAATTTTAAAAATAGCCCTCTACCATGGAGAGGGAGAGCTTATTATAACTAGCAAATTCCATAAATAATATATCTATTCCTGCTTCTGCCTTCCCTTAAAAATGGACTATATGTAATTATTAAATGAAATTTTAATTTTATGTAAAATTTATGGAGAAAACCCTGTGAAATGAAAAACATAGCTGAGTTTAGGATGAATGTTTTATTTGTAATAAACATTAACATTTAAATAATTTATATAATTTTATTAAAGACATAAAACATTAATAGAAGTAGTTTTGAAATTATATTCTTCAATGTAGACAGCGTTTATTGACATTTTCCAATGACATCCTATCACACAGCCTTCTTTCTAATTGTTATAATTCTTGTTTACATATATGTAAGAATTTTTATATTTAAATTATTGAATTTATAACAATAAAATGTACATTTCTTTAGTAAAGACTAAAGTCATATCTTATTTACAGAAGAAAATCTGTTCATTTATGTTCAAATTATATAAAACAAAATGTAATTAATAATAATATTTTCATTTAAATTTTTTCTCAAGAACTTTACTTTGGATAGATATTAGGTAGAAAGAGTCTAAATGCATCATGGTATTTATACTATAACTTTATTACTAAAAACTTAATCTTTGGTGGATGTGGTGGGCTTATATTTTAACCATCTACTATTCATTTGGAGCAATTTCAAAGCAGTTTCAACAAGCATTAAATACATCTTGTTTTGTCTTGAGAAAATTATCTGACTATCCCCAATTTTGTGATTAGGATATCATACAGTAGTTATTAATAACATATCATAAACATCAAATATCTAAACAATAGTTTACAATTTCTACACTGTTATATAATCACAGATAAACAACTCATCACATATATCAGCAGTAATTAACATTAAAAGGTATCCTTAAAATATATTAATCTCACATATGAATTAAATGTTTAAAAGATCATTTCAAATATATTTTAACCTGAGAATAATATGCTTTCTCAGTGATTATGCAATTTCCTATGACATCAGAATAATATGGCAATCCTATCTAATAATAGACAAACATGGTAATTGACTGTACCTTCGCTATGCCTCCCATTAGCTAATCAGCATGATATGCAAATTAATAGCCAACAAAGATGGCGTCTAATTTGCATACTGCAGGCAGGGTGGGACAACACCATCCTGCCTGCCCTGCCGCCATCCGGGCCTGCTATCTGCGACCTGGGGTGGCAGGCGTCCCGTGTGAGACCCAGCCCAGGGTGGCCAGGTGGGGCAGCAGCGATCAGCCGGTCCACCAAGGTGCCCCGTGTGAGACCAGGCCCGAGGCAGCTGGGTGGGGTAGTGAAGGCTTGAAGGTGGCTCCAGCCGGAGCAAAGGCCTGGATCCCGGCTGCCAGAGGAAAACCAGTGCCGGCAGCCAGGGGAAGGGAAAGCCTACTGCACGAATCTTTTCATGCCACAGGCCTCTAGTATGAATATAAAATGACTCTCTAAATATAAAATGTGCTTTTCTCTTAAAGAACATAATACCAACTTAATAATAGATCAAATAATTTTCTTCCCTTTAGTTGACCAAAAAACAAAAATATATTTAGTTACAAAAAGAGAGATTTTATATTTCTAAACATATAATTTGTCTCTTGGAGAAAAAACTGAGAAACAAAATGGTTAGTTTTAAACTTTCAATCAAACACTGCAAATAGATACAATAATTTACCAAGATATTAAAATAAAAACCAGCTACTCATCACTATAAAAGAAAAAGTGTAACTTTTTTGTCTTTATAACCTTTAAATGCTTACTGAACTATGACTTTCATACAGTAAATGATAATTAACTGCTCAAATGTTAATGACAGTTTCTCTATTTTTAGAAAAAAATAGCTATAATATTTGTTTCTAGATTTTGATAATACTTCCATTTCTCATAATGTTCTTTCTTTTAAAAATACAACCTTTTATTTTTATTTTTATATAATATTGTTGCACCAAGCCTACTTAAAATAATATGGATTAAATTATGTTCTATAAATTAATATAATTGTATTTTATTAGTCAGTTAGTCTTTAAAATCACTATCAGTTAGTTGTAATCAACTTTTATGAGCTATACAAAAATACGGCATTGATCATTCAAAAATCAAAAAGTTTAGTAGTCATAAATTGACTCCATAAATTATTGTATTCTTTAATGCTCTTTATAACTTCTATTTCCACAGTTTTCTCATGACTGTTTCTAACAAATGACTATTGTATATGCTTGAATTATATCCTCTTATAGTTCATAAAGTCATTATCTAGAAGGGAATCAGGCAATATAATATTTTATATATATATATATATATACACACATATAAATATATATATATATATATATATATATATATATATATATATATACTTAGACCTTCAAATTAGTTGAAAGACAGTACATTAGCTCTTATGTAAACTTCATCTAGACTTAACATTAACTTAAAACCAAGAAACCTCCCTACTTCTACCAAAAGTCTAACACCAAATAACAAGCCAAAGCAGACTTCCACTTCTGCTGGGGAGGTACAAGAGCATAGACACTTCTTTTCTGGGATGGGCTTACAGGGCCTGCTGAAAGCTGAAAATGGAACAGAAGCTCTAAAAAAGAAAACAACAACTGACTGTTGACATCTCTGGCAATAGTTAAAGAACAAGGTTACAGGAAACTAGCAAGCATAACTCAGTAGTTGAGAATCAAACTATGAACCAGGAGCTCATGGTTCGTTTCCTGGTCAGGACACATACCCTGGTTGTGGGCTCAATCCATGGTGGGGGGTGTGCAAGAGGCAGTGCACCAATGATTCTTTCTCATCATTGGTACTTATATATCTCTCTCCAGCCGTGGGCAAACTATGGCCCGAGGGCCGGATCTGGCCCGTTTGAAATAAATAAAACTAAAAAAAAAAAAAAAAAAAAAAAGACCGTACCCTATTATGTAATGATGTTTACTTTGAATTTATATTAGTTCACACAAACACTCCATCCATGCTTTTGTTCCGGCCCTCCGGTCCAGTTTAAGAACCCATTGTGGCCCTCGAGTCAAAAAGTTTGCCCACCCCTGTCTCTCTCCCTCTCCCTTCCTCTGTGAAGTCAATAAAAATATCTTACATAATAAAAGCTTAATATGCTAAGTGTCTGGTCGACTGCTTGGGGTTCAACCAATCAAAGTGTAATATGATAATGATATGCTGAGGCCACTCAACTGCTCACTGTGACGTGCACTGACCCCAGGGGGCAGACGCTCTGACCAGTAGGTTCGTTTGCTGCTGGGGTCCAGCCAATCCGGACTGAGCGAGACAGGCCAGACACACCCTGGAGCCCTCCCACAGTCCCTCTTTGGCTGGCCAACCTCCAGTATCTCTCTCTGGCCCCAATCATGCACCTTTGTGGTCCCTCAGACTGGCCTGCACCCACTTACAAACCAGGACACCCTGGGGAATGTCAGAGAGCCAGTTTTGGCCTGAACCCACAGACCAGGCTGAGAGATTCCATTGGTGCATGAATTCGTGCACTGGGCCTCTAGTATTATATATAAAAAAAAGAACAAGATAGCATAGTTTTAAATCCCACCAAAGGATTTAAAAGTATGTATTCCAATATAGGTAATTATGTCAATAATAAATGCTATAGTAGTTTACCTATGTACTCTATTAAGGAAACATTCATCATTATTTGTTTGAAGAAAACAAGAAACATACTAATTTCTTGGCCTAAATTCTAGTTATGTCACTGTCTAAAATTTTGTTTTGTCCCCATAATCAGTATGCAACATTACAAGCAGTGCTGGAAAAGAAGGCAGGGAGGAGGAAGAGCAACCCAAGGAATAAAGAACTAATAGAAACAGAGCCTAGAATGATACAGATGATGGAACTATCAACAGAGATTAGAATACCATACATAACCTCTTAAAGAATCTAGTGGAAAATGTAGTGAACATGCCTAAAAGTATGGTAAATTTAGCAAATTTTAAACCTAAAAGAGGAAGAGTATAAAGGAAATGCTACAAGTGAAAAGACAAATTAGAAATAAGAGTTCATTTTGAAAGGTTTATCACATTAGACATGACAGAGAACTTGAAAATAAATTCATTGAAATTATGCACATTAAAATGTAAACAGGAAAAAATGGAGATAAAAGCTAGACAGAACTTGAACTTTTGGCCAAGATTAAGTAATGCTAGTACATATTAGATATACACTACCTCCTTAACAATTAAAACCCATACAAAATATATGAAAGACAAGTTTTTAGGCATTAGACAAAAGTCAGTGATTTCTGACAGAGGAAAAACAAATTATTTGAGCCCCATAATAGCCCCTAACATAATACCCATATACAATCTTCATGATGTAGAGCAAGAAGGTAGGGTTGAGTGGTTTCTCTGAGTTGAATAGCAGAGTTGGGGTTCCTGAGAGGTCAAGGCAGCTAGAGTGTGCAGGACACAGTACAGGAGATGAGAGAATTTCAAGGAGATATAGTTCTGGAGATCTTTGCAAGGTCAATTTTGCATCTACAGCAGAGTAAAAAACAGCAACATATATGAAGATATTACTACACAAGGCATGGGGGGATGAGAGCATAAGAATAGTCAAGGGATGTTCCAAAGGCCATGAGTAGGTTTTTCCATAGTGAAACGCCATAATGAAAAAGTGCCTTAATACACAGGGTTTGGATATTGTAGTGAGAAGGTACTCGACAGTGAGCCAAAATTGACCCAGATTAAGGAGTGCTCTGTTCCCTACCTGAAACACAGAAGATCTAGATCTTTTTCTCTCATCATATACAAAAATTAATTCTAAACCTAAATGTAACATGCTGTGTGTTTTAGAAAAACTGAGATAATCCATGCAAAGAGACAAGTACTATTTGACTTTGGCCCATAGGAAATAAATTTTAAGAAATATTTTCATCATTTGTTTAGACTAAATATAAGGTTATTATTATATCCCCCAATCCTATATAATAAAGAGCTAATATGCTAATTAGACCAAACAGCAGAACGACCGTCCAGACGACCTTCTGGATGAAGCGGGGGCTGAGGGGGCCGAGCCCCTTGCACAAATTTCATGCATCGAGCCCCTAGTGGTGTATAAGATGTTTACACCAAAAATCAATATGGTAATAATTAAATGAGAATGATTGATGTGATACAGATTCTATAGTAGCCTACCTTAATCCAAGGACTATTTTATGCCATGCAGAAGATTGACTATAGTATGTGTCTACCTAGTAATCCTTAAACTATTAAATCCTCTGTCCTAAGCCCTAGGGATAACATTTTTCCCTTTTCCCTTGGGGAATCTTCTTTATCCATATCCCTTTGTCTACAAAATTGTAAGATCGTCACAGCCAAATTAGGGTGAGGACCTACAAGAAATGGGTTAATAAAGCCACTCAACCTGATTCTAGTTTCACTCATAGATTGGAGACCCATATTAGTATCTGTGATTCACCATCTCAGGCAATTACAATGAAGCTTGAGGACAAAGTGCAGCTTGTGATAAAGTTAACGCATTTGTTTAGTGCCGTGTTGGTGCATCTGTCTTCCACAGGGACCTAACAGAGTGCCTAAGGAAGCAGATGAGTTTTATTTCACACTGTAGCCATCATTCTTTTGCTTCCAGACATGGCTGAACAAAATCATTTTATCTATGTTCAGTGTAATTCAATTTCTAACCCATAACTTGTTTTTTATGAAAACTAATAGAAAAACTAGCTTTTTCTCCTAAAACAGTTTCACTCCTGCTTGTCATGGGAGCGGTATGGTTATTGTAGCATAGTTAATGTTCAAGAGATTTTCATCAAGCGAGAGTGAGCTTTGTAAATGTCTTCATTTCATTTTATTTAAATGAATTTTAGCTCTCTCTATCAAGATGCTAGAATAAAGAATTTAAACTCAAATTTTACCCTGACTGCATTTTACTAGTCACAATTTTCTAAACAATATTTGAAAGCAATACTCATTTCAGTGGTATAACTAAGCCCAGACTAGATAACTTTCTCTCAGACTAGTCTACATCCTAATTACATCATTTTAATTGAGCTCTAAATGGACCCATTAGTTTTTATAGTGTTTTGAAAATAAAGTTTTATTACACCTGTTTTAATTTTACACTGAAGTGTTGTTATTTTTTAAATAGAGCCAAAGACACGCTCTTTACGGTGAAAAAGAAGAGAGGTGAGTTTTTTTTAATCCTCACCTGGGAATATACTTTTATTAATTTTACAGAGAGACGAAGGGAGAGAGAAAAACAATGATATGAGAGAGAAACATTGTTCAGTTGCTTCCCATATGCTTCCTGATTGGGGATTGAACTGCAACCCAGATATGTGCCCTGACTGGGAATTGAACCCACAACGTTGTGGTATACAGGATGATGCATCAACCAACTGAGCCACCAGAATAGGGTGAGAAGGTGAGTTTTTATAAAACTAAGTAAATTGTATACTCTTTGTGATAGAACATTTATGTATGTGCCACATTAACTTAAAGCAGGCAAACTACATTTCCTCCCACTTTTAATTTAATCTAGAGGCAAATAACATAAAATTGAATTAACTTGCTTTTCAATAAGATTGTTGATGAAACTGAGTAATTATGGTAAGTTGCTTCATTATTATTATTCTCAGCTCATATAACACTGAGTTAAAACTCATATTTACATATTATAATCAGTGGTTAACTAAACTGTCATATTTTTTAATTTTGAGATAACATTAATTATGAGACATGAAAAATTCATCTAAGCAATGAGCTTAGAAACCTTACACTGTAATATATTCAAATGCAGATATATATATATATATATATATATATATATATATAGTTGATTTCTTATTTAAAGTAGTTGTGTTGTTCAGGTGATGACAATAATAGTTATGCTATTTTTATGCTATTAAATACAGTATATTTTGAAGAATTACTTTAATAAGTGAATATTTCCAATCTTAACACAACAAAATAAAGTTAGCTTTCTAAATATTAATCTAGATACTCCCTCCAAAACAATATACCCTCCCCAATAAAAATTACTCAGCTATTGATACCGATGCAGTAGTATCCTTTGGAATTCATCTGTAGAAATTTCCTAAACAAGTTTTGATCCTGTTTTAATTCACAACCTTTGTTCAGTCATTAATTATCTTTTCTCATCAACCAATTGCATGTTTGTTATTAAAAACTTGGCTTGCAAGATACAATTAATATAGTTCAACCCAAATTGGAAATTTTCTATGTTCTATTTACTGTGACACATGGTTAGGACTCAGGGAGAAATAGGGCAAAGGTTTGGAACACATGTGCAGATACATAAATAAACAAAGGACAGTTAATTATGATAAATACAACGTGGGTAGCTCAGTTGGTTGGGGCACTGCCCTGTACACTAAAAGGTTCAGGTTCCATCCCAGGTCAGGACACATACTTACCTATGTAGGTTTGACCCCCAGTTAGGGCCCGCGTGGGAAGCAAGCCATGATGTTTCTCTCTCTTCTCTCTCTCTCTCTCTCTCTCTCTCTCTCTCTCTTTCTCTCTCATTAATAAAAAATAGCTTTAGGAAAGATAAAAAACCAAGATTTTATAAGTAGGTATTATTAACTAGAATTTAAAATATTTAACAAACACAAATAGCTTTGGGTGAGGATAAAAAACAAAAACATACACACATAAAAACCACAGAGGTTGCATGACGAACAAGTGATTATTACTACTTGGGGGAGTCAGAGGAGACTTTGCAGGGAAATAATATGTGATTTTGGGACTGAAAAATGAATAAAATATTCATCAGGTGGATAAAAAGTGTCTATTAATAAATGGAACTTAGATGTTAAAAAAATAGAGATTTTCTATTTTTCTCCAAACAAAATTCAACCACCATTCTTCACAGAGTCCATGCTAATGTCACTAGTAGGTGATTCAAACCCTCATTTGATTTATTTTACCCTCTTCAAAGCTTCCCACAGGGATGTGCTATGTGATAGTTTTCAAGAAGTTCATGAAAGTTTTCCTTGGTAGGATCACATTTTCTTGCCATATTTGATCATAGTTCTGAACATGTAAGTTTCTTTAATCAATGAAGTAAGAGTGGAAGTAGCATATATGTTATCTAGGCAAATGCTCTAGAGAGCTAACACATTGTTAAGCATATTCTCTTTCATTTTTCATAATAATCATGGACATATATTGAGAAGGAGACTGTGTGAACCTGGGTCCTTGAGTGGCATGGATAAGCAGATCCACAACCCACTCCTTGATGGACATTTAATGTGAAGGAATAATAAAATGTCATCTTATATATCAATAAGATTTGGGTTGTTTGTTACCACAGCAGAACCTAGCCCTTCTTGCCTGATGATAGTCTTAAACATTTACTTACTAAGCCTTTGATACCAAAATAAAGTGGTTAAAAGAGAAAGAAATTGCTCCTATATATAGATCATGTACATTTTTATATAGTGCATCTCCATGTTGTATTCCTTCTTTGGATAACAGGCACTGCACAGCCCATCTACATATCCCCAGGCTTGCAGAGCCATTGTTAGCGCCACTGTTTTTATATGCTCTGTTAGCATTCTGCACTGTCTTCATAGCATGTATCATAATTTATAGTTTTGAAGTTACTGATGTGATTATTTCATAATTGTTGCCTCTTCCATAAATTATAATTCAAAGTAGATAATGCTATGTCAATATACTCTGATGAATAGCAGACACTGGACTTAATACCTAATAAATAAGTGAAGGTTAAATAAATACCTGAATAAACACATGCGTGAGTGTATGAATGCATGAATGACTGAGTATTCTAGCCTTAGAAAAGGGAAAGATAAATAAACCAAGATTTTATAAGTAGGTATTATTAACTATAATTTAAAATATTTAACAAACATTAAAATGATTGACTTACAATAGCTAAAAGGGATATTTACAATATAGAAACAAATTATAATTTTACAGATTAGAAACTGAAATCTATGCATGCTTGTGATGTACCAGTGCTGACACAAAGATTAAGTAACATTGCTTTCAACTTTGTGATAACAATGATGATAAAATTTGATAATTGTAAAGGCTCAAGATAAATAGCTGCCATTTAACAGCTGCATCATTTTGAGCAAATATTTAACCCTCTGGGACCTCAGTGTTCTCATCTCTAAGAAGAGAATATCAATATTATCTACCACATAGGCTTGTTATGAAGAATAAAAAAGCAATATATAAAATAAGTAGGAAGCATTCCTGCATACTTTATAAATATATACATACAGTATATATGATGAACATTATGTATTTACATGTCCACATTTGGTCTGATGAAGAATATGTTGGTGATATGAATGCATAGAGTCAAGTCTCAAAATGTGGAATTTTGATAAGTATCTCAGTTGTAATTATTCTTCACACATATTTTAAGTCCTTGGGAATAGTAATGAATTGTCTAAGACTAAAACATTTTATGATGTAGACTGAGATTGGGCCTGAACTGGCAGTCGGACATCCCTCTCGCAATCTGGGACCACTGGCTCCTAACTGCTCACCTGTCTGCCTGCCTGATTGCCCATAACTGCCTCTGCCTGCCTGCCTGATATCCCTAACAGCCCTCCCCTGCAGGCCTGATTGCCCCCAACTGCCCTCCCCTGCCAGCCTGATCTCACCCCCAACAACCCTCCCCTGCCAACCTGATCTTGTCCCCAACTTCCCTCCCCTGCAGGTTTAATTGGCCCCCAACAGCCCTCCCCTGCCAGACAATTGGGTTTTGATTGGTTGGTTTCTATGCCAGTCAGTGTCAAAAGCTCCGCCTCCTAGGCAGTCATTGGCTCCTTACATTCACCCATATATGGTTCTGATTGGTCAGTTTCCATGCCAGTCAGTGTCTCTGGGCCTATCAACAGGGCCTGATCAGAAAGGTGGGGCTGATCAGCAACCTAGGTGGAGGCCTGGAGTGAAATGGAGGCATGGCTGCTGACCAGACTGGGAGAGAAAGAGAGAGCCAAGTGCTGATCAAAAGCTGCCACAGAGGCAACGGATCAGTCCCTGCTTCTCTCTTCAGGCGTCTCTCTGGCCCTGATTCGCAGCCTCCTCAGCAGTCCATGCTGGGGCACAGTGCCTCCAGCGGAAGCAGGCAGGAGACTGCAGGATACTGGCCTATGTGAAGTAATTAGTGAGGTGACTCAGTTGTGAATCCAGCAAGCAGAACCAATAGGCATGGTCAGACCAATCCAGCAGCAGTCAACATCATCTCGTCAATATCATCTCATTGCCTGATATTAACTGATGTCTACAGATCCCAGGCCTGCACATAGTTCAATTCCTCACCCTAGCCCCTTCCCCTCTATAATTCTGTCCCCTACACATTGCTAGAAGGCAAAATTTAATGCTTGTAAGCACCCTGTCTTCTTAATTAAACTAACCATTGCTGTCATTGTAATTTGTTTTTCTTATAGTCCACAAAATTGGAACTCAAGCAGTAAATGTGCTTTGCAGACCCCGCCATTCCAAAGTAGAAAGTTTGCCTCCTCCCTCTGTCTCTGCAGCCAGCAAAACAAAAAGGGGCGAGATGTGGGGAGGCATGGGACAGGAGTTGGCTGAAGGCGTCTGCCCCTGCCTTGACTTTTCCAAACAAGTCTAAGCCTCTGGGTGATTACTTAGACATGTCCTTGTTTGAAAGACACTATAGATGCAGGTGTTTTCTCAAGGATGCTTACTCTGTTGATTGTATCTAGAGGTTAATTTTGGTTCAAGCTATTGTTACAATAAAAGCCTAAGGAGGCAGGCAATCAGGGCTTTTTTTGACTCCTTATGCCAACTAGCCCCTTTGCCTCTCTTTCACAGAAACGTGTGTCAGAGTAATCATTCATCTGCCATTCAAGGTCTGCAGGTCGACCCGGCATAGAGTTACCTCAAAAAAAGTAAAAATAAAACTACCTTATCGCCCAGCGATTTCACTTCTTGGAATTTATCTGGAGAAACCTGAAACACTATCTCAAAAGAATATATGCACCCCTATATTCATTTCACCATTATTTATATTAGCCAAGATTTGGAAACAGACCAGTATCCCTCAGTAGTTGAGTGTATATAAAAGCAGTGGTACATGTACCCTCTTTGACAGCATGGATGGACCTGGAGACTATCAGGTTAGTTCTAGTCCATCAGTCCATTGTGTGGGATCGACCTGGCCATGAGCCATGTGAGCAAAGGCAGGGGAGTGGCCCCCTGCAACAAGAGAGCCAGGAGCCCAGCCAGCAAGAGCAACAAGAGAGTGAACTCCTTTGTTTAGGAGTCTAAGTATTGCAAATCTACTGGCCTTTGCAGTGGCCATGCCTACTCTGGCCAATGACCTGTTCCCAGGTGTGACTGTACTGGGCATGCCTATTAATTGCTGCACAAGTCGCATGCCTTTATTCTTTTCCAGTTATTAATGACTGGGCTATTTACAATGATATCCAAGGTATTGAGAAAAAAAGAAAAGAAAACTAATGGACAAGTCAACAGTGTGGTGATGGCAAGAGGAAGTGGCTAGGAGGTGGTGAAGGGTATGGGGGGATAAATGGTGATTGACAGAGACTTGACTTGGGGTGGTGAACATACAATACAGTGTATTGGTGATGTGCTATGGAATTGTGCACCTGAAACCTGTATAATTTTGTCAACCAGTGTCATCCCAATAAATTCTATAAAAAGAAAAAAATATATAAAGCAACATATATGTAATATTTGAAAAAGTGTTCATTTCAATATCCTGATACACTCTACAGTGAGCCAAAACTTTCCAATAGTTTTGAAGGGATAGATTCATTGGAACATAACAACAAGGGGTACAGAAGTATTAATAACAGTATCTGGCATTCAAATGAAGAGAATGGTTATATATACAAGAGAAAAATCCATTGGTTTTACCAAAGGGTTCTACCTTACGCCAATATCACAAGCATTTAAAAGTCTTCTGCTTCCATCATACCTTTTCTGAAGGAATTGAGTGAGTAAAAAAACAAACAAAACTATTGCTTAAATTGTTATACTTAAATGTATGGTTGGAATTATTTTAATAGTTTAAACTTTCAGCACTACAGTAAAACTTTTTCCACTGCAATGCCATGAATGAGAGCAAATGCGTAAATAAATAAATAAATAAATAAATAAATGTATTATCTCTTTTTGCACATGGTCTAGTATATTAAAAATAATTATGGACTACTATATTATGGCATTCTAAGAAAACAATAATTACTCTGTTTCTTGGTGTTTTTAAATAAATATGAGCTTAAAACAACAGGCTTGTGCTCTGACATTCGGCATGCTAGAAAACTAGAGATGCATAATGTGTATCTGTGACTGATGAATGGGGAAAGCAAACTACACATTCTTAGAAAATATTTTTACTATAATGATCAATAATTAAGAAGATTAGTTTTTTGCTAAGAATATTTAAATCAATTTATCTTATATACACATGAACACTTTCTATATTTAATGTATAAAATAGAAGGAAATGACTACTCCCCAGAACCAAAACTCATGATGAATTATGACGGTTTACATGATCCAGATTTTACCATTATCAAAATCTATGCTTATTTGCTTCTATCTAATTGCTTTTCTGTTTGTTTCTTTTGGTAAATTATTGTTTTATTTAAAAGTACACATTTATAAAATTTAAATTTAATAGAAAAAATAAATTAAACAGGAAAATATTTTATCTTTATAAAATACCTACATGCATTACCATGTTTACGAAATAATAGAACCCTCAGACTTGTGTTGACTCATCCTAAAACCATTTGATCAATAGTAGTAGAATTACAAAACACCCAGCTCCTCCCATCTGTTTGCTAGAAAATCTATTATTGTTATTTTTTTTTTCATGGAGTCCCTGTTTCAGGGGTTTTGTGTTAGGTACTACCCCATCCAATAAAGGATTCTGCTCATGAACACATTTGTTGACATTAAATATTTTCTGCAAAATTTGATGAAATTAGTGAAGCATAATAGCATGAGAAATTCTGAAAGTTGTGTGATACCTACTTATAGCCTTTTAATAAGACTTTCCCTTCAGACTCTTTCCAGGTCTTTATTTTATCTTTTAACTTTTCAGGATTCCAAAAGGCCCAAGTTTTTTATTTTGCCTTTTGTTTTGAAACCTTTATTGTTGAAAGTATTATATATGTCCCTGTTTTCCCCCATTGACCCTTTCTAACCCGCCCCCCACCACACCCCAGGTCTTCACCTCCCTATTGGCTTGGTCCATGGGTTATACATATATGCTTACAAATTCTTTGGTTAATCTCTTCCCACCCTCTGTGCCTTCCTTCTGAGGTTCTACAGTCTGTTACATACTTTTACTTTGTTCGTCAGTTTATTTTGTTCATTAGATCCCACATAAGAGTGAGATCATGTGACTGGCTTTTGTTTTATTTTATTGACATATATCACAGACATGAAAAATAGCAACATTTTATAGATATGAGAAATACAGTCGTGATACTACCTTTTGTTTCTATTTTAATTGATATTCTTTAAAAAAGAACAAGAGGTTTTCCAGTATCCTTTTCTTTTTTTTTTCTTTTTTTACCCACTCATGCTGCTTTTTTACTTTGTTTCTATTGCCCTTTTTTTACAAGGACTTTTGCGATAACATTTTCCAGAGTGGAAGGGTTTCTCATAGCAGGACTGACACTTCTCTAGGAGGTTAGTGCTCTTGGAATATAGCCTGGAGATTATTAAACTAACAAATAAAGCATTGTAAGATACCCCATACATTTTTGGCACAAGCCCAGCATCAGCTTCAGTGCTTCTGGCCAGGCTGACTCTAAAGGACAGATAGGAATTGCTCCAAGCAGAAGGAAATTGTGCTGCCACATCAGTTTATTTTGTTTGTTTTGTTTTATTTTTTACTCAGTCATTAGCGGCAGGAAATGTGGTCTTTTCAGCACAGTTTCACCATGAACACCTCTCAGCTTGTAAAGTATTTCAAAATTAAAATTTTAGCAATCAAATATCAAACATAGCTATCGTATATTTTAATGTAAATAAATACAATAAATAACTTGAGGAATTTTATATCCATTTACAAGTTGAGAGCTTGGATTTTTGCTTCTTACTTTTCCTGTTCAGATTTTTCAAAAAATGCTGGAAGCTATTCATTGTCTACACTATCAGGAAAGTACAAATAAGGAACCCAGAAGGCTGATGGACCTTGAGCTTTGGCAAAGGCTAAAGCTATGCACAGATTGTTCTCTTGAGACAATGCGGGCTCAAGCAATTTCTTGACCTAATAGTCTCAAAGTGAATCTTTACTAATATTTACTGACCTTTAAGATAGTCTGTCTGCTACAGAAATTGCCTACCTGACTAAGGGCAAGATGTGTATCTAAAATTGAATAAAAAGCTAGCAGGGCCTGGGCACCAGTGAAGCTTTTCTTCTTGAGAAGAATCTCTGCCTGGCTCCCTTAATTTCCAAATTCATATTTCTTGTCTAGTCTTTCCATTTGTGTGTGGCCCTTTCCCAGGTCCTGAACCCTAGCCACGCAGGTCACAGCTGTCACATCTTTCACAAGAAAATTGCACTATAGCTTTAAGCTGAAGAAATTTTAAAAATAAAAGATTCCAACTTAACCGATTTTATTTAATCTATTTTTTAAAGTAGTAGCTAAAACATCACAAGTCTAGTGCTTCCTGAACTGTCCAAAAAGCAAACTAATCCTTCTTTTGGCCTCCTACAGCACTTGCCTAATATTTAGTTTTAGCAATTGTTGCATTCAATTATACTAATCTAGAGTATATCATTTAAAATTTTTATCAGTCATTCTAATTATGTAAAACCATTCCTCAAAACTGAGAAAATATAAATCTATTAGGAAATTGAGACAAAGGATTAGTATTATAATGAATAAGAAAAATTAAAATTACTTGACAATTATTGTACATTAGCCTCGTGAGAATTAATCCTAACAAATATCCCATTTTCTAACAACTCTCCCATAAGGTAGATACAATTATCATCCCATGTTATTCATGAGGAAACTGAGAGTCTCAATAGACTGACCGATGCCATGCACTTAGTGCATTAAGAAGCTAGAATTTAAAGCCAGTAAAGCTTAACTCGAAAATCAGGTTCTCTTTGTCAAATGTCTTGTTAGAGAGCGCCAGAGTTGATACTAGACTCATGTTTAATTAATGGAAAAGCATGTTACAGACAATTAAAGTGTTCTTAATCATTTAGTTGATACACTAAAATGTATATAATATACATTACTCATATATATATAAATATATATTTGTAGACATATATATATATACATGTGTACCAATTATATATATGTGTGTGTGTGTGTATATATATATATATATATATATATATATATATATATATACTAGAGGCCCGGTGAATAAAAATTTGTGCACTTGGGAGGGAGAGGGGGTCCCTCAACCCAGCCTGTGCCCTCTCGCAGTCTGGGACCCCTCGGGAGATAATGACCTGCTGGCTTAGGCCTGCTCCCAGGTGGCAGAGGGCAGGCCCAATCCCTAGGTGCAGCCCCTGGTCGGGCTCAGAGCAGGGCCTATTGGGGAGTTGGGGTGCCACCCCCTGTCATGCACAGAGCAGGGTGGATCGGGAGGTTGCGATGCCACCCCTAGTCATGCTCAGGGTAGGGCCGATTGGGGGGGTTGGGGCACCACCCCCTTTCACACTCAAGGCAGGGTTGATAGGGAAGTTGCGGCGCCACTCCCTGTCATGCACAGAGCAGGGCCAATCAGGGGGTTGGGACGCTGCCCCCTGTCACTCACAGAGCAGGGCCGATCAGGAGGTTGAGAAGCTCCCCCTTGTCATGCACAGAGCAGGGCCCATAAGGGGGTTGGGGAGCTCCACCCTGTCACTCACAGAGTAGGGCTGATAGGGGAGTTAGGGCACCGCCCCCTGTCACAAACAGAGCAGGGCGGATCAGGGAGTTGGGGTGCCACCACTGTCACACTCAGGGAAGGGCGGATAGGGAGGTTGTGGCCCCGCCCCTGTCACACACAGAGCTGGAGGGCGATCAGGGGGTTTGGTCACTGCCCCCTGTCAAGCTGATCCCGGTGCCCAGGAGGCCTCACTGCTCCGCTGATCCCAGTGCTGGGAGGCATATTACCCTTTTACTATATAGGATAGAGGCCTGGTGCACGGGTGGGGGCTGGCTGGTTTGCCCTGAAGGGTGTCCTGGATCAGGCTGGGGGTCCCGCTTGGGGTGCCTGGACAGCCTGGATGAGAGGATAATGGCTGTTTGCAGCTGGTCACACCCTCTTCAGGGTGGGGGTCCCCACTGGGGTGCCTGGCCAGTCTGGGTGATGGGCTGAGGGCCGTTTTCAGGAGGGTGACTGAGGCTCCCAACCGCTTCTTTTTTTCTTTTTTTTGTTTTAATTCTGGGCCAGCTTTAGCTCTGAGGCTTGGCTCCAGCTCTGAGGCCTCGGCTGCTGATAGCAGGTATCTGGTTTGTTTGGGTTCTGTAATTGTAACACTGTTGCGGTCCTCCTCACTCCAGCTCTGAGATCCCGGCTGGCTGAAAGCAGGTTTCTGGAGTTTTGTTTAGGTTCTATATTTGTAACAATGTTTCAAACTGCAAGCTCAGAGGCCGGCAAGGCAGGCGGGGAACGTTGGCTTCCTCTGTCACTGAAGCAAGCAAGCCTCATGTTAGCTTCAAGCTGCCTGCCTGCCAGCTGCCATCTTGGTTGGCAGTTAATTTGCATAATGCCCTGATTAGCCAATGAGAAGGATATCGGAGGTAGGGCTAATTACCATGTTTCTCTATTATTAGCTAGGATACACACACATAAACATACATATCTCTATCCTATCTAATAAAGATGGTGGCTCCCACAGCCAATAAGGAGGGAATATGCTAATTGACTGTCCCACCTGCAAGGATGGCAGCACCCACAGCCAATAAGGAGGGAATATGCTAATTGACTGCCTCACCCTCACACAAGATGGCCGCCCCCATGTGGTCAAAGATGGCCCCCCCCATGTGGGCACAAGATGGACGCCACAAGATGATTGGCAGGGGAGGGCAGTTGGGGGCTATCGAGTCAGCAGGGGAGCAATTAGGCATCGATCAGGCTGGTAGGGGAATGATAAGTGCAATCAGGCAGGCAGGCAGGCAAGTGGTTGGGAGCCAGCAGTCCCAGATTGTGAGAGGGATGTCCAACTGCCGGTTTAGGCCAGATCTCACAGGAATTGGGCCTAAACCAGCAGTCGGACATCCCCCAAGGGGTCCCAGATTGGAGAAGGTGCAGGGTGGGCTGAGAGACACCCCCCACCCCGAGTGCACAAATTTCATGTACCAGGCCTCTAGTGTGTGTGTGTGTGTGTGTGTGTGTGTATATATATATATAGAGAGAGAGAGAGAGAGAGAGAGAAAGAGAGAGAAATTATTTTTTTATGTGTTTTGCTATATAGATTAGAAAATTGAAAGGAAAGAAAACATCATTGAAAATAACTTAATATATATAAATTACTAGGAGGAAAAAAGGTACCAAGTGTGCAACTTCTATACAAAGAAAGCAAAGAAACCTTAATAGGCTACATAAGAATGACTTAAATAAGTAGAAGGCTACTTGATTTTGGATAGAATGACCCAATAATTTTAAAAGTCTCTATAAATTAAATATAACTCACTTTAACCTACCTACCTTTTTTTCCTTGAAAATAGAAACCCAAATATGCATATAAAAAACACTTGATGAATCACATCAACTATAATGGTGAAATGCAAATTTAATCAACAATAAAATATGAATACACCTCTATTAAATGGCTAAAAAGCCAGTACAATGATAACACAAAATACTGGCATTGATCCGGAACAATGGAAACTCTTATTCATTGCTGGTCAGATTGGAAAATGGTACAAACACTTTGGAAGATGGTTTGGCAGTTTCTTAGAAAACTAAATGCACTCTTACCACAAAATCCAGCCATTCTGCATCTGGTTATTTACCCCAAGGAATTGAAAACTTATTTCCATGCAAAAACCAGTAGAGATATTTCCAGTAGTTTTATTCATAATTACCAAAACTTGGAAGCAATCAAGATTCCTTCAGTAGACGGATGGATAATTAAATAGTGGTACATCCATACAATGTAATACTATGGACTGCTAAAACAAAATGAACTATCAAGTCATGAAAAGACATGGAGAAATATTTAATGCATATTACTAAATGAAAGAAACAAATCTGAAAGTGTCTTTTTTACATGATTCCAGCTACATGATATTCTTGAGAAGCCAGAATTAAGGAGCCTGTAAAAAAGATTAGTTGTTGACAGCGTTATGGAGGAGGCAAGGATGAATAGGTGGAACATAAAGGGTTTTAGAGCAATGAAAACATTCTGTATAATACATGTTATTGGACATTGGTCCAAACCTATAGAATGTAAAACACTAAGAGTTGGAGTTTGAGTGATTATCATGTGTCAATGTAAGTTCATCAATGATAACAAATGTTCCACTGTGGTGGGCAATGTTGATAATGGGGGAGGCTATGTCATGTTCAGAGGCATACAGGAAATCTCTACCTTCTTCTCAATTTTACTGTGAACCTAAAACTACTCAAGAAACTAAAGTTCCAAAACAAACAAACAAAAAGAACACCTTTTTCTTTAGGTATTCAGCTGCCTGGTGCAAAATTTAGTGAAGCTGAGAACTTCCCCATCCTAAGAGATAAATTTTTATTAGTCCACTTGTAGAATTTTTAAAAATAAAATGAGATCTGTTGCAAAGCTCCTGAAAAAAAATTCTTTACTCTAAATACAAAGTAGAAACATTCTCTTTTCTTGCATTGGATTTTGTGAGTGCTTGAAAATGACATATCTGCCATGTGACCATTGGGGCAAGCCTGGTGTCAAAAGTCAAGACAGCGACAATATATATAATAAGGATGGCATATCAAATTTTGGAGAAAATAAATATTGTCTATCAATAATGCTGAGACAACATAATATTAAAAAATAGAACTGGTCTGGTCTATGTAGCTCAGTGGTTGAGCATCGACCTATGAACCAGGGAGGTCATGGTTCGATTCCCAGTCAGGACACACATCTAGGTTGTAGGCTGGATCCCCGGTAGGGAGCTTGCAAGAGGCAACCAATGGGTGATTCTCTCTCATCATTAATGTTTCTATCTCTCTCTCCCTCTCCCTTCCTCTCTCTGAAATCAATAAAAACATATTTTAAAAAATAGAACTGGATTTCACACACTTTATACCAAAATAAATTCTACACAGTCTATGATTAAAAGTAAAATGAATAAATAAGTTAACATATAGAAGAAAAAATTAAACATATAAGAAAAACTATGAAGTTTATTTTTTGAATAAAGTGATAAAATAGTAAATAATTAAAAATAACTAAATGGTCAAAATGATAAATGGAATATTATTTAAAACTAGAGGCCCGGTGCATGGAATTCATGCACTCAGGGGTGCGATGGTCCGTCAGCCAGGCCTATGGCCTCTCTCAGTCTGGGAGCCCGAGGGGGATGTCCCACTCCCTGAAGCCATCAGTTGGACATCCTTAGTGCTGTCACGGAGGTGAGAGAGGCTCCCACAACCTCTGCTGAGCTTGCCAGCCATAACCACGGCTTCTGGCTGCTCCTGCATTGGGCGTCTGACCCCTGGTGGTCAATGCATGTCATAGCAACTGGTCTTTCCACCGTCAGGCCGAAACTGGCTCTCAGACATCCCCCAAGGGATCCTAGATTGCAAGTGAACACAGACCAGGCTGAGGGAGTCCACTGGTGCATAATTGGGGCCAGGGAGGAAGATGGGAGGTTGGCCAGATGGGGAGGGGTCACGGGAGGGCTCCAGGGTGTGTCCAGCCTGTCTGGCTCAGTCCCGATCAGCTGGACCCCAGGAGCAAGCTAACCTACCAGTCAGAGCACCTGCCCCCTGGTGGTCAGTAAACATCACAGTGACGGGTCAACCAGTCTACTGTCTGCCAACTGGTGATCAGTGCATGTCATGGCGAGCAGTTGAGCAGCCTTAGCATATCATTAGCATATTACGCTTAGATTGGTTGAACAGCCAACTGGAGGACCGGAAACTTAGCATATCAGGCTTTTATTATATAGGAAAAATATTGAATGGTAATGGATATCTGCCATACACAAGGTAAATATAATTGGTACAACATGAAATACAATTTGACAACATGTATAAAGCTTTTAAATGTCTATACCCATTTCATCTGTTTTGCTACTTCTAGCAATTTTTCTTACAAATACATTTGCAAGTGGGCTTAATGACAAATTGAATAAACAGTGACTTTATTCAATCTATATGTATTGATATGTACAACCTAGTATATAACTGAGAAAATTTATTATTATATGAAAGAAACAAAATATATCTAATAGCTGAGGGATATTGCAGGCTGCGGCCAGGTAGAAATCATAAATTTAACTCAGGAAAAACTTAAGAAGGAAACAGAAAAAAAAATAAAGTGTTATTAATTATCCCATGGTTTTGAAAGACATATCAAGACAAACATAAAAAGGAAGAAAAGCAAACTCTTTCCATCATTTCTTTTTTAAAAAATATATATATTTTTTATTGATTTCAGAGAGAAAGGGAAAAGGAGAGAGAGACAGAAACATCAATGATGAGAGAGAATCATTGATCGGCTTCCTCCTGCATGCCCCACACTGGGGATTGAGCCTGCAACCTGGTCATGTGCACTGACCAGAAATTGAATCTGGGACTTTTCAGTCTGCAGGCTGATGCTCTATCCACTGAACCAAACCGCCAGGGCTCTTTCCATCATTTCTATATTTCATTTTGCTTTATTATCTTTGCATCTTCATTAACTTTTTTTTTTTATGCTGAAAGCTGTAGCCATACAAGCGGTTTCAAGTGACTATTAATGCTTGGGAAGGAAACCCTAGTTTGAATTTTAGTGTGATGTAATGTGTGTGTGTGTGTGTGTGTGTGTGTGTGTGTGTGCGCGCGCGCGCACGAGCGAGTGTGTGTACAGAACTCTAGACTGAGAGTAGTAGTTAAAAGTCTATCCCTGATATAATGAAGGCATTAGAAGGGACAATGAATGCTCTTTATGTTTGCCACCTTGAAAGGAACATTTTTAGAAGAAAACATTTAAGTTCTTTCTGGTTCTAACTTTCTACTTTCATTTCCCTTTGTTACAAAAGGCCTAAGGAGGGTAATCTTTTAAAATTCACTTATCTACCCTCAGCATCCACATAAGTAGTTTTGACTGAATGCTGATTAAACTTTAGTACAACACAATCCTGTTTGGAAACTTCAGAGCAAGAGGCACTTTATTTTCTAGGTATCGAGAATAAACACTTTGAACTCTTTAGCACTGCAATAATTCTCTGAAAATGTCAAGTTCTTGTTTCCAAATCCTCTGTGCTCCTGAGATGATGAGAACGTATAGCATACACAAATGCCCTTCGCTCTGAGCCACATCACCTGTCCATTCAGCACGGTGAACGTCCTCTCCACAGACATTACTGTAAATTAATTATGAGGATTTCAGGTCCAGGTTCAGAGTTCGGTGTCATCATTTTCTCTTCTTAATAGAGTGGCCAAAACACTGTGGTTACTAAGCTTTCTGCCAAACTGAATATCCTGCTACGCAGCACAATAAAACTTCTTTTACTCCTCTCCAAATTGCTTATGGCTGATGCTTGCCATCATGCTCTCTTAAATATTGAGAAATTACAGAGATATTCTCTCTCTCTTTTTCTCTCTCTCTCTCCCCCCCACCTCTCCCCATCAATCCATGTTTTTAAATACACAAAAAAGAGTTTAGGTGTTGGGGGTAGGGGAAGAGAAAAGGAGCAGATGAGGATTTTTAAATATGTTAGGACATTTTATTTAGAATAAGGTAAGTATGTTATGTTGAATTTAATTTACCTTGCTGTAGTCACTTTGTATTCACCATTGACTAATAAATGCTGAGATTTAGGGATGACCTTCGCCTTTATAAGAAAAAAGTTAGACCCTCAAAGTAAATTAAAAGTTTGTAATATTTAATAAATGAGAAAAAAGTTTAATGTTTGCATCCTTTCTTCTTATAATGATTATAAAGTAGAATCCAACAGACAATTAGTTCATTAAGAAGTTTCTAAGTGTTTCCAGGCTATGCTGGTGTAATTCAACAGCCTTAATTTTCATGGGATTAGAGTTTGGTATCTGTGAGATATTCAAACATGCATATTTTCTGCAAAATCATTTAAAGTTTTTTAGTTCCTTAATTATATGAAAGCCAATGTCATAATTAAATATTTAAAATGCCGTTTTAATTTATATTTTGAAAGTCACTAGATAGGTCTAAATGAGTTAACATTAGAAAAACTAGAAGGATTTTATATAAAAGTAGCATGTACAGACACTGTTGTAGATAGAAATTATGAATGTCAATGAAGGGCAAATTTTCTTAAGCATTTTCTCTAAACATCATTATCCTAATCAAGTTTATTCCTTAAGATTCTAAAAGCTATCATTTTGTGCTACAATAATTTACTTTCATCTTTAATTACTTTATTAACTTTTCTATACTTCTTAAAATACCATTTTTCTCTTTTGCAGTTTTGAAAGTAATATATCATTATTGTAAATTATTTTAAAAATATAAAAAGGTACATATGAGAAAAAAGCACTCATAATCACAAAGCAACGAGGAAATCACTATCAGATAACTATTATTTTCCAATATTTCTAATCTACACTAATAAAAGAGAAACATGGTAATTGGCATATGACCGCTACCCTTCCCATTGGCTAATCAGCGTATCCTTATGCAAATGAACTGTCAGCCAAGATGGCGGCCGGCAGCCATGCACTGAAGCGAGCAGGGAGGCTTGCTTCCTCCAGGAACTGCAGACTCCAACGTTCCCCGCCTCACTTGCCGGACTCTCAACTGCAACTCTAAGCAACTATTACTATGTTGCAAATAAGAAGCTAAACAAAACCGGCTTTCAGTCAGCCCCGGACCGCAACATTGTATCCATGTTTTCAGCAGGGAGGCCTCAGAGCTAAAGCTGGCCCAGAATAAAAAAAAAAGAAAACAAGGAGCTGTTGGAAGCTTTTAGTCAACTGCCAGCAGGAAAACAGCCCTCAGCCCCTCAGCCAGCCTGGCCAGGCACCCCAGTGGGGACCCCCACCCTGATCCAGGACACCCTTCAGGGCAAACCAGCCGGCCCCCACCCGTGCACCAGGCCTCTATTCTATATAGTAAAAGGGTAATATGCCTCCCAGCACTGGGATCAGCGGAGCAGCGAGGCTCCCGGCACCGGGATCAGCGTGACAGGGGGCAGCGCCCAAACCTCCTGATCAGCCCTGCTCTGTGCCTGATAGGGAGGAGCTCCCCAACCCCCCGAATGCCCAGCGGCTCTGTGTGTGACAGGGTGCAGCGCACCAACCCCCTGATCAACCCTGCTCTGTGTGTGACAGGGTGCGGCGCCCCAACCCCCCCCACCCACAGGCCCTGCTCTGTGTGTGACAGGGTAGAACCATAACCTCTCCATCGGCCCTGCCCTGAGTGTGACAGTGGTGGCACCCCAACCCCCTGATCGGCCCTGTTCTGTGGGTAATAGAGAGTGGTGCCCCAATCCCCCTCCACGGGCCTTGCTCTGTGTGTGACAGGGTAGAGCCATAACCTCCCCATTGGCCCTGCCCTGAGTGTGACAGGGTGCAGCGCCCCAACCCCTTGATCCGCCCTGCTCTGTGTGTGACAGGGGGAGGTGTCCCAGCTCCCCTATCGGCACGACTCTGTGAGTGACAGTGGGGAGCTCCTCAACCCCCTGATGGGCCCTGCTCTGTGAGTGACAGGGGGTGGCTCCCCAACCCCCTGATGGACCCTGCTCTGTGAGTGACAGGGGGCAGCGCCTCAACCCCCTGATCGGCCCTGCTCTGTGCGTGACAGGGGGTGGCGCCACAACCTCCCCATTGACCCTGCCTTGAGTGTAACGGGGCAGTGCCCCAACCCCCCAATCAGTCAATCCTGAGCATGACTGAGGGTGGCATTGCAACCTCCCGATCCGCCCTGCTCTGTGCATGACGAGATGGCGCCCCAACTCCCCAGTCGGCCCTGCTCTGAGCCTGACCAGGGGCTGCACCTAGGGATTGGGCCTGCCCTCTGCCACCCAGGAGCAGGCCTAAGCCAGCAGGTCATTATCTCCTGAGGGGTCCCAGACTGTGAGAGGGCACAGGCCGGGCTGGGGGACCACCCCCCCTATGAGTGCACAAATTTTTGTGCACCGGGCCTCTAGTTATACAAATATTAGTATATTTATGTTTTGCAATTAAATGAAATCAGAATGTACAAATATTTGCATTTGGTTTTTTAAATTACCTTGTATTTGATCATTTTTCTATGGAAAACACAATTTTAATTACCACATATAATATACATCAATTAAGGTAAATATCATAATTGACTTACTCATTCTCCCATTTTTTTGTTATTTTGATTGTTTACTAAATATGGCCTAAAAAGTATTTAAAAACCAATACTGTTATTAATTAATCTTAGTTTGTTATTTCTTATTAGCAACCCTGAGATGAACATCATTGAATATAGACCGCCAAACTAATCTGTACAAATATTAGCGAATTTTATCCCTCCTGATTATGTGCTGGGTTCTTCTGTTGCACTGCAGCTTGCCAGTGTTGAAAAGTATCATTTACAAAAACTTCTGCTTATTTTAAATGGTGGAAGTGTGATATTTTAAAATGGATTACCAGCTTTAACTGTGTCATTTTCACCCCTGAGATTTTCACTTGTTCATATAAATCCAATGAAATAACTGGACATGCTGAGAAACATGCCTGCTCAGGGGTTCTGCTTAGGGGAGAGGAGGCTTAAGAAAAATCGTGATCAGAAGAAAATACATGCCTTTCTCTAATATTGATCTAGACCCCCAGCCCAATAAATCTGTGTGAGAGGGGCAATGCCAGTATCTATTTATATGATGTTTCAGAGGACTTATTTGAAATTTTGAGGCAAGAAAGCATTCTCTGAGGGCCCAGGAAAAATAATGGCAAGTTGAAACAGAAAGATACTCTTGTAACTTTTCTAACAAAACTTTGGTTACCTCATCATCAGACCTCACAGTTTAAATGGATATATTGTATATCTTTCTATCTGAGTTATGTATTTAACATTTTATGTTTTTTATTTGCTGATAAGTTTTTTTTAATCCATCTACCCTTCAAGCAATATTAACTAGCATTAAAATATTTCTGTAGGGTTTTATAAAAATAGAGGGGATTTTTTCACACACTTATCTTTCCAGATGAATTTAAAAAACTAATTATATTTGAAAAATAATATGTAAAGAATAAAACACATCAAATAGAATAAACTGTATTCAGGATGGGGCAAAGGTAGGCTTACAGTTGTTCATATGAACAATAATACAAAAATAAACTGTTTTGCATACTCACAACTATAAGCTTACTTTTTCCCACCCCTTTATACTGACAGTAATTTCTCTGTCATTACAGATCCCTGCCATTCTTTTTTTTACAAGATCAAATGTTTTCACCTTCTTATGAATCCTTTCTAAAATATTATATATACACTAGAGGCCCAGTGCACAGATTTGTGCATCAGTGGGGTCCCTCAACCTGGCCTGCAGGAATCAGTGGACCTCTGTGCCTCTGCAGTCAGGCCTTACCTACCAGCTCGTAGTGGGGGAAAGGGCACATAGTGGGTAGTATCCGTTGGAGAGGCTTGTGCCACCACAGCTGCACTTGCCAGCTGTGAGCCGGTGTCTGGTCAGCTGAGCAGAGCTCCCCCTGTGGGAGCACACTTACCACCAGGGGGCAGCTCCTGCATTGAGCATCTGCCACTCTCGTGGTCAGTGCATGTCATAGCTACCAGCCGGTCATCAGGTCATCCGGTTGCTTAGGGTTTTATATATATAGATATTCAAATGTATATGCATTGTAAATACAAATATTGATACAGATTTTTTTTTAACATGAGACATTTTTCTGATGTTCTTTTCCCCCCTTTTTTACCTGTACAGCATGATGTATTCAAGTTAATTTCCTTTGTGAACTTATACTTTCACTAGTAGGTAATTTTTATGCTTTAAAATATTTTGCTGCCAAATATTTTAACATTTTCTTGAAAATCTTGGAAGAACTCTAAACACTGTAAGTTCATATAGTTAGACTTGAACTCTTTCTAATATTACAATTAATCACAGAAGAAGATATTTTTTGATGTTCATCTAAATTCTATTCTCTTTTTCTTCTGGGTGCGGTGCAGATTAAACTCTCTCACCACCCGTATAGAAAAGAATTAACAAAGCAGGCCTGGAACTACCATGCTTAGAATGGCTTGTTTGCAAGGTTTGACTTTGGCTAGCATCTGGGAACTTAGCTCTCAGGGTGTTCCTAACCAGTAGTAAAATGATAAGGGTGGTTTGTGGGTGCCTAGACTTTAAGTAAACAGTAGAGTTTATGCTGAACACCAACTTTTTTGAGTCTGGAATTTTAGTACCTTTTAGGCAAAGGATATTCATGTTACCAACCAACCCCAATAAAATCTCTGGACACTGAATCTCTAGACCAGGTGTGGGCAAACTTTTTGACTCGAGGGCCACAATGGGTTCTTAAACTGGACCGGAGGGCCGGAACAAAAGCATGGATGGAGTGTTTGTGTGAACTAATATAAATTCAAAGTAAACATCATTACATAAAAGGGTACGGTCTTTTTTTTTTTTTTTTTTTTTTTTTTTTTTTTTTTTTTAGTTTTATTCATTTCAAACGGGCCGGATCTGGCCCGCGGGCCGTAGTTTGCCCACGGCTGCTCTAGACGCTGAATCTCTAGTTAATTTCTCTGGCAGACACTTCATGTGTGTTATCACAGCTTAGAGAAAGTAAGCATGCCTTGTGTAACTCCACTGGGAAAGCGCTCAGAATTGTGTGCCTGATTTCCCCTGGATTTTATCCCATGCAGCTTTCCTCTTTGCTGAATTTGCTTTGTATCCTTTCACTATAATAAAATTTAGTCATGAGTGCAACTACATATGGAGCTCTGTCCACCCTTCTAAGGAATCCCCAAGGCTGGGAGCAATCTTGGGGAACTCAACACACTCTCCCTTGCATTTGGACAGGGCCATGTAACTAGCGCTGGACATTATGTTTTTGTGTCATCCTGGGCTGTAGTGTTAGGGCGTTGGTGTGAGATACTCCATTGTTTCTTTCCCTTTGACTTGGTAAATAACAGCATCTCAAAGAGTGAAGATTCTATAAGGCTAAGGCTGAGAATGAAATGGAGCAAAAGACCCAGCTGACTTAAGATGAAATTAACATTGTAAGAAATGAACTTTTGAAATTTTTAAGCCACTGAAATTTTATAGTTTTGTGCTATTGTAGCACCAGTGGGACAATCTTGACTGATACAAATACTAAGTATATTTTTGTTATGCTAAAAATAAGGTTATGTAGCATGAAGGGTATTTATATCACAGATTAATAACAATAATCACTTGCCATGCATGGAAAATTGCTTACCTGTCACTCATACTTAAAATTTTGACAGTCATAGTTTGTTCTAGTTAATTAAATTATCCTCTAATGAATGTTTTTGTCATTTTGTTATAAATCATATTAAACCTAAACTAGTTATTACAAAGAATCTGCATAGATCAAAATATACTATAATTTATAAGAAAATAACCTTATAAAGTTTTCTAAGAGTTGATCATATATGTAATAGTCATCGTTTAAAATAGCTTTTAAAGTCAGTGGTAAGCAGATATTGTCAATCTCTTAATAAAATGATAACCTGACTAAAATGGCATGAAAGGATGTTTTTCCCCCCACTTTATTAACATTGAGCTCTGTGTTGATTACATACCAGAGGACATGGGTCATTTGCTCTGCTTGGTAGCAGAAGTGTCAGCAAGAAACAAGTTGGATGTAAGCTAAATATGATAACCTATTATTTATTCATAGTAATAAACATGTTCAATAAACTACCCTTAAAGAAATATTTAAATGTCTCCAAACTATGCTTTATTTCAGAGGAAATGTATAGGTACAAGTTCTCATCTTTGGGGTTTCCAATTGGAGTATGGATATCTCTGTCATTGTAACTAGTTCACACATCAAAAGTAAAATCTGAGTATTTCAGTCATTTCTATTTTCTAATATGGTTTCTCTACTTTTTTTCACTTAAAAACTCAAGTGATTAGCCCTAACCGGTTTGGCTCAGTGGATAGAGCATCGGCTTGTGGACTGAACGGTTCCAGGTTTGATTCTGGTCAAGGGCATGTACCTTGGTTGCGGGCACATTCTCAGTAGGGGGTGTGCAGGAGGCAGCTGATCGATGTTTCTCTCTCATCAATGTTTCTAACTCTCTATCCCTCTCCCTTCCTCTCTGTAAAAAATTGATAAAATATATTAAAAAAAAACTCGTGATTAATCTTCCAGTAATATCTTAGAAAAGTTGAAGACTAAATATTGCTACAGTTTCCTGATGCTATTATGGTTATTAAAAAATTGATATAAAAAACTGAAATTTACTTTATAAAATGTAATGTTTTTACAAAGGCTAAATATTTTTTTATCACTAATAAACATCTTGTTTGAAAATATAATTAATATAAGCTTTATACATAAATGTTTTGTCTTATTATTTAAATTCTGACACATCAGATGTGTATGAACAAGTTATAAACATGTAGTTTATAAAAGCAGCCTTTTCTAATTTCTATCTATGATGTGGGACATGTTCTGACTCATTGAGAAAATTTGCTGAACGTAAAGGAATTTGCATTATACAGTGTTACAACTACACTTAATTTAAAATTAACGTAAATCGAGCAGAATGCCTTTATTATATCCTATCTAGTTCATTGTTCTAATTATGCTATAGCTAGAGAGAAATATATTTAATTAACTTAGTGCATAATGTTTTTAAAAATAAACGTCTTTAAAGAATAGTTTTTCATTTGCAGAAAAGTTGTTAAGATCTCTTCTCAGCTTTTTGCTATGATCAAATGCAGAAAAGCTGTAAAGATAGAACAGAGACCACATATATGTCCACACCATTTCTCCTATTAGTAACATCTTACATCAATATGGTACATTTGTTATTTCTAATAAACTAATATTAATATTGATCAACTGATTAACTATAGGCCATAATGCATTTAGATGTCCTTTGTTTTTTTTTTTGTTTGTTTGTTTGTTTTTTAGATGTCCTTTGTTTTTATTTAATATTATTTCCATGCCAAGATCACGCACAGATATAATTTTTTAGTAAGTCTTTTAGTCTCTTTAGGCTGTGTAAGTATATGAGAATTTGTGTTAATAATCTAAACAATTTTGGGAACTCCTGGTCTCTGGAATGTTCCTGATTTAGGATGTCTTTGACACATTTTGCACAATTAGTGGGGTCATGGTTTGTGTTTGTTCCTGTGTTGTTGGAGGGGATAGGAAAACACTACAGAGGTAAAGTATCATTTTTATATCTTCATATAAGGTCACATGCTGTCAATATAACATACCACTGTTTGTGTTCACAGTTGACTGAGGTAGTATTTGTTAGATTTCTCCACTGTAAAATTACTCATTTTTCCACTGTGCATATAATATCTGTTAAAATAAAGTCACTATGTGCAGCCCACATTAGCCAAGAAAATTATTCAATGCTATTTTAATTCCATCAAAAAAACATTGATAAGTATTTGCAGTTATCACATACTCATCTTGACAACTAAAACATTTTTTAAAATTAATCTTAAAGAGAATAATCTGTTAGTAAATATACACATAGCCATTGTTGGGAATATTTTTCCAAACACTCACTAAAATCAAATGCAGAATTCAACAAACCAGGTGTTATCAAACATGTGTGCATAAAAATCACTAGTTCTGATTTGGTCCCATTAACATGATAGAGGATTTTGATGCATTGTACTTTTGAAAACAATATATTAAATTCATCAAATATCCAATCTGTTTTTATTGCCTTAAAGATGTTTGACTCTAATTGGCAAAGTTTAAAAATTAAACATTTTCTCTAACTCTCACAGGTATGGTGGTATAGTATAAATTAAAATATATGTTCCCTGACTCCCTAGGCAGTGATTTCTCTAGTATAGTATATCAACTATATTTCTTGTCTTATTGAGTGTCAACTTGATCATCATTTATAGCATATTAACAGGCTATTAATCTTATACAAAACCTCACTTTTACCACTCTTCCCTTATCTCAAGTCCATAATACCCCTACAATAGTTTACAGATAAAGTTGAAACAATTTATGTAAGTTTTATTTATTTGTTTGTTTGTTTGTTTGTTTGTTTATTTCTCTTTGTTCCATTCTGTCTTTTTATCTTAAGGCATCTCAAAGCAATGCAGTAACCATGCATATGTTATATAAACTTTTCTCTGTTTAATTTATTTTTTATTTCTGTCAACCTTAGGTTGCATATTCAAAATACACTTTATAATTACTTTATCAGATTTAGTTTACATAAGGAAATATAGAAAAATATCATGACTATATATTGACTAAACCTTGAATAGAAGACAAATGTGAAAAAGGCATATAGTTACTCATTTGAAAAGAAAAATAAGGTCTCCTCAAGGTTATCTGTTAATATTTATTATTTGGCCATTCCCCAACTCCCATTTACAGCGGCATCTTCTACTCCTTCTTCAAGCTCCACTTTGGGTGTCAACTGCTCAACAGTGCTATTCCTGACTCACTTTGACATATTTTAGCACCATCTTCTATTTCTCCTTCAGAGTACTTAGAATAATTAAAACAATCAACAAAATAAAAAGGCAACTTACAAAATGATAGAAAATATTTGCAAATCATATATTGGATAAGGGGATAATATCCAAAATATGTTAAAAACTCATAGAAATAAATAGCAAATAAAACAAGTCAATTGAGAAATGGTCAGGGGAATGAAATAAACTTATTTTTTAAGAAAGACATGGCTAATGGGTACATGCAAAGGTAGTTAACATCCCTAATTATCAGGGAAATGCATATCAAAACGACAATGATATACCTCACACCTGTTAGAATGGCTGGGGGGGGGGATTATTAGAAAATGGAATAGGACCAGCAGGCATGGCTCAGTGGTTGAGCATCAACCTATGGGCTGGGAGGTCATGGTTAGATTCCTGATCAGGCACACGCCTGGGTTGCAGGCTCAATCCCCAATGTGGGGAGTGCAGGAGGCAGCCAATCAATGCTTCTTTCTCATCTTTGATGTTTCTATCTCTCTCTTCCTCTCTCTCCTCTCCTCTGAAATAGTATGTGAAAAAAGAATGGTTAGAAAAAAAGATAAGGGTTAATAGGATGTGGAGAAAAGAAAACTCTGTGCACTACTAGGAGGAATGTAAATTGGAACAACTACTATGGAAAACAAGATGGAGGTTTTTTAAAAATTAGAAATAGAACTATCATATGTTCCAGCAATCCCACTTTTGGTTATATGTATCCAAAGGTAATGGCAACATTGGAAGTGTTGAATAGAAAGAAGATGAGGTATATACATATAATATAAATGGCCACAAGAAAGAAGGAAATCCTGTCAATTGCATTCCTTGAATCTCAGAGCCTTGTAACCTGATAGAATTTGCTGTAAATAATTGTGTCAGTTCTAAGTCTGGATATCAAGAAGCCTTGCAAATGTTCACTTGGAACTCTGTGACATCTATGTGAAAAAGCCCAGGCTAGTTTGCTAGAGGATGACAGACCTTGTGTAGAGAGGCACTAGTCTTAAATGTTGTAACAGGCAACCCCGTCCAATCCATCAAACTAGCCGGAAAGGAATCCCCACTTAAGCAGAATCCAAATTGCCCAATGACAATTAGTGATTCAGTAAATTCTGATCAGTTTCTTTCATAGAAGACAACTGATAACTTAGCTAACACTGAAAATATGCTGTTATCATAGGATTTGAGAAATATGCCAAGATGAATTCTGATTGGCACAGAGTTTACTATAGTTGAACAGTTTCTACCACATTGTGCATGAATGCATGTATGTTTGAATGTGTGTGCATGCATACATGCACATATATCATCTACATATAAATTAATCCAAAACTAAGAAGGAAAATAGATAGTTTTTAAAGATTGCAATGATATTCCACAAAAGTCAATAATCTTTATTGATTGTATATAAATAATTCAATACTAGCACGCATATAAGAATAACTGATTTATAAGAGACAGATGGAGAGTATTGTGCTAAGTGAAATAAACCAGTCAGAGAAATACAAGTATCACATGATCTCACTCATATGTGGAATCTAAAGAACAAAATAAACCGATGAACAAAGTAGATCCAGAAACATAGAACCATGAAAAAGACTGTCAAATCTCAGAGGGAAGGCAGGGGTGGGTAGGAAGAGAGTAACCAAATAATGTATATGCATATATGCATAACCCATGGACACAGACAATAATGTGGTGAAGGCCTGGGGCAGGGGAAGGTTCAGGCTAGAAGGGGTTAATGGGGGGGAAGGGGGGACATCTATAATACTTTCAACAAGAAAGATAAATATAAAAAAACGACCTGCTTTGCATATGTAGACTTTAAGCTTTTGTTAATCTATCTCAGTTATTCCACTATTCCTCTGTTAGGGATTTGTTTTTCTGGGATGTATTGTCCCCCACAAGCTTAGAATGCTGGAATAATCACATTGGCAAGGTGTCTTCCCACCAGGATGTCTCTCACACCCCCAATGGTGAAATGTTAGCCATTTGGTCACCACCTTGTGGCATAGATTACCCACATTGCCCACACACTTGGGACAGGGCCACCAGGGTCATAAATCAGGGATTCTTAAAATCTCTTTCCTCAAAACATTCTCAGAACCAGCTGTGTCATTTTGGGCTGTCTACAAGCTGACACCAAGTCAGGAATAAATAGGCTAGACATTTTTTATGGAAATCCCTATAAAAATATTAGGAGAAAATGAGTATCATGGAGGACCTTCAAAACACAAAGTAAATATGATACTTCTGAAAGCAAAAAACAATAAAAAACAACAACAACAAAACAAAACAAAAAAAAAAAAACAAATAAAAAAGTGGCCAGGAAATAATTTACACTATAGCTTTTTATAAAGTTTTTAAAAAGCTCTAAGAATTTCTCAGCCAGACCAATGTGAAGTCCATAAGCAAAGTTTACTCATTTCAGGAAATCCAATCTGGCAGGAAGGGCCAGCAGTGGATAATCTGCTGAGCACAATGTCTGGGAATAGCCAAAGTGAATGTGACTTTGGTAAGAACTCGGCAGTAGATCCAGAGGGATCTGTAGTTGTCACCTGGATCTGCCAGCTACTGTGTTCCACATCGCAGTTTTTCTTGAAATAGTGCACTGCTTCTGTACTTGCTATAATGAAATTTTATTTTAAGATTCAGCTCCTGTAACTTCCTGAATGGTCACCTATGATATCTTTCACAAATTACATCAAGGTTAGGAATATTTCCTCTACTCACTCATGTTTGATCCTTCCCTAATATTTTATTTTGTTTAAAATAATAAGTTTATTTATTTGTCCCATACAACTGAATATAAACAGGTTGTGGTCAGGATTCATTTTCTGTTTATCTTATACTACGGGCCTGGTGCATGAAATTTGTGAATGGGGGCGGGTATCCCTCAGCCCAGCCTGCACCCTCTCCAATCTGGGACTCCTTGGAGGATGTCCGACTGACGGTTTAGGCCCAATTTTTGGAATCAGGCCTAAACTGGCAGTCGGACATACCTCTCAGAATCCTGGACAGCTGGCTCCTGAGAGCTCATCTGCCTACCTGCCTGGTCACCCCTAACTGCCCCCCCCCCCGCCTGCCTGATCACCCCCACTGCCTCTGCATGCTGGCCTGATCACCCCTAACTGCCCCCCCACCAGCGTGGTTGTCCATAACTCTCCTCCGCTGCCGGCCAGGTGTCACCCAACTGTCCGGTCTCTGCCAGCCTGGTCACTCCTAACTGACCTCTCCAGCCAGCCTGGTCGCCCCTCACAGCCACGCCCCCCCCAACCGCCAGCCTGGTCTCCCCACACAGCCTGCTTGTTCAGTTGTTTAGTAGTTCCTCACTAACCCCCCTGCCAGCCTGGTCATAGGCAGCCATCTTGTGAGGGTGTGAAAGTTAATTTGCATATCACCTCTTATTATATAGGATTACACAGAATCAAGCAAAATGACACAAAGTATATTGAAAGAAATGAAGGATATAAAAAAAACAGTGGTGGATCTTACTTCCATTATGTAATTACTTAGAATATACTTACATCTGAAGATAGTTCATAACCTTGTTACCATTATTGCAGCTGCAGATGAAAAAAAAAGGAACCCTGGTCTTGGAGCCAGACGATGGATCTAGATTAGACATTGACTGATAAGGTAAATTGATTGGAACTCTATGCATAATAATTACCCCAAATAGTGATATTATTTTATGCATTTTCATTAATTACTCTGAAAAGAATGAGACATGTTTTGTTTTAGATTCTAGACCAAAATAATATAGAAGACCTATAGCTATACCTACTTAAAAATGCTTGAATATATGTTGATAGTGTTAAAAATATGACAACAAACCCAAAATGGAGTGGCTTATGCTAAACCCTGTGTCATCAAGCTGAGACTTAATTTAATTATAATTTTGACTCAGAATTGGAATCTTAAACCAGTCAATCAGTAATCAGCAGGATCAATACCAGTTAGGTCATCTGCCTACTAGACCCTGGCTTTTCCTCACTCTTTTGCCTCATTTAACTTCCTTGTTCCCATTTCCTTTGCTTATTAAAGTCTTTCATATTACACACCTCCTTGAAGCTAGACTTCTGTCTGCTTGATTGGTTTCTGCCCAATTCAAATTAATTTTTTATCAACTCAAATCTTTAAAAATTTTAATATGCCTCAGTTTACCTTTTAACCATTCTTAGTGTCAAAGCAAGAATCAAGAATGGAAGAGGACCACCCAGGAGCAAGGACCAACCAGAGGTTGTACCTGTGAGCCCGGGAGGTGCTGTTCCCTTGCTGCCTCAGCAGGTGGTAAGTCCCGCTTGGATCCTAGCTCCGCAGCATTTGCATTAGGCGCTTCTAGACTTTATTTCCTCTTCTTTTTCCAGACTGGGTCTGGAAACCATCTGGAGTCTTACTGGGTCCAACTTAAAAACGGGACCACAGCCATGGCTGGACTAGGTCTGAATTTGAAAGCAAACTGGTTCCAGAGTCAGAGTGGGTCCTTAGAAACCAGGCTCGTTCTAGGGTAGGACTGGGCTGGACTTAAGCAGTGCTGGGTCCAATGTGAGACATCAGGTGAATTCATTTTTGTTTTAAGGCTGAACTAGCAGGCTAATCTTACCAAAGATAATCTTGATTTACAGTGGAAACTTTAAACCTGGATAAGCTTATGCACTTATGAGGTGCCTAGAGAAAAAGGGGTCTCAGCAATGCACTCACTATCAAGGATACAGGGAATATTATCATTCCTCCTCTACAGTCTCTGGTGACTAGGATGAAACCCACCAAGACAGCTGACTCGCCCCAGAGCCTGCAAACTGGATGCTGGGAAAACTGGTGGAAATAAGGAAAGGATAAGAATGGTTATCCCAGTCACCTCTTGCAGGCCTCTCGCTGTGCTGCCTGGCTAGAGAGCAATAATAAATTTCACACCCTCCCTTCCTTTCAGATTGGCTGGCAAAAAACATTTGTAGAATGAAATCTTTGGGCTGTGACTTGTAAATTTGCTTTTGGGTACTATTGGTTTCTCTCCCAGGGGCAGCTACTGCCTTCTTGTTTGTTTCATATGGGGTTGTTCACTACTGCCAGGGATATTTACTCTTTTTGCTTGCTGAAACATGACGAGATATTCAAAGGATATTCTTTTTGTTTGTTTGTTTTTAATCCTCACTGAGGCTATGTTTACGGGAATCAAACACACAACCTTTGTTGTATGGGACCGTGCTCCAACCAACTGAGCTGCCCAGCCAGGGAATTCAAAGATATTCTTAAAAATATTAATGTGCCTCAGTTTATATTTTCATAATAGATAGACAGAGAGAAATAGGGAAAGATCAAGGGGCAGAGGGAGGGAAAAAGGAAGAGAGGAAAAGGAGAGGAAGGAAAGAGGAGAGAAAAGAGGAGAAACAGACTGTATGTATTTATACTCTTCATGAGAAATAAATCTGCGATCATTTAGTTAATTGAGTTAGATTAGAAGGCATAATGAATATGTTGCCATTAGACAAAGGGACACTAGTAGTTCAAGGCATGTAGCTTTAGTTATGAAACAAATTATTTAATCACTTTCACCTTAGCACTTTAGGAGACAAACTGGCTTTTGCATTGTGATATTATGGAGAACATTATGAATGCAAACACAAGTCTTATTTGCACTAAAAAAAAAAAAGCCAGACTCAAGAATTGAAATGCACAATCAGAGACAAGAGAATTTCTTTACTAGGTAAAATATTTTACCTATTGTAACCAAAAGAACAATGATCTGAAAAGCAGATAAAAGGTTGATTTTGTAGCTTGTAGAATTACAATACATGTTCAATTCAAAGCATCTGGGTCTCATTTAAAAATGAGAACTTTTTTTCCCAGAGAAAGTGGAAGCTTGAAAATTGAAATGAGAGTATTTTAGAAGATTATAATGCTTTTAAATAACTTGAATTCTCAAAGAACACTGATTACCCTTATTAACAAAAGTAATCTTTCCTTCTCCGTTTGTGGAGCTTAGCCTCCCATACTTGAATATCCAACAAATATTTAACTTGTGCCTGCCTGGCATGGCTAAGTGGTTGAGCATCGACTCATGAACCAGGAGTTCATGGTTCAATTCCCAGTCAGGGCATGTGCCCGGGTTGTGGGCTTGATCCCCAGTCAGGGCATGTGCAGGAGCCAGCCAATCAATGATTCTCTCTCATCATTGATGTTTCTATCTCTCTCTCCCTCTCCCTTCATCTCTGAAATCAATAAAAATATATTTTAAAAAATTAACTTGTGTCAGTCAGTTATCTTATAGAAGGGATGCAAAACCTGGGGATTAATTATAAGAATGTAGTCTCAGAGTGTTAGAACAGGTAAAAGATACCACAATACTGCATCGAGATGAATTTATGATAGTGGCTTAGATAAAATGAAGATACGAGACAATAATATAAAATAATTTACTCAAAGTTTTAGAAAGCTAAGAATTTGAGTGTTTTTCATATGTGACAGGCTAAGTCACATACTAATGATATAAATTTGAGTATTAAAAATGTTATTTATCACTGGTGTTTTAATCACTACATCAGTGAAGAGAGCTCTAGCATAACGTCTACAGTGACTATATTATTTAAGCTAAAGATTATGGTGATAAAATGTCAATGTTGAAATGAGTTTCCTGGTGTTGTGGGGGTTTTGAGAAGACCCTGGATCCACAGGTTTCAAGTGATAACACTTATAAACATAGACAGAATAAACAAATTTCAATAATAGCCAGTAGAACAAATTGTGGTGTTCAGTGGCATAATATATTGAGAATTTTTGCAGTGGACTGTCTAGCAAAAACTACTGCTTAATCTGTGTACTAAAAGAAAATCTCGATCTTGTGGAAGATCTAACATGAATTACCATATAGGAACATCAGCGCTCCAGATTGAATTTCCAGACATGAGCCAGTTCATTCATGAGGACTGCTTTGAATGATATAAAGATAATTTATATTAGGAAGGATATTGCAGCACTGCAACGAAAATGTGCTGTAACTATTCATAGTCAATTTTCCTCAAGGAATCTGTAAAGTTTAACATGATGATTGTGCCGGGGAATATTCCAGACAAAACAGGGTGTGGTCATAGGCTATACATTTATTATATTACCTAGGTGATGTACTGTCAGACAGGAAATTTAAGAAGTTCATAAATACAAAAAGAAAAAGAAATAAACCCCAGCCAGGTGGCTCAGTTGATTGGAGAGTTGCCCCATACACCAAAAAGGTTTGGGGTTGGATTCCTGGTCAAGGTACATAAGTAGATTTTGGGTTTGATCCCCAGTAGGGGTGCCTACAGGAAGCAACAGATCAATGTTTCACTCTCATATTGATGTGTGTGTGTGTTGGGGGGGGGGGGGGTGTTGTCTCTTCCTTCCTCTCTCTCTAAAATCAATAAACATATCCTTGGCTGAGGATTTAAAAAAAATGAAGAATAAGAACAAACGACGGATAGAGTTGTGAGCTGAATTCATTTTACACTGGAACTGGATAGTTTATGAACACACACTTTTATTTCCCCTTCGTTCCTTAATACATAGTTTAAAACAGGCTTACTTAGCAACTTACTGCCCACTGGGAGTGGCCAATTGGCTGTCAGACACGTAGAATAAAGACAACGTAGGAAGATCCAAGTGGAAACCACAGAACCTGCCACCGCATAGCAAATTACTAAAGTAAGAGCAAATATTGCATTTCTGGGTACTTTTTGGGAATAATACCACCATGGTGTAATTACAAAATGTTAATTACAAAAAAAGATTTGAAACAATGAGAGAACAAGACAGGTTACATACAAAGCAATGACAAATAGATATAAATGACTTTCTCATAAGCCATAAGTCAAAAGACTGCAAAGTGCTAAGTGCAAATAAATGTCTCACTAGAATCAGATATGCAATACAACATTAAAAAATGGAACTCAAATATTTTTATGCTAAAAAAAGAGTGAATGAGTTTATTGCCAACGGCCTTAACAAAGGATACTTCTAAAGGGTGGCATTCAGGAAGGAAGAATAGAGAGCAGAAGGTGGAGACATAGAAGGGAATGTTAAGCAAATGACCTGATGGAGGGCAACTTCACATAATCTCTTAAACCAAGAAACTGGGGCAATTTCTCTTAGAATGACAAAAGCTCTTATCATGTGAAAAACTAATGTGGCATGAGTACATAAATGTAAACAAGAGTCATTTCTTCTCATCCAATACAATATGCAACAAATAGGAATTTGTTTTGGTTTCATCATCTATACTTTTTTTTCCAATCACCATTTAACCCCTCTATACCTTCTTCCACCCCCACCTGCCTCCCTGCCCATAATCACCACAGTGTTGTCTATGTCCATGAGTTATCTCTTTTTTTTCCCTTTGTTGCTCAATCCCTCCAGTGCCCTCTCCCCCCACCCAATACCCCTGCCCCATCAGAACTGTCTGCCTTCTCTCTATCTGTGAGTCTGTCTCTATTTTGCTTTTCACACCAGTGTGCCGCCATTGGACTATTCATGTTTCAAGTAATTGTCTTTCCTCAAAAGACCATAAAAACACCCTGTTCAGCAGGTTTGGGGGACTCTAATGTTTCTCCCCTTTCTTCTTATCATTTCATGTGTAAATAGCACTTGATAATTTTACTTTTACTATTTACTTGTTATGGAACTCTAACCTAATTAATAAAAGTTTGGGGGGAGGAGAGGATGGAGGTGAAAGAGGTACAAATGATGATGGGAAAGAAAGTGTTGCGGGGGGAGTTGAGCAAAAAAAAAAAAAAGAGGGAGAGAGAACTCATGGACAACAGTGTGGTGATGGTATGGGGGCATGGAGAGGGGCAGAGGTAAAAGAGGGTATGGGAAGAATAAATGGTGATGAAAACATACTGGATTCATTTGAAAATTATCTACACTAATAAAAGAGAAACATGGTAATTAGAGTACGACCGCTACCCTTTTCATTGGCTAATCAGTGAGTATATGCAAATTAACTGTCAGCCAAGATGGCGGCCGGCAGCCAGGCAGCTGGAAGCGAACATGAGGCTTGCTTGCTGCAGTGAAGGAGGACTCCAACGTTCCCCGCCTGAGCTGCCAGCCTCTGAGCTACAACTCTAAGAAACTATGTTGCAAACATAGGAGATAAACAAAACCCCAGAAACTGGCTTTCATTCAGCCGGGCTTTAGCAACATTGTATCGATGTTTTCAGCAGCGAGGCCTCAGAGCTAAAGCTGGCCCAGAATAAAAAAAAAAAAAAAAAAAAAAGAAAACAAGGAGTGGTTGGAAGCTTCAGTCACTCGCTTCCGGAAAAAAGCCCTCAGCCCCTCACCCAGACTGGCCGGGCACCCCAGTGGGGACCCCCACCCTGATCCAGGACACCCTTCAGGGCAAACCAGCCGGCTCCCACCCGTGCACCAGGCCTCTATTCTATATAGTAAAAGCGTAATATGCCTCCCAGCACCGGGATCAGCGTGACAGGGGGCAGCGCCCAAACCCCCTGATCGCCCTGCGGCTCTGTGTGTTACAGGGGGCGGGGCCACAACCTCCCTATCTGCCCTGCTCTGTGCCTGATAGGGAGGAGCTCCCCAATCCCCTGATTGCCCCGCAGCTCTGTGTTTGACAGGGTGCAGCGCACCAACCCCCTGATCGGCCCTGCTCTGTGTGTGACAGGGTAGAGCCATAACCTCTCCATTGGCCCTGCCCCGAGTGTGACAGTGGCGGCGCCCCAACCCCTTGATCGGCCCTGCTCTGTGGGTGATAGAGGGTGGCGCCCCAACCCCCCTCCACGGGCCTTGCTCTGTGTGTGACAGGGTACAGCCATAACCTCCCCATTGGCCCTGCCCTGAGTGTGACTGGGTGCAGCGCCCCAACCCCCTGATCCGCCCTGCTCTGTGTGTGACAGGGGGCGGTGCCCCAACTCCCCTATCGGCCCTACTCTGTGCGTGACAGGGGGTAGCGCCCCAACCCCCTGATCGGCCCTGCTCTGTGCATGACAGGGGGTGGTGCCGCAACCTCCCCATCGACCCTGCCTTGAGTGTGACAGGGGGCAGTGCCCCAACCCCCCAATAGGCCCTACCCTGAGCGTGACTGAGGGTGGCATCGCAACCTCCCGATCCGCCCTGTTCTGTGCATGACGGGGCAGCGCCCCAACTCCCCAATTGGCCCTGCTCTGAGCCCGACCAGGGGCTGCACTTAGGAATTGGGCCTGCCCTCTGCCACCCGGAAGCAGACCTAAGCCAGCAGGTTGTTATCTCCCGAGGGGTCCCAGACTGTGAGAGGGCACAGGCCAGGCTGGGTGACCCCCCCCCCCCCCGAGTGCACAAATTTTTGTGCACCGGGCCTCTAGTATATATATAATTATATATAATGAAAATAAAATAAGGATCTGTTCCAAACAAAGAAGTAAATATTAAAAATAAAAATAAATAACCTAAAGTAAAAATTGGAGTTATACTAAGGAAATATAAGGAAAACACTCAGTTATAACACATTCCACTATAAACTAACAGGATTTTTTATCCTGCAAACAAAACATAACATATAATTCTGTATGTTGCTTTGCACATTTAGCAACTTTCATTACAACATGTGTTTTAAATTGACCTTATTTTCATTCTCCCAAGTCTAATACTCTTTGTAGGCTATTCATTTCCCATCATCCTTTCAAATTTTATTCACCAAAATGTTTGTTTCAACTTTAAAATTTCACAGATCACACTAGTACTGGGACCAGGATTCATATTCAGAAGAGGGAAATATGCACATCGATCCTAAGGCAAGATGGAATATAGCAGCATTGGACGAAATACCATCTGATTGATAGGATACTTTGGGTTAAGAAGAGAGGTAAAATGGACGGAAGAAAAGGTATCTGACCTGGGATTTATATTTGAAAGCATATCCAGTTCTGTTATTTTAAAGATTATAAATAAGCAGTGAAAATTGGTCCATACTTTAAGAAAATAAAAAAAGAGGAAACTATAAACTCTACAGTTAAAAGGTCAAAGCCACTATCCTTTTAACAAGGATAGTGATTTTACAAAAATGAGGGAGGCCTTATGACACAACATTTTGGTTGCTTGTACAAACTATGAGTTTTCAATAATTGTAATATTATAATTGCACAATTATAATAATGTCTTGAATCAATTGCTTTGGAAGATAAATTATGATGTATCCAATTGAGTTTTAATCTTTTAGAAAAAATTCAATAATTTGACCTGCAGAACACTAGAAGTTGTATAATTTGAGATTAAAAATGCATTATTATACCATTTATTATAGTTTGTCCCAGGATGTATATGACTTCATTTACTGGAGAGTCAAATATTAACCAGACAAATACTAAATGGTCAAAGATACAACAGCTCTTGCACAAGAGCTACTGAGAATGTGAATGTAATTTCTGTCCCGCATTCTCTAGGCATACTGTGTTGTACAGCCATGGTGATATATTTAAAATAAAGTACTGCCAGATATTTTACATGGTAAGGTCTTATATTACCTGATAAGTTCTTAAGGAAACATCATAAACTTCTTACAGGAAAGATATACTGATCAGTCCATCTTTCATAGACAGTATTTGTGATTGAAATATCAGCATGCCTTCTGATCCATGATCTCTGGACAGACTATTAATTAAATTAGGCAGTTATATTTTCCCACATGCTCCACAGTGTCAATATTTGAACAGCAAATGAAATTCTTAAAATCTTTATAAAATTATACCCTTGGAAAGGCAGCTCTTTCTTTAATACATATTTCATAAAAAGAAAAAAAAAACAGACTATATTGAAGGTTTTAATCAAATCTGTGAAATGTCCTTAACCAGCCTTCTTTACTTTTCAAATTATAGTCCTTCTTTATTAATCTTAGAGAGCAAGATACTTCCTTCTTGTTGTTCTTAATTGCCTCTTTCCAAATTTCAAAAACTAAAAATAAAAAAGTAAAGCCTTTTCATATATATCACTTGAGAACTATAAAATGTAGGCTACATTAACTAATAAATATTTTAAATATATTGTTATTGATTTCAGAGAGGAAGAGAAAGAGAGAGAAAGGTAGAAACATCAATGATGAGAAAGAATCATTGATTGCCTGCTTCCTGCACGCCCCACATTGGGGATCAGGTCCGCAACCTGGGCATGTGCCCTGACCAGGAAGTGAACCACTACCTACTGGTTCATAGGTCAATTCCTGGGCTAACTAATGAATATTAATGCCATTAAAAAACAGCAACAGGAGTAAAACTTTCATTTATACTGTGTACCATTTAATTGCCATTTTTAATATATGTGCTTTAAAACATTGCAAAAAGTCATTCACCTGTGAAATGTATTAAATTATCTTCATAGGAATATAATAGGCATTTTCCCAAATGCTCTGACATATTATTTTGTAAGGATTTGGCATCTCTAACTATATTATTAACTATTTTATTAGCATGGTTTATGCAAGTTTACATTCCAAATGTGTGCAACTCTGAATATTATGAATCCTAGTATTCTCTACGGTCAGTGAGAAAAATTGATAAAAAGTACATAAGGGCATAAAGTACATAAGTAATATATAATTACTTTTGGGCAGTTTTGTTCATATTACTTTGAATATTATATCATAATGGCACTTTTGTTCCTTCACAAGATAATTGTTATGCAGTTTTGTCAATCTAGATATATTTTATGCATCTTTATTGTTTTTACTCTATTTGTTCATAAGATAATATTTACTTTATAGGCAATGAACAAAATAGATATTGTGCTTTATATTATGGAGCTTATATCTGGGTGAAAATGAGAAAAAATAAACTAATAAATAAAGTACATAATAATTACGTATCAGGAGATATTATTTGAAAAAAATAAGTGGATAGAGAATGTCAAGTGTGCAATAGATATCTGTTGGCAGGAAGACAGTAGTTATCTCTGTTAACATTTGAGCAGATACTATTAAAAAGTAGTTAGTGGGCCACACAACACATTGAACTATCCCAGGCAGAGTAAGTGACAAAAGCTGCAAGGTGAAAAACACAGGAATGCTGAAAGAAGAGCCAAGCAAGTTAGTATGGCTGGTAAGTGACTGAAAGGAGAAAAGAAAAGCAGATATGAAAATAACAAAGGGCCAGTTTTCTATGATGTTGTAAGGCCATGTTAAGAGATTTGAATGTTATTCTTAATAAGGCAAAGAACAAGCGTAAGTTTCTGAACAAAGTAATTGTAACTGACATACAGTTTAATGCATATTTACTGTTCAAGGTGTAGGTGGAGTTTAAATTACATATGTTAATACTTTCAACAATAAAGAATAAAAAAAAAAAGAATCAGGTAGAAGAATTGGAAGGTCTCTCGTATAACATAAACCAAAAAATGTGGTGGTTTAGAACACAGAAAAAATAATAAAAATTAGCCCGAAACTGGTTTGGCTCAGTGGATGGAGCGTCGGCCTGCAGACTGAAGGGTCCCAGGCTCGATTCTGGTCAAGGGCATGTGCCTTGGTTGCGGGCATATCCCCGGTGGGAGATGTGCAGGAGGCAGCTGATCGATGTTTCTCTCTTATTGATGTTTCTGACTCTCTGTCTCTCTCCCTTCCTCTCTGTGAAAGATCAATGGAATATGTTTTAAAAATAATAATAATAATAAAAATAAGGAGGAAATTTGAATTATCAAGTGTGGGATTCATTGATGTATTGGGTATGAGGTGTGAGTGGAAGATGGGGAAGCGGAGGCATAACATAGAAAAATTAGCTAAAAGCATAGCCAGCTTTGAATACATGTAGTCTGACTTTAGAACAAACCATTAAGTCATACTTACTTAATGCTTAAGATAATTATTTTATTACTAGTGGCCCGAAGCAGGAAATTCATGCACGGGTTGTCCCTCAGCCGGCCTGCACCCTCTCCAATCTGGGACCCCTCGAAGGATGTCCTACTGCCGGTTTACAGGGATCAGGCCTAAACCGGCAGTTGGACATCCCTCTCAAAATCTGGGACTGCTGGCTCCTAACCACTCTCCTGCCTGCCTGCCTGATTGCACCTAACCACTCTGCCTGCCAGCCTGCTTGCCCCCAAATGCCCACCACCAGCCTGATCACCCCCAACTGCCCGCTGTGCCAGTGTGCTCGCCCCCAACTGCCCCCTTGCTGGCCTGCTCACTCCAAATTGCCACCCCGTTGTACTGGTCACATTCAACTGACCCCCACTGATGGCCTGCTTACCCCCAACTGGCCCCCCTGCTGGTCTGCTTACGCCCAACGGCCCCACCTCCCATCAGCCTGATCACCCACAACTGCTGTCCCATTCTGGCCTGATCATCCAAAACTGCCCTCTCCTCTTGGCCTCTAACTGCCTCTACCTCAGCCCCGCCACCATGGCTTTGTCCAGAAGAACATCTGGAAGGTCTTCTGGAAGGTCTCCCAGTCTAATTAGCATATTACCCTTTTATTAGTATAGATAGGGGCCTGGTGCACGGGGAGGGTGGGGGATGGCTGGTTTGCCCTGAAGGGTGTCCCGGATCAGGGTGAGGGTCCTGCTGGGGTGCCTGGCCAGCCTGGGTGAGGGGCTGATGGCCGTTTTTAGCCTGGCTACACCCCCCTGGCGTCCCAAGCTCCCAGCCTTTCTTTTTTTTTTCTTTCTTTTTTTCAGCACCTCCTTGAACAGAGACCGGGGCAGACTGGAAGCAGGTATATGGGATTTATTTGTCTTCTATAATTGAAACTTTGTAGCCTTGAGCTAAGGCCAGGGCCAGCCAGGGCAGGCATAAGCTTGGCTTCCTCCATCGCTAGGGGCAAGCCAAGCCTCCTGCTCACTCTAGCTCCATGGCTGCCGCCATCTTAGTTGGGTTAATTGGCATAATCATTTCTGATTGGCTGCTGGGTGTAGCGGAGTGGTGGAGTGATGGTTAATTTGCATGTTTCTCTTTTGTTAGTGTAGATAGCTCATGATTTTCTAGGTCAAGAATTATAGAAATTCTCACTTGAATACATTTTTGCTTTGTGTGGCATTCAATGATACCACTCAGTGGTATTCAGTTAATGCAGTGCATGTTCTGGAAGTCCAACATGACTTCACTCATATTCCTAGTTCCTTGCTGATGATGATAAGAAAGCCGGCTTTCCCGAGCCTCTCTGTCTCCATGTGGTCGCCAGGAGTCATGGCACCTCAGCAGAAATGTAGTTAGGGTTTTTACATAGAACCATAAGTCTCTAAGAGCAAGAAACAGGAAGAAAAATCTGCTGGTCCAAGCCAGATACTGGCATTACATTATATCTGCTGTGTCTCTTTGGTCAAAGAAGATAGAGAGGATGCCTCAAAATCATACTCTCAGTGGGAATATATCAAAGAATCAATGCACATATTTAATTACCAATAAATATTTGGAAGTATAAAATTTTTCCTGAAATAATATTGAGTGTTCTATTTCTAGGTTAGTTAATTAGGTAGGTATTATCACCTTTATTTTTTTAAATTTCTTTATTGATTAAGGTATTACATATGTGTCCTTATCCCCTCATTACCCCTCTACCCCCCTATTCATGCCCTCACCCCCCCCCCCATTGTCTCTGTCCATTGGTTAGGCTTATATATATGCATACATGTCCTTTGGTTGATCTTTCCCCCTTACCCACACCCTCCCCTACCTTCCCTCTGAGGTTTAAAAGGAATCCAGAAGGATAAGAAAAAAATTTAGGTTGGATGGGGAAATGGGCTTAGAATTCACACAATTTGAAATCCCTTCAAGACTATTATTGTAATACATAATTCTACCATTTTATGGAATATAGGATGGAGGAAGTGACTCTACAGTAGAAAACTGGCAATCAGGATGTTTTTTAAGTTTCTTTATTCATGACAAATATACTATTCTCGTACTTCTAAGAAAGATAAAAAAATTTATCAGTTGTTATAGGTATAAGATTCAGACTGAGTAATTTAAGATCTCATTTTTACCATTAAATAACATGTGACTTGAAATGACTTAACCTTCCTATGGCTATATTCCTACTTTTATAAAAATACAACAATAATAATGCCTCAAAATTCAAAGTTGTTACTAGTTTTAAAAGAAAAAATAAATTCAAAATATTAAATCCAGAGCTTGGCTCTCAGTGAGGTCTTAACAATAGCGACTGTTATGCACACATTCACATTCTTCCTATAATCAACTGGATATTAGAAAAAAATAGTTCATTTTGTCAAAAAAGAAAAAAGAGCCCTAACAGGTTTGCCTCAGTGGATAGAGCATCGGCCTATGGACTGAAGTGTCCCAGGTTCAATTCCAGTCAAGGGCATATACCTTGGTTGCAGGCACATCCCCAGTAGGGGGTGTGCAGGAATCAGCTGATAGATGTTTCTCTCTCATTGATGTCCCTAACAATCTATCCTGCTTCCTTTCTCTCTGTAAAAAAATCAATAAAATATATTTTTTTAAAAAGAATGAATTTCACAAATTCATTAAAAAAATTGAATGAAATTAATTTCACATAAAACTATCAAGTTTGAATCTTACCTAAAAAAACTCCTTTAAGGTTATATACATAGGGTGTCACACACACACACACAAAATATATATACAATTTGAATAATTATAAAGGCAGTGTTTATAAAAATATATTTCATTTTCAAAATTGGGCTATCAGCTGTTAAAATATGTTTACTTTTTTGGGGGGACACTCTATATATAAAACAAATTTCTAGAGCAGGAAACATAACTATTTATTTATAGTTAATAATAATTCTAGTTCCCCATGCCCCAATTTGCTCTTTAAGTGATGAAAAGCATGTCTCTACACATGCACAGAATTTTATACTGTAATCAAGCAACTCTTAAAAGATTAACATGAGTGGTTAAATAGAAGCGGACAGCTGTCCGTTGCTCCATTGGTTAGAGCATAGTCCCAATATGTCAAGGTTGCGGGTTTGATCCCTAGTCAGGCTATATACAAGAATCAACCAATGAATGCATAGAAAAGTGGGACAACAAATCAATGTTTTTCTCTCTTTCTGTATAAAATCAATAAATAACATTTTAAAGTATTAAAACAAAAAACCCCACATTATTTTATTTTGAGAAGAGAGGGAGAGCATTTGCTCCGTAGTGTATAAAATTTAGTTTGGGAAAGATCCTGGGATATTATCAAGATGCGATAACTTCATTAATGTTACAACCACATCAATAGTCCCCATATTTAAAAGCTAACATTGTATGTTACAGTCCATACAGTTTTCAGGGGACTGAGGAGGAAACAAAACCTTTTATCACTTCTGTGACTAAAATTTAACACTCACTTTGAAGCCTTTAAAAATTAATTTATATTGAGTCTCTTCCTATATTCCATTTGAGTTTTATTTCTGTATAAAGAGATATATTCAAGTACAATAGAAATTCATGTTTACATACAGGTGCTTTGGCCAAAATTTTGTAGAATAAAATAAATGGTGTTTATCAATATTAGTCTGAAATCATTCTTTTGAAATATCATTTGATGTAGCAATGTACAAAGTAGTGGATGACAATATTTATAGCCTAAGTAATTACCCATTGCATGTGGCCTGTTCTGGAGGTAATGAGGCATAGTTATTGTCTATGGCTATAGTGTACAAAGCTCCCTATATAACTTCACACTTCATCAAAGATATTATGTGAAAGGTAAAACCAGCTCCTCTTCTGCAAAAACAATCCATCAGTTGTTCTTGCTTAAAAGCAGCTTTCACAATTTATCTCATTGAATTTTACAAAATTGAGAATACCCACAAATATTTCTGTTTGAACTGTAAATTGCAGGACTTTATCCAAAACAATTTAGACAGACAACTTCAGATATAATCCCAATGCTGCACATAGACACTAAAATGAGCAAAGAGACAACTCAATAAAAAATTTTTAATTGAGATTATGCATGCTTGACCAACATCTACAGATTAAGAGTGGACCAATTTTAATTTCTGGCTCCTTGACCCTTACTAATAGGCTTTGGAAATCATTCAGAAAACCCTCTTTGGTAAGGAAGTTGGGAAGCTATACTGTAGCTGTCTGATGATCAATTACATGGAAAATTGAAATAGATGGGAAAAAGTTTTCCACTGAATGATCTTGCACCTGAGTGTGGTAATCACCTTGGTAATGTTTGGCTAATGCCCTTCTTTTCTCCATTACCTTCCATCAACCTCCATCATGCTTCACTTCCTTTCCAGGACTCAGGGTGGTTCTCACTCCTCCCTGTACCAATTTCATTTGGTAGCAGTTCATTTCACACTATTCCAGCACTTTGTTCTCATCAGTTTGTGTTCACGATTTTTTCAAAAAGAAATTCTAAAACAAATAGAAAATTAGAAAGCCTGTCAAAATAAAAAACAAAATCAAATGTAGAAATCAAAGAAAAAAAATTCATTTTTCTACTTAAACCTAACACTTCAAAATAATGTTGTAGTAAAGAGTAAATAGAAGCCTATTGATCATTAATACCTGAGTCCAGACTACTCAGTTTATCTCTATAGCCCAAAAGAGATCTGATAAGGTATTCGAATCCTTGTCCCAATACTACAATAAAAAGTATCTTCTGCTGCAGAAAGAGACTAAAATGATTCATGCTGTAATGGCTTAAAAATAGAGACATCACTATTAAATTAAAGTTAGCATAATATAGATACTATAGAAATATTTATAAATAGGCATATATACTGTGGTTAGTATACACATACATATTTCTTTTATCTGAGAGCTGAGAGGGCCTAGAAACAAAGAAGCCTCAGTGGCATCAAGTGCACCCACCACCCTGATCTTGTTTTCTAATTATATCTATCTATCTATCTATCTATCTATCTAAGCCTAATATGCAAATTGTCCCCACAGGAGTTCAACCGGGAGATCGATCTCTCGCTATGACATGTGCTGACCATCAGAGGATGGCGCAGAATGAAGGAAGGCCCTGGCCAGCAGCTGACAGCTGGGAAATGGAGGCCCCAGCCGGCAGCCACAAGGAAGGCTCTGGCCAGCAGCCAGAAAGCCCTGATAGGCCCTGATCGCCAGCCAGGCCTATGTACCCTACCCATGCATGAATTTCATGCACTGGGCCTCTAGTTCTCAAATAAAAGGAACAAGGCTCTGTGGGAAAATGGTTAATTCTATGCCTGGTGTAGATTGTATAAATGATGTGCCTAGAGCATCTTGTAGTGACAATGTAAGATGTGCTAAAGAAAAGTAAAGAAAAGAAAAGTAACAGAATGATGGGAATATGTCAGAGACACAGGAGTCAAGGGTCAACAAAAGAACTCCCAATGACCAATGATTTGAGCATAAGTGAATAGTATACTATTGGATTATAACCTAAAGTATAAAATTAACATCTACAAGTTTATACAGATATAAAAGAAGAACTAAAAATAAAAAATGGAGAAGAGACAAATATTCTGTGCAGAATTCCAAAGAATTTATGCAGGTGATCTGCCCTCAAAGAAGAGGAACACAACTCCCCACTCTGTAAGTATGCACTGTGCATAGTGATGTCCATACAAAGACGACAATATGAAACGGGTTTAAGAAGAGTGACTCTACAGTAGAGACACCTGACAAGCAGGTGATCAAGGTCAACATTGCTAAGTCATTTCGAGATGAAAATGGCACTTTAACTACAGTCTAATAATAATGAAAGTATAAGACAAAGTCCAACTGGGGACATTCTATAAAATAACTGGTAAATACAACTCAAAACTTGCAAGGTCATCTAAAACAAGGAAAGTCAGAAAATGTCACAGCCAAGAGATGTCTAAGGAGACATGACTAATATATGTGGATATACTGGATACAACTTGAAACAGATAAAGGACATTATCTTAAAACTAAAAAAAATCTGAAAGGAGTATGGACTTTAGTTAGTAATAATGTATTACTATTGGCTCATTAATTGTACAAATGTACCATACACATAAATGTTAATAATATATCTCTGTACTATCTTTGATTTTTTCTGTGTATCTAAAGCTGTTCTAAAATAAAAATTTTATTTTATTTATTGATTGACTTGAGAGAGAGAGAGAGAAAGAGAGATTGTTTTGTTGTCACACTTATTCATGCATCCATTGGTTATTTCTTGTTTGTGACCTGATGGGGGTTGGACCCATAACTTTGGCATATTGGGACAACATTCTAAACAACTGAGCTATCCAGCAAGGGCCAAAAGTTTATTTTAAAAAACAAATATTAAATTGGCAAATATGTACTCCATCTATCATATTTTTCCATACCTCTTTTCATAAATATCTTTGGTGTCAGAATAAACATGTGACTAACATTATTTATCTTCAACAGTATACACAGTTTATCCTATATAATAAAGAGCTAATATGCAAATGGTCATCACGCCCTCATGCCTTCATGCCATAACAGTTCGGACACTCAACACTGGAGAGAGGAATGGGGACCAGCCAGACATAAATGTGCTCTTGAGAGAGAAATGGGGGCCAGCCAGGCACAAATGAGCTCACAAGCGAGGAATCGGGACCAGCCAGGCTGCGGTCTGGGAGAGGGACAAGCTGCTCACCCCATAATCCTGGGTGCCAACTGCTGTGCCTGTGCCTGTGGCCTGGGAAAGGGACAAGCCGCACGCCCCGTGGTCCCGAGTGCCTGCGGCTGTGGCCCAGGCAAAGCCACCAGCCCTTGGGTGCCTGCGACCAGCTGGAGGAGGGAATCCTGGGTCCCAGGTGTGGGGCGAGTCAGAGGCAGTTAGTGAGATCAGGCAGGCAGAGGGGTTAGGGGCGATCAGGCATGCAGGCAAGCGAGCGGTTAGGAGCAGTGGTCCTGGATTGCGAGAGGCAGTTGGACATCCCCAGAGGGGTCCCGGATTGGAAAGGGTGCAGGCCAGGCTGAGGGACCTCCCCGCACCTCCATGTATGAATTTCATGCACCAGGCCTCTAGTCTTTTAATATAACACAAAAATTTCCAAAGAAACTTAAGGATGGGAGATAGGTAAAATCACATAAAACAAAACTGATAATATATATCCTGTACAGATAATACATAAAGCAAATGAAATCTATAATAATAAAAGCATAATATGCTAATTAGATCATACAGCCAAACAGCCTTCTGGATGTCATTCCGGATGTCCTTCTGGACAAAGCCACAGCAGCAGGGGTTGAGGCAGAGGCGGTTAGGGGTGCTCAGGCAGGCAGGCAAGTGGTTTGGAGTGATCAGACATGCAGGCAGAGTGGTTAGGTGCATTCAGGCAGGCAGGCAGGTGAGCAGTTAGGAGCTAACAGTCCTGGGTTGCAAAAGGGATGTCTGACTGCTGGTTTAGGCCTGATCTCTGTGAGAAGGTGCAGGCCGAGCTGAGGGTCCCCCCGTCCTCTGTGCATAAATTTTGTGCACCAGGCCTCTGGTTTAAATATAAACCTCAAGTTTCAGATCATTGGCATACTAAATAACAATGCAATTTAGCAATTCAAATTTTTTTTATGATTTATATTGCCTATTATTTACAGTATATAATGTTCTCAAATGTTTTCCAGAAGAAATAGATCCCCTATAATGTTATAGGGTTAAGTACTTTAGGGCAATAAAATTGTCACAGTCTATATACTACATTTCAGGGGACATTATGTACATTAGATTGACAAAATTTTTGAAACTATGACAATAAAAACTGCATTGATAACTATGACTTCTACAATTTTGATCTTGAACAGAAGGACTTGATTACATTAAATCAAAATTTACATATGAAATATGATGACTCAGCATCATGTTGACTCTTGCATTTTCAATGTAGAAGAAAAAGAATTCTAAAAGACAAACACACAAAATGTGTAATGACCCATGCCTTAAAAATCTTTAAACAGTTCCATTTTGAATGAAAATGACATATCATTTCTGTAATTAACTTTGTTAAACCAATTTTATACTTTGTTTCCATTTTATGGTCTCTATAACAATTTTATTACATATTTGAAAAGTGTGATTTCTGAAATCAATGGCACATGAACAAGACTTCATGTCCTCTAATTATTCCTATTATAACAGACCTCAATGTTAAAATAATCAAGTTTACTCCATTTATAATTAGTTAACCTAAGACTATAAGAAATAAAAACTGGGAAGCAAATTAATGTGCTTTTTATAAGACAATATATTTTACAATATGTCTAAGAAACTGTTGATCTATTACTAGAAAAGAAGGGAGCTAGGGGGACTTTAAACTCTCAGGCCAGTATATTAATGCAGATTTACATGGAACAAAGACCAAATTTCTTTCAAGCTAGACCTAATCACTCTGTGAAGAAAAATGTACACAAAAAGAATATTTGTAAAATCTTTTCTTCACTACTATTTTTAAATGTTTAAATCTTTTATTTAATGATTTAAAGTTTTAATATAACATTTTCCAAAGTTTTCCTAATTTTATATTTTATAATACAAAATTTATTTAATAAGTGGTTTCCTGAGATTGGTCGTTACTGAACTTTTGACTACCTGTTGCATTTAAACCAAATAGCCCTGAAATCCTGAGCATTCATGGTACCACTTTGGCAAATGGGGAAAAACAGTTTCACAAACAGTAACAACAACAACAACAACAAAACAACTCTAAAGAAATTTGCATCTCTATGGGATCATTAAAAAGGTCAAGACAAAAATTTTATTGTCAGATACTAAAGAAACATAATGTTAGCCATTATTGAGAAGAAAACATTCTGATACACACTGATTTTGTGACCTTAGACAAGTTATTAAAATACTGTGATCAATTAGGTTCCCTCCTTATTGCTCCTGGGGAAAATGTAGTAAGGGTAGCAACTAACATGATCTGTATACATATTAGTGATGTCATGTACTCTGTGCTGCCCACTTGACTCATGTAATAATAAATGTGAAACTTCAAATCCAGCTCAAGGAAGTGAACTTCGATAACACATTTTAATATAAAGAATACTAATGTGATCTTGTCTGAGACTGGTTTCATGATACAAATGTATTAATTCTTGATGAAAAACGAAGGAAAGGCACTGGTTAAGTTTAAAAACATTGTAATTACTTCCATTATCTCCAATAAAGGCCATAGCAAACTATCATTTTAAACATTATTTTAAAACATTTTAAATTGTGTAACATTTATATTATAAAGTTTGACAATGCTAGATGTTAGAGAGACTGTAGGTAGAGCGATCTCATATATATTACTTGAATGCACGTTTAAATTAAAACATCCTCTTTAAAAAGTAATTTGGCATGATTTTGTAAAGCAGAACATTCACATAGTCTATAAACCAGCAATACAATTCTAAGAATGTAACAAGAATGCTCCCCAGACTCCTGACATACAGAAACTGAGGCAGAAATTTAAACCTAATAAATGTAGACAAAATTAATAGTAATATAGCAAAAATAAATAAAATGGAAGAGACTTTTTAATTGAGAAAATAAAAAATCAAATATCCTAGCAAGATTTAGCAAAATAAATTATAAAATATACAAATTATTAGTAATAGGATTGTAATGGAGAACACACTACAGATCCTACAGACATCAATAAGAGGATATTAAAAACAACCTTATGCCAATGCATGTGACAATTTTGATCGAATGTACAAGGTCTCAGAAAAAATACAGGTGACAAAACAGTAGAGAATCTTACTGGTTGTATGTCTATTAGATAAACTGAAATGATTATTTAAAATATTTGCCACAGAGAAATCTCCAGACTCAAATAGCTTCACCAGTAAATAATTTCACACATCTATGGGAGAAATAACACTAATAATGCATTTTTAAAACTACTCATAGTTTTTAAAAATAGAAAAAAGTATTTTCTCTTTATAAATATAACCTTGATATCCAAACTAGCAAAAAATCTTACAAGAACATGAAATTAGAGATTATACTCGAGGGATATAGCCACAAGAATCCTTAAGAAAATAGAAGTTAAATTTAATAATATATGTCACACTACATGAATTTGAAAGTCACTAGTATCCATAAGTAGCTTCTATAAACAAATAAATAAATAACAATAGAATAAATGTAAAAGACTAGAACAAATATTTCACACAAGGGGACATCAGATAGATGAATAAACATGAGATACTAATATATAACCACCAGAATGATTAAAATGGAAGAAAAAATAGCAAATGTTGGTGAAGATGCAGAGCATTTAGAACTCTCATAAATTAGGTGTGTGATATTGTCAAAATAACTTCAAAAATCCAGTAACAGTGTTGGCTTAAGCTAAATATAAACATACCCTGTGACCCAGCAATTCTATTTCTCAGAAAATCATGCATGTGTTCACTCAAAAACATGGATTTTCAGAACAGCACTATTTTTTAATTGGCATTAAACACAAACTAAACAGTACATTTCTATCCAACCTCAGAATGGATAAATTATGCAAATAGTATTCACACACAGAATAGTATAAAGCAAGAAAGAGCAATTTATAATTTAGCAGACAAGATGGTCAAATCTCACAAATATATTATGAAATGTAGGAATACAGAAAGGAAAAAGTTATGCTATCTTCACTCATTTATGTATCAAGAACTCCAGAGTATTAGAAATCAGAAGAGTGGCTATCCTTGAGAGGATATTTCCTGGAAATGTTTTGTTTCATGATCTATACCTGAGATACACTGTTTAATTTATGAATTTTCAGTGTTACACACCTACACTAACTTAGTTTACCCTTTTATCCTATATAATAAAAGCCTAATATGCTAAGTGTCCTGTCATCTGGTTGTCTATTCAACCAATCAAAGAGTAATATGCTAATGATATGCTCAACCACTCGCTATGATATGCACTGACCACAAGGGGGCAGACGTACCAACAGGTAGGTTAGCTTGCTGCTGGAGTCCAGCCAATCGGGACTGAGCAAGAATGGCTGGACATGCGCTGGAGCCCTCTTGTGGTCCCTCCCTGGCTAGACAACCTCCCGTGTCCCTTCCTGGCCCCGATCGTGTACCAGTGCTGTCCCTCGACCTGGCTTGCATCCTCTTACAATCCGGGACCCCTCGGGGATGTCAGAGAGCTGGTTTCTGCCAAATCCCGCAGGCCAGGCAAAGGGACCACACTGGTGCATGAATTCGTGCATTGGACCTCTACTCCTATATAATGAAAGAGAAACATGGTAATTAGCCATACCTCCACTCCCCTTCCCATTGGCTAATCAGGGTGATATGCAAATTAACTGTCAGCCAAGATGGCGGCCAGCAGCCAGGCAGCTTGAAGCAAACATGAGGCTTGCTTGCTTCAGTGAAGGAGAACTCCAACATTCCCCGCCTGCCACTGCCAGCCTCTGAGCTTGCATTTTGAAACATTGTTACAAATATAGAAGCAAAACAAAACCACAGAAACCTGCTTTCAGGCAGCCGGGCCTCAGAGCTGGAGTTGAAACAGTGTTTTGATTATAGAACCCAAACAAACCAGATACCTGCTTTCAGCCAGCCGGGCCTCATAGATGGAGCCAAGCCTCAGAACTAAAGCTAGCCCAGAATAAAAAAAGAAAAGAAAAAAAGGACAGATTGGGAGCTTCAGTCACCCACCAGCCTGAAAACAGCCCTCAGTCCCTCACCCAGGCTGGCCAGGCACCCCAGTGGGGACCCCCATCCTGAACGGGGTGTGACCAGCTGCAAACAGCCATCAGCCCCTCACCCAGGCTGGCCAGGCACCCAAGCGGGACCCCCACCCTGATCCAGGACAACCTTCAGGGCAAACCAGCTGGCCCCCACCCGTGCACCAGGCCTCAATCCTATATAGTAAAAGGGTAATATGCCTCCCAGCACCAGGATCAGCATGATAGGGGGCAACGCCCAAACCCCCTGATCCGCCCTACTCTGTGTGTGACAGGGGGCAGTGCTCCAACTCCCCTATTGGCCCTACTCTGTGAGTGACAGGGGGGAGCTCCTCAACCCCCTGATTGGCCCTGCTCTGTGTGTGACAGGGGGGAGCTCCCCAACCCCCTGATGGGCCCTGCTCTGTGTGTGACAGTGGGGAGCTCCCACCCCCCTAACCGACCCTGCTCTGTGTGTGACAGGGAGTGGCGCTGCAACCTCCCCATCCACCCTGCCTTGAGTATGACAGGGGGCGGTGCCTCAACCCCCCAATCAGCCCTACCCTGAGCGTGACTGAGGGTGGCATCGCAACCTCCCGATCCACCCTGCTCTGTGCATGACAGGGGGCGGTGCCCCAACTCCCCAATCAGCCCTGCTCTGAGCCCAACCAGGGACTGCACTTAGGGATTGGGCCTGCCCTCTGCCACCCAAGAGCAGGCCTAAGCCAGCAGGTCTTTATCTTCCGAGGGGTCCCAGACTGCGAGAGGGCACAGGCTGGGCTGAGGGACCCCCTCCTCCCCGAGTGCACAAATTTTTGTGCACTGGGCCTCTAGTATGTCAATACAAAGCTAAAGAAATAGCCTATGTCTGCAGAATGGATGCAGCCTGCTGGTCAGTGGGATCAGGCAAACACAAAACAGGCACACACAAAAAGGAAAATACAAGTTAAAGTAGTTTTTAAATAACTGCTGGTTTCAGAATTCTCTCAGTTAAGTGATTCACATTATATCTTACCCAAATTCTTATAGACAATCCTCTGTTTTTGTGTCCCATATAAAACTCATTTTTCTAAAGATGAAAATTGAATAATTGCTGTGATGTTTATACACAAAACATATCCCTTTGTCCAATGCCTGGAACATAAAATAGTGTCTGCATCATAGAATTTGTTTTATTTTCTTCCCAATTTAAAGAGGTTTGCAATCATCTGTAAAACCTGAAAATACATGATACATAGAAAATTTTAACATGCACACAATTAATTAAATATCCTTGGGAGCCATCACAGAGCTTTGCTGTCAGCTCCTTGGATGCTCCCCAGATGCCTGAGCATGTTCAATTCACTTTGCCCTTTAAAATTTAATGAGAATTGGCCTGAATTCTCATCTAATATATAACCAGCATTGCTGAATTATTACTTTTATTTCTGATTCCTCCCTGCCTACTTTGTTCATGTTTTAACTTTCCTGTATATTTTAACATACTAGATGTTTCACAACTCTCTTTGTTCCTTACATACCATTGATTCAATTTTTTTAAATTTCATTATCGTTAGGTGTGAGCAATCCAAAGAGCAAAATTTATAAGACTCAAGTGTAATTCTGTGGTTTGAACAGTTTTAAAGGGTAGCAAGGGCCTGCTTTGATTTTGAGAGGAGAGAACACTGACAAGTGGACGTATCAACTTCCTCTGAAATGACCAGGAATATTGATTCACAAAAAAAGTCTTATATTGGAGCAGTAAAATGACTGAAGGTGTAGGCTTAGGTGAATTTTACTTTAGGATTAAGCAAGATATAAAGAATTAGAGATGGCTAAGTATACACCTTGCAGGTAGTAAAAAGCTCTGTAGATTAAAGTAGATATAGATTGTGGCATCTGTAGTGTGGCAGAGGGACTCAGCACAGGAACCCTGGTGGCTCTACCTTCAGTTTTCTCCCCAGAGTCACAAGCCCTAGTCAGTTCTCACACAGCTCTAGTCTGCTCCACCCTCGCTCCCCTCCCCTCCTCCGTGCAACCCCCACCCCATCCCCCACCCCACCCCCGGAGCCCAGGGTAAGTAGTGGTGAGCAAGATTTTGTTTGCCAGCCTATGTTTCTATAAAACTCCTGCATTTCCTTGGTGGACAGAATCCCTGCTGATTTCCACAGCCAGATATTATATGAGTACTAGTAGCCCGGTGCACGAAATTCATGCACTGGGGTAGGGGGGAAAGGGGCCCCTCAGTCTGGCCTTCACCCTCTCCAATCTGAGAACCCTCAGGGAATGTCCAACTACCTGTTTGTGCCCACACTTTTAACAGATAACAGCTCCATTGTTGTTCCTTTCTTATGCTTAAAACCATTGGAATTAGTAGGTATTCAAAGTATGTATACATTTTGGGGGGACACCCTGTATATCTCTAGTCAGTGGTGAAAGAAACCAACAGCAGATTTGGAACCCCCAGACAGGGAACCTTGCTCATTCCCCACATGTCTCCCCACTTCACTTTCCACCTTTGTGGGCAGCAGGAGAATCAATGTTTTCTCTCATTAATTCGGAAAAGCACGTCCTGTCACCCGTTGCCTGGCAGGAGTGCGCTAGGCCCCAAGCAAGCAAGGTTCAGTCAGGGCAGCCTTCACTCATGGGTGCTGGTACCCAAAGTGCACATTCCTCCTCTGCAGTCGCCCTGACTATCCCACTGTTGCACTGAGAGGACGGAATTCCTCTCTGCCTCTGGGCTCTTGATCTTGAACGCTGACCGAAGGCACCTCAGAGAGGGCCGCCCGTGCCCATCAGGTGTGTCTGTCTGCACCTGCTCCTGCTTCAGCATCTGCATTAACCCCTCAGAGGTGATCTCGCAGCTGCACTGGCCTCTGTGGGAACAGGGCATCACCACTCTGCCCTCACTGTCATCTCACAGGCAGGCGCCCACTCTCAGCACCCAGAACACCCAGACACTCTCCAAAGGATGTGAGCACATCAGAGGGGATGTGTGCACATCCTGTGGGGGTGTTAGGCATGCCGGGTTGATGGAAATGCGGTGGAGAGGCGGGGGGAACTTGTGCACGCCTTGGTTTGCAACTGTTCCGGGCGTGGGAGGGTGACTGTGTGCTAGGGGATGTTCGCACGCCAGGGGTGTATGTGCACACCAGAGGCCTCTGGCTTTGCAGATCCTCAAACCCCCGTGGTGCAGCCAGGAGGACGTCAGTCTGGCCCACCATGGTGGCTGTTCCTGCGATCCTGCACCTTCTGGGCCAGGAGGCGGATCTTGCGCAGTCACTCCTGGGCGCTCATGGCTGCCTACCCACCATGAAAGGTCACGGATCCAAGTCCCGGGACCGTGCACATCCTCAAGCGCTGCCCCCCGCCTGGCAGGGTCACAGATCCGAGTCCTGGACTGCGGACAGCCTCCCGCGGTGCCCCCCACCTGGCAGGATCACAGATCCAGGTCCTGGGACCACGGACAGCCTCAAGCACTGCCGCCCCACTCACGAGGACATGGATCCAGGTCCCAGACCATGGACAGCCTCAAGCACTGCCCCCCGCCTGGCAGGGTCACAGATCCAGGTCCCAGACAGCAGACAGCCTTGCCTTCAGTATGCAAATTAGCCGCCATCTTGTTGCTTCAGGGTGGGGGTCCCCACTGGGGTGCCTGGCCAGTCTGGGTGAGGGGCTGAGGGCTGTTTTCAGGCTGGTGGGCGACTGAAGCTCCAAACCTCTCTTTTTTTTAATTCTGGCATTTATTTACCTTCTATGGATGTCACTAGAGCCGAGAGCCAGGCTTTCTCTCTGAGGCTCGGCTGCTGAAAGAAGGTTGCTGGCCTTTGTTTACCTTCTGTATTCGAAACCTTGTTGCGACTCCAGCTCTGAGATTCAGGCTGACTGAAAACAGGTACTGGGGTTTTATTTAGCTTCTATATTTGTTACAATGTTTCAAACTGCAAGCTCAGAGGCCAGCAGCAGCAGGTGGGGAATGTTGGAGTCCTCTGTGACTGAAGCAAGCAAGCCTCCTGTTAGCTTTAAGCTGCCTGGCTGCCAGCCGCCATCTTGGCTGGCACTTAATTTGCATATCTCCCTGATTAGCCAATGGGAAGGGTAGCGGCTGTACGGCTAATTACCATGTTTCTCTTTTATTAGATAGGATTTCTTCCTGGCTCTGATTCTCTGAACAGGGGAGCATGGTTTGTGTTTGAGACCCCACACTCCTCAGGGAGCTACATTTTCAGCTAAAATATCTCTCAGGAACCTCTGCTGTCACCTGTAGGAGCTGGACCAGCCTTTCATGTGGTTTTGCTTTTCCTTCCAGTCTCCATGTGGGTTCATCTGTAAACCCTTGGTCATAAGACTTCTGTTCAGCTCATCTTCAGTAGGTTATTCAGGTTGATTGTTCTATATTTTAGCTGTTTACTCCACTTTGGTCCTGGGAGAAGGTGAGTATAACTTGTCTCTATCCTGTCACCATCTTGGATGCCCCCATTTTACATTTTTAAATTTGATTCTTGTAAATTGTTAATGTGATGATTGACATTAGCATCTCATTTGCTATAATACAAAAAAAAAAAGATCAAAGCCACTAGAACTTTATAAATTGCTAGTAAGAGTATAATATTGGTAAAATCCACCTTGACAAACTCTATAGACATTTTGGAAGAGAGTTCATTTACATCCCCTGTCCGGTCCCATGAAAGGCAAATCCGAGTCTACTTGTTTAAATCACTATATACCAGGAGCTCTTTTTCATAGATTAGTTTGTATTTTATATCACCCAATAATATCTCTTGTAGAATGGTTAAAAATGAAAATAAATTGCAAATACTATTATAGGAGAAAAATGGGGCTAATTATATCATAGAAACCAAACACCACATGACATTTTAAGTTGGACTCTATTATTTAGTCCACAACCTCACCTCTTTCATTCTTCTCTGCTATCAGTAAAATATGATTAAAATATGAGTATTTAATATTACAGATTATGTGATCAAATATATAATTTATTTTTTTTTGTTTTTTTTTTTTGTTTTGTTTTTTTAAAATATATTTTATTGATTTTTTACAGAGAGGAAGGGAGAGAGACAGAGAGCTAGAAACATCAATGAGAGAGAAACATCGACCAGCTGCCTCCTGCACACCTCCCACTGGGGATGTGCCCGCAACCCAGGCACATGCCCTTGACCGGAACTGAACCTGGGACCCTTCAGTCCACAGGCTGACGCTCCATCCACTGAGCCAAACCGGTTTCGGCAAATATATAATTTAAAACATATGTTATATACTATATGTTTTATATATAATATATGACATATATTTGAAGATATAATGTGTGAGGCATGTAATTGTGAATCTATTTTCTGAGGTCAAGTAAAACTCCCAATGTGCTGGATTTGAAAACTAAAAATAATCTACACTAGTAAAAGAGAAACATGCAAATTGGTGTCACTCTGCTACACCCACCAGCCAATTAGAGCAACTATGCAAATTAACCCAACAAAGATGGTGGTTAATTTGCATATGCAAGTGTGGAGCAAAGATTGAAGGCTCCGGCCAGAGTGAAGACTGAACACTGAAGACTGAAGAGGCTTGGCTTCTCCTCTGCAGCCTTGCGATGGCCAGACCAAAGGCCTGGGTCCCAGGTGCCAGAGGAAAACCAGTGCCTGCAGCCAGGAGAAGAAAGGCCTATTGCACAAATCTTTGTGCAACAGGCTTCTAGTAATGTAATAAAAGTAATTCTTAGATGCTTTAATATCCTAAACACCAGAAATGGTCTGTTGATTCAATTAGTGTCATTATTGAAGCTAAAAGTTATTATGCAGTATCTCTTTCATCCTCTCAGCTATTAGTCTAAGGTCTAAACCAGATATTCTGTTTTGTGCCAGATAATCATAGAATATATTTTAATCTGTGACTTCTGCAGTAATTCGCTACTCCTCAGCATATAGTGTCTATCATGTAGGTTAAAAAGTATGCTTCTCTAATGATTAATTCAACATGAAGCATTAATTAAACACCAAATAAAGTTATATTAATAGAAATAAACCCTGCATTTACAATGATAACTAACATTTTCCCAAGTAGTTCAGGCCATATCTTCAATATTTCTAGAAGTATTAAATATAAGGTTGTCAACCATTTCAGGAATAGAACTAAAGCTGGTTTGTCTCCTTGATTACATGCCACCTCAGATCTGGAAATATATCAAAACATAAATTCCTTTTTTTTTTGTACAGAAATACTAAATAAAGATGAATATATTATTCATTCCAAATGATAGGACTCCCCCCGCCCCTGCCACCACCCAATTGTATATTCACCCTAAGCTGAGCTCCTATGGGATGCCTTTGTGTGAATGGCATTATTTCAAATGATATCATCACATAATGCTTCTTTCACTGCAGTCCCCACATTCAAATGTACTTTGGAATTCATCCATGCATACAAACAACAATATTTCACATCCTCAATTCAAAAAAAGAAAAAGACAATTTTCTGGCTATTCCATAGCACAATGTCCAGCTAAATTGTTATTATAATCATCTAATTAAATGATAACAAAAGCAGAGGAGAAAATTATCGTCCACTGACAACAAGAAACAAACAAAAATAAGGGAGAGAACAGCTGTGGAATGTGTGTAAATACAGTTTTTAAAGTATACAATTGCAAATTCTGGGGAATATGAATTTGCAAAGATTTGGTCACTCCATTATTCTTTAAATGCTTTTATTCTGTTTGCCACAGGGACAAAAATGTTCTCTACTTTTCTTCATTGCTGTTCCCTCTCCTTCTCCATCCCTGTCTCCTCTTCCTAACTTCTAAATGTTGGAGTGTCTCAGAACTCACTTCTCAGACCTCTTCTTTTCTTGCTCCCTAGGCTATTTCTAGCACCAATTTATTTTAAATAAACATTTCCATCAATAACCCATCCCATAAAATGTATTATCTATATCCAACTACCTAATTGATATGAAAGTTATTGGTTTCTTAATAAACAGCTCAAATTTAGTACATTCCAAGCTAAACTTGTAATTTCTACCTATCCCTTTAACCTTTTCCTGCCCTATCTTTCTTAGATCAATATGACATTCCCAATAACTTGTTTGCTCAAGCCTAAAACTGTATAGTCATTGCTTTCTCCACTTATTATTTTTTAAATATATTTTTATTGATTTCAGAGAGGAAGGAAGAGGGAGAGAGAGATAGAAACATCAATGATGAGAGAGAATCATTGATTGGTTGCTTCCTACATGCCCCACACTGGGAATCTAAGGCTGCAACTAGGCATGTGCCCTGACCCGGAATCAAACCAGGATCTCCTCTTCGCACTCAACTGTTGAACCATGCTGGCTGGGCTACATTTATTCTTTATTTTACTATATTTAGTCAGTAAGATATAGAGATTCTATCTTTAAAAGACTTATCAAGCCGAAACTGGTTTGGCTCAGTGGATAGAGCGTCGGCCTGCAGACTGAAGGGTCCCAGGTTCGATTCTGGTCAAGGGCATGTACCTGGGTTGCGGGCACATCCCCAGTGGAAGATGTGCAGGAGGCAGTTGATCGATGTTTCTCTCTCATCGATGTTTCTAACTCTCTATCTCTCTCCCTTCCTCTCTGTAAAAAATCAATAAAATATATTTAAAAAAAAATAAAAGACTTATCAATACATTCATTGATTGCTACCTCTCCTGCTAACACCTTCTAGTATACAATTTATACTTAGATTAATAGAGTAATTCCCTAAACAGTACTCTGATTTCAATCTTATTGTTATGAGTCTAAAAAGCAACCCAAATGATATTTTAAAATAAAAATCAGACCTATCACTCCTCTGCTTAGTGGTTTATCTGTATCTCATAATAAAATGCAAGTATTTATTTTTAAGATTGAATCCAATAGACTATAGCGACTTACAAGATCTATTTGCATTAAAAAGCAGCCTAATCCTGTTACCTTTCTCTCCAACCTCTCTCTCAGTCACTATGATCTACAAATCTTATATTTCTTGCTGTGCTTTTAAAATACCAAACTCCTTTCTGCCTCATGCCCTTAGTACTGGTGGTCCTGCTCCTGGAATGTTCTTTCCTCAAGATTTTTACATGGTAATTCCTGATTCCATACAAATCTATGCTAAAATTTCATTTCTTCAGAGCCTGACCAATTTAGAAAATAGTCTAATAATTCTCCAGTCACCAAGTATATCATGCTAGCTTTCATACCCAACTGTAATTTGCCTCATTTTTGACAGTGTAAATAGATAACATAATATTTCATTGAATCTTTTGCTAATTGTCTCCCTCTGTCCTACCGAAATTTAAGTTGCATTACAAACAAGACCATTTGTTTGCTCACTCTCTTTCCCCAAATTCTAGAGCATCAATACTGGCCATATATACACATATAAACAGTTTTCTTCATTTTAAAGAATTGGTTTAACACTTTGAGTACACAAAATAATATTAGTCACCAACATTGGAAAAAAGCATAATTTCATCATTGATCCATTTATGATTGTATATTTTTATTTATAATAAAACAATTTCTAGTGTGTTTTTCATCTTCATGATTTTTGAGCCCTATGTTAATTCTGATGTTAGCAGTAGGTTTTTTAGAGGTACCTTATCATTTTGAGGAATTTTTCTTCTATTGTTGTTTTGCTAATAGTTTATATTATGAAGTTCTGTTGAACTATATGAAATAAATCATTATGTTTCAATTGAAATGGTCCTATGATTTCTATTATGTCCTATCTATACCTAAGCATAAGAATGAAGGGGACTTTTTCTAGATTAAATGACTCTGAAATGACATAAATGCCAAATACAATATGCAGAATTCACTTTGATTCAGATTTGTAAAAGAAATGAAGGTAAAACATTTTGAGACAATTGGGGAGATTTGAAAATAGACTAGATATTAACTTATAACAGAAATTACAAGTTTTATACATTATTAAAATGCACTATGATTATTTAAGTTATTCATGGTTTCTAAATACATGTATTAATTATGTAGAAGTGAAATGATTTGCAACTAAATGTTTTCCCAAACTATTTCTGCAAAAAATCCCACCACCTTAAAGAATAAGAAAAAGGAAAAATAACTGGGAAAAGTGCTTTAGAGTTGTTACCTTTACATGGATCCATTACTTTTCTTTGGGATATGTGTAGTTTTTTGGAATATGTTGAAAACAATAGAATGGCTAGCATGAGTGGTAGTTTCTTGTAGCTATATTTCCAGGGTTTTGACATACACGTATGCACATAAATACAATCTCCATTTCCCCCAATTTTACCTTGAATCTATTCAGGATTCAGTCAAAAGACATTATGTCTGCATAATGACTAATTAAAAAATTTTAAAGCATAAAAATGACACAAAAATAGAATTTATAGGTGTGTGTTGGGGAATCACTCATTTTACTTGCTAAAAGATCCGCAGATTTGTTCATTTTAAATGATATATAATACTTAATTATGTGAATATACACCTGTTTTTTATTGTTTTTAATTATTTTCTTGTTCATCAATGCTTTATTTTTTCCCTAGGAGTTTGCTTTTGAGAGTATTATTTGCTTATGAACATCTTTGTACATTTCTAATATTGCATTTCCCTTGAGCTGATAATTTTCAATTACATTGCTAGAGAGAAGAAAATGTATAAGTTCATAATGATGAAATCATGCTCAGATGTAGCACCAAACTTTATCAAAATGGATATATCATTTTCACTCCCACTGTAATGGATCCCAGTGGATTTATATTTTTCTCAACATTTAGTTATTATCAGATTTATTTTTACTGTGGTATTTTATCTTTTTCAAATAAAGTGGATATACAATATAACCTCATTGTGGCTATGATTTTTTTAACACTAATGAGGTTGAACATCTATAACATCTCTTTATAAATTATTGGCTATATCTATATCCTTTTCCTTTTTTCTTTTCTTTTTTGTTGTTGTTGTTCTTGTTGTTGAGATACCTACTTATGCCATTTATTTTCTTGGACTCTTTATACTTTTCTTAGTGATTTATGCAATTTCTTGATATAGCTTTAATACTAATTTGTTTTTTTATATGTTTTGAAATGTATTATTCAGGATCACAATAAGTATATATTGAATAAATGAATGAATAAGTATTATGTTAAAGCACTGTTCAAATACTGGATTTTGCATCCAGCAGCTGTGTAAATTTAGCAAAGTACTTAATTCCCATGATTTTTAATTCTCTGTTTATAATAAGTATTTAACTTCTATTTATAATAAGTATCTACTTATAAGTTTTGATATCACTATTTCATTTAGTGACAAACTAATATTGTACAAAAGTTGAAAAGTGTTATTATTTATCTTATAAATACTAAATAACAGATAGGAATATAGGTAGATACATGTATACTAGTACATACTCTATCAAATGTTAAAAACATAGATCAATATTTTAAGCATAAAAGAAATCTGGTACTATAGTGTTTATACAATTCTACCACTCAAAACCATGTAGCAAATAATTTGTTTCTGAGATTGAAACCAAATAATATTTCTTAAAAAGGATACATATTTAAAATTTTAACCACAAAAAGTTCTACATATGTATGTACTTTATGTCTTTCTTTAAGTAGAAATTTAGGAGTCTGACACACTATTCAAGATTTATCACAGTTTAAATAGGATAATTATTTATGTTCTCTTCTGTTTGTAGAATGATCAACATACCTATGCCCAGGTATAAAGGTGCCTATGTAAGTTCCTTTGCCCAGTTGTGTCTAATACTACTTAACTGACCAAAGTTCATATAAAATTTTATCTTTTTGATCTCCTTTATCTCTTCATTTTATTTAGCCAATTTGTCAAAGCATAAACAATCTTGTACTTTATTATTTTATAGATTAGTAATTATATACTTTGTCTAGTAAAATATAAGACCATTTTAACCTTAGACTGCTACCAAAATCTGTTCCTATTTTTACCAATGCTGCTGCAGTAACAAAAATCCCCAAATCTGTCCAAGTGCCCATGAGTAGATGAGTAGATAAAAAAGCTGTGGTACATTTATAAAATAGAATACTACTCAGCAGTAAAAAACAAACAAACAAAAAACAAAACAAAACAAGGACGTCTTACTTTTGTGACCTGGAGAGCATTATGCTAAATGAAATCAGCCAGTCAGAGAAGACGAATACCATATGATTTTCCTCATATGTGGAATCTAATGAACAAAATAAACTAACCAACAAAATAGAAACAGACTCATATCCAGAGAACAGACTGACAGCTGTCAAAAGGGAGGGAGTTTTGGGGGATAGGTGGAATAGGTGAAGGAATTAAGCAAAAACAAACAAACAACAACTCATAGATCACAGCATGGGGATTACCAGAAGGAAAGAGGGTGGGGGAGGTATAAGAGGGTAAGTGGTGATGGAAGGAGACTTGACTTAAGGAGGTGACCATACTATACAATTCACAGGTGATGTATTATAGAATTGTATACCTGAAACCTATATAATTTTATTAACCTGTGTCCCGCCAATAAATTCAATTAAAAAATCCCCAAATGTCAATGACTTACAACAAAAGCATTTGTTTGTTCTTCATGATCAAAAACATTATTCATGTTGTTCATGGACTACAGGTCAGTTGTACCTCTCCTCTATGTATAGTCTCACTACAGGGCCAAGCTAAAGGAGGGGTCGTTATCTGGGACCTTCTGTTCTTATGGCAGAGGACAGAGTGCCAAGCGCAAAGTTTACTCATACAATCGCATTAAGTGCTTTTATTTATATGCCGCATAGTTAGGTTTTCCCATTTTCCACTGACCAAAACAAGTCAAATGTCAAGCCCGATAATAAGGTGAGGAGACATGTCTAGAATGAGTGATTATCTCAGTGAGAAATAAATAATATTTTAAAAAGTACTATGTTCAAAAATAAAATGCCAATGGAACAAATTAGTGTTCAGTGGGAACCATGCCAACATCTTGATTTCAGACTTCTAGCCTCCAGAACTGTGAGCGAATACATTTCTGTTGTTTTAAGCCAAAAATATACATACATACATATATACATACATACATACATACATAAATGCCAAATCTGGTAGAAGGGCTGGATCTCAGATTTGACATTTTAATTGGATGCCCCCAAGAACTTGCTGGAACTGATTCTAGTTAGAAGTTAGACTAAAACAATGTGTGTAGGCACACTGGCTTCCTCATGTAAGACAAATTCCTTAGACAATGACAATCAGTGTTTTAAGAAAGTGTTTCTGCCACAATAGACAGAAATGTGAGAACTTATTCAGTTGGCAAGAAAATCTCAATGCAGTTAAGCCTGATTTTGCATTTTTATTTTCTAGGTTCCACCCTTTCTCCAATAATGCCTCAAATTTCATATTGGATATTTTATGAGGCTGTGAATTTGATTAATATTATAATTTGAAAGCCTACCAAATCAACCTTTCATTTTTTGGTGACTGTGGTGATCTTGCTTCATTTATAAGAGATTGCTTATTATAATAAGAGAAAGTTTGTGCCATGGGGTAAAATTTTGATATTACACAAAGTTGTCATTCTCTTTTTCAGTTTGTGCAATGTTATTAGTAATAATCACCCCATCACACAGATGCAAGTTATTCTTAAATTCATTTTTTTCAGCAGCAGCCACAAGTTCTTAATAAACTTTCTCTTTCTTGATATTTAATTTAAGTTCAAAATAAGTATATTTTAATAGATTATACTAGTTAATTTTGAAATTTCTAGGATTCCAGTGACCAATTTCTGAGTTTATTAGCATGGTTTTTACTACCTTTGGGTTTCGGCTCTTCAATCTAACTTTTTCCCAAGTCACTACAGCCTTTCCTAGTACAAGTTTATGTATAAATCAGAATTGGTAGTTTCAAGGATCAAGAACTCCCATCAAATAATTATCGCAAGTAGTAATTCATTGAATGGCTATTGATAGAAAAACGACAGCATGAGATTTGGAAAATACGCAGAAACAAGCAACAATTCAGCATAAAACCAGTCTAATGAATACATAAATGGTTCCAGTAGTTAACAATGCAAATTTCAAATTATACCGTTGAGTATAACAGCCCTGGTTTCTGCAAACAACTGTTACACTGCAATAATTTCTGCACTTAGAGACTCAACATTGTATCTGTGGTACCTGCTACAACCCTTAGCTAGAATGGTTTCTTCTTGAACCTTAATTCTTTGTTGCAAACATTTTATTCAATTTTGAGGCATGTACACCTAATTTTAAATACTAGTGTCTTAGTTACAAGAAAGCCTGAGAAAGCGAGGATCTCACTTTCCTATAGTAGAGAGTTATCCCTACCAATACTCATAAAGTGGAAGATAATGAAAATAGGAAGAGGGTTCAGATGCAGGGCAACAAAAATAAATGACATTTATCCAGTATATATATATATATATATATATATATATATATATATATATATATATACCTACTTACATCTATTCATAGAAAAGTGATTTGAAATAAATACTCCATATAATAATGGAACAGGTTCTGATACCTATGTATTTTATTCTATAGATCAGAGAAAATTATGGTCTGTTTTTATAAATAAACTAGAGGCCCAATGCATGAAATTCATGCAAGAGTAGGCCTTCTTTCCCCCGGCTGCCAGCACTGGCTTCCCTCTGACACCTGGGACCCAGGCTTTCCTCGCAGCCCCGGCTTTGTCCGTAAGGCCATCTAGAAGGATGTCCGCTCTAATTAGCATATTAAGCTTTTATCATTATAGATGCTTCTTTTAATACAGTCACACACATTATTTAGATATTATCTATGGCTACTATTGTAGCAGAGTTGAGTAGTAAGACAGGCCATATGGTGTAAAAATTATAAAATATTACTACCTTATATTTACAGAAAAAAAGTTTGCCAACCTCTGCTATAAATTACTGATATTTTCTAAAATGTTAGGAGCAAAACAGTAAATATTGTGGTAGTCTTGATTATAATTTTAATTTTCTTCATTTTTTTAAGTTTTGTGCAATGAAAAATGAATCTATATTTCTCTTAAAGTTCCATTCAAAATCCTATATAATAAAAGGCTAATATGCAAATAGAATGAATGGCAGAACAACTGGAACAACTGAACAACCATGCACTATGACATGCACTGACCACCAGGGGGCATGCACAGAACATGGCAGGCGTCGGCTGCAGTGGGATGGTAGAGCAGGTAAGCAGGGGCGCCAGATCAAGACGGGGGCACTGGTCACCGTCATCGGGGCGAGCCTCTCATGGTTATTGAAAATTCTTTGCTCCTGTGTGCCACAGTCCCACCCAGTGCTTGCACTCTCTGCTGGTGCCTGGCACCAGCCCTGATTGCTGGGCGCCATCAGTGGATGCAAGTGGCAGCTGCTGGCCCCAATCGCCCCTCAGGGCTTTTCTACCTCCCCTGCTCCTGAGGGGAGATAAGGGCTGGTAGCCACCTCTTGCACCCACTGCCAGTGTCGGCCCCACTTGCACCGACAGCCAGCACCAGAACTGCCGCTTGCACCCACTGCAGGTGCTCAGCACCTGTCCTGATCATTCAGAGACATCAGTGGGTGCGAGCAGTGGCTGCTGACTGATTGCCCCTGAGGGCTTCTCCACCTCCCCCTGCTCCTGAGGGGCAATCAGAGCAGCAGCTGCCACTCGCACCACTGATGGCGTTGGCCCCAATCTCTCTGCGCCTTCAGTGGGTGCGAGTGGAGCTAGCACCATCAGCATGTGGTAGTGGCAGCAGCAGGAGCATGGCTGCCATCAGACAGGAAACCAGGGTCTGTGGTGGGAGGGGCTGGGCTGGGGCACGGAATATAGGCCAAGACCCTCCCCTGTGTCTACCGCAGCCTCATGGCCCACAGTTCCTTTCAAGGTACACAAATTCATGCACTGGGCCCCTAGTTGACAAATAAAAAGAAAACAGACCATTGAGGAAAAGTACATATAACATTGCTAATGAAATTTCTTTGTAGATGTCAGAGAATAAACAAATATTACACTGGTTGAATTAACACTAAAATGAGCATGCAGAAATGAGTTTTTCAGAAAATGGAATTTGTCTTTAAAAGGCATTGATAGTTTTGTCTTTCAATAACTTGGGGTGATAAAACATCTAGTTAATGAGGATTTGTAGGCATAACAATATATTTTCTTTTTCTTTAAGTAGAATCTTACATTTGTAAGGGTTTATTTATTTATAGCTCTGTAATTTTTCTCAGGTTATCTTTCTTTTGTACCTTAATTTGGTATGTTTTTCTACTTTTTTGAAGCTACCAGTTTGAGACAAAAATACCTTCTATTTCCTAGCGTGTTAATTTTGCTTTACAAAGGAAAATGCAACCCAAACAAACTGTCTCTGTCATTAAGCAACAGCATTTTCTCTTGAGCAGAGAACTGCAAAGTGCTATAGAAAACAGCAGAAGCTATAAATTTAGGGAATTTGCAGTTTTCAAGCAGTTTCCATAATAACTAGCTAGAATGTTTCCTTTGTTTCCTGGCTAACCACCAGCCTTTGCATAGAGATTAGATCTTTTTATTGATCAATTTGCTGGAATGAATCAGATAAGTTGTTTTTTCCTCTCACTCTTTCTCTCTCAAGAGAGGTTTTGAATATTATGGTTTGTCAGTTGTTAGTTAACAAATGATATATTAATCCAAATTTTTTATTTTGAGGATAGTGCCTAATAAAAACTTAGGAATGTTTTGAAAAATCATCTGTAGACCCACAGCTCCACATAATCCAACCTCTGCAGTGTCATTTTTGAAAGTTTTTGCTAAAATTGAACTATAATCCAAATGATCTGTTGGCTCATTTTAGGGAAGAGACAAGCATAACTACTCATTTTAGCTACAATAAAATGTTAAGGAGTCATGTTTGACAAGGGTTATTTAATGACATTTCCTATTATTACAAGGACGTATTTTTGTTGATATTCTTCTCTCCTTTAGTGTTATCAATTTAAATCCATTACTGCTAACATAAATATTCAAATAAGTGATTTATTTTTTTAAAGAGGAAGAAAAATCAAACATGTTATTTGGAGACTGAGCAAGTTATAGTTAAACAGCTCATGAAGCTAACATAGATCTTAGTTCTCCTGAAATGAAGAGTTTTGGAATAAAATTTTGTTTTACAAATTAATTAAGTCAAATTATAGAGATAAGTTATAGGGAATGAAACAATCTGTATGTAACTTAATAACAATAAGTAACATGTAACATGTTTTTTCCTAGGTCCCATGCACTATGCTAAATTCTTTATAAGCATTTATATAATTGTTTTAGAAACACTAGTGGTATGTCCTTATTTTATACATTAACTAGAGGCTCGGTGCACAAATTCATGCACCAGTGGGATATTCTGCAGGATCAGGCTAATAGCAGCTCTCCGACATCCCCCGAGGGGTCCCATTTGCAAGAGGGTGCAGGCTAAGTTGAGGGACCCCACTGTGTATGATCGGTGCTGGGGAGGGAAGTGTGAGGTTTGCCAGCCAGGAAGGGACCCAGAGAGGGCTCCAGGGCATGTCCAGGAGTCTTTCACTCAATCCTGATTGGCCAGACCCCAGCAGCAAGAGAAGCTACTGTTCAGAGCGTCTGTCTCCTGGTGGCCAGTGCACATCATAGCGACTGGTCGACCAGTTGACTGTCTGCCCCCTGGTGGTCAGTGTATGTCATAGTGAGTGGTTGAGTGGACTTAGCACATCATTAGCATATTACGCTTTGATTGATTGAATGGCTGACCATACAACCGGACACTGAGCATATTAAGCTTTTATTATATAGGATAATCTCATTTTTTAAAAGGCTGAAAAATTAGCCCAAGGTCACATATCTATTATGTATCAGAACAAAAATATGAACAAAAATACATTTCTAGACTTGAAGGAATCACCAAGTTAACCCTTTTTTTGACTCCACTTTTAACAGTACGGGGATAAGACAAACTAATGGCATTGTATGAAAGAGGAACCTCAAACATACCTATTTGTTACTCAGTATTTACTTTGCCCATCAGTCAATCCTAGATATATATTGATTTGCTTTGATTGTTTTAGCATCTACAAATGGCCTATATGGATTAGACCTTTAGGCTGTTTCTTCAATTTTTGCAGCCATTTTACCCTCTATTCTTTCCTCTGCATCCATTGACACAAGTGGGCTGTACCCTGCAGTTTGCTTATTCTGCAGTTCTATCTGCTAGGTTTCACATTATGGAAAAGATTCTAGCACAACATTCTTGTATATTTTAATGTGTTTCAAGATGGTAAAAAAGAAAATTGTGCATAATTTAAAGAATAATAAAATAAAATGATGAGTAAAATATTTGTCATGCAATAAGAAATTAATAGTGCTCACAAGCTTCCCTCGCCTTTTAGTAAAACCACTGAAAATAATACACATATTCATATGAGATCTTTCTTAGTCTGTAACATTCAAGCTCAAAATTTGTCTGAATGTGCCTTTTACTTCTTTATTTAGTCCCCCGTTTTCTCCTCAGGAAATCCTACCTTTCACTCAGTCTCCTGTCTAAGGAAAAGAGGTCTAGTAAGTACTTAAATGTATTGAATCTACCAGATATTCCTGCACCTTTAAAAAAGAGACCCATCCTGGTGAACCCTGAGGAAACTGTATAGCACCCCATGTGGCAAGTACTAAGTTCCCAATAAACATCAGTTTTCTTATTAAATTATAAAAGTTGAGAAATATAGTGCAATGGTGGACTGAAGTTATATGTCACACTTTAATCTGGTCTTCAACATATTCTGTTATTGCCTTAGATTTTCTCACCTCCTCCCATATTGGTGTGTGAGAAATTTTTTGTTAAAATAAGTGACTTTCACCCTTTGGAAAAAAGTGATTTTGTTTTTATTTAAATTTTGCAAGAATCCACTTTCTTGAACTGACTCTGCTGTTGAATTGTTTCACTCAGTTTTTTAGACCTTTTTTTAACAATAGTTATTTCTTCCTGATATGGGTCTTATAAATGTTTTTCAACCACTAACCTTAAAATAAATATAGGTGTTATTAACATTTAAACTTAAAACCTTATTCAATTACAAATAATTATTTGGATTTGTCAAAATTGAACTTAGTAAAATATATCAACTCTCATTAGAAATCTTTAAGTGAATTTTGATTTAATAGAAGAACCAAATGAAGTCTAATTACAGGAAGGAAAAAATTATTATTATTGAAGCATCCAGAGCATGCTTCCATTTAATTGACTAAATTATTTCTATTACTCTATTTCTAAATTTAAAAGTAATTAACATCAGTACATCATATTCTGTGCTAAGTAATGTAAAGTGTGTTGGGTAAAATTTCAAGCTAGGATCACAAAGGAAAGAAGTTAGATATATCTTTAAGATTTATTAGCAGTACAAAGGGAGTATGTGGGGCCAACTCCAAGAAAAAAAACTATTACATGATGCACAAGTTTTAATATCATATTTAACTTCAGTTATTGCCTGCAATAGCTCATAGGTATAGTGGTCATTTAACCTCCTATGTACATGCTGATAGAGGTATGATAACTGAAGTTTATTCTTGGAAATAAGCAGATAGATGGATAGATGATAAACCTATATGTACATATTTCCTCCCAGAAATACATACATAACTTATATATAATAAGTATTATGTAATATGTTAATATAAAATATTAATCTGCCGAAACTGGTTTGGCTCAGTGGATAGAGCGTCGGCCTGCAGACTGAAAGGTCCCAGGTTCAATACTGGTCAAGGGCATGTACCTTGGTTGCGGGCACATCCCCAGTAGGAGATGTGCAGGAGGCAGCTGATCGATGTTTCTCTCTCATCAATGTTTCTAACTCTCTGTCTCTCTCCCTTCCTCTCTGTAAAAAATCAATAAAATATATTTTAAAAATATTAATCTATAAATATATTTAAATAAATGTATATTTATATATGAATAATATTTACATACACATATTTATATACAGGGTGAGGTAAAAGTAAGTTTACAGTTGTGAGTATGTAAAACACAGAGTTTATTCTTGTGTTATTATTTATTAATCATACTTTTTTCCATGCAAACAAGTTTAATTCAGGGACTGTAATAATGTAGTTTTAGTGATATTTGACAGTGGAGACTAAAGCCATTCTATGAAGTCTAATTCTGGCCTCTTTAAAAACTTTCCACAAGATGTATTTCTCATAGGGAGCCTAATTTAATATTACTTGAAGTTACCAAAGATGAAAATAAATTGTTTTAGTGCCTACAGATTTTTCTTTAAAATAGGTTGTTAACACCCTGGTCAGTAACCGAGCCTAATTGTGTGTTCTGCACCACATTAGACTCAGTAACTGTTAACTGACAAGAGCAACAAGCAGCTCTCATCCTTAGAATGTGGCAACGCTCCCCACCACATGCTGTGCATAAGCCAGGCATTTTCTACCCAAAGGGAAATAGTTCAAAAACAATACAGTTACCTTTGAGTTGAGGCTCTTATATACAGGGGTACAGCAGGTAATTCATGGATATTTATTTTGCTTGAAAATCCAGGATGAGCATCTTGTACTTTGTTTTTAATATTTGATCTCTTGTGAACATTTCATTGTAGCTCTAACCAGAAATTATTGAAATGAAAGTTATCTAATCACCTTTGAATTTATCTTTTCTGCAATGGCAGAAATCATTTTAAGCTTTATAATATTTACTAGAGGCCTGGTGCACGAAATCCATGCATCTGGGGGGGGGGGGGGGACCTTCAGCCCAGTCTGCGCCCTTTCGCAGTCTGGGAGCCCTTGGGGGTTTGTCCGAATGATGGCTTAGGGGGGAGCAGGCCTAAGCTGGCAGTCAGACATCCTTAGTGCTACCATGGAGGCAGGAGCAGCTCCCATTACCACCACTGCACTTACCAGCTATGAGCTCAGCTTCTGGCTGAGCAGTGCTCCCCCTGTGGGTGCGCACTGACCACCAGGGGGCAGCTCCTGTGTTGAACGGGATCAGTCCAAAACTGGCTTTCTGACATCTGCCAAGAGGTCCTGGATTGCGAGAGGGCGCAGGCCAGGCTGAGGGATCCCACTGGTGCACGATCGGGGGTCAGTGAGGGACATGGGAGTTTGCCCAGCTGGGGAGAAACCATGGGAGGGCTCCAGGGTATGTCCAGCCCATCTCGCTCAGTCCGATCAGCCAGACCCCAGCAGTAAGCTAACCTACCAGTCAGAGCGTCTGTCCCCTGGTGGTAGTGCATGTCACAGCGAGTGGTTAAGTGGCCTTAGCATAGCATTAGCATATTACTCTTTGATTGGTTGAACAGACGACCATATATCAGGCTTTTATTATATAGGATGTTACATATTTTACTGATGGTAAAGATGAAATTTATTTTCTATTGTTACATTTTGACTAAAAGTGTGGCCCCCAAATGTCTATAACATGTTTTCTAATGTGGCACAAAAGAGTGTCTGACTAGTTATGAAACCTAGAATTATGTGAACTATGTCCTGTTCACTTTCTTTTTAATAACAAGTAATCAATAAGACCTCACTAAACACACCTACATCTACATCTACATCTACATCTACATCTACATATACATATACGTATTTGTATATATGAGTAACAATGGTTTAAAATGAAGGTTTTCTTACAAGCATTTATAGTCATTTATGAATCTAAAAAATGCTTTTCAAAGCATCATAGGTCTACTAAATATGTCAGCATTCCTATTAGTTTGTAGTAAAATATAACCAAGCTGTAAGAGCAATAATATATAATAGAAAGCAAGTAATTTCCAATGAAATATGAATGCCTTTATAGTCTTTTGGACACTGAAAGATTATGTCAGTGCAATTATGCCTCTATAGAATATCACACCCTTAATAACTAAAAAGGGTAATTGGAGATTTGCAAACTATAATAATTGGTCCCTATTTCACCTAGGCAGATAAATTAATGGGTTAAGTAAAAAACACGTATAAACAACAACAAGTAAATCATAGCCTGTAATTCAGTTTTCTGAAAATATGATCTTACCTGAATGCTGCTGTGCAGAACTCCATCTGTGTTTGAATATCTGGGTCAATGTCATCTGTATAAATGCCTAACACTCTTGGCAAAAGGCAGAGATAGCAATTCCTAGTGGAAGATAAATCAAGCATTATTATATCCATTCATTTATTTATCAACAATTGTTTATTTAATCCACCTATGTACAAAATCACTGTTCAAAATGCCTAGGATCCAGCACTAAACAAAATAGATAACAATCCCTGCCTTCATGGAGCATGTGATTGTATATTCTTTTTTTCTAAAGCTAAATGTTCAAATGTTTATTTTACATATCTTCATAATAACCCAGATAAGTGTGTGGTGAATAAGATATAGAATTAAAAATGTGAATATTGAGCCCTAATCGGTTTGGCTCAGTGGATAGAGCATCGGCCTGCGGACCCAAAGGTCCCAGGTTCGATTCCAGTCAAGTGCATGTACCTTGGTTGTGGGCACATCCCCAGTAGGAGGTGTACAGGAGGCAGCTAATCGATGTTTCTAACTCTCTATCCCTCTCCCTTCCTCTCTGTAAAAAAAATCAATAAAAATATATATTTTTTAAAAATGTGAATATTGAGACAAAGAGACAACTCTTGGCATAGGCTCTCGACTTCTAGGTCAGTGCTGTTTTCTTGTTTTGTTTTTTTAACCACAGATGTCTACTTTATAACATAAGTGTCCAATTATTCTAGAAATAATTGTATGGACATATCTATTTAATTGTATATGTACACAATATAGTATCAATCAAAGTGTCATTAGCAGGGAAGATGAAGAAGACTTGCTGAATGAACCTGTATTTATTGTCTTCTTTTCATCACGGTGATGAGATACCAGATGGAAGTTGCAGACATGAGAGAGTGAAAACGGGACGTTTCCCTTTCTGGTATGCATTGTCAGATTTGTGCCATGCACATGAGCAGTCACTTCAAATACAGAACCCCAAATAACAAGATTTTAAAAGAAATAAAAAGTGAAGATTCTCATCAGTTCCATGTATTCATGATACCTCAGGGTCTGTTCCATGCAACTCTAAAGAGGTAAGCCAAGGCACTCAAACCTAACATAGTGATATCCACTAAATTCCAGTCAGTTTTCTCAAATCTCTTCGGAGTAGGCTGCAACCTTGGCCCCTCCTCTGTCTTTGGCCTGCCCAGCCCGGGCTTAGCAAAGAGTTCTAGTAAGTCATTCTCCCACCATTGGTATATGATTACCATTATATCTGATTATATTCCTCATCTCCATCCTAGATATCAGATCACCTTGGCCTGCTTTGAGCAAGAATTCTGTTAAGCAGGTTTAGTAAGAAAACCCTTGTCTTTGATGTCTGTTCACAGCAATTTTCCATCCACTGACACCCTTACCTTGGCTATCTATCTTCACTTGTCCTTGTTGTGTTTGGAATTGAGCTCTGTTCTACACTAAAGTCTCTTTCTTCCTATTACAATAGTTACTACGTAAAACCTGTTTTTATTTCTTTAGTTACTACACAGTTCTGGTTCTCTTTGATGCTGCAAATACCTCATTTCCAAATAACATCACAGTCTGAGAATCTGGATGAAGACTGATTTTGAGGGGCATTATTCCACATGGTAGATAATAAATTTATTCACACACACATTTGTTACTATTGCATAAATCAGTTTATTTCTATCTCTTCCCAAAGAAATTGATACTTAAATATGATTGAAAATTGTGTGGGGTCCTAGATGAAGCAAATAACGTCAGACAAAACAATAGCAACAACAAAAATGAAGCCTGAAAATAAAATAATAATGGAAAAATTAGTCACCAGCTTCTCTGTACCCTCATAGCTCACAGTAATTGACTTTCATATTGCATTAAAATTTATGTTACTATACCCCCAGCTGGATTTTTATCTACATTTAGATTAATAGCTATGTCCCATATTTCTGAATTCTCAGGGTCAGATGGTATCTAAGACGCAGTAGGCATTTAGTGAAAATCTCAGACTTGAATTCAAACATGTGGGAGTATATCTAGTGAACTGATGGGGTGACCTCACCAGAAGCGCATTCACTTGCAGGATCAAAGAGCCTCCTTGGGAGGCAGGAATCAATGAGGAAAGCTTAACCCAAGAAAACAATGCACCAGAAAGACAGATGACTTTGAATATAAGATTGAATATCGCTCATTTATGTCTTACATACTAGTCCATATCTGATAAATACTCCTAAAGGGTTATTTCATTAATAACCCTGTAAATTAGGAGAAACTAGAAGTACAGTTTGGATAATCCCTAATACAACATAGTACAAAGAAAGGATGTCTTTTAGATGGATTTAAAAGAATGAGGCAGTTAATCGTATAAGATCTTTCCAAAATTATGTTTATCTTTGAAAATATTTAATGTAAACACACATTCACAGAAAGCTAAAAAATAGTGTCATAATTTTGAACATATTAATTCAAAGTAGTCAGAGAGTGAGATGCATGGAAACATGCAACATATATTTTAATGAAAGTACTAATTATTCCTAATGTTCTCCCAAATGGCAGTTCTAAATTTATGAGGATTATAAAGAAATTGTGCTTTCATAGATGTTATTTAGTATAATTATAAATCTGAATTATCTCTGTATGAATCCAACATTTAGGAAGAAATGTAAGTAGCTAGAGAAGCTCATAACATTTATTTAAATTATTTTCTTAAGTTTCTAGATTCACTAATTTTATGCAAAAATCAGTTGAAAAAATTTTAAGGGAAGATTTTTTTACCTGAACTTTTAGTTAATTATAATATTCTGTTAGAAAAAAATTATTTTAATTTATTTCTTACAAAGATTGAGCCTTTATGTATGCTTTTTTAATATTCCTACCTGGCCAGGAGTTCAGAGGCCCAAGGCGAAGCTAAAGCATCTGAGGAAAGAATTTCAACGTATCACAGTATTACCTGGGGATTTAAATTACAGTCATTTCCTAAGAGGTCCACAAATTTATTCCCATATGCTTTTAAGTGAATCATCTCTCCAAATGCTTGAATGAAGAAAGAAAAGGTGGGAAAATGACAATGAGGGAGAACTTTAAGAAAGATCACCTCATATAAAGTAACAATCCCCTTCCTATGGTTGGCCATCTCTAAAAATGGTGATTTTCTTGGGAAGTACTACAATGGAATCACCAAAATGTAGACACATGTCTTGCTATTTGATTAACTGCTCTTTTTCTTTAGCTGAAGTGTTACATTTTCAGAAAATCATTTCCTACTTTCTGTGACTGTATCAAATCCTAACAGTCTCCTGCAATCCCATGTTTTTCTTTTATAAACGCACTTCCCGCCGTTGTAAAACAACCCCCAGTGTGTGATCCTTTGATGGTGTCCATCTCCCCGCCCCCCATAAAGTTCAGCTTCAAAAATATAGACCTGTGCATATATCGCCTCATGTTGTATCTGCATCTCTCAGCAAAAGACATGGCCCTAATAATTGAATAAATGGAAGAATGAATGACTGTTTCTCAATTCTCCACCCAGTATAGATTACTCATTTGATATAGACAAAATAGACATCAAACCATGTATGAAAATAGCTGAGATACACACACACACACACACACACACACACAAACACACACTCCTCACATTCATCGATTCACCTACACAGATTTGCTGACCATGTTTACATTTATTCTGTCAGTACTTAGCCCAAAATACTGGTATGGCACATGATTTCTGTGTAAACAAGAGGAAGCATAATGATGGCTTATGCTTATAGAAGATATTCTTCACATAGCATTTAATCACGGGCCTGATCAATGGCTTTGCTTTTGCAGAGGAAAGAAAAGAACAGCACATTTTTGCTTTTAACGCCATGCGTTTGGTACACAGTTCATTGACATCCCATTCTAGTGATGTTTCTTTCGAATAAATTAGAGGATGGCTCAAATGCTGTAATTTATATAATTAAACCACAAACTCCGTGATCCCATGTTCATGTGGACATGCGGGTTGATTTGTACTCATGCTGTTTGGGCAGAAAACCCATGTGAGTATTCGCTGAAGTGAACTATGCAACCTGAAAGCACGAAATTGGTCTGTGACTTCATTGTTACATTGCAAGAAGAAACAGAAACATGTCTAATGTGGAGGAAAAAATGCTGGCAGAAATAAAACCTTTAAAGATTTTCTGAATTACTTAAACACAATTAAATATAGTCATTCACTTCAATGCTGGAGGGGAAGATAGTACACTATCTCCATATATAAGTAATCTTTTAAAGCATATATTATAGATTGCTAAGAATAATTTATGAAGACATATGCTAAAACCATTACAAATTTTGTAGCTTAAAAAGAAATTTTTAACAATTTTTTTCTGTTATAACTTGACAATTTATTCCATTGTCATCAGAGTGTGAAAATTCAATATCACAGAGTGTGAAAAATTATGATAGCATTCATTACTGCATGTTTACTATATGCCAGAAATAATAGTCATATTTCTCAACATAATACACTCTAATTTTAAAAAGATTGAAATTTAGAGATATTCATTTATGTGCATATTGTTATATAGCAAATATTTGATTCTAATGCAGACCTGGCTTACTCAAAGCCTCTACTGGTTTTTTATTTATGTTGTATAGAAAAAAGATCTCACGTTTCTCCTCTACTTCTGTGACTAGATGTGTGGGATGTTTTCCCACACCAACCAGTTCTTTGACAACAGCTAGGTGTCCTACAATTTAATGCAGATGCTAGAGTTAGCATGGAGCTCACAAGTTAAGATCTCAGTTCCATAAGATTGGCCTCTATTTCAGATTCTAATCACAAGTAGTGGATCCCCAGATTACCCACAACTTCTGATCAATGTGGCTACAAACTGGAGGTTTCCAAGGCTCCCAACATGGGTTTAATAGTTTGATAGAGAGGCTCACAGAATCCAAGAAAACAGTTTATTTATTATTGCCTATTTATTACAAATGATATTTTAAAGGGTACAAATAAGCAGCCAGATGAAGAGATACATAGGACAAGTACTGGTTTTCAAGATCTGAATTTTGAGGGAACCTAAATATTCAACCCATACCAACATGGTAATGATGGATACATGGAACTATACATCTACCAAAACCTATGAACTGTACAAATGAACTGCAGTGTTAACTGTGGTATTTTGGTAATAATAATGGATCAAGGTTGGTTTGTTGACACATTATTATGCCACACCAATGCAAGACTTCAAATAGTAGGGAAACTATATGTATAGTGGGAGATTTGGCAATGGCAGAGGGATTCTGGGACCTTTCCACTCAATTTTTCTGTAAAACTAAAATTCCTTTTTAAAAAATGTCTAGCCTTGGCCAAGTGTGTCAAATGGTTGGAGAGTTGCCACATACCCCAAAAGATTGTGAGTTTGATTCCCGGTCAGGACACATACCTAGGTTGCAGGTTCAATTCTTGGTCAGGGTGTATATGGGAGGCAACTGATAGATGTTCCTCACATCAATGTTTCTCTCTCTATTTCTTCCTTATTCTCTCTCTCTGAAATCAATAAAAGCATATCCTCAGGAAAAGATAAGAATGTATAAAGTATAAAAAACAACAGATTTATTTGGAATTGTTTCACATAATTTACTAAGAACGTAAGAGCAAAAGTCCGTTTTAGTACATACTTATATTTAGATAGCACAAACATGAATTTTAAAAACATAATATTGATTAAATAATTAAATAAATAATTTTTATTTATAATGTTACCTTTAAAATATAAAAATGTTGTGTTAATAGGAATTTCATTGAGCAGCAGTTCTTGGGCAAGAAAATACCAATTTACATCCATCATCTATGAAATGCAACAAAGCATAAATAAACAAACAGGACTACGTCAAACGAAAAAGCTTCTGTATAGCAAAGGGAACCATCAACAAAATAAAAAGATAACTTACTTAATGGGAGGACATATTTATAAACCATATATCTCATAAGAGTTTGATATCAATAATACATGAAGAATTCATACAACTTAATTGTAAAGAAAGTCAATTTGATTTAAAAATAGAAGATGTGAATAGACATTTTACCAAAGAGGACATGCCAATGGCCAACAGGAGCAATCATCAGGGAAATGGAAATCAAAACCACAATGACATATCACTTCAAACTTCTAGGATAACTATTATAAAAAAAGAGAAGAAATAACAAGTGTTGGCAAGAATGTGGAGAAAAGGCTACTCTGTGCACTCCTGAGAATGTAAATTGGTACAGCCACTGTGGAAAACAATATGAAGATTCCTAAAAATTTAGCAAATCCACTTTGGATATTTATCCAAAGAAAGCAAAAACACTAACTGAAAAAGATACCTGCACCCCTATGTTCATTGCAGCACTATTCACAATAGCCAAGATATAGAAGCAACTGAAGTATCTATCATGGACGACTGGATAAAGAAAATATGATATATACAAACACTAGACTAGTATTCAATCATAAAAATATGTAAATCATTCTATTTGCAACAATATGGATGGACCTTAAGGTCATTATGATAAGTACAATAAGTCAGACAAAGAAAAACAAATATAGTATATCACTTTTATGGGAAATTAAAAAAATAAACTCACAGATATATAGAACAGATTGGTGGTTGCCAGAGGTGACTGGAAAGATGGGGAAATCGGTTAAGAGGATCAAAAGGTACAAACTTCCAGTTATAAAATAAATACATCATGGAATGCACTGTACAGCATGATCACTACAGTTAATAACACTGTGTTGTATATTTGAAAATTGTTTAGAACATAAAGTTTAAATGGTTTTTATTTTAAAATTTTATCTAATTAACAAAATAAATCGATGAAAAATATTGAACCAGAGATATGGATTCATGGTATGGACTGACAGATTTCAGAGGGGGCGTGGATAGGGTAGACAGGATGGAAGAAAGTGAAGCGAATAGCCAAAGATCATACATGCATTGCATAGCCCATGAACACCACCAACAACGTGGTGAGGGCCAGAGGGAGGGAAGGGCAGGGTCTGGGTGAAGAGGGGCAGAAAGGGGAGCAGCAAAGAGGGAACATCTGTTATAATGTCAAAAATAAAAAACTGTAACTATGTGCAGTGGAAGATGTTAACTAGATTTATTATGGTAATCATTTTGCAATACATTGAATAATTGTGTTCTATACCTGAAACTAATATAATGTTATATGACAATTACATCCCAATGAAAATAAGCTAATGTATATCCATTAGTTGTGAAATGCAAATCAAAATCATAATCAGTGCCTAAAAATTGTATATAATTTGAAGGTCACCTTAGGTCATCTGCTTCTCTTTTATGGACCCTGCAGGTTTGTGAAGGTGTGTGCTCCTGAGGTGGGGAGAGAGAGGGTGGTGTCGGAAGCAATTTTGAAACAAAGTGAAAAATGACAGACGGCTATTTTGATAATTTTGTGAAATGAAAGCATAATAGTTTTATATTATAAATGTTACTTCTGAGTGGGAAGTTTTAGAAGTTAACACCCCAAATCCTCTAAGAATTATAAAATGCAGTTGGCAGCCAAGATGTCTTGGCTGAAGGAACTTCTCTCCTCATTTGACCTTTAAAAACTTCTTTTGCTTGATTTCTTTGTTCCCTCATGCTCTTTGGAACTGGCACCATGAGGTGGTCTTTTGTGTTGTTCCCCAAACATCCCTGGCTTTCTGTCTTCTAAATATATAGTGAAATTTTTCTTCTTTACATTCTTTAAAATTTTCAACGGCAATATATCTTCCTTGGGCCAATAGAATGTGATTGGAAATGATACACAGTCTTTTCCAGAAGAGGCTCTAAAAGCCAGAATGTGGCAGGTTCATTCTCTGCCTCCTGCTCCACAACCATAACAACAGTGCTAGAGCTTAGCTCCGCCTGCATCTCTGAGTCAGGATAGGGGATAACAGGCTCCCTGGCTGACCATCAGTGGGCACACAGCACGAGCTAGAAACAAATGTGTGTTATCATAATTGTTATAAACTATAGGATCTGAGGAAATTGTATTAACATATCATGAACTGCCTATTTTGACTGATACTCTTTATTATAGGCCTATAGCAATCATGTGGACTGTTTTTAACTCTGTTTTTATATTAATCAACTGGAAGAAAAGCACAATTTATCTGATATGAATTTAGAGAAGTTCATTATAAAATTTTACTAAGAAATTAAAATATTATTTTCCATTTCCTAAAAAACTATTTAGTTAATTTGACCTTTTAGAATGTCTCATTTCTTTACTCAACTTTAACCTGGTAATGCTTTATTAAGTCCTTTTCCAATCTTGAATTTTTTTTTTTACTTCCAATTAATTACAGTTACAGTCTTTTTTTCTAAAGGGCAAAGTTTGAAGAGGTTGGCTAACACAAGAGTTCTGTTCTATTAACCACTCAGGTTGAAGTATATTCTAATTATCTCACAAAATATCAGCAGTTGGAGTGAGTGGCTGTGAATATATATATATATATATATATATATATATATATACACACACACAAATGAATGTTAATAAAATTTTGAGGACTAGAAATACTCTCCCAAATGTGATTATTAACATCTTACAACCTATATTTAGGCTACCTATTTACCAATCCTAACACCATCACATATTGTATGAACTTAGTTCATTACTTAATTCCTCCCATTCTGTTTCTTTATTTGTGAATATCTCAAAAAGTCATGTTGTGCAGAAATATTATCAATACATCTAAGTTATTCACCATGAGGTTTTATATATAACTAGAGGCCCGGTGCATGAAATCCATGCACAGGAGGTGAGTCCCCTCATCCCAGCCTGCACCCTCTCCTATCCAGGACCCTTCAGGAAATGTCCGACTGCTGGTAGTTGGACATCCCTCTCACAATCCAGGACTGCTGGCTCTTAACTGCTCACCTGCCTGCCTGATAACCCCTACTGGCTCCTCTGCCAGCCTGATCACCCCTAACCACCTCTGCCTGCAGGCGAGTTCACCCCCAACTACCCCCTCCCTGCCAGCCTGGTTGCCTCTAACTGCCCCCCATGCCAGCCTGGTTGACCCTCACTACCCCCCCACCAGCCTGATCGCCCCACGCAGCCTGGTGTTTAGTCATTTGGTTGTCCCTCACTAACCCCCCCAGCCAGCCTGGTAACCCCATGCAGCCTGCTGCTCAGTCGTTTGGTCGACCCTCACTAACACCCCGCCCCCCCCCGCCAGCCTGATCGCCCCACAGAGCCTGGTGTTCAGTCATTTGGTTGTCCCTCACTAACCCCCCTGCTGGCCTTGTCGCCCCACTCAGCCTGTTCCGTCATCCATTCGGTCGTCTGTTTGGTTGCAATGGCCCCTGGTTCTTTATATATATAGATAAATGATCAACACATACATAGTTAATATTTTATTATTATTAATTTGCTTATCTATTGGGAAATCATTGTTTTTTTCTGTGTGGTACTTGTCAAGAGTATTCAATATTTGCTGAAAAACCAATTACTAATTTACTTCTTAAAACACTGGGTAAAAAATAAACATCAAAATTAATGGGATGTAAAACTCACATCAATGGGCTGCTATTTGCTATTTGATAAATATATTTTGGATAAATGGATCAGTGATGAATAAATTATTTTATCCAGAAAATCTATATTGTGTATCAGTTGCATGGTCATGTCAGAGATAGAAGTAGAAATCATGAACTGGAAGAAAACCCCTCAAAGCAGGCCAGGGGCCCACCTGAGAGGGGAGGTTTGGGTGCTGGCAAGCACATAGAGCTGACCTCAGTCACCTTGGCAGGTCTAAAATTCTCTCACACATAAGTAACCTAAGAGGGTTTTACTCTGTAAAAACTTTTAATTTGTGAACCCAAAGACGTTTTTATACTATACTACACATCCCACATAGATTAATCAGGATATAGAGAAGTTATATGATCGGCCTGGGGCTACATGAGGACCCAGTAACTCTGCTAGAAACATAAACTCTAGGAGTTTTAAATCCAAGTGGCTTTTCAGGTACGTCCTTGACTAATTACAGTTGTATCCAGATAATGGAAAGCCTTTGGGAGAGAAATATTTTGAATCTAGATATGCTGGATGCAGAGGTAAAATGTCAGAATATAGCAAACACATCAATAGGGTTATAGCATTAATTTTATCAGAGCTGTTCTGGAGCCCAACAGAAGTTAAAACACCTTAGGGAAAGACTTGCACTCAGAAAGTAACTTATACTTCAGCCTCCTCTGATTAGTTTATCTCAGTGGTCTCACCCAGATGGCTATGTTGTTTGCAGTTTTAACTAACATTTTATTTTGAATTTTAAATCAGTGAATTTAAAACCATGAAATGCATGATCTTATTCATACATTGAGTCTTCTTCATTAACTCAGAGAAAGTGTCAAGCCTGATATTTCAGAATGTTTACCAGGCAGCACAGAAGTGTGATTCTCAGAAGAAAGCGAGGGCAAAGAGTAGTAAGTTTATATGTAGTACAGGCCAGTTGGTTCACATAGACAACATCCACAAACAGCCAGATAAAAACCATCCAGTAAAACAATCCTATGTGATTTGTCAGGTTCTTGCTTAACAACTTTTCCAGGTCACAGCATGATCATTCATTCTGGCCTTAAATCTGGGACTGATGGACTCTCCTGACTGATGGTGTATGCACTCAGTCAGCAAATACCTATTAGGTTATTAAGGTGTGTCAGGCTAAGTGTTTTGCTCTGGAGATACAAAATCTGTTAGAATTAGATCTCTAGTCAAGATAGATGAAGTCTTATGGAGAGGCAAATACCTAAAAACATATTTATAAAACCATGTGAATTTTGTTAAATAGAGGTTAAGCACAAGGTTTTACAGAAACAGCAAAACAGAAGCAATTAATTCCAGGGAAGAAAATCCAGAAAGATGGATATAAATGCTGGCAATTAAGTGGGCCTTGGAGGATGAGCTTACCTGGGAGAGAATACTAAGATAAAGGAAAACAAAAAGGCACCAGGTCAGGATAGTGTGTGGCATATTTGAAGACCCAAGTAGTTGGTATTATTATCTTCTTATATAGCTTATATTTAAGTATCACTGATATTAGGTATCATTTAGTCATTTGGTGAATACATGACTAATGTTATATTTGATACTACAGACCCAGTGCACAAAATTTGTGCACAAGGTGCGGGGGGGGGGGGGTCCCCTCAGCCTAGCCTGCACCCTCTCTAATCCAGGACCCCTCAGGGGGATGTCCGACTACCGGTTTAGGCCGGATCCCCAGGATCGGGCCTAAACCGGCAGTCGGACATCCCTCTCACAATCCTGGACTGCTGGCTCTTAACCACTCACCTGTCTGCCTGCCTAATCTCCCCTAACTGCCTCTGCCTACCAGCCTGATCACCCATCACTGACCCCCTGCCGGCCTGGTTGCCCCTAACTGCCCTCCCACCCCTGGCCTGGTTGCTCCCAATTGCCCCCCCTGCAGCCTGGTCTCCCCACACAGCCAGGCTTATCGGTCATTTGGTCGCTCTTCACTAACCCCCCTGCCAGACGGGTTGCCCCATGTAGCCTGATGCTCGGTCATTTGGTCGTCCCTCACTAACCTCCCTGCCTGCAGTGTCACCCCACACAGCCTGCTGCTCAGTCGTTTGGTTGCCCCTCACTAACACCCCTGCCAGCCTGGTCGCCCCACGCACTCAGTTTGGTCATTCGTTCAGTTGTGATGGTCACTTAGGCTTTTATATAGATAGATAGTAATTATTTTGGAAATAACTTTGAAATTAAAAAGGTTGCAACTGTCCCTGGCTGGTTCAGCTCAGTTGGTTGGAGCATTGTCCTGGACACAAAATGGTGGAGGGTTCAATTTCTGGTCAGGGCATATATCCACAGGTTGCAGGTTTGATCCCCAATCAGAGCATGTGTGGGAGACAACCGATTGATGTCTCTCTCTCTCTCTCTCTCTCTCTCTCTCTCTCTCTTTCACCAATTAAAAACTACTTTATTGAAAAATAAAGAAAAAATAAAGGGTGCAACCTAAATCTAAAGTAGTCTTTTATTTCTCAGTGGTATAATCAGAATTTTCCTGAATTACTAAGGGCTCAGTTTCCATTTTATACTCCAGACTTTGAATTTGGAAAGTAAATTAGAAAGACAGTGACACAATAGAATAAACACAAATATTCTTAGCATTATTTTAAATTTATCGTAATATAATAGTCATTATCAGTTAGACATTTTATTCCAGCAGAATTGCTTCAATGAATGGCAACATTTTAAAATATACATGCCACAATATAATATTAATTCTAAGGCATTGTATAGTTTTACTTAAATATTCATGAAGTCACTTTATAAATTTGACTTCAAAATCCACACAAATTTATTTTCTTGGCTATTAGTGTTAAAATAATTAGAAAAAGATAAATAACACCAATTTACTCAATAATTAATGATAAAGAGTCATCAATAGAAATCACATTAAGTCTTTAAATATAAAGCAATTATGGACAACTCCTGGTTTTCTTATTAGATAAAAATCAACATGGTGCTGATTTATGATCAAAATTAAATTGGATACCTTCTTTTTGGAAGAAAAAACTGTAGAAAATTCCACATTTGAAATGATTTATGAGTATTAGAGTTCTAAGCAGGCATAGTAAAATGATGATTAGTAATAATTTCTTATCCTTTATTTAATAAATTAAATTAAGCATTTGTATGAATTTTAAAAGTACCTATTCTATTATCTTAATACTAAAATTTATATCATTGTTATAATGTTGAAAAAATAAATACAGATTCTCATTTTTGTAACATAACTTTTCCAAATTAATGAGAAAAAAAATCTTACCAAAGATATATAAAACAGAAAAATAGAAAACAGATATATGTGCATATACATAAGTTGTAAAAATGAATCATAACACCCAGAAAATAAAAACTGTAGTTCAATACCATGTTAAATTTTCAAGTATCTTGATATGACTCCATTTTATAAGGTATGCCATTTATCTAGAGATTTAGATTATATCCTCCACCCTATAGGATCTGTTTTATCACTAGAATAGTTCTCATCACCTTTAAGGGTGATTAACTTGAACATTGATGGTGTAAAATATAGCACTCAATTAGATTAATATTATTTCTATATAATGTCAATCAAGTCAGTGACTATTTATTATGGTAAAAAACTAATATAGAGGCTATATTTCCTTCATTAAACATTTATTTAATGTTCTTCTATGCCCTGTTATTACTATGAAAATTTACAGCTTAGGAAAAGATATATCAGAGACAATTTATCTGGTGTTAGTCTATTTTTAAATAATGATGTGTTATACCTACACAATAAAACAAAATTTAATATGTAACAAGTATATCTTTTCTGGTAAGTCCTTACACTAACTTAGAGTTTTAAATATAGATTGCATCTCAAAATATATATTATAATATGAAATTGTAAATTTGAATTAGAAAAATTTTCCTAAATTATTTTCACATTATTTGGGAAAATATAAAACAACAAATTCTGGTATTTCATATTGCATTTTGAAAGAGAAATTAAGTAAGGATCAGAGAATATTTAAAGGTAGGGATGTAAAAAGAGGAAAATTTATATTTTTTAAAAATGGTGGCAATAAGAAGAGAAGCCCTCCACAGATGATTTAAAAAGGAAAGAGAATAAAAGGAAGATATTATTGAGTTGTACAGAAAAAGAAAAAGGAAGAACACAAACAGCAGTGAGGTGGTTGCCAGAGGGAGGAGGTGGAGGGGAGAATGGGGTCCTAATATGAGGTGACAGGAGAAGATTTGACTTTGGGTGGTGGGCACATGGTCTTATATATAGATTTTGTAATTTAGTAATCCACACATGAAACCTATATGTCCATGATGACTAATGTCATTCCAATAAAATTTAATTTTTTAAAAAATCAAAGGCAACCAAAGCAAAAATAAATAAGTGAGACTCCATCAAACTAAAAAGCTTCTGCACAGAAAAGGAAACCATCAAGAAAATGAAAAAATAATGTGAGGAGTGGGAGAAAGTATTTGCAAATCACATGTCTGATAAGTGGTTTATTAATATACAAAATATACAAAATATATAAAGTACTCAATTCCATAAAATTCTATCTTACCTAATAATAGACAAACATGGTAATTGACTGTACCTTCGCTACAGCACCCATTGGCTAATCAGCATGATATGCAAATTAACCACCAACAAAGATGGAGGTTAATTTGCATACTAGGTTTCAAGTGGTGGAGCAAAGTCTGCGGCCCACGGCCAGAGCAGCGAGGCCTCACACCCTGGTGCCAGGCGGAGCAGTGAGGCCTCACAGCCTTGGGTGGGCACAGCAGCGAGGCCTCATGGCCCTGGCACCAGGGCCTCACACCCTGGTGCCAGGCGGAGCAGTGAGGCCTCACAGCCTTGGGTGGGCACAGCAGCGAGGCCTCATGGCCCTGGCACCAGGCATCAAGACCCCGGGATCGGTGGAGCAGCAAGGCCACACAGCCCTGGTGCCAGGCGGAGCAGCAAGGCCACACAGCCCTGGGGCTGGCAGAGCAGCAAGGCATCATGGCCTGGGGGCTGGTGGAGCAGCGAGGCGTCACGGCCCCGGGGCTCATGGAGCAGCAAGGCATCACGGCCCCAGTGTCAGGCAGAGCAGCGAGACCACACAGCCCCGGGATCAGCTGAGCAGTGAGGCTACACGGCTCCAGCACCAGGCGGAACAGTGAGGCCACATGGCCCAGGGAGAAGTGGAGCAGGGAGGCCACAGGGCCCTGGGATCGGCAGAGCACTGAGACCACACGGCCCCAGCACCAGGCAGAGCAGCGAGGCCTCAGGGCCCCAGTGCCAGGCCGAGCATAGAGGCCTCACAGCCCCGGGGCCTGCCGAGCAGCGAAGCCTGATGGCTCCAGGGTGGCTCCGGCCGGAGCCCAGCCAGAGCTAAGGCCTGGGTCCCCGGTGCAGGAGGAAAACCAGGGCCAGCAGCCAAGGGAAGGGAAGGCCTATTGCACGAATCTCTTCGTGCAACAGGCCTCTACTAATAAAATAAGAAACAATCCAATTTAAAAATGTATAGAGCATCTAAATAGACTTTCTTTCAAAGAAGACACTCAGATGGCCAAAAAGAGTATGAAAAGATTCTCAAAATCACTAATCATCAGGAAAATGCAAATCAAAACTACAGTGAGATATCACTGTACTTATGTCTGAATGACTATTATAAAAAAGACAAAAATACCAAGAACTGGCAAGGATATAGAGAAAAGGGAAACCTTTTGTACTGTGGGTGAAAGCTTTGATACAGTCTCTATGGAAAACAGTCTGGAGTTTCCTTGAAAAAATAAAAATAGAACCACCATATAACCTAGCAATACTACTTCTGGGTATTTATCCATAGAATATGAAAACATTAATTTGAAAAGATATAAGCACCTTTATGTTCACTGCAGTATTATTTATACAATAGCCAATACATAGAAATAACTTAAGTGTCCAGAGATGATAAGTGGATAAAGAAATGTAATACAAATGTATAAATATATAATATGCTATAAATAAAATATACATATAATTATATATGATCCCACTATAAAAAGAATAAAATCTTGCATTTTGCAACAATATAGATGGACCTTGAGGGCATTGTGATAACTGAATTAAGTCAGACAAAGACAAGTTTTTGTGTGATCTCATTTATATGTGGAATTAAGGGGAAAAACATGTTCATAGGTACAGAGAATAGTTTGGTGGGTTAAGGGGAGGTGTGTGGGCAAGATGCGTGACAGAAAGCAAAAGGCACAATCTTCCAACTATAAAATAAATACATCAAAGGGATATAATGTATAAACAGTGATAGTTAATAACTATTGCATATTTGAAATTTGCAAGAGAGATTTTTAAAGTCCTCATCACAAGAAAAAAATTTTTTATAACTATTCTATCTAATAAAGAGGGAATATTCTAATTGACCCTCACACCATCACAAAGATGGCAGCACCCACAGCCAATAGGGGGGAATATGCTAATTGACTGCCCCACCCTTAAAGATGGCAGTTCCCACAGCCAATAAGGAAGGAATATGCTAATTGACTGTCCCACCTTCAAAGATGCCTATAAGGAGAGAATATGTTAATTGACTGCCACACCCTCAAAGATGGCAGCACCCACAGCCACAAGATAGTGGCGCCCAGTCCCCTCAGCCTTGCCTTGCTGCGCGCCTGCCTCTGGAGTACCTCAGTGCCCTGAATCCCTCAGCTGCCTAGGGCTGGCCCGAGGTGCAGGCAAGCCTCAGATGGTGGCTGCACAGCCGTCCAGGGCAGCCCAACATTCAGGTAACCAGGGCCTGCCGAGGCTTGCACTGCCGGCAGTGGCAGCAGCAGAGGTGTGATGGGGCATCACCTTGCCCTGATCACCGGGTTGCCTCCAGCCCCTAAGGGCTCCCAGACTGTGAGAGGGGGCAGGCCGGGCTGAGGGACCCACCTCCCTCCAGTGCATGAATTTTCATGCACCAGGCCTCTAGTCTATGATAATGGATGTTAACTAGATTTATCGTGGTGATCATTTAATGATATATACAATTAATCAAATCATTATGTTGTACATTTGAAACCAATATATGTCAATTATACCTCATTTAAAAAACTTCATAAAAGAGGGAGAGAGAGAGAGAGAGAAGAGAAGAGAAGAGAAGAGAAGAGAAGAGAAGAGAAGAGAAGAGAAGGGAAGGGAAGGGAAGGGAAGGGAAGGGAAGGGAAGGGAAGGGAAGGGAAGGGAAGGGAAGGGAAGGGAAGGAAAGGAAAGGAAAGGAAAGGAAAGGAAAGGAAAGGAAAGGAAAGGAAAGGAAAGGAAAGGAAAGGAAAGGAAAGGAGGAAGAAAGAAAGAAAGAAAGAAAGAAAGAAAGAAAGAAAGAAAGAAAGAAAGAAAGAAAGAACAGCTATGTAATTGTTGCAGTCACTTTGTGAAGGGAAAAGGCCGACTTTCCTGATGCTGTTGGCCCCAGTTCTCCTGTATTTGTCTGTTTACCCCATATAGTCTTGATTAGCTTTTCTCTGTTTCATGTAGGAAAAATGATGCTCAAAGAATAGTCATTTGGCTCAACCTTCATTTAGGATAATTAATCCTGCTGCACTCTTCATTTCTTCTTTTATTCTACTGCCTTCTTTTGTTATATATTTCTTCAGGCTTTATTTTGTCAGGTTAATGACATCGTACTGAAAAGAATAATGATTACATTTTATAGTATCATAACAAGAAAATGCTATTCCTTATCTTTTTAAATGGACTATCCTAGTTCTAAATACCCTTTATAAATCAATAAAAAAGCATGATAAAATGTAAAAAAATAACATGATACACACATTTATAGAAAATGTATGTATATAAAATAACATATGCATATAAAATAATTAATGTGTTTAAAATGACAATGTCAATGGATTACATATAGCAACATACACTAATATTCACATCATCTCTCTCCCTCATATTATGTACTCTTTTGTGTTTGTTCTTTTTTTTTCTAGGAGGATATAACTAATCCAGGGCACACCAGTCTTCCAGCATTCACTGAACACCTTCCAAGCATCATGACTTCCTGCTGGGCAAGTTATAAATGGCAATAGGGTGTGTGCTATTGCAGGTTACTTCAGAAATGTAATAATGAAAGAGAAGATTTCTGCTGTGATCCTTGTCTGTATCTCTTTCTCCTGCTCACTTTGATGGTGTCTTGGCTCTTCTATAACTAACTTTGACTATGACTTAAGTATAAATCTTTTTTCTTATACCCCAAAACAAATCTTTGAAACCTACATCCATGTACTACAATAGACTTTTAAGTTTTATATGCTTTAAAAGATATGCAAACTATTATGAATCATGGTGAGAAAAGAATAATGATATTTAAAAAAAATGTTTGTTTCTGAATGTTCAAACCACCTAAAATATTTCTTATACTATAAGTTGTGCAATCATGCTACATGTTTTTATAACATATGAAGGCTGATTAAATGTGGAATGATTATTTGATTTCACTATATTCAGTAATCTTGTTTCACTTTTTAATAGTAAATTCTATTTTATTGAAAGTTATGAACTCGCTAAGCTAATAAGTTGTAGAGGTCATAATCTAGGGATTCCTGAAAACCTACTCAGTTTTATACTTCAATCAATAAAAGTTAACACAGAGTGAAAAAAATAGAGTAGTATCAATCAGAATTGGAAGGTTTTTGGTTAATGAAGCAAAAGTAAAACTTTTGTGGACAATACTGTCTTGGAGATTCTAACAGATAAACAGAAGTAATAAGTAACCATAAGTTTCCCATCTGGTTCCCACCTTATGAACACTATTATTTTATTCTCAAAACTGTGAGAGTAGCTTCTGAGTAATGATATAAGCCAAGTTATATTGTCTGTGTGTGAGGATATAATGTGTGTGTGTGTGTGTGTGAGAGAGAGAGAGAGAGAGAGCACTTACAAGTGCGTGGAGTCTTTGAAGCTGAAGCCACTATTCCTGAGTAGAGAATAATTGGGAAATTTATGTTCTCAAGAGTTTTTAACCATTTATTCATAGAGAAAATTTTCTAATATAAAGTTTCTTCTTTTACTACTGAAGCACCTCATATAAAGTAAATTTTGAGGAATACTCTCAGCCATATATACTTTCAGAATAAAATTCACAAGCTTTTATTTACATAAAAATATTTCTGTAGTGTAACTATTGTTCTGGTACATTCAGTTCTAATCAATATCTCTCCTTACAATGGCTTCCTTAACCAGAAATATTTGCAGAGTAAATTAACATTTCCATAAAAAGCTGTAACATTCATCATTCAAATTGAAGACACTCAGACTATATACCAAAGTGCATCTCAATATTTGTACCAATTCACAAAGGGGCAAGAAATATAGATTTAACTCAAAAATCATAAAGAGAAATATGACATTTTCAAGATAAATTACTCAAATATTTAGGTAATCGAGAAAAATGACTTGATAAATTTAAATTATTTGTGTAATTAATTGTAATTGTATTTCAGCTTAATTTTATTTCTCCAAACACATATGTGGCTTGAATTAATGTAACATAGATACCTTTCTATTAATTAGTTTAGTATCTTTTGTTTAAAAATATTAATTTATAATTTTTCCTATGATTAATTTATTAGGATATATTTATTTAATTTTCATTAGAATATATCCTACTTCTTATTAGTTTTACACATATTTCTTTTTTCCATCATAACATTTACTTATTAATATGTAATAGCTTAGTTGCTTTTCTGTATCTCCTAATAGACATCAGCTCTATAAGGAGGAAGACCATATTTTAATTTTGTCTCTTTTCAATACCAATATGTTAATATTACATGGTACATTGTGGACTTCCATTAAACTTTGATAAATCAAGGGTAATAATAGTGATAGCCTCATCTCCACTGGATATAAGCAAATAAAGGTGGCATTCTAAGGGAAGTTGCCAGAAAATAATAAAGGCAGCTTACCATAACTGTATCAAAAAATAAAATCTCTTCATAGGACATCATTTTGATTGGTTGCAGGGTTATATAACTTTTACATGGCAATGGAATTGGTGACCTCTAAGCCTCCACCAAAATGTGGTAACCTAAGGATTGATGGTCCCTGGTGACGTTCAATCCTGGAGAACACAGATAGTGACTGTGCCCATAGAAATCTGCATTTCCCATGAAAACTCCAGGCCAGCGATCTCTCTGAAAGGCAGCAAAAATAGAGAATAAAAATCATCTTGCTATGAAGATACAGTACTATGTTTTTACATTTGGGAGGAAAGAGACTTTGCTTGGGACAATGGGCGCACGATGCAGTGTGCAGATGCTGTTCTGTTGAGTTATATACTTGAAACCTGTGTGGTTTTATGAACCACTGTCACCCTCATTAATCAATAAAATCAATTAATCAATTGACTAATTAATTAATTTAAAATTGTAAATTTCCATGTTTTGTATTAGAAAAGCAAAATACATGCTGTAGAAAGACACAGAAGGACAATAGGCATCTGTTTTAGAAACAAGCATCTGAAATTCTGAGAGGCTTTCTTACGAGTGAACTCCTAAGGTGCTAAGGCAAGGCTTTAGTTTGTTCTTGCCTGTACCTGGAGAGGTTTGAACTGCAGGAGAGGAGAAAGATGTCCAAACACTACTTTAATAACAAAGTGAGCAGAGATAGACAGTGCTTCCTTTCTAATCCCAACAAGAGGAATTCACAATGGCTTTGTGCCTAGCCTTTGTTAGAAAAAACACCTATTCTAGTGGTATCAATTTCAAAAGCTGTTGTTTTGTTTTTCTATAGGTGAGTTGTTACCTACTCCTTAGTGGATTCTGACTTCCATGGCCAAAGTCCTACACATTTTTCTGAGGATTATATTCCTCTGAAAATCATTTTAGAGACTATTCTTTTCCTTATGTGGATAAGACAGTGTATAAAAAAATCAATTGCTACCATGAAAACAAGTTCTTTCTGCACTGCCTGTTTAGATCTGTTACAAACTTTAATGAGCAAGTAACTGTCTTTATGAACTACATTCTGGCCAGCTCCATCTGCTTTCATTTTTTTAAAAGCCTGGTGAAGCAAAGAGAGATAATCAGGTAATAAAACATTTGACTGAATTATGACCTCTAGGGTACCACCATAATAAAAGGCATCCTGGTGATATTTAGTAGTAGAGATTAAAATCTAGAATTGTTTGTTTTCAGGAGTTGAAGTTTCAGTATTCTCAAGCAAAATAAGATAACTCACAGAACTTGATTAAGATGTGTTTCAGACATTATAATATAAATAACAAAAAAATACTAAGACTCATTATCTGAAATTACAAACTGAAAGTCATATAGGTCTAGATGGTTCTGATGAGTCAAACAACAATCAGATCAAGGCAAGTATGATTAAAGCAGTATACGGATGTGGACAGGTATTGGCAATGATTCATCACCAAATTCAAACAATGTTCTAAGCAAGGATAATGGTAACTGTTTAAAGTAGAGAAAACTATTGCATTCATATTTATTTACTTGACACTAACAGGGCTTTTCTAATAAAGAACAATTTCACAGGAATAACTTATTTGGCTTAATATATGAAATTTATATAATGGTAGATTACTCACAAAAATTGATGATTTCTTTTCTTTTCAGTATCCATAACTCTTTTCATTTTGACTCTGCTGTGAAAATAAGTCTAATAGACTAATTTCTATTAGACTTTCTTTGGCCAATAGAACACAGTATCAAAGAGCCTTACTTGCTTCCAAGTTTCACTGGAACACAGCCAAATCTGCACAGCCTAGCCCTAGCCTGTTGGAAGGTGGAAGACAATTGGCCCAGTTACTCACACTGTCTCAGCCAACAGCCAGTCAAACACCAGGCATCTGAGTGAAGCCAGATTAGATAGCTCAGCTGACCTGCCAGCTGATCTCAGACACATAAAAAACCTAACAGATATCAGCCAAGCTTTATCTACATTGGGAGAGCCACCCACCTGACCCACAGACTCATGAATGATATTAATGATTGTTGTTTTAAGGCTTGGAAAACCTGTAGATTGGCCCCTGTTTTTGTAAATTAATTTTTATTATAACACAGCCTCATTCATTTGTCTACAGTGCTTTCACACTACACCACTGGAGTCAATTACATGCAATAGAGACCTTATGACCTTCAAAGCCTGAAATAATTATCTCCTCCTTACTTACAGAAAAGGTTTGCTGACCCCTCTTTTAAGCCACTACATTTTGATGTGTGTTGTTACATAGAAATAGGCGAATATACATTAAGCAGAATATTTCCAGAAATGTTTGCTAATAAATATGGTATCATACTAATTTGTAATAACTTCTAATTTATAATAATTTCTAGACCTTTTAATTTTTACAATTTTTTAAAAGACTAGTTTATTGATTTTTAGAGAAAGAAGCAGGGAGAGGGAGAGAGAAAGAAACATTAATGTGAGAGAGAAACATCAGTTGCCATTCACATGCACCTGAGCCAGGACTGAACCTGCAACTGGGGCATGTGCCCTGACTGTGATTTAATTGGCAACCTTTTGGTGCACTTTGATGACTCCCGAACAAATGAGCCACTCCGACCAGTGCTACAACCATTTGTTAAACAGGTATTTAATTATTGAGTATCCAATATAACCCATCACTGCACTAGATGCTTGCAATACAGCAGTATACAGACACAAAAATCTTGCTTCCATACATCTTAAATTGTTGGGTGCAGAGACAGACTGAAAGCATGTGTGCGCGTGCACACACACACATACACATATGTTAGAAAAATGATTAAATGTTAATGATTTAATATAATGAAAAGTAGTATTATTTTAGATGATAATAGATTGGTATGTGTAGGAGGAATTAGGAAAGTAGCAGAATTCCTGTTATTTGAGCAAATACTTAGAAGAGACAAGAAAGTAAGCTCCATAGCTATCAAGGATATGACAATCCCAAGGAGAAGGAATGGAAAGTGCAGTGGTCTTAGAGTGGGTAAGGTCTGATCTTTTCAAACTACAGGAAAAGGCTAAGGAAGGCCTAAGTGAGTAAGGAAATTATAGTAAATACTAGAGGCCTGATGCACGAAATTTGTGCAAGAGTAGGCCTTCGCAACCCCAGCTGCCTCAGCCCTCTCAGCCCAGCTTCGTCCGGAAGGTCATCCAGAAAGGCATCCAGGTGGTCATTCCACTGTTCAACCGTTCAGTCGATTTGCATATTATGCTTTTATTTTTATAGGTTGAGAGTAGAGAGGCAATGACTTGGTGTGATGGGTGCCATGATAGACTTAGAAAGTCCTGCTGACTAATACAATACACACTATTGAGCTCTTGGAATGCAGCTGGTCTGATAAGAGATGTTATGTTAATGTCAAATAGACACCAGATTTTGAAAACTTCTAATGAAAAAAAGAATGTCAATATCTCTGTAGCTTTTTTACCAATTACATTCAAAATGATATTTCATATGTAATGGATTAAATAAAATTTATTAATTTCACCTTTTTCTGTTTTACTTTATTTATTGAAACTACTAGAACATATATGGCTGACAATATTTCCATCAGACTGCTTAGGACTATCAAGACTGTGGCTTCTACTCTGAATGAGATAGTTCCTACTGAGAACAGTCTGTAATGACACAGTCACAGACGCTCAAGACGAGTTGAGCGGATGTTTCTTTAATCTGGGCTGAAAGAAAGACAATGGGGACTTGGAATAGAATGAAGGCAACAATGAAGATGGCATATTTTGCATATATTGTAAATGTAGAATTCATATTTGCTTAACTTTGAAAGTGGGTTATAAAAAAAGAAAAGATGGGTTTATGTATCTACAATTTGAGTATAGGAAATGGATAAAATATCAGTCAATTACTGAGATGAGGACGACATGAAGTAAAGCGGGTTTGATGTAAGACTGATTCAGTTTGACATATGGTAAAACTGAAAATGTTCAGTAAACATTTGAATCAATAGTCTATATTTCAGAAGTGATATCTAGGCTGGGTATTATACTTTGTGACTCACTAGCTTGTAATCTACACTAATAAAAGAGAAACATGGTAATTAGCGTACGACTGCTACCCTTTTCATTGGATAATCAGTGAGTATATGCAAATTAACTGTCAGCCAAGATGGCGGCCGGCAGCCAGGTAGCTGAAAGTGAACATGAGGCTTGCTTGCTTGCTGCAGTGAAGGAGGACTCCAATGTTCCCTGCCTGCGCTGCCGGCTTCAGAGCTGGCAGTTTGAAACTTTGTAACAAATATAGAAGCTAAACAAAACCCCAGGGATCTCAGAGCTGGAGTTATACATTGTTTCGATTATCTCAAACAAACCAGCGGAAGCCTCAGAGCTAGAGCCAGAGTTAAAGCTGGCCCAGAATAAAATTTAAAAAAAGAGAAAAAAAAGGAGCGGTTGGGAGCTTCAGTCAACAACCGCCAGCCTGAAAGCAGCCCTCAGCCCCTCACCCAGGCTGGCCAGGCACCCCAGTGGGGACCCCCACCCTGATCCAGGACACCCTTCAGGGCAAACCATCCGGCCCCCAGGCCTCTATCCTATATAGTAAAAGGGTAATATGCCTCCCAGCACCGGGATCAGCAGGGCCTCGAGGACTCCTGGCACTGGATCAGTGTGACAGGGGGCAGTGCCCAAACCCCCTGATCGCCCTGGGACTCTGTGTGTGATAGGGTGCGGCATCCCAACCCCCTGATCGGCCCTGCTCTGTGTGTGACAGGGTGCGGCGCCCCAACTCTCCCTCCCCCCCACAGGCCCTGCTCTGTGTGTTAAAGGGTAGAGCCATACCTCCCCATCGGCCCTGCCCTGAGTGTGACAGTGGCGGCACCCCAAACCCCTGATCGGCCCTGCTCTGTGGGTGATAGAGGGCAGTGCCCCAAACCCTCCCCCACGGGCCCTGCTCTGTGTGTGATGGGGTAGAGCCATAACCTCCCCATTGGCCCTGTCCTGAGTGTGACAGTGGCGGCACCCCAACCCCTGATCAGCCCTGCTCTGTGTGTGACAGGGGGCAGTGCCCTAACTCCCCTATTGGCCCTACTCTGTGCTTGACAGGGGGGAGCGCCTCAACCCCCTGATTGGCCCTGCTCTGTGCATGACAGGGGGGAGCTCCCCAACCCCCTGATGGGCCCTGCTCTGTGCATGACAGGGGGCAGCGCCCAACCCCCTGATGGGCCCTGCTCTGTGCATGACAGGGGGTGGCTCTGCAACCTCCCCATCGACCCTGCCTTGAGTGTGACAGGGGGCGATGCCCCAACCCCCCAATCGGCCCTACCCTGAGCATGACTGAGGGTGGCATCGCAACCTCCCAATCCGCCCTGCTCTGTGCATGATAGGGGGCGGCGCCCCAACTCCCCAATCAGCCCTGCTCTGAGCCCGACCAGGGGCTGCACCTAGGGATTGGGCCTGCCCTCTGCCACCTAGGAGCAGGCCTAACCCAGCAAGTCGTTATCTCCTGAGGGGTCCCAGACTGTGAGAGGGCACAGGCCGGGTTTAGGGACCCCCTCCTTCCCCCCTGAGTGCACAAATTTTTGTGCACTGGGCTTCTAGTAGAATATAAAACTCATAGAATGAATGTGTGAATGTGGACAGAGAAGGAAAGCAGTCCAAATGCAGAGATTAAAGGAATTCTTAACCTATAGAAGTAAAAAAAATATGAGGAAGCACCAGCAAGTGGGACAGAGAAAATTACCCTAGTGAGGACGGAAGAAAAGAAAGCAGAAACTTGTGGGAGCAAAGCAAAGGAAATGTTTTAAGTAATTGGGAGAGATGTTCTGTGTCAAATATTTTAGATGAGATCTGAAAATTAATCAATGTTTTTGCAATACTATAGGTTCACAGATTTTATTAAGAATAGCTTTGGTTGAGTTTTAGATAAAGGGAGAAAGATAAAAATGGAGCTAGTGAATATTGTTAACTTTCTCTAGGGTTTCCCTATTAAGAAAAACAGGGGCATTCAATGATAGTTGAAACATGATGTAGAAGGTCAAGAGAAACTTTGTAAAATGTGTAGATCACATAATTTATGATCAGGCTCTAAACTAAAATTATGTTTCTCTTGTTTTTCTTTTTTATTACAGAATTTATTGTTTGAGTAGTTTGGAGTTTATAGAAATATTCAGCTGAAAATACAAGGGATTTCCATAATTCTACCCACAATCCTAAACATATTTTCCCATATTATTAACATCTTGGATTAGATAGATGTTTGTTAAAATTTGTTACAATTATAATATCATACAGAAAAGTTTCATGCACTAAAAATCCCCTGTATTCCACCTATTCATTCCTCCATCCCTTCCCTTGTGCTCCGCACAACCACTGATTTGAAACTGCCCCCAGGGTGTTTTATGCCTTTCCCAGAATATCATAGAGTTGGAATCATGCAGTATATAACCTTATCATATCGATTTTTAAAAATATATTTTTATTGATTTTATAGAGGAAGGGGGGGAGAGAGAGAGAAAGAGAGAGAGAGAGAAACATCAATGATGAGAGAGAATCATTGATTGGCTGCCTCCTGCACTCTGGATTGAACCCACAACCTGGGCATGTGCCCTAACAGAGACTCAAACCATGTCCTCCTGGTTCATAGGTCAATGCTCAACCACTGAACCACACCAGCCAGACTCATATCAATTTTTTTCACTTCAAATTTAAAGTTCTTCCAAGATTTGTTTGTGGTGTGTGTGTGTGTGTGTGTGTGTGTGTGTGTGTGTGTGTGACTTCATAGCTTATTTCTTTTTATCACTGAATAATATTATATTGCATTGACATACCTCATTTATTTCTCCATTCATCTATTAAAGGTAATCTTGATTGCTTCCAGGTTTTGGAACTTATGAATAAGCATACTATAAACATCCATGTGCAGATTTTTGTGTAGACATAGTGTTCAACTAATATGGGCAAATATCAAAGAGCAAGGCTGCTACTGGATCTTCTGGTAAGAGCAGAATTAGTTTTATAAGAAACTGCCAAACAGTTTCCAAAGTGGCCGTACTATTTTTGCATTCCCACCAGCAATGAATGAAAGTTCCCATTGCTCCACAACTTCACCAAAGTTTGGTGTTGTTAGTGTTTTGGATTTTAGACATTATAATAGGTGTGTAGTCATATCTCTTTGATTATTTATTTATTTATTGTAGAAAAGCAAGCAAGAATTTATTGACCACAGCAAAAATATACTTAGGACGGGAGCTCCAGTGGCACAATCGGTTAGCGGGCGGTACTTATAAAAATATACTTAGGACAGTCTCTCTTTGATGTTTTAATTTGCAGTTACCTAATGAATATAATGATGAGCATCTTACTTCTGACAACATCCACAGAATAACTTGCCAGAGTTTCTCTTAATTATTTTTTAGTTTTTTTTAAAAAATGTATTATTTCCTTTGGCTTCATGGAAACAAATTTATGAGAATAAAATTTAAATTTTATTTAAATTTTGATAATACCTTTTATAAAAAACTAGAGGCTCGGTGCACGGGATTCGTGTACTGGTGGTGGGATTGGCCTGCTGTGGGTGGGCCACTCATCCCAGTCTGCTGAACAGCTGTGGACCCACCCTCTGAGTGGCTGCTCCCTAGTCAGGCATCTTCTGTGAAGCCAGAATACTTGCCTCTCCAGGGGACCGGTTTGGGGCTGGGCCTAGCACTGAGAGGCAACAGAGTAGGCCGCAATCCCGTGGTGGCCACGAACCTGCCTCCCGCCCTCCAGGGTCAGCTCTGCGAGCCTGGCTGTGGCACTACTCGACCTGAGGGCTTCCAGAGGAGGCGGCAGGGAGGGAGGAGGAGGAGCCTGGGCGAGGTGGTGACAATTGCAGCCCAGGTTCCGGCCCATCAGCCTGGGGTTCACAGTAGGAACAGCCTCTCATCCCGGTGAGCTAAGCAGCGCTCCCACTGTGGTAGCGCACTGACCACCAGGGGGAAGCTCCTGCATTGAGCATCTGTCCCCTGGTGATCAGTGCACATCATAGCGACTGGTTGACCATTCATTCTGGTTGCTCTGCTGTTCAGTCACTGGGTCTTTATTACATAGCATACTTTCCTAATTCTATTTTTTTAAATAAAATATATATAGTCTTCAGATGAAAAGGAATTTTATTTATTAAACACAATTGTTTCAATTATTCAATTTACAATTATGTGAAAAGAGTATAAATGAAATAAGTAAATGCAAACACTATTTAAAAGGACTAATATTTTTGCATTAACTTCTGTGTGAGAACAAAGTTTTATTTCATGTGCCACTGAAAACTTAATTTGAAAATTTTCTATAAAATAATATTAAAATATTAATGAGGAGGCAAAATCAAACTTTAAGCTTCATAATATATTGAGTCAGAAGCATGAGGTGTTATTAAATCTTCATATAATTTTCTATGTCTAATAGAAAACATTTAAACTCAGCATTTAAGCAGACTAAATTTTCTGTGGCAAACTGGTCAATCTAAGTTTTCATCATTTCCATTTTGAAAATGGGTCATTAAAGTAACTTATACTGATAGTTCATTGACTGAGACAGAAAAATATTATAAATCATTATAAACATTTAGCTGTAGGAAAATTAGTAGAATCATTTCTGTGGAATAGAAAGTAATCAAATCTGGGCTGTGTCCAAAAAAATGAAAGAAGCTTATTACCTTCAGTTATTCCAATGAACTGTACAGACTCAAAATTAGAGACACTTAATTTTTTGTCTTTAATGCACTCCCTAAAGCATTTAACCCATTAGCTCATTTTGCTGATACATTCTTCAGAATTCGCATGGCTTTATTCACTTTCTCTTTGGCTGAAGATATAGAGAAAGAACACAGCATCATGTTCTTACTTCATTATTCACAGGCTATATCAACTTGGATAAATTCTCTATCTTCTCAGAAAACAGTTTTCTGAGATAAAAATATGAAAAATAAGATGCTTATCTCAGAGGGTTGCCTGTTAACATCAAATATGATGGAGAAAATGCTTAGTAAATGATGAACACAAGTGTTGACTTTTTATACTTTTATTTCCAGGCCCTTTTAACTCTGGTTATAACCATAATTAAATTATGTATAAATTGCTATATTTCTTCAACAAATTTCTTTTTTAATATTTTATATGTTTGTTTGTTTTAATTGATTTCAGAGAGAGAAAGGGAGAGGGAGAGAGAGAAACATTAATGATGAGAGAGACTCACTGATAGGCTGCCTCTTTAATGCCCCTTATTGAGAGTCAAGCCTGTAATCTGGGCATGTGCCCTAACAGGAATGAAACCTTAACCTCCTGGTTCATGGGTCGACACTCAACCACTGAGCCACACCTGCCAGGCCCCACAACCAATTTCTCTCATCTTCCAACTTACCTTACAAATAAAAATATAGATAATAATTCTAAATAAGTACCATACATAATATGTCATAAATATCCTATATAATAAAAGGCTAATATGCAAATCGACAAAACAGGGGAATGACCAGTCACTATGACACACACTGGCCACAAAGGGGCAGACACGCTATGCAGGAACTGACCCCTGGTTATCAGTGGACTCCCACAGACGGAGCGCTGCTCAACCGGAAGCCGGGCTCATGGCTGGCTACCCCTATGGCAGTGGTGGGAGCCTCTCCCGCCTCCACGGCAGCTTAGCTGTCAGTCAGGCATCCCCCTGAGGGGTCCCTGACTGCAAGAGGGTGCAGGCTGGGCTGAGGACCCCCTGCTTGAGTGCATGAATTTCATGCACTGGGCCTCTAGTTGAGAAATAAACATAGAAAGAGAGCAATCATCTCTGTGTGATCAAAACATATTTGATTTGCATTTTTCTTCTTTGTATTTTTGCTTAAAAAAACACAAAAACCTCTGCATTGCATAAATATTCATCCTATAATCAGAAATGATATACACCCTATTTATAATTCATTTGAAAAGAATAATTATTCATTTGGAATGTCTTTAATTTTCTCAAAATGATATTCATGGTTAATCAAAATGCACAACTATTAAAAATCAATAGTCAATGATTAAGTTAATGTTATATGCACACCCTTAACTTGCTTGGGATAGAATAAAATATAACACAGAGTTTTTGTCTTCAAAAATATAAAGTAAAATGTACATTATAATATAAATACATTAATAGAAGTTAACATTATTTTCTGTATGATATACAGACTATCATTCAAAATAGATATCCTTAAAAATCATTCTGCCTGATAAGCCATTTAAAAAGTAAAATGTGGCTTCTGTTCCAGGTGTTATGTTACATGTAAAAGGACACCTTTGCCTAATAACATGTACTTCGAAAGATGGAGATATAAAGCAGACTGTTGACTCTCTAATGCTGCCAGTCTCTCTTGGCTGTGATGGTCCTAATAGTGTCATCTGTCAACAGTTCTCCCCTTCTCCTCCACCACTGAGTAAGCAGCTTACAGAGACAAGCCAAAAACGGAGATGCAATATTAGATACCATCTGTGTTGCTCATCTGGTTTCAATCCAAACTGTTCTCAAGCCAATCATGGAACCAAGAAAAGAATTTGATTGTGATTAGGGTGAGAAATGAAAAAGACATTAAACTAGACATCAGCATAAAGCATCCAGGCACAGAGCGGCGAATGCCCCTTTTGCAAATTCCATTGTAGTAAAGGGACTTGAGGCCTGAAAAATTATAACATGTATGAACATGGACAAAAAGTGAAAATAAATGCTTATGCATGTAAATGTGCACACACTGTGTTTTAAAATTGACTACTTACTTCAAATAAATGTCCTTTATAATAGTTTTAGCAAAATATCTGCCAATATTAAAATATGGAATAATAAAAATTGAATATATGTCTGTTTGTATGTAAAAATTTAATCCTAAGATATTTAGTTTTCTTTTTTTTAATTTTTTTTTTTGCTAAAAGTATTACAAAGGGTATTACATGTGTGTCCTTTTTTTACCCCCGCTCTTGACAATCCCCTGCCCTCCCTTACCCCCCAGTGTATTATGTCCATTAGTTATGCTTATAAGCATGCATACAAGTCCTTCAGTTGATCTCTTACTCCCCTCCCTCCTGCCCCCCAACCCTCTCTGGCCTTCCCACTGCAGTTTGACAATCTGTTTGAGGCAGCTCTGCCTCTGTATCTATTATTGTTCAAAAGTTTGTAATGGTCTTTATTATCCATGAATGAGTGAGATCATGTGGTATTTTTCCTTCATTGACTGGCTTGTTTCACTTAGCATAATGCTCTCCAGTTCCATCCATGCTGTTGTAAATGGTAAGAGTTCCTTCTTTTTTACAGCAGTATAATATTCCATTGTGTAGATGTACCACTGTTTTCAAATCCATTCATCTACTGATGGGCACTTAGGCTGTTTCCAGATCTTAGCTATGGTGAATTGTGCTGCTATGAACATCGGGGTGCACATAAGGATATTTAGTTTTCAAAATATCTGAAGACTGCAGGTGAACAAGGATAAGTAATAAATGTGTGTCATAGTGATAAAGATCTGTTCTGTAGTGTGCCACTATCCCTCTGCAAAGCACATAATCTAGCCCGTTGCTTTAATAAGAACAAGTTGTAAAGAAATAAGTCACATGATTTTTATTTATTTTGGTCATTGCTAGTTCTTTTTTTTTTTTTTGAGGATGGGTGAGCAATGGTTAATTGCTGTTTTTATTTATGTTTAGATTTTCCTTTTCAAAATATTTTGAGCAGTGTTCCTTATTAATGTTGAGTGACTAGAGGCAATAACATGGCACAGAGCAAGATCCTGATTCTAAATTAAAAATATTACCACATTTAAAAGTTATTTTATAGTAAACATATCTCATGAAATAAGGTGTAGAAGACAAAGAAACATTTACTTTGGACATCTATGAACCATGTCAATTTAGAATTCAGAGGATTATTTCCATAGCACATTACCACTAAAGTACATTGAAAACTTTATAATATTCCCTTATTAGAAGCATATATGTAAGCTCCATAATGCACTTAAGCATCATTGTATAAAGAAGTCAAGTATAGAAATATTACTATGAATTCCCTTCACCCATGATTTTCAACTTCTATGGATGTAGTTATTTTTTATCAACAGAATGCATGTGACTTGAGTTACATATATAATTTTCAGTTTGACACTGAAATGAAACATTTTCATTTAGAAACATCCATGATATATTAACCACAGCATATACTATTTATAAAGGTTATTAAACAGCATTTAACAAAACCTGATCAAAAGCCAGTGTTCTGGGAGATATTTTTTCTTGCTGTTCACTTTTCTTTTTTGCACTGTGATAAGTATTTAGAGCAAATATTGTTTTTTATATGTATCATCTAAGTGACACATTTGTCTTTTTAGTAAAATATTATATTTAAAAACATGGTGTGATAAATGCATTGCCATGAGTTAAATATCAAGATTTTCATGTTGAATACTTTATTTTAAATGAAATGATCTGGGACAAGTTTTACACTTTCAGAAAAACTATGTGCAATTCTCTCAGTGAGAAGGTTGCTCCCTTATGGGTGAACCTAAAATTAGGATTTTGTGATTTCATATTGTTATACTGCAAATATATATTAAAAGTTAAGTTTGTGCCTTTTACCTCAAACATATGAAATCTCAGAACTGGTATATTAATGTTTCTATTGATAGGAAATCCCATGAAAGCACGTACCACAGTACCAAACTTAAAGTAGGCGTCACAAAGTAATGGCTGCTGTTATTATTTCTGATCATATTTTATTAAATTAATTGGAGGGCCCTAGACAGTTTTGCTCAGTGGATAGAGTATTGGCATGCGGACTGAAGGGTCCTGGGTTCAGTTCTGGTCAAGGGCATATGCCAGGGTTGTGAGCTCAATCTCTAGTAGGGGCATGCAGGAAGCAGCCAATCAATGATTCTCTCTCATCATTGATGTTTCTATCTTTCTCTCCCTCTCCCTCCTTCTCTGAAATCAATAAAAAATATAATAAATAAATAAATTTATTGGAGTGACATTGGTTAATGAAATTACACAGGTTTCCTGGGTGCGTTTCTATGTCACCATAAATTGACCCACGTTACACTTTACTACTCCTCCACTCCCTTTTTCTCTGATAACCACCATACCATTGTCTATGTCTATGAGTTTCAATTTTATATGCCAGGTATGAGTGAAATCATTTGGTTCTTAGCATTTTCTGACTGACTTATTTTGCTTAGCATGATTTTTTAAGGTCCATCCTTATTGTTGCAAATGGCAGTATTTAATCTTTTCTTGTGATTGAATATTATATCCTGGTGTATATATGTGCCACATCTTCCTTATTCTAGTTTCTATTAACAAATACTTTGGTTGTTTTCATGTCTTGGCCACAATGAATTGTGCTGCAGTGATCATAGGGGTGCATATATGTTTGCAAGTAAACCCAGAAATCAACCCAGGCCATTATGTTCAATTAATATTTAGCAAAGGAGGCAGTAGTAAGTAGAGTCAACAATATAGTAAAGACCGTTTCTTCAATACATGGTGTTGGGATAATTGGAGATATACATGAAAAAATATAAAACTGGACAACCAACTTACACCATACACATGAATAAACTCAAAAATGTTAAAAGACTTAAAGGTAAATCATGAGATCATAAAAATCCTAGAAGAAACCATAGGCAGCAAAATCTCAGCCATCTCTCATGTCAATGTTTGCCAATACACCTCCTTAAGGCAAGAGAAACAAAGAAGAAAATAAACAAATGGGACTATATCAAAATGAAAAGCTTATTCACAGCAAAAGAAACGATCAACAAAATGAAAAGGGACCCATTGCATGGGAGAACATATTTACCAGTGATAAATCTGATAAGGGGTTATTTTCCAAAATATATGAAGAACTCATACAACTTAACAAAGGAAGACAAATGAACCAACTAATCAATGGGCAAAGGAACTAAATGGATAGTTCTCCAAAATAGACATATGAATGGCCAAGAGACACATGAAAAAATGCTCAAAATCATTAATAATCAAAGAGATGAAAATTAAAATGACAATGATGTATCACCTCACACCTGTCAGAATGGGTACCATCAACAAATGACAAGTGCTGCTGAGGAAATGGAAAAAAGAGAACTCTAATATGCTGCTGGTGGGAATGCAGACTGGTGTAGCCACTATGGAAAACAATGTGGAGTTTCCCAAAAAAATTAAAAATGGAACTGCCATTTGACCTAATGATCCCACTTTCAGGAATATATCCTAAGAATCCTGAAACACCAATCAGAAAGAATATATGCACCCCTATGTTCATAGCATCACTATTGTACAATAGCTAAGATCTGGAAACAGCCTAAGTTCCCATCTGTCGATGAGTGAATAAAGAAAAAAAAAAGCTGTGGTACATTTATACAATTGAATACTATGCAACTGTAAAAAAGAATGATCTCTTACTTTTTGCAACAGCATGGATGAACCCAGAGAGTATTATGCTAAGTGAAATAAGCCAGCCAAAGAAAGACAAGTAAGACAGTATCACATGATCTCATGTGGAAACTAATGAACAAATAAACTAATGAATAAAATAGATCCATAGATATGGAAGCATGGAACAGACTGATGAATGTCAGAGGGAAGGGGGTAAAGTACGGGAGGTGGGGCAGGGTGGGAAGATTTTAACCAAAGAGCTTATAGGCATATATGCATAACCCATGGACACAGACAAGAGTATGGTGAAGGCCTGGGGCGGTGGGGAGGCAGGTGTGGGTGGAGGAAGCCAGTGGGTGGAGGGGATCAGTGGGGGCTCTGTAATATTTTCAACAATAAAAATAATTTTCTTAAAGTTTTATTGGAATTTTGATGGGGATTGCATTCAATTTTATATGGCCTTGGGTAATATGGACATTTTAACTATGTTGGTTCTTCTGGTCTATGAACCACAGAAGATCTTTCCATTTCATTATATCTTTTACAAGATATTTCTTTGCAAATTTATTGAGGTGACACTGGTTAACAAAATTATACAGGTTACAGATGCACAATTCTACAACACATCATCTGTACAGTGTATTGTTTGTTCACTACCCCAAGTCAAGTCTCCATCCTTTACCATTTACACCCTCTACTAGTATACCCTCCTCCCTCATTCCCCCATGTCCATGATTTTTTCTCTTTTTTTATGTTTTGCTCTATACCTCCTCACCCAGCCTTACCCAATGACAGCTGTTAACCTGTTCTTTACCCATGAGTTCTCTTTATTTTGTTTGTTGGTTCATTTGTTCATTTGACTCCATCTATGCGTGAAATCATGTGGTATTTGTCTTTCTCTGACTGGCTTATTTCATTTAGCATAATGCTCTCCATGTTTTCCTTTTTTTTTTTTGGCCAAGTAGTATTCCATTGTGTAAATTTTCAATTTATTTTAATAATGCTCTATAGTTTCAGTGTACAGGTCCTTCATATCCCTTTTTAAGTATATTCATAGGTATTTTATTCTTTATTGCAGTTGTAAAAGGACTGTGCTTTTTTTTCTGAAATTTCATTATTAGTATGTAGGAATGCAGTATATTTTTGTACATTGATTTTGAAAATGCAGAAGTAAATGAGTCACTTTTGAAGATGAAATTATTCTTTTTATATTTTAAATTAAATTTATAGGGTAACATTGGTTAACGTGATTATATAGGTTCCAGATCATATAGGTGGGTTTCTATGTTATAAGATCTGTTACTGTACTGTGTGCCCACCACCCAAAGTGAGATCTTCTCCCATCACCATATGTTAGGACTTCCTTTACCCTCCACCCCCTTCCCTCTGGCAACCACCATACTGCTGTTTGTGTTCATGAGTTTCAGTTTTATATCCCACATATGAGTGAAATCATATGGTTCTTAGCTTTTTTTGGACTGACTTATTTCATTTAGTATAATATTCTCAATGTATATCCATGTTGTTCTTTATATACAAAACCCTAAAAAATCTGGCAAAATTGTTAGAAACAATAAACAAATATAATATTACTAGAGACCCGGTGCACGAAATTTGTGCACGGGGGTAGGGGGAGGTCCCCTCAGCCCAGTCTGCACCCTCTCCAAACCAGGACCCCTCGGGGGATGTCAACTGCTGGCTTAGGGAATCAGGCCTAAACAGGCAGGCGGACATCCTTCTCACAACCTGGGATCACTGGCTCCTAACTGCTCACCTGCCTACCTGCCTGATCACCCCTAACTGCCCCCCCCCCCTACTGGCCTGGTCACACCAACTGCACCCTCTGCCAGCCTAGTCACCCCGAATCCCCCACCCCCGCCAACATGGTTGCTGCTAACTTCCCCCCCCTCACCGGCCTGGTTGCCCCTAACTGCCCCCCTGCCAGCCTGGTCTCCCCACGCAACCTTTTCGGTCATCCGTTAGGTTGTGATGGTTGCTTAGGCTTTTATATATATAGATTACTTTTCAACTGATATACATTGCATCTAAATTTGATTCTCCTAAATTATACATACAGACATCTTAAGTAATAGGAATTAGACTTCCATTTATCAGTTCCACATGCATGGAGCTTAGAAGCCACTATTCAATCCTAACAACATGTAAAAAAATTAACACATTTAAAAATAAACAATTCTTGGATCCATAAGAGAACTGAACACAGAGCATACTGCTGAACCCAAGGTTGGAGAGACACATCAGAGAACACAAGGCATCACAGTTTCCAGAAAAGAACCCACCACAGGAACTAGTGCTGTGATAAGAAAATCTGACTGTAATTGACAAATTGCTAGAGAATCAGATTAGACAACTCTGATAAATATCAGAGAAATATCCTCTTCAATTCCTTAGTGGGAGGGGAAAGGAGCCATCTCTATATATAAAACCCTAATATGTAAATAGACCGAACAATGGAACAACCGAACAACCAAACAACAGGTCGCTATGACATGCGCTGACCACCAGGGAGCGTGAGTGGAGCATGGTGGGTGCTGGCAGCAGGCAGCAGAGCATGGAAAATGATGGGCATCAGCTGCGGTGGGGTGGTGGAGCAGGTGAGCGTGGGCGCCAGACCACGGTAGGGTGCTGGTCACTGTCATCGGGGGCGAGCCTCTAGTGGTTAATGAAAATCCTTTGCTCCCCTGTGCCACAGTTCCACCTGGTGCTAGCACCCACTGCCGGCAATGGCCCTGCTTGCATCTGCAGCTGGCACCGGAGCTGACATTCACACCCGCTGCCAGCACTCTGTGCAGGTCCCGATTGCTTGGCTCCATCAGCAGGTGCAAGCGGCTGCTGCAGGCCCCTATCACCCCTGAAGACTTCTTCACCTCCCCATGCTCCTGAGGGGTGATAGGGGCAACAGTTGCCACTCACACCTGCTAATGGCACTGGCTCCATTCACACCCACTGCTGGAGCTGGCCCCCATTGCTCTGTGCCGTTAGCAGGTGCTAGCAGGGGTGGCACCATCAGCGCATGGGAGCTGCAGTGGCAGGAGCAGGACTGCTGGCACAGAGGGGACTGGGGCTGTGGCATGAGGGGCTGGGCAGGGGTGTGGAGGATAGACTGAGACCTGACCCTGTGCCCACTGCAGCCTTACAGCCCACAGTTCCTTTCAAGGTGCACAAATTCGTGCATGGACCCCTAGTTTAGAAATATGATAGTGAACACTATTCTTAACAGGTCTGCCCTCAGGAGAAACTAATTAACGAAGAGGCTAGTATTATCAAAGCCTAACTGGTCTGGGAAATTATGTACCCAACTGCAGCCTACACTAGTCATCCTGTCCCACCTAAGAGGGGAGAAAATATATTGAAACCATTTGTAAAGTTCAAGTCCAGAGGCAAAGAGTCACTTGAAAACTGAGAGCTAATCATAGAGCTTTTGAATGTTTCCCTTTCCCCAGAACCTCACCACCCCATTACTAAAGGCAGAAGTTCCTTTTACCCGGCACATCATGCCAGGCAATTAAGGAAAAAATTTTAAGGTACACTAAGAAGGAAAAAACAGCAACCCACAATATGAAGAGACATGGCAAATATCCAAACCAGACCTGGTCGGAATATCGGAATTATCAAAGTGATATTTTAAAACAACAATGATTAATATGCTAGGAAAGATAGCATGCAAACACAGATCACCAGTGTAAGCCAAGAGATGGAAATCCTAAGAGGGGAAAAAAAAGACAGAAAGAAATGCTAAGGATCAAAAGCACTGTGACAGAAATCAAGGATGTGGGTTTTCAACTACTTTAGATTATCAACAAAGAGCACAATTGCTTGATTTTGTGGTAAGAGTATATTTGAAAGTTAATTTTAATTTGTTAAGAAACCACAAAACTATCTTCCAAAGTCAATGGACCATTTTGCGTTCCTATTAGCACCGTGTGAGAGTTCCTGTTGCTCCACATCCTCCCACCATTTCATGTTGTCAGTATTCCAGATTTGGGCCATTTTAATAGCTGCATAATGATACCTTATTATTTTAACTTGTATTTATATGATGGCATATGATGTGGAGCATCATTCTATATGCTTATTTCTCATCTGTATATCTTCTGTGGTGAGGTGTCTGTTGAGGTCTTTGGCCCAGTTTTTAATGGGGTTGTTTGTTTTGTATTGTGTCTCAGTTTCTTTGTATAATTTAGTCCTTTATGAGATGTATCTTTTGAAAATGTTTTCTTCAAGTCCATGGCTTATCTCTTCATTCTTTCAACATTGTATTTTGCAGAACAGAAGTTATTTTTAATATTAATGGAGTCCAGTTAATCTTTTTTTTATGGACTATGTCTTTGATGTTTTATGTAAAAATCTATCACTATTCCCAAGATCATCTAGATTTTCTCCTGTGTTATATCTTAGGAGGTTTATAACTTTGCAACATACTTTTAGGTTTATGATTTATTATGAATAGATGTGAAAGGTCTAAGATCTTTGTCTAGATTTGCATAGTTATTCTAGTTCCATTCATTGAAGAGACTATACTTTCCACTATGAATTTCCTTTGCTCCTTTATCAAAGATCAGTTGACTACATTTGTGTCAGTCTCTTTTGAACTCATTATTCAGTTCCATTGATCTATTTGTCTATTATTTTGTCAAAACCACAGTGTCTTGATTACTTTTGCTTTATAGTAAGTCTTAAAACAGGTAGTCAGCATTCTAACATTTATTTTTCCTTCAATATTGCATTGGTTATTATAAGTCTTTTGCCTCTACATATAAACTTTAGAATCAGCTTGTTGGTATCTACAAAATAACTCACCAGGATTTTGAAAGTGATTGCATTGAATCTATAGATCAAGTGGGAAAAATTAACATCTTGACAATATTGAGTCTTTCTACCTATGAACATGAAATATCTTACCACAAATTAAATTTCATTGATTTTGTATATCAGAGTTTTGAAGTTTTTCTTATATAGATCTTATAGATTTTTTTTAGATTTATACTTAAGCATTTAATTTTTGGGGGGTGTCAGTGTAAATGGTACTGTGTTTTTAATTTGAAATTTCACTTGAACATTGATGTTATATAGAAAAACAATTGACTTTTGTATGAACTTTGTATCATGCAACCTTGCTATAATTGCTTATTAGTTCCAAGAGGGTTTTTTTTTTATCATTCTTCTGGATTTTCCACATGGAAAAAATTATTTTATTTTCAAATAAAGACAGTTTTATTTCTTCTTTCCCCACCTGTATACCTTTTATTTTCTTTTTTTCTTTTTTCTTATTTCATTATCAAGAACTTCCAGCATGATGGAAATTGTGGTGAGAGGAAACATCTTTATGTGATCTTAGAGGGAAAGCTTCAAGGTTAGTTGTATGTTTCTGCTTATTTGTTTATTCATCTATTCTGTAATATATATATATATATATATATATATATATATATATATATATATAATTTGAGGAAATTTCATTTTATTCCCACCTTATTGGGAGTTTTTATCATGCATAATTTCATCACATGTTTTCTCTAAATCCTTTTATGTTATTGTATGATTTTTCACTCTGTTGATATGGATAACATTAATTGATTTTCAGTTTTGAAGTAGCCTCACATACCTGGGATAAATCACACATGGTCACTGTATATAACTCTCTTTATACATTGTTGGATTTAATTTTCTAATATTTTTTAGGATTTCTTCCATGCATGTTCATGAGATTCTTAATATTTAGTACTAGAGGCCCAATGCAAGAAATTTGTACAAGGGGCTCAACCCCTGCCACCATGGTGGCTGCCTCTGCCTCGGCCCCCACCGCTGTGATGGCTACTTCTGCCCCGGCCCCCACCACCTTGGCTTCATCCAGAAGGTCATCTGGAAGGAGGTCCAGTCTAATTAGCATATTATGCTTTTATTATTATAGATTCTTTTAATATCTTTGTCTGGTTTTGACATTAGGCTAATGTTGGCTTCGTAGAGTTAAGAAGTATTTCCTCTGAGGAAATGTCTAAAAGTAGACATTGTATAATTTTTTATTTTTTATTTTAGTTTGTAAAGGTGTGTTTTATATCCTAGAATGTGATTTATCTTAGTGATTTTCTATGTGTGCTTGAGGAGAATGTGTATTATGCTGTTAATGGATGAAGTGGTCTGTAAATGTCAATTATGTATATCTAGTTAATTGATGGTGTTGTTGAGTTCAGTTATGTCCTTACTGATTTTCTTCCTGCTGGTTCTTCCACCATGTTCTTAAAGTGAAAATAGGAAAGCACAGTTTCCTCAACACAGGCTGTATGCCAAGGTGCAATTTAAGGATACAATTTTTTTGAGCACCAACATTTTGCAGTTCCTTGATATTCTAACATAAACTAAAGACAGATGTTTTTGTTAAATTAAATCTATTGGGGTGACATTGGATAATAAGATATTATTTTCAATTTTACAATTCTATGATACATCATCTGTATTTTGCATTGTGTGCCCAAAACCCAAAGTCAAATCTTCTTCTGTTATCATATTTAAACCCATTTACCCTTTACTATCTTCAACCTTCTTTCCCTCTGGTAACCACAATACTGTTGTCTGTGTCTATGAGTTTTTATTTTTTATTTTTTTATTTATTCATTTGTTGCTTTCAGTGTTGTTATTTCTTTTTAATTTTGGCATTCTCCAGATGAAGACAGATGCACATTAAAGAAAGAAAAAATTAATTATAAGCCAAACCATAAGCCATTATTATAAAGTGTTTTTCACAATTAGACCAGGGCTTGAGATTCCAAAATTTTTCTCTCTTTTCTCCTTATTTACCATGTAGACAAAAAAAAAAAAAATCTCACCTTGTTCTCAAAAGAAAATAAGGGACAGCCAAGAAAAAAAGAAGAGAGAATTTGACAAAATGTTATGCCTCAGGAAAAATAAATTATAGTTACTAAAACAATAAACAATTGAAATTTCTCCTTTATTTTTTTCATATTAAGCTTTCATTTTATTCCATATTCCTAATACATGTAACAAATCTGTACTATTTAATGTTATATAATTTTTACAACCAAGTAATTAATTTATTTCCATTTGTTCATAGAATGCTTAAGTAGGCCTTATGTAAAGTCACTTCAATAAAATTATTTTTTAATGAATTAAGCCACTTCTATACAAAATAAAAATAATATCCTATTGAAAAATGATAACAACAGTTATTATTATTATTATAGTCTATAACGAACAGACTAAATCCAAATGACAAATGTCTATGGCAAAAGTTCACACAAGTTCCCCAGCTAGTGAAAAAAAGAATGAAAAAAGGGAGGTATTGAATTAGAATAAGAAGTTAGGAAATTTATTTTATTTGTTTTTTATCACGTGTGCATTTTATTTTACTCTTGAAACAGAATTCAATAAACACATTATCATTTCAAATATGTAGCAACTTTTACTGCTACAGCATTAAAGATTCAATACTGCTAATTACAAAGATGTCATTGCCACATAAGATCCACTTGTAAGCCTTTCACAGACTAGTTCCATTAATATCAAAAAATAGTTCCTATTATTATTTTTCCAAATTGCTTGATCTGAGTACTGCATTAGCTCTGGTGAAGATCATATAATCATAGCACATTATCCATCCTCAGAAGGTGGGGAGAAGAGAGGGAAAGGTAAAAAGAAAGAGAGAGAGAAAGAGAGAGAGAGAGAGAGAGAGAGTCTTAACAGGACATGCAGAATGTTTGGAATATAAATGAAGAGTTGGAGAAGCTAGTTCTGCTTGTAAAGGTTTCTAAGGAACCAATAAATGAAAAGACACACACTGGGGATTCAAATTTAAAAAGGAATATTTCTTTTATAAGTGAATGAAAAGACAATTAAAATTTATGAATATAATTATTTTGTAGGTAAATAAAAAATAATAAATATTAAATAGCTATCAAGGTAAATTATAAAGAAATAGAGATGATTGAAGAGATTCAATAAACAGTATATACCAAGGACAGCATAATAGATGTCCTCAGCAATACAGTCATAGGTGGTACATTGTATAAAGAATATAAAAACAAATAATTACTACATAATTTCTGAAGTTACTTTTAGTTTCAAAATATATGCAACCATGTCAGGGTGAGGAGAGAGGTGGAGGTGGAAGAGGATATAGGGGTATACATGGTAATGGATAGAAACTTGAGTTGGGGTAGTGAACACACAATACAGTGTACAAATGATGTCCTGTAGAATTGTACACCTGAAACCTATATAATTCTGTTAACCAGTGTCACATCAATAAATTCAATAAAAATGGGGAAAATAAAATAAACATGTTACCTTAAAATATAGCACATTCTTATTACTTATGCTTCATAAACATTGTATTCTACCAGGAAAAATATGTACACTCATTCAATAATAAATTCATAATAGTTCATCATTCAGTCTTGTTTCAGGTACAGTTTGTATTGCCTGCTCCTGTGGTCCTTCATATTCCTGTGTTTTAATAGTAGAGTAGAAATAAGCAATGATTATATAGTGATTATAACAACAAAGCAACAAAATTGACATTGGTTTATTTTTATTCTGACTCAATTTGGATTTTTTGCTTGTGTTTAAAATTTAAAGTCCTGAGTGGAAAATATGGTGCAACATTTTACTTTGCTAAAGATATCTAAGTAACTTTTTAATTGTGTTTGTTAAAACTAAGGAAAGGACACATTGCATCATTAACACATTTTGCTATTTGTCTAAAATATATATTTCATAGACATTTAGTTTTATTTACAAGCCCTGGCCAGGTTGCTCAGTTGGTTGGAAAGTCATTCCATACACCAAAAAGGTTGTGGGTTCTATTCCTGGTTCTATTCAATCTAGGGCACAAACCTAGATTGCAGGTTTGATCCCAGGTTGGGGTACACAGGGGAAGCAACCAGTTGATGTTTCTCTCTCACATCAATTTCTTTCTTTTTCTCTTTCTCTCTCTCTTCCTCTCTCTAAAAATCAATTAAAAAATAATATCCTCAGGTGAGGATTAAAAATGTACTTATGAGTTACTTTAAAGTTATTATTGATGACTGTGATGATGGTAGGTTCATGTTTTTCTATTTAAAAATAAATTAGTTAAAACTAAAAGAAGTAAAGCAGTATTCTCCTTTCTTGTATTATATTTTTTACTTAATTATTTTTCTACTAGGATAAGTATAAAAATGAAGTAGAACAAAAGAAAATTGTAATTGCCTGCATTTGTTTTCTAGCCATTATTTTCAGTTCATTTCACAGTTGTTACTAAATATAAACTTGCCATAATGGGAAGAAATAAGAATTACTTTATTCCAGTTGTCCAATACACTAGCTATAATCCACAGACGTTGTCAAACTCTTTTATAAATAGAAGGAAGTAAATATTTTAGAGTTAGTAGAATATACTGTCTTTGTGACAACTATTCAGTGCTAGAGTTGTATCATAAAACCAGCCATAGACAATACATAAACAAATGGGTGTGTCTTCTTTCTAATAAAACTTTACAAAATAGCCAAAACCGGTTTGGCTCAGTGGATAGAGCGTCGGCCTGCGGACTGAGGGGTCCCGGGTTCAATTCCGGTCAAAGGCATGTACCTGGGTTGCGTGCACATCCCCAGTGAGAGATGTGCAGGAGGCAGCTGATCGATGTTTCTCTCTAATCCATGTTTCTAACTCTCTATCTCTCTCACTTCCTCTCTGTAAAAAATCAATAAAATATATTAAAAAAAAATAAACTTTACAAAATGATTTACAAAACAGCCAGAAAAGATGGATATGGCCCTCTGGTCATAGTTTGCTAATACTTGATCTATAATATGAGTGACAGTCATGCCCTAATAAGGAAATAGTACTTAAATACTACTTTAAGGAAATCCTATATAATAAAAGCCTAATATGCAAAGTATCCGGTCTTCAGGTCATCCATTCATTCAATCAAAGTGTAATATGCTAATGATATACTAAGGCTGCTCAACTGCTCGCTATGATGTGCACTGACCACCAGGGGACAGACAGTCGACCGATTGACCAGTTGTTATGACATGCACTGACCACCAACTGGTAGGTTAGCTTGCTGCTGGGGTCCAGCAGATTGGGACTGAATGAGAAGGGCCAGAGAGGCCCTGGAGCTCTCCCATGGTCCCTCCCCAGCTGGCCAACCTACCGCATCCCTCTTCAGCCCTGATCATGCACTGGTGGGGTCCCTTGGCCTGGCCTGTGCCCTCTCACAATCCAAGATCCCTCAGGGGATGTTAGAGAGCTGATTTGGGCCCGATCCCACTGACCGGCTAAGGGACCCTACTGGTGCATGAATTTGTGCACCAGGCCTCTAATGATTTATAACTACCAAAATAAGACAGAAACCAGTAAATACTTCAGAAAGGTAATTTGCTATGTTTTTCTCAGAATGAAGAAATAGGCTGACGAAATTCTTTTAAGCATCTATTTCTCAATTTAACTTTTAATTCTAATGATATAACATATGTATTAGGGGATTTACCTATATATGAGGACACAAAAATGCTGTATGATGTATAACATAGTTTCTTAAATATTTTGTTGGTCAAAATTCACTACAGCATGTCAAGAGCTAAATGTATCCTTCTAAATTTATCTATTTAAATGTACACTATATTTATACATGCAAAAGAATTAAAAAAAAAGTTGAAAATAACAGAATCTTTCATAATAATAAATACTTTTACAATATCATGTTATGGCTATGAAAATTGTTAGGCTACATTTTGGGAATGCAAAAGAAAAAATGGGCAAGAATCCGAAAATTTGACAATAGCATTTGTTCTATTAGTCTTTCTCTTTCTATCTTTGAAAAGATCACATTCACCATAAAATTCACATTCATTTGAAAGGTCACTAAATTTCAAATCCAAAGCACTGCTTCTACCATAATCAGTTTTATTTCTTGGTAATATTAAATTAATATCTCCTTTCTTGCTTGTTGCTTGTTATCTATATTACTTTCTGAATGATCAAAGCAAAAAATCTTTTTTATTCATTGACTCTTCAAAGCACTAGTTCTGAATTCAAAGACTAGCAGTATAACTAAAATTGTTATTTTATGCATTCTCCATATGCATAAATTCTGTTGTAATATGTTTGAAGCAGGAATCAGAAATCTGATTTATTTTTGTTAGTACCTACAGTGGCCCATGGATTAAATCTAAGAAATACATACATGTGGAAGGCACTGGAAACAGTGCAATATGCATCCTGAATTGATATTTTGAAATGTTCAGGTCAGTGGATGAGTAATTTTCAAAAGGTGAATCATTTTTGTTAGTTTGCTTAAAGAAAATTGAAAAACAGATAAGAAGTGAGTTGGTTTTTTTGTTTTTTTCTTTTTTTTTTAAGTTGATCTAGGACCAAAAGAAAAAACATCATCTGGGTTACATGTACCAATATGTTATAAATCACACACTAATTTACCTTATTTGGCTACAAAATTTATGAATTTTCTAAGTTTACATTTGAAATAACTATTTCAAAATCTAGGCTTTATTAATCAACATTTTATTATTTCTCATTTTTTTCTTACCATATTCTTTAAAGAAACTTAGATATTTAGGAAAAGTAGATTTCTTGTGATGAAGATTGATTCTGCTGTGAAATATCAGGAGTAAATTCTGTTTTATATTGTTGGATCCTAGGCATTATAAAATCTAACAAGTTGTCCTTGTCCAGGAAGTTTTGTCTTCAACACTTTAGCTCTTAAGTTCACAAAAAAGTTTAGGAAAAAATCTAGCACCTTTTTGTTATTTATTTCACTTATAAATATCATAGAGGAAGAATAAAATAAACCTAATGAATAGAAAGCATATTCAATCATTTCTCGTCTCACACCAAATAAAGTTTATTACACTGCTTTCACATGACAGACATAGAATTGTATCATCTCAATGGTCTTCTTGATTGAGAATAAATGCTTCATTAAATTTAAATATAGCAACCTAATAACAATACTCAAACCGGAAAGAATAATGACTGTCATTAAAAGAAACACATATATTACTCTTTAAACCATATTCAACTTCTAGATAAAATGCAATGCTTAATATTCACAATTGCATAAGTGCAAAGAATTATGATATAACATAAGTATATAAAAACCAAACTTAATTTTAGAGCAAATTCAAATGTAAAGAGATCTTGTTGATCATTTTCAAAATGGTAATTATATCAAAAAGGGGTGTTGGATTTTTTTCTACTGCTTTCTCTGCATCAATAGATGTGATCATGTGATTTTGGTCCTCCAATCTGTTTATGTGATGTATCACATTTATTGATTTGCAAATATTGTACCAGTCTTACTTCCCCTTAATAAATCCAACTTGGTGATGATATATGATCTTTTTAATGTATTGCTGAATCCAATTTGTTAATATTTTCTTAGGGATTTTAGCATCTATGCTCATCAGGGATATTGGCCTGTAATTCTCTTTCTTTTTAGTGTCTTTATCTGGTTTTGGAATTAGGATACTACTGGCCTCATAAAAAGAGCTTGGAAGTGTTTAAAATTCAAAGTACTGAGTGGAAACTATGGTGCAACATTTTACTTTGCCAAACATATCTAAGTAATTTTTTTCAATAGTTTAAGGAGGATGGGTGTTAGTTCTTCTGTGAATGTTTGGTAAAACTCCCCTGTATAGGCAAGGATGTGGAGAAAAGGGAACTCTAGTACACTATATGAGAATACTGACTGGTACAGCCACTGTGAAAAATAGTATGGAGTTTCCTCAAAAAATTAAAAATGGAACTCCCATTTGACTCAGTGATCCCACTTCTAGGAATATATCCTAAGAAACCAGAAATACCAATTAGAAAGAATATATGCACCCTATGTTCATAGCAGCACACTTTACAATAGCTAAGATTTGGAAACAGCCTAAGTGCACATCACTGTGGTACAACCTGGCCGGTGTGGCTCAGTGGTTGAGCATTGACCTGTGAAGCAGTAGGTCATGGTTCTACTCCCCATCAGGGCATACGCCTGGGTTGCAGGCTCAATCCCCAATAGGGGGTGTGCAGGAGGCAGCCAATCAATGATTCTTTCTCACCATTGATATTTCTATCTCTCTCTCCCTCTCCCTTTCTCTCTGAAATCAATAAAAATATATTTTAAAAAAGCTGTGGTACATTTTCACAATGGAATACTACATGGCTACAAAAAAGAAAGAACTCTTACCATTTGCAACAGCATGAATTGACCTGTAGAGTATTATGCTAAGCGACATAAGCCAGTCAGAGAAAAATAAGCATCATATAAACTCACTCATACTTGGAATCTAATTAACAAAATAAACTGATGAAAAAAATAGATTCAGAGACATAGAAGCATGAAACAAGACTGACAGATTTCAGAGGGAAGGCCGGGGTAGGTGGACATATAGGGAGTGATTAACCAGGAAACATACATAGTGCATAGCCCATGGACATAGGCAATAGTGTGGTAAAGGCCTGGGCAGGGTGGGTGCAGGATGGAGGGGATCAATGGGGAAAAAACAAACAAAGGGGACATCTGTAGTACTTTCAACAATAAAGATTAAAAAATGAAATGGGAACTGTAGAAGAAAGAACAAATAATTATAATCCCTAGATTACTAGCTATGGCAGATAGATGAATAGTAATGAACTTTTCACAGTGATGAATGGAAGAGCAGCAATGTGTACATTTGAAGGGAGTGTAGACAGAGTTCAGTTTTTTAACACAAAGAGTTTGACTTGCATTGGAGGCCTCCAATTAGAAATGCAAAATAGGACGTCTGGGTTAAAAAATGGCCCACTCCCCAAATAAATTTCCCAGGCATCAGGCACAAATAGTTCCTACTAAAAATCTTTTCTTGTAAGTCTATTTAGTAAATTCAATTCCTAACTCAAAATATGTCTTTACCTAGATCTAATCATCATACATTATTCCTTATTTAATTATAAATGTCGTTTCTAAGCACCCAGTTCTATAAGCCAGTTACTTAAACTCTTTCCTAAAAGCCATCTTTAACATATAGGATTTCAAGAAATCCAAAGGTCATCCTACACACACTCCTTTCCTTTCTGCTATTATGAAATCCATCTGCTTTTTTATTCTTAACTTTTATTCCCCAACTTCTCTGTGAATTTAATATAAAGACCTAAACCTTAAAATAGACTGGAAATAGGGATGTTCTATCTTTCCTATTGTATCTTGTTTCATTCCTGCTTTCTTTTATTTCCCCCTACAATAACCACATATGCTCTTTTTCAAATATATCACTAGGGGTCTGTCAATATAAAAACCTAAATTTAAATTGGGCTAATTTTAACAGAAAGCAGTATTATTAGGAATTATAGAGCAGAGCTCACAGAATTTACTGGAAGGCCAGGGAAACAGGCACATTACAAACAAATAAAAAAGGTTTTTCTGGAATCTAGAGGGTAGGATCAATCCACATTTTCAAGCCAGTGTTTATACAGAAATAAATGAGCTCCAATTTTATTGTTATTGTTTTTAAAGTTTGTTTAAATTATATGTTTTAAGGATAGACCATATGACTGGCATAATTTGGATGACTTACATATTCTCTGACAAGGGGAAGACAGGAAAACTTGATCAACACTACTAAAACATTACAGTAGAAGAAAGATAATCTTCCAAAAGTAAATTAAAGTGCTATTACAATTTATGATAGAAGGCCAAATGTTTTTAAAAAGTATAAAATACTAGGAACTTATTCAGCTGCCACCACTACCTACAATATTCTCTCTTCCTTTTAATAACTTAATTCCTCCTTCTACTTCTGATCTCAGCTCAAATATATGTTCTCAGAAAAACTCTTCACATACAAGTTGTAATTTTTGTACATTCACTGAAGGAAGTATTTTTTTCCTAAATAACAGTGATCACACATTGTATTTAGCAATTTACTTGTATGGTTGTTTATTTATTTATTAATTTATTTATTTATTGAAACAGGAGAGAGAGAGAAAGAGAGAGAGAGAGAGAGAGAGAGACATTGATGTGAGAGAGACATATCGATTGGTTGCCTCCAATACACACCTAGTGGGGATTGAACCCACAATATAGGTATGTATGTTGACAGGCAATCAAACCCATGACCTTCCAGTGCATTGAATGATGCTCCTACAAACTGAGCCACCCAACCAGGGCTTGTATGGTTATTTGATTAAGGTTAATAAGCATATCACTTTTGTTAAAATGTTATCCTTAGTACTAACTAAACACAGTGCCTTTCATAGAATGCAACATACAATAGCTGAACAAACAAGTAAGCTATTTGATATCGCAATGGTGAATAACTGTGCTAAGTAGCTCTTGTAAAATAAGAATAATAAGCTACAGAAATCAAGACAGTGTGGTACTGGTGAAAGAATAAACAACTAGATCAATAGGGAGGAATAAAGAACCCACAAATGAACAATACAAATGTAGTCAACAGATGTTTGGAAAAAGGCAAAAGCAATATAATGGAGTGTGGGGAAGCATGGGACTTGGTTGGAAGGTCTGTAAGGAGGCATCTCTGAAAGGTCAGAGGCCCCTGGGGGACCTTGCCCAAGGACGGCAGCCCCTGCCTTGACTTTTCCAAATAAGTCTGACTCCCCGGGTGTTTTACTAGAATCATGTTTAGACTTCAAACGTCCTTGTTTGAAAGTCACTACAGATGCAGGTGTTTTCTCAAGGATGCTTACCCTGCTGATTGTATCTAGAGATTAATTTTAGTTCATGCTGTTGTGACAATAAAAACCTAGGGAGGCAGGAGAATGAGGCTACTTAGTGGTGATAGCCAAGTAGTCCCTTAGCTTCTCTTTCACAGAAACATGTGTATGAACAATCTATTCATCCATTTCTCAGGGTCTGCTGGTCCCTGAGAAATGGAGCAAAGATAGTCTTTTTAGAAAATGGTACTGGAACAACCTGACATACATACACACACACACAAAAAAAAAATATCTAGATATAGACCTTATACCTTTCAAAAAATGAATCCCACATGCATCACTGACCTAAATATTAAATGCAAAACTATAAAACTTCTCAATAATAAATCAGAGAAAACCTGAATGACCTGTGTACAATGATGATTTTTATGACACAATAACAAATACACCATCTATGAAAGAAAGAATTCATAAGTTGGACTTGATTAAAGTAAAATAAAATTAAAAACTTCTGCTCTCACCGAAACCGATTTGGCTCAGTGGATAGAGCGTCGGCCTGCAGACTGAAAGGTCCCAGGTTCGATTCCGGTCAAGGGCATGTACGTGGGTTGTGGGCACATCCCCAGTGGGAGATGTGCAGGAGGCAGCTGATCTTTGTTTCTCTTTCATTGATGTTTCTAACTCTCTATCTCTCTCCCTTCCTCTCTGTGAAAAATCAATAAAATATATTTAAAAAAAAAAAAAACTTCTGCTCTGCAAAAAACAATGTGGAGCAAATGAGAAGACACTCCACAGACTGGCAGAAAATATTTGGAAAAGATATATCTGGCAAAGGACTATTTTCCAGACTATACAAAGAACTCCTAAACTCAACAATAAGAACACAAACAAACACATTTAAAAAGTGGACCAACGACTTTTAAAGGCATTTCACCAAAGAAGACATACAGATCACAAATAAACATAGGTGCTCTATATCATATATCAGCAGAGTAATACAAATTAAAGCACACCAAAATCCAGAACATTAACAACATCAAATGCTAACGAGGATGTGGAGGAACAGGAGCTCTCACTAATTGCTGGTGAGAATGCAAAATGGTACCGCAACACTGAAAGACAGGTTGGTGGTTTCTTCCAAAATTAACTATACTCTTACCATATGATGCAGCAATCATGCTTCTTGGTAATTAAAGGAGTTAAAACGTGTCCACACAAATCTTGCACACAAATGTTTATGGCATCTTCACTCATAATTTTCAAACCTTATCAGCAACCCAGATGTCTTCCAGTTGGTGAATGGATAAATAAACTGATAAATCCAGACAATGGAATATTTTTCAATGCTAAAAAGAAATAAGCTGCCAAGCAATGAAAAGACATGAAAAAACTTTATTATTGAGAGAAGCCATTCTTGAAAGACTACATACTTATGATTCTAACTATATGACATTCAGTAAAAGACAAAAAACTTTGGAGATAGTAAAAAAGATTAGTGATGGCCAATGATTAGGCAGAGTACATAGAATTTCCAGGGCAGTGAAAATATCCAGCATCTACACTAATAAAAGTGAAACATGGTAATTAGCGTACAACCGCTACCCTTCCCATTGGCTAATCAGCATATCCTTATGCAAATTAACTGTCAGCCAAGATGGCGGCCGGCAGCCAGGCAGCTGGAAGCGAACATGAGGCTTGCTTGCTCCAGGGACTGCAGACTCCAACGTTCCCCGCCTGCCTTGCTGGCCTCTGAGCTGGCAGTTTGAAACATTCTAACAAATATAGAAGGCCGGGATCTCAGAGCTGGAGTTATACATTGTTTCGATTATGGAATCGAAACAAACCAGATACCTGCTCTCAGAGCTAGAGCCAGAGCTAAAGCTGGCCCAGAATAAAATAAAAAAAAGGAGCGGTTGGGAGCTTTAATCAACAACCGCCAGCCTGAAAGCAGTCCTTAGCCCCTCACCCAGACTGGCCAGGCACCCCAGTGGGGACCCCCACCCTGATCCAGGACACCCTTCAGGGCAAACCAGCCGGCCCCCAGGCCTCTATCCTATATAGTAAAAGGGTAATATGCCTCCCAGCACTGGGACCAGCAGAGCCACGAGGCCTCCTGGCACCGGATCAGCGTGACAGGGGGCAGCGCCCAAATCCCCTGATCGGCCCTTCTCTGTGTGTGACAGGGTAGAGCCATAACCTCCCCATCGGCCCTGCCCTGAGTGTGACAGTGGCGGCGCCCCAACCCCCTGATCAGCCCTACTCTGTGCGTGACAGGGGGGAGCTCCCCAACCCCCTGATGGGCCCTGCTCTGTGCATGACAGAGGGTGGCGCCACAACCTCCCCATCGACCCTGCCTTGAGTCTGACAGGGGGTGGTGCCCCAACCCCCCCATCGGCCCTGCTCTGAGCCCGACCAGGGGCTGCACCTAGGGATTGGGCCTGCCCTCTGCCACCCGGGAGCAGGCCTAAGCCAGCAGGTCATTATCTCCCGAGGGGTTCCAGACTGCGAGAGGGCACAGGCCGGGCTGAGGGCCCCCCTCCCCTCCCCCCCTCCGAGTGCACAAATTTTTGTGCACTGGGCCTCTAGTAATACTATAATAGTGGATACAGGCCATTCTAAATCTGTCCAACCTCATAGAATGTATAACAGTAAGAATAAGCTGTAGTGTAATAAATTAACATTGGGTAATAGAGATGTGATAGATAACTGATAAGGTTCAATTATAACAAATGTACTCTGCTCTTTTTGTTAGTTTAAATTTTTATTTTTTATTCTTTTTTCTTTTAGAGAGGAAGGGAGAGGAGGAGAGGAGAAAGAAACATCAATGCATGAGTGGAGCATGGATATGCTGTCTCCTGCACACCCCTTACTGAGGATTGAGCCCACAACCCATACATGTGTCCTGACTGGGAATTCAACCAGCAACCCTTCCGTACAGGGGATAATGCCCAACCAACTGAGCCACACTTGAAGTATGTTGATGATGGGGGTGGGAGAGCTATGCCTGTGTAGGGAAAGGGAGTATATGAGAAATCTCTGTATTTTCCTCTCAAATTTGTTGTAAACCTAAAACTACTCTAAAGATAAAGAATATTAAGAAAAATAAACATCATGTGAGAACATTTCAGGAATTAACAATAGGAACCCAAAGGACAACTCAGGTCAGCTGGAAGAGACCAGGTCCTGGTGAGCAACAGAATCCATGGCATCAGTGTGTCACGGAGGCAGCAGTCATGACACAGGCCACTGTAAGCTGGGGTTAATGAAAAAAAACTGGATTCAGCACAAAGAAGATTATTAATAGTATTGGAAGTAAGTTCCAGAGAATTAATGGAGGAGGTGAGAACCAAGAAACATAAATTAATCATTGCTTACCTTGGAAAAACTCTGTAACATAAATAGCAGTTGCTGAACAGGAATAGAAATTCCAAGGACTTTGGTTTGTCCTTCACAGGTGTGTCGCTGCTGCCGTGTTTGAAGAAAACAAGCCTGGATAAGTTTATTCACGTAAAAAAAGTTAAAATTAGCCCTAGCTGGTTTGGCTCAGTGGATAGAGCTTGGCGGCCTGTGGACCAAAGGATCCCAGGTTCAATTCCAGTCAAGGGCACATGCCCAGGGTTGTGGTCTTGATCCCCAGTAGAGGATGTGCAAGAGGCAGCCAATTAATGATTCTCTCTCATCATTGATGTTTCTGTCTCTCTCTCCCTCTCCCTTCCTCTCTGAACTCAATAAAAATATATATTTTTAAAGAAAGTTAAAATTAAAGGAAAATTTTAACACTTTTGAGAAAAAATGAGTTGGTTGAAGGAGGAGAGGAAGTGGGAAAATCCAAGTCATTCCCTTTGGACAGGAAGGGCCTTCTCTAATTTTAAGGAAGGGGAATTAAAAATGGCTGTGAGTGCAAATAAAGTGATAGGATTAGAACTAGAAATTTGATGAGATTTGACCCATTTGGCCTAGGAAGGCAGGGTCATTTGACTATTAGCATAATACAGGCAAAAAAAAAAAATAAAAAGATAAGGGGATGGGAGCTTACCACCAGCAATAGAAAGAGATACAAAGATGCAAGAAACCACCTGGAAATTAAAATCCCAGGCAGCATTGGCTTCCAGCTTCACAGTTCTTCAAGTATAATAATATTTGCCCTATTTAAGATAAGAACAGAAAATTGCAAACCCAAAAATAACTATAAGGCTTTGTGAGGAGACTAAGCATTTGAGATACCCGGAAGTTTAAGCTTCATGGTAAATCTACTCTGGCCACAAGACTTGATAATAAATTTGCTTGGAGTAGGAGTTAAAGAGTTTGCATTTTTTTTTTTTTTTTTTTAAAAAAGACTGTTCTAGCTCTGCTGTGGAGAATGGGTTGGTATGGAGGTATAGAAGTTGGGAAGTAAAACAAAGAAAAGAGAGCAAGAGAAATGGAAGTAAAACGCATGAAAGCAAATATCAATCTTTTCTCCCCAACCCCAAAGCCTAATGAATGAATATTTTGGTTGCTAAAAGCAAATGCACATTTCACTTTTTTTTTTCCAAAATAGCATAAATAATCGTCATGCCCTAGTTTAAATAATCAAATATTTAATATAAATATTTTATGATAATTCATTTGCCTAGAGACTTTCCACAAACTGAATACATTTAACAAAATTCTTTGGAATGAATTTCAGAATGAAGCAGAATGAATATGCATGTAATGTCAAAATGTTTTCTTAGTTATATTCAACAAGAACACAATTGAGCAATAGGAAGCTTTTTTAATTGGAAATTTTGTTTGGATAATTTTAGATATGCATAGAGTTTCAAGAAATAATACAGAGATATTCTTTGTATACTTTATTCAATTTTCCCCAATGGTAACATTTTACAAAACTATAGTGTAATATCACAAACAAGGTATTAATATTGAAGCCATTCTCTGATCTTATTTAGATTTATTCTGTCTCACTTGTCATTTTGGTGTATCTGAGTGTATGTTTAAGTTCTATACATTTTACCACATGTGTATCCACCACCACAGTCAAGATATTGAACAATTTCAACACCATATTCATGAAGTACTTTAAAAATAAAATCATATAAAATATTTTTATTTCTCTACCTAGAAAGTAGATAAGAAAATAAATATTTATCTTTATGACTTAACTTTACAACTGAGTCATAAATGGTAAACTTAGTTTTGTGAACTCAAATAATAGGAAAATCTGGAGCAGCATCACACTTGCCATCTTTATGTCTGTAACTCCCAGTTAGTGGCACACAAAGCCAGAGTGACAAGTCCAGTTTCTAACACACTCTAACAAATCAGATATTAGAAACAAATGAATAGACTAAGACACGAAGCAAAATAGACAATGTACGTGAACTGTTTCTGATTATAACCATTTCTATAGGTGTTCTCTCCTGACCTTAAAAACAACAAACCCATGTATAATTTCATGAGAAAGGGTTTGCATTCACTTTATCCAGGGAAGATGTGTTTTGCAAGTGGAAATTGTTATGTAAAGTACATGCTTGAAGTAAAATTATTCAAGTTATAGGTATCTAGAAATATCCTGTATAAATATGTAAATGGTTACATCACATTTAAAAACACATTTTTTACTGTTGAAGAATACATTTATATAAGTTGCATGTTTAAATTACTAGTATATTCATGTAACACACTATTTAGAATATGTGTTGTATAAACATATAGAGACAGACTCATAGATAGAAAGAGGGCAGATAGCTCTGGTAGGGATGTGTTGGGACATAGATTGAGGGGGGAAAAAGAGAGAGAGAATTCATGGGCAGGGACAATAGTGTGGTGACTGTCGGGAGAAGGGGATGGGTGGAGGTGGAAGAGGGTATGAGGAGGATAAATGGTGGTGGAAAAACTAAAATAAATTATAAAAATAGTTATATTTTGTACTTTCATTTTAAAATTTCTCTTTAAAAGAGAATTACTGTACTGTTTGCAATTGTAAGATTTTCTTAGTTTTATTATAAAAATGCTCCCAGGCAGCACATGGTAGAAGGAGGGAAACCAAAAGTAGAATGTATTTATCACACTCTCTTCTGCAAGAAACCTGTTCTTATGGTAGAAGTTGCAATTGAGTAAATCACCCTCCCCACTTCCCGTTCCTAGGCTGGAATCATGGGAGCTTAGGTTTTAGCCTATTCTTTCTCACAGACATTAGGGAGGGGCAGGTGTTCTCCTGAGGTTGATGAGTCACGTGGAGGCTGAAACATATGACTACTGGCTACATTATGTTGTCTTGGGTGCAGAACTGTAAGTAGTTACAGGGTAGATTTTTTCTGTGGAATGTGTTAGGTGTGGTCATGTTCCTATTTAGAACAAGGAACTGGAAATTATCTAGTGGTTTACACACGGAAATTCAAATTTATAAAACATAAATAGGTAAACACAGTAAAGATGAGGAAAACAAAGTAGATTGGACAAATTGAAACAAATGAAAAATTTTGATAATTATACAGTAGTTTTGCAGGATACCATTCTAGTTTTAAGGAAGTACACAGAGAATTATTTATGGGTAAAGGGACACTATATCTGCAACTTACTTTCAAAAATTTCAGAAAAAAAATGTGTGTGTTTGTGCATGTGTGTATAGGCATGTGTGCCTGTGTCCGTGTGTGTATATAATAATGTAAGTGAGATGAAACAAACATTGGGGAAATCTGACTTCTCTACTGTTATTGAAATTTTAATGTAACTGAGATTACCAAAATTAAAGATAAACCTATTGGAAATCAGCCATTTTTTTATTCATATCTAGAGGTTCTTTTTATAATATGGGTGGGGGTGCAGCTAGAACAGACAGATAAGAAACAAATACAGGTTAATTAACGAGACAAATTGAAATTTATCTAAAATGACACATAATTTGTGCCACCTTTTTCCATCACTCTGCCACTAACGTAGTTTGAATCCTGATATCTTATATGGGTTGATATTCCTGCTGCCATTACACTCTTCATTAGTTTTCCTAAATCATTGCATCAGAAATATGTCTCCTTATATTTGTACCAGATTTAAGTCCCTAAAATTTAGGGACTAAGTCTTATTAAGTGCCATATTCATCAAATCTAAGAACCTGACTTAGGTGGCAGAGTGATTTGTTAAAATTATGATGATGTAACTAGAAGCCTCACAAAGTAAGCAGTCATTTATTAATTAGCATTTTAGACATTCTCATTATTATTGTTTTAAATACAATAACAACATAAAGCGACGGAGATATAATACATTCATATTGAGCTAAGTTTTACATAAAAGTTAAAGAGCTTTGGGGATTTTCATAGGAAATGCTGTACCCTTCAATTGATTGTTTCTTGGTGTTATTGTCAAATTCAGAATCCTGAACTGGATAAAACATTATTCTGAACCTATTTTTTAATTTCCTCTTATTTAATACTAGAGGCCCAGTGCACAAAAATTTGTGCACTTGGGGGGGAAGGAGGGGTCCCTCAGCCCGGCCTGTGCCCTCTCGCAGTCTGGGAACCCTCAGGAGATAACGACTTGCTGGCTTAGGCCTGCTCCTGGGTGGCAGAGGGCAGGCCCAATTCCCAGGTGCAGCCCCTGGTCGGGCTCAGAGCAGGGCCGATTGGGGAGTTGGCTCACCACCCCCTGTCATGCACAGAGCAGGGCAGATTGGGAAGTTGCGATGCCACCCTCAGTCACACTCAGGGTAGGGCCGATTGGAGGGTTGGGGCACCGCCCCCTGTCACACACAGAGCAGGGTGGATCAGGGGGTTGGGGTGCTGCCCTCTATCACCCGCAGAGCAGGGCCGTTCAGGGGGTTGGGGCACCGCCACTGTCACACTCAGGGCAGGGCCAATGGGGAGGTTATGGCTCTAGCCCATCACACACAGAGCAGGGCCAGTGAGGGGGTGGGGGGGTTGGGGCGCTGCCCTCTATCACCCACAGAGCAGGGCCAATCAGGGGGTTGGGGAGCTCCCCCCTGTCCCTCACAGGGTAGGGCTGATAAGGGAGTTAGGGCACCGTCCCCTGTCACACACAGAGCAGGGCGGATCAGGGGGTTGGGGTGCCGCCACTGTCACACTCAGGGCAGGGCCAATGGGGAGGTTATGGCTCTACCCTGTCACACACAAAGCAGGGCCTGTTGGGGGGGGGGGGGGGGTTTGAGCACCGCACCCTGTCACACACAGAGTTGCAGGGCGATCAGGGGGTTTGGGCGCTGCCCCCTATCATGCAGATCCGGTGCCGGGAGGCATATTACCCTTTTACTATATAGGATACAGGCCTGGGGTTGGCTGGTTTGCCCTGAAGGGTGTCCTGGATCAGGGTGGGGGTCCCCACTGGGATGCCTGGCCAGCCTGGATGAGGGGATGATGGCTGTTTGCAGCTGGTCACACCCCCTTCAGGGTGGGGGTCCCCACTGGGGTGCCTGGCCAGTCTGGGTGAGGGGCTGAGGGCTGCTTTCAGGCTGGCGGTTGTTGACTGAAGCTCCCAACCGCTCCTTTTTTTTCTCTTTTTTTAATTTTATTCTGGGCCAGCTTTAACTCTGGCTCTAGCTCTGAGGCTTCGACTGGTTTGTTTGCATTCTATAATCGAAACAATGTATAACTCCAGCTCTGAGATCCCGGGGTTTTGTTTAGCTTCTATATCTGTTACAAAGTTTCAAACTGCCAGCTCAGAGGCCGGCAGCGCAGGCGGGGAATGTTGGAGTCCTCCTTCACTGCAGCAAGCAAGCCTCATGTTCGCTTCCAGCTACCTGGCTGCTGGCCACCATCTTGGCTGACAGTTAATTTGCATATACTCACTGATTATCCAATGAAAAGGGTAGCGGTCGTAAGCTAATTACCATGTTTCTCTTTTATTAGTGTACATGGTAAATTTCATATGTTTTGGGGGGGTCAAAATTTCAAAATAGCTGCCGAAACCGGTTTGGCTCAGTGGATAGAGCGTCAGCCTGCGGACTGAAGGGTCCCGGGTTCGATTCCGGTCAAGGGCATGTACCTGGGTTGCGGGCACATCCCCAGTGGGGAATGTGCAGGAGGCAGCTGATCGATGTTTCTCTCTCATCGATGTTTCTGACTCTCTATCTCTCCCCCTTCCTCTCTGTAAAAAATCAATAAAAATATATTAGAAAAAAAAAATTTTCAAAATAGCTAAAAAATATCAAGTAAGCTGAATGAGCATAGAGAATAAACCACTTACATAAAGAGGAGGTGAGCAATTTTCTCAAGGTCTCAGGTTGTGCACAAATAAGATACATGAAACAAGAACGGTATGACAAACATGCACCAGTTGAGGTTCCTTGAGATATATCCCCTTACACAAACAGACACACACAGACGCACAAACACACAAACAGAAAAAATAAATAAAAACAGGTAGTGAAAAATACATTACAATGAAACTAAAATTATCTAGAGAATAGTTATGGGCCTGCCCCAAATTTACTGTGTTTCTTTATACTAGTCATTTAGTAGCTCTGAGCTTTATCTTAAAAGAGAAAATAATATGTACCTCTCAGAAAAAACAAATCTGTAAAATGGGGTAGAATTTCTTAAATGAGATGTCTGGGAACACAGATAATAGTCCTCTGGGAATAATATAGCAAGTGAAATTTTACTTAAAGTAATGAAATCTAGTCTCAACATGAAGTAATTTAATAAAAACACATTGACATATTAAATATACATAAATTATAAAGTATAAAATAACATATATTGACATATAAAAGGTGACACACCAGAAAGCAAACCCTCTTTTTGACTCTACAGACCAAATATTGGTGCCAATGTAGAACTGAATCCTGATTTTTTTAATTTTATTAATTTATTCCAAAGCTATAAAATGACAAGCTTTTTATTGACTCTATTAGATCCCATAGGCTTGAACTTCATGACAATTTCTCAAACTATGCTTGATATAGAAACATAAATCTTAGGAGACAGAGGATATTAACATAGATGGAAGATACAAATTAAAATACTATTATCATTGACATTTTCCATATATTGGAAATGCAACTCAATATGTCCAATGCAACTCTACTGAAAAGTAGCTTGTTGCCCTGACCGGTTTGGCTCAGTGGATAGAGCGTCGGCCTGCGGACTCAAGAGTCCCAGGTTTGATTCCAGTCAAGGGCATGTGCCTTGGTTGCGGGCACATCCCCAGTGGGGGGTGTGCAGGAGCAGCTGATCAATGTTTCTAACTCTCTATCCCTCTCCCTTCTTCTCTGTAAAAAAATCAATAAAATATATATTTTTAAAAAGTAGCTTGTTTTCATAGTAGACTTGGAACAAAGAAAGTTTTTTCTTAACCCAAATCCAGTTCATGTATATTTTAAATGTTCTAATTCTTTTGAATTCTCATTGAACACCACCAGTAAACAAATAAACTAGAATATGTCATTAGAGAGGTTTTCATAAAATCCCTAGAAAACATTATTTTTCTAATCTGTGTTTACTATTACAATGTATATTATATTTATACATAATTTTCTCTTTCACATCCCTCCAAAGACAATGATGGTAATAATAACATCTAGCATCATCAGTAGAGTATTCCCATGTTCTAGGGTGAGTGCTAAATATTTAATGTGATTCATCTTATTAGTTTTCACAGAAGCCAGGCAGAGTTAAGTCACTTGAGGAAAGTGAAGTTAAAGTGGGTTAAGAAACTTATCCAATTTCACAAGGATAATAAATGGTAGAAACAGAATTTGAAGCAGAGATTTTTTAATTCTAGCACCTCTACTTTTAACTACTCTGCCCCTGCTTCTGGACAGATAAATACATTGTATGGCAGGTTTGAGATTGTTTAGTATTACTTAAAAAATTCAGCAGTGAATCAGATATTAGACAGATTTAGTGTCATATTTGCAACAACTTTGCATATCTCAGTGCTACTTCAGACTTCAGTTTAAACTTAAATTTTAAATAATTTCATATCAATCCTTGAAAAAATGTGTTCATGTTTGTTTAAAAAAATATTGCTTGGGGCTTAGGAGAAGTCAATACATTTCAACTTGCAGCAATTTTGTATCCAAGTAAATTTTCCATACATGACATTTTTTTAGCCAATTAGTAAACCTCAGATGTCATTTAATAATTATTGATGTGAATACCATTTATAATTCCTGTGGCATTTTAAAAGCATGCATACTCTAATTGGATAAAGTGTCCTTTCATATAGACTATCATTGTTTATTCATGAATCTAATCATAGTTCTTTTCTAGCACATCCAGCTTTCAATGTTTTATTCAAGATGACTGAGTTGGATTCAACTTGTCTATCTCTTAACTCTGTCCCTGGAGAATCTGTCCACTTCCACTGGCGTTCCCTTTATGACACCGTCTTATAAAGACTTCAATGAATCACATAAAAATACTAGTAGTTTTTATTTGTTGTGTGCCTACCAGTTCTGGGGCCCAGTTAAAACTTGGAAAATCACTCTGATAATACCACAGTGCATTTAATGAGTGTCTTGTTGGTGTGGAGTATTTTATTATACTAGAGTTAATGATGGTTTTATTGTTTATAAAAAGTTCTTCATGAAAGGGTGTTTAATAGTTATCTGCTAGCATTTTTAAATGGCATAGAGGTAATCAGCTCTCTAAGGACTGTGCCTACCTAGGTTAGCTGAAAAACACAGCAGCCTAATTAGCATCCCAAATCACCACCCAACCATCTGTTATCTCTAGGCAAAGCCGAAGAAAATGTAAATGTTGAGGAAATAAAGGCTTTGTGTGAGAAGTCCAGATTTTTTATTTTTTTAATTAAAATAATTTTCATAGTATTTCTGATATCCTTTTATTGTTGAGAAGTGAGTGTGAGAAAAGGTGTCAGAAATAGCAGAGCCAGGGAATGATAACAAGCACATATCACTTTAGCCTGTTTTTAAGATCAAAAATGGGATGCAAAGTAGGAGGACAAACAGAATTCCACTCCCTAGAGCTACCCATCTGACACCTTGCGCTGACATAAACTCATTATAGAAATGACACATTTTTCAAATAGGTGACATAGTTTCTTACTAGATTTGAAAATTACACAGCTCTTATCTTACCAGTAGTCACTATTTTTCACACATCATTTAGTTTCTATCAAAACAGTCTTTGCTTTGATACAAAACAAGTGCATGATGTAATGTTCTCACCTTTTGAAAAAAAAAAAAAGGTTGTTTTGCTTTTTTTCCCCAAACACAGTATTGTTCTTCTTTGTCCTACAGGTTTTTCCTGATACCAAAAACAAAACTAAACCTTCATCATGTCTTTGCTAAAGAGACACTGGAAATGCAAAATCCTATATAATAAAAGCATAATATGCTAATTAGATGGGGCATCCTTCTGTACAACCTTCTGGATGAAGCTGGGGCTGCGAGGGAAGCCCAGGTCCCAGCTGCCTGCTGGTGGCCAGAGGGAAGCCTGGGTCTCAGGTGCCAGAGGAAAGCTGATGCCAGCATCCAGGGGAAGGAAGGCCTACTCTTGCACAGATTTCGTGCATCGGGCCTCTAGTCGTTTATAATAGCTAAAACATAACACAATTTAAAGCTTTCTCCACATTTCCATTTTACTATCCTACCAAGGCATTTACTTTGAAGACCAAACCATTTCTGAACATTCTATGATGTATCTGAAAAAAGCACTATGATTTTATCAAGAAAAGGTCATTTCAATTCCAATCCTTTCATGCACACTGCAAATATAAATCAATCAAGCAGTTAATAGTTAAAATACTTTAGCTAATATAAAGATTCTATTGTTATTATATTCAAATATCCCTGAAAATTATGCTATTATATAATCACTAGAGGCCCGGTGCACAAAAATTTGTGCACTCGGGGCGGGGGGGGGGGGGGGGGGTGGCCCTCAGCCAGGCCTGTGCCCTCTCACAGTCTGGGACCCCTCCAGGGATGACCATCTGCTGGCTGAGGCCTGCTCCCCAGGGAATTGGGCCTAAGCTGGCAATCAGACATCCCTCTGGCAGCCCGGCAGCCCTGGGGGGATGTCAACTTGCCAGCGGGGAGCAGACCTAAGCTGCAGTCAGACATCCTTAGTGCTGCTGAGGGGGCAGGAGAGGCTCCCAACACCACCACTGTACTGGCAGTGCTGGGAGGCATATTACCCTTTTACTATATAGAATAGAGGCCTGGTGCACAGGTGGGGGCCAGCTGGTTTACCCTGAAGGGTGTCCTGGTTCAGGGTGGGGTTCCCCACTGGGGTTCCTGGCCAGTCTGGCTGAGGGGCTGAGGGCCGTTTTCAGGCTGGCGGGTGACTGAAGCTTCCAACCGCTCCTTTTTTCTCTCTTTTTTTTTTTTTTTATTCTGGGCCAGCTTTAGCTCTGAGGCCTTGGCTGCTGAAAGCAGATTTCTGGCCTTTGTTTACCTTCTGTATTTGATACAATGTTGCGGTCCAGCTGGCTGAAGCCTGGCTGACTAACGCAGGTTTCTGGGGTTTTGTTTAGCTTCTATATTTGCAACATAGTTGCTTAGAGTTGCAGCTGAGAGGCCAGCATGTCAGGCGGGGAACGTTGGAGTCCGCAGTCACTGGAGCAAGCAAGCCTCCCTGTTCCCTTCAGTGCATGGCTGCCGGCCGCCATCTTGGCTGGCAGTTAATTTGCATATCACTCTGATTAGCCGATGGGAAGGGTAGCGGATGTATGGCTAATTACCATGTTTCTCTTTTATTAGTTAGGATTATGTAACTTGGAAGGAATCTTGTTATAAAAGATTGTATAGCAATGACATATAATAGATTGTCCTGGCCAGTTTTACTCAGTGGTTAAAACATCAACCCTTGGACCAATGGGTCAAGAGTTTGATTCCTGGTCAAGGGCACATACCTGAGTTTCAGGTTTGAACCTGGGCCCAGTTAGGGCTCCTGAGGGAGGCAACCAATTGATGGGTTTCTCATGTCCATGTTTCTTACTCTCCCACTCTTCTCCCCCCTCTTCCACTCTGTCTGAAAATCAATGGGGGAAAAAATCCTCGGGTTATTTAAAATGACAAAACTACAAAAAAAGAAAAATGCAATGTTTTTGTTCCAAATACTAAACTGATAAAATATTTAAATGTTTTAGATTCCCACTTACTGTTATTTTTTACTATTCTGGGGTAGTGTTCTGTACCACAAAGGGAATAATAAGCATTGAAATATACATTCTCTTTCTGGCTGACTTGTTCATTCAACAATAGATTATCGAGTGCCTATTATATATTAAGCAACATTGTGTGCACCAGGAGTACACAATTAGTAAATGTTACTAGTCCCATAGCATACTACCTACTGTGTGAGAAATATATTATTTAAATATAGAAGGAAACACACAAAATAAAAAAAAATAAATGTATGTAGGTACCTGATGGAATCTGAAATAGCCTGGGGAGAAAGCCACACTCAATGGAATCTGAAGAATGAAAAGTTAATTCAGCAAAGAAATAGGGGAAAAAGATGCCTGAGTGTGTAACCTTACAGGTAAATACTCTGTATTATGAGAAAGTATGCCATATCTAAGGAACTAAAAGATTAAGGACAGGATACTTCAAAGGTAGTTGAAGGGTAGTCCATGCAGTGCATTGGTCTCAGTTCTACAGTACTGGTAAGACATTAAATGTATCCTGCCATGAAGTTATTTAAGTCAGGTGTGTATTTTGAAAAGAGCTCTGTGACTGAGTTACGTAGGGGATACATAGTAATGGAGATGAATATGGTTTAGCGGTTAATGTGCTAGTTTGTCAGGAGATTACAACTATTTGGAATGAGCTGGAAGCAGTGGATAATGGGCCAAGTAGATGGAGTTGAGAAATTATTTGACAGTACTTAATACGTAGCCACCTGCTTTGTGATCTTTTCAATTATATACACTTGTAGAGGCTTTATTTCTTTATATGTAAAATCATGAGCATCAATCATTAATTAAAGTGATGGAGTGATAGAATTGATCAGTGAAGTATGATGGATGATCTGATGGGTTTATCTCCTTTTCTTTCAAAACCATTGGGTTAATCATTAGTACCTTCTCCAATGTATCTATTTCTCCACCCTTCAGGCCCATGGCATGCTTGCCCTTCCCTGTCCTATGGAAATGAGGCACAGACATGTAATTTGTTTGACTAATGACAAGGTGGACAGAAGAGACATAGAAATCTTCTTTGAATATGCAACAGTTAAGGAGGAATGGGGTGGAGGTTTTCAAGCAAATCCACAACCTAGCAATTGTACACCTGATACCTATATTTTATAGGTGTACAATTCTATTAAGTTCCATTTTTCTTTTCTTTTAAATATGTTTTTTTTCATATAGGCAGTCTGTTTTCTCAGCAATCCAGGTACTGAGTACATTGCACAGTCAGAAAAATAACACTTTCCCTCAATTTAATATGGCCCTCTGTTGTGAGCAAGGGAACATCTGCAAAAGGAGCCACTCACACATGTTTGTACCTTTCAACAATGCCAGGTTACACACAGAGAGGGGGACCTTATGTGATAGAAGCCAGCAAAGTAAGTCTTGGTGCAAAGTCTGGGTCACTGGCCACATCCGCAGGTGGAACGGTGGGTGTCAGTCTCAAACCAGGTGGTGACGGTGGCCTCAGGTGTCCAGTGGAGGGGAAGTCCCGCAGGGCTCCATGGGTGACCCCAGTGCAGCCACGTTCCACACTGGCTGGTTAGAACTCTGAATTCTTACAGCCCACAATGGACCATGGTCCCACTTATATTAGGGTCCAGATGGAGTCCTTATCCAAGTGTCCAGACTTGTGGTTTTGGGCACTTTAGGCCTCTCCTAAGGACGGTCTTGTTAAAGGCTATTACCTCAGTTTTTTTATTTTAAAAAAAATATATAGCCCTAACCGGTTTGCCTCAGTGGATAGAGTGCCAGCCTGTGGACTGAAGGGTCCCAGGTTCAATTCTGGTAAAGGGCATGTACCTTGGTTGCGGGCATATCCCCAGTGGGGGGTGTGCAGGAGGCAGCTGATCGATGTTTCTCTCTCATCGATGTTCCTAACTCTCTGTCCCTGTCCCTTCCTCTCTGTAAAAAACCAATAAAATATATTTTTAATATATATATATATAGAGAGAGAGAGAATTTATTTGGATGACATGAGTTAATAAAATATAGGTATCAGGTGTACAATTCTATAAAACATCACCTGTATATTGTATTGTGGGTTCACTTTGTCAAGTCTCCCCTTCCATTGCCATTTATCCCCCCTAAATATAATGATACAGAAACTTTAGACTGGAACCCGCATTCTTTGTCCACCAGAGTCGAAGAATGAATCCACGGACAGAAGGTGGTATAGCAAAGGTGGATATTTATTGAAGAACAAATACAGACTCCCACATGGAAAGAGGGAAAGAGTCCCACAGAATGGACTCCCACGTGGGGAGGGGGAAAGGGTCCCACTGAGTTCCTTTTCCATGGCTTATAAAGGCTTCAGATCCTTGTTTCTTTATATCCCCTCTGATTGGTCATTATTCCCTTAGACTGGTTACTGTAGTAACTCCTGAGCTCAAAGGTTGAACCTCACGTGGGACAGGTGAGGTTCTCCTCCACTCCTTCCTTTTGTTTTCCTATTCCCTTTGGGCTTTCTTCTTCTCTTTCTGGATGAAGGGCTTCCTTCTCTTTATTTTGTAAATATAGACCTTTTGCTGTTCCCAGCTCCCTCATTCTATTGAAATGTACCTGTTGCAGCTTTTCAGCTCCCCTATTCTATGGAAATATACCTTCTGCTGCTCTGCAGCACTGTGCTTTTTCCATGGTCCTCTTAATTTTTAAAATTTCTAAAATTTCCTAAAACCTGTCTTTTTCACTCCCCAAAATTCCTGTTTCAATAGCAGTTGACATAACTTTCATGGCTGACAGTGACTTCATATTGGATAGTTAGTGTTCAAAAAGTCCTCTTGGCTCTTGTTCTTACACTTTTATAGCAGAGCCAGTCTTCAGCATCCACTTAACCAGATTGCAAGCCTGCAACTGGATCACTTAGTGCCTTGAGTGACCATTGAGATCCATTTGAGCCCTGACCGGTTTGGCTCAGTGGAAAGAGCTTCGGCCTGCGGAATCAAGGGTTCCAATCAGGGGCATGTACCTTGGTTGCGTGCACATCCCCAGTGGGGAGTGTGCAGGAGGCAGCTGGTCTATGTTTCTCTCTCGTCGATGTTTCTAACTATCCCTCTCCCTTCTTCTCTATAAAAAATCAATAAAATATATTTTTTAAAAAGATCCATTTGACTTTAGGGCTCCAGAATAAATATTTTTTATTCCATGCTCTGCCCTCCAGCCCCTGGGGCAGCAGTAGCAACCCTCAATGCTCCTCAGGTGGCCCCACACCCTCTGCTCTCTTTGAGGGCCCTGCCTTCTGAAACAAGACTAAAGAAAATTACCCCCTGGGCCTGTGGTAGGAGAAGCAATCCTGAATATCTCAGAATCACCCTCAGGCTCATTCTTCCTTTTACTTGAATGATAATGCTTATTAGCAACCTTCCTTCATTTTGTCCCATTCATTCTATTTTCTTTATTCCCAGATAGTAGTGCTTCTGCAGGCATAATCCCAACTTTATTTCTAGCTTTTGCTGACATAGGTGATTAAATTTCCAGTTTATACTCATACTAATCTCCTTATCAAATAGTTGTTCAATCATGTCTTTAGGGTTCTCTTTCTCATTTCTTGCAATATGGTTAGGTTAAGAAATGTCCAAGTTTTCAAGTTCTGTTGTTTTTGGACAAGAATTCCTTCAATCTATCTCTCTCCTCTCGTATTCTACTGAAAGAAGACCAAGTCACTCATTCAATATTTGCTTAGAAATTGTATCAACTAAACACAGTTATCTAATTATATGACTCACAAGTTTTACCTTTCACACAACACTAGAGCACAATTCAGGCAAATTTGTTGCTGCTTTCTATCAAGGATCACTTTGTAAGTTTCCAATAATCTATTCCTAAATTTACTCCGGGACCTCACCAGAAAGGCCTTTAATGTCCATCTTTCTATCAATGTTCTCTTCATGACAGTGCATGTTTTCTCTAAAATGGTAGAGGCTTTCACTATAGCTCTCCTCTTTGCTTCCTAAGCCTTCAACAGAATTGACTTTAGTGTCCACATTTCAATTAACAGTCCCTTCAAGGCAAAGTAGTGTGTTTTTTCTGGCATGTACCACAAAACCTCTTCTATTCTCTATCACCTACTTCAAAGCCACTTTCGCTTCTTTAGGTATTTATTATAGGAGCACTCCACTTCACACCTTCAAAATCTATGCTAGTCTCTTGGGACTGCCATAACAAAATAGCACAGGTTGAGTGGCTTAAACAACAGAAATTTGTTTTCTCATAGTTTTAGAAGATAGAATTCTAAGACCAAGGTGCTGGCTGATTGGATTTCTGGAGAGAGCTCTCTTCCTGGCTTGCAGAAGGCTGCCTTCCTCTGCCCTTACATGGTCTTTCCTTAGGTCACACATACGGAAAGCGGCTGGGGAAGAAGCTCCGTGGCATATCTTCCTATAAAATGCCAATCCTCTTAGATTAGTACCCAATGGTCTCATTTAAGCTTAATTACTTCCTTCGAGGACCCATCTCTAAATACAGCCACACTGAGCATTAGGACATCAACATACGAATTTTGGGGACAAACCAAACTTTTAGTTCTTAACACCTGAGTAGCTTCCACCTTTAGACTGTTTTGAGTAATGCGGCTATGATCTTAGGTACACAAATATCTGTTGGAGTCCCTGCTTTCATTTCCTTTGGATATGATTTGAATTGCTGGGTTTATGGCAAATTCATTAATTTTTCAACAGTATTTAAGTACTTACTATTTCACAGGCACTGTTCTGTGTATTGAGATCAAGTGACTGCCTTTAAAATTAATCTCTAACTCTTCTAAACTTGCAAGGTCAAAGTCATCCCCTAAAGAGAGATCAACCATATATTTTCGTTTCCTCAGTAGAAAGTGTCCAGGTTTAAAATAACAGCACCTTTCAGTGTCAGTAGTGTTCATTTTTAGATGATAGATTTTATGGTCACATTACTTAAAGCAATTTCCTAAAACTCAGGTCCTTAAGACAAATCCACCTAATACATAGCCTCATAACTCTTTTAATTCAAATAAATATTCTACCACATGAATGGTGTTTTATTCTTTTAAATGGATTTTCTATTTTTATCCTATTCAGAATTTCAAGGATTTTTTCCTATTAACTAAAGATCATTACTACTAAATTTTAAGTGAACAGTAAGTTACAAATCTAAGGAGGTAGAGAAAGTCAAAAGCCAGAAAAGAGACAATGACACCCATGTGATTAAGTATACTGCACCTTCAGCATGACCACTGTCGCACTGACCACCAGGGGCCAGACACTCTGACTGGTAGGTTAGCTTGCTGCTGGGTCTGGCCAATAGGGACTGAGCAAGATGGGCCCGGTATGCCCTGGAGCCCTCCTGCGGTCCCTCCCCAGCTGGCCAACCTCCTGTGTCCTCTCCTGCACCCTCTTGAAATTAGGGCTGAGTTCGTCCCCCACCGAGTGCACAAATTTCATGCAGCAGGCCTCTAGTAAAAAATAAAAAGCAACTCTCTAAGTTCTTCCATGCTGTCTCAAAGGGTAAGATATCCTTCTTTTTTACTGCTGCATAGTATTCCGTACTCATCTACTGATGGGCACTTGGGCTATTTCCATATCTCAGCAATTGTAAATACCACTGCTATGAACATAGGGGTGTATATATTCTTCCTGATTGGTGTTTCAGTATTCTTAGGATATATTCCTAGAACTGGGATCACTGGGTCAAATGGAAGTTTTATTTTTCACTGTTTTAGGAAACTCCATACTGTTTTTATAGTGGCTGCACCTGTCTGCCTTCCGCCCAGCAGTGTACTAGGATTCCCTTTTCTCCACTTCCTCGCCAGCACTTGTCATTTGTTGATTTGTTGATGGTAGCCATTCTGGCAGGTGTGAGGTGATACCACTAACTTACAACATACACAAGAATAAGCTAAAAATGGATAAAAAATGTAAATGTAAGTTGTGAAACCATAGAAGTCCTAGAAGAAACCATAGACAGCAAAATATCAGGTATCTCTTGCAGCAGTATGTTTGCCAATACATCACCTTGGCAAGGGAAACAAAAGAAAAAAACAAACAAATGGGACTACATCAAAATAAAAAGCTTCTGCACAGAAACCATCAACAAAATGAAAAGGGACCCCCGCTGTATGGGAGAACACATTTGACAATGATATATCTGATAAGAGATTAATTTCCAAAATAGATAAAGAATTCATACAACTTAACAAAAGGAAGACAAACAATCCAATTAAAAAATGGGCAAAGGACCTAAACATGCAAATTTTATAGCTCACCTTCAAATTGTTGCTTTTCAAGCAGGGAGAATAATTTTGATTCTTTAAAATACATTAACTCTTCCCTCTCTTTATGAATTAGGTTCCTGGCTCATGCACTCACATCTCTACACATAATGTCTCAGATTTCTACTAATAAAGACCTTTTTATTACAATGGCCCTCATGCTACTTTAGTAATTTAATGAAATTTTCTCTTTCTTTTCACTATTTATGTTCATTTTTTTTAAATTTAAGCCATCTCAACCTTTGATATGTATTGCCTTTTTTTGTTCTTTTAATAAGCATTAAATATTCTATTGAAGTAAAAATGGTTCAATTCACTTTCAAAGGTAATTCTCAATAAGAAACATGTTAGACTCCTTTTATTGTTTCATTGCATTCTTCATTTTACAAAGCATACTAATAATTGGTTATCCACTTATACTTCACATCCCCAAGATGATTTTATAACTAACAACTTGTACTTAATCCATTCACATTTTTCACCCAGTCCCCCAACCTCCTTTCCCTCTGGCAACCATCAGTCTGTTCTCTGTATCTGAGTCTGTTTCTGTTTTGTTTGCTCATTTATTTTGTTCCTTATATTCCCCATTCAAGTGAAATAATATTATTTTGTGGTTGTTATTAATGTTTTTTTTCCCATTTGCCTTGTAACTATAGGCAATATAATATAGTAAAGAGAAGTTTGTTAACACATAAAGAGACCACTTTGAATTTTTACTTTATGATTCAGTTTCCCTATTTATCAATGAAGTTAATCAATATTTTATAATAAAAATACATAGGCATTATGTATGGTCATGTTGTTATATTATGTCTTCAGAAAAATTATATTATATACATTCAAGTAGGTGACATTATAATAATAATTATTATTATTATTTGCCATTTCTTGCCCATTTTAAAAAAGTGATTTATATATCTACTCTCCATAATATATTCTTCATACTTTTTCAAACTAATAGCTAGAGTTGGCACAATATCTACTGCATTTGGTATATTTACATATCATCTTGGCATCACTGTTTTGGCATCACTGTTTTCCAAACAATTCCCTCTCATGTAATCTGTTTTATATTATAATGCCCTAAACCTATTAACCTGTATTTGTACAAGTTGATCTAATTTTCTTAAAGTTTGGACATATTTTTAGACTCCTCACTTCCTTAGCAAGAACTCGCAATGAAATACTATTGGCAACATTTTTAAATGCTTAATAGAAAATTTTAAAAAAAAACAAGCATCAAACTCAAAGACTTAACCTAGAAAACCTTAATGTAGAATCAAATGAAGTTGAGATGCCTCTATCAATTTATTTAGCTTGTCTCACGATACTTTTATTCCCATACAATTTGGCATATTCAAAACAACATTAAATATTTGTAAATATTAAGATATCTTTTATTCTTTGTGTTCATTATTATCTACTTTATCTTGACATGTTCTTCATATAAAGCATATTTATGTCTTATATATTTTCTAATTACCTTGTTTTTTTGGTAAGACTAAAAATTTTCATTTTTTAAACTACAGTTTGCATTCAATATTATTTTGTATTCAGTTTCAAATGTACAGCATAGTAGACAATCATATACTTTACAAAGCGTTTCTTCTATATTTCCATTACCAACCTAGCACCATAGATAATTATTACAAAATTACTAACTAAATTCCCTATGCTGTACTTTATATTTCTATGACTATTTTGTAATTACCAATTTGTACTTCTTAATCCCTCCACCTTTCCCACCCAGTGTTCCAACCTCCCTTCGCCTTGCAACCATAAGTCTGTTCTCTGTATCTGAGTCTCTTTCAACTTTGTTGTTCATTTACTTTGTTCTTTAGATTCCACATATAAGTGAGATCATACGGTATTTGTCTTTCTCTTACTAACTTATTTCACCGAGCATAATACCCTTTAGGTCCAACCATGTTGTCACAAATGATAAGAGTTCATTTTTTTTATGGCTGAATAATATTCCATTGTAAACATGTACCATGGCCTTTTTGCTCAATCGTCTGTTGATGGGCACTTGGGTCCCTTCCATATCTTGGCCATCTAGAATAATAAAAACATAATATGCCAATTAGACTGGACAGCTGAATGACCTTCTGGACTTCCTTCCGGATGACCTTCTGGACAAAGCTGCCATGGCGGGAGCGAGGCAGAGGTGGTTAGGGGCAATCATGCAGGCAGGGAAGCAGTTAGGGGTTTTCAGGCAGGCAGGTGAGCGGTTAGGAACCAGTGATCATGAATTGTGAGAGGGATTCCTGTGGCATTGGGCCTAAACTGGCAGTCGGACATCCCCCGAGGCATCCCGGATTACAAGAGGGTGCAGGCCAGGCTGAGGGATCTCCCCCTCACCCTGCACAAATTTCATGCACTGGGCCTCTAGTTCTATATAATAAAAGCCTAATATGCTATGTGTCTGGTTATCCTGTTGGCCGTTCAATCAAAGCATAATATGCTAATGATATGCTAAGGCTGCTCAACCGCTTGTTATGACATATGACATTAACAGACCACCAGGAGGCAGACAGTAGACCAGTCAACCAGTCACTATATTGTGCACTAACCACCAGGGGGCAGACACTCTGACCGGTAGATTAGCTTGTTGCTGGGGTCCAGCCGATTGGGACTGGATGAGACAGGCCAGATATGCCCTGAAGCCCTTCCGCCATCCCTCCCTGGCTGACCAACCTCCCGTGTCTCTCCCTGGCCCCAATAGTGCACCAGTGGGGTCCTTTGGCCTGGCCTGTGCCCTCTCACAATCCAGGACCCATGTTTTGGCCCGATCCCGCAGGCTAGGCTGAGGTACCCCACTGTTGCACAAATTCGTGCACCAGGCCTCTAGTTATAAATATTGGTGCAGTGAACACAGGGGTGCATAGCATATGACTTTTTTATTTAAAAGCAACACAAATCCATTTTAATAAAACTGCCAGGAAAAATAATATTTTATTGGAAGATAGTAGGAATAGTTCAAAAAAAAATCAAGAACAACTTAAATAGCACAACTGCAAAAATTGAGTCAACTAACTACCATAACATTAACAATAGGATGTTATCATCCTGACCGATACAGTTTAATCATTAAAGTGACTCAAGTCTTAACTCCACTTCTCTGTCTTCCACGGCAAATTCTCAATTAAGAAATGGTTTTGCCCAACCTGATTAGATCCCCTTATCTAAAACACAACAGTATAGGCCACTGAGGCCTACTCCATTGAACAAGTATGTGAGCCTTTCAGGTAAGAGTTCCTGGCAGCACCATTCCACCAGAAACCTGCAACTCTATCCTTTTGTAAACATACATACTGCAGGCTTCAATAATGTCATGGAAACATTTTTTTCAACAAATATGAGTTGAACTCCTTCTGTGGACCAACTACTATGGAAAGAACAATATTTATCACGGTTAACAGACTATAAATGTTCATTCTGATCAGTAAGTAAAATAATTATCAATCACAATGAGTTCTGTGAAAGAAATAAGATCGACGAGAGAACCTGGGTGTGGCACTTAGCTTTCCTGTAGATAGGCTGGTAAAAAGAGGCCTCTCTGAGAAGTTGGCATCTTTTTGGAGACATAAAAGATAGCAAGTGAAAAGGATGGAAGGAGAAAGAGTGCATTGTGTTTGTTCACAGAAAGGAGGTACTCACTACAGCAGATTGAATGTCAAGGACAGTAGTAAGAAACATTTGGGAAGGTGGAGAGAAGAAAGATTGTGCAAGACTTGTAAACTTACATAAAAATTCAGCCACAAATTTAATGAAATAGGTCTCAAGGGAAGAGTTTGAAGCATGTTGAGTTGGGGAAGGAGACTATCATTGCTCCAAAATTGTAGAAAAGGGTACAAAAGAATAAAAACAAAAAATATGTATCTATTGGCACAGTTGGGATAATAGGCAATGGTGGCTTTATCTAGAGAAATTACAATGAAGATCAAAAGAAACCAAAAGATATGAAATTTATTTTGGCAGAGGAATTGATATTGGATTAAAACTGGAAAATGGGGAAAAGGAGGAAAACCGAGATTATTGGTGAACGCTATCCTTTGCTGGGATGAGAAAGACTTCCAAGTAGCTAAATCATTATGATGTGTTGGGTTCCCGTTTTCATTAACCAATTAATACAATCAATAATCTCCAAAGAGTGTATTTTCCTTCAGAAAGGACTTTTATCCATTGTTTAAAGAGGAGACTATTGCCAAGATTCTCTGATTTCAAGTATTTGCTATACATTCCCAATGTTAGTAACATTATCAGAAATATCAACCCCTTTTATTCCCAAGGGAACAGCCAACAGCTCATGTAGCTTTTTGCCCTTTCCATATGAAATAGAAAAGATCACAAATGTCACTTTATTTATAGTTTATCAAGTTTCTATCATCAAATTCTGCTAGTCCTGTTTTGTTTTGATTTTTGTCTTTTTCTTTTGGGCGGGGGGGGGGGGCTTATATGCATTTGGTATATATTCTTCTCTAGTCTTAAAGTGGCCAGAAAGATTGAATGCACTAAATAGCTTTATCTTTTGTAGGGACTGAGAGGCAATTAATTCAATCAGTAAATATTACTAAAGATCCATTATATCATAATAGGCATGCAACAATGAGAAAACAAAAAAAATAAAACCAATAGCAAAAAAAACAAAAACCTAATATTCTACCGAATTCTCTTCTTACTGCAAAGTTGTAAAATTCAGTATGCTATGAAGATAAGATAAAAAGGGAATGGATGTAACAAATATTTCCCAAATATATGCTGCACTGTCTGTTAACAATTTCTGTACACAGGGTGTCCCCCAAAATGTATACATACTTTTTTTTTTCAATTGATGCTTTTTTTCTATTCAGATTTAACCCATTGGAATTAATAATTATTCAAAATGTGTATACATTTTGGGGGGACACCCTATATTTTACACTGCTGTAATCCAACCTACTTGGGGGAAAATTAAAACCAATTCTATCTCCATTATGAAACATATTTTTCATAATTTCTGTGCTAATAAAAAATGGGACGAATTTTATAAGAGGGGGACTTTTTAAAAAATTATATACATAAATTGTTATACTATAATTTAATTTGCAATAATAAATAATTTTTAATTCAGTGAAAACTTTTACATGTATAGTTTCAACATATGAATTTTTGATTAGTAATCAAATTTTACATATTGAGCATCCCTGTTTAGCATTTTTGTTCACTGATTTGTAAGTTTGCTGCTTCTGGTGTATATTAATTTAGTGGCTTATTTCTTTCTGAATAATTAATACTATCCTCTTTTGTAGTTAATGAGACTTTTTCTAATATTTTTTTTTCTAAACAAGCAATTACTAGGAATACTACCAAAACCAGAAATATTCCTCAATAAGATATTAAATAAGCAAAAAAGAGAGAAAAAGAAACTGCTTTTCATTGGGTTACCAAAGAGATCAAAGAAGAAAAACAAAAACAAAAACCTGGAAACAAATGACAATGAAAACACAATCCAAAATCTATGGGACACAGTGAAAGCAGTCCTGAGAGGGAAGTTCATACTGGTAGCTACACAGGCCTACCTCAAAAAAACAAGAAAAACTGGTAATAAATTATCTAATCCTACAACTTAAAGAATTAGAAAGAGAACAATAAAAAAAAAGTCCAGAGTAAGCAGAAGGAGGAAAATAACAAAGATCAGAGTGGAAATAAATGACATAGAGACAAAAAAAGCAATGCAGAAGATCAATAAAACCAAGAGATGGTTCTTTGAAAGGATAAACAAGATTGATGAACCTCTAGCCAGGCTCACCAAGAAGTAAAGAGACAGGACCCAAATAAACAAAATCAGAAATGAAAGATGTGAAGTAACAACTGACCCCACAGAAATACAAAGGATTGCTAAAAAATACTATGAACAACTCTACTCCAACAAATTGGACAACCTAGATGAAATGGACATATTGCAATCTTCTAAAGCTCAATCATAAAGAATAAAATATCTGAATAGGCCCATAACTATGGAGGAAATTGAAGCAGTAATGAGAAATATTCCAGCAAACAAAAGCCCTGCTCCAGATGGCTTTCCAAGGGAGTTTTACCAAACATTCAAAGAATTAAAACCTACGCTCCTCAGACTATTTCAAAAAGTTTGAGGAAGGAATACTTCCAAGCTCTTTCTATGAAGCCACCATTAACCTAATCCCAAAACCAGATAAAGACACTACAAAGAAAGATAATTACAGGCTAATATCCTGATGAACATAGATGCTAAAATCCTCAACAAAATTCTAGCAAATCAGATCCAGCAATACATTAGAAATATCATAGACCATGACAAGTGTGATTTATTCCAGGGTTGCAAGGCTGGTATAATATCCGCAAGTCAATAAACGTAATACATCACATAAAAAATTGAAAAACAAAAACCACATGATCATATCAATTGATGCAGAAAAAGCATTTGAGAAAATCCAACACCCTTCCTTTCCTTTTTTTAAAAATATATTTTATTGATTTTTTACAGAGAGGAAGGGAGAAGCATAGAGAGTTAGAAACATCGATGGGAGAGAAATATCGATCAGCTGCTTCTTGCACACCTCCTATTGGGGACGTGCCTGCAACCAAGGTACATGCCCTTGACAGTAATCGAACCTGGGACCTTTCAGTCCGCAGGCTGACGCTCTATCCACTGAGCCAAGCTGGCTAGGGCCCAACACCCTTTCTTAATAAAAACTCTCAGCAAGGTGGGAATAGAAGGATCATACCTCAACATAATAAAAGCCTTATATGACAAACCTACAGCCAGCATCATACTCAATGGGCAAAAACTAAAACCATTTCCCCTAAGAACAGAAACAAGACAGGGATGCCCACTTTCACCACTCCTGTTTGACATAGTATTGGAAGTGCTAGCCATAGTGATTAGACAAGGAGAAGAAGAAAAAAAGGCATCCGAATTGAAAAAGTCGAAGCAAAACTGTCATCATTTGCAGATGACATCGTATTGTACACAGAAAACCCCAGAGACTCCATCAAAAAATTACTAGTCTTAATAAATGAATTTGGCAATGTAGCAGGATACAAAATTAACATCAAGAAATCTATGGCTTTTTTATACACCAATAATGAACTCACAGAAAGAAACTAAAAACACAATCCCATTTACCATTGCAACAAAAAACTTAAGATACCTAGGAATAAATTTAACTCAGGAGGTAAAAGACCTGTACTCAGAAAACTACAGGATGTTGACAAAAGAGATAGAAGAAGATATAAACAAATGGAATAATGTACTGTGCTCATGGACTGGTAGAATCAACATCATTAAAATGTCCATACTACCCAAAGCAATCTATAGGTTCAATGCAATCCCCAATAAAATACCAATGGCATATTTCACAGACCTAGAGCAAACTCTCCAAAAATTTATATAAAATATAAAAAGACCCTGAATAGCTACAGCAATCCTAAGAAAAAAGAACAAAGTTAGAGGGATCACAATACCAGATATCAAGCGATATTACAAAGCCACTGTTCTGAAAAATGTCTGTACTGGCACAAGAACAGACATATAGACCAATGGAACTGCACAGAGAACCCAGAAATCAACCCAAGCCATTCTGCTCAATTAATATTTGACAAAGGAGGTAAGAGCATACAATGGAGTCAAGACAGTCTCTTCAATAAATGGTGTTGGGAAAATTGAACAGATACATCCAAAAAAAATGAAACTAGACCACCAATTTACACCCTTCACAAAAATAAACTCAAAATGGATAAAGAACTTAAACATAAGTTGGAAAACCATAAAAATCCTAGAAGAATATATAGGCAGCAAAATATCAGACATATCTCATAGCAACATCTTTACTGATACAGCTCCTAGGACAATGGAAACTGAGGAGAAAATAAACAAATGGAACTACATCAAAATAAAATGCTTCTGCACAGTAAAACAAACTATCAACAAAACAACAAGAAAACTCACTTCATGGGAGAACATATTTGCCAATGTTATATCTGATAAGAGTTTAATCTCCTAATTTTATAGGAAACTCATACAACTTAACAAAAGGAAGATAAACAATCCAATTTAAAAAATGGGCATAAATAGACACTTTTTGAAAGAGGACACAGAAAGCCAAGAGACACAGGAAAACATTCTCAAAGTCACAAATCATCTGAGAGATGCAAATCAAAATGACAATGCGGTACCATCTCACACCTGTCAGAAAGGCTATCATCAACAAATCAACAGATGACAAGTGATGTGGTGGATGTAGAGAAAAAGGAACACTCATGCACTGCTGATGGGTATGCAGTCTGGTGCAGCCACTGTGGAGAACAGTATGGAGATTCCTCAAAAAATAAAAAAGGAATTTCCATTTGACCCAGTAATCCCACTTCTAGGAATATATCCCAAGTAATCAGAAATACCTCTCAGAAAGAATATATTCACCCCTATGTTTTTGGCATCATAATTTACAATAACTAAGATTTGGAAACAGCCTAAGTGCCCATCAGCAGGTGAGTGGATTAAAAAACAATGGTACATATACAGAAGGGAATACTATGCTGCTATAAAAAAGAAAGATCTCTTACCATTTGCAACAGCATGGATGGACCTGGAGAGCATGATGCTAAGTGAATTAAGCCAGTCAGAGAAAGATAAGTTTCACATGATCTCACTCATTTGTGGACTATGATGAAAAACATAAAGTGATGAACAAAAATAGATCCAGAGGCAGAGAAGCATTGAACAGACCGTCAAACCTCAGAGGGAAGGTAGGGGAGAGTGGGGGGGTGGGTGGCGCAGGTAAGAGATCAACCAAAGGTCTTGTATGCATGCATATAAGAATAACCACTAGACACAGACAGGGACGGGGTTGAGGACATATGCTGAGGGTGGGAGGGGCTAGGGCAGCCGTGGGCAAACTACAGCCCGCGGGCTGAATCCGGCCCATTTGAAATGAATAAAACTAAAAAAAAAAGACCGTACCCTTTTATGTAATGATGTTTACTTTGAATTTATATTAGTTCACACAAACACTCCATCCATGCTTTTGTTCCAGCCCTCCGATCCAGTTTAAACACCCATTGTGGCCCTCGAGTCAAAAAGTTTGCCCACCCCTGGGCTAGGGAGAGGTCAAAGGGGGAAAAAGAAGACATATGAATAAAAAAAGAAAGAGAAATTGCCTCTCTCATCTTATTCTTTGTTTTTTTCCCCTTAACTCCATTCCCTCCCCATGAGAGTCAAAGAGTGTATGAATTTCGACTTTAACATACATATGTAGTTTTGAGAAATTGTGGAACTACAACCTTCGTATATTATTTGTGTGGTGACTTTGGTGGTGATAGTGGTAGTTGTGGTGGTAGTGGTATAGTGGTATGTGAGTAAATTAATAAAAACACTTCAGATAACATTTTGGTGTAAAGTTAAATACATAAATGCATTATACCAGTTGTTAAATTCCTGGGAATATACAGTAGAGAAACTCTTGCACATATGTCTCATATCAAAAGATGATAAGTAATAAATCAGACCTATAAGCATCACAAGTATTCTTCAAGTTTACAATGGTTAAATACATCATAGTATGTTTATGCAATGAAATAAGATTTTGCAAAGGACATAAATAAACTAGAGTTGCATGTACCAATGCGATTAAAACTCAAAATAATGTAAAGGAAAAGGAACAAGTATTCATACAATATTATACCCTCATGTGAAATGACACAGATGAATATACTATATTTATACTATATTGAAAATGTAATAAAGAAAATAAAAATATTCACCACAGAATTCAGAACAATGATTAAACTGTGGTAGTGAAAAGAGAGGGGTACGTAGAATATTTATAAGAGATTGGCATGGTTCTGCTTTATAATCTGAATGGTGCACAATGAGTGTTGGCCTTTTATTTAATCAGCAATACTATTGCTATTATTAAATTATTAATACTGTTATTAATAAAATATACATGTGGAGACCAAAGGGAAATTTTAGGATTCCCACTGGGTTTCTGATTTAATGCCAGCTACCTTTAAGCATCACCTCCTATCTATGTCCTAGCCCACCATCTCTCCAGTATACTGATAAATCCCCCCTACAACTACACAGACACACACACAAATCTATGTTATGTTGCTGTCTCTTTTAAATTTGGCACAGGGCGGAAGCTTCTTTTAAATCTCTTGCCAGTGAGATTTTTTTTCTTCATAAATAATTGCATACTTTAAAAAAATTATATTTTTAGTGATTTCAGAGAGGAAGAAAGAGATAGAAACATCAATGATGAGAGAGGATCATTGATTGATGGATAGACTGCCCCCTGCAAGCCCTCCACTGAGGAGTAAGCCAGCATCCTGGGCATGTGACCTGACCAGTAATCAGACCTTGATCTCTTGGTTCCTACATTGATGCTCAACCACTGAGCCACCTCTGCTGGGCGATTGCATTCTTCTTGATTACTCTTTCTCAGCTTCCTTCTAGGTGGCGAATGCTCTGCCCCATTTGTGGGACTTCCCACCTATTTGAATAAGTATAAATTTCCTTTGAGTCCCAAAGGTGAACTATCATCAGTTTCAACATCAGAACTTAACTTTGGGAGGAATCTTACTCACATCACTGCAATGTTGCAGTAATAATACATACATGTTCTTTAAACTCTAAGATACTCTGATGTGGAAAAGTAGCTTTTATCAAGGTTAAATTTTTTAATAATAGTCAATTTACAGAGAAATTATTTGCTGTAACAGTTTTTTTTTGTCAAAAATTTTCTCTTGATAAGTTTCTTATAATCTAAGATCAAAAAAGGCCTCTGGTGCCACTGGTGATACTTATTTTCCCTAAAATTGAATTTTTTACTAATCATTTCAAAATGCTGCCAATGATATTTCATCAGCAGTTCCCATTAAAGAAGCTAAGAATCTAAAAATATGACAAACTGAAGTAAATTAGATTAACTTGTACAAATACAGGTTAATATGTCTAGGGCATTATAATATGAAACAGATTACATGAAAGGAATTGTTTGGAAAACAATGATGCCAAAAAATTCTCCCTCAAGGATGATATGTAATATACACAAACACACTAGAGATTGTGCCAACTCTAGCCATTCATTGGAGGAATAGCAAGAGAAATTGTGGGGAGCATATCATGGAGGGAAAGGATGTAGATTATTTTTATAAAATTGGCAAGTAATGGCAAATCTATAATAAAAATGTAATATGCTAATTAGACTGGATGACCTTCCAGATGAAGCCAGGGCTGTAAGGGAAGCCTGGGTACCTGCCAGTGGCCAGAGGGAAGCCCAGGACCCAGGTGTCAGAGGGAAGCCAGTGACAGCAGCTGGGGGAAGGAAGGCCTACCCTTGCACGAATTTCATGAATCGGGCCTCTAGTAATAATAATGTCATATATTTAAATTACATAACATCATTCCTCTGAAGACATAGTTAACACCATAGCCATCTATACTCTTTTATGTACATTATAAGAAAAAATTATCAATTTATTGATAAATGGGAAAACTGAATCGTAAGTGAAAATTCAAATGTGGTCTCTTCATGTGCTGACCAAATTCTCTTTGTTATGTTGCCTACAATGATAGGCAAAATGGAACAAAGAGCATTAATTACAATCACAAAATCATGGGATAACCATTTATTAGTATATTATGTAAAATCCAGCATATAGTTCAATAATAAAAGGGGTCTAACTTGAACCTTACTTGAGGTTTATCCTAAAAAGTGAATCAACCCTTTCTTATTTATATAGAATATTTAAAAATACTTATTAAAAAGAAAAAGACACAATAAAAATCAAATGTTGAGATGGCTTAATTTTAAAGGATAAATATAAATAGTAAAAAGAAAGGGAAATTTTTTATTAAGTTACTAAAGTAGCAAGAGGAACCTTGTAGTTAAGAGATCTTTACTAGCAGAACCCTAAGACTATTTGTAGATAGATGAGTGGTCATCACCATAAACCTTAAAATCAATGTGCATTTCACAGCAACATAATTATCTTCTTGCTAAAATCCAACAATACCAATAAGACAAATACTTTCCAGAAAATCAAACTGATTCTATCTTAGGTGATTTGGTTTTAATATGTTCAGTACTTTACAGAACAAATAAAATGCTGATGTTGATAGCTTTAGATAATACAAAAATGAGCTTGAATGTGCTTGAAAAGAAGTTCTTGCTCTAAGAGTTTCTGCTTCACAAACTTAAAAGTCCATCCTTTGTAAATGTTTAATTTATTTAAAGGACACTTGGAATATCTTAACATTATGAAGTTGGAAAAAATTATAGTCTTATAAACAAAAACTTTTTTCATGCTTCAGTGAATTTTAATAACTATAATTCATAATGAGTGCAATACAGTGTGGAATTCTAATAATGTAAATTCATGCTCTCTTGCCCAGGAACATTAAAAGGCCATGAGGCAGTGGGGGGCATTTATTAAAACTGAACATAAGATTGGGAACATGAATCAGTTTATATGCATACACATTACAATGCTGCATTTTAGAAGAAAGATCAAGCAGTAGTATTTTCAAATAAGTATGAGAGAAAAGTGTTACACTTGGATCATTGCTTTTATACTAGGGAAAAACAAATTCCAATTTAAGGTAACAATAATGTTTCAAGACATTTTCATATTATTTACTATTTCCCTAACTTTCTGAATCCCAGTTTCCTTAACAATAAATTAATTTTACTTGCCTTTCCTATTGCATGGGGTAATAAAGATTGAATAGAGTGTATGCCTAGGTGACTTGTTAAGTAAAAACACCATATTGTGTTCTATTGTGTTCTCTGAAGTAATGTATTCAAACTTAAAATAGATATAAAGGTTGAGCTATGTTTGAAATCTATGAAAAATAAACATCAAAATAGTTCATGAAAGAAAAGGAGAAATAATCAGAGAAATATCAAAATGCTTTAAATTGAAAGATATGAAAGCAATTGATTTTTCAGATCTTATGAAATTCAGTTTAACAATAAGTAAGCTAAGCAAATGCATAGCCTCTGATGAAAATATTTCAATACCAATAAAACTAAAAATAACTCAAATCAAAAACCTTTTTAAGAAATTAAAATATGGAAATAGTAAAGATAGAGCCATCAATTAATAAAATAGAAAGCAAAGGAGCACTAAAATAAAGTACTATGAAAAGTTAGAGTCACAGAGTAACATTATGAGACACAGAATAGCTATACATTTGAAAAGGGTGGTGCCTTTTTAAAAATATTTTAGATGAAGTGAAGTGAGAGTAACTATAAGAGGCTAGGAAAAAAGCATAATTCATTTACTCAGTGAACAAAGCTTTATTGGACATCTATTATGTGTCTGACACTATTCTGGGCACTTATTTACAAAAGATTAATAACTCTTAGAGCACTCATTGCAGTAGGAAAGACAGCTAAACAAAATGAAAAAGTAAATAATTAGCACTTTAAATTGTAATGAGTGTTTTGGATAAAACATAAGTGAAGATTATAAGATTTGAGGTTTGCTGGGGATGGAGACTGTATTTTTAAACAGGGTGATGAGAACAGGCTTATCTTGCTCAAGTCAATCTTATTTTGAAAAACACAAAATAACTCCAAGGTTTATTTTTCCATCAAAAACATATATTTCTAGTTCATATCTCATATTAAAAATCTCCAAATCTGTCCTGAAGTGCCATCAAAATTTGTATTCTGTTGCTACCAAAATGCTTGATTCAGTTTGTCTCATGAGTCAATGGCAACCTTTCAGTTACTTAGAAAAATAAATAATAAGTAAATACATAAATAAAACCCTTCAGAATTCCTTGTTTATCTCTTCCTAAGAAAAGGATATCCAATGTATAAAAAAATAAAACACAAAACTGTCAAAAATATCAAAACACTGTATGAGTATTTAATGGAGCAACAGATGTATGTATAAGTATGAGTGTATGTGTATGAATACCTGTACATAAATACATATATCATTTTTTTCCAAATCATCATATATATATATATATATGTGTGTGTGTGTGTATGTATATATATATATATATATATATACACTAGAGGCCCAGTGCACGAAATTCGTGCATGGCGGGGGAGGGGGGATCCCCTCAGCGCAGCCTGCACTCTCTCCAATCCAAGATCCCTCAAGGGATGTCCGACTGCCGGTTTAGGCCCTCAGTATCAGGCCTAAACCGGCAGTCGGACATCTCTCTCACAATCCAGGACTGCTGGCTCCTAACTGCTCACCTGTCTGCCTGCCTGATCATTCCTATTGGCCCCCCTGCCAGCCTGATCACCCCTAACCACCTCTGCCTGCCAACCTGGTTGCCCCCAACTGCCCCCCCCGGCCTGGTCACCCCTTACTGCCCCCCTGCCAGCCTAGTTATCCCCAATAGCCCCCCTCTGCTGGCCTGGTTGCCCCTAACTGCCCCCTTGTCAGCTTGGTCACCCCTTACTGCTCCCCCAGCAGTCCTAATCACCCCTAACCACCTCTGCCTTCTGACCTGGTCACCCACAACTGTCCCCCCTGCCAACCTGGTTGCCTCCAACTGCCCCCCCTCCCAGCCTGGTTGCCCCTCTGCCTGCCGCTGCTGGCCTGGTCGCCCTTAACTGCAACCCCCCTGCTCACCTGGTCACCTCTAATTGCTCTCCCACCCGTGACCTGGTTGCCCCTCACTGCTGGCCCAGTCACCCCTCTGCCCCCCTCTGCCAGCCTGGTCACACAAACTGCCCCCACTACTGGCCTGGTTGCCCCCAACTGCCCCCATTTGCTTGCCTGTGGCCCCACACTGCCCACCCCCCCACCAGCCTGGTTGCTGCCAACTGCACCACCTGCCAGCCTGGTCACCCCTCACTCCCCCTCCCTGCTGGCCTGGTCACCCCTCACAGCCCCCCTCTGCCGGCCTGGTCGCCCCACACAGCCTGCTGTTTGGTCATTTGGTCGCCCCTCACTGTCCCCCCTGCTGTCCTTGTTGCCCCACACAGCCTGCTGCTCAGTCATTTGGTCCTCCCTCACTAACCCCCTGCCAGCCTTATTGCCCCATTTAGCCTGTTCGGTCATCCTTTCGGTTGCGATGGCCCCTGGCTCTTTATATATATAGATAACTTTATTTATCTCTGTATACAGACATAAATACATATGTATGCCTGTATGTTTGATGTATGTGAGTAAAGATAGAAAAAAATTCAAATTCAAATAATTTTGTTTGAACTTATATGATAGGCATCTGTAGAACACTATAACTTCCTCCGAAAATCCATATTCTTCTTAAGCACATATACATGGTGTTTACAAAAATTGCAATAAATCACATCTCAACATGCTTCAAATAAGTGATGTTTAATATATATAACGTTAAAGGACATGTATTTCAAAATTTAAAACAAATTTTGCCTAAACCGGTTTGGCTCAGTGGATAGAGCGTCAGCCTGCGGACTGAAAGGTCCCAGGTTCGATTCCGGTCAAGGGCATGTACCTGGGTTGCAGGCACATCCCCAGTAGGGGGTGTGCAGGAGGCAGCTGATCGATGTTTCTCTACCATCGATGTTTCTAACTCTCTATCTCTTTCCCTTCCTCTCTGTAAAAAATCAATAAAATATATTTAAAAAAAATATAAAAATAAAAAAATAAAAAAAATTTTTAAATATTCAATGAATAAAGTAAAAAATCATAAAGCCTAATAGCAAAGACAGTTGAATAAGTCACTACATGTAAAACTGAAATGCAAAAGATGCATGATTTTAGTGTTTGCTTTTTTAAGAAGAAGCAGTAAGAGAGAAACCTTAAGTTAGCTGTTCCCCCAAATCTTAAGAAGTTAACAGAACAGTAGAACAAATACACAGATACTACAAGGAAATTAGTGTTGGGGAGCACAAGAGACTTGGTTGGAAAGTTGTAAGAAGGACATTCTGATAAAAGGGAAGTGAGTGGAAAGCGGCCTGCCCTATTTATTGGAATTCCGACTTAGGGGAGACTTAGGGGAATATCGAAGACAGTGCCCCTAATTATTCCTTGACCTTTCCAAACAAGTCTGTGCATGTGTAGACCCCAGGTGTTTACTGGAATCCTTGTGCTTAATCCCTGGATGCCTTTGCCTAGAGGACAATGTAAACATGTACCCTCCCACGATCACTCACCCTACTGATTGTATCTAAAGATAAAAACTGCAATAAAAGCCTAACAAGGCAGGCAACTGAGGCTGTCTGGCTTCTTCAGCTGGGCCATCCCTTAGCCCTCTCCCTCACTGTGAAACTATGTCATAGTAACCTGTTAATCTGTCTTTCAGGGGCTGCTGGCCAGCCCCAGGCAAATTAGAATAGTATATCACTTCACCAAGTATAAAATACTGATTCAAGAAAAAACAAAAATTGGTTCTTTAAAAAAATATTAAAAATGACAAATGTAGAACCAAACCACAATAATAATTTATGGTCAAATCATACACACAAACATAAATGCAAATGTCTTCCATAAAATAAAGTGTACTCAGGAATAATTAAGGAATATAATTCCTTATTAGACATTATTTTACATATACAAATGTATTTGGAGGTTAGAGATATTTATATTTCAAAATTGTTACTCAACTTATTATCAAGTGGAAGATCCCCACGTGCTTACACAGCCCAGTGGGTGCACACAGCAGTGCCCTACCATACCCACTGGGTTAATCTCCAGCTGGAGGGTCCCTTTATATGCATGCTATCATGCCCTCCTGGCTCTAACTCTAGCAGGGATATTAGGGACACACTACAATGGCTATGCAAGTCAGCCAGAGAGCTTGCAAAAAGCTACCACCATTACCCTAGTGCAGGAGAAGCATATCCAATGGTGCTCCCCAGATTTTTGGTCCTGGATAGTTCTCTCAGTTCTTAGAGAGGGCCTGGTTCTCCAACATTCTCCCTGAGGCACCTCTCTCTTGTTAGCTGTGCACAAGATGTTCAGTTGACTCAGTTATCTTTCCAAAGGGATTGTTCTAAATATAGATGTATATTTTATGTTTTTTAGAGAAGGGGTGAGTTCGGCATCCTCCTACACCATCTTGGACCAGTCTCCCTTAGATCATTCTCAGACAATAGGCTACCCAGTTGGAAAAAACTCACACAAATGATCATTGCATCTCACTATACATACACACACATGCACGCTCATGCACATACATCAGTGCAAATACACATACTCACATACCTGATATATAAATGTATATATTCTGAATGAATTAAAAATTAAATGTAAAAACAAACAAGCATTTTTAAGAAAATATTTTTATGCTAGTGGGTTGACAAAAATATTTTAGAATCATAGAAATTCAGAGAACTTTTAAAAGTAGATAAAATAATAAGCTTTAATATGGTGAAAATAAAACCATAACCAAAGTGTAAAAATAAACATTTGTATATATGATTATGTATATGTATATGTCACAATGGATTAGCATTTGAATTGTAGATAGAAAAAAACATAATAGAAAAAATGAATAATTCAAAACATAATGAACAGATAATTTTAAGAAAAGGAAACCTGACTAGCAAGATAAAATATTTGCTTTACCAAATTACTTTGAAAAAAATCAAGTTAAAACATTGCTTGTTCACTCAAAACTTATCAAATAGGCAGCAATCAAAATGTACATGAATATTAAGTGTGTGGGTAGCGCTACATGAAATCTAAAATTGGAAAGTAATTTGGCAATATCTGAGATAGCTGATGATGTACAAGTCCCATAACTCAGCCATGCCATTTCTAAATATATGGTTTAGAAAAAAAGCTGAATCTATATAATAAAAGCCTAAGCAACCATTATGGCGGAACGACCAGAATGACCGGTCGCTATGATGCGCACTGACCACCAGGGGGCAGACGCTCAACACAGGAGCTGCTCCCTGGTGGTCAGTGCACTTCCACAGTGGGAGTACCTCTCAGCCAGAAGCCGGACTCATGGTTGGCGAGCACAGCAGCAGTGGTGGGAGTCTCTCCCGCCTCCGTAGCAGTGCTAAGGAGCAGCGAGCTGAGCGGTAATGAGCCTGCTCCTAAGAAGCAGTGAGCTGAGTGGTGAGGAGCAAGCAGGTGGGCAGTAAGGAGTGAGGGATCCTGGACTGTGAAAGGGCACAGGCTGGGCTGAGGGACACACACCCCCCCCCAGTGCACTAATTTTGTGCACCAGACCTCTAGTTTGTATATAATAAGACATTCAAATAGTTATTCCTTAAACCATTAATTATGGTGATTGGTACTTTAAATGATGTTATCTTAGGCAAGTGAATAAATATAATATGACATATAGCATATTTGAATTAAGCAATTAGGATAAATGAGTGTATTCTAAGTATATTAACATGAATATTTTTAAAATGTTGAGTGTAAAGAAAATTGTATAAGGAGATATACAATATGGAGCACTGATAATTTTAAAGAGTATATTGTTAAGGATATGTACATGCATAGCTAAATTATTGCACACAGCCTTTAAAGAAAGCAAATGAGAATGAATGCATATTGCCAAGAAGACTTCAAGCTCTATTATTAAATTCTGTTTCTTCAAAACAAGATATCTGAAAAAATACTAGCATATTTACTAAATTTACATGCATTTTTGGTATATTTAAAATAGGCCAACATTTAAGAAATGAATCAGGTAAATAACTATGAAGCCCTCCCTAAGGCACTCAGGAAGTTAATGCTTTATTCTCTGCAAAACCTGTAGTGTCCTTATTGACTACTATAAATAAGAGGATAAGGGAAGATCACAATTGACTCTCAATCATCTTTGTGCCATTTGTAACTTAATGCTGGCATTTAATTTGGCTGATCAAATGATTAAATGAATGAGTTTGCATACTTTAATATATTTACTAATACATTTAAATCAGTTAGAACTATAAGAACTTATCAATAATGTATGGTCGGCCACACACAAACACACAAATACATATCAAGCAAAAGATACATACATAAATCTCTATGTGTGTGGTTTTATATATGATATATATATATATGCAATATACATGCATATATTTCATAGGCAAATACGTATATGCTTGTGATTCAGTGTCTAAATAATCAAAAGAAAGAAGAGAGTGCTTATTTTTATTCTAGGATAGCATATTGAAAGAGAAAGTACACCATCTATTTAAATATTTCCCTAATTCTATTTATTATAAGAATATATATATATATATATATATATATATATATATATATATTCTCCTAGCTTTCTGAATTTAAAGGAACCTAGAACACATTTTATCTGTGTTACTTGACATATTTCTGTAGTAAGAAATTCAGCAATACTTATTTTGTGTTTTTTTGTTAGTTGAGACCATTCAATAATAATTCCTTAGCATCTCCTAAAGTGAGTACTTAAAATCTTGTGGAAAAAATCAAATGAAATGCAGAAGTTTAATGTCAATAAAAATATGCAATAGAGTAAATATCACTGATGGAAAAGTCATTACGTTTTCATTTCTTCATAAGCATTTCTACTGAGAATTCTTAACTAAACTCATTTTTATTTGACATACATATACTAATGGATCTCTTTACTATTTAAATAATAAAACAGTGGCTTGAGTTACCATTGACTATTAATTGCCCAACTTATATATCCCATAATTCCCATGACTAAATTTACACATTTTATGCTACCTAGTTAAACTAGCTTTTTTCCCACTAAGCTGAAAAACATCTTTTCTTTGTGCATAGCCAGCACATTGTCTGGTATGTGATCGGTATTTAATAAAGAGTTGTTACATGTGTGCCACTGTGCAATGGGTTGACTGGGTACCAGTGCAGTTCAACACAAACCACATACATGAACATTTATGAATTATTCATTCTCAGAAGATATGGCTTTGAATATGTTAAGGAAGATAGTATTCTTAAATTATCCCAAATTAAGACTTTGAGATTAGTTCTGAATTTAAGATTAAAAAGAATGATTTAAAAATTATAGTAAACTATCTACACTAATAAAAGAGAAACATGGTAACTAGCGTACGACTGCTACCCTTCCAATTGGCTAATCAGCATATCCTTATGCAAATTAACTGTCAGCCAAGATGGCAGCAGGCAGCCATGCACTGAAGCGAGCAGGGAGGTTTGCTTGCTCCAGTGACTGCGGACTCCAACGTTCCCCGCCTAACTTGCCGGCCTCTCAGCTGCAACTCTAAGCAACTATGTACTATGTTGAAAATAAGAAGCTAAACAAAACCCCAGAAACCGGCTTTCATTCAGCCAGGTTCAGCCAGCCGGACCGCAACATTGTATCGATGTTTTCAGCAGAGAGGCCTCAGAGCTAAAGCTGGCCCAGAATAAAAAAGAAAAAAAGGAGCGGTTGGGAGCTTCAGTCACCTTCTTCTGGAAAACAGCCCTCAGCCCCTCACCCAGACTGGCCAGGCACCCCAGTGGGGACCCCCACCCTGATCCAGGACACCCTTCAGGGCAAACCAGCCAGCCCCTACCCATGCACCAGGCCTCTATCCTATATAGTAAAAGGTAATATGCCTCCTGGCACCGGGATCAGCGGAGCAACGAGGCTCCCAGCACCAGGATCAGTGTGACAAGGGGCAGCCCAAACCCCCTGATCATCTCTGCTGTGTGCCTGATAGGGGGGAGCTCCCCAATCCCCTGATTGCCCTGCAGCTCTGTGTTTGACAGGGTGCGGCGCCCCAACCCCCTGATCTGCCCTGCTCTATGTGTGACAGGATGCGGTGCCCCAACCCCCTCCCCCCCACGGGCCCTGCTCTGTGTGTGACAGGGTAGAGCCATAACCTCTCCATTGGCCCAGCCCTGAGTGTGACAGTGGCGGCGCCCCAACCCCCCTCCACGGGCCTTGCTCTGTGTGTGACAGGGTAGAGCCATAACCTCCCCATTGGCCCTGCCCTGAGTGTGACAGGGTGCAGCGCCCCAACTCCCCGATCGGCCCTGCTCTGTGTGTGACAGGGGGTGGTGCCCCAGCTCCCCTATCGGCCCTGCTCTGTGCATGACAGGGGGAAGCTCCCCAACCCCCTGATGGGCCCTGCTCTATGAGTGACAGGGGGCAGCGCCCCAACCCCCTGATCGGCTCAGCTCTGTGCATGACAGGAGGTGGCACTGCAACCTCCCCATTGACCCTGCCTTGAGTGTAACAGGGGGCGGTGCCCAATCCCCCAATCGGCCCTACCCTGAGCATGACTGAGGGTGGCATTGCAACCTCCTGATCCGCCCTGCTCTGTGCATGACAGGGGGCGGCGCCCCAACCCCTCAATCGGCCCTGCTCTGAGCCTGACCAGGGGCTGCACCTAGGGATTGGGCCTGCCCTTTGCCACCCGGGAGCAGGCCTAAGCCAGCAGGTCGTTATCTCCAGAGGGGTCCCAGATTGCAAGAGGGCACAGGCCGAGCTGGGGGACCCCCCCCCTCCCGAGTGCACAAATTTTTGTGCACCAGGCCTCTAGTACAAAATAAAGGAAAAAAAACTTTCATTTAAATTTACTGATGTTTCTTTTATATTTTCTATAATATTAAAAATAAATACAGTTTTCATGTATATATTCAGATAAAAGCAAATGTTTGAAATCATCCCTTATGTTACTATGTCAGTGCCCCAGGCACATGACAAAACAAATAATAAACATGAATCATTTGCTAAGGGGCTAAAAATCATTAAATTAATTAGTTAATGGGAAATCTCTAACCATAGGTTATCTGTCTCTATAAATAAAACTACCGGGGTAAATTGTTATTCTCCCATTTACATGGCAGGTCTCAATTTAAATATTGGGTTATTATTGGTTCAATTTGGAAAATTGTTTTTGTTATACAATTTGCATTGATGAGCCTCGTTTCCATGAGGTGAGACATCATTATGTAATCATCATTTAATTCATTGTTTCTTTTAGGCTTATTTTACTACTAGAGGCCCAGTGCACAGATTCATGCACCAGTGGGGTCCTTCGGCCTGACCTGTGCCCTTACTCAATCCAGGACCCCTAAGAGGATGTTGGAGGGCCAGTTTCTGCCCAATCTCCTCAGGCCAGGCCAAGGGACCCCCACAGTGCACGAATTTGTGCACTGGGCCTCTGGTATGCATATAAGATCTTTGGTTAATCTCTTCCCGTCCTCCTCCCCGATCATCATCATCTAAGATTCATCAGTCTGTTCCATGTTTCCATGCTTGTGGTTTCTGTTCCTGTATTGAGCTTGTGCCCCCTGGTGGTCAGTGTGTATCATAGCTACCAGCTGGTTGGCCAGTCACATAGATATAGATATAGATATAGATGTAGATATAGATATAGATATAGATTTTAGATATATATATATACCATATATATATATGTGTGTATATATATATACACACACACTAGAGTCCTAGTGCATGAAATTAGTGAATGGAAGAAATTAGTGAATGGAAGGGGGGGTCCCTCAGCCCAGCCTGCACCCTACCCAATCCGGGATATCCCTCTCACAATCTGGGACCATAGGCTCCTAACCACTGGCCTGCCTGCCTACCTGATCTCTTCCTAACTGCTCCCCTGTTGGCCTGATTGCCTCCAATTGCCCTCCCCTGCTAGCCTGATTGCCCCCAACTGCCCTCCCCTGCTAGCCTGATTGCCCACAACTGCCCTCCCACAATTGCCCTCCCCTGCCGGCCCAATCACCCACAACTGCCCTCCTCTGTAGGCCTGATTGCCCACAACTGACCATCTTGTGGCAGCCATCTTGTGATGATGTCGCACGTGTGGGCTACCTAGGCTTTTATTAGTATAGACTAGAGGCCCGGTGCACAAAAATTTGTGCACTCGGGAGGGGGGGGTCCCCAGCCCGGCCTGTGCCCTCTCACAGTCTGGGATCCCTCGGGAGATAACGACCTGCTGGCTTAGGCCTGCTCCCGGGTGGCAGAGGGCAGACCCAATCCCTAGGTGCAGCCCCTGGTCAGGCTCAGAGCAGGGCCGATTGGGGAGTTGGAGCGTCGCCCCATCATGCACAGAGCAGGGCGGATCGGGAGGTTGCAATGCCACCCTCAGTCACGCTCAGGGTAGACTGATTGGGGGGTTGGGGCACCGCCCCCTGTTACACTCAAGGCAGGGTCGATGGGGAGGTTGCGGTGCCACCCCCGTCACGCACAGAGCAGGGCCGATCAGGGGGTTGGGGCGCTGCCCTCTGTCACTCACAGAGCAGGCCCAATCAGGGGGTTGGGGAGCTGCTCCCTGTCACAGAGCAGGGCCGATCAGGTGGTTGGGGCGCTGCCCCCTGTCACTAACAGAGCAGGGTCCATCAGGGGGTTGAGGAGCTCCCCCCTGTCACTCACAGAGTAGGGCGGATCAGGGGGTTGGGGCGCTGCACCCTGTCACACTCAGGGCAGGGCCAATGGGGAGGTTATGGCTCTACCCTATCACACACAGAGCAAGGCCCGTGGAGGGGGGGTGGGGCGCCACCCTCTATCACCCACAGAGCAGGGCCGATCAGGGGGTTGGGGCACCGCCACTGTCACACTCAGGGCAGGGCCGATGGAGAGGTTATGGTTCTACCCTGTCACACACAGAGCAGGGCCGATCAGGGGGTTGGTGTGCTGCACCCTGTCACAGACAGAGCCGCAGGGCAATCGAGGGATTGGGGAGCTCCCCCCCATCAGGCACAGAGCAGGGCTGATCAGGGGGTTTGGGCGCTGCCCCCTGGCACGCTGATCCTGGTGCCGGGAGCCTCGCTGCTCCACTGATCCTGGTGCCGGGAGGCATATTACCCTTTTACTATATAGGATAGAGGCCTGGTGCATGGGTGGGGGCCGGCTGGTTTGTCCTGAAGGGTGTCCTGGATCAGGGTAGGGGTCCCTACTGGGGTACCTGGCCAGGCTGGCTGAGGGGCTGAGGGCTGTTTTCCCGCTGGCAGTTGACTAAAAGCTCCCAACCGCTCCTTGTTTTCTTTTTTTTTTTTTTTTTATTCTGGGCCAGCTTTAGCTCTGAGGCCTCCCTGCTGAAAACATGGATACAATGTTGCGGTCCGGGGCTGACTGAAAGCTGGTTTTGTTTAGCTTCTTATTTACAACATAGTAATAGTTGCTTAGAGTTGCAGTTGAGAGTCCGGCAAGTGAGGTGGGGAACGTTGGAGCCTGCAGTTCCTGGAGGAAGCAAGCCTCCCTGCTCGCTTCAGTGCATGGCTGCCGGCCGCCATCTTGGCTGACAGTTAATTTGCATAAGGATACGCTGATTAGCCAATGGGAAGGGTAGCGGTCGTACGCCAATTACCATGTTTCTCTTTTATTAGTGTAGATAGATTTTTCTCTTAAATTGATTGATTCTTGTGCATTTCTCTATTGTAGAATCCAACAAATTAGAGGTCTGAGTTATTTCACATAGTATAGTTATCATTCCCTAAATATAATCAACTTAAAAGATAATTAAGTTGCCTGGTGAAATATTACATTTAATATTTTATAATATACTAGAAAATATATGGAAATTTTACCTATGCCCAACACTATCTGAATAACATTACCACTCTAACCAACTTCATTTTGAAAAGCTTTGGTAGTATTAGGGACATTGTCCCAAAGAAAAAAATGAGTTTTATGTGGTGAATTTGAGATAATAAAAATACTATAAGTAAATAACTCTTAAATAATATTTACATCATTCAAAGTAATTTTATTTAACTATGTTTTTAATCTTCACAAAAATATGTGGTAGTACATTTAGAAATGAAAAAACAAATAAATATAACTAACTAACTAAATAGATGGAATGCTTTAAATGGCTTAGCCTGACCAAAGCTTTTTTAGGATTGAGTTAACTTTAAGTAAGTGCATTGGCAAGTTCCCTGCCTTTCAAGTAGCCTTCTAGAGAGCATGAAGGGTTTGTAATGAAGATGGCTGAAGTGTTGCTATTACTTTCCAGAATTCTATTCAACGCTGCAATGATTGCTGAATAATTTTTGCTCCTCAGTGGGCCCACAGTAGTATGTGTTGGTCCATATCCAAGTCCTTAGGCTTAGGATACTAGAGAGAGACATGAATTTAGTCATACTTGGCCTTTCACCATCTGCTCTCATGCTTCTTGGCTTGGTCTAACTACCATGATGACAAAGTTTTCAGTAAGAAATTGCAGAGTTTGCCAATGATTTCCTTGATCTGCTTCTTAATCTCAGAATAATTTCTAGGGACTATATCCTGAACATAGTTTATGCTCTTTTTACCGCAGAAGAGCAGTACTGTTTGCATTTCCCCATCACCTATAAAATTCTTATTAAATATTTATTGAATGGATCTTTTGCTTAGTGGTTGTAAAAGAATGACAGTTCCATGACAATCATTCTGAAGTTTTCATGCTGGAAAGGATCCAAATGAAACCTGAATATCAATCTAGTACCCAATTTTTTCAAAATTGTCTGATGCTGTTTCTAGAATATGTGATTGAATCAAAATTTTTATAATTTATTGACTTATTCTTTCAAATACATTTACTCATTATATATATATATATATATATATATATATAGGCACTATGATAGGACTAAAAAATAATTCCACATCAATATATTGATTACAATTTATTAATTATACTATAAATATAGTAATATCCAGATAGTCTGCAGTGGTTATCAAAGAATACAGTGCTGGTCAGTATCCTGAACTTCTTTAAAAATAACATGAAAGTGAACAATCCTTGATGGATTTTTAAAATTTCTCCATACAAATGGAACAGCATCTTGCATCTTATTCTCTGAAATCATTTACTCTTTGTTTGCATTAGTAAAGTTGCATTGATGTGCCTTTGTTCTAAATAAATTCAATCTTTAGCTTTCAGCTCTCTTTGTTGACATTGCATGATAAACATGAATGGATTTGGAAAATATCAGGCAAAAATTGGAAAAGATGACCTAGAAAAGATTGCATTTTAGGAGTGAAATTTACCTTTTATAGCATCTAAGTTGACCTTTCTACCTCATCCTCTTTTTTGTGGATGAGAAAAGCTAAGGTCAGAAAAGTGAAGCAATTTCCCAAGGTCAGGAGCAGAATATGGTATAAACTTAAATATTCTAAAATTAACCTCCCCAATAATAGTAATAATAATAATAAATTAAACCCAGTGTTGAATTAGGCTGATTTGCCTTCTGTAACACTTGCCTGACACATTTTTGGCAGGCCACAACCCACTCTCTCACCCTACTTGTAACTTCCTCTCAGTTTCTGCATTTCATTTGGAGGTGATACTTTACTGTATGACCTTCTCAACAGAGTAATTCTAGCCACCCTTTTACTGCTGCCTTTCATAAGGAAAGCTCGGGCAATCCTATTGTTTCTTTGGTTGTCCTTGGATGTATTTCAGAGAACAGGAATACTGTAAATTAAAACTGTAAATCAAATGCACACTACAAATATTTGTAGTTTAAGTTACTAATCAAAAATAGAGGCAACTTTTGGCTGTCAAATTTAATTCTACACAATTAATTGTGTCTGATTTCACATAGCACAACCAGCCAGCTGGTTCCCTTGGTATAGCCTGCATAAGTGAAAGATCAATAAACATCAGAACCTCTAGTTCAGTGGTTCTCAAGCTTCCTAATGCCGTGACAATTTAATACAGTTCCTCATGTTGTAGTGACCCCCAATTTCATTGTTACAAATTGAACATAATTAAAGCATAGTGATTAATCACAAAACAATATGTACTTATATATGTGTTTTCCTCTGGCCTTAGGTGACCCCTGTGAAAGGGTTGTTCGATCCCCAAAGGGGTCTCGACCCACAAGTTGAGAACCGCTGGTCTAGTTTCATATTAGTTTCATATTTCAAGAATAGACAACTAGCCTCCTGTTGAAACTCTACATGCCACCCCAATCACAATTTCTGTCTCTCCCTGTCCCCCCTCCTTCCTCTTCTCCTCCTCCTCCTCCTCCTCCTCCTCCTCCTCCTCCTCCTCCTCCTTCTTCTTCTTCTTCTCCTTCTTCTTCTTCTTCTTCTTCTTCTTCTTCTTCTTCTTCTTCTTCTTCTTCTTCTTCTTTCTCTCTCTCTCTCTCTCTCTCTCTCTCTCTCTCTCTCTCTCTCTCTCTTTCTTTCTCTCTTTCTCATCTATCTCCATCGTTATCTCTAATAGCACCCAAGTCAAATAGGTTTCAAAGTATCTTTTTAAAAGTAAAGTAAACACAAAATGTGTGTTTAATTAGAATATCCTCAACAAAAAGTCTTCACACATTAGAAAAATAGGCATACTACTGATTCCAGGTAGCATAAATATTTCCTTGTAATAATTTTTTTTCTGACTTTGTTGAAAACATTATTTTAAATAAATACCCAGAAGAACAAACTTTGGATTATAATAAATAACCAGGCTGTATAGGCAAAGACAAAATTCATTCATTATTCGATGTTCAGGTTTTTTAACTTGTTTACAATACCAACATTACCATCTATAAAGTTTCAGCTCACAGTTTGTGTTAACATTGTTCTGAGCATGCAGAAGTGAATGAGGACAGAAGTTTCTAATGAAATCCCAAGTTCTCTTTCTGCCAAAGAGAACAGTGATAAGAACAATTATGTTAATGCCCAGCGGGAATATTGTAGTACGATTGAATGTGATCCTTCCTTCTTCTTTTTTTCCTTTTTAAAAAATTATCTTTATTCTGGAAAGTATTACAGATGAACCCTCTTTTTCCCTTGGTGCCAGTGTCTAGGGGCACACAGGGTAAAGGAATCCCCCATCATCTCCATTTTTCTGGGCTGCTATAGATTTAAGTAGCATTGCAGTCAAACCACTGATAGGCAAAATGTCTAAGAGGTCTTGGTTATTAGTAGGGAAACATGGGTAGATAGAACCCTGATTCATCCTGAGTCCAGTAAGAATAAGAGGTCCTCAATTAGTTATCAGCACCATCCTGGCATTGAAAAACAATGCTCCAGCTTGCAGGAATAAGCCTCCGGAGGCTTGCTTCTGGAACCAGGGCTCAGTTGCAGGACCAGTTGGCGACATCCCGTAGACACTAGACCAGGAGCTCCTCTGTGTTGTCATCAAAAAGAGTGTGCAGGGTGGTGGGAGGGTATAGTAGGGGACTATAGAGTGACTTGATGAGGAGAAATGGACACAGGTGTCACATGTGTCCCAATGTGGGTTTAAATATCCCAGTGAGATGGCACAGCTGACAAAAGGATTCTCAGACACTGGGTGGGAATTCAGATAATATTGAGGTAGCATTTCCATCAATCAGAAGCCACTAATGGTCAGGTCTGAAGTTTGGGTGCCTTTTCTCAGTAGTACTGAGAGCCTAATAATCCAGGTGGGAATTTTTTTAAGATCACATTTGAGTGGGGCAGGGGGTTTACAACTAAAAAATGAACAGGCAAGAGACAGTGACCCAGGCAAGATGAAAAGAAATAGATGCTAATTTCTACCTGAAATAGGGAATTGACTTTGGAAGGACACAGAAAAATAAAACATTTTAAAGAGACTTAATACAAAAATTTCACAGATGATTACATACTTCATTTAAAATTAGTACAGAAATAAAAAGAATAAATTGACAACCCATCATGTAGAGAATAGAAGAAAGATAAAGTAAGGTTGCCATTCAGAAATCAAAGTTGAATTGAGTCATCAGTCATTTGAAATTAATTACAGGTTTCAGGTTTTTCAAAAATGAACTACATTTTCCTTTTTAAAAGACAACTGTGAAGACAATTATAAGACAGTCTGAGAAACTAAATAAGAAAGTGTTTCTCAGGGGTTTTCTTCCAAAAACAATGCATTTAATATTTTATATATAGCCTCAAAAAAGCATCGAATGATTATTTTTGCATTGAGCTTGTCCCTCTAATTTCTATAAAAGAAATTTTTTTTAAAAAATTCTTTTAATATTTTTGACTTTTACTTATACTTTGGAAAGTTTCTACAAATAGATAAGTGGGCTTTCAGCCAGGATGTTTTCTCAAGTAATTCTTATTAATCAATACTCAAAAAGAAACGGCATCTCACTTTAATGCCATTTTAAGTGCGTTTTTATTCACAAGTAGTTCTAAGTTCATGACATCTTAAAATTTGCAGGCCTGAATACAGAAATTATCATTTGAATATTTAACTCCTTTGTGTGCATATGTGCATTTAGTAAAGAATTAATCAAGACCATACTAGGATTTTTCAACTAGTAGTGTCCATTTATAATATCCTGTACACATATAACACTGAAATAATCATTACTCATGTGTGGACTCCATTAACAGAAGAACTTGGAAAGCAGTTTCATGTCAGTGTTATTAAATACTTCAAATAGAAAATCAATGAAGTTAACTTAATAAAGATTTGATTTTTCTCAACCAATTTATAGAAATAAATAAAGCTTTTTGAAGTTAATTCTTTCAATGGTGAAATGGTTGATATTATGTGAATGTCCAAATTCAATTTAAAATATCATCAAACAAGATAACTTTATATGTTTCCAAGTAATATTATAAATACATATTTTGGTAGAGCTCATTTTTACAGAACATTTTTAAACTAATTTAAAATAAAGTAGGTCAAAAATGTACTGAGAATTGCCCATGGTGTATACATAATCCTGACTGCTACTTAAAGGAAGTTTAGAGACAAAACAGGCAGGTTTAGGGAGTCTTATGGAGGGTCCATGGAAGAAGAACGCATAGATGGTGGCTTGGAGACACCAAAAATGCTTACCTTACTTGTAGACAGGATAAAAGAATGTTGCAAGATAAGGGGAGAGAAAGAAGGGGGCACCAAAGCTTTGAACTTTGAAACTAATACCGTGTAGGAGAATGACCAATGAGGAAAGCACAGGGTCTTAAATCAAGGAAGGGTGCAATGAGAAAGGGTCAGGTTCAGGCAAAGAACTGCAGCATATATAAACTGGAGACAAAGAGACTCAGTAGATTCAGATTTTGGATTTTTTTCCCATTAGAGAGAGAGAGAGCAGGCCATTCCCATTTTTGGGGCCCCTCCCAAAAAATCCCCCTTTGGGAACCCCCCTGTCTAGGTGGAGTTTGTATCTGCTTCCAATAAACTTGTACATTTTTTATTAAAGAAGCCTTTTTGTCTGTGAGTTTTGTTCTTCATACTTCATAGGGCAAGAACCCACTGAAGAAGTCTATTCCCCCAACACCACATTTCACTACCAACTAAGGTGGGATATTCCAAATAAAAGCTGAATTTTAAAAATTTATAATTTAAATATAATCACAGAATTATTAAACTAGAAAATTATTTGTGACAAATCTAATGTTGAATTAAAAAAAAGAATTTGACATGGCAAGTGTTTTTTTTTTTTTTTATTGTCCCACCATTAGATTCTAGAAGTATTTCAAATTTTGAAAAATTACTTTCAAATCAACAGTGTTAGGCCACTAAATGTTGGTTGCATGTTATTTATAATCAGTTGGAAATCCTTATTCTAAGCAATTAATGAAAGAAGGCCCACAAATTTAACTTATTTCACTTTAAGCTTCATAAATATATGAATCAGGCTTTACTACTTTTATCATCTCCCTTTGCCTTCTCAATCTATAGTACCTGGTTATGTTTGTTCACAATTGTGATCTAGTATACTTCAAGTAAGTGAATAGTAACTATTTGTAGAATGATTGATTGGACTTAAAAGCTGAAATGTAAATAGACTCATGAAAATTACAAAAGGGATATTTTTAAAGTTTTAATCATATATAATAAAACCCTAATATGCAAATTGACTGAACAGTGGAACAACCAGTTGCTATGATGCACACTGACCACTAGGGGGCAGATGCTCAATGCAGGAGCTGCCCCCTGGTGGTCAGTGCACTCCCCCAGGGGGAGTGCTGCTCAGCCAGAAGCCAGGCTCATGGCTGGTGAGAGCAGTGGCAGTGGCAGGAGCTTCTCCTGCCTCCGTGGCAGTCAGACATCCCCCAAGGGGTCCTGGACTGTGAGAGTGCACAAGCCGGGCTGAGGGAGCCTCCATCCCACCCCCGGCCAGTGCACAAATATTGTGGACTGGGCCCCTAGTTATTTTATAATTATTTTTCTGGTACACTTTCAAAGGTTCAGTGGGGAATAGAGGACGAAAAATATAAAAACAACAGTCTTTTAATAATCCATAATTTAAAGTGTATAGCTACCATTTCAATGCTTTAAACTGCCCCTTATCTACTAATCATAAAATACCAGCCTTGGTATTTTAGCCTAGAAGTCATTTAGCATTATCTTCTCACAGAGGCAGAATCACCCATCTTATAAACTTGCTTTCCTCATTTGCATATCTTTTTAGTGTTGTTGTTTTATCTATTGGTCAGTCTTTCAGGATCAAAATTTCCTCTCAGGTTTTACAAATTCCTTCTTTAGTTTCAGAATACTCAGTTCAAAATGGCATGGTCAAGCCTTTATTTCATAATTTGTGTGAACATTTTTAATATCTCTGAATCTACAATGTGACTCTGGGATAGTTCTAGGTCAGGGTGACTGTATGTTTATACAATGGAAGTTATTTGTAATATTAGTTTTTGTGTTTTTTTAAAAATATTTTTATTTGTTTCAGAGAGGAAGGGAGAGGGAAAGGTAGAAGCATCAGTGATGAGAGAAAATTATTGACCAGCTGCCTCCTGCAATATTACTTTTAAATGTATACAGTTTTGAACTTCTGGATAATACAAAATAATAATGGAACTCTTTTCCAAATCACTTGCTATGTTAAATAATTAACTTTCATCAACTTTGGTAAATTGAGTGCTGGTTATATATTCTTGTTAGGTGCCTAAAACATCCTAAAAATTCATTCTCTTAAATGAGAGACAATCTCAAATGTTCCATTCTTGAGTGGACCAGAGACCCATTGGCCATAAAAACCTCCGAAAATAAGAGGTCTTACAGAAACTTAGCTTGACTCAACATACTGTTTTATCTTCTGGAGATGATAATAAAGCTATATGATTTGCAGGTGTTGACTCTGCGCTGTCTTTTTTTTTTTTTTTTTTTTTTTGATGGATTAGAGGTCATTACACTGCTATCCAGGTTCATGTTTACTGTGAGAAATGTATTCAGAGTTTGGGGATGCTAGAGTAGAAAGCTTATTCATTAAATTACTGACAACATTAATTTGGATAAGACGGTTGGCACCTTAGAGAATAGGATAAAATTTAAAAACCTGACAACTTGAAGTATAGGGGATGTCAACAAGATTAGTTTTAGTATGGAGGTCGAAGGAAGAGAATTCACCCAAGAGGAAAAACAAACTGCACAAATACATAAAGAGAAGATAATATTTGCAGAAATGTGGCATATATATATATATATATATATATATATATATAGTATGTAACATAGTACTATATATAATGTATTATAATGAAATATGCTATTAAACAACTTTTCTTAATTAGAATTTATACTTTATGATCAAAAACAAATTTTAGTTGATATATTTCTATTTATATTTAAGCCTAAATGGCTGCATTATCTATTCTTTCCTTCATTCATTCACACTTTCATGCTTATATGCCTACAAGCTTCCCCGTGCACGAATTCGTGCATGGGTGGGGTCCCTCTGGGTCACCTGCAGGGATCGGCAGTCCAATGCCACCTGCAGCTCCTACCTGCCATTCCCGCTCATCCTGACCCCACTGTGCCTGCCAAAGGCTCAGTCCCAATCAGTCCCGATTGGGAGAGGCTCACGCTGCCACAGCAGCACTCGTCAGCCATGAGCACTGCATCTGGCACCCTCCCAAGGGGAGTGGCCTGTGGGATCAGACTGAAACCGGCTGTCCAATATCCCCCGAGGGGTCCTGGATTGCGAGAGGGTGCAGGTCAGGCTGAGGGACCCCACCAGTGCATGATCAGGCTGGCGAGGGACCACAGGAGGGCTCCAGGGCATGTCCGGCCCATCTCGCTCAGATCAGCCAGATCCCAGCAGCAAGCTAACCTACCGGTGAGAGCATCTGCCCCCTGGTGGTCAGTGCATGTTATGGAGAGTGGTTGAGCAGCCTTAGCATATCATTAGCATATTACACTTTGATTGGTTGTTTGATTGTTCTGTTGTTTGGTCTATTTGCATATTATCCTTTTATTATATAGGACTAGAGGCCCGGTGCACAAAAATTTGTGCACTGGGGGGGGGGGGGGGGTCCCTCAGCCTGGCCTGTGCCCTCTTGCAGTCTGGGACCCCTCAGGAGATAACGACCTGCTGGCTTAGGCCTGCTCCTGGGTGGGAGAGGGCAGGCCCAATCCCTAGGTGCAGCCCCCTGTCATGCACAGAGCAGGGCTGATTGGGAGGTTGTGATGCCACCCAGAGTCACGCTCAGGGTAGGGCCGATTGGGGGGGTTGGGGCACTGCCACTGTCACACTCAGGGCAGGGCCGATGGGGAGGTTATGGCTCTACCCTGTCACACACAGAGCAGGGCCTGTGTGTGTGTGGAGGGGGAGGGTTGGGGCGCCGCACCCTGTCACACACAGAGCCGCAGGGTGATCAGGGTGTTTGGGCGCTGCCCCCTGTCACGCTGATCCAGTGCCAGGAGGCCTCGTGGCTCCGCTGATCCTGGTGTTGGGAGGCATATTACCCTTTTACTATATAGGATAGAGGCCTGGGGGCTGGCTGGTTTGCCCTGAAGGGTGTCCTGGATCAGGGTGGGGGTCCCCACTGGGGTGCCTGGCCAGCCTGGATGAGGGGATGATGGCTGTTTGCAGCTGGTCACACACCCTTCAGGGTGGGGGTCCCCACTGGGGTGCCTGGCCAGTCTGGGTGAGGGGCTGAGGGCTGCTTTCAGGCTGGTGGTTGTTGACTGAAGCTCCCCACCGCTCCTTTTTTTCTTTTTTTTTCTTTTTTATTCTGGGCCAGCTTTAGCTCTGGCTCTAGCTCTGAGGCTTCCGCTGCTGATTACGTTCTATAATCGAAACAATGTATAACTCCAGCTCTGAGATCCTGGCTGGCTGAAAGCTGGTTTCTGGGGTTTTGTTTAGCTTCTATATTTGTTACAAAGTTTCTTAGAGTTGCAGCTCAGAGGCCGGCAAGTCAGGCGGGGAACGTTGGAGTCTGCAGTCACTGGAGCAAGCAAGCCTCATGTTCGCTTCCAGCTGCCTGGCTGCCGGCCGCCATTTTGGCTGACAGTTAATTTGCATAAGGATATGCTGATTAGCCAATGGGAAGGGTAGCGGTCGTACGCCAATTACCATGTTTCTTTTTTATTAGTGTAGATAATTAGTCAGTAAATATTTAATGATATTAAACAAGCATTCTTCTTTTTACAAGAGAGCTACAGTAAAGGAATAGGTAAAATCTGAGTCATTAACTTTTGGAACAGATTCCCTCTGTGATTTTGATTGTAAGAAGAAATCAGACTGAAAATTTAGAAAACCTATCTTCAGGCTCTTACACTGATTGAAAACCCTGTGTATTATGGACTGAATGTTTGTGTCCCTCTCAAATTCATAAGTTGAAGTCAGTGATGGCATTTGGAGTCAGGACTTTGGGGAGGTAATTAGATTTAATGAGGTCATGAGGCTGGGACTCTAATGATAGGATTAGTCTCCTTATAAGGAGAGGAAGAGAGACCATATCTCTTTCTTTCCCCACCATGTGTGGACATAGTCCATGCCAAAAAGAGTGTTCTACTAGCAGCTGAATTGGCCAGCAGATTCATCCTGGACTTCCCAGCCCTCAGAACTGTGTGAAATAAGTGTCCTTTGTTTAAGTCACCCAGTCTTTGGTGTTTTATTATGCTAGCCTGCACTAAATAACACACTATGATAATGAGACATAGATATTTGGTCTTTGTCCTTAGTTCTTGACACAGAACTTCTAATGCCCTTGGAGTTTAACTAAGTGATAGAGGTGATAGGAGCTTCTTCTGTTATTCATAATAAGCCTCTATCCATCATTCCTGAACATATGCTAATAAAGTGGCTCTTGATGAACCCTAGATAGCTTCAGACTAGGAGCTGGTTGCCACCAAGTGATTAGAAGGTTAAAATGTTTAGCCCCACCTGCCTGCAGGTATATGAAGATGGGAGAGGGGCTGGAGGTTGAGTTCAGTCATCAATGGCCAATGATTAATTCAACCATGCCTACCTAATGGAATCAACTATGTAAAAACATGGATTTTAGAGAACTTCTAGGCAGTAAACACATACCCAGCTTCTATGGAAGGCAGGATAAACTCGGGAAGGGGAGAGGTATTAGTGCTAAGTCAAGGATTACATCAAGACTATTAAATGAAAATAGATATTCTAGCTGGAGAAATGTTACCATGAATTGACCAAACAGTGATGAAATTTTCCTAAATGTCAACAAATGTAAAGGGAATGATTAGTCCCAGAGGATATTAAGATGCAAAGAGAAGAAAAATATCTTTATGATTACACTAAAGGCTCATTGCATGAAAATCCATGCAAGAGCCCGCAACCTGGGCTGCCGGCACTGGCTTCCCTCCAGCATTTGGGATCCAGGCTGCTTCCCTCCTCCAGCCGCCCGCAGGCACCTGGGACCTGGGCTGGCTTCCCTCTGGCCCTGGCTTCGTCAGGAAGGATGTCCAGAAGACATCTGGTCTAATTAGCATATTACCCTTTTATTATTATAGATATTAAGAATAGTGCTTGATTAAGTAAAAAGTAGAAGGATTTTCTTGTACCTGATATTGTCCCATTACTATTGCCCAAATACTTTTATATACTATGTGTGTGTGTATCGTCATAATTTGTCTCATTTGATATAATTATTGCCACTTTATTGTAGATGAGATAAATGAAACTTAGAGATATTAAATAACTTTCCTAGGTCTTGTGTTGCCAGATTTATCGAATAAAAATAAAGAATTCCCAGTTAAAACTGAATTTCAGATATACAAAGAATAATTTTTTATTAATCCTCACCTGTGTATATATATTTTTACATTGATTTTTAGAGATAGTGGAAGGGAGGGAGAGAGAGAAAGAGAGATGAGAGAGAGAGAGAGAGAGAGAGAGAGAGAGAGAGAGAGAGAGAGAGAGAAACATCAGTGTGAGAGAGACACATCGATTAGTAGCCCCCTGCATGCACCCTGACCGCAGCTAGGGATTGAACCTGCAACCCAGGTATGTGCCTTTGACTGGGAATCAAATACAGGACCCTTTGGTGTGAGGGCTGATCTATCCACTGAGCCACTAGCCAGGGTGAATATTATTTTTTTTAGGTACAAGTATATCCTGTGCAATACTTGGCACATTCTTGTAACTGAACAATTATCCATTCGTGAACTAACATTTAAATTTAACTGAGTGTCCTATATTATCCAGCTGCCCTATTTAGATCACACAGCTAAGTAAATGGTGGTCCTGTTATTGTTGTAAATAGCTAGTTTTTAATATTAATAATGGGAAGAGAGCAAAGGAAAGGCCAGACATTATAAGCATGGTCATCAGGAAGTTACAGCTTCACACTTCCCACAGTAAACCACCAGTTCATTCCCTGAACATCACTGAGGAAAAGAGTCCAACAAAGGTGGAAACTGGAGTATTTGCAGTGAAGTTGGGTGAGGTAGGGAAGGTACATGCCTGTCAGTCTAACGTGGCAAAAGATAATTGGCTGGAGGGGTAGAGCCACTGCAAACATGCAAAATCCTGAAGGGTTAATTGGTTAAGCTCCCAGTTATAATTCCCAAAGAGTTCTCTCCTGTGCTCCTACTCCCCTGCTCCATGATGCCTACTTACCCATGTGCCTCCATAACCATGTGTCCTTAAGCAGCCCCATGGCACATGGCCATGCGGACCCCACAGGCAATGGGTTGCAGCTGGGAGCACAAGCTCAGCTGGCCAGATTCTGGACTGGACTGGACTTTAATATGGAGCAGAGACTTTGGGAAGTGGCCTTAATCCTAGCCCTGATGAAGACCAGTTTGGACTTTTTCCAAGTGAGACAGAGAGAGATGGGACTGTGGAAGGGAAACCCCTTAATTTTACATCATCAATAAAGCTTTCCACAAAGTTCCATCCCCTATGGGCGCTTCAGGAAATTCTTTCCCAATTCTCACCTCAAGAGCTCCACTTCCACCAGTAATAGGTGGGAACACAGAGGGCACCCCACTGACAACAGTCCCAGAATGTGAAATCAGGTCTATAGGATCTGCATACACTTTGTCCTCAAAACTCCATGGTCTGTTTTCAGAGAAGAAAAAAATGGCAGCTTAATGCTTTCTTTACACTGTTAAATCTCAGGATTGTTTCCTACAGCTCTTCGGCTTGATTTATTCCCAGTATCAAATGCTGAAATCTACTGTTCCTGGCTCCCTATATGGTTCTTATGGACCCAATAGAATAACTCCTGCCAAAGACATGAAGCATGTAGTCATCTCTGTTTCTGTGGTTGTATTTATTATTCCCGCAATGTTAAAAGCCTCCAAATTCTTTTGGCATTTCTCCTAACTCAACACTCTGCTTCCCATTGCTTACTCAATTTGCATTTTACAAGCCTCTCCACTTCCCCCACCAATCACATATTCTGGGCCAGTAGCTTTTCAAGCTGCTTTTCCAGAAAGTGGTTTCCTTGAAAGAGAAAATATTTTATTTGTAAAATATAAAAGGATATTTTGGACAAGATGAAACTGAGTAAAACATATATGATATATTCTATTTTCACTATTGGTTTTGGAATCTATAATAATAAAAGGGTAATATGCTAATTAGACCAGACGTCTTCCAGACGTCCTTCCTGACAAAGCTGGGGCCAGAGGGAAGCCAGTGGTCCTGGGTACCTGCAGGCAGCCCAAGGGAAGCCAGCCCAGGTCCCGGGTGCCTGCAGGTGGCCCAAGGGAAGCCAGCCTGGGTCCCAGGTGCTGGAGGGAAGCCAGTGCCAGCAGCCTGGGTCCTGGGTGCCAGAGGGAAGCCGATGCTGGCAGCTGGGGGAAGGAAGGTCTACTCTTGCATGAATTTTTGTGCATTGGGCCTCTAATCTATATATATAAAAAACCAGCTACCTTACGACCAGAGACCAGAACACCACAGCCCCTTGCCCAGGCTGGCCCCAACCCCCAGGGAGCAGTTAGGGGTGCCCCTAGGCAACGCTATAGGGTGCGAGTTGATGGGGAAAGTCAAAGAAATAGAGGGGAAGGTCTTAAGGGTCTGCAGGGTTGGGGTGGTCGGCCTGGAGTAGGTTTGGATTGTGCTGGGGAAGGAAGAGGAAGATCCGATTGGAAACGGTTCAGCACAGTACCTTTCTCATCGCGAACCAGGACGGCGCCAGCCGGGGACTGAATGGGCAGTTGTTTCATGAGTGCGCTTGGGACCGACATGTTCATGGCAGTGTCAGTACTCCCAAAACTTCACTGATTCCAAATAGTAAACAGCTATCAACGTCAAAGAACAGAAAAATCCTCTACAACTATAGGCCCTGGACTTGCAACAGGACTGAAGGAAACACCATTTAAGGAGGAGCTAGAAAAACCAGAAGTATGCGACCAGAAGATTGTGGGATTGTGGAGGACGCCTGGGCGCCTATGGCTAGAAGTGAGCCTGTTATTGTGCATGTACATAGTCAGCCCTATAGTCCTCAGTCTCGCAGTATTTGGACGTGACTTCTGGTGGGAAATTATTTCTATTGATGTTTGCTGCTTCCTTGTGGCGAGGAAGATCAGAATGAAAGGTTTTGTTTGTTACCTTGGTTTGAAGTGGAGGATAAGACCCGCAAGTACAACCAGCTCTATGAGGAGTACGCACGCACCTCCCAGGAACTGCGGATAAAGTGCACAACAATTGAAGCCTTCAGTGAAACCATCAAGATCTTTGAAGAGCAGGGCCAGACTCAAGAGAAGTGCAGCAAGGAGTATCTGGATCACTTCCAGTATGAGGCTAATGAAAAAGAGATGCAGAGGATCCTGCTCAACTCAGAACGGCTCAAGTCTCGCATCTCTGAGATACATGAGAGGCTCATGAAGCTGGAACAGGAGCTGTGGACACAGGCCTTGGACAACCGGGAGATTGATAAGCGTATGAACAGCCTGAAGCCAGACCTCATGCAGCTGCGCAAGATCTGAGACCAGTACCTGGTATGGCTCACCCAGAAAGGCGCCCAGCAGAAGAAAATAAAAAATGAGACTGAAGACCAGTATGCACTGATGGAGGAGGAGGATGACCTCCCCCACCATGAGGAACGAACCTGGTATGTGGGCAAGATCAACCGCACGCAGGCTGAGGAAATCCTGAAGGTAAGTGGGATGGTACCTTCCTCATCTGTGAGAGCGGCCAGCGGGGCTGCTATGCCTGCTCTGTGGTGGAGGACAGAGATACCAAGCACTGTGTCATCTACCACAGGGCCACTGGCTTGGGTTTTGTGGAGCCCTAAAACCTGTACGGGTCTCTGAAGGAGCTGGTGCTGCATTACCAGAGCACCTCCCTCGTGCAACACAACAATGCACTTACCATCACACTGGCACATCCCATGGGAGCCTGGCCTCCGCTCAGCCTGCTGACTCATACAGAGCAGGACTCCATCTTTCTGTCTGTCTGTCTTCTTTGTGAATCTTTCTCTGTCTCAATCTCTGTCTTGCTTTCTCTGAGTCTCTCTCTTCCTGTCACTCTTTCTATCCACATCTCTGTCCTCTCTGTCTCTCTTAGTCTCTATACCTCTAAGTCTCTGTTAAAGGAGCATAACTCCTCCACCTCATGCCCCCTTTCCCCATGGGCACTGCCCTAGCCTGTCTCTGGCTGCCCCTACCAGTTCCTACAGTTCGCCCTGCCTGTACCTGCCATTTTTACAAAGGCCCCTGGGGTGCTCAGCCCCAGGTTGGTGCCCTGATTTTTAAGCCATAGACCTGCGGTCAGGGCAGGAAGAAGGCAGGAAGGAACTTTCCTGCCTTTCCATTCCAAGAACCTCACCTGTGACATTTGGGGCCAGGCAGGTCCCTCCCCACAGACCCAACTTCCCCTCCAAACCCTGAAGTGAAACCCGCACCGGTTACCCCCACATGGAGCTGCTGCCCAGAAGCCCTCCTCCCCAAAAAGCAAAATTATTAAAAATAACCTCAAGAGCTGGGCCCTATCTGACCCCAGGCTTCCCAGGAACCGAGGCTGCTACAGGTACTGCTGGGCCAGCTGAGATGCACCGCTGCCCACAGCACCTCCGCTCAATGCAGTTTCAAAGCTTCTCCTTGATCGTGCTGGGTTCTGATTTTGTTTTGACTGTAAACCCATTTTCTCCTCTTTTGGGACAAGAACCTCGGTTTTCTATGCTGCCAAGGATCCCCCCTCCTGCCTGCCCAGTTAAGCTGGCCGGTGGGTTTTGTATGGTACGTTGATACTGATGTGGATATAAAACATTGAACTCAAAAGGAAAATGGGACAGTGACGAATAAGAAACTTTGGAGACAATGAAGGGCAGTTTGTACAGAGCTAAGAATTAGAGTTTAATTGGGATAGAAATCCTGCTAATAGCACCTGATGCCTGAAATCTGAGCACTCTACTTTTAGGTTTTCCAGTTCAAGTTTTTGGAGACTGCCTATTAAAACATTCCTGGTTGGAAAGAGTTTGTATAGAAGCCCATAAGTATTAAGTATTAGCTGTGTTTACCATGCTTAGCTCTCTGTGAGGAATATGGAGTAATGTTAAATGCCTCATGTTCTCAAGAAGCTTGATTTTTAAAATAAAAAATAAAGAAGAAATATAAATATTAAAAATAAAAAAGAAGAAGCTTGAGTTTTAGGGGCGAAATCAGGCAGCCAGGCGAATGCTTAGGGGCAATCAGGCAGGCAGGCAGAGCCGTTAGGAGCCAGCGGTCCCAGATTTTGAGAGGGTGCAGGCCGGGCTGAGGGACCTGCGTCAGCCCCCGCTCCCCCATGCACAAATTTCATGCACCGGGCCTCTAGTAAAATATAAACAGATGCAATTGTTTTATTGGTATTAACTTTGTCTCCTGGGACTAAATTGTCAAAGAATTAAACTTTTGGTGCCCCCTCTTTTCATGTGTATTATAAAGATAAAATCCATAATAAATAGGGAAAGAGAATGTTCAGAAATCAGCAAGTTAATAAAATAAAGGCAAAGGTTTTCTTTGGAAACTGTATTAATTTGGGGGGAAATTTTAAAAAGAGGGGACAAAAAACACTAAATTTTAGGAAGCATACTTATAGACAGCTTTGTTTTTTAGTCTGATAAAGGCAATGTTAAAGATACACTTAGTGAAGGCCACGCAATTGCTGAGAATACCCTTTTTTTACTAAATGCTTAGAAATTTTCTAATTGTGGGATACTTAAAAAATTTTCATCAAAGAAAGAAAAAACAGATTTAAACGGTAAATACAAGGTATAAACATATAGCATATTTCTATATGTAAATGCTTCAATAACAATCCTAGTTTTATTATGCAGCAATATAACAATGTGACAAAGTTACTGAAATAAACTAGGCATTTTGAAACACCAAAGTGTTATGTATTTTAAATGGATAAGGAAAAAATTAAGAATGGAAATCCTGAAGTGACTTAATAAGTAGAATAGATATAGCTATCTGGAATGTTTTAAAGGAAGTAGTCAAATTAAAAATTAACTTTAAAAATAAGGAAATTCCTGAGCTAAAGGAGAAGAATGACATCCAATACATCAGAGGTGAGACAATGGTGGAACAATTTACTATGAAACTAGGCCAATGCTACAAGTCAGGATTTTGTTTGTATGGTTTTCTGAAGAGCTGGTTTATCAGTACAACACAAAAATTACTGTTATAACTTGAAATTAGTTTCCAAATATGATTATAGGAAATATATTTTGGTATGTTTTATCAAAGAGTAGCCTAAGTATCTTCTTAAATTATTTCTTACTTACTAGGTCAAAAGTCAAAAACAGTCCCCTCAGTAAAACTCTACCTTTATTAATTAGTTTCTGAGGGAAATTTCTCTAAATTTTCTTGTTAGCTTTTTCTTTCTTTCTTTCTTTTTAAAATATATTTTATTGATTTTTTACAGAGAGGAAGAGAGAGGGATAGAGAGTTAGAAACATCGATGAGAGAGAAACATCGATCAGCTGCCTCCTGCACATCTCCTACTGAGGATGTGCCCACCAAGGTACATGCCCTTGACCGGAATCGAACCTGGGACCCTTCAATCTGAAGGCCAACGCTCTATCCACTGAGCCAAACCAGTTAGGGCTCTTGTTAGCTTTTGATGCATTTCATTTTTTAAAGATAATGCTAAGACCAACATTTCTTATGCAAAGGAGAAATAAAGCTGCTATCTATTTAATTAAAAGACAGCTGTCAAATGAAGAAAACATGAAACCATGGGAAAAGGGGCACAAACTTGTCTGAAAAAAAAAGATACTTCTAATTTTAAAGAATGGATTATTTTTCTTTTGTTACATATTTAAGTGTTAATTTATGTAAAATTTTAATTTATGTAAAAAATGTATGTATGTTTGCCCAGGTGCTTTGAATATAATTAGAGAGAATGTTTATTAGATTAAGAATAATTGGATGACAAAATACGAAGTGTTAGCATTTTAAATTATATTTAAAATGTATACCTCAAATTTTGGGATAAGTAAAAAAAAAAAACAGAGAGTAAAATGGCTTGTCACAGTGCTGCTTCCTCAGTATTCACTTGCTTGAATAAATACCTTAAATGAATATAACATATAAAGCAAAATATTGCATTTGCTAAAATAAATGCACATTTAAATGTGCACAGCTACAGATGGCTACAGCTCTTAGAGAAATAAATAGGGCTCAGTCTAAAATGAATGTAAGACATTGAAAGAAGCATAAAACCATTTTATGGAACATGATAAAATGAAAACTGATTGACAGGTAATGAACTATAAAATCTACATTGAAATGAAAATTACACAGAAAAAGAATAGCACATGGCCTTATTCTTATAGTCTTAGGGTTGAAAAATTGAAAATTTTCTAAACCATCAGCTCACAAAAATTAAGCAAATTAAAAACTGATGAAAAATCTATGTGCTATGATTGCTATGATTGAATTAGCCAGTTGCTAAGATAGAAATGTGCAATGCAATTTAACTTTGTGATATCAGAATGATCTTCCGACTCATATTAGATTGAATTGGCAGTTGAAAATGAGATGTTTCCTGCATATATGTGTGCTTATTTATCCACCCTTATGTTTCTAGATAATTCTTCCTCTACCAGAGGATTAAAGCATATGTTAGAGATCTAAATTCTGCATTTAGATCAGCATACCCAGGTAGACCTTATTTTGGTAGTTTACAATTTAATAGTCTGAATTGTGTAGCTATAACTAGTAAACATTTCGTTTTATTGCTAATTTTATGTAACTGTTCTGCATAAAATTTAAACTGCCTCGCTCATGGAAAGTATGTCTTTATACGTTAACTCCCTATCTTTTTTTTATCTGCCTAAGGAATGTGGTAGAAAAAACATCTGCACTTTACCTCTTACATTAAAAAACTAACTAAAACTTGTTGTATAAATGAAAGCAATAATGGTGAAGTTATAAGGATATACCACAAGCTTATCTCAGGACACAAGAGCATGCATACACACATGGATCAGCTATCATTTATTGAAAACCTATTATTAAAAAATAAAATAAAAAGACAACCTATTATTTGTCAGGTTCTACTCTAGAATTTGTATATACATTAAAATTGTTTAATTTCATACTGGACTCTAATAAGATATGTAATGCTATTTCTCCTAATCACTTATGACAAGGCTAGGGCACAAAGACATGAAGAAAGTTTGCCAAATTTGTACAGGTAGTATATGGCCATAACCTATTCCAAATTCAGTAGCCTTACTCCCAAAGATGTTTTCTTAACCTTTACAAGCCAAGTTGTTGTTGTTTTTCTTAACAGGTATATATTTTAATTATACCCAAACTGGATTTACAGCTAAATTATAGAGCAATCAACCTGAATACCCAAATGAAGGCTAGCTGAACTAAAATATTATAACCAAGGATTTGCAGAAGAAGCCACATAGGGACTGGTGAGAAGGGTAGAGAAGTGGAAAGGGCTATCACCAGCACTCAGGTGTGGTAGCAAAGAGCGAGGAATATCTTGGCTGCAAAACTCCCTACCCCCCTGGAGCATGGGGTCCCAAACCCACCCAGAAATCCCCATCTTAGAGCAACAGAGATAGGAAGAGGAGCCCACATAGCATCTGGTGATGAAAATCAGTGGGGATTCAGCACGCCTGGGAGACCCAGATGCCACTTTCCCAGGGAGGAGCACTTTGCTTGTGGAAAGGGGTTCACAATGCCGTGTGCAGGTGTTATGTTTTATTGAGTTGTACACTTGAAACCTCTATGGTTTTGTGAACCAATGTCACCCCAATAAATTCAATTAAAATAAAAATCTGTAGCTCCACTTATACTCTAAAGAACAGATGCTGAATCCTGAAAACCTACATTTAAATCTATTGGCTTCAAGTGGGTCTATAATCCTCTGAAAAAATATGTGCACATATTTGTGCAAATATGTATATTTGGTTTGGACACTAAAACCAATTTGGAGCGTGTAACTCAAGTCTTCTCTTAAACTTGTATAATCCTAGAGCTGTCAAGATGATGTGGATTAATATGGAAAGAGGGAGCAGCGATAAAGCTAGATTGTGTCATGGTTAAAAAAATATATTTGAGAGGGAGGCTAGCAAATCTGAATATGACCTAGGGCCACTTAGAACCTGTGCAAATGTGGTAAATTTTCCTTAACTTCTCTGTAGCCCCAGGTTTGTCATTAGGTAATTGGTTACAATTGCAATATGGATCTTATTAGGCATCCTATAAACAATTTTGATATACATAAAGTGTGTAAATTTATAAAATTTCACTGTGAATCTTATATCTTTATCAGTTATTATGTGAACCTTGGAAAAGCCAAGTAATTTATTCTAAAACTCAGGCCACATGTGTTAAAATAATGACTATTTTAGTCAAATGTGGCAGAGTAACAAACCACCCTAAACTTGGTGGCTTAAAAAATAAAGATGAATTTTGCTATTTTGTCAGGGTTCAGTAAGAACAGCCTATCTCTGCTCCACAGGACACCACCTGCTGGGGGTGACTCAACGGCTTGGGCTGAAAGCATTTGAAGGCTTCTCCCTGCTCATGCCTGGAAGTCAGTATTGATTGTCACCAGGAGTGTCCACTGGGCTTTCAACCAGAACGCCTACATGTAGCATCTCCCTGTGGCTACTAGACCTATCACTATGGCTAGGATCCAAAAGTAAGCACCTAGAAAAAAACAGGCAGATTCTATATCATTTTTATGACCTAATGTCAGAAATTACAGTGTCCCATCTGTCATAATCACAAGCACACCCAAATTCAAGAGGAGGGAACATGAAGCCCACTTCTCAGTGAGAAGAGTGTCAAAACCACAATGTAAGAGCACTGAGGTGGCGTTATTATTGCAGCAAATTTTGAAAGATACAGTCTAACCACAGCTATTTAACAGGTAAGGATATTGCCAGAGTGGAACAATGTGTCTGAAAATGGGTTGCAATATCTTAATTTCAGTAATCAAAATCAATCATGTGTGCGTGAGTACATGGTAAGCACTATTATATAGTTAAATGTTATCATTATTATTCAGCATACAAAAAATGTTAAATTACAGATATGCTTGAAACTTTTGCTAAATCTTTAAATTTTTCTAGAGCTCAGATTGAAAATATTGCAAAATTTTAAAAGAAGGGCACAAGTGTGATGGAGTTTAGAACATTAAAAATATTTAGAGCTTGAAGTTTAGGCTATTTTAAAAATTAGCTGCAGTATATATTCTAGATTGGTTTCATTAATATATTGAATGTTAGAAACTTTTGATCACCAATATCAGAATTTTCAACAGCCACAGTGGAAGCCCAGAGACAGAAAGAAATGTATTTCCCCATGCAGAGTGGAAATAACTTTCAAATCATATGGAGGAAAATGATCCTTTAGGAATAAAGACTAGCTAAAACTGAGTCCTTCCTAAAGAACTTTCTAAGAGATATACTTCAGGAAGAAGAAAAAGGATCCAGAATTAGAAAAAAAATGATATTAAAGATACTAAAATATACATGGGTATATCTAATTTTTTTAAAAAATGTATACATCAATAATAAAATTACACCTAATCTGTGAGTTGAAAACAATAACAGAGCCCTGGCAGGTGTTGCTCAGTAATTAGAGTGTGGGTCCATGCACCAAAGGGTCACAGGTTCAATAGCCGAGCCAGGGTATGTACCAGGGTTTGCAGGTTTGATGCCAGGCCCTGATCAGGATGCATGCAGTGAAGCAACCAACTGATGTGTCTCTCTCATGTCTCTCTCTCTCTCTCTCTCTCTCTCTCTTTCTTTGTCTCTCTCTCTGTCCCCTCCCTCTCTCCTTTTCACTCTCTCTAAAAACCAATGGAAAAAATATCCTTGGGTGGGGGTTAATAAAAAAAATTACAGAATTAAAATATTGGTATATAGTAGCATAAAAGTATTGCTTTATGGAAGGGTAAAACTTTTCATACACTTTAGACAGGTAAAGGCAAACTTATGTAGCAAAGAGCCAGATAGTATTGTTTTGTGAATTCTGCATAATTTTTACTTCAAAACCTGTGGAGGACTATACAATGAATGACTAAAATCCAAAACACTGACAACACCAAATGCTGGTGAGAATTCCGAACAACAGGAAATCACATTCATCGCTGGTGCCAAAGCAAAATGGTACAGTCACTTTGGAAGAAAATTTTACTCAACACACTATCATCATATGATCCAGCAATTGTGCTCCTAGTACTTTATTCAAATGAGTTGAAAATTCATGTCCACACAAGCAATACCTACACATGAATGCTATAGCAAATTTATTACTATTGCAAAAACTGCACAGCAACCAAAAATATCCTTCATTAGGTGAAAAGAGATATAATAATAAAAGTGTAGTATGCTAATTAGACCGGATGTCCTTCCAGACAACCTCTGGATGAAGCCAGGGCTATGAGGGAAGCTTGGGTCCCGGGTGCCAGAGGGAAGCTGGTGCCAGCAGGTGGGGGAAGAAAGGCCTACTCTTGCATGAATTTCATGCATTGGGCCTCTACTAAATAAATAAAAATTCAGACAATGGAATATTATTCAAGTGCTTAAAGGAAATAAGCTATAAAGCCACAAAAACACAAAAAGGCATGGAGGAACTTTTTTAAAAATTCTTTATTGTTTAAAGTATTAATATACTCCCTGGCCACCTCCACCCCCAGCACATGCCCTCACCCCCCTAGTGTCTGTGTCCATTGGTTATACTTATCTGCATGCATACAAGTCCTTTGGTTGATCTCTTACCCCCGCTTCCTACCCTCCCCTGACTTCCCTCTGAAGTTTTATAGTCTGTTCGATGCTTCCATGTCTCTGACTCTACTTTTCATCAGTTTATGTTGTTCATTAAATCCACAAATGAGTGAGATCATGTGATATTTATCTTTCTCCGACTGTCTTATTTTGCTTAGCATAATGCTCTCCAACATGGAGGAATTTAAATTCATAATGTTAAGTAAATCTAAAAGCCTATGTAATGTATGATTCCAACTATATGACATTCTGGAAAAGACAAAACTATGGAGACAGTAAAAAGATTAGTGATTGTCAAAGGTATGAGGTGATGGAGGAATGAATAGGTAGAACATGGGATTAATAGGAAAATGAAAGTATTTGTATGATACTGAGCCAGGCTGAGCCTCTCTTAAATAGATGAATGGTATTGTCTAATTACCATTAGATTTTTTAAAAAATATTCATTTATTGAGCCACTCCTAGGTAAGTTTAAAGTATCTCTTCAGGCACTCATCAAAGAGCTCCACTCTGAGCATGCTTTGGTAGACACCTGCCCTCAAGCAGCGTCCCTGGAGAGCCGAGAGCTCAGTATTGCCCCCACCGAGGAACCTGGAAAACAAAGGTGGGAACCTGGAAAGCAAAGAAATCTACTCTGCCCCTGCCTGAGGAGCCAGGCTCCATATGTCAGACCTGGCAGCAGTTTGTGGCGCCATATTCTTTATTGGTGTGTGTTCCCCTGCTGTATTGAGCTCTCTTCCCTTCTCCTTTTCCTCCACTTGCTGTGAGTAAATCCCTTCGTTTGCATCAGTTTTGCCTCTTCTCTTGATTTCTATCTTGAAGGGAGGAAAGTAGCTCTTTGAAGGTGACGATATTATGATGGCGGATACATGTCATTTTACATTTGTCCAAATGCATAGGAGGTACAACACCAAGACTAAACTCTAATGTAAACGGTAGTCGTTGAGAGACTATGATGTGTCATTATGGGTTCCTCAATTCTAACAAATGTACGTCCCTGGCTCGGGATGCTGATGGTGGAGAAGGCTGCACATGTACCTGTATATGAAGGGATATGAGAACTCTGTACTTTCCACCGAAATTTCCTGTGCCCCTAAACTGTTCTAAAAAATAAAATTTATATATTTTTAAAAACCAATTGTTCTTGTATGCACAATGGAAAATGGTAAATAAATACACCAAGAAATGATATTATGTTTTAATAATAATAAAGAAAATGTGTCCTGATAAATGTGGATTTATCCCAGCAATGTAATTGTGGTTTAATATTAGAAAACCAATAAACATAACTCACCACATAAAGGATTAAAGGAGCAAATAAATTAATTATATAATAAATGCAGTAAACATGTTTTTAAAATTCAAAATTTAAGTGTCATATAGTTATTCATATAAAAATAATAATAGTAGAAAGGACCATCTAAATCAAAGCAACAATTAAAATAATTTTACCTCTTCCAAATAAGCAAAAGTGTATAAACTCTCATAGTATTCATTGTTGGCTGAACAATGGGATATTTTATCACCTGTTAGTGGGAGAATACTCTGTTTCAACCACTCTTTTTTTTTCCTTCTGGGAAGGAAATGTTATTATAGGCTACGTAGGACTGGGGTAGTATTTTATGTTTTATTGTGGCAATAGCTAACCTTTAAGTCAGATCTGAGAGTTATGAGAGAGGGAGCAAGAAGTAAATAATACCAATAGCCCATGTTTCCTATAATGGATGTATGCAGAGTACTGTGGGAACACAAAGGGGAATTAAACAAAAATGACACAAATTGGTCTAAGTGTCAAAGGAGTTCTAGAGGAGTTTAGATCAGGCCAGAGCTGTATGCAGTCTGATATAGGGGGTTTGCTTGTTCAGAACAAGAGACCAGATTGAATAAAGCCGGAAGCAAGAAAGACTAAGACACATTTGAGGATCTCTAAATAGTCTAGTACCACAGGCATAAGGATTGTTTATAGAAAAATTAGTAGAAATAAGGTTAGAGAATAAGACAGATGCTGGATTAATAAAGGCCTTATTTGTTACAGTTGATTTCATGGTAGGACAATGTTAACAGTACAGCATTTACTTTTGTCAGTTTCTTATTGGAGGGCCTATTCTATAATCTAAAAGTTTAATAAACCAAATATGATATTGACAGATAATGAGTCACTCCTGATAAGTATCTTATTAGTACTCACAAAGTTATTAATATTTCAATAATATCGTTCTGAAAGAATGATGGACACAATTATGTATAATCCTATCTAATAAAAGAGAAAAATGGTAATTAGCGTACGACCGCTACCCTTCCCATTGGCTAATCAGAGCGATATGCAAATTAACTGCCAGTCAAGATGGCGATTAACCGCCAACAAAGATGGCGGCTAATTTGCATACTGAAAGCAGGATCGGACAGCACTATTCTGCCTGCCCCGCTGCCATCCGGGCCTGCTATCTGTGACCCTGATGCCAGGTGACCCCTGTGCAACCCTACCCAGGGTTGGCAGACGTGACCCCAGCCATCTGCTACTGGCCAGGCCCCAAACCGGCTCTCCCTCTGGAGATCCCCCGGCACTGGCGGGAACTGCTGCCCCTCAGCCAGCAGTCACACCCCCAACAGGCCCTCCCACCAGGGATGAGCAACCAGTGATCCCACAGCAGGATAGGGCAGCCTGCAGCCAGCCCCTGTGTGCGTCTGCCCGTGGGATCGCTGAGGCGAGGTGCAGGAAAGGGCGGCCTGCAGCCAGCCCCCCTGTGCCCTGTCCCTGGGTAGCCCTGGGGATCCCACAGCAAGGAAGGGCGCCCCACCCTGGCCACAGATCAAGAGAGAGTACAACATGCAGTGGCGGCGAGGAACCTGAGAGATCAAGAGAGAGGGGCTCCTGCTGAAAGCCTTCAGGGTATGGCTGGGGGTAGGCCCCCAGCAGACACACACACACACACACACACACACACACAACACCTACTCTGAGCTTCTCATGTGGTTAGGAGCAGACCACCAGTGGACACACACACACACATACACAAACACATGGCAACTGCTCGGAGCCTATGTGGTGGGGCTGTGGGCAGGCCCCCAGTAGACAGACAGACACACACACACACACACACACACAAACACCTGGGGACGGCTGCACCGAGCCTCTGCTGCCAGACTGTGGCCATCAGTAGGACATCCACTGAGGGCTCCCTGACTGAGGAGAAGGCTTGGCTGAGGGAACCCCATCCCCCAGTGCACGAATTTCGTGCACCGGGCCTCTAGTATATATTATAATAGATTATGTATGTTACTATAAGCAGCATATTCATCACAACACACAATATATAATCATATAGTAATTAGTATATTATATGTTAATATACATGTATATTAATGATAATATAATATATTCATATATGTATATCTATAGAGAGAGAGAGAGACAGAGACAGAGATAGAGATAGAGATAGAGATGGAGATGGAGCTAAAGATAGAGGTAGAGATAGAGAGATATAGATACAGATATAGATATATATGTTCAGGGCTCTTACAACTTTGGGAAGACTAAAAGTTTCTTCTTCCTTAAAATATAACTTTCCCAGTTTAGGAGAAATAAGCTTTGGTCTAGAAAGTAGCTTTTGGAGAACAAGACCTTTAACATGTTCACAATTGTACAATTAAAGCCTCAATTATAGTTGGTGCTCAACAAATGTTTACTGACGAATCAAATTCATCTCCTAATTAGAAAGTGTTTGATATATGCATACTCTGGGTTCAAATCTTCACATTTCCACTAAATCTACCTTAGAGCAAGTAACTTTTTTTTTCCTCTTGGTTTTTAAAATTTTAACAATGGAAGTATGTAATTCCTACTTCCTGGGGGTGGTGAAAACGTTTACCATTTAAGATGCCACAAAATGCCGGAGTATATTACCTGCCATCCAGGAGACATTTAAATTAATGGTAACTATTATTATCATTGCTGTTCAACACCCCCTCCATCACTCTTGCTGATGCCCAAGCTTGTGGAAGTTAAAGTCTACCAACCACAAATAGAAACATTCGTCACATCTTGTCAGAAAAGGTTAAATACAGTGCTAGCCAAAGACGTAAGATCAGTTTTCTTCTGACTTGTTTTTTTATATACTTCAGTTGTGCCGCCTTTAAGGAGCTCATTAACAATACTGCTTCTTCAGTTTCTACAGGCATCACACTAAGAGAAATTATTTTTTTTATTCTCATCCTATTTCATCCTCTCTCTTGGTCTTCCCTTACCCACATAGGAAAGGGCATTTTCTCTGCTCTTAAAAAAATTTACAGCAGTCTACTCCCTCTTTGTCCTCACAGGAAAGTGAATTGGCCTTATCGTATAGCAATATAGTGCCACAGTCCAAAAGCTTAAGTTTAATTCACTCATTAGTGAGAAATGCCCTACCTGGAGAAAGATAATGGCGATCTAATGCATATGCTACATAGCTTCCCAATAGAGTGTTCCTTTTAAAAAGAAACAATTAGATGACTAAATTAGATCTTAAGCACTGATCTACCTATATACCCCACAGAATATGTAATTAGAAATTTAAGCACTCAGCCAGATATTAAGTCATTGGAGACATTTCTATCAGAAGCCAATAGTATTACAAAAATGTTAATTTTCTAAAACCATTGTAAATTCCTTAAACATTGTAAAGTGCACATAAAGTTGATTGAGCAAGCCAATTCAGATAAATGGGTCAGATAAATAATGCTGTACTTATGCGAAATGCAAGCTATATTCTAGTTATCAAGTAGGTATTTAAAAACCATGACAAAGGATAATGGAAATGGTGTGGCAAAGAGTCAGTTACATTCAAGAAAACATGCACCCCTTAAAAAATAATTGATCATCATCTCATGATGACATTGAGTCAGGTGACAGAGGAAAACAGGCTATTTCCTTTCCCCTTATAGGCACTGTCTCCAACACAATCACATTGTGGTGAGGGCTACAATATGTGAATCTGGGGTGAAGCACCAATCAGTCTATAACACATGGATATTCAAAATGACCAAATGAACATAGTTTTAACTTTTATTCTTTTAAGAAATTCATACACAAGAAAGGATGACTAGAGAAACATGTGAGTAAGATGGAAATATGTAGGAGAAAAACATGGTTCCATATTTGAAATCAGAAAATTCACTTATGGATGATTAGAAATTCTTTGCAAGCTGCTCTCCTTATTTTCACTTTTACTTCTAAATTGATATACTCTCTTTTTTTTCTACTATGGGAACAAATCCTAGATTAATTCTAAACTGTGTGAACCTCTGGGGTATCGACCTGTCTGGACGTGTTAACAGATTTGTTAGATGAGTCTAAAGGAGTCCTATTTGCATAAGGAACTAAGGAGTCTCATGGGATGGGGAGGAAGGGACAGGATTTATGGTCATAAGCTTAATCTGTTAAAAGAAAAAGTCATCTGTGCAAGAGAAAGCATATGCTACGTCAATCAGAATTATCCATCAGCCTAGTATATGGTATATTGCATGAAAAAATCTGAAGGTACTAAGGCCAAAGCAGCAACTATTTTGTATTCATATACTGTATCTAAGTGTTACAATTATTACAAAAGAGGCATTTTCTTCTTATTTTTTTAACACAACTCTAAAGATTTGGCTTGATGAGGACTGCAGGGTACTGTCAGGACAGTGGCATTGCCCAGCATACGGTAGGATCAGGAATTACCCTGAGGAAACAGAAAACCATGATAACATTTAGAAAAGGTTGAGCGCCTGGTGTATTCTCTAATGACGTTGAGATGAAATAGAAATTGTTCTTAGCACAGGGGCCAGCATAGTTTAGGAAACTGATGTTAGTAAGAGGAAGAGGAATAAAATTACAAATGCCAGTAGCAAATGGCCTGACATATCTGTAGCTGGTGTAATCAAACGTCACAGTGTGGCAGGAACAGCGCTGACTTACAGCCGATGGACAGAATATTCATTAAAGTGCCCCTCTGCCCTCTCCACCATTTCCCGTTTTGGAAACCTACTCCAGGAGGAGAGAACGTTGGAAGAAGTTTGAAAGAGCCTTAGCAAGATAAGGACAGAAGTAAAATGTAAGTTGTGCTTTGTGGAGTTATATTGCATCATATGGTATTGTACTATATTTAGAGTACCGAAAGATTTCAAGTACTCTCAGCCATGTTACTGGTTGATCACTAAGGTCTGCTAACAGTGACAAAAATAAAACAGAAGAGAAAGTTCTTTAGTTTTACGATTACTTTGTGCACATGTCTGGGCCAATATTTTTTTCCAACAAAAAATTCAGTTCCAGTACATTTCTCTTGGACATATTAAGGAAGGTACTGGATTTCTCGGTGTGTGTGTGTGTGTGTGTGTGTGTGTGTGTGTGTGTGTGAAAACAATTGGAGATAATTGTGTTCACTGGAAAGAAGAGGCCCTCCTAGCCCTCACAAGGCTTAACTTTGGGAACAAAAGTTACAAACTCCAGACACAGATAGGAAGGGTTTCAGACTCTCCGGATAGAATGGAAATCAGAAAAAGACTTCCTTTATTGCTTTAAATCAGCGGTTCTCAACCTGTGGGTCGTGACCCCTTTGGCAGTCGAATGACCCTTTCCCAGGGGTCGCCTAAGACCATACGGCATATCAGATATTTACACTACGATTCATAACAGTAGCAACATTACAGTTATGAAGTAGCAATGAAAATAATTTTATGGTTGGGTCACAACATGAGGAACTGTATTTAAAGGGCCAGAAGGTTGAGAACCACTGCTTTAGATGCATGACAGAAATCTAGAACCCAAATTGATTTTATTTCTGAATCAAGGGTACAGTTATACCACGTCTGAAAATTCTCCCTATTATAAGTGAGAATTATACTTAGTAACTGTTCCTATTATATGGTGTTAGATGTTTTCAGTAAATACCAGAGAAATTGATATGTATGCAATATTAAGGCTTATCAGGGTTTCTAATTTTGGCCTCGATAATTCCTCTTATAGGGGTTATTCTATGCATTGTAGGATTTTTTAGCAGCATTCTTGGCCTCTATCCACAAGATTCTCATACTACGGTTCCCCACCCCCACAGTAACTCAGAACATTGTCAAATTTCCTCAGAGTGGGGAAGATGGGGAGAAGAAAAACACAGTCCCAGGTTGAGAACCTCTGGCTTAGATAGAATACCACTGTGAATTTCTTGAAATGGGACTCCATGTACATTTGCTCATGGAAGCAAAATTTAGAAATCTCACACACAACCTTACTTGTGTAGACACAGCCTCCCTGTCTGGGCTTAACGCCAGGATTAAAATTAAGTATCTCCCAATTCCCTAAGACAATCAGGAAACACATTTTTCTACCTCCCTTCCTCCTACCCTGACACTATTTCTTTTGGACAATTAAACTGCAGTACTTTAGGCTCCTTAGAGAAAAGCTACTGTGTAAATGCAAAGTAATAATGGATAGTAGCCAAGTAAAATGAAAGAAACTATACTAAAAGCTAATTGTCTAAATTGAGAAGTTGATGCTCATGAATAAATATTCATGGACATATTTTCATACTAGTAAACTGAAGTAGTACCAGACTCGTACTATCAGATTAATTTGAAGCCAAAAGAGACATATTTTTGAAACTAGAGACATTGATCTTGTGGTGATCTATAACAATAACTGCATTTCTACCATAGAAGGTGAATAATATAATCTTAAAATGATAAATGCCACTGCTGTGGCTAGATGCACATGTATTAATTTGATTTGCTTTAATGGAATTTTTTCCCTAAGGGTCCTGGTGGTAGGCAGAAAACTTATAATGCATAAGAAATGGTTGTTCTTACTGTTACTTTTATCACAGAAAACACAATCACTGACTATGCTTCAGCATCAACATAAATATTCAAATACTAATATCCTGCTGCCCAGTGGGAATTTGAGAGTTTGGGTGATGAAATACACATTGTTGAAAGGAAAGTTTCATTAATTCCAAGGAGAAAAAAAAATGTGGTTATGTGTTCCCTGAAAAGACTAATTCTGTTTAATTAGTTAATTGTAGGCTTGATTTCATTGTGAAAGGTAATGGGATAAGTAGTTAATTATACTATAAATTTATCTAATTTATTTGATAATCTAGCTGAGTTGAATAGCTGAATTAAGGCTAATAACTTAATCTTGGTAATAAATAAAAAATAGCATTACTTTGGAATAGAGGGCTAAGTGAGCTCATGGGTATTTCTTTTTATTTTAATTTATCTTTATTGTTGAAAATATTACACCCGCCCCCCCTTTTCCCTCCATTGACCCCCTCCACCCCACTCCTGCCTCCTCCCTTTTATGTGTGTGTCCTCTAGTCCTCTGCCTCCCCACTACTCAAACGTTCCTTGTCCCAGCCGCTGAACTAGCCTGACTCGATCACATGCTGAACTCTTCCTCATTTATCCATTTACACATGCTAATCTTTCAGCTTGGAAAACTGCATCTAATCTGTAATAGCCTTATACTCATTTACTTTTAAAATTCAGCTCCCTAGATTTTACCTCCTTCATAACATCTTGCCTCTATTCCTTTAAGTACATCAAGTCTCTCCTCCACTGATTTGCTCCCCACTCTGTTCTATCACCTACCTCATCCTAAAGCAGTTTATCAGTTCACTTACTACTTCCTCAAGAACTTGAGCTCTTTAAGGTCAGGACACTCTCTTACTGACATTTCCTACTGAACACAGTAAACTCACAGAGCACATGCCATATAGACAAATGCCAAATAAGTGAAAGAACTAATGAATAAATTTTAACTACTTTATAGTTTGAAATCACTTTTTAGTAGGTATTATAATATAAAATTAACACATATTTATTTACGTACTTCTTATCTGTATTCCCTTTTCCCTACTGGCACCACAAGCACCTCCAAGTTTCTTAATGGAGAACTGACATTATTTTTTACTCTATTTCCATCTCACTCCTAGCAGTTCCTAATAAATATTTATTGAAGAAAGAATCATGCTATTGTTAAATGATTCTTGATAACTTGTGGAGTGGATAGCTCATTTACAAATAAGCTAAAATTTTAATTCAGAGGACACGTTAGTACTACATTCAATCATTGATACAATACTAGGTATCCATCAATGATTTGTAAAAAACACTAATACTACAGTGACTTGGAATGAGGTTTAAATCATGGGTCTTCTGCATGTAATTCTTATAAAAATTGTCCTGTAGCATAGTGCACATTGTATTTTAAGACATCTGTCAATAAAGGACAGGAGAATGTGTTTATGCTAAAAAAAAAAAAAAAAAGAAATTCTATAGTTCGGATATGACAAGGGATATCTGATAGAGAAAAGAGTGGATATGTAAGCAGGATTTGAAGATAAGAGTGAAAGAGAAGATGATTGTGGTCTAGCCCTTGGATGGAGGTGGAGGGAATTAATACAAAAACCCAGGTAAAGGTTTGAATTTGGAAATTAAGGTGGTAGGGCCTCTCTTCCATAAGGATACAGGGGGTTTCTTTTCTCCTCAGCCAAGACTGGAGGCCAAGGTCAACCCTTGAGGGTCATTGTTGGAGCTGCCCTGAGTTGGGAAGCCTTGTTTTCCTACCTCAGACATTTGTAAAAATAAAGAAGATGGCAATATTTCATTTAAAACAATGCACACTCCCTTTCATAGTGTTTTGTCTTAAAGACCATAGTTCTTTATAATGGCTAACATAGCCTTCCTAGCTCCTCATTATCATATTATCTCCTTGATTTCAGCTATGTGACCTTCTTTCAGTTCTTAAAAGTATTCAGGGCCTTCACTCATGCTATTCCCTTTGTCTGTAGCTATCTTCTTCATCTTCCTTTCTTCTTTGCCTGATATTCAAGTCTCGCCTTAGATAGCACCTCATTAAGAAAAATGTTCCTAACTCTCTATATTAGGTTAGAGGGTAGCAAATTATAGATACTTTATGAATTGCTATATTACATGAAAATCTATATTGTCACTACACTATAACCCCATGTTATTAGGCAAAGAATCTGTATTCTTTGCTAATACAGCTCTAACTCTCAACATAATGTTTGACAAATTTTTATTGAAAAATGAAGACATACAGTGGTCAGATTAGAAAGAATGGAACATTAAAATATCAATATTTATAGAGACAGAAAAGCAGATGTATTTCAATATTATATACCTTTTTTTTCATGGTGAACTAGCTAAGTAGAGTTGAAAATTTTCAGAAAAATAAGAAAATTTAGCATCAGACAAAGTGAAGAATTTAATAGGAAATAAATGAAGACTCAATTTAAACCCACTCATTAGCCAACAATATCCTTAGCCAATAAATAAATCTGAGATCATCAATGCAGTTCTCCAAATTCTTCCTTGCCCTGCTAGGACACACCCTGCTCCAAATTTGACAGATGAAATTTCTAAGCAATTTAGGCAAGAAATCACTTCCACAAAGCAAATTATTTGAGTTATAAAATATATTCATTTAATACTCTGATAATTATAAAGCTGGAACTAACATTTATCAGTGGATTATGTCCCATAAATGGTTACAGTTCAAGATTATTATGATCAGCAACTTTGACTGACCAGAGAGATACCCTAAGGCATTCCATAGATCATGATTTTCCATTACCTTTCTACTGGAAGTCTGATACATACACAGGAAGGCTGACCTTTTTTCAACCATTTCTTTCTTCTTTCTCTTATTCCTGGTGTCCTTGGAGGGGGAAGGTGGAGAGGATGATTATAAAACAGCTGCCAATCTTTCTCTTACTACTTAGTATCCCAAGTTCATTTAAATCAATTGCCAGATAATCACAAGAAATCATGCACACAATTTTAATGTGGTAATGTTTTAATATCCAATTTATAGAAGACATCTGAAGAAAAAAATAATCTACAAACCCCAAGCTTTAACTAAACTACTTTGTAGAGAGAAAAAAACATATAAAACAATATATTCACATCCTATTGTGATCCTTAGATGACATTGATCAGTGAATGATGTCTCTCTCTCTCAAATTATCTTATTGTACTATACACACCCTTCTCATGATGATGTGAAATAATAAAATGCCTACATGATGAGATGAAGTGAATGAAACATTATTAAAGTAAAATAAGAGTTACTTGAACACAAGCACTACAGTACCGTAACAGCTGACCTGTTAATTAAGAGGGCTACAAAGTGCCTAATGGGCAGGAAGCATGTACAACATGAATACTAGGGACAAAGGGATGAATCATGTCCTGGGGAGGTGGAAGTATGACTGCACAAGATTTCATCACTCTACCAGAACCCAATGCAATTTAAAACTTATAAATTATTGATTTCTGGAATTTTCTGTTTAATAGTTTCAGAACTTGGTTGATTGTAGGTAATTGAAAATGAGGAAAACAAAATCTTGGATAAGGAGGCACACTATATGTTTAACCTCATTTTTCAGATAAACCAACTGTCATATTAAGAGCTTAATCATATCCATATTTTCTAACTCAATGTCCTCATGCATCATAGGCACCAGATTTTATTATCATTGTTCTTTGCTTCTGTGGCATTTAAGTAGAGAGCTGAGTAGAAAATGGCTTTTTTTTTATGTAGATACTTTCCTCTATCCCCCATTGCCTTAAAAATGTAATGAGTCTTCTACTTCCACAAAATAATCACAGGACTTCATTCAAGGAGGGATTGTAAACATCACTACATTTAAAGATGATAAAGAGAATAAATTAAAGCCTAAAGGAAACCAAAAATATTTTTCTTAATTTTCCCTTTTTTAAATTAGGAAAAAAACAAAAACCTGACCCTAAACTATAACTTCTTTCTGAGCCTCTTTTAATTGTAAACATACCTACGCCTTTTTAAACATAGAAACCCTTTTCCCCTTAATAATTTCTCTTATCGTCTCACAAGAACAGCTCCACATACTAGTTTCTTCATGGATATAATTAAGAATAGATAGTAAATTGATTGTTTCAAAACAGTTTACATTCAGGTGTTAATGTCACATTAATCCTAATGTGGTCTTCAATTACGGCCAATTCTCAAGCAGGGTGGTAAAGAGGTAGAGTAATCAATCATCCCCAAAACTCAGAAATTGAAAGGTTCCCGGTCAATAACTGTGCCTCTGAGATCAGCATAAAATTATACATTGAAGGCATTTGCTAGGTGGGCGACGCTAATATGTAGCATCAGTGTCAGTGAACACTGGCTATCTTAGGGCCTAAGGAAATCAAGCTTTAGCTTATTTCTCTGGGTGAGGAGCTGACAATTATCTTGACTAGTATATTTTGCAGGATGAGAGTAGAGAAGAGTCTGTTTTTGCTGCTGGAAACAATAAAAAAGAATATCACCCTCAGGCAATGAAGCAATGCCAGTGTAATGGATGGGTTCTTTAGAAAAAGGAAAAGTAAGAAAGATAATAGAAGGTATTTGGTAAACATTTATTACTTTCCACTATGTACTGAGCAAGCAAGGGAATAAGTTCAAGTAGTGGGAAATGCATATCCAGGGATACACTTACTGTCAAAATAATGAAGTTTAAGCCTCACAGCCCTTTGTTTTCTGTAGACTCCTTCTGAGAAAGGTTCTATCAATATTTGATATGACCATATATTTTTGTAAAATTTGCAAAAGCATTTTGTACTCTTCTTTTTAACCGTTTGAGTCCCAAGCAGCGCGATTGCGCTGCTGAGATTTTATGTCAAGAAAACATACGATTCGTTTGAGTCCCAGGGGGTATTGAAAAAACACTGTCGAAGAATCCCAAACAGCACAACCGCGCTTTCTCTAAATGAGTACGAAAAGACCCAAACAGCGTGATAGCGCTTGTTTTATTTTATGTCGAGAAATACCAAGCAGTGCGATCGCGCTGCTTGGGATTCAAACGGTTAATGACAGCTCCCCTTTCCCATATTGTTCAGACTGTAGTCATCCTCAACTCTATCTTCCTGCGCATGCAGTTCCTGAAATTGTTCATTAAGATGACCACTTTTAATGATTCTGGGAGAGGATATATGCACTTCATATCCTTATAAGATTTGAGCTCGTTTCTCTTTGCAGCTTTGCAGGGCTTCCTCTGTAAGCATGGACTTTTTGTAAAAGCAACAGTAACTGAAAAAAAGTGGGTTTTTTACTTGTCATTCAAAATGTACTTTGCACATAGAACATCAAAAGCTTTTGACATTTGACTTCAGCTGTCAGTGGCGGCTTCTCTCTCTCAGGAGGAGTCACTTGGGGGGTCATTTATAGGGCAGCCAGGATGTATTCTGAGACTAAAGTGGTGGGTAAACATATCCCCAGGGCCAGCCTAGACTCAATTATCTCATCCACATTATGCCTGTGAAGGCAGTTTATTTATAAAAATCTGCTAGAGATGTTTGGAGTTTTGAATGAGAATAGCAATCAAAGAAGCCAGAGCTATAGAGCCAAATTAATTCCAGGAGACATTAGGCAGAGAAAGATACCGAATCAGGGGCACACGGAGTAATCCGATGATCACATGGATCCTAAAAGTTTTCTTATGTCCTCTGGAATCTCTTTGGGCAACAGGTGGAATGGACTGATAACTATGCCTTCGATTTGTACTGTGACATTTCTGTGCAGGTTCACAGTTTTGTGACTCTGTCTCTTCCTGCCAGCCTAGCTATCATGATCCCCCAAATAAAAGAAGCCAAGAACAAACATGAGTATAAGACTGTCTAAAGTACTTCCACTCATCAGAGGTTAGAAGTCCAAATACTGTTAATCAGATAAGGTGGGACAACAGTTAGACTCTGGAATTAGTTTTACAAAACCTGAGCCTAGAAGCTGGTCAGTTACTTTCACCACTTCTTTAAGTAACTGGGTTCGACGGAATAATAAGCCCCTAAGATGCCCACATCCCAATCACCAGGATGCATGAATATATTATTTTACAGAGTAAAAGAGGCTTTTAGATGTGATCAAATTAAAACATTTTGAGATGAAGAGATTGTATTGGATTATCCCCGTGAGCTCAATGTAATCATAAGAGTTCTTATAAGAGGAAGACAGGAGGGTCAGTGTCAGAGAAGGAGATGTGACAGCAGAAGCAGAGGTAGGGATGCTATCATTGCTGAAAGAAGGCCAAGAAGAGGGAAGAAAAAGAAAAAGAAAAAGAGAAAGAGAAAGAGAAAGAAAAAGAAAGAGAAAGAGAAAGAGAAAGAGAAAGAGAAAGAGAAAGAGAAAGAGAAAGAGAGAAAGAGAAAGAGAAAGAGAAAGAGAAAGAAAGAGAAAGAGAGAAAGAGAAAGAGAGAAAGAGAAAGAAAGAGAAAGAGAAAGAAAGAAAGAGAAAGAGAAAGAGAAAGAGAAAGAGAAAGAGAAAGAGAAAGAGAAAGAGAAAGAGAAAGAGAAAGAGAAAGAGAAAGAGAAAGAGAAAGAGAAAGAGAAGGAGAAAGAAAAAGAGGAGGAAATGGATTTACTTCTAGGCCTGCAGGAGGAAAGCAGTCTGCCAACACCTGATATTTGTCTCATTTCAATCATTAAGGACTTCCAATGTTCAGAGCTATAAGACAAAATTTGCGTTGTTTTAAGCCACCAAGTTTATGGTAAATTGTTATAGAAGTAATCAAACACTAATACAATGATTGCACAATCTGAGCTCCATTGGCTTTAGTAGTAGGTATTTAATCTTGTACTTTATAGGTATTGTTTCTCATTCAGTGTTTTAATTTATATTTTAAGAATTATTGCTAACATTTGAAATCAATTGAATATAATGAATAAGAAACAAAATTAAGTGAGTAATGATAATATGCTATGCTTAGAAGCATTGAAAGGCATTTTCTTTTTGCTTTTAAAGTCCACCATGGAATTAAACATATATGTCACTTTTATGGAATTTAATATTAAACAAAATTGAAGAACAACAATACTACAATAGATTAGCTTTTACACTAAAATAGAGAATCTATATATATATAAAAGCCTAAGCGACCATTAAGACCGAACAATTGGAACGACCCATCGACCAGTTGCTATGATGTGCACTGACCACTAGCTCAACACAGGAGCTGCCCCCTGGTGGTCAGTGTGCTCCCACCGCCAACCTTCTGCAGCTGGTCAGTAGTGTTGGCAGCTGGAGGCCATTCCTTCCACACCCGGTATGGCGACTGTCACCTCCTTTCCTGACCCTGCCTGGGCCTTTGGGCCCTGGGCTGAGACAGGGAACCAGGGCTGCGTGGCAGAAGACATGGCTCCTTTTCCGGGGGAGGGGGGCTCCGCTCCCTCCTTGGGGCCAGTGGCCAACCTCCCACCCCTCATTCCTCCCAGCTGCTGGCAGACCCTGATCAGCTCAGCCCTGATCGGCCCTGATCGCTGGCCAGGCCTCGGTACCTCACCCATGCATGAATTGTGCATCAGGCCTCTAGTAGTATATAATTATACAATTGACCCATTGTTCAGCCTAATACAAAATAAAATAATTTCATTCTAAATGTTAAATGAATGAAGAAAAATAAATAAAATGAAAAATAGATTAATCAGTAAGAATGCTTTTATTTTTAAACTTTTATTGATGAGAGAGAGAGAGAGAGATCAATTTGTTGTTCCACTTATGTGTGCATTCATTGGTTTCCTCTTGTATGCCCTGAACAGGATCAAACCCACAACCTTGTGATATCAGGACAATGCTCTAACCAACTGAGCTACCCAGCAAAGACAAAATGCTTTTAAATATGAGAAATATTTTTGTATATGTATATGCATATCTATGTCTATATAATTTTAGAACTAGTACAGAAACCAAAAGGGAAAAAAGCAGAAATAAAACTATAGAAGTCCCCAGAATCAGGGACATCTCATTTCTATTAAAACAACATAATGAAATACTTCACATTGATCTACTATAGGCACAAATATATGATACTTTTCTGAGGAAGTAAATAAACTTTCTGAACAGAGGACAGGGATTGATTCAGATAGTCCACTCTCCTAAAACTTCACAAGTATTCTGTTTAAAATGGTGTGCATTTTTATAGACAGCACTAAAACAAGGCATGAAGTACAAATTAGCTCCCTTAATTTGAAGTGATTTTTACTTAGTTTATAACATCAGTTTAATCAGTTCCTTTTTCATTGACACCTCTCAGATTTGTCACCTTTTCTAAATCCTCAACCAAATATCAAGACTAAATTTAGCTTATCCTATTCTCTGGCATCTTTTAATTATGTCCTCCCCGTCAAAATTATTTTCTTCTGCTATCAGTTCAAATGGTTGAGCCCAGAACCATCAGCTTTGTTAGGTGTTTCAGTTATTTAAGTTGTTTACTTAATTTCAGCTTTGTTTATAACACTCAGTTTCCCACTCTTATTATGCATTTCCAGCTGCCCTAGATAGCCCATCAAGAATAATAACATTTAAAAAACATCCCAGACTTGACTGCCCACTAATTAGGTCTAATCAAGTACATTTTCTTTCAGCCTAATTTGTTTTATATTTCTTAACATTATGGGAAAGCATAAAAAAATCCTCGACGTGGAATCCGATAATGCTGATCGCTACTTGTAATGGATTTTCATCTCATGGACAACAGATGGGAGAAGCAGACTGTGGCTACTACGTACTGTTGTTCTTCAGCAAAGTACGCCAATATATCTGCCATTTCTTGAGATTGGCACACATCTACCAGCAATAGCTACAGATCCCCTGCTTAAGTCCTTTTGCTTAAAAATTATAATGGTTTTTTTTGTTCTATTTTATTTTTATACTATGAAAGGACTTGTTCATAGACACACCAAATAATGTAAGTATAACAGAAGCTCATTAAGGAGTCACTCTTTCTACCATGATAAAAGTTGTAACAGTATTTCTGTTCTCTCACCCAATGCACCACCCCAGTCACTGTCTTCCACACACATTCACACCTCTTTCAGATCAGTTCCAAACCATGTTTTCAGAGGTTCTGCTAAAGGTAGCATATGAGTTATGTTTATTGTAGTATATTTTAAAGTGCCTAATCTACACTAATAAAAGAGAAACATGGTATTAAGCATACGACCGCTACCCTTCCCATTGGCTAATCAGCATATCCTTATGCAAATTAACTGTCAACCAAGATGGAGTCCGGCAGCCATGCACTGAAGCGAGCAGGGAGGCTTGCTGCTCCAGTGACTGCGGACTCCAACGTTCCCCGCCTAACTTGCCGGCCTCTCAGCTGCAATTCTAAGCAACTATGTACTAAGTTGCAAATAAGAAGCTAAACAAAACCCCAGAAACTGGCTTTCATTCAGCCGGGCTTCAGCCAGCCACCACAACATTGTATCGATGTTTTCAGCAGCAAGGCCTCAGAGCTAAAGCTGGCCCAGAATTAAAAAAAAAAGAAAACAAGGAGCAGTTGGGAGCTTCAGTCAACCCACCAGCTGGAAAACGGCCCTCAGCCCCTCACCCAGACTGGCCAGGCACCCCAGTGGAGACCCCCACCCTGATCCAGGACACCCTTCAGGGCAAACCAGCCAGCCCCCACCCGTGCACCAGGCCTCTGTCCTATATAGTAAAAGGGTAATATGCCTCCCGGCACCGGGACCAGCAGAGCAGCGAAGCTCCCGGCACCGGGATCAGCGTGACAGGGGGCAGCGCCCAAACCCCCTGATCAGCCCTGCTCTGTGCCTGATAGGGGGGAACTCCCCAACCCCCTTATCGGCCCTGCTCTGTGTGTGAAAGGGTGTGGCGCCCCAACCCCCCCGCCCCCATGGGCCCTGCTCTATGTGTGACAGGGGGTGGAGCTGCAAACTCCCCATCGACCCTGACTTGAGTGTGACAGGGGGCGGTGCCCCAACCCCCCAATCGGCCCTACCCTGAGCGTGACTGAGGGTGGCATCGCAACCTCCCGATCTGCCCTGCTCTGTGCATGACGGGTCAGCGCCCCAACTCCCAAATCGGCCCTGCTCTGAGCCTGACCAGGGGCTGCACCTAGGGATTGGGCCTGCCCTCTACCACCCAGGAGCAGGGCTAAGCCAGCAGGTTGTTATCTCCCAGGGGGTTCCAGACTGCGAGAGGGTACAGGCCGGGCTGGAGGACCCCCTTCCCCCGCCCCCCGAGTGCACAAATTTTTGTGCACCGGGCCTCTAGTCCTATATAATAAAACCCTAATATGCAAATGAACCAAACAGTGGAATGACTGGTCGCTATGATGCGCACTGACCATCAGGGGGCTGACGCTCAATGCAGGAGCTGCCCCCTGGTAGTCAGTGCGCTCCCACAATGGGGAGCACTGCTCAGCCAGAAGCAAGGCTCACAGCTGGCAAGTGCAGCAGCAGTGGCGGGAGCCTCTTCTGCCTCTGCTGCAGGCAGGCAGTAAGGAGCGAGGTGTCCCTGACTGTGAGAGCCCCGGACTATGAGAGGGATGTCTGACTACCAGCTTAGGCTTGATCCTTGGGGGAATCGGGCCTTACCCAGCAGGCAGACATTTCCTCAGGGTTCCCAGACTGCAAGAGGGTGCAGGCCAGGCTGAGAGATCCTCCCCCAGTGCATGGATTTTTGTGAACCAGGCCTCTAGTCAATACAAAACCTTACACATACTAGGCTCTCAGTAAATATTTTCTGTGTCATGCCATTTAAGAACAAATATTAAGGAAGATACTAAAGCATTAAGAAAGATTTTTAGATTCTTCTTAAACTTACATTAGAATTCCAAAAGTATTTTATGCCTACTAAAAAATAAAAAGACAAAAAATATAAAGGATAAAATAAAAATAACCTATATTTAGGTAATAAAATATTTTAGAAAGTAAGTCCAAAAGAGGGAACCCCCAAAAGATTTTTCAAAGCAATCATGGAAAATTTTAAAAAGTATAAATCATTTATAAGAACATGGGAAATAAATTTAATTAACAGCAACAAAATTTAACATAATCACTTCTATAGATTAAGCCCTTTTCTTTTTGATGGTGATACAAAGAGGAATGAGAGTTTGTCTACAACTGAGAACCTCACAATGTGGCCTGAGTCAGATACTGATAAGTGGAGTTATAGGCAGATCCACAAATGCTATGGTAAGCATTGCTAAAGCAGTCCATACACACAGTTATTTCACTATTTTGTTGAGTGTGAGAATCCTATATAATAAAAGGCTAATATGCAAATTGACCAAACAGCAGGTGGAACAACCGGTCACTGTGACATTCACTAACCACTAGGGGGCAGACATTCAATGTAGGAGCTGCCCCCTGGTGGTCCGTGTGCTCCCACAGGGGGAGCACCGCTCAGCCAGAAGCAGGGCTCATGGCTGGTGAGCCCAGTGGCGGTGGCAGGAGCCTCTCCCACCTCCGTGGCAGCACAAAGGATGTCTGACTGATGGCTTAGGCTCATTCCCTGCAGGGAATGTTGGGCTGTGTTTGTTTTTTAATATATTTTTATTGATTTCAGAGGGGAAGGAAGAGGGAGAGAGAGATAGAAACATCAATAATGAGAGAGAATCATTGATCGGTTGCCTCCTCTATGCCCCCCACTGGGGATTGAGCCTGCAACCCAGGCATATGCCCTTGAGTGGAATTGAACCCGGGACCCTTGAGTGCACAGGCCAATGTCTATCCAATGAGCCAAACCATCTAAGGCCATGCTAATCTTCTAGAAAAATTTACATAGTAGCATGTATTTGTAAACCATTGTGTTTTGCTTGTAGATATTTCCCTATTTAAATCGCTATGCTTTTTGTCACTTGAATATCACAACCAAATATCTTAGTTCTGGAATTAATTACATTAAAATATTTTTAATTTGTTAATTAAGTTCATAAGAGATGAAAGGCAATTTCATAACTGTAACTTCATTAGTGTAGATTTCAACAATATTGAGTAGGAAATCTCTTTTATGAGAAACAAATTATACTTGTTATGAAGTATGATTATATCATATTTCTAGAAACTATAAAAATTCCTTTCATCAAGTATAACATAATGCTACTTGACTACTATATTTTTGATCAGATACATTTTTGCAAAGCAGCTTGATAGCTAGAATATTAACAATAAGTTAGTCATTTTGATTTAGCTTCTTGTTCATTGTAACAGTTTCATTATACAAGCATCCATACACATAGATATTCTCTTGTGCTTACCTCTTACACATGAAAAAAAAGTGTTTATTCCATTCTCCCATTTACTATACTGAAGGATTGCTGGTACATATAATATAGCTATTTCTGTCTAGTTTATGTGTATGTAAATGTTTTTGTGGGCTTCACATCACTATATAATAGTTACTGGATCATTTACGCAAAAAAATCAAAATATATCAAATAATTAATAATATTTAAATTCTAGAAAAGTAATTATATTCTGTTATAGTGTGACAGTATCTGTTGAAGCTAAAAGAAAATAAAAGAAAGCTTCATTGTTTTAAATTGAGGCAACATTGGTTTGTAATACTATACTGTAAGTTTCAGGAGTACAGCATTGAAATTCAATATCTGTATCACTATAGTACATTTACCATTACAAGGTCTAATTTCCATTCGTCACCATGCAATTAACCCCCTTGACGCATTCCAACCTCCCCCAACCCACTTCCCTTCTGGTAACCACCAAACTGTTGTCTGCGTCTATAACTTTGTTTTTGTTTTGTTTTGTTTTGTTTTAAAATCCATACTAGAGGCCCAGAGGACAAATTTCATGCACTCAGGGAGTGGAGGGTCCCTCAGCCCAGCCTGCAACCTCTCACAGTCTGGGAGCACTTGAAGGATGTTGAACTGACGGCTTAGGCCCGCTCCCTGGGTTGGCAATCAGACATCCTTAGCACTGCCACGGAGGTGGGAGAGGCTCCTGCCACCACTACTACACTCATCAGCCATAAGGCCGGCTTCTGGTTGAGTGGCACTCCCCCTGTGGGAGGCACTGACCACCAGGGGGCAGCTCCTGAGTTGAGCGTCTGCACTCTGGTGGTCAGTGCACATCATAGTGACCGGTCATTCCACTGTTAGGCCGAAACCGGCTTTGCAACATCCCTGAGGGGTCCCAGATTGCAAGAGAGAGCAGGCCAGGTCAAAGGACCCTACCGGTGCAGGATCAGGGCTAGGGAGGGACACAGGAGGTTGGCCATCTGGGGAGGGGCCACGGGAAGGCTCCAGGGTATGTTGGGCCCATCTCGCTCAGTCCCAATCAGCCAGACCCCAGCAGCAAGCTAACCAACCGGTCAGAGCATCTGCCCCCTCACTGTCAGTGTAGTCATAGTGACTGGTCGACCAGTCAGCTGTCTGTCCCCTGGTAGTCAGTGCATGTTATAGCAAGCAGCTGAGCGGCCTTAGCATAACATTAGCATATTATGCTTTGATTGGTTGAACAGCCAACTGGATAACCATTTAGCATATTAGGTTTTTATTATATAGGATTTCTGAAATCATGTTGTATTTGTCCTTCTCCCTCTGACTTATTTCACTCAGCATAACACCTTCAAAGTCTACCCATGCTGTTGCAAATGGCAAGTTTTTTTTTTTTTTAATGGCAGACTAGTATTCTATTATATATGTACTAGAGGGCCCGATGCACAAAAATTTGTGCACTGAGGTGGGGATCCCTCAGCCCAGCTTGTGCCCTCTTGCAGTCTGGGACCCCTCGGGGGATGACCACCTGCTGGCTTAGGCCTGCTCCCCAGGGGATTGGGCCTAAGCTGTCAATCAGACATCCCTCTGGCAGCCCGGGAGACCTCGGGGGATGTCCATTTGCCAGTGGAGAGCAGGCCTAAGCTGCAGTCAGACATCCTTAGTGCTGCTGAGGAGGCGGGAGAGGCTCCCACCACCACCGCTGTACTGGCAGCCATCAGCCTGGCTTGTGGCTGAGCAGAGCTCCCCCTGTGGGAGCACACTGACAACCAGGGGGCAGCACCTGCATTGAGCATCTGCACCCTGGTGGTCAGTGTGTGTCATAGTGACCAGTCATTCCCAGTCTTTCTGCTGTTAGGGTCAGTTTGCATATTACCCTTTTACTATATAGGATAGAGGCCTGGTGCATGGGTGGGGGCTGGCTGGTTTGCCCTTCAGTGTGGGGGTCCTCACTGGGGTGCCACTGGGGTGCCTGACCAGCCTGGGTGAGGGGCTGATGACTGTTTGCAGCTGGTCACACCCCTTCAGGGTGGGGGTCCCCACTGGGGTGCCTGGCCAGCCTGGGTGAGGTGCTGAAGGCCGTTTTCAGGCTGGCCTGCCTCCCCGGCAAAGGAAGCTCCCAGCCTCTCCTTTTTTTCTTTTTTTTTTATTCTGGGATTTATTTACCTTCTATAATTGAAACTTTGTAGCCTGGAGTGGAGCTCAGAGCTGGCCAGGGCTTGGCTTCCTCCATCACCAGGGGCAACTCATGGCTCCAGCTCCGTGGCCATGGCCGGCTGAAAGCAGGTATCTGGGGTTTATTTACCTTCTATAATTGAAACTTTGTTGCTTTGTTTGGAGGTACGGAAGTTGGCTTCCTCCATCATTGGGGCAACCAAGCCTCCTGCTTGCTCCAGCTCCGTGGCTGCCTGCCGCCATCTTGGTTGGGTTAATTTGCATATAGTTGCTCTGATCGGCTGGTGGGCGTGGCTTAAGACATAGCGAAGGTACGGTCAATTTGAATGTTTGTCTTTTATTAGTGTAGACCTTCTTTATCCATTCATCTGTTGATGGATACAAGTTGTTTTACTCGTATATCTTGGCTATTTTAAATATGCTGCTATAAACATAAGAGCACATATATGTTTTCAAACTTGTGTTTTGTATTCTTTAAATAAGTAATCAGAAGTGGAATCTATGTATCATATGGTACTACTATCCTTAATTTTTTGAAAAATCTCCATACTGTTTTTCATAGTGGCTATACCAATTGACATTCCCACCAGCAGTGTATGAGGGCTTCCTTTTCCTAAAATCCTCTCCAACATTTGTTATTTCTTTTCTTTTTGATAATGGTCATTCTAACAGATGTAAGGTGATATCTCATTGTGGTTTTGATTTGCATTTCACTAATAATTAGCAATGTTGAACATTTTTTGTCCATCTTTTAAACTATTTTGTTTGTTTTATTATTGTTGAGTTATATGAGTTCTCTATATATTTGGGATGTTAACCCCTTTTCAAATGTAAAATTTGCAGACTCTTTGCATTTACATCAGTTTTAGTAATATTTTTGTGGATTTGACTCCAATAGCTAAAGAAACACAAATAAATAAATGGCACTACATCAAACTAAAGAGTTTCTGCACATTAAAGGAAACTGCACAGTAAATTTCATCAACAAAATGAAAAGGCAACCTACTTTAAAGCCTCATAGTTTTGTTTGTATATACTTTGGGAAAGTACAAAATTTATATAATCAAGAAAATTAAAAATTACTATGTCTCATTATTTAAGATGTTTTTTAATAGGAGGCTCCCTGAGTCCTAAATTGCACTGTAAAAAAAATACAATGCAGAAATTCTTCCATTGAGCAAGGAGATGGAAGCACTCCATCTTCAGCTGATAATTTATATGATTATGTGTTCAATTCAAATTATCTGAATAATAAAATCTTTATTTTGAGATTATCTGTCCTTATATGTTAAAAAAAAAAATGTGTGTTTATGAGGCTGCCACTGCATAATAAGCAACAAATGATAAGTCAACTGTAAAAGGAACAGGATACTTTGGGAAAGTTTATGTGAGCAGAAAAGTTCCCAACAGTATGATGCTGCAACTCTGGAAGACTATATTATAAATAGGTATTTTACTGGATCATTTTACTTAGTTGACAGTTTTAATATTGAATATATTTCAAGGTCCTTAGGCACTATTTTACTTTTTTGTTTAATAGGTGTCATTATATAGTACATGTTATAGAAAGCAGTGATATTGAAAAACAATGATCTATACTAATAAAAGGGTCATATGCTAATTAGGGCAGACATCTTCCAAACGTCCATCCAGACATCCATCCGGACAAAGCCACAGTGGCTGTGAGGCCTGGGGCTCAGGCAGCCTTGGGCACAGGCATCCTTGAGCCCCAGCAGCTCTGAGGCCCAGGGCTCATGGCAACCATGAGCCCTGGTGGCTGAGGCCGGGGGATCATGGCAGCTGTGTGCTCAGGCAGCTGTAAGGCCCAGGACTCATGGCAGCTGTGGGTTCAGGCAGCTGCAAGGCTCAGGGCTCAGGAAGCCAGGCCTTGCAGCCACCACAGCAGGCAGTGGCAGCAGCAGCAGGGTGATGAGGGTGGTGCCTTCCCCTCATCAGCTCGGTTGCCTCCCACAGAGGGAGGCCAGACTGTGGCTTAGGCTCGCTATTGTGTGGATCAGGCCTAAACCGTCAGTAGGATATCCCTTGAGGGCTCCCAGACTGTGAGAGGAGGCAGACTGGTCTGAGGGACCGCCCCCCAGTGACAAATTTTTGTTCATCAGGCCTCTAGTATAAATATAAACTAGGTAATAAAGAAAACACCGTACCTTTTTTGAAGGTTTGGAAATCAATATAAAGCTCTCCTGAATACTTTCACTGTTCTTTTCAATCAAGAGCATATGGAAATTTTCAAAGAAATGCTTACTGTATTATAGTAATTATTTAAATTTTAAAATGCAAATTATCTCTCTGGTAGGTGTTATTAGATGATTAGGTCTGATATTTACCCAGTAGGCTTACTTATAAAAGAAAAGAAGAACACATTTTAAGAAGAAGCAAACAAAAATATAACTATGATTCTATTTTTATCAAATATAAAAACTAGAGACATTCATGCATTGGGGCCGGGGGAGCCCTCAGCCCAGCCTGTGCCCTCTCACATTCCAGGACCCCTCGGGGGATGTCCTTAGCTCTGCCTTAGAGGTGGGGAAGACTCCTGCCACCGCTGCTGTGCTGGCCAGCCATGAGCCCAGCTTTTGGCTGAGCAGCACTGACCACCAGGGGATAGCTCCTGCATTGAGCATCTGTCCCCTAGTGGTCTGTGTGCATCATAGCAACTGGTCATTCTGCCGTTCGGTTGATTTGCATATTAGCCTTTTATTATATAGGACTAGAGGCTTGGTACATGAAATTTGTGCACTGTGGGGGAAGGGGAGGTGTCCCTCAGCCCACCCTGCATCCTCTTCAATCTGGGACCCCTCAGGGGATGTCAGACTGCCCGTTTAGGCAGTCTGACATCCCCTGAGGATGACATCCCTCTCACAATCTGAGACTGCTGGCTCCCAACAGCTCGCCTGCCTGCCTGCCAGCCTGAATGCACCTAATTGCTTCTACCTGCCAGCTTGATTACCCCCTAACCACTCCCCTGCCAGCCTTATCAATGCCTAACTTCTCCCTTGCTGGCCTGATTGCCCCCAACTTCCCTCCCCTGCCAAACTGGTCACCTCTAACTGCCTTCCCCTGCAGACCCACTTGCCCCCAACTGCCCTCCTCTTCCAGCCATCTTGTGCCCACATGGAGGTGGTCATCTTGTGTGAGGGTGTGATGGTCAATTTGCATTTTACCTCTTTTTTATATAGGATAGGGGAATTTGGAAGGTTTAATGGAAATAAATAATGGAAAAAAATGTGAAGGAAAGGGAATTTGTCAAGTGGTTATTGTAAGTTCATTATAGAAACCCAAAAACTAAAGCATTGTAGAATTATACTCTTTTTTAAATGGTCATTTTAAAATATGTTTTTGAAAAGGCATGTGTAGTTGACTAGACAAAAATAAGAAAACTTAAGAAAGAGGCAGATGTGTTTTATATTAAGTGGCTGCTTGATAGCACTGATGCATTACATTGTTGGTGTGACCACATCAAACAATCTTTTGCCCTGTCAGTTCATTGTTGTGTGCTACATTGACTCTGTGCTGGCCTTGAGGTTTGGTTTAGCCAACAGAATATACTAGTTTAATAGTGTGAAAGTGATGCTGTACTCGATTTGAGCTTACACACTTCCATTTACCCTCTTGAAACTCTGAATCGAGTATGAGAACAAGCATCTGGATGGACTGAAGGAAGAAAGACCAAGTGAAACATACAAACCATCTCAGAGAGGTCATTCCTGACCAGTCAGGTACCATCCAACCTGCGAGTGGACCGCAAAAGCAAAAGCAAGCCCAGCCAAGAGCACTGAAGCGAGCCAGTGGATCAATCAGCAGATCCACTCAGCTGATCTCGGATTTATGAGAAGTAGTGTGGTTGTCATTTTAAGCCACTAAGTTAGGGAGTGGTTTGTAACATGACACATTGTGGTCATAAATAATTAAAACAATTATGTATGTATCATCTAAATCAGGAGTTTTGAGAATAACTAATTATATCAATAATTATATTGGAAAAGTAGACATAAATTGGTATTGTCCAACCAATACCAATATGACTGGGCATATAGTCATTTTATAGCATTCAGTATCACTCCTTAGCAAAAGTGGGTTGTTGTTGTTTTACTTATGATGTTTAAATTTTACTTATTGGGGTATAGAAATATGAGAAATCTAGAAAAATAAAATGAAAAAAATGTTATTATCTTAAATATGGGCATTCAACTTTCTTCTCTTTTTTTAAGTATACTTTTGTAGATTTCAGAGAAGAAGAGAGAGGGAGAGAGAGATAGAAACATCAATGATGAGAGAGAATTGTTGATCAGCTGCTTCCTGCACATCCTATACTGGGGACTGAGTCCACAACCAGAGCATGTGCCTAACCAGGAATTGAACCTTGTCCTCCTGGTTCATAGGTCAATGCCTAACCACTTAGCCACACTGGCTGGGCATGGGCATTCAACTTTCAGCTGTAAATAATTAAAGCAACTCAAAATTATTTACAAAATGAAGATATCTATAACCTCACATAAAAAATTGAGGTTGACTAAATTTGAAAAAAAATTCAAATAAAAAAAGCAAAAATAAAGTTAAAAATAAAATAGTTAAGGTTGATTGGCATACTGGCTCAATAATATCACAAAAGAAAAACAAAACAACAACAAAAAAAACAACATCAAAACACAAAATAAAAATCCAAAGCCCTCAAACCAGGTTTTATTATGATCTTTCCTATCCCAAAAAATGACATTATCATTTATCCAGTTCTCATACCTTTCCATTTTTTTCTCCCATTTTAGTCATCAACAATCCTGGTATCTTAACCTTTGAAATACACACAGAATCTGAGTAAATTTTACTAAATTCATTACTACCATCTTAGTCTAAAGCAACATTCTGCCCTGCTGAATTACTGCAATAGTCTAATCTATCCACTTCAAACCTTATATCTCTACTAGTAGCCTGATGCACAAAATTCATGCAAGGGTAGCCTTCATATCCTCAGCTGCCTCGCAGCCCTCACAACCCTAGCTGCCTTGCAGCCCCACCCTCTGCCAGCACCTGCCTTGGCCATGGCGCTGCCCACATGGGCCTCCACACATTCCCGGTTCCCCGGAGCCTTCCTGATCAATCGTCCCACAGAGGGTGGCCTGGGTATCCCTCTTTGGTGTGATCACAGAGACCCCTAATTGACTGCCCCACTGGCTGGTGGCCTGGGTCTCTCCCTCTGCCGGGGATCATGGGTCGATGGTGGGTCCCCCAACCAAACACATCACACCTACCTTGGCTGGCCTGGTGCCAGTCATAGCATGGTTGTCTGGATGGTCGTTCTGCTGTTTGGTAGTTTGGTGGATTTGCGTATTACATTTTTATTATTATAGACTAGAGGCCTGGTGCACAAAAATTTGTGCACTGGAGGGGTAGGGGGGAGTGTCCCTCAGCCCCACTTGTGCCTTCTCACAATGTAGGACCCCTCGGGGGATAATGACCTGCTGGCTTAGGCCCACTCCCAGGTGGCAGAGGGCAGGCCCAATCCCTAGGTGCAGCCCCTGGTCGGGCTCAGAGCAGGGCTGATTGGGGAGTTGGGGCACCACCCCCTGTCATGTACAGAGCAGGGCAGATCGGGAGGTTGAGATGCCACCCCCAGGCACACTCAGGGTAGGGCCGATTGGGGGATTGGGGCACCACCTCCTGTCACACTCAGGGCAGGGCCGATAGGGAGGTTGCAGCTCTACCCCATCACACACAGAGCAGGGCCCATGAGGGGGTTGGGGAGCTCCCCCCAATCAGGCACAGAGCAGGGCCAATCAGGGGTTTGGGGCACCTTTCCCTGTCATGAACAGAGCAGGGTGGATAGGGAGGTTGTGGCCCCGCCCCCTGTCACACACAGAGCTGCAGGGCAATTAGGGGGTTTGGGCGCTGCTCCAGGGGCCAGGAGGCCTTGCAGCTCCACTGATCCCGGGTTCGGGAGGCCTCGCGGCTTTGCTGATCCCGGTGCTGGGAGGCATATTACCCTTTTACTATATAGGATAGAGGCCTGGTGCATGGGTGGGGCCGGCTGGTTTGCCCTGAAGGGTGTCCCGGATCAGGGTGGGGGTCCCGCTTGGGTGCCTGGCCAGCCTAGATGAGGGGATGATGGCTGTTTGCAGCTGATCACAACCCCTTCAGGGTGGGGGTCCCACTGGGGTGCCTGGCCAGTCTTGTTGAGGGGCTGAGGGCCATTTTTAGGCTGCCAGGTGACTGAAGCTCCCAACCTCTCCTTTTTTTCTTTCTTTTTTTTTTATTCTGGGATTTATTTACCTTCTATGGCTGTCACTGGAACTGAGACCCGGCTTTAGCTCTGAGGCTCCGCTCCAGCTCTGAGACCTCGGCTGCTGATCTGGGTTTGTTTGGGTTCTATAATTGAAACACTGTTTCAGCTCCAGCTCCAAGGCCGGCTGGCTTGTTTAGCTTCTATATGTGCAACATAGTTGCTTAGACTGCAGCTCAGAGCTGGGCGGCGGCAGGTGGGGGACCTGGGCTTCCTCCATCACTGGAGCAAGCAAGCCTCCTGTTTGCTTTAGCTGCCTGGCTGCAGGCCGCCATCTTGGTTGGCAGTTAATTTGCATGTCTCGCTGATTAGCCAATGGGAAGGGTAGCGAAGTTATTCTTAATTACCATGTTTCTCTATTATTAGATAGGATAGTATCTTATTAACTGTAGAGTGATCCTTTTATACTGTGTATGGGATCATGTTACTTCTCTGCTGACACTTCTCCACTCCAACCAACTTATTACAAGTTACAATGTTCTGGGGCTGTGTTGTTCATTTCAGTAGCCACTAGCAACACGTAGCTATTGAGCACCTGGTATGTGACTGGTCCAAATGATGGTATGTTTTCAAGTATAAAATACACTCTGGATTTGAAAAGTTATTATGACAAGGAAAAAAAAAAGCAAAATACCTCATTAATAGTTTGTATGTTGATTACATGTTCTGCATGTGTTGAGCTAAATAAGATGTCTTACCAAGTTAATTTGGTTTTATTTTCTTTTTATATGGCTACTATCTAATGCTATGATTATATATGTGTCTTGCAGTATATTTCTAGTGAACTACCCTATAGGAGTTGGCCCCTAGTGGCACTCTGAGGTAATCTCTTACTATGCTCTTCCCCCTTGTTCATTGCACTCCAACCACCCTTTTGTAATACTCATTTGTGACCTTCCTACTGTCACAGAAACACCAGGCATGCACCTACTTGGTAATTTTTAGGGATAATTTTAAGTCTTGTGCAAACAACTACCATTTGGATTTTTTTTTTTTAAGATCTATAAAGTTATCACTATAAAATAAGGTAAAAATAAAATATCTGTTAGAATATAAAAGAAATCACAACAAACTATAATTTTTAGAAAGCTAAAAATACTACAAACATCATCAGAAGCAATCGCATGACATTGTGGGTGCTATAATTCATAACATTATATGGTCTCTAGCCCTTCATCTGTAGATCAGAACTCTTGATATACACTGAATGGCCAGATTATTATGACCACCTGACGTTTCTAGCCAAATTAGCTATAATTTCGAGCTGAAGTTGCTAGAGGGCCAGACCATTATAAATAGGGAAGCAGGTTGTTTACCAAGACAGTAGAAATGATTTTTTTTCTGAAGATATGGGTAAACAATGCAATTTAACAGCATTTGAAAGTGGGATATATATATGCTGAGTGGCCAGATTATTATGACCACCTGATGTTTGTAGCCAAATTAGCCGTACACTGCATCGTATGGGATATGGAAGCCGAAGGCCTGTTCAAACACCTTTGCTGTCTGCAGTTACCAAGATAAAACTTGTCCAATTTCCACAGGAACACAAGGATTGGACAGTCGAGCATTGGAAAAAAGTCATGTGGTCCGATGAATCACGTTTCCAGTTGCATCATGCAGATGGCAGAGTGAGAATTTGGCGGAAACAGCATGAAAGCATGCACCCCACAAGCATGAGTACAACCCTTCAAGCTGGTGGGGACAGTATTATGGTTTGGGGCATGTTTTCTTGGCATGATTTGGACCCTTTAATTCATGTGGAACAACATCTGAATAGCACAACATACCTAAATATCGTTGCTGATCAGGTTCATCCTATCATGTTGATGGCATATCCCAATGGAGATGGCTTCTTCCAACAAGACATGCCATGGTGCTCATATTGTGTAGGAGCGGTTTAAAGAACATGAGGGAGACTTTACCTTGCTTAGGTGGCCCCCACAATCACCAGATCTCAATCCAATTGAGCATTTGTGGGACGAAGTTAAAAGAGCCATCAGGCAGCTGGTTCCACAACCATCAAATCTCACAGAACTGGACAGTGCTATTCATCAGGCAGGGTGTCAGATTCCTCGCATCATCTTTCAACATCTCGTGGAGTCAATGCCAAGAAGAATCACCGCAAAATTGAAGGCTAAAGGTGGCCCAACAAAGAGTACTGATGGGGTGGTCATAATAATCTGGCACTCAATATATATATATTCCACGTTCAAAGGCTGTTAAATCGCATTGTTTACCCATATCTTCAGAAAAAAATCACTTCTACTGTCATGGTAAACAATCTGCCTCCCTATTTATAATGGTCTGGCCCTCTAGCAACTTCAGCACAAAATTATAGCTAATTTGCCTACAAACTTCAAGTGGTCATAATAATCTGGCCATTCAGTGTATATATTCTGTGGGCAATAGTTATTTTTGGAAGTCATTCCTGTGTTGGCGTGGCTAGCCATGATGTAATCATACATTTAAGTAATTGAGAATCATTTACATATATCACACCAAGCTCATATCATATGTAATCATATTAAATGTATCCCCAGCTGAACTTCTTTTTATCTGTTTTTCCAAAAATGTCTGTAGTACTTGGACATCATCTACAAAAATAGAGTATAACAGAAGAGAATTTGAAGTTAGGAGTGACTTTACCCAATTGAAGAGAAAAAAAAGCCTAATTTACCAAATATTTATAAAACCTGACCATGTGATTGTATTACTATCTTCATAGTAAATACTTCTGTGAGACCTCTGGATTAGTAATGCATTCCCTTCCTTCAAGTCTTCTCAATATCACCTTTCTAATGAGGTTTACTCTGCCCAACCTGCTTAAAATCACTACCATCCACAGCTTTCTTGATATTCTGATTTATTTTTTCCACATACCTTTGTATACTATAAAATTTGCTTTACTAAGCATTTCTTGGTGGTTGATCTTCCCTAAATCACTGTTAGGTAAATGCCATGAGAACAAGAATTTTTAATAACTTTTTTTCTCCTGATGCATCCCCAATGCTTTGAATCATGCCTAGAGCAGAGTAACTACTGAATAAATGTGTATTCAATGAATGAAGAAGCCATAACTTTTTATCTTTCTGCTCTGCCAACCTCTCTGGTCTTCATATTTTTCTCTCATGCTTGCGAGGCAATACAGCTGAAATCATCTTTTCAAACAGCTTCCTACCCAAGATGGATAAGGAAGCTTTCTTTCTTGGTTCTCCTTTGTGTTCATTAAGTTTGGTTTCAACATTGTCAGTTTTCTTCATTATGCTTTCTTGTCAGTAATTGCATTGTTTCTATCATTGTGTCTTGAATACCTGAGTTCCTTCTTTTGTTTCATATGAATATGGGTACCAAATTTATGTATATATATTTTTTCTTTCCTTTTAGGTTTATTTAATGGTCCTATCCATATTTATACACCAGGTTTCAATTGACATAAATTTAAAGATTTTGCAATTTGTGATTGAACTTGCCCTATAACTCTTAAATTGCTTGAGAGATAGTTTTGTTTTGATATAATTTATAGATAAATAAGACAATATTTCTTTGTGGACCTTTTTTAGATGTATAGTTTCACTGTATTGTGATAATGGAATTCCTATTTTAAAAATATATTAGGGTTTTTTGAAGTCTAATAAATGAAAGTTTATAATGAATGATCCACTGATAGTCATATTTGTTTACATGTTGCTTTATTTTTTTAAAACATATTTTTATTGATTTAAGAGAGAAAAGGAGAGGGAGAGAAAGATAGAAACATCAATGATGAGAGAGAATCATTGATCAGCTGCCTCCTGCATGCCCCACACTGGAGATTGAGCCCACAATTTGGACATGTGCCCTGACAGGGAATTGAACTATGACCTCCTGGTTCATAGGTCAACGCTCAATCACTGAGCTATGCCAGCTGAGCATGTTGCTGCATTTTTTAACAAAACACATAATTTATTCCAAATGGACTTATTACTTCCATTAAGCTATACAATCAAATAAGTCTAACTATAACTAGGTATTGCTAAAGCAGATGAAAATGTTAAAATTTTCATCATTGAAAAAGTAAAATGTTTTAATGTCACCGTAAAATAATTCATTTAACATTTTGCTATACATAGAAAGTGCTAAATTAAGAGATTTCTTTTGTCACTTAGAAATACAAAGAAAAATAAACTGAAAAAAAAACTTGAATTAATTTAAAAGCAATTTTTACAATATTCTTTAGTAGATATAGAAAACTCATTTAACATGTAGATATAAACAGTGAGTAAAGTGTGTAATTAATGGCTGTGCTGTAGTTGATTCAGTGAAAGTTTAGTCCAAGGGGTGAACTGGGAAAGGGATAATTGAAGTTCTCTCTATTCCCATAAAGGGTGAATTATTTATCATGAAAATGTAAGGTTATCATTAGTATAATTAAGAGTTTACAATAATATCAGGACAGTGTTCTGTCTATGTATATTTCTGTGTAAAATTTTCTCAAATAAAGAAATGGAAATTATTTCAGTAAGCCAGATTTTAAAATTTAGATGGAAAAGTAGAAAAATCCATTTTTCTGTAACCTTAAATTTGACCTAATATCTGTCTTTGTGATGCAGCTCTTTGTAAATACTGTATTATGTCTTATCTATTTCTGAAAAGGCAAAGCCAACAAAAGAATATTTCTGTAGTTATTTTTAGCATCAGGTCAGACTTTCTCTGAATTCCCACTGCTTTAAAATGGGATTTCAAGATCTACTGGGTTTGTAGGTGGAACAGATTTCAAGGATTTTGAACTTGAATGCATTGTGATTATTTTTTTCTTTCCTTCACAAAATTGCAAGAAATGTCTGCTCCTTCTAAAACACTTCTGTAGAAATGGAGCTGACTGACTACAGCTTTATATACAGCATGGCTTTCCCTGTGGGAGAGGAATAATAATTGTTTTGTTTCCAGAGCATCACAGAGTAATATGAGATTTGAAGAGAATAATAAACAGAGCCTAGACTTAGCTCCTGCCTCTGAATCATCAGTCAGATCAAATGAGTACTGGATGTCGTACAAAGTGAATGGTAATGTTAACTTTCTGTACTTGAAATGAAAATATTTCACCTGCTAACATATTTCAGAATGATTTTTGAAAGAGATGCTCTGCTTTGATTGATATTACTCTATTCACTATACATTACAGAAACTGTTATTTATCAACACGATTTTTTGTTAATATTTTACTCTAAGATTTAATCTTTGATTAAAAGAGCAAGCTTGAATTTAAATTTTTTATGTTTAAGTGGTTCATGGAATCTTAAAAATATTTTTTTATTGTTGACAGAGGAGTGTTTCAAAATCCAATCCTCAGTGTATGATAAGGATATGTGTGATTGAGAGGTTGCTGAATGCACTTAATTTCTAGGGTTGAATTTCAGTTTAGATTCCTGATTCAGGAGTTCCTAGGTTTTGAGACTGGAATCAAGCCTTTACTTTCTCTGTGACCTCGTCAAATTACTACATCTTTAATATCATGAAGATAATAACTGACCCTATCTGATAGTAATGTTATGAAAATTAAATGAGATAGCCAGAGCAAAACTCCTTAAACTGTGCCAGACACATAATGAATGTTAATAAATGATAGATATTAGTTATAAAAGTGAACTTATAGTGAAAATAATCCTGGCCAAGAAATGCTGAGCTCTAATAAAAAAAAAACCTATTACCTAATCGCTCTATAACCTTGGGAAAAAACACATAAACTCTCAGAATTCATTTTAATATTCACAAAATAAAGGCTTTTATAAATTTCTTGTACATCAAATAAAACTGAAATAAAGATAAAATATGATAATATATATGGTTCTTCCATACAGTCAGATGCTCTTTTATTTAAGGGTCTATTTATTTTATTATCTCTCTTCACACACAAATTCCTCTAAAATCATGAAAGTAGCTGATACTTTCTACATAAGTCCATATTTAAAATAAATGGAAACTCAAATTCAAACTGTTTTCAACCATATGTAGAATTTGCATGTATATAAATATTTTTCATGGTTTCAGTTTTTTAGGAATGTGCTTTTCAATGCTATTTTACCTCATTTTTAATAGTTAACTATCAACCCTATATTCAGAATAGTTTACTTTTCCAACCATTCACTACAAGTGCCATATTTCTTTTATCCCTTTGGAATACTCTGGTTATAAAATTTAGCATAGAAAAAGAATTAAATGGGATGCACAGCTCAAGAAGCTATTTTGGTCACCATATCTCCCAGGAACAACTTGATACAGATTTATAATCCATCTTTAAAATGGATTAACGTTAGAGACTGGAAAGGAAATGAAATATTTAAGCACTCAAACTTTAATATGATTTAAATATCCAAGTATAATTTAGGGGGCTAGCTTGGAGGAAATAAAGGAAAAAGAAAAAAAGAAAAGAATTAGTTTTCTGTCTGATTATATTACCACAAGAAACATTAACTTTTGCATACTGGACCAAAATATATATCTCTGGCATATGAATTTCTATTTCCACTCAGTATTGCTAGGAATTTACAAGTCAATTGAACTGAATGAATATTTTTGTATACTCCCAAGTGCTCCAGTTTCTTCCACACAGTCCATTGTTGTTGTTTTTGTTTGTGGTGTGTGTGTGTGCGAGAGAGAGAGAGAGAGAGAGAGAGAGAGAGCATTTAAGAGGTGACGGGCAGCCCAGCTATCTCCATGGAGATTAGTTTTATGAATTTGCAACATGCTTTTAAAGTAAGATAAATTGCCAGATTTAATGGTCCTTAATTATAAAATATGAGCCAATTTTGTGCCAAGCTGTAAATATTTGGGGTTGAGATCTATAGAAAATAAAAACTGTATTACCTACATTTTCAATATAAATACTATACAAAATTCTATTTCATGGAATTTAAGAAATAGTTACTATTTGATTGTATATGATTCTATTGGGGTTGGGGGCTGGGGTTGGTAATTCTCTATGGTGTTTCCACACATTTTATGACAGTTTTGTCTGGGGCTATCTTTCCAAGGACATTTGTAAAGTAAACCGCCTAAGAGGATAGAAAGAGAGTGTGTCCCTGTGAGTCAAGTACGCACATCTGTTTCCTGACCAGGATAATAGAGAGAATGTTTCCTTCTCTCCATAGTCGATTGGGGCAAGCCTAAACTCAGGTTTCCAAAACTGTGACTCAGCCATGCAGGATTTGAGGGCAAAGGTAACTGATGCAAACATGAAACTCGTGTGCCGTGCTGTGTTGCAAGTCGTGCAGTCCTTTGTCTCTGTCTCCAGGGTTTCTGGCCTTCTCCCAGCACCCAGGAAACTGGGGCAGGCAACTTGTTAGCTTAGAAGTAGGATAAAATCTCAGGCTTCATTTTTTACAGACTCACTGTGATGTAACAGTTATTTATTGAGAACTTAATGTATAAATGATTGTGTTCAATGTTGCAGAGAAATACAGAGAGACGATATGGGCCATATACTGAAGGTATTTATCATTAACGGTGGAGTGGGAAAGTAAGCTACACCCAGAATAGCTCAGAGGAAGAAATTATTTATACTGACACAATACCAAAAAAAAACTACCACCATCACCAACAAGTTGTATTTTAATTGATAGGTGCCAAGTGGGTTATATGGGGTAAAGAAGTACCCAGACTAATGAAGTTACAGTAGTTCTTGACTTGTGTCTGTAATGACAGTCATGGCTTAATTTGATTATATGTGGAGCACTGTGCCTGAGTGTGATACTTAAAAGGCAATTTAGGACAAATCAAGAAATAGACGATAGACCAGAAAAGAAGTTGGATCTTATATCTGTCAATCACTAGGAAACACACACACACACACACACACACACACACACACAGAGTTATTGCAGGAAATTGGCCTACATGTTTGGCGGGGGAGAGACCTACTTCAAAAGTCCCTGCAAGGCTGTCTCCTCTTCTAATGGCGGAGCCTCAAGTCAGGAGGCAGCAGGAAGAAAGGGACGGTCACGCGCAGACTGGGGTCTCATGAGAGTGAACATGAATTCCCGAAGGTTTGATTGAATCCTGTGTTCATTCCTTTTGTCTCTGACCTTGGGGATAAAGGTACCCTTCATGCCAACGGTCAGTTAGCAGATGATCAGCAATGGTATAAAATGATGGCTACCTCCCTCCCATCCGCCAGAATCGTGTAAGAATCTCTCTTGTAGCACACCTTAACAGGAGGCACAGAAGAAAAGGAAGCAGTTTAGTCTAGACCAGTTGACACATTACAAAGTAATCATACATCTTAACATACAGACATTGAAAGGACTTTAAATATTTTTATTTTAAAAAATAAATGCTACAGAAACTAGCAATTAATATGTTATATTAAAATACACAAACTCATTTGAAAAATAATGTTAAATTCTGAAGAGCAGCTAATTGTATTGAAAACATTTACTGTCATTGGCAGTTTACAAAGTATGTTCTGTATTACCCTCTAAAATTTATCTTGTTTTTCTATTTTGCCTACCAGAAAAATAGTATGTTTTTCTTCAGTATATTAAACACATACTCAAATACCTAATTTACCAAACAATATAAGAAATCACCTTTAAATATACATACTTAAAGTAGCAGGAAGAACCCAATAAAGGCTATCTTATTAGTTAATCTCATTCAGCTTGGTCATCTGGTTTGGATCATTCACAACCAAAGTTGTTGGAGACCATTTCACTGTCCTAAAGAAGTGTCTTGGCTTAGCACTTAATTATGTGGGCAATTCTCTAGTAGGTAAATAAGCACAAAATTGTCAAAAGTCTTCAGTTGCTGATTTTTATTTTAATCTATTTTAGATGATGCACACTTCTTTTTGTGCCTCAAAAAAATTGAATGTGAAGACAGTGCCACAAGTTTTACTGTATTTAATTCAGCTTGCCCTAAGCTTAAAATGGAGAAAGCATTAACAAATACTGACCTCCCTGTCTCAGATCTGCCTGCAACAAATTTTAATAAGTTACATTTTATGCTGTAATGCAAGCATTGAGCTGCCATAGCTATGATTAATAGAGCAGTATTGTTATTAAAAGAACAACAGTTCTAAAAGAAAATAATTTTGTTACACAGTACTATCACATCAATATTGAAAGAGGTACAATACTGTTGCAGTAAAAAAACCACCTAAACATAAAAAATTTATTGTTAAATAGTAAATTATTATGCTGTTAATTCAATTACTTACCAGATTTTAAAGTATCATAGTAATAACTGTCATCAAAATTTGAAAAATAATTTCTAATAAAGTTATGTGAAATCACTATTATTTTGGTGTAAGACTTTAAGAGACAGATTACTCATAAAAATGTATTTGAATAGAAAGATTCTAAATTAAAATTAGACTCTTTATTTGAAGTCCTAAACAAATAGACATGAAAAACCATCAAAGCTGCCAGTAATTTTAATATTCTTAATAAATGTCTTTGTCAACATTGAAACACAGCATTTTAAAAATTTAATTTCTATGTTTTTAATAATTCAGTTAATACTGAAATTGTTTTTAAATATATTCAAGTCAAAACTGACTTCTCCATTCAGTAGGGTTAAAATATATTTTCTCAATAGCTGTTCCAGAATTTTTCACTGAACAAGAGCTGTTTGTTTAGGAAATTGTACTAAAGAAAGAAAGATTAAGCTTTTAGGTATAGCTAATAGGTCATGTGAGCGAAGGAGAAGAGAAATTGTTACACATTATAGATGAGCAGAAACTGGAAGTAGGGAGAGCAGAAAAAAGAGAAGACTATAAGAGAGAGTACTCAAGTACTGTCATGGTTCACCAAAGCTTGAGTTGCAGAAATGGCTGAGGAACTTTTATCCAGGTAGCCAATACTGATCCTCAAGTCATTTAACTGCAAAGAGAAAATTTTCTCATCTTCTTTAATCTCCTAAGGTGAGGAAAACTCTCCTCTAAAAACAGCAACAAAAAACCTAGGGATTAGTCATCTTGATACTTTTCTTTGGCTTACTTGCTATCCTCATGTCTTTCAATTCTTCTAAGCAGTGCTTTCAAAATTCTGCATTCATCAGAATTGCCTGGGCAACATTTTAAAAAATCAGAGTTTTTTATTTAATAAATTTATAGTGTGGCCCAACACTGTTGGTTAGGGGACCACATTGTGAGAATCCTATATAATAAAAGGCTAATATGCAAATAGATCTAACAGGGGAATAACCGAACAAACAAACAACCGGTCACTATGATGTGCGCTGACAACCAGGGGGCACATGTGGAACATGGCGGGCATTGGTAGCAGGTGGCAGAGCACGAAACAGGGCAGCTGTCAGCCACAGCGGGATGGTGGAGAAGGTGAGTGGGAGCGCCAGACCAAGGCAGGGTGCCGGTCACTGTCATCTGGGCAAGCTTCTGGTGGTTACTGAAACTTCTTTGCTCCCATGTGCCTCAGTCCCACCTGACGTTCACATCTGTTCCTGGTGCTGGCTCCTCTCACACCTGCTGCTGTCACCAACCCTGGAGCCGCCACTCACATGTGCTTCTGGCACCCGGTTCCAATCCCGATCACTCAGTGGGTGCTAGCAGCGGCTACTGGGCCCTATCGCCCCTGAGGGCTTCTCCACCTCCCTCTGCTCCTGAGGGGCAATTGGGGCAGCAGCCACTACTTGCATCCACTGACAGTGCTGGCCCTGCTCACATATGCTTTTGGCACCAGCCCCAATTGCTCTGCTCCGTCAGTGGGTGTGAATGGGGCCGGCACTGTCAGTGTGTGTGGGAGTGGCGGTGACGGAAGAAGAGCTGACAGCAGACAGGGGACCAGGAGTCATGGGGGGAGGAGCCAGTTGGGGGTGTGGAGGATGAGACAAGACCCACTCCTGTGCCCACAGCAAACTCGTAACCCACAGTTCCTTTCAAGGTGCACGAATTTGTGCACTGGGCCCCTAGTCTATCTATATATATGAAGAGCCAGTGTCCATAATGTCCAAAACAACTGAATGGATGACTGAATGCCAGGCTGAGCACACAGCAGGCTCAGGTGGACAGGGATTGGCAAGCAGGCTGAAGTGCTGACCTCTTGGAGAGAGAGAGAGAGAGAGAGAGAGAGAGAGAGAGAGAGAGGCAGGTCTGATCAGCAGCCACCCCAGGCTGCTGGCGAGGCCCGAAGAGAGTGAGGTTTGGAGAGAGAAGCAGGGTCTGATCTGCAGCCTCCATGGCAGCTGCTGATTAGTTCTTGCCTCTCTCTCTCCAGGCCTCACCAGCAGCCTGGGGCAGCTGCTGATTGGTCCTGCCTCTCTGATCAGGCCTGGAGATAGGCCTGGAGACACTGACTGGCATAGAAACTGACCAATCAGAACCAAATCTGGGTGAACTGCGAGGAGCCAATGATTGCCTAGGAGGTGGAGCTTTTGACACTGACTGGCATAGAAACCGACAAATCACAACCTAATCTGGGTGAACTGAAGAGGCAGAACCTAAGGTGGGGGCTGAGGAGGGGTTTTAAGGGCAACAGCTGTTTGCTGTAAGGTTTAAGAAAGCGGTTCAATTTTTTAATGAATGGTTTGACTGTATAGTGCATATGGCTGGCTATCAGTCCAGATATAGGGATTAGGTATTTTTGTTTGCCAAGAGCATCTCCTCCTGTTGAAAAAGGCTTTTCCCTCCTATTTAAGCAATCCTATCCTATATAATCTATCTATACTAATAAGAGGGTAATATGCTAATTAGACCAGGTCGACCGGCCATCTTCCAGATATCCGATTTCCTTATCGGGCCTAAACTGGCAATCGGTCATCGCCCAAGGTGTCCCAGATTGGAGAGGGTACAGACCGGGTTGAGAAACACATCCCCCCCCCGATGCACAAATGTTGTGCACCTGGCCTCTAGCATGTATATATATATATATATATATATATTATGCAATATGCTAATTATCCATATGACCAGTACCTATGATGCACACTGACCACCAGCAGGCAGACACTCAATGCAGGGACTGCCATGACGTGCACTGGCCTTTTACAGAGAAACAGCACTGCAGACTTGGCGCCCACAAAGCAACACTTGGCTTCCCCCAAGTGGGACACAGTCTCTGCCATCACCCCCAAGTGACACCCCACCAAACCTCAGCTGATGTTGCTGAGTTCCCATGGCGTAAAATGTGGCCCACAGCCCAGCCCAACCCGGAAACTGTTGCTGTGGGCACCGGATAATGACATCATGTAGCAATCCCTGGGTTTCTTTCCCTAGTGACAAGTAGCCTCCTTGGAGTTTCTTCAACCCAGGAACACAATTTGCTTTATAGCCAAGGGAAACATTTTACACTTTAACCAAATGTCTGTGAAGTGTTTTCTTGTGCCTCATCTCATTTGATCCTCACAGAAGTCCTGGAGTAGGTAGATAGGAGACTTGGTGGAATCCTATTTTCTTTTCATTAGCTGGAAAATGGAGATTTAGAAAGTTTAGAAACTTGACCCGACTGAAAAAAAATGAGAAAGGGGGGACCTTGAAAATGACTTCAGGTTTTCTCACTGCACAGAATATAGTCAAACATTGCTGTCATTAAATATTTTACCCTTTGTTCTCCTTGCATGATCTATAATAATAATCTGCTTTGTGTTGATATTTACTGCTGTGTTGCAAACAATTACCTGAAAGAGAAGTTGGGGTGCCTCACTGGGCTGGAAAAAGTTTAGCTAAATCAGAAAGCAGGCCTAACTAAGCAAGTTTATTCTCTCTATATAAAAGACTAAGTTGACTCACACATGCACGATACATATAAAGTTCTCGCTAGTGCCAATTGCATGCGTGTGTTTCAATCTGTCATTGTCAATCGTGAACTTGGTTGACACTTCTATTACAGAGAAAGGGCAAATAGTGATATTAAAATATTTCTTCTAATGAATTTCCTTTCAATGTGCACAAATTTGTGCATCAGGCCACTAGTAATAGTATAATTAGGTAGGTCTCATTTTCCTGCTACCACCTTCACTCAGGCCACCATCACTCACCTGAAAAATAGCTCCCTAAGTTATCTGCCTACTACTCCTCTTCTTAGTAGCCAAAATGATCTTTCTAAAAAATATAAATCTGATTGGATAAATAAAATTTCCACAAGAGGCCTCCTCTGCCTACTTTATGTAAAGTGAAATGAACTCCTTTTCTCCTATATCCTACTCTCCAAATATACATTGCTTTATATTTTAAAGTTATATAGTACTATCTTATTTTATATGTGTTATTTGTAAATCATTGGATTTGTGACTATCTTGTCTGTCCTGCTTATATCCCTGCTCCTAAATATTGCATGGCCCATATTATAGACTTCATTAATATTTGTTGTAAGAATAAATAAAATTGTATATGTGTGTTGGATTGGGGGGATATTGCTGTTTTGTAGAAAATAAAGAACAGAATTCTATATCTAAGTAAACATAGTAAGAGATAAATTATGTAGTTGAGATGAGAAAACAATCTCTTAAATATTTAATTCCTTGGAATAGAAACTCAGACCTGACACCATTATCAAAATATGGCTCCTCTTCACACTAAAATTCTTTATGTTCAGCCAAGACAAGTCCACACTGGAATTCTGAAAAACTAGAGAGGTCAAAAGTGTGTCTGCAACACACTGAAGCTACTTAGAAAGAATAAATATCAGATCCAAAATGTCTCTCAGAGATAATCTAGTTCACTTGGCAGACTTGTTAATTAAAATACACATTGCTTCCCAACACTAAACCCAAGTTTCTGATTCATTAAGTCTCAGGTTAATGAGAAAATTTGCATCTCCAACAACTTCTGAGGTAATGCTGATGCTGCTGATCTCAAGCCATACTTTGAGAATCACTGCTGTAGTCCAAAGCACGCATTTTATATGGGAATAAATGAGGGCCCAGATGAGAGTGTGTCCAAAGTTTCATAGTAAAGGATCTTGGAAGTATAAGAAGAAGGAAGAACCACTGAGATTTGTCCAAAGAAATTATACACAATCAATCTTGTAATAGCATGGTTGTGGCCTTGCCCAAGTTCAGTGTATTTTGGTATCCAGACACTTTTGGACTAAGTTAACTGTCAGGAAAAGGCATCAACATACTATGTTTGATGCCATCTTCTTATAAATACTAACAATTTTTCTGAACTTTATTAGATAGAACAAATGCTATTAGTCCAATTTAGATGAAACATATTTTTGTCTGAAATGCATTAGAAAAAGTAGGGCTATTTAAATCATGTAGTAAGTGTTATGCTCTCAAGGGAAAAATGATTTTATTTCCCAGGCTAAATCTAATGGACTGGATTTGATTGGCAAGAATGCTATTTTGAAAATTATTTGGATGCTAAGATGGGACTTAGAGAAAAAGACAACTATCTGCCAAGGATAATGAAGAGAGAAGGAACTCCAAGTAATATACATTATCGAACTTTGTGATGTTATTGTCATTTGTGATGGTTTTTCACATTCTTATATGAAAAATTTTTGCATTGTTCTAAATTTGATTAAAGTTTATGCTAATAATTATGATCATGGTAACTTTCTTCACGACATATTATTCAAATATTATTTGATCCACCAAATTAAATTCTACATCTGGGATAGATGGACAACCTGTTAATTCCAAGATTCTACGGTACTACTTAATTTTCTATGTGACTGTTCATGTAACACAACTTAAGTCTCATGATTCTCATTTGACAAATAACGGCTATTAAATCATCATTTTTAAAGGTTGTAAGAATGAAAGTGCACAATGATTCTAATCAACTGTGTCTATGATGGTGGCATAATTTTGAGTAATATACTATGATTTGCAAGAACTATCTAGAAAACTTATGAATTAAAAATATAAAAGGATATTAGCTCTAAAGGGCTATGTTTTTGTTATCTATTGCTACATCAATTGCCACAAATTTGTTTAGCATCTTAAACAAAACAAATTTATTGTTGCATAGTTTCTATAGCTCAGGAGTCTGGGTAGAGATTAGTAGTCTCAAAGCCAAGCATTATCCAGGCCAGCAAGCTCCTCTAGGCTTCTGGTCATTTTAAGCTCATTAATTGTTAGTAGAATTCAGTTCTTTATTTTCATTTTAGAGTAACAGGATCTTTATCAGCTTCTGAAGGCACCCTCAGTGATTAGTGAAATGAACCTCTCACAATATGGCATCTTACTTTTATGAAACCAGCAAGAGAATCTATGTCATGCTTTAAATCTCTGCCTTCATTAAAAACAAAAAAGATAAAACAAGGCCAAGTGCCTTTTAAGACTTATCTGAATTAGTCAGACCCACCCAGAATAATCTCACTTTGATGAACTCAAACATAAAGTATTTGGGACATTAATTACATCTTCAAAATCCTTCAATATTGTCATGTAAAATAATTTAATCATGAGAGTGACCTTTTTAATGCTCACAGACCTTCTTAACATTGAAGGAAAATAGATTATATAGGGAAGGAATTGATCCTTGCCATCTTAAAATATGGATGCCTACCACAAGCTACTGTTTATGCAAAATTTATTTTATATTATTGTCTGATTATAAAATATTTAGGATACAGATTATGTGTCATGGAAATGTACACTTGAAACCTATGTGATCTTATTAACCTATGTTACCCCAATAAATTTGATGCAAAAAGTAACCATTGCTAAGCCATGACTTTTCTCTATTTTTTCTATTTGTATACATATGTGTAAATTATTTTAACTATTAGACCTTACTGCATATACAATTTTGCATCTTACTTTTTCACTTAAAATATTAGAAATATTTTCCATGTCATTTATATTATTCTAAAACACTCTTTCCAGTGACTATATAGTATTGATCATATGAATGCATCATCATTTATTTTAATAACTAGAGGCCCAGTGCACAAAAATTTGTGCACTGGTGGGGGAGGGGGGGTGGGGGGTGTCCCTCAGCCCCACTTGTGCCCTCTCACAGTCTGGGACCCCTTGGGAGATAACCACCTGCTGGCTTAGGCCCGCTCCCCGGGTGGAAGATGCAGGCCCAATCCCTTGGTGCCCGTCCCACCTCCCCTGGTCACGGAAATGGCAGGGCTGATCCAGGAGTTGGGGCACCGCCCCTGGTCAGGTTGCACACAGGACACCCGGGCGGGCCGGCCGATCGCTGCTGCCCCGCCTGGCTGTGCGGGTCAGGTCGCACACAGATGCCCGCCGCCCCGGGTCACAGATAGCAGACCTGGATGGTGGCAGGGCAGGTGGGATGGCACTGTCCCGCCCTGCCTGCAGTATGCAAATTAGCCGCCATCTTTGTTGGCGGTTAATTTGCATATCATGCTGATTAGCCGGTGGGGAGGCGTAGCGAAGGTACGGTCAATTACCATGTTTGTCTATTATTAGATAGGATTCCTTAGGTTTATTTCCATTATTTTTATATTTTAACTAGAGGCCTGGTGCACAGAATTCGTGCACTGGAGGGGTGTCCCTCAGCCCAGCCTGTACCCTCTCCAATCTGGGACCCCTCGGTGGGTGTCCCACTGCTGGTTTAGGCCTGATCCCAGTCAGACATCCCTCTCACAATCTGGGACCACTCGCCTGCCTGCCTGCCTGATTGCCCCCATAACTGCTCCCCTGCCAGCCTGACTGACGCCTAACTGCTCCCTTGCTAGCCTGATCACCCCCAACTGCCCTCCCCTGCTGGCCATCTTGTGGCAGGCATATTGTGGTGGCCATATTGTGATGACATGGGGCAGTCATCTTGTGGTGGCCATCTTGTGATGACATGGGGGCAGCCATCTGGTGACAATGTGGGGGCAGCCATGTTGTGATGACATGGGGCAGCCATCTTGTGACGACATAGGGTTGGCCATCTTTTGATGATGAGAGGGCAAGGTGCCACCTGGGCTTTTATTAATATTGATGATCCTTGACATAGGTACTCCTATATATTAGTCTTTGTTAGTATCTCTATTTAAAGTGTGTGTAGAAGGTATTGATGGATATAATGTTTCATGCCTACCTACATCTCTGCCCTTTGGTAGTAACCCCCATTCTCCATGATTTCTGGGCCTGGCCATTTGATTACTTTAGCCAATTGCACAGTAGAGCCTGATTCAATCAGTGTTGCATTACCCCTTGAGCAATCTGTTCTATGAACTCTTGCCACTTCCATGAAATTTTCCCAGGCTAGGCTGTGGAGTTATGTGATTATCACTGAAGGAAACCTGACTGTACCTAGCAAAGGTTATCCAAGGCCAGGTAGCCCCAGCCGAAAACCAGGCTGCACACACATAAGTGAGCCCATTAAAGATCATCTGATCCAAATCAGGAAAACCATAGACTCATGAAAAACGATAATTGGTTATTGTTTTAAAGAACTAAATATTTTGAGTAGATTGTTAACTTACACAAATTTCTAGAAATGAACTAAAGAGGATACATCTAGAGGTATTAAAAAGTTACCATAAAGTAATTATTTAGCAGAGTAACATTTAAAGTCCCACTGAAAAAAGAAGTGAGATGGAAACTGCTTTCTTAAAAGAAAAGGAGTAGGCTTTTTTGTAAAGATACAGAGGGTATCATTAAGAAGAAAGACAACCCAGAACATTGGCTTGAGACATTCAAATGATGGGAAGATACCAAAAACTAGTTTCATTGTGAGTTTCAGAACTTTTCTCTTCGATATGATAAGGCCATGACCATATTTCTACAAGATACAACTGGACCAACCTCCAAAAAGCACAACATTTTGTTTAAAACCTCTGAATATAGTCTGGCCGGTGTGGTTCAGTGGTTGAGCTTCACCCTATGACCCAGGAGGTCATGTTTCGATTCCTGGTCAGGGTATATGCCCGGGTTGGGGGCTCAATTCCCCAATAGGGGACACGAAGGAGGCACTGAATCAATGATTCTCTCTCATCACTGATATTTCTATATCTCTCTCACTCTCCCTTCCTCTCTCTCTAAAACTTAATAAAAACATATTAATAAAAAAACTTTTGACTATAGATAGCTTACACTGCTCTGTGGCATGAGTAACACCCCAGAAAAACTGAAACCACTCACCTATATGAGCATTCCCCTTTTTCCTTCAATCCATTTAAATTAGTGAAGCAAGAACTTGGCTGCATTTAGAAGTAGTTAGCAGAGATCATTAACCACAAACTCTTTCTTTTACCTTCTTTTACATTTTTTACATTCTTCAGAAACAGCAGCCTACAGAGCCTCTCAAAGGAACAAAGCCAATGGAATTGAAATATGCACAAATTTTCGGTCTAGTGATGGATGGAGTCTCATTCTTGGCAGAGCTGTGTATTCTTCTCATGATGCTGCCCAACCAATGACACATACCTATTTCAGGGATAATAGCATGTGGGTCCAATCAACCAGGTATATAGACTCATTCCCTAAAGCAAAATTTGTATCAATATCTATTTGAGTCTGTATATTAAAAATCCACAGAAATTTAAGACTGATATGAAATGAAGTAATCCTATCTTCATACCACCTTAAGTTTTACTATTAGAAATATTTGACAGGAATGGAAATAAGAACAAACTAGGTAAGGAAAGTACATATTTTATCATCATTAACAGATTTCATTCAGTTAAAAGAGCACCATAATTTTTCCTTCAAGGATAGTTTTTGTTGTTGCTGTTTCATTTTTTTTTTTTTTTTGGAAGCAGAGGAAATATCAAGCTTGACCATGAAAGGAAAACCAGAAACAGATTACTCATCATCTTTTCTCTCCCATTCATTGTGCCAAGAAAAAAAAAAAGCATTTGACTTAAACATATTGCAATTGACAACAATCAGCATTAGTTTATAATGAGTACTGATTAAAATCATCTAAATGATTTCCTAGATGTTTTATTTTATGTCATTTTATTTGCATTTTCCAACTCATCCCCACATGCTTTTTAATTCCTTCAGAAGTAGATAATGAATGTAAAATAATGATTCAAGATACATTAAATTATCAAAAAGGTTGAGGCATTTTGTCAACATAGTATTTATACAAAAGTTTACATTATAATTGCAGTTGAAAAGAATGTAAAATATGCAAGAAAAATTACTTTGATAGATGAAAGATGGCCACAAGTTCTTTGCCACTCATCCCATTGAAAAGCAACAGAGAATCAAAACAAAGACCTTCACAATGCTTGGATATGATTTTGGTTTAAGGCAATTGGTCCTCTAAACTTTTTTTTTTTTTAATATATTTTATTGATTTTTTCACAGAGAGGAAGGGAAAGAGATAGAGAGTTAGAAACATCAATGAGAGAGAAACACCGACCAGCTGCCTCCTGCACATCTCCTACTGGGGATGTGCCCGCAATCCAGGTACATGCCCTTGACCGGAATCGAACCTGGGACCTTTCAGTCCCCAGGCCGACGCTCTATCCACCGAGCCAAACCGGTTTCGGCAGGTCCTCTAAACTTTAATTCATATTTTCAAATTGTGGTTATTTGAAAAGAACTTCAGTAGGGGAAAGTAAATGAAGATAAAATTATAGAAATGGAGATTCACTCCTGGTTTGCTAACACATTCTTCACATGTCAGCAGAAGAGGAGCAGCAGTAGAGTCAGGAAAATTATTTTACCAGGATCATCCCAGAAAGAAACATAGATTCTCAGAAGATTTTGAATTTTTTTTTCTTATATCCTTCTATATTTTTAGAAGGTTGGTTCATCTCCCATTTGATAAATTACTAAAGCTAGATGTGTTAATACCTATATAGTCAACATATGTTATATCAGGTCATCACATTTGATTATAATCCTTTAACTATTTTTTTCTCAGAGTGACTTTTAGAGAACACCAGTCCTTTAGAATACGCACACATATCAACACAAAGAATTGGGGGCAAGTAAATATAAGAAACTCTTTAAAGTGCAATCTCCCGCTTGGGAAATTACAATGCCTGTTAATATGCTGGAGAATCCGAGGATTCCATTATTAAGAAGAACAAACTTAAATGACAATGGGAACTATTATCACTCTACAGAACTAGTGACCTGTGAGTACACTAAAATAAAGGCTACCTGTAAGCATAGCTTTAGAAACTGCAAATGAAATCAAAATAGAGAAAATAATAGAAATGTGGGTATCCAATTGGGTAGAAAACATGTGCATACAAAGTGGCTCTTTCTAATCATTACATGTCTTTAAAATGTAAAAAACGAGAATGAGATACCTCTTTCTTCCAGGTAAAATAGGCTTGCTGGCTATTTTTCTAGAATTCCTGGTGGCTTGAAACATTGATTTAGGAGGTCATAGTTTTAAGAAAGCCACATTTTATAATTTTACTATTTGTTCTTTCTGTATGACTTTGCACAAATTAATTAATCCCTTTGCTTCAGTTTCCACCTCCGCAAAATGGAAACAGTACCAAATCTATAGGATTTTTTGAAGATTAAATGAGTTAATATATCTAATGGGTTAGAGCAAATTTTTAGATTAGTAATCCCTTGTTACAGTTGCTACTATATTTTATTATTTATTGTTTATTTGACAATTCATTGGCATATTTTGGGAACTTGTTGACTTTGAAGTTTCACTCTCATATGGATGTCATAAATGAAGAATTTTAAAGTTTGTATTAGAATAGCAAAAACAAACAAATATTAAATTTACACTTTGTGCATAAGTTAAAGACCTCTTTAAGTGTAGCACCGATGTTTTCACCATCAACTAAACCTTCCAAATTAGCAAAATTACATAAATAAGAACAGAAAATTTGTTGAACAAGTTGATTAATAGAGATAGAAAAATAATAGATATATAAGAACAATCCACATGCAGACTAATCAATAACTGTATTACACTGGGATATTTCTGAACAATTTCCATATAATAAGAACATGTATTTAAATTATTTACAACCATTGAATGTTTGCCAAAGTGCTCAGATCACTGAGTAGTCTGTGATCCTACATTTTACCAGCCTCCAAATTGCTTTTCTCACTTGCAGTCGAAAGGTGCTGCATCCAACTAAACCCCAACTAACCCGATTAAATGGAACGTTTCACATCTCTGAAAGCAGGCTGCCTATGTGTCATGAGCTCATAAGTTAGAAGTTTGATTAAAAGGTTTCCCACAAAATGCCTAAAGTTTTTAGTTAAGACCTAACAATTCCAAAATACCCAATGAAATGTAAATGAATTCACTTAATAGGAGGAATTAAGCAACTAATATATCAGCATTATAAACATATTTATAGTGAACATAAAGCTACTAGCTACTATTTCAAAAGAGTAAATGAGGCCGAAGAACAACTAAACAGATGAATGTTGGAGATGGTGTTTACTAGGCAAGTGAATGCTCAAGGTGGTATGATGTCTAGCCTAGAAGTGTTCCACCTTGTAATCCTTGTAATTTGATGCCAGGAATGGATAGGTTGGAGTAAGCAATGAAAATAGATATAAGGAGAAAGAAAAATGTCAAAAATATGTATCTTTTTTCCAGTAGGATGGTTTTGTCATTGTGCATGAATGTGGGTTAATGTGGATGTACAGGGATATTTTTAAACACAATTATATTTTGAAAAAAATGTATAAATTATTCATAATTAATAAAGTTTAAATTTGTCAAGTTGGAATTTATGGAATGAATGTGTAATATCCAAATCTATGCCAAGTCAAGACCTGGCATAGGTGCAATAAAAAAGTGCAATAAAATACACTGAGATGTTAAGCTCAATTTTCTCCTAAAAGATTTTGTCAATTTATAGCTCAAATCCTTTCCACCATGTGATTGATTATCAAAGCAACTGATTTGCTTGTAAAAGAGATAAGTTTTCTTACACTGAGGGTTTTGATAACCCTCTTGGGTGTTGGGGAAGTGGGCAAAGAGAAAGCAGCTGAGTGAGACCACTAGGCGGGTGTTTAAAAGTATAGATGTCTGCTGAAATCTGTCCCTATGGGTAGAGCCAACTCACTGCTGAACTTTCACTGGCCTAAGTAGAAAGAAAAACTAAGCACCGCAAATGAAACCAGAGGAACATGAAGGGGACCTAAGAGGCTATGTAAGAAAAGAGAAATGTGTTAGGAGTAATCAAGAGAAGTGCCTTTTGGAAAAAAACATCAGACATATAAAGAAGACTGGTCTAGTTTGGTATGTGATATGTGATGCAAATCCTTTTCCTCTTCACCCCACTAAATCTTTAAACATCCATTGCTTGCAAATGCATTGCAGGTAAAATTAAGTTGTGGGGGAGAAACCCTGTAATTCTATGAGAAGAAGCAATTTTTCAAGATTATTTGTTATTTTAGTAAGTGACATTTTATAAAACATTTAAAACAACAACTCTAGATGTAGGTATTATTGCTCTTGTGATTCCCAAATTTACAGATAAGAAAATAGAAACTCAGCAAAATCAAATGACTTGGTTGACTAATAAAAGCAAAAATTAAAAATTTAAATTCAGGTTTAATTTCACATCTGATGTTCCACATTTGATGGTTTTGTGGGGTTTTGTTTGTTTGTTTTTTTCCTGACCAACAAGCCAAGATGTATTATTGCTTTTCATGTAGAAAGAAGTATTTGGATATATATATTTGAACATTCTCCTTATTTGGGGGTGACAAGAAGGCATAGCTGATAAATTTGAAATTTGTCTAGCATAAATATTCTAGTTGGAGAGAAAAAAGCAAATAATTTTGAGAAGAAATCATGTTTTGATTCTATACAGGGATGAATCATCTGAAAAGCATGGAGTATTTTAGAAAATTATCATGCTGGCTGTTTGACATTTGAAAGAGACAAGGGATTCAGCCAGAGATAATACCTATACAGTGCATGACCTATATAAAATATCCACAGCACCAAGAGACAAGTTCAAAGAGACAGCAAAAGAATGGAGAAGTCAGGGGAGCCAGACTAACAGTGGGAGTGAAAATAAATCTTTCTATAAAACCCAGTGAGAAAGCACAATCTTAATGGAAAACCAATATTGCTTATGAAATGAACATGGCCATAGCTACAGAGCCCTCAAGAGAATAAGATCACAGGTTAACAACTAAGAGTCACACATTTCAAAATTTTAGCTATTAACTATGACTATAGGCTTATTCCAATTACTGAACAAAAGTAATACATCTCACAGAGTTTTGTATAAACACTCCTCAGGAAATATCTTCCAAAGCACTGCCAGGACATTTGTTGAAAGGAAGCTATAGCCTAGGTGTGGTAAAAGGGTCCTATCAGCTTTTGTGTGTGGCCAAGGCTTGAGGGCAAGGCAGAAAAGGTCAGACTTAAGCACAGAAGCATTTTCAAATTGAAGTCACAGTGACTAAAAGCCAGTGACATGCTTGGAGCAACAAAGAAGTGTAAACTAGATCCATTGAAAAGCTTAGTAATTTCCAAGATGAACATAGTGGGAGGCGGATCACTTGACTTGTGAAGTTCAGTCAAATACTCTAAGAAATTCAGCATTTATTATCAAGACTGACTAGAAAAAAAACCTTTGGAAATATGATAATGATGTTGGCTGAGCAAAATCAGTGAATGCATGCATAACAGTTTGGACATTTGCATTTATTTTTTGGTATACCAATTAGCATGTAAAGTTGGCTGGCCTGATTTACGGCTGCAACCTCCAGTCAGGGAAGAGGATAAATCTCATTTCTCCTCAGTGGTAGTAAACTTGGAGCCAGGTCAAAATCTTCATAAGGCCTTGCTTGAATTTCCTGAACACCTATTGAAAGGAGTTTGAGGGATAAAATAGGCAGGTTTAGGGAGTGTTAGGAATAAAGAAGGTCCATGGGAGAGAAAGGCATGGGTGAGGGCTTGGAGCTGCCAAAAGGCATACATTCACAGAAAGAAAAGAAAAAAAGTGCCGCAGGATAAAGGGAGAGGAAGACATCCATTCACAGAAGAGAGGGAAAAACCACAGGGTATGGGGAGAAAAGGAAACAAACTTTCACAGAGGACAGAGAAATGCTGACAAATGGGAGAAAGAGAAAACCATATTTTCACAAGAGATAGAGAATTCTACTACTGAAGGGGGAGAAAAAAGAGGGGTGCCACGTGGGTTTTGAGCTTTGAAGCTGACATTCTACCAATTGGTAGGCAGTATGAAGAAACATAGAACTACAGCCTTTATAAACCTTAGAAAAAAGGAGCTTAGTGGGTTACCCCCTGAGGACCCCCTCCCTATGTGGGAGTCTGAACTTGCTTCCAATAAATCCCCACCCTTTTCATCTACCACCTTTTGTCCATGGCTTCATTCTTAGAATCCACCTGGACGAGAAACTGCCCTGCATCCTGCTCAGGAAAACAACCCAACTCACTATCGCAGTCTTTTTTTGGCAAACACTCTAGCATAGTATAAAAACAGACAAAGGCAGTTTCCATCTAATAAGAGGCAGTTACGTATACCAGAGATCAGCACCCTGGCTTTTGGGTTTTATCTGGCCCACTATCTGTTTTTATACAGCCTGCAAGCTAAAACGACTTTTTACATTGTTAAATGGTTGTGAGGAAGATATCAAAGGAAGAGTCATATTTTTTCATGTGAAAAATATATAAAATTGAAACTTCATAATCATAAATGAAGTTTTATTAGAACATACCCACACATACTTATTTATTTATTTTTTATTTTTTTTTAAATATATTTCATTGATTTTTTTACAGAGAGGAAGGGAGAGGGATAGAGAGTTAGAAACATCGATGAGAGAGAAACATCAATCAGCTGCCTCCTGCACATCTCCTACCGGGGATGTGCCCACAGCCAAGGTACATGCCCTTGACCGGAATCGAACCGGGGACCCTCCAGTCCGCAGGCCGACGCTCTAGCCACTGAGCCAAACCGGTTTCGGCCACACATACTTATTTAGGTATTACCTATGGCTGCTTTTATGCTAGAGTGATAGAGTTGTGTGGCTGTGTGGTAGGCAGTTAGACAGGCATGAGCAGAGAAGGATGATGGGCCAGATACAGTAGGTCACCTTGGGGGAAAGCCCTGAATGCCTAGTAACAGGAAAAACTGGAAAAACAATTACCTCACCCCCAGGGCAAATCTCTGTTCCTGTGGTTCAGACCCTCCCCTCACCTTTCCTCCCCTGGCATGTTGTTTGTACTGTGGATCAGACCACCTTAGAGTGACGGGGGGGGGGGGGGGGGGGGGGGGGGGGCAGCGGTGGAGGCAGGGGAGGGGGAGGGGGGAGAATGAACGAGAGGCCTTTGAATAGCTCTTAACATTAAGCCCCCAGGACAATGAGGTTCTAATCCACATCAGATCATCAGATGCATCTAGGCCTCTGTTGTGTTTTAGCTCCTGGCCCAGAAAAGCAGAAAAATCAGGCAAGCAACACCACAGCTGACCTCATGATCAGCTGCATTGACTAATGACCCCTGACCTGGCACCAAGCAATCAGTGGAAACTATAACCCTGAAAAGACACACCTGGAAAGCTGATGAATATATTATTGAGGTCCTCCCTTAATACCGCCCCTAAAACCCCCTCCCTGAAAAGCCCTTTTTTACACCTACATAGTATTCCACAGTATAAATGCCCACAGCTTTTTATCCATCCATCTACTGATGAGCACTTAGGCTGTTTCCAAATCTTAGCTATTGTAAATAACACTGTTATGAACATAGGGGTGCATATATTCTTTCTTATTGGTGTTTTGGGGTTTTTAGGATATATTCCCAGAAGTGGGATTGATCGCTGGGTCAAATGGAAGTTCCATTTTTAATTTTTTGAGGAAACTCCATACTGTTTTCCACAGTGGCTACACCAATCTGCATTCCCACCAGCAGTACACTGGGGTTCCCTTTTCTCCACATCCGCGCCAGCACTTGCTGCTTGTTCATTTATTGATGGTAGACATTCTGACAGGTGTGAGGTGATATCTCATGGTTTTAATTTGCATTTCTCTGATGATTAGTGACTTTGAGCATTTTTCGTATCTCTCTTGGCCATTTGTAATGTCCACTTTGGAGAAATGTCTATTCAGGTCTTCTGCCCATTTTTTTTAATATATATATTGTATTGATTTTTTACAGAGAGGAAGGAAGAGGGATAGAGAGTTAGAAACATCAATGGGAGAGAAACATCGATCAGCTGCCTCCTGCACACTCCCTACTGGGTATGTGCCCGCAACCAAGGTACATGCCCTTGACCGGAATCGAACCTGGGACCCTTGAGTCCGCAGGCCAACACTCTATCCACTCAGCCAAACCAGTTAGGGCATTCTGCCCATTTTTTAATTGGGTTGTTTATCTTCCTTTTGTTGAGTTGTATGAATACTTTATATATTTTGGATATTAACCCCTTATCAGATGTATCATTGGCAAATATGTTCTCCCATTCAGTGAGTTGCATTTTCAATTTGATGGTGGTTTCTTTCATTATGCAGAAGCTTTTTATTTTGATGTAGCCCCATTTGTTTATTTTCTCCTCAGTTTCCTTTGCCTTAAGAGATGTATCCATCAATATATTGCTACATGAGGTGTCTGAGATTTTACTACCTATGTTCTCCTCTAAGATTTTTATAGTTTCATGCCTTATATTTAAGTCTTTCACCCATCTTGAATTTATTCTTGTGTATGGTGTAAATTGGTGGTCTAGTTTCATCTTTTTGCATGTGTCTGTCCAGTTTTCTCAGCACCATTTTTTGAAGAGACTGCCTTTATTTTATTGTATGTTCTTGATTCCTTTGTCAAATATTAATTGACCATTATGGTGTGGGGTCTCTGTTCTAGTCCTGGTCTATATGCCTGTTCGTGTGACAGTACTAGGCTGTTTGGGTTATATTGGCTTTGTAGTATAGTTTGATATCCAGTATTGTGATCCCTCCTCCTTCATTCTTCTTAAGATTTCTGTAGCTACTATGGGTCTTTTATGGTTCCAAAAAAATGTTTGGAGTATTTGTTCTACCTCTGTGAAGTATGCCATTGGTATTTTAATAGGGATAGTATTGAATCTGTAGATTTCTTTGTGTAGTATAGAAATTTTAATGATGTTAATGAATGGACCTGGAAATATTATGCTAAGTGAATTAAGCCAAACTGAGAAAGCAAATATCACATGATTTCACTTATCTGTGATATCTAATGAACAAAATGAATTGACCAACAAAATAAGACCCGAAGCAGGGAGGCATGGAACAGACTGACATACCTTATGTGGGGTTGGGGGGGGGGAAGGGGTGAAAAGAGATAAACCAAAGAACTTATATATCTACTAGAGGCCCAGTGCACGAATTCATGCATGAGTGGGGTCTGACCAGTTCACCCTGATCGGGACCGATTAAGCCAGGCCGGTCAGGGGGAGGAACCATGGTAGTTGGCCAGCCGACTCTGCCCTCTGGTCGAACCCCTGGCCAAACTCCCGGTCGAGGGGACAACTTGAATATTAGGCTTTTATTATATAGGATATGCATAGCCTATAGACACAAGCAACAGGGTAGTGAAGTCCTGGGGGGTGGGTAGGGGCTGGAAGGAAAGGGAAAGGGGGGGGGGGGGATGGGAGATATCTGTAATAATATCAACAATGAAAATATATTTTAAAAAAAGAATGGACAACCTGGTGTGTTTCTCACTCCCTCCTGGAAGTATGTGCCTTTTCCCTCCCCCTTTTCTTCCCTCCAGGCAGGTTACCTTTACCTTTCTCTCTTTCTTCTAAGTTCCAAGGGCCTCTTCTTTTGCTTCTGTAACTTGTTTCTTCTATTGCTCACGTCTTCTACTTCTGTGACTATCTAAATAAAATTTCTCTTATAGTTTAAGTCTTGGTTCTGAATTTTTTTTTTCTTAGCCAAAACTCAAGTACCAAGTTTGCTAAACCAAGGTCCAGTCTGACCCCACCCCACTGGTCTAACACCTGGTGCTGTTTGTGCAGATGCCAACAGTTCCATCAGAAACTGTATGACCTAAAAATCTTAAAATGTATACTACATAACATGTATATTTCAAATGTCATAAATTATTGGGCTATATTCATTTCATAAGCAATGACCTTTTCTATCCCGGTCCCTTTTTGCCATTGATTTACATTCTCCATTAAACTGTAAATGTCCTGGAAAGAAGGCTCGTGTCTAGCACAGTTCTTTGCACATAGGAGGACTTGAATAAATGTTTGTTAAATTAATAACTATCCCAAATAATTTCATGCAATTATTTAGTGAGTTCTTATTATATTCCTGATTCTGAATAAAGTACATCATTGGATAGAGTTAACTGACTTGAAAGAAATTGATATATTATCATAATTTTGAAGGGTTCATAATTTTATTACAGACATAATATAAATTCAAGAGTGTCATTACATAACAATACAAAGCAGTATATTATTTATCAAATACTTGGTAGGGGCATAGACTCCATTATAATAATACTAGATATTAATCATCTTCATAAAAGCTAAAAATTCTTAAATGTTCACTATGTGCTTGGTTAAATCCTAATGTGTTACCTTAATTAAGCTTCACAAAAAACCCACATGTGAATACAATTACCATTTTTTATTTTAAAAATGACAAAGAAGTAACATTTTGGGGTCACATGGGCTGAGCTAGAAATTAAATCCAAATAACATACTCTTATTTTTTAATTATTTTCAGGAAAATAACTTTGAACTTGGCCCACAATAGGTATTTACTAGATCTCAGGCAATTCAGAATCTGAAAATATGCTAAGGGAAGTAAAGAGGAGAGATAGGTATTGAATGTGTAACTGAGAGATCAGAGTTTTTTGAAGAAGAACAGGAATGATTTCTATGGGTAAGAAGAAGAGAGAAAGTCATTTGGGTAAGGGAAGGTAATCCAAAGACCTAAAGCTTATTGTAAGGGGTGTAATTTGCCTCTATATTGACTAATATCATAACTGGCTTCTGCTTTAACTTACAAATTAAAGAAGTTAATTAGTATATAAAACTTAAGCACAAAATATTGTTTTGAGTTAACAAAGTTTCATTTGCTAAATTTTGGTTTCAAATGGTTTTTCAGAACAAGAAGTATCCTATATTTTTTTTCTCCAGAAATTATATAGACCACAGAACAAAACAAAACAAAACAAAACAAAAATAGTACTTTCCCTTTTCCTCTATTATATTTAAAATAAAGGGTATAAAGTAGCTAATAGCAGTAGCAGCAGCTACAAAATGAATTTTTGCAGTTATAGGGATGCTTTAGACCCAGAGCACCTTTAAAACAAAGCATTCACTCCTCAACTGAGATGAAGCTAATCTGTTCAACCTAGCTCAGCCTTCCGTCATGGAAGAAACAAAAAAAAAAAATTAAAACAAACAAAAAAAAAACCATAGAGCTTCTTTCTCATTAAAATTTACACTTCAAGGGACAAGGTGAATAGAAAAGCAGTTATGATAATTGCATCTTCTCACCCATGGTATATTATCTTCTTTATATTTCAATGGGCAATCTAATTCTACTATCTAAAAAAATTTACTACCAACTGAGAGACAAGATGATATTTGTAAGTATAAGGTGTGCAAAATTGTGTGATCTGGAGCCCTGCTGAAAGCAGGAGCATTGCAAGTACCTACCTGCTGGTGTGATTTTAAGTTTCCAGAAGCACTGAAATCATTATGTGTCAATAAGACATGTACCTATAAAGTACCAGAAGAGTCATTTTCACACATTATATTCCATAATAATGTGTTATACCTCTACATAAACTCTGGCTTCTCCATAGCTATCAATTTCCCTCTCTCTCCAGCTATTCTATTCCCTACTCTTCTGAGAGTAGGGAATATAATACAAGGTGCTTCCTATATATTATTTTATTTAATCCTCACACAATCATAGGAACTAAGCATCAGTAACTCAATTTTTTTAAGACATAAGAAAACTAAGGCTTAGAGTGTTTAAGATATTTTCTCATGATTGACTCAGATAATAAAAGGCTGAGCCAGAATTGATACCCAGATCTGGCTTCAAAGGCCTCAAATGCTTTAATTTTTGTTCATTTTATATATACCTCACCCACACAAATTCACTCATGCCCATCATCGTGCCTTGCACATAGTGTTTATATATGTTTTATTATTTTTTAATCCTTACCAAAGGACATGTTTAGAGAGAGGGAGAGAGAAACAGACATCAATGTGAGAGAAAAACATCAATTGGTTTCCTTCCATACATGCTCTGACTGGCGATTGAACCTGCAATCCAGGTGTTGTCCTGACCAGGAATCCAACCAGCAACCTTACTTGCACAGGACAATGCTCAACCAATTAAGCCACTCCAGCTTGGCCATAGTGCTTTTTTTAGTTGAATAGTTTAAATAAACCATCCAGTAGTGATTGATTTTCATCACTCATACTTTATCTTTTTATCACCTTGGTGTAACTGAAACCAAGGTTCGGCTGCCTGCCTCCACGAAAGCCAAACTCATGAGAGAGGTCCTGGTGAAAAAAGCAAAGAGGCCTATCCCAGTGCTGGCATCTTGAGAAGATGGAGGACTCTTGTCCAAACCCCATCTCCCCTTCTCAGTGCAGGTAGAGGTTTTTATAAGGAGGGAGAGGGAAAGCAGAGCAAAGAGATCCAGGGGACAGAGTTAAACAGTTCTCTATGTGCAGCCCAGCAGTCCATCAGGATGTCTAAGTTAGTCAAGTGGCCTGGCACGCATTATCCGGGTCTTTATCATCCTGGTTCTATGACATCCTAGTTCTATGTTAAAGTTCAGCAATTTTCCTGGAGCTGGGATGACTGAGGTTGGAGTCTGTATCTTCTGAAATTAGTTCTTAGGATTCTTATAAAAACATGTTTACCTATAAGCTACATATTAGTCAAAGTCAGCATTTACAGAAACAATGTCAAAAGAATGGTGGGGTGGGTTACAAGTCCCCACTGTTACAATGGTCATTTCATTTTTAATATTTTGAGGAACCACAATACTTTTTCCCACAGCAGCTGTACCAGTTTACTTTCTCACCAATATGGCACAAAGGTTCCAGTTCCTACACATCCTTGCCAACATTCATTTTCTGTTGTTGTTGCTGTTATTGTTTTATAGTAGCCATTCTAATGGGTGTGAGGTAGTATCTCATTGAGTTTTGATTTGCTTACTTTAAAGACAGATAACTTTCACTTCAATGATTTAAATAGTCCACTTTCATGTACAGGCACCCTGCGCTCTCACAGAAAATGTATATGTAAACCCAGTGACTGATATCAATTTAGCCACCTTACTATAAAAAAATATATGATTTTCAAAGAATGCCTTTTAGAAAACTGGGTTGATTCGGGTTTTTAAGTGTTTATTTATGCAGGATGCTGAGCAGAAAAACAATGTTGATTTGAAGAAGAAAATAAAAGGAACATAATCAATTAAGTTGATTTAATAACAGTAGAATTTTATCCAACTGAGATGGACATTAGCCAACTTTTTATGTCCAGACATGAGAAGCAGTTCTAAGGAACTCCTTTTTGTTTTTTTTTGTTTTGTTTTGTTTTTTCAAATTGCATTCACTTCTTTCAGACTCTGAGGAAGGGGCCAAACATTGTACCCAGTAAAGGCATTGGAGACATCAAATCAGGTTATGCTCTTCTGAAGCTCACTGAAAAGTGAAAATAGGATTTGGAAGTACCCATCAACTAGAAGTCTGGCTTGGGAGAGCTGACCAGATGAACAGCAGCAGTTTGCTTGAGATACGTGGCGAAGGAGTAGATAGCAGAGTTCTACAGACACCCACTTTCTGAATGTCCAGATAACAACGATTTTCAGTCAGGTATAATATAACTTCCTCTATTTCACACCCTCCCTTGCAGCATTTCATTGAAAGATTTCAGTGGCAATTCTAGTTTCTAGCTGGAGACACTGATATGGATTCATACTGCTACTTCATATTTTTAAGGTATGTTTTAAAATTGCATACACGTGGGAACCAAACAAAGCTGAGAAAGAACCTGGTTCTATGCTTTGTTTCTTTAAGCTGTTATATAAAAGACACACAAGCCTTCTTATTTTCAATATCTACTGCCAATATAAAATAAGCTATTTTGATTTTATTAGCTCTGAAATTTGAACAGATTGAATGAAACAAAAACCCAGGAATTAGTTTAGAATGCTAAACCATAAAAGAGAGTATCTATAGTGTAGAGAATGACACAGGAGTCCTAATATTTGCGTTCAAATCTGTGTCCACCACGTTGCTGTAAAAATCTGAACAAATAATTTATGCAAATTTAAGTTTCTTTTGTTATGTAGGAAAGATAGCTGCTAGGGCAGGAGAAAGAGAAGAGGGAAAAGGGGGAGTCTGTCTCTCCCACTGAACAAAGAAGTCATCAGTCTTGGGATTTGCCCAAGTAAAAATCACCAGACATTCTCATAAATTAAGGGGAAAGCTGCAATAATGTAAAGGGGGGGATTTTGAAATCTTTAGGGGAAAACTGTATAAAACTCTTGAACCCCCACCTGGTGGGGCACTTAGACTAGCTGAGTTGCCAGCTTGTGCTTTATGCCAAGTGTATTCTTAATAAATCCACTTGCTTTGCTTCCTTAATAAATATGCTTGCTTTGCTTCAACATTTCTGTCTGTCACTGGTCTGAAATCCTTCTCCTGCACTGACAAGAGCTGAGAAGGGGAGAGCTGAGGCCCCTTTGACTCCAGTGGGTGGCTCTCAGGTAACAATTTGATTAAACATTACTACCATTAAATCGTATTTCATGAGTTATTGAGAGGATTAACTGAGGAAAAAAATTATAAAGGTATTAGAAAATGGCCTAATACTTGTCATTATTTTCAATATCATTGTATAATTATTTTCTTCATTTTATCAAAAGTGCTGTAATAAAAAGCACTGTTTCCTATAATATTTCTATGAATTTTTATTAACTTTGCCTTTTTTTTAACTTCATTCTTTTAATGCAGGAACCAATGCAAGTTACCATGCATAACTTATTTTTCCAAGTTATCATTGTCTCCTGTTTATAGATTTAGAACATTTTTTCATTCCAGCCAAATATTACTGTTTGTAGCAGGCTCCTTTTGTATTTTCAATCTTGTTTTATCTTTTCTGTACACATAACTGCATTACATTTTTCAGTATCCTTAGCAGGAGGTTGTGATAATGTTGCTAACTTATAGCTTATGGGGCAAGAATAATGCAACCCTCCTTCCACATTTAGACCAGACCCTTAAAACTCTTTTAGACATGATCCTCTGGGCTTTTCCTCTATTCTGTCTTCATTCAGGGGAGCAATAGAATCCACATTTTAAATCTGGAAAGAACACAACAAGGAAGGAGCTAGGCTAGGGTTTCTCCACATCTTGCAAAAGGACTGTCTATCTATTACATCCACCTGTTTGGACTTACATGATTGAAAAATGAACTTCAATTGTGGTTAGCCTCTGATATTTTAGAGTGCAACTATTCTAGCAGCTCTTATAGCAGCTCTGATGAAAGAGAAAACCACAGGCCCAAAATGCATCATTTGTGCTAAGTCCCATAATACCAAACCCGATTTAATACCTGACCTAATTATTATTTGAACCTCTGCCAGAAATATAATCTTTAACAACCAGTCTGAAAGTTTCTGATCAAGCACTAGTAATTTATCGACTGAGCCTTCTTCATCTCCCCTACTAGAAAGAAGAAATCTGCATTATAAGTATCTTTACTCCAAAATAAGATATCCCAGTCTAAAAATAATCCTTTCTTTTCTTTTGCTAATGGTTCCCTTGTTCCAACCTTCTTCCTATAAAAAACTTTCACTTGTATAGCACCTTGGAGTGCCCTTCTAGATGCTAGATGGGATGTGGCCCTACTCATAAATTATTTAATAAACCCAATTAGATTTTCAAATTAACTTGAATTTTGTTTTTCAGCACTCTCAAGGTGGGAAAATCTCATATACTTATACAGCATTTCAAAGCTAGAAGAAATGCTCCAATTATCGATAGTCTGAAAAAGTTTTTCACATCAGGCATTTAGAAATGAATTGCTGGCATTTACAAAACAATGGGGGCCGAATAGGCAGAGGTATTGTGTACCTGGTCCCTGGACCAGACTGGAAAGACAACTAAATCAGAAAACATCCACCTGGAATTAAATTAGACACAGCTGAGGAGACAATTTACAACAAGGAAAGGCAGAGGACGCCTGGAGAATGGTAGGAAAGGGGATGTGAGCTTGAGAGAGACAGCCAGTCAGCCGGCCCAGAGGGCGAGGAGGAAGCAGCATTGCATCAAAGCCACATCCCTTGGTAACAGGTATAACACCCAATTGTGAAAAGGAAAGGCCACAGGGCTGCTGGCAGCCAGGGAATCTCAGCCTAAGACCACAGCCCAAAAGGCGGCCCAAGCAGGGCAATGCTGGGGGAGAAAAACCCACAGTTTTGTTGTTGTTTTGGTCTGGTTTTGTCTTTGCTTTTAATCTCTAAACCCAGAACACAGGACTTCTCAATTGCAAACACTCACCTTAGACTTTGGTGCAAGGAGAAAGGCACAGACTTGAGATGCCTCAGGAGAGGCTGGGAAGGGAAGCAAGGCAGGGAGATTTGGCCAGGATTCTGCATTGGGACATTCTTAAGCTTCCAAACCTAAATGGCCATTTCTCCCCAAGGAGCTAGCCCCTACCAGTAGCCTTAAGACAGGCAATACACCCTGCCTGCAGTTTGAGCTATACAAAGGAAAGAAAAGCTCTGAATAACCCCAAAGAGCCCTCAGTAACTGAATCAGAAGAGGGGCCATCCCACCCCCTATTCTGGCAACCAGACTGATAAAAATTCCAGGTTGATAGCCAAGCCCATTGGTATCCATACAAGGATCTCTGACCAACCAGAGCTAGAGTAACATTTTGGGCCACTTGCAGAGGAGTAGTTCTGGGTCAGGAAAAAACCCACAAAAACACCCACCCTACTCCCTAAAAGTGAAACTGCACCAACCCCGCCTAAAGCCCTGTCAGAAACAGATGCGTAAGTGATTAAGACTGACAACTGGCAGACAGGCAAAGAGGGCAGATTAGCCCCATCTGCTTGCAGCCAAGGCCTGCAGAGACTGACATAAGCAGAGGAGCTGGATAGCTTGGACCGTCAAGCAGGGTGCTAAAACCCAGAAGACAGTGCCTGACAATGGTTAGCACCTAAGTACCTAACAGGAAGCCCAGAATTAGCAGCCAGAACAGAAAAGGATGCTCAAATGTCTGGATGTGAATGAAATTCACCCACATGTTTAAGAATCAAGCAGAAATGAAAAAATGACATAGCTACAATAAATAAATCAATGGAAGGTTTCAATAGTAGACTAGAAGTTGAGGTCCAAATCAGCAAGTTAGAAGATATGACAAAAAAAAAACACCCAAGCAGAGCAGCAACTGAAAAAAATAAAAAGCAGGAGGAGAGTCTAAGCAAGCTCTGGGACAACATGAAATAAAACATCACCCACATAATAGGAGTACCAGAAGTAGAGGAAGCTGAGCAAGGAATAGAAACCTGTTTGAAGAAATAATGACAGAAAACCTCCCTGACTTTGGAAAGAAAAGTCACACAATTCCAAGAAGCACATAGAGTCCCAAACAAGATGAACCCAATGTTTTCTTATCCATTCAGCTACTCTGTGCCTTTTGATAGGAGCATTTAATCCATTTACATTTGTTTATTATTGATAGGTGCTTGTTTGTTGCCATTTTAATTCTTTATGACTGGGTTCCTCCTTCCCTTTCTGTTTCTTCTTTTTATAGTAGTCCTTTAGCATTTATTGAATTACTGGTGTGGTGGTAATAAGGGTGAACAAGTTAAAGTAACTTGAATGAGACCTAGAGCTGCTTAGTAGAGCCAAGATTCAAGCTCCCATCCTTTCTGATATCAGAGCTTGTGCTTTGAAAAAGTGAAACCATAAATAAGATTATGATCTGTTTAAATGCAAAGCCCTTGCCATTGACACCTTTACCACTTCTATGGTACAACACCTGGTGTTTTGATTTTCAAGGTTTTGCTAAGATAAAAATAGATGATATAGCCATAAACATAGTTACAGTACTGTAAATTTATTTTATATAAATATGTTTAAAATTATTGGCATAGATGATAGTTGGTCAGCTAAGTTTCAGTGAAAAATAATTCCACTAAGACACATAAATAGAACTGAATAATATGACTATTATGGACTAAGTTGCATTGAAGCCCTGACTCCCAATGTGACTGTATTTAAAAAAAAGGCCTTCACAAAGGTAATTAAAGTTGAATAAGGTCATAGGGTGCAGTGCTAATCCAATATGACTGGTGTCTTTATAAGATGAGGAAGAGGCAGCAGGGCTGTGTGCATACAGAGAAAAGGTCATTGTGGACACAGCAAAGAGATGGATATCCTCAAGCCACAGAGGCGGCCTCAAGGGAAATAAACTTCTCTACACCTTGAACTCAGACTTCCAGCTTCCAGGACTGTGAGAAAGAAATTTCCACTGTTTAATCTACCCAATCTTATGCTATCTTGTGATGGCAGTCCTAGCAGACAAGATAACAGAGCAGGCGAGAGGATGGGTTTGTATGTGCACTGGTATGATGGGAAGCACTTTTAATTTCACACAAAAATGTACTTGTTTTCTTTTTTAAAAAAAATATATTTCATTGATTTTTTACAGAGAGGAAGGGAGAGGAATAGAGAGTTAGACACATTGATGAGAGAGAAACATTGATCAGCTGCCTCCTGCACACTCCCCACTGGGGATGTGCCCGCAACCAAGATACATGCCCTTGACCGGAATCGAACCTGGGACCCTTGAGTCTGCAGGCCAATGCTCTATCCACTGAGCCAAACCAGTTAGGGCTATACTTATTTTCTTTAAATAATATCTGTTATCAGTCAGAATTCCACTGTAGTAGTAGTCATGCTATGTTAAAGCAGAAAAGGGTGTTCATAAGTAATCTACAGCTAATACCATGTTTAATGGTGAAAGATTGAAAATTCTACCCAAGATCAGCAACAAGACAAGGATGTCTGTCCTCAGAACTTCTATCCAGCATTTTACTGGATGTGATACCCAGCGCAGACATATATAAAGAGAAATAAAAGCACCCAGATTAGACAGAAATAGGTGAAATTATCTTTACTAACTAGTCAAATGATCTGCCTTGTAGAAATCTGAGAGAATCAACCAAAAAGCTACTACAACTCCTGAATTTAACAAGTTTTTATAATGCAAAATCAATGAACAATTAACACTTGAAATTAACAAAAATATGATAAACAGTATCATCAAAATATTAAATATTTAGGCATGACTCAGATCAAAGATCTGTAAGATGTGTGTGTGTGAAAACTGTGAAATATGGCTAAGAGAAATTAGAGGAGATTTAGATAAAATGAGAGATTTGCCATGTTCATAGTGAAAAGACAATATTTTAAAATATTAACTCTCTTAAAATCATTATTATTGTATATTTGGTTCAGTTTTTCAATTGTTTCAAAGAGGAGGTTAAATTGGATTCCAGTTTATATCATCTTGGTAGAAGTGAAAATTATTAAAGGTGTTTTGATTCTGATATAAAAATAAAATATATTCAACAGAGTATATGTAGTAAAGAGGGACAGAGCAAGATAAAAGGAATCTTGCCCTGACCGGTTTGGCTCAGTAGATAGAGCGTTGGCCTGTGGACTGAGGGGTCCCAGGTTCAATTCTGGTCAAGGGCATGTACCTTGGTTGCGGGCACATCCCCAGTAGGGGGTGTGCAGGAGGCAGCTGATTGATGTTTCTCTCTCATCCATGTTTCTAACTCTCTATCCTTCTCCCCTCCTCTCTGTAAAAAATCAATAAAATATATTTTAAAAAAAAGATAAAAGGAATCTGAAGATTAAAATCTACTCTTACAAATTAAAGGCTGCTGCCAAGGTCAAGTCATTAGACTTTCTGGGCTTCAGTGTCCTCATCTGTGGAATTAAGGTATTATCTATAGTTTCTGCTCAACACTGTTATTGTGAGACTTCAGTGGCTATATTATATATTTTAAAGGAAATATTTTAAGTAGTTTATCAATAACAGGCATATATCTATGGTAAGAAACTGATCACATAGCCCTAGCCGGTTTGGCACCGGCCTGTAGACCAAAAGGTCCTGGGTTCAATTCCCGTTAAGGGCACATACCTCAGTTGCAGGCTTCTCCTCAGCCAGGGAAATGGTCAGGGGCGTTCAGGAGGCAACCAATCAATGTATTTCTTTCACATCAATATTTTGCTCTGTCTTTCCCCCTCTCTTACACTCTCTCTAAAAAATCAATGGAAAAATATCCTCTGGTGATGATTTTAAAAAAAGAAAAAAGAAACTGATCACATAAATATTAAAGTGCATATTGACAAGAAAATAGGTCTAACTTCAGAGATAGGGACTTAAGAGCTGTTTCTGATGCCTATTCAATGTTTGGCAAGTTAAACTCAATATTCTCTCTTTAAAATGAAAGTAACTGTACCTTTTTTGAAAGGTTGTTTTAGAAATTTTAAGAAGAAAATATATGCACAATTCTTAGGAAAATGGATTGTGTAATAAGGAATCAAAAAGAAAAGACAGAGAAGCAGGTTTTGGGAAAAAGAAAAACAGACCACTTTGCACACAGGTGTTACATACTTGTGCTGTGGACTTTTTTCTGAGAAGTAGGTATCAAGGCCACCACCAGTCTACATTGCATCCCTGTGTGTGTTACTAATAGAATGTGTGAACAAATCCGAGAAAGATGTCTCTTGCTTCAGGGGGTCCAAATCTTTAAAAAGCAAAGTGTAAACTGGATTTTAGCCTCTCAACCCCAGGGACAGGCTGCTCTGTGCAGGGCACAAACTGCAAAGCTCAGTCTGGAAGCCCTTCTGGTAACGACTGGCATTTAATCTCATTACACTCACCTTCTTGGCTTTTCTCTCGGAATCTATGGCTTCAGACAAAGGAGAATAATTTGAGAATAGGCAAAAGTTGACAGTTGGTGTTGCAATATTTGTTTATATACATTCCCTGAACTCTTAGAAGAATTGGAGTATGTGCTATTTGGGAGAGGTAAGTAGTATTTATTTTTAAATTACATTTTTCTGTGGTCTATTCCACTATGAACTAAACAATGCATGTTAAGTATTGGTTATTTAAAATAAGCATCGCCCTTTAAAAAAAAGTTATGAAAGCATATACAACTCTTTTTAGACTATGATTTCCTTCTTAGGTTCAGAGACTTAAAGATAGCGATGATTCCTCTGAATTAAATTTCCTGTGTTCAGGTTGTACTGAAATATAATGCTAGACATTTTATTTAGATTTTTGAAAGTTGAGTAATTGGAACTCTTGTTACTGAAGCTATCTGTGTGGAATCTGTGTATTTGAAAAGAAGAGGTAATATAAATGAGGAGAAAGAAGAGCATGCTGTCAGGACAGGTTTCTGAAGGCAAAATCAAGGAGACAGTATATAGATCAGTGGTTGCCAGGGGTGAGGCTGAGGGGGCAGTAGCATACAGTGAGAGATGAGTAGATGAAGCACAGATTTTTAGAGCAATGAAAATACTCTGTATGAGTATAATGCAAAACTATAAAACCAGTAGAAGACTACACTGACAAAAGCAGAGATGATACTGATTATGGTGATGACTTTGTAAATATAACACCAAAGGCATGATTCATGAAAAAAAAAAAAGAATTTTAATGTTAGGCTTCATTAAAATGTAAAACTTTTGCTCTGTAAAAGATGTCAAGAAAATGAGAAGACAAACCAGAGACTAGGAGAACATATTTGCAAAAGATAAAAGACTCTTCTAAGAGAACCTGGCTAGAGAACCTGGCTATGCTGATCAACTGAACCCTGTCTCTGTGTCTTTCATTCTTCACCAACTCCGTCCACACCTTTCGGAACCCCTGGACCTGCTGAGGCTGGACCCCAACAGGGGAAGAGCCCTAGGACATTGGCATTTTCCTGGGGCCTGTTATTTCATTCAACCCACTGAGAGTCCCGGGTAGGACGTGTCCGCCAGCCAGGTCATTGATTGGTTCTTATAAAGGCCAATAAGACTTACGTAAAGCAATAGTAGAAAGGGCTCACCAAACTTTGAAAACACAAATTAAAAATTACAAGAAAATAAAAAAAGACTCTTCTAAAATATACAAAGAACTCTTGACCTCAACAATAAGAAAACAAACAAACCAATTAAAAATGGGCCAATGACCATTATATTAGACATATTTCATACATATTTTCTGATATATATATGTATACATATATATATTCTGATATTTATATATTCTGATGTATATATATATGTATCTAAACCATGCAAACAGTTTGGTATATTTTTGCAAAACTAAACATATTCTTACCAAACAATCCAGAAACAGTACTCCTTTGTATTTATGAAAATTATTTGAAAACTTATGTTCACACAAAAAACTGTACGTAGATGTTTATAGCAGCTTCATTCATAATTGCCAAAATTTAGTAGCAACCAAAATTTCCTTTAGTAGCTGAAGAAATAAATTGTGGCACATCCTGACAATGTACTATTTTTAGTGCTAAAAAGAAATGAACTAGTGAGTCATGAAAAGACATAAAGAAATATTTATTTAAAACATTAAAATTTGCAACAATATTTGCAAAACATTTTTACATTTTCTTCAGATTCAAAACAACTAAGAGGACCTTGTATCTTCAGTGTGTGTGTGTGTGTGTGTGTGTGTGTGTGTGTGTGAAAGAGAGAATGAGAGCCAGTTTATGTGTGTTTGCCATCAAATCAAGAGAAACCTTTTTTATTTTGACTGGATAAAATTTAGAGATGCTAAACAATAAACAGTATTTTAGATAAAAAATAAGAAGAAACTATAAAGCAGGCAATAAAGCTAAAGATTTGTAATCTATGAATTTAGGGCTAAAGTAACCCATGAGTTAGGACTAACCTACAAATTTAGGACTAAAGTAATGAAAATACTATGTTTGAATTAGGTGTTGTCTTGTTAAAGTTTTGCGTTTATTTTGCATTGTTTTAAAGCCAACCAAAATTTGTTCAGGTGTATATTGTTACTTCTATAGATTTGCAATAATAGCCATATCATACAATCATGGTCTTTGTTTAAATGTCCATGTCAAACTTAGAGGACAGTTTAGGAAGTAGTGATCATGTAAATCAAAATACAATCTTTCTAGAATTATATTAATTAATCTATATTTAAATGATACTACTGTGAAGTTATAATGCTGTGCAGTACTAGTACTAAGGGTAAATGTGGCATCAATTTAGTAAGAGCAGCTAAACTAAAAAGAGATTAATCAGAATAACTGGAACAGAAACACAGGCAGATGTTGTGCCCTGGTTGTGGGGTATCAAGGACCCAGCTGCTGTGGTTGCTGAGTCAAACCTGCAGATGACCCTGGATTCTCGAGTTCTTACTTCGTGACATTTCTTCTGGGGACCCAATGATCTGGGGAACAGCCTGGCACTTCAGGGCCTCTGTGGGTTGCAGGTAGAGCACCAGGAGCAAAAGGGCCGCCTGGGAAAGGCTAGAACTTGAACATGGACCTGACCTCCACCATTTGCCCATTGGCGATCATTTCCTCTCCTTAGGTTCTCAAACTTGCTCTCAATGAACTTGGCTGCCCTCCAGGCTTCTTCAGATCTTTTCTGATGGAATCAAATCTCATTTCCATAGCAGAAAGTGCTTCTTTGTAGTTCCTAGTTCATGTCTTAGACCATATTCTTATTACATGTTCAGAAACTGATAGTTGGAGTTCATGTTTTTCCAGATGTTGCAAAATTTCTTCTCCATTTCGATGCTGCACATTTCCTCCCCAAACAGTTTTTTCTGGAGTTGTTTTACAGGATCCTCATATATATCAGGGGGAAAATGAAGCTTCAGCTACAGCTGTTGAATCTCATCTTTTAAGTTTTGATTTTCACACTGCAAAGATGTTTTCTCAGTTTGCATACTCATTATTTCTGCTGAAAGCTCTTCGTTCCTTTGCTTTTGCTCCCACACTTGTCTGGCATATTCCTGATTTTCCTGTCATCACTATGAAATGACACCTTGACCTCAGCATCATGAGGGAGACCCTTGAGATCAACTTCCAACACATGGACAAATTGATCCCTATTTTCTGCTTCCCTTTTTTGTGGGAATTCCAAGTTCTTGTCATCCACATGATCTCCAAGTTTGTCAGGCTTGGGGGATGGTCAGCATCAGATTTCCAACCACTGACATTGATTGGCTGCCTCTATCTTTCAGAACCTGCACCATTTGTGTGTTCCCCTGCTCCAGCTTTTGTTTCTCCTCCTTCTCCTCTTGGATTTTCCTGCTTCTGTCCCATAATTTCTTATTGGAGCAATTCTGGATTTTCTAGATAATGAGTGCTTTTGTTCAAATCATCCATTATGTTTTTCTGAAGTTGTTCTCCATCAATCCCCAATGCTTTTGAGATTGGCTTTTCATCAGTCACTTGGGAAAGTTTAGGACAGTGATGGCGAACCTAGGACACGTGTGTAAGAGGTGACATACAAACTCATTTTGGGTGACACACATCAACAGAGACAAAAAATTGCATAATTCAAATATCTGTCTCTCGCAGCGGCCAGAGTTGGGCATCACTCAAGTAATATTATTACTCACGTTACTCATGATCAATAATGCAATTCTAAAACTGGATGTAAAATTGTACATTGGTGTTGCCTAGCAAAGATACATAGTGAAAACATCCAAGATACATTTTTCCAATATTGACATTAATATAAAAAGGTTAAGAATTGCACTATAAAGAGATTAATCTTTTCTCATGACATTTTATTTTTACTCGAGTGACAAAATGCCCAATTCTGGAAACAGCCTTGTTATTGTCAACATGTGCCTCGGGTAAGCTTCCTATGCGTTCGGGTGCATTCAGAAAACAGACGCACTTGATCGCCATGTTCACTAGGCGACAGGAGTGGGAGCATTAAAAGAAAAAGATATACAATGCAACAGTGCTCAATGAAACATTCTGCATGTCGGATAATTGATTAAAGCACCATATATTTGTTGTTTATACGGTTATACATACTATCTTTGAATTGTTTTGTACCAGGAGTCAGTGCAACAACACTGCAAAAAGTTAATAGGTAAGAAACCTATCAACCTTTTATAAAAAATGCCGTGATTTATATTTATTTATTTTTGCAGACTTGTGATGGAGAATCAAAAAAATAATAAAACAAATGACTCACTAGATCAGGTGGACTTAATTGACATCTTCACCCCAAAGCCACAGAATATACGTTCTTCTCAAGTGCACATGGGACATTTTCAAAAATAGACCACATATTGGGTCACAAGCAAAGTCTCCACAAATTCAAGAAGATTGAAATCATACCAAGGATCTTCTCAGACCACAATGGCATAATATTAGAAATAAACTACAATAAAAACAACCCAAAACACTCAAACACTTGGGAGCTGAATAGCATGTTATTAAATATTGATTGAGTTACCAATGAGATCAAAGAAGAAATTAAAAACATCCTGGAAACTAATGACAATGAAAACACAATAATCCAAAACCTCTGGGACACAATGAAAGAAGTCCTGAGAGGGAAGTTTATAGCTCTAAAGGCCTACCTCAAAAAACAAGAAAAAATGGTAGTAAATCATCTAACTCTACAACTCAAAGAATTAGAAAGGGAGCAACAAGAAAAGCCCAGAGTGAGGAGAAGGAAAGAAATAATAAAGATCAGAGCGGAGATAAATGACATAGAGTCCAAAAAAACAATATATAAGATCAATGAAACCAATAGCTGGTTCTTTGAAAGGATAAACAAGAGCCAACCGGTTTGGCTCAGTGGATAGAGCGTCAGCCTGTGGACTGAGGGGTCCTGGGTTCGATTCCGGTCAAGGGCATGTGCCTTGGTTGCAGGCGCATCCCCGGTGGGGGGCGTGCAGGAGGCAGCTGATGGATCTCTCTCATCGATGTTTCTAGTTCTCTGTCCCTCTCCCTTCTTCTCTGGGAAAGATCAATAAAATATATTTTTTAAAAACAAAGAAAGGATAAACAAGATTGATGAACCTCTAGTTGGGCTCACCAAGAAGCAAAGAGAAAGAACCAAATGAACAAAAGCAGAAATGAGAAAGGTGAAATAACAACAGACCCCACAGAAATATGAATGATTTTTAAAATTTACTATGAACAACTCTACTCCAACAAACTAGACAACCTGGTGAAATGGACATATTCCTAGAAAAATACAACCTTCCAAAACTCAATCAGGAAGAATCTAAAAATCTCAATAGGCCAATAACTATGGAAGAAATGGAAGCAGTCCTCAAAAAGCTTCCAGCAAACAAAAGCCCAGGGCCAGACAGCTTCACAGGGGAGTTTTATCAAACATTCAAGGAAGAACTAAAACTTATCCTCATCAGACTATTACAAAAAATTCAAGAGGTAGGAGCACTTCCAAGCTCATTCTATGAAGCCAACATCACCCTCATACCAAAACCAGTTAAAGACAACACAATGAAAGAGAATTACAGGCCAATATCCCTCATGAACACAGATGCCAAAATCCTCAACAAAATCTTAGCAAATCAGATCAGCAGAACATCAGAAAGATCATACACTATGACCAAGTAGGATTTATCCAAGGGATGCAAAGATGGTACAATATCTGCAAATCAATAAATGTGATACATCACATAAACAAATTGAGAGGGAAAAAAAAAACATGGTCATATCAATTGATGCAGAAAAAGCATTTGAGAAAATCCAGCACCCATTTCTGACAAAAACTCTCAGCAAGGTGGGAATAGAAGGATCATACCGCAACATAATAAAAGCCACATATGACAAACCCACAGCCAACATCATACTCAATGGGCAAAAACTAAAACCATTTCCCCTAAGAACAGGAACAAGACAGGGATGCCCACTCTCACCACTCCTGTTCAACATAGTACTGGAAGTACTAGCCATTACAATTAGACAAAAAGAAGAAATAAAAGGCATCCAAATTGGAAAAGAAATAAAACTGTCCTTATTTGCAGAAGACATGATATTGTACATAAAAAAAAAACTAAAGATTCAATCAAAAAACTATTAGATTCGATAAATGAATTTGGCAATGTAGCAGGATACAAAATTAGCGCCAAAAAATCTATGGCAATTCTATACACCAATAGTGAACTTACAGAAAGAGAGACTAAAAAAACAATCCCATTTACCATCGCACCAAAAAAATTAAAATACTTAGGAATAAACCTAACTAAAGAGGTAAGAGACCTCTACTCAGAAAACTACAGGACGTTGAAAAAAGAGATAGGGGAAGACATAAACAGATGGAAGAACATACCATGTTCATGGATTGGTAGAATCAACATCATTAAAATGTCCATACTACCCAAAGCAATCTATAAATTCAACTCACTTCCAATTAAAATACCAATGGCATATTTCACAGATCTAGAACAAACTCTCCAAAAATTCATCTGGAATAAAAAAAAAAGGCCTTGAATAGCTGCAGCAATCCTAAGAAAGCAGAACAAAGTAGGTGGGATCTCAACACCTGATATCAAACTGTATTACAAAGCCACTTTTCTCAAAACTGCCTGGTACTGGCACAAGAACAGACATATAGATCAATGGAATAGAATAGAGAACCCAGAAATCGACCTGAACCAACATTCTCAATTAATATTTGACAAAGGAGGCAAGAACATACAATGGAGTCAAGACAGTCTCTTCAATAAATGGTGTTGGGAAAATTGGACAGATACATGCAAAGAAATGAAACTAGACCACCAAATTACACCATACACAAAAATAAACTCAAAATGAATAAAGGGCTTAAATGTAAGACAGAAAACCATAAAAATACTAGAGGAATCCAAAGGCAACAAAATCTCTGACATATGCTGAAGCAATTTCTTCACTGATACAGCTCCTAGGACATTGGAAACTAAAGAAAAAATAAACAAATTGGACTACATTAAAATAAAAAGCTTATGCACAGCAAAAGAAACCATCAACAATACAACAAGAGAGCCCGCTGCATGGGAGAACATATTTGCCAATGTTATCACCAATAAGGGTTTAATCTCCAACATTTATAGGGAACTCATACAACTTAACAAAAGGAAGATAAATAATCCAATCAAAATATTGGCTAAGGACCTAAATAGACACCTTTCAAAAGAGGACATTCAGAAAGCCAAGAGACATATGAAAACATGCTCAAAGTCACTAGTCATCCGAGAGATGCAAATCAAAACAACAATGAGGTATCATCATCTCACACCTGTCAGAATGGCTATCATCAACAAATCAACAAAGGACAAGTATTGGAGAGGATGCGGAGAAAAGGGAACACCGCAGCCACTATGGAAGACAGTATGGAGTTTCCTCAAAAAGTAAAAAATGGAACTCTCATTTGACCCAATGATCCCACTTCTAGGAATATACCCCAAGAAACCAGAAACACCAATCAGAAAGGATATATGCGCCCCTATGTTCATAGCAGCACAATTTACCATAGCGAAGATCTGGAAACAGCCTAAGTGCCCATCAATGGATGAATGGATTAGAACAATGGCATACATCTACACAATGGAATACTATGCTGCTGTAAAAAAGAAGGAATTCTTACCATTTGCAACAGCATGGATGGAACTAGAGAGCACTATGCTAAGTGAAATAAACCAGTCAATGAAAGAAAAATACCACATGATCTCACTCATTCATGGATAATAAAGACCATTATAAACTTATGAACAAAAATAGATACAGAGGCAGAGCAGCATGGAACAGACTGTCAAACTACAGTGGGAAGGCCGGGGAGAATTTGGGTGCAGGGGGATGGAGGGAAAAGAGATCAACAGAAGGACTTGTATGCATGCATATAAGCATAACCAATGGACACAAGCCACTGGGGGGTAGGGGAGGTCGAAGGAATGTCAAGGAGGGTGGAGGGAAAGGAGACATAGGTAATACTCTAATACTTTAAGCAATAAAAAATAAAAAATTAAAAAATAAAATAAAATTAAAATAAAATTAAAAAAGCAAGATTGAATGATAACGGAAGTGGAAGTAGCAGTAGCCGACCCTTTCAAGACATATGAACCGAGATGTATGGGATTATTAACAGAAACAACAGATCACTGTGCATACTGTGTAATGAAACAGTAGTAAGCAGAACGTGGAATGTAAGGAGACATTTTGAAAGTAATCACTGTCAGCTCATGAAAAAAGGTATCAATGAAAGGAAGGAATACATTTCTAAGCAGCTAAACCTCTATAAAAGTCAATCAAATTCCATCATTAAATTTGTAAGATGCTCTACAAATTTAACATCAGCAAGTTACTGTATTGCTCACTCCATAGCTCAGCATGGAAAAGCCCTCAGTGACGGAGAATTTATTAAGGAAATATTTCTAAGATGTGCACCAGCTCTATTCCACGATATGAAAAATAAAGATGATACTATTAAAAGAATTTCTGAATTACCACTCGGTAGAAATACTATCAAAGACAGAATAATAGATCTTAACAAAAATGTACAACATCAATTAAAAAAAAAAGACTTAAATAGTTGTAAATATTTTTTTATTTCTCTTGATGAAACTACTGATGTCACATCCAATGCTCGGTTGGCCGTTATTGCTAGATATTCTGATGGTCTCACAACGAGAGAAGAGTTGATAAAGTTAGAATCAGTGCCAAAGAGTATATCAGGAAACAAAATATGTAAGATTGTTATAAAAACATTCAGTGACCTAAACATTGATATCTTAAATCTTTTGTCAGTCCTGACAGATGAGGCACCAATTATGGTGGGAAAAAATGTGGGATTCCTGAAATTGTTTATGGAAGCTATTAGACATCTACTTGTACCTTTCCATTGCATTATCCATCAGGAGGTGTTGTGTGCCAAATCGGGATTCACAGAATTGAATGATTTAATGTCAGTTGTAACAAAAAAATGTGAATTTTATAGCTTCTCGACCCCTTCACAAGCGAGAATTTTCTGCACTTTTACAGGAAGTTGATTCAACCTACAGTGGAATACTGATGTTCAATAATGTGAGATGGCTGAGTCGAGGTAAAGTACTTGAACAATTTGTGAAGGGCTTTGAAGAAATTAAGATATTTATTGAGAATAAGGATCTGGCAAACTTTCCTCAGGTCAGTGATCATAAATGGATCAGCAATTTGATGTTTTTTACAGATCTCTCTGTTCATATGAAAGAACTGAACTTAAAATTACAAGGTTTTGGCAAAAGTATTGATGACATGTTTGGATACATCAAATCTTTTGAAAGTAAACTTAAGATTTTCAAGCGAGATATTGAAACTAAAACTTACAAGTATTTTCCTCGGATAAAAAAGTATTTTGAGAAGGCCACTACAACCAGTGTAGTGGAGTCCTTACTTATATACCAGAATATAGTAAACTCATTATTTGAACAGTTGAGCGAAAGATTCAACCAATTTAGAAGCCTAGAAAAGACCATTAAAATAATTAGGTATCCGGATTTAGTTGTTTAAAGTACTTTGGAATTAAAGGGTTTCCAAAGGATGCAAATTGACGATTTAGAGATGCAACCTGCAGATTTTCAAGGTAGCATTTGGACTCATGTGTTTGTCGACTTAAGGTCGAAACTTGAAAATCTGGAACAAAATCGTTTGAATACTGAAGAAGAGTGAACTATGAACAAGAAATTTTGAGTGCTTGGAACAGAGTACCTGACACTTTTAGCGACATAAAAAATTTACCAATGGCTTTGCTAACAATTTTTTCATCAACACATTTTTGAGAGACTTTGTTCTCAGCATTAAATAATATAAACAGGAACAAAAGAAACCGGCTAACAGATGAACTTAGTGGCGCTTGCTTGGCCTTGAAGTGCACCAAGTTTGAACCTGCAATCAAAGAATTACCACACAAACTTAAGCCCCAAAAAAGTCACAAATTTCTATTTTTCTTACCATTTGATTATCAATGTATTTATTAATTTTTTCCTAAATGTACATTGTTTTTCTGTTTTTGTTCATTTTATATATATTTTTGGTTGAATTTCCTTTGATAAATGGCATTTAAATATATAAAATAAATATCAAATTATTATTATTTTTTTTTACTACGGTTGCAAATATCAAAAAAAAGATTTTTTTTGAATACAGTGGGGCCTTGACTTACAAGTTTAATTCGTTCCATGACAGAGCTCATAACTCAAATTACTCTTAAGTCAATTCAATTGTGAACGAGTAAGACACAGGATGCTGGGCTGATATTGTGGCGTTCACTGTGACATTTGGTGAGCCAACTAGCATTGGGGTATCTGAAGCTGGCTCATACCCCAAATTTTACTTCACAGGTAAAAGCAAAAAATCGGCCAAGAAACGGCTGTTATCACTAAAAACTCATTGGTCAGGACACTCGTAACTCAAGGCCCCACTGTATTTCTAACTGTGACCCGGCACCAGAGTTAAGTTAGGGTTTTTCAAAACTTTGACATGCCGAACTCCAAAGGTTTGAGATCACTGTCATAGTGACTGGTTGAGCATTCACTCTGGTCATTCCACTGTTAGGGTCAATTTGCATATTAGCCTTTTATTATACATGATGATAGAGGCCCGGTACACGGGTGGGGGCTGACTGGCCTGCCCTGATGGGGGCCCGGGATCGGTGTGGGAGTCCCTGCTGGAGGGGCTCGAGGCAGTTTTCTGGCGGCCCCACCCCTGACCAGGTTGGGGGATCCCACTGTGGTGTGGGGTTGGCCGGGGCGAGGGGCAGTGGTTGTTCTGATGCCTGGTCATTCTGGTCATTACCACATTTCGGTAGCTGGGCTTTTATTATATAGGGTGAGCATATTATTAACATTATGAATGTTTACAAAAAGATGGAAAATATAAAATTATGATTTGCAATATGTAAATCATGTCTGTAACTTTGTAACATTTTAGTTGCATACTTAGTGCTTTTGATAATTATATCAAGAGATAATGAGATATAAATTCATTAAAAACTATACAAAAATACGTATAAGGAATTGCCAGTATGCTCAGTTGGCTGGGCATCATCCATGAACCTAAAGTTTGCCAGTTTGACTCCTCATCAGGGCACATGTCTGGGATGCAGGCTCCGTCCACAGTAGGGGGTATGCAGGAGGCAGCCCATTGATGACTCGCATTCACATTGATATTTTCCTATCTCCCTCTCCCCCCCCCCTCAAAAAAAAATCTTCTAAAAAGTACATATAAAAATGTCTAATCAATAGTGATTATAAATTGACTATGAATTATAAAAAAAAAATCATTCCTTAAGCTTTTTAAACATTTTCCAAATGTTTTACAATGGGTATATGTTGGAGATAACGACCTGCTGGCTTAGGCCTGCTCCAGGGTGGCAGAGGGCAGGCCCAATCCCTAGGTGCAGCCCCTGGTCAGGCTCAGAGCAGGGCGGATTGGGAGGTTGCAATGCCACCCTCAGTCACGCTCAGGGTAGACTGATTGGGGGGTTGGGGCACCGCCCCCTGTTACACTCAAGGCAGGGTCGATGGGGAGGTTGTGGTGCCACCCCCGTCACGCACAGAGCAGGGCCGATCAGGGGGTTGGGGTGCTGCCCCCTGTCACTAACAGAGCAGGGTCCATCAGGGGGGTTGGGGCACTGCCCCCTGTCACTCACAGAGCAGGGCCCATCAGGGGGTTGAGGAGCTCCCCCCTGTCACTCACAGAGTAGGGCCAATAGGGGAGTTGGGGCACTGCCCCCTGTCACACACAGAGCAGGGCGGATCAGGGGGTTGGGGCGCTGCACCCTGTCACACTCAGGGCAGGGCCAATGGGGAGGTTATGGCTCTACCCTGTCACACACAGAGCAAGGCCTGTGGAGGGGGGTTGGGGCGCCACCCTCTATCACCCACAGAACAGGGCCGATCAAGGGGTTGGGGCGCTGCACCCTGTCACACTCAGGGCAGGGCCGATGGAGAGGTTATGGTTCTACCCTGTCACACACAGAGCAGGGCCGATCAGGGGGTTGGTGCGCTGCACCCTGTCACACACAGAGCTGCAGGGCAATCGGGGGATTGGGGAGCTCCCCCCCCATCAGGCAAAGAGCAGGGGTGATCAGGGGGTTTGGGCGCTGCCCCCTGTCATGCTGATCCCTGTGCCGGGAGCCTCGCTGCTCCGCTGATCCCGGTGCCAGGAGGCATATTACCCTTTTACTATATAGAATAGAGGCCTGGTGCACGGGCTGGTTTGCCCTGAAGGGTGTCCTGGATCAGGGTGGGGGTCCCCACTGGGGTGCCTGGCCAGGCTGGCTGAGGGGCTGAGGGCTGTTTTCCCGCTGGCAGTTGACTAAAAGCTCCCAACCGCTCCTTGTTTTCTTTTTTTTATTTTTTATTCTGGGCCAGCTTTAGCGCTGAGGCCTCGCTGCTGAAAACATGGACACAATGTTGCGGTCCGGGGCTGACTGAAAGCCGTTTTGTTTAGCTTCTTATTTGCAACATAGTAATAGTTGCTTAGAGTTGCAGTTGAGAGACTGGCAAGTGAGGCGGGGAACGTTGGAGTCTGCAGTTCCTGGAGGAAGCAAGCCTCATGTTCGCTTCAGTGCATGGCTGCCAGCCGCCATCTTGGCTGACAGTTAATTTGCATAAGGATACGCTGATTACCCAATGGGAAGGGTAGCGGTCGTACGCCAATTACCATGTTTCTCTTTTATTAGTGTAGATACATATAGATATAGATGATATAGATATAGATATAGATATAGATATAGATATAGATATAGATATTGATATAGATATAGGTATAGATATATACTATTCCTTTTTCTTTCTTTCTTGATATGCTCCGTAGAAAGCCTGCTAGCGCCTCTGCCACCTCACTTTGTCCTCAGGACTGATCCCCACTAGACAAGAAGCCTGTCAGTCTAATGGGAACAGTGCTCTCTCCCCAGAGATCACAGTGTATAGCTCCACTTTGGGAACAAAGGGCATCTCTGAGATGTGCTGGTATGGGCACTGCCTCTACAAGGAGAGTGGTGATGCTTGATCAGCATCGTGAATGTATTTCATGATCAGGAATGGCACCAGTTGAAATAAAAACAATAATTTTATTATTTAAAAAGGATTATACCATGGAATGATGATGGCCAAAGCCAGAAAAAAGAAAATAATAAAAGTAAAACTCGCCCAAATCCCTAAAGTCATAAAAAGATCAAAAAAGAAAGTACGCCATGGAGAACATAAAAACAAAATAAGAACAGAAGAGAAAATGGAAATACCCAGGAGTGCGGGGGGAAATGATTTTTTTCCCATGGAACAGCATCAGCCCTTTCCCCAGAAGGCCCTTGAGTTGGCCCCTTCACAGGCAGCTCCTCCTCTGACGTAGGAAGCTGCATGGGTCCCAGGGAGGGTTCTTCTTCCAGTGCTGTCTGGGGCGCCTCAGTTGTGTCTGGGGCCGGCCCTGGCTCCGCTGCTGCAGCTGGAGAGGCGGCTAGAGCTGACAAGGGCTCTGAAGGTTCACACGCCTCCAGCTCTGCCTCTAGCACCTCAGGTTGGACTCTCGGTGTTCTAAGAGGAGCCTCATCTACCCCCTGGGCTGGTGCTGGAGTTGTGAGAGGAGAAAAAGTCACCCACATGCCAGCATTGCCTTGTGCCCCCCAGACACAGAACACAGCTAGAGCCCAGGATCCACCACAGGACGTCCTCCCCACCCAAAGTCCAACAGGTGGGTGGTCTGAGGCCAGTCATTGCTCCTGGCCAGGCTCTGGGGTGCTCCCTGTGTGTCTGGCAACAATCCCACCCATACGCTCACATGGACCTCCCCACGCATTCCACCCCACCATCCCACCCTCTCACCCTTCGGCTCGGCCTCCTGAAGCTCCAGCTCTTCTAGCCTGGTGCTATTACCATAGCCGCAGCACTGCAGGCCAAGGCTGAAAATGGCCATCCGCCTGTTGGGACGGAGCGGCTTCGAGGTTGGAGGCTTGTGGGGCCTGGGTGGCCCTGGTGGAGGAGGCCTTCTCCATGTACCCAAGGGCCCCCGGTTCCCCAGACCCCCAGGTGGCCACACTCACTTCCGGCCTGCATTGGCCTGAAGTGGTGTGGCTCACAGCCCAATCCCTGCTGGGTGTGGGGAGGGGGTCTTCAAGGACCAGCTGCTGCTCCTCTTTGACTAGCCGTGACCCCTTCTTGGCCTGGGTTGCGGTCTGCAATGACAGTGACAGGCAGCTGACTGGGAGGACTCAAGCCTGGCCCTAGTCACTGCTGCTTCTGCCCCCTGGACCTTCTGCTCCTGGATTGAGTGCAGCCCTGTGTCTACACAGACATCCACCGAGAGGAAATGAGACTCACCTCCAGGGCTCAGGACAGACCTCGGGCAGAGCGTGCCACCCACACTCCACGTGCTCCCAGCTAGCCTTGACCTGGGGTGTGAACATGATTGGTCATGACACCCGAACCCTGCCTGTGCCTGTTCCGGACAGACCCTCCCACGTGAACACTCCCTTCCCACACCCCCCATGCCCCAAACACACGGGGAGTGGACATAGGGCTGCTCAGTTGGGATCAGAGGGGTGGCCTGGCCCAAACAAAACCTCCCTGTGTTACCTCTTGCTCCCGCCGGGAAAAGGGTCACAGGCGTTGTCTCCTGGGAGCCTGGACCCAGCGGCGACCAAGACTAAACACACTCTCATCGCTGCCTCTCTTGAGGCATCGGCCTCGGGACAAGGGGAGACAACACAAAAACATGGTGTCTTCTCCAATGTCTCTATCCGAGTGAGATGGGAGGGGCAGTTATAGAATGTGGCTGCCTGGTTACCAGGGTTCCAGGGTCAGTTGGGCTCCATTGTCAGGATGTGAGGTATGAGTTGCACCTGCAGTCCTTTGGGGCACAGGATGATTCTACAACCAACTGAGCCATATCAGCCAGGGGTAGATTATGCATTGTTTTAAAAATATATATTTTATTGTTTTTTGTTACACATGCTATGGTTTTTTACAAATGCATGATGTCTATAGTTTCACTTCCCCCAAAATCCCTCATTCCCCACCACGTTACTCCCCCTCCCCCTGAACCCCTGATCACTTTCCCTTCTCTGTACTCTGCTTTGTCTGATAACAATATGGTGATTCCATCTTTTTAAAATTAGTGTCAGTATGGTGCCGCTGTCTATCCCTACACTCTTCACCTCACTGTGCCTTGTAGATAGAGTGGGTTTCTTAAAGGCAACGTTATAGTTGGTTATTTTTCTTTTATTATTTTTCTTCCATCACCATTTAACCCTTCTAAGCCCTCATCTACTTCCCCCTGCCCCCACCCCAATCACCACACTGTTGTCGTTATTCATGAGTTCTCTCTCTTTTTTTTCTTTTATCTCTCCACTCCTCCCAATACCACCACCCTCTCCCCAGTAAAATTTTCTGCCTGTTCTTTATCTGTAAGTTTGTTTCTATTTTGCTAGATAGTTCAATTTGTTTATTAAATTCCACTTTAGTGAAATAAATCATACAGTACTTTTCTTTCTCTGATTTTTTTATTTCATATTGTTGTCCAAGTCCATTCATGCAGTTGCAAAGGGTAAAATTTTCTTCCTTTCCATGGGAGAGTAGTATTTCAGTGTGTAAATGTACTATAGCTTTTTTATCCACTCATCTACTGATGGACACTTGGGCTGCTTCCAAATATTAGCTATTGTAAATAACACTGCAATGAACATAAAAGTACATATATTCTTTTGAATTAGTGTTTCAGGATTCTTAGGACAAATTCCCAGAAGTGGAACCACTGGGTCATAAGACAGTTCCATTTTTAAGTTTTTGAGATAACTCCATACTGCTTTCCACAGTGGCTGTAACAATCTGCATTTCCATCAGCAGTACACAAGGGTTCCCTTATTTCCACATTCTCCCCAACACTTGTTGTTTGTTGATTTATTAATGATAGCCATTCTGATAGTTGTGAGGTGATAAATCACTGTGGTTCTAATTTGAATCTGTCTGATGGTTAATGACATTATGCATCTTTTCATATGTCTATTGTCCATTTGTATGTCCTCTTTGAAGAAGTCTTTTGCCTATTTTTAAAAATATATTTTATTGATTTTTTACAGAGAGGAAGGGAGAGGGTTAGAGAGTTAGAAACATCGATGAGAGAGAAATATCGATCAGCTGCCTCTTGCACACCCCCAACTGGGGATGTGCCCGCAACCAAGGTACATGCCCTTGACTGGAATCGAACCGGGGTCCCTTCAGTCAACACTCTATCCACCGAGCCAAACCAGTTAGGGCAGTCTTTGCCTATTTTTTAATTTAGGTATTTTTCCAATTTTTAAATTAGATTGTGTGATTTTTGGTGTTGAGTTTTACAAATTCTTTGTAAATTTTGGATATTAACCCCTTATCAGATGTATCAGTGAATGTGTTCTCCCATTCAGTGGGCTGTCTTTTCATTTTGTTGATGGTTTCCTTTGCTATGCAAAAAAATCTTTAATTTAATGTAGTCCTATTTGTTTATCTTTTCTTTTGTTTCCCTTGCCTGAGGAGATATATAAGAAAAAAGATTGCTATTAGAAATGTTTGAAATTTTACTGCTTATGTTTTCTTCTAGGATTTTTATGGTTTTGAGTCTAACATTTCAGTCTTTAATCCATTTTTAATTTGTTCTTGTGTGTGGTGTATGAAGGTGGTCTAGTTTTATTGTTTTTACATGTATCTACCCAATTTTCTCAACATCATTTATTGAATAGACTATCTTTAATCTATCGTATGTTTTTTGTCTCCTTTGTCAAATATTAACTGACTATAAAGGAGTGGGTTTATTTCTGGGCTTTCTATTCTGTCTCATTGATATATGTCTGTTTTCATGCCAGTACCTTGCTGTTTTGATTTACTATGGCCTTGTAGTATAGTTTGATATTAGGTACTGTGATTCCTCCAGCTTTGTTCTTCCTTCTCAAGATTGCTGTTGCTATTTGGGGTGTTTAATGGTTTCATAAAAAATTTTTGAAACATTTCTTCTAGTTCTGTGAAATACATCATTGATATCTTGATAGGAATTGTGTTGAATTTGTAGATTGCTTTGGATAGCTTGGACATTTTAATGATGTTAATTCTTCCTATCAATGAACACTGTATATGCTTCCACTCATTTGTATCTTCCTCGATTTCTTTCTTCAGCATCTTTTAATTTTCTAATTACAGGTCTTTAACATCCTTGGTTAAATTTATTTCTAGGCATCTCATTCTTTTGGAAGCAACTGTGAATGGGATTTTTTTTTTAGTTTCCCTTTCTGATAGTTCATTATTGGTGTATAAAAATGCAGCTAACTTCTGGATATTTATTTTGTATCCTTCTACTTTACTCAATTCATTTATAGTTTTTTGATGGAATCTTTAGAATTCTCTATATACAATATCATATCTTCTGCAAATAATGAAAGTTCTACTTCTTTCTTTCCAATTTAGATGCCTTTTATTTTTTCTTCTTGTCTGATTGCTGTTGTTAGGACTTCCAGTACTATGTTGAATAAGTGTGGTGAAATCAGACATCCTTGCCTTGTTCCAAATTTTTTTTTAATCAGTCTCTTTACTCATCTTCTCTCTATTGTAGAATCCTTATAAATATTTTGCTTAACTATACACCACAAATTCCGCTCTTTTTTTTCCAGAAACATGCAGTTTTTGCTTAGAAGTAGTTGCCTGCTATTGGAGACTACATTTATACTAAATCTCTAGGTATAACTTTGTAATTAGTTCTTACCCATGAAATGTGAAAGAAGGTGATATTTGTCATTTTTAAGTAATGGGAATGCATGCCATGCTCCATTTTTTTTCTCTAACAACAAAGCTCTTAAAAATCTGAATCCATAAGATAGAAGAAACCTTAGTCTCTGGATCATTAAATGAAGGATAGCCATTTACAAACCAGAAACTCTGGTCTTGAACTGTTATGTGAGCAAGTTAACAATTCTTGTTGTGTGGTGGTGTTATGCATTTTGGCATATATGTTTTCAGTAGCTTGCACTACGTCAAGTAAAATAAGGCCAACATAAAATTATTTGAGTGGTAAAATCAATGGCACAAGTGGAGAGGTAGGGCTTAATAGGACTAGAACAATTCTGTTAAATAAGACGAAAGCAGAATGCATACAAAACATTATTGGCCTTCGGGATCAGTGGTGTAAGTCAGGGATTTTCAACCCCTGTGCTGCAAGAATTTTTAAAACATGCAATACCTAACTATTTAGTCAGGGGCACTGACCTCTTTCCCCTTAGATCAGTGGTTCTCAACCTGTGGGTCATGACCCCTTTGGCGGTCGAACGACCCTTTCACAGGGGTCGCCTAAGACCATCCTGCATATCAGATATTTACATTACGATTAATAACAGTAGCAACATTACAGTTATGAAGTAGCAACGAAAATAATTTTATGGTTGGGTCACAACATGAGGAACTGTATTTAAAGGGCCAGAAGGTTGAGAACCACTGCTAGTCAAATAAAAACATATGGCAACAGCCAACACAACAATAGCTGACTCATGTGAATGCTGGTAAAATGTGGCATTCAGAATCTGAGGGGGAAGTGAGTGTAGTCAACCTAACAGCATAAACTTCAATTAAGGTGGATCTTTTTAGAGAAAGAGGAGACATCATTTGAATAGACCTTAGCAAGGAGCACAACAATAACTCTGTCCATTCATGACCCTTGTGACCGCTTGACGTTTGACTTGCTTCCAAAATGTCTTCCCCAGAAACCACAATAGGCCCACACAAGGTAGCATTGTGTAATTCTTCACAAAATGAACCTTAAACTGAGTTAGACTCTTTTACCTGGATTGGTCATTTAGTAGTTGTGTGAAGGTTGTTTAAACTTTCTAGGTTACAATTTCCAAAGTTCCATGTAGGAATATCAGCATCTATCTCAAAGAATAAGTATATAGATTGAAGTACATTTAAAAAGTGCTCAAAAGAAATGGCTAAAATATATGGTCTCAAAGATAAAATGTTAGAATATATAAGTAATTACACAATTGGCTATTATTATTCTATTATTAATTATCATGCTATGGCTTCAAGAAACAGAATTACAAACAGAATTAAAGATTATAATAAGATGGGTATCAATCCAATCTTGAACGGCTAGAACTACCCTGACTAAAAAATGAATCCAATCTTTTTTTTAAATAAATCTTTATTGTTGAAAGTATTACATATGTTCCCTTTTTTATCCCATTGCCGGCCCCCCAAGCCTTCACCACCCACTGTTTGTGTCCGTAGGTTATGTATATACACATGTGAGTTCATTGGTTGATCTCTCCTCCCCCTCCACCCTAACTGCCTTCCCTCTTTTTCTCTGTTCTCCAGACTAGGCTCATCAGGAAAGAAGGAATGAAGGAAAGGCATTTCATCTTACTTTCTCAAGAGGGCTACAGGGATACATCTCTGAGTTACTGTTATGATCTGAATGTTTTTGTTCCCCCTCAGACTTCATATGTTGAAATTCTAATCCCCAAAGAGGTGAGGCTTTTGGGAGGTTATTAGGTTATAATCTTCATAAAAGGATCCGTGTCTTGATAGAGATCCCAGAGAGCTTGCCTGCCCCTTCCACCTTCTGATGGCACAGCAAGGAAGTGCCCTCTATAAGAAAACCAATTCTTACCAGATACCAAATCTGCCAGCACCTTGATCTTGAACTTTCCAGCCTCCAGAACTATGAAAAAATAAATTTCCACTATTTACAAACCACCCAGTCCACAGTGTTTTTATTATAAAAATCTGAATGAACTAAGGCATACTTATTTCTCCAGCTGTATTGAGATTTTTCTTCCTAATTCTGTAATTGGTAAACTCTTGAGCTATGAATCATCTATGAGATGCCGAATTTCTGATAGGGGTAGACAGCTATTTGAAAGCCAGAGAACTAAACAATCAATGGAAAATCATAAACAAAGGCATGAATATGAGATGTGGCAATGAAATGAGATTTAGAAATTATGTCGTCTTCTGTTCCAGCACCTGTAAAATATGGAGATACTCTTATATACTGCATACGAACTAACCTCGCAGTAGGCCTTACCTACCTAACTGGATACAGGCCTATGAATTAAATAAAATTATATGGTTACAATAAAGCAGATTGGTCATTACCTCTGACAGTGGGAGGTATTCTCTATCAGGAAACTATTCCTAATAACACAGCAGGATACACTTAACACACCTGGATGATATACCTGTCTGAAAAAACCACATTTATGTAACCTGACAGAACATTCTGCTCACGTTAATGTAGTCTGAATTGGAAATGGCAGCATGCATTCTATAATCCTTTCCTTTTTATCTTTCTACAGTTCCCAACAGACTCATTTCCTTATTATTTCATTTATTTTAAATGCTACGGTCTTACATGCATTCACTGGCTTTGATTCCAGGTCCAATTCTACATTAATTCTATCTAGGGCATTGAGCGACAAAGTGTTGATGCTAATGTACTGGGGGGAAAAAAATCCTTCCATTGGTATTGATCGCACTAGAGTGCTTAACCCAACACTAGATCCTTTTCTATTTTTCACTTTTCTCATTCTCCTAGAGTAAGTTGTTTTTCTTTGTCTGGGTCACTTTTATTCTCCTGATTACTTTTCAGAAGATGACAAAGAAAAGACAGGGCTATAAGCTGAGTCTTCCAAATTACAAATCAGTTCTCTGAAAGTGAACATTTCTGTCAATCAATTAGATGCCTCCCCCAAACATTCCAGATGTTTAAAACAATAAAATTGTCTGAATTTGGTGGTTGTAATATTAGGTAACTATAGACTAGAGACAGGACAACTGGACATAAAGCAAATATTGTAGTATATCCTACTCAGCAAAATTGTTAAATTTAAGTATCTTTTTTATTTTCTGTTTCCATAATCACAACTTTTATGCATTCTTTTTTTTTTTTTTTTTTTTTTTTTTGCTACAGGAGGCTTTTTTCTTTTTAATGCATCCTGTAATTTTTAGCCAGATCAGTGTCTTTAAAACACTATTAGTGTCATTTGCAGAATAAGAAAACAGACAAAAAAAAAAACAAGACACCTTACTCACCTGCCTAAATGATAAATTCCAAACTTCTTCATCTGAATCTCAAGGGGCCAGCTAATCTCACTAGCCCTGCCTTTCCAGAGCTAAATCTACCCTTCTACTTCAAATCCCTGCTCAAGCCAGATTTGTAGATTTAGTCACTGTCTCACCTTGCCCCCTTTGTACCTTTGCTAAAAACAAGTTATTCCCCTTCCCATCTGCCTGCCAAAATGATACTCGCCAGTAAGGTCCATGCCTAATTGTACTGCCCTTTCTATATTACAATAATCTTGCTGTAAACCCCTGTAAGTGACAAATAGTTTTATGTCATGAAATAACATTTAACACCTTTAAAGCTTGATAGTTATCCACTTTCTTACATAGTCAAAGTATCATGAAAGCAATAAGTGGTTGTGACTATTCTTTGACACCTACACTAACATTTTGTCTAACCAATAAGTTTGTTTGCTTTTATAGACTTTTCATATTTTTATCCATGGAAGTGAATTTATCAATTGATTTATTGTTGGGTTGGGTTTTTTTTGTCCCATACAGAAGATTAAGACGAATGATTTCAGAAGGATTAGGAATGCACCTGTTATTTTTTCTTCTACTCCAAAATCTATTGTAATCCAGTATCTGACACATAGCAGATATTCAATACATATCTCCTGAATCAAAAATGGTTCACTTCCATGACATTTTATAGGGATTATAATACAAAGATCATACATAACAATAAAACTTCTGAAAAATAGTTGTTAGTGTACAATCTTAAGAAAATGATCTTATGTTTTGTTAGAAACACAACATAAAATATGCTATGAATTCCAACATAAAAACATTTTTTAAAAATGCAAGAAACTAGTCCTCTTCTGATGGCCTAAATATATATAGCCAGTTGTTGGGGTTTGATAGATTCAAACAGATAAGATATGTTACCTCAGGTTCTATATTCAGCAAATATTTACTTTCATAGTAACTGAGTCAGATTCAAGATCTATGAATATTTTAAAATTTTCCATCAAATGCTATAAATAGAGGAACTGACACAATTTCAATGCATTATAATGTAAGTTATAATATAGTAATTACAGATACTATAAAAGTATTCATTTTATACTTAGAAAAAGATTCTGAGCTGAATTATATGTAAGTTAGATTTTTAAAAAACTAGTCTATATTAACCTTGTTTAAAAGAAGTAAATAATAGCAGGGTTGAAGAGAAGTTGAAAGAAGTAAGGAGGTGTCAGATAGAACATCCTGTGTAAATGTATAGTGGAATAGACACACCCAAGGCATTATAGTTATTTTAGAATGACTCAAATTATAGCAGGATCTGGAAGAACAAAATGGGAGAATGAGTAGTAAAGCATCTATACCATTTTAGATTTCATTCTGTAATAAAAGGGATACATTCAATGTTTTTAAGTGGAACAACTGAATTTATGCTTCAGAAAGACCACTGACATCATGCAGTGTTGGGTGACTTGCAGAAAGCAAGACATAGTAAAGAATTATGAGATTGTTGCAGGATTCTGGATGAGAAATCATAAAAGCATGAGCTAAGGTGGTGACAGTGAGGACAAAAAAAAACGAGGATAAATTTTAAAGACATTAAGGAGAATCAATAAGGTTCAGTGACAGATATTGCACTGAGTTAAGAGACAGGAAAGAATTAAAGATAACACGAGTTTCTGGCTTGGTAGACCTTTTAGATAGTGAAAATATCTACCTTGAAAGGAATAGAGAGAAATAGATCTGTGAGGGGATAACCCAGTTACCTCTTAATAACCAGGTTACTGCCTGTTCCAGTGAACATAAAAAAAAGAAGTATGGTTTTAGATTTGATAATTGTTAAAATAAAATGTAACCTCCTGCAATGATAAGAGAGCTGCTATTAAGCAATAAATTAGTATTGTTTAATAGTACTTAATCTAATATGTTACAGAATTTTTATTTTTATATTTTTTTTAATGTTTTTTTTTTCGCTTAAAGTATTACAAAGGGTATTACATAAGTGTCCTTTTTTCCCCCCCGCCCTTGACAAGCCCCTGCCCTCCCTTACCCCCCAGTGTCTTATGTCCATTAGTTATGGTTATATGGGTGCATACAAGTCCTTCGGTTGATCTCTTAATCCCCCCTCTCCTCCCCCCCAACCCTCCCTGGCCTTCCCACTGCAGTTTGACAATCAGTTTGAGGCAGCTCTGCCTCGGTATCTATTATTGTTCAAAAGTTTGTAATGGTCTTTATTATCCATGAATGAGTGAGATCATGTGGTATTTTTCCTTCATTGACTGGCTTGTTTCACTTAGCATAATGCTCTCCAGTTCCATCCATGCTGTTGCAAATGGTAGGAGTTCCTTCTTTTTAACAGCAGCATAGTATTCCATCGTGTAGATGTACCACAGTTTTCTAATCCATTCATCTACTGGTGGGCACTTAGGCTGTTTCCAGATCTTAGCTATGGTGAATTGTGCTGCTATGAACATCTGGGTACATATATCCTTTCTGATTGGTGTTTCTGGTTTCTTGGGATATATTCCTAGAAGTGGGATCACAGGGTCAAATGGGAGTTCCATTTCCAATTTTTTGAGGAACCTCCATACTGCCTTCCATAGTGGCTGCACCAGTCTGCATTCCCACCAGCAGTGCACAAGTGTTCCTTTTTCTCCACATCCGCTCCAGCACTTGTCGTTTGTTGATTTGTTGATGATAGCCAGCCTGACAGGTGTGAGATGGTACCTCATTGTTGTTTTGATTTGCATCTCTCGGATGATTAGTGACTTTGAGCATGTTTTCATATGTCTCTTGGCTTTCTGAATGTCCTCTTTTGAAAGGTGTCTATTTAGATCCTTTGCCCATTTTTTGATTGGATTGTTTATCTTCTTTTTGTTAAGTTGTATGAGTTCCCTATAAACTTTGGAGATTAAGCCCTTATCAGATATGACGTTGGCAAATATGTTTTCCCAAGAGGTGGGTTTTCTTGTTGTTTTGTTGATGGTTTCTTTTGCTGTGCAGAAGCTTTTTATTTTGATGTAGTCCCATTTGTTCAATTTCTCTTTAGTTTCAACTGCCCTAGGAGCTGTATCAGTGAAGAAATTGTTTTGGCATATGTCTGAGATTTTGTTGCCTTTGTATTCTTCTAGAATTTTTATGGTTTCCTGTCGTACATTTAAGTCCTTTATCCATTTTGAGTTTATTCTTGTGTATGGTGTAAGTTGTTGGTCTAGTTTCATTTTCTTGCATATATCTGTCCAATTTTCCCAACACCATTTATTGAAGAGACTATCTTGACTCCATTGTATGTTCATGCCTCCTTTGTCAAAAATTAATTGAGCATATTGGTTCGGGCTAATTTCTGGACTCTCTATTCTATTCCACTGGTCTATATGTCTGTTCTTGTGCCAGTACCAGGCAGTTTTGAGAACAGTGGCTTTGTAATACAGCTTGATATCTGGCATTGAGATCCCACCTACTTTGTTCTTTCTCAGGATCGTTGCAGCTATTCGGGGTCTTTTTTTATTCCAGATGAATTTTTGGAGAGTTCGTTCAAGATCTTTGAGGAAGGCCATTGGTATTTTAATGGGAAGTGCGTTGAATTTATAGATTGCTTTGGGTAGTATGGACATTTTAATGATGTTGATTCTACCAATCCAAGAACATGGTATGTTCTTCCATCTGTTTATGTCTTCCTCTATCTCTTTTTTCAACGTCCTGTAGTTTTCTGAGTAGAGGTCTTTAACCTCTTTAGTTAAGTTTATTCCTAGGTATCTTAATTTTTTTGGTGCTATGGTAAATGGGATTGTTTTTCTAATCTCTCTTTCTGAAAGTTCACTATTGGTGTATAGAAATGCCTCAGATTTCTTGGGGTTAATTTTGTATCCTGCTACATTGCCAAATTCATGTATTAAGTCTAGTAGCTTTTAGATGGAGTCTCTTGGGTTTTGTATGTATAATATCATGTCATCTGCAAATAAGGACAGTTTTACTTCCTCTTTTCCAATTTGGATGCCTTTTATTTCTTCTTCTTGCCTAATTGCAATGGCTAATACTTCCAGTACTATGTTGAACAGGAGTGGTGAAAGTGGGCATCCCTGTCTTGTTCCTGTTCTTAGGGGAAATGGTGTTAGTTTTTGACCATTGAGTATGATGTTGGCCGTGGGCCTGTCATATATGGCTTTTATTATGTTGAGGTATGATCCTTCTATTCCCACCTTTCTGAGAGTTTTTATCAAAAATGGGTGTTGGATTTTGTCGAATGCCTTTTCTGCATCTATTGATATGACCATGTGGTTTTTTTCTTTCAATTTGTTTATGTGATGTATCACATTTATTGATTTACGGATGTTGTACCATCCTTGCATCTCTGGGACAAATCCTACTTGGTCATGGTGTATGATCCTTCTGATGTACTGCTGGATCCAATTTGCTAAGATTTTGTTGAGGATTTTTGCATCTATGTTCATGAGGGATATTGGCCTGTAATTCTCTTTCATTGTGATGTCTTTACCTGGTTTTGGTATTAGGGTGATGCTGGCTTCATAGAATGAGCTTGGAAGTGTTCCTTCCTCTTGAATTTTTTGTAGTAGTCTGAGGAGGGTAGGTTTTAGTTCTTCCTTGAATGTTTGGTAGAACTCCCCTGTGAAGCCGTCTGGCCCTGGGCTTTTGTTTGCTGGAAGCTTTCTGATGACTGCTTCAATTTCTTCCATAGTTATTGGCCTATTGAGGTTTTTAGATTCTTCCTGATTGAGTTTTGGAATGTTGTATTTTTCTAGGAATTTGTCCATTTCCTCCAGGTTGTCTAGTTTGTTGGAGTAGAGTTGCCCGTAGTATTGTTTAACAATCATTTGTATTTCTGTGGGGTCTGTTGTTATTTCGCCTCTATCATTTCTGATTTGGTTTATTTGGGACCTCTCTCTTTGCTTCTTGGTGAGCCTGGCTAGGGGTTTGTCAATCTTGTTTATCCTTTCAAAGAACCAGCTCTTGGTTTCATTGATTTTCTGTACTGTTTTTTTGGTCTCTATTTCATTGATTTCTGCTCTAATCTTTATTATCTCCTTCCTTCTGCTCACTCTGGGGTTTTCTTGTTGCTCTCTTTCTAATTCTTTGAGTTGTAGAGTTAGATGGTTAACTACCATTTTTTCTTGTTTTTTGAGATAGGCCTGATGTTACAGAATTTTTAAATAGGAGGTACAGACTATACTTCATTGCATTTAACTTCATTTGTCATGAATCATTGATAGAAACTTTTAATACCACTGTCTGCTTTATATCAACTCCACGTTTTCTTCAAAGGGATTACTATTTATTAATGTAATAACTGCCTATTCTAGTAGAAGGTGAGCCCAAAGTCAGAAGAGAAGGCATTGAGAAGAAAGGGAATCCTTTCCTTTAGCATCAGTTTAAAATTTTCCCTGCTTTAAGATTTTTCACTTTATTGCCCTTCATTCTATACTACTAGAGGCCCAGTGCACAAATTCCTGCATGGGTGGAGTCCTGCCGGCCTGCCAGATCAGGGCTGATTGGGCCAGGCCAGCCAGGGAGAGGGACCCAGCACCCTAGTTGACTCCTGGTTGAACTCCCCCAATGAGGGGACAATTTGCATATTAGCTTTTTATTATATAGGATTTGATTAGTGACTTAGATGTCCTCAGCTTCATTGCCTTTAAAGATCTTCCTTTCTTCCCATCTGACTGGAAATGGAAATGGCTAACTTGTATCCTTGACTTTACCAATGACCATTTTTGCCCTATTCCCAAAACATGGCATTACTCTCAGTTCATATGCTACTTTACCTTGTTTGTTTAAAATTTACTTTTAAATTACATTAATTAACCCACGTTAACAGTATAGTAATTTCTTTGTAACTACTGAGTTACACTCGTGTAGAGTGTTTTAAAGCAGAACATTATTTTATATACCATTATAAAATAAGATATGCTTACTCTAAATAATTCTAACAATAAAAACATAAAGAAGCTAAAAAAAAACACTCAAAATCCCATCTCCCTTAGGCAATCTATGTTAATATATTAATAAATATCCTTTGAGAGAGAGAGAGAGAGAAAGTTGATACATAATTTTATATTCATGGAGTTACACAGTATTTCCAATTTTATAACTTTTTTTATGAAAGCATTTTATCTCTTCCCATGGGTACATAATCTCTCCTTGTTTGCATATAACATGATTGTATTTTACCACTACACTTTAATAAATTTGAGGTTACTTCCTTTTTATTTCAATATAAAAGTACTTTAATATGAATCTTTGCCACTTTTTTAATTATTTCCTTAATGAAAAATAAATTTATAGACATATTGCCAAAATGCAGAGCAGAAAAGCTGTATCAATCTACACATTCACCGATAAGATATAAAACTATCTCTTTCCCTATATCCTTATGCTAATGTCCTTTTCCTCATCTTTTCCAATCTTTTATACAATATTTCATAAGTTTGTACAAATGCCACTCAGGAGAACAACTTCCCTGATCACCTTCTATAAGATAGTACCACTTCATTCCATAGTCACACTCTGCCTCCCTTATTAATGTTTTTCATAGCATTTTCACTGCCTGATATATCATATATTTTTTTTTATTTATTGTATCTCTTTACCCACTAGGATTTATACTCTATAAGGGTGTGGATCTTAGAGCTTTTCTTTGATTTTTCTAGCAACTTGTGTAGGTTTAGGCTTGTAGTAGATATTCAAGACTAAAATGATGAACACATTCTGAATGAATTATAAAAACACAATCTTTTTCCTTATGAATCAATTATGTCTAAGGACTTCTTCTAAAACTTTGTCATATGTTAAATTCTTATACTCATTTATATATGTATATTTCAATGGTCCATAGATTAATATGCCTATTTTTAAATCAGCATCACATACTTGTTTTCACTATATTTCTCTAAATACTTTTGGAACTAAAAGAGCATGTCCCAGCTCAATGGTTAGAGCATGGGCCTGTGCACCAAAGGGCTGCAGTTTTGATCCCTGGCCCTGGTCAGGGCACTTGCAGGAGGCAACTCATCAGTATGTCTCTGTCACATTGATGCTTCTCTTTTTCCCTTTCCCTCTCCCCTTCCTCCCTTCCACTCTAAAAATCAATGGAAAAAATATTCTCAAGTGAGGTTTAACAAAAAACAAAACAAACAAAAATGGTTCCAACACAATATGAATTAATAAGTTTAAAAATGAACAAAATCAACTTACATTTACATTGAGTTTAAAAATCAATCTCATTTTTCTTTAAAATATTACCAATAAAAATATACTCATAATTTTATAAATGAAGCCCATTGATCTTTTTATTTAGGATATATTTTAGAAGTGTGGTTGAGTCATTCGCCCAAACTTTTAAGATGATGATTCTATGTATATTTTTTTAATGTTCTTTTTTTTCTTGGTTTATTTAAATAACCAAGAATTAAAACGTTAGGAGTAGATGAAAAATAAGTGCACATGGTCAATCCACACGCTCACTCTCTAGAATGCAATTTGAAAGAACTCAGACACGCTTTGACCTGAGGAAAATAGAAAACTCCCATAGATATATCTGTAAGGGTTTGTTTGTTTTACATAAATGCCATGCTAGCCTTTACATAGTCATGAAAAGTTGTATAGCTTTGCCATTAAGAAGAGAACTAGAAAACTTAAAATGAGTCAAGTTTCCCAAAGGTGTATATAAGCCAAACTATTGTTGCTGGGAGAATATGATTGCTAATAAATGTGTTCACAATCAGTTGAGGGAAAAGCCTGGGTAAGAAGAAAGCTAAATTGTAGCCTTTTGAGTATTTCTAAAGTGACCATAAGTTTAATATGTTATAGGACTTCTGAGTACTGATCACTGAATTGATTACAGCTTTTCTGATAAACTGATTTCTTTATGCCCTATTTCAGCTGGCAAATATAACCCATAACTCCTACATTGTTACAATTCCATGGTCTGAATGAATCTTCCTGTGTAATTTCCAGTAATCATTTTTATTCCCCCATCTGTGCAAAAGACTACATGATATTACCAACTAACCATCTGCACATTTATGGAAAGGCTGCACAGTGCCTACTTATGTAAAACCAGCCATGTCCCTTCCCATCACAAGCCAAATTTGCCAAAAGGAGAGACTATTATAAATATTTTTAAATGTCTCTTCTTATATTAAATATTAAATAAAGATGTATGAGATGACTAACTCAGCATAATCAAGCTGCATAATATAAGCATTGACCACAGTATTTCAATGCTAGTTTTATTCTTTGTGAGAGAAAAGGGGTTTTAAAAACTAATGCATAAAATAAGGAAATGGTTTTAAAGCAAAACTGTGCTAAATTGACGGTTTTGCATCACAACATTTTCTTGGGAAATATAAAGGCAATCTCTGCCAATTGTTCAAAAACACCTCCCTTTTTACTATCCCCTAGAGCTCTCTATAGCTTTTCCTGTAGAATAAGATGCTGTTATTTCTCTAGAGGATAAAGAAAACTAATCTCACCACTTGAAATTCACATACTGTGCTCTAGTTTTCTGAGATTTTCAAAAGAAGACCCTGCTCTCACTCCCCTTCTCATCTCAGGAGACGCTAGAGCCCACTCCATCAGACGAAGCGCAGGCTCTCTTCACTGTCACAGTTCAAATGTTTTTTTATCTTTTCTCAAACAAGTTATTGTATCTTTTGAAATATTTGAATATACTTGACAACTAAAATCACATATTTTACTAATTTTCAAACATATTTTAGTCTCTGAAATGGTCTTTAATGGGATTTACTCAACAGACTGCATATTTTAACAATCAGCTGGAGTGCTCCCTTGATTGTGCTGCATATTTGAATACTAAAGGTTTTATATATATATATTTTGATTGAGCCTCATATTTTAATGAGCCACATAAATTATGTCTTTGCTGAGAAGGACTGTTGGAAACTTTGTATTGAAGTGTTTGGGAGGCATTCCTCTTATATCCTTGAGTGTATGCTTATGTATGTACATGGGCCTGGAGGGAGGTTTTGCTGGTGTCTGGGTAGTTGCTGTTAGACACAAGCCTAAAGAAAATACATTTGCTTTAAAAAAAAAAGAAAAATGAGCACCAATTTTTAATTATAAGTTCAGGTTTCAACTGAATGGAATTGTGCATTCATGTTAAAAAATATCCCTGAAATTGCATTTCTTTAATATAACTTTAATATTTTAGTGATGGATCTTCTATACATTTCTGTGTGTATGTATGTGGAACATAGTACAGGGGTGGGCAACCTTTTTGTGAGTGCGTGTCAAAACCAGCAAAATCTCTGACTCAAAATTCTTCTGCTTGCCAACCCTAATTTTTTGAGAACATGTTACGCCTTCTTGATGTCTCTTATGGGGTACGTATGTGAAGAACCTTGAAGAAATAATAAAATTCATTTGAGCAACAAAAACACAGTATATGATGATGAAAAATACATTTATTTTTTAATGTATGCATGTACACTGATAGACCTACAGAAAACTTTATGACTGTTTGATATTATCAGTGGGACTTTTGCTGCTGCATCACTGATGACAGAGATTTTACATCAGGTTTATATTTTGTGACCTTCAGAGATATGCATGAGCTACTACTTTCATCCATCAGGCTACTCCTATTTTGAGACTTAACAAAATTCATCTCTGAGCAGTAACCGGTTTGGCTCAGTGGATAGAGCGTCGGCCTGCGGACTCAAGGGTCCCAGGTTCGATTCTGGTCAAGGGCATGTACCTTGGTTGTGGGCACATCCCTAGTAGGGGGTGTGCAGGAGGCAGCTGATCGATGTTTCTCTCTCATCGATGTTTCTAACTCTCTATCCCTCTTCCTTCCTCTCTGTAAAAAAAAATCAATAAAATGTATTTTTTTTAAAAAAATTCATCACTGAGAGCAAAGATTCACAAGTGTATGTGGATAAAACCAAAACACTGGTCGGATCTAGGAAGGCAGGGAGAGTTAAAGCAGAGGCATAGAAATTGCTCTTCCCTGCTCTTGTCAATCCATGTCTATGATCTTTAAGATAACTTGTTATGTAAAATTATTTATTTATTTAAGATGCACCTACACTGAATTTATCTGAAAAATAAAAAAGTCTATATTAAGAAAAAAATTGTAAATTGAAGATTATAAGAGAGGATTTCGCGTGCCAGCAAAAATTACTGGTGTGCCATGTTTGGCACCTGTGCCAGGGGTTGCCCAACCCTGACATAGTATATAAACTCCTGAATGACCTGGTTTTGTTAAGATGTACTGAACTCAGTTGTCAGCAATGTGGTTAGACGAAAGTTTAACAGTCATTTCCAGGCTTTACAAAAGTCCAGTCCAAGCTAAATAAGTATTTTTTATCTTACATTCAATATAAGGTTTCTTTTCTGTCCCCAGACTAGGGAACAGCAAGAAAAAAATAAGTGTGGTCTTTTGTTCAGTCTCCTTTCCCTTTCTATTATGATTAGAACTGAAAAATGTCTTTCAATCACTGGAGCTATCTTTTAATCTTAAATCTCTATTGGCTGCCAATATCTTCTACCATAAATGTCTAAATGTTGAAACACTATTTTTCTCTGCCCCTCTCTCTCTTTTCTTGGTCTGAGGACACATTTGTGGGATCTGCACCTGTACTTACTTCCCTCCCCCTCTCCATGAATCATAAAGTTCAGGGTGCAGACTTTTCTCTTGGGTTTTTGTCCAACAAAGTCGAAGAATCAATTCATGGATTAATAGATTTCCTTAATAAAAATGTAGAAATTTATTGGGAGCATATACAAACTCCATCTGGGCAGGGGAGTCCCCAAATTGGAAAGGCTTGCTCTCTCTCATTCTCTCTTTCTCTCTCTCTCTTTCTCTCTGATGGGAAAAAATCTAAATCTGAATCTGTAATTGACTGAGTCTCTTTGTCTCTGGGTTTATAATGGCTGTAACTCTTTGTCTGGATATGACCTTTTCTAATTGGACCCTTTCCTTAATTAGGACACCTTTGCTTTCCTCATTGGTCACTCTGTGGCATAGTATCAGTTTCAAAGCTCAAAGCCCATGTGGTGCCCCTTTCTTTCTCTCTCCTTATCTTGCAACATTCCTCTATCCTCTGTGAAAATATATTTCCTTCTTTCTGATATCCTGTGACTTTTCTTTAGCCTCTGTGAATGTATGTCTTCCTCCCCCCTTATCCTGTGGCATTTCTCTGTCCTTCACAAATCCATCTTATCTGTTCAGGTTGGAGTTGCTTTTGATCTACCTATGGCTTTCTCCCAGTTGTCCTGGCCAGAGATGTGTTATTACCCTGTATGGCTCTCCCAGCTGCTCAGGTCAGGGCTGCTTTAATTGCTCAGGCCAGAGATACCTCTGTCCTTGGTTTAAAGCTGTTTTGATTACTCAGGCCAGAAATGCCTCCATCCTTACTGGACACCCCTTCCTGTCTGCCTAATTAAGCTAGACCCTTATCATCTACACATTGGCACAGACAATGGACCTTGCTGACTCCTCGCAGTGGCTCCTCAGGCCTGGCCTCTGGCAGTATACCCCTCACAGACAATTTCAACTGAAGCCCCTTTCCAGTCAAGTCCTTTCACCACAGCTCTAACCCTGTGCGCACTAAATCCAGAGTCGCTCTCTCTCTCAGCCCCAGCATCCAGTGGAAGAGCCTGCCCCTGGCTTTCCTCTTGCCACAGCTTCAGAGGAAGTTTTCACTTTCAAACTTTTCTAGGTGAATGTGGGGACTGGTGGCCCTCACTTCAAACCAGAGGGCATGCTTCATGCACTATCAAGAAGTCACTTACCTTTTCTACAAACAATGTATCAGGGGGATAACATTTCAGACCCGCAAGACGGTTTTTCTGAGGGTCCGATTCCCTTAACTATGGCCTAAACAAAAAGACAGGTGTCCCAGGTGCTCTCTGTCCTTTCATATTCCTTCCTTGAATCCTCATTCCCTTTTATGAGGTGGTTGGGGTGACAATCACTGGGCCAGTTTAGCCACTTTTAGTCCCATGAGGATGTGTCTAGATCACTTTTTTGATGGTTCTCAAAACCCATTTCCTTAGCTTTGAGGATGAAGCTCAGAATCCTAACATTACAGGAAAGACATTATTCTATATCCTACTATATACCCATGGAAATATACATGTATATCATCACACAGCACATGGCCTTTTTTCAGAGAGAACTTTTTTATTATGTCCTATCCTTCCTTACTCTCTCACACTCAATGATAGTAAGCAGATAAGGGTCCTTCAATGTATTTCCCTATAATAATATATCCGTATACAAATATATTTGTACATATACTAGTGCCCCAGTGCACAGATTCATGCACATTGAAAGGAAATTAATTAGAAGGTGACCAGCAGGGTGGGACTGGGCCAGATGAGCCAGACATGCCCTGTAGCCAACCTCCCACATTTCCTCCCCAGCTGGCCACACCTAGAGCAGCACCGTGGCTCCAATGGCATCTACGGAGTAAGCAGGGTCCCTCCTGCAGGTGGGGTCCCTCAGCCTGGCTTGAGAGGATTGGGCTGAAACCAGCTCTCCAACATTCTCCCAGGGGTCCCAGATTGCGAGAGGGTGGTTCTCAGGTGACACACCCTGGAATTGGGCTCCCTCCTCTCTCTTTCTGGAGTGTGTCACCCAAGAACCACAGTTGCCAAGTCATTGCAGCTTGGCAGCTCCTGCATTGAATGTTTGCCCCCTAGTGGTCATTGTGGGTCATAGCTACTGGTCAGATGGTCACACGTTCGCTTAGCCTTTTATATATATAGATACTCTTTGTCAATGCACTTTTTTTCTGTGTTGATCTGGTTATTCTACTTTTTTTCTTTATTGTTGAGAGTCTTACAAATGTTTTCCCTTCCTCACCCCTCATTATCCCCCTTCACCTGGTTCTCACCCTGCCCCAGGTCTACACCACCCTGCTCCACCCTATTATCTGTCTCCGTGGGCAATGCATATGTGAATCTTACTGCCCTCCCTCCCCACCCTTCCCTTTTTCAATGCTCTTTTTTTTTAAAAAAATAATAATGTTATATTATCTACAATTATCTACATCGTGGCTTTTGCAGTAAAAAAAATGCAGTGTAGAATTATCTCCCAATCAGCTGATAAATACTTATTCTTTGTTTGTGGCTGAATGATGTTACCTTTCTTCCCTCACTACAATGTTTTAAAAAGCATTTACTGATGTTACATTTTTATGGGCTAGATTATCAGAAGTGACTGAGTCACTTTTCAATTTAAATTGTTTTCCAATGAAAGGCTATAACAAGTCCCGCCCTTTTTTTTTTTTAATCCAGAATCACTGACACTGGCAGTATTTAATCTTTTAAAAATACATTTTGTAATACTCATCTTTAGATTGATTTCTATTTCTCAAGCTACTTGTGATATTGATGTTTATTGCTAATTTAGATGTGTTATTGCAACTTTTCTATTCATATCCTTTGGCATTTTTATTTTATAAGTTCCCTCAGCAGATGACTGGATTAAAATGTTGTGGTACATAAGGAAATATTATGCTGTTGTAAAAAAAGAAAGAATTCTTACCATTTGCAACAGCTTGATGGAACTGGAAAGCATCATGCTAAGTGAAATAAACCAGTCAGAGAAAGATAAATACCACATGATCTCACTCATTTGTGGAATATAATGAACATCATAAACTGATGAACAAAAATAGATACAGAAACAGAGAAGCATCAAACAGTCTGTCAAACTTCAGAGGGAAGGCGGGCGGGCAGGGGGTGGTGGTGATGGTAAAAAATCAACCAAAGGATTTTTATGCATACATATAAGCATTACCAATGGACAGACACTAGGGGGGTGAGGGCATGTGCCCAGAAGGTAGGGGTGGCTGCAGAGAGGCCAATGGGACAAAAAGGAGATATATGTAATACTATATGTAATACTTTAAACAGTAAAAAATGGCATTTTTATTTTAGATATTGTTCTTGCCAACTTCTAGTTCTTTATGTACTATAGATATTAATTATGTTTATGTTTTCAATGGTTTTTAAATTTTTAATTATATTGATTAAAATGTTCAAATACATGTTAAGATAGGCAGAATAGTATAATCAATACCTGTTGTTTAACAATTACTAGCATTTTTTAGTATTTGCTTTGGGTAGTAGATTTCATTGCTCATTGTAGTTATTCTCTCTTCCTATAACCAGTTACATACATATATATGTATGCATATGCTATATAATAGCATATACATATATACTTATTTATTTATTTGTTTTGTTTATTTATTTTGTAGAAAAGCAAGCAAGAATGTATTGACCACAGCAAAAACATACTTAGGGCAGTGAAACAAGGAAGGGCATAGGAGAAGCAACAGAAGAGCCTATTGCTATGAAAGTCATCGAGAAGTCAGAGAAAAGGGGGCCTTGGAGACAGATTCAGGGAGTGAGCTTGGGACAACCCGCTGCTGCTGCCCAGGACAGAGGGGAAGGGAATGGCACGGGCATGCTCCCAGGAGAGAGAGCATGCCTATCCTATCTAATAAAGAGGGGCTATGCAAATTGACCATCACACCATCACATAGGTGAGGTAATTTTATGCCATCACAGAGATGACGGCATCCAGTCCCCTCAGCCCCACTGGGGGTTGACAGGCATGAGGTGTGGCCAGACCTGCCCTCAGCCCCCAGCCACCCAGGGCTGGCCCGAGGCACAGGTAAGCCTAGGATGTCAGCTGCCCAGCAGCCCAGGGCCAGCCCGAGGGGCAGGCAAGCCTCAATGGCAGCTGCCCACCTGCCCAGGGCTGCCCCAGCCTCAGGTAACCAGGGAAAGCTGAGGCTTGAACTGCCAGCAATGGCGGCAGCAGAGGTGTGATTGGGGCATCACCTTCCCCTGATCGCCGGGTTGCCTCTCGCCCCTGAGGGCTCCTGGACTGTGAGAGGGAGCAGGCCAGGCTGAGGAACCCCCCTCCAGTGCATGAATTTTCATGCACCAGGCCTCTAGTTTTACATATATATGACTTACAGATACCTAGAGACATATATATATATATATATATATATATATATATATATATATATATTTCTGTTTTAGGTATCTGTATGTCTCTTGGAAAGTAAATTTCTAATCTCTTACTCTCATGGACTGTCTAGCACCAGTAAAACAGATATGCTAGTCTAATCCTTAATTTATATGTTACTTAGAACCCCGAGGAAGGAAAAATAACTATACAGGTTATTTATAATGATTTTATCATACTATAGATTGAGAAATATGGTTTTACATTTATATTACCATTCATTCACTTGTAAAGAAAAGTTATAAAAAGTATTTTTTAAAGCCAGATGCTGCTTGATATCAGAGAAATTGCTGTGGAAAAAAACATAGTTCCTGGTATCAATACATTGTTCCATATGAAATGAACAATTTCTGGTTTTGACTCCCCAGATTTCAGCCCCTGTACTGAACTTTTATGGGGTTTTTTAAATCAGAAATTATGAAGATCTTGAGATTTTACTCTACTTGTATATTGTTATCTTGCCACAGTTTCAAATATGGTACCAGAAAAACATGAAACCTCTGTATCAAAAAGACAAAGACATTTTAGTACTAATAAGAATGACAGAGCCAGCCCTAACTGGTTTGGCTTAGTAGATAGAGCATCAGTCTGTGGACTGAAGGGTCCCAGGTTCGATTCCGGTCAAGGGCATGTATCTTGGTTGTGGGCACATCCCCAGTAGGGAGTGTTCAGTAGGCAGCTGATCAATGTTTCTCTCTCATCGATGTTTCTAACTCTCTATACCTCTCCCTTCCTCTCTGTAAAAAAATCAATAAAATATATTTTTCTAAAAAAGAAAAAGAATGACAGAGCCAGAATACCATATTAGTGCTGGTTAACTGAGCCCCATCCCCACACAGCAACACAATTAGGGCCAGGTGTTGGATGCACAGACAGTGGAGATGTATTACAAGAGAGGAAGCCTTTGGTGCAGTGTAGGAGGTGTGGGCAACCTGAACATCCTCTTGCCCAAAGAGAGAGACATTACCTTCATTACCCTGAATCTAAGCAAATCTTCTCTAGGGATGGGAGTGAGTCATCTCTATCTTTACTGGGATATAAATAAAACTGAGCAAATTGGCTGTTAATGCCTAGACACAAAGTAACTTGGGAGATTCGTAGATAATTTATTCCTACCAAAGGGAAGTCCTCATATTACTTTTGCAAGGGTGTAGCATCTGTGTTATGAATGGACAACCTCTTGCTCCCACTCTGCACAGTAAAACAACTTAGAAAGTCTATCATATCTAACCTAATTCAAATTAGCTCTTTTCCTCATTAAACATGCACAAAGGGTTATTTGACAAAGTTATTACATTCAACATGCATTCTTTGAGAGTAGGATCATCAATAAACAGATCAGCAAACATTGAATACATGCAAGATACACATGATAGAAAGATGAATTGGACACGGTTTCTTCCAACAAGGAGCTCAACAATCGGTGGGGAGGAGGTGGATTGCAGGCACATAAGTAACTATGGTACAAGAGAAAAGAGGCAGCAGCACACAGGTATTAAGAGTATAAGCTCTAGATAAAGCCTTTCTTCTTGACTTTTCTAGTTATGGTTGAGGCAGTTTATTTAAACTTTCTCTAACATAGTAACAATGACCTGGTAATAGATCCATGAAAACATAATTACATATGTACTGATATAAAGCACACCATACATTTTAGCTATTATTATTATGCTAAATGATAACTATGTCTAAATTGCTTTCAACTTATGGTTGAGAAAGCACTGTGTAACTTATCTTCTTTTAATTTTCTTTAGGGCATATATTACTATCAAAGTGATTACATGCATATACATACATAAATATATATATATGTGGATATATATATATTTATTGAGGATTTATTTTAATACATATGTTTACTTATTTGTTTAGATCTCATTTCTCTATAATATAATTTAAAAAGCAACTAAGGCCTTCTCTATTTTATTATTCCTGTATTTTGACTCTTAGAAAATTATATTGCATAAAGTATGGTCCAAGTAAATATTATTGAATACAGTCAGTGTAGAGTAGTCAGGGAAAGTAAGAAGTGCTTAGAAATTCACTAGCACACATGTATTGATAAAGTATAATGTGTTTTTGATAGAGCTGGAGAAAGTAATTATTGGCTGGAGATTATGCTGGAAAGCCATGATGAAACCAATTTGCAAAAATTCCAAGCCTACCATGTTAAGGACATTTTATTTTAAAACAGTGTAGCATCAGGCTCTTCAACAAGAGAAATATGTGCAGATATTTTGTTTATAAAAAACTAGGTCAGCAATATTTCAAATGGATTGGATTGGGACAAAAGAGAATAGATACATGAATTAAACTTCAGATAAGAGATAGCAAGTGCCTGAACTAGGTCTCATGAGATGGATTCAAGTGGTATTTTATAGACATTGTAGACAAGACTGGGGAGTAATTAATATGTGGGATGAGCTGGGTACAGGGTCAACAGAGTTGATGATTCAGATTGCAGTTTGACTATACTATGTGACTCACTCACTTAAAAACTTGGACTACAGTAATTGTCAACAATTCTCACAGGTTCTCTAAGGAACTGGGAGTTCAAATCAGGGGCCAAATTGAATCTTTCTAGATTGAGTCAGTGTACCAATTTATATAAGACAAGGCAGCTGCCTCCACAAAGAGCAAAAGAAACAGAAACAAACTTGCATTTTCCTTGAAAAGATGTAAACTTATCACACTCCCTACTGACTGCACTGACTGCTATAATCAAAGATAATGTTTCAAACCCCAAAGATTAATGGAGGATCAATCCAAGGTCTCCAAAAATTACAATAAGGAAAAAAATAAAAGACCTATTTAAGCAATAATTTGCAGTAAAATATTAAGAATTTGTTTCTTTATAAAGTTTGAAACACTTCACAATAAAAATACACATGGCAATCTAATTAACTATAACAAACTACTAAAAGAATTCCTTCTCAGAAGGAATCTGCAATGTTTCAGACAAAAACTCAGTGGGATAATTTAAACTTTGGCCTCCGTTGGTAAAAAAAAAAATTATAATAATAATAGAGAGCACAGAAATTAAGAAAGGGTCAAGTTTTAAGTATATGTATTTGTAAAAGCAGCCTTATCAAAGGAAAATAGAAAGGACTTTGAAAATAATTTCTAAAGGCTGAAATTATTTGATACTGGACATTTGTCCATAGGTTCTGAAGAGCCAACAGAGTTATATGTGAAGAGAGTCATGGTTTGTTCAGATTCGGGAACACCAGACTCTTCCCAGACAAAGGAAGCATCCCATTTAGGTACAGACTCTGTGTTTAAAAGGTTTTGCCAGCTCAGTGCGAAGTGCTCATTCTGTATGATAGCGGGTGCTGAGAGCAAAACCAGCTCTGGTTTTATACTTTTCACTATCTCTTTTGCTTGCCCTACTTAGGTACTTCTATTTATATGATAAATAAAGAGGAGCAAAAGCAGTGATTCCTCCCCCCTTTTGATAAAGAAGCACTTTATCAAAAATCTGAAATACCTTTCTATTATTACTACCGAGAACAGTAGAGACCTGAAGTGTTGGCCCAGAATGAGGGCACATGAAAGCCTGCCGTGAAGTGGAGAAAGGGGCACAGAATATGTGCACAAGGGCAACCTTTGCACGTGGGAATCTTCTGCTTGAGTTCTCTGTTACTGTTGCAAACTAACTATCTGGTGTGTTAAAATAGATAGGAAAGGACAGAGAGTACTCTGTGTTATGAGGATGCTTTCATAACATGGAGCATGAAAGAACCAATAGATGATTTTCTGTTACTATGTAAAACTTTCTAGTATTTAATTAGCTGTGCCAACTCCCTCACACATACTGGAATTCAATCACATATATGAATTATTAAAGTTCATGCAAAAAGAATGCTCTTAGAATGAAAGATGAAAGAAGTAAATGAATAAACACCCACGAGTGTTCCCAGGAAGGAAAGCCCTTTATGATATTTTTCAATTCTCAAAACACTCACTTCAGTGTTTCACCGGACTAGCAGATGTGATAGCAAAAATCTTGGGTATCTCAGGACAATAATCATTTCCCATGTTTACTGGAGAAGAAATAGCCTACGAAAGAGGAAATAATAGAGAGTGTAAATATTGTGATTCATTCTAAGATTTGCTCAAATAATGGCATTGTGAGTCTCTCTTCCTCTCCAATTATTATTACTGTAGTTAACATCAGCTGCACTTTTATTGTGTTGGTTTGTTTTCAAGCAAGACCCTAATATGCTCAGGCTTATGTGGTGCTTATAATTTACAAAATTCAGAAGAGAAATAATATTACTAATTCTTTTAGAAGTCTAATCGTGAAACTCTTTGGCTATGTGACCTTCGGCAAGCGACTTAACACCTCTGTGCCTCAGTTTACCTATAAAATGAGTTTTACAAAAATAATATCAAAGCTCATAAAGTTGTGACAACTAAAGTATTTCTTCCACATAAACCATTTGAAATAGTGTTTGGCACAGACAAAATACTCCACTATAGTTATATAAAAATAAATACAAGAGTAACCAATCTCTCTCACAGTGTCAATGTTTTAAGGGTCCTGACTGGCTCTATTTGGGTAATGTGTTCACCTGTGCATCAATCTCTGTGCCCAGAGTGAGGACATAGCCAGGATTCAGGCTGGGAAGTACAAGGCTTCTTCAATGACAATGACATGGGGCGCGGGGGGGGGGGGGGGGGGGCGGGGGGAGGGCGGGGGGGGGGCGGGGGGAGGGCGGGGGGGAGAGCCGGCAGGTATTCCATAAATCAGCTGGTGGGGAGGGGGTATACTCTAGTGTGAATTATCTTTATTAAGATTGTTCCAAAACCAGGAGTAGATTTCAGTGTTCACATGGAGAAGACTGTTAAGGGACTAGGAAATGCAGAGGGAGGTGAAGCAAACCAGGAGTTGACATCTTTCTAGCCAGGTCCTTCTTCTATTCACCTGCTTCTAGTAATTCTCCTTCTCTCACCATTACATTCTTCCCTCGCCTCCAATAACTCTCTCTACTTCCAGAATCCTAGGATCATACTGTGGCTTTAGTATGCGGGTATTATTTTATGTGTCCTAGACCTTTTAATGGCAAGTGTCTTTGTCAGACACAACTGTGTGCCTTTATGATATTATAGACACTTACTACTTCAAATGGACAATGTGTGAATTCAATCAAAACAAAAATCATATTAATGGGTTTATAATTTTTATATAAAATGCTAGTTGAGTGAATGAATTATTTAATTTTAAACTGGCACAGTCAAAGTCAAACCACCACAACCATAGAAAAATGGTGATGAAAAAAATAAAATAAAAAATAAATTAAAAAAAAAGTATCCTTATGTCTTTTGTCTTTTATGAGAAGCAGGTTTATTCCTTTCTGTTGGAAAGTTAATCCAAAAAGTATGCAAATTCTTTAATATAAGTCTCCTGTTCACGATGTCCTGACCATAATAGTTTTAAGGATATATTGGCAGAAAAATCACAGCACAGTAAAAGTGGCAAATCTCCAGTGTGAAAGAAATGGTGCACAAACTGAGCTTAGCAGACCTAACAGTATTTGTGCCCTTTAAGGATGTGTTCCACTCATCTTCCTTGTTTCTAATGCACTCAGAGGCTCAGCCTGACAAATTCATACTGAGAACAAATTGCATAACACCCCAAGACTGACACCTCCAAAGTTCATCCATTCTATAGTTGCTTGACATTAGAAAAGGGCAACTTTTAAAAAACGAATAAAATAGATTTTCTCACTCTGCTGCTCATGTCTCAAAAAGAGCTGAACAGGTTTTTTGAAACTTAACTTTTAAAACAATCTATCATTCAACACTCGCCATTTCAACATTGATGCCGTTAAGATTAGCAACAGTAAATTTTTCTAAAAATCTAAATATGTAAAGATATTGAATAATATTAAATATATAAGTTCATGAGAATAATGACCATCTCATTCATGAAAGACTTAATTGTTCTTAATAGGTGATCAATTTAATGGATGAGTAAAAAGGATTCTTTATGGAATATAAGCAACAAATAATGGTGAGATGAGCAGGCAGGTCATCCTGAAGTTATTAATTCATGACAGTCTTATTTCTGGCACTGAATCAATTGTACTCAAATAATTCATGTTTGGCACTAACAAGAGACAAAAAACAAACATTCAAGTGAATTTATTCCAGTCTATATTATTAAAGATATAAACATTAAGTTTACCTCTGACATACTATTCAGGGCTACTTTATACTGAAGTGGTACTAACCTAATTCACATTGGCTTTGTTAGGAAAAGGAATTTATTTAAGAAGGTAAACATGACTTCTAGGAATCTAGATTGATTCTAACATCAGAACATCTTGATCTAGGGTCTAAAATAATGTCTCAAAGCTCTGTTCTCTCTTCATCTCTCATGTCTCCTTTTGTCAGCTTCCCCCTATTCCACAAGTATATTACCGGCTTTATTCTAAAAAAAAAGGGGGGGGGGGGGATATTTTGGTCATGTGCCAAGCCCTCATCAATTATTGTATCAGGGGCTTTAGCTGCACTGATTATCCCAGGTCATGAGTCATGTTCCTACTCAGGAGGCAAAAGGAAATTCACTGAAATCAACAGAAATATCAGAGATGTGGGTAGGGTAGTTCCATATTGAAAGTGTTGGTACATTGATCACACAAATGGTCTCAATTGTTTGCACTTCCCTGTTTCTACATCCTTTGTAATGCAATGTGACTTTATACTTGTTGCTATCATGGGCAGAGACTATTTCTCCACCCTTTGAATCTGGGATGTCTTTGTGATTTGCTTTGGCCAACAGAATACCCCTGCTCTCTCTCTCTCTCTCTCTCTCTCTCTCTCTCTCTCTTAATATATTTTATTGATTTTTTACAAAAAGAAAGGGAGAGGGATAGAGAGTTAGAAACATCGATGAGAGAGAAACATCGTTCAGCTGCCTCCTGCACACTCTCTACTGGATATGTGCCCACAACCAAGGTACATGCCCTTGACCAGAATCAAACATGGAACCCTTGAGTCCACAGACCAATACTCTACCCACTGAGCCAAACTGGTTAGGGCTCTGCTGTCTTTCTTGACCTCTTCAACTACCAGGCACCAGCTAGGCTGATGGAAAACAGGAAAACACATGTAGTGTCTGTCCCAGACAAGACGATGATCTGTTGCAGGTAAGGCTGACTGAGATCAGCCACAGCCCATAAAAACACTTCAATTAACTGCAGATAAATGAATGAGCCCAGCTGAGATCAAACAATTTATCTCATCAAAACTAACTTTGGAAGAAATAGATTCAAAAAAATTTTAATTGAATTTTAGAGAGGAAGGGAGAAGGAGGAGAGAGAGAGAGATATATCAATCACTTGCCTCTCATGGGACAAAGCTACAAATAACTGAGCCACAACCAGCCAAGGCCGGAAGAAGTAGATATTGAACCCAAAAAAGAATTTAGGTACTATAAAATAATGAACAGGTTTCCATTGTTGATTGGAACTCTCTCTAAAATGAAATATTTGCCTGCCATGATTATATAAATGACAACATCCAATGGAATAATCTATAATAAGAAAAGCGTAATATGATAATTAGCCTGGACAGCTGAACAACCTTCTGGACATCATTCCGGATGTCCTTCTGTATGAAGCTGCATGTCGGGGGCTGAGGCAGAGGTGGTTAGGGGCAATCATGGAGGCAGGAGAGCAGTTAGGGGAGATCAGGCAGGCAGGCGACTAATTAGGGACAACAGGCAGGTAGGCAGAGTGGTTAGGGGCAATCAGGCAGGCAGGAAGAGGCAGTTAGGGGCTATCAATCAGGCAGGCAAGTGGTTAGGGGATATCAGGCAGGCAGGCAAGCAAGCAGTTAGTAGCCAGCGGTTCCAGATTGCGAGAGGGATATCCAACTGCCAGCTTAGCCACAGCAGTATCGGGCCTAAACAGGCAGTCAGACATCCCCTGAGGGGTCCTGCATTGTGAGAGGGTGCAGGCTGGGCTGAGGGATCACCCTCCATGCACGAATTTCATGCACCAGGCCTCTAGTCTATATCCTATCTAATAAAAGAGAAACATGGTAATTAGCGTACAACCACTACCCTTCCCATTGGCTAATCAGGGTGATATGCAAATTAACTGCCAACAAAGATGGTGGTTAATTTGCATATGTAGGCACAATGCAGGGAGGTGAAAGGGGAAGAAGCCGCCTACCACAGGTGATCGGAAACCCAAGTGGCAGCTAAGAGCCGGGTGGCAAGGCAAAAGTGGCCCTGGGCTCAAACGGAAGGAGGAGATGGTGGGGCCCGCCCCCTGTGCGGCCAGGCCATTGGTGTGGAGATCAGGCGGAACATGGGGATGACAGGGTCCCCCACCCTGTGTGCAGCCTGCTCCATGTGCGGCCAGGCCATAGGCAGGCAGCTCAGGCTGAAGGAGGGGGTGGCAGGGCCTCCCGCCCCTTGTACAGCCCGCTCCGTGTGTGTGGCCAGGCCATCCGTGCAGACATCAGGTGGAAAGCAGTGAAGGCGTGGTCCCCGCCCCGTGTGCAGCCCGCTCCATGTGCGACCAGGCCATCCGCGGAACTCAGGTGGAAAGTGGCGAAGGTGGGGTCCACCCCCCCGTGTGCAGCCGGCTCCATGTGCGGCCAGGCCATCGGCCGAGCTCAGGCTGAACAAGGGGATGGCAGGGCCCCCGCCCCGTGTGCAGCCCGCTCTGTGTTCAGCCCTTCCTGAGTGCAGCCCCAGCCATCCTTGGGGCTCAGAGGGAACATGGCAATGGCGTTGGCCCCACCCCCTGTGCACCCAGGCCATGGGAGTTGGGCTCAGGAGGCTCCACCAGCAAAGCAGGACTGTGGATTGGGAATGGGCACAAGGCAGACCTCCTGGTCCTTTCCCCTCAGCTGGCAGGCTCCTATCAATCTTCAGTTTCTACTGAAAGGAATGTGGTGCCTCCACTGTGCAGCCTCCCAGGACTCACAGGCTCTGGAGTGGAGACTTCAACAAGGACCTCAGCGCCTGCTCAGGGGCACCCCCTCCCTACTCCACACCTGCTTCTGTGTCTGCAAGAAGTGCGCATGCTCCTTTCTGTGGCATGGGCAGGGCAAGAGCCTGAGTGAGGGGTTCCACCATAGCATAGCAGCTGGACCAGTGCAGGGAGAGAGGGAGGGAGGGCGGGGAAGGAGCAAGGGGGAAGCCCTGGTTCCCTGCTCCTCCTCCCACAGGCATGGCCCTGGCTGCTATTATGATAAAAGGAGTTGTGTTTTTCTAACTCTGTCTGGGTAAAGGAAACAAGTGTCTGTTGATTTCTGAATTTATTCCCAGAGCTGGCAGTTAATCCCTCTGGATGCATCATATCCAACCTCCATAGGATCTGAGGGGCAGGATCAACCTTCATTCCATAGTTGAGGAAATTGACCAATAAACACAGGTGTCTCATGCCTCAGTGTCAACTACCACAGAAATCTCCGGGTAATGACTCAGATTCTATATCTAAGGGTATATTTTCTTCTGTTTTCATGTTTAATTCAGCCCCAAGAATCAAATAATACAATAAAGAATAAAATGAGTTCAGAGGGCTCAGCATTGTATTCCCAGGGACTTTCGTCCCACACAAACTGCAGAGCTCAGTTATCCTGAGATGGAAGGAAAGGAAAGAGAAACATGAAAGGTTTCCCAGCTCAGTCACAGAGACATCTCATTACCACATATTAAGGACACGGCATTAACTTAGGGGTGGAAAGGACACAAATGGAATAGAATATGGAGCCACTTGGAGTGAGCAGGCCAGCAGGGGGACAGTTGGGGGCAAGCAGGGCATCAGGGGGTGGGGGCAGTTAGAGGCGAGCAGGCCGGCGGTGGGGTAGTTGGGGTGAGCACACTGGTACAGGGGGCAGTTGGGGCTGATCAGGCTGGTGGGGGGGGGGGGGCATTTGGGGGCGAGTAGGCTGGCGGCAGGAGGAAGTTGGGGGCAAGCAGGCTGGCAGGCAGAGTGGTTAGGAGCAATCACGCAGGCAGGCAGGTGAGTGGTTACGAGCCAGCAGTACCAGATTGTGAGAGGGATGTCCGACTGCCAGTTTAGGCTCGATCCCTGTAAACCACCAGTAGGACATCCTTCCAGGGGTCCCAGATTGGAGAGGGTGCAGGCCGGACTGAGAGACACCCCCCCCAGCCCCCGAGTGCACAAATTTTTGTGCACCGGGCCACTAGTACTGTATATAAAAGCCTAAGCAACAGTTTGACTGTTTGACCGTTCAACAGGTAGCTATGATGTGCACTGACTACCAGGGGACAGACACTCCATGCACAGGCATGGAAACGTGGAACAGACTGATGAATCTCAGAGGCAAGGGGGAGGGGGAAGGGTGGGAAGAGATTAACCAAAGATCTTATATTCATACTAGAGGCCTGTTGCACGAATTCTTGCACCAGTAGGGTCCCTTGGACTGGCCTGTGGAGATTGGGCCGAAACCAGTAGTCTGACATTTCCCAAGGGGTCCTGAATTGCAAGAGGGTGCAGGCCAGGCTGAGGGACCCCATTGTGCACAGCCGGGCCTCTAGTTTTATTATGAAAAACAATATACACTAAAATTATATTACATTGTGTCTTTTATATAGAATAGTCTTATTACCTAAGAGATGCAATTCCTTAAAATGGTCTGTAAAATATTAAGGGGTACAATACTATAAGAAAATGAAAGATTTTGTGGCTAAAATAAATGATTAATAAAGCTAAAAATTGATCTAAACACTGAGGTATGCTTTTTAAGATAGGCTGCCAATCAATCCCTAGATTTGAATCTTTTTTCTTTGCATTTAAAAGCAAGACAAAGTCAGGAACCAATGAATTAATAATGCAAAGCATGAAAAAAAATGCAAAGAATGCAAAGTTAACTCTGAAGGAGTCACCTCACCAACCATCATTATATAATATTAAGCCACTATCAATGGAACGGAAAGTCAAAAAATTAGAAAGATGATTATAATGATAGTGGTGATGATGATTATGGTTGGCTACTAGAGCAACAGAATGAATAACTTGAAGTGTAATGCATGCTTAGGCTGTCTATAGGGACCTTTGCAATGAGTAAGAAGAAGCCAGAGAGTCATTTCATGATGTAATTTTCTCACAATTATATCATGTTACTCAAAGTCTCACTTAATATCTTTTCAAATATAACTCTTGAGATTCCCTCCAGAGAGTATCAATCCTCCTAAAGCTGTCCCTGTGCTTTCTGAACTGCTGCAATAAAGATTAGTCAGGGATTGTAAAGAAGATAACTCTTTTCACACTAACTAGATCATGTTAAGAACAACTTTATGAGGCTGTATTTCTCTGGTTAATCAAATCATATGCCTATTAGCAATATTTGTATGGAATGAGTCTATAATTTATTGTTGATTAAATGTAGTGTTTTAATTTTAAGACAGGTATCAAGCTCCTCACTAAAAATTAAACACTTGAAAAAATTATAGTACTAACATTGTGGCATCTTAGTTCTGAATCTTACCGTTTCTCCTCTGAAACAAAGTGAAAATGGGGAAACATTCATAAGCTAATTTTCACCCAAACTATGAGACATAAAACCTAAAAACTGCAATATATTTTTAGGTGTTACCAAAACAGCTGAGACTCATATAGCAGTGTAGGGATTTCTGAAAGAAGTTACACAGGGAGCCCAGCTCCATATCCTCAGCAATGATGAATCTCAGATGCTTCCATTTAAAAATCATTCCCAAAAGTTGAGCCTCCACGATTACTAAGAAATGCTATGAGCAGGATAGATTTCTCCAAATAAGCAGGAGAACTAATAAAGGGGTAGAGAGAAGGTGGGGGAAATGTACAGAGTAAAGAGCTCTGAAAGCACCAGCAAAAATCACCTTCCAAAAGTCAGAGAATCATTTTGGATGCATATATGGGGGACAGTGGCTGATGAAGAAATTCTGGGGGTGTAGGGCAGGTAAGGAAAAGCCTAAAGCACCTGCATAAGTTCGGAGGGGCAGCAAAGACATGACTTGATAGAGCATTATGTTTGAAGGAAATAGCAAATTATCAAGTGAAGAAGCCTTTTGCCCAGGCTAGTGATCTACCCCAACACTCTTGCTTAAATCCCTTCTCTCCCAGCCAGGAATCTCTTAGAAAGAGCTGGTCCATAAAATTGCTGCTCGCCTAAATATGGGTAATCAAAAAGGAAACAGAAAATATATTTAAATAAGGATTAAAGACAGAATGCAATAGAATTTCTCTACAAAATAATTTTTCAAGGAAACATTGCCATAGAACAAATAAATATTGTAAACATTCTACTATGAATTAAAAACAATTATAGTAATGAAAACCAGAGAATCAATAGTTCAAAGCAGAATACAAAAACTCAAATAAGACATGGCCAGACAACCCATAAAAGTGAAAGATAACTGACAGAACTCTAAACAAACAAAAAAAGAAAGAAAGAAAGAAAGAAAGAAAGAAAGAAAGAAAGAAAGAAGGAAGGAAGGAAGGAAGGAAGGAAGGAAGGAAGGAAGGAAGGAAGGAAGGAAGGAAGGAAGGAAGGAAAGAAGAAAGAAAGAGAAAGAAAGAAAGAAAGAAAGAAAGAAAGAAAGAAAGAAAGAAAGAAAGAAAGAAAGAAAGAAAGAAAGAAAGAAAGAAAGAAAGAAAGAAAAAGAACAGCCCTAATCAGTTTGGCTCAGTGGATAGAGCATTGGTCCTTGGACTGAAGGGTCCCAGTTTGATTCCAGTCAAGAGAACATGCCTTGGTTGCAGGCTAGATTCCAGGCCCCAGTCGGTGTACGTGCGGGAGGCAACCAATCGGTGTGTCTCTCTGACATCAATTTTTCTCTCTCTCTGTCCCTCCCTTTTCCTTCCACTCCCTCTAAAAATCAATGGAAAAAAATATCCCCAGGAGAGGATTAAAAAAGAAAGAATAAACAATATAGATTATGTACCAATTATGTATCATAGAATTAGAATTGTTCACTTGAAACTTATATACTCTTATTAACCAATGCCACCCCAATAAATTTAATAATAATTAAATATAAAAAATGAAGACAATAGAATACAAGAAAACAAAACACTTAGAGAAATGAAAGTTAAAGGTCCAAAAAGGTAGAATAGTCTGCCTTTAAATGCTTTGTTTAAATTGACTACCTAAATCCTCATGTGTATATATGTATTTGAGTCAGTATCTGAACTTTTTTTTTTGTCTGTCTATTCCCAAACCAGTAGCATGTTTTCTTACTGATGTAATAAATCTTACATGGCCACTGTTTCTTCATTGCTCTTCTGTTCAGTGTTTTTCTCATTTTTCCTTATTTTGGTTATTTTATTATTACAATTACCCTACAGAAACTGTATCTGTGTGCACTAGTATATGTATGTATATTTGTGAAAACACTTTTATCTATCCAGGTATACAAACCATTCACCTATGTTTTCTCCTAAGGTGTCTCAATATATATATATACTTTAACAGCTGATAATTCACTTAAATTTCACTCCTTTTTAGGTTTAGCTGATTTAAAATAATGGGTGAAGCTCGCCAGTGATGGCGAACCTATGACAAGCATGTCAGAAGTGACACGCGAACTCATTTTTTTGGTTGATTTGTCTTTGTTAAATGGCATTTAAATATATAAAATAAATATCAAAATATAAATCTTTGTTTTACTGTGGTTGAAAAGGTCAAAAAATTTCTACATGTGACATGGCACCAGAGTTAAGTTAGGATTTTTCAAAATGCTGACATGCTGAGCTCAAAAGGTTCGCCATCACTAGGCTAGACTAAGCTTTGAACAAAGAAAATTTATCCACTAGACTTTTTTATGGAGATAAATACAATATAAATTTTACAGCACAAAACTAGCAACAGTTGATGAATTGAGGTCTCACAAATACTGAACAAAATGATTTTTGATGTTTGCGATTCCAGTGCTTCCATTATCAACAGTGCCTGGACCAGAACGGTCATCAGTTTGAAAATAGTCATTGACAGAAATATATATATATATGTTTATTTCTGTAGATTCTTTTAAATTTTGAAAACGAACTGTATGTTAATAAACACTGACTTGATAATCATTCAAAGTGTGTTTGGGATACACATCTACACTAATAAAAGAGAAACATGGTAATTGGTGTACTACCGCTACCCTTCCCATTGGCTAATCAGTGAGTATATGCAAATTAACTGTCAGCCAAGATGGCGGCCGGCAGCCAGGCAGCTGGAAGCGAACATGAGGCTTGCTTGCTTCAGACTCCAACGTTCCCCGCCTGACTTGCCGGCCTCTCAGCTGCAAGTCTAAGCAACTATGTACTATGTTGCAAATAAGGAGCTAAACAAAAGCCCAGAAAGGACCGAAACTTTGTATCAATGTTTTCAACAGCGAGGCCTCAGAGCTAAAGCTGGCCCAGAATAAAAAAAAAAGAAAAGAAAACAGGAGTGGTAGGAAGATTTAGTCACTCGCCAGCCGGAAAACAGCCCTCAGTCCCTCACCCAGACTGGCCAGGCACCCCAGTGGGGACCCCCACCCTGATCCAGGACACCCTTCAGGGCAAACCAGCCGGCCCCCACCCGTGCACCAGGCCTCTGCCCTATATAGTAAAAGGGTAATATGCCTCCCGGCACCGGGATCAGCATGACAGGGGACAGCGCCCAAACCCCCTGATCGCCCTGCGGCTCTGTGTGTGACAGGGGGCGGGGCCACAACCTCCCTATCCGCCCTGCTCTGTTCTGTTCATGACAGGGGAAGGCGCCCCAACCCCCTGATCAGCCCTGCTCTGTGCCTAATAGGGGGGAGCTCCCCAAGCCCCTGTTTGCCCTGTGGCTCTGTGTTTGACAGGGTGCAGCACGCCAACCCCCTGATCGGCCCTGCTCTGTGTGTGACAGGGTGCGGCGCCCCAACCCCCCTCCACGGGCCTTGCTCTGTGTGTGACAGGGTAGAGCCATAACCTCCCCATTGGCCCTGCCCTGAGTGTGACAGGGTACAGCGCCCCAACCCCCTGATCCACCCTGCTCTGTGTGTGACAAGGGGCGGTGCCCCAACTCCCCTATCGGCCCTACTCTGTGAGTGACAGGGGGGAGCACCTCAACCCCTTGATCGGCCCTGCTCTGTGGGTGACAGGGGGGAGCTCCCCAACCCCCTGATTGACCCTGCTCTGTGTGTGACAGGGTATGGAGCCCCAACCCCCTGATCAGCCCTGCTCTGTACATCACAGGGGGTGGTGCCGCAACCTCCCCAGCGACCCTGCCTTGAGTGTGACAGGGGGCAGTGCCCCAACCCCCCAGTCAGCCCTACCCTGAGTGTGACTGAGGGTGGCATCGCAACCTCCCAATCCGCCCTGCTCTGTGCATGACGGGGCGGCGCACCAACTCCCCAATCAGCCCTGCTCTGAGCCTGACCAGGGCCTGCACTTAGGGATTGGGCCTGCCCTCTGCCACCTGGGAGCAGGCCTAAGTCAGCAGGTCATTATCTCCTGAGGGGTCCCAGACTGCGAGGGGGCACAGGCCGGGCTGGGGGACCCCGCTCCCCCCCGCCCCCAGAGTGCACAAATTTTTGTGCACCGGGCCTCTAGTATATATATATAAAATGATTCAATATATACCAAGTAAAAATCTCAATAAAATTGTGAAATATTATGCTACTTTTGTTTAAGAAACTGGGAAAGCAAAATTTTATTCACATTTTCTTTTATTTGCATAAAGCTGAAAGTATATCTAAGAAACTGAAAAAAAAATAGAAAACATTAGATGGCAGGGGAATAGAGGAAATATAAATAAGGGGTAACTTCATAATTATTTTAATATTTGAACAAATAGTTAATTATCTGTTTCAAAATGTATAATGTGTCTTTTAAAAAAAACAATGTATTTTACCTTTTTTCTCCCTAGAAAGATTAACTGTGACAAAGAACATTTTTACATATAGCTGTTTAGGAGAGAAATCAAATAGGAAATTTATCATATCCATTCCTGACTGACATGTTTGTTTTAGACCGCATTGATCCAATGGTGAGCTGGGTAGATTATAAAACTACATAGCCCACCTAAGGTTGTTCAAATCAATGACTCTTGAACATTGGGCTACCATTTGTTGGAAGATAGTTCACGGACCTCCTACATTTTTGCAGCAGAAGCACTGACAGTCATTTGTCCCAGATCATGTTTTCAAGGATGTTTGCATGGTAAACTTATTTAAAAGAGAGAAATAGTGCCCAGGCTGTGTGGCTCAATGGTTAAGCATCTGCCTATGAACCGGGAGGTCATGATTCAATTCCAGGTCAGGACACATACCCCCATTGCAGGATCAATTCCCAGTGGGGGGCATACAGGAGGCAGCTGATCAATGATTTTCTCTCATCATTGATGTTTCTATCTTTCCCTCTCCGTTTCTCTCTAATATATATATATATATATATATATTTTTTTTTAATAAATAGTGTCTCAATTTTCAGCAAAAGGCAGGTTTGTTTATGGTATAATATAAAAAAATAATGTCTCTCTCCAAGGCAAATGGACAGGCTGATTGCAGCCCATTTATAAAAGTTTGGGGTTTTCTGAGCCTGTCGTTTCTCTTGTATTATGAAACTTACTGCATGTGCAGAAACTTACTTGCATCCCTTGGAAATTTAGGCACAAGAAAGAAGAAAACGATCATACATTGGGTGCTACTATTGCAGTATGTAGTAAATTATCCTTTGTCTGAACCCAGAATCTCTTGTTTGCTGCCATTACATGTCTGCAGACTAGCTTATCAGCTTGCAAGTAGCATAAAATCTCAGACTCATCATGGTCTTGACAACATTTAGACAAAAAAAAAAAAAAAAAAGAAAGAAAGAGCCCTGGCCAGAGTGGCTCAATTGATTGGGTATCACCCTGTGCACCAGAAAGTTTGCCAGCTTGATTCCTGGTCAGGGCAACAGCCCAGGCTCTGGGCTCAATGCCTAATGTGGTGGCCTGCAGGAGGTGGACAATTGATGTCTCTTTATCACACATTGATGTGTCTTTCTCTTTCTCCCTCTTCCTTCTTCTTTCTCTAAAAATCAATAATAAAGAAAATACATTTTAAAAGGAAAGAAATATAACCCATATCAGATAGCTAATTATACTCATATCTATTTTTTAAAGTAGCTATTAGCCTTTTGACCAACTTGCCATCTTGTCATTAAATAATCTTTGTATTGAACCAGTTAATTGTTTTAAAAGTAACAGAAAAAAATATAAAACAGCAAACAGAAAGATTCCATTTATATATGAGTGTGTGCATGAACCTGGAAGAATGAAGATTTCAATAGTGACACTCTCCAGGAGGTGGAATGCCATGTAATCTTAATTCACTTCCTTGTGCCTTTCCATACTTAATAATTTAAGGGGGAAATGCATAATTTTTAAAATGGCAATATTTTAATTATTAAAAATTAAAAATGTTTATTTAATTCAAATTTTTTCAAACTGATTTGTGAGTATAGGCAAAATACACTTATAACAATCATGTCACATGTCCACATTGTTTTTCTAATGGCTTTTCTACAAATGTAATCCAAAAAGGAGCATGCAGAAATTGATATTTTCTCTGTCACTTCAGTATTAAAATACAAAAATAAAATTCTTAGACAGTTTGATAAGAATTAAGCTGTTGTAATGACCTAATGTTTGAGTCACTCCTTTATTTAAATATATATCCTGACAATATTTTACACTTGCTTCAAATACATTCAATTTATTAATTTAAGCCAAAGCATGCTACTTTTTAAAATTAGGATATTCAACACTTTTAAATCCCTTTTACCTCTAGTTGAGTTTGCCCAAGCATGCCTTTTCTTCCTCTCTTTCTCTTTAATGTTGCCCTTTTAGAAACATACGCTATTTTTTATAATGATACTGTAAAGTTGTCTGAAGGGGGTGATGGTTTAATCTATTATTTCTGACATAAAGGGTCAAGAGGCTGAGACAGATGTTTTTGAATTTGCTGAAGACACATTTGTGAATAAAAACCTAGTCTGAGTTCAGAAAGCTGAAAGCAGCTTCTTTCACTCCATATTAAAATTGATTCACTAATGCACTGTCCTAATGACTGTCATCACAATTTATATAGATTCATTTTATTAAAGCATATCAGTTATCGTTAGTTCTTTTCACAGTAAGGAGAGAGAAAAAATTAAAGAAATAAAGAGCTCTTCATTTCTTTCTTCACATAAAGTATAGTTTCCCAACCTCAGCACTATAGGCAATTTTTTCTACATAATTATTAGTTGTCGGAGGTGGTGGAGGGGATGGGTAGTGCCAGGGAGGTGAGGAAAGAGGTGTTCTGTGCATGATAGGATGTTTAGCAGCATCCTGGCCTTTATTCATAGATGCCAACAAGTTCCCCAGTAATAATATTTCCAGACATTGCCAAAATTCCCCTAAAGGCAAAATTAACTACCTGATATAATTGTAATCAGAATTTGCCTAATGTAGTAGGTTAGTGTAACTGGCAAAACTGGGGATGGGGTATTTTAGTTAACCTAGTGATATGTTTTATTAAAGTCTTATTCTTGTTTATACTTTTTTATATTAGTAACTTCATCTTGGAAATATTAGTTCCTCAACTGCTCTTACACATGTAAAGAAAAGGCAGCTTTTGATAGGTATGTGAGAAGAGGTTGTGATCCAATGAGAATGAAGCAATGGTATTTGGCCATTAATACATTTTACATTCATAGAAAGTCAAAGATAGACAGAAAGCTATAAGGCATCGCCTCTTTGCAAACTCCCTTGGAAAGCCTTTTCAACAAGCCCATCCTGATGCACTCTGGGAAAACAAGGTAACCAGGTATCCCAGTTTGCCTAGAACAGTGGCCTGCTGTGCTTGTTGTACCTGCATAATTATTAATAATGATTCCTTTCATTCCCCAGAGTGTCTTAGTTTAGGATACTAAACTGAAAAATGTAATCCCTTGTCAATTTTATTCTGCTTTGAGCTAGTAATAGTTCTTGGCCTTCTGTTCTTAACTGTCTCAGAAGTACCTACTGAAACACATTGCAGGTACTGTAACTACTGGACAGCAGTTTTGTCTGGTATTTAAAAGCATGTTGTAAGTCTTAGATTGAATTCTAATTCCAGCAATTATGAGCTGTGATACTTTGGGTCTCACTTTCCTCATATTTTTTAAAATATATTTTATTGATTTTTTACAGAGAGGAATGGAGAGAGATAGAGAGTTAGAAACATTGATAAGAGAGAAACATCGATCAGCTGCCTTTTGAACACCTCCTACTGGCGATGTGCCCGCAACCAAGGTACATGCCCTTGACCAGAATCGAACCTGGGACCTTTCAGTCTGCAGGCCAACGCTCTACCCACTGAGACAAACCAGTCAGGGCTCAGTTTCCTCATTTTTAAAAGAAGGTTTAAAAATAGCAGTTGCTTCCTTGCCCATAAGATAACATACATAAAATACTGCAGTTATATGCATAAATAATAACACACATAATAGCATGCATAAAATACTTAGAATCTTCCCTGGCGCAATACTATTACATTCTTGGTTCATTATCCTGACCCTTATATTTTCTATTATTCACACTTAAAAAAAAAAAAGAAACAAGTGTGAGAGACTGTACACGTTTTCCTTACTCTCTGAAATTGTGCCATCAACCTACTCATTATATATGTTAGATGTTTTCCAATTGTTATTTCAATAAAATTTGCATTATCTTTCACTTGGTCATTTATAAGCTCTTCTTATGCAATTTATAATAATTCATCTGTGTTTATATAATTTTTAATATCACATGTAGATCATCATTATTATTGCTATTACATACATTATGTTTATTTTTTTTCTGGTAATTATTTTTGATACTTACACGGTCAGGAATTGGTGAACTAAATGTAGATATACTAAAGGTATTTCCCAATGATCCCTGTTTCCTGATATTCACACTTTTGTGTAATCTTTCTTCTTGATGAGTTTTGTGACTTGCTTCTAACCTGTAAAATATGGCAAAAGTAAAGGGATGTCACTTCCATGATTAAGGTGGTAAGGATTATGACTCCATCTTGTTAGCAGACTCTATATTGCTTTCTCAGCTTGTAGGATTTGATGGAACAAACTGCCATGTTGGAAAGGCCTGTGTAGCAAAGACCTGAGGTCTTCCGTCAAACAACCATGAAGAACTGAGTACTACCAACAACCACATGAGCTTGGAAGTGGATTCTCTCTCAGTCAAGTTTTGAGATGAGTACAATCAAAGGATTCCTTAAATATAGTCTGTGAGAGGCTCTGTTCAACAGAAATAGTGATATAATAAATATTTGATATTTTAAGCCAAGTTTTTTGATAAAATAACATGCAGCAAATGATAGTTCATTAAAAAAAGAGAGAATGTGGTACATATGCTCATGAGCTCTTCTTACTTAAAAGTACATTTAATTAAAAATAAACCCTAATGATTGCAAAGGTGGAGGGGACAGGTGGAGATGGTAGAGGGCATAGAGGAAATAAAAGATGATGGGAAAAATTAAATAAAATAAATAAAATAAAAACTTGATCACACTGGTTGAGAATCACTGATATGTGAGATTTCTCTGTATTGTTTTTTTACAACTGCATGTGAATCTACACTTATCTCAAAGTAAAACTTTTTGTAGTAAAAGTGAATTGAATATAAAAAGAAAAATAAACTTGCTGCCCTTCCTTTATATTTCATCTCATTGATATCATCATAACATTGATTTTTCTTATAAATCTCTGTATAAAATGTTTCAAGACATTTTGGTATGAAAGTGAACAGAAAGCAATCCTTTGAGGCAGCATAGAGGGACCCGGAAAGTATTATGCTAAGCGAAATAAACCAGTCAGAGAAAGACAAGTATCACATGATCTCATTCATATGTGGAATCTAATGAACAAAATACACTGATACACAAAATTGATCCAGAGACATGGAAGCATGGAATAGACTGAGGAATCTCAGAGGGAAGGCAGGGGAGGGTGAGTGAGTGAAATGAGATCAACAAAGAACTTATATGCATATGTGCATAACCCATGGACAGACACAATAGTGCATAGGCCTAGGAGTGGGTAGAGGGGGTCAATGGGGAGAAAAGGGGGACATCTGTAATACTTTCAACAATAAAGATACATTTTTAAAATGTAAAAAAACAACAACAATGCAGTGGGAATAAGGGAGGACTTGTTTAGTTTTGTTTTGTTTTGTTTTGAGGTCTAGGCTTAAGTGAATGATCCGAGGAAAGGAGAGAGAGAGAGATAACAATGGAGGTGGAACAGGCACATGCAGAAAAGAAGCTCCTAAGAAAGCAAACTGTGATGCCAGGCAGAGGACCACAGAAGGAGGGATTCATCTTTGACTGGAGGGACATACTTTATCCCTCACTTCTTATAGGCAGGAAAGAGAGGTAAATATTCAAGTATGCTGGAAGTGTTGCTGGGATCAATTACAAATATGCTATGATTTGAATTTGATCTATACTAATAATAGGCAAATATGTAAATTGACTGTCTCTTCATGATGCCCACAGCCAATCAGGAGTGGGTATGCAAATTAACCTGACAAAAATGGCAGGCCTGTGGGCAGTGCACATGCACGCAGACGCTGAGCGGCCAGGGACATTCCATACTGCCCCAGCGCTCCTGCCCTCTGGGCAGCGTGGGAAGGCGGAAAGGCAGCTCAGGCCAGATCGAAGGTGGTGCCGGCAGCCAGGGGAAGGAAGGCCTATTCTTGCAAGATTCTTCATGCATCAGGCCTCTAGTAAAATATAACTGATGAACTATACAGGCATAATTTAACCTATTTCTGATGAAATAGGAAATATTCTCAATTCTTCACTTTTACTTGGGAAGAGTACAAATATATCATGCATGAATACAAAATTCTATGTTTCCCTTTATAACCATTTTTAACATGAGGAAATAAAAGAAATAACGTGCTTTCACCTACCATCAGAAATAATTAGGTACTGAAAATGAATCAGCACTAAATCCGCAGCCAAAGAGCAAACTAAAATTGAACCTGTACCTTTGAAAAACTACTCATGCTCTAACTTATCCTCAAACACAGCTATTTATTCATGCTCCTATCAGTTTGTGTTAGCCAGTTCTAAAAAATCAGCTTTATCCTCACCTTTGACCCCCGAGGACACTGAGAAATACCTTTTGGACATGAACTCAAGAGGATTTCATCCTAGTCTAATTTTCTGAGGATGTTGGCTTCATGCCCAGATAACCTCAAAATGCAGGTCAGCTGGTGCAATGGTGATGTTCTCATTTCTACAAGGAGAACATGATGCCCCTTTGTTGAGTATAGACTTCTAGAGTATGTTAAAATCCATCATAGGTAGAAGGAGACAAATGGAAATAGAAAGGTTCATGGCAAGATTACATAATACACTGTATGGGCTCCCCAATGACAGTGTATTTGCCATTATCATCCATAAAGGCATTGTGATTGGGGAACAGTGAAATGAGGTCAATGCAGTGATTGGTTCATAATTTTTTATAGTCAATTTTAAAAATTGTTCTTTATTATGAAGATTATTATAATTTCTCTTTTTGTGCTAAAATATATTTTATATATTATATTGTACAGAGTTTACATTCATACCATTCTTGACAAAATTAAACTTGTTTGTCCTATAATGAAATGCAAATATCAGGCAAATACTAATCATGGCCAAGATGGATAGTTATTTTATAGCAGAGTGGTAAAGAAAAAGTGCTTTGAAATCATATTGTTTGTTTTCATATTTTAACTCTAAAAATAGCATTGTGGACTCGGGCAGGTTACTTAGTCTATTACATGATCAGTCAAGATATATTATTTCCAAACACTTAAACTCCCCTAGTACAATTGTAATTAAGTTCATTCATTAGTTAAATGTAACAGCCATAAAAGATGGGGAATTTTTTTTTATTGAGAACATTTGTTGAGCAACTACTATATTCTGAATAATATGCTATAATTTAGAAATACAACATTAAATCAGACAGGACCATCAAGAGAGTCTGCAACCTACAATTATCTCATAATTTTCATAGAGAGGTTTATTACTGTTTAAGCAGATATAATTTTAAACTGGTGACCTGTGCTTGGTGCTGAGTAGTGCTCTGAGATAGAAGTTGGGAAAGGTGAAAAGCTAAAGATAGGAGGGCACCAAGAAGATTGCCAGTGACAAAAAGGACTAGAAAGACTATGTCCAAAGAAGGAGACAAATTCAAAGTAACTTATAAATGGGAGTTTGTTAAATTCTATGTGTGCAAACATTAAGCACAGAAATGTATTCTACAAAATGTAATCATTTTACAATTTCCTTCCAATGTATACTGAAAAATATCATTTTCCTTAGTATTCACATAATGCCTGGACTTCAAGAAGAATCTCTTAGAGGGCAACTGGTGCGGTTGGTAAATTTTTTGTTTAAGATTTGATAGAAATATGATTGTGAACTATGATTTTGTTATGCTCTAGTACAATCATCAAATTGTTATTTTGAGAAATTAATTTAAAAATTTATGACTACTAGTATGAAAAAATGTATAACTGATGTTAATTTGCATGTAATAGTCATTTGGGTTGGCTTTATTTCATCTCTATTATCATTTTAAGCAAAATGCAAGGTCAGGGATGTTTTCTAGCCTATAGTATCTATCTTAAAACAAATAAGCTTAGAAACAAATACATTTCTCATGAGTGTTAATGTTGGCACACACTGTTGAAAAAACCAACAAGCATTCGGAAGTGATGCCACTCCTTTCCTGGGAGGATTAAAACAAATTGCTCATCAATCTGTTTTGCACTCAATAAGACCAAGTGTCAATAAGTCCAACTTGAAATCACAACCATGAATTCTTTAATCTTTGGGATCAATTTGTGCAAAGAGGAGAAAAAGTTTTCGGAGACACAGGGGGAATACTTCAGCCCAGCAGAAATACAGCCCTTAGATGCAACCCAATTATTCATCAGCAGAAAGAGATGCAGTCCCAGGTCTGGAATATGATTTCAAATCCAATTTCTAGTTATATCTTGAATATCTTTGCTGTGCACAGGAAAATATGTTGGCAAATTCACGACATTGACCCAGTGCTCGAAGATGTTTTTCAAAATCTCCTTCAACAACAACAAAAGGAATATAAAAACTCTTTGAAATTGCATAAGGCTATTCTCCACCTGATATAGTTTTAGATGTTTGTAAATGTTATTGCTCACGGATGAGTTTCAGTATGATTTAATGGTACAATGCACAACTGCCTCTTTTTCATAAAAACATGTTTAAACTTTGATTCCAATACAAAATCTATCTTTTAAAATGCTTATGGGTAGGAAAAATGGTCTCAAACTTAATTTCTTTTCTAACCTCCTATTTGATATTTCTGCCACTAATTTCCTACATCACCATGCAAATTTGCTCTTCAATACAACTCAGATAGCTATTTAATTTAAAAGCAGATGTGTTACATTACCAAAGCTAGTTTTTGAATGCCTTCTATGTATCAAACACTATGATAGGCACACATAGATAAAAATCAATAGAGTATAAAAGTCTATAAAGTCTTGAGAGTTCTCTATTGCCTACTTCTCTTCAGTTTATGATATGTAATTCCAAACCCAACCAACTTCTGTAGCTTGATTTCTTTGTTTTCTTTTTTCTGTATTTTCCCCATCATCATTTATCACCCCCTACACCCTCTTCCACCTTCACCCCCCCCCCCCAAACCCCACAACCACCACACTGATATCCGTTTCTCTTTTTTTTCTTTTTTGGCTCAATCCCTCCAAACCCCGAAGCCCCACAATTCCAATAGCTGTCAGCCTGCTCTCTATCTGAGTCTGTCACTATTTTGCTTGTTAGTACATTTTATTCATTAGATTCTACATATGAGTGAAACCATATGGTACTTGTCTATCTCTAACTGGCTTATTTCACTTAGCATAATGTTCTCCAGGTCCATCCATGCTGTTGCAAAAGTTTAAAACTTTCTTCTTTTTTATGACTGAGTAGTATTCCGTTGTGTAAATGTACCATAGCTGTTTTATCCACTCTTCTACTGATGGACACTTAAGCTGCTTGCAAATCCTGGCTATTGTAAATAATACTGCAATGACAAAGGGGTGTGTATATTCTTTTGAATTAGTGTATCTTGTTTCTTCAGATTAATTCCCAAAAGTAAACTTGATGAGTCATAAGGCAGTGCCATTGTTAATTTTCTTGATTTCTCTTTATTTCACTTCATGCACTAAATCCTTTATTCACACTGAACTTCTCTCCTTACCTGAATATCTCAAGCCCTTAAGTTCCTCTGTGATTTTTGTCTATTATATACTCTTTCCTGGCAACCTGGAATACCCACTTCTCAACCTGCCAAACACCTACACACTCCAAGACCATGGTCAAAGTTACCTCCTAGTCAATAAAATGTTTTTTAAATCCCCTAGTAACAGCCATTCACTCCCTGTTCTGAATTATACTAAGTGCTTTGTTCTTAACCTCATTTGAATTAGCACTAAAATTATGCCATTAAGTTATATAAGAGCTGAAAATTTTTTAAATCATTCAAATTTTAATGCTATAAAAGAACAGTGAAAAAATCTATTACTGTTCATTAAAAATAATATATATATACATACATATGTATATATATTAACAGAAAGAGATGTGATTGTTCTTTCAGCAAAGTAGACTGAGGGGGAGATAGTAGTTTATTATAATATTGAAAAATTCATGAGTTAAATGTAGAAGTAAGAAATATAAAACTGCTTTGTACATTTAAAATATATAAATATGTATTTTTTTCAAATAGTTATTTTTCCAGGACATTAAAATTCCTCATGCTTAGAGAAACTAATATTAGCATACCAAAAAGGTATATAGACTTCTTTTTTTTTTTTCAAATTACACTACAGCATTCAGAAAATGAAGTCACTTTTTTGGGCAGACTCACAAGAAAGGAATCTATTCAAATAATAAGAAGAAAGTCAGAAAGCAGGTAAATTCAAAGACACACATGCTGAAATAAATATCAAGTGAGAGTTCATGCAAATGAACCATTAATATATTTAATTATACAAAAATTTCTCCATGATGTGCAAGAAGAAAAACTAAGACTATTAAAATTAATAAAAGTTGCAATACAGATGGGAGTTGAGTGTGGTATTCAGTTTCATGTGTCCTCTTGCCTCGGCTATAGCCTCCAGTCATCCAATCAAATACTAATCTAGGTGTAGCTCTGAAGGCATTTTGTATAAATTCAGAAACAGTTGATTTTAAGTAAAGGTATTATTTCAGTTAATGTGTGTAGGCTTGACTCAATCAGTTGAAATACATAAAGAGCATAACTGAGGGATAAACTCTGCCTGTGGGTTGAAGCTTCGGTTCCAACCTACTCCTCCTAAAAGCCTGCCTTAGGGATTTCAGACTTGCACTGTTACCTCCCCAAATCAACTCCTTTTTGTAATTCTCTTAATATCAATCTCCCATTAATTATGCTTCTCTGGTTGAACCCTGACTGATACATGAAATTTAATGTCTTCATATGCAATATTTACCATCCTTTTCAGTCAGTTCATAGTCATTGAGCAAGCAGTTATTTTAAAGTTATAGACAAGTAATTGAATCAGCTAGTCTCTGTTCACCATTTGACAAATTAGTCTGTTCAGTCAAAATGGTTTTGCCTCCCACTGGCCAGTGTGGCTCATTGGGTGAAGTATCATCCCATACACCAAAAAGAGGAAGGTTCGTTCCCAGTCAGGGACATACCCAGGTTGTGGGCTCAATTCTAGGTTAATGCATATGTGGGAGGCCGCCTATCAATGTTTCTCACATTGATGTTCCTCTCTCTCTCTCTCTTTCTCCCTTCCTCTCTCTAGAAATAAAAAAAATATGGCTTTGCCTTCTGGATGAGCCATTCACCATGACCAAAGTTAAACTTTTAATCTTGTCTCTAAAGATGTTTCTCTTCCAGTATCCTAATTTCAATCTGGCACAGCTAAACTCATCCCAGAAATCTGAAAGTCATCTTTAACACCTTTATTTTTCTCTTCTTCCATATTAAATTCATTATTATTTATCATATCCATATCAGAAACCTATACTGAGTTTCTGATAGGTATGAGTACAATCAACCGGAAGGTGTAAAACTAGAGTGTAGAGCACTTTTGTTAGAATGAATGTCAACAGTCCATTTCCAAATACAGCACATTAACCCACTTCTCTTCTGCTTTGCACTATCTTTGCCAAAAGATAGTGGTCTTCTAACTAACTGTATTTCCTCCTTCCATCTCTCTCTCTCTCTCTTTCTCTCCCTCTTGTCTCCTTTACAGAGATGTTACTAGTCACTAAATAAGTGGTTTCTATGAAAGTAATTTGAAATAAATTATTGTTACATAACTGTAGTGTATTAATATGGGGTAATATTAGCAAATGCTTTTGCTTCACTCCTGGAGTTTTCTTCTATAAGAATATAACTTCATTAGTATAAAAATTCTGACCTTACTTCCATAATTTTTTATTAATTTTTGAGGAGAGAAACACTGATTTGTTGTTCCTTTTTATTCAGGAAGGAGGAGTTACCTAATTTATAGCTTTGCTTGGGATGAGGAACTGAACATACTTCATTATGGTTCTTTCTCTAGGAAATCATCTTCCTTCATAGAATATATACTTTCAATTGTTCTTAGTCAAGTGCTGTCCTCCATGGTGGGGTTCCCACAATAGTCAATTGATGGTGTAATTGACTCTTTCAATGAGTAGTTGTCAGCATCAGTAAGCCTACTAGACCAGATTTCTAATATTTTCCTCATTAGTAATAAAGGTGATTATTTTTGTCTGTCCTATTTCTTATCTTTTAATTTCCTGAGAATTCAAGTAAGCAAGATGCTTCCTATTATTGGGATGCTATCAATACTGACAGATGAAATAGGAATTTATCTGTAAATGAACTTTAAAAGCAAGGTGCTATTATTTAAAGTAATATGTCCTCTGCATATATTTCCATCTATTTGAAGAATAATTTTCTTTTGTTCAAACTAAAAAGTGAATTATATTTATTTTAAAGAGAACTTTCTTGTAAACAATTTTAAATATTTATCTATAAACTCATAATCTGTAAAAAAAAGAAAGCAAGCTTTGTCTATACAAAGATCACAAAGATGTTCTTCTATCTTTTCTTGAGAAAGCTTTATTCATTTGCCTTTAACATTTAGACCTGAAATCCATTGAGAATCTATTTTTTGTGCTTTTAAGATAGGAATTTTCTTTCGTATTCACAGTATATTCTCAGCACCCAGCAATAGGTATTGAATAATTAGTTCTTGAATGACTGACAGAATTAATGAATGAATGCAAATGTAGGTTTGGGATAGTTCTAAAAAAGTATGATGAATAGGATAATATGTGTGTGCTAAAGGTCGGTGCATGAAATTCATGCACAAGTGGGGTCACTAGGCCTGGCCAGCGATCAAGTCCAATTGGGGCCTTCCTTCCCCTGTCTGCCAACTGCCAGCTGGGACCTTTCTTCTTTTTTCACGGCCCTCTGGTGGTCAGCGCACATCATAGTGAGTGGTAGAACTCCCAGTCAATTGAACTCCCAAGGGGACAATTTACATATTAGTCTTTTATTATATAGGATAACAGATATTGTAGGTTGGCTGTACAAATTTCCATTTTTTAACCTCAGTATCCTTCTGTAATATAAACTTTAAATCTTGACATCCTAGCTTCCATTGTACCCAAAAGTAGCTACGTGGCGCTTTCCATCCAATAAGATATAACCAGAAGTCAACTAGTGGCATCCCTTTCCTTGTCTCTTGCCAGTGGCCTGTAAAAGGAACATAGTATGATGCTGGAAGGTATAGTAGGCATATTGTGACCCTGGGGTTAAAAGAATGAGCACAAAATAAAAGCAAAAAATTATAATATTTAAGAAAAATATCTAAGCAAAAATATAACAAGAGTCCAGATCCCCAATAGTATTTTCTAACATCTATACCAGTCATATCCTTGAACTTTCTGTTGTTTTAAAAATAACCTCACCCTAACTGGTTTGGCTCAGTGGTTAGAGCATGGCCTGCGGACTCAAAGGTCCCAGGTTCTATTCCTGTCAAGGGCATGTACCTTGGTTGCACCCACATCCCCAGTGGGGAGTGTGCAGAAGGCAGCTGATCGGTGTTTCTCTCTCATTGATGTTTCTAACTCTCTATCCCTCTCCCTTCCTCTCTGTAAAAAATCAATAAAATATATATTTTTAAAAAATAATAACCTCAATTTGCGTTGGTTGGTGACATATATATTCCTTTAATTCTCTCTTATTTGCAACTAAATCGTTCCCTAATTGGAGAATCTAAGAGATCAATCTGTTATCTGAACCAACCCCTGATTCAGAGGGAGAAAGCTGTATCCTCCTCAGCCCTTGTCAATCTTGTAAGAAAGACCACAAATGAGTGACAAACAGTAGTGACAAAGCAAAGCAAGCAAATTTATTAAAAATACATTTGGCTTATAGCACAAGTGGGCACCCAGGTAATCTGAGCGCCCTACCTGGTGAAGGTTTAGAGTTTTATACTTTTCTGTCTACAGGTTTCAAGGTTTGTCTGTCAGGTATTTTGGGTAACAGACTAGATTTCAAGGTCCCTCTTATACTTTGTTGTGATTTTACCAGAATTTAAGAGAACATCTGGTGATTTTATCTTGACAAGTCCCAAGACTGCAAACTTCTCTGTTCAGATTAACTCCCCCTTTTTTCATTTCCCCTTCCCCCCTCCTGCCTTAGCAGTTTCAGGGTGACTTAAGCTATGCATTCTCTGGTTAGGAAGGAGTGATATCAACCATTTGCTCTTAACACTACGGTGTCGGGTGAATTTCCCGCCAAAATATAAGATGGCGCGGGCAATTATTTAGGTTTCCCGCGCAAAATCAGAGTTAGTTTAAAATGCCTATATCTTTTGAAGTATGGGTTCGATTGAAATGAAATTTTCGGTTTCTTGTGTAAAAAATGAAAATTTATTCAATCACAGACATTTTTTTATCTATTCAGTACATAAATAATTCGATATATATAAACTAAATACAAAAAACCCAAAAAATACTTATTACCTAAAAATATACACATATTTTTAAAGTTTAAAATAAAATTTTCATAATAAATCAAAACAAATAGAAATTAATAGTTTTTTAGCGTATGATATTTTTCAAAACACGCCCCTTTATGTAGAGGTATATTGCAAAATTTGCACATGTAGCGTGTCTCACTGCGCAATTTATGAACGGAACATACGCGACACCTTCTCAAAATGTTTTTCTTTTTTCCACTTCCGACAATTGCCTGTAACGTATGCTTTCTCATGTCCATCGATAGCCTGCATGGTGGATCAGATGTAGGTGGTTTAGCCCGCATTCCAGAAGTAGACGGTACTGGTTGAAGGTCTGGAACAATGTCCATGTCCTCTGGAATATCATCCGTCAACCAGTGGATAGCTGTTTGTTTCAAAAACATTTTAAAACCCATTTTTCTTTGCCTCACTGATTTGTAAACTGCATAAGAATTAAATAATGCGCAATTTATCATATACATTGCCAACCTTTTTGTCCATTTGACCGTCCTCCGCAATATCGAATAATATGAAAGGTATTGGTCGGCCCGGTCAACACCTTTCATATGTTTATTGTAGTCAATGAGTGCATTCGGTTTGACAATTTTCTTTTTTGATGTTCTGTCAATATTCTGACTTTCTTCCATCTCCGCAGAATGAATCGAAGAAATCAGGTATACAGGCTTTTTTGATTGCCACACTTGTAACAATATATCATTTTTCCTTATAAATTTTGTTTCACCTTTTTTCAAAGAAATTGTTTGAAAATCTTTAGGTATACCTCGATTTTTCCGGATTGTTCCACATATTCTGAATTTGTTTTTCATAAGTGCTTCACAATTTGCGACGCTATTATAATAATTGTCCATATATATATGGTACCACGAATCAGTGTATGGAGACACTACTGTTTGTATCGTTTCCAATAATCGCTTTCCTTCGCCGCAATAAATTTCCATGTTACAGATATATCCTGTATCACTTTTGCACAACAAACGAACCAATATTCCATATTTAACGATCTTGCCAGCATTATATACCCTAAAGAATAATCTTCCCCTCCAAGGTACGATACCTTCATCTAGTGATAATTGCTGATGAGGTTTGTAAATATTTATAAATTTAGGCACAAAATAATCTAGTACTGGTCTCACTTTGCAAAGTCTATCTGATTCATTTACGATATCCGCATTATTATTGAAGTGCCAAGCTTTCCATATCTGTCGGAACCTGTCTCTCGTCATCGTTTTACCAAAATATGGCGTCTCCGTCCATGGCTCCGTGGTCCAATAGTCATCTCTTCTATCTTTGCGCACCTGTCCCATGAGAACAATTAACCCTAAAAACTTCTTCATCTCTTGAGGGGTTATATCTTTCCACTTTAGGCTTTTTTTTGAAAGTTTGAAATTATTCCTATTTTGATTATAATACCTGTTTGACTCCTCTACAAGAAATTCAAAAAAATCATCTCCGATAAATAATTTCACGGCATCTTCTATATTATTTATAACAGCATCTGTGTTTAATCCTTGATGCCCTAAAAAATCTTCTAAGACCGGTGGATTATCAACATGCGACCATTCTTCTCTCCCGCCTTCTATATCTGACTCTGAGTCAGAGCTGGAGCTCGAAATTCTTCGTCGCCTCAATGTCCTGGGACGCACCATTACTTCATCATCACTAGAATCTTCATCACTTGTACTCGCATTTTCAAGATCACTATCACAAGAATAATTGGACAACTTGTCTGCACAAAACTCATCATCACTATAGTCTGAATGCTGCGACATTCTAGGTTAAAGCAAATAAAAATAATACTAACTGAAAATAGCGGTACTCCGATAGATATCTGATATAAAAAAATAATTATTATGCGAACACTTTGCGGAACGATTTTATTTTATTTGGTTAAAAAATTCTATATGAATGTCTTTATCACAATATATTTAAATATTTAAACACGTAATAATATTCACAAAACTCAAAACTAAAGACGTCCGGACACAAGAAGTATTTCTCAATAACTATTCTCTTTGCATGGTGAGATATCCAGGGATATCGGTTATAAAATGAGAAAACAATACATTGGTACCCTAACGGTATTGTACTCGACCAGCGCCATAAAGTGTTCTCTACTTACAAGGGATTTTTATGATACCTATTACCCCAATGGGTATGAAACGGTTCGCATACGCAGGTAGGTATCTTTGTGAACGGCAAACAAACAAATATTTGGTAATACGCAGTTACAATCGGCCCGAGTTTACACGTTTCCCGCACTCCACCGCAAATCTATATGAACCGAGTTAAGACGGCTCCCGCGGAGTACGCGCAATTCACGCGAGCCGACTTAACTCATTTCCCGCAATTCAAGTGTTAAGTGTCCTTGGTTGGTAAATATAAGGTCTTGCAATTCACAGGCTGGTTGCAAGCTGCTCACACTGTTTGGCCTTGTTTAATTTTCTTGTCACAGTTTCCCTTCCCCAGGAATTTTCCTAGCTTCTTACTATCCTGCCACAGATCTACATTTCTGGTTAGAGAATCCATGTGTTTTGAAGGGTCACTTTCTCATCTATCATAAATGAAGACCTAAGGGATGTCCTGCCTCTAAGCTTGTGTTGTGCTCACATATGTCAGAAAGCTCTAGCCTGAACTCTGAATCCTGGTTCTGCCATCTACTAGTTGTTTCTCTCTTGAGAAATTTGCTTTCATATTATCCACTGGTCTTTAATTTTTTCTCCACTAAAAAATAAAGCAAAACAGGAAAAAAATTTAGTTTTGAGACTTAATTTGGAGAAAGCTTATGATCATGTATGAAAGCCATCTGACACAAGGTAAGTGTTCAATATATATTAGGTATTTTCCTTCACTTTTTTTTTAAATAGGGCACTTCATGAGTCAACTCTTCTGGATTTACATCTTGAGTTAGAAAGGAATTACCAGGAGGCATTCATGATTCAGAATTGGCTTCCTTTGATAGGCCCTACTTCCCTAGTTTGGAATAATTGTAAAGGAGGCCATGATCAGGAACTTTTCTTCACTCTTGAAGATTATGATTCTTAGACCTTATGGCCACAGTTGTTCTTAGTAATATGATAAACCTTGATTATCTTTTAGCTGAGCAAGGAGGTGTCTGAGCTGTGGCTAGTACATTCTGCTGTAGTTGGATGAACACTTCTGGAGAAGCTGAAACTCCAGGTTGCTGAGCTTAAAAAGCTGAGTCCTTCACTGGGGCCTTTGATTTTTATGATTTTATTGGTTTGGGTCTTAAGGACTATGGCTCTGAAGTACATTCTAAACACTGGGAATTATACTGCTTATAGTTCTCATAATAATCTCCCTGGTGCAATATATCCTTTCAAAAGCTTTAAATGCATGTTCACAGCCACTGACCACCAGGGAAATGATCTCAAGACCAGAACATCAGGCCCTGGCTGGGTAGCTCAGGTGGTTGGAGAGTCATCCCAATCTGCCAAGATTGTCGGTTTGATCACCAGTCAGGGAACACACAGGAATCATCTAATACATGTATGAATAAGTGGAACAACAAATCAATCTCTCTCGCTAAAACAATAAACCAATAAATACATTTTAAAAATCTATTTCTTCCTACTTATTTGAACAAAGACTGAAACACCAAACAAGAACAAAGAGATTGACCTACTAAAGATTGTGAACCTGAAACCATTTTTTAATGGAAAACTAGAATCTAAAGCAAGGTATAGGGTTGTCTTTTCAAAGAAGGGAGATAGGCCCTGGCTGGTGTGGCTCAGTTGGTTGGAGCATCACCTCATGCACCAAAGGGTCTCCAATGTGATTCTCAGTCAGGGCACATACCCAGGTTTTGGGTTTGATCCCAGGTTTCTCTCTCACATTGTTGTTTCTCTCTCTCTTCCTTCCACTTCCACTCTAAAATAAATTTTAAAAACAAAATAAGGGAGATCCATTTTTAATTATAGTACATTTATAGTACATACTTGTGAAAAACATCCAGTAAGTAAAAAACAAGCAAATAAAAACTAGACAATTTTTAAAATAAATATATGTAATAGAAATGCCTATTGTCCAAATAGCAGCTTTCTTGGAAGCCATATTTGGTACACACATTACATATGTGAAGTTCAGTTAAAACATCTTTGACCTTGTAGAAAAAGGTTGGGGATGTTATCTGATATTTACAATATTAAATATTCTTTGTAATCACGAATTTGAATTATTATTTTGTGACAACAACATAATTAACTATCACAAAGTGATAGTTTATGAAGCTTCCAAAGCCATGTAAATTATTAACAACAGTTGCATGAGTACCAGGAAAAACACTCTATTTCATGGCAAGACAATTTATTTGTCCAAATATCTGGCATCTTATGATAATTATCTTTAGAAATATTTTATACTGTTTCTCAAGAAGGTAATGGGCATAATTCTGAGATTTATAATCTCATATGTGTAATCTGTGTTTGTGCTGATGCATTAATAAAAGTAAATTTATCTTTTATCAAAATAAAAAATGAATCATACATTAAATTGAACTATACTAATAAAACATTGCATTGGCTCAAATTTTATTGCTTTATTGAGGCAAAACAGACAAGTTAAGGAACCAAGAAAAATAAGAGGGATTTTCAAAAAAAGATTGAAATGCATTTGAAATTAATAAAACACTGATTTTAGATGGCATACAAAGCATTAAGAAGATTAAGGGGAAAGCAAAGAAATCAGTAAACCTTTAACCGACCTTTTAAACATTTCATTAGGCTTAGAAATGTTTCTGAGGAGAAAAAATAATAGATCTTTCTGCATTTTGTTGTTGTTCAGGAATAAATCAAGAAATTATATCCCAATCAATTGAAGATGTGCATTTCAGAAAAATCATTGGCCTATAAAGGAGAAAACACTGGCAAAGCTTATTACTACACAAGGAGAGAAAGTCATGCCAAATTTCAGTAGTTCTTAGAAAATGTTATAGCAATTGCATTCAAGGGAATTTAAAAGCTGTTAAAAAGTATCATAATTAGTTTCCTATAGAAAATTCTGTCATAATCTTTGGAAACCAAAAATAAAATATTACCCAAACCTCTGAACAGCTTATGAAATGGCACAATAAATTTATTTAATTATCTTTGCACAAAAGCAACTTGAACTATCCAGAGGAAGAACAAAGGAATGATAATAATAATAATACCTTAATTTTAGCACTCAGTTAAGGCACATTCACATTTGTATGTCATTTGAGTAATTCAATAACTGAAAAATAAATAGGAGATGAACATGCCTCACTTCACAAATGAAAAGATATACAATATACCCAGGAAATTATGACTTTGGACTAGAATTCATCTCTCCTCACTATTCATATAGTCACCCATGCTGCATTAAATTATGGAAATAAATTACAATAGGGTTGAATACGTTTTTAAAATCTGTCTGTGGTGTATTACAGGTAAGCGGGAAAATCCAGAGACAATGGCTGAAGTTAAAGGAAATAATCCATGACCTGAAGCTATTAGTGATTGCTGTAACCTGTGTTGGCATCACTGTGTACTTATGGATTTTATGGTTGTCTCATCAAATGGTAATTGATTTGTAAGTAAAATTTGGGAACATATATGTACATATATTCTCAATGGAAGGTTCCTTCAACTTAGCTAAATGTCAACTACCTACTAGTATTGATCTGTCTGTATATCTAGTTATCTATCCATCAAGTCCTAGCATTGTCTTCAAGGAATAGTAAAACTACTGCTTGGTGATCAAGAAGATGACTACTTACTGCATTAATTAATGAGATACCTCCTCATTTTAGCTTTAAAATGTTAAATATTTCTAACCCAGAAAGAAAAAGGAAAAAATTAATTCTAATATTTCAGATAGAGTATATAGGAGGGGCAAGGCATGCAGCTAAAATAAATATCCTGGCTATCTGCAGTCCTCCTCTACTTATGGGAATAGCTAATAGAAAGAAGGCTAAACACAACAAAAATTAAAATTTTATGCTTACATACATTTTATGTTATCATTTTCAACTATGAGTAACTGTTTAATATGTGTGAGTTAATCTTTCTGTTTTTACAGATAAGGGCATATAATTTCTGAAATAGGGCAGAAACATTGAAACTGTGAGATGAACAAATGTATAAACTAATTAAGTAAAAATTCGTGCTCTGAAGTTTAGAGTCTCAAAATTTATTGTCCAAATGAAAAAGTCACCTTCTAAATATACAATTAAAATAATAAAACTTTCATTGATAAAAGAGTGGGGAAGTCTTTTTAAAACTTTAGTTTGGAGGTTGAATGTGTGATTTACTAGGAATAGCTATGTGTCTGTGTGAAAAAATAATGTTTTAATATTCATTGATTTCAAGTTGAGTTCCAGACTGATAAAACAAAAATGCTGTTAAGAATTAAACTGTTGCCTGCCCTGTGTGGCTCAGTAGTTGAGCATCCACCTATGAACCAGGAGATCACAATTTGATTCTGGTCAGAGCAAATGCCAGAGCTGTGTGCTTGATCCCCAGTGGGGGGCAGGCAGGGGGCAGCCAATCAATGATTCTCTCTCATCTTTAATGTTTCTACCTTTCTCTCCCTCTCCCTTTCTCTCTGAAATATATAAATTAAATTGACATTTCCAGTCAAAATGGTGGCATAGGTAGACTCTGAGATTACCCCCTCCCATGATCACATCAAAATTACAACTAAATTATTGAACAACCATCACTGAGAACCACCAGACTATCTGAACAGAATTGCTATAATGAAGAATCAAGAAGTCATGGTGAGACCGATAGGAGGGGCAGAGATGCAGACCAGGTAGGTCCCACACCCACATGCGATGATTAAAAAATGAAAGGGATATCTTGACCCCAGAGGTGGTCCCTGAGGAGTGAGGGGTTACAGCTCCACATCAAGTTCCCCAGTCCAGGCACTAGTAGTCCCTATAATATCTGGCTGTGAAAATCAGCAGGGATGGTGTTCCAGAGAGACAAAGGGCTGAGGGAGACAAGACACATTGCTCTTAAAGAGCCAGCACACTAGGCTCCAGTGCAGGGGCATCAGTTCAAATGTGCCAGGCACATATAAAAAGGGATAAGATTGACTAATTTCAGAGTGAGGACTCGAGAAGCAGGGATCAAAACAATTCTTTCTGGGGACAGAAGTGGTGGCAGATGACACTGTTCCTTTATTGACTCTCCTCCCACCCTGCAGAAACAGTGCTGGTGGCACCAAATCTGTGTGCTCCATTTACCTAGCTAACATTGCTCATTCTACCATGCAGATTCCCTCAGACCCGGCTCCACACAATTCACTTGCAATTTTATGCACCAATAATGAACTAGCAGAAAGGGAAATTAATAACAAAAACATACCAACATTTACAATCCTATATAATAAAAGGCTAATATGCAAATAGATCAAAAGGTGGAACAACCTAACAACCAAACAACTGGTCACTATGAGGTGTGCTGATCACCAGGGAGCACGCACGGAGCATGGTGGGCATCAGTCACTGCAGGATGTTGGAGCGGGGAGGGGAAGGGTGCCAGACCAAGGCGGAGCACCAGTTGCTGTCATTGGGGTGAGACTCTGGTGGTTACTGAAAATTCTTTCCTTCCATGCACTGCGGTCCTTCTTGGCACCAGTCCCGATCGCCCCTGAGGGCTTCTCCACCTCCCCCTGCTCCTGAGGGGCGATTGAGGCAGCAGCCTCTGCTTGCACCTGCTGCTGGCGTCGGCCCCAATTACCAATTGCTCCATGCCATCAGCTCATGGGAGGAGCAACAGTGGGTGTGGGGCTGCTGGGAGGTAGGGGACCGGGGCCCCTGTGCTCACCGCAGCCTCGCAGCCCACAGTTCCTTTCGAGGTGCACAAATTCATGCACTGGGCCCCTAGTTACATTATAAAGAATAATATACTGAGGAATAAATTTAACCAAGGAGAAAAAGATATATACTGGGGAACTGTAAGACATTGAAAGAAATTAAAGATTCAAATAAATAAAAATATATAGTGTGCTCAAGGATTGGAAGGATTAGCATCATTAAAATGACTATGCTACCCAAAACAATCTACAGTGTCAAACCCTAGAAAATACCATTGGTATTTTTCACAAAACTAGAATAAATAATGCTAAAATTTATATGGAATCACAAGAAGATCCAACATAACTAAAGAAATATTGATTTAAAAACACACAGACAGCCCTAGCTAATTTGACTCAGTGGATAGAGTTTTGGCCTTCAGACCAAATGGTCCTGGGTTGGATTCTGGTCAAGGGCACATTCCCCGAGATTGTGGGCTCAATCCCCAGCAGGGGGCATGCCAGAGGCAGCCAATCAGTGATTGTCTCTCGTCATTGATGTTGCTATCTCTCTCTCCCTCTCTAAAATAAATAAAATAAATAAAAAACATAAAGTTAGAGGTGTCATACTATCTGATATCAAAGTATACTATGAGGCTATAGTAATGAAAGCATCATGGTACTGGCCTTGAAATAGACACATAGATGAATGGAACAGAATAGAGAGCCCAGCAATAAACCCACATCTATATGGTCAATTAATCTATAACAGAGGTGATTAGAATATACAATGTGATAAAGACAGTCTCTTCAATAAATGTTTCTGGGAAAACCAGGTGGATACATGCCAAAAGATAAAATTGTATCACTTTTTTACACATATGCCAAGTTAATTAAAAATCGATTAAAGACTTAAATGTAAGGCCTGAAACCATAAAACTCCTAGAAGAAAAATATAAGCAGTAAATTCTCTGACATTGCTCTTATAATATTTTTTTGGATATGTTAGTTTAGGCAAGAGAAACAAAAAAAATAAAATAAATGGGACTACATTAAAACTAAAAAGTTTTGTACAGTGAAGAAAACCATCAATAAAATAAAAAGATAACCTACTCTATGGGAGAAGATATTTACAAGTGATACATCTGGTAAGGAGTTCATAATCAAAATATATAAAATAATCAAAAACAAGCAAACGAACAATCTCATTTAAAAAAGGGCAGAGTACCTGAGAAGATGTTTCCCCAAAGAGGATATCCATATGGCCAACAGACATATGAAACGATGCTTAATATCACTAATCATCAGGGAAATGCAAATTAAAATCACAGTAAATTATCAGCTCACACCTATCAGAATAACTGTTATCAATAAATCAAGAAACAACAAGTGTTAGTGAGGCTATGGAGAAATGGAAACACTCCTACACTGTTGGTGGGATTGTAAGCTGGTACTGCTGATATGGAGGTTACTACAAAAATAATATTAGAACTACCATGTAACCTAACAATTTCACTTCTGGATATTTATCTGAAGAAATCCAAAACACTAATTCAATATATATGCACCCTTACATTCACTGCAGCATTATTTATGATAGCCAAAATATGGAAGCAACCTAAATATCCATTGATAAGTGAATAGATAAAGAAGTGGTACATCTATGCAATGAGGTTTTACTCAGTCAGAAGAAAAAATAAAATAAAATCTTGCCATTTGCAACAACATGAATGGATGTACAGGGTATTATGCTAAGTAAAATAAGTCAGACAAGGAAAGACAAATATCAAATAATTTCACTTATATGTGAAATATAAAAGACAAATAGAAATGAACTCATACAGAGAACAAATTGATGGTTGCCTGATAAGAGGGGAGTAGGCAGAGTTGGGTAAAAAGGTCAAAGGGATTAAGAACTACAAATTGCCAGTTATAAAAAGAGTCACTGTGATATTAAGTACAGCATAAGGAATATAGTCAATAATATTGTAGGGGGTAGTGGGGTCTTGCCCAGGGTGGGAATGGTTGGGGAGGGGGTGGGGGAAAGGGGGAAAAGGGGGGAAAAGGAGACATATGTAAAAAAATAATGAATTAATTAAAAATAAATAAATAAATAATACCATTGTAGTAACAATGTATGGTGTTAGGTTGGTACTGGATTTAAGGTGATCACTTTGTACAACCTATAAATGTCTAATCACTATGTTCTATACATACCTGAAACTAATATACTACTGTATATCCACTGTAAAAGGAAAAAAAGGAACTAGACTGAATGTTAACAGCACAAATCTGATTTTTATTTGTGTGTTATTTGTTGTTGTTTTGGTGTTTTCTCAAAAGAAACATTAACACTTTGAGCTCCTGACTAGAAATTGGTAGCATGCCAAAATTAGGATAAAATTTCTATCCCAAAGGCCTGTTCTATGAATTAGAATAAATGCAACCTCATCAATTCAGAATAAACTTAGTCAATTCAGGTATTTTCCATATCTTTTTTTTTTAATCCTCAGATTCCTAGTTCCCAATTTGTAGAAGTCTTAGAGTTAACTTACATAATAGTTAGAATGGTGAGTGAGAGGAGATTGGTTCTGGTTCTATATCTTTATCTACATGATTCTTGTTTTTCCTCTAGCTAACTACTAAGAACCTGCCAAGGTCCTTCATCTCTAATCTAGATGTCCAGACAATCTCTTATTATCTGCTTAGCCTGTCCAACATCATGGATCTAAGTCACATGTCTTCAGAACTCTCAGTTATAACAATTATTATAGATTGCATCACTTATCTGTAAAAAAGTGTGCTGTCATATTAAATCAACAAAAATTATGATGCTATGAATTTAAATCAAAGAAAGACTAAACTATAAGAATTTGTGAATCCCTTGCAAAATAATTTACAAATGTAGTTCTTTTGTAATTTTCAAGAAACTGTTTGCAGGCTGAAATATATATGTGAAATTGTAAATTTAGAATAATAAGAGGTATAATGATTCAGATAACAATAATAATAATTAAATCAGTGTTGTATTGGTTTAAAAATTGATACATATCAGTGAAAATAATTTTAATCAAAAATAAAAACAGGAATAGTTAAGAATCTAGAATGTGACAAAGTAAAATAAATGAGGAAAGAAAAATTATTTACTAATATGTTAGAATAATTAATTGGTTGTTTAGAAAATAATCTCATTTTATTTAAACCATATATCAGGTACAAAGTAAATTACAAAAAAAATAATTACTTAAAAATAAATTGCCGAAACCGGTTTGGCTCAGTGGATAGAGTGTCGGCCTGCGGACTGAAAGGTCCCAGGTTCGATTCCGGTCAAGGGCATGTACCTGGGCTGCAGGCACATCCCCAGTAGAAGATGTGCAGGAGGCAGCTGATCGATGTTTCTCTCTCATCGATGTTTCTAACTCTCTATCTCTCTCCCTTCCTCTCTGTAAAAAATCAATAAAATATATTTTTTAAAAAATAAATTAATAAATAAATTGTCAAAATAAGAATCAAATATATGAATGAAGAACTTTAAATCTAAAAACACAAGATACCATAAAACATATTAATGGGTTTAATTTATGCATATGAGATTAAGGATTACATTAATTTTATTGGGGAGGGTTGAGTGAGCGGCTGAGACTCAATGATGTGGAAGTGCAAGGACTTACAGGTTAGTAGCAGATGTTAATGGGAAAGATACACCAGTCTGGCTCAAAGATGAGGATCATGCATGAGTAGTAATTTAGTGAGGTAACTTGCTTCCTGACTGAGCTCCCCAAAACTCTGTTAGTCTGCAGTTAATGAGCCCCGAGTTAGATTAGTTAGAGACCTACAGGCTGAACATGTAGACAATTACATCCCTTTTTCAAGAACGGGTAAATGAAAGGTTATGGTCAAATCACTGAAGTTTTGAAACCAGGCTGCTGTAACTTGATAGCATTTCTTTCTCCTTCTGTGAGATTTTGCATGCTGACAAACAATGATGAAAACATTTAAATACAACCAGAGACCTGGGAACTAATTAAGGTATTTTTTTTCTAATGCCCATTTATTCTCTACTCAAAGCAATTCTACATTATATTTATATATCACCACATTGTGTTTTGTTTTGTTTATCTGTGATCTAATTTATTTTATTTTAAACCATATTGCTTTCAGGTCTTTATTTGTGTTAACTATCTCTACTTTTGGGGGAAAACTTTAAACTTTTGAAAACTTTGATCTGTATAAACATTATTGTGAAAAGATGTAAGCAAAAGATTTTGTCAAAATGAACCACTGGCCGTGATATTGTGCCAATTTCTGCAATGCTTTGAAGAGTGTGTTTGGTGAACATATTTAGACAGGTTGGAGATGTAGATTTTTAATCCATTGCATATTTAAACTAGAGACGATTATATCACCAAAGGAAAGGACATGAGACAGAGCCTTGAAGGAGAAGAACAAGATTTATGTGGTATTTATCCAAATGTGATCCATGAATCATCCTTGTGAAAATCATTTTGGTGCTTATAAAAATGCTGCTTCTGGGGTGAGAGTTAAGCTACTAAATCAGAATGTTAGGCAGGTCCAGGATAGTACATTTTTTAAAGCTCCTCAGTTGATTAATTCATATATTAAAATGTGAGAATCATTCAGTTCCAGGATTGTTGAAGGAGGAAGAGCCTGCAATAAAACACTTTTAAAAAGTGACTAGAGCATTGATAAAAACAAAACAAAACAAAAAACTGAAAGTAATTGAGAAAAGAATGATTTTATTTGTTGAGTTAATAAATCAGATACTAAAAATAAAGAAAAAAATAGAACACTAATCTGGTATTAATATACTGAAATTTACAAAAAGTCAAACACTATTGAAAGAATAGCAATTTGTGTTGCGAGAGTTCAGTATCTATTCAGAGATAGAATTTCAACTTCCTAAAAATTAGTAGTACGTATATACAATGGAATAATACTAGGCCATAAAAAAAGAATGAAATCTTACAATTTGTTACAGCATGGATGGACCTAGAGGGTATTATGCTAAGTGAAATGTCAGACATAGAAAGACAAAAACCACACTATTTCACTTATATGTGAAATTTAAAGAACAAAATAAATGAACAAACAAAATAAAAACACTCATAGATACAGAGAACAGTCTGATGGTTGACAGAGAGAGAGGGTTTATGGGACTGGGTGAAAAAGGTGAAGGGATTAAGAAGTATAAATTAGTAGATGCAAAATTGTCATAGGAATGTAAAGTACAGCACAGAGAATATAGCCCATAATATTGTAATAGCTCTGTATGGTGCCAGGTGGGTACTGGAAACATTGGGTAGATCACTTTGTAAAGTATATGATTATCTAACCACTATGCTATACACCTGAAACTAAAACAAAGTAATACTGAATGTAAAAAGATAAAGCTTGTCAGCCTGGGGGGAAAAAAAGAATTTCCAACTTCCAGTCATGTTCTAATATAGAAAATTATGAATATATACTGTAGAAATACAAGGGGAAAAACTTAGTTAATAGTGGCCATGCTTTCTTGAGTAATCATAGCACAGTCTTGTGGTTATGAAGCAACTGACCACAAAGAAGAAACTAAATAATTTCAATGGTGAACCGGAGCCATCTCCTCTAGGCTCGCAAAGGCAAATGTGGTACTCTTAGCTTGAAATAACGATGGTGGAAATATCAAATACCACTACTACACCTGAAATAACAAACATCAGTCCCAGAAAATAAAGAGAAATGAAAAGAAATTCAGAGAACAATCCTTAAAGCTCTTGACAAGCCAGAGAGATATTTTTTAGGAGAGAAAACAAATATTAAAGAATTAAATACATAAAATTTAACCAAGCAAACGTTAAAGGAAAATATAATAATCACCTGGAAGTATGTGGAAAAGCTAAACATCATTTAAAGAAAGGAGTAGCATGGTACAAGGTATAAAGCAGGGACTAAAGTAATCCATTATAGCCCTAACCGGTTTGGCTCAGTGGATAGAGCGTCGGCCTGCAGACTGAAGGGTCCCTGGTTTGATTCCGGTCAAAGGAATGTACCTTGGTTGCAGGCACATCCCCAGTGGGGGGTGTGTAGGAGGCAGCTGATTGATATTTCTCTCTCATCGAAGTTTCTGACTCTCTATCCCTCTCCCTTCCTCTCTGTGAAAAATCAATAAAGTATATTTAAAAAAATAAAATAAAGTAATCCATTATAATGTAATTCAGAAAAATTATTAAAAATAAAATATTTTTGCAAAATTTTTAAAAATTATAAAAAGTATATAGTTGCAATAATTTCTAGGCGTATTGAAATTGACAAGGTTTTTTTTTACATTATTAAAAATATTTTACTCTAAGAAAGAAACTAGAAGAACCAACAACATTTGGGTAGAAAAAATTTGTTACATTATATTGGTATTATTATGTTGGTATCATAATTATTGTTACTAATTGATAAAATATAAATATTTTCTATAAGATGAGAGATGTACTCATAATATGGTAATAAATAGAAGAACTGAAGGATGTGGATATTCTATATTCTGTTTATTTTTATTTATTTATTTTTAAATATATTTTATTGATTTTTTACAGAGAGGAAGGGAGAGAGATAGAGAGTTAGAAAACATCAATGAGAGAGAAACATCGATCAGCTCCCTCCGGCACACTCCCTACTGGGTATGTGCCTGCAACCAAGGTACATGCCCTTGACTGGAATCAAACCTGGGACCCTTGAGTCCGCAGGCCAATGCTCTATCCACTGAGCCAAACCGGTTAGGGCTATTCTGTTTAAATGTAAAACTCAATTATTTTTACTGTATAAACTATTAAATTCAAAAGTTGGAAGATATTCATAAATTACAGAGGAAAAAGTAGATTTCCACAACTACAATTAGGAAAGAAAGACTAATTACTGGAATACTTTCACACTAAAAGTTCATGTATCTAGTTGCTTATTTGAATTATCCCCACAGCTTCTAAGTTCTTAGAAGGGGAATATAATTTAAACATACAGAAAAATCCATTTCAGGTTTAGTAAGGCCTATTTTGTATTCATTCTCATACTTGAATTGCTATGACTATGTCAAAGGAATAGATATACTTAGGGCTGAATAAAATTTCTTTATAATGTTGTCCATAGACTGAGCTATTTCTTAGAACAATTGGGAACCATTATGTAGCAATACACAGAGGTTTATAGGCCTTTTGTTGAAACTTTAAAAATGTAATGCTACATAGGGGAGTATGATATGCCAATTTTTTTCTGATAAAAGTTCTTTTCATTTCAATATTGTATAAGTATTATGCATAATTTGGCTAGTTCACACTCACGGCCATCATCTCTAAATAACTCAGACCTTTAAAAAAAAAGCCACAGTCCCATGCATTTAAAAATTTATTATCAAGTCAATCTGAGGAGTGTATCTATTTTAGCACAGGTTTTAGTAGTATTACATTTCATAAAATAGCTATATTTAAGACTTTATTGTTCTTCCATTCTTTTCAGTAATAACTGGTTTTCATAAAGAGTGTATTATGGGGTTTTATTTACCCATTTACTTTTAGACTTCCCTCCCACCTATCTTTTGCTCTGCTTCTTTAAGCTGCCAGTCCATTGTATTCAGTGGAGCATCAGAAAATATCAGGTTCTTTCAGCAGCACAGCAGGTGTGCACTTATGAAGCATATCTGATATATTCAGCAACAGTCAACAGATTAATGTCACTGCTCACAATTCTTGTTAAGAGAAAGGAGGTAACACTGATATAAAAATAAAATTACTATTTCTTTTATACATTTGAAGAAAATTTTATTTTATTTTATTTTTTTAATATATTCCATTGATTTTTCACAGAGAGGAAGGGAGAGGGATAGAGAGTCAGAAACATCAATGAGAGAGAAACATTGATCAGCTGCCTCCTGCACACCTCCTACTGGGGATGTGCCCGCAACCAAGGTACATGCCCTTGCCGGAATCGAACCCGGGACCTTTCAGTCCGCAGGCCGACGCTCTATCCACTGAGCCAAACCGGTTAGGGCTTGAAGAAAATTTTAGACAATGTGATGAAATAGTCTCTCCAGATTCCTTACTCATAGCAGATATTGACTTTTTAAGCATAATTCCTAAATTTATTTTGGCTTTAACTATATTAATAATTACTTATTTTAGTTAACTTCAATTGGGCCATGTTTAATGGCAAAAATAAAGGAAAATAAAAGAGATTTAAAAGATGCAAAAGTTTATCTTCCAAGTCTATTTATATGACTTTCTATACTTCCAAAATGTACTATTTTCTCTTGCTTAGCTTCATTCATTAAAATGAATAATAATAATAAATCCTATATAATAAAAGCCTAATACGCTGTGTCCAGTTGTCTAGTCATCCGTTCAACCAATCAAAGCGTAATATGCTAATGATATGCTAAGGCCGCTGAACCTCTTGCTATGATGTGCACTGACCACCAGGGGGCAGACGCTCCAACCAGTAGGCCAGCTAGTTGCTGGGGTCAGGCTGATCAGGACTGAGCGAGATGGGCCAGTCATGCCCTGGAGCACTCCCACTGTCCCTCCCTAGCTGGCCAACCTCCCATGTCCCTCCCTGGCCCCAATTGTGCACCAGTGGGGTTCCTCGGCCTGGCCTGCATCCTCTCACAATCCAGGACCCCTCGGAGGATGTCGGAGAGCAGGTTTCAGCCCAATCCTGTAGTCCAGGCTGAGGCCTCTACTAAGTAAATAAATCATAAAAAACTAATATCAGGGAATATGTAGGATAGACTCTTAGATAATTTTCAATTTTTCTTCCCCTTTATTTTCCCACATTTAATGAGGTTATTTTTTTAGGTTGGCAGTTTGCTTGCCAGCATAATCACAATTTCCAAACTCTCAACTTTGTGTGGACTTGTGCCCAATTTTTGGCCAATGGCATATCAGCAGAATAGTTGAAACTCATTTTTTAAAGGATATTTTATGTGTGTTCTTTACCTATAATTTTCTATTCCCACCTCTGATATATTACATGGGATATGCAGGCTTTTATCTTGCACAATGAGATTTTTTAAAAACACATGGTGTATACAATAGGATTGAAAAAATAAGTAAATAGATGATGGTGGAAGCCAGATTTCTTGCAATCAAAGAGGAAATTTACAGATCTGCATGAAAAGAAGATTATACTAAACCATGTGGTACTGTATTAAATTCAGAGCCATATGAACTAATGTCTAGCTAATATATAAATTTGTATGTGTGTGTTTAAGTGTATATGTGTATGCATAGGATTATGTGTCTATACACACAAAGAGACATATAGAGGATAAAGAACTAATTATATATATCCATGTATGCATTAGATATTTATATATTACCTAATTCACATATTACCTAATTCTGTCTAGTGAGAGCCTAGAAACAGTGATACAGAACCAACAAGAAACAGAAACAACAAGCACATCTTGCAACCAGATTTTGGTTTCTAAGTATTATTTCCATAAAAATAAGTAGGGTGTATTTGGAGAAATGGCTAATTCTAGAGTGCAAAAGTGAAAATATAAGATGGTTTTGGAGCATTTTATAGTACCAGAATGGAAGGGGTTTCTTAAAAAAATAAAGAAAAATAACTCACCAAAACATAAGAATGGTGATATGTCATAGAAAAATTGAAGCCAACCTTAAATAGCTCCTAATGCTCAAAATTGAAATAATTTGAGCCATAATATGAATAATGTAGTGTTGGGTTCCATTCCAAATATAAAATAAGTATCAGTGAGTCATAGTGATGTAAATAAATAATTAACAAATCTATAATAATAAAAACATAATACCCTAATTAGACCAGACATCATTCCAGATGACCTTCTGGAAGAAGCAAGGGCTGTGAGGGAAGCCCAGATCATGAGTGCATGCCTGCGGCTAGAGGGAAGCGCAGGTCCCAGGTGCCGCCAATGGCTGGAGGGAAACCTGGGTCCCAGGTGCTGGAGGGAAGCCCAGGTCCTGGGTGCCAGCGGGAAGCCGGTGCCAGCAGCCAGGGGAAGGAAGGCCTACTATTGCATGAATTTTGTGCATTGGGCCTCTAGTCTACACTAATAAAAGAGAAACATGGTAATTGGCGTACAACCGCTACCCTTCCCATTGGCTAATTAGATAGATATGCAAATTAACCACCAGCCAAGATGGCGGCTAATTTGCATACTGGGGGCGGGCAGACAGTGCCAACCGCCAGCTCCCCTCCATCCAGGGCTGGTGGCAGAAGTCCCTGCCCTCATCCGGGCCTCCCGCGGGGGACCCGGGGCTGGCGGGTGGGACCGAACCCGCTCCGCCCTCATCCGGGCCTCCTGCGGGGGACCCGGGCCTGCGGGTGGGACCGCGATGTTCTGCACCTGCTCCGACCTCATCCGGGCCTCCCGCCGGTACCCGGCGCTGGCGGGTGGGTCCGAACCCGCTCCACCCTCATCCGGGCCTCCCTCGGGGGACCCGGGGCTGGCGGGTGGGACCGAACCTGCTCTACCCTCATCTGGGCCTCCCGAGGGGGTCCTGGGGCTGGCGGGTGGGACCGAACCCGCTCCACCCTCATCCGGGCCTCCCGCAGGGGACCCGGGGCTGGCGGGTGGGACCGAACCCTCTCCACCCTCATCCGGGCCTCCCGCGGGGGACCTGGGGCTGGCAGGTGGGACCAGGGTGTTCCGCACCTGCTCCGCCCTCATCCGGGCCTCCTGCCGGGTCCTGGGGCTGGCGGTGGGGCCGCAGCTATCAGGTACCCACCCAGGTATCCGCTGTGCTACCGGCCAGGCGGCAGCAGTGATCTGCCCGCTGGCGCATCCCATGTGCTACCCAACTGGGGCGGGCAGGTCAGGGGCATGCCTGGCAGCCTCAGTCAGTGCCTCAAGCCCCAGCAGCAGCAGCAGCAGAGGCAGTGGCAATAGCAGTGGCGGCAGTGCCCCCGACCTGCCCGTTCAGGTTTGAGTGGCCCCAAGTGGGCAGTGCTTTCCATCAGCTGATGGTTGGCGAACACTCATGCAGGTGAAATCACCAGCGCCTGCTTTCCCACAGGCCTGAGCCCCTGAGGCCTGTGGGAAAGCAGGCGCCCTGAGCTGGTGATCCCAAAGGCCTGATAGCCGGGCAGTGGAGGCCATGTTGGGACTGGGGAGTGGTGAGCAGGCAGAACATGGCCCTGATTGGGCCAGTCGCTATTATGCCCACTGTAGCAGCACACTGCCTGATCAGGGGGCCAGCAGCCAACCTTGCAGCCTCTCCCCCCTGCAGGCCTTCCCCTGATCAGACTCTCCCATCCACATGGAGAGCAGGGTGCTCAGAGCCTGGACCCTTCCTGGCAGCCCCGAGTCCCTGGGGTTAAGAATTCTGATGGCCCTGCCCAGAGAGTAGAGGTGCCTGAGGGGCAGGGACAGGGACCACAGGCCTCCAGGGAGCACCGCAGAGTTGGCAATGAGAGGAGAGGGCCTGTGAAGGGTGAGAAGGTGAAGCCAGTGGACATCAGCCCAGAATCCAGCTCTTCCCCTCCAGAGGCAGCAGGACCTAAACCCCAAACCCCAGCCAAAATTGGAAGAGCCTGGGGGAGCTTCAGGAAACTCTACAAAAAGCTGCACATTGAGAATGAGAGATTTCGTGAGGCCCTGACCCAGACCATGCTGCGGCTGGAGCAGCTCAAGGTGGAGCTGGAGTGCACCATGCAGAGGCAAGAGCACTTTGCAGAGAGGCGGGCCAGTGCAGGCGAGATTTGAGTGCAGGGCCCTGGAGTGCAAGGCCGCTGAGCTGGAAGAGGAGCTGAAGGGCCTGTCCAATCTCCGAGCTGACAACCAGCGCCTCAAGGATGAAAATGTGGCCCTGATCTGCGTCATCAGCAAATTGTCCAAGTGACCCTGGAGGACTTGCTCCTGCACCCGCATTTATACAGCTGCTTTTGCCACATGCACCCCTTCCCTGTGTGAACATGAGTGATAGGGCTGTCGAGGAGTCTCTGAGAAGCCATAACCTTCCTTGAGATCTCCAGGTTAGGAGGGGAGGACAGAGCCCCCAGGAGCCAAGGGGGCCATCTGAGGCCAGGTAGGGGGACCAAGGCTGCAGGCAGGACCAGAAAGGAACTGGGGACCAGGAAGTGCCAAGACCAGTAGCCAGGACCAGAGTGGTCACCCAGAGGTCCCCTCTCACGTGTGCTGCCACCAGTCATCCCTCCTGGCCCTGAGCAGGGATCCTAGAATGTGCCAAGCATCCCGCTGGCCTGGGCCAGGTGAGCATGTATATAGGGTCTGTGTGCAATAGGGAGGGATGTCTTCTATTTTTTGCTGCCCCCTCCCCATCGCTCTCCTGGGCAGGGGAAGAAGGTCTTTTTCAGACATAGCATAGGCACCACAAATTAAAATTGTGGAGTTGCCAAAAAAAAAAAAGAGCAGGCCGGCTGGCCAAATACCCCCTCTCTTCCCACCCCCCCAACCCCCCCCGCCAGCCACATTCTTGACCAACCTGTCCCACCACAATAGGCCCACAGCCCCTCCCCGTGGCTATCTGCCCCTGATTGCACCCCCCCACCTCAAGAGGGGGCAGGGCTGGGCGGCCAATGTCCTGCAGCCCCTCCCCAGGTTGGCCCCAACCTTGATCCCCCCACTCCAATAGGGGGCAGGGCTGGCCAGCCAATCTCCTGCAGCCTCTCCCCTTGCCCAGCCCCACCCCAGATTGCCCCCCTACCCCCACCGCAATCAGGGGCAGGGCTGGCTGCCCAACCACCCATGGCTCTTCCCCCAGGCCACTGGCCCTGATTGCCACCCCCCAACCCATTTGGGGGGGTGGTTGCCCAACCCACCAACCACAGCCCCTCCCCATGGCCAGCCCCACCCCCAATCGGCCCCCCAACCCCAATCAGGCTGGTGAGGGAGGGGCAGTTGGGAGCAATCAGGCTGGTGGCAGGGGGTAGTTGGGGGCAAACAGGCTGGCAGGGGAGGCAGTTGGGGGTGATCAGGCCAGCAGTTGGGGGTGATCAGGCTGGCAAACAGAGTGGTTAGGGGCAATTAGGCAGGCACGCAGGCAGGTAAGTGGTTAAGAGCCAGCGGTCCTGAGTTGCGAGAGGGATGTCCGGCTGCTGGTAAAGGATCGGGCCTAAACAGGCAGTCTGACATCCCCTAAGGAGTCCCAGATTGGAGAGGGTGCAGGCCAGGCTGAGGGGCCCCCTCCCCCCCAGTGCACGAATTTCGTGCACCGGGCCTCTAGTAATTAAATAAAAGAGGAGATAGATATTGTTCCAAGTAAGATTTACAAATGACAAGTAAGCACAAGAAAAGATGATCAACATCACTTGTCATCAAGGAAATGCCAATCAAAACCACAATAAGATACCACTTCACACCCACTAGAATAACTGACATAAAAATAGTTAGATAATAACAAGTATTGACTAGTGGAAATATAAAACAGTGCATCCATCTTGGAAAATATCCTGGCAATCTCACATGTTTAAATATTCTATATAATAAAGAGCTAATATGCAAATGGTCATCACACCCTCACATCGTCACGCCCTCATGCCATCATGCTGTAACTGCTCAGACACTCAAAACTGGGGAGAGAAAAATGGGGACCAGCTAGGCACAAATGAGCTCTCGAGAGAGGAATGGGGGTCAGCAGGGCTGAGGCCCAGGAGAGGGACAAGCCACCCGCCCCGAGGTTCCTGGCACCAGCAGCTGCACCTGTGCCTGCGGCCCAGGAGAGGAAAAAGCCGCCAGCCCCGTGGTCCTGAGTGCCTGCAGCTGTGGCCCAGGAGAAGCCACCTGCCCACGGTCCCCTGTGGCTGCGGCCGGCCCAGGTGAAGCTGGCCCGGGTCTTGGGTGCCTGTGGCTGGCCAGAGAGAGGGAAGCCCGGGTCCCAGCTGCCTGCAACAGGCCGAAGGAGGAAATCCTGGGTCCTGGGTGCGGGGCAAGGCAGAGGCAGTTAGGGGCAATCAGGCAGGCAGGCAGAGGGGTTGAAGTACCTGTTTAAAACTTTTACCCATTTTTCTGTTGTGGTTCTTGTTTTTTGCTTATAGGTTTATAGACGTTCTTTATATATTCTGTAGTCAAGTCCTTGGTTTTAAATATGTAATATAGTTTCTGTTTCCATTCTATTGCTTGTTTTTACAAATCATTAGTAACATCTTTTATTCAACAGAAGTTATTAATTTTAATATAGTCCACTCACAATTTAGTCTTTTATGGTTAACTAGAGGCCTGGTGCAAGAAATTTGTGTATGGGGAGAGGGGTCCCTCAGCCCGCCTGCACCCTCTCACAATCTGGGTCCCTTCAAGGGATGTCCGACTGTCGGTTTAGGTCTGATGTGGGACCGTGCCTAAACCGGCAGTCAGATATCCCTCTTGCAATCCGGGACTGCTGGCTCCTAAGCGTTCACCTACCTGCCTGCCTAATCACCCCTAACCACTCTGCCTGCCTGTCTCATTGTCCCTAACAACTTGCCTGCCTGCCTGATGGCCCCTAACCACTCACCTGCCAGCCTGATCGCCCCTAACCACTCACCTGCCAGCCTGATCACCCCTCTACTGCCTCTGCCTCGGCGCCTGCCACCACAGCTTCATCCAGTAGGATGTCAGGAATGTCGTCAGGAAGGTTGTTCAGCTGTTTGGTCTAATTAGCATATTATGCTTTTATTATTTTAGGTGCTGTTATTATTTTGTCTAAGCAAACTTTGCTTAGGGCCAAGGTCATAAAAATATTCTTCTGTCTTTCTTCATTGAAACATTAATATTTTGTCTTTCATATTTACATGTAAGTATATATGGTGTGAAGTAGTCATCAAGATTTTTTTTAATTTTCATATAAATATTTAATTAAGCCAGCATTATTTGTAGAAAAATCTATAAATTATTTATTAAATTGCTATGTCACCTTTATCACAAATCATATGATATATGTAAAAATTTACTTTTGTCTTACCTACATTGGACTTGTAAAAAATGTATATTTTGCAGTTGTTGGATGTGGTAGTGTTCTGCAAATATTAATTATGGAAGGTTGATAGGGTTGTCAAGGTTAATGTCTTTATGAATTTTTTAAAGCTACTATATTTTCTATCAATTTCTGAGAATGTTCATATCTTCAACTGTGAAGATTGGAATTACCTATCATTTCCTTTATTTTTGGCAATTTCTGCTTTGTATATTTTGATGCTATTATTTCGGAAGTGTGCAAAACAATTAATGACAGAATCATCTGATCCTGGAGTTTTCTTCATAACAAAGTACTTAACTTCAGATTTAATTTTTTAAATGAATATAAGACTAATTCTATTTTTTCTAGTGTCATTTTGATAAGTTGTATATTTGAAGGTGATCATTTTATACAATCAAATTAATTGGCATGAGTTTTTTAAAAATGTGTTCTTATGATGTTTTTATTATCTTTAAAATATGCAGTGATATTTCTTTTTTATTTCTGACATTGGAAGTTTCTTACTTATTTATAAGCTTCTTCATTCCAAAAATATAATTTCTCTATGGAATCCTTTGGATAAATCTTACAAGTTTTAATAGTACACATTTAATTATAATTCAGATTTTAAATATTTTCCAATTTCTACTTTAATTTTTCATTGATTTTGAGTTGTTAAAAATATATTTCATAATTTTGCAGCTTTGGGGATTTTCTACCTTATTTTAATGTCATCAGAGAATTTTAAAAATTTTTCAATTTGGATTTTTTTCTGTCCATTTAAATTAGTTGAGGCTGATTTTATCAACCACCATATGGTCATCTTGATGACTTTCCTATGTGCATTTTCAGAAAAGAATGTATTTTCTGCTATTGTTTGATATAGTCCAATGTTCTGTATATTCCACTATTTCTTGATTTTGTTGTCCTTTTGTATCCCTATTGATTTTTGCTTTTATTGTTGTTCTGTTTCTCCTATAATTTACTGAGAGAAATACATTGAAATCTCAGACTGTGAATGTGGATATCTAATCCATTTAATTCTATAAAGTTTTGCTTTATATATTTTGGAGCTCTGCTATAGTTTTGAATCAATTGATTCCTCATGGTTTGATCCTTTCATCTTTCTAAATTTTTTCTCTGTAGGTCTGGTGATGCTTTTTGACTAAATGTTTGAAGCTGAGCAAAAACATTTGAGTTGTATTTCTAACAACACGATGTAAAGGTAATTAAATGTGTGTTCTCAAGAAAAAGGACCATAATTAGGATCACAATGTAAAGTCAGGGACTGATTTAGGATTCTGCTATTTGGAAAGAGGCCTGGTACTCTGGTCTGTAGAAAATTGTGAGCTTGGAGAAGTAACAAGTCACAAAGGACAAGCCATCTTCTTGTACTGACTCGATTTTCCTAAGAATTGTAACTATGGGATGAACAATTGCTATTATAATCTGGTCTTTAAATGGAGAAGCAATGGTAAAATTGTTTGACAGGAAAACTGCACAGAAGGAGAGAGAGGAAAAAAATAGAGAAACAGAAAATGAGAAAGAAAGAATAAGAGAACAATCACAAGAAATGTAAAATAATGCAAAGACACATGAAAAGACATAATTCTTTACAAAATAGCTAAAAACAATGTCAGAAATAAATTCTCCCTAGGTCCAGATAATTATATAAAGAAGTAAAACAAGTACTTTAAAATTAGTATTTTTCCTTGTTCAAAAATTTAAATGAAGATTTAACTTACTTTTCATAATATGAACTAAAATAGAAAATAAGCAAAAATTGGTTATAATAAAGCCAACTGAAGTGTTAGAAATAAAAGAATGGAGATTCTAATTTGTTTTAAAAGATGCAATATATGATATATACTCAAAAGTATACTCAGTCAGTGAATTAATGAATTGAAAAATAATATTAAGTATCACACAGAGTGTTACACAGAGGCATAAAAACTAAATATGAAACACAGTTAAGGCATGTGAGGGTTCATAGGATATTTTATAAAATAATAACTTTTTGTGTTTTTTCCCAATGCCCTACTTTTTTGTGTTGTTCTTGTCATTCATGGATTTACTTGCTAGCTTAGCTTATAGGAAATTAAAGTATCTCATGGATGAGATAACACATCTTTATGTGTTTATCTAAGAATAACATATCACCCGAATTCACATTACTTACGTTGCATAAACACCTCTGCAATAACTATACATTATTTTAAGAATAGGTAAGCTTTTGATCTCATCATTTCAGACTCTCTCTAACTTGCACTCCTAAACTCTTCCAATTCTCATTAATTTTAGTCTCATCTCGTGGCTTTCACCAATGTGGATCCACAACAAAGACTCCATTTTCTTAGTAAAACTGTGGACATTTCCAAGAATACCCCTTCCCCCCATATAATCTATTTCATAGCCTAAGTAGTCTGATTTGTATTAGGTGATTATTAGTTTAACAGCCTAAACTAATTAGTCTTCACTAAATAGAATAAATTAATTGTGGTTTTACCTTTCACTGTAATTATTGGGTATCAGATATTAGATTGACGCATAAGTGGCTGCATTTTTCCTTGTCTATGTACCATATACGTAAGTCTTCTGAAAGTGTGGTGTGTTGTTGTTTTTTTTCTTTATCTATCATACTATTTGTTTTCCTTTTCAACATTCCTCAACACACACAAATAAAATCAAGTTTTTATCTTGCTCCGCTTCTGAGATTTTAACAAGTAGAGAATCTTGTTACATATTTTAAAACTCATTTCTTTAATCATGTAGTAGCATTAAGAGTCTCAGTTTAAAACCATTTCCTCAAGAAAAGGAACTTAAGAATATTGTACTACTTATTGGGAGAGTGGAGAAGGCAATTTCAGGCAAAGCCAAATATTCGACACTAAATCTCATTAGCCCCATATCAACTCTACTCTGAAAACTCAAGTGCCATGCTGTTAGCAATAAACAGGTTCTAATGCCTTTCCAGAACTCCAAATTACAATATGTAAATCCAAGTGTAAATAATTAAATGTACATATATTTAACCCAAATCATTCTGCAGACATGCTGTTCTCACCTCCTGCCTCCCACCAAACCTTGTCGGTTGTTGGTAAAATACTAACATGGCACTAGAGAAGAAGGAGAAACAAAGGTAGTTAGGCCATTACAGCCCCTGCAGTGTTTAATCCATAAAGCAGGGAACGAAAATTAGAGAATTGGATCCATGACACGGCTACACTGAGCTACAGAAAAAGAACCCTTAGGGGATTAGCAGGAAGTAAATTGGATTCTATTTTGAGATAATGGCTCATTTACATTGTTGTAATTATTTAAATAATTAATTTCATAATGAAAGAAGCTTATAAAACTCAAAGCCCCACTGAGCTGCAAATCCAAAATTTTCTCCTGCTAAATCAGAGCTGATTATCATGCACAGTACATCAGTAAATCTATTTAAGAAAAACCAGTATTTTTAGTGGGATAGACAAATCACATCTGGCTTAGATGGTACTTTATTATTAAAATGTTTCAGTTTTATAATATCGTAGGTGCTTTCCTTGTAGAGTTTTCTTTTCATCCAGAGCAAGCAGATAGATGTCTTACTCCTAGCCAGAAAACTTGGAATGTTCATTCACATCCAATTTAGGCAACCAAGAGCCCCACAGGAAGTATTAGGAAGATATGCAAGGTCAGGAACAAGGACACTAAAGAGCACAAAGTTGCCAGAATGCAGTGAATCTAGGTCAGTAAGATAGCTGGAAGTCTGCAATAAACAGGGTCAAGATTAGGCTTGACTCAGAGCATCTATAATAATAAAAGTATAATATGCAAATTGACTGAATGGCTGAACAGCAGAACAATCATCCCGATGAGCACGCTATGACATGCAATGGCGCCAGGCCAGCCAAGGCAGGTGCAATGCAATTGGTTGGGGCCCCCGCCATTACCCCACAATCACCCTGCAAAGGGAGGCCCAGGCCACTGGCTGGCAGGGCAATCAATGGGGTGGGGGGGAGCCTCTGCGATTGCCCCAAAGAGGGAGGCCCAGGCTACCCTGTCTGTGGTGCTGTGGTGGGTGGGCGGGGCCTTCCTCTGCAGCGCAATTGATCGTGGGGCTCCTGGATGCAAAAGGGCACAGGCCAGGCTGAGGGACCCCCCCCCCCCCCCGCCCCAACCCCAAGTGCACTAATTTCGAGCACCGGGCCTCTATTATTAAATAAAGCCTGTGGGTTAAACACCCCAGGGTCAGGTTATACAGATAACTCTAGAGTCTCAGAAGATTCTCAAAGGCAGATGTTCAGCAAAGGCTAAGAATATTGGAGAGAAAAACAATAGAATCATAGAATCAAACACATAGAAAATCAACTGGATTTCTTTGGTGATTCTATTTCTTTCTTTCTTTTTTTCCCCTTGCCCTGTCAGAAGAAAAAAAAGAGAGAGTAATACTGGGCTTGAGCAATTAAGTGAGATATATAAGGCGGAAGTTTGAAAATTCAATAATATAGTGCATAATCCTTTCCTCATCTCAATTATATCCTTACCTGATAGATACATACTTTCCTCCAATTCTTTGAAGATATTAAAACTGATATTGGTCTCTCTCTCTCCCTAAGAAAATGATCATTTTCTTTGTCCTCAATTCTGTGCATGTAGCATTTAGCCACATAAGCTCACTGTTCTACTTCTTTTCCTACTCTATCTTCACCTCTGTTCCACTTTAGTCACTCTGTCCAATACCACTCCTTCAGTTGTCTCATTTCCTTCACTGTCCTAGCTTTTGTCTTAAGCATATGCTATTCTACTTTCAAGTTACAATCGCAATCCTTCACCTAAATTCAAAGCCCTACCTCTGTTGAAACTCATTAAGATCTATAGACATTTCATTTCTGTTTGCTCTAAATCGTTGCAGTTCCTATTCTTCCTCACTCCCTTCTGTGGTCATTCTTTGGAAGCAGGATAACTGGTGGTTAACCCAGATAAAATATGGGTCAAGAATGCTTAAATTTGAACTCCAACATCTTCAGTTTTTAGCTATGTAACATTTGGGAAGTTTCTTAATATTATTAAGATCCAATTTCCTTTCTAATAAATTATTATAAAAGATTACTTACTGCATAAGGCTGAAATTAATATTAAAGAGTTATTTTATATAAAGAAGTTAAGACAGTGCCTGAAACACTATAAACACAGTATCTTCCACCTAGTATTAGAATTAGTCTTTAACCACGTTTTATCAATTCAACTATTCTAATATACAATTTGGGTGTTTAGTTTTTATTATTAACAATTACCTTTTCCATTTCTACTCACACTCTACAGACAAGTTCAAGCAAATATAATTCAATCATCAAATATTTATGACATCCCGTTCTATCTTTAGTCTAAATTGTCTTCTTTGAACTCCAGGCATATATTATATATTGTGTGGGACTGGTATGGTATGGATATTATACCAAACCTCAACCTCAACATGTCCAAATATGAATCTATCATCACTTTCCTTTACCATATGGTGTTCTCCAGTGTTTTTTGCAACCATGATGAATGTGAAAAACAATGATCCAAATGCAAAAAAAAAAAAAAAAAAAAAAAAATTAAAAACTGGGGCACTATTCATTCTTCCTACATACCTATATTTAATTACTTATTTAGCTATATAGATCTGTATTGTACACTCTTGAAAAATATTTCGTTTCTCAATCATCACTACCTTAGTGCAACCCCTTCCTGTCCTTGTGTAGATTGCTGCAATAGCCTTTTAACAGTTCCCTTTGAACTCAGAATGTCTTTCCTCAAAACAAACTTAACAAACAAAAGCTATCTTCACTGCTTTCAGATTTCTCTTTATGAAATTGAAATCTGATAATAGTACTCCTCTGCTTAAATTATTTCAGTGTTTCACCATAGTCTTCAAGAAAAGAAAAAAATTAGCATATATGTGCAGCTTTTTTTCTCTGTTTATCATCATGGAGTTGAATTTGCAGGACTCAAATCCATACTCAAATCCAATTCTTAACTCTGTGGCCTCCAACAAGTTACTTTACCTACCGAATATGTAATAATCTAATGTATGTAATAATCCAATAATGTAACTTACTTTTCAATGGACCTTTATTTCTCTTAACTTGGACTTTAAATTCTGGAATTCTTCTTCCAACATCTTTTCATATTTATTTAAAGCATTAAAGCAGTAGCTGGTACTTTGGTGGTACACAATAACATTTAATGGAATAATTAACATCAATGTACTAATTGCTTTGCAATTACAATTCATTAGGTTATCTCCACAAATCTTTTTGGTAGGCACAGTAACCTTAAACATGAAGAATACCGCCAGTTAGAGAAATTAGCATCTTTCTCAATGTCACATGTCCAGTTAGTAGAATAACTATGATTCAAATCCAAAGCTGTCAGTCTCCAATCTCTCAGCTGTCTATTAGAGGAAAAGCAGCTGACACAGCTATAGATGCTTCCATTCCTATTTTTAATTAAAACCTTCAACTGTCATATGTGATAAAAAAAAATACAGCTGAATTTAATATTCAATGGGGTAAGCATTTGAAGTGTTCCTCAAAGTGTCCATCAGGCTCTCTGAGGGTGATTTAAAATACAAATCCCCAAACTACAACTTAGAATTCCCTCTCTAAACCTGGGATCCCTCAGTTTATTATCAGCAATAACCCTGACGAGTGTTGGTAAGTGGTTAGAGCTTCAGGAAGTGCATGCACGGAAGGGTCGCTGGTTTGATTCCCGGTCAAGGGCACTGGTTTGCAGGTTCCATTCCCCGCCCTGGTTTGTTTGCATGTGGGATGCAACCAATCAATGTGTGTCTCTCACATCAATATTTCTTTCTCTCTTCTCCCTCTCTCTCCCACCCTTCCACTTTAAAAAATAATTAATAGGGAAAAAATCCTCTGGTGAGGTTTAATAACAACAACAAAAAATTGCTGGTAATATTTCCCAAGAGGTTGATAATGGACACAAAGAGAACCACTGACAAAAAATGAGGGATAGATATGCAAGATGTCATTACTAATCGTCCAGTTACTAAATGTGATGGTCATAAGAGTAGAGAATGTGCTTATTGCCATTCAAGCTTATTGCCATTATTATCAAGCTTATGACTAAAAAACAGATGAAGGAAATGGCTTCAATAATTATTCTGCAAAGTTCAACTAAACTGGGAAAAAGAAAGAACAGAGAATAAAAATCTTATTATTTATTGCTGGAGCTATGTGATATATAATGCCCTAATTCACTGGTATCTTATTTCTGTCTACTTTCAGCCAAATGAGAGCATTATACCTTCCTGCCTGTGAAGACATGGCCATGTGATTTGCTCTTAGCAATTATATGAGTGGAATTTATGTTTGATAGTTCTGTGTGAAACCGTTTACTTGCTTTTGTTCCACTTTCCAGTCACCTCTTACCTGACTCCATGTGAAGGTGTGTACATATACACTGAGCAATCACACAGGTAGACTCTCTTCTGGAGAGGTGCTGAGGCTCCCACTGAGCATCAAAGAAGAATTAAATCGCAAAGATTTTGTTTATGATTTTTGTTGTTGTTGTGACCTTAACATTAACTGTGCCAGTATACTAACTGATAGAGGGTGTATTTACATTATGTTTAATAAATTAAAAAAATAAACTAAATTAACTAACCAAAAATGTTCAAATCTGTAATAATAAAAGTGTAATATGCCAATTAGACCAGACAGCTGAACGACCTTCCAGACGTCATTCTGGATGTCCTTCCAGATGAAGCTGCCATAGTAGGGGCAGAGGCAGAGGTGGTAAGGGAGATCAGGCAGGCAGGTGAGCAGTTAGGGGCAATCAGGCAGGCAGCCAAGTGGTTAGGGGCGATGAGGCAGGCAGAGGGGTTAGAGGTGATGAGGCAGGCAGGCAGAGTGGTTAGGGGCAATGAGGCAGGCAGGTGAGTGGTTAGGGACAATGAGGCAGGCAGGTGAGCAGTTAGGAGCCAGCAGTCCCGGATTGTGAGAGCGATGTCTGATTGCCGGATTGGACCTAACTTGGCAGTTGGACATCCCCCGAGGGATCCCAGGTTTAGAGTGGGTGCAGGCCGGGCTGAAGGACCTCACACTCCCGTGCACGATTTCATGCCCCGGGCCTCTAGTTAATTATGAATAAAGGAGACATAGTTGGTCAGCTGATTCATTTCAAGGAGTAGGTTCAAGTGCACTTAGGCAGGAAAAAAAAGAAGATATCCCTAACTTTATTTCAGATAGTAGAGGTCCCTAAGAGGCAAAGTGAAAACAACTAAGTGAAAAAATAATCTTTAATACCGCATTTGTCATCAAATACTTAGATTAGCTTTAGGATGCATGCTATCAAACTAGGTGATTTTCAAAGCTGAAAAGTAACCTCCTTTGAATTTCATGTGACACAAAGTAACCTTAATCACCATAGTATTTTAAAGTAAACTTAATGCTACTCAAGGCTAAGCTGGTTATTAAAAGATTTGAGCACTGGCCCATGTGGCTCAGTTGATTAGGCATCATCCCAAGCACTGAAAGGTTGTGGGTTCAGTTCCCAGTCAGGGCACGTGTCCAGGGTTTGATCCCTCACATCAGTCTCTCTCTCTCTCTCTCTCTCTCCCTCTCTCTCTTTCCCCTCCCCCCCACTTTTCTCTCCCTCTCTAAAACAAAAACAAGCAAACAAAACACAATAAAAATCTTTAAAAAAAACAACAAAGAATTACTTCTCAATGGCTTCACAGTGCTGCCATCCTCAGACCCAATCTTCCAGGTCCCCTCAGTTCTCTGTAGTCTTTGCTGTTTTTAAAATAAAACAAACAGCCGAAACCGGTTTGGCTCAGTGGATAGAGCGTCGGCCTGCGGATTGAAGGGTCCTGGGTTCGATTCCGGTCAGGGGCATGTGCCTGGGTTGCGGGCACATCCCCAGTGGGAGATGTGCAGGAGACAGCTGGTCGATGTTTCTCTCTCAACGATGTTTCTAATTCTCTATCTCTCTCCCTTCCTCTCTGTAAAAAATCAATAAAATATATTTAAAAAAAAATAAAACAAACAAATAAATAAATAAGAGATTTGAAATATTTTTGTTGATATGAAAAAACTATATAATGTAATTCTAATTGTTAAGAGGCATTCAATTCATTTTTCATTTTGTGTGTGGAGCAGTTAAAGCTCTTGCTTTATGTTTGGAATTGTTTTAAAAATATTTTTATTGATTTCAGAAAGAAGGGCAGAGGGAGAGAGAGATAGAAACATCAATGATGAGAGAGAATCATTGATAGGCTGCCTGTTACATTCCCACACATGCCTACAACCCGGGCATGTACCCTGACCAGGAATTGAACCATGACCTTCAGGTAGGTCAATGCTCAACCACTGAGCCATGCCAGCTGGACTGCATTAGTTTTCATATGCAGTGGAGGGCGTAAGCCATGGGCTTAAATGGGTTCCATTTGAAATTTGAGATGTCCCATAGATATATAGCAGTGTAGCTGCTTTAGAATCAATTTTCATATCATTTTTCTATGGAAAGAAATCTGGATTTATCTATATGTTAATCACAAATGTCAACAAAAAGAGTGAATCTGCTAATACTTATTCTAAGAATTGATGACAGTAAGTCAGAGAAGGGGGCATTTTATTTTTCTTTCTTAAGAAGCAATTACTGTCAGTATGTTCTGGAAGAATATGGACAACAAGTCTAAAGAAATACTCTAGCTTTCCTCCACCTGTTTCGTGGTTGTTTCAGTTTAATGAGGCAAGCTGTCTTTTCATTCACTCCACAGTTGCTTTTCTTGGATTTATCAAGTGCCACACAGCGATGACACACTAGGGGATACGTGCTGCACCAAACAAAGCAGAGCCCCTGCCTGGAAGATATTTGCATGGTGGTGTGGGAGCTGGGCTAATCAATCACACAAAACAACTGAAATGTGAAACTGTTAAATGATCCAGAAAGGCAAGACAGAGAACATTCTGAAAGTATAGAATAGAAAATTGACTTAGAGACACCAGGAAAAATATTTTTGAGGATGTGACACAAAGTGATTAGTAGTTAATTAAGCAAAAATGTGTGCATGTGTGTTTCTGCCAGTATGTGTTCACACACATATGTGTGTACACTTAGCATTCCAGGAAGAGGAGACTGTAGATGTGCAGGCCTTATTTTAAGAGGGGTTCAACAGTTAGGGCTACTGGAGTGCTGCAAATGGCTGACTGGAGTAGAGGGGTGCAGAGGATACTACAAGGAGATGTAGAGGCCAGACTCCACAGGGCTTATTAAAACACTAGAGGCCCAGTGCATGAAATTCATGCATGGGGGTTGGAGGAGGGTCCCTCAGCCCGGCCTGCACCCTCCCGCAATCCAGGACCCCTCAGAGGATGTCTGACTGCAGTCGGACATCCCTCTCACAATCCAGGACTGCTAGCTCCCAACTGCTCGCCTGCCTGCCTGCCTGATTGCCTCTAACTGCTCACCTGTCTGCCTGATCACCCCTAATCACTTTGCCTGCCTACCTGATTGCCCCTAATCGCCTCTGCCTTGGCCCCTGCTGCCACGGCTTTGTCCAGAAGGTTGTCCAGAAGGATGTCCGGAATGACATCAGGAAGGTCTTTTGACTGTCCAGTCTAATTTGCATATTATGCTTTTATTATTATAGATTAAGATATTTTGAGTCCTTTCTTGAGCTATTCAAACTAAAATCTTCATGTTTATTCTCAATTGCATCTATTAAATTTTTCAGAACAAAAGTCTTCTGTTTAACACTATATGGCTCAATTATTGTCCTAAATTTTATAATATTTTATATAGGCATAAATGATAAAAAGAATGTTGGGAGGGGACAGAACGGGAGGGAAAAAAATGAATAATCAGCAATTAGGAGAATGGATAACAGCAATAATTCTAAATCTATATGTTCATTAGTTATTCATTAATAATGAATAATTAAAATGCATTGAGCCCTTCAGCAATAAGAACACTTTACATACCTTATTTCTAACACACACATCATCTGGCCCGATAGATAGCACTATCAGTACCAATTATCAACAGGCACACTGGGGCAAGGAGGAGGTAGGTTGTTTACCTAAAGCCACAGTGTTAACGGGCACTGGCACAGCTCAAAGGTACTGCAGGTTCAGTCCTTGACCACTGCAATAAAAGGAATATCACAATAAAGCAGGTCGCACAAATGTTTTGTTTTCCAGTGCATATAAAATCATGGTTATACCTTACTGTAGTTTATCAAGTGTGCAGTAGAATTATGCCTAAAAATCAATGCACAATACCTTAATTTAAAAAAATGCATTATTGCTAAGAACTGCTAACTATTATCTCATAGTCTTGCCTTGAAATTGATGAAGATGCAGTATCTGTGAAGGGTAATAAAATGAGATATGTTTGTATAAGTGCCAGGATTTAAACTCTATTCTCTTAGAGTTCAAAGTTTATGCAGGCTCCCATTGTGATAAAAGAGTGCTATTATTGTAAGAATAAGAGCAAGTTGACTTTGAAAGAAATATCAAATGTTTTTGATACATACTTTTAATTCCTAAAGTTATATTTAGATGTATATCAAGAGGCTTCAGGGATAAATGCCTCCAATTAAAAATAGCTTTCTATTTTATTGAATTCCAAATAAGGAGGGAAAACTTCTCTCCAGTTTTCAACAGTGCTTATTCAAGGTTAATGTTGATAAATAGGCTAATAATGACATGGACACAATATAAGTTCCCAAAGCATAGCTAATCTGATCCCACAGAAGTATTTATTATGGTAGTTAGATTACTTATTATTGCTTTGGATCCATTTAGTGTATTACCAGTGTTTGGCATGATATTAATAGTATTGGTGTGGGGAGTTTACTGTTCATGAAAATGGTGAAAGCATTAATATATATCGCATATAATTCAGACTTCAAATTGAAAAGGGTTTCTAACTATTGATACACTAATATTCTGAACTAGTTTTGAAATATTTCAATAAAATTATTTTAATAACAACTAAAATATTTATATATATTTTCATTGTGATTTCCAGTGGAAAAATTCTCAAATTTGTGGAGCTATAGCTTCATGTGTTAAACACAATGATGCCATTTATATCTTTTATAAACATGAAGCAAAAATTCATACATTGTAGGAAAACTTTCACCAGTAAGTTAGAAACCTTAAGTATTTATGTAAAATCTCTCAGAATAGTGAAATACAGGTTAGAAATAATAAAAATGATATTCCTAATAATGCCCAACCTATTTTTTATTAATAAACTTTATCGTTTAGAATACTTTTTTATTTATAAAAAAAAATGAGCAGACAGTACATAGAATCCCCATATTATACCCATTCCCACAAGAATCTCACCCAAGCTCTGAAATATATTTAATTATCAAGACTCCTTAGGTTCTTCTTGACTATGCCATTTTCTTAGACATTTTTCATTTTTGATGACCTTGGTGGTTTTGAGTATTGGTCAGGTATATTGTTTAAGATGCCTCTCTATTAGAAGTTTCCTGGAATTTTTTTTTTCATGATTAGATTAGATTTGTAGGTTGTTTACAGGAAGCTAACAGATATAAAATGCCATTTTTATCACATTACATGGAGGGTCTACACCACTAACATGCTTTATAACTTTCCATATTGACTTTGCTCAAGTGGTTGAAGTGGAGTTTGTCAGGTTTCTTCACTGTAAAGCTATTCATTTCCCCTTTTCTGCACTCTATTCTTTGGAAGTAAATCACTATGTACAGTTTACACTTAAGGTGTAGTATTTATACTCTCTACTTTAAGATGCGATATTTACAAATAGCTCAATTTTGAAAATGAAATGTATTTTAATAACACTGCCTCTATAATTGTTCAAAGTGTATATACACATTTTTTGGTACACCCTATATATGTAATGATTCAGTCATTTATGTGAATATGAACTTGTGGATATTTATTTTGTGCTTTGGGTTATAATAAATACTATTTATTTGTTTTGTCATTCAAATTGTTTTATCCTTGGCTATTGGGGGCTTTTACAGTTGGCTCTAGGGTACCTTTAATATATCACCATTAATGGGGTTTTGCTTATTTGGTTGGATTCTTCGAATGCCCTTACTTTCTGGCACTACATAAAATTAGACATTTCTATTAGGATCCCTGATTTATTTAAATGAAGAATAATATCAGAAACCAAGATCTGGGTGCTAGGTGTGCTCATTAATACCAGTGTGCCATTTTTTTAGACCATTTCAGCTGACAGAGAAAGAAATATATTTGTGTATACTTACCCATGTATATATACAGATCTCTAGATATTTCTATATGTAACCATCTTCATAATAAATAAAATATAATTTCTTATTGATGTCTCCAACTGTAATCCACTACCACATTGGTCATTTTGGCCTTCTTTCTTTGATTATCTGCAAATTTCCAATGTAAACATAAGAAACCTGGATCTGAGATGGGAATCAGGTAAATGAATCTGCCATCAATTTTTCAGTTCAAGTATACATGTATAGAAATATCAAAACTATTAACTGATACTCTCATTAAAAGCAACTTTATCAAATAGAATATAGTGTTTATGCACAGTTTATTTTACCTTAAGTCGTTTTCAAAGGTCAGAACATTTTCCCCTCCCCCTAAAGGAGGCTTTTGTCAAATATTTGTAATACAGGTAGATTATCTCATCATAGTCTGCATTCTTCCCTGGAATCCTCCAAACTCCTAATTTTTTATTAATATACATACATTAACATTCACTCTTTGTGTTGTAAAGTTCTATAGGTTTAAACAAAAGCATAATGTCATATACCCACAATTACGATATCCTACAGAATAACTTCAACACAAAGGTATTTTTACTAAATGATAATATTCTTGGCAGGAAAAGAAATTTTTTCTAAATATTTACTAGGACCTTTGGAAAGTATTGTCATCAGGCTAAATTTTGTATTCTTTATTGAATGATAATGATTGGAAGACTATCTACATTTATTATTATGGATGTTATTATTATTAAAATTATTAAGGCAAATTCTATATATGAGCTAATTAAAACACTGCAGTAAACTTTTGGATAATATCAGGAAATATACCAATTTTATGTATTTCAATAAATTGTGTTATAAATCAAATTTATCATAATTTTAAAAAACAGCGTGTATATTCTTATTGTCCTGGAATTAGTTCTTTCATATATTGTTTTAAATAACTGCAACTTCAGTTCATAGCCTGGCAAGATTTTTCAACGCAGTTTTTGTTTGGAATATATTTTTATTACTTTTTAGTAAGTGTTGTAAACATGAATATGAGATTTGAGAACAACATTATGCTTTTCAAGTAACTGAAGAAGAAAAAAATATTTATTGCATTGGATCAGTATATAGGGTATTAACTAATGAAATAACTGATTTGTAAATAGTTTGGAGGAAAGCAAGCAAAATAATATCTCTAAATTTTAAAAAGACTATTAAATAAACACAAATAAATATGTAATTCAGAATTCATGGTTTCATAAATCTTGGGACTTCCAGTTTGAAAAACAAACAAAAAATTTATATCTTTTAATTTTTTTTCACTCACAGAAAGCCTATTCCACAACACCAAGATATTTCTACATAAGTCATAATGTCTGCTTTCATTTCTTGGTACCCTAAATTTTTACTTTAAAAACATCACAAGGCCCTAGCTGGTTTGGGTCAGTGGATAGAGCTTGGGCCTGCGGACTGAAGGGTCCCGGTTTGAGTCCAGTCAAGGGCACATGCCTGGGTTGCTGGCTCGGTCCCCAATGAGGGGTGTGCAGGAGGCAGCCAATCAATGATTCTCTCTCATCATTGATGTTTCTATCTCCTTCTCCTTTCCTCTCTGAAATAAATAAAAATATTTTTTAAAAAAAATCACGGCCTTATATCAAATTGAAAGAAAAAAACCACATGGTCATATCAATTGATGCAGAAAAAGCACTCGACAAAATCCAACACCCATTTTTGATAAAAACTCTCAGCATGGTGGGAATAGAAGGATCATACCTCAACATAATAAAAGCCATATATGACAGGCCCACAGCCAACATCATACTCAATGGACAAAAACTAACACCATTTCCCCTAAGAACAGGAACAAGACAAGGATGCCCACTCTCACCACTCCTGTTCAACATAGTCCTGGAAGTATTAGCCATTGCAATTAGACAAGAAGAAGAAATAAAAGGCATCCAAATTGGAAAAGAAGAAGTAAAACTGTCCTTATTTGCAGACGACATGATATTATACATACAAAACCCTAGAGACTCCGTCAAAAAACTACTAGACTTAATACATGAATTTGGCAAAGTAGCAGGATACAAAATTAATGCCAAGAAATCCGAGGCATTTCTATACATCAATAGTGAACTTTCAGAAAGAGAGATTATAAAAAGAATCCCATTTACCATCACACCAAAAAAATTAAGCTACCTAGGAATAAACTTAACTAAAAAGGTAAAAGACCTCTACTCAGAAAACTACAGGACGTTGAAAAAAGAGATAGAGGAAGACATAAACAGATGGAAGAACATACCATGTTCACATGTTCATGGATTGGTAGAATCAACATCATTAAAATGTCCACACTACCCAAAGCAATCTATAAATTCAACGCACTTCCCATTAAAATACCAATGGCATACTTCACAGATCTAGAATGAACTCTCCAAAAATTCATCTGGAATAAAAAAAGACCCCGAATAGCTGCAACGATCCTGAGAAAGAACAAAGTAGGTGGGATCTCAATACCAGATATCAAGCTGTATTACAAAGCCACTGTTCTCAAAACTGCCTGGTACTGGCACAAGAACAGACATATAGATCAATGGAATAGAATAGAGACCCCAGAAATCGGCCCGAACCAATATGCTCAATTACTATTTGACAAAGGAGGCAATAACATACAATGGAGCCAAGATAGTCTCTTCAATAAATGGTGTTGGGAAAATTGGACAGACATATGCAAGAAAATGAAACTAGACCACCAACTTACACCATACACAAGAATAAACTCAAAATGGATAAAGGACTTAAATGTACGACAGGAAACCATAAAAATTCTAGAAGAATACAAAGGCAACAAAATCTCAGACATATGCCGGATCAATTTCTTCACTGATACAGCTCCTAGGGCAGTTGAAACTAAAGAGAAAATGAACAAATGAGACTACATCAAAATAAAAAGCTTCTGCACAGCAAAAGAAACCATCAACAAAACAACAAGAAAACCCACTGCGTGGGAAAACATATTTGCCAACGTCATATCTGATAAGGGCCTAATCTCCAAAATTTATAGGGAACTCATACAACTTAACAAAAAGAAGATAAACAATCTAATCAAAAAATGGGCAAAGGATCTAAATAGACACATTTCAAAAGAAGACAGTCAGAAAGCCAAGAGACATATGAAAACATGCTCAAAGTCACTAATCATCCGAGAGATGCAAATCAAAACAACAATGAGGTACCATCTCACACCTGTCAGACTGACTATCATCAACAAATCAACAAACAACAAGTGCTGGAGAGGATGTGGAGAAAAAGGAACACTTGTGCACTGCTGGTAGGAATGCAGACTGGTGCAGCCACTATGGAAGACAGTATGGAGTTTCCTCAAAAAACTGGAAATGGAACTCCCATTTGACCCTATGATCCCACTTCTAGGAATATATCCCAAGAAACCAGAAACACCAATCAGAAAGGATATGTGCACCCATATGTTCATAGCAGCACAATTCACCATAGCTAAGATCTGGAAACAGCCTAAGTGCCCATCAGTAGATGAATGGATTAGAAAACTGTGGTACATCTACACAATGGAATACTATGCTGCTATAAAAAAGAAGGAATTCTTACAATTTGCAAAGGCATGGATGGAGCTGGAGAGCATTATGCTAAGTGAAATAAGCCAGTCAATGAAGGAAAAATACCACATGATCTCACTCATTCATGGATAATAGAGACCATTATAAACTTTTGAACAATAATAGATACAGAGGCAGAGCTGCCTGAAACTGATTGTCAAACTGCAGCGGGAAGGCCGGGGAGGGTTGGGGGGCAGGAGGGAGGGGAGTAAGAGATCAACTGAAGGACTTGTATGCATGCATATGAGCATAACCAATGGACATAAGACACTGTGGGGTAGGGGAAGCCGGGGTATTGTCAAGGGCGGGGAAATAAAGGACACATATGTAATACCCTTTGTAATGCTTTAAGCAATAAAAAATAAAAATCACAAGGCCTTATATCTCAAAGGAATGACATAATAATTTAAGCTATATTGCATATTAAATTTTAGTGTTTTAATGAATGATTCCAAATTTTGGTATCTGTGTCATTTAAATATATGTTTATTCATATACAAAACAGGATTCAATTGCAACAGGTCATCAAGTAACGTCTTTTCTTTCAATGTCATTTTGTTATAACATTGATTAGATGCCTTAGGAACTTAACTCTTGTTTATGTCAATCAGCCTATTGTAAACTGATTTTGTTTTATGTTGCTTCACTTGAAGTCTGAGGACCTATCAACAACTTTAAGTGTACTTTATATAAGAAACATTTTTCTAAGAGTTTTTTAAAAAATACAAAGGCTTGTCTATGGAAACTGTCAATTACTCCATCACTAGGTTGTGAAGGAAAACCCATTCTGTAAAACTGCTGTTTGGAATTCTCTGCTATTCTTTGGACAGCCTCTTATTCTGAAAAAGTATCTTTGCTTTCTAGCCTGCTTGAATAATGGGGGAGATAAACTCAGCTGTCTGACCTTGTAGGCCAGAAACTAGATACACTCAATGCCATGCCAGGAGCATTTTTTAATTGGGTAGAACTGTGTGGTTTTCATGGCTGCCGCCAGCAAGCACACAAAGGGCTGGCTCTTCTATAAAAAGGGAAGTTCTGCTTGCAGCTTTGCTTAGAATTTGGATTCATTTCCCTAAGCCCGCTGCGGTGAATAAAGTGTAACTCCAAACTCTCAGAGCGCTATTTGGTTCTTGTCCGGTTTTTCTGTAACAAGATGAGTTCATTCGGAGAAAGTTTTATGATCACATATGAATCATTTAAACATCCTACTATGAGATAAAGATATAGTAAAGAACAAGACTGAGTACCATTTCACAATATTAATATTTTCTAATACAGGAAACAAAGATAGAAGTGAGGTTATAATAAATGATATAGGTTCAATTACACAAGATTGTACAGTGATACAAGGTAATATGGAAGCCCATAGAAGGAATAGGTCAAATTCAAGTGTTAGTGTTTCCCCATTCCTTCCTTTTTAAATATTTCATCTTTTTTTTTCTTCTTTCAGAACTAAGGTAAAAAGTGGGTGCATATTTTGAAGGCAACTCTATATGTTTTAGATTTTCACTGTAAAATTTTAGATTATATATGGGCTAAGGTGGAGATGCATATGAAAGTTGAAAAAAATAGGCACATTAGTTTAGAGACCTTGATAGATGACTAATACATTTTAAAAATCAATGACTATTATAGAAGTAAAGTGGCATCACTTATCAGTGGATCCAATGAGAAATCAATGATAAAAAACCAAAAGTAGGAAAAAATAATGAGCTATGGAATGATGTCAGTTTGAATATGGCAGAGAATAAACATAATCTCAAAGAAGACATGTTACCTCTCTGAATTAATTTCCCACCATTTTTCCCTTTGCCTGATCCGCCCTGCTCTGATTACATTGTCCTCATAAAAGTTAAACACATTTCTTCCTCAGGGCCTTTATATTTGCTGTTCTTTTATCTAGAAGAATATTCCTCCAGATATTTGCATAACTTATTTCTTAATATCCTTCATTTCTCTGTCCAAATGTCTCTTTATTAGAAAGTCCTTTCTGGGTCATCCTGTATTTTTAAATATAGGTACAATTTCTCTCTATCAGCTTATCTTGCTTTATTCTTTTCTTTAGTACATTTACCACTACATACCTATTTATTTATTTTCCTATTGTATATCTTTTCTAACTAGAAATAAAGCTACAGGAGAGCAGTCATTGTTTGGTTGACTGTTATATTACCTGTACCTAGAATAGTACCTGAGAGAGAATAGGTATTCATTACATACTTATTGAATGAATGGACAAAATCCCTCCCACATTGAAAATAAAATGAAGGCAGAAAATTTCAGAGAACATGTTTAAATAATTAGTATCCAGACTTGGTAAAGAGGCAGGTAAAATATGTGTATGGAAAGATTAGAGGCGAATTGAAGAACTATACGTCACCAAATAATAGATGAAGTAAAGAATAGACAATAGTAGATTTACAAATAGAAGATAATGGTTAAGGAAAAGATGATCACAGATTTGATTCAGCTCTTGGCAGTAGATAAGACTTTTGTAATGAAATGCTACAAAAAAAATCATAGGTATGTAAAATACAATGAAAAGGTAATTCAAGTGTATGGAGTAAAAAAAAAAAAACAAAACTAAGAAACCTAAATATCATCATTATGAAGGTAGGAGATGAGAGACTGGGAAGCAATTATTCATAAAAGCCTAGATAAATGTTTCTACATCTTCACAAATAATAGTTTTGAGAATGGATAAAAAATGAATTGCATCATCAAATAAATTTTTAAAAGCCAAGGTCTGTGAATTATGGTGGCAGAGCAATGATAGACAAATGTCAATAAAAGTAATATAGAGTCTAGTCCTCTTCTTTTGAAATGAAAGCTGAAATGCTTTCTCTTTCTTATTTTAATGGAAGTCATATTTTTAAAGCAATGTGAAATTTTAGTGGTAATATGAAGAAATAAAAATGATTTAAAAAGAAATGATCATATCCTGGAGATACTTTAAATATGATTTAGTGACTGACTTGTGGGGTAGATATTGTACTAGAAAAAGAAGGCCGTTAGTTCACTTAGGACTTAGTTTACTTAGCTGCACTGGTAGTGGAAACTTATATTAAGATCAAGAAAAGAGGAGGCATTAGTTGATTAGAGGGAATTTGGTGCTTGAGTTACACTTAATTTCAAGAAAAGTGTTGCAGGAAATAACAATAAGCAGTTGGATAAACAAGATCTGTGTTGTGGGAGAGAAACCCAGAGTAGGAATATTTGTTTGCGTGTCATTAACAGAGCTGGTAATGGAAGCCATTGCAATTGATACCCTATCCCAAAGAAAGTAGGTAAAGAGGAAGAAGAGGTCAGAAGGCAATATTTGTGAGAATAAATTATTTGTGAGAACATAGGTACCTAAGAGATTGGGAAAGAACAAGAATTCCACAAAAGATACTGAGAATAAAAGACTGGAAATCAAATTAGAGAGAATTTAAAGAAAAAAATTGTAGTGCACAGTGTGAAAAGATGCAGAAAGTGAAAGGAAGGTAGGGACCAAAAATGTTTTCATTCTTTTTAACAGTAAGGAGCCACTGTGGTGAGTGAATAGGAGCAGAACACAGATTTCAAGAAGTATAGCAATGTGAGATAAAAAGATGAAAACCACACATTTCAGTAACTTGGTCATGAAGAGGAAAAGACAGATAGGGTCCAAGATAAGAAGTGATGTCAGGTGGAAAGAAGGCATTTTGTGATGAAAAATACTCATAGCTGTTAAAGACCAAAAGGGAACAATAGACAAGAAAAAGGAGCTAATACATGAAAGTAAGGGTATATTTAATAGTCGTAGGAAAAGGGGTAACATCTAAGGCATAGATGAAGCTGTTGGCCTTGTACTTGAGGAAAGAAATCTATTGATTGTGACAAGCTGTTAGGAAGAAAGAATGGATGAACTGTAAATAGAGAACATATTTATTGAAGGCACTCATGCCATTAAGTGGGTGAAATCTTCTACTGAGTAGGAGAGGAAAGGTAAGCTGTAAGTTTAGACCAACAAAAAGTTTAAGACAGTTGCTGGTATTTTTCGGTTTTAGTGAATTCACTAAAGAAATTGAAATAATTTCATAATAGAAAGTTAAAAACCAATTGAGGGTAGAGACAGAAAACCGATCTGGGAGACTGCATAAATGTCTTCAACACAAAACGTAGATGTAGGAGCAGAGAAAACAGTGGATTGTTGTAGTTTGCACTGCAAGTAGAAAAGGCAAAGACAGGAAGGCAAGAAAATATGCAGGATGCAGTTAAAGTAGTAAACATTGGGCTCTGAGCGGCATAGCAAAGGACTAAGTACAAGAGGCAGGTGATGAATGTGAAGAATGAAAGATATAAAAGGAGTCAAAGTTTAATCAAGTGTGTTAAACAGAACCTGAGAAATTATGTGCTACGATAGCCAGTTTATTTTCAGCCTAAAATATAATCAGCATTCTGGAGCATGTTTTAGTGTTTGGGGCTGGGGATAGCTGTGTTCATTTGAGTGGGTACTTGTTCCAGCTTCATATACTTGACCTTTGCAGACAATGGTACTTTCCTTATCTCTACTTGACATTAAAAGTATTGGATTTATGAGAAACCTCTTATGTTATACCTGAGACTAATAAGTAGCGGAAAAATTACTATAATTTTACTCAGCATTATACAGACTCTTCTTATCAAGCTGCTCCCTGGGATCCAAAGTGCTGATGACAGCCCAACATTCTTTAGGCATCGTCAAACTCATAGAAAAATATTATGTATTCTTACTGGTATTTCTACTTTGGCAGAGTTCCCAATTCCTACATATGCTTTTATTCCAGCAAAGTCTGTTTCCAACTGGGAGTCTCAGAGTTCTGACAGCTGATGCCCTTGCTATGTCAGGGAAAATAGAAATGTGTTGTCTTATTTAGAAAAGAAAAATGTTATCTTGATTGTAGACATAAGAAAAACATACTTCACTTAAATTATGAAGCACAGATTTAAACTAGTCAATGCTCCTTAGTTACCTCACTGTCCAGCCTAAAAAAAAAAAAAAAAAAAAAAAAAAACTTGAAAAGAAATGAGAAAAAGAAAAAAATTTAGTATAAGAATGAAATATTTCTTTAAAAAATACATTAACTCTCTTTAAAAACTAATAACCATTAAATGTATAGAGTGTCTGTAGTTGACCATAATTAATTCATAACTTATGTGTCTATATGTCTTTGTGTAGATAGATAGATACTGCATATATTATATGTAGTATACTAGATATATATATTATTACTACTACATACTATTACTAGTATATACATATATGTATTAGTTTAATTATAAAATTAATTTAATTTTTCTTTTCATCTGTCATCTTGATGACAGCTCAAATTGAACACACCATTTATATTTCTTAGTTGCAAGCAATAAAAATTAATTTGTTTAATTAACAACACACACAAACAGTAAAAAAAGGAAATGTATTACAAGGACACTGGGTAGCTTTCCTCAAGAAAGAAAAACGCCCCAAATTATGTCATGGAAATAGCTCGAAGACACTAATACTTCACCATCTGAAAAACTACAGGGCCAATTACACCACCAGCCCTAGACACTATACTACTGAAACAGGAATTTTGGGGGGTGAAAAAGACAGGTTTTAGGAAATTTTAGTAAATAAGGGGACCATGGAAGAAACACAGAGCTGCTGAGCTGCAGAAGGTATATTTCCATAGAATGAGGGAGCTGGAAACAGCAATAGGTCTATATTTACAAAATAAAGAGAAGGACGCCCTTCATCCAGAAGGAGAAGAAGAAACCCCAAAGGGAACAGGAAAACAATAAGGAAGGGGGTGGGGTGGAGAACCTCATCTACCTTAGAGTTCAGAAATTACTATCTTAACCAGTCTAAGGGAATAGTGACCAATCAAGGCACCAAGATCTGCAGCCTTTATAAGCTGTAGGGAAAAAGGAACTCAGTGGGACCTTTCCCCCTTCCCCATGTGGGAGTCTATTCAGTGGGACTCTTCCCGCTCCCTATGTGGGAGTCTGTACTTGTTCTTTAATAAATTTCCACCTTTGCTATACCATCTTCTGTCTGTGGATTCATTCTTCAACTCAGGTGGACAAAGAATTTGGGTTCCAGTCCAAAATTTCCATTTCACTACCCATTTAATTAATAAGTTAGCTCTCTTTGGAAACAATCACAGATTGACTATTGTTCCCACCCTTAATACAAGGGATCTGGTGTAGTCCATTTGTTTGCCTCACTAGCTTAGGCCCAAGGTGTGCTGAAAGATGCATTAGTTTCGAAAAGTTTTAGTTGCAATGATGCATGCTAGACACAAGGGGCCTAGAAAAGTAGAGATCCCCTTTGCAGAGACCAATTTCATCTCTTTTACACTGAAACTCCCATTTCACCAGGGAAAGCAAACATGTCATGGAACTTTATTCTGCTATACTAATTTTTCCATCCTTCTCATTCACAGAATGTAAGAATAAGTAGAAGTTAAAAAAGAGTTTTTTCCCAAAGGAACTTTCAAATTTGTCTTTCATTTCCTAAAATTAACAAATCATGACTTGAAAACAAACAAATATGGTGGAAAAAGGGGTGGGGGAACAAAGAGAAGAAATTGGTGTTACAAGAACCTAGGATCCTAGAAGAGGGATCTGCAGGGGTGAGAAGCAGGACATTGAGGAGCGATTGCCTTGTTAATGCTCTTACCTCTGAGGGGACAAAATGAGGCTGGTTCTGGGAGTATCAAAGAGTGAATAATAGTAATAATCCTATATAACAAAGAAGTAACATGCAAATTAACCTTCACGCCATCACAAGATGACTGCACCCATAGCAGAAGTGCGGTTCCTGTAACACAAGATGGATGCACCCACAGTGGAGGCAGAGTTCCCATAATGAGCCATAATGAGCGATATGCAGAGACCTGAGGCTGTGCCCCCCTCCTGGCAGGGCTTGATGGGGGACCTCAGGCCATGCCCCCTACCCCAGCACTGGGCCAGGGACCTGAGGGTGCACCCCCTACCTGGCTCCAGGTCAGGGGACCTGAGGGTTTGCCTCCCCGCCCGGCAGGGCTTCATAAGTGTGGTGCCGGCTGGGTCTGGATTTCACCCAATGGGGGTGGGGCCAACTGGGTCTGGGTCTCGCAGGATTTCGAGGCGTGCGTGGGTGGGCGGGGAGTTGACTCTGGGTCCCATGGCGCACACCAGACTCTTACAGGAGGAAGATTTTCATATACATTTTACTAATTTTCTTTCATCTCTGACATTTCTATTATAGAGAAAGGACAAATAGCAATATTAAAATATTTCCTCTAATTAATTCCCTTTTAATGGGCACAAATTTCGTGCACCAGGCCACTAGTAATAGTAATAGTAAAACAAGAAGTTGATATGGGAAAACTGGACTGGAACACGTGGTATTCCTCTGGGCAGGATGGTTCCTGGGCTTTGGTCCAGTGGAGTCCAAGAATGAAACCACAACAAAAGGTGGTATAGCAAAGGTGGAAATTTATTGAGAAACAAGCACAGACTCCCACGTGGGGAGGGGGCAAAAGTCCCCCTGAGTCCCTTTTCCTTCAGTTTATAAAGGCTGCAGTTTTTTGTGCCTTGATATCCCTTCTGGTCACAATCCCCCTTAGATTGTTTACTATAGCAACTCCTATTGTTTCCCTATTCCTTCTGGGTTTTCTTCTTCCCTCTCTGAATGAGGGGCTTCCTTCCCTTTATTCTGTAAATGTACACCTTTCTGCAGCTCTCAGCTCCCTTATCTTATGGAAATGTACCTTTTGTAGCTCCCATCTACCTTATTTTATGGAAATGTATCTTCTGCTACTCCCTTATCTTATGGAAATGCACCCTTTGCAGCTCTGTAGCCCTGTGCTTTTCCCATGGATCCCTTCATTCCTAAAATTTCCTAAACCTGCCTATTTCTCCCCTAAAAACTTTCAGAGTGAACCACTGCAGCTGGCTAGGTGAAAGGTCACACCTGGTTTTCCAGTTTTCCTCTAACTAGAACTCTTCTGGGTAGAAAATAACAGGGTTCTCACTGGGAAAAGAAGCAGAAGCATATAGTGTGCAGAGACACAGCCCTGGTATCTTACAACAGCATACAGGGAAAGTTTAGATCTCAGAGATAATAGCTCAATAACATACAAACCCTCTTTCCAATTGAACAGGGTAATGCATAGCTGATACTCTTTAATTCAAAAAATCCAAAAAATATTTCATCCATGGTCTTGAAAATAGCCTAAATATAGAAAAATAATTTTCTGCTACTTTTTAAAACTAGTCAGACTTCTATCTTTTTTCCTAAATGGAAATGCAGAGTGGAGCTTAGGCCTGACTTTGATACTTATATATTGAACATATTGGATCACTTATTAACCTCTCTGTCTGAAAGTTTTCTTAGGTGTAAAATATGATTTAAATATGGCTTCCAAGTTTTTCATAGAAGTATTATGTGGATCTGAGAAGGAAATAGGGGGGCAACTCTGGAGGCTTATAGCTTAGTTCAGTACCTAGTTAATCAACAATTTTGCAAGCCCCATTCTAACTGACCTCAGTGGAGTTGCAAAGCCCACCCCGAGGGGCCTGCCACAAGAAGATATATATATCAAAACCTCCCACATTGGCAGTTCAGGCTTTGGATCAAAGTCCCCTAAACTAGCAGCGCCGTGTAATAAAAGTTTTACTTTCCTAATTCCTCTGGTGCTGGCTGTCGCTTCTCCTGGGTCATTTGCCACAACAGATCAAGTTTTTAAATGGAAATAAAAATGTTTTCTAATGAAAGGGCGAGGACTATGCCCTCCATCTTGCCCTGAATCCTCCATTTTTGGGCAGCAGCCATGTGCTCAGCAAGGAGCTTCTTCCCGGAAGCCCAAGCCTCTGCTAGCCACACCTAGGATTTCTTTAAACTAACCAATGATAATCAAGGGACGTGCGCACCATAGATATGACCACATCCTGTGTAACAAGACACCGACTTGCGCCTGGCCAATCGGCAGGGCCCACAGTCCTCTCTCCTCCCCTTACTATAAAACCCCTCTCCCCACAGAGCGGTCTCTCACTCAGCCTCTTGCCGCTGCGTCAGCGAGCATGGTAGATGGGGAGCCTGAGTTAGCTCGAATAAAGACTCTTATGCTTTTGCATCGGACTCGGCTAGCTCCCTGGTGTGGTTTCTTGGGGATCCTGAAATCTGGGCATAACCCTAATATATATTCTTAAAATCAACCATACAAATATTTGGGCATAATATGGCATTTGACTTTCTCTTCATTCTGCCTCTGATCTCAGTGATATCCCTGGTGTAAAAGTCTATAATCCTCATGCCAGAATTGCTGAGAAATGTCTGCTGAGTCTACTGCAGATGGGAAGACCCTGAGGGGTGATTTGCAACCACAGGACCTGGCTGGGAGTGTACAGCACCTGTGATAGTACAGTGCACTGATTCCCATCATTTTAGAGGAAAAAAGACACCAGGCATAGAAAAAAGTGCACAGGAATGATTAGCTGCAATTAGGTCTATGCGATATAATTATAATTGGTTGTATCTTACATGTACTCTGCATATTATATATTTATCACAATAAAACCTTATCATCTTATATTTCAAATGCATTTTAAATATGCCTAAGTATAGAAATACACTTCAAACAACATCAATAAAAGCCATATGAATTATTATTAACATTTTTGAGACTACAGCTATTGATTCTATAATCTTAAAATATGTACGAACACACATAAAAAACAAGGGCAATTTTATTTTTCACTTTGTTAGGAGACACAAAGAAAGTAGCACCATTCAAACAATTCCATTAATTACCTTGCGTTTTATTAACAATAAGGGCTTTTGCAATTGATAGAATGCCAAAGCAAAGGTGAAGGGCACAATCAATCCCAGTAGACATTTATCAAGAGTACAAAGCAAAGCAATTAAGATTACTGCTGAAATCAGTATAGCTCATCTCCTTGGAATAAGAGGACACAGGGAGAATGCACAGGCTGCACCAATTTGTATGTATTCTTAAAACAAGTCAGTAGTACTATTGTAATGTACCCTGCAAATCACAGAAGGACACCTCAAGAAGTCAAATTAAAGAGTCACATTTATTGCAATCCGGGACTATGAGGGGGAATCTTGCTCTCCCAAATCTCATAACCATAAGATGGCCACCAAACAAGACTCATATAGGCAAAGATCACAAAGGTATTGATTACATCCCAAGGTTTGGAAGGAGGAACTGGTTTGCATAAAAAGCAGTTTACAGAAGCAGAAGCAGCATGTTATCTAAACTACAGTTTTGGGTCTCTGGATCACTGAATTGACAGAAACACATTATCTAGAAACCTCGGGTCTGGAAGGAGGAACCTGGTCAGACTTAACTATGTTATCTAAATTACAGTTTTTGGGTCTCCAGAACACTGAGTCAACAGGGACATGTTAACTGGAGCCCTCTGACCTTGGGATAACTCTGCTGTCCTTCCCATGTAAAGGAAAATGTGCTTTCTAAGACCAGTATGACCACAACCAATGGGATATTCACAGTACAATCAATAGGGTATTCAATCAAATGGGGTGATTAATATAATTCAGAAAATCAAAATAACTTTTCTATTATTTTAGCAAACAAATAAGTACAGAAACCAAACAGCAGGGTTAAAGTTAAACTATAGTTTCTACCTGAGATGATTGCTACCATACTTCAGTACACAGGGAAGGGATGAACGTTGAATGGGCAATTAGCTAGTAGGAAATAGTTGATGATGAAAGACTGAGTAGGAAAATATTAGGGCTATTTTTAAAAAAAAAATCAAATTTTGGATGAATTTTGAATATGTGGTTTGTTAACACAAAGAATAAATTCATTAAACAACTTAATTGAGTCATTCTTTGTTTACTTTGATATATTTAGAAGACTTCACCAAGACAAAGTGTGAATCTTAGTTATCAGTCAATGATAAAAGGGCATTAATTCAAGCCTGCAGACCCATAGTTACAGAGGATTAACCACTATTTCTTTGATAAAACAATATTCTAACTTGGTAATGAAATAGTAATTTTAGGAGAATATAGGCAGGTTTAGGGAATTTTTAGAATTGGGGCCCATGGGGGGGAAAAAAACACATAGGGCTACAAACTGGGAGAAGTTACATTTCCATAACACAAGGGAGCAGCAACAGTTACTCTTACATAAGACAAAGGAACTGGGAGTAGCCAAAGGTCTATATTTACAAAATAAAGAGGAGAAAGAAAGCCCAGAAGGAACAGGAGAACAATGAGGGAGGAGGGCATTACAGTTCCCATCCTGATGTTTGGCCTTTGAGCTCAGGAGTTACTATAGTAACCAATTCAAAAGGGAATATTGACCAATCAGAAGGGATATCAGGACACAGGGGCTTGCAGGCTTTATAAACCCTGGAAACAGGAAGTCAGTGGGACTCTTTTCCCCTCCCCTTGTGGGAGTCTGTGCTGTGATATTCTTTCCCCTTCCCCACGTGGGAGTCTGTACTTATTCTTCAATAAATTTCCACTTTTGCTATACCACCTTCAGTCCATGGAGTCATTCTTTGACTCTGATGGACAAATAATCCAGGTAACGATCCTGCCCAGGGGAACACTGCCTGTTCCAGTCCAAAAATTTTATTTCAGTAATAAAATATGAGTAGGCAGAACCAGCTTCATAAGAATGTGACCTGTGTAGTTGCCTTAAGTTTAGAAGGGTTCACACCTGCATTATGATCTGCTGAAACTATCTTAAAATTTTTAATATTGTGTGTACAAGAAATCCGTTAGTTTTATTTTACACTAGACCTGAAAATTAACTAGCCCATTCGGAGACCTATAGTAACTAACAAAGGTTAACAGATGAAGAGAAAATCCAAGCAGGAAAAAAAAAATGGGCCAAATTTCCCAGACACAAGTGGGAAAATGAGGTTCTTGCAATATCTTCAGGAAATGATTTTTCTAAGACTTGATTGGGAAGATGGATGTGGAAAAAGATTTTAATGGTGTGGAGTTACTTTCCTCAGGTTGTAATGTTCCATTCTGATACCAAATTTTTGGACTGGAACCCGGATTCTTTGTCCTCGGGAATCTAAGAATGAATCCACAGACAGAAAGTGGTATAGCAAAGATGGAGATTTATTGAAGAACAAGTACAGACTCCCACGTAGGGAGGGGGAAGAGTCCCCCAGAACTGACTCCCAAGTAGGGAGGGGGGGAAAGGGTCCTACTGGGTTCCCCTTCCCTATGGTTTATAAAGGCTGCAATTCCTTTGTCCTGATATTCCCTCTGATTGGTCAATATTCCCCTTCGAATTGGTTACTATAGTGATTCCTAAGGACCTCCTTCCTCATAGTCCTTCCATTCCTCTGGGCTTTCTTCTTTTCCATCTAAATGAAGGGCTTCCTTCTCTTTATTTTGTAAATATAGACCTTTCTTGGCTACTTCCAGTTCCCTTGTCTCATGTAAATGTAACTATTGCTGCTCTCTTGTCTTATGGAGATGTAACTGCACCTGGCTTCCTTGTGTTATGGAAATGTACCTCTCCCAGTCTGCAGCCCTGCACTGTTCCATGGACCCCAATTCTAAAAAATCCCTAAGCCTGCCTATGTTCCCCCAAAATTCCTGCTTCAATTCCCTCCACGCCAGGCCTGAAAGAGGGGCAGCTGGGCATTCAGCAGGGCCAGAATCAGGGTCAGTGTCCAGAGCTTCCATTCCATGTTGCAGCTGGTGTGGCTCAGCATCCAAGCTAATTACAGTCTATTAGTCCATGTGTGGAGTCCAACATGGCTGTGAGTCCTGTGGGTGCAGCAGGGGAGGGCAGGCATTTGAGAGAGAGAAGAGAGAGAACTTTGGAAGTTTATATATTTAGATTTTGTGCTTTGCAGTGGTCATGCCCATCATGGCTACTAATTTGTTGCGAGGTATGATTGGAAGACAGGCAACTTCCCAAGTCACCCAGATCTTACTGGGCATCCCTTCCCCCATCAAGCACTGGGGAACAGACTTGGAGAATGTTAAATTCAGGTTTTTGGCAAAACTGTATAAATGGAATGCCTATACTATTTGGCCTTCCCTTTCCTCCTTTCCTATTAAGTCCAGGTTATTATAATGCATTATTATGGCTTCATAAAAAGTAACTCTGTATTCCTGGGGATCAAAAGGGAAATTTGTACATGGCAAAGTCAGTGCAATGAAGGAAATGCCCAAATCATGAAGTGTCTTTTAGGTAAAGTTATGGATTTTATTCAGTTTTTCTAGGAAGAAGATGCCAAGACAGAGTTAGAAGTGCAAGAGATTTATTGGAGAAAATGCCTGTAAAAATCTACAATAACCAGGAAAAGCTTTCAGACTACGATGCAGGACTAAGACTTGGGGGGATAGGATTGCATAGGATGTTAAAGGTTGCAGTGCAGCTCCTATAAAATCTTATCTGGGCTGAGGATGGTCAAGAGCATAGATTGCCCATTAGATGAGTTCTGCAATGGGTAAGGATGGCCCAGTTCTGGTACCTTCCTTATTCTGTCATTAGCCAGCAGCAGCTTAGGGAGTCATCTTGGTAAAAAACCTCAGGCAAATCCTGCAGATCAATGCTGTCAGCTAACGCATGAGGAGTGGCAGGTTGTCTCTTGAAAAGCGATCTGGGTGCAGTGTCAGAGGTTTGCACTTCACTTTCCAGAATTTGATGATTCCTATTTCAGAAGCCAAGTATCCAATGCGGGGTGATTACATAACCAAGTATGTCATTCCAATTACACCAAGGTACTGACAAAATGATCAACTGGACACTGTGGATCCAGTCTAAGGTGAATTTTAGTTAGAAATACTGGCCACCATATGCTCCACGTTTAGCAGGAGGCTATGATGTTGCTTTGTGTCTTTATGTATCAGTGTTAGCTACAATGTGGGTCTAATTATCCTTTAAGTGTTGGAATATTCCTCTTTCTCTAGTATTCAATCAACTAAGTAAATTGACATATGTTCTTTTGGGGAGGTACTTGTTATGCCCAGATTTCAAGATCCCCACAGACCAACAGAGAGCCATGTTTGATGCAAAAGCAAAGGATCCTTTATTGAGCTAGCTCGCCTCCCCTTCCTGGCCGACGCAGCGACAGGAAGCAGAGTGAAATGGCGTGGGGAAACTCAGGGTTTTAATAGGGGGTGGAGTGAGGGGACTGTGGGCCCTGCCAATTGGCCAGGCGCAAGCCGGGTCTTGTTCCATAGGATGCGGTAATTTTTATGGCGCGCACATCCCTCGACTGTCATTGGTTAGTTTAAAGAATCCTGGGCGTGGCCAGCAGAGGCTTGGACTTCCGGGAAGAATGTAGCACATGGCTACTGCCCCAACATGGAGGATATGGGGTAAGATGGAGGGCATAGCCCTCACCCTTTCATTCCCCCCTTTGTCTTGGAACTTCCGGTTCAATCATGAGTCGGACTGCTTTTTTATTTCACCATTGCTAGAGGCCCATAGTGGGCACACAGAATCATTAACTGGACTATCCCTATATGCTTCCAGTGGAAGGGAAAGAAACCATTTTAGTTTTAACAACTTCTATTGAAATAGGATTTTTCTTCTTAAAATTCCTTCATGGCTATCAAAAAGCCAAATTAAGATTAGTTTATCTACTGTATTCAATGTGTCCTGATGTTTGCATAAACACAAGAATGGTAACCGACCACCTTTGCTGGAATCTCATGGTTGAATTTTAATGTGCCCCGTAGGGCCAGGAAGCCAAGCCATCCAGTTGCCATCAGGCCTGCCTGCAGTATCTGCTGAGTTAGGTGAATCCATCACCTGTAACAACTCCACCTGAGCCCACGCTCCAGGCTTTAAGCCCATCTCAGTAGCCCTCCTACTTGTTGCGGCCCAGAGTGTGTGGGGGTTCCGCAGGAATGCAGAGGCATCCTTATTGCTCCCCTTTTACTCTTACCAACTGCCAGTGATGGTAGGGCATCAGCCTGATGCTTCAGCGCCAGCCATCTTCAGGGCTTCCAAGCAGGATACCAGGTTTTCTTTGTGGCATTTTTATTGGCTTCAAGTCTTTAGAGCTCAGACAGCGCTCTTTAAAACATGATACTCCAGTCAAAGTTTTATGTTAATAAAATCACTATTCGGAACCAGTCTTATTGAATCTATGCAAAGAAATGTATTGCCATGACTTATTTAGCATTGCCAAATTTCGGAGGCATTACATAAGGAGAAAAACATACTGATCTACTCTAAGATTTTCTGACTTTCCTTGCCAATTTCTTTTAACAAAACAGTAATTGTTGGCATTAAACTTTCTTTCTATGCATAACCATGCCTCAGACCTTCTATTCTAAACAGGCTTTTTTTCCAGCTTTACTATCCCTGACATGGGCATGGTGACTCAGGCCTGCAAGACAGTATTACAGGCTGCCAACTGTTAGCTGTCTCTCAACAGAGACCAAAACCTGATGGGCACCGTTCCCTGCCCAGTTGGGCACCTGCCCTCTTGGCAGCTAGACATTCTTTACTTTTGGGAGTCACCTCACACAGTTCTCTTCCAGGACAGCCAACACACATTCAAACCTGCAAGAGAATTAAAGGTTAATATAACATATCAACACAATGAAACATAATATTGGCATCATGGCCGCTTCAGGCAGCCAAATCCTACTAAAGTCTATTCGTGACCTTCCTATAAATTGTCCTTGTCTCTTTGGAGCCATGTCCATGAAGATGCAGGCATCATCTAAGTCTATTCAATGTTTAAGCATCGGGCAGGTCGAGCACGCCGTAGCTTGAGTGGGTTGTGTTGATCTCGATTGACTCTCCTTTTGGTGAGGAAGTCTTTCCGGATCATGGATGGGTCCGCTGACCAGACAAGAGTGTGATGGGCCCAGGTGGAGACGCCATCTATCTTGAGAGAGGTGGGGGTCGTCAGCACCACAGTGTCCTTCTGATGTAGACCCAATCTCCTGGTCTGTGTCGATGAGGAGTTGGGGTTGGGCTGGTTTCATAGATGGCGCAGAGATGCGGCCAAATGTCCTCATGTTCCTTCTGAAGCCCTCTCAAGGCAAAGTCCTGATGGCTTTTATGTAACCCTGTTTATTAGTTACAGCACTCTGCTTTCTTGCCTTTCTACCTGTTCCCTTTGTGGCAGAGCAGCAACCAGGCCTCTTTCAAGGGAGTGCGCTAGGAGGGAGTATCAGCCCCTCCTTTGCTAGCAGCAACAGGTACCAAACCCTTTCAGTACATTTGACCAACTTCATTCCTGACCATCTTTACAGATTCCAAGGCCCATTGTCTTCCTTTAATCAGTACTGGCCTGTATTATCTAATTCAGCACAGGCAGGGGGAAGGACCCATTAAATCTTTGCCTTGAGGAACTGTGAGCCCCACCCTTAAATGTCCCAATCAGACTAGAAAAGCCACAAATACCTTTTAAATTTACCCCAGAATTCCAAAATCCCAACCCAGCACAGAATATCACATAGCAAATCAAAGTTCCCAACAAACAAACAGACAGAGGTGTTTACAAACATCAAATAAACATTTATACTTACACCTTTTCAGTGAGCAAGTATCTTTGCAGTCTTGGGCTCTTGAGCAGATAACAGGAACACCGCCCAAGTTCCCCTATGGGGGCCTGACAGGAACAGATGTGGGGGCCCTTCCTTCCCACATTCCAGGACAGGATTCTTGTCTCATTCAGATAGAAACGATTTTCATCACAAACAAACAAACAAATTCAAAACCAAAAACCAAGAAAATCAAGGCCAGAAGTACCCTCTGATGTTTCAGGGGTACCAAGGAAGGAGAAGTTAGGCAGTGTCCAGCCCTTCTCACAATCCACCACCAGTGACCAGTTCCAGCTTACTGGTCTATTATTTATTTAACATTTTTTCCCTTCCATCACACCAAAGCCATACTTTCCAGTTAGTTAGAACTTTTAGCCTTAATTTTTAGATGACATGAAAATAATTAATATTCCTCAGATTAACAATACATTCAAATTTAACAACAAGGATACATATTTAAGCAATAAGGACAGATCAATTTACAGAAGCAGAGACAGCATGCAATCCAAACCACAGCTGTGGGTAAACACATTATCTAGATCCTAGGTTAAACTTAGGCATATCCTGGGTCTCCCGAACACTGAGTTGCAAGTTAGCTGGAGCCCTCCCGACCCTGGGACAGCTGCACTGTCTCTCCCAGGCAAAGGAAAAATATGCCCTTTAAGTTCAGTATGAAACCAGTTTCTATCTGACTTTAGAAATTGGATTACTGCTATCAGTCTCTTTTAAAGACTTTGACATAACCTTTAATTGTCCTTAGTTTAAGGAAAGCAGGGTTTTCTAGATTTAAGAGATTAGCTTAAAAATAAATCTGCCAGGCAAGCACACTTGCTGCCCCATAAAACTTCACCTTAAAGCTCCACCCCTGACTAAATCAGAGGGAGGGGCCTTTGCTGTTTCAAGATGGCGGCCCCCAAGGGTGCGGCAAACCATGTGGCCAACATGGCGGCTGCCAAGTCACGAAGGTCAACATTGTGGCTGTCTAAACTGTTCTCTGACAGAAAAGGTGATTTCTTTATTCCCACAATAAACAAGGGAAGAGCAAACCAAAATCCCTAAAAGATAGATGGGCAACATTATATTGTAGACAAACAGAAATTTCATTAACTGTTTATACCTTTTATAATTATCTTAAAGAATATTAATTAAATTTAAACTGGTTTTTGTATTAAAAATTAAGTTGAGATGTTAAAATTAATCCTCTTTTTAATCAGACAAAAGAGTACAAAAAGAAGTTATACTGGCAGAAAGCTGATTTCAAAGGAGCCACCTTTTGGTAGCTTGACCTTTTCTGGGAAGGTTGGCTAGCAAAAGGTGTAGCCATTGAAATGCAAATTAACATTCCTTAAGATGGCTGCTGGCGGGAACCAGACCACCTGCATGCTAGGGGAAGGGCGTGTCTACCCTGCCCTCCACCAAAAAAGGGTGTAGCTTCATCCCCATGTGCTTCCACTTTAGATCATTGCAGGCGAATACAGATTTCAGAAGTGAGCTCACACAGGCCAGAAACAAACAGATACAAACACACAACGACACATACCGTGGTCAGCCAGATCCTCCGAACTGGGGGTCCCTGGATAGTTTTGGGGATCCCAGCGAGCCCCCAAATGTTATGCCCAGATTTCAAGATCCCCACAGACCAACAAGGAGCCATGTTCGATGCAAAATCAAAGGATCCTTTATTGAGCTAGCTCGCCTCCCCTTCCTGGCCGACGCAGCTACAGGAAGCAGAGTGAAATGGCGTGGGAAACTCAGGGTTTTAATAGGGGGTGGAGTGAGGGGACTGTGGGCCCTGCCAATTGGCCAGGCACAAGCCGGGTCTTGTTACATAGGATGCGGTAATTTTTATGGCGTGCACATCCCTCGACTGTCATTGGTTAGTTTAAAGAATCCCAGGCATGGCCAGCAGAGGCTTGGACTTCCGGGAAGAATGTAGCACATGGCTACTGCCCCAACATGGAGGATATGGGGTAAGATGGAGGGCATAGCCCTCACCTTTTCAGTACTGACAAAATCTTTGCAGCATGTTCTTGCTGTGGGACTACAGGGTTCTTCTTTTGAGAAAAGAAAAAGAGAAGGGAAGAGAAGAGAAGAGAAGAGAAGAGAAGAGAAGAGAAGAGAAGAGAAGAGAAGAGAAGAGAAGAGGAAAAAAAAGAAAAGGAAAGGAGAGAAAATAAAAAAAATAACTTTTTAAACCTTAAAATTGGGTTAGGTATGGAAACTGAGCAAGGAATGTGACTTTACATCAAGGTCATTGCCCTCAACCTATTGCTTCTATATCCTGACTTTTTCTGATTAGAGGTGCTAAAGAAAATTTTGGGTGGCTGCTCTTTTATTTGTCTGGTGGTTAAGCACTGCCTGCCACTTGGCATCTATTGCTTTTGGGCCCCATCTTCCCTATTGTGCCATTTAAAAAGCCAAGTCCTAGCTTAGAGGCTGCTTCTCCTACTGACATCCTTGACCTGCGTATGAGAACAATCCCTCAACTTAGTGATGCTAGAAACTATCTCATCAGCACATTTTTGGTGGTTTTGGTAGAAGTTGTGTCCTCTGGGTTTTCTGGCTCTGGTAGCTTCATGTAACAGAATTATTCCAACTTACCAATATTCTTAAATCATTTCATCCTTTCCTCTACCAATGCATTTTACTTTTGCTCAGTGTTAGCCTCCACTTTCTCTATTTTTCTAAGAGCTACCCCAGCAGTGAATTTTCTCTACCCTGTGGGGTACTTGCCAGTATGTTAAAACCCATATCCCAAATAGGTGCCCCCAATTAATTTGTGCTTATCAATGTTATATTCCAGTTTACCTTAAAAACTTGGTGATATCTTCTTAATATCTTTAGTTTCCCTTTGCTGAGACCTGTTTTCTCCTCTAAGTGGTCATATTAATAGAGTCTCCTTCTCCTTCTTCTTCTCTTCCTCCTCCTCCTCCTCCTCCTCCTCTTTCTCCTCCTTCCTTCTTCTCTTCTTCTTGCATGCATTCCATAATTGATTCATGAAAAAAATGTTTAATTTTCTCTAATAATTTCTAAGAGCGCAGAAATCTTTAGACTGATCTACTAGCTAAAAGTCATTTCTGTCCCTTTATTATTTACTAGGTAAAAGTCCAACTTCCAACTAGGGTGGACATATACTAAACTCACAGCTTCTTTCAAACTTGTCTCTTATTTTGAGGTAAGAAAGTAGGGAATTTACCTCTCTCATTTGGGTGGGTCAGGAATGGTAATCACCTCAATCCTGTTTTAATAGATCTTCCTCTTCAAATCCTCTCCAATCTCCAACTCCAGACCCTTTCATAATATCTATGTGTTTGAGCGCCTTCTCAAAGGTCATCTAAGCTTTTCTCTAACACTTAATTATCAACTGTTAATATTGGGTTAGAACCTCACTTCAGGTTGTCATATGTGTTATATCTTGATGTTTCAAGATTCTTCAAATTCAACATCTGGTTGTAGCTACATGGAGTGATTTTAGCAGTTTAAGTGAATTCACATATTGCAGTGATCTTGAGGCAAAAATGGAGACAGTAACAGTAATTCTGAGAGATTGTTCTGTTTTGCTTAATTTTTTAAATGTTAGTAATTAAAGAAAGTTAAATAATTTTGAGAAGGACCAAATAGAAAGTAAGAGGTTAATGATAAAAAGTGAGAAGATAATGGATAGTTTGTAGTCCTCAAAAATGTATAGTGGAGCGATGGACTTTAGAATAACAACACGAAACTCTCTTATCCTGTCCACAGGCAGGAGAAAAACAAAATGTAGACTCCTTGCCAGACTAATTACAATAAGCTCAGTAGTGATATTAGCAAATATGAATATCCCAACATGTGTCAGGACTCAAGAAGAGGTTTTAGGGAAAAGAAGACATACTGAATCAGCTGAGCAGAAACCACAATCTATAATTTCATGCACTGGGTAAATTTGGTGCTCAATGCAGGGCCTGAGAAGCTGAATCTGCTGTTTTAAGGCCCTTCCTGGATCAGGTGGAACATGAGTCAATGTGAAAACCTTAAGATATATCCGGGGGTAGAGAAAAGTGACCACAGCCCTATGACCCAACCTCTACCAGAATGTTGCCCTATTAAGGGAAAAACCGACCCCGAAAACCTGGGATAAAATATTAGTTGCTATATTTGCCCATAAACAGTCTTAAATATGTGCTGCTACCAAACCCTCATGCCAAGGATTCTATGATGATATTTATAACTGTTAAACCAGGTCCTTCAGGGAAGGTTTAAGTGATGGCAATTTTCCCACGAACACATTTAAACTCTTTGTAAATATTGTAGGTTGAACTGTGCCCCCCACCCGCAGTATATATTGGTACCTATGAATGTAACTTTATTTGAAATAGTGCCTTTTCAGATGTAGTCAAGTTAAAATGAAGTCATACTGGATTGGGGTGGGGGTGGGGGGGGGTTCTAATCTGATCACTGGCTCATATTCTTATTAGAAGTTAGCTACTACTTTATCATGGAAGCTGGGAGTTAGTGGACACTGTCTTCTTTGGTGGATATATTTCAAAGGGGTGGTCCTTGAGAAAAATATTCCCAGGTTATAAAACCGACAAGAAGCTTGTTAAAAGATTTGGGTATTAAAGGAGCAGAGGAAGAATTTACAATTACAGGTTCCCGAAAATAAATGCTCTAAGAAAAGGGAGGCCATGCGCCTAGAGGCATGAAGAGTGCTTCTTATTCAGCTTCTAGAAAGGACTTCCCTGTGATCTCCCTCCCAGGGGCACACCCACACCTTTCTTCCCTCTCAGCCTTGCATCTCCTAAACTCTAAGGGTCCCCAGGGACTTGCAATCAGGGGAGCAATGGGCAGTGACCTTTCATCCCAGGCTAACCCCCTGAGCCTGTCTACAAGGCCCCCTTTTCTCTGACTTTACAGTGAGCTGACAGCAACCCAGCCTTGGTTCTCCTGTTGCTTTTTTTTTTTTTTTTTTAATATATTTTATTGATTTTTTACAAGAGGAAGGGAGAGAGATAGAGAGCCAGAAACATCAATGAGAGAGAAACATCAATCAGCTGCCTCCCGCACATCTCCCACTGGGGATGTGCCCGCAACCCAGGTACATGCCCTTGACCGGAATCGAACCCGGGACCCCTCAGTCCGCAGGCCGACGCTCCATCCACTGAGCCAAACTGGTTTCGGCTCCTGTTGCTTTTTTTACCCCAAGCCTTTTCCTGTCTCACTGTCTCCAGCTTTAATAAACATACTCACAAAATCCACCTGGAAGAAAAAGGAAAAGAAAGAACTTCCCTGCCACACCTTGAATCAGACTTCTAGACCCCCAAACTGTAAGAGAATAAATTTCTGTGGTTTTAAGCCAATTGGTTTGTGGTAATTTGTTACAGGAGACTTAGTACATTAATTTAAAATAATAATAATAATAATGTTCTGGAGCTGCAGGATGGTGAAGATAGTATATTGTCCCTCTCATTTACAATAACAAATGCAAAATCTTAGTAATAAAGACATCCTCCCTATAAAAAACACAGCTATGAACCGATAAAATGATAAGTTGTTTTAGAGATTAAAATCATCTCCAAATTTAAGTAGACTGAATAGTTACGTATGAATTATGTTAAAACTTTAAGCACCCCTCTTCCTTAGATTTTTTTATGTGTTTACTAGAAGCCCAGTACATGGATTCATGCACCAGTGGGGTCCCTCAGCCTGGCCTGTACCCTCTCACAATCTGGGAACCCTTGGGGGGTGTCAGACTGCCAGTTTTGGCCCGATCCCGATCCAGCCGAAACCAGCAGTCTGACATCCCCCAGGGATGTAGTAGTACACGAAGTGGCAGGCAGCCAGGGAGGAGCCTGAGCCTGGGCTGGGCGCTGTGCTGCTCCCGCTCATCCTGCCCCTCTGCACCTGCTGCTGCCGCCACCTGATAGTGCTGCCACAGAGGCAGGAGAGGCTCATGCTGCCACAGGTGCACCCACCAGCCGTGAGCCTGGCGTCTGGTGCCCACTGGTCAGCTGAGTGGCCCTCCCGCGGTGGGAGTGCACTGACCACCAGGAGGCAGCTCATGCTTTGAGCATCTGTCCCCTGGTGGTCAGTGTGCATCATAGTGATTGGTCGACCGCTCGTTCTGTCGCTTAGGCTTTTATATATAGAGATCCTGCTCTATAGGGCATGAGGAAATTAAGTCTTATTCAGCTTTTTCCCAAGTACCTGGCATATGATATTTCTTGATACTCCTTAACAAATACTTGCTGAATAAATGCATGTAAGAATTAAGATAGTTGCCGAAACCAGTTTGGCTCAGTGGATAGAGCGTCGGCCTGCAGACTGAAAGGTCCCAGGTTCGATTCCGGTCAAGGGCATGTACCTGGGTTGCGGGCACATCCCCAGTAGGAGATGTGCAGGAGGCAGCTGATCGATGTTTCTCTCTCATCGATGTTTCTAACTCTCTATCTCTCTCCCTTCCTCTCTGTAAAAAATCAATAAAATATATTTAAAAAAAAAGAAAGAATTAAGATAGTAACCAAAGTTCAAAGTTATTCTCTCTCCATCTTTAAAAACTCAGACACCTAATCAGTAACTAAGATACTCTACCTTTATTTTTTATACATCAGTAAATTCCACTCTGTCTTCTGCATCTGCATGACCACTGTTTCAATTCAGAGAGCACTCAAGAGCTTGCTTCTACACTATTTCTTCAATTTTATTACCTGAAGCAGTTGTTCAAATGGATGCTGGTGTAAGAATTAATAGAAAATTAATTTATTTAATTAATTAAATGCAAATAGCTATAATGAGATTAATAGTTAATACAATATTAAAATATGAAGGACTAGAGGTCAATTGCAAAGTAACAGCAAATCATGAATTAAGTAAATTTCATGTGTATTTAACAGGTCATGTAAGATCATAATACAGTGTAGTATTTACTGATAAGAATATAGCATAGTTTTAAATAATGAGTTCTTTAGAGAGACATCATGCGAGACAGTATACAAAAATTAATGCTCATCATTTGTAGACTCTATACTCTCTCCTTTGGTTATTTTCAGTTACCTAGAAGTCAATGCATTATTTCAATCCTTAAATGCACAGCAACCTTTTATATTGCTTAAGAAGTCCTGGCTGGCCCAGCCGGTGTGGCTCAGTTGTTGAGCATTGAACTAGGAATAAATTTCTGTTTATGGTTCAATTCCTGTTCAGGGCACATGCCCAGATTGTGGGCTCAATCCCCAGTGTGGGGTGTGCAGGAGGCAGCCGATCAATGATTCTCTCTTATCATTGATATTTCTATCTTTCTTTCCCTCTCCCTTCCTCTCTAAAATCAATAAAAATATATTTAAAAGAAAGAAGTCCTGGATATTTCTAATAATGAATATATTAATTTTTTATAATTTTTATGTTAAATAAATAAGCATTTAAAAATAAGGTTAGAGAAATAAAAATTTAATGACATGTTGACAATACAAAATTCCTGGAGATTACCAGTTTAACAATTTTTTGAAATTGCTACACAGGAATTTATACACTACCTAAAAGACGATGGTCTCTTTGGTCTTCTCAAACAAAGCAAGTGTTTTTAGCCAAAAGTTTTCCTTTTATACACCAAGGAATAAAGCTAATGTAAACTTTACTTTGAAAAACTTTATTTGAAAGAAATCAAAGTGTAAAATACTAGTAACAGCATGAGTTTAATTTGACAGGTATAATTTAAAATATTTAGGAAAATAATTTACTTGTATAGTTACCATTAATTAATTAAAAGTTATTAGTTTGGTAATTATAAATTCTTTCCATCCTTATACTAAAAAACTGTCCTTTGAATGAGAGTCACATGTTTTCATAATTCTTTGCTCTAGTTTGCATTATCTTTCCTCTCTTGTAGCAGAATAGAAATTGTTTACTTTAGCGTCAGACAAAAACAAAATGTGAATTCTGCCTGCATCCGTAGAACCAGTATGCCTGGAAGACATATAGCTTACACTTTCTGAGGTTCAGAGATTTTCCAGTATGTCCCATGGAAAGAAATTTTGAATTTGATTGAGCAAGATGTCATTACTTGAGATGTTAGCTTCTCCCCCTCCAAAACAATACTAAGCACTGATTGTTTACAAAACCACTATCTGTGCATTAAAATTTTATACGTGTAAAATTAGAAAGCTTAGTTACCCATTCTGTATAGCATGTATAGAAAGAAATGCGATATGTGGGACAGTGTTTGCTTGTGTAAATATGCATGTATATTAGCATACATACACATGTGTATGTGCACTATGATTTAGAGTGAGAAAATACCCTCAGCATCCAAAATAATAAAATTTCTCAAAACAGTAATTGGAAAGAGTATTTGCACCCCTATGTTTACTGTAGCATCATTTACAATAGCCATGATATGGAAGCAACTCAAGTGCCCATCAATGCATGAGTGATAAAGAAGTTGTGGTACATATATCAAATGGAATATTACTCAGACATAAAAGAATGAAATTTTACCATTTGGGACAGCATAAAGAGACCTAGAAAGTATGCTCAGTAAAAAAAGTCAGACAGAAAAAAAATAAATACCATATGATTTCACTTACATGTGGAATCTAAAGAACAAAAGAAATGAACAAAAAAAATTGAAATAGACTCATATTTACAGAGAACAGACTGACAGTTGCCAGACAGGAAGAGAGTGGGGGGACTGAGTAAAAAAGGTTGCCAGTTATAAAAACAGTCACAGGGATGTAAAGTACAGCATAGGGAATATAGTCAATAATCCTATATAATAAAGAGGTAATATGCAAATTAACTCTCACACCCTCACAAGATGGCTGCCTATGACCAGGCCGGCAGGGGGCTAGTGAGGGATGACCAAACGACTGAACAAGCAGGCTGTCTGGGGTGACCAGGCCAGGGGGGCGGGGCGGGGGTTAGTTTGGGACAACCAAATGACTGAACAGCAGGGTGCATGGGGTGACCAGGCCGGCGGGGGTGCCATGAGGGGCCACCAGGCTGGCAGAAGGGGCAGTAAAAGGTGACCAGGCCAGTGGGGGGCAGTTAGGGGTGACCAGGTGGCAAGGAGGGGGCAGTTGGGGGCAACCTAGTTGGCAGCAGGGGGCAGTTAGGGGCGACCAGGCTGGCATGCAGAGGCAGTGAGGGGCAATCAGGCTGGCAGTGGGGGGCAGTTAGGGGTGACTAGGAAGGCAGGCAGGTGACCGATTAGGAGCCAGCAGTCTTGGATTCTGAGAGGGATGTCCGACTGCTGGTTTAGGCCCGATTACTGGGATCAAACTGGCAATCGGACATCCCTTGAGGGTTCCAGATTGAAGAGGGTGCAGGCTGGGCTGAGGGGACAACCCGCCCCCCCCCCCCCCATGCACGAATTTCATGCACCAGGCCTCTAGTATTGTAATAACTACATATGGTGCCAAGTGGGTACTGGAAATATTGGGAGGAACACTTTATAAAATATATGTCTGATCATTATGCTGTACATTGGAAACTAATATTTAATATAAACTATAATTTAAAAATTAAATTAAACAAATAACCACATTTATTTAGTTGGGAAAATATTTTAGTGTCGCTTAGATTCACTATCACCTGAATGACGTTCTCCTAATAGATAATCCGTTTCTTTTCTGTGTTTTTTGTTTGTTTGTTTGTTTTAATTGCTCTCAGTTACATCGTGGACTAATTATCCTTAAGGAGTGGAATATTGCTCTTCTAAATTTTGACTTTCCCTCTTTCACAGAGAGAGTCCTTATTCTGGACATTCAGAGGTGTTGGAAGATGGTATATAGAACAAAAGCTTAGGAGGCTCCTTCTCTTTACATTTACCCAACTGAGATACAATGCAAGGCAATTAAAATCATAGGCTGTGCAGCACCTTAACCTGCTTTCTCTATAAGTTTTAGAATTTAATTGACTACTATACCACCATTCAAATACTGAGCTGCTGTGTGAGTTATTTGGGGGATTAAAGAGAAAAAAGTTTAGCTGCAGGATATGATGTGGGCTTGTCGATACCTGGCCTTTTCTTTATGGATACCTAAGATATAGTGAGGTCACACACTGTGCCTTTAATGTTAGATAGTATGCAATTACTGGAAAATTTTTCTTAAGTATAAATTGACTATCCTGAAATAGAGATATACAGAAGAGAAAATAGAAGTATAATTGTTCAATAAACATGGTTGGCATGAGCTAGCATTGCTGAATTTCTTTTATATATATATGACTTTAATCATAATAATAATAAACAGTAGGGAAGAAATGCTCTACTCTCTCATGAAAGCCACACTTTTTAAAGCACACAATTCAAGTGCTACCTTCTCTTGAAGGGTTTTCTTTAAAGCCAATTTAGTCCCTATTTTCTTTCTGTTTTCCCATGCTATTTTGTATATTTTCCTTTATTATAGCCCCAACTTTCTCCCTGCATGCTTCCAACCTCCATTCTTCAAAGGAAGGAATTCAATATAATCTATTTAAGTATATTTAGCACCTCATAAAGAACCAGATATTTAATTCTCAGCAGGAGCTAAAAAATGTTTAATGAGTGAATGAAGCACTATACAAGCCAACAAAGCATGTGTGGTCAAAGAATTAGAGTGGACCGTTTTAGCTAAGTGACAGAAATCTAATCATGAAGAATTATATTGGTTGAAATAACTCAGGTGTTTAAGGACAAAGTAGAGTTGACTTTAAACACAGAAAATATAAGAGAAATAATTTTCTTACAGCTGGATAAAAAATCTCGGTCAGAACTCTGATAATTAGGTTTGGCTTCCTCTGGTTAACATATCTGGGATCATTTACCTATTTCTATAACCAGCTAGGGTTGGGGTAGGTTAAACCTCATTTCAAATGAATGAAATGGGTTTCTCATAGGAAAGAAAATGTCTCTAAAACAAAGAAAGAAGTGGATGGTAAGCAAGCCAAAATATCAGATGTCTACTTACATCAAAATACTTTAGAAGACAACTATTGGAAGCACTTGATAGGCAAACAACCAACAAGAAGTTACCCAAACCAGCTCTTCCTTGACTCCAAACCTGCATATCTCTAAGCTATCAAAGACATTTATTTATCTACCCATGCTTTGCTATGTTTCTTTATTTATTTAACAACAATTTATTGAGGCTGTATCATGTACCAGACACTGTGCAGAGGCAGACACATAAACAGATGATTACAAAGACAACAAGTTTCCTTAACCCTAAGGTATATCTTATTAAATAATTAATTAGCTGCATGATTGAATGACTAATTCACTTAAACAATACATGATTATTTTATATGCATAATATACTGATTTTTTTCATGATTATATTTTAATATCTATTCACATTAAACTACAGAGAAGCCCTAACCGGTTGGCTCAGCGGATAGAGTGTTAGCCTGCAAACTGAAGGGTCCCAGGTTCGATTCCAGTCAAGGGCTTGTACCTGGTTTGTGGGCTCATCCCCAGTAGAGGGCGTGCAAGAGGCAGCTGAATCGATGTTTCTCTCTCATCGATGTTTCTAACTGTGTATCCCTCTCCCTTCCTCTGTAAAAAAAATCAATAAAATATATTAAAAAAATAAAATAAACTACAGAGTAAAATGAGCACAAACCAACATTTTTGCTTGATTTTTTTCTGTGAAGAGAGAATGTTAAATAAGATATATATCTCTGGTAAATGTATCTTATTCACATTTTGAGCATATCTTTGTGATATTCCTTGCTTTTTTCTTTACTTCATTATTGTGGGAGAAGATAATTTTTAACTATATGGAGATGTATTTGGGTTAAAAATGGGCACTCAGTGTAGAATTTTTGTTATTCTGTTCTTTATTCTTTAAATTGGAAGTATGTATTAAATAATTGTATAATGACTCAATTTTAGTATTCAATTGAAATCACATTTTGAATGATTTAAGAAAATGAAACTGAATAATTTACATACATTTTAAAAGGAAGAAAATATATACACTGTATGAGGAAATACAACAAATAATAAAAGTGAAAGGAAAATTAGTTGCTCACAAAAGAATCTAAATTTTCAAAGGTGCAAGACAAACAACTTTCTACCTTTCTATGCAAAGGATTGTTTTTCAATAATTGGAGAGTATTTGTATTATAAAGTAATTTATTTTATAGTTTTTCCTCCCATTCTTATTATATTATCTAGTTGAAGTTAATTGCTCTCATAAGACATGCCAGTACAATTGATGATTGGTCCTATCTGTATTTTCATTTTCCTCCTTTTCAATGTCTATGGACCAACTCTCATATATGGTTCTAATTTGTTTTTTATGACTGAAGGATCACATGTCTCTGCATGCCTGGGATAGATGTAGTTTTCTCCTCCTCAACATTTTGTTTAATTCTCTGTGTGTTAACACAGTGTTGTTATGGAATCTTATTTGTTTGTATAAAGTATTTGTTCCAATTTAAGAAAGATATTTTTGAAAAAATATAAACAAATTAAATATGCAATGAGAGAGATAATGCTAAAATCTCAGGTGTAAGAATTAATTTTTTTAGAGGTTGGTACCCCACCGATATTTAGAGCAATAACCAAAGTAGTTCTATAGTGAAAACAATTGGAGATAATCACGATTTAAAATTTCAAGGCTGTCCAAAGATCTAGTAACAAAAACTCTTTAATAGTTAAGAAAAATCCCTGCTCCCTGAAATAAATATTAAAGCAATAAAAACTGGTCATTGTTTGGAACATTGCTGTTCAGTGGAAATATAACATGAGCTCCATATTCTGTAGTAGACACGTCAGAAAAAGTAAAATAAATAGGTACAATTAATTTTAATAACACATTTCATTTTATCTAAGATACTAAAAATATTTTACCACTTGATTCATATTAAAAATATTTATGATATATTTACCTTTGATACTTTTATTAAAATATATTAACATGTACAGTACATCTTGATTTGGAATAGTCGTATTTCAAGTACCCAACAGAGGACGACCACACTTCTGGAACATTCAATAATATGAGAGAAACTCAAGATCTCAAATAAAGATACAACTAATGTGAAAAATTAAGAAATTACCATTCTCTATCAAATAGATATAGTTAAAATAACTTTTATAAGGCACATGCTTACTAGTTTATGTGTTTGCATAATAAATGGAAAACGTGAGAGCACAACTCTAATGAACTAGTTGGCTGAATAAAACTTACTCTATGCCATGGCTGGTTTTGCTCATTGATTAGAGCATCAGCCTGCAGACCGAAGATTCAGATTCAATCCCTGGTCAAGGGAATATATCTAGGTTGCAGGTTCCCCAGCCCCACCCTGGTAGGGCCACATGCAGGAGGCAACCTATCGATGTGTCTCTCTCACATAGATGTTTCTCTCTCTTTCTCTGCACCCCTCCACTCTCCCTCCCACTCTCTAAAAATCAATGGAAAAAAATATCCTCAGGTGAAGATTGACAAAATAAAAAGTATATTCTAGACATATACCATATGTACTAATCAGGTTGTATTTGAAGCTCACCTGCATTAGAATCACTAGGCTATTTCTTGGTAAGCATCAAATTCTTGGTTTACACTTCAGAATTATTTTTTTTCAGAATTTCTGGAATTGGAGACTAAGAATCTATGTATATAACTGTTCTTTGTGTAATTTTTATGCATGTAAATATTTGAAATATATGATTGTATGTTATATACTAAACAGAATTTAGTAATACCCTAATAATTAACAAGGAGAATTGCTTCACTTTGTCAAACTAATTCATAAATCATATGAGACACAAGTGTTGTCTGAAGATACATCCTATGTTATTCTCAGGCTGTCAGATCCAGATTCATTTGTTTGGTAGACATCAATTAGCCATTCATTCTAAAGCAAATCTAAGAAAGATTAATAAATTATTAATTCACTCTAGACTAAATCTAAGAAATAAAGGATAAGAATAAAATATAAAGAAATAAGGATTATAGAATAAGAATAATTAAGATAAGAAATAAAAATCATTAACAATTTTAAGAAAGATGTAATAAGCAAGTTTAATGGAGCATGATCTTTCTAGGTTTGGGGGATACATAAATATTTTCTTCTTTTTTATTATAAAGAAATAAAAGACAAACAACTAATCACATAAAATTTGCTATAATGCAGGCTACAGGAGAGATAGAAATGTGGCAGACACAGGACACTGTATATAAAGTGATCACAGAAGTTCTTGAGAAGAAACTTGAGCAAAGATCTAAATGAGAAAATCAAGTGAAATCTTGAATATAAGCTTATTAGGCAGAGGAAGGGGATATTGAGAGAAAGGAATAATGTTGGTAGGCTTTCGTAGATCAAGTCAGAAGGAGAATGGTAAGAGCTTATATACAATAAGCCAGGAGCCAGATCATTTTGATTCTTACAGTATTATAGGGGTTTGGAATTTTATTACATATGTGATAAAAAACACATACAATATTTAGCATAGGAAAGAAACAAAACAATTTATGTTGTTAAAAAGTCACTCTGCTCTGTGGATAAATGACTAGAAGAGGGCAAGAGTGGAAGCAAAGAGATTGCTTAGAAGAATATTATAGATGTTCAGTGACCTATTTTGAGACTTGTACTGAGTCATAGAGAGGTCATAAGAAATTGCCTAATTTGGGCTATATTTTAAGAACTCATGAGACTAGTTGATGAAATCAGATATAGGCTATGAGAGAAACAAGAAGTAAGTTTGACTCCAAGATTGTTGGTCTGGTTTTTGGATAAGTGGATTCATGACATTTCTATTAACTGCAGGACACATTTTTACAAACTTAGTGGCTTAAAACAACACCCATTCAGAGTTTCTGTGGATAAGGAGTCTGGGTTCCAGTTAGCTGGGTCATTTGCTCAAGGTCTCACCACGTGGAAATTGAGATATCACACAGGGCAACAATATCATTTGAGGTTTGAAGTTCCCTTCTCAGCTCACTCAGTTTTGGCTGAATTCAGTTTCTTGTGGTTGTCCAACCAAGATGCCCAGTTTCTGACTGCTGGCCAGGTACCATTCTCAATTCTAGAGGCCAATCTTGAGTCTTTGTCTGTGGCTCTCTACAGCATGGTATTTTGACCCTTCAAGGCCAGCAGGAGAATCCTGCTGCTGCTGTTTCTTGTCTTTTTTAATAGTTTATCCAATTGGATCAGGACCACTCAGGTTATTATTCCTTTCGATTAGCTCAAAGTCAACTGATTAGAGACTAATCAAATGTTTGGAGGTTGGGACAAAGAGGAGAAGCCAATAAATGACACTACTAGTAAAAGTAAATAGTCTAAGAGAAGGAAAACAAGGAAAGTGTGGTATCCTGGAAATAAATTAACACAATAGTGTCAGCAAATAATTGATTATGTGTAATGCAATTAAGAAGTTAAGTAAGATGTGGACTAATAATTGATGATTGCACTTAACAATATGGATGTCAATGTGAGACAGGCCAGTAAGCCAGGACAAGCGAAATAAGAAAACTGAGAACAGATAGTACAACAGCAGTTTGAAGCCATCTAGAAAATCAAGATGCCAAGCAGTTTCAGCCATCTAATAAATCCTATCTTTCCTAAACCAGAGACATTTAAGGGTAAATGGTTTTCCCTTCACCTCTGCAACCAGAGGGTAAATAGCTTAAATCACCCTACTCAGGAAGACAGATAACAGAAATTCAATTAGTGCTATTTGCCAATCACACCTAAGAACAAATGAAGTTAAGAGAATAAATCTCATTTTGGTACATCAGCATAAACCTGATGAATATTCTATTGAGATTCTCCCCTAAGACTTCCTCTAAGATTATAGCCCATGAGAAAGAGATACAGTCTGTGTTCTCCCTCTGGGGAGCAGCCCTGGCCATGCCCTTTCCCTTCTCCTTCCCCCACAGGCATGCATTGCCTAAACCCTAAGGGATCTCAGGAGACTTACAATCTGGGGAGCAATTGGCAGTGGCAACTTGTCCCAGGCTACTCCCTGAACCTGATTCCAAGGTCTGCTTTTCTCTGACTTCTCAGAGAACTAAGGCAGCCCAGCCTAGGCTCTCCTGTTGCTTCGTCTATGCTAAGCCCTTTCTTGTGTTACTGTCCCAGCTTTAGTAAATGTTCCTCATAGTCACCTAGACTAATGTTGTGAAATTTTTCCTGCACAAAGTCAAGAACCCACATACTATTAGCTGGCCCTAGGCAGACCCACCAAGGGTCAGATCCCCTTTCTGGTAAAAAATGTCGCACTTGAGAAGATACAGTGGTGTGATGAGGATGGATGTATAAGTGGCATGATTTGGAGAGAATGGGAATTGAGGAAAGAGTATATGGTGACTGGTAGTATAGTCAACTTTTAAAAACAGCTTTACCATTAGGGATAAAGGGAAATGGGGCTGTAGCTAGAGAGGGATATGCATATGAAAAGGCTTTAATTTTCAATATGTGGGTTAATCTATGCTCATAAAATGATCCTGAAGAGAAAGGAAATTGCAAGATGCTATAGAGAGGAAAACAGCTCTTGAAACAAAGTTCTTGTGGTGAAAAGGAAAATGATATAATAGAACCTAGCACAGAAGTAAAAGGTTTGCCCTTAGAAGTCCACATAGTTCATCTGCAGTGAGGAGAAAATCGGTCTATGGCTAGATACGAAGTAGTTAATAGATTTGGTGGTGGGGGTAGGGATTAGCTTCCTTAATTGCTTTTATTTCTCAGGGAAATAAGAACATTGGGAGTACAGAAAGGCACATAAAGGTTTAAATAAAGAAAATATAAACTATTTCTTTGTGAGTGGGAGATTGAATTGACCAACTAAATCTCAGAAAACCCAGTTGAGACTTGTTGCGCCAATAGGCACATTGCATTTTCTTCTCTCTAACCAAGTCCAGCTGTTCACACAATATCTTATTGGACTCTTTATGATTAAAAAGATAAATTTCTATCTTAACACAAAGAAATGTTACAACAACCAGTGGTGCCTTAATTAAGACAAAGTGGATACAGATGAGATATGTTAAAGTGAAGTGTTTCAGGTCATACCAATATAAATTTCAGGTTTTTCTAAATGCAGAATATACAAATGAAATATTTGACAATTTGAAAACTTAAAAAATTATTTGAACTCTCATCCAAATTAAGAATAGCAAAAAGAGTCAGTGTAAGAAAGAAAGAAACGCTTTAGAAATGACATTTTTCAGAAAAATGCCTTTGTATGAAGTGATTGTTGAGCCACTTCCAATAAAAGTGCTCCTGAAGAGATAGTGTCAAATATAAACATCTATAGAACCATATATATCATATAACCCAGCAATTTCTCTTTTAGGTATCTACTAAAACAATTGAAAACACTTGTTTATAAAGATATATGTACTTCTATGTTTATTGCATCATTTACTACTAGAGGCACCAGTGGAGTCCCTCGGCCTGGCCTGCAGGATCACTGGCTCTCCGACATCCCTTGTGGGGTCCCAGATTGTGGGAGGATGCAGGCCAGGATGAGGGACTCCACTGGTGCACGATCAGGGCTGGGGAGGGACACAGGAGGTTGGCCTGCCGGGGAGGTACTGTGGGAGAGCTCCAGGGCAAGTCTGGCCCATCCCATTCAGTCCCAATTGGCCAGACCCCAGCTGCAAGCTATCTTATTGGTCGGATCGTCTGCCCCCTAGTGGTCAGTGCACATCATAGTGAGCAGTTGAGCAGCCTTAGCATATCATTAGCATATTATACTTTGATTGGTTGAACGACCAACCAGTCGACCAGACACTTAGCATATAAGCTTTTATTATATAGTATAGCCAAGTCATGGAAACAATCCAAGTGTCCTTTAACAATGATTGGATAAAGAATATGCCCTAGCCAGTTTGGCTCAGTGGATAGAGCGTCAGCCTGCGGACTGAGGGGTCCCAGGTTCGATTCCGGCCAAGGGCATATGCCTGGGTTGCAGACTCCATCCCTGGTGGGGGGTATGCAGGAGGCAGCTGATCAATGATTCTCTCTCATCATTGATGTTTCTATCTCTCTCTCCCTCTCCTTTCCTCTCTGAAATCAATAAAGAAATATATTTTTTTTTAAAAAAAAGAATATGTGCTACATATATACAATGAAATACTACTCAAACATTTAAAAGATGAAATATTGCTATTTGTGACAACACGGATGGATCTTGAAAGTATTATTCTAAGTAAAATAAGAAAGAAATAGACAAAAACCATATGATTTTACTCATGTGAGATATAAAACAAAAAGCAATAAATGAACAAAAAAAAACAAATTCACACACAAGCAATAAATAGTATGGTGGTTACTAGAGGGAAAGGGGCTGAGGGGAGGACAAAGAGGGTAAAAGGGGTCAAATATGTGGTCATGAAAGAAACTATACCTTGGATTGAGCAATAACATTGAGCAATAACCTATACAGATGTATTATAAAGTCATGCACCTGAAATTTAAGTTATTAACATATGTTACTCCAATAAATTTAATAACAAATATAATGAAATGAACATCTGCTAGACTCAAAGAGGATAAGGACAACTTATAAATGTGAACTAAAGGATAAATTAAACAGTTTGAGAGAAAAATAGGAAAAGAGAAAAGGACCATTCCCTGTGTCACTCTGCCCAAATTTTCATTTTTTTAATAAGAACATCAGTCATCTTGGATTAAGGGCTCATTCTACTGACCTCATTTTAACTTGATTACAGTTGCAAAGACTCTATTCCAAATAAAGTCACATTCACAGGTATAGAGATTAAAGCTGCAGTGCACCTTTGTGGGGAAAAGAACTCAATCAATAACAAACATCAAACCCTCTTCTGCATTAACTAGAGGCCTGGTGCATGAAAATTCATGCACAGGAGGGGGGGTCCCTCAGCCTGGCCTGCCTCCTCTCACAGTATGGGAACCCTCAGGAGCAGGAGGAAACCCCGCAATCAGGGGAAGGCTACCCATCACACCTGTGCTGCTGCCACTGCTTGCAGGGCAAGCCTGGGCCGGCTCTGGTTACCTGAGCCTTGGACGGCCCTGGGCAGCTGGGCAGCCACCATCTGAGGCTTGCCTGTGCCTCGGGCTGGCCCTGGGCAGCTGGAGGACTGAGGGGACTGGGGGACTCTGGAGGCAGATGCCCCAGTGGGGCTGAGGGGACTGGGCACCACCATCTTGTGGCTGTGGGCACCACCATCTTTGTGAGGGTGTGATGGTCAATTAGCATATTCCCTCTTTATTAGATAGGATTCTGTGTTGTTTTTTTAAATCAGCACTCAAGGTAAACCATATGCAGAGAGGATTATAGCTTCAAGTATGCTGAGTATTATGACAAAAAAATGTGTTTTGTTTCCCGATCATTTTATTAGATAAGAGTGATAAGAGTGTCTTTGTTCAATTTCCTTGTTTTGTTTGTCATTTGTGCAACATCTCTATTTCCTCAAGTCAGAATATTATGAAAACCCATTTTTCTTTATGAGAAAATATGAATTATCTTTCAGAATATAGATGTTTCAGAAAAACATCCAAGTTTCATTTTTCCTCTTCTTGTTGTATAAATATATTAAATTTAATAAAACAGTATTAAGAAAAGAAAAAATGCAATAAAAGAAGCCAGTGTTTGTCACTCAGGAGGAAAATTATGAACATGATAGCTTGGTAATATATTAGAAAATATTTGGGTGTTAAATTTAATAAAAGAGCTATAAATATGTCAGCACAAACTATAAGTGTCCCATACAATAATATTTTGTAAGAAAATGACTCAAAAGCCATCTCTATTTTTATCACAGTAAATATGCAACTAAATTCTGCTTATACAGTAGGCACAAAATGTGCTTAGTTTCTTCAGTGTGTGACAAATTATATACCATAACAATAGTAGTAGTTGGGTTTTAAATAAGTAATCAAATTTCTTAGCATATAATTAGAGATTAGCATGTTCCCATAAAATCTAAAGTTATGTTAGTATTAGATAAGTAAGGTTCAAACTATGCATTCTATTTATAAATTATATATAATTTGAACTTATAAAACTGAAAAGTGCCTGTCTTCTGGCTTTTACTGATATGATCCAAGATTTAATACTCTTATCATTCTGTACTGACATTTAGACCACTGGATTCCAAAATATGCAATCATAAAGCTATTTTTGCCTTGTTCTTTCAATTTGAGATATGATCATTCTGCTGAACTTTACATTTATGATCCAAGTTAAAACCTTAAATCTACTGTTATCATAGGAAAAAATGCTTGATGGCTTAATGGATAAAAGTTCTGACCTTTTCAGTTCTAAATTTTGAGCACTAACCTCTGGTGAAGAGTAATCCACATCTCAAACACAAATAAATAGTTCTATTCAGTCAGCTTGGTGTTAAGAAAAACTCCAGGGAATAGACTGGATCTATGTTCACCTATGAACTTTTATGCCTTAGATTGAAAGGGGACCAACCAAAATTATAAAACTAAACAGACTTTCATTAAGCAGGAAAATTTTGTGTTAGAAAAGAATTATTTTCCCCAGAAATAATGTCAGTATTTTAAGCTATTCAAAATAAATCTTAGCTTAATTTTAATAAGAGAATATAAAATTTTAAGTAACTTAATATATAAACTAGCATTGTCATTTTTTACATATATTTTTATTGATTTCAGAGAGGATGGGAGAGGAAGAGTTAGAAACATCAATGATTAGAGAGAATCACCGATTGGCCGCCCCCTGCACAACCGGGAATCAAACCCTGATCTTCTGGTTCATAGGTCATTGCTCAATTACTGAGCCACGCTGGCTGGGCTATAAACTAGAATTTTTAGATGTAATGATATGTCAATAGCATAGTTAAGCAGTTAAGCCATTTAAACTAAAACAATTCCTTATCCTCTATCCATTGGCCTCTCCCAGTGGTCAATTCTGTTATATTAAAATATTCAAAACTCTAAAATAAAAATCTGCATATTTGAGTCAATCTTAAAGTGAAGCTGATCACACATCTCACTTCTTATCCTACAAACCCCATCTGGATCACACATAGACTCCTGAACTCATTACAACTAGATCAGACCCACTACTTTTTCTCTGACTCCTCTTTTCCCTCTATTACGTAAGCCAATTTGCTCAATAATGCAAACCATGGATTTATTTTTTGTTCATTTTCACCTCATCCCCTTATATGGTCATCTGACAGAGGATCAAAACTTTTCTATTTTTCTTTACTTAAAACTTTAATTCATAAAGTAGTTTTCAGTTCACAGCAAAATTGAGGGAAAGATTCAGATATTTCCCATGTATCCTCTGCTCTTAAGCATGCATAGCCTCCCCTTTAATTAGCACACCCACTCTGCTCTGTCTAGTCACCAATGATCTTTTTATTATCTCCTTGGTATTTTTACAAAATGTCATAGAGTTGAAATCACATAGCATTTAGATTTTTTCAGATTGGCTTATTTAATTTAATAATATGCATGTAAGTTTCCTACATGTCTTTTCATGGCTTGTTTACTCATTCTTTTTAGGGCTGACTAACATTTTATTTTCTGGCTGTATCACAGTTTCACAGTTTACACATTCATATACTAAAGGACATCTTTGTTGCTTCCAAGGTTTAGTGATAATGAATAAAAATGCTCTTCACACCCATGTGCAGGTTTTGGGTAGACATAAGTTTTCAACTCCTTTGAGAAAATACCAAGGAGTGTAATCACTAAATCACCCAGGATAGGTATGTTTTGTTGTATAATAAGTTATCAAACTGTCTTCCAAAGTGTATGTACCATTTTGCATTCCCACCAGCAATGAAGGAGAGTCCCTGTGATTCCAATCTTCTTAGGTATTTAGTGTTGTCAGTGTTCTAGATTTTGGTCAATCCAATACGTGTGCAGTGCTATCTCGTTTTAATTTGCCTTTCCATGATGACATAAGATATGGAACATCTTTTCATATGCTTATTTGCCATGTGTATGACTTATTTGGTGAGATGTTCATTAAAGTCTTTGGCACATTTTTTAATTGGGTTGTTTGTGTTCTTTTTTTAAAAAATGTATTTTATTGATTTTTTCACAGAGAGGAAGGGAGAGAGACAGAGAGCTAGAAACATCGATGATAGAGAAGCATCGATCAGCTGCCTCCTGCACATCTCCTACTGGGGATGTGCCCGCAACCCAAGTACATGCCCTTGACCGGAATCGAACCTGGGACCCTTCAGTCCGCAGGCCGACGCTCTATCCACTGAGCAAAACCGGTCCTGGCTGTTTGTGTTCTTAATGTTAGGTTTTAAGGGGTATTTGTATATTATGAATAATAGTCAGATGCGGTCTTTGCAAATATTTTCTCCCAGTTGGTGGTATGTCTTGACATTCTCTTCACATTGTCTTTTGCAGAGCAGTTTTTAATTTTAATGAAGTCCAGCTTAGTAGTTACTTATTTTGTGGATTAGTCATGCTTTTGGTATTGTATCTAAAAATCATTACCATAACTAAGATTATCTAGTTTTGTTTTTTTCTATGTTATTTTCTAGAAATATTATAGTTTTTTAGTTTACATTTAAGTCTTAATTTTGAACTAATTTTGTGAACTGTGTAAGGTCTGTGTCTAGATTTGTGTGTGTGTGTGTGTGTGCATGTGGATGTCCAGTAGTTCCACCACTATTTGCTAAAATGTCTGTCTTTGCTCTGTTGCATTGCCTTTGCTCCTTTGTCAAAGATCAGTTGACTGTATTTATGGGGAATCTATTTCTGGGCTCCCTACTATCTTTCACTGAACTATTTGTCTAGTATTTTTCCATTACCACACTATCTTGACATGGTAGCTTTATACAAAGTCTTAAACTTGTGTAGTGGCAATCTTCCAACTTTGTCCTCTCTCTCTTTTTAATATGTTTTTTATTGGTTTCAGAGAGAGGAACGGAGAGGGAAAGAGAGATAGAAAGATCAAGGGTGAGAGAGAATCATTGATTGATCGGCTGCCTCTTGCACGCCCCCTGCTGAGAATCAAGCCTGTAATTGAGGCATGTGCCCTCACCAGGAATTAAATCTTAAGCTCCTGATTTATGGGACAACACTCAACCACTGAGCCACACTGGCCACGTTGTTCTCTCTTTTTTAAAATATTTATTTTATTGATTTCAGAGAGGAAAATAAAGATAGAAACATCAGTGATGAGAGAGAATCATAGATTATCTGTCTCTTGCATGTTCCACACTGGAGATCAAGTTCAGAACCTGGGCATGTACCCTGACCGGGAACTGAACCATTACCTCCTGGTTTATGGGTCAATTCTCAAGACTGAGCCACACCAGCCTGGTGATGGTAAACTTTTCATTGGGGCACATATATAGGAAATGGGATATAGAGCAGTCAATATGTCACTAAGCCACCTTATTCATCTTTACAATTCCAGCCTACTGATCTCACAGATTACATGATCCATCATGAGATGATGAATGTTGAAATTACCTCTCAATGAAAGTGGTATGTCTGAATTAAAATGGAGACAGGAAACCTTGAGAGAGGAACCCCAAAACTAGCTTTGGAAATCAGCTGTGCTTGAGAACTCCTGTCCTTGTTTTTTGACATTCTGTTGGCTATTCTGGGTCTTCTTAACACTTTATACAATCTTTTGAATCAGTTTGTCAATATCCACAAAATAACTTGCTGGGAATTTGATTGTTGGTCCCTGTGTGTCATTAGTTCAACTTCTAATTGTGAAAGGGGGGATATCAGCATCACTCTCAGGACACTGCTACCTTTCACATCACCTTCTTGAAACAAATGACTCTCAACTGCTGCAGTACAAGAATGGGGACGAGAGTCTGCCCCAACCAGCTTAATCACATCCAGTGTAATTTCTCAACCAATCACCTCCATGGTGGCTCCTACCTGCGCCTAGTTTTCATTCCTCTGATTTTGGGTCATGACAAAACCACTATAATCTTTGGTGACAATACCTCTTCTTCAATCTTTTCTGCGTTATGTTTTCTTTCTGTCATGGAAAATTTCCCCAGAACTCTTGCTCCTGATGTCACTTTGTGTTGTTGTTTTGTTTTTGCAAAGATTTTATGTATTATTATTCTTTCCTTCCTCTCTTTCTTTTTCTTTAGTTTTATTATTTTTCTATCATTTCTGTTATTTAGGAAACTAGAACAAAATAGTCATGTGCTTAGTTTACTAATTTAATTCATACTTTCCAACAAAATCCTTTATTAAAAACAAAACCCTTTTCTTGTGGCTAAATTACTGATGCACAAATTTTTGTTTTCAAGAAAAGTTAGACTAAAATTTTGTAACAAAATGTTTTCAGGACCTTCATGGTTCATTCTTTAATAACCTAACATAATGACTCATTCTGTCATTTCAGTGAGTTGGAAATATATATTTCCAGTCCCAAACTATTGATATTATCTCTATGTTTTTTGTTTGTTTCAGAGAGAGAGAAAGTGGAAGGGAGAGTGAGAGAAAGAGAAACATCAGTGTGAGAGAGACACTTCAGTTGGTTGCCTCCTGCATGGGCCTGGGAGCCAGGGATTGAACCTGCAAACCAGGTACATACCCTTAACCAGGAATAGAACCTGCATCTCTTCATTGCAGGGGCTGACACTCTATCCACTGAGCAATACCTTCCAGGGCTCTATGGGTTTTTTTTTTAATATGACATCTTAATTTTGGCAATACTCAGTCTCATTCAGATCTCTGATACTTTCTATTGCTATTCTTGTTTTTCTGCCTCTCATCATCTACAAAGGAAAAACAGCTCCCTTTTACTAATTTCCTAAACAATATTCACATCAGACAATTTTGTATAAAAGATCATAATTGAATATGTGGGGATAATAGATAATATTATGTCATATCAAGCAAAACTAAAAACTTATTTACAAATTGTCTTTCTCCACATAGAGCATTGCTTACTGGTTGACTTACTTCTGTGTGCCTTTCTCATTCCATGTCCCCACCCACCCTCCTTGCCTAACAGCCAACTATTAACATCCCTTTCTTAAATTAACTATTTACTTTTCTCATTTTAAAACAAATCTCTACTAAAAGTCATTTGTAGACAAAGGAAGTAACCTCTCATAACTGGGACTAATCTATATATAAAAGCCAAGTGACCAGAATGCCAGAATGACCAGAATGACTGGAACGACCAGTTACTTTGATGCACACTGTGGCCCCGATTGGCCCCTCCGACCCTGATTAGGGGTGGGGCTGGCCAGCCAACCTTCTGTGTCCCCGCTCCCCCACTGGCCTAGCTCAGATCAGTCCCCATTGGGGCAGGCCGGATGGACCCCACCAGTGCACGAATTCGTGCACCAGGCCTCTAGTATTTAAATAATTTCTGCTCTTTCATGATGCTGTCTCAGCTACATATTCCACCTGTTCCTTAAATATAGCAGCCAACCTAGTATAATGTCCTTGGGAGGAAAAATATCCATTTCACTGGACTTTTGGCTCTGACCCTGGTCTTTTGGAAGAGTGTTGTTGACTAATAGAAGACAGGGAGGTCAGCCTTGGGGAAGATAGCTGAAAATGAATAATCTTGGAGTAAGGGCAAAAGGGAGAAACTGAGCAGTTCTTCTAAAATAAAACACTTTACTTTGAACTGAGAGACAAAAATAAAACCTCAAGAACTAGCAAGAGGTATCACAAAGAGGCAATATACATCAATAGAGTTGAAAGTCAATCTCATTAGGAAAGAAAAGTTTGAAAATAATAGGTCAAATATGTACGAAAGCTTGAGGCAGGTCTATTTTCAGAGGTTTTTAACTTTTATGGAAGAAACCAAAGGGGGGGGGAATTTAACCCCATGAATACATTTATGTGCATATATGCATATACAACTATATACATTGATTAAGAGAGTCAGAAAGGGGTAAAAATGACAGAAGATCTAATCTTTCACATTCTTAAATTCCTTTTTACTGAGAGATCCTCAAGTTAAATAAGAATGAGGTTTATTTTTCTTTTCTGTAAAAAAGTCCTGGGTTAATTTTAGAGCTGGTGTAGCTAACCCAAGAGCAGCAGGGAACAGGCTCCATATCTGATTTGTCATTTTCAGAAGTGACATTCATTGTCATAGCCTTCTCATTGACCAAGATAGATGCCGGGGTTTTCAGGCATAGAGCCCACATTCTAATCAGAAGACAGGAGTAATGGTACAGGCACACAATCTAAGTTAACTGACTGCCCTTTTTTTAAAAGCCACCAAAATTAAATTAGTATTCTTTTATTAAATAATGATTGATGATAGGTATTATTTAGACAACTGTTTCTGCTAGCATCAGTCTATAGATGCTACTCTTCATTCAAGAACCGATACGGAATTCTACCACATGTTTTGCAAAGAAACATTTTAAAATATGTTTTATGAACTTTAAATATGATTTAAAATCAGTATCCATCCACAAAGTAAAAAAAGGAATTATCTATTGTGATTCTAATGAATTTTCACATAAGAATATTATTTCCTGAAAATTAGACAAAATTTGGCAAAGAAAACGTACCATGATGATTAGGAATGAGAGCTCTGGCACCAAATGTCTGGATTTGAATACAAGTTCTTACCTGTGACACTATTCAGTGGAACTGCAGTGAAGTTTTTTGTTTTTTTTTAAATTAAATCTTTATTGTTCAGATTATTACATTGGTTCCTCTTTTTTCCCACCATAACTCCCCTCCACCCAGTTCCCACTCCTCCTTCCGCCCTCACTCCCCACCCAGTGTCCTCATCCATAGGTGCACGATTATTGTCCAATCTCTTCCCGCACCCCCCACACCTCTTTCCCCCGAAAGAATATTCAGTCCACTCCCTTTCTATGTCCCTGATTCTATTATAATCACCAGTTCATACTGTTCATCAGATTATTTATTCACTTGATTTTTAGATTCACTTGTTGATAGATGTGTATTTGTTGTTCATAATTTGTATCTTTTTCTTCTTCTTCCTCTTCTTAAAGGATACCTTTCAGCATTTCATATAATACTGGTTTGGTGGTGATGAACTCCTTTAGCTTTTCCATATCTGTGAAATTCTTTATCTGACCTTCACTTCTGAATGATAGCTTTGCTGGATAAAGTAATCTTGGTTGTAGGTTCTTGGCATTCATCACTTTGAATATTTCTTGCCACTCCCTTCTGGCTTGCAAAGTTTCTGTTGAGAAATCAGCTGACAGTCGTATGGGTACTCCCTTGTAGGTAACTGACTTTCTTTCTCTTGCTGCTTTTAGGATACTCTCTTTGTCTTTTGCTCTTGGCTTTTTAATTATAATGTGTCTTGGTGTGGTCCTCTTTGGATTCCTTTTATTTGGGGTTCTATGTGCTTCTTGGACTTGGAAGTCTATTTTTCTCACCAGGTTTGAGGGAAACCAAGATAGCAGCATAGGTAAACACCGGAGTTTTCTCCCTCGAACAACCACTTCAAAAATACAACTAAAAGACGGAACGAACATAATCCAGAACCACAGGAAGGCTGGCTGAGTGGAAATTCTACAATTAGGAGGAAAGAGAAAAGCATACCGAGACTCAGAGGAGGCGCAGTGCGGAAGTAAAATACTGAGGTGTGGAGGTGCATGTGGAGCAGGCTGGCGGCTGAGGGCGCAGTTGTCGTTTTCAATCGAGAGGGAGTCTCAGGCTTTGAGCTCCAGTTCCAGGCAAGTCTCTAGGGACCCAGACTCATACGGGAGAAGTGGGACTGTCTGGCATCAGTCGGAACACGAGGGCAGCTTTCTCTCCAAGAGGCTTGCAGTGATTACCTGAACACTGAGAAGCAGAGCCTCTTAGGGCAAGTCTGAGAGCAGCCATAACTGCTAGCCTCTCCCTGTTGATCCCCTGGGACCCGCCCCGCCCAAGCTCTGCAGGGAGGCTTTTGCTGGATAGCCTCAGGCAAAGGCTAGATTAGCACCTCCCTAGAGATCCAGGAGCCAGGAAGCCCAGAGGTCAGAGTGGAACCATCCAGTTTGCAGCTCCCTGGTAACATAAAGGACACACTCAGGGGGCAGACTCAGTGAGCACCAAAGCCCCATTGAAGCAAGTCTTGCTCCAGAGGGGTGTCTCCAGCACAGAAGTTCTTCCACCGCAGACACAGCTGATTCTCACAGCCAATTGGCCTGGAGGTCAATTCCTCCCAGTGATAACTACAACAATCAAGGCTTAACTACAACAAGACTGTGCACAAAGCCCACAAGGAGGTGCATCAAGAGTGTCCTCCTCAGGTAATTGGGGCGGCTGAACCACTGGGCCCTAGAGGACACTCAGCACAGAAAACCACTTTATCAACACAGGGAAGCATAAAAAATGACGAGACAAAGAAACAGGACACAAATGAAAGAAATGGAGGAAAGCAAACTGCTGGATATAGAATTCAAAACCACACTTTTAAGGTCTTTAAAGAACTGTCTAGAAGCCACAGATAAATATAGTGAGATCCTCAAGAAATCTAATGAGACTCTGGATGTTGTGATAAAGAACCAACTAGAAATTAAGCATACACTGACTGAAATAAAGAATATTATACAGACTCCAAACAGCAGACCAGAGGATCACAAGAATCAAGTCAAAGATTTGAAATAGGAAGAAGCAAAAAACACCCAACCAGAAAAGCAAAATGAAAAAAGAACCCAAAAATCCGAATATAGTGTAAGGAGCCTCTGGGACAGCTTCAAGAGTACCAACATCCGAATTATAGGGGTGCCAGAAGAACAGAGAGAGCAAGATATTGAAAACCTGTTTTCTGTAATTAGTAGAATTTTAAAATTAATTTTAGAGTTTCTTCATAGATGCACTATTCACATTATGGATTAGGTAATTTGTGTGTGCGTGCAGGTGGTTTTGTCCATTTTATACAGTTAGCAGCATTTCTGACATCTACTCACTAGATTCTAGTAGCATCCCTACTCCTCAAATTGTGAAAATAAAAATTGAGTCCAGAAATTGCCGACTATGCCGTGGGGAGGGATCATAAATCTTCCCCAGTTGGGAACCATTGATTTACGTAATTTTCACTTGTCTTTTATATATTTTCTGATTCATTTGGATTTTGTCTCACTTTACTTTGTGTTATCTTCTGAACTTCAGTTCTCAAAGCTTTGCACATGAGTCAACTGGGAACAATATGGAACTCCCAGTTCTGATGTTAGGTTTCTATACCTGACTCTGGCAATCTGAGCTTGGACAACCTATACATTCAGTTTATTATTGAGTTTCCTTAATCATAAAATAGAGAAGGTGGACTACATGATGTCTAAAGCTTTAAAAAACTTAAAAATGTTAAGATGATGTCTAGATGGATAAGAATGATTTCAAAGGAAATAATTCATTATTATAATATTCAGTGTTTTCTTTCAATTTTATGTCTTTAATTTATTACAGTTGTTTTGTTCTTTTCTTTTCCTTGCATATTTTATGTATAGCTTTGTCACTTTTTAAAAAATAAACTTGGATTATACTATTAATCTTTTTGTATGTCTTCTGATCTTATGTTATCAAAATGCAGTTTTACAAATAAACTTACAAACCAGAATTGTGAGTATCATTCAGAGTTTAAGTAATTTTTTATTGCAAAGGAGAAATTAATTGATCATGTTGAGCTAAATTTTGAAATGTAAATTTTGAATTATTCTTTGCTATATTATTTTGTCTTTTTAATAAGATAAAATATAGTTACTGTTTTGAAAATTTTTTCAAACTTAAAAGTGAAATAAAATAATTCTAAAACAGTTATATAAGGTTAAAATAGTAGAAAAATATTTAAAACTATGAATAAGACTATTTGAAAAAGAAACGTCAACTGTGCTTAACATTAACTTCACCCAAAGTATAGATTATGAACAAAATTAACTAATGATAGCTGTAAATACATATAACATCCATATTGGCAAGTGAGGGGCTATCTTATTTTTCATTTTTGCTAAAAGTACCTAACAGGACTAAACAATGTAGAGAATTTATCTTTGTTGCATTTTATTTACCTAGTTTGTGGTATCAAATACTGTTGCTTCATATTGTATTGTTTTCTATGCTTATATGAATGATCACATTCAATGTGTCCTCTTTGCATTCCCCTCAATACCTTAGGAAATTGTAGGTGTATAGTATTTGCCAGATGAGCAAATGGCCAAATGATAGTAGGTATCTAAGGGTAATCAACTTGATTCTGTGTTATGCTAGGGTTCAGTCTGGAAAGATTTGGTTCAAGCCCTTTTAAATATTGGACTTCCAGTTCTTCATCAAAAAACAATGAGGATAACAAATCATGGAGATGGCTTGTATCCAGTGCTAATAGATGCTAAAAAGAGATAGAATAATATCTATTAGAAACAGTGGTTTAACAAAAAAAGTATTTGTTTAATCATAGAGATATTTTATTGGTTTAATCCTGTTATATATGTAAAACTACTAGAATAGTTAAATATCAGAATGCACACTCAATTTATGCTATTTCCTTCTCTGAACATAGACCTCTAGAAACCATGTCGGTCTTGGTTAGTTAACTTAATATAAGTAAAAGGCTGTGACTTTTCCTTATTTATGTATGTGCAGGAGAAACATATAAAAGCAGAATAAAGTGTAATTTATTTTTCAAAAATTTTCACTGGTTGATGAGAAAGAATATTACACCTGACTTCACTACCGGTCAAATTCTGGAACAGTGATCAAAACTCCAGAGAAATATTCTAAACTATGTCCTCTGTTGGGGGTCAAAGAGAAGGGATCTGTAGGAAAAGCAAGATTCATTACCATTCAAATGTCAAATAAAAAACCTGAGAGCTTGTACAGTAACTACAAACCACAGGCTATAAAATCACCTTGTTACTTATCCTATATAAAAATCGAGAGATATGCAAATTAGCCCGGACGCCTTAGCAGTCACGACCAGTCAGGCGTGTAATAGCTACCACCAGTCAGGCGAGGCCTGGGAGCGGCCTCTGGCAGAAGTGTCCACCAGTGGGGGGCCGGGGGCCCACAGCGCCACTCAGCCCAGAGGCTGCCCAGCCGGTGGAGGCATGAGCAGGCCCTGTGCGTCACAAGGCCTAGAGGCCCCTGGCCGAAAGGGTCACAGGAGACTTTGGTTCAATTCAATAGTTGAAATCACTATGCTCTGTGAGAGCTGACATCCTCAAACATTCAGGACCCTCAATTGTACAAATTAATAGGAAACAATTGCATAATGCTTTGACCTAATTGTACACACTTTAGTATCATTTACAAATTATTCTACATCCTTCAAGTAAATTCAGCAACTGACTGAGGAGAGCCGGCGCTGAGAAGCATGTGGCCCCGGCTCTGCTATCTTGAGTTTGTGGTTTCCAAGGAAACATCCAGAAGGGATGATAAACCCTCTGCAAACGGCTCAGCCAGCGCCTATCAAAGCTGTGGCAAGCGGTGGCTTGGTTTAAATTGAGCCTTTCAGGCAGTGAATGACCCCAGCCCTCCCTGGATCAGGCAGGTTCCTGTGGAGTGCAATCTCCATGCAATTCAACGGGGCCCCAGTTTTGTCCCTGGTGATCTCAGGGCAGTGGGGAAGGAAGGGGAAAAGGCATCAGGCCGGCAGCTCTGGCGAGCAAGCAGAAGGAAACCATGTCTGGCAGACACTCCTCTGCCACCCGCTTCAATGTGTAAGAAGAATCAAAGAAAACAATACAAACACCCCTCCCTTACCCCAGAGAGATCCAGGACTGAGGGGCTCCCACCCAGGAATTGCGTACCTGCTTCCCACCCCCTTTATCCAAATGGACAGGTTAGGAGGTTAAGGGGAGGAGGAGGAGCCTCACAGGAAGGGGATTCCCTGAAACCGCACCCCTGTCCTCCCTTTGGACCTGACCTCTCAGAGCACAGGGCCTGCCCCTGCCCCCAGCAGGTTTGCATATCCCAGACACTCCCGTACTTCCAGGCACTGGACATTCCCGTGTTTCCCTGCCTCCCAGCTACTGACCCTCACTGTCTCCTACCCCAGCGGGTCCAGGGGTCCCCAAAGGTGTGGACGGAGTTGGCGAAGAAAGAATGACATGAAGACAGCCTTCAGTTGATCAGCAGCCTAGTCAGGACCTCTAGCCAGGATCTCCAGCCAAAGTTCTGGTCGGAGTTCTGGTTAGGAACTGATGAGGATCTGATGAGGATGTGATGTTTATTGTCTTGTTACATCTGTATTTATACCAGTCGATTTTAATCCTGTCAATTTCTATTGCAAAGGTTAGGGCGTTTCTTATCTCCATTCCAGGGAGTAAAGATTATGTAGCTTAAGGGTGATTGTTTGTAGTTAAAGTGATTAACTACCCGCCTGGCACTTAGTTAAGGGGTTGTATCCCCTCCCTAACCTCAGGGAAAAATCCCCACCTGGGGAAACAACCTTTCTCGGAGAGGTGACCTTGCTTAAAACACATGGCGCTAATGAGAGCAAACATGTTAAGAACAATATGCTATATATGCCAGTTCCCTTGAAACATATGCTGTGCAGATGTTTCTTTCCTGCAGCGACTGTGTCAAGCAGCAAGGATGGACCGGCTTCCGGCACAGCAGCACTCTGTCCTCCCCAACTTTCAGTCTTTATAGCCTAAATGCATAGTGGGCTTAGTTGCTTCTCCATGGACTTTATTTGATAAGAACCCAGTGAAGTCACTTAGGAACTGAGCTGCTCAGACTTCAACAGGGACAATGAATGACACACCTTGCTTGGCTTTGATAGCAAAGCTATCTTATTCTTTTTTTTTTTTTTAATATATTTTTATTGATTTCAAAGAGGAAGGGAAAGGGAGAGAGATAGAAACATCAATGATGAGAGAGAATCATTGATCGGCTGTCTCCTGCACATGCCCTACTGGGGATCCAGCTGCAACCCAGAATCGAACCTGACTATCAGAACTGGTACCTTCCAGGAAATAGCAGAGTGCCATCTTTGACTAGGGTCTTCATGGTGCAGCTTACAACTGGCTTTCCTCTTTGGAAAGAACTGGTCTAATTTGTTCAAAAGTCTTAGCATGATAATCCAGATCCTAAACTTTCAAAATGTGTGAATAGCATAGTAAATAAATGTATTGGAAAAAATGACAAATACAACTATAAAGAGCAGATGAACTCACAAAGTAGTCAAAATCTACTATGAAAAAGATCCTATCTAATTAAAGACAAACAGGTTATTGACCGTACCTTCGCTACGCCTCCCATTGGCTAATCAGCACGATGTGCAAATCAACTGCCAACAAAGATGGCGGTTAATTTGCATACATAAGTGCCCAGCAGCTATCAGCTATCAGAGCCTACAATCAGAGCTGAGAGGTCCCCTGCCCAGACCTGACACCTAGGTCAGAAATGTTAGGCCTGTGCATGGGCAGAGCCAGGATGGTGGGGAGCAGGGGGGAAGCCAGCGATGGTGGGGAGCAGGAGCGGAGTCAGTGATCGTGGGGAGCTGGGGGTCCCCTGCCCAAGTCTAATGCTTGGGCCACAGGTGTCAGGCCTGGGAAGGGGCGGAGTGGGAGATCACAGAGAGCTGGGTGTCCCCTGCCCAGGCCTAAGGCCTTGGCCAGAGGCATTAGACCTGTGCAGGGGCAGAGCCAGCGATTGTGGGGAGCAGGGAGGGAGCTGGTGATGGCGGGGAGCAGTGACAGAACCAGCAATCATGGGGAGCAGGGGCTGAGTGGACAATTGAGGGAGCTGGAGGCCCCCTACCCAGGGCTAATGACTCGGTCAGAGGTGTTGGCCTGGGCAGGGGCCAAAGCGGCAATTGGTGTGAACTACAGAAGAAACACCTTTTCTGTCTGCCCATTAGCTTAGCTCCCTGTATGCCACTGATAATATTCTTAGTAACTTGGGGAATAAGAATCTAAATAGGTGATCTAGAGTTTTTTACCACACTCCTGGAGAAAAAAAGGAAGGTCCGCTGCTGAAAAAAAGGAAGGTTAAGAAATGTCACATCCTGTCCTAGCTGGTTTTGCTCAGTGGATAATGCCTCGGCCTGCCCACTGCTGGGCCTTGGTTCACCTCTGACTAAGGGCATGTACCTAGGTTGCAGGCTCCTCCCTGGCCTGGGCCCAGGTCAGGGCTCATGCAGGAGGCAACCAATCAAAGTGTTCCTCTCACTTTGATGTTTCTCTCTGTCTTTCCCTTTCTCTTCCACATTCTCTAAAAATCAATGGAAAGATATCCTCAGGTGAAGATTAAAAAAGAAAGAAAGAAAGAAATGTCATATCCTATGAAAGACACATCTTGAAAATGCCTAAAGAAAGCTGTCATTTTTTCATGGTGAAGGGACTGGAGTCCGTGTTGATGAAAACACCTTGGTGGCTGCTGTGACTGGCAGTGGCTGCAGCAGCGGGGTGATGGGGCTGGTGCCTTCCCCTGATCAGCCCGGTCGACTCCCACAAAGGGAGGCCAGACTGTGGCTTAGGCCCACTCCCCAAGGGGAAGCAGAGAGCAGGGAGTAGGACATCCCCTAGGGCTCCCAGTATGTGATAGGGGGCAAGCTGGGCTGAGAAACTTTCCCCTCCAGTGAACAAATTTTTGTGCACCGGGCCTCTAGTATGGAAATAAGTGCCTGTAACTTTTAACATCTAATACTGTGAAATGTGCAAGAGCAATATTTCTCATTTAATTATTCTTAGATCTAAGGAGAGTTAAAATAATTCAGTCTGATTGCAACAAAGGGTGATGACTGCATTCAGATAGAAAGGCTGAGGATTGTAGACAATAATACTAGAAGTTTAATAAATCTCAAAGAGGAAACATAATTAATTCAATTTTATAAGTCACAAAAGTCACAAGAGTTCTCCATGATGCCCATGATTAATTTTCAATCCTTCAATGTGTTTGGTAGAGCAAATTATAATAATCTCTGAGGGACAACTATGTATTATCAAATGTACACACAGGTTAAATCCTTCTTCTAAACAAATAGGACAATGAGAATATTAATATACTGTCAATGTCAATATTTGAACATAGATTTTCATATATGTCTATTTTTAATGCCAGAATATAATCATGGGATTAAAATGTAATTTATAAAATATATTCATATTTTATATGCTCTGGTGTAGTGAGAAATATTCTAGTCTCAGGAATGACACTATTTGCATAATTTTTAGTAAGTCCTGTATTTTAAAAATAAGAAGACTTAGGTAGTTAAATTAATTGATTTGTAAGATTCCTTTCAGTTCTAAGATTGTATTATTTTAAGTAGTTAATTTTCTTTTATATGAGCTTTAAATAATATTATATTTAAGTTAAATAAATCATTCATATCTGAGCATTGACAAATGTATATTTTCTTAATACCTTCCTTTATTTATTTTTTCCTTCTGGGATTAGTATAAAGTTCAGTGAACTTTATTCATTCATTCTAGGAATCACAGTTGTTCAGAACCTTCCATCAAAATGAAAATGGATATACTCTCTCTTGATTCCACCCAAACATTACAGTTCTCTTCCTCCAGAAATTCCTCATAAATATGATCTCACTTCTTATTGTTGCATCTTAGTCCTATATTTTATTTTTTCCTTCTAGACCTTAACTTGTCATCCCAACAGCCTCTTTGACCTATAGTGTATTCTCCACAATGTTAGTATACTCATCTTTCTGAGAAATATATCTGATCGTAACACTCTGCAGATTAAAAAAAACTCTCTTTAACTAATATAGGATAAAAGCTAAACATCTGTATATGACATATAAATCTTTCTTTAATGTGCTTGAAACCTCACTTTCTAGATTCAAAGCTATCACTACCCACTGTCACCTCAACTGGGGCCAGAACTTATTTTAACTTCTTATGACATTCTTATTGTTGCTCTGGCAGGAGGGTCTTCTTTCTTTTATGTCTACTTGATTCTGCAGATACATTGTTCTGTTACACATTTCCTAAAAATGTACTTAAGATATCTGTAAATATTTACTATACTTTTTATATTTTAATTTTTAATATAATGTATGATAGTATCTATGTATATAAAAACCTAAGTGACCAAACAACAGAATGACTGGAACAACCAGAATGACCAATTGCCGGCCAGGCCAAGGAACCCCACCCATGCACGAATTTGTGCACCAGGCCTCTAGTCTTTAATAATGTAAATGTACAATGCATGTGATTGATTTTAAGAGAGTATATTGCCTTTATCATAGATGCCTCAGAAAATGAATTGAGAATACCTTTTCCTTTATAGATGTTCAATATACAAAATATAGACAGTTTTTAAAACTTAATCTAAAATCAATCCATTCTGTACTTTATATAAGAATAGATCTTAGGTAACATGTTCAGTTTCTTCCACAGTAACTGGTCTGGTCTATTCAGGTTTTCTGTATTGTATATATATAATATTGCTTTATAAATTTTGAAGGAAATTATTCAATTATTTTACATTTCAAATTATTATTATATAAGAGCATAGGATTTTCTAATACATCTTGAAAAATAGTGTTTTTATATTTCTTTTATTGTTTTTGTAATGATTTGTATATGTACTGTATTCATTTTGTATTATTTTTCTATTATACTTCGAAATGCCACACATTTTATAGTATAAAACCACATCTATTTTAGTAAGTCAGTGTAAGTCAGAAGTCTAGTATGGCATAACTAAATTCTCTGTTAAGAGTACCCAAGGCTGATGTCAAGATATAGGTTGGGCTGAGTTCTCTAAAGGTTTTGGGGAAAAATCCACTCCCAAGCTCATTGTTGTTGAAAATTTCAGTTCCCTGCAGCTATGGGACTGAATTCTCCTTTAGCTTTCTGGTTGCAACCCAGGGGCCACTATTAGCTCCTAGAGGCTGCTTAGAACCTTGTAACATATCCCTCTCCATCTTTAAGCTGACAATGGTATATTGAATCTTTCTTATGCTTTGAATCTCTGACTTTCTCCCTATTACCAACCAGAAAAAGCTCTATGCTTTTAAAGTGCTCATGTGATTAAGTCTTCCTAGGTCAAGGTCAACTATGCCATATATTATGTCTTCTTATGTCAAGGTCAACTGTGCCATATATTATATCCTAATTGCAGAAATAAAATCCCTCATATTCACCATGCCCTAAATTACGTATGCAGGGCATGTACAACAGGGGTGGGAAATCTTGGAGCCATCATAGAATTCTGCCTACCACAGTCTCCAAAATGCTTCCAAAATAAAGATATCTATAATAATAAAAGCATAATATGCTAATTAGACCAGACAACCTTCCAGATGACCTTCCGGATGAAGCTGGGGCTGCAAGGAAAGCCCAGGTCCTGGGTGCCAGAGGGAAGCCAGTGCCAGAAGCCAGGGAAAGGAAGTCCTACTCTTGCACGAATTTCGTGCATTGGGCCTCTAGTTCTAATATATTTCAGGTAAATGTAGTTTCAATTCATCCACATAACTAAGCTGGGTATTTTACATTTGCCCAATATTGAAGCCAAACCTATCCCTACAAACAAGCAAGTTTTAGCAGATAACCGAAATGAAATTCTTCTGATTAAATCTAGAGAATATGTAAACTTTATTTTTTATTCCACTAGCAGTTTTGGTTCAGACCCTATCAATTCTGCTCAGACTGCACCAGCCTCTCTCTATTTATTCCAGCAGCCTCTCCTTATTCTAATGAATCATTTTTCAGTCTGCCATTGCATCAGCTTGCTAAAACCAAATATAATTTTATCTCTGTAATTAAAAATATATTTTAGTTCTCTTCTTTCTTTATGATACATTTCAAACTCCTTGACATGTTAATATAAATGTGTGAGGGCAATAGGCAGTGTGAAAGAACTGTCGGGATTATAACATGCATTTAGTAATATTTGTTTACTGACTTGTAGAAAAAAAGTGAATTTTAAAGAGTATCTTATTTTATTTCCTCAGCCACTTTACTTTACTTTGTGTTCCAATGACATTAAACATCTCACCTTTCACAGAATACACAGCCATTTCATGCACTTTGTCTTGACACATGCACTCAGATATTTATGTAAAATTTCTTACATTCTCTGCCTTCTCATTTTTCATCATCCATCCAAAATGTTTCCTCCAGTGTGAACTCTTCTATGATAGCTCCAAATATTTTAATTTTCTTCTTTTTTCATCATGTTAATGACCTTGTGAAGTTATAAGTGGTATAATAATCATGTTAGGAATAAAGTTCTATGATGTGACAGTGTGGTTGGTAATTAGTATGCCTAGGACAGTGGTCGGCAAACCGTGGCTTGTGAGCCACATGCAGCTCTTTGGCCCCTTGAGTGTGGCTCTTCCACAAAATACCACATGCAGGCGCGCACATACAATGCGATTGAAACTTTGTGGCCCACGCGCAGAAGTTGGTTTTCGGCCTGGGCGAGTCTATTTTGAGGAAGTTGTTCGGAAGTGGGGCGTGTCGGTCGGTTTGGTGACAGGAGACACAGTGCAGGGGAGGCGCGCGATTCATGCAGGAGTTGAGTGAGCCAGTCAGTCAGCAGTCTCATGTGCAGTGGTTAGTGCTAGTTGCGTCCCCAAATCGCATTCGGGTGACAAAAGTACCTACTCGCAGCATAAAGTTACCTGTATTTTTCCAACCAGCTGCAAATCCTACAGGTATTTTTGTCATCAATTTAAGAATTGTAATTATTTTGTGTTGGTGGTTTTATTATTATAAAATGAAACATTTTTTTAGGTGTCCTGTTTGACATGGCTACAAAGAAGAAGCAAAGAAAAATGGAAGATGAAAACCATGAATTTAAAGTTGAATGGACCGAGATTTTGCTTTTATTCAAAATTTAAATGGCCTTCCAACCTGTCTTATTTGTCAGGAAAAAATTGGCGCATAACAAGAAATCAAATTTGGAGAGACACTTTACAACTAAACACGTGTCATTTAGTACTAAATATCCTGTCGGTGATGCAAGGAAGAAAGCAGTTGAGGAACTTCAGAAGAGTCAAGAAAAATCAAGTTCTGTATTTAATTACTGGATGCAATCTTCCAACAATGTTAATATTGCAAGTTTTGTGGTTAGTCATGAGATTGCTAAGAGAGGAAAACCATATACAGACAGCAAATACATAAAATGTTGTTTTATAAATGCATCCGAAGAGCTATTTCAGGATTTTAAGAACAAAGCAGATATTCTAAAAAGAAATTAAAGAGTTACCATTGTCTGCTAAAACAGTGAAAGATAGAACAGTCAAAATGTCTTCGAATATAATCAACCAGCAAGTCGAAGATCTTAAATTGGTTTCAGCTTTATCAATAGCAGTTGACGAGTCTTGTGACATAAATGATACAGTGCAAGTTTCACTTTTTGTACGATTTATTTCATCTACAGTTCCTAAAGAACTTTAAGGATTATTGCCACTCAAAGGTCAAACACGTGGAGAGGATATAGCAAATGCTGTAATTGAGTGCATTGAAAAACATCATATTCCATTTGGTAAAATTGTCTCAATTTCAACAGACGGGTTGAAACGTATGACCGGCATAAGAAATGGGTTTGTTGCCAAAACCAGTTTGGCTCAGTGGATAGAGCTCTGGCCTGTGGACTGAAAGGTCCCAGGTTCGATTCCGGTCAAGGGCATGTACCTGGGTTGTGGGCACATCCCCAGTAGGAGATGTGCAGGAGGCAGCTGATCGATGTTTCTAAAGATCTATCTCTCTCCTTCCCTCTCTGTAAAAAATCAATAAAATATATTTTTAAAAAAAGAAACTGGTTTGTTGCTATTTTGAAAGAACGAATTAATTACAAGATACTTACTTACCATTGCATCATTCATCAAGAAGCGCTTTGTGCGCAGACATTTCCAGAAGAAATTTGCAAAGTTATGGAATTGGTGATTAAGATTATCAACTCCATTATAGCTAAAGCTCTTAATCATTGCCAATTTAAAGAATTTTTAGTTGAAATGGAGAGTGAGTACACAGATCTTCTGCTGCATAACAAGGTGCGTTGGTTATCAAGAGGAAATGTTTTGAAATGTTTCCCTTCCTTATTAACAGAAATTAAAGCATTTCTCCTTGAGAAGGGTGTTCACTATCAAGAACTAACGAACGATCATTGGATCCAAACATTTTACTTCATGGTAGACGTTACGTCTCATCTAAATCGACTTAATCATAAACTACAGGGGAAAGGAAACACAGTTTTTTCGATGTTAGAAGAAGTTATTTCATTCGAAAACAAATTATCTCTTTTTGCTCAAGATTTTGAAAGAGAAACTTTGATTCGCTTTCCAAGCCTGTTGAAACATCACCAAGAAAATAATTCTGATATTGACATTTGCTATTTCAAAACAACACTTTTAAATATGAGGGAAGCTTTTCTCAACAGGTTTCAGGAATTCAGAAACAGTAAAGTGATGTTAGCCTTTGTTAAAAAACCTCTCAATGCTACTGTAACAGAATTAAATTTAATATTGACATTGGCAACTTTGAAATGCAATTGTTGGATTTAAAAAACAAAGAACTGTGGAGCTCGAAATTTGAATGTCTTTGTGCTGATATAGAAATATTGGAGAAAAACAAATGTGAACTTAGTTCACAGCACAAGAGGTCTGCTTTGAAAGACCTGGAGAAGGAAGATATGTTGATTTTTAATACCTGGAATAGTATTCCTGACTCATAATCAACTGAAAAACTAGCGTTTGCTGTTCTTTCCTTATTTATGTGAACAATCATTTTCAAGCATGAACCTTATCAAGAGTAAATTGAGAGGTCGTCTTATTGATGAGAACCTGGAATTGTGCCTAAAATTAAAAACAACAACATACAAACCTGACTTACCCAAACTTTCCAAGGAGATGCAAGGCCATTGTTCACATTAATGTTTGCCAGTCATTGTCATGATTTAATTTTATGGATATTGTAAGGTAAATTGTAAGGAATTTAATTTTATCAATAAATATCATTATTAAGTATGATACCAAGTTTTATTCAACATACCTATAGTTTAACTAAGACTTAAAACTTTAAGTAAAGTTTATTAAGTTAATTTTAGGGAATGTTGTGAAGTGAAAGAAGATGTAGTGTTGAGGATTGATAAAGGTATGTTGAGATGGTTTGGACATATAGAGAGGATGAACGAAAGGAGATAGACGAAACAAGTATACAAGACGAGTGTGGATGGGAGAGTTGGAAGGGGTCAATCTCAGTGAATGTACCTCAATCAGATTGAGGGCGTTTTTAGCAAAGGCCAGCTTAGGAGTACCCTAATTAAGTTAATAACAATGTACCTACCTATATAGTTTAAGTTTAAAAAATTTGGCTCTCAGAAGAAATTTCAATCATTGTACTGTTGATATTTGGCTCTGTTGACTAATGAGTTTGCCGACCACTGGCCTAGGATATATTTTTGAGAATGATGATGGACTAGAAATATTACCTTTCCCATAGCAAATCAGGAAAAAGTACATGTTCAAAAATAACTGCATACTTGACTCAGAACAAACTTAACTTTTGGACTCAGTGGATGATAAAAAGTAGGTAATATCTACTTAATGGAAAAAATTGAAACTGCATCCCAGAATATGCATAAAAGAATACTACTGTAGGCTGGTAGAATCAGCACTACTAGTGATCTACCTGAGGGAGGAGTGAAGACCAGAAGTGGAGATGGTTGGGGACAGGAGGAGGGCTCCAGCTGTCACTATGATTTGACCTCCATACCAGGCCAGTTAGTAGTGATACCGGAATCAACTTTCAGACAAGAATAGGGAAGTTGAGAAACCAAGATGGCAGCATAGGTAAACACCGGAAATTGCTGCCTCCGACAACAACTTCAAAAATACAACTAAAAGACAGAACGGTCATCATCCAGAACCACAGGAAGGCTGGCTGAGTGGAAATTCTACAACTAGAAGGAAAGAGAAGAGCACACAGAATCAGAGGAGCTACGAAAGTAAAGTGCAGAGGTACAGAGGCTCCGGAGCTCGGAGAAAGGGGCTGGCACCTGAGGATGCGGCTGTCTTTTTGAATCGGGAGGGAGTCGAAAGCTCCTGACTGTTCTGAACTCCGGTTCCGGGAAATCTCTGGGGTCCCAGGGCTCATACGGTGAGAAACTGGACGGTCTGGCAGCAGGCAGAACTCGGAACTTGAGGACGGCTTTCCCTCAGAGGTGCTGGCAGCAATTACCGGGACACTGAGATGCACGACCCCTTAGGGCAGGGCTGAGAATCAGCCATAGCTGCTTGCTCCGCCCTGTTGATTCCGAGACCCCACCCCATCCAGGCTGCTGCAAAGGCTTTTACATATGAATGCCCAGGTCCTTTGCAACCTGAAAATTACCTAACAAATTGCAGCTGGGCCAGACAGACCCAGAACTTCCAAGAGAAGGCCCAAGGCCCCACAGCAGCTTGCATTGCTTCACAGCTGGGCCTCATCTGGGCACCCCCAAATCCCCAAAAAAGGAAGGGGAATCTGCATATCTCTTCGTAGCTCCTGCTGGGTAACCTCCGGAAGAGGCTTAATTAGCACCTCCTTAGATCCAAGAGCCAGTGTACCCAGTGGTCAGAGTGGGACCATCCAGATTACAACTCCTCAGATTCATAAGGAACACACTCAGGGGGCAGACTCAGTGAGCACCAAAGCCCCACTGAAGCAAGTCTTGCCCCAGAAGGGTGTCTTCAGCACAGAAGTTCTCCCACTGCAGACACAGCTGATTCTCACTGCCAATTGGCCTGGAGGTCAATTCCTCCCAGTGACACCTAAAACAATCAAGGCATAACTACAACAAGACTGTGCACAAAGCCCACAAGGGGGTGCACCAAGAGTGTCCACCTCAGGTAACTGGGGAGGCTGAGCCACTGGGCCCTATAGGGCACCTAGCACACAAAACCACTCTACCAACACAGGGAAGCAGACAAAATGCGAAGACAAAGAAACAGGTCACAAATGACAGAAATGGAGGACAGCAAATGACTGAATATAGAGTTCAAAACCACGTTTCTAAGATTTTTCAAGAATTTTATGGAAACCACCGATAAATGTAGTGAGATCCTCAAGAAATCTAGTGAGACCCTTGATGTTGTGATAAAGGACCAACTAGAAATTAAGCATACACTGACTGAAATAAAGAATATTATACAGACTCCCAACAGCAGACCAGAGGATCGCAAGAATCAAGTCAAAGATTTGAAATACGAAGAAGCAAAAAACACCCAACTGGAAAAACAAAATGAAAAAAGAATCCAAAAATCCGAAGATAGTGTAAGGATCCTCTGGGACAGCTTCAAGCGTACCAACATCAGAATTATAGGGGTACCAGAAGAAGAGAGAGGGCAAGATATTGAAAACCTATTTGAAGAAATAATGACAGAAAACTTCCCCTTCCTGGTGAAAGAAATAGACTTCCAAGTCCAGGAAGCGCAGAGAACCCCAAAAAAAAGGAATCCAAAGAGGACCACAGCAAGACACATCATAATTAAAATGCCAAGAGCAAAAGACAAAGAGAGAATCCTAAAAGCAGCAAGAGAAAGAAACTCAGTTACCTACAAGGGAGTACCCATACGACTGTCAGCTGATTTCTCAACAGAAACTTTGCAAGCCAGAAGGGAGTCTCAAGAAATATTCAAAGTGATGAATGCCAACAACCTACAACCAAGATTACTTTATCCAGCAAAGCTATCATTCAGAAGTGAAGGCCAGATAAAGAGCTTCACAGATAAGAAAAAGCTAAAGGAGTTCATCACCACCAAACCAGCATTATATGAAATGCTGAAAGGTATTCTTTAAGAAGGGGAAGAAGAAAAAGGAACTCTTACCATTTGCCACAGCATGGATGGAACTAGAGAGCATTATGCTAAGTGAAATAAGCTAGTCAGAAAAGGATAAATACCACATGATCTCACATATTTGTGGAATATAGTGAACAACATAAACTGATGAACAAGTACTGATCCAGAGATGGAGAGGCATTGATTGGACTTTCGGGCCTTGGAGGGAAGGTAGGGGAGGGTGGGGGTGAGGGGGAAAGATCAACCAAAGGACTTACATGGAAGCATATAGGTCTAACCAATGGACACGGACAACAGGAGGGTGAGGGCATGACGGGGGGGGGGGGGGGCGTAGGGGGGTAACATGGGTATAAGGACACATATGTAATATCTTAATCAATAAAAAATATATTAATAAAAAAATAAAAAATAAATAAATAAAAATGTAAAACCCAAAAAGAAAAAAAAGAATAGGGAAGTTGGGGTATACTAGAAACTGGTGATATCTGAAAACATCAAGAGCACAAATGCCCAAAAAATCCAGCAGAAGAATTCATTTCTTATGAGAGTATCAAAAATTAATTTCAAAATTGGAAGATTTTAGGGAAATATCTTGAAATCTAGATTCTTAGATCTTTGCCACAAAGTTCAAGACTTTGATCTCTGAGAATTCCTTTGGTGAGGAGACTTCCCATCATTCAATGTAGCCCATTTTTTTCAAATTTTTTTTCAGTGCCAACTGCATGCTAGGCACCATTCTAGGATTTTAGGGTCAAAAGATGGATAAATCAAAGTTCTTTACCTCAAAGAGTTTACATTTTAATAAGTGAAGATAAGCAATTACTAAATAAACAGGTAAGTATGTATTATATAAGATGGAGATGGCTGTAACAGAGGGAAAAATTCTAAGCCACAAGAGAAATAATGAATTCAATGATTTTAAGTATGCATGTTATATCAGATGTTAAGAGAAATAACTCATCCACATTGTGGGCAGAGTCCTGGAGGAAGAAAAGATGTAAGCACCCTTACATGTGAACAAAGAACATTCTAGGTAGAGGGAACAAAGTGTATAATATCCAAGTGAAGTGAGAGGTTGTCTGCTATGTTCAAGAAAATAATGTCATATGGTAGATCCATGTGAGTAAAGGAGAGAGTGGTAGCTGATCAAATCAGAAAGGTAAAAAAGAAAAAAGAAAAAATAGAGAAGCAGGACATGAGGGTCCTTCCAGACCATTTTAATGACTTAAACTTTAAATCTGAATAAAATGACCAGCTAAAAATAATTTGAAATAATTTATATATTATAGAGCAGTAACATGATCTCACATATTTTAGATGAGTCACCCTGGCTGTCAGTTGAGAATATATTTGTCCCTCATTTCAATTAAGAAAAATTTTAAAGATTAAGCATTTACAATTTTAGCCAAAAATAGTTCCAAGTAGATACATAAAATTTTGATTGCTATAGGAGAGACTATCTCTTGATAAAAATAGACAAACAATGGTACCTAATTTTTAGGTTGGACCACTTAAACTCTCCAAAATTCAAGAGTTTTTGATTTGCAAAAAGCAACAATTTCATGTTTAAGCTGGTAATTATTAAATAATACTAAAAAAGAAAAGAATATTTTATGTATGTATCTTTTGTTTATTTAATTTTTTTCTCCAAGTGTTCCGCTAATTCTTCTTCTTCACTCTCATTAACCTCCACACACGTACTGCATCAGTACTTGTATAACTATGTTGAATTATACATTTGACTCTCTTAATCATTTTTCTGAACTTAAGTGATTGTTCTTACTTTGCTTACTCTTTGGTTTTAGATGGTTATGTTTCTAAAATTTGGTGAGAAATACAAAAACTTAAGTGTGGAACGCAATTTATAATTGGGTAAGATTTTATATAAAGGTAATATTCTCCCCCCCCCCCCCCCCCCACACACACACAAAAGATGAAATGAACAGGAATTATTTTATGAAAACCTTTATTTCTAGGTTCTGCTTAGTTTACCCTAAGCTTTTAGATTTCTGGTTCATTAGCACTTCCAAAATGTGGTAAATATACATTCCTCACCTGAGAAGTGAGGATATTTTTGTCCATTAATTTTCTAGAGAGTGAAAGGGAGAGGGGAGGAGAGAGGCAGAGAAGAGAGAGATCGAAACATTTATGTTCCAGAGACACGTTCATTGGTTGCCTCCTGCAAGCACCAGACAGGGGAGTGGGGATCAGAGCTGCAACCCAGGTACATGCTCTTGACCAATCCAACCTGTGACCCGCAGGTGCGCAGGCCCACAATCTAACCACAGATCTAAGCCAGCCAGGGTTTCCTCTCATATTTTAATGCTTAGCAGGTCAAAAATAAATAATGTTTAAATTAAGTTTTGATTATGGGATAAGAATTGCCAAAATAACATTGAGGATTTCAAAATTATTATTATGCAATTAGACCCTTTCAGAAGAAAATTGAATGTGAAGCTTTTTTTCATAAACATTCGAAGTTATATTCTTATGTTTCTTCTCTTAACCAATTTTTACTTTATCATGATTAAAATCTACTGAGGAATAAATTATGCAGAATTGTGACACATTAGCACAAAATAAGTAGTAGGGACAGAATTTTAGAAGAGAATTGTAGCCTACCTTCAAGTTAGTGTGAAAAATGTCCTCAAGAGAGCTTGGTCAAAGGGTAGTTTATGTTCTTAAATTATCAACTGCACTTGAAAGAATAATTTATAAAAGATAATTTTACTCTCACTGAATTAAAATTACAGAGCATGAAGTATGATTGCTGCACACAAGAAGAACAAATAGATTCTGCAATATTAACTATGGGTTAGCAATACATAATCTTGAAATATAATATTCTGGGTCACACATGTCAACAAAATGACTATCAACGGCAAAATGCCACAGGGATTTTTTATTGCCTCTCATCTAAGCTTTATTTGTTTATTTTTAAAATAAAATTAATTAAGTTCCCTGACAAGTTATTTCATGAGGCATACACCCAAACTAATTAAGCCTGTTTTCTTAGGGATTTATGACTTATGGTTGATTGACTTTGTGACTGAATTACATACTAATCTTCTAGCTTTATAACCCCTGATATTTTTGGCTTTACACTATTCCTCTTAGTAGATAATATCTTTAGGAATGTGTTCACAGAAACTATTGTTACTCCAGGGTACAGATTTAAAGAGCCTCAGTGTTACAACAATGCTCACCATTATACAGAAATATGTAGTAGATGCTTCACTTGTAAGAGAAACCCTAATAGGGAAATGCTACCATGCATCCTGTCCACAACCAACATTAGACTTTCAGGCCTTCAAAGCCAGGTAATGCAGGTGTATATAATCAAGTCATAAAGAAATAATTACAGTGTAATGAATGTGTAAATTGTAATAAAAGCCTTTCTGGATTTGCTTCCATGGTTTAAAATAGTTGTGATAATTGAGAGCAGCAAAATACCTGGTGTTTCCAGCTATTGAAAATATAAATATTTTTTACAATATCACCTTGAACCTGCAAATTCATAAATCATAGAATGCTATTATCCTATGCCAAACATTGAATAATAAAAATGCCCTGATTTAAGAAGCTTATGATTAGGTTTTTCCTTTACATTTACATTGTAAAAGTGAACTAAATCTAAGACACCCCCCCAAAAAATATTACATTTCAAATTATGTTCTGCATTTTAGTTACCTCCAGGTGTCCTCTGTTTATTAAAATTTTATTTTGTTCTCCTTTGTAGAATATCAATACTTTCTTACTTGGAGCATCCTATCTAATAATAGACAAACATGGTAATTGACTATACCTTTGCTACGCCTCCCATTGGCTAGTCAGCATGATATGCAAATTAACCACCAACAAAGGTGGCGGCTAATTTGTATACTGCAGGCAGGGTGGGAAAGCGCCATCCTGCCTGCCCTGCCACCATCCAGGCCTGCTATCTGCGACCCAGGGCAGCGGGTGTCCCATTTGCAACCCAGCCTGGGGCAACAGGGCAGGGCAGCAAAGGCTTGAAGGCCTGGGTCCCGGGTGCCAGAGGAAAACCAGTGCTGGCAGCCAGCAGAAGGGAAAGCCTATTGCACGAATCTTTTCGTGCAACAGGCCTCTAGTCAGTTATAAATTCTATAGAGGTTAGGTAGATTATAGTTACATAATTCTTTTTTTTTTTTTTTTTAATTAAATCTTTATTGTTCAGATTATTACATTTGTTCCTCTTTTTTCCCCCCATAACTCCCCTCCTTCCAGCTCCCACCCCACCCTCCACCCTCACTCCCCACCCACTGTGTTCATCCATAGGTGCATGATTTTTGTCCAGTCACTTCCCGCATCTCCTACACCCCTTTTTCCCCCAAGAATAGTCAGTCTATTCCCTTTCTATGTCCCTGATTCTATTATAATCAGTTCATTCTGTACATCAGGTTATTTATTCACTTGATTCTTAGATTCATTTGTTGATAGATGCATGTTTGTTGTTCATAATTTGTATCTTTACCTTTTTCTTCTTCTTCCTCTTCTTAAAGGATACCTTTCAGCATTTCATATAATACTGGTTTGGCGGTGATGAACTCCTTTAGCTTTTCCTTATCTGTGAAGCTCTTTATCTGACCTTCAATTCTGAATGATAGCTTTGCTGGATAAAGTAATCTTGGGTGTAGGTTCTTGGTGTTCAGCACTTTGAATATTTCTTGCCATTCCCTTCTGGCCTGCAAAGTTTCTGTTGAGAAATCAGCTGACAGTCGTATGGGTATTCCCTTGTAGGTAATTGAGCCTCTTTCTCTTGCTGCTTTTAAGATTTTCTCTTTGTCTTTTGCTCTTGGCATTTTAATGATGATGTGTCTTGGTGTGGTCCTCTTTGGATTCCTTTTGTTTGGGGTTCTCTGTGCTTCTTGGACCTGTAAGTCCATTTCTTTCACCAGGTGGGGGAAGTTTTCTGCCATTATTTCTTGAAATAGGTTTTCAATATCTTGCTGTCTCTCATCTTCTGGCACTCCAATGACTCTGATATTAGACCGCTTAAAGCTGTCCCAGAGGCTCCTTACACTATCTTCACACTTTTGGATTCTTTTTTCATTTTGCTTTTCCAATTGGGTGTTTTTTGTCGAATCTTTGGTTTGATTATTGTACTCCTCTGGTCTGCTATTGGGTATAATATTCTTTATTTCAGTCCCTGTATGCTTACTTTCTAATTTCTTTATCGTAGCATCGAGGGTCTCATTAGTTTTCGTGAGGCTCTGCACAAATTTATGGCAAGCCCTCAAAATTGCGATTCTTAGCTCCATATCCTCCATTTCTGTCATGTTTTTTTGTCTCCGCATCTTTTATGCTTTCTTGGTGCACCCCCTTGTGGTCTCTGTGCACAGTCTTGTTCTAGCCAAGCCTTAATTGTTGTAGTTAACACTAGAGGGATTTGACCCCCAGGCCGACTGGCTATAGGAATCAGCTGTATGGAAAGCGTCTGCCTTCTGGGGAGGCGCTAATCCAGCCTTTGCCTGAGGCGATCGGCAAATGGCTGTGCGCAGGGCCTGGGCGGGGCAGGATCAACAGGGCGGGCGGAGGGAGCAGTTATGGCCACGCTCAGTCCCGTTCCCAGAGGCTCTGCTTCTCAGAACCCCGGCAGCCGCTGCAAACCTCGGAGAGAAAGCTGCCCTCAGGTTCCAACTGATGCCGGATAATCCCGCTTCTCCCGTTTGAGTCTGGGTCCCTAGAGACTCGCCCGGATCTGGAGCCCAGAGTCTGAGACTCACTCCCGGCAGAAAACGACAACCGCGCCCTCAGCCACCAGCCCGCTTTGCGCGCGCACCTCGGTACCTTTGTATTTTCCACACTGAGCCGCCTCTGAGCCTCGATTTGCTGTTCTCTTTCCTTCTAGTTGTAGAGTCTCTCTTCAGCCAGCCTTCCTGTGGTTCTGGGTGATGTCCGTTCAGTCTTTTAATTGTATTTTTGAAATGGTTGTTTGCGGCAGCGGTCTCCGGTGTTTACCTACGCCGCCATCTTGGTCTCCTCGCTATTCTCATAGTTACATAATTCTTATATGTACACTATTTGGTTTATATCATTAATTAAGATCTTAATTAAAGCCTCGTTCTGTTGTTCTTGGCCTGTTATCTCCTTTATTTTCAGCACTGAAGAGTCCCTATATTCTTATTTTCACATTTCACCATCACTCCTCTCCCAGTATGTAGCTTAAAAATTACTATAATTCCTACCTTAGTGAGAGAAAAATGAAGCCTGTTCTATCTGCACACATTAGGTACGAGGAAAATTTCCCTACTCTCTGCTATAAAAAACCCTGACCTTGTAATCAATCTTCTGGATTCAGCTAAAAGATTCGTAGCTAAATTAGTGTGTATGTGTGTGTGTGTGTGTCGGGGGTGGGGTGGGGGTGGTTGTTTTTGTTTGTTTATTATTAATCCCCACCCAAGGATATATTTCCATTGATTTTAGAGAGAGTGAAAGGGAGTGGGAGAGACAGAGAGAGAGAGAAAGATCAATGTGAAAGAGACACATTGATCAGTTGTGTCCCAAAGGGCCCCATTTGGGGCTGGGAAGCAGCCTATAACTGAGGTATGTGCCCTTGACCAGAATTGAACCTGCGACCCTTCAGTCTGTGGGCCAACACACTCTCCACTGAGCAAAATCAGCTAGGGCTAAATTAGTGTTTTTGAATGTTCTACTTTGTGCGACAGAGAATAACGTTCTTTAGCTAACTGAAAAGCATATGCCTCTTCAGTAGTTCCAATCTTTTTTGTTTGTTTGTTGTTGTTGTTTGTTTGTTTTTACACCCCGGCCCTGTTCTGAGGGTTCGACCGTGACTCAGGGAAAATACCCATTTCCCTGACTGCGCCAGCCCCCGAATAAGAATGAAGAAACCTACCCTGCTAGGGAGACTTTGACCTAGACCCTGCCACCCTGCTGCTCACTCTGCACCCTCCTCCCCTCTCCCTTCCCCCCCACCTCCGCCACCACCTCCTCCCACCACCCTCCTCCCCTGCTTCCCTGGGAGCCCCTCCCCTGGCCTGTCACAGCACCATGTCTCCCAGCGCCAAGCCACCAGCCACCCATGAAGGCTTCTTCCAGTTAATCCCGCTTGGGCCCCCATCTGTCACCAGTCCCCAAGCCTGACTCAGTATTTCCAATCTTTCAGATAAGCAAGAGAAAATTTCTAACTGAAAAATAATTTTGCAAAATGTGAAATATATTTCTCTTTTTCTTATTTCAGGTTAAACATTTGATAGACATTTTGTACCAGTGTATTTCCCAGGCTTTGGAGAGTAGACCACATCAGAACAGCACTGTCTAGCTGGAGAGGGCCTGTGTCCAAAGGCTGCCTTTCCCCAAGCCTGCTTCTTCCAAGGGCTGCCTCAGAGATGTGTTGTATCACCATTGAGGTGTTTGCATTGAAAGAAGTTTACTTCTTCATTGCACACCCCCCTCCCCACCAAAGAAACAGAATACGGGAGTGTGTGAGCTTACTTCCAGGGAAGGGTAAACAGATGGAAGGCTCTGCTGCTTTAACTTCTAGATCAATAAAGAGAGTGTCTCCCAGGTGGTGGCAAAGCCACCACCAATAGCCATGTAGTAGGAATATTATAAATGCAACAAAAGGCTACATGAAAGTACACATGTGCACATGCACATACACACACATAGTCAGAACTAGCATCCTTGCCAATAACCATTTGCTTTTTATGAAATTGTAGTGAAATATATATATATATATATATATATACACACACACATATCATAAAATTTAGCATTTGATCATTTTTTAAGTATAACCATTTGCATTGAAATGCTTTTATATCTATAAACCAGAAGAATGAAGGCTTACAGTTTTGAAACTTTAGGTCACATAACTAGAAAAGTAATCACATAAGGTCTCTGAAATGAATTATAGGTATGTTCCTCCTGACTTATGCCAGGAAGCTGCATGCAGAAACACAAGGCACTAAATAGTCAAAGCAAACTCACAAAATCATGATCTTAACCAACACAAAAATCCACTAATGGTTAGAAGAGTATACAAGCAAACAGCAGACACAAGTGAAGCATCAAAGCATGGGTCCCTTGAAGAGATCTGAGCTATTAAACATGGCTTCAAAACAAAGCCCCCTTTGCTGCCTTAAGACATATTTGTCATCATCTCAGATTATCAGATGAGATCTATAATGATGTGTGCAGTACAACTTAGAGACAAAGCTGCTCAGATTCTACCCTGTTAGTGTTTACACTTCATTACCCATTCAGTTTCAGAGCCTACGTGAACAACTTTTATTCTTTAACCAACTGTATTCCACAAGTCCATGAGTTCAGGTGTATTTAAAGTAAGCTATTGAGACTGACCAGACAAGTCTTGCTAAAATAATTCTTATATAATAACTTCATTGGTTAGCACTATGTTGTGTTGACAAGTGCTACAGAAGACGGGAGAAAAACCAAGCTACGCCCAGAGGAATGGAGTTACACTGTTTATTACGCCAGTGGGCCCAGAGAGAGATTTCTCAAATTCTGAGCAAAGACATGGAGGAAGCTTTCTCTTTTTATATTTTTCTAATGTTTTTGTTTGGAGTTTCCTCCCTTTTGCAAGTTTTCAAAAGAACCCTATGCATGCTTGATAGATATCTCACTGGAAGCCTGTAACCTTGAGCACAGATAACTAAGAGACACCTGGCATGGGGCTGGAGTAGCTAGGGAGGCAGCAAAGCGGCTTGCAAGGTCAGACAGCCAAGCTTATCTTCCTCATTATTCAAGGAAGCTAAAAAGTAAAGTTAACTTACAGAATAAGGGGCCATCTAAAAAGCAGAGAATTTCCAATGGCAGTTTTACAAAATAGGGGTTAGCCTTCTCACTAGTAGATCTAATCCGAATGCCTCACATCCTTGGGTATGGAGAGCATGTTACAGAACTGCCGCCAGCACTTTTCTTCCCGTAGTGTCACATGGAAGTCCTACAACCATACTTTGGATATCTGAACTCAAATCCAACTCCACTGCCCGTTATCTGTGTGACTTTGGACAAGTTGCATATTTTCTGAAGCCTACTGCCCCATTTGTGAAGTGAGATTAACATTTAGTTCATAAAGCTATTGGTAGTTTTAACAATGCGCCAATCTCATAACTGCCTTCCTATAGTGCCTCTAGTAGAAAGATCAAACACACAGGTGCCAACCACTAAGACATAAATTTGGTAAATATTTCACTGGATATATACAAAACAAAATTTTAGACAACAAAAGAAGGTAAATTCTGCCTCTTTTCCCCCACAGATATATTCTCATCTCCTAGAATAATGACGGACATATTGTTAGGCACTCATTAAAACTGTCCTGCCTGTTATAAGAAATGAATGAATAAATGAATGAATGAATATAGCTTAGGGAAACTCCATTCCTTTTTCTGGGTTGCTTTGACAGAATATTTATCTTGAAGTTAAAATCCATTTAGTTTATGCTCTATATGTAAATATTAAAACATTCAAATTTACATAATGGTATAATAATTGGCTACTTGTTTTTTTATTCAATATTATATTTTTAAAATGTATCCTTTTTGATACATGTTTCATATATATCACAGATAGATAGTATTCTATCATATGAAAAATTGAATTTTGTACATTCTACTGAAGATATATAATGAGATTATTTCTAAATTTTCTCTATTATAAGGAATACTATTATGAACATGCTTGTATATATATCTTTGTGCATATGATATATTCTCTAAAAGTAGATTGGGTAATAAAATTTTTTCTCAGTTTTACTGTAAATTAAGTGAAATTAGTAAGGCATACCATTATGATTTATGTTTTTAATGCCATGTGAAAGAAAACTTCAATTTTCCAATGCCATAAAGATATGATCCAATAAAAGCACAACAGTAATATATTTTTATTACTAATCTAATTTTTAACAATCTGAAAATAAGTCGTATTTCTGTTACTTTAATTTGCACTTATTCAACTATTGCTAAAGTTAGGTAGCTATTTACAAAATTATTGGCTTTTTGAATTGTTCCAAAAGCTTATTTATAGTTGCCCTTTTATTACATACTAGAGGCCCGGTGCACAAAAATTTGTGCACTCGGGGGGCAGTGGGGGGGGTCCCCCAGGGGGTCCCCCAGCCCGGCCTGTGCCCTCTCCCAGTCTGGGACCCCTCGGGAGATAACGACCTGCTGGCTTAGGCCTGCTCCCGGGTGGCAGAGGGCAGGCCCAATCCCTAAGTGCAGCCCCTGGTTGGGCTCAGAGCAGGGCCGATTGGGGAGTTGGGGCGCCACCCCATCATGCACAGAGCAGGGCGGATCGGGAGGTTGCGATGCCACCCTCAGTCACACTCAGGGTAGGGCCGATTGGGGGGTTGGGGCACCGCCCCCTGTCACACTCAAGGCAGGGTCGATGGGGAGGTTGTGGCTCCACCCCCTGTCACGCATAGAGCAGGGCTGATCAGAGGGTTGGGGCGCTGCCCCCTGTCACTCACAGAGCAGGGCCAATCAGGGGGTTGGGGCGCTGCCGCCTGTCACTCACAGAGCATAACCCATCAGGGGGGTTGGGGCTCTTTACCCTGTCACACACAGAGCAGGGCTGATCAGGGAGTTGGGGAGCTCCCCCCTGTCACTCACAGAGCAGGGCCGATAGGGGAGTTGGGACACCGCCCCCTGTCACTCACAGAGCAGGGTGGATCAGGGGGTTGGTGAGCTGCACCCTGTCAAACACAGAGCCGCAGGGCAATCAGGGGATTGGGGAGCTCCCCCCTATCAGGCACAGAGCAGGGCTGATCAGGGGGTTGGGGCGCCGCCACTGTCAAACTCGGGGCAGGGCCGATGGAGAGGTTATGGCTCTACCCTGTCACACACAGAGCAGGGACCGTGGGGGGGGGGGGGGGTTGGAGTGCCTCACCCTGTCACACACAGAGCAGGGCCGATCAGGGGGTTGGGGCGCCGCACCCTGTCAAACACAGAGCCACAGGGCAATCAGGGGATTGGGGAGCTCCCCCCATCAGGCACAGAGTAGGGCTGATCAGGGGGTTGGGGTGCCTTCCCCTGTCACGAACAGAGCAGGGCGGATAGGGAGGTTGTGGCCCCGCCCCCTGTCACACACAGAGCCGCAGGGTGATCAGGGGGTTTTGGGCGCTGCCCCCTGTCACGCTGATCCTGGTGCCGGGAGCCTCGCTGCTCCGCTGATCCCGGTGCTGGGAGACATATTACCCTTTTACTATATAGGATAGAGGCCTCTTACAGGGGTGGGGGCTGGCTGGTTTGCCCTGAAGGGTGTCCTGGATCAGGGTGAGGGTCCTCACAGGGGTGCCTGGCCAGTCCGGGTGAGTGGCTGAGGGCTGTTTTCCGGCCGGCAGATGACTAAAAGCTCCCAACCGCTCCTTGTTTTCTTTTTTTTCTTTTTTTTTTTTTATTCTGGGCCAGCTTTAGCTCTGAGGCCTTGCTGCTGAAAACATCGATACAATGTTGCGGTCCGGGGCTGACTGACAGCGGTTTCTGGGGGTTTTTTTAGCTTCTTATTTGCAACATAGTATATAGTTGCTTAGAGTTGCAGCTGAGAGGCCGGCAAGTGAGGCGGGGAACATTGGAGTCCTCCTTCACTGCAGCAAGCAAGCCTCATGCTCGCTTCAGTGCCTGGCTGCCGGCCGCCATCTTGGCTGACAGTTAATTTGCATATACTCACTGATTAGCCAATGAAAAGGGTAGCGGTCGTACGCTAATTACCATGTTTCTCTTTTATTAGTGTAGACCGTATTTTTCTTGTCAATTTGTAAGAATCTGTTGTATAATATATGCATTAATCTTTTCACTGTTACCTATATTGCTAATATTTATCCATAGTTTCACTTATATATGGATTTAGTGATCATGGTTTTTGGCATGTTGTATTTTAAAATTATAATATGGTCAATATTTCTATCTTTCCTCTTAATGGAATCTGAGTTTTCAGTCTTTGTTAGAAAGGTTTTTCCTATTCTTATATGTTGCATATTATTACCTGTACTTACTACAGCATTATATTAACTTTATGTTTAATATTTAACTACTTGGTCCATCTACATTTTATCATTTTGTGTGGCAAATGAGATAGCTTGTTGTGTTGGCACAATTTATTAAGCAACCCATCTTTTTCCTACTGAATTAGACCATTACCTTTGTAAAGTGTTCATTTCTATTATAAATGTTAGGATAAAGTGTGAATAGAACTCTTATGCCAAATCAGTGTTGCTCAAACTGCCCTATGGGACATTTATGGCTGCCACAACCTGGAGCAAGCATGTCAAACTCAAAGGCTAACAAGGGCCAAATAAACAAGGTTTAAGTTTATGTGGGCCACAAAAAAACAAAAGCTTCAATTTTCATAGAAATGTAAGTTTATTTCAATAGAAACATGCTGAATACAAAGGATTGAAATAAATGAGTAATTGTTGACATAAAATAATAGAACATTTTAATAAAAATTAATATTTTTTCTTGAACATTAACTTACCAGACACTGAATAACTGCACAAATTAATAAGCATAACGCAAATAAACCTATTTTTCTTGTTTTCCAAAAGTGAAATGTTTCCTATTGCACACACCAAACAAGTTAGTCCAAGACTAATGATGTGGTAATCAGCTTATTTATTAAAATATTCGCTGCTAGTATTAGTGGAGAGAAATGGTGCGCCTGTGGGTAAGGAGCGTAAGGGAAATAAATGCAACACAATTATAGTAATCAGTCATTAGCGAATGTTGTAGTTCGTTATTAATAGTTATGTATAACAAGACATTGTAAAAATTAAGTTACGAAATTTTTATTAAAACATTTCTTACATACTGTTATATTGGCTGGGCTGCAAAAATATTCATGTGGGTTGCATGCAGCCCATGTGCCTCGAGTTTGACGTGCTTGGCATGGAGATTAGAGGCCTCAGATGCTGCTAAGTATCCTACAATGCATAGGACATCCCCGCCCCATCCAATAAGGATTGCCCAGCCTAACATGGTAATAGTGCCAAAGAAAATATTCAGCCTCTGCCCCTATGTTGTGCAAATACTGCTTTTCAGATACCAAAATATATCGCCCATCCAGAGTGGAAGTCAGTCTATGCTTGACTATGGGACTTGGGTCCATGGAAAACAACACACTAAAAAGCAAATGGAATTGATGGCTTCACATGGCAGCATTGGTAGTGTCATTTCAACAAGTAAATAGATTTACTGAAAAAAGCCACATTGTCTTTACTCCCACATTCACTCCTCCCCAGAAGAAAGCTGCTGGAATGAAGACAGGAGAAAAATGAGGTCTGAAAAAGAAAATAATGAAATAGCAACAAAATCAGAAAAATATAAAATAACTATTGATAAAATTGACTAAATAAAAATAAAAACACAAGCTTATCAAAATTCCACTATTGTAACAGAATAAAGAGATAAATAGAAAACTAAAGAAAAGCTCCCTAGCCAGTTTGGCTCAGTGGATAGATTGTCGGCCTACAGACTAAAGGGTCCTGAGTTCGATTCTGGGCCAGGGCACATGCCCAGGTTGCGGGCTCGATCCCCAGTAGGGGGCATGCAGGAGGCAGCCAATCAGTGATTCTCTCTCATCATTGATGTTTCTATCTCTCTTTCCCTCTTCCTTCCTCTTTGAAATCAATAATAAATATATTAAAAATAAAACTAAAGAAAAGCATATGCCACATTAATGAAATCAAATGTCAGTGTCTTTTTCACCTAGAGAGCTATTACAATGGAAATACACAAACAAACAAAAATGAACTCTCCAGAAGTAAAATAAACCTAAAATTCACAAACAAAAATACAGGTGGCTAAAATAACACAACAATGCTATGTCACCCGCTTAAACAAATTAAATATTTCCAAGTTAAAACAATTTATTAATTTCATCTTAGGAAGGAAGGAGGGAAGAAAGGAAGGAAGGGAGGACAAAGAAAAAAGAAGAAATAAAAGAATTGTAAGTATAATGCAAAAATTCTGTATAATTGATTATTTAATATGTTGCTATTGGAGGTGTAAATTTATATAATCTACCACGGTAACAATTTAGAAATAAAGAATTCTACAAATACTTACAGTGTTTGCCTGAGTAATCCTACCTCTTCTGGTTTATACTAAGGAATAATACACAATAAGAAAAAAAATAGTTACAGACGAATGTATTTATTGAAACATTATTTCTCAAAAGAGAAATTTAGAAACTCCTCTAATATTAATGACAGGAGAGTCATTCACATTTATAAAAATGATTACTATGCAGCTTATTTATAAATAAAACTCATAGGTTACAGATTAATATATAATAGTGTGTTATTATAATACAGAAAGAAACGCAAAGGAAACAAAATGAGTATGAAATGCATTAAAAGGCTAACAGTGGTTATCTCTCAATCTCACTGCTATCACAGAATTTTCTTCCAGTATAACCCCTGACCCTCATTATCAGCAGCCCCAGTGAGAGTGGTACATTTGCTATAATTGATGAGCCTATATTGACACATAATTATTCAAAATCCATAGTTTAGCCTAAAGTTCACTGTTTGTATTGTACATTCTATGGGCTTGCACAAATGTATAATGACATGTATCTACTATTATAGTATCATGTACCATATTATCAATAAAAATCCGCTATGCTCTGTCTATTCATCTCTCACCACTCCTCAATAGCTGGCAACCATAATCATTTTGCCATCCCCATGGTTTTGGCTTTTCCAGAATGTTAGTATGCAGTATTTAGCCTTTTTGGCTTGGCTTCTTTTATTTAGTAGTATGCATTTAAGATTTCCTCCATGTCTTTTGATGGCTATTTGATTGCATTTTTGTTTCTTGAGTATATGTGTAGTTTATTTAAGAGGTGGTGCTTTCCTGAATAGTTTTTCTCTTCTTCTAAATACAGTATCTCCCACTTTGTTTATGGATATGCTTTTTTTCCCCATTAGAACTGCAATCACTTTATCCTGCCTATCTTACTGATAGGCATGTGACATATGCAAAGAGACATGGAGCATGTTCTAGATGTAAATCAACAACATCAAGGAGTTCTTGCTTTGCAAAGGAAAACAGACAGCTGGACTAAAGAGCATGCTCAGCAGCAGCGTAGGTAAGGTTCCTCCTGGCACAAGCTCTGAATCTGCTTGTAGACTAGTGACAACAGTTGGTGGACCTCAGGTGGTTCATGAACACACTGAGAGTAAACTGAGCTTTCCCCAGGTCATGAATTGGTGGGTGCATGACCCAATTTGGTACAAAAATACACATTTCACAGATATCCCTACACGATAATATCAGAGATGGTTTAGAGAGGACCACTTCCTCCTTTTGACATTGGGTAAGGCAAAAATGAGTCAGAAGCCATAATGGGGACATTAAAATGAGGAAATGTCACTGATTATAAGAGAAAGTCATATAATATAGGTTTCTTAAATAACAGTGTACTTATCAGGGTTGTCCATGGGAACAGAATCAATAGGTGTATGTATATGTGTCAGTGCATATAGATTTATATGAATAAATTTATGATAATTGACCCATTCAATTGTGGAGGCTGAGATGTCCAAAGATCTGCAGTTGGCAAGTTGGAGACCCAGGGGAGCTGATGATGTAGCTGTAATTGGAGTCTGAAGGCCTGAGAACCAGGAGACCCAGAAGTGTAAGTTCCAGTCTAAATAGTGACAGGCTTGAGACCCAGGAAAAGATGATTTTTCAGTTAGAGTCTGAAGTCAGGAAAATACCAATATCTCAACTCAAGGCATGCGGGCTAGAAGAGTTCCCCATTACTTAGTCTTTTTGTTCTGTTCAGGGCCACCTACATTAGGGCCGTAATATGCTGTATACTATCTAATGATTCAAATGTTAATCTCATCTAGAAACACTCTCACAGACAAATTCAGAATAATGTTTGACCAAATACTTGAGTATCATGTGGCGCAGTAAAGCTGACACATAAAATTAAATTTTAAGTGGTAAGAAAAATATGTCAAGTACAAAGATCTGAAATGAATTCTCATTTTTCACACTTTTCAAATTCACCACTTACCCCCTTAACCCTCTTCTGCCTGCCCCCAAACCCTTTTTCCTCTGTTAATCACCATCCTGTTGTCTGTGGCCATGCTCCACCAACTTTTAAATTGGTTTATTTGTAAATTTTTGCTGTTAACTCCTTTTTGGTTGTATCTTTGGTGAATCTCTTCTCCCAATAGGTAGATTCTTTTTGTTTTGTTGATGGTTTGTGTGTGTGTGTGTGTGTGTGTGTGTGTGTGTGTGTGTTTGCTGTATAAAAACTTTTTAGTTTGATACAGTCCCATTTGTTTGTTTGTTTGCCTTGCCCAAGGAAATATATCAATAAAATTATTACTAAGAGTAATGTCAGAGAGTTTATTGCCCGTAGTTTTTTTCTAGGAATTTTTTATGGTTTGGGGTCTTTAATCCATTTTGAGTTTATTCTTATATATGGTGTAAGAGGGTGGTCTAGATTTTTTTTGCATGTATCTGTCCAATTTTCCCAACACCATTTATTACCAAGAATATTGCATATTATTGCCTCCTTTGTCATAGATTAATTGACCATACAGATTTCCATTTATTTCTAGGCACTCTGTTCTGTTCCATTGATCTGTGTGTTTGCTTTTTATGCTGGTACCATGCCATTTTGATTACTATACCCTTATATTACAGTTTTGAGAGAAGTTAGCTTGAAATGCAGGCAGATAGGGCAAGGATCCAGTTGGGGGGGAGGGGGAGAGCTGGTAGAACATGGACAGGGGCAGACACGGTAGTCTGAGCAAGCCTGATCACAGGAACCAACCAAGCAGAAATAATGAAATGTTTCTGGACTCAAAGTGGGAGACATGGGAAAACAACAAAGGGCCTGCATTCACAAGATGTACGAACGCAGAGAAACAGAAAAAGTTCAGCAGCCCTAACCGGTTTGGCTCAGTAGATAGAGCGTTGGCCTGCGGACTGAAGGGTCCCAGGTTCGATTCTGGTCAAGGGCATGTACCTTGGTTCTCAGTTGGGGGGTGTGCAGGAGGCAGCTGATCAATGTTTCTCGCTCATTGATGTTTCTAACTCTCTATCCCTCTCCCTTCCTCTCTGTAAAAAATCAATTATATATATATATATATATATATATATATATATATATATATAAAGTTCAGCATGGGAACAGAGAAAGAACACATAGGAACAGGAAAAGTTCAGGTCAGTTGCTGGGCAAGAACAATTGAGAGAATCAATCAGATATAGAAACAGGCTTGTAGCAAATACGTACCCCTGGACTACAAAGCTTTAACAAGCAGCCCACTATTGGGTCCCTTGCAGGGAGTCTGACTCTGCTTGTAATAAATTTTCCACACTTTTGCTTAAATCCTCTGGTCTGCAGAGCTCATTCTTAGGCATCACGAGACACAACCATGGGAAAACACCTCGGCTCATCCTCTGGTTATCAGCTTGATATCAGGTAACGTGTTATCGTCAACTTTGTTCTTTCTCAATGTTTCTTTGCGATTTTGGTGTTACAGGAAAACCGGACAAGAACCAAACAGCGCTCTGAGAGTTTGGGAGTTACACTTTATTCACCTCAGCGTGCTTAGGGAAATGAATCCAAATTCTAAGCAAAGCTACAAGCAGAACTTCCCTTTTTATAGAAGAGCCAGCCCTTTGTGTGCTTGCTGGCGACGGCCTTGAAAACTATACAGTTCTATCCAATTAAAAATGCACCTGGCATGGCATTGGGTGTATCTAGTCTCTGGCCTACAAGGTCAGACAGCTGAGTTTATCTCCCCCACTATTCAAGCAGGCTACAAAGCAAAGATACTTTTTCAGACTAAGAGGCCGTCCAAAGAATAGCAGAGAATTTCAAACAGTAGTTTTACAGAATAGGGGTTTTCCTTCACATTGGGTCCTTTGTGGTTCCAAAAATTTCAGGATTATTTATTGTAGTTCTATGAAAAGTGCCATTGATATTTTGATAGGAATTGCATTGAACTTATAGTTTGCTTTGGGTAGTATGAACATGTTAACAATGTTAATCCTTCCTATCCATGAGCACAGTATATGCTTCCATTTATTTGACTCTTCAATATCTTTCTTCAATGTCTTATAATTTTTTAGTATAGGTCTTTTACCTCCTTGGTTAAATATATTCCTAGGTGTGTTTTTTATGCACTTGTAAATGAAATTGCTTTTTAAATTTCTTTCTCATAGTTTTTTATTAGTGTATTGCATATTAGTGCAACTGATACGGAATTTTTGGACTGGGACCTGGATTCTTTGTCTGCCAGAGTTGAAGAATGAATCCACGGACAAAAGATGGTATAGCTGAAAGGGCCGGCGGGGCACGTGGCCCCGCAGGCATCCGGCAGGGAGGATGACGGGCAGCCATGGCCGAGGCAGCGCCTGACCAGATAGGCGCAGGCCCGCGGACGCCCAGAAGGACCCGGGCCGCCCTCCTCGGCCTCCGAGTCACTTTCGGGCCGAGCAGCGGGCGACCCAAGGGCCAGGCGGGGTGGTGGGCGGCCCACCTCCCGGTGACGCCCACGGCGGCAGGCCTTGCATGGGAGCCGAGTGGCTGGCTTCCCATCCATTAAGGGACCTCCATTTTGTATGGAACCATGTGCTCAGCGAAGGCTCCTTCCCCCTCGGAAGGAGCCTCTGCTAGCCACACCCACCATTTCTCTGGACTAACCAATGGTAATCAAGGGAAGTGCACGCCATCGCTATGACCACATCCTGTGTAATGGGTCACCAGCTCGCACCTGGCCAATCGGCGGGGGGGCACAGCCCCCTCTCCCGCCCCTACTCCAACCCTCTATAAAACCCCTGGTTCGAGCAGACTGCTCTCTCTTTGCCACCTGCTGCTGCGTCAGTAAGGAAGGTAGAGGAGCTAAGCCCGGGCTTAAAATAAAAGACTCTTTGCTTTTGCATCGGATTGGATGGCTCCCTGGTGGCTTCTTGGGAATCTTGAAATCTGGGCATAACAATAGCAAAGGTAGAAATTTATTAAAGAACAGGTACAGACTCCCACGAAGGGAGGGAGAAGCGTCCCACAGAACGGGCTCCCAGCTGGGAGGGGGAAAGGGTCCCAATGAGTTCCTTTTCCTTATGGTTTAGAAAGGCTGCAGATCCTGGTGCCTTGATATTCCCTCTGATTGGTCACTATTCCACTGGTTACTATAGTAACTCCTGGGCTCAAAGGTTGAATCTCCGGGGCATGTGAGGTTCTCTCCCGTCCTTCCTTATTGTTTCTCTATTCCCTTTGGGCTTTCTTCTTCTCCTTCTGGATGAAGGGCTTCCTTTTATTTATTTTGTAAATATAGACCTTTTGCTGTTCCCTTCTCCCTCATTCTATGGAAATGTACCTGTTGCAGCTTTTCAGCTTCCCTATTCCATGGAAATATACCTTCTGCTGCTCTGCAGCCCTGTGCTTTTTTCCCTGATCCTCTTAATTTCTAAAATTTCCTAAAACCTGTCTTTTTCACCCCCCAAAATTCCTGTTTCACAGTTAATATGAAAATAGTATGGAGGTTCCTCAAAAAATTAAAAATAGAATTACCTTCTGACCCAGCATTTTCATTTCTGGTTATTTATGCAAATAAATCCAAACACTAATTCAAAAAAGTTAGATCCATCTCTGTGTTTATTGCAGCATTATGTACAATAACCAAAATATGGAAATAATCTGAGTGCTCATTGACAGAAAAATGTATAAAGTCATGGTACATACATTGAAATATTACTTGGTCACTGGAAAGAATGAAATCTTGCTATTTGTGACAACATGGATTAGCCCAGAGGGTATTTATGCTAAGTGAAATAAGTCAGATAGTGAAAGACAATACCATATGAGTTCACTTATATTTTGAATCTAAAGAACAATAGAAACAAACGAACAAATCATAAACAGATTTAAAGATACAGAGAACAAGCTGATGGTTGCTAGATGGGAGGGGTTGGGAGGCTGGGTGAAAAAGGTAAAGTGAATAAGAAATACAATTGGTATTTACAAAATAGTGTTGGGGATGTAATATACGGCATAGATAATATAGTCAGTAATATTGTACTAACTATGTATGGTGCAGGTGGGTACTGGACTTATTGGGGAGACACTTCTTAAACTACATAAATGTCCAACCAATATGCTTTACACATGAAATACATAATATTAAATGTCAACTGAAATTAAAAATAAATAAATAAAGAGTGCATTTGTGATACATACTTAATTTCTTTAGGGGGGAGGGTGGGGGGAAGGGGGAGAGATCAACCAAAGGACTTACATGCTAGCATATAGGCCTAATCAATGGACACAGACAACAGGGGAGTGAGGGCATGAGTGGGGGGGATAGGGGGTAATGGGGGATAAGGACACATATGTAATAACTTAATCCATAAAAAAATTTTAAAAAAAGAAAAACAATCAATTTTTTTTCTTTCAGAATTTAATCTAAAATTTGAAGGGAACCTTAGAAATAAAAAGCTTTTTAAAAGTAAAAACATTTCAAATAAGATATGTGTAGTCATTCGTATCAGTGGGGCAGTGGGTCTAGTCAAAATTACTGTTTTTTGGATCATCGTCCCTCACCCATACATTCCTATAACAGATGCCATCCTGGAGTAACTTAGATACCTCTGGCCAGGAAGTTTAAAAGTTGCTCCAGCTTCAAAAATCTGCATGTCATTATATGTACTGGTAAGGATAGGTAACCTCATCACTTGTCAGAAGTACCTGATGAAGACAAAACTATAATCCACAAACATACAAGGGGTTTCAAAAAATGTATACACACTTTTGAATAGTTATTAATCCCAAGGGGTTAAATCTGAACAGAAAGAAACATCAATTGAGCTACCAGTTATTAAGTATTTATACATTTTTGAGACACCTATAATTATTAGAAAAACATATCCCCAAATGTACTTTTTTAAAAAATATATTTTATTGATTTTTTACAGAGAGGAAGGGAGAGAGATAGAGAGTTAGAAACATCAATCAGGGGCCTCCTGCATACCTCCTACTGGGGATGTGCCCACAACCCAGGTACATGCCCTTGACCGGAATCGAACCTGGAACCCTTCAGTCCACAGGCCAACGCTCTATCCACTGAGCCAAACTGGTTTCGGCCCCAAATGTACTTTTTCTTTCACTTAAGAATAAATAGGAAATATTAAAAATATGTTTATTCCCACAGGAATAAAACCCAGATAAGAGGATGAGATAAAATCCATCCAGGTACAAATACGGAATAAAATATTTTCCCTCAAAACTCATCTGCTTAGTTCCAGTAGAACAAGAATAAATCCATCCCATTCATTCCCAACATGGACTTTGGCCTTATGATGGAGCATTTAGTCAGGTCATTGTTCTGACTTTGTACATTTTCCCCATAAAAGCAGATTTTAAGACTTCAAATGACATTCAGATCACTGATTCCACTGCCAGCTGTTGCATTCCAACTTCAGTTTTTGGTTATGAAAGGCATTTCTGTGTGCTCCCATTTTTATTCCTTGGCACATGTTTGTGACAGGTGCTCCATAGTAAAAAGGGGTTAAGCATTATGAGGCATTACAGGTGCTAGAGAAAAAATTGTTGAAATAAAATTAACTTTTTTAATTTGCATAAACTTGCTTCTTGGCAGGTATGATGTTTTAGCTATGGTTTAATCAATCTATGCTTTCAAGCCTTTGGTTGCTATAACAGTTGGTTTAGAAGGGCTGTCTGGCTTTAGTTACAATCATGTCATCACTTGAGTGGAGAATAACTCCAGTTATTTATGCAGAATAGCATTGGTTCTACCATTGCAAACCTAAAGCTAACTGAAAGCCTTTTTAACAAATCACATAAAAGTATTTATGGGCTATTTGTTCCAAATAAAATAGTGTCAAAGGAATTCATAATAGAATTTTAGAAATAATAATTTGGGTAAACTAAGTATTTTTTGTAATATGAGAAAATTATGGAAGTCACTGAAGTATTTGGACAGAAAATCACTGCATAGGTTTTTCTTTGCACATGTTGACTTTGTAAATTTTTTGAAGTTTTGAGTTTTCAAAACTCGAGGCCACTTTCCATTTGAAAAAAGCACTGCAGAAAGAGCTAAAAGGAAGGTTTACAAAGGACACCTGGCTTATTCAGAGCATTGAGTTTTCAAAGTGAATTAATAAAAAATTATCTTTATTGTTGAAAGTATTACAGATGTTCCTTCCCTTTTTTACCCCTCAACCCCTCTCCCACCCCATCCCTAGACCTTCCCTGAACTATTGTCTGTCCCTGGGCTACCCATATATGCATGTAAATTCATTGGTTAATCTCTTACCACCCCACCCCCTCTTCCCCTGAAATACCTCGATCTGTTGCATGCTTCAATGTCTCTGAATCTATTTTGTTCCTCAATTTATTTTGTACAGTAGATTCCACAAATAAGTGAGATCATGTGATACTTGTCTTTCTCTGACTGGCTTATTTTGCTTTGTATAATACTCACCAGGTTTTGTCCTAAAGGGCAAGAGCTCCTTCTGTTTTACAGCTACAAAATACTCCCTTGTGTAAATGTAACACCGTTTTTTTTTTCTTTATTGATTAAAGTATTACATAAGTGTCCTTATCTCCCCTCTGCCCCCCCCTCGCTCATACCCTCACCCCCCTGGTGTCTGTGTCCATTGGTTAGGCTTATATGCATGCATACAAGTCCTTTGGTTGATCTCTCCCCCTAACCCCCACGCTCCCCTACCTTCCCTCTGAGATTTGACGGTCTGATCGATGCTTCTCTGTCTCTGGATCTGTTTTTGTTCATCAGTTTATGTCGTTATTATATTCCACAAATGAGTGAGAGCATGTGAAACTTATCTTTCTCAGATTGGCTTATTTCACTTAGCATAATGCTCTCCAGGTCCATCCATGCTGTTGCAAATGGTAGGAGTTCCTTCCTTTTTACAGCAGTGTTGTATTCCATTCTGTAGATGTACCATAGTTTTTTAGTCCGCTCATCTGCTGATGGGCACTTAGGCTGTTTCCAAATCTTAGCTATTGTAAATTGTACTGCTATGAACATAGGGGTGCATATATCCTTTCTGATTGGTGTTTCTGGTTTCTTGGGATATATTCATAGAAGTGAGATTACTGGGTCAAATGGGAGTTCCATTTTTAGTTTTTTGAGGAAACTCCATACTGTTCTCCACAGTGGCTGCACCAGTCTGCATTCCCACCAGCAGTGCACGAGTGTTCCTTTATCTCCACATCCTCTCCAGCACTTGTCATTTGTAGATTTGCTGATGATAGCCATTCTGACAGGTGTGAGATGGTACCTCATTGTCATTTTGATTTGCATCTCTTGGATGATTAGTGACTTTGATATGTCTCTTGGCCTTCTGAATGTTGTCTTTTGAAAAATATCTAGTTAGGTCCGTTGCCCATTTTGTGATTGGGTTGTTTATCTTCCTTTTGTTAGGTTGTATGAGTTCCCTGTAAATCTTGGAGATTAAACCCTTACCAGATATAACATTGGCAAATATGTTCTCCCATGCAGTGGGCTTTCTTATTGTAGCACAGGTTTTTAATCCATTCATCTACTGATGGGCACTGGGGCTGTTTCTAGATCTTAGCTATGGTGAGGATGTGGAGAAAATGCTGGTGGGAATACAGACTGGTACAACCACTGTGGAAAACAGTGTGGAGTTTCCTCAAAATATTAAAAATGAAACTGTCATTTGACTGAGTGATCCCACTTCTAAGAATATATCCTAAGAAGCTAGAAAGAATATATGCACCCATATGTTCATAAGAGCATCATTTACAATCAAGATGGATTTTTAAATAGCATCACTCTATTCATCTATGAGGGGCAGTCATGTTCGGCCATAAAAGTTATATTTTATAGTAGAAACATTTTTTTTCTCAAACTAATATTTATAAAATCTTTTGAGGAATAAAGTAATAAAAATGTATTTCATTTGTGGTTTTTCCTTTAAAATTTTTTATTTAATTTTAATAAAGATAAATACTTAATAGAGAAAAATAGCCAATAAATTATTCTCTTAATTCAAAACTATCAATATTTTTCTTAACTTTACTATAAAATAAAATTCTTGCAATGGCAAACACAATTTTTATGATTCACCCTAACCTACTGCTTTATCCCCTCCTCTGGCCACTCCTTCCCATCTATCCTATACTTAAGCACTTTCTCAACAAATTTGTTCGAATTACTTTCGATGTTTAAAACCCTCAGAGTATTGATCCTTACCTAATGATTCCAGCTCATTCTTTTGATATCATTTAGATGTACCTTTTGTCTGGCAGTCTCCATGAAGATACCCTCTCCCACTCTACCCTCACCTCATTGCATCCTGAATAGGTATATATTGCCCGATACCCATATCAGAGCTTCTGTTTCCCTTCCTGATTTGTTGCCATTTGAATTTATCTAACTCACCATGTTAACTGTAATTACCTCTTTACTCATTGTTTCCTCATAAGAACCTTGAAATTCCTTGGAGAAAGAACTGTATTTTATTAAACTTTGAATTCCTACCACCTGTTTTATGAACACGGATTCATTCGTTAATTGTTTGTTAAATGTTTTAATGGTTGCCCCAAATAGCTTATTTTACATTGACCCCTAGTGACCCTATAATAGAGGAATTTTGTGATTGGATTTCAAACCTACACAGAGAAAGACAAACATTCTTATCTTTAATTTCCTTGTCTTCAGTGTCATTGTTTGATAGCTGTCATGCAAGGCTGAAAGGTCTCATGATTATAGGCAGAGGCTTTATTGTCACTTCAGAGTAGAGAATAGTGGAGAGACTTTTTGAGATTTAAGTGCACCTGTGAGTGTGTGTTTATTATATGATTTCATTTAAATGTAGATTCTAAAATAAACAACAACAAATGAACAAACAAAACAAAACAAAAACAGACTCAGAAATAGAGAGTGAAAGGATGGTTGCCAGAAGGGAAGAGTGTGGGCAGATGGATGAGAAAGACGAAGAAGAATATAGTCAATAATATTGTGATGAGTAAACATGTGGTAACAGATAATTACTAGAATTAATGAGATGGTCACATTGTAAGGTATAAAAATATCAAATCACTATATTGTACACCTGAAATTAATATGACTAATATAATATTGCATACCAACTACATTTAAACAAAAATTTAAAAACTTAGATAAGAAAAAAGAAAAAAATTAATTTCCCTAAATAAATTTTAAAAACCCACAATTATTTGCTGAATAAATGTATAAATAAAAGTGTATGTACTGCCTCCAACCCCTGCCATACTCAGGTTGTCTGTACAAGAGACAATACATTCTTATATTCATTGTGTCTGCTTATACAAACTGATCTGCCCTACATGTTCTTGAAAAGAGATAAATTGTAAGCTTCTTCTAATAGTACAAGATTATTAATGGATGCATGAATGATTTCTGCATTTAGGGCTTAACTTTAAAAGAAGAAGTAAATTATTCTGCATAAAATGCATATTTTATGTGAATAAAAGTAAATTATAATTAGGGGTTGGTGGCAATTGGAGAATACAGAAAATAGAGAAGATAGGAGAAATGAAGGGACAGACTCGGAAAACTGTCATCAAGTTAGAGCCTAGGGGCCCTAGCTGATTTGGATCAGTGGATAGAGCCTCAGCCCAGGACTGAAGGGATCTGGGTTTGATTATGGTCAAAGGCACATACTTCCGGGCCCTGGTTGAGCTCGTGCAGGAGGCAACCAATTGATGTGTCTCTCTCACATTGATGTTTCTCTCTGTGTCTCTCCATCTCCCTTCTACTCTCTCTAAAAAAAAAAAAAAATCAGTGGAAAAATATCCTCAGAGAAGGTTTAACAAAACAAAACAAAAACAAAAAAGTTAGAGCCTATGGGTCAAAGTGTCTCATAATTTCTGTCCATGGATTAACCAAATGTTGTTTAAGGATGTTCATGTCTACTTTTAATTATAAGTTAGCATTGCTGTGAAGTGAACCCCTCCATTAATCCAAAACCTTAAGACCATCTAAAAATGCAAATGTCTTCTGAAGGTTTTTGCTTTATGCTGTTTTGTGTAAACAAGGAAAATAGGGCTGAGTTTCCAAGTAAGGCATAGAAAGGAGACAGGAAAGGCCTCAGAGATGAGACACAGGGACTTTCACCAGCATCAGAAACTTGTGAGCTGAAGATGCCCTGTGAATTCACTAAGACATGGGGAAGGTCATTGGACAGGGATGTGGGTAGGGTGCTGAGATTTACGTGTGTGTGTGTGCATGCATGTGTGTTTGTGTGTTAGTGTGTGTGCTTGTGTTTGTGTGAAAGAATTGCACAACTTTAGCTGTGCTGACTTCTAAGATATACATAACGTAACTCAATGCAACTATATTTAATCATCAAATTAACATCGAAACTATGTATTACTTACCCTCTCACAGTATATTCTCAAAGATACCAAAATATAAGTAATATTAGCAGCAAAATTTTCCTACCTACAAAATAATAATTATAGTAAGACCTGTAAGGTATTTAAAATATTACAAATATGAAGTTTCAACTTTAAGAAATAATTGACAAAGCTAAAAACAAACTGAACTTTTTCTTTTCTAAAGATAAAAAACAAATTCACTCTACTACATAAAGTTTAAAAAAATAACAAAGAATATTAATTTTTAATTGTACCATCCTTTTTAAAGTAATTTGCATCAGACTTATTGATTTATTTTTAAATAATTTAATCACTTTTAAAGATGTTTTAACGTATGGTATACTATATTTTATTTATACATACTTTAAAATAAACCTCTATGCCTTGTGACAGAAGAGTTTTTTAAACACATTCTACTTTAACTTTATCTATGAAATAAATGTGGTCCATTTTTCGCATAGTTATATAACAGATCGGTAAATTTTTATATAAAAATAGTGAGTATTTTAAAATCAATTTAATAAGTATGAAATTCAGAAGAAAACAACCACAGTGGTTCTTATATAGGACAAAGATCCTATAAAACATTAAACAGTAGGACAAATGCCATTTAAAATATGAACTATGTTGTAGTACTTTGCTTTTCTTGTAACAGTTTCTGTTTGGTGCATGTAATTTGACCTGTTCATGATGTGTCAAGATGAATTATGTTATAGTGGTACTCTTCTGAGAATGCATAATTTGAGAGTGTTTATGTCATTTAACATCAGTGCTAAGCCTAAGAGTTTTCATATTACAGTTTATGGGACCTGGATTTTCTCCAGATCTCTTGAACTCTCTCATGCTAATGAGATCACATTTTGCCAAGTAACTTGAGTCATGTACAACCATAAGCTATTAAATAAAATGTGAAATATAGATAGAGGATAGATGTTAGATACATAGACGATAGATGATAGATAGATTAGATAGATAGATAGATAGATAGATAGATAGATAGATAGATAGAAAGATAGATAATTAGATAGATATAGAGGCACCAAGGGTTCACCTTCAAATAATTTATACATCAGCCCCTTCACTAGTAGCCTATCCCATTTTTTTTCACTTTAATCAATGGCACAGCAGTGAAGTTAACAGTTCATTAACATTCTAATCACCATGATGTCTTGCAGCTATTGTTGATACACATAACGATGTAATTAGTCTTAAAAAATCTTTGTATTATTCTCAATAAGAAAAGTGTTTTAATTTACATTCAGGGAAAATAGACTTATCATAATAATATCTATCTCTGACATGGTAAAATTTTCCTTTAAAGTACACATATACTAAGATATTTCAATTAGGCATTTCATTAATAGGGATTTAATCCCTCTTCCTTCCCCTAACCTCATCTTCTGTTTCAGTTGCTAGAGCTATATAACAAATGACCTTAAACCTAGAGACGTAAAACAACCACATTTTAGGCAGATTATCTTATTAATGTAGTTAATATTCTTATGGTCATCAGCAGTGTGATACCATACACAGAACCCACTGTGGACTGGACACTGTGCTAGGAGCTGCTGGGACTCTAGATGGAAATCACCATGGGTGATGGTTTGGGAGCTTTCTGGTAATGGAGAGATGAGGTGATCTGCAATGCTAACTCTTACAAGACAAATCTGGGGTTAGATGAGGTAGAGCCAGTGCACTACAGAGAAGATGGGAAACAGTATCAATAGGCCAGGACCTGACAAGGACAGCCCGACTAACCCTGGTTTATCAAATGTTGTCTCACAAGATTTTAAAGTGTCAAAGAAGGAAATCATTATCAGGTCCTTCTTGTAATTATAATCATTTAGGTCTTTGCAAGTTTTACGTTGCACTGACAAAGAAGATCATAGTCTGCTACTACCTGAAAATTCTGGTATTGTTTTTAAAAAATCTTATTTTCTTAACATTTTGTTTTTTAAAATACAGAATTAAGAAAATTTTTCCCTGGCTTGATGGCTCAATTTTGCCCTGGCTGGGTGGCTCAGTTGGTTGGAGCATCATCCATGGCACTAAAAGATGTGTGATCAATTCCTGGTCAGGGCAGATACCTAGGTTGCAGGTTGGTCCCTGGTCAGGACATGGGGGATGTCGGGGAGGCAATCGATCGATGTTTTCCTCTCTCTCTCTCTCTCTCTCTCTCTCCCCCGCCTTCCCTCTCTCTGTAAAATCAATAAACATATCCTTGGGTCAGGAAAAAAAAAAGAAAATTTTTTTTAATTTTTGAAAGAGAGAGAGAGAGAGATTCATTATTCCATCCATTTATCCCTATGCATTCATTGGTTGCTTCTTGTATTTGCCCTGACGGGGATCGAATCTGCAGCCTTGGCATATCGGATGACATTCCAACCAACTGAGCTACCTGGCCAGGGCAGAATTTAAAAAAATTTTAAAGTTTTTTTTTTTTTTTTTTTTTTTTTTTAGAAATATGGTTTTGTAAAGCTTCATGACTATTTAGGCATTTTCATTGTTGTGACAAGCTGTGGTATCCCAGGAATTATGCTGTCCCTGGTTTGTACTTTGGTAACTCATTCTGGTAAGTAAACTGCTATCATTTCTAACACCTGTGAGCAGTTCACCAAGCTGCATATTTTAATTTTGATATATTTTTAAAAGTTATAGCACCTGGACTTTTTTCTTTCAATTTAACAAGAATGTGATTTTTTATTGTACAATTTGATAAAACTATTTCAGCATCGCTAAGTTTTTGTCTTCTGGGACATAATGTACTATAAATTTGAAACAATAGCTCATATAATTAGATGTACACAAGTCATGTAAAATGTAAAAGGAAGTTTTTAAAACTATGCTTTCTTTTGGGTTTGGACTGAAATTGTACAAATTCAGCCTCTAGTTTACATCTAACATAGCCACAAGACCCTAGATTGTAGCAATTTTCTTTAAATACAACTTATCATCTTTCAGTCAGATTTGTTTTGTTTTGGTTTGGTTTGTAGAAATCAGTCTCATTCCATAAAATACAAGTAAAGTAGAGGGTTGTTGTAAAGATTAAAGTAAGATAATGGGATAGCACTATCATGAAAATGCAAGAGCTCCGAGTCATAGAATATTGAGCGACAGCTTAATTTGGGTTTGAAGATATTTTAGCTCAGGCTGTCAAAATGGAGAACAGTAGACTGAGAGACTTAACCAACAGAAATGTATTTCTCACAATTCTGGAGTCTTTTTTCTTTTCTTTTTTTTTTAAAATATATTTTTATTTGTTTAGAGAGGAAGGGAGAGGGAGAGAGAGATAGAAACATCAATGATGACAGAGAATCATTGATTGGTTGCCTCCTGCATGACCCCTACTGGGGATCGAGCCCACAACCAGGCATATGCCATTGACTGGAATCGAACCTGGGACCCTTCAGTCCGCAGGTTGATGCTTTATCCACTGAGCCAAACAAGCTAGGGCGATTCTGAAGTTTTAAAGTCCAAGATCAGGGTGACAGCAGATAAAATTCATTGTGATGATCTTCTTCCTGGTTTGCAAATGGCCAGCCATCTTCTCTCTGTGTTCTCCTATGTCAGGGAAAGAACAAGCTCTGACCTCATTCTCTTCCTATAGGGACACTAATGCCATCATGGGAGCCTGACTCTGATGACCACATCTAAATCTAATTTCCCCCCAAATACCACCATACTGGAAGTTAGGACTTCAACGTATGAATTTGGGGCCATAACAATATTCACTTCACTTATTGTGGGTTTTTTTACAAATTAAAAGTTTGGTTTGTAGCAAGTCTATTAGCACCATTTTTCCAACAGTGTACGCTCACTTTGTGTCTATGTGTAACATTTTTGTAATTCTAACATTTCTAATTTTTTTCATTATTATTGTATTTGATATGGTGATCTGTGGTCATTGATCTTTGATATTACTATTGTAATTGTTTTGAGGTGCCACAAAGCCACCCATATGTTATGGTACATTCAATTGATAAACGTTGTGTGTATTCTTACTGCTCTACTGACCCTATTGCCCCAATTCTCTCCCGCTCCTTGGGCATTACTAGTCACTGAGACACAAAACATTAAAGTTAGGCTAATAATATCCTTATAGTGGCCTGTTAAGTTTTTGTGTGAAGGAAAGAGTCACACATTTCTCATTTTAAATAAAAATGTAGAAATAATTAAGCTTAGTGAGAAAAACATGTTGCAAGCTGAAACTGGCCAAAAGGTAGACCTCTTGCACCAGTTTGCTATGTTGTGAATGTAAAGAAAAATTTCCTTTTTTTAAAAAAGAAAATTTTCTTAAAAGAAATTAAAAGTGCTACTCCAGTGAACATATGAATGATTAAAAAAGCAAAACTGTCTTGTTGCTAATGGGGAGAAAGTTTTGGTGGTCTTGCCAAAGCCCAAAGTAAAGACCTAATTCTCTCTTCAATTTTATAAAGGCCAGATTGAGTAGAAGGGAGAGGAAGAGACAGAGAGCGATAAATATCAATGTGTGAGAAACACATCAATTGGTTGTCTCCCACACGTGCCCTGCCACCAATTGATGTGCAGGTAATCAAACCTGGGGAATCAAACCTGGGACCCTTCAGTCGTGGGCTGACCCTCTATCCACTGAGCCAAACTAGCTAGGAAATAAACTTCATTTTTTATTTAAGAAATTACCACAGTTCCCCAATCTTTAGCAAACACCACCCTGATCATTCAACAACCCTCAACATTGAGGCAAAACCCTGCACCAGCAAAGAATATATGACTCACTGAAAGCTCAAGTGATGGTAGCATTTTTTAATGATAAAAAAATTTTTAATTAAAGTATGTATATTGTGTGAGGAAGCATGGGACTTAGTTGGCTGAAGGCAACTGTCCCTGCCTTGACATTACTAAGTAAGTCTAAGCTCCCAGGTGGAATTACTGGAATCTTTATGTTTAGTCTTTAGACGTCCTTGCTTAAAGGACACTACAGATGCATGTGTCTTCTCAAGGATGCTTACCCTACTGATAGTATCTAATAGTTAATTTTAATTCAAGCTGTTGTTACAATAAAAGCCTAAGGAGGCAGGCAAACGGGGCTGTTTGGTTTCTCTAGCCAGGCAGTCCCTTAGCCCTTTCTTTCATAGAAACTTTTGTCAGAATAATCATTTAGCTGTAGCTCAGGGTCTGCTGGTCAGTCCTAGCAAGAAGTACCCCATGTGAGGAGGAATGCAATGAGATGTGGTGGAAACCTCGATAAAGAAAGTAACTGCGCAGTAAGTTATTGGAGCCTGCTGGGGATTTCTAAGTTCGAGGGGATTGTTTCTCGGCTAAGAAATTTACTATCTCTGTTATGCTTCTTAAGAATGTGAGTATATTTTCCATGGGAAAAATAAGCCTGTTTCTGAAAGTAAGGGAGAAAAAAAGTTTATCCTGTATTTGCCTAGGAAGCAAAGGTTTTATATATATTATTAAAATGGTTATATTATGTTAATCAGGAACTTGATTACTTAAAAGCCCATCTTCTTAATCATAAGAATTGAAGTTTTACTATAGTTTATGTGATGTTTAATAATAAATTTTTAATACTGTTTTATAATATATAATCTTTTAGTCTAATGTATTTGACTACCTTCAGAGAGTTTGAATTTCAAGAAACTTTTTCTTGACCTAGAATTGGCTTTAGGTCATTCCAATGGGCCCTGAAGTGTCTCAAGGATTTGCTTTCTCTCCTTATGAAGGAAAAGTTTATACTTAAGATGTATGGGAAGCTCTGTCAAATAAGGAAATAACAATTATATTATATTTATATATACATATTAAATAGATTCTAATATTCTTTCACTCTTAATTGTTATTAGTTATAATATTGTGGAATATTGTGTTTTACAGGACAATATTCCATGTCATTTGCATTATAATCAAATCAATAACCATGTCATTTTAAATTTCTTCTCATTTAGACACAGTCACTGTTTTGTCATGATGCATTTGAAAAAAAATATTACGTCTTCTGAGGGATCCATAGGAAAGGACTCTGACATATTCAGATTATCCTCTTCAAGCTGGATAACTGTATAGGGTATCTGCAGTTATAGAAATACTGGCGGGAAAAAACAGGAAAAACAGAATTTGATTTTAGGACTAAATGAACTAAAACTAATTATAGTTTTTGTAATTATTGTTCTCATAGTAATGTGTTTGCATAAATCCAATAAGAATCTGATTTCTTCATAACAGGACATAAGTCAGTTTCCAATTGTGGTTTTATTAACCAAAACTTTACTGGAATGTCATGTCTGAGAGAGACATGCCAGGATTCTGGATGTCACCAGAAAGCTCTAAGGCAAGCATGTCAAACTCACAGCCTGTGGGCTGCATGCCTCATTTATTTGGCCCATGTTAACCTTTGAGTTTGACATGCTTGCTCAAAGGAATGAAGACTGACTTTGAAGCTGATAAACCCTTTGAATAAATAGCCTGGTACCTTGCTTGGTCACATGGCTCATGGCAGTCTTTTCAAGTAAAGAATGAAGGTTGCTTTCCTGAGAGATAGCATGAAAGGAACCTCAGACACCTGTGGGGATCTCAACTTAGGAACACACCCCAACTATGTAGGGACTGCAGGCAAAGCCTGATGACAACTGTGTGGCATGGCTTCTTTGTCCTAGGAGTAAACTTTCTTATGAGATTCCAGCAAAGCATATATATATTTTTTAAATAGCCTATGTAGCCGAAACTGGTTTGGCTCAGTGGATAGAGCGTCGGCCTGCGGACTGAAAGGTCCCAGGTTCGATTCTGGTCAAGGGCATGTACCTGGGTTGCGGGCACATCCCCGGTGGCTGATCGATGTTCCTCTCTCATCGATGTTTCTAACTCCCTATCCCTCTCCCTTCCTCTCTGTAAAAAATCAATAAAATTAAAAAAAAAAAGAAAGAAAAATTATTTTAAAAAAATAAAATGAAATAGCCTATGTAATCAACTGTTATTCTTGTTATATTTATGCAAGTGATCAGGCCAAATTGTAACTAAACTTAATACAGTAAATAAGTTAATTTTAATTTAACTCTTTAATAAAAATAAGGGTAATTTTAGGGAGAAAAATCATGTTTCAACAGGAAATTATTAGAACTGAAATAGTTTTACATATTTTTTTTCCTTCTACCAGTCCATTTGTCATAATTCTTACTGTACTAACTTTTGCCTAATAATACTAAATTTTGTAACACAGTTTGTGTCCACCTAGGGAACCCTACTCACACCTAGGGAATACCACTTCTAGGCACAATTGTCACCTCATTCCATGTCCAGGCCTCATCGTCTCTCTGACAGAGAGCAAGAATCTCTTGGCTCTGCAGTTTCAGAAGAGACCCTGCATCCCCTTTCCCTGAAAGAATCAGAGCCAGAATCTTTGAGGAGGGTGTAGTAGGCAATTAAACAGACATAAGCAGAGCAAGGACAATGGGCCAACTGAAGGAGTAATAGGTGGAACCTTGAAACTTCACTCCACTCCAACTGCTCTGAAGCTGGCAATGGAGGAGCCTGTGTAGAACTGACCTTTAATTCTAACTAATTAAAAATAATTTATAGTTTTAGTATAATAGAAGGCATAGAGTTAAAGGAAAAAGAAAGTAAATTAACAAACTGAAAGAAAGGGACTAGGTAAGTTGCAGAGGGTCTGTGAAGAATTAGAGTTGAGGAAATAAAAAAGATGAGAAGGAATATAAAGAAAATGTTATAACAGGAAGAAAGGATATTAGAGTAGGAATACTTAAGAATAATTGTGAAAGTTGTAAGCATGTTTGCTGGGGTCCAGCCCCAGCAGGTCCAGGGGTTCCCAAAGGTGTGGACAGAGTAGGCGAGAAAGGAATGACACAGAGGCAGTGTTCAGGTGATCATCATAGCCAGATTCCTCTTTTTATTGCCATCTAACATCTGTATATATACTATTTGGTCCCAATCCTATCCATTCTATACAAAAGGCCAAGGGGCTTCCCATCTCCACTCAAAGGTTACTCTATTGTTCCACTAAGCTACAAGGGAGTAACTGAAGGAGGTCACTCCAAGCAAAGATCAAAGCGACCAACCACCCCTCTGACACTCAAAGGGTTTACCGATAAAAAATCCTTACCTGGGGAAACAACCTTTCTTTTCCTAGCCAGGTTCCTTCCACTATTGTCCTCTTACATCTGCATTTATCCTATTTGATCTTACTTCCATCCATTCCATTCCAAAGGCTAGGGCATTTCTCATCTCCATTTCAAGGTTACTTGAAACATCCCTGCAGAGACTGCCTCAAGCAGCCAGGGTGGATTGGCTTCCAGCAAATGTTTGTAAAAGTTATAGAAGGGTTATAAAGAGAAATCTTAAAAGGAAATTATAGGTATACTGGATAATAAATCTAATTAGATAAATGAATCTAAAGTAAATTAATATAGAATTTCCAGTCTATAAAAGGGAAAGCTTTCTTTATAAAGGAATTTGCTGCTATAGGACAAGGTTGATAGACATCAACCAATTTATCTAATCAGAGGGGGAAACATAGGAGGGAGTTATAACCTGATAGATAGAGCACCTGAATTAATCTAAAAAAGTAATCATATTATTTTAAATCTTAGAACACATATACTTATGTGAATAGGGGGTTACGTTTTTCTTAAAGTTTCCTTTTCAAGGCCTATGTGTGAAGCGATTGAGGAAGTAACTCAGCTGTGAATCCAGCAAGCAGAACTGACAAGCCGGGTCAGACCAACCCACCAGGAATCAAAACATCGTCTCAGCAACATCATCTCACTGCCTGATGACTAATTACATAGCTGACGTCTTCGGAACCCCAGGCCTGCTGGTAGCTACATTCTTCACCCTAGCCCCTTCCCTTTTATAATCCTATCTCCTACACCTTGCTAGAAGGCAGGATTTAATGCTTGTGAGCACCCTGTCTTCTTGATTGGTATGCTAATTCAACTAAAATAGACTGAATTGCCTGCCTGTTAAACTACCAGGCAACTAAAAGTTAATCATGACCACTTCTTGTAAGTACTAACATACTCTATAAAGGATTGAGTCCATAAGAAGGTGAGATAGCAAAATTGTCATACTTTTTGATTGTGTGAATTTCTAATAATGTCATCAACCCCAAACCAGTACTTGCCATAATTAAGAAAATGGATAAGATTCAATGACTTTTGAATGCCCAATAGAAAAGATAACCCCAAGTATTATAGTATCATTGTATTATGATGCATTAATGAGCTTTTATCTAATTTAAAAATTTAGAATTATTATTTGACTTCTCAGTGGCATGCTTTCTAAGGTAGAATGCACTGGCCAAATAAATTAAGTATCTGGCCTCTTGATTTAATTTAAGAAAGTCCATACCTGAGAGACAAATATTTTGTAATGTGATACAAAATATGGTCTTTAAAAGAACTGAAGAACAGATTCTAGATTATGCGCAATTGTTAATCCCTGCAGACAGTCAGCTTTTTGCACTCTAAACATGCCTTAGTGAACAGCTGCCTGTTCCTCACTTCTGTCAAGAAAAAATTATCCTTAACTTGATCTGGGAAAGAATGTTGTGTATCATAGGATTTACACCCTCCTTCTGGGAAGAAATGTGTCCCTAAAAATGTGTAAGGTTTTAATAAATGTATATGAGGTTAAGAATTTCTGGAAAGTTAGTTGTCCAAACTCAACTGAATTTGAGCTTAGAGTATTCACCTTTAACCAGATAGTCTTTACTTTTTATATCTACTTTACTCTCATAATGATTATTTAACCTAATTTTCCAAAACAGAGAGAATCTTAGAATTGGTTGGCTAGAGGCCTTTATCTTGAAGCAAGATTATAATGAAGTTTTGATGGTCTGTTTAACTTCTTTCAATTTAAGGCCAATCTTGCCTGACCATGAGACCTCTAGATTTCCCCAATCTTATTTATAGCAACCGGCTTATTTTTTTTAAAGACATCCTTTATATGTCACTTCTTTGACATTATTATCTACCTAAGCAGAACATACCAGGAACACATAAATCATACTTCAAGCCATTCTCTCAACCTGAGGTTTTAGTGCAAGCATTCTATGCCATATACATGGAATCTATTCACTCAAAAAAGTTCTGTATTTTTCTCCCCACTGGTCTTTCTTTCTTCATGCTTTTATCTGAATTTTTCTACTGCACTTTCACTTGTTAATATTTCTTCCGTAAATTGGAGCTCAAATGCCACCTATTATGTATCTCTAGTCCCTTCAGTCATAATTCAGCCTTTTTCTTCTCAAAATATATTAATTCACTCAGATATTTAACGATAGTCGTGTACTGCATAATGATGTTTTAGTTAATGATGGACCACATATATGAGAGTGCTCCTATACTATCTAATAAAAGAGAAACATGGTAATTAGCCATACAGCCGCTACCCTTCCCATTGGCTAATCACTGACATATGCAAATTAACTGCCAACCAAGATGGCGGCCAGCAGCCAGGCAGCTGACGTGAACAGGGAGGCTTGCTTGCTTCAGTGACGGAGGAAGCCAGGTTCCCCGCCTGCCTTGCCGGACTCTCAGCTGCACTCTAAGCAACATTGTAACAAATATAGAAGCTAAACAAATCCCCAGGCTTCAGCCCGCAACATTGTTTCAAATATAGAAGGTAAACAAAGGCCAGAACCTGCTTTCAGCAGCGGAGGTCTCATAGCTGGAGCCGAGCCTCAGAGCTAAAGCTGGCCCAGAATAAAAAAAAAAAAAAAAAAAAAAAAGGACAGGTTGGGAACTTCAGTCATCTACCAGCCTGAAAATGGCCCTCAGCCCCTCACCAAGACTGTCCAGGCACCCCAGTGGGGACCCCCACCCTGAAGGGTGTGTGACCAGATGCAAACAGCCATCATCCCCTCATCCAGGCTGGCCAGGAACCCCAGTGGGGACCCCCACCCTGATCCAGAACACCCTTCAGGGAAAACCAGCCGGCCCCCACCCATGCACCAGGCCTCTATCCTATATAGTAAAAGGGTAATATGCATCCCAGCACTGGGATCAGCGTGACAGGGGGCAGCACCCAAACCCCCTGATCGCCCTGCGGCTCTGTGTGTGACAGGGGGCGGGGCCACAACCTCCCTATCTGCCCTGCTCTGTTCGTGACAGGGGAAGGCACCCCAACCCCCTGATCAGCCCTGCTCTGTGTCTGATATGGGGGAGCTCCCCAAACCCCTGATCAGCCCTGTGGCTCTGTGTGTGACAGGGTGCGGCGCCCCAACCCCCTGATCAGCCCTGCTCTGTGTATGCAGGGGATGGTGTCCCAAAGCCCCCCCCCCCCCCCCCGCCAAGGGCCCTGCTCTGTGTGTGACGGGGTAGAGCCATAACCTCCCCATCAGCCCTGCCCTGAGTGTGACAGTGGCGGTGCCCCAACCCCCTGATCAACCCTGCTCTGTGTGTGACAGGGGGCGGTGCCCCAACCCCCTATTGGCCCTTCTCTGTGAGTGACACGGGGGAGCTCCTCAACCCCCTGATCGGCCCTACTCTGTGCATGACAGGGAGGAGCTCCCTAACCCCCTGATCGCCCTGCGGCTCTGTGTGCGACAGGCTGCGGCACCCCAACCCTCCCCCATCGGCCCTGCCCTGAGTGTGACAGGGTATGGAGTCCCAACCCCCCTTATGGGCACTGCTCTGTGCATGACAGGGGGCAGCACCGCAACCCCCTGATCAGCCCTGCTCTGTGCGTGACAGAGGGTGGCATCTCAACCTCCCAATCCGCCCTGCTCTGTGCATGACAGGGGGCAACGCCCCAACTCCCCAATCGGCCTTGCTCTGAGCCCAACCAGGGGCTGCACCTAGGGATTGGGCCTGCCCTCTGCCACCTGGGAGCAGGCCTAAGCCAGCAGGCCACTATCTCCTGAGGGGTCCCAGACTGTGAGAGGGCACAGGATGGGCTAAGGGACCCCCTCTCCCCCACTCCCCCCCCCCCCCAGTGCACAAATTTTTGTGCACCGGGCCTCTAATGAAATTATAATAGAGCTGAAAAATCCTATCACCTAGTGACATTCTAGCCATTGCAATATCATAACATAATGTTGGTGTAAAAACAACAAAAACCTACTGTGCTGCCAGCCATATAAAAGTATATGAAATTTCATAGTAAAGAGTTTACCAGACACTTTTACAGACATAAACAAGCTCCATAAAACATTTGAAAATATGGACTCCAGCACCAAAAGTTTCTCATTAATAGACAGGACTGTTCTTGGTGCATTATCTGCTTACAAACAAATCTACAATTAAAAAAAAAAAAAAAAAAAAAAAAAGAAAAGAAAAGAAACAAACCTAACAAAACTGCATGGACATATTTCTGAAAAGAGTGACAACTCCTCAAGATAAGCCTCAGGCAGGTCCTTACAGGGGTCCTTAAACTACGGCCCAAGGGCCACATGCAAATACAAATATTGTATTTGTTCCCGTTTTGTTTTTTTACTTCAAAATAAGATAGATATGTGCAGTATGCATAGGAATTTGTTCATAGTTTTTTTTTAAACTATAGTCCGGCCCTCCAACGGTCTGAGGGACTGTGAACTGGCCCCCTGTTTAAAAATTTTGAGGACCCCTGCTTAGGAGGTATTCCAGAAGAAGGCATCGATGTAATTGGAGATGACAGCTCCATGCATGTTATTGCCCCTGAAGATCCTCCAACGGGATAAGATGTGGAAATGGAAGACAGTAAAAATGATGAGTTTGGCCCTGCATACGCCTAAACTAAGGTGTATGTTTGTGTCTTAGTTTTTAATAAAGAAGTATAAAAGGTAAAATAAATAGATGATAGATAGATAGAGAACTAAACAATAGATAAATAGAAAAAGGTTAAAGTGTAAAAATGTAAAGAAAAATATTTTGTACAGCTGTATTTGTGTTTTAACTAAATGTTCTTGTAAGAGTCAAACGTTTCAAAATATTAAAACATTTATAAAATGAAAAAGGTATGGTAAACTAACATTAATTTATTATTGAAGAAAGATTTTTAAAAATAAATGTAGTGCTGCCTAATCACAGCATGTTTATAAAGTCTACAGTTGTGGATAGCAATGTTCTATGCCTTCACACTTGGCACTCACTCACTGACTTACCCACGGCAGATTCCAATCCTGCAGGCTCCATTCATAGTAGGTGCCCTGTATCATTTATTATCTTTTATACTGTATTCTTACTGTACTCTTTCTATGTTTATATATGTTTAGATACACAAATACCATAGTGTTACAACTTCCTATAGTATAAAGTACAGTAATATGCTGTACAGATTTGTAGCGTAGGAGCAATAGGCTATATACTCTAGAGCCTAAGTGTGCAGCTACACAATCTAGGTTTGTGTAAGAGTACTCTGTGATGTCTGCACAATGATGAAATAGCCTAACAACCATTTCTCAGAACATATTCCTGTCATGAAGTGGCTCATGACTGCAATGTTCATTGAAGACCTAATATATATCATACAATATTCTAAGCACTAAGGATACAATTCATGTCTTTACAGAGCTCATATTCTAGTGAGGACAATAAATAACAAAAAAGTACACAAAATAGTAAATAATACAATTTTGGAATCTAAAAAGTCCTAAGATAAAAATGAAACAAAGTCTTTTCAATAAATGGTGTTGGGAAAATTGGACAGGTACATACACAAAAAAACTAGATGACCAACTTATACCATACAAAAGAATAAACTCAAAGTGGATAAAAGACTTATTAAATATAAGTAGAAAAACTATAAAGTCCTAGAAGAAACTATAGACAGTAGAATCTCAGACTTCTCTCCGAGCAATATTTCTGCCCATATATTTCCAAGGGCAAGGAAAAAATGAACAAATGAAACCACATCACACTAAAAAGCTTTTTTAAAACAGTAATTTAAAGTTATTCCAGCTATAATGCAGGTTATTCTGACTTTAAGGTAGCATCACATGACACACTTCTGAGTCCATTCCTGAGATATTTTATCTCTGTCTGTTTTATAGATCTGTGCAAGTGGGGGTCATCTGGGTTTGGATCACATAGCAGTGAACAAACGGATAAAGGAACTTTAGAAATAGTTAATGCAGGAGACCACTGTGATCTTAGAATATCGAAACAAATGCTGCCATTACTGTTAGCATTTGGATGATAAATTCTTGATATAAATGCAACCTTAGGTGGTTTGTAGGGGTAGCCTGTAGGAAAATGAATTGTCAAGAAGAATACATTGCTTTAATATGGGCTATCCTTAGGTCCCATGATTGTGGCTTGCCAATGAAACATCTTCCCCACCTGGACCTGCAGAACATTGTGTGGGAGGGTCACGGGCCAAATCACTAAGTTCCTTATTAATCTGTTTCAGTGCCATCGTCTGTGCTTTGCATCTCGCTCCTCACTCTCTCAGTGTGTGCTCAAAGGTCCAGCCAAAACTCCTGATTATCCCAGCGGCAGGGAAGGATTGACTCTTCGTCTCACACTGGCTCTCCCAGACCCAGATGCTTGGTATTAAAGGGGATCTCGGGATAACCTGGAAGCTGGCTTACAGGAGCTGTCCAAACAAAAAAGCTTTTGTACAACAAAGTAAACCAACAACAAAATAAAAAGGAAGCCTGCTGTATGAGAGGACATATTTGCCAAAGATACATCTGGTAAGGAGTTAATTTCCAAATTATATAAAGAACTCACACACCTCAACACTAGGAAGACAAACAATCCAATTATAAATGGGCAAAGGACCTGAATAGAGTTTCCGAAAGAGGACATATAGACATATGAAAAAAATGCTCTTCACCCAGCATCAGAGAGATGCAAATTAAAACCGTAATGAGATCATCTTACACTTGCCAGAATGGCTACCATCAATAAGTCAACAAACAAGTGCTGGCAATGATGTGGAGAAAAGGGAACACCAGTGCACTGTTGGTGGGAATGTAGACTGGTGCAGCCACTTCTGGGAATATATCTTAAGAAAGCTGAAACACCAATTTGAAGGAATATATGCACCCCTATGTTCATAGCAGTGTGATTTACAATAGCTAAGGTCTGGAAACAGCCTAAGTGTCCATCAGCAAGTGAGTGGATAGAAAACAAAACAAAACTGTGGTACATTTACGCAACGTAGTACTACAAGGCCATAAAAAAAGAAGGAAGTCTTACATTTTGTGACAGCATGGATAGACCTGGAGATTATTATGCTAAATAAAATAGCCAGTTAGGGGAAGACAAATACCATATGATCTCACTTATTTGTGAAATCTAATGAACAAAATAAACTGATGGGCAAAAAAGAAACAGAGGCATGGGTACATGGAACATACTGCCAGTTGTCAGAGGGCAGACGGGAGAGAGAGACTGATGAAAGAAGGTGAAGGGATTAGCCGAAGAACATATATGCATAACCCACAGACACAGACAAGAAGGAAGGGGGTCTGGCACTGGGTGGAGATGGGCAAACGGGGGTGGGGGGTGGAGGGGGGAACGGGAACATCTGTAATAGTGTCAACAATAAAGTTAAAAAATGCAACAAAGTAGAGAAAACAGAGTTCAGGGGTGAGGTAGATGAGAATGTTTTTTGTAGGACTTGATGAACAACTAGAAAGGTGATATTTGAATAGTGAGCTGAAGAAAGTAAGGAAATCTGTAATTGAATTGGACTTTTGGGGCAGATAATCCAGGCTCAGATTAGGGCAAGAGTATAGGCCTTTTGGTAGAAATGAGCTTGACAAGTTCCAGGTAATTCAGCTTTTACCTATTTATTATATACTATTCTTGATAAAGAAATCAGCCACTATAATAACAAAATGTCGCAAATCCTTCAGTGGGAAACATAAATCAATATCTTTAAGAAAGTGATAATGTTTTACTCAACAGACACTGTGGCAGCTTTGAAAATATGTAAATAGTATTCTTTAAGGAAGACATTTTGAGGCTTATGTTTTATTTTATGTCTGCAATACCAGCCTTTTCTAAAACTAATGGATCTCCCCCACCTTCTGAATATCATAATTTTTTAACATGGTCTAACAGTTATAACTTTAGTGGTAACATTTTATAAAAGAAAATTTATAATTAGGTGATGAAGAGACAGAGGTATGAGTGCTCTCTTCATTTTCTTCCTATATGAAGATTTTAATAAATTACAGAATACCATTTACAATTTTAAGTCCATTCACCTTATTTTTTGCACCACCTTGTATTATAGTTAGTTATGGAAGTATGTCTCTCTATGGAGTCATAAACTTCCTGAGATCAGGGGCTATGTCTCATTTATCTTGGTAGCTGCTTCCCTATTATACACTATCTTGCAGAAGAGTTATTCTCAATACCTACTGGTTGAAAAATGAAATCTATATATATAAAAGCCAAGCAACTAGAACAACTGGTAACTATGACCCCACCCATGCACAAATTCATGCACTGGGGCTTTAGTACCTATATGTGCCTTGTATAAGGAAAGGCTTTGCAACATTATAGATTCTAAATTTACTTCCTTTTAAAAAAAAGATAATTAGTAGTAAGTAGTTTTATAAAGGCTGTATTCTTTATTACTGTTGACTCAGAATCTAGCAATCTTGGCCTATAGTTGGCTAACAAATACCTTTTGAATATTGAGCAAAACTTCTCCAACAATTCAGCCAAATAAATATTGGTATTCAAAGCAATCAACTCAGGAATCCATATGCTTTTTCTAAGGATACAACCCTTGCTCAAAAAATTCTTGAAAGAAAACCTGACTTCTGAATAAGATTACAGATTTCACAACAAAGTCATATCGGCTTCTTTATAGACATATTTGGTCATTGACCATTGAGAGTCACTAACTCTAAATTCCAAAAAAATAAATGATTATCTTCTATGGCAGAATTACTATAATAAAGTAATAGCTGAGGAAGTGTTCAGACTTAAATTGAAACGTGTTTATTTGATGTTAAATTCAGATTTTAGAAGCAATTATCAATGCATTAATGAGGAAATCAGCTCCTCTGTAATGCATAAATGTTGTCAATCGAAAAGTTTCAACAAAATTGCTAAACCTCCAGATTTTATTGAATAATGTAACTGTTTTAAAGTGTGTATTATTAGCACAGTTTCTAATAATCTTTCTGACCTTTACTAACTCAAGATGCATTTCCCTTTATTTGAGGAGTATCACAAGACATTTCCTTCTCTCCTCTAGAATTACAGAGCCTTGTCTACTAACCATAGGGTGATGCTTGGGAAAGCCCTCCGGTTGTACTCATGTACAAATATTAAAAGTCTGTAATGTTGATGAATTATAGAACTAGGGTGTGATGGTGGCTCATGCATATTTATCTCCTTTCTGAAATACGGCTCTTAATCATGGCAACATGTTGGCTTTTTTTCTTGTTCCAATTCTGCATCTGTGGCCTTTGTTTCTACCATAAAAAAAAATCTAAGCTCTAATAGTCATGTTATCAACATGCAATATATTCTAAAGTATATGTGAGATTCCACTGTCTATAGTATCTCAAGGGTCATTGTCAATTCTCAGTCATCAAATTTATGTGTAACAACTGAGTATGCCCACAATTGTTGCCTTTTCCATCCACCAGATATTTTTTAATCAGATAACAAATCAGGGTGAGTTTAGTCAAGGGACTCATTTCCCTCCCGCAGTGACTGCATTAGCTGTTGCAACTGGAGCTAAACTCATGTACTTTGGGTCACATTTTCCTTGATCCAGTTCTGTTCCTGCCGCTGGCAATATCCTCAGCTGTGATTATTATAACTACCCCCAGGTGACAGAACTTAGCATTTCATTTGAGGGGGAGGGGGGAGCGGCAGTGAAAAGGGATAGAAGGCTTAGTATTGGTGTAATGTTTATGACATTTGCAAGTACCATACAGCTAAAAGAACAAACATCATTGAATCCTGCCTGCCTGGGATAAAGGCCATCACTCAGGCAACAGTGAATTAACAATTCCTTTTTCTCCCCCAGTTGTTTGAGTCACATTGGGAAAAAAGAAAACAAAAACAAAAAAATGATTGCAGTTACTTCAAATTTTTTTGCAACCTCAGTTCTGTTGAATGCTATGTTGGTGTTCTTTTCACGATTCCCTTTGTACCCTATTCCTTTCCAGATCAAGGAGAAATCAATCTTTAAAAACAGTTTTTCAAGATTGACATTTATTCTGTAATTCAAAACAAAAAAAAAATCATTAAAAAAAATCTGACACATTATATAAGAAGAAAAAGTCTAAATTCTCTAAAAACATAAGTTATTTGTTTTCTGAGTGGGCAACCCAATATAAGTTCACATACATGCACAGAATCAGTCTGTAAATAATGTAAATAAAGAGTCTTACAGTTTAAAGTAAAAAATGTCCTCACGTGTCAGGCAGGCTGCATCTTCTGAGCACAGCACGTCTGCATTACAGTGTGTGCTGAGTTCTAACGGTGCTTCAGACAAGGGCTCAACGGCACAGGTTTGCTCTTCATTGTATTACTTTAGCAGGACCCTTCCCTCCTTTACATAAATCCACCATCCTTTTCTGGATAGTATTTTTGGGAAATGTTGAACTTCTTTACAAGCTTTAAATGACTGAAATATGCTGTTAGATCTGTCAGAAAAAGGAGTTGTGAAGCAGTAACGAAACACCTGTGCGGAATTGTGCTCCAGCCCTTACGTCCTAAAGACACATTAACAACTCGAATTTAATTCAAAATTCTAAACCAGCTTAATGTGGAGGCTCATTATTTGCCATGACAGACAGGATTTCAGAAAATGTTTGCTTTTGTTTGTGTGGAATCCACCCACCTACCTCGCAGGCCCCGAGGATGCTAGAGCCCTTTCCTGTTTATGTCTGTGTGATCGCATTTACAATTTGACCTCTGCAAACGAGCTATCAAATGTTCCCAAGCCACGCTGGGGACAGCTTAGTGAAAAATGAGGACTTGGCATCTTAGTTACAGGTCAATTTGAGAACAAGAGCCAAGGGGTGAAATCAGTGAGGCTTTTCTCCATCTTTTGATACATTTTGACCCTCTGCTGAGTGCCCTCAAGGTCAAAAGCCAGCAGAGCAGCAGCAGCCTCGCCAACACTATGCTGACACTTAAGCAAGCCTCGGGGTGGGGGCTGGGGGCTGAAGGAAATTCCTTCTGCCACTAAACTTTTCAGAGCTTTTAGACAAAAAGAGAAGTCCAAAATATGACACTTTGCCTCAGCTCTGCTTAATTCTGTAGTATATTTCCCTCTGAGAGTTATGTTTGCTATAAACACCACAATGGTTTCATACATGCAAGTTGTGTCCTTTTAATGACTCACAGGCTACGTTTTCTTTACCTTGTGAGTATAAGCAACATTGTGTCTAGTGTAGACTAAACAGGTGAATTTCTTAAATACTTGTTGTTCCATTTTATAAGAAAACTGAATATTTGGAAGCTAAAAGGTCTTTAATTCTACATTGGGGTTGGTTTGGGTCTTAGACTACAGCACATGTGTATAACTGGTTTACACAACAGCCTGAATTATGGGCAGTAGGAAGGTGGTGGTATAAACATGAGGCATTTTATTTTCCCACTCACAGCTGCTCAAAATCCTGTAACAGATTAAATGCCAATGCTCTTACAATCGTCTAAAATGACTGTATCATCTCCAGTCTCCCCTCCTCACCCAGGCTACCTGTCTGCTCTCCTCTCCCATGGCTGACCTCCTTGCTCTCCATTCAAGATGACAGTCATGCTTCTTCTACAGGACTTGGCTCAGCTGTTCCCTCTTCCTGGAACATTATTTGACTAAGTCCTTTTATCTTTATTTTTTTAAATTAAATCTCTATTGTTCAGATTATTACATTGGTTCCTCTTTTTTCCCACCATAACTCCCCTCCAGCCAGTTCCCACCCCACCCTCCACCCTCACTCCCCACCCACTGTCCTCATCCATAGGTGTACGATCATTGTCCAATCTCTTCCCCCACCCCCCACACCCCTTTCCCCCACAAGAATATTCAGTCCACTCCTTTTCTATGTCCCTGATTCTATTATAATCACCAGTTCATACTGTTCATCAGATTATTTATTCACTTGATTTTTAGATTCACTTGTTGATAGATGTGTACTTGTTGTTCATAATTTGTATCTTTACCTTTTTCTTCTTCTTCCTCTTCTTTAAGGATACCTTTCAGCATTTCATATAATACTGGTTTGGTGGTGATGAACTCCTTTAGCTTTTTCTTATCTGTGAAGCTCTTTATCTGACCTTCACTTCTGAATGATAGCTTTGCTGGATAAAGTAATCTTGGTTATAGGTTCTTGGCATTCATCACTTTGAATATTTCTTGAGACTCCCTTCTGGCTTGCAAAGTTTCTGTTGAGAAATCAGCTGACAGTCTTATGGGTACTCCCTTGTAGGTAACTGAGTTTCTTTCTCTTGCTGCTTTTAGGATACTCTCTTTGTCTTTTGCTCTTGGCATTTTAATTATGATGTGTCTTGCTGTGGTCCTCTTTGGATTCCTTTTGTTTGGGGTTCTATGCTCTTCCTGGACTTGGAAGTCTATTTCTTTTACCAGGTAGGGGAAGTTTTCTGTCATTATTTCTTCAAATAGGTTTTCAATGTCTTGCCCTCTCTCTTCTTCTGGCACCCCTATAATTCGGATGTTGGTATGCTTGAAGCTGTCCCAGAGGCTCCTTACACTATCTTCGTATTTTTGGATTCTTTTTTCATTTTGCTTTTCCAGTTGGGTGTTTTTTGCTTCTTCGCATTTCAAATCTTTGACTTGATTCTTGCGATCCTCTGGTCTGCTGTTGGGAGTCTGTATAATATTCTTTATTTCAGTCAGTGTATGCTTAATTTCTAGTTGGTCCTTTATCACAACATGGAGGGTCTCGCTAGATTTCTTGAGGATCTCACTACATTAATCGGCGGTCTCACCAGTCTTTTCGAGGGCCTTACTAAATTTATCGGCGGCTTCTAGACAGTTCTTGAGAGACCTTAAAAGTGTGGTTTTGAACTCTATATCCAGCAGTTTGCTTTTCTCCATTTCTGTCATTTGTGTCCTGTTTCTTTGTCTCGGCATTTTTTGTGCTTCGCTGTGTCGATAGAGTGGTTTTCTGTGCTAAGTGTCCCAATTACCTGAGGTAGACACTCTTGGTGCACCCCCTTGTGGGCTTTGTGCACAGTCTTGTTGTAGTTAAGCCTTGATTGTTGTATGTAAAGCTGGGAAGATTTGACCTCCAGGCCAATTGGCTGTCAGAATTAGCTGTGCCTATGGTAGGAGAACTTCTGTGCTGAAGACACCATTATGGGGCAAGTCTTGCTTCAGTGGGGCTATGGTGCTCATTGAGTCTGCCCTCTGAGTGTGTCCCTTATAGATCTGAGTAGTTGTAGTTGGATGGTCCCACTGTGACCACTGGGTACACTGGCTCTTGGATCTAAGGAGGTGCTAATCTTGCCATTGCCTGAGGCTATTCAGCAGAAGCCAGCTGTAAAGCAATGCAAGTTGCCCTGGGGCCTTGGGGCAGCTTCAGTTTGTTAAGTTATTTTCATATTACAAAGGACCGGGTCTTTCATATGCAAAAGCCTCCGTGCAAGGCTTGGGCGGGGCGGGGTCCCAGTACCAACAGGGTGGGCCGAGCGAGTCAGCAGTATGGCTGCTCTCAGTCCTGCCTTCAGAGGTCCTGGCAATCGCCGAGAGTGCCTCCGAGAGAAAGCTGCCCTCGAGTTCCGACCGATGCCAGACAGTCCCGTTTCTCCTGTGTGAGTCTGGGTCCCCAAAGACTCACCCGGAACTGGATCTCAGAGCCTGAGACTCCCTCCCGATTAAAGAAGACAATTGTGTCCTCAGCCTCCAGCTCTCTCCACATGCACCTCCGCACCTTTATATTTACTTCAGCACTGCACCTCCTCTGAGTCTCGGTATGCTTTTCTCTTTCCTCCTAGTTGTAGAAATTCCACTCAGCCAGCCTTCCTGTGGTTCTGGATGATGTCCGTTATGTCTTTTAGTTGTATTTTTGAAGTGGTTGTGCGAGTCAGCAATATCCAGTGTTTACCTATGCCGCCATCTTGGTTTTCTCCGTAAGTGCTTTTATCTTTAAATCCCATCCTCTCATTGAGATCTACCCTGACCATACTACTTAAAAAGGAAATATCTCTTCTCATCAAATACTTGATTTCTATCACATTGCACTATTTTTTGGGGGGCCAAAGCTCTTTCCACCTTTTAAGATAGAATGCAACTTAGAGAAACACCAATGTGAGAGAGAGAGAGAGAGAGAGAGAGAGACATCAGCTGGGGGGCCGGGAGTGAATTTGTAACCCAGGTACATGCCCTTGACTGGGAATGGAACCCGTGATTCTTCAGTGTATAGGGCAATGCTGTAACAACTGAGCCACACCGGCCAGGGCTCACCTTACCTATTTTTATATTTCTTATTTATTATCTTCTCCCACTGCAATGTAATGGACCTTTGTTTTATCCTGTGTTTCATCCAAATCACCCAGAACAGGTCAATGTCTAGCATGTGCTCAATACATGGATGATTTCTCCTACACTTTAACCAGTTAACTGCCATGTGTCCAAAACAGAAACCATCCCCACACGCCATGATATTTTGAATTTAATTTAAAAAAGTCAATTTGCACTGAATATTATAAAAATAAATATATTACTCACAATTCGGGTGTTCTTGAATATTTTCAGCTGCAAATTCTCACAAAAAGTGATTTTAAAGTTGGTCAGCTGCCACTTAGGGAAAAAGTTTTTTTTTTGTATAGATGCGTGTGGCTTGTGGGGAAGGTCCTCTGCTTGCACCTATGGTCGCTTATGGTGTACAATAAGGCTATGTTTTGTGGATGCCTTAATTTCCAAGTAACCTTTCAGTCAAACAAAAGATCAAGCCAGTGTAATACATTTTTAACTTTCAATCTTATATTCCTTATGTCCAAAATTTACTATTCTTCAGCCTACGAGATTTTGATTGAGGGTATGGTAGTTTACTTTTCAATCTTGTGATGGCCAGGTTTTGTTTGTTTTTTTAGTTGCTCTTATCCCTGGGTATTTTATTCTCTTAATTCAATGATATACAGTTTTCTGGGTCAACCTGGTTAACCTACAGTCACCAATTATCCAATCAGACACTAATGTAGGTGTTGCTATAAAGGTATTTTTTAGATATAATTGAAGGCTATCATCAGTTTAAGTAAGTGAAATTAGCCAGGATAGTCCAGATGTGCCTGATTCAATCAATTGAAAGGCCTTACAAGGAGAACTGAGGTTTCCTCTAAGAAGAAGAAATTTGACTTGAGGAGAGTAGCTTCAGGCTGTGCCCAATTGCTTCAGTCTACACGTCCAGACAGCCTGACCTCCAGATTTCAGCATTGCCTCATTATCATGTAAGCTAATTCCTTCCATTAAGCCTCTTAATGTATATCTCCTACTGGTTCTGGTTCTCGTTCTCTGGTATAACACTGACACATACACCCCTATATAGCCGACCTCCTTAAATATGGTGAAGCCGCTGGAGCAGAAATCAGGGAAAAGGGACAACACATATATTTTTTCTTATTTTAAAAACATACTAGGTGTTGTGGTTTTATTTTATTTGCAATCACTGGTTATTAATACATAATTAATACATAACCAGTGAGGCAGACTGAATAGTTAATTGCTGCATGGAGCACACGCCATAACTTTTGGGTTCAGAACAGAAATCTCCCTTCTGCATATTTCCAAGGACAGGAGATATGATCTGGTTTGACATTTCTGGACCATGTCACTGTCCTCAACAAATATTTGTTTTGTAGCCTCTTGCTTCTGGGTTTTCCTCACCTGGAAGACTTTCCACTTGGGTGAGGTTCTACAAGATGGGTCAAGCCTTGGTATTTTTGTGTCATCCACCTTAAGTTTATACATCCTGGACTCATCACATGGTGGGAGGGCCATGCTTTATCCACTCTTCACCCTCTCATCTTTCTGCAGTCTATTTCTGCTCAAATATACACAGGGAAAATCCCAAGTTTGCTGTCAAGATCCAACTTGAGAACATGTTGCTATTCTATGTATCTCACAGCCATTACTGATCTTCAGAAGGGATTTTCTTGGCAACCTACTTACTTGACATATAGTGGGGTTACGGAGTGCAAACACAGAAGAAAGAGAAAAGTCACAGAAATTCCCCTGTAGACCAATGATTCCCAAATGTTGCTGTTATTAAATACATGGAGCTCAGAATATGAATATGGAGACCAGGATGGAAAGTCGTGGTAATGATGAGATAACAATAGGGCCAATTCTGCAGCCTCTTCATAAATCCTGAAGAGATGTGCAGCTGGTGTGGTATTGGGGCTCACTTTAAAATATGGCCAATCTGTGCCATTTTTGTTTATTTCTGCCATTTGAGTTATAATCCATTAGCCAAATTTCTAGGTAACAGGGAAAGTCTCACTAAGCACCTTATTATAAGACTCGTCCATAATTAAAGAGGAAGGAAATTCTGAAATATACTACAATACAGATAAACCTTGAAAACATGCTATGTGAAATAGACCAGAAAGGAAAGGGCAAGTATTATATAATTAAATTTATAGGAAGTACATAGAATAGTTAAATTCATAGAGACACAAAGTAAAATGGTGATCTTCAGGGGCTAGGGCAGGAGAGGAATAGGGTGTTAATGTTTAATGAATAGAGTTTCTGTTTGGGATGATGAAAAAGTTCTGGAGATGGATGATGGTGATGGTTGCACAACAGTGTGATTGTACTTAATATCACTGAACTGTACACTTAAAATAGTTAAAATGGCAAATTTTACGTTATATATATTTAACCAAAGACAGGAGAGAGAGAGAGAGAGAGAGACAGAGAGAGAGAGAAATAGAGAGAGAGAGAGAGACTCATTATAAGGAGGTAACACCTCTGAAGTTTAATACTTTGTTTATTGTTAAGAGCCATACCATAACCTGAGAAGATTCCACAGCAATTTAGCTGCTTTCTGTGTTATAGAAAAACCGGAGAAGAACCAAGCAATGTTTAGAGAGATGGAGTTACATTTATTACCTGTGGGCCCAGAGTAAAATGTCTCTCAAATTCTGGGTGCAATCACACATGAAGTTTCCCATATTTATACTATTTTACCTTCTTTTTCTCCCAAATATGGGTTTTTTTCCGGTTCTCTTTGCAAGTTCTTAAAGTTCCCTATGTGCTGGGGCTTTGAGACCTTGACCAAAGGCTTGACCTGTCGCCAGCACTGATAACTTCGTCTGGAGAAGGTTTAATGGCTTCTTTGAAATGGGAGTAGTCTTATTTTCCTTATTATTTAAGCCAGCAAGCATTTACAGAAGCCAGAAATAGCAGGGTTAAAATTTCAAACAGCAGTTTTAATATAAGATGGATGCTTCATCTGTGTATCCAGCAGAAATAATCATCACCAACCAGGGATTATTGAACTATTAAAGATACTATGTGCTATAAATATATATAGAGGCCTGGTGCATGAAATTCATGCACTTGCGGAGGGTGGGGTTCCTCAGCCCAACCTGTGCCTTCTCACAATCCGGGAGCCCTCAGGAGATGTCTGAATTCCACAAAGGCAGAAGAGGCTCCCGCTGCCGCTGCTGAGCTCGCCAGCCATGAGCCTGGCTTCTGGCTGAGCAGCATTCCCCCTGTGGGAGCGCACTGACCACCAGGGGGGCAGCTCCTGCATTGAGCATCTGACCCCTGGTGGTCAGTGCACATCACAGTGACTGGTCATTCCACTGTTCAGTTGATTTGCATATTAGCCTTTTATTATATAGGATTGTTTGTTGGAATTTAAAAAAAAGGTTCACCCATTAAGAACTTGATTTTGAATGATGTATTACTTTCCTGTGGCTACCATAATAAATTGCCACAAGTTGGGTGGCTTGAAACACCAGAAATGTATTCTCTTGCAGTCCTGAAGACTAGAAGTCTGAAATCAGAGCATTGGCAGGGCCACCCTCCCTACAGAGGCCGTAGGGGAAAACCGGTCCCCTGCCTCTTCTTGCTTCTGGTGATGGCCAGTATTCCTGGCTTGTGCCTCTGTCACCTTCTCCAGTGTTATCAATTCCCTCTGTGTGTCTCTCTATTATAAGGAAATTTGCATTAAGTTTAGGGTTTACCAGATAATCCATGATTGTTTCCCTATCTCAAGACCCTCAATTTATGTACATCTACAAAGACCCTTTTAGGATAAAGCAACAATCATGTTACAGTGAATAGCACCTAGATGTATCTTTGGTGGTGGCGGTGGGAGGGGAGGGCGCACCATGCAGCCCATTACAGATTATTACGTATAGATTATATATTTTCTTAACCTCAAATAATATTTTTAGAAATAACATTTCGGAAAATGTCATTGAAGTTATTTTTGAACCAGACTCTTGGCTTCTTACCATTGCCCTCTTATTATCTCTTGTCAGTATAACAGAGAGCATGATTGTTTTAAAATATAAGTGAAAACCTGTCCCTTTTTTTTTGTTTGTTTGTTTTTGCAAAAAACTCTTCAATGATGGCCATACTATCCCACCCCCAGGCTTACAGAGCATAAAAACCAGGGTGTTTCTGTGCGCCGACTAGTCCTACAAGATCTGCTGCTTTCCTGCTCTTTGTCTTTTTTGGCCTCATTTCTCAATAACCTAACCCTCATCCAGTGTGCGACAGTCACAGAGTTCATTGGTTTGTTTGCTGTTCTCTGAGCTTGTCAGACATGTTCCCATCTTTACATTCACTGTTCTGCTTTTCTTCTAAAATGTTTACAAGGTTTGCAAATTCCCTTCCTAAATCTTTGCTGAAGCATCACCATTTCAGTGAGGCTTACTCTATTTTTCTCCAAACTCTCAGCATCTTCTAATATAGTATATAGATTGCTTATTAATTTTCTATACTCTGTATTTCATCCCACAAATTGGAAAACTCTTGGAAGGCAGGGATTTTTGACAGTTTTGTTCACTACTGTATCCCTAGAGACAAAACAATTCCTGACACACATGAATTTCTCAGTACATGTTGGTTGAATGAATAAATCCGTAAAGAACTCATCCATGTATGTATTGTTCTCAATTGTATATAAATATTGAAGAAGCATATAAACAGATACAAGTATTTCCGTTTTGTTGTACTTTTGACTAAGTTTAACATAAGACAGCATTCTAGTTAATGTGGTAATATATTCTATAGTGTTTTAAATATGTTAATAAGAGAAGTATCTTGATAAAATGAAGTATGCAGTATTTTAGAGAAGAGGGGAACTGCTTAGAGAAAATTCAGGTAGAAGGCATAAAGGGGGAATTTGAATCATAAAGATAATTTTGGTTTAATGCTTTGACATAAATTATAGAAATGTCTTTTTTTATATTTTTCTTTTTAGTTTTCTTAACTCTGAGTCAGAGGTTTTTGATGGCCAGATATTTTCCCTATGAAATATTTTACCATATTAACTTGTATATTTATTTAATCTATGTTAATGATATACCAAATAGGAGATCAATAAATAACCTTATGTTTATTGATCTAATAACCCACTATAGACTTTGATTAGTTCAAAATCTCTTTTAGACTTATGACTAAATGAGATAAGTCATTCCATCCTTAAAATAAGTCTACTACTTAAATTTTCCTTCCATAGTAACCAACTATTTTATACACATTTTTAACTAACTCTAAATGTAATCAACACCCCTAACTTTTTCCAAAGGAGGGAAAGAAAGAACTTTAGCACTTTTATTCCCACTGTACAAGTCTCATCCTTAGTATTGTTTTCTAGACTTTCAGTGTTATCTCTTAAGAGGTGAAAGAGGACTATTATGCTAGTGATATCATTATAATTAACCTAGTTAATAAAATGAGCATAAGAAAATATTGCAGTTGAAACATAGACAAAGAAAAATAAGAATATGGAAGAAAATAGAATTGCTGCAAATAATGACATCATATCATGAAGACATAACCACAAAATAAAATAAAACTGTACCTGATACAATTGCTTTCATGTAAAGAGTTCAAGAAAAGAAACAGAAATAAAACAAAACAATATTTTCAGAAATGAAGACTAAGATAGAAGAAATACTAAAGCCAATAAAAGCAACAATAGGACCCTGGCTAGGGTGGCTCAGTTTGTTGACATAATTCCAGTCTTTTTGCATGGAGAAGTCACTGGTTGGATTTGGTCAGGGCACGTGACCAATCACTAGTAGACTCAAATCACTAGTAGGGGGCATGCTGAGGCAGCTATCAATGTTCTTCTCTCACATTAATGTTTCTCTCTCCCTCTCTCTATAATCAATGAAAACATATCCTAAAAACAAAACTATACTACCCTGGTGTTTCCAGAACTTACCAAATAAATTAAAACAAAAACAATAAGGAAATTAGAGGATGATATAGATCTTGTTTTCTTAAATAACAAAATAAGGAAAAGATAAGAATGATTTGGCAGAAAATAACAAGTGGCAAAGAACAATCAAATATAGATTTATAATAGCAGTCCTGAAAAAAAAAATGAGACCAGAACAAATACTAAGATTACTCAAGAAACTTTTCTAAATAAAAAATTAAAGCTACATATTGAAATACTAGTCTACATAACTGGGAACATCCACCTGGAATTACCAAAAACCAAATCATATTCTTATAAAATCACTCAACTATAACAATAAAAATGTCTTTGCAGATCTAGGGAAAAAAAGCAAGTTATTTATAAGGGAAAGGGGAGTTTATTATTATCAAGTTCATATAAAGCAATGCAATATTCCATAAAATAAATGGATTAATATATTTAAATTTCCCAAGGGGGAAGGAAATATGTGACTCAAAGACTTTCATATCCAGAAAAACTGACTTTAAAGTACAAAGTGTAGAGAGTTTACCATTATTATTAAAAATATATGGATTACTATTTCCAGAGACCTTTTTTTTAAAGAATCTACTAGACAACAAGCTGCAGACAGCAAACATGACTGTGGAAATGTTGATATAAAGACTGACAATGATTTTCATTTTGTTTATTGTATTCTCTGCTGTGTGAAGCATTTAGTTTGATATAGTCTGACTTGTTTAATTTTGCTTTTGTTGCCTATGGTTTTGGTGTCATATCCAAAAAGATCGTTGCAAAAACCACTGTTAAGGAACTTTTGCCCTATTATTTTTCTGGGAGTTTTATGGTTTCAGATTAATTCATTTATGTGATTAATTCATTTCAAGTTGATTTTTATGAATGATGTAAGATGAGGGTCCAGTTTCATTCTTTGGCAAGTGGATATTCAGTTTTCCAACAACATTTAATGAAGACACTATTTGTACCACTTTATGTGTTCTTGGTGCCAATGTCAAAGTTTAGTTTGCCATATATGCATAGATTAATTTCTGGGTTGTCTGTTATGTTTCATTGGTCTGTGTGTCTGTTTCTATGCTAGTGCCATACCGTTTTGATTACTGTGACTTTGAAATTAGGAACAACAACAACAAAAGAGACTGGCAATGAGCACAAAATACGTAATTCCTTATTTAACTATGAATAATTGACAATTAAAAGGGAGAAAATGTAGTGAGTTAATGGCTATATGCCTGACAAGGTATAAATAGTGAACCATGAACTATGTGTGGAAAATGGGGAGAGCCTATGTAAAAATTGTTAACACTTTCTGAGTCATATAAGTAGTATTGTTATTAAATTTTCAACTTGAGATGTTTTTGAGTGTCTGAATCAGCAAGAGCTAATATAAAAATAAAACAAATGTGTGTCTTAAATGACGGACATATATTTTCTCACAGTCTGCAGGCTATAAGTTCAAGATTAAGGTGTCATTGGGGTTGGTTTCTGGTGAGATATCTTTCTGGCTTTCAAAGGGGTGCCTTCTTGCTGTTCCGTCACATGGCCTCCTCTCTTTGTGTCTGTGCAGATAGAGATCTCAAGTGTTTCTCCCTCCTCTTATTAAAATAACAGTCCTGTCAAATTAAAATGCCATCCTTATGATCTCAAGTGACATTTATTACCTTTCTATAGGTCCTACCTCCAAATATAGTCACAATGAGGGTTTGGGCTTCAGCATATAAATTTTGAGGGGATACAATTCAGGCCATAATGGTGAGTCTGATATAGGATAAAGTAAATGCGTAATTATGAAATTTTCTAATTGTATTATCTCCTGTACAAGAGTATTCTATAAGTACAACAACAAAGATACAAATGTAATATAGAGTAGGTTAAGTATAAACCCTGTAATCCTGAATTTAATTTGGTAGTATCATTGTTTACTTGTATCATATTGTAATATCCCCCTACATACACATCCTAACTCTTTCTATTTGAAAGGCCTGGATGAACTTAGCAATCCAATAGCAATGAGTACCTCTGACATCCAGATTCTAAATGTTATTCTCCACTGAAAGAAATCAGGATCCTTTAAAAATAATAGTTATCTCTATGAAATGAGCAGTAAATGCACAGGCTTATTATAAAATATCTTGTCATATTCCTTGCTAGCAAGCAAGTCATCAAAGATTGCTGGGGTCATGTCCAAAAAATTGAGGGCTAACACTAAAAGGTGCCTACCGGTCGAAGATGGAAAAGAATTGACCGTTAATCTGGAAAACCATTGCAATGAATTTAAACTCATCAAAACTTTAAAATAACACATTTTAATAATAAGGAAACATTCCTTACCTTGACTATTGAAAATAATGATAAAAAAGTAAAGTATGAATGTCCTACCTTTTCTATATGAACTCTACCACTAGAAAACCAAATAACAGTTTAAAGGAAGTGCCACTGTATAGAGCGAACTGTTAAAACAAACAAACAAAAAAACCTCAAGCAAATATCTGTAAACAACAAACACTAGTCAACTTATTATCTACCATATATTCAAATTTCCTAAAAATCATGATGCAGATTATAATGTTAGCCATGATAATAAGAAAAATATATAATTCATATTTATAAAATATATTGTTTTACTTGAATAAATACATATTTAATTTCTTTTGTATATTTATTTCTAAGCTTTTAAATATTAATATTTCTGAGTTAGATATCACTTAAAAAGCATTTCAGTTCTTTGACAGTCTGCATAGCTTAAGAACCTACCTCAAATCAGAATAATCATATAAAGGCATTAAATAAAATACATCTCTCTATATAAAAGCCAAGCAAAGAGAATGACCAGAATGACCGGTTGCTATGACGTGCACTGCAGCTGGCCAACCAGCCCAATTGCGGGAGGGGGGAGGGGCGGCCCTTCCCCACAGCCAGCCCCACCCCCAGTTGGCCCCCAACACCCCGATTGGGGGTGGGGCTGGCCGGCCAACCTCCTGTGGCCTCTCCCCCCACTGGCCTGGCCCAATTAACCCCCATTGGGGAGGCCGGCCGGACCCCATCCATGCACGAATTCAACCTCTGGGCCTCTAGTAAGATTATAATATATGTAAGAATATATTGAAATAGTTATCAAAATATTTTAATATAGTAAAATAACATATACACTTATTGATTAGTGCATTAAATAGTAATATCTTAATGTGGGTCTAATAATTACCATAATTTTAAAGTAGAAGTATTTCAAGATTATCTTTAGCAATTGTAATGAGATATGAAAACATCTGATCAATATTGGTAATCCTATAATTGAACCCAGGTTTGGTTGCCGGTCGTAACAAAAGCCAAGCTCATAAGACAGGTGCTGGTGAAAAGGGAAAGAGCTTTATCTGAGTGCCGGCATCTCCAGAAAATGGGAGACTCTTGTCCTCAAAAACCTGTCTTAACATCTCAGTGCAGGCCGAGGTTTTTATTAGGAGGGAGAGGGAAAGCAGAACCAAGAGATCAGGGCAGGAGCTGCAGGCTGTGTCCTTGCTAGTCCTGATACGGATTTCATGGTCAGGAGTTGGCCATCTGGTTGAACTCCTGTGTCTGGGGGCCTTGAGGTCAGGCTGCTCCTTATGTTCACAAAGAAACTGAAATGGCTGATTCTGTAAAGTATACTTAGAAAAGAAACTTTTAATGTGTAAGCTCTAGTTTTGAGAGGAAAAATAAGGTTAGAGTAATAAGCTGGATTTAACATTTACTAAGATCAATATGGGTAGCTTTATACAAATATAGCATATTCATTCCCTGTTAAAAATCTACTGTGGATTTTTGTCAATATTTATGATTGAAGAAAAGTTAAATTTCACTTAGAGATTAATGAAAATAGAGATATAATTTTTTTCCCCATCCAGTTGTTAGATCATCTATCCATGGACTCTTGGGGATATTCAACATTCTGATTAAAAATCCTCTAAATTAAAATAATTTAAAGAGGCCTTGCCGAAACCGGTTTGGCTCAGTGGATAGAGCATCGGCCTGTGGACTGAAGGGTCCCGGGTTCGATTCCGGTCAAGGGCATGTACCTGGGTTGCAGGCACATCCCCGGTGGGAGATGTGCAGGAGGCAGCTGATCGATATTTCTCTCTCATCGATGTTTCTAACTCTCTATCTTTCTCCCTTCCTCTCTGTAAAAAATCAATAAAATATATTTTTAAAAAAATAAAATAAATAAACAGGCCTCTATTTCAGGGGAAAGAATTTACCTTAAATCAATTTATAGTCAGTTTATTTATCATATTGTATATGTTTATAATTTTTGGTATGACTGTAACATTAAAGTGTTATAGTTAAATATTTTAGGTTTGCTCAATTGCTTGAATAGCAAATACAATTAAGAACATTAATAATTAACATTTATACATTATGATCTTAATATTTTTTCTACATATGATAGGAAAAAACTTTAAATTTATGGTATACCTCTAATATTCATAACAAAGAAAAACTCAACTGAATTAGCATTATATTTAAAGACTTTTTAAAAAGCTATTTTTGAAAGGTTCACTTATTTTTTATAATATCTCTCTACCCAATTCTGGTTTTATTACATTTTTAAGTATATATATATATTTTTTACAACACTGAAATTAGTCCTTTGGGTCTAACTAGTTATGGAAGAACATAGAACTTTCCACAATTATATTACTAATCAATTTATAATGCTTTGTTGCTTATCTCCTCTAACAGCCTAAAGAAGAGCAGAACACAAATTTCAGAGACAACCAAATGGCCAAGAATAAAGTTGGAAATGGTTGTGCTATATTTTCTCAAATATGCATTATTTATTACCTTGAGGGTTTCTATATTGAAATTGAAAATATTCTTAAAGTATCTATGGCTATCTTGGTGCCATAAGACAAGAACACATGATGGGTCTTTCGAAGTACTAACCTAGTGACCTCAAGTCACTAAGCAAGTTACAAAGCCTTCCTGGTGTGCAGTTTTCTCCACTACAGAATGGCAATAACAAAAATTACCTAAAAATTTTAAAAGTCAACATTACTGAAACTTTCTGCACTGCAAACGATTCTCTTACTCTTGGTTATTTTTGCCATTGTTAAGTATTATAATTCATTTATTTACAGTTAGTTTGAATTTAGTGATCTCTGTATAGCAAGCATCTTCATACTCTGAATGTACAAAAGTGAACAAGGCATCTAAATGAGGGTTGGAAGAAAGAGTTGATGTTAACTGTATAAAATTGTTAGGTATATTCATACAGCATGAAATGACAAATGACAATGTGGCAGAAGAGAATAAATATGAATTTTTAAAGAAAACCTAATAAATCTATATTCACAAAAATTATATTTCCTTTGAATCTAAAACATTACTATTCATTTTATATATACCAGAGAACCATCAGGATAATATATTTAACCCAATTCTACTCAATTTAAGAACATTTTCAGTGAAAGTGATACTGCCAAACACTGTGTTGTTAGGAAGTCTTAGATAAGTTACAAAATACTAAGAGCAATAAAATAATATAATATGAATTTTAAAAGTTAAGCAAAATATGTGGAGGTAATGGGATAAAGAGAAGAAAGGCTAAGTGCCTATGCAACTTGAGAATGACAAAAAGAAAAGGTAAATCTTACCCTTAAAAACATCCTATCTAATAAAAGGGTAAATTAACTGTGACTCCATCACAAAAGATGGCAGCTCCCAATCCTCTCAGCACTGCCAGAGTCCTCCAGTCCGGGGGGGGGGGGGGGGGGTTGAGAGGGGGCAGCGTGAGAGGCCTGGCAGAATGCTTACTTCGTCGCCACGGAAAGTACAATAAAAGTTGGCTCCAAAACAGCCTGTTTCTTGGCGAGTCCAGGCAGGAGAGGGTCCTGAGAGCTCTTCTGCTGGCTGCTCAGGAAACAGCACTGATTGGGGAGAAGGCGGGGCTGCCACTGTGGAGCCAGAGCAGAGGAGGTAGGGGAGCCAGAGCGGATGAGGCGGGGGAGCTGGAGCAGAGGAGGCGGGAGAACCGAATAGAGGAGGAGGGGGAGCCACAGGAACCGGACCTGAGGAGGCGGGGCTGCCTCTGCTCCAGCAGGGGTGGCGGGTGAGCCCCAGTTCAGGAGCCTCCAGAGTGGCAGCGCCAGGCCATCCAGTGCTGCATCCAATCCCTGAGGCATACCCGCCAGTACTGTGATGCCAACTGCCCGCAGCCGTCCTGCCAGAAGATGAGGTGGGTTGTGCAGCACACCAAGGGCTGCCAGCGCAAGACCAATGGAGGTTGTGGAGTGTGCAAGCAGTTCATGGCCCTTTGCTGCTACCATGCCAAACACTGCCAAGAAAACACATGCCCCATTCCCTACTGCCTCGACATCAAGCAGAAGCTCTGCCAGCAGGAGATACAGCACCGCCTGCAGCACGCGTAGCTCATGCGCCAGCAGATGCCACCATCAACACCCGCACTGTGCCTCAGCCGAGTCTGCCTTCCCCTCCTTCAACACCACCCCAGCCCCCAACACTGCATCCCACCACACCCTGGACACCACAGCCCCGACTCTGCCCCAGACCTCACCTGTGAGCATGTCACTAGCTGGCTTCTCCAGCGTGGCCAGAACTCAGCCCCCCACCACAGTTTGCACTGGGAAGCCCACTAACCAGGTGCCAGCCCCACTGCCCCCGCCCACCACCCAGGCCCACCTGCAGCAGTGGAGGTGCCCGGCAGATTGCATGTGAGGCACAGCAGCAGCAGCAGCATCTGTACTGGGTGAGCACCAACAATGGTATGCCCCTGAGGCACAGTGACCCCCGAGAGCCAGATGGCCCCCATGGGCCTGAATGTGACACAACCAGGTCAGTGGGCCTGTTATTCTGCCCACCAACTCCTGGCAGTGGCAGCCAGCACCCATCCCCAAGCAATAGCCAATGTGAGGCATTCCCAGACCCATGATGTCTATGCAGACCCAAGGTGCAGCCACCTCAGAGCATCTCTCCAGGTGCCCTGCAGGACCTGCAGCGGACCCTGAAGTCTCCCAGCTCCCCCAGCAGCAGCACATGCTCAACATCCTCAAGTCAGACCCTCAGCTGATGGCAGCGCTCATCAAATAGCACACGACCAAGTAAGTGGCCAGCCAGCCTGGCCGTCAGCTCTAGCCCAGCCTGCTGAACCTGAACGCCATGCAAGCCAGCGGGCCAAGACCTGCTGTCCCTCCGCAGCAGCAAGCAATGGGAGGCCTGAACCCCCAGGGCCAGGCCTTGAACATCATGAACCCAGGGCACAACCTCAGCATGTGAGTTTGAACTACAGTTCAGAGAGATGCCACAGAGCAACAGCAGCAGCAGCAGCAACAACGTTGAGAGAGGCATGTCCGACTGTCCATTGTGATGGGGCATCACCTTCCCCTGATCGCCAGGTCGCCTCCCGCCCCTGAGGGCTCCTGGTCTGTGAGAGGGGGCAGGCCGGGCTTAGGGACGCCCCCTCTGGTGCATGAATTTATTTTCATGCACCAGGCCTCTAGTTAAACCATAAAAAAATAATGTCATAACTATCAATTTTCCCAAGACCCAGCAATAATAATAGCTAATGTTTTTCTATATTTGTTATATGTTTGTGTTTAATTTGGATCTCAGGTATGATTCTTGATACATCTTGTCCATCATTCTGTGCAAAGCCTCTCTTATTTTACTTAATTTAGTCATTCCCAACACCATCCCCATCAACAAGTTCCTGATAGGCATCAATACAACATATGCCTAATTGTATACATATTCCAAGAACATATAGTAGCTATATACTTTGCTATAAATATAATTTCTTACTTTAAGTGGAAAAAAAACTATTTTAAGAACTAACCTTTTGCAGTTTAAAACTCTAAATCATTGTTAGTTCTTGTTATATTGTATTTAAACCTATGTAAACCCCACAATTTATGTATTGTATTAGTCAAGTTGTTCTGCAATAATTCTATAGAATAAACAACTCTGAATTCTCAGTGGTTTACAACATGCTTATTTTCTGCCCATGGGTACCCAGAGCAATTATGCCTCTGCTGAGCTCAACCAAAGTCAGTGGTGCACGGAAGTGTCCTCTGCCCCAGGGAGGCTGTGCTGGTTGGGGAGGAAGGAAAATAAACAGATAATGCTATCACACCTGTTACTAATGTCTAACCACCAGAATGATGGATTTTATAAAAATGCCTTCTGGTGCACTGTCCAAATTACTATCGGGTGCTAACCAGCAGTGGATTTCCTGGATCTTAAAGCACCGTCACTAATTACTAACATAAGGTTCTGCCAGACTGCTTTCACCAAGGTGGTGCCATTATAGTCCCACCGGAAAGTCATGAGGGTTCTCATTCTCCCAAAATTACACCAGCATTTGGTGTCATTTCCCATTCTATCTTTTTCTAAATCTGACAGAAGTAAAAATGTTTCTTATTTTTAAGTTGTTTTGTCTTCTTTTTAATGTAATCTTCAGAGAGGTTGAGCACTTTGTTCAGTTTTCATTCAGTTTTCTTGTTCTGTGATTCAACTATCTACACTAATAAAAGAGAAAGATGTAAATTGACTGTACCTTCATGACTCCCACCAGCCAATCAGGAGTGACTATGCAAATTAACCCAACAAAGATGGCAGGTTAATTTGCATACACAGGCGCTGAGCGGCAGGGGGGCGGGACGCCATGGCGACGAGACAGGCGTTCCACACTGCCCCAGCTGCTCCAGGCCTCTGGGCTGTGTGGGAAGGCAGAAAGTTGTCTCCTGGCTGGAGTGAAGGCAGAGCTGGCAGCCAGGGGAAGGAAGGCCCATTCTTGCATGAATCTTCATGCATTGGTGCATGAGTGCTGGCTGACCTCTGTGGTGGCCGCACCAACCCCACCACAGTTTGCACAGGTGAGGTCTGGGGCAGAGTTGGGGCTGTGGTGTCCAGGGTGTGGTGGGATGCAGTGTTGGGGGCTGGAGTGGTGTTGAAGGAGGGGAAGGCAGACTCAGCTGAGGCACGGTGCGGGTGTTGATGGTGGCATTGGGCCTCTAGTCTAATATTGTCCATTTTGTTCCTTATTGATTTCCAGACATTCCTTAAAAAAATCTAGATGTCACCTGAGTTCTGGCCACACTGGAGAAGCCAGCTAGTGACAGAGGTTAGTGGGCTGAGTTCTGGCCATGCTGGAGAAGCCAGCTAGTGACTACTGCAGGTGGGCCTGGGTGGTGGGCGGGGGCAGTGGGGCTGGCACCTGGTTAGTGGGCTTCCCAGTGCAAACTGTGGTGGGGGGCTGAGTTCTGGCCACGCTGGAGAAGCCAGCTAGTGACATGCTCACAGGTGAGGTCTGGGGCAGAGTCGGGGCTGTGGTGTCCAGGGTGTGCTGGGATGCAGTGTTGGGGGCTGGGGTGGTGTTGAAGGAGGGGAAGGCAGACTCGGCTGAGGCACGGTGTGGGTGTTGATGGTGGCATTGGGCCTCTAGTCTAATATTGTCCATTTTGTTCCTTATTGATTTCCAGACATTCCTTAAAAAAATCTAGATGTCAATCTTTCAGTAACATCTGTTCACCCAGTCTATCACTTTCTTCATTGATCAGAAATCATTAGTTTTTAAAAGTATTTATTTCAATCTTTTATTAATGCATATAGTCTTGGAGTATTATTTAAAAGAGTTTTGCTATCCACAAAGTAACAGAGGTATTTTGCATTTTCTTTATTTTATTGCTCTTCTTAACTTGGAGTTTTATACATTTGGAGCTTATTTTTTATTAGTTTTTTAAGTTTAATTTTAATTATAGTTGTCATGTAATATTATACTAGTTTTAGGTGTACAACATAGTGATTAAACATTTATACACCTTACAGAGTGATCACCCCAATAAGTCTAGTACCCATCTGGCACCATACAGTTATTACAAGAGTATTGAGTATATTCCCCTGTGCTGTACTTCACATCCCTGTGACTATTTTTATAACCGGCAATTTGTACTTCTTAATCCCTTCCACCATTTTCATGTATTTCCTCAACCTCCTCCTAGCAGAAAACCATCATTTTGTTCTCTGTATCTATGAGTTTGTTTTTGTTACATTTATTTATTTTGTTTATCATATTCACAATATTTCCAATTAATGGACATGGTATATATTCTCATTAATTCCATATTTTTGACACTTTTTCAAGTTCAATTTATTGTACCTTAATTTAGTGAAAAGAAAATAGGACATATTCCCCCTAGAAATCAACTACTTCACAATAAAGATGAGCTGAATTACATGTGCTTTCCTCTTTTATTTCCACCGCTTATGTTGATGCATATTACAAATGTATGTGAATACATACCCTGATTGAATTTCCTTCCCAAAGAGACTAGTATAACCTTCCTTTTATACTAAAAACACAGGGTCCCCATGGTTCTTAAGCGCATTAAATTAATTGTTGATAAAGTACTTAGGCAATAAAAAGCCCATAGGTGCTAACTGTAAAGTACTATTTGTATTATAAGTACTAGAGGCCAAGTGCATGAAATCTGTGCAGGTGGGAGGGCAGGGGGCCCAGCCTGCCTGCGCCCTCTCACAGTCTGGGAACCCTCGGGGAATGTCTGACTGATGGCTTAGGCCAGTAGTTGGCAACCTTGCGGCTCAGCAAACAGCAGCTCGCGAGTCACATGCGGCTCTTTGGCCCCTTGAGTGTGGCGGTATTTTGTGGAAGACCCTCACTCAAGGGGCGAAAGAGCCGCATGTGGCTCACAAGCCGAGGTTTGCCAACCACGGGCTTAGGCCCGCTTCCCATGGGGAGTGGGCCTAAGAGTGCAGTTGGACATCCTTATTGCTGCTGTGGAGGTGGGAGAGGCTTCCACCACTGCTGCTGTGCTCACCAGCTGTGAGCCTGGCTTCTGGCTGAGTGGCACTCCCCCTGTGGGAGAGCACTGACCACCAGGGGGCAGCTCCTGCGTTGAGTGTCTGCTCCCTGGTGGTCAGTGCACATCATAGCGACTGGTCAAGCAGTCAACTGTCTGCCCCTTGTTGATCAGTGCACGTCATAGTAAGTGGTTGAGCAGCCTTAGCATATCATTAGCATATTATGTTTTGATTGGTTGAACAGATGACTGGATGACTGGACACTCAGAATATTAGGCTTTTATTATATAGGATGACCTTGAAAGATGAAAATGTAGCTCACACAATTAATTGTGACCATATTTAGCAGCTATAAATACATCAAGTGAAGAATCAGATTTTATACTGACCAAAGATAAAATATGTTACTTAAATACATTTCATTTTTATCTTGAGAAAATGCAAACTCTTCTATATTTATGTTATGCATATGACATGTATATATACATACATATTTCAGCTATGATAATTAACATTCTATATTATGATAATTGTCTAAGAACTGAGATAAATTAGCCAAGCTATAGCTAAAATAAACTAATAAAAATGGGGTGAAAGACATAAATTGCAACAAATGTAAATATTGTTTCATAATGTCACCTCTATAAAAATTTGACTTCATGATTTTCTGTAATGGAACTTAAGTTCTGTTATAGGGTGGAAGAGATGTAATTTGAGTCAATTTATATTCTTTCCATCCTATACAAGTTCTGAAAGACCTAACTGAGAAGGAGCATGCTATGTGTGTGGTGGTGCATTTTTCTGTTTCTAATCCTTCATTATTGGCACAGATTTTTATCACCTGATCAATGAAGGTTTCTTTTGAGCATGTTTATTGCTGCCAAATAGCTTTTTTTTTAAATTAAATTTATTGGGGTGACATCCTATGTAATAAAAGCCTAATATGCTGTTGTAATGTACCCCGGGAATCACAGAAGGACGCCTCAAGAAGTCGAATTAAAGAGTCACATTTATTGCAATCCAGGACTATGAGGGGCCATTCCCCAAATCTCATTGTAACAAGATGGTCACAGCTCCAGGGTTATATAGGCAAAAATCACAAAGGTATTGATTACATCCCAGGGTTTGGAATGAGGAACCTGGTTCGCAAAAAAGCAGTTTACAGAAGCAGAATTAAGCATGTTAATTACAGTTTTGGGTCTCCAGATAACTGATTTGATAGAAACACATTATCTGGGACTGCTGTGTTGACAGGAACACATTATCTAGAGCCCTCGGGTCTCGAGACCACTGAGTTGTCAAGAATTCATTATCTAGAGCCATCAAGGCAATTTAGAGTAATTGCGCTGTCCTGGTCTTGGGACCACTGAGTCAACTGGAACACAGTATCTGTGGCCACTAAAACAATCCTATCTAATAAAAGAGAAACATGGTAATTAGCTGTACAGCCACTACCCTTCCCATTGGCTAATCAGGGCGATATGCAAATTAACTGCCAGCCAAGATGGTGGTTAACCGCCAATAAAGATGGCGGCTAATTTGCATACATAGGCACAATGATGGGAGGCAAAAGGGGAAAGACGGAAGAATGGTAGCAGGCAAGAGCTGGGGGGCGGGCAAAGGCAGCCCACAGTGATTGCCATCAGAAAGCCCAGCAGGCCAGCTACACCCCCTGCAGGGGTGCCGGTGATCGCCATGGCGATGGGAGAAAGAGAGAGCTGGGGTGCAAGACCCCGGGGCCAGGGGTGCTGGCTGGCCTATGGCCCCCTGATCTGTGATGGCGAAAGGAGGGGTGGGGCCCCAGGCACAGCGGCACCCCAGCACCGGGTGCCGCTGTGCCTGCAGTCCCCTGATCTGTGATCTTGAAGGGAGAGGCGGGCCACAGGCAAGGCTGCACATGGGGGACCAGGTGCAGCCATGCCTGCAGCCCCAGATATGAGATCAGGAAGGGAGGGGCTGGGCAGCAGGTGGGGCAGCATCCTGGGGACCGGGTGCAGGCCCAGGGTGCAGCCGTGCCTGCAGCCCTCTGATCTGCTATTGTGAAGGGAGGGGCGGGGCCACAGGCATGGCAGCACCCAGGGCACCGGGTGCTGAGGTGCCTATGGTCCCCTGATGTGAGATCGGGAAGTGAGGGGCGGGGTCACAGGCGCGGCTGCTCCTGGGGTTCTGGTGCAGCCCTGCCTGCGGCCCCAGGATCTGCAATCACGAAGGGAGGGGCGGGGAAGCAGGTATGGCAGCACCCTGGGCACAGGGTGCAGCCCCAGGGTGCAGCCGTGCCTGCAGCTCTCTGATCTGCAATGGCAAAGGAAGGGGAGGGGCCACAGGCATGGCGGCACCCAGGGGACTGGGGACTGAGGTGCCTGTGGTCCCCTGATCTGAGATCAGGAAGTGAGGGGCGGGGCCACAGGCAGGAGAGATCAGGGTTGGTGCGGCCACCACAGAGGTCAGCCAGCACTCACGCCCCCAACTGGCTCTCCCTTGGAGTCCGGAGTGGAGGGCGCTCTCCCTGGGAACCTGGAAATCCGCCTCCCAGGGCAACTGGGCAGAAAATAAGCCTGGGGAGCCATAGAGAGGGAGACCTACCTGGAGGCCACACAGCTTTTATAGCTGAAGTCGCCCTGGATGGAGGACTGGGGGTAGCAGGGATCAGAGTCGGCCAAATCAGCCATGGAACCCTGGGTCCCGGCCGAATGACTAGAGCACATGGTCAATCGTCCTCGGTCACTTGATGAGTAGCAGTCAGCCTGGACCAGGAATCAAACCCAAAACCTGACAGAATGGAACCCAAACCTTTGCTGTGATAGAGGAGCTCCAACCCACAGCAGGGGCCAGCGCACACCAGAGGGATTTTGTTGGGGTCCAACCCCAGCGGGTCCAGGGGTCCCCAAAGGTGTGGACGGAGTCGGCGAAGAATGAATGACATGGAATCTGGGTTCAGTTCATCAGCAGAGTTGGGTTCTCTAGCCCGGATCTCCAGCCAAGTCCGGTAGCCATGTTCTCTCGCTAGTTTCTCCATCCAGCTTCTCCAGGTTCTCCAGCCAGGTTCAGTCACCAGGTTCTTTGGCCAGGTTCTATCCAGGTTCTTTTTCCATGTTCTGTTTAGGTTCTCCAGTGAAGTTCTGTAGCCAGGTTCTGTCCAGGATCTTTTGCCATGTTCTCTGGCTAGGTTCTGGTTAGGATCTGATCAGGAGCTGATGAGGTTCTGATGTGGATCTGATGAGGAGCTGATGTGGATCTGATGAGGAGCTGATGATTATTGTCTTGTTACATCCATATTTATACCAGCCGATTTTAATCCTGTCAATTTCTATTACAAAGGTTAGGGCGTTTCTTATCTCCATTCCAGGGAGTAAAGATTATGTAGCTTAACTACCCGCCTGGCACTTAATTAAGGGGTTGTATCCCCTCCCTAACCTCAGGGAAAGATCCCCACCTGGGGAAACAACCTTTCTCGGAGAGGTGACCTTGGTTAAAACACATGGCGCTAAAGAGAGCAAACATATTAAGAACAATATGCTATATATGCCAGGTCCCTTGAAACATATGCTGTGCAGATGTTTCTTTCCTGCAGCGACTGTGTCAAGCAGCAAGGATGGACCGGCTCCCGGCAGGATTTTGTTGAGGGGCCCTGACAGGCAGCACCCTGAGCAGTGGGTTAGAACCTCCTCCTGATACAGCAAGGTTGCAGGTTGGATCCCTGGTCAGGGCACAGACAAGAAGCAACCAAAGAGAGCATAGTAAGTGGAACAACACACTGATGTTTCTCTCGCTCCCTTCCTCTCTCTAAAATAATCAATCAATAAAAATGAAAATAAAAAATAAACCCTCTGGCCCTAACCAGTTTGGCTCAGTGAATAGAGCATCGGCCTGTGGACTGAGGGGTCCCGGGTTCAATTCTGGTCAAGGGCATATACCTTTGTTGCGTGCACATCCCCAGTAGGGAGTGTGCAGGAGGCAGCTGATCGATGTTTCTCTCTCATCGATGTTTCTCACTCTCTATCCCTCTACCTTCCTCTGTGTAAAAATCAATAAAATATATTTTAAAAAAATAAAAATAAGCCCTCTGGCTTGCAGAGTTGCTAAAACAGTTAGAAAGCAAAGTCTCATCCCTTCCTGTTCATTCAACAAATACTTCATATGCTCCTTTGATAATCACACTGGGAATGGGTGTTTGTTTGTTTGTTTGTTTGTTTGTTTTGGTTAATCCTCACCTGAGGACATTTTTGCATTAATTTTTTTTTTTTTTTTTTTTTTTTTTACAGAGAGTGGAAGGGAGGGAGAAAGACAGAAACTAATATGAGAGACATCAAATGGTTGTCTCTTGCTGAATCCCCGACCAGGGCCCTGGATTAAGCCGGCAACCCAGGTATATGTCTTCAATTGGAATCCAACCTGGTACCCTTCAGTCTGCCTGCAGAAGCACTATCCACTGAACGAAACCAGCATTTTTTTTCTTTTTAAGTCCTCCTCTAAGGATATGTTCTTTTCATTGATTCTAGAGAGAGAGGAAGGGAGAGGGAAAGAGAAAGAAAAACATCCATCAGTTGCCCAAGCAACCCACAACCTGTGTATGTGCCCTCACCTGGAATCAAACTCATGACCCTTTGAAGCGTGGGAGGACACTCTAACTACTAATCCACACCAACCAGGGCCTGGAGCTACAATGAGTTCCCTCAGGGGGAGTGCTGCTCATCCAGAAGCCGGGCTCATGGCTGGTGAGTGCAGCGGAGGTGGCAGGAACCTCTGTGGCAGCACTGAGAAGCAGCAAGCCGAGTGGTAGAGAGCAGCAAGCAGGTGGGTGGTAAGGAGCGAGGAGTCCCAGACTGTGAGAGGGCACAGGCTGGGCTGAGGGATTCCCCTCACCCCCAGTGCACGAATTTCATGCACCGGGCCTCTAGTTTAGGATAATTGTGCTGTCCTGTTTCCCAGGTACAGAAGAATGTGCTTTCTAAAACCAGTAAGGTCACTACCAATGGGATAGTCATTCAATCGAATGGGATGATTTATACAATCCAGAAAATCAAAATAACTTTTCTATTGTTAAGCCAAACAACAGGGTTAGAGTTAAACTATAGTTTCTACTTGAGATGATTGCTACCATACTTCAATGCAAATTGTCCTCTAGACTGGGAGTTTGACGGGGAATTTGACAGGGAAGCTAAGCCCTGGCTGTTGGCAGCAGGCAGCTGGGGGAAGGGGGGTCCCACCTGGCAGCCGGCAGCCACTAGGGACCCTACTCTTGCATGAATTTCATGCACTAGGCCTCTAATTTGTTAATAAAATAACATAGGTTTCAAGTATATAATTCTATGATACATGTACTGTGTGCCCACCACTCAAAGTCAAACACCCTTCTATCACTATACATTTGACCCTTTTTACCCTTTACTGATCCCCAAACCCCTTCCCTCTGGTAACCACCATACTGTTGTCTGTGTCTGTGAGTTTTTATTGGTATGTTTTTCTTATATGTTCATTTGTTACTTTCAGTTTTATATCCCACATATGAATAATCATATGGTTCTTGACTTTTTGTCTGACTTACCTTGCTTAGCATCATATTCTCAAAGTCCATCCATGTTATCACAAATGATACTATTTTATCTTTCCTTATGGTTGAGTAGTATTCTATTTTATACATGTACCATATCTTCTTTATTCAGTCCTCTATAGAAGAACACTTCAGTTTTTCCATGTCTTGGCCACCATAAATAATGCTGCAATGGATATTTGAGAATAAATGTTTTCAAATTTTTTGGGTAGATACCCAGAAACGGGGTTGCGCTAGTCTTAATTTTTTGAAGAAACTTCATACAGTTTTCCATAGTGGTTGTACCAGTTCACATTCCCTCATTCACTACTGGTGGGAATGTAAACTGGTGTAGTCATTCCATATATTTTTATGTCTTTTAGTAGTTTAAAATTCAGTGAATTTTTTGTGCATTATTTTGTTCAAATTTATTTGAATATATTCTATTTTGTGTTATTTTCTTGGTTATTGTAAATTGTGATTTTAGTTTTTGCTTATTAATGTTGATACCAGGATATGACTTTAATTTTTGTAGTTTATCTTTATCTGAAAACATTGGTGAAGTATATAATTATTTCAAATAATATATATATATATATATATATATATATATATATATATATACTAGAGGCCCAGTGCACAAAAATTTGTGCACTTGGGGGGGTCCCTCAGCCCTTCCTGTGCCCGCTCGCAGTCTGGGACCCCTCGGGGAATGTCCACCTGCTGGCTTAGGCCCACTCCCCGGGGGATCGGGCCTAAGCTGGCAGTCAGACATCCCTCTGGCAGCCCGGTAGCCCTCAGGGGATGTCCACTTGCCAGGAGGGAGCAGGCCTAAGCTGCAGTCGGACATCCTTAGCCAGGGGTCCTCAAACTTTTTAAACAGGGGGCCAGTTCACTATCCCTCAGACCGTTGGAGGGCCGGACTATAGTTTAAAAAAAAAAACAATGGACAAATTCCTATGCACACTGCACATATCTTATTTTGAAGTAAAAAAACAAAACAGGAACAAATACAATATTTGTATTTGCATGTGGCCCATGGGCCGTAGTTTGAGGACCCCTGTCCTTAGTGCTGCTGAGGAGGCAGGAGAGGCTCCCACCACCATCACTGTGCTGGCAGCTATCAGCCTGGCTGTGGCTGAGCAGAGCTCCCCCTGTGGGAGTGCAGTGACCACCAGGGGGCAGCTCCTGCATTGAGAGTCTGTCCCCTGGTGGTCAGTGTGTGTCATAGTGACCAGTCATTCCCAGTCGTTCTGCTGTTAGGGTCTATTTGCATATTACCCTTTCATTATATAGGATAGAGGCCTGGTGTACAAGTGGGGGCCAGCTGGTTTTCCCTGAAGGTTATCCCGGATCAGGGTGGGGGTCCCTGGCCAGCCTGGGTGAGGGGCTGATGGGTGTTTGCAGGCTGGCCACACCCCCTTTAGGGTGGGGGGATCCCACTGGGGTACCTGGCCAACCTGGGTGAGGGGCTGAAGGCTGTTTTCAGGCTGGCCACACCCTCTTCAGGGTGGGGGTCCCCACTGGGGTGCCGGGCCAGCCTGGGTGAGGGGCTGAGGGCCGTTTTCAGACTGGCCATGCCCCCTGGCCACCCAAGCTCCCAGCCTCTCCTTTTTTTCCTGGGATTTATTTATCTTCTATAATTGAAACTTTGTAGCCTTGAGCAGAGCCTAGGGCTGGCCAGGGCAGGCAGTAAGCTTGCCTTCCTCCATCGTCAGGGGAAACCCAAGCCTCCTGCTTGATCCAGCTCTGTGGCCGCCACCATCTTAGTTGGGTTAATTTGCATACTCCCTCCTGATTGGCTTATGGGTGTGGCTTGAGCATAGCGGAGGGACAGTTAATTTGCATGTTTCTCTTTTATTATATAGGATATGTATATATTTCAGAGAGAGGAAAGGATAGGAAGAGAGAGAAACATCAATGATGAGAGAAAATCATTGATAGGCTGCCTCCTGTGTGCCACCTATTGGGGATTGAGCCTGAAACCTGGGCATGTGCCCTGACCAGGAATGAAATTGTGACCTCCTGGTTCAAGGGTCAATGACCAACCACTGAGACACACCACCTGGGCCATTTCAAATAGTTTTGCAATTATGATCAAACCTTGGTTCTCAAATGTCTCCCTCTCAAACAATTTAGTTCTTGACCAACTTGTTCATCAAAAAAAATGTCTCCCTTGTTGAACCAAACTTTGATTTTCAATCTGACAACCCTTTCATGCTGATACATCAGCATAACAGAAAGCATCTCTCAGGCTAAAAACAAAGGAGAGAATGCAAATCAGTTTACTGCTAAACCTCTTACTGTTAATATCTCAGGAAATTGTGCTGTGAATAGTTTTTTTTTTTCTTTTGTTGTTGGCAAAATGGACAATTAGCACAATTTTAAAATATAAAGAAGCCATCAAGAGTGCTAGTGTTGCTAAGGGTGTGAAAGAAACAATGATTACAGGCAATTGAATAGGTGGAAAAACTATTGTTGATTTGGATAAAGGAAAAGCAGTTAGCTGATGACTGCATTTTGGAGGCAGTGATATGTGAAGATCACTTCCACATGCTGTCTTCCTAAAAGACACCCCTGAAACGAGTGCTGGAAGTGATTCATTTAAGGCTAGTAGGGGTGGTTCAATAAATTTGAGGAAAGAAGTGTTACTTATAAATTAAACAGTACATTAGACATGTACTGTATATAAGAAAGGTTAAAACAGGGAATCATTTGGGGGTCTGGGAAAGATTAATTCAATTTACATTATTTCTAATGGAAAAAATGATTAGATTTTTAAACAAATTACTTCTCAAGGAGCCTTCCAGAGCAAATTAAGTTTGACAACCAAGGTTCCCCTGTAATTGTAGTACTTCTCTACATTGATAATCACATAATCTACAAAAATTGCCATTATATTTCCCTTATCTTCTCATAATGGTTACTCCTATATTTTTCAACTTTTACTATATTGGGTAGCTTTCCTAAGAATATGTTGAAAGTTAATGCGATTAGAAGTTATTCTTTCAGCCAAACCGGTTTGGCTCAGTGGATAGAGCGTCAGCCTGCAGACTGAAAGGTCCCAGGTTCGATTCCAGTCAAGGGCATGTACCTGGGTTGCGTGCACAACCCCAGTAGGAGATGTGCAGGAGGCAGCTGATCGATGTTTCTCTCTCATCGATGTTTCTAATTCTCTATCTCTCTCCCTTTCTCTCTGTAAAAAATCAATAAAATATATTAAAAAAAAAAAAAAGAAATTATTCTTTCAGTAAAAAGTTACCAAACAATTGTCTGTGTTTTGAGAATGCTGTGTTTTGTAGGTCTTGGTGTATGGGCTTTTAGTTAAGGAAATTTTATATTTCCTTCCAACATTTATAATAATGAATAAGTGCCAAAGTTATGCTTTCCCTGCAAATGCTGAGATAATAGTAGTTTATTTTATTAGTTCATTATTACAGTAAATTAAATTGATAGTTTCTGATTTTGAACCATCTTTGTATCATCACTGGGATAAAACTAACTTGATCATGAAACATGTGTTTGCATATATTTAAATACACAGTTAATTTGATTACCAATTTTCCCACTAGCAATGTCAACAGTTTATTGTGTTATTACTAAATCATAATGTTTATTTCCTGCACTGTTTTGGTATCAGTAATATTGCAGATTCATAAAAAGCATTGGACACATACTTCTCCCTCTTTCTCTCCCTCATGATTTCTCTTATAGTCATTTTTTGGGGAGGATAAAATTAGATAGATAGACAGATAGGAGATATGAAACCTCATGTGAATAACATCTAGACCAGGACAAGTATATATATTATTAATAATATTAATATTTTATTTAAATTTCAGGGACATTTGGTTCATTGACATATTTTAATTTAATTTCCAGTTTTACTAATTATATATTTTTATAATTTCATCCATATCATTAAAAATTTTAAGTATATTTGCTTACAAATTTAGAAACTAGATTTTATAATCATTTAGGTATAGCATAAAATAAAATTCAGTCATTTAAGTATATAGTTCAGCGATTCCAAGATGGTGGTGGATTAAGTGAAAGCTACACTGACACTCTCCCAGGACCAAACTGGAATTACAACTAAAATATAGAAAAATCATCCTGAATAATCAACTGAAGACCAGCTGGAGAGAACCCTGGTAATCAAGGTGTAAAGTGGAGACCAGATAGAGATTGGTAGGAAGTGTGGAGGGATGGCTGGAATCCCACAGACAGCAGCTAAAGCTCCGGAGGGATATCTCAGCTGTGGGGGGTTCCCACTGAGAACTCTGGGGTCTACAGTCCAAGCTGGCTCCCCAGCCCAGAGCACCAGAACTGAGAAAGGTGCCCACTCAGCATCTGGCTGTGAAAAGCAGCAGGGTTTCCACCTGCCCGGAGGAGACTGCTGGAAATGCAGGCACCATCTTAAAGGTCAAACACACAAAATTTTGTGTGCAGCCACTTACCTTGGGCTCTGGCAGGGGGAGGGCAGAGTGGACTAGAGCTGTGGGAGGAGAATCCAGGGCTGGTTGCTCTGGGGACAGAGCTCGAAGAGCAACCACCTTTTTCAGGCAGACCTTTATCTTTCAGGCAGCTTTTTCCTGAAGTCAGGTGGGAAGCAATTGCAATACCTCTCGCCTCACTCTGTGGGAGGTTATGCTTTGCTGTGGTCTATAGCTTGAGGCTCACTAAGAGACTAAGAATAATAATCAGCCTGCAGGCAGAGGTAGATATCTGGATGCTTTGAGTCTGCCTGATCTGCTTCTGGACCCAGGGCTAGGAAAAGCATACCTTGGTGTGCATCTTGGTCCTTGCCCAATGCACCCAGCCCCAGGCCTGCAGAGGGAGCCACAAGCTATGGATTGCTGGTAGCTCCAAACAGGGTACTCAGGGCCAGTCACAAACAGTGTCTGAGATTGCTCTGCACCAGAGACCCTCCAAAAAGACTGGTAGTCATAGCAGATCTACCTAACACATTGAAACAAACCCAAAATGCAACCAAAATGGGGAGGCCAAAAAAAAAAGCCCTAAATGAAAGAATAAGAGAATTCTCCAGAAGAAAAGCTAAATGAAATGGAGATAAGCAATTTATTCAGGGGTTCTCAAACTACAGCCCGCGGGCCACATGCAAATACAAATACTGTATTTGTTCCCGTTTTGTTTTTTTACTTCAAAATAAGATATGTGCAGTGTGCATAGGAATTTGTTCATAGTTGTTTTTTTTTTTAAACTATAGTCCGGCCCTCCAATGGTCTGAGGGACAGTGAACTGGCCCCCTGTTTAAAAAGTTTGAGGACCACTGAATTTATTAGATATAGAGTTCAAAGTAATGGTTACAGGCATGCTCAACAGCATGAGAAAAGATGTAGAAACTGAAAAATGACCAATTGGAAATGCAGGCACCATCTTAAAGGGCCAGTGCACAAAATTTCATGGACAGCCACTTATCTTAGGCTCCAGCAGAGGGAGGGCAGAGTGGACTAGAGCTGTGTGAGGAGGATCCAGGGCTGGTAGCCCTGGAAATGGAGCTCAGAGGGCAGCCACCTGGACTCCTGTGCTGAGTCATTCCCACACTGTTTGATACTCTTTTCTTGGCCACTTACATATCAATAATTTTATATCTTCTTGGAGAGTTGACTCCTTCACCATTATGTAATTCCCTTCTTTATCCCGGATAAATTTCCTTGCTTTGGAGTTTGCTTTCTCTAAAATTAAAATACTATTTCTGCTTTCTCTTGATTAGTGTGAACATGGTATAATTATCTCCTTCCTTTTACTTTTAACCTTTATGTGTGTTTGTTTTTAAGTTGGGTTTTGTGGGTACACCCTGATGACTAGGTTCCCCAGACGTTTTTTACTCTCAGAGTTGTCCATACCGAACCTCCAGGAATTCTGCAAGTAAAGTTCAGATTTTCCTACCCAGGCACTCTTTCCCATAGAGCAGCGGTTCTCAACCTGTGGGTCGCGACCCCTTTGAGGGTCGAATGATCCTCTTACAGGGTCGCCTAAGACCGTTGGAAAACACATATATACTTACATATTATTTTTGTGATTAATCACTATGCTTTAATTATGTTCAATTTGTAACAATGAAATTGGGGGTCACCACAAATGAATGTGGACGAAAGGGGCCACATGCTGACCTGACAAGCTCAGGAGAGGCCTGCATGGCAGTTTTGCAGACTCGGAGACCTAAAGTAACCACAAAGGGTGGTCTGAAATTAAACCTTAACTAAAAGCAGTTATGGTGGGGCAGTTACGTCCTAAGCCGATATCTTCACTGATAAGGTCAACCTTTACCGTAACTGAGCCTATCTGTCTTTTTGCATCTATGATAACATACCCTTGAAATGTCTGGGTAACTTGTGATTTCCCTGTATCTGGAGCCCTTGGGGCACAGCCAGGTGTGCTGGGCCCAGGACAGATGCAGCAGATTCTTTCATTTATTATGTTAATTGTTCCTGCACCCACCTAAGTATGTGTCCATCATTTTACTTTTTATCCTATAACAGAGGTTTCCCCCCTTCGCTTAATCCCACCTCCTTAAATCTGTCACCAATGAATTTCATGTATAAATATGGATGTAACCCTGCCATTCTCTGGAGCACTATCTCAATTCGTTGAGGTTCTGCTTCCCGGCATATGTTGACAGTTTGGCTCAAATAAACTCACAAAAATTCTTTACAGGTTTCAATGGTTTTTTTACTTTGACATGAGGAACTATATTAAAGGGTCGCGGCATTAGGAAGGTTGAGAACCACTGCATAGAGGTTTCTACTCATGATTCTCTGCTCTGTGGGAAACTGTTAATTGCCTTCACTATCTGATAAGCATAGACAGAGAAACCCCCGGAAGGCTGGGTGCCTTTGAAGCCCTAGCAAAGGTTGGAGCTAGGCGCCACCTCTGTTTGTCCAGACAGTGGTAGCTGAAACTACTCTCCCATTTATTATTATGTAAATCCTTGCTGATGGGCTAGTCTGTCTGTTGCCAGGGGTCACCTGCCTAAGGGCTACGCTATGGGTGCATCCCAGATCAATAAAAGTTTGGTGAGGCCTGAGCACTGGAGGAAGTCCTTCCCCTTGAGTTGGACTTACTCACCTGGTCCCCCAATATTTCCAAATTATCTCTTGTCTTTTCATATTCATTTGTGTGCGGCTCTGCTTCCAGTTCCTGAACCCTGACCCACGCGGGACGTGGGAAGGAAACACCCAACACTGCTCCAGTAAGCCATGCTTCCCTGCATTCACTTATTTGACTTTCTAATCTTGGGGGTAGTCATTTGTTCTGTATCCTCTCCTCTCATATGGATCCAAAAAGAATTGTTGATTTTTCTGTATGTTCAGCTTTGTACTTGTTCTTAGGACAGAGTGGTGACTTCCAGACTGCTTACATGAAGATCCAGACACTGAAAATCTGCTATACTACTTTTATGCACTATAGTTAGTCACTCAATTTATCTTACTAGTAAGTCAATTTATCTTACTATTCTCTAATCGGTAGTAGTTAATAGGTTGGTGCTAGTGGTTTTGTGATGAATGTAATGGTGTATTTCCTCATGGAGTTTAATCTAGAAATTATGACACACATAAGGTTACAGTGAGCTCTCTCGTGTTTCCCTTTTCTGCAGTTTAACTTAATATCAATTTACTACTTGCTCATTAATTTTATCACCTGTGGTATTCCCTAGCAGACCAAGAGGTATCTAGTGATAAGGAATTAAGCAAAAATTTATGGAAGAAAGCTTTATAGTAAGAAAAATCCTATCTCAATTTTAATATTTTTCTCTATTCCCTGCAAACTGGACAAAAACACTTATCATTTAATTTAAGCAACTCACAGGCTAACAGTTCCTATGGGAGCAGGATATGAAAAGATCAGTATACTAATTCTCCTTAACCTTCAACATGCATTTTAAGGACAAAGAAACAAAGAAAACCAAGACCAAGTAAGAAAATGAGCTAAATGGCAAAATTATATGTAAAATGCAGATCACTTAAGTCCAGTCCTTTTTTTACAGTGGCTGGCCAGAACGGACAATAAATAATAAAATTTTCCTTTCTGTGAAACTAATATATGTTGACTATTATTTGACATTTTTTTAAACAACTTCACTACATATGAAGTACTTAATTGTTATTATTTGTTTTTTATAGAAAATTGTTCTTTTACCATTATAGGTAAAAAACAACAACAATTGTACACACAGCTATCATAAATAACACTTTAACAAAGGAATAATACAATTATTTATATCCAATACAGTGGAACTCTGTATTCAAACTGACATACCATTAAGTTTGCAATCCATACAGCCCACAGTTATCTGACTTTTTTCCAAAGACATACATCAGATGTCAGAAGATAGAAACAAGATATAGTCTTTCTGTAGTGACATCTAAGACTTCAAAAAGCCTTGACAGAATTCATTCAAGTTTTAAGAAATTTCTATTTAATTTGTAAAAATTTATACTCATAAAAACTGATTTTGAAAATTGTTTAAAGCTTATATATATATATATATATAGAGAGAGAGAGAGAGAGAGAGAGAGGGAGGCCCAGTGCACAAAATTCATGCATGGGGGGGTGGTCCTTCAGCCTGACCTGTACCTTCTCCAATGCAGGAGCCCTCGAGGGATGTCCAACTTCCAGTTTAGGCAGTTGGACATCCTTCTCGCAATCCAGGACCTCTGGCTCCTAACTGCTCACCTGCCTGCCTGCCCTAACCACTCTGCCTGCCTCATTTCTTCTTCTTCCCATTCTCCTTTTAAGTTCTACTGGCTCCCTTTTAAAAATTTTCTTCCCTCCTTCTTTCTCTCCCATCCTACCTTTCCCAGACACTCTTCTCTACTTACTTCCACAGTTTTAATATCTATCTACCTGCCTAATTATTCACTATCATTTATCTTTTTTCTTTTATGACTCATAGTTTTAAAATCTGCCGAAGCCGGTTTGGCTCAGTGGATGGAGCGTTGGCCTGTGGACTGAAGGGTCCCAGGTTCAATTCCGGTCGAGGGCATGTACTTAGGTTGCGGGCACATCCCCAGTGGGAGATGTGCAGGAGGCGGCTGATCGATGTTTCTCTCTCATCGATGTTTCTGGCTCTCTATCTCTGTCCCTTCCTCTCTGTAAAAAATCAATAAAATATATTTAAAAAAAAAATAAAAAAATGAAATTGTTATGCCCAGATTTCAGGATCCCCAAGAAACCACATCAGGGAGCCAGCCATGTCCAATGCAAAAGCATAAGAGTCTTTATTCGAGCTAGCTCGGCTCCCCCACCTTGCCGACACAGCAGCAGGAAGCAGAGAGAGAGATAACGCTGTGTGGAGACGGGTTATATAGGGGGAGTTGGAGTAAGGGGAGGAGAAAGGACTGTGCTCTGCCGATTGGCCAGGCAAGAGTCGGTGTCTTGTTCCTGGGTGTGGCTAGCAGAGGCTTAGACTTCCGGGAAGAAGCTCCTTGCCAAGCACATGGCCAAGGTAAGATGGAGCACTTACCCTGGGGCAAGGTGGAGGGCCTAGCCCTTACCCTGGGGCAAGGTGGAGGGCCTAGCCCTTACCCTGGGGCAAGGTGGAGGGCCTAGCCCTTGCCCTGGGGCAAGGTGGAGGGCCTAGCCCTTGCCCTTTCAGAAATCTGTCCCCAGTACACAACTATCCTTGATTTTCATTATAGCTCCTACAGTTCACTCATAATCCTCTTTCCTTCTTTAACTCTTTTCTCTACTGACTTCTTTATAAAGTTCTTCCCTCCTTCTTTCCCTTCTTCCCCATCTTCCCCATACTTCCCCCCCTCCTCCCTCACTCTTTTACTGTTTTTTACAGGCTAACTAAAAATTCTATGCTTTTCGTCCTTAGTACTGACTGCTTTCCTCTCTGGGACCTGTAGCCGCCTCTGTGTGGGCACTTGGACCCCTCTCACACTGGCTTTGAGGGGTCAGCAATGACACAGCTGTGTCTTGCCTACCGTGGCCCATGCCTCCCCGCTCCGAGTTGGGGGAGGGTCCAGCTGGCCTGGGCCAGCATCCACCGCAGGACCGCTGTGTTACGTGTGTGCCTGTGTGCATTCATGCACTCATGAGGCTTTTCTCCCATTGAGTGCTGAAGCGGGGGAGGGCGAAGAGGCTTTTCCCACCCCCCCCACCCCCCCCCACCCCCCGGCATGCCCGCTCCCATGCCTCCTGCCGCTCTCTGTCCACTCCCCTCCGGAATTTGCAGGTGACAGGGTGCTTGCGCAGGTATGGTTGGGCCTGGCTTGTCCTTCGGGGAGTGTTCTGCCCAGGATGCAAGCTCCCCCGCCCACCACCCCCCCCCTGTGGTGTGAGGATCGCCTGTGCACTCTCTATTGTCATTCCTGGGCCCTTCTTTTGTGGTGTTGGATCCACACCCTCTCGATTTGTGTGTGTGACTCCTCCCAGGAGTCACTGTTGATGCACACACCCCACGGTTGGCGTCTGCTGGCCACGCCCTGAGAACCCGCCTTCTGTTGCTCCTTGGCTCCCCCTACCTGGCGGGGGGGAGGGGTTGCTGGTGCCCCCAGGCAAAGTGCTCTCGGATGAGGTGTGGTGTTGCAGGGGTGTTTGTCGGGCACGTGCACCCAGGAGAAAAAGAGGACTCCAGTGCGGGGGTCAGGAAAGCAAGCCTCATGCAAGTCCCCCTGCTGTGTGTGCACCTGCTGGTCTGTCAATATGCAAATTGGTCATTACTGGGACACGTATCCGACAATTAGCATATTACCTTTATATATATCTTATCTGTGCAATGAGTATTTGGTTCAATTATTCTCAAATACCAAAGAAGAATCTTCTCTGGGCAGGTAACAATATACATGGAGTTATTCACTGTGTGGACTTGGGCAAGTTATTTTACTTCTCTGGACCCAGGTATCATTGTATCTGCCTTTTGGTGGGGGGAACTAAAGGGAATAATCAATGTCATCAAATGAAATGATGTGAGTAAAGACATTCTGTAAATTTTAAGTTAACCATGCAAAATGTAAACTTAGTAGATGGTGACTATAAAGGGCAATTGTATTTGTTGACTCCATTTAGCCAAATAAAGCCTCAAAAATGCAATCAGTAACATCTTATTTTACATTTGTTAGAGAGACCAAAATTTATACAAACACACAGCATATTCACAGTCCTGTTCCTTTCTTTTTCAATTCCTCGCGGTCAACAGGGCATTTCAAGACAGAGACAATGGAAGGGAAACAATTGTATCTGTCACATAGAATCAATGAGGCAGAGATTAGTTGTAAAATAAGATCAGGCTGGTAGTCTCGAATGGGTCCTCTTCCAACTTCCACTAATATACACATAAAAGGCAGAAATATTTTAAAATTCCCACTGCAAACACTATGACTGACAGTCAGCCAATTTCCAGCTGCGGGAAGGATTTTCTGTAGGTAAAAGCCTGCGAGAACTGCATTGAAATACAGCCCAGAGCCTCCCCGTGCTGGGCTACACTTGTCTGATTTCCTGAAAGTAGAAAAGGTGAGATTTATTTTCTTCTCCACTCTCTGTCATTCTCCTTAAAAACAAAACAAAACAATACAAAACAACAAACTGAAGACCAAAGTCTGCAGAATATTGGGAAGCTATCTCATTTTGGTGTGCGTGATGGTTTTTAGATAGCCAAAAGTCTGATCCTCAACTCCCTTTCAATGCAACCTTTGCTGCATTGAAAATGAGAAGGTAAGTGCAGAGCAGATAAATCCCTCCTTTTGGCTGCACCGCGGTAACCACACCCCTGGCTTCTATAATCTTACTGGCTTCTTGGCGGGGGAGGTGCGTGGGACACTCAGCCCTCCGTCAGGGGACTTTCCCTTAGGCGCAGATAGGGAACCCAGCCCTCCCTCTGTAGCCTAGGCAACAGGCCTTCATCGAGAACTCCAATGGTGTGGAAAGCTGCGAAACACCTGGAAGCTTAGCATGTAACGTAGAAAGAATGTCTAGAATGTATATGTCATATATGGGAGACAAAGAACCTAGGGATGTATATAAGGCAAAATCCTGCCACATTCGGGGCTCAGGCTCTGGAGGGGACTCCGCTGGGCCAGCACCGGTGCAAATAAACAGTCCTTTTCTGAACCTACGAGTGCTTATGGTTTGTCACTTCCCACCAGCCTGATTTCTGACATAACAAAAGGAACAGGGCAACTCCTAGAAAGCTGAACAGAACTGGAGTACAGGTGATTAAAAATAAACCATTTTAATCTGGGAGACAAATTCCTACCAGTTCCTAGAAAAAAAATTATTTGGGAAACCTGATTTCCCAGCAGGATTATCTGTGGGAAATCTGGAAATATAGTTTCCTTTTCTTCGTTTGCACGGATTCTGACCTCCATCCATCTGAAGAGGATCCTGAGGATCTATGTTTCAACATCCTCTCAAGTGGTTAGAGGAACAACCCTGTGTGGGTGCCAATCATTTAAAACTCCACTGACATGTCAAATGTACTTTTTTCTTTGGTTATTATTATCTCTGAAATTACAATATCACTTTCTACCATGGTTTTCATCTATCAGCAATAAGTTCTTTCTTGATGAAAATTAGGTACAGTGTAGCAATTCCCTTGAATGTTTTGTTCACTCATATTTAAAATATATATTTAATAGGGCAAATGGGAAATTTATCAATCCTCTTTTAAGCAAGATGGAATGTATCATTTCTTTGGGTAGTTGAAAAATCTTGTAGTTTTTCCAATATTCTTTTGATGTACTTGTTTTGAGAGGAGAAGTTCAAAGATATGTGTTCCCTTTATGAATAAGAACCAAAGTCAGTGAATTCTGGAATTCTGGAATGTAATATTTATTTAACAGAAAAGCAATTGTAATTATCATAAGTCAACCTGTCATTGGAGACTATGTCTTTTGGCTTTTGTCATCAGAAGTGATCTTTGCTATAAAACCAAATTAACCTTGAGATAGAACTATAAGAGTAATTTAATTTTTCATATTACATCAGAACTTTCATTCTATTATTGTAGAAACGTGAATAAATTGACATAATAACAACCAACTTAGCAAGCACAACTTAATTAATGAAAATAATTTTCACTAATATCAGGAAACTACTGTCACATTCCCAGAGACCAAATATTTCAGCTAAATGTGACTTAGTAATATGCAGATTGTAAGATGTGACTATTTATTTATTTATAGAAGAATTATCCTTGACATTTTATTTATTTACTAGAGGCCCAGTGCATGAAATTCATGTATGGGGCGAGGGGGGGGGGGGCGGGTCCCCTCAGCCTGGCCTTCACCCTCTCCAAGCCAGGATCCCTCTCGCAATCTGGAACCACTGGCTCCTAACCACTTACTTGCCTGCCTGCCTGATAGCCCTAACTGCCCTCCCCTCCTGGCCTGATCTCCATATATGCTCTCTCCTCCTGGAATGATCCCCCTAACTGCCTATCTGCTCTCCCCTCCTGGCCTGATCTCTCTAACTGCCTAACTGCTCTGCCCTCCTGGCCTGATCCCCTAACTGCTCTCCCCTCCTGGCCTGATCACCCTAACTGCCTATCTGCTCTCCCTTCCTCTCTGTGCCCTTTGGATCCCCGGTGCAGGCATGCTGAGAGCTCTCTGCCACAGCCCTACCCCCATCCTGATTGGTTGTTACATGATGGTGTCCCAGACAATTTGCATATTCCTCTATTATTAGTATAGATTGTTAAAAATATTATAGATATACCCCCTTTCCCCCCATTACCCTCCCCAATCCAGTTCCCTCCCAACCCCAGGCCTTCATCACCCTATTGTTTGTGTCCATAGGTAATGGACATATGCATATGTTCTTTGGTTAATCTCTTCCCTACCCACCTACCCCTTTCCCTCTGAGATTTCTCAGTCTGTTTCATGTTTTTATACCTCTGGTTCTATTTTATTCATCAATTTATTTTGTTCATTAGATTTCTTGTTCATTTATTTTGAGTTTTAGATTCAATTATTGATAACTATGTATTTATTGCCATATTATTATTCATATTTTTAATCTTTTTTTTCCCCTTCTTCTTAAAGAATACCCTTAAACATTTCATGTAATTCTGGTTTGGTGGTGATGAACTCCTTTAGCTTTTCCTTATCTGTGATGTTCTTTACCTGACCTTCAATTCTAAATGATAGCTTTGTTGGGTAAAATAATCTTGATGGTAGGTCCTTGCTATTCAATGCTTTGAATAGTTCTTGCCAATCCCTTCTGACTTGCAAAGTTTCTGTTGAGAAATCAGCTGGCAGTCATATGGGAGCTCCCTTGTAAGTAACTAACTGCTTTTCTCTTGCTGCTTTTAAGATTATATCTTTGTCTTTAACCTTTGGCATTTTAATTATGTTGTGTCCTGGTGTGGGCCTCTTTGGGTACCTCTTGTTTGGGACTCTGCACTTCCAGGACTTGTAAGTCTATTTCTTTCACCAGGTAGGGGAAATTTCCTGTTATTATTTCTTCAAATAGGTTTTCAATGTCTTGCTCTCTCTCTCTCTTTTTCTTCTGGCACCCCCATGATATGAATGTTGGTATGCTTAAAGTTGTCCCAGAGGGTCCTTACACTATCTTCACATTTTTGAATTCTTTTTTCTTTTCGCTCTTCTGATAGGGTATTTTTGTTTCCTCATATTCCAAATCACTGATTTGATTTTTGGAATCCTCTACTCTACTGTTGATTCCCTATAAATTATTCTTCAGTTCAGTGTATCATTCATTTCTTACAAGTCCTTTTTCATGTCTTTGATGTTCTAACTAATTTCTTTGAAATTCTCACAAAAATCTTTGAAATTTTCACTAAGTTCCTTAACATTCTCACTAAGGTTCTTGAAACCTCTCATTAAGATATTTGAGCATCCTTATAACCATTGTTTTGAACTCTGTACCTAGTAGTTTGCTTGCTTTCATTTCATTTAGTTCTTTTTCTGGAGATTTCTTCTTTTCTTTCACATGTAATATGTTTCTTTTTCTCTACATTTTGGCTGCTTCACCATATTTGTTTCTATACATTAGGTAGAGCTTCTATGTCTCCTGGAATTGATAGAGTGGCCTTGTGTAGTAGGTGTCGTTCAGGGCCCAATGGCTCAGCCTCCCCAGTCACCTGAGCTGGGCCACTCTAGGTGTGCCCTGTGTGGTCTATGTGCACTGTCTTATTGCAGTTGAGCCTTATGATGTTATTTTAAAATGTAGAATGTACAGATCTGCTACACTCTTAAATTTATTATTTTATCAATTAGCAAGTATTACATTTTGTAAAATGTAAGCACAATTTATAATACATATAAGGATTTAACTTTTTACAGTAAAGCAACATCATAATAGATATTTTTCTTTTAATCCAGGCAAATGTTTGAAAAAACTATTACTAAATTTAAATGCTTCATGCTTACTTACAGAGTATGGCTGCAAAGAGATATGATTGATTAATTTTAATAAACATACTAATTCTTGGGCATTTGTATGATGAATATATTTCCTTTTAAAGTAGTTATTTATACTAACAGAAATGTTACTACTCAAAATATTTAGGTAAGCTCTCCTATAATACATATATTTAAATATCCATAAGGGTTAAAAAGATCTGTCCCTTGAGTGCCAATTTAATTTTGAAAATATCTCAGAATCATCTAGAGGCAAGCGTTAGAAATAAATTTGATGATCAGGCTGAATATTAGGGTCTGGGTCAGAAATAAATCTCAAATCTGAAAACAAATTGGTTGCACAGCTTATAACCTCTTTTATGGTAACTCCCCCTCCAAAAAGATCCCATAAAATAATTTTGGAAATGCCAGCATTTTTTTTTTTTTTTTTTTTATTGCTTAAAGCATTACAAAGGGTATTACATATGTGTCCTTTTTTTTCCCCCCGCCCTTGACAATACCCCGGCTTCCCCTACCCCCCAGCCCAGCATTTTTTAAGTAAGTAGATTCCTAAAAATAAACCCTTATTAGATAGGGAAGTTTTAGTATAATACTTAAAATCAATCTTACTACTGTATAATACCTGGCATATAGTAGGAAAAAATGCTAGTGGAGTTAAAGAACATAGATATTAATCAAAGAAAACCTACTGAAGAAAAATAATTTTTAAAAACACTTAGTACTTTTTTTTTTTTTAAATATACTTTATTGATTTTTTTAAAGAGAGGAAGGGAGAGGAATAGAGAGTTAGAAACATCGATGAGAGAAAAACATTGATCAGCTGCCTCCTGCACACTCCCTACTGGGTATGTGCCCGCAACCAAGGTACATGCCCTTGGCCGGAATGGAACCTGGGACCCTTGAGTCCGCAGACTGACGCTCTATCCACTGAGCCAAACCAGTGAGGGCAACACTTAGTACTTTTAAAGGTACTTCTAAAATAATTCATACTCCCTATAACTCACTTATACAACTAATATATATAGTAGCTATACTTTTACTTATAACAAACATATTTATATTCTGATAGTACAGATATTTCTTCTACATAAAACAGAATTTTAAGTATGAAAAAGAGTGGTAGTTTAACTAACTGTTATTACATGTACCTCCTCTGTTGTAGATATGTATTGCTACCTTTAACTTATTAGATGTCCTAACTATATAAAGAAAATCATTTTAAAGTTATTTAATCATAGGTTAAATATTTAAATATTGTTAACAATTCATGCCTCCCAACCCACTGTGTAATTTAACTTCTCTCACTCTAAGTCATGGCCATTTAGAATTGCCTACATTTCCCTGTTATTTGAATGTGAGTTTCCCTCTCCTCCTGACAATTCCTACTTTTCTTTCAAGTCTTAAACCTAACATTACTTACCCTGTGGGATTATAACAAAATCTCTCAAATAGATTTATTACCTTCTTCAAAACTGCATAATTTCATGTGCATACCTCTATCATCACACATAGCTATAGACTAATTGTTTGCATGTCTGTCTACTCTCTACACCTAGAGTACTTTTAAACAGAGTTCTGTCTTCCCAACTTTGAATCCCAACTACCAACATAGCATCTGGCACATAGTAAATATTCTATAAATAGAATAAATAATTGAAAGAGACTTTCTCTAGCAACTCAATAATGTCCACAAACCTGTAATACTTATGAAACTTTCATTTTTTCCTCCATGTAGCATCATTATAAAACTCTGAAAAATACCATTTGAATAATCTATCCACAGTGCAATCTCCCTAAATATATGTATGTTTTAGACCAGAATTTGGAGTAATATGCTTATTTTAACACAATTCTTAAAATAATTTCTAGTTCTTAAAATGTTATATTGCTGAGCAACTGGTTCCTTAATGAGGACACTATTCATTTATTCATTCAGCAAATACATTTTTTAAAATTTCAATATTATTTTATTTAACCCAATATATCTAAAATATTATACATTCAGCAAATATTTATTGAGAACACAAATATGTAGGAACTCATTCAAGCTTAAGAAGGTTTTTGACTTATAATCTTTCATATCTTGAAGTCATTTATTTCCTTTGTCCATTTTATATGTTACTATACTCTAAACCTAACCACATAAGGAAAAGGGCAAATCTTACCCTGTGTAATTCCAGGGTCTTTTCTAGTGCAATTTGAGCAGGAAGATAAAAGTAATTTTTATACTTTTTGGTGCATAAAAAAACAACTATTTTTTAATGAAATTTCTTTCTTTTTTTTAAAAAATAATTTAGGGCCATCTTAGTTTATTAAAGAAATCAAAATTCTCCCTGTTGTACTGGAACAGACCTCTTCAGTTCCTAGTTAATAATTTTGTTGAGAGAACATTTTGTCCATCATTTACTATCATAATAGCAATATTTTCCAAATAATTTTTTTGAAAAATATTCCCTTTTGGACCTGCATTCCATACCCAAAATTTTTAAAGAGGTAAACATTAGTTGTCTTCCATATTGGCAAATCTGCATCAAGTATATTTAATGTATGTGTACTATATAAATATATACTATATATAATGCATATATAGCTTTAAAATTAAATATATTATTTAAATTCATAAAATAGATATTTGAGGGAGATAATTCTTCACATAAAATTGCTTTAAAGAAATATTTTCTTTGAATTATGTGTAATGTGATTTATTTTTCTATATTTGACTTTTATACAAATATGTAGTAAATAAAAATTTCCAGGAAGGAATACTAATACTGCCCCCTGTAATAGCTCAGTCTTCATGTAGTCACAATAGTCATCCCAGAGAAAGGAAGGCAAGACAAGAAAAAGAAAAGGAGGGCAAATTTGGCAGGCAAGAGAAGTGAAAAACAGAAAGAAGAGATCTTACAACATTAGTTAGGCAGAAAGGATAAAGAGAAAGTTTGAGGAAGTGGGGAGGGAGTAGTAAGCAGCAGATATTCTATTGAATAAAAATAATTAGGACCGCCAAGAAGTAGTCAACAATGGAATTGGTCTGTATGCTGACTATTTCAGTAACTTAAATTTTTTTGAGCAGGGCTGCTGCTATTGTGCATCTAGTAGGGAAGAAAAATTAAGACTAGCCAAGGGAGGAGATCAATTTCAATATTTTGTTAAGCTCTACAGATGGGCTTGAGGAACTAAAAATTAGTGAACACCTGTTATGTGCCAGACATTGTATAAAATACTTCTTAATAGACTTTTGCAAAATTTCCCCCTGAATTACTTCTAAAGTGTGAAGAGGGTGAAATTTGTTCCAAGGGAGGACTGGAAATAGCTTTATAGAGAATAATTGAAATAGCTTTATAGAGTGCAAAATCTCTAGTACTTTTTCTTACGAGTGCATGCTAATTTTCATTTTTATTCCACAGTATATGTATGGCTACTTTAAGGTAAAAATAATGATTAAAATTTCTCAGCATTGAGCAAAAGCAACAAGAAAAATGTGAACATACTTTTCACATTCTCAAGTGCAGGAAATCTGAGCTTTGCAGGAATATATGTAAAATTCTTAACTGTGATAGACATGCTAAAAGGTTTGCAATATTATATCTATTTTACAAATGAGATAACCATAAATAATAAGTGAAAAACAGATTTTGACTGTCTTCAAAACCCAAATTATCTTTTTCTCTATGTCTATATCTCCAGAAGCTACCTTAGACAATGTCTCTATTTCTTTTTGTTAGACCCTCCAGAGCAAGAAATTTCAAGTACATCATAATCACGTTCCAAGATAAAACTGCTTCAGCCTATATTTCAGTCTATGTTTTTTAATTTTTTTTTTTTATTGTATAAGATTTTACATATGTCTCTTTTTTCCTCAACTGACCCTCCACCCCAACCATTCCCACCCTGGGCAAGCCCTCATTGCCCCAGTGTTGATGTCCATTGGTTATGCTAATATGCATGCACGCAAGTCCTTTGGTCGCTCTCTAACCACCCCACCTCCCCTGCCATTTGTCTCTGGATCTATCTTTGTTCATCAAATTATATTGATCATTATATCCCAAATATGAGTGAGATCATGTGATATTTATCTTTCTATGACTGGTTTATTTCACTTGGCATAATGCTCTCCAGCTCCATCCATGCTGTTGCAAATGGTAAAAGTTCCTTCTTTTTTATAGCAGCATAATATTCCATTTCGTAGATGTACCACAGTTTTTTAATCCACTCATCTGCTGATGGGCACTTAGGTTGTTTCCAAATCTTACCTATTGTAAATTGTGCTGCTATGAACATAAGGGTGCATGTATCCTTTCCGATTGTTGTTGTTGGTTTCTTGGGATATATATCTAGAAGTGAGATTACTGGGTCAAATGGGAGTTCCATTTTTAACTTTTTGAGGAAACTCCATACTGTTCTCCACAGTGGCTGCACCAGTCTGCATTCCCACCAGCAGTGCATCCTCACCAGCACTTGTCATTTGTTGATTTGTTGATGATAGCCATTCTGACAGGTATGAGATGGTACCTCACACTTTTGATTTGCATCTCTCAAATGATTGGTGACTTTGAGCATGTTTTCATATGTCTCTTGACCTTCTGTATGGCCTCTTTCAAAAAGTGTCTATTTAGATCATTTTCCCATTTTTTGAGCAGATTGTTTATCTTCCTTTTGTTAAGATGTATGAGTTCCCTGTAAATTTTGGAGATTAAACCCTTATTAGAGATAACATTGGCAAATATGTTCTCCCATGCAGTAGGTTTTCTTGTTGGTTTCTTTTGCTGTACAGAAGCTTTTTATTTTGATGTAGCCCTATTTGTGTTTTTTTGTTTTGTTTTGTTTTGTTTTTCTTAGTTTCCATGGTCCTAGGAGGTGTATCTGTAAAGATATTGCTATAACATATGTCTGATATTTTGGTGCCTATGGAGTCTTATAAGATTTTTATGGTTTCCCACCTTAAATTTAAGTTCTTTAACCATTTTGAGTTTGTTTTTGTGTATGGTGTAAGTTGGTGATCTAGTTTCATTTTTTTGGCATGTATCTGACCAAATTTCCCCGCACTATTTATTGAAGAGACTGTCTTGACTCCATTGTATTCTCTTGCCTCCTTTGTCAAATATTTATTGAGCATAATGGCTTGGGTCAATTTCTGGGTTCTCTGTTCTGTTCCATTGGTCTATATGTTTGTCCTTGTGCCAGTACTAGACAGTTTTGAGAACTGTGGCTTTGTAATATAGCTTGATATCTGGTACTGTGATCCCTCCAACTTTGTTTTTCTTTCTCAGGATTGCTTTGGCAATTTGGGGTCTTTTTTTAATTCCAAATGAATTTTTGGAGAGTTTGTTCTAGATCTTTGAAATATGCTGTTAGTATTTTAATGGGAATTGCATTGAATCTATAGATTGCTTTGGGTAGTATGGATATTTTAATGATGTTGATTCTACCAATCCATTAACATGGTATGTTCTTCCATTTGTTTATATCTTCCTCTATCTCTTTTTTCAATTTCCTGTAGTTTTCCGAGTACAGGTCTTTTATCTCCTTAGTTAAGTTTATTCCTAAGTATCTTAATTTTTTCATTCTATGTTTTTATAGTAAACAGTAAATGGATCTTTCAACCATAGTCTCATATGTTTCCCTTTGCCTTTTCTTTGCAGGTCTTGCCTATAAACACTGATGAGATGCAAGTCTGTTTGAGTTCCATCAAAGTAAATCTAGTATTCAGAATACCAAAATCTTTGTATGTTATACACTTATCCTCATTTTCCAAGTGCAAAACTATTAAAATATACATTCTCTAGTATGCATGTGAAAATTCCTTTAAAATTTGAATAAAAGCACCTGGGAATGCAAATTTTTCATGTCTCTTTTTTATTTTATCCACCAAGATCACAGTGTCCTTGCAATTTACATGTGAATTATGAATAAATTATAAAGATTCACTCTCCACACATTTACAAAATCGTATCACCTCTTCCCCTCTCTTATATGCATAGTGTTTCCAATTACAGCAGCAGTGTGATTGCTCAAGCAAAAATCTGCACCTGTGACCATTTACAAAAATCACATATTGGTATGTACTAAAAATCAGAATATTCATGAGTTGTGCATGATATCTTTTCAAAACTAATGCAAACTGAGAGGCTATAAAAAAAAAAAGCCCATTATTTGCATGTATGATTCTGTCAAAGAAATACACAGGTTGGCCTTTCCTTATCCTTTGTAGGTACCATTTTCAGGATGAGGTGCTTTTGTCCAAGATAAGATAGGAAAATAAAAGCTATGTCTACCAGTCTATATTCACACAGCTTTCTCTCATCAATATTCTGAAGGCTTTTCCCCCCCTTGAAGTATTGCTAGCACTTTTCACATTTTAACACCCAGCCATCAACTTTTCCATAAATATAATCACACCAGGAGATTCTTCATCTTCATGTGTCAAAAGGAAAATGTAAAAGATGTATACTTCATGACATATTAACATTCTACAAAATTCAGAATGGAATTCTGCAACATTTGGAGATATTTCTTTTCTAAGACTGGTTCAATAGCTGGGTTGTTCATATGTGCAAGTTTGCAGTTTTGTTTTATTTTAATCTTAACTTTTTTGTGTCAAATTATCTATTTTTTCTATGATGTCTATCTACCCAGAAGCTACCTTAGACAATGTCTCTATTTCTTTTTGTGAGATCCCCAAAGCAAGAACGATGGGGCAGGTACAGAAACTCAGCAGGGCAGAAAGCCCTGGATGCCTAGGAAGGGGTAAGAAGGGGCAAAACTGGGAAAACACCCTCAGGGTAAGCTATCCTCCCCTAGCATATCACTGGTCATATGGTTTGGTTTGGACCCTATACCTTTCATATCTCTGGTTGGCTGACTTAGACACACCTGACCTTTTCCTCCCAAAAGAGAACATCTAGGCCTGAGCTGTGTTTTAGCTCCAGGCCCAGAAAAGCAGCAAAACCAGACAAGTGATGCCATGGCTGCCTCAGGACCTGCTACATTGACTAATGACCCCTGCCCTGGCCCTGACCAATCAGCAGAAACCACCACCCTGAAAGAGCACATCTGGAAAGCTGATGAATATTCTATTAAGACCCTCCCCTGAAACCTCCCCTAAGATTTCCACCTGCAAGAAAGAGATAAATACCCTCAGGACAAAGGACCTAGTGTGTGCTCTCCCCCTACAGAGCACCCCTGTGTGCACATATCCCCCATGGGTACATATCCCCCAACCTCTAAGGGACTCCAGGAGACTGGAAACCAGGGAGCAGTAACAGCAGCAGCTTGTCCCGGGCTAACCCTGGGACCTGTCGCCAAGGCCCCCATTTCTCTGTGTAGCCCTTCCCTTTGGATATCCTCATTTCCCTTCCCTTTTTCCTTAAATAAATTCAATTTTCTTTCATCATCATCTGAGATGGCTATTTAGCCTGCCCGAGCATCACCAACTTTAACCTCTCACTTTTTTTGTGCTATAGAAAAATAAGTGTATACTTATGAAAAAGAGGAAGATATAAAATGCAAAATAAAGATTATAATGTGTTACTCCAAAAGGTAGGCTTCAAGGAGGAAGATAAGAAGGGAATATTTATTGAGTTCTTACAATGCCAAGGCATTGACATTGTTTTTAGTTAATAACCATAGGTTTTATTCTATCAACTAGAGGCTCATTGCACAAAATTCAAGCACTCGGTGGGGGAGGGGGGGCCGGGTTGCTCAGCCCAACCTGTGCCCTCTCATAACCCAGGACCCCTAGGGGGATGTCGGACTGATCCCACAGTGGAATCGGGCCTAAACTGGCAGTCAGACATCCTTCTCACAATCCGGGACCATTGGCTCCTAACTGCTCAACTGCCTGCCTGCCTGATTGCCCCTAACCACTCTGCCTGCCTGATCACCCCTAACTCCTCGCCTTCCTGCCTGATTGCCACTAACCACCTCTGCCTTGGTCCTCGCTACCATGGCTTCATCTGGAAGGATGTCCAGAATGACATCCGGAAGGTTGTTCAGCTGTTCAGCCTAATTAGCATATTGTGCTTTTATTATAGACAACCATAGGTTTATTAGGTTGGTACTATGTTTATTTTACAGATAAAGAAACTGAAACAGTGCTAAACAGTAGTGGACGTGGTAATATATTACAGGTATGTTCGTCCCAGCGCGCAGATTCCTAACCATAGAAATACAATGAAACTGTAAGCATCACCTAAAGGGAAATTATTACTGCTAGGAGGTGATATGAGAAGGAAGATACAGAAAATCAATTTGTCATGTTTGCATCTAATTTATCTTTTTAAAATTTGAGATATTTCACCAAGTCCCTTTCATCTGAGATGGCAAAGAAGAGAGGAGATGAAAGTGTATAAAAATGGAAACATACTATTAAATACTGGATTGTGTATTTAGTTAAATGACTATTTTTTGTAATATGAAAGTTAACACGTGGTTCATAGAAAATTGAAAGAATATATAAACATACAAAAAATCATGATAACCTGATAGCACCTTACTTTAAAAAAATTAAGATGTTTGGCATCCTGATTATTTTCTGAAGATATAAATGATCATTTATGGAATTTAGATAAAAATAAGTCTGAAAGTAGGGGTCCAATAGTTTTTATACTTTGGAATTTAAGAAAAAATGTTAATTCAATTTATTGGGGTTATATTGGTTAATAAGATTATATGGTTTTAAGTGTTCAATTCTACGATTGTATTATAAGCCCACTACCCATAGTCAATACTTTGAAAATCTGCTGAAAGCTAGAAGAATGTACTGTTATACAGTATTTGGAATATAACTTCATTTGCAATACCTCTCATATCCACATGCAGCTAATAACCTCTGATCCAGGTAATCCAAAGCTTGTCCCTGAAACTCTGCAAGTGCAATCTGGGACACTGCCAACACTCAGTGCTATTATTTTGACAATGAAGCACTAGGAGGTTTTGTTTTAATGGACAGAGTTTTCAATGTTTCCAAATACATTATTGAGAAGAACACAGTTTTGATGAAATATGGATATTTATATGACAATCTCTATATTAAAGTTATAAGAAGGGAAGTGTGATGCTAAGAAAATAGTAGTTCCAATTTAAAACTTACCTTTGATTACTTCAACAATTTTTTTAAAATGTGGTGTTTTCAGCAGACTGACATATTTCAGAGGGAAGGGGGAATGGAAAGAGATTAGCCAAAGAACTTATATGCATATATGCATAACCCATGGACACAGACAAAAGGGTGGTAGAAGCTTGGGGAAGGGAAGAGTTGTGGGAGGGGGGAGGGAGTTAATGGGGGGAAAAGAGGAACATCTGAAATACTTTCAACTATAAAGATAAATTTTTTTTAAATGTGGTATTTTCTTATTTTATTGTAGTATGTCCTCATTGTATAAAATAAGAACAATGTAGAAAAGTGAAAAAATGATAAATACTCCACAAGTGAATGATAAATTTTATTGTAATTATTTTAATTTCTTTTTAGACATAAATAATTGAAATTATATTGTACTAGAGGCCCGGTGCACAAAAATTTGTGCACTCAGGGGGGTCCCACAGCCTGGCCTGTGCCCTTTCGCAGTCTGGGACCCCGCTCCCTGGGGAATCGGGCCTTAGCTGGCAGTCAGGCATTCCTCTGGCAGCCCGGGACCCCTCAGGGGATGTCCACTTGCCAGGGGGGAGCAGGCCTAAGCTGCAGTCGGACATCCTTAGCACTGCTGAGGAGGCAGTAGAGGCTCCCACCACCACCGCTGTGCTGGCAGCCATCAGCCTGACTTGTGGCTGAGTAGAGCTCCCCCTGTAGGAGCACTCTGACCACCACGGGGCAGCTCCTGCATTGAGCGTCTGCCCCCTGGTGGTCAGTGTGTGTCATAGTGACCAGTCATTACCAGTCATTCTGCTGTTAGGGTCAGTTTGCATATTACCCTTTTATTATATAGGATAAGTAAAGATAATGACAAATGCTTACATGACAGTCACTGTTCTGAACATTTTACATGTGTTAACTCATTTTATTCTGCCAACATATCAAGAAGTAAGTTCTGTTATTAGCTCCACTGTGCAGAATAAGAAGCAGAGAGGCTTTAATTTCCTTATGGTCTTACCTGTAGGGAGTACCAGAACAAGGATTTGAAGGCTGTTTACTTCAAAAATCTGTTCTCTTACACTACTGAGCCATGCTGTTTTTTTTTTTTAAACCTCATTTGAGGATATTTTTCCATTGATTTTTAGAAAGAGTGGAAGAGGGAGGGAAAGAAAGAGATAAATATTGATGTGAGTGAAACACATGGATTTGTTGCCTCCTGCAGGAGCCCCAACCAGTGCTTGGGCCTGGATGGAGCCTGCAACCAAGGTAAGTGCCTTTGACCAGAATCGAACGGGACCTTTCAGTCTTCAGGTCGATGCTCTATCCATTGAGTAAAACTGTCTAGAAAAATGCTGCTTTTTAAAAAAATTAAAATCTCTTGGTGTAACATCCTATCTAATAAAGAGGGACTATGATAATTGACCCTCACACCATCACAAAGATGGCGGTGCCAATAGCCAATATGGAGGAAATATGCTAATTGACTGTCCTGCCCTCAAAGATGGCAGTTCCCACAGCCAATAAGGAGGGAATATGCTAATTGAATGCCTCTCCCTCAAAGATGGCGGCATCCACAGCCACAAGATGGCCAGCAGGGGAGGGCATTTGTGGGCGATCAGGTCAGCAGAGGAGGGCAGTTGGGGGCAACGAAGCCTGCAGGGGAGGGCAGTTGTAGGCAATTGGTATGGCAGGACAGCAGTTAGGTGTTGATCAGGCTGGCAGGGGAGTGATTAGGGGGTGATCAGGCTGAAGCAGTTAGGGGCAATCAGGCAGTCAGGCAGGAGAGTGGTTGGGAGCCAGCAGTCCTGGATTGTGAGAGGGATGTCTGACTGCCGGGATCGGTCCTAAATCGGCAGTCAGACATCCCTCAAGGGGTTCCAGATTGGAGAGGGTGTAGGCTGGGCTGAGGGACACCCCCCTCAGTGCACGAATTTCATGCACCAAGCCTCTAGTTGGTTAATAAGATTACATAGATTTCAAGTATACATTTCTATAATGCATAATCTGTATATTGAATTGTGTGCCCACTACCCAATGTTAAATCATCTTCTGTAACCATACAAATACCCTTTACTACCTCCCACCCGCCCTTTCTTCTGGTAACCACCATTCTGTTGTCTGCATCTATAAGTTTTTATTTGATTTTTTTTTTTGTTCATTTGTTACATTAAGTTTTATATCACACATGTGACTGAAATCATATGGTTCTTAACTTTTGATGACTTATTTCACTTGGCATGGTATTCTCAAGGTCCATTCTTATTGTTGCAAAAGTCAGTATTTTTTCTTATGGCTGAGTAGTATTCTGTTGTATATTTCTGTCACATCTACTTTATGCAATCAGATAGAAAAAGATGCTTAGGTTGTTTCTATGTTTTGGCTACCGTGAATAATGCTACAATGAACATAAGGGTGAAAATATCTTTGCAAACAGATATTTTCAAAATTTTCAGGTAGATATGCAGAAGAGGGGTTACTAGGTACTATGATAACTCTATTCTTAAAATTTTAGCAATCTCCATACTGTTGTCCATAGTGGCTATATCAGTTTATATTCTGATCAATAGTGAATGAGGGTTCCCTTTTCTCCACAACCTCTCCAACACTTATTACTTTTGTTGATAATATTCATTCTAACAGGTGTGACATGGTATTTCATTATAGTTTTGATTTTCATCTCCCTAATAGCTAGTGAAGTTGAGCATCTATAATAATAAAAGCATAATATGCTAATTAGACCAAACATCCTTCCGGGTGTTCTTCCGGACAAAGTCAGGGCTGCTAAGGAAGCCCGGGTCCCAAGTGCCAGAGGGAAGCCGGTGCCAGAAGCTGGGAGAAGAAAGACTTACTCTTGCACAAATTTTGTGCATTGGACCTCTATTCTTTTCATATATTTGTTGGCTATTTGTATGTCTTCTTGGGAAAAGTGTCTGTTCAGGTCCTCTACCCATTTTTTTTTAAATTTGGATTGTGTGTTTGGTATTGAGTTGTATGAGTTCTTTATATGTTTTGGATATTGTAGCTGTTGTTTGCAAATACCTTTTCCTATTATTTTGGCTGTCTTTTTGGTTTTTTGGCAGTTTCTTTTGTTGTACAGAAGCTTTTTAGCTTGATATAGTACTATTCATTTAGTTTTGCCTTTATTTCCCTTGCCTTTGCAGTCAAATTCATAAAATCCTCTCTATGACCAATGTCCATAAGTTTAGTACCTATGTTTTCTTCTATATAATTTATTGTTTCAGGCTTTATATTTAGGTTTTTGATCCATTTTAGTTATTTTTTGTATATAAGGATAAACTGTAGTCTAGTTTCATTGTTTTGCATGTGGCTTTCTAATTTTGCCAGCACCATTTATTTAAAAGGCTTTTTTCTCCATTGTATGTTTTTGACTCCTTTGTCAAAAATTATACCTGTGGTTTTATTTTTGAGTTATCGATTCTGTTCCATTAGTCTGTGCATCTGTTTTTCTCCCAATACCATGGTGTTTTGATTATCATTGCTTTGTATTAAAATTTGAAGTCTTATAATGTGTACTTCCAGCTTTGTTCTTTTTTCTCAGGATTGTTTTGGCTATTCAGGGTCTTTTGCAGTCCATATAAACATGATGTTTTTTTTGTTCTATTTTATTAAAAAATGTCATTGCGGCCGAAACCAGTTTGGCTCAGTGGATAGAGCGTCGGCCTGCGGACTGGAAGGTCCCAGGTTCGATTCCGGTCAGGGGCATGTACCTGGGTTGCGGTCACATCCCCGGTGGGAGATGTGCAGGAGGCAGCTGATCGATGTTTCTCTCTCATCGATGTTTCTAACTCTCTATCTCTCTCCCTTCCTCTCTGTAAAAAATTAATAAAATATATTTTTAAAAAAAAATGTCATTGCGATTTGATGGGGACTGCATTTAATCTGTACATTGCTTTAGATAATATGGAGATTTTAACTATCTTGATTTTTTCAATCAATGAACATAGAAGACCTTTCCATTTCATTATGTCTTTTTCAGTCTCTTTTAATGATGCTTTGTATTTTTCAGTATATAGGTATTATATCCTTTGCTAAGTTTACTTCTAGGTATTTTATTCTTTTTGTTGCAAATTGCAACAAGAATTATTTTTTTCTATTTTTTTCTGAAATTTCATTGTTAGTATATAGGAATGTAGTGGATTTTTTATACCTATATATTGTATTTATATCTAAACACTTTAGTTAGAATCTTATATTTGAATTCTCCTAAGTATCAATATTTTGACCCAACACCAAAATCATCAGATACATAATTGACACTGGAATGCTATCCCTTTAATATAAGAAGGCTTTAGAGCCAGCCACATTATAAAGGGTATCTTATTTAATAAAAGGCAAATATGCAAATAGATTGAATGGAGGAAAAACCAGAACAACCGAACAACTGGTCGCTATAATGTGTGCTGACCTCCAGGGGACATGTGCGGAACATGGCAGGTGTTGGCCAAGGCAGGATGGTGGAGCAGGTGAGCAGGGGCACCAGACCAAGGTGGGGTGCTGGTCACTGTTATCAGGGCGAGTATCTAGTAGTTATTGAAAATTCTTTGCTCCCACATGCTGTTGTCCTGCCTGCCGCTCACACCCACTACCCGTGCCCAGCACCGGTCCTGATCACTCGTCGCTATCAGTGGTGGATGCTGGCTCTGATCTCCCCTGAGGCCTTCCCCACTTCCTCCTGCCCCTGAGGGGCGATCTGGGCAGCAGCCACCACACGCACCTGCTGATGGCACTGGCCCCACTTGCATCCACTGCTGATACCGGCCCCAGTCACTCCGCATTCTCAGTGGGTGTGAGTGGGGCCATTGCCATCAGTGCACGGGAGTAGTGGCGGGAGCAGGGCTGCAGGCAGACAGGGGACCAGGGGCTGTGGCAGGAAAGGCTGAGACCCACCCCTGTGCCTACTGCAGCCTTGCAGCCTTGCAGCCCACAGTTCCTTTCAAGGTACACAAATTCATGCACTGAGCCCCTAGACCAGGGGTCCTCAAACTTTTTAAACAGGGGGCCAGTTCACTGTCCTTCAGACCGTTGGAGGGCAGGACTATAGTATAAAAAAAAAATTCCTATGCACACAGGAGGAGCAAAAAAACCCGGCGGGCCAGATAAATATTTTCTGCGGGCCACATGTGGCCCACGGGCCGTAGTTTGAGGACCCCTGCCTAGTCATTCAAATAAAGTTGTAGAAAAAGAAAAATGTTATTCATATGATTATTCAGATCAGGAAACTATCTAATGTATCTTGATAAAACTAAATTTATTATCATTTTATCTCTGTTTTACTTATAATAATTCATCAATTTCTTTATTTTTGGTCATTATAGTATAGATTTCCTTCCATTACCAATACATTAAAAATCTGTAGTTTCACTTATAGTGTAAAGAAGAGATGCTGAACTTCCTAAAAACCTACACTTCAATCTTTTGGCTTCAAAGGGGTCTATAATTTTCTGAAAAAATAAATGTATATATTTGTATAAATATGTATATTTTTTTTTGTAGAGAACCTGTGGTTATTGTGGACAACTAAACCAATTATAACTCTATTCTTGTCTTAAACTTTTACAATCTTAGAGCTGTCAAGATGACACGGATTAGTGGAAAGAGGGAGTGGTGATAAAAATAGATTGTGTAATGGTAAAGAAAATATATTTTGGAGGAAGGCTAGCAAATCTGAATCTGGGTTATGGTCACTTACGAAATGTGCAAATTTGGACAATTTGCCTTAACTTCTCTGTAGCCCCAGGTTTGTCATTAGTATATTGCTGACAATTGCACTACAGATCTTATTAAGGTCCTGTGTGATATTAAACAATTATGTTATACATAAAGCGTGAAAAATTATAAAATTTCACTTTAAATCCATTATCTTTATCAGTTACTATGTGAACCTTGGAAAACCCAATTAATTTTTCATTCTAAAATTCAAGCCATATGTGTTAAAATAATGATTATTTTAGTCATCTGTGACAGGGTAACAAACCACCCTAAGTTCAGTGGCTTAAAAAAATTAAGTTTTCTTTTTGCTATTTTGTCAGGGTTCAGTAAGAACAGCCTATCTCTGCTCCACAGGATATCACCTTCTAGGGGTGACTCAATGGCTTGAGCTGAAAGCATTTGAAGGCTTCTTCCCTCTTGTGCCTGATGGTTGATATTGATTGTCAACCGGAACACCTACTTGTAGTAACTCCCTATGGCTACTGAACTTCATCACTATGGCTAGGATCCAAAAATAAGCACCTAGATCAGTGATGGCGAACCTATGACACTTGTGTCAGAGGTGACAAGCAAACTCATTTTTTTGGGTGATTTTTCTTTGTTAAATGGCATTTAAATATATAAAATAAATATCAAAAATATAAGTATTTGTTCTACTATGGTTGCAAATATCAAAAAATTTCTATATGTGACATGGCACCAGAGTTAAGTTAGGGTTTTTCAAAATGCTGACACGCTGAGCTCAAAAAGTTTGCCACCACTGACCTAGAGAAAAACCAGGGAGATATATAGTTTTTGTGACTTAATGTCAGAAATCAGTGTGATATCTATCTACACTAATAAAAGAGAAACATGGTTATTAGCGTACGACCGCTACCCTTTTCATTGGCTAATCAGTGAGTATATGCAAATTAACTGTCAGCCAAGATGGCGGCCGACAGCCAGGTACTGAAGTGAGCATGAGGCTTGCTTGCTGAGGACTCCAACGTTCCCCGCCTGACTTGCTGGCCTCTCAGCTGCAACTCTAAGCAACTATGTACTATGTTGTAAATAAGAAGCTAAACAAAACCCCAGAAACTGGCTTTCATTCAGCTGGGCTTTAGCAACATTGTATTGATGTTTTCAGTGGTGAGGCCTCAGAGCTAAAGCTGGCCCAGAATAAAAAAAAAAAAGAAAGAAAACAAGGAGCGGTTGGAAGCTTCAGTCACTCGCTCCCGGAAAACAGGCCTCAGCCCCTCATCCAGACTGGCCAGGCACCCCAGTGGGGACCCCCACCCTAATCCAGGACACCCTTCAGGGCAAACCAGCCAGCCCCTACCCATGCACCAGGCCTCTATCCTATATAGTAAAAGGGTAATATGCCTCCCGGCACCGGGATCAGCGGAGCAGCGAGGCTCCCGGCACCAGGGTCAGTGAGACAGGGGGCAGCACCCAAACCCCCTGTGTGACAGGGGGTGGGGCCACAACCTCCCTATCCGCCCTGCTCTTTTTATGACAGGGGAAGGCACCCTAACCCCCTGATCAGCCCTGCTCTGTGCCTGATAGGGGGGAGCTCCCCAATCCCCTGATGGCCCTGCGGCTCTGTGTGTGACAGGGTGCAGCGCACCAACCCCCTGATTGGCCCAGCTCTGTGTGTGACAGGGTAGAGCCATAACCTCTCCATCGGCCCTGCCCTGAGTGTGACATTGGCAGAGCCCCAACCCCCTGATCGGCCCTGCTCTGTGCATGACAGGGGGTGGCTCCGCAACCTCCCCATCGACCCTGCCTTGAGTGTGACAGGGGGCGGTGCCCCAACCCCCCAATCTGCCCTACCCTGAGCGTGACTGAGAGTGGCATCGCAACCTCCCAATCCGCCCTGCTCTGTGCATGACGGGGCGGCACCCCAACTCCCCATTCGGCCATGCTCTGAGCCTGACCAGGGGCTGCACCTAGGGATTGGCCTGCCCTCTGCCACCTGGAAGCAGGCCTAAGCCAGCAGGTCGTTATCTCCCAAGGGGTCCCAGACTGCGAGAGGGCACAGGCCTGGCTGAGGGACCCTCCCTTCCCCCCGAGTGCACAAATTTTTGTGCACCGGGCCTCTAGTATATATATAAAAGCCTAAGTGACCATTACCACCAAATGACCTGAATGACTGGTCGATCAGTTGCTATGATGTGCACTGACCACCAGGGGGCAAATGCTCAATGCAGGAGCTGCCCTCTTGTGGTCAATGCACTCCCACAGCCAACCTTCCATGGTCCCTCCCCTTCAGTCGATCCCTCCCCGACAGCTAAGGCTCTGGGCACCAAAGAATTTGGGTCCGGGAAGCCTGTAGGAGGAAAGTGACCCCAACACTGATTGAGACAGAGTAGCAGCTTAGAGGGGGCAGAGGGGCAAAGCAGCAACCTAACTGCAAAGTCATAAAGTAAGCACCACCGCCATCTTACCTCTGCCACCCCCTGTGGTGTGCTGCTTGTCCTTCTGCCCCCGTCAGCCACTTTTAGCTTGGCCCCACGCCTTTCTAGGCTCCCAACCACTGATTGGCTAGTACTCCTACGGCAGTGTGCCACCATCAGCAAAAGTCAGCTACCTATCATGCTTGGGGGCAGAGCCCCAAGAAAATGTGTGGCTGAGGTAGGAGAGAATACTTGTCTGTCTGTCAGCAACCCCAGCCTGGGGAGAGTGAGGCAGCCTGAGTACAGGCAGTGAAGTAGAGCTGTATTTCCACCTCAGAGTGTAGCTGGTGTTCAGGCCATTTTGAGGCGCTCTGTCTGTGGTCTTTGCTTGCCGTTACCTCAGCACTCTACACAACTAGATCAGGGCGGCCAGACAACCTCCCGTGGTCTCTCCCCAATCCTGGGCACTAATTCGTGCACTGTGTCTCTAGTCTATCATAATCACAAGCACACCCAAATTCAAGAGGAGGGAACATGAAGCCCACTTCTCAGTTAGAAGAATAACAAAACTACAATGTATAAAGAACATTGAGATGAGAGTTATTATTGCAGCCATTTTTGAAAGAAACAATCTAATCATAGCTTTTTTTAACAGGTAAGACTATTGCCAGAAGAAAATGGAATAAAGTGTCCAAAAGTGTGTTGAAATATTTTAATCTCAGTATTCAAAGTAAACCATAGGTGGATGAGTAAATGGAAAGTATTATTATATAGTTATATGTTATCATTATTATTCAGAATACAAAAAAATGTTAAATTACAGCAATGTTGATATGCTTGAAATTTTTACTAAAACTTTGAATTTCCCTATAGTGGAGATTTAAATATAAAATTTTAAAAGAAGGGCAAAAGTATGATGGAGTGTAGGATATTAAAAGCATTCATGGCTTGAGGATTAGGCTATTTTTAAATTAGCTAGGGTATACATTCTAGATTGGTTATTAATACTTTGAATGTTAGAAACCCTTTGATCATCTGAGAACACAGCACCAACAGCAAAATTTCCAATAGGCACAATTGGATCCTGGAGACAAAAGAAGCATATTTCCCCATGCAGAGTGAAAATAGCTTTCAGAGTATACCCAGGAAAATCATTTTTTAGGAATAAAGACAAAATAAAAATTAGCTAAACCTGAGTCCTAACTAAAATACTTTCTAAGAGATATACTTCAGAAAGGAAAAAAAAAGAATCCAGAATAAAAGGTCTGAGGCATTAGAACAAATTATAGTAAATATATTTAAAAACATGTAGGTATATCTAAATTTAAAAATGTATAAATTAATAACAAAATTATACCTAATCTATGAGTTAAAAACAGATACAGAATTAAAACATTTGAATATGGTGACATGAAAATATTGCTTTATGGATAGGCAAAACTTTTTACAGGCATGGGTAAACTTATTTAGAAAGAGTGAGACAGTATTGTTTTGTGAATTCTGCATCTTTTTTTTTTTTTACTTCAAAACCTGAAGAGAACTGTACAATGAATGCTAAAATCCAAAACACTGACAACACCAAATGCTGGTGAGAATGTGAAGCAACAGGAAATCGCATTCATTGCTGGTGCAAAAGCAAAATGGTACAGTCACTTTGGAAGAAAATTTGACTGTTTTCTTTAAAACTAAACACTATCACCATATGATCCAACAACTGTGCTCCTAGTACTTTATTCAAATGAATTGAAAACTATATCCACAAAACACACACACACACAAACACAGCAACACCTTACATGTGGATGCTATAGCAGATTTATTAATATTGCCCAAACTGCACAGCAACCAAAAATAGCCTTAATTAGGTGAAAGGATAAATAAATAAAAATCCAGACAATGAAATATTATTTAGTGCTAAAAGGGAATGAGCTATCAAGCCACAAAAAGACATGGATGAACTTTAATTTCATAGTGTTAAGTAAGAGAAACCAATCTAGAAGGCTACATAATGTATGATTCCAACTATATGACATTCTGGAAAAGGCAAAACTATGGAGACACTAAAAAGATTAGTGGTTGTCAAAGGTATGAGAGGATGGAGGAGTGAATAGGTAGAACCTGGAATTAATAGGGCAATGACAATGAAACTATTCACAATACTGAGACAGAACAAGTCTCTCTTAAATTGATGGGAATGTTCAAGCCTCCCCTAGATAAGTTTGAAGTTTTTCTTCAGGCACTCACCAAAGAGCTCCTGGAAAGCAAAGGTGGGAACCTGGAAAGAAAAGAAATCTACTCTGCACCTGCCTGAAGAACAGAGCCCTCTATAAGCCAGACCCAACAGCAGTTCGCGGAGCCATATTATTTATTTACTAGTGACCCAGTGCATGAAATTCATGCACATTAAAAGGGAATTAATTAGAGGAAATATTTTAATATTTCTATTTGCCCTTTCTCTATAATAGAAGTGTCAGAAATAAAAGAAAATTAGTAAAATGTATATGAAAATCTTCCTCCTGTCAGATTCTGGGGCACGCCATGGGAACCAGAATCAAGTCCCCGCCCACCCACGTTCACCTTGAAATCGCAGGAAACCCAGACCTGGCTGGCCCCACCCCTATCAGGCTATATCCAGATCCAGCCGGCCCCACCCCCATCAAGCCCTGCCTCAGGTTGCCTGGCCCGGTGCCGGGGCAGGGGGCATGGCCTGAGGTCCCCTGTCAAGCCCTGCCAGGTGGGGGCGAGGACTGAGATCCCCTGTCAAGCCCCACCAGGCGGGGGGCACAGCCTCAGGTCTCCTGCCCCAGCCCAGCGCCACGTAGCCTCAGGTCTCTGCTGATTGCTGGGTAAGGCTCATTATGGGAACTCAGCCTCCGTTGTGGGCGCAGCCATCTTGACCGTTATTGTGTGATGGTCAATTTGCATATTCCCTCTTTATTAGATAAGATTAGTGTGCGTTCCTTTGATGCATCAAGCTCTTTCCCTTTTTCCTTTTCTTCCACTTGGTTGTTCGTAAGCCCCTTCTTTTGCTTAAATTTTACCTACTCTCTTGATTTCTACTTGGGTGGAGGCAAGTACCCCCTCAAAGGTGACACTATTATGATGGTGGATACATATCATTTTATATTTGTCCAAATGCATAGGAGGTACAACAACAAGAGTAAAGTCTAATGTAAACTGTAGTTGTTGAGAGACTATGATGTGTCATTATAGGTTCTTCTGTGATCTTAAAAGTGTCTTTAAAAATAAAGTTCTATATATTATTTTAAGATTGTTCTTGCAAGCACAATAAAAATTTCTAAATAAACACATCATATCAAGAAATAATATAAACTTACAGTAATAATAAAAAAAAAATGTGTCCTGATAAATGTGGATTTATCCCAGCAATGTGTTTTAATATCAGAAAACCAGTAAACATAATTCCTCACACAATGGATTAAAAGAGAAAAATAAATTATTAAATAAATGCAGAGAAGATAATTTTATTTAGTTAGTTATTTGTTTATTTATTTATATTTTTATTGATTTCAGAGAGAGATAGAAGCATCAACAATGAGAGAGAATCATTGATTTGCTGCCTCTTGCACCCCCCTTCCCCCCACTAAGGATTGAACCCACACCTGGGCATGTACCCTGACCAGGAATGGAACTGTGACCTCCTGGTTCATAGGTCAATGCTCAACCACTGAGCACACTGGCTAAGCCAGAGGAGATAATTTTAAAAGCAATTAAAATATATGTTAAGTAAATGATCAAATAAAAACAATTTAATGAGCACTCAGTTAATCCTCACAACAAACCCATAAGATCAGTGCTATTTTTATCTCTGCTGTACAGATGGGGCAAATGAGGATTAAGAAAAGCTATCACACTTATTCTACACTCACATATGATAAGAGATCAAGCAAGGATTCAAATCCAGATGATAATCCATGCCCAAGCCTCTATCTACTAAAATCTATTCAGTTATAAGCTAAAAATTATTTATATAAAATTACTAAGAATAAATCCACTGTCCTCATTAATAAAATTAGAAATTTGACTATAATCATGTCTATCACAATGACTACTAATTTTCATTTATGAAACCAGGAATAAAAACAAAATTTGGTTCTTGGACACTTAAATTTAATTTTTCCACAAGAAAAGACATTAAAGAATTTAAAATATATATTTTATTGATCTTTTACAGAGAGGAAGGGAGAGGGATAGTTAGAAACATCGATGAGAGAGAAACATCGATCAGCTGCCTCCTGCATACCCCCCACTGGGGATGTGCCTGCAACCAAGGTACATGCCCTTGACTGGAATCGAACCCAGGATCCTCGAGTCTACAGGCTGATGCTCTATCCACTGAGCCAAACCGGCCAGGGCAAAGAATTTAAATATTTTATAATTTGGTTGATGCTTTTTTAATTATTCAAATAATGGAATCAAAAGAACAGTAGAATATTGGCTGTCACTACTGGGAATTCTTAACCAGGAGTTTGATATCACTGACTTTAGCTTAAGGAGTTTTATAAAGGTCATTCTTGACTGCAGAACAGTTAAATAAATTATACAATTTTGATGTTTTTAAAGGTACAGAGAGCCTTTGGTTTGTTTCATTCACTGACTCTAAGCTATCATTTACTTTTGGTATTACCATTGTTACAGAAAAACCGGACAAGAACCAAACAGCGCTCTGAGAGTTTGGAGTTACACTTTATTCACCGCGGCGGGCTTAGGGAAATGAATCCAAATTCTAAGCAAAGCTACAAGCAGAACTTCCCTTTTTATAGAAGAGCCAGCCCTTTGTGTGCTTACTGGTGGCAGCCTTGAAAACTACACAGTTCTATCAATTAAAAATGCACCTGGCATGGCATTGGGTACATCTAGTCTCTGGCCTACAAGGTCAGACAGCTAATTTATCTCCCCCATTATTCAAGCAGGCTAGAAAGCAAAGTTACTTTCTCAGAATAAAAGTCTGTCCAAAGAATAGCAGAGAATTCCAAACAGTAGTTTTACAGAATAGGGGTTTTCCTTCGCACCATAAGGACTTTTAATTTCTTAACATGTAAGTGATATTCGGAGTCATATATAACTGTAAACAAAAACTTGTTTTTTTTCAATATTCAAAAAAAATAATTTTTCTTTGTTTTTTATTACAAGGAAAAGATGTTTAAACATGGATTACTGTTCTCATATCTTTATTTATTGTTATTGAAAATTAAAACATAGATAGTTCTACCTATCATAATAACCTAAGGACCATTTTTTGTAGTTTAGTTTATGTTGCAAACTTTATACTGTGTTTGCATTCAATATTCCTCATCAAAAGCTGTTTAAATAGTCAGTAAAACTTAAAGGCAATTTTATTTGTATTAACTCTTTGCCTGTTTATGTACAGGAATACAGAAAAATTGATAAACCATAAATGGCACTACTGGCTTCATTATCAGTGAGCATTTCTTTAGTATTAACAATCCAATGTAAGCTTTCAAATTCTGACAGATTTGAAAATGTACTTGTTCACTATGTAAGCAAGTGAATTTGGAGAGAATTTTTAGTTTCTTATGGAGGACAAATACAAACATTTGTGCTCATTTTATACATCCAGTTAGGCATTGATAATGGTAAAGACTTCTGGCTTAAAAAGACATTGAAACAACGAAGTGTTTATGTGTATTGTCATTTCTGTATTAACTTCAATTTAACTCATAACAATTAATGCTTAGGCAGAGTCTCTCCAGTAGCTGTATGGCCTACCATTCAAAATTCATGTTTGTGAAGACCACATGAAAAGTAAAAAGCCCCTGCAAGCGTGAATATTAGCACCTGTGTTGATCTTGAGTTCTAAATCATGAGACCCTCCTTAAGTGACAAGTTTCTCCAAATATGTCCAGGAACTACCCTGCTCAGGTACAGGGTGATTCACTGTGCAGGAGAAACCGTAAGACAGGTTTTCCAAGCCAAAGTAGAGTAGGGAATGAGGAAATTAACTATTATCTTATAAGTTTGTCCATAAGAACCATGAATGATAATACATATGTGAAAAATCATGTTTTTAGCCTACATAATGTTCCATGTAGACTATTTTCTGAAAGAAAGTACACAAAAGTATGTCTAAGACATCATTTTCAAAAAATATACAAAGATTAGTTTTATACACAACTTACATTTTCACTTTTAGTTTACTTGGCATACCTCTAAAAGAACTGGACTTAATTTTAGTATTTCCAATCCATGTGTTCATTAAAAAAAAAAACAGTGCTGAACAATGGTTAACTGGCAAAATCAAGTTCAAAATTCCTGAAGTAAGAACAGGAACACATAAGCTGCAATAGGTGAGAGACTGGTCTCAAACATCCATCCTCCTCATAGGAACTAACAAACCGAAAACTACACAGTGATTGAAGTGAATAAAGATCACAACTCTAAGCCTTGAAAAAGAGAATGCTTAGGCTTTTTACTACCTAAGTTAGTGAAAGGGAATTCTTATTTTTAAAAATTTCGTCTGAAGCCATTATTTGAATCTTTAAGACAAGAAAGGAGACACTTCTCTTGTAGGTTAACTGGAAACTGCAGGGCTCACCAAAAAATGAGGCTAGAATGAGATAACTTTCACAGATCCACAAAGTGCTACTCCACGCCTTTTATTCTGAAGTACATATGGCTTCTCTGGGTGCCTCAGGATCCTCACCTAGATCAGTCCTGAAATACCTAAAATGCCATTTCTAAACAGCATAGCATGCCACTTTTTTTCCTCTCTGTTCAGATATTCACTCATTGTAGCAGTGATCACTACAGGATTATCTACACTTCTATATACACATTCTTTTCCAATTAGTGTCAGGCCATAGTTATGGTAATAAGAACCTTAAAAGTAGATAAAAAGGAACATTAGCTTACTAAAAGGAGTTTAAAGGGGAAAAATGATTCCGTTTTCTTCTGATGTTTTTGTAAAAAGAAGCTGTTTTAAACAAAAGACGCTGCAAAATGCAAAACATCAGACATTCGTTCAATATGCCACAGCTACTTATTTAGAGATAATATAAAAATAACCTGAAGGTTACATTTCATAAAATCATTTAGCTGGCCGCCTTTATGTGACCATTTCAAAATTTGCGGGACCAAATTTACAAACAGCACGACCAAGTAAGAACCTTCCTTCTCACATGTTATGATTCACAAGGCAAAGCATTTCAAGGGAATATTGTTAAAGAGCTGATCTCTTCCCTCAGCGAGGATTAGATGATCAGAAAACCGTAATCACTTCATTCTCTGATTTTCACCCCTGTTTTTAGATATAGTTCCCATTTCAAGTCACACTGGGGCAGGCATCACCTACAGGGAGGAAAGACATGCAAACTTTTGTGCAGCCTGACAGCTTGTCAGAAATCTCGCTTCTGGTGCAAGACAGAATGAGAACAACAAGGTTTATCTGGCACTCTCCATCCCAGCCGCAAAGGGAAGCTGTCACTTTTTCCCACTGAGGTTATTATTTCCGATGGGATGGAAAGCCTTTCTAACTCACTGCATCTGAAAATGCTGCCTGGAGACCATGCACAGCAGATCATCAAAACACCAAAAACTAAAATAAAAAATCAGTTTTTAAAGAAAAATTTTGAATCGTTTCAATGTTGCTCTACTGAATACACTAGACCTCCCCTACCTTTGGGAACTTTCATGCAGCCTGCCTCCAACTGGTTTTATAAATCATTTTCCTATTCCAACCTTCCACATCATATTTGCTAGAAAACCATGAAAACACCTTCTTATATAAACTCAGCCATTTACATAATGATGATAAATGGAAAGGTGGAGAGAGACTATACCTACCTGTATTTGGAGTGATCAACTTAAAATTAAAACACAACTCATGTTCTACAAATTGCTGCTATTTATACAAGTCATGAAAATTAGACTAAAACCACAAGATGAAATGAAATTATGTTTAGCTAAGGAACAAATAGAATAAAAGTAAGAATTATGAATATAAGTGGAAAATGAGCTTAATATTGTATCGTTTTATTATTTACGCATAACAGTGGTCGGCAAACTCATTAGTCAACAGAGTCAAGTATCAACAGTACTTCTTCAAAATAGACTCGCCCAGGCCGAAAACCGACTTCTGCACATGGGCCATGAAGTTTCAATCGCACTGTACATGCGCTCGCCCATGGTATTTTGTGGAAGAGCCACACTCAAGGGGCCAAAGAGCTGCATGTGGCTTCCAAGCCGCAGTTTGCCGACCACGGTACTAGTGGATATACTATTACTAATCCATTGGTCACACTGTGAAGAGCTGATTAAAGACTTTCCACTTATTTTATCCAGAAGATTGATTTTATTCTCTTATCTAATCAGACACTAACTTGATAAGTATTAAAACAAGATTTAAGATCTAACTGCTGACTTCCAGTAAAGATGGCAGTGTAGCTAAATGTGGCACTCAAATTTTCCAACAACCACATCAAAATCACAACTAAGTAATGGCCTACACAAAAACCATCATTCAGAACTGCCTGAAATCTAGCTGGGTGGAAGTCCTAAAACTAGGAACTTAAAGAAGAAGCCACATTGAGACTGGTAGGAGGGGCAGAAATGAGGAACAGGATGGTCCCATATTCATGTGTAGTGAATAAAAATTGGGAGAGATATTTTGACTGTGCACGTCTTCCCTGAGGAGTGAGGGGTCCCAGTCCCACGCCAGCCCCCCATCCTAAGTTTCCAGTGCCAGGAAGAGAAGTCTTCATAACTTCTAGCTGTAAAAACCAGCAGGGATTGTGACTGAGTAAGATAAAGGGCTACTGGAGTCCCAGCCATTCCTCTTAAAGGGCACTTATTTGGATTCACTCTCTGAGCTCCAGTGCTGGGGCAGCAGCCTGAAAGGAAGCAGGGCCATATGGGAAGGAACTGAGTTGTTTGGGCATTTGGGAGAGAGCTGGGGGGTTGGCAGCTCTCTGACAAAGGTGCTGACAGAAGCCATTGTTCCTTTTCTGAGACACCCCCATTCCCAGAACTGGCAGGTGGTGTCAGGGCCAGCCTGACAGGGTTGAGCCAGGCTGAGGCAGGGAGGTGGGAATTGAGAAAAGAAAGAAAGACAGGAAAGCGGGGTCGGGAGGACCCCAGTTCTCTTGATGAACTGAAGCGAGTTTATTAGCCACACAATCTTATTTATATACAACACACTGAATAGAAGGTCTGTCAAGAGGAATGTCTTCTTTGTTCCTCTTAATCTCTAAGGGAGGGACACAGCAGAAGGACAAGTTCTTAGTACAGCATATCTCAGTAAATAGTTACAGACTTCTTGGTAAGCTATGAAAGGCTGTTCTCATTCTACAAATGTTGCTCTTATTCTACTGATAAACGCCATCCAAACAAGTCTGGGAAAACTGTGTGGGTAAGGATCCCAGCCTTGCTAGCCCCTACAGGTGCAAGGACCTTGCCAGCTTACATCTGGCCCCCAACAAGGTGGGTACCACATCTAAGTCTCCATCAATGTGGCTCTCCCTGTTTGACTCATCCTGGTGATTCCCTAAGACTCTGCCCACCCAACTTGTGGGCCCACTGGAGCCATTTCCATACAAATAACCTGATTTGGCTCATGCTTTAGATTTTCCTAAAATCTCTCAAATAAGCATCATCTGCCCTCAGCATAATTCGTACCTCTTGCTAAGTGGCCCCAAGCTTGACACTAGTAGCTGCCATCCTTGGTTCACAGCTTTGCCTCACTGGGGCACCTCCAAGCCCAGCAAAAGCAGCAGCCTTCTTCAGATTACTCTGTAGTTCATGCTGGCTGGCTCCAGATAGGACACAGGGGAAGGCTGACTTTGGCCTGTACCTCCTGAAGGCCCCAGAGCCAGAACACCATGTCAAAGCACTACTTGACCATCTCCATAAACAACGCATTCAAGGAGTAGGCTCAGCAATCAGCAGGTCCCTGATGAAGTAAGTAGGGATCTGTTGGGTGGCCCCTGAACATCTGATGCTCCATGGTAGTCTGGGGTCATAGCCAGTCTTTGCAGCCAATCCCTCCCATTGATGTGCCAACAGTAGTCAAGGTTCAACTACAACAGGAGGGTGTGCACAGTTTATAAGGGGAAGAGGGAACACCTGGAATGCCAGTTGGGATGATCAGAAGGGCTGTGTCTCTGGACACTACAGGACTCTGATTACATAAGGCCATTCTGTAAAGCCTGGGAGACATAGCAGCTCTACCTAATATATAGAAACAAACACAGGGAGGCTGGCAAAATGAGGAGACAAAGAAACATGCCCCCAATGAAAGAACAGAACAAAACTCCAGAAAAAGAACTAAATATAATGGAGACAAACAATCTACTAGATTCAGAGTCCAAAACACTGGGCATAAGTAAGATCAATGAATTTAGTGAGAACTTCAATATCATAAAAAAGGAGACCATAGAAAAGAATCAGTTAGAAATGAAGGATACACTAACTGAAGTGAAGAATAATTTACAGGAAATCAATAGTAGAGTAGATGAAGCTGAGAGTCAAATCAGTGATTTGGAATAGAAGGAAGAAAAAAAACAAAAAACAAAAGCGAATCTGCCCAAACCAGATGGCTCAGTTGATTAAAGCGTCATCCCATTCACCAGAAGTTTGAAGGTTTGATTTCCAATCAGGAAACATACCTAGGTTGCAGTTTGATCCCTGGTTCAAGTGCATTCAGGAGGCAACTGATTGATATTTCTCTTTCTTTCTCCCTCTTTCTTCTTCTCTCTCTAAATATATTCTCTGGTGGGGGGTGGGAGGAGAAAGTGAAAAAGAATTCAAATAAATGAAGATAGCATCAGAAACCTCTGGGACAATTTCAAGTGTACCAACATTCACATCATGGGGATGCTAGAAAGGGAAAAGAGCAAAAAGTTGAAAATTTATTTGAAAAAATAATTACAGCTTCTCTAAACTGGTGGAGGAAATAGACATATAAGTCCAGGAGGAACATATAGCCCCAATCCAGATGAACCCAAAGAGGCCCACACCAAGACCTATCATAATTAAAATGCAAAAGGTTAAAGACAAAGACAAAAATCTGAAAAACAAAAAAGAGAAAAGCAGTTAGTTACCTACAACAGGGCTTCCATTAGGTTGTCAGTTGATTTCTCAACAGAAACTTTTCAGGCCAGAAAAGAGTAGCAAAAATACTCAAAGTGATGAAAAGCAGGGACCTATAATCAAGATTGCTCTACCCAGCAAAGCTATAATTTAGAATTGAAAGACATATAAAGAGCTTCCCAGACAAAAAATATGAAAGTAGTTCATCACCACCAAACCAGTATTACATGAAATGTTAAAGGGTTTTCTTTAAGATGAAAAAACAAGAATAATAAAATTACAATGATACATATCCATCAACAATTGAATCTAAAAAATATATAAATGAACAAGCAGAACAGAAACAGGCTTATAGATACAGAGAACATTTTGATGGCTGCAAGATGAGAGGGAAGTTGAGTGAATGGGTGAAAAAGGTGAAGGGATTAAGAAATACAAATTGGTTGTTATAGAATAGTCATAGAGATGTAAAGTACAGCATAGGGAATCTATATATATAAACAAGGAATATACTAATTAGCCCGGATATGCTAATTAGTCACTACCAGTCAGGCACTTAATAGTCACGACCAGTCAGGAGCGGCCCAGGAGCAGCCCAGGAGCAGCCCCCGGCTGGAGTGACCACCAGTGCCCAGGCCCACAGCGCCACCCAGCTGGGAGTTGTGAGCGAGCATGCTATGCCACCTATCCTGGGAGCGACCTGGTGGGAGTGGCCACTAGTGGGGGCACATGCAGGCCCGCGGCGACACCCATCCTGGAGGCCTGCTGGCTGGGTGTCATGAGCAGGCCTATGGCATCCCTGCCCTGTGCTGAGGTGGAGTGGCCCCCAGAGGAAGTGGCCACCAGCTGCCTACCTGTGTGGCACAGCCTGTGTATGTCCCCGTCCAGTGCCGAGGTGAAGCTGCCTGCATCCCTGGCAAGGGACGTGACACTGCCTGCATGTGTTCCCCTGGGTCTTGCCCAGTGGGGGTGGGGCTTGCCGAGTCTGGGTTTCAAGTGATTTTGAGGCATGCACAGGTGCATGGAGTCTTGACTCTGGCTCCCACAGTGCATCCAACACTCTGACAGAAGGGAGGAGGGAGCCTGATATCTGCACCCAGGACCTACACAGCAGGGGGGCGGAGCCCCATCCCTTTCGGAATAGGCAATTGGTCAGCTTGCTGTCAGCGGCCTGACAGCCAGGAATCCCATTCACCTGCACCAGGACCCAGATGGGTTGTTATTGTTTATTTATTAATAAATTTATATATTACTTTCATATACATTTTTCTAATTTTCTTTAATCTTCTATTGTAGAGAAAGAGCAAATAGTGATTTTAAAATATTTCTTCTAATTAATTCCCTTTCAATGTGCATGAAATCGTGCACTGGGCCACTAATATCCTATATAATAAAGAGGCAATATGCAAATTGACCATCATGCCCTTGCACAAGATGGCCACCACCATGTGGTCAAAGATGCTGCCCATATGTGATCACAAGATGGCCATCACAAGAGGGCTGGCAGGGGAGGACAGTTTGGGGAGGACAGGCCTGCAAGGGAGGGCAGTTGGGGGAGGACCAGGCCTACAGGGGAGGGCAGTTGGGGGTGACTGAGCCAGCAGGGAAGGGCAGATGGGGGCTACCAGGCTGGCAGGAGAGCAGTTAGGTGTCGATCAGGCTGGCAGGGGAGTGGTTAGGAGGTGATCAGGCTGGCAGACAGAAGTGGTTAGGGGCAATCAGGCAGGCCTGCAGGCAAGCATTTGGGAGCCAGCAGTCCTGGATTGTGAGAGGGATGTCCAACTGCTGGTTTAGGCCCGATTCTCCAAGGGTTCCCAGATTGAAGAAGCTGCAGGCTGGGCTGAGGGAAACTCCTCCCCCAGTGCATGAATTTTGTGCACCAGGCCTCTAGTAGTCAATAATATCCTAATAACTATGTACGGTCTCAAATGGGTATGAGATTTATCGGGATGAGCACTTAGCAAGTTATATAATGTCTAATTGCTGGGATGTATACTTAAAACTAGTATAATATTGTATGTCAACTATAATTTAAAAAATTAAAAAATGATTTAAAAACTTATGAATTGTTATAAAATAGCTAATTGTCAAAATTTTTTCATGAAAACAAAAATACAAATACTCCTTAATTTACATGAGTTACCTCCTGATAAATAATGCAAATTGAAACCATTATAAGTTGAAAATGCATTTTACACTTAACATACTGAACACCATAGCTTAGCCTAGCCTACTTTAAATGTGTTCAGAACATTTACAATAGTCTACAGTTGGACAATTATCTTAAGTTTCACCTCAAGAGTAATTGCCTTCCTCTTTTTCTTCTCACCAAAAATGGGAAACACAGATGGGCATTTTGGAGATATGATGAGATGCAAAAACACAAATCAAAGTATCAAAAAATTGCTGACAACACAGTGCACAGTAGAGTAGTGGTTGTTTACCCTGGTGATCACATGGCTGACTGGGAGTTGCAGATCATCACTGCTACTCAGCATCACAAAAGAGTATCATACTGCATATTTCTAGCCTAGGGAAAGAGAAAAATTCAAAATTTGAAGTATGCTTCCTATTGAATTCATATCCTTTTGTACCACCATAAAGTTGAAAAATTGCATGTCAAAGCATGATAAGTTAAGGACTGTCTATAATTACCATTTCAATTATTTTATGCCCAATTTTCATCATTCCTTCTTCTAAATAAATGGTTACCATAATTTTTTGGAGGGCGGGGGTAGATATTTATATGCCAACTTTACTGGGATCTATGTGTTGTTTTGTTTTGTTTTGTTTTTTCACATAGCACTCTAAAATATGAAAACATGCTATAATGTTTCTGATTTCTACAAATATGGATGAAAAAGCCAGATCCAACCTATGGGTATAAACTTTAAGAAGATGTTTGACAGCTCTCCTGCTTTTCCTAATTTATAAAAACCCTGCGTCTGTCACAACGGGAGGCTCGACCAACTGAAAGTCAGACCTACAGTTAGCTCTGGATTGCCGTGGTGACTCAGCACTGACTGCTGTGGCTTCAGGCACGGTGACCCAACATTGACTGCTGAGGGGGCTGCGAATCAGTCCTGGAGAGAGGCCTGAAGAGAGAAGCAGGGTCTGATCCGTAGACTCTGTGGCAACTGTTGATCAGCACTTGCCTCTTTCTTTCTCTCCAGCAGCCATGCCTCCATTTCTTTCCAGGCTCCACCAGGGCTGCTGGTCAGCCCCGCCTTTCTGATCAGGCCCCTTGATAGGCCCAGAGACTCTGACTGGCATAGAAACTGACAACTCAGAACCAAATCTGGGTGAACTGTGAGGAGCCAATGGCTGCCTAGGAAGCAAAGCTTTTGATGCTGACAGGCATAGGAACTGACCAATAAGAACCAAATTGGCCAGCAGAAGAGGACATTTGGAGGTGAGATCAGGCCAGGAGGGGGAGGGCAGTTAGGGGTGATCAGGCAGGCAGAGGCAGTTAAAGGCAATCAGGCTGGCAGGGAAGGTCAGTTGGGGGTGACATCAGGCCAGCAGAGAAGGGCAGTTGTGGGCAATCAGGCCGGCAAGAGAGAGGAGTTGGGGGTGAGATCAGGCCGGCAGAGGAGGGCAGTTGGGGGCAAGATCAGGACGGCAGAGGAGGGCAATTGTGGGCGAGATCAGGCCGGCAGGGGAGGGCAGTTGGGGGCAACCAGCCAGCAGGGGAGGGTAGTTGGGGACAATTGGGCTGGCAGGAGAGCAGTTAAGTGTTAATCAGGCCAGCAGGGGAGCAGTTAGGGGGTGATCAGGCTGGCAGGCAGAAGTGGTTAGGGGTAATCAGGCAGGCAGGAAGGCAGGCAAGTGGTTAGGAGCCAGCAGGCCCAGATTGTCCCCGAGGGGTCCCAGATTGGAAAGGGTGCAAGATTGGAAAGGGTGCAAGCTAGGGGAGGTACACCCTCCCCAGGGCACGAATTTCATGTACTGGACTTCTAGTTTTTAATAATTGAGAATGTCTTTTCAGAGGAGTTCATAAGCAGATGCCCACCAACATGGCATTCTCTGAATGTCTCTGAAAATGACAAATCGATTTTACTAAATGAAAGTCAATCACCTCATCCATAAAAGTGAAAAGGAGACAATTAATATGAGAGGCTTACTAAAATGACTTAGTTAATGATTGAGAAGCTCTCTAAATCACGTTAAAGGGAAGAAAAAGATTTCTTCAGACTGACCATGATGTGTTTTGCTAGTCATCTTAACTGATTTTTCATTTCAAAAAGCAAATGTGAAAAGAAGGCAAAAGAGCTACACCTCTGACATTATGCATCATTAGCTGATCACGGCTCCATTTTAATTTTCCTATAATTGATTTTGCAGCCCTAGACAAACACAAAGAACATGATTATGAATATAAGGTAGCTCTGATTCATTGAAAAATACGCGCACCTTATGAGTACTTTGTTTCAGAAAAAAAAAAGCATTCTCTGAGCACGTCATTAGTGCAAGCAAACTTTTCACTGATGTCAATGGGCACTTTACTTCTCTGATCATAAGGGCTAAACTCATGGTTAAAAGACAAAGTACACAGTGCACTTAAATACTTTGGAAACTTCAGAAAAGGGAAGGGCAACTTCTTAATTGACAGCTTAATCTCTTTCTCAATGTTGAAACTATTTGTTTACAACACCACATAACAATCTCCATATGTCACACATTCTTTTTCCTAAACTTTACATTAATTTATGTCTTTTTAATTGCATGTGTTAGTGTAAACTGTTTCATAGGGGGGAAAAGCACACCACACAATGAAAACCCTTTTTATTTGAGGTTTGTTCTGACATCCTATATAATAAAAGCCTTTGGGCAGTTGTTCCACTGAGAGACCCGGAGTTCACCCACTCACTATAATGTGTGCTGACCACCAGGGGGTGGTGTGGAACATGGCGGGTGTCAGTGATGCGACACTGGCAGTGGGCAGCAGTGGAGGCATTGCCGGCCCGATGGGCCCCAAAGAGAGTGGGACCATGGCGGGATGGTGGAACAGGTGAGTGGGCAGTGCCAGGCCAAGGCAGGTGTGAATGGGGCCCCTATCGATCTGCTGATCATCCCACAGATGGTGACCAGTGGCAGCGGTGAGGGTTGGGGCTGCCACCAGGCTCCCAGCTGCTGATGGAGCTGGGTGGGGGCCCCAGCCCAGACCCATTATCCTGCAGACAGCAACCAGTGGTGGTGGGAAGTGGGGCTGCCACCTGGCTCCCAGATACTGAGGGACCCGGGCAGGGGGCTCCTGGCCCTGACCGATTGCCCCACAGGCAAGATGGTGGAGCAGGTGAGGGGGCAGTGCCAGACCAAGATGGGGTGCCAGGTGGGACTACAGGGCTGTGAGCTGGGGCACAAGCTGGGGCCTGATCTCTGCAGGCCATCCCAAGAAACCCCACCTGTGTACGAATGTGTGCACCGGGTCTCTAGTACAGGTTATAAGAAATACTAGTATAATCATAGCATTTACTAGTTAACGTTTTTATGACCATTCCTCAAATAAAACTTGTGTTCAGAGTATCAATATATAAAAGTACTATTTTTGCTCACAGAATTGATAATGGCACAAAGTAAAATTTGATGCTTTCAAAGAAAGTTTAATATCAGTGTAAATCAGAAATGAACAGAAACTTTAGTTTGTCAGGTCTTTGTTTCAAGGAGTGTGGAGCATACACTTTTGTATTCCATTCTTGTATTCCTCACATGGATTTTTCCTGATTTTTTTTTTGGACAACTTGTCTTTTCTTCCTGTGTTTACTAGTCAGACTAATAGTTTTTATAAACTGATGATTTCAGCTCTCTTATTATTCCACATTACATTGCTGCACAATACCAGTCAAGCATTATGATTTTTTCACTCCAGCTGTGTTGAACCACAAGTAGATATGAAGCAATTGACCTTGTTGTTCATTGACTTGTATGATGCTCAACTACCTACTGTTTTGTGCCACTCACTTCACTTCACACATCTTATGAAGTCACGCCTTTTGTAGTAGATATTACTCTCCAAGCTAGTTTTAGAAAAGCAAAACATTAAATAAAATATGGCCAGCAATTTAAAAATGTCAAAAAAAACAAGCAGAGGTGTTTTTTTTTTTATTGTTGTTTAAGATTAAGGGAACTAAGATCCCATGCTTTCTAAAAGAAAAGGAAACTAACTTTATGTGATTTGGAAAGGACTGCCATATATAATACTTTTTAATAATTTTAAATATGTATTTGTTTGCTTATTTGTTTATTGAAAACACAGTTAATGCTTTTTATTTTAGTGACTCTTCTATTAAATAGGCAGATGGTGGTAGTACAGTGGATTTCAAACATTCAAAAAATTAGAAATAGAATTTATAAGTAAATAAAAGCTAGCATTGAATTTTTCATGGTTCATAATCTTGGATGTGGGAATTTTACCTTCAAACTGATATACCCTGTACATGTCCAGAAAAAAATATCTGAAATCACAGCATTTGTAAGAGTAGTAAAAGCCTTACTAGCAGATTTTCAAGTATCAATCAAATTATAATATCAATCAAATTGATATGTGTGTAGGATATCGCTGAGAAAATAAACTATAAAAATGTAGGTATAATTTGCATTAACAATATATTTTCTACTTGCTGACAAACTCTTTTAAGGTTGGTGACTACTTTTAGGACACGGTTTTATTATCCATTGCATTGGATGAATATGTGATGGTTCATATAGAAACTACTTCATAACATGACAACATAAGTAATAAATATACTGTCATTATATTATTAAAATATTAATTATATCAATGTTCAGTCAGGAAAAGAGTTAACACTGTTACGGGGAAATTATTACTGGAGAAGTTGAGGTCTGGAAGATCAGAGTTTGAGAAACTGGCAAAGAGGCTATTAATGTCTTTAAATCTAATCAGATAAAAGAACCCATTTCAGAATCATAGCCTTAAGGATCTCCCCCATGGAACTGATACATAAAATCTATCTCTATTAGTTAGGACTCAGTCAGAAAACCAGAGCCACACACAAAAAAATAAATACTGTACAACAAGGTAGTTTGCTATAGGGATTACAATGTTCACAAATAGAAAAAAGCTGAGGAAGTTAAGTTCTGTAAAAGGGGGATGTCCAAGGACTAAAGAGAATCACTAATCATGACATCTGAAGTCTGTTTGGACAGGTCAGAGTTTGCAGGAAAGTCCCAGAAACAACGCACATCTGGCTGCCAAAGTGGCAAAGCTAAGGAGATGGGGGAGAGAAGTCATGCAGGGGCCTTTGGAAGTTGTTTCTCTCTACAAAGTTCAATGAAGCCCTTCGTAATTAGCGTAAGACATCTGTTTGGAAGGCCAATAGTTGAGAAGAGAAATTAGGAGAGGGAGCCTCTGATACCATGTCTTCCTGAGAGTAATGATCTCCACCTCAATTTCCATGTAATACATAAATTGTATTCTTGGCTAGTTGTAACTTAGAACTGTACAGAGAAGGAGGTTTTGAAAAATATAACTCCTAAGCATATATAGAAGTTGTAATACTAAGATTCCAGAGCACTAATCATATTATACGTAGGACTTAAATTATGCAAAAAAGTCCCATAATAATGGAATATTTTTCACTAAAAGCAAAGGATAGATAGCTAATAAATATACAATTATGTTCAATTTTCTCTAATCATGAGCCTGGGGAAGGGAATGCATAGAGATTTACCTTGTAGTGGCCTAACTATACCATTTTGCCTTTCAATTCTTCTCTACTTACGTAGAATTTATCCTGTTAGCAAGGAGGAAGAAAGGATGTGAACAGGTGGAAAAATCCAAAAGGAAAGGACTAGTTATGTTGGAATATAGTAGTAGTCAGAATTGGCACTAATTTTATGCTTCCCAGTCTAATATTAGCTGAACATTATCCTTTTGGTGATCTAAATTGGGAGAGAGTAGGCAAATCTCTTTCCTGGTCTTCACTTTCTAAGGCTAAGACATTTTATTAACTCTGCACATGCAAAGGGCCCTTTCCTAGTAGCTCGCTCTTCATCCCACCATCTTTTTTCTTTTAATACTATGTACCTTCACTCTTGTCCCAGGATTTTTCTTACCCACAGAAAGAGCTTAGCAAATGGAAAGTGTCAGGTATTAAAAAGTAATGCAGAAGTCAATGCTTTGTCTGAAAAAAAGAAGATTCATTTTTTTAAGTGCTACAAAAAATAGCCGCAATACTGAGTTTGTGATCTTAGGCACTCTCCATGATCCTGAAAAATGCACTGCTGTTACCAGTCAAATCAAAGGATGGAAGGCAGGGTTTTATAAGCAACAAAAATTTTGAGATGCTTTGAACTTCAATCCTTCCTTCCTTCTCTCTTGTAGACCATGATAAAAGCAACATCTTTGAAATCTTGAGGCATTCGTCTCTATGCCCTCTGTAATTCTTTCCTCTTTTTCTCACCACGCCTGAGGCCTTGATCTCCGCCATCTGATTATTCTCACACTGTGGTGCTCCACCTTTCATTCGTTCCTGGGTCATCTTCTTTTCAGGTGCGCAGCCTCTCCATCTTACCTCTGAACTAAACAGCTTTTGAAAAGCCATGAATCTATTAAGGGTTACCAGGAGGAAAAGGGAAGGGGAGTTCACTTAAAATAAGCCACAGTGTTTTTCAGATAAAGTTTAACCAAAATCTTTTGGATTTTTAAAGCTTATCTTCTTAACACTTTATATATACAAATTATAGAGAGTTCTCCTTTATCTATCCTCCTTTTTAACTTGATGGCTGTCATGGTCAAATGGTAAAAGTTGTGTTTAAACAAAATAAAGGAAATATAGCCAAATAGGTAAGATAATGCTGTTAAATATTTAAGAATAACAGTTAATAGCATGACCATGTCTTAGACTTTCTTTTTAAGCAGCCTCTTCCTTATGACTAAAGTAGGCAAGTGTGTAATGTAGCAAACACAACAACTGCACTCTATAATATCATTATTATTCTATAGATTATTAAACAGTCCACTTAAAGACCTCCAAAGATAATAAGTGACATAGTATTCTTACAATTAATTTAGATCTCTACAGTTGTCAAGAAATGTATACTTAACTGAGATCTATTAAATCTAGCCAGGTTTCCCAAACACTTTTTTTCCTTTCTGGATGAAGACTCATAAGCTCTCAGTGGAGCAGTTGTATATTTATTGATTTATGCAAAAAATATTAATTGAGAAACTAATGCTAATAGTTTGCTTGGTGATGGTAATGCAATGGTGACTAGGAATAAATAAGGGAGCAAAGATGATATGTATTACCAGTGAAATGATCGAGATTCCAACAAAATGCATGAGAAGGTAGTATTTCCCTTGCATGTGACTCTAGCATAGTAAGTGAGAGGGAGAATTGTTGAGTAAATTGGGAAAGGTGATTAGAGATCCTGTATGCCTTCATTGGTCATCACAGTGAACAGTGTCGCTGGTGACCTTTTTTCAATGGAATTTTAATGATGTGGCAGACAATATAAGCCAGAAAGATGTTTTTAAATGCAAATTAAAAGTGAGGTAGTAGAGGCAGTACATATGTGTAAACAACTGTTACTTTCAGGGACATTTTATAGTAAAGGGTCCAAAATGTGCCCTAACCGGTTTGGCTCAGTGGATAAAGCATCAGCCTGTGGACTCAAGGGTCCCAGGTTCGATTCTGGCCAAGGGCATGTACCTTGCTTTCTGGCACATACCCAGTAGGGAGTGTGCAGGAGGCAGCTGATCAAAGTTTCTCTCTCATCGATGTTTCTAACTCTCTATCCCTCTCCCTTTCTCTCTGTAAAAAATCAATAAAAGATATTTAAAAAAAGAGGAATAAAAAAAATAGTGCAGATATGAATTGATTCTCAGAGTTCTGGTAAGTCATATAATTGAACAATAGAATATAAAATATATTAAGTTAATTTATGTACAATAGCTTGGAATATACCTAAAGAAAATTACTTTTTATATTCAATTTTTAAGCATGCATATGTGGTTCATCAGTTAACAGAAAATACTGTAAAATATCTATTGGCTTGGTATTAAAAATTCTAAGACTGAATAAATATTTGCTACACTTATTTTCTCAGACTTTCATGTCAAATGAATTGCCCATGGAGATAAAAGCTTAACAAGAAATAAACTTGGGAGAAACCAAGATGGCGGCATAGGTAAACACTGGAAATTGCTGCCTCGCACAACCACTTCAAAAATACAACTAAAAGACAAAACAGACATCATCCAGAACCACAGGAAGGCTGGCTGAGTGGAAATTCTACAACTAGAAGGAAAGAGAAAAGTACACTGAGACTCAGAGGAGATGCGGAAGTAAAGTGCAGAGGAATGGAGACGCACGCAGAAAGGGCTGGCAACTGAGGATGCAGTTGTTTTTTGCAATCGGGAGGGAGACACAAGCTCCTGACTGCTCTGAACTCCAGTTCCGGGCAAGTCTCTGGGAACCCAGACTCATATGGGGAGAAACTGGACTGTCTGGCATCCAGCAAAACTCCAGGGCGGCTGTCTCTCAGAGGTGTTTGCAGCAATTACTGCAGAACACTGAGATCCGGGGACTCTTAGGGCAGGGCTGAGGATCAGCCATAGCTGTTTTCTCCACCCTGTTGATTGCCTGAGACCACACCCCACCCAAGCTGCACACAGAGGCTTTTCCATATGAATGGCCTGGCCCTTTGCAATCTAAAATTACCTAACAAACTGCAGCTGGGTTAGAGAGACCCAGAACATCCAAAAGAAGGCCTAAGGCCCCACAGCAGCTTGCATTGCTTCACAGCTGGGCCTCATTTGGGCACCTCCAAACCCCAAACAAAGAAGAGGAATCTGCAGATCTCTCCGTAGCTCCTGCTGGGTAGTCTCAGGCAGAGGCTAAATTAGTACCTCCTTAGAGATCCAAGAGCCAGTGTACCCAGTGGTCAGAGTGGGACCATCCAGATTACAACTCCTCAGATCCATAAGGGAAATACTCAGGGGGCAGACTCAGTGAGCACCAAAGCCCCACTGAAGCAAGTCTTGCCCCATAAGGGTGTCTCCAGCACCGAAGTTCTTCCACCGAAGACACAGCTGATTCTCACAGTCAATTGGCCTGGAGGTCAATTCCTCCCAGTGATACCTACAACAATCAAGGCTTAACTACAACAAGACTGTGCACAAAGCCCACAAAGGGGTGCACCAAGAGTGTCCACCTCAGGTAATTGGGAAGGCTGAGCCACTGGGCCCTATAGGACACCTAGCACAGAAAGCCACTCTATCAACACAGGAAAGCAGCCAAAATGCGGAGACAAAGAAACAGGTCACAAATGACAGCAATGGAGGAAAACAAACTACTGGATATAGAGTTCAAAACCACACTTACAAGGTTTTTCAAGAATTTTCTAGAAACCGCCGATAAATTTAGTGAGATCCTCAATAAATCTAGTGAGACCCTCGAGGATATGTAAAAGGACCACCTAGAAATTATGCATACACTGACTGAAGTAAAGTATATTATACAGAGATCCAATAGCAGACTAGAGAATCTCAAGAATCAAGTGAAAGATTTGAAATATGAAGAAGCAAAAAACACCCATCCGGAAAAGCAAAATGAAAAAAGAATCCGAAAATATGAAGATAGTGTAAGGAGCCTCTGGGACAACTTCAAGCGTACCAACATCCGAATTATGGGGGTGCCAGAAGAAGAGAGAGAGCAAGATATTGAAAACCTATTTGAAGAAATAATGACAGAAAACTTCCCCTACCTGGTGAAAGAAATAGACTTCCAAGTCCAGGAAGCGCAGAGAACCCCAAACAAAAGGAATCCAAAGAGGACCACACCAAGACACATCATAATTAAAATGCCAAGAGCAAAAGACAAAGAGAGAATCTTAAAAGTAGCAAGAGATAAACAGTTAATTACCCATAAGACTGTTAGCTGATTTCTCAATAGAAACTATACAGGCCAGAAGGGAGTGGCAAGAAATATTCAAAGTGATGAATGCCAAGAACCTACAACCAAGATTACTTTATCCAGCAAAGCTATCATTCAGAAGTGAAGATCAGATAAAGAGCTTCACAGATAAGAAAAAGCTAAAGGAGTTCATCACCACCAAACCAGTATTATATAAAATGCTGAAAGGTATCCTTTAAGAAGAGGAAGAAGAAGAAAAAAGTAAAGATAAAAATTATGAACAACAAATACATATCTTTCAACAAGTGAACCTAAAAATCAAGTGAATAAATAATCTGATGAACAGAATAAACTGGTGAATAGAATCAGGGGCATAGAAGGGGAGTGGACTGTCAATTCTTGGGGTGGGGTGAACAAGTTGTGGGGGTGCGGGAAGAGACTGGACAAAAATCATACACCTATGGATGAGGACAGTGGTGGAGAGGGGTAAAGGCAGAGGGTGGGGTGAGAACCGGGTGGAGGGAGGCTTTGGGGGGAAAAAGGAGGAACAACTGTAATAATCTGAACAATAAAAATTTAATTAAAAATAAATAAATAAATAAATAAACTTGGTCTAAGGTCTGACATAAAATGTATTGCATCGAGCAAGTCTCTGTAGGATTTAATCCTATCTTCTTATGTATCCTTAAATGTTAGAATATGTCCATTTTTCTATACTCTAAAACCTATGGTTTTATCAAATCATATAATAATAGGTACACATTTGTATTTGTTTGTTTTTATTGCAAGTAGCAAAGAACCATCAAGTTAGCTCCATATAAACAAATGGAAAGAGGCTATATGCTTGGATAGGAAAGCTTAACATCATAAAGGTATTCATTCTTTCTATGACAATTTGCAAACCAAACACAATCTAATAAACATAGGAAAAAATTTTGGTTTGTACTGTTTCTTTGTAACTATAAAAACTGTTTATAGAATTTAAATGGAAAAATAATCAAGCAAGAGTAGTCAGAAAATCTCTGAAAATGAATAACCATAGGCAGCAACTAACCTTACCAACTATTTAAATGCATAATAATTATTCAATATTGAAAACTGGTGATATTGGTACATGAATACAGCAATCTGTACAACAGAAGTGAGAGTCTAGAAATCATGAATGATTTGGACCATGAATAATTACAATAGGACAAGTGGATAGCAATTTGAGAAAAAAATTATTTACATCTACACTTCACTCTTTACATCTAGATAAACTCTGAAGGGATCAGAGAAGTAAAAAATTATAGCATTGTTTGGACCATAAATTTTGCCATGAATTGGCTCCCCGAGTCCAAGTCATTAAATTGTGCTCTGCTTTTTACCTGATACTGTCTGTCATACTGTAGTTTCTAAATCCAGAGACTCTGTGCGAGGCAGGTCAGAGTTCTCTACTGGTCATATCACTCTTCTCCTTTCTAATTTATTATTCAGCACCTTTCCAATTTATTTTCTGTCATCCAGAAACAGATTGAAATAATTCAGCTTCACATACACTTGTACACATACACAAATATTTTATTGCTATATGTTTATACCTTTTTCTTCCTTTTCTATCACTTTAATGGGGCTTGGGAGTAAGATGCATAAAACATAGGTGTTTAGTTCGTGATATTAAACTAGATCCCCAGACTTCAAAAAAAAAAATTAAGAGAGGAAAATGTTTGAGTCCAATCATTTCTTTGCAGTACAACTTAGGGCATAATTTATAAATTAACTATTCTTGGACTTCCAATGGCCAAATAACCTATGGTCAAGAGAAAGGGGTCATGTAGAATAAAACATGAACCCTGCCTCCCCTGCATTCCATAGAAAGGGAGGAGTGGAGAATGGAGCAGACATAGTGACAGGATGACTATAAAATGGCTATAAAATGAGCAGCAGAGCAAAACAACAGGAGAATTAAAATGTAAGGGACCACTTAAAATGTAGTGGCTTTTCAGCATGTAATTAAGTGCAGTTGCATTTGTTTGACAAAATGATAGCCCAATTTAACAATAAGTTTGGTCTAAAAATAAAAATAAAATAAAAAAACCAAACACTTAAGTCAAAGCAATGTCTAAGCCAGTGATGGCGAACCTATGACACACGTGTCAGAGGTGACACGCGAACTTATTTTTTTTTGTTGATTTTTCTTTGTTAAATGGCATTTAAATATATAAAATGAATATCAAAAATATAAGTCTTTGTTTTACTATGGTTGCAAATATCAAAAAATTTCTATATGTGACACGGCACCAGAGTTAAGTTAGGGTTTTTCAAAATGCTGACACGCCGAGCTCCAAAGGTTCGCCATCACTGGCTAAGCCATAATAGTGCCTTCATAAGGGACAGAGTCTCAATTACACCATAAAGGTAATTTATATATTGTGTTTTAGATTCTGTCAATTGTGTTTTCACCTGTTATCTTATAAGAACTCTAAAATTTTAGAAATTTGTTCTCCACTAGACTGCTATTCTTTTTCTTAAATGTATTTTTTATTGATTTCAGAAAGGAACGGAGAGAGAAAGAGAGAGAGAAAAAAAAACATCACGATGGGAGAGAATTATTGATCTGATGCCTCCTGCATACTCCCTACTGGGGATCAAGCCTGCAACTCAAGCATGTGCCCTGACCAGGAATCGAACCGTGACCTCCTGTTTCAATAGGTAGACGCTCAACCACTGAGCCACGTCATCCAGCTAGACTTTGCTATTCTTATTAATAATATTTTAAGCTCCTTTGTTACTTAGATTTGAGATTTTATAAAGTCATCCTATACATCTGTCTCAGTAAGGTGATAACAAACCTTTAAAAAAGCGTTAGATTTAAAAAAGTCTTTTCTTTAAAGAGTCTCCATTTCCCTAACCACACTCTGTTTTAGTATGAATCCAGACTCTTTTTCTGGGATTAATGGTGTAGGTAGGACCTTCTCAGACTAAAATGGTTACCTTCTGGTTTATACAGTCATGTTTCAGAGAAGGATTCTGAAAACCTGCTCCCCTACATAGGAATACAGTGGCCAACAAAGGGATTGGCAATTCAGAGACTTTGATTTCAAAATTGAGTTATTCTTTGTAGGAATGAAATAAAAATGTGACAAAAGCTATACCAAGGTAAATTGATTCAATACATTGCTCACCTAAATGATAAAGGGCTATTCACAGTCAGTTTATTTAGCAGAAGTTGTTTTTTAAGGCCCAGTACTCTCAATCAAGAACTGCATGGAAAACGTTGACTGCTTTATTTCCAATGCTATGTTTTTATTTCGAATGCAATAGACTCAAGTCCATAAACCAAAACAACAGGGAGAATTTTTGCAGATAGTAAATAATTTAAATCAGATTTTATTAAAACCAGCAAGGATATGTTGTGGAATTGGATGCAAAATACACATGAATATTTTAGGATAAGACATGAAACTGTAGAGAAATTTTATATTGTGGTTAGCCTCTTGAGGATCTACTCACAAATACCCAGGGATATTTATAGTCTCCTTTGTCTTACTAGTTGGGAAAGTTTGAAAAGCACAGTGTAGCATAACTTAAATACTTAAAAAAATTATTAAAAATCCAGGGAACTCAGATTCATTTAGTGTTAAGTGCATAAACACTGAAAAACGACTGACTAACATGCACAGATAATTTGATAACATAGTAGCAAGTATATTGAGAAATAAAAGTGTTCATAGTCATATTGCTAGATAACTTTATATACAATACATAGAATAGTTCCATAAACATCAATCTTTGTAAAAATCAAACCTAATATTGGAGAACACAGACCTAAATAATATCTAACCTTTATTAGGTCAACTTCATATAAATATTTTCAAAGCTTATCAGGTAAAAATGAGGATAGCTCATAAAGGTGATGAATATTATCTAGATAATATTATTTAAATTGATAATATCTGTAGCAAAATAGCAAAGATTTATAAAATATAAAGCTTTATAACTGTGATCCTGCCATATTACACTACTGTAAAAATGGACAAATTATTTAACTTCTCTGAGTTTCAAGTTATTTGTGTATAAAACACAAATAATTGCCATGGCTGGTGTGGCTCAGTTGAGTGAGTGTCACCCTGTGTACAAAAAGGTCACTGGTTAGATGTTTCGTCAGGGCACATACCCAGGTTGTGGGTTCAATCCCTGGTAGGGTGTATAGGAAAGGCAACCAGTCAATGTTTCTCTCTCATATCAATGTTTCTCTCTCTCTCTCTCTCTCTCTCTCTCTCTCTCTCTCTCTCTCTCCTTCCCCCTTAATCTCTCTAAAATAAATAAAAACATACTTAAAAATATACACAATAAAACCATTGTTAATAGTGGAAATACCACTTAATGGTAACTTATGCACTGTGGATTGCCTGAGTAATGTAGAGATTAAGATATTTTGCTGAAACCGGTTTGGCTCAGTGGATAGAGCGTCGGCCTGCAGACTGAAAGGTCCCAGGTTCGTTTCTGGTCAGGGGCATGTACCTGGGTTGCAGGCACATCCCCAGTAGGAGATGTGCAGGAGGCAGCTGATCAGTGTTTCTCTCTCATCAATGTTTCTAACTATCTCTCTCCCTTCCTCTCCGTGGAAAATCAATAAAATATATTTTTTTAAAAAGATATTTTAATAGTACATCAAAGAAGGGTGTTTTTTTTGTTTGTTGGTTTTTTTGTCTTTGTTTTTGTTTGGTTCTCAGGGGCAAGAGAGGAAGATATGCAAAGCTCCTCACACTACTTAGCTTGCATGCCCTTGAATGCTCTGTAATGTTCCTTAGTGTTCTATGAAAACATCTGTCATCTGAATTATGAGAACAGCAAAAAAACAACAACAAAAACAAAACAAAACAAAACAAAACAAACACCTAGGTATTTTTTAACTACTTCATTATCTGCTATATTCAATTGATCTTCCAATGCACTATCCCCAGGTTTTGATTCTGTGAGATTGCTCTACCTGAATAGTTTTACCCTTCTACACTCTGTCATTTACACTGCTAACCTTAGGTTCCATCTAGAACTCTACCATTTTCTTAGGAAGTGAAAAGGGCTGAGGAGTACAGAACAAGTGCAGGATAGCAAAATGAATACATGCATAATGCTTCGTTTAAGAGATAACCTGTGAGTAAGGTGAAGAGAATGCTGTACATCGTTCCTATACTTAAGAGATAAGTGGTGCTATAATGCAGTACTCAATATTTAGAAGATAAGTCATGTGAGTGTTTAAACTAGAAGTAGAAAATCTTGCACAAACTAACTTTGGTTAAATGGAAACAGCTGAAATAGACATCGAAATAAACATTGAGTTTGTATTTTGGCTATTCAAGGGAAGCAACGCCTAATAGCATATCATGGACTAAAGGTATGGGACTACTTAAGGTTCTCAAATAAACATATGCATTGACTTAAGTTTTGATTTTACCTGTATATTGTTAATGTCACCTGGAAACTCAGGCCACTTATTGCAGGGGCATCAGATGTGACACTTCCTGAAAGGCAGGTCTTGTGACAGCACTTACCTGCTGGCAATCTCACAATCTCTACACAAACCTTTCACAACACATTTAGACTTCTTGAGATAACACATCATGCCCTTAGGGCCTCCATAACCCTCTATTGTCTTACTCTATTCTCTCTCTCTCTCTCTCTCTCTCTCTACCTGTCCCCTACCCCCAACTCCCACCTGTCACATCAGTCTATATGCAGCTCCTGCAATAGGATAACTTTCTAGATCTACAGCCTTCACAGCTTAACACAGGCTTGTGCTCTTATGAACCTTTTCAATATTTAAAATCAGCTAAAATATTTTTTTGGTCCCTACAGTTTCGGGAGAGTGAATCTGCATAGCACTACAGTTCCTCTGACCTGTGCATACCTGTGCATCCAAATCATTCTACCGTAATTACAGGTTCATGTTTCTACCACTCCCAGTGGAGTTTAAGTACCTTACAGATAGGAACCATGGTTTATTTGTTTATAATGTTTGGTACATGGACTATAAAACAGCTAAACATATTTTATAGGATAAATGATAAATTGATCAATTAATTGAATTTATTTCTTGATATTATGCATGGAGATTGATATTTCTCTTCTTCTGATTTTTAGATGTGTCTATTTTAAAGGCACTTAGATAATGCATTAAATACAGGCACAAGTTAAAATCATCTGTCATCCCACTATTCAGAAAATAAATAATTGTTATCTTTTTGCTTTATTTCCTGAATTTATACATATATTCACACGTGTTTATAATTTAAAGTAAAACCAGACATTCTAGAATTGCAGTTTTTATCATGTATCTTTAAAAAGAAAACAATAACTACTTCTAACAAGCTAGAAATAGCAATCTAAATTCCAGCATAGTAGCAAATTATTTTAAAGAAAAATACACCTTTATTTGCTTGGAAGAAACTTTAATGAGACCTTTAGTTATTCTAAAGAGAGACAGACTGAGAAAAATTGGAGTTAATTTGCTTAATGAAACAATGTAAAAGAGACTCCTCTTCTCACATTATAATAGAATTGCTGATTTTTAGCTGAACATGTGGCTGCCTAACCTGGAAACATTTCCCAGCCTCTCATGTAAGATGGCCAAGGCCTGCACAGTGAGCTATAAGGTAAAGCTACCACAGTTGCCCATAACAACAACTGGTGCATGTCTGTTGCCTTCCCTCTTTATTTGTTCCTTCATTCTGCTTAGTAAAATGTGGTGTGATGGCTGGCTCTCTACTTAGACATTAACAACTCTATACTAACTTTTTTGAACATGAATCTGATACACATCTGTGTTTTGGAGATGGACATTTCTAGAAATGGAATACATGCTTAATTCATTTGATCAACATTATCCAATTGTACTCTAGAATAGTTGCAGCAAAATCTGCATATTTATTCACACAAACAAGGGATAAATGTCCCAATTCAAAATGTTCTAAATATCACTAGATTTTCTCAAGTTTAAATATTTGCAAAATTTTCAACAAAACATCTCACTGATGTTTTAATATGGATTTTTTGTATTTACTGATTAGGTTAAATTTTATTCATAATTATGCCTTTTGTGATGTTTCTCTCTTAATATTTTCTTTTTTTTTTTTAATTAAATCTTTATTGTTCAGATTATTACATTAGTTACTCTTTTTTCCCACCATAACTCCCCTCCACCCAGTTCCAACCCCACCCTCTGCCCTCACTCCCCACCCACTGTCCTCATCCATAGGTGCACGATTGTTGTCTAATCTCTTCACTCACCCCCACACCCCTTTCTCCCCCCCCCCCCAAGAATAGTCAGTCCATTCCCTTTCTATGTCCCTGATTCTATTACAATCACCAGTTCATCAGATTATTTATTCACTTGATTTTTAGATTCACTTGTTGATAGATGTGTATTTGTTGTTCATAATTTGTATCTTTACCTTTTTCTTCTTCTTCCTCTTCTTACAGGATACCTTTCAGCATTTCATATAATACTGGTTTGGTGGTGATGAACTCCTTTAGCTTTTTCTTATCTGTGAAGCTCTTTATCTGGCCTTCACTTCTGAATGATAGCTTTGCTGGATAAAGTAGTCTTGGTTGTAGGTTCTTGGTATTCATCACTTTGAATATGTCTTGCCATTCCCTTCTGGCCTGCAAAGTTTCTGTTGAGAAATCAGCTGACAGTCGTATGGGTCCTCCCTTGTAGGTAACTGATTTTCTTTCTCTTGCTGCTTTTAGGATTCTCTCTTTGTCTTTTGCTCTTGGCATTTTAATGATGATGTGTCTTGGTGTGGTCCTCTTTGGATTCCTTTTGTTTGGGGTTCTCTGCGCTTCCTGGACTTGGAAGTCTATTCCTTTCACCAGGTAGGGGAAGTTTTCTGTCATTATTTCTTCAAATAGGTTTTCAATATCTTGCTCTCTCTCATCTTCTGGCACCCCTATAATTCGGATGTTGGTACGCTTGAAGCTGTCCCAGAGGCTCCTTACACTATCTTCATATTTTCGGATTCTTTTTTCATTTTGCTTTTCCGGATGGGTGTTTTTTGCTTCTTCGTATTTCAAATCTTTGACTTGATCCTTGCGACCCTCTGGTCTGCTGTTGGGGGTCTGTATAATATTCTTTATTTCAGTCAGTGTATGCTTAATTTCTAGTTGGTCCTTTATCACAACATCGAGGGTCTCATTAGATTTCTTGAGGATCTCACTACATTTATCGGCGGTCTTACCAGTCTTTTCGAGGGCTTCTAAACAGTTCTTTAAAGACCTTAAAAGTGTGGTTTTGAACTCTATATCCAACAGTTTGCTTTCCTCCAATTCTGTCGTTTGTGTCCTGTTTCTTTGTCTAGGCATTTTTTTATGCTTCGCTGTGTCGATAGAGTGCCTTTCTGAGCTAAGTGTCTCAATTACCTAAGGTAGACACTCTTGGTGCACCCCCTTGTGGGCTTTGTGCACAGTCTTGTTGTGGTTAAGACTTGATTGTTGTAGTTATCACTGTGAGGAATTGACCTCCAGGTCAATTGGCTGTGAGAATCAGCTGTGTCTGCGGTGGGAGAACTTCTGTGCTGGAGACACCCCTCTGGGGCTAGACTTGCTTCGATGGGGCTTTGGTGCTCACTGAGTCTGCCTCCTGAGTGTGTCTTTTATGGTTCCACGGAGCTTAAAGCTGGATGGTCCCACTCTGACCTCTGGGCTTCCTGGCTCCTGGATCTCTAGGGAGGTGCTAATCTAGCCTTTGCCTGAGGCTATCCAGCAAAAGCCTCCCTGCAGGGCTTGGGCGGGGCGGGTCCCACGGGATCAACAGGGCGGGGTTAGCAATTATGGCTGCTCTCAGTCTTGCCCTCAGAGGCTCTGCTTCTCAGTGTCCCAGTAGTCGCTGCAAGCCCCACGGAGAGAAAGCTGCCCTAGGGTTCTGAGCGATGCCAGACAGTCCCACTTCTCCCGTATGAGTCTGGGTCCTTAGAGACTTGCCCGGAACTGGAGCTCAGAGCCTGAGACTCCCTCCCGATTGAAAACAACCGCGCCCTCAGCCTCCAGCCCGCTCCACATGCACTCCGAACCTTAGTATTTTACTTCAGCACTGCGCCTCCTCTGAGCCTCGGTATGCTTTTCTCTTTCCTCCTAGTTGTAGAACATCCACTCAGCCAGCTTTCCTGGGGTTCTGGATGATGTCCGTTCCGTCTTTTAGTTGTATTTTTGAAGTGGTTGTTCGAGGCAGCAAACTCCCGTGTTTACCTATGCCGCCATATTGGTTTCTCCAATATTTTCTTTATGTCAACTTTTTCCTGTATTCGTTTATCTTATTTTCCTACTAATTGAAGGTATAGTGTATTTAACACTTAATTCTCTTTGTCACTAAGGATAAAAGTACTTTTTTTTTAGTTTAAAATTTGTCTTCAATTCTCAATATGGTATTGTTTCAAGATACAAAATTTAAAATTATATATTAAAATATACTTCCATGAGGAATATCATTAGCAGAAAGGTGACTTGGATTATTTGTTGTTAAAAAACAAAAACAAAAAACCCACCTTATACTATACATGTCTACACCTACAGAGAGTAGGGAATAATGTCCAATATAGACCTTAATTAGAGGTTTGAGTGGAATCTTCGAATTCATGTTCAGAACACCTGCCTAACTCCACACAGCTTAATAAATCAAGAACTATTTCATCAGTTGGCATTAATAAGACCTCACTACTCAAGGAAACTCTAGACCAGGCAGATAATTTGTGACTAACTTTATTATTAATTTTAGGAACTTTCTAAAAAAAACATTTCTCTGAACAATATATTGCTCCAATACCTTTCTCAGGATAATATATTACTCCTTATGGTAAATATCCCCCTCAACTGAGCCAATCTCTTGCTTATCAAAACACTTTTCTCATAAATCCTCACCTCACTATGTCAACCAGTCTTCAACCATTCTATTATGAAGTTTACCCAATACTAATCAAATCTCTATATCAATGAACTTAAACATGTCTCATACCTGATCCCAATATCTTATAAATATATAGCCTTGACAATTCCAACCCCCATACACAGTCCAGAAGGACTACCAAAAAATATAATAAAGTGGCAATGTTAAGTCTCCCTTACTGCAGTAGGCGATTAGCTTGTCTTAAATTGAATACAGGTCATTAGCAATTTATTTGATGAAATTTTTAGAGAGTTGGAAGTAGATCATATGGACTCTCCAAGAGGTTGAAAATTTATATGTGGCTCTTCTTCTCTATTTAGCTCCTATTCCCTTATGCCTTTCTTTAACTTGTCCTTTGAAGTCTGCTAGAGGCCATTTTCAATTCTCATCACTAGGAAATCCACACTTCCCTTAAAGACAATCTATAGTTTTTCTTTTACTTCTTTTACCTCTTTTTAGTATTTGACTATAGCACAGTTTTTTCAGTCATTCAGCTCCTTTATGACCCATTCTTGGAAGAGTGGGCAATGGGGGCAACAGTATGGAGGAATTATGAGAAGAATGGAAGACCTACAGCTGGCCAAACTGAGCTTTTGTTTTATTTATTTATTTATTTATTTATTTATTTTTAGCAAAAGCAAAGACTTATTACAGAAAAGCTCCCTGTTGCAGGGAGAGGACTCAAACAGGTTGTCCTCTGTTTCTTAAAAATATGTTTGTATTGATTTCAAAGAGGGAGAGAGAGAGAGAGAGAGAGAGACATCAATGATGAGAAAGAATCATTGATCGGCTGCCTCCTGCATATCCTCTATTGGGGAATCCAGGCCACAACCCAGGCATGTGTCCCAACAGGGAAGGAACCATGACCTCCTGGTTCACAGGTCAATGCTCAACCACTGAGCCACACCGGCTAGGCCCCAAATGAACTTTTAATAAAATTGTATTTTCAGTTAGTTATCATGTTAAAAGAGTACAGTTTTCTTCCTCTGTCTTGAGATCCTGCATCTCTGCACAATTGGGTAGGCATTGAGGGAAACAGATCACTTCCTTCATATTCCACAAACTGAAATTTTTTCTTTCTATCAGGCAGTAAAGTTTGTATCACAGTCAACCTTTAACTTCAATTGCATTTTCAGCATTACAGCAAAGAAATCATCTGGATTTTAGCAACAGACAGATTGCCAGTTTGCTATCTCGGAAGCACTAGAAGTTGAAGTGAGTGTATTTCCATACGGACAGATCTTCCTAGTTTTCTTCAGTTTTAGTAACATGCAATTGTTACGTTTTGTGAGTTTCATTTATGCCAAATCAATTGATTACTTTCAGCATTTTCAACAGGAATGTAATTCTTATTTTATCTTATCTCATCATTCAGGTATCAAAGTAATATGTCTTTGTTCTACACATATACATTTTTATGTAGCTGTCTCTTTCATGCAGTACTCATTGCATTTTCCTACTTCAGTATTTCATGTCTAAAATTTTTCAAATATTTTACCTGTTAAATATAAAGTTTAATGAAAATATGCCAATGAGTCAAAATATTTACATAAGAAAAAATAGCTTTTTCTTCAAGAAAGTATAAATAGATTTAAATAATCTATTTTTTCCCTTAGTTAAAAAACATACCATATTTCCAATTAAGACATCCTTTTGCAGCTGCTATCTTTAATACTATGATTATCTCTTTTTTAAAAAAATGAGAGATAGCAGAGTTTTCAGAGGCATATTCTGCAAATATTTTATATATAATTAGGTTTATCATATGCTATTTTATTTTATAAAAGTCATCTGCATACTAAGGTGTCCCCCTATTTTTCCATTTTCTCTTATTAAAACAGTTTACTAGATATAGTCATAAACTTGTGTTAATATTCAATTCAATAAATATTTATTGAAAACTTACTATGTGCAAGATGAACTGCAAAAATTTAAATTAGAATCAAAACAGCTTTTGTTTCGAGGGCTATGCTGTCATGTGAAAAAAGGCTGCTAGTAAGAGTCTTGACAGACAAAATGCTGTGGAAGATGATAAAATAGTTTAGAAATCTCAAGTTTTGAGTGAATTGGGCATTAGATTTGGACCTTACCTTATAGAGTACACTGACCCTAGAAAAGTGGAATTGGAAAGACGCAAATGACAGTGGATGGGCTATGGCAGGAGAGCATCCATTTCCACAGTGACTTCTGAAAATGCACATGAATATTCCCATCTTATCTTCCAAAAACATTGCTACTGTTGTTTTTGTTGTTAGGTTGAAGTACATTTTATAAACTGATGTCTGATTGATGAGATTGTCCTTTTCATTCTAAATGGCCCACCAAACACCCAGAAAACAGGCAAAGTGAAGGAAGGAAGGGAATGTAATTGAGCAAAGCTGGAATATAGGTCATGTATTAAAAAAATGAACAATAAATCTGAATAATGATTAGGCTATACAGTGGAGACCCTCATATAAGACTATATTTATTATATAGATATCTCAGTTCACAAGATAATTTTTGAAATAATAATGCATTGCAATTGGCTTTATTACAGATATGTTTCTGTTCCAAAGGCTACAGAGCTGCCATTGCAAGAAGTCTTTCTCCTCCTGTCCCCATATACCCAGGTCATAAGGAGCCCAATTTAGAGCAAGGAGGCTCCTTGGCAGAAAATAATTTTTGGTATCACTCTGACAAAAAGGATGCTTGCTTAGCTGCTAGCTAACCCAATAATTCCTTATCTTTAACTCTATGATTAAAAATCATTGTAATTTGCTCAGCCAGAGTGGCTCAGTGGTTGAGCATCAACCTATGAACCCAGAGGTCATGGTTCAATTCCAGGTCAGGGCACATGCCCAGGTTGTGGGTTTGGTCCCCAGTATGAGGCCTGTAGAAAGTAACCAATCAATGATTCCCTCTCATCATTGATGTTTCTTTCTCTCTATTTCTCTCCCTTCCTCTCTGAAATTAATAAAAATATATTTATAAAAAAAATCATTGTAATTAGTCTTTGGATAAAATCACATGTTCTACCATCTGAACAACAGCCTCATTTTGGAGTTGTAGGTAATCAGCCATTGCCATTTAGTTTTGTTTCTTTGGTGTTAGTCAGTGTGGCCTTACTTTCTGTGGAGAATAGATTGATACAGCGTTTTCCAGACATAACTTTGAGTGATGAGAATACATGGTAACAAGAGCTGCATAAGCATTCTCTCTCGGAAACTTCTACAAGAGACTGAACCCAAAAAAGCAGAAACAGTTCCAAGAAACTGTGGCGGTTGGTAGGCAATGGAAAGAAATTGGCTTTTAAAAACAAACAAACAAACAGGAGAATGATATGATCAGAACTGAACATTGCTGAAAGCAACTTGGCATAGTGTCAAAGTTGTATCAGAAGAGAAATAAAAATTATTTAAGTAGACCAAGTGTAAAGTAATAAAAGCCAGCAAAAGTCACCAAAAGGCAAGGCTTAGATCTAAATTTAAGAGGCAGAGTTAGAATGAACACTGAAACTAATTGAATGGAGAGAGGTGCCGGGAGCCGGTCCATCCTTGCTGCTTGACACAGTCGCTGCAGAGAAGAAACATCTGCACAGCATATGTTTCAAGGGACCTGGCGTATATGGCATACTGTTCTTAATATGTTTGCTCCCCTTCTTGTTGCTATGTGTTTTAACCAAGGTCACCTCTCCAAGAAAGGTTGTTTCCCCAGGTAGGAATTTTTTCCTGAAATTAGGGAGGGAATAAAACCCCTTAACTAAGTGCCAGGTGGGTAGTTAATCACTTTAACTAAGAACAATCACACTTAAGCTACATATAATCTTTACTCCCTGGAATGGAGATAAGAAACAACGCCCTAACCTTTGGAATAGAAATTGACAGGATTAAAATCAACTGATATAAATACAGATGTAACAAGACAACAGGGGACAGAACCTAGAGACAGAACCTAGGGAGAGAACATGGCAAAAGATCCTGGACAGAACCTGGCTACAGAACTTGGCTGGAGAACCTAGACAGAACATGGCAGGAGAACCTGGAGAAGAGGGATGGAGAACCTAGTGAGAGAACATGGCCATAGAACCTGGCTGAAGAACCTAGACACAGAACCTGGTGACCGAACCTGGCTGGAGATCCTGCACAGAACTTGACTGGAGATCCAAGACAGAACTTGGCTGGAGATCCTGGCTAGAGATCCTGGCTAGGCTGCTGATCAACTGAACACTGCCTCCATGTCATTTCTTCATCGCCAACTCTGTCCACACCTAACTAAGTTTCAAGTCTTGATTGAGAAAATATTGAGTTTCTAGACAGTGGAATGAAGAAAAAAGAAGTAGTTTTGAGGTGGAAACAGTTAAAATTGGGTTTGTGTCCAACAGGGAATATACATAAATATGTCTAGAAGACAAAGGAAAATTAGATCTGAGTCATGAAAGAAAGCTGAGAATCAGAGACTTAAAGGTATAGATTTGGTTCACGTGCACAAGATGAAAATTTCCCACTGCAAAAGATGTGATGCATGTGTTATTAGGTGAAAAGTTTATATTTGGGCAAGAAACAGCAGATGGTTATTGCTGATCTTCAAAATATATCATGTTAATCTACAAATAAATATATTTCTTATTAAAACTATAGAGATAGTGCTAAATTCTTCATGGTAATATTGGAATAAGAAACAAATAAATGAGACTAACAAGCAAATTTAATTTTTGAAAGTTATATCTTTGATTACTCATATTTTAGAATTTTAAAAGTAAAGTCTTTTAGAAACTTAAAATCAAAGTTAAAATAAATTAGCCTCAGGTTTCAAGTATTGGCACCCATTAGGTTTCCTTACATCAGCAAATCATTTCATAGCTCTGAGTCAGAGTATATTGAATCAAAGTGGGTAATTAATGAGGGAAATTTCTGTAGGATTTTCTTTTATTTAAAATTAAGCACACACAAAGAATTGTGTAATATATATTCTGCCATTTTAAACCAAAAGGTCAATGTTTATAGGCCTCAGGCAAATGTGCAATGCCTTCCAAAAGTATTAGGCACATAGGCAAAAAGAAAATTCACTCTCCATTGGAGCCTACTAAATCAACACTTGTCATATTAAATCCTTCATCTCTTTCCACTGCTTAAAAAATACAGGGACTAATCTTAATGTGAAAGTTCAACATAAAAACTACATAATATATAGAGCTGGAATTATGGCAAATAAAGCAAATCAATTAATAGTTATCAACCATGCATTATTTATTATTACAATTTAGACTTCTTAAAAAATCTGAAAATTTAGAACAAACATTATAATTGGAAGGGAAAGTCCTAAGAGAATATTCACACCAAAAATATGCCACAGAAATCTTGGGAATCATGGAAGAAGCTTGGGTCATTCCACAAATGTTTATTCAAACCTCTGATAACATATGCACACTGAAATATTATATATTAAATATCAACACATTGTTTCTCATTAGTTTTGAGTTTTTGCTTTGGTGGTAATTCAGCCTGGAAACGAATACCTTTTATAGGTATTTATTTTATCTATTCAGGCTGATATAACAAAGTAATATAGACTGGAAGTCTTATAACCAATAGAAATTTATCCTTCACTGTTCTGAAGGCTAGACATCTTGAGATTAGGGTGCCAGCATGATTGGATTCTAGTGAGGACCCTGTCTTAGCTTGCAAATTGCTGACTTTTTATGTCCTTATGTGGAAGAAACATTGATCAGCTGCCTCCTGCACACTCCCCACTAAGTATGTGCCCGCAACCAAGGTACATGCCCTTGACTGGAATCGAACCTGGGACCCTTGAGTCCGCAGGCCGATGCTCTATCCACTGAGCCAAACTGGCTAGGGCAAACGATCACATCTTTAGCTACCATTTAAAAAATATTTTATACTCATCATAAAATTATTCTCATAGATTGATTTTGTAAGTATTAAATCTATAAATTTTACATATAAAGTTTAAATAGTATATAAATTTTTGCTTTTAGTTTTGAATACATGGTCACCTTGCCTTAGTTTGTTTTTAGTTTTGAACACATGGTCACCTCTCCTGCTGCACTTATGTAATCCAAGAGTCTGAATAAATTATAAATTCAGAGTTTTAAAAAATATATTACCACATAGCAGAAGTAGCAAGGTATATGTGGGATCCCCTACAAATAACAGATACATTTAAGTTTTTCAACATTTTAAGGAAACACACAAGAATAAATAAAACAAAAATGATAAAACTAACATAAAATGATAACAGCTTTTTAAAAATATATTTATTGATTTTTTACAGAGAGGAAGAGAGAGGGATAGAGGTTAGGAACATCTATGAGAGAGAAACATTGATCAGCTGCCTCCTGCACACTCTCCACTGGGTACATGCCCTTGACCAGAATCAAACCTGGGACCCTTGAGTCCGCAGGGCGATGCTCTATTCCCTGAGCCAAACTGGCTAGGGCAAATGATCACATCTTTAGCTCCCATTTAAAAAATATTTTATACTCATCATAAAATTATTCTCATAGATTGACTTTATAAGTATTAAATCTATACATTTTACATATAAAATGTAAATAGTATATACATTTTGCTTTTAGTTTTGAACACATGGTCACCTTGCCTTTTATAGGTATTTATTTTATTTATTCAGGCTGATATAACAAAGTAATATAGACTGGAAGTCTTATAAGCAATAGAAATTTATCCTTCACTGTTTTGAAGACTAGACGTCTTGAGATTAGGGTGCCAGCATGATTGGATTCTAGTGAGGACCATTTCTTAGCTTGCAAATTGCTGACGTTTTATGTCCTTATGTGGAAGAAAGAGAGAAAGCCAGCTTTCTGGCCTCTTCTGATAAGGGCACAAATCCCATTTATGAGGACCTCACCCTCATTACTTAATTATCTCTCAAGGACTCTCCCCCCCACCCTCCATCTCCAAATACTCTTAAGTGGGATTAAGTTTCAACATATAAATTTTAGGAGACACAAATATTCAGTTTTTAACAGTGTGTGTGTGTCTGTATGATAGAGAGACATTTATTTGAACGAATTGGCTTATGCAATTGTTGCATTTGGGTAGGAAAGTCTGAATTCTATAGGACAGGATGGGCATGCTAGAAATTCTCAAGCAAGTGCAGACACTGCAGTATGCTAGGGGAAGCTCATTTTGTTAAGGTCTTATAACTGGTTATATGAGACCTACCCAGATTGTCAAAAATAATCTCTTTTGTCTAAAAAATCAATCACAAGCAAATAACTGAAAGACACACAAAGACATGGAGGCTGAATAACATGCTATTAAATAATGAATGGGTTAACAACGAAATCAAGAAAATATTAAAGCTTACCTTGTAACAAATGAAAATGAGAACAGAGCAACCCCAAATCTATGGGACTTAGTACAAGCAGTCCTAAGAGGAAAATTGATAGCATTATAGGCCTATCTCAAGAAACAAAGAAAATTCTCAAATTAATCTAACTTTACACTTAAAGGAACTTGAAAAAGAACAACACACAAAGCCCAAAGTGATTCTACAAAAAGCAATTCAAAAGTCAATGAAGCCAAGAGTTGATTCTTGAAAAAATAAATGATTGATAAACGATTAACCAAACTCATAAAAGAGAGAAAGAGAGAAAACCCAAATAAATAAAATCAGAAATGAAAGATAAGTAACAACTGACATGAAATACATACAAAGGATTGTTAAAAAATTATTTTGAACAACTGCAAGCCAACAAATTGGATGATCTGAACAAAATGCATAAATTCCTAGAAACATAGTCTTCCAAAACTGAATCAGGAAGAATGACAGTATCTAGATAGACATACTACACCTAATGAAATTGAAGCAGCAATAAAAACAAACAAACAAACAAAAAACCTCCCAACAAACAAAAGCCCTGGACTAAATGTCTTTACAGGGCAATTTTACCAAACATTGAAAAAATAACTAACACCTATCATTTTAAACTATTCCAAAAAATTGAAGAGGATAAAAACTCCCAAGCTCATTTTACCAGTATAAGGCCACCATTTTTTTTTCTTTTTTTTTATTTCTTAAAGTATTACAAAGAGTATTACATATGTCTCCTTTTTTCCCCCCCTTAACATTCCCCCGGCCCCTACCCCCCGCCCCCCCCCCCGCCCCGTGTCTTGTGTCCATTGGTTAATCTTATATGCATGCATATAAGTCCTTCAGTTGGTCTCTTAATCCCCACCCCCAACCCTCCCCAGGCTTCCCACTGTAGTTTAACATTCTGTTCAATGTTGCTCTGCTTCTGTATCTACCCCTGTTCATCAGTCCATACTGGTCCCCTTTATTTGTCCCAACCTCACTGGAGTAGTCTCAACCTCACCAGGGCCGTCTGAGCCTCACCAGGGCCGTTTCAACCTCACCGGGGTTGTCCCTACCACACCGGGGCCGTTTCAACCTCACCGGGTTGTCCCTACCACACCGGGGCCGTTTCAACCTGACCGGGGTCGTCCCTACCAGACCGGGGTCGTCCCTACCTCACGAGGGCTGTTTCAACCTCACCGGGGTCGTTCCTACCTCACGGGGGCCGTTTCAACCTCACCGGGGCCGTCCCTAACACACCGGGGCCGTTTCAACCTGACCTGGGTTGTCCCTACCACACCGGGGCCGTTTCGACCTGACTGGGGTCGTCCCTACCTCACGGGGGCCGTTTCAACCTCACCGGGGCCATCCCTACCTCACGGGGGCCGTTTCAACCTCACCGGGGTTGTCCCTACCACACCGGGGCTATTTCAACCTGACCGGGGTTGTCCCTACCACACCGGGGCCGTTTCGACCTGACTGGAGTTGTCCCTACCTCACGGGGGCCGTTTCAACCTCACCGGGGTCGTCCCTACCTCACGGGGGCCGTTTAAACCTCACCGGGGTTGTCCCTACCACACCGGGGCCGTTTCGACCTGACCAGGGTCGTCCCTACCTCACGGGGGCCATTTCAACCTCACCGGGGTCGTCCCTACCACACCGGGGCCGTTTCGACCTGACTGGGGTCATCCCTACCTCACGGGGGCTGTTTCAACCTCACCGGGGTTGTCCCTACCACACTGGGGCCGATTCGACCTGACCGGGGTCGTCCCTACCAGACCGGGGTCGTCCCTACCTCACGGGGGCTGTTTCAACCTCACCGGGGTCGTTCCTACCTCACGGGGGCCGTTTCAACCTCACCGGGGCCGTCCCGAACTCACCGGGGCCGTTTCAACCTGACCGGGGTTGTCCCTACCACACCGGGGCCGTTTCGACCTGACTGGGGTCGTCCCTACCTCACGGGGGCCGTTTCAACCTGACCGGGGCCGTCCCTACCTCACGGGGAAGGCCACCATTATCCAATTCCCAAAACAGAACACCACAAATAAAATTATAAGTCAATACCTCTAATAAACATAGATGCTAAAAGTTTTCAGCAAAATATTAGCAAACTGGACTTAGCAATACATTAAAAATATTATACACCATGAACAAGTGGAATTCATTCTACGGATGCAAGATTGGTACTATATTCATAAATCACTAACTGTGAAACATCACATAAAATGAAGGATAAAAATCACATATTCATATCAATAGAAGCACAAAAAGCATTTGATACAATCCAGTACCCATGGAATTTTAAAACTTTCAGCAAAGTAACAATACAGGGAGCATATCTCAACATAATAAAGGAAATATATGACAAACCCACAGCTTACATTATACTCAAAGGGAAAAAACTAAAATCTTTTCCCTTTAAATTAGGAACAAAATAGGGATGTCTGCTTTCACTGCTCTTATTCAACAAAGTACTGGAAGTTCTAGCCACAGCAATCAGACAAGAAGAAGAAATATAAGGCATTTAAAATTGGAAAGGAAGAAGTAAAACTGTCACTATTTGCAGATGACATAATACTGTATATAGAGAACTCTAAAGACTTCATAAAAAAACTATTAGAATTGATAAATAAATTCAGTACAGTAGCAGGATACAAAATAAATATCCAGAAGTCAGTTGCATTTTTATACACCAACAATGAAATATCAGCAAGGGAAACTGAAAAAAAAAAAGTCTAATTCACAATGGCTTCAAAATAAAATTAAATAGCTAGGAATAAATTTAACCAAGGATGTAAAAGATTTGTACTTAGAAAATTATAAGACACTGAAGAAAGAAACTGAAAAAAATTCAAATAAGTGGAAGCATATACTATGTTCATGGATAAGTAGAATTAATGTTAAAATATCCATACTATCTAAAGAAATCTGTAGATTCAATGCAATTCCTATCAAGATACCAATGGAGTATTTCACATAACTAGACCAAATATTCCAAAATCTTACATGAAACCACAAAAAGAAAATAAAAACAAAAACGAATAACCACAGCAATTTTGAGAGAGAAACACAAAGTTGTTACATGATATCAAACTATACTACAAGGCCATAATAATCAAACAGCATGGTACTAGCACAAAAACAGACATATAGATCAATTGGATAGAATAGAGAGTCTAGAAATAAACCCACATCTTTATGGTCAATTAATATTTGACAAAGGAAGCAAAAACATATATGGTGCTGATAAAATTTGACAGATGTGTGTAAAAAATGAATCTATATGACCTTACACCATACTCAATAATAAACTCAAAGTGGATTAAAGTCTTAAGTGTTAGACTCAAAACCATAAAATCCTAGAAGAAAACATAGGCAGTGAAATCTAGGATGCTTCATGTACTAATGTTTTTTTCTGACACATAGTTTCAGGCAAGGGGAATAAAAGAGAGAAACAAATGAGATTACATCAAATTAAAAAAATTTTACACAGAAAAGGAAACTATCAACAAAATAAAAAGAGGATTCACTGAATGGAAGAATATATTTTCCAGTGATACAACTGATAATGGGTAATATCCAAAACCTATAAAGAACTTATAAAACTCAACACCAGGAAAAAAAATCCAATTAAAAATTGGGCAAAGTACCTGAATACACACTACTTCAAAGAGGACTTATGGATGGCCATATGAAAAGATGGTTAACATAATTAGTGAAGTATCAGAGAAATGCAAATTAAAACCATAATGAGATATCACCTTAAATCTGTTGGAATAGCTATCATCAGTAAATCAACAATTAATAAGTGTTGGTGAAAATGTGGAGAAAAGGGAACCATCATGCACTCTTGCTGGGAATGTAGATTGGTGCAGCCACTGTGGAAAGCAGTAGAGTTTCCTCAAAAAATTAAATATGGAACTGCCTAATGACCCAGGAATTCCACTTCTGGGTATATATCTGAAAAAAACTGAAACACTAATTGATAAGAATATATACATCCCTATGTTCATTGCAGCATTATTTACAACTAAGATCTGGTGCACGAATTCGTGCATGGGTGGGGTCCCTCTGGGTGACTTGCAGGGATCGGGCCAAAACCTACAGTCCAGTCCAATGCCACCTGCAGCTCCTACCCGCTGCTCACACTCATCCCAGCCCCCCTGTGCCTGTGGCAGGCTCGCGCCCAATCAGTCCTGATCGCGAGAAGCTCTCGCTGCCACAGCAGTGCTCACCAGCCACTAGCTCAGCATCTGGTGTCCTCCCAAGGGGAGTGGCTATTGGGATCAGGCTGAAACCAGCTCTCCAACATCCCCCGAGGGGTCCCGGTTTGTAAGAGGGTGCAGGCCAGGCTGAGGGACCTCACTGGTTCACGATCAGGCCAGGGAGGGACCGAAGAAGGGCTCCACGGTGTGTCTGGCCCATCTCAGGCAGTCCTGATTGGCCGGAACCCAGCAGCAAGCTAACCTACCAGTCGGAGCATCTGCCCCCTGGTGGTCAGTGCACATCATAGCAAGCGGTTAAGCAGCCTTAGCATATTATTAGCATATTACGCCCTGATTGGTTGTTCGGTTATTCTGCCATTCGGTCTATTTGCATATTACCCTTTTATTATGTAGGATATCCAGGATTTGGAAGCAGCCCAGTGTCCATCAATAGAGAGTGGATATAAAGGTTTTGGCACATTTGTATGGAATCATACTCAGCAGTAAAAAAATAAAATAAAAAAGGAAATCTTACCCTTTTTGACAGCATGGATGAACACAGAAAGCATTATGCTAAATGAAATAAGCCAATCAGGAAAACACAAATACTATATGATTTCACTTATACATGGAATCTAATGAACAAAATAAACTAACAAACAAAATAGAAATAGACTCATGCAGAACAGACTGATAGCTGTCAGAGGGGAAAGGGGTTGCATAGCTGGGTGAAAAAGGTGAAGTGATTAAAGAAAAACAAACAAATAAACAACAGCAACAAAAAAACCTCAGACACAGACAATAGTATGGTTATTACCAGAGGGAAAAGGGGGTGAGAGGAGGTAGAAGTTATAGAAGAATATAGCAGGAGACTTGACTTGGGGTTGTGAACAAACAATACAATACACAGTATGGTTATTACCAGAGAGAAAAGGGGGTGAGGGGAGGTAGAAGTTACAGAAGAATATAGCAGGAGACTTGACTTGGGGTTGTGAACAAACAATACAATACACAGTTGATGTATTAGAGAATTGTACACCTGCTATATGTATAATTTTATTAACCAATGTGACCACAAAAAAATCAATAAAAAAGAGAAAAAAGATGGACAGTGAAATCTTATCTAGTAATAATTGCATTCAATGTAAAAAGTCTAAACACATGAATGAAAAGGCAGATTTTCCAGACTGGTGATAAAATGAGACCAAACAAAAGCTGTCAATAAGTAACAGCCTAAAATATCCTTACTGATAAAAGGCTAAGTAGTCATCACACCCTCATGCATAATGCCCTCATGCTGTCACAAGATGGCTGTACTCACAGTGGACCCCTGTGCACCCACCGCAGAGGCAGGACCCCTGGCTCTGGCCTACCTCTTTAGGGTAATCCATCGAGAAGCCCCGGATGGGTAGGCAGGGCCTACCTCTTTGGGGCAATCAATTGCGGGGCTCCCACACTGTGAGAGGGCATAGGCCAGACTGGGGGACCCCCTTGAGTGCACAAATCTTGTGCACCGGGCCTCTAGTCAGATATAAAATGAAAAGAAAAATGTTTATCATGCAAAATCAAATAAGAAAAAAGTAGAGAGGCTTTATTACTTTAAAGTAAAATAGTCTTCAGGTGAAAAAAATGTTCCCAGAGATAAAAGGGGATATTTCATATTGATAGCATTATAAATTCAGCAAGAAAATATATAAATTCTAAATGTGTATGCAAATAAAAATTAAAGAACTTTTGAGATTTTATTTTATTTTATTTAAATATATTTTTATTGATTTTCTTTTTAGAGGGAAGAAAGGAGAGGGAGAGAGAGAGAGGAACATCAGTGTGAAACAGAAGCATGGGTTGCGTACCTTTCACACATACCCTGACCAGGGACCAAACCCAAAACCTGGGTCAGTACCCTGACTGGAAATAGAACCCGTGACCTTTTGTGTATGGGACAAAGCTCCACCAACTGAGCCACACTGGCTAGGGCTGAAAAGATTTTAAAAGTTGTTTATAATTTTATTTTCCACTTGGTTGTTTACCGGGAGCCGGTCCATCCTTGCTGCTTGACACAGTCGCTGCAGAGAAGAAACATCTGCACAGCATATGTTTCAAGGAACCTGGCATATATGGCATACTGTTCTTAATATGTTTGCTCCCCTTAGTGCTGTGTTTTAACCAAGGTCACCTCTCCGAGAAAGGTTGTTTCCCCAGGTGGGGATTTTTCCCTGAGGTTAGGGAGGGGATACAACCCCTTAATTAAGTGCCAGGCTGGTAGTTAAGCTACATAATCTTTACTCCCTGGAATGGAGATAAGAAACGCCCTAACCTTTGTAATAGAAATTGACAGGATTAAAATCAACTGGTATAAATATAGATGTAACAAGACAATAAACATCACATCTTCATCAGATCCTGATCAGTTCCTAACCAGAACTCCGACCAGAACTTTGGCTGGAGATCCTGGCTAGAGGTCCTGACTAGGCTGCTGATCAACTGAAGGCTGTCTTCGTGTCATTCCTTCTTCGCCGACTCCGTTCACACCTTTGGGGACCCCTGGACCTGCTGGGGTTGGACTCCAGCAGTTGTTGCTAATGTATAAAAATATAATCTATATATATAAAACCCTAATATGCAAATAGACCGAACAGCAGAACAACTGAACAACTGAACAGTCAGTTGCTATAACATGCACTGACCACCAGAGGGCACGTGCATAACATGATGGCTGTTGGCAGTAGGTGGTAGAGTGTGGAACATGGTGGGCATCGGCTGTGGCGGGATGGTGGAGAAGGTGAGTGGGGGCGCCAGACCAAGGCAGGGCACCAGTCACCATCATTGAGGCAAGCCTATGGTGGTTACTGAAAATTCTTTGCTCCTGTGTGCCATGGTCCTGCTGGCGCTCACACCGGCTGCCAGCCCCTCAGGGATTTTCCACCTCTTCCTGCTCCTGAGGGGCAATCAGGGCAGCAGCCGCCACTCACACCAGCTGACAGTCCCTGTCCCACTCACAACACTGTTGGCGCCGGCCCCAGTTGCTCCACACCATCAGCGGGTGTGAGCAGGGCTGGTGCCATCAATGTGTGGGAGTAGTGACAGTGGGAGTAGGGCTGCTGGCAGAGAGGGGACCGGGGGTCATGGCTGGAGGGGCAGGGCAGGGGCATGGAGGATGGGCTGAGACCCGCCCCTGTGCCCACCAGAGCCTCACACCCCACAGTTCCTTTCAAGGGGCTCAAATTCGTGCACTGGGCTCCTAGTTTATTATAAACATTTATATTTGCCTCATAAGAAAAGGGATTTATATAGAGAAAACAATGTTATTATTTTCCTTATAGTTCAAAACATATTGCATGGTAAGTTTGCTTCCCTAAGGAATCAGCCATACCTGTTTTATATTCAAAGAGTGACTGAATTATGGTTGAACGGGAGCACAGGAAAGTTCTATTAATAAACACTGCTTTGAAATACTGCCCTTAGTGGTCATATAACTTTGCTGCATTTCCCCATTTTAAAGCCGACACTGCAATATTTTATGCAAACTGACAATCACTCTTTTGTCAGTTTGCAAATTTAAGTAATACAATACAGTGAGATTATATTTAGAAAATAGTTTTTCTGCGTAACTAATTTGCTTTGCTTTCAATGGGGCTGGTAGACACACAACATTTTCTATTTTCCTCAGCGAGGGCAAGAAATACAGCTTTTAACATTAAGTCTGACAAGAGTTTGAGAGCCTAGAAATAGCAACACTGGGTCTCTTTATCCTCTCTGTCAGTCACTTACTGCACACTGAACTAATCTCCTCAGCATAAACAAAATACACATCCAAGTCGGGGATTTTAGACAAAAGAAAACCTAAATGCATGATCTTTAAAGAGAGACTTTTGTGCAGAATATGTGATTTCCACACAATTCTCAAAAGTCCTAAGTGTTAATTAAAGAAAGATACTGACATCTGAACATAAGTGGCAATCATCTTGAATGACAACATTTAAGTGCCTTCAAAGTAATGGTCACAAATGCCTAGCATACTAATACACTGCAGGGGAAATTTGTTCATCACTAAGCTTTCACTGATTTTGTTTATATGGCTTTTGGTTTAGGTTATAATATGGTCTGACAGTATAACATTATGGAAAAGGAGATGCTATTTATAAGATTCCTAGATTACATTTTATATTTTGATTAGAAGCATAAGTGGCATCGTTGTCAGACGGTGAATGCTGTTCCTCCATAAACAGATCTTTAATAGGAAGAGGAATATAGAGGAGAAAAATGACAAAAATCACCAGAGGCATTAGTTTAACATGTTTTGAGAGTGTAAAGAATTCTACTTTTGGGACATCTCATTTCAACTTCATAACATAAATTCTTCACTATTAAACATATCTTGATATTCATTTGCCCTCCTTCAAAACCCAGGGACACAAAAAAAGGTTGTTAATTAAACTTTCATTGATTTTCTATTAGAAATTGAATAGATCCCAGAGCTTTATACATACTAGACCACTTGGTTAAAAACCTGGTTGACAATGATAACTACTGCATTTGAGATTCTAAGTCAGTGCTAAGTCTTCTACTTTAGTGTGCCTAAGAATCACCTGGAGGGCTTGTTAAAATAGACTCCCGGGGCCCAGATTTGTGTCTGGACGTGAGAACTGCATTTCCATGAGGCTCCTAGGAGATACTGATGCTGCTAGCTTGCAGATGACATGAGTAACACTGTTCTTGTCATCATTTGGTAATATTTATGTCCAGGTAGATTCAACAAATACCTATGTTAAATTCTGTTCTATTAAAACAAACAGATAGTCAGATTCAGCCTATAACTTTTTAGCAAAACTACCTCTCCTTATGTAAGTATCCAAGACAACTAGGAAATCCGAAGATGGTTTATTTTTCAGATTCACAATTCTAACCAAGGGTCTCAGTTCTATAATGTCCTTAGTTTCATCATAAAGATGAACTTTATAAAAAGTGAGAAATATATCCAGTATTATATAAAATGTTAGTCCCATGGTCACCAATGGCCATCGCTGTATCTCTGTATCTATATTTGTCAAATGGGTCCTTTCTAACAAAAGCAGGATACAGGCCCTAGTTAGAGGGAAGGGAGTGGAGGGGTCATGATTAAGATATATTGAAGTGATCTCAAAATCCACATTAAGGATTGTTAATTTTAAAGTGATTGTTATGAAATTACTAAATGAACTTTGACATTTATCTACCACAGCATCCTGGATTTAATAAAGAGATAGAAACTCCACAGTGGGTTAAACGGGAATCATTTGACATAAAGAACAATTATTTATGGTAAAAAAGTGACATTTAAAGAAACTCTACCCCTGGGTCTAATTGCCAGGCCAGAGCTGCTCTGCAATTTCTAGACAAGCAATGGACCACACTAGACTGCAGAGAATCGGCAACTGATGGTATGAGCACACAGTGGAAATCCAGGTGCCAATTGGAACAGGACGCCTTCATAGTGTGCGGGTCACATGGGGAGTAGCTGTGAACAGGCCACAGTACTGCTTCCAGAGAGAGCTCTGGCACTGGGAGCTTGGGCAGGAGGCACTCCGATCACACGCTGTGCAGAGGCTCTGATTTCAGTGCCCTGAGGACTATGGAAAGGTTCTCATCTCCAGGCCACAGCTGCTAGATCCCATAGAGACCACCTTCTGGGCTTATGCTGGGGCAGTGCTCCCTGGCTATTCTCACACTCACACTCTCTCCTTCCTCTTCAGCATCTCCTATTTATGGAGGAACACCATTTGCCATCTAACCACAAAATGCCACTTACTTTTCCTAATCCAAATTTAAGTGGTAATCTGGGAGTCATAAAAACAACATCTTTCCTATAACATTTTAGCATCTGTCAATGTTATAACCTTTTAAACCAAAGGCATATAAACAAAATCAGAGGAAGCTTAGTGATACATAAATTTCACATGCATATAATTAATATGCTAGACATTTGTGACTATTAATTTGAGGAATCTTGAGTGTTACATTGAAGTTGATTGCGAATCACTACATTGATTTTTCTCCATCTTATATAGTTTTCAATTTCTGTTATTTCTACTTTTATCTTTACTGTTTTCTTCCACATTTTGGGGGTTAAATTTATAATTTCTTTTAGTTCTTAGGTGCAAGCTCAGAAACATAGAACATTGATCTCAAATTTCTCTTCTAATGTAAGTATCAAAGCACAAATTCAAAATATTGCTTTTGCTGATACCCACAAATTTTAACAGGCTGTGGCTTTATTTTTATTCAGTTTCAAATATTTTATAATTGTCATTATAATTTTCCCTTTGACACATGAGTGTAGAAGTATTATACAAAGTTTTGAACTATTTGGGTTTTTCCAAATATATATATATATATTATTTCTAATTTAATTTTATGTTCTCAGAGAACATACTCTGAGTGATTTTCATTCTTTTAAATTATTGAGACTTTTGTGGCCAAGCATATGTTCTATCTTGGTTAATGGTCCATGTACAATTGAAAGTAATGTGTATTCTGCAGTCACTGGGTGTAGTACTCTATAAATGTTAATTAGGTTAAATTGGTTGATAGTGTAATTCAAATATTCTACCTACTTCCTGATTTTATGTCTACTTGTTCTATTGAAAATAGAGAAGTATTGAAATTACTAGCTTTAACTGGATTTATCTAGTTCTCTTTTCAAGTTTGTGTTTGTCTCACGTGTTTTAAAGTTTTTATTTTCTTGTTCATACACATTTAGACTTGTTATAGTTCTTGATCCACTTATTCTATTGTCATTGGGAATTGTCACCTTTATCTTTGGTAATATTTCTTGTACTAAAGTCAATTTTATTTCATATTTATGTAGGCAAATATTTCTTTTTTTATATTTTATTGATTTTTTTACAGAAAGGGAGAGGGATAGAGAGTTAGAAGCATTGATCAGCTGCCTCCTGCACACCTCCTCCTGGGGATGTGCCTGCAACCAAGGTACATGCCCTTGACCAGAATCAAACCTGGGACCCTTCAGTCCACAGGCCGATGCTCTATCCACTGAGCCAAACTTGTTAGGGTAAATATTTCTTATTATTAGAGTTTGTACAGTATGTTCTCCTCCATCCCTTTGCTATTAAATAACCTGTATCTTTATAATTAAAATGTATTTTTTTTGTAGAGGGAATACAAAATTGGAAATAACTTTGTTTAATTCATTCTGAGGATCACTGCCTTATAATTGGTATGTTTAATTCATTTATATTTAATACAATTATTGATTTAGTTCAATTTAAGTCTACTTTTGCAATCTGTTTAATATTTATCTCTTAGGGATTCTTTTTTCTTTTTCTTTTCTTTATTTTCCTTCCATAATTTTGATTGAGTATTTTTGGTTTTAAATGATATCTCCACAGGAAAAGTGGGGAGAATATATTTAGGCAGCATTCTAATCATTTAATAGGAAAGAGGGAAATGGAGCTACTGATACATTAAGTTGGTAAATTTGATACCGAAGTGTAAGTTTTGTTATAGTCAGTACTATTTTGCAGTGCTAGGAGGGCAGAGGAGATAACTTTAAAGTTGGTTAGTGGTTTCCAGAAGTACCAGGTAAAGGAAGGTGATTCCTGCTAAACACATGACCTGCAAAGGCCCAAAGCATGAAATATCACCACCTACTTGATTCTGCAAACAAATACTCAATTTACAGACAATGTTGACCTTTTGTAAGAATTCTTAAATTCTCTTTGGTCTGAAATGACTGTCAAGTAACATTGAAATAAACATTTTAAAAATGGAAATGTCTTTTTTGAATATTCATATGACCAACAACTTCTTTATTTTGTGGAAAATGCAACCTAAATGTAATTAATGCTTTAAAAATAATTATTAATCGGAATACAGATTAATCATATAGTTGAATGCTAGATGGTGTTGAAAAGTTTATAAAGTTTTGAGCTAAGTAGGTTGATATAGAATAAAACTGGGAACTAAGAAATTCTCCAACTACCTCTGCATATAACTTCTGAAGGGAGATTTGTTATAGTAATTATTATGGTACTTAATGTTAGGACCTTAGAATGTAAGACTTAAGCATGTAACCCTGTGTGGACTGTTATAGTAATTAATGTTAGATATAGGAATACTGTGTGAGACCCAAGAATGCACCCTTGTAACCCCACTAGTACTGGTAAACAACCTACCTAATGGGAACGTTCAAAGCCTGTACACACCCATAGATTAGCAGACCCCAGGTGGATCCACACATGGCAGCCGCTGATAACACACACACCAACGAAGACCACGCCTACAGAGGGATATATAATCAGACAGTCTGATCGACCCAGCGGAGCGCAGCTCTCCTGTCGCCAGAGCGTGAGACCTGTGTGTGCTCACGTCTCGGTTCCCAGCATGGAACTCTGCCCAACTGTCCATCGACGAAAGAGCCAGCAGCCAACTGCGCCGTCTACCCCTTTGTGTGTGTCAGCAAGCATCGCCGGGTGGATCCTTCCCAGCGCCTGAGACCCATCAGGAACTGGTAAATAACCCCCCTGTGTGCTTGCATCTAACCTGTTTGTCTGTGTGTAATTTCTCCGGCTCGGCTCAGATCTCGGTGCTCTCTGTGAAAGTGTCTGACCAGAAGGTATTGGTGCAAGCCTCAAGCGGGTGGTCCAGACCACCTGTGCATGTCCCACTTAGGAGCAGCACCTATATGGGAACCCCACACCTCGACATAGGTGACGGGCCTTAAATATATAAGAAATAGAAGCTATCTGTGACAAGATTCAACAACTAAAGGAAAAGGGAAGGAAACACAGATGCTGCCCCGTCAGTAATGAAGTGGAATTAAATAAGGTCCAAGGAGAACTAGATGAAACAAAGCCTGTCTTCTGGCTCCTCTCTGCTAGTGTAGGAAGGTTCAGATGAAGATGTGAGTCAAGCTGGAAGATGATGAACAATCATAATTAGATATGCATTGGGTATATTTTCTTTACTTTGATTCTGTTTAAAGGGAATAAATAATGATTTATAATATATTCAGAGAGTGGATTTTTGCTTCTAGTGTATAATTCCCAGAGGGATTGACTAGAGATGACAGTACAGCCTGCAAAGCTGCAGTTCTCTATTTGCTAGTTTCATTGGGGTTTTACTTTTCTCTTTCTTGTTTGTTTATTTTAACAAAATAAAAGTGTACCTCTCCATGGAGTTTTTTTTCCCTCATGTGTATCTGTAAGACATTCACTTCAGCATCTGTATTTAAGAAATAATTGTTTTATGTGTGTAGTGAGCTACACAAAGGTAAATGAAATTAAACATAGAGAATGCATTCTTATGAAAGCATATGTTCAGGGACTGGGAAATTAACAAGCTCCCTGAAGTAAACAAAACCTCTAGGATAAAATGGGATGGGTGGGCCCCATATCACAACCAATGGAACAGAGAATTACAGCATTTTGACCAGACGTCAGTTGTAAAAAAAAAAAAAAACTCTTCCTTTGCAAAAAATCATTCTCCATAAATCAAACATGCTTAAAATAAAAATGTTTTCCCATGCCTAACCACAATTTAAAAATAATTATCTACATATGCAAAGAGAACAAGATTTAAACTATCCAGATAACTCTAGCTAGTAATAAATTTGCAGGAATAGTTTTATCTATATAATTGCTTCCATTCTCCACTTCTATTACATGATTGGAAACTAAGTTTTTAAAATTATCTTGCAAAACAGTGTGAAATAAATGACCAGGGCAGCATCAGCAATAACCTAATTCTTTATTACAAGGCCACTATCTAGTCTCCTGTTGCTGTACCCCATGCTCCTTTATCTAATATCCTAATCCTGTAAAACACTCAGAAATAGACTTCTTGGTCTATGTTCCAGATGTTTTCTGTGCTCTTCAACAATGATTTTCTAAAACAACAGTTAATAGTTATTATTGAAAACCAAAACTCTATTCATAATAAGCTTTGTCTACACATATCATCAGATTTAAATTTCCCCCACTGTTACTAGAAAAACATTGATTTTATTTTTCTAACAATTACCACTTCTATGGTGTTTGGTCCCAAAGTGTATCTCCAAATATATGGCCCCCCCCCCCCCAGAATACTTTTAATTTATGCTATAATTAGTAATAACTACAATTAGGTCTGTTATCTTATTCAAATAATTATCTAAATATTTACCTTAACCTACTATAGTACATATTCATATTCACATGTTTATATGATTCTATGATCACTTTAAAAAATTAGGAGATTGATAGAATATTTTTGGCAATAAAAATGACAATTTCTTCTGGTAAGTGTAAATATTTTCCAAACAAATATCTGACACCTCAATAATATTGATTATTTACTAACGTAGAACCATTTTGTTTAAATGTGACTTTGTATTTTTATTTTATTGACCCACTAGCATTATTTCCATGTAATTCTCAGAAATCTCTACCCTGCAGGGCTTATTCTGATCAGGATCCAGGTTTTTATTTCTCCCATTTTGAAAGCAAGACCATGTCTATCAAAAGCTATGAAGATCAAAAGGAAACAACACAAAAGAAATCTCAAATGGTGTTGTGACTTCTGTAAATTTATGGCTTACAGCCAAACCCAAACAAATTGGCTTTTTGTTGTGACTATGTTGGAGGGGAAATTTCCAAAAAATGAGAAAAGTGAATGGGTATTCCAAATTTGTCTGAAATACAAACAAAAAATAACATTTTTCTCTGCATAGTTTTCAATTTCTAGTAACCGCTACAATATGTGCCAGGCCAATAAAATACACTCTTTTGAACAATTAGTTCTTAAAAGAGAAACCCACTTATTGGAAAAGTAGATGTTAAAAGACTTTTGTATACTGAATCACTTTCTTTATTTCTTCAGTAAAAGAATAAGCTATTTTCTATTTATGGTGCTGTGTAGGTTTATGGGTTCTATTAATGCAGATAATAAAAACAAAAAAATACAAAACAAAACAGCCCTTCTAAACTTACTCCAGATGCCTGATCATCACTGAGTCCACAAGGTTATTTTATGAGGAAGGCCTCTAAGTCATAAAATATTAGATTTTGTAGTGTTCAAGGAACAGTTATTCTGAAACTTGGTAAAATGGTAAGGAAGACTTTATTCATAACTATTGCAATCGATGTCAAGACTATCATAACAGGGAAGAAAGATATGGCTCAATTCCAAATAAAGGAGAGATAACTGAGGATTTATAACCAAGGAACAAAGTAAGAAGTCAGTAGATAAAAAACTATTAAGAGGGAACATCAATGGTAGGGGTATTCTTGCTAAACTAATAATAGGATTTTTGCTGAAGGCCAGTCAAGGACTGCACATCACAAGTGGGGGACGATGAACTTGATCAGATATTGTGGGTCATCAGATATCAAGAGTAGCAAGATTCTTGTTAAACTGACTTGGAATTTTTGCTAAAACTGGGCAATGCAGGCCTGGCAGGAGAGTGCAGACACAGAAAAAAGGTTGAAAAGCAGTTGGGTGGAGTTGAGCAAAGTGGGGAGGGGGAAATGGGGACATCTATAGTAGTGTCAACAATAAAAATGAATTTTTTTAAAAAAGGTGGGACTCTGAGGGGTCTAAATTTTTGTCAGGAGGTTCTCTGTCAGTAGTATGATTTAGAAACTTCAAATGGCTTAAACGAATATAGGTGATCCTTCTTCTTCGTCTTTGTCTTCGTCTTCATCTTCATCTTCTTCGTCTTCTTTTAAATCACAGCATAGGGCTAAAACAAGGCTCCATTACTTTAGGAAAACAAGCTCATAGCTGTTACTAGAATAGAACCTCAAGACATGGCTTACAACTCATGTTGAAAAGGGCCAAATAAAAATAAAAGTTATCTGCTCCTCCTCCTACCCAGCTCATACAGAACATGCAAAACCCCGTGTGGTTCTTCTCGCTGCCTGTACTGCTGGCTTGCATGGCTCTAATGTTGCTGGATTATCCCATGCAGCCTCACATACTCATCTGTGTGGACGGTGCACAGCTTGATACTAATTTTTCATTGGGGCAGCTTTGTTCTTCTCTGGGCCTCTCTCCTCCTTTATTATCTCTTATGCCCCAGGGTTTCTCTCTCTTTACATAGCTTCCTGGGAAGACCCTTGACTTCTTTGCAGAAAGGCAATTATAGAAGAGACTCTTCACACGGTAGCCAAAAATTGTACCATGTTACATGTATCCCATTCTACTTGTCAGGTGAAGTCAAGGTAAGTCCAGACTCAAGAGAAGAGGAAAGAAACTCCCCTGCTACAAGGGGAAAATATTATGTACATACAGAAATAAAAAGAATTGCTGGCAGTCATCTTTGCAGAAAAGCCACCACAGTTCACCTTCAGGCCTTCACGTTCACTCAAATGTGACCGTCCTTTGCCACTTTTGATTAAAAATGACCTTTGGAGACTTCTTTGTCATCTTTTCCAGTTTTTGACCAAATCCAAAACCTCTTCATACCCTTAACATTTGGCTAACTCAGTATTTTGGATTGTTTTTGTTCCTCCCAATATGGGTTTACCTATTAAAACAATTTCAAAACATGTATATGTGATTAATTAATGTTTTAACATCAAATGCCAGTATATGAATTCTTATTAACATCAGGCACCATGACAAAATATGGCAGAAATGAAATGAGTAGTGAGGTATACATAAGTGAAGTGTGCTTCCCAAATTCTTTGTATCCCATTGCAGAAGTTTAGGATTATATCCTCCTTAGGGAAATAAAGCGGAATATAAAATTATTCAGACTGATCAGAATTTCAAGCTAAGAAGAAACATTTCAAATTATGTCCTGCGTAGAGCATATGTGCATTACTATGCCAAATCCTGGGATTACTGTCAGTAAAGGACATTGATAATGTCCAGGTGGTCACTTGAAGTAATCTTGAAAGTATGTGCTATGAGGAAAATTGGCATTTAAATTTATATAACATAAAAAATAAATAAATGAGCCATCTTATTTACAGGTGTGTGTGAACAGTAATATTTTGTATTGTTTCAGATTCTAAGTTAATCAGAATCAGTAATATAAACTTCAAAGAGATATGACTTCTCTCAAATTAAGGAATAAGGTTTGGGCCAATAGAACTGCAAAAAAAAAAGTTGTACTTCAGTCACAGGAGGTACATACCTAATTCGATATCTGGCACCGAGTGGGTACTTAATATAATTTTTTAAAAATGAAATACTGAATGGCCACCTAAAGGGTAAGGTAGGAAAATAATTCCTCAATGAGCATTAGGAAGAAATAGGAATAATCTGTAAAGTCCTTTCTAACTCTGTAACATAGAGGAAGCAGACTCCCTTTATATCTTATCTAGAAAGGTTCATCAATGAAAGAAGAATAGTCATGATATAAAACTGCCAAAGAGCCTAGACCAGTGAGGAAATTCTTAGCACAGTTCCACTGCAACAGCCATGAAAAGATACGTTCTAGTAGTAATGGCTTTATTTTACTATCACTTTAGTTGTGTTTATGATTTTTTCCTTAGATATGTTCACAATAATATGTATGTTCTTTTATGTTTTCATTCAGTTTCCATGCTTATTAGAACTTATGCGGTATAGGCCAATGATCATATCTACTTAATTTTCTTTGTATTAAGCTCAAGTAGGCACCAAATAAATGTTAATTCAAGATTACTTTCAAGATGATTTATCTCCAATAATTATTTTATTTTTTTCATAATATCAGCCATTATCTCAAGCCTGGATAACTTAATGTAAGACACTATTATGAATATATAAACACATACATGTTCATACTCATATACACACACACTACATATTTTCAAGTGATTTCACATATGAAATAGATCCAATCTTTTCTCAGTCTTTATTGTGGACATTAATTTAATAGTGAAATTATCCATAAGATATTTCAGGAAAAAGAGTAGACTCCACACAGCTCATTAAACTTTTATTCTGAAATAATTTTTTAAACTATGCACTACTGTCTGGCCAATGTCGCTCAGTGGTTGAGCATCAACCTAGGAACCAAGAGGTCATGGTTCAATTCCTAGTCAGGGCACATGCCTGGGTTGCAGGTTCAATCCCAATAGGGGACATGCAAGTGGCAACTGATTGATAATATTTCTCTCTCATCGATGTTTCTATCTCTCTATCCTTCTCCCTCCTTTTATTAAAGAAAAATAAATAAAAACATTTTAAAATAGAAAGAAAACAAAAAACACTATGTACTATTATCTTCATTGCAGCATTAATTACAATAGCCAAGATCTGGAAACAGCCCAAATGTCCATTAGTAGATGAGTGGGTAAAAAAGCTGTGCTACATTTACATGATAGAATAGTATTCAGCCATGAAAGAAGAAAGAAAGAAAGAAGAAAGGAAGGAAGGAAGGAAGGAAGGAAGGAAGGAAGGAAGGAAGGAAGGAAGGAAGGAAGGGAGGGAGGGAGGGAGGGAGGAAAGGAAAGGAAATTTTACCTTTCAAGACAGTATGGATGCACCTGGAGACTATTATGCTAAGTGACATAAGCCAGTCAGAGAAAGACAATTACCATATGATCTCACTTATATGTGTAATCTAATGAACAAAACAGAAACAGAGGCATGGATACACTGAACAAACTGACAGCTGTCAGAAGGGAAGAGGGTTGGAGAGCTGGATGAACAGAGGTGAAGGGATTAGCAAAAACTCTCTCTCTCTCTCTCTCTATATATATACACACACACACACACACACACACACACACACAAATATATATATATATATATATACACACACTCACACAGTGGGGCCTTGACTTATGAGTGTCCCGACTAACGAGTTTTTTGAGATACCAGCTGTCTCTTGGACGATTTTTTGCATTGAGTTGATAGAGTAATTTGAGTTAACGAGCTCCTTAACGAGCTCCTTAATGAGCTCGGTCTCCGAACGAATTAAACTCATAAGTCAAGACCCCACTGTATATATACACATATAGATTAAGCAAAAACTCTATATGTATTTATATACACACTATTAGCCTGGTGCACGAAATTTGTGCACATTAATAGCGAATTAATTGCCCTAATCGGTTTGTCTCAGTGGATAGAGCATCAGCCTGTGGACTCAAGGGTCCCAGGTTCGATTCCGGTCAAGGGCATGTACCTTGGTTTCGGGCACATCCCCAGTGGGGAGTGTGCAGGAGGCAGCTGGTCGATGTTTCTCTCTCATAGATGTTTCTAACTCTCTATCCCTCTCTCTTCCTCTCTGTAAAAAATCAATAAAATATATTTTAAAATAAAAGGGAATTAATTAGCAGAGATATTGTAATATTGCTATTTGCCCTTTCTCTATAATAGAAGTGTGAGAGATGAAAGGAAATTAGTAAAATGTATATGAAAATAATATATAGATTTATTAATAAATAAACGCTAACAAAAGGATATAACAACAACAGAGGCATGATATAAAACGATAAAAACATGATATGAAAACAACAAAAACATGATATAAAAACAACAGTGATACAAACACTGACTGATAAAGTGATTAAACTTATTCTAATATCTCCCTGTACACCACATTAGAGTGAAAACACTTTCAGGGTGCTTGACTAGTTTCCCTTGTGATGAAGTATTTAGAACTTTAACTGTAACGTCACATGCTCTTCAAACTCGAGAGAAAGCAACGTATAACTGACCATGTGCGAAAACGGGTTCAGGTAGGAATATACCTACTCTGTCTAGAGTTTGTCCTTGTGATTTATTAATAGTCATCACAAATGCTGGCATCATGGGAAACCGTCACCAAATCAATTTAAATGGGAGGCCAGTGTCAGATGGGGACAAATTAATTCTTGGAATCAGAACAACCTCTCCCTCTGCAGATCCTGTTAATACTTCAGCTTCGATAATGTTAGGTCGTAATCTTTTGATAATAAATCTGGTACCATTACAAAGACCCCATTTACTATTGAGATTTCTCAATAGCATGATGATTGCACCCACTTTTAATTTTTTTTAAAATATATTTTATTGATTTTTTACAGAGAGGAAGGGAGAGAGAGATAGAGAGTCAGAAACATCGATGAGAGAGAAACATTGATCAGCTGCCTCCTGCACATCCCCCACTGGGGATGTGCCCGCAACCCAGGTACATGCCCTTTACCGGAATCAAACCTGGGACCCTTCAGTCCGCAGGCTGACGCTCTATCCACTGAGCCAAACCGGCTTCGGCTAATTTTAATTTATGACATGGCATTCCCGAAGGAGTCATACTATTAAGAAATTTGATGGGAAAATTTTCCTTTTCAGCATTATCTGTGGAATCAATGAAATCATCACTCAAATATGTGTGAAAGTCTCCATCGAGTATATCCAAATTTTCTTCATTTAATGTTTGAACATGCTCATTTTTTGGACAAAGAATTGTACATTTAGATATATTTTTAATATTATCTATAGCAGTGGTTCTCAACCTTGGCTGCACATTAGAATCACCTGGGAATCTTTTTAAAATCCTCATTTCTGGGCCTCGTCCTCTGGAAATTCTGTTTCTTTGTTACTAATGTTGTGGTCCCATCCCATAACAAAGAAACAATTTCTGGAGGATGAGGCCCAGGAATCAGGATTTTAAAATGATTCCCAGGTGATTCTAATGTGCAGCCAAGGTTGAGAACCACTGATTTATAGGTATTGTATTTCCAAATGTAGCTTCAATAATAGATCCATTACAAATCATTTCACTTCCATGCTCCGCTCCGAGGGCAGGTTCCTGCCTGAAATCTCACCCTCCAGGAAACAGCTGGGGGAGGGTGCAGCCGTTTCCAAGACGACCCCTACAGGACTGACTTCCTTCTGGTTGGTCGCGGTTCTGGCTGTGATGTTACACCCAGGGTTTTTATATAAGTGTGTGTATATATTAACACATAGATGTAAACAACAATGTAGTGATAGCAAGAGGGAAAGAAGAATGGGAGGAGAATGTGGAGGTAGGCAAAGGGGCAGGGAGAAAGGGGACAGAAAGAAATTTGGCTTGGGGTTGATGGGTACACGATGCAGTGTGAAAATCTTTGGCTGAATTGTTCACTTCAAACCTGTATGGTTTTGTGAACCAATGTCACCCCAATAAATTCAATAAAAAAATAAACTACATACATCTGCAGTAAATGAATAATAGGCATTTCAGAAGTGCCAACTCCATCTTTCCCATGAATAGCTCAACTTTTATTAGTGGGAAGTGATTCATAGGAAGGGATAACTGAGAACCTTTACTTTTATAGGTGAGTTTTTTAAAATACTTTTTTTTAATTAATTTCAGAGAGAGGAAGAGAGAGGGAGAAATAGAAACATCTATGAGAAAAACATTCATCTGCTGCCTCCTGCACGCCTCCTACTGGGGATCCAGTGCCCTGACCAGAAATCAAACCAGCAACCTCCTGGTGCACAGGACAATGCCCAATTGGCAAGGGTGAGTTTTATCATTCTAGTCTACCATATAGTTAAGCAAGGATAACACTGTTCCTCAGATCCGTAAAAATAATACTAGTTATCAATCTTTACTCACTCTGATGCACAGTATTAATATTTCAAACAGTTTCTGAGTTAATATGGAAGTTTCTCTTTTATCCCGTGTGAAAGGATAGCATTTTTAAATATACTTGACAGATCATTAGCAAGGCACTGGCTATAACGTTGTTCTTTTAGAAGTGATATTCATTTTACCCACCAATAATTTATCACTCTTGTCAATAAATTCCTATTAAAATAATATCATTTTCTTAAAACTGAAATTTTCAAAGCAGAATCAAGGCAGTTTTATTGACCCATTCATTTCTATTATTAAAACTGACATCTTGACATGCATGAAATAGTTATGGAGCAGAAGACACATAAATAAGTAGGATATTGAATAATGTACAAGAAACACATTGAAAATAGTCAATTTATTTAAACATCATTTAAAGTATAATTTTGATACTATAGTCAGGAAATAGAAAAAAATAAAAGAGTTATCAAATAATTTTAGTAGTTAAGTGGTTAAGAGCATGGCCTTTGATATCAGATTAAATAGCCCTGCTTCTTGAAAATTATATATCCCTAAGCAAGTTCATTTCTTTGAGCTATAGTTGCTTCAAATATCAATATGAAAGATAATACTAAATTCTTAAGTAATTATATACATTTAACATGATAATACATAAATTGATAAGCATAGTATCTGGCAAATAGTAAGTGCTCAATACATGGTAAACTAACTATCATTATTAGTATCATGTCAAAATTACAGCATGCTTAGATCAATTAAGTAAAATCTTCCAGCTGTTTATAAATATAAAATGAATTGAAATGTTGCTAATTTAGACTAGTTCACCTGAGACAGTTTTTGTTAGAGTTATCTAGATATAACATTTCTATTTCACTTTATAGTCATAGCTAGTGACCTAATTTAATAAACTGCTTCAGGGACACTTAGCTCCCCTCCTGAATTCTAAGCGAGAGGACAGTTACAAGGTCATAGTGTCAAAGTACCTATGGATCCAGCCTGATTTTGAGAACTGGCTACAAAAAGAGTGTGTGTGTTTTTTTTCTTCTTCAACCTACAGAGAAAATATTGAAGTACCCTATGGAGCCAGAAGAGAAAAAAAATTGTCCTTTTGTTACTTTATTGTTAGCAACCTTAATTTCAGATTTAAAAAAAAATTGACTGGGATTAAAAAAAACTCTAGATAAAATAACTTTAAGGAACACTGAGTAAAAATATATTTTACACAAACTACTTAATAATATAATAATAAATCATCACACTAAAACCTGAATTGCAAGTTGACTCAGGGGAAGTTACAAAGGTTAAAGCTTAGACAAGTAATAAATGAGGAAAGCATCCTTATTACCTTGAGGGGAGGTGTTTCAGGACAGAGGTTTTCTACAGAACTGATTTATTAGTGTTTTCAAGCAAAAATGTACTAAAAATCTTGTTCATAGAGTTCTCCTGCTGTTAATTCATGCTGTTTCTATTTGCATGAATGCGGTGTGTCTATATTTGACTCCTGGCCACAGATTTGCCATCAAAAAGCACGACTAAGTAATAGAGAATCAAGGGAATTTTTACACATAGAAGTGTCCCATTTTAACTCAGCCAAAGAATGTTACTCAATGCCTATATTTCAGATTCAATAAGACTGAGAAAGGCAGCTGTGTTTCATGTCAAAATAAAAGGAACCATCATCAATCTTTGTCAACCAACCTCAAAATTTGAAAATTATGTTTGACTTACTTGCCCCCAAAACATCATTTAGCTATTTGTTCAGTCTTGTCAATTTTACTTCCAATACATCTCTCATATTGTACCCCTCTTTTCCAGGCTCTATGCAAAAATAAGAGAGCAAGTAACATGACATTATGCCTATTATTACCATGGTCTTCTAATTAGCTTTCCTAACACCCAGGTTCCCTTTTTCTAATTCATTCTTCTAGAAACACAAGATTTTTTTTCTACCTAAAATATGTAACAGACCACACAACTTACTTGATTCAAACCTTTGAAAGTTTCCCTCTGAGGGAAAAGAGCTTAGAACTACCATATTTTATGCTCAGAAGAATTAAAAATGTATGAACTTCACATCATTTAATTCAGACAACAATTTGTTTCAGGAAACTACAGATGCTAAAATATCTATTACCTAAGGTTGTAAGCTGTATGTATAGGATGGTACTATGACATTACCAACCCAGAGCTAATTAACTTGCATCAAAAGACTTTGGATATTCTTTTGATATTGGGAACACAGATAAAGGTAAAATCATAAAAAAGGCTTTAAAAATAAAAAGAATTTATTTAAATAGATCACTATCAAATCAAAAGAAAGAGCATTGATTTGTCACCATAACTCTTGATGTTCAATCCACCTCCTCACAGCTCTCCTCATTATTTTCAGTCAGCATCACAGCCCCTTTGAATTTTCTTCTCCTAGATGTAAATTTTAAGGGAAATACAGAATCTTAAACTATCACCCTACATAGAAAAGAAAGTAGAATGGGCTCCTGTTTGTTAATTTCTGACTAATTCCTCTGTCTTACTCTTTATTGAAATTTCTAATGTCATTAGATTGCTTGTTTGTATTCTTTTGTATACAATTGAAGGGATTTTCATAGATTCCACATTAAAAAGCCCTGGTCTAGGTCTTCACTTGATCATGGCCCTCTAAATGACATCACTCGCATGGTAAAGAAAAAGGGAAGACCTACAAATGGCCAAGCTCACTATAGAGCTAGGCATTGCCAGGGTAGAGTAAACCCTCTAACAAGTGGGAAACCTGAGTGCATGTTTCAATAGCAGCCACTTGTGAGAGGTAATATGCAATCTGAACAGCCTGTGAATTTCCAAAATTTCTTCATGCCAGGCAGACTTAAAGACTTCTATTCTTTAGAATCAATCTTTCATTAATTTGACAAAAATATACTAAAGGAAGAATAACTATGGTAATAATTGTAAATAAAATAGTGAACAAAGTAGACATGATATAATACGTCTTCACAGGACATATAATTGAGGAAGGAAGTCAAACAATGGAACTAGACTTGACTCTCACAATATGAATAGTGTTAAATACAATATGCTAAGTGCCAAAGAAGGAAGAAAAGGGTCAATAGAAGAGGCACTAACCAAAGCAAGGAGGTTCAAGGAAGCCATTCTGCAGGAAATATCATCTAAGTTGAAAATTAAAGAAAATTAACTCATTACACTTTGAAGGAAGAGGAGAGAATGTCATAGAACAGAAATAATGTAATCAAAGGTGCTCAGACCAATACAAATCTCACATGTCACAAATTGGCCATTTAACTCTCCTATATTTTATAGTTTTAGAATATATGAAGCATTATTATGAGAAACAGAATATGTAACTATATTTTAGTCTAAGGTACAATGAAAACTTGAGTTAATTAATATAATGATATATAATATATCATATTATAGTAATTAAGGTCAAACACTTAACCACTCCCCAGTATTCCAAGGAGAAATAAGGAATAAACGTTTACTACCGGGAGAGTAGATCATATGTGTGTAAACAGGATTATCTTGATAAGCTACTGATAGACTCCCATCTGAGTGAAAGCTATGGTTCTGTATGACTTCAAATTAAATAATTTAGCCTAATGGGTGAGACAGGCTGGGGAATGTTACCTGGTCAGAAATAGTGGTGACCACCATTTTTTACTTTAATTATCCATGATGAAATTTTCACTAAAGTAAGCTTCTTAGTTTCTCTTCAACTACTCCCCCAACCCCGCCCAAACCACACCCTGTACAGATACATTTCATCTCATGGTAGAAACAATTACTTGTGTGATAGTGAGTTGAGAAAAGTAACTGAGTATTTCAGCCCTGTCAATTCTTCTCTCCTATAAAAGAGTACTTTCTAGTTTTTCTGGACCATGTGACAATCATCTGTCTCTGAGGGGTGACTGAGGTATTCTGGGTGGACCAAGGGGAAAAGGACATGGGTATGTGTTTTTCTTGGGAGTTCAATTGGAATAAGGACAACTGACCTAGAAGCTTCTCAACATTTATTCTGTGGTCTCTTATAAACCTTGAAAATGCTAGCATGAAATGAATTGTAAAAGGGAATTATCTTCCCTGGCCAAGTGGCTCAGTTAGTTGGAGTGCTGTCCTGTACACCAAAAGGTTGTAGATTCCATCCCTGGTCTGGACATGTATGGGAGGCAACGAATTGATATCTCCTCTCTCTCTCTCTCTCTCTCCCCCTCCCTCCCCCTCTCCCCATTTCTCTCTCTCTCTCAAATCAATAAAAAAAATATCCTCAGGTAAAGATTTAAAAAGGGGGGAAACTGTATGACTGGGTAGTTTGAATTCTGAAATTTTAAAATAGAAAAACTTGGAAAACTTCTGGAGCATCATATGCTTTCTAAATTTAGAGCTCATTACTAGCCATCCTTGGAAAAATACAGTTCTATTCATTCAAGCAACAAGTATTTATTATAAATATTTACTATTTTTTCTTATTGAGTGCCTAATATCTATCAATATAATTTTAAGCATTAGAGATCAAACAATTAACAGATAGAAATCTTTATATGTGTGGGTATCAATGGGAGTGTAAACATGGTACATTAGTGATGAATGTTAAGGAAACAAAATGAAACCAGGAAGGAGGATATAAAATGCCAGAGGTGGAAGATGAAGGGAGTGATGAACCGTATATACAAGGTTGGACTAGGCATGAGAGCCCACAAGCAGGTTAAAACTTGAGACCACTTTAAATTTTTTAAAATATATTTTAAATCTTTATAGGACAGTCTGAGTGTCTTATGAAAGAAGGGAAGAGAATGAAAAGGGTTTGCCTCACACTGTTATTCAAGGACACTTTGTACTAGCCTAACGCTTTCAGAGTCCCATCAATCAAATTAAAGCCCAATAGTTACTGGAATCATCCTGCCCAGAAGGCAATTCACATAAGTAAGGTCACTGTGCAGAATTAGAGAAGTATTGATAAGATTTGCTTTGTCTCATCCTGTTACCAAGGTGTCACCTGGTCCTTTGTGAACAGGGACTCCTGTGAGCTGCCTGCCTGACTGACTGGGAAGAAGTGGTGAGTCATTTCTGGCTTCCACTCCAGATGAGGAGTCACAAGGAGCATCATGGATCTGGAACTAGAAGGAGTATGCAGAGAAGCTTGCACTATGAGAAACGAAAATGAACACAGGTAAAAAGTTTACCAACTTCACAATCTAGGGTTGTTGCTATAAATATAATTCCTGCCAAAATTGTTGTTTTACATAGGATATCTCTAAATTGTGTAAAATGTCCCTTTTCTCCGTCCTACTCTTTCTATGAATACCCCTGTTTATTGACTGCCATCGCATTTGTTTGCTAAATAGAAAGAATCATAATGATTATGGCTTCCAGCTTCTTTGTTTTATGTACATCTGCAATTTTGGCTAAAGGAATCTCTCATATTCTCCTACACATTTTTTCCATGAAAATCTTGGTAGATTTAGCTCTCTTGCTATTAAATTTTTCAAAATTACTATTTTTTTAAATGTCTGCTTTCATGTTCACAGCAATTTCTTGGCCTCCTTTGCAAATTTGCCAAAATCTTGATTGCATTTACAAAAGCAAGCAAATTAAATGCTTAAAGGAATATACCAAAAATAGAGGTTTGATGAAAGAGGAATATAAAACATAATGAACTAGAGAGAGGTGCATTTAAGGTCTCTATGAAATTTCCAACTGTTACCTCTTTCTAATGTGGACAAAATACTTTGTTTGTCTGCAGAAAAAGTTTTTTAAATTATATCACCTTCTAAAAGTAATACTTTTAAACTAATCCTGTATCTAATTGACTTAAATCTCAGTACCTGAGTGTTCACGCCAGAGCAATTAACAAGGCAACTTATTCAGTTGTGGAGAGTCTAAAAAAAGTTACAAATAATAATAATAAACTAAAAAATAAAATATTTTAAATATTAAGGAAATATTTTTCTTTCTTTTCTTTCTTTATATATATTTTTTACATTTTACATCTACTTCATAATGTGCTTCATAATATTCACTTTGATATGTAAAGAACACTTATTAAAAATAGATACAGCTTTACAACAAAAAATGAATATTATTCTAAAAAGTCATTAAGAATCATTCTTTGCCCTAAAGCAATAAAATAATGTTTAATCAGAATAGAAAGGTCCTACATAAATCTTGAGAGTAGAATAACCAGTTTATAACATAACACCTAATAAAAAGCAGCTGAGAAATGAAAAATATCAAGCCTCCACTTTCCAAGCTCATATGATATATTTGCTGAAGAATAAGCATTCTTAAGAACTACTTCAGAGGTTTAACATGCTAATGAGAACTAGTATAACTTGGCCATGAAGGGAGTTGAGCAGAATTGTTTTATCTGTCCTTAATTTTAAAGCATTTTCCTAGATTCTGTGTTGAAAAGTCTATTGCAAATATCTAAAATAAAGGTGGTACAAGACAAGAGTGATAGAGATAGAGAGAAGTCATCAGATTCACACGTCTACTATGTGTGATACCTGTGACAAGTTACGAAACTCTCTGAAGAGGTAACATGTTTTCTACATGTAAACTTGAGACTATACTACCTTTCTTGCAGTATCACTCAGTATCACACAGAAGAATATCCAGACACATCCAGTTAGTACTTGCTCCCCAATCTCTAACAGTCACAAACTGTTATGAGTGGAAAAATACATGCATAGAACAGGGACAATAGAATTCTAAAGCTATAGATCATAGGATGATGCTCACTTGAGAAATGTTTAGGAAATTGTGTTTTGTATATGTTAACACTTTCATTAACATTAGGAAAATAGTACAACACTATAAAAATGGCAGAAAATGAGATTTCTTTATATTATATAACTTCTCCACTTCAGTAACTATAAAAGAAAAGAAAATTAAATTGTTCCACTTTCAAATCCATCAAAATAATGTCTTGTTAATAAACTTTATTGAAAGCTGCTAAATCATTGGGAATTGAGGATTGTTAAGTTTGCTGTTTATAATCCAGAACATTAACACAATGCAGAGGTCAGTGCAGATGTCGGTAACCAAACTAATTCCTGAAACAGAAGATCAAAGGTAGAGCCCCAAGGACCTCCTGGTTTAAATGAGTTTTGATCCTAAGAATATGATAAAAATGGGGTCTTTAACTAGGTGCCAAGGTCTCAATCTTTTGGAGAAGAATGTTATTTAAAAAAAAGATGGAGCCAGAGCCTGAAACTGACTGTTCAATGTTTTCCTTTATATTCATTTGTAAGTAATTTTAAGTTATTAAATGTTAAGGTATTTAGAAAAGTCAGAAAGAAGAATAAGAATGATAAATTGTTTTCAAATATTCCCAGTGAGGATCAATACACTTCTAATATTCTGATCCACTTGCAGTGTTTCCATGGACTTGGTGTGTAGTGAGCAAAGTCAGCAAGCAGCTGTCATCTGCCCTTCAAAACATTTTAGTCTTTCCTACCTCTCCAAACATAAACCAAACCCAGATAGAAATAGATGTCAAATAACACAAAACATAATCCAAAATATACTTATTTATATAAGAAAAATAAAGACAATATTGGAAAATATACATAATCCCTTTAAAATATTTTTAAAAGCTGGTTAATAATACAAAATATCTACACTAATAAAAGAGAAACATGGTAATTAGCGTACGACCGCTACCCTTTTCATTGGCTAATCAGTGAGTATATGCAAATTAACTGTCAGCCAAGATGGCGGCCGGCAGCCAGGCACTGAAGCGAGCATGAGGCTTGCTTGCTGTGGACTCCAACGTTCCCTGCCTCACTTGCTGGCCTCTCAACTGCAACTCTAAGCAACTATGTACTATGTTGCAAATAAGAAGGTAAACAAAACACCAGAAACCAGCGGACTGAAACCCAGCCGGACCGAAACATTGTATCCATGTTTTCATCAGCGAGGCCTCAAAGCTAAAGCTGGCCCAGAATAAAAAAAAAAAAAAAAAAAAGGAGAAAACAAGGAGCGGTTGGGAGATTTAGTCACTCGCCACCCGGAAAACAGCCCTCAGCCCCTCACCCAGCCTGGCCAGGCACCCCAGTGGGGACCCCCACCCTGATCCAGGACACCCTCCAGGGCAAACCAGCTGGCCCCCACCCGTGCACCAGACCTCTGTCCTATATAGTAAAAGGGTAATATGCCTTCCAGCACCAGGATCAGTGGAGCAGCGAGGCTCCCAGCACCGGAATCAGCATGACAGGGGGCAGTGCCCAAAACCCCTGATCGCCCTGCGGCTCTGTGTGTGACAGGGGGGAGCTCCCCAATCCCCTGATCACCCTGCGGCTCTGTGAGTGACAGGGGGCGGGGACACAACCTCCCTATCCGCCCTGCTCTGTTTGTGACAGGGAAAGGTGCCCCAATCCCCTGATCAGCCCTGCTCTGTGTCTGATAGGGGGGAGCTCCCCAATCCCCTGATTGCCCTGCGGCTCTGTGTGTGACAGGGTGCAGCGCCCCAACCCACCCCTCCCCCCACGGCCCTGCTCTGTGCCTGATAAGGGGGAGCTCCCCAATCCCCTGATCGGCCCTGCTCTGTGTGTGACAGGGTGTGGCGCCCCAACCCACCCCCCCCGCGCCCCCATGGGCCCTGCTCTGTGTGTGACAGGGTAGAGCCATAACCTCCCCATTGGCCCTGCCCTGAGTGTGACAGGGTGCAGCGCCCCAACCCCCTGGTCCGCCCTGCTCTGTGTGTGACAGGGGGGAGCTCCTCAACCCCCTGATCGGCCCTGCTCTGTGCATGACAGGGGGGAGCTCCCCAACCTCCTGATGTGCCCTGCTCTGTGTGTGACAGGGGCCAGTGCCTCAACCCCCTGATTGGCCCTTCTCTGTGAGTGACAGGGGGCAGCGCCCCAACCCCCTGATTGGCCCTGCTCTGTGCATCACAGGGGGTGGCGCCGCAACCTCCCCATTGACCCTGCCTTGAGTGTGATACAGGGTGGTGAGGGTGGCATCCCAACCTCCCAATCCGCCCTGCTCTGTGCATGACAGGGGGCGGCACCCCAACTCCCCAATCAGCCCTGCTCTGAGCCTGACCAGGGGCTGCAGCTAGGGATTGGGCCTGCCCTCTGCCACCCAGGAGCAGGCTTAAGCCAGCAGGTCGTTATCTCCCGAGGGGTCCCAGACTGCGAGAGGGCACAGGCCGGGCTGAGGGACCCCCCTTTCCCCTCCAAGTGCACAAATTTTTGTGCACCAGGCCTCTAGTAGATAATATAATCCTAAATCTGAAAAATAATTTAGCATACCTAATTGCAGACAGTTATTTACTTTTGTGCAGCTTATTATTGTTCAGCCTCCTGTGTTGCTTTTAATAATATGTTGTTACATTATATCCAAAGTATATAATTCTAACCCATCTTTACCTTCTATAGAATAGTACTGTTATATTACCACTGTAAGGTTTTTTGTTAGTTTCTTTAAAGGTGTGTTTCCACAGCTAAATAGTATATCTGTATGCTCCTAAAATAAGAACTGATTATTGCTATGCAGAATATGACAACATAGACATGATTATGAAAAAGCCTACCTCTCTGTGTAAAGACTTCACATGACACATTAAATAAGCAGGTGGAACAGAGTATCTATCTCTTTGACCAGGCAGAACATTTCCACAGAAGTCATATGATATGCCAGATAATAATATGAGCAACCTATACTCTTCAAAAAACCTGATCACATGACAAATAATAACCACCTTCTTTATTAAGTACAGGGAAGGTGGCTTCTGTTCCTTTCCACTCAGAGAGCCTTGTCTGAAAAATCCCCTGTGTAAGGACAATACTTGATAGCACACAAATAAATGTGTTATTTTATGTAGTATATGGTTAAAGTATATGAATGAAGCTGATGGAAATATTATCTTCAGATTCTACTAAAACACATTTTCTATATGCATATATAAAATATATCACTAATGCAATCTTATGAATGGCTTTTGTGTAATTATCTGTAAATGAAATGTCTTCATAGGATAGCTGTTACACCATCTGCAAAATGCAGTTGTCATGCCCGGCTGGCATGTCTCCGTGGTCAAATGTTGATCTGTGAACCAAGAGGTCATGGTTTGATTCCTGGTCAGGAATATACCCTGGTTGTTGGCTTGATCTCCAGTGGGGGGAGTGCAGGAGGCAGTGGATCAATGATTCTCTCTCATCATTGATGTTTCGATCTCTCTCTCCCTCTCTCTCCCTCTCTGAAATCAATTTTTTGAAAATGCAGTTGTCGTGTTTTCTGTACATCCTGAGTTAAATCATGTACATTTTAAATGAATATTTTTACTCTATCAATACAAACATACAATAACAAAATAAAGTACCTTTTTAATTAATCTAGTCTGTTTAATTTGATTTGAGGTAAAGAGGAGGTGTTTAGCCCTGCTTAAGCCTGTGACTATCTAACAGTAGGAATGGCGAAATCTATTTACCTTTTTGAGTCATGGATTTTGCATATAAAATGATATGTGAGGGGATTTTTATTCCCCAGAGATATGCTGTTCAACACAGTGGTCACTCATCACAAGTGGTTCTTGAGCATTTGACATGTGCTAGCCCAAACTGAGATGTGTCGTAAGGGTAAAATGTACACTGAAATTTCAAATTCAACATGTGGGTCACTCTTGCTCTACTTATCTTAGACAGCATTGCTCCAGTTTTTCCCAGAACTTCTCCAGGCATGACAACTTTTCAGTGTTTTACAAGTTCAAAAAGCAAAATACATTTTAATCTAACTACTAAGTAATGCCCCCCCCCCCCCTTTTTTTTTACTTTTCTAGTTTTCTGGGCTTGGATTCATTTGAAGATGCAATGAAAATAAATATATTTGCAGATTCATTCCTTTAATAAGAATGAGTTAACTGGTTTATTCTTCCTGAAGGGTTAGGGTTTGGCTATTGCTTGCTGACTCCATCAGTTTATCTGTGGAAGATAACTGTTTCTGAATATCAATGTGTTTTCACCAATCTGTATTCTTGCTTAACATATTAACAAAGGTAATTTCCACTTTGTAGAGCCTCCAAGAAGCTCTGTGTTTCCTTTCTGTCTCCAGTAATTCAAAGAACCGCACAACCCTTCTCCACACCCAGTCCTTAACAAAAATTGCAGTTAAGCTGTTTGTCAGCACTGACATTTCACTTGAACGTAAATGACCTTGAACTTGCCACCACTCCTGCATCCTTCAGGCATGCACATCCACCTCTCAGAGGTCAGGTACTCCACCGAGTGCCAAGTTCTACCTTTAGCATTTATTAAAGCAAGTGTCTTATTGAAACTTGCTTTGTAATTCTGAAGTCTTATAATTAACATTTCAATATTTATTTCTAAAAAAGAACACCAGAAATGCATGTTTTCCATTTTGTATTCACTCAGTTACTTTTATGAGAAATAATGTGCATAAATTTGAGACACATTTTTTTCTTTTCAGTTATTTAAAATCATATTTTTAACCTAAATATTGAGCATATGGCATTTAATTTCATACAAGAAATTGGCTTGTTTTTTTTTATTCTCATTTTACCATATACTCCCTAGAGTTGTCATATCAGCGGCTCCTGACAGAAAAGAAACAAACACATCACTGTGGTGTAACTAGGCAAAGGCAATGCTTCCACTCTAGGTTCATGAAACCTTTAAAAAGTAAGGCACACAGAGAATTATAGAAAAAGCTGACTTCTTCAATGGTGAAGTCCTCTACCTCTTTAGGTTTGACTATAAAATACGGTGGCATTTTATCAAAATATCATATAAGAATGAAATGAGTATACAAATATTTTTCATAAAAGGAGATATAAAAAGCAAAAGTAAAAATGTCTCGCAAGTTCATTCCTTTTTTTCATCCCCTCTTAATAAAGAATAAACCATTGTTAGGAAAATGAACAAGATTGCAACAAATAGCCTGTCAATTCACAATATATTACATAAATGAAAAAATCCCCAAAAGTATAACTAAAGAACTTGCCAAAACCTCAGTGGATTTACTTTAAGAACACCAGACAGGCCCAGCCAGTGTGGTTCAGTGGTTGAGCTTTGACCTATGAACCAGGAGGTCATGGTTCAATTCCCGGTCAGGTCATATACCCGGGTTGCGGGCTCAATCTCCAGCGGGGGAGGGCAAGAGGCAGCCAATCGATGATTCTCTCTGATCATTGATGTTTCTATCTCTCCCTCTCCCTTCCTCTCTGAAATCAATAAAAATAATTTTTTTTAAAAAAGAACACCAGACAGAAACAGGAGATTTAAGTCATTTGAAAAAAATGGAACAGGAAAGGGATTTTTGGCCACAGAGAATAGAACTTAAAAAATGACATAGTTAAGCCCTGGCCAGTGTGGCTTAGTTGGGTGAGCATCTCCCCATGCACCAAAATGTCACCCATTGATTCCCATCTGGGCACATGCCTGGGTTTTGGGCTCAATCACCGATAGGGGACATGCAGGAAGCGGCCAATCATGTTTCTCTCTCACTTGGATATTTCACTCTCTGCCTCTCTCTCTAAAATCAATGCAAACATATATATTTCAAAGGACATATTTAATAGCATGAGGATATTAAAAAGTGATGAAAGGGAGCAACTATATAATTAACATTATAAAACATTGAGTAAGCTATATTTTGTTTTCTATATTTTGCAAAGACTAAAGTGATAGGTAGTTAAAGCATTGGAGTCATATGCACTAGATATTTTTAGATAAACCTATATAATGAAATGATAATGTGCACACTCATCATAGCTAATACAGTCTATATGATGTGTTATTTTCTTTTTATGCAACATCTGAATTATTCCTCAGAAACTAAGACGTTTTTCTCACTTTGCAGACAGTAACCTTAGACATAAAGAGGTTATATTACTTGTCCGAGGCCACGCAACTAATAAGTGACAGAATCAGGATTTAAGTTTAGCTTCAAAGTCAGGCTCCAGAGCTCAAGCTCTTTAGCACCATGATGTACTGATGAATTAGAATTGCTATTTTATTTTTATGTCCTATGCCCTATAAAACTTAAAATATACTTTAAAAGATCAAGTATCAAGATAATGATCTTTAGAGTATTAGACTCAGTATTTTAGAGGGAGCTGCATTCTTAGAAACTCTGCTATGACCACAGATATTAGTACACTTGCCCAGGGAGTTAATGATTTAGATCAAAGGTCACTTTTACTTTGGAAATTTGGGCCAAAGTTCGTAGGAGACTCTCTCATCCATGAGAGAATTTTAAATTAAACATTAAAACTCAATAAAGTTCCAACTGAAAGGCTCAGACATCAATCAGATAATGAATGAAAAATTCCTTTTTATTTATTTCTTTACTTTTTCTGAAAGTGTTTGCACATAATTGGACTAATTATAATTATTGCTGTCTCCTTAGTCTATTTTATTGGTGTATTGATATGGTAGGCAGAATTCTAAAATTTCCTGTCCTCTGGTGTACATGGCCTGCATAATTGGTCAGACAGTTAATGCCATGGATTTTTACTCCTGTGATTAGGTTATGTGATATGACTCAGCTAACCTTGAGATAGGGAGATTATCCAAGTGCGCCTGAATTAATTATATAAACCTTCTAAAAATCAAGAAAGGAAGAGATTGCAGAAAAGAAAGGAAGAAATTCAAAGCCTGAGAAGCATTCAATGTGCCTTGGATAGAGTGAATATTCGAGGAATGTAGGGAGCATCTAAGAACTGAGAGGGCCCTCAACTGACTAGCAATCCTATAGCCACACAGACCTGCATTCTACCAACTGCAAGAGAACACAGATAACAAAATCCTCAATGAAATATTAGCAAATCGAATCCAGCAATATATTATAAAGATTATCTACCATGACCAAGTGGGATTTATCCCAGGGATGCAAAACTATACAATATTCACAAAGAAATAAATGTGATACATTGCATAAACAAACTGAAAGATAAAAATCACATGATAATATCAGTAGAGGCAGAAAAAGCATTTGGCAAAATCCAGCACCCATTTTTTTAAATCCTCACCCAAGGAGTGACAATATTTTTGCCATTGATTTTTAGAGAGAGTGAAAGAGAGGAGAAGAGAGAGAGAGAGAGAGAGAGAGAGAGAGAGAGAGAGAAACTTGGTCTAACAAAGATACATTAATTGGTTGCCTCCCACACATGCCCTGACCAGGGGACAGGAGTGGACCTGCAACCCAATTATGTGCCCTTGACCACGAATTGAACCTGAGACCCTCTGGTGTGCAGGCCAATGCACTAACCACTGAGTCATGTGGGTGAGGGCCAGCACCCATTTTTGATAAAAACTTTCAGCAAAGTGGAAATAGAGGGATCATACCTCAACATAATAAAGGCCATATATGACAAATCTGTAGCCATAATCAGACTCAATGGGCAAAATAACAGGAACAAGACAGGGATGTCGCTTTCATCAGTCTTATTCAACATAGTACTGGAAATCTTAGAGCGATCAGACAAGAAGAAAAAATTAAAGGCATTCAAATTGGAAAGGAGGAAGTGAACTGTCATTATTCACAAATGACATGATATTGTACATCGAAAACCCTAAAGGCTCCACCAAAAACCTACTAGATTTAATAAAGGAATTCAGCAATGTAGCAGGATACAAAGTTAACACCCAGAAATCAATGGCATTTTTATTGATTTTTAGAGAGTGGAAGGGAGAAGGAGAGAGAGTGAGAAACATCAATGTGAGAGTAAAACATCTATTGGCTGCCTCCTGTACGGCCCATACTGGGGATCCAGCTGGCAACCTGGGCATATGCCTTCACTGGGAATCCAACCCACAACCTTTCTTGCACGGGATGATGCCCAACAAACAGAGCCACACAGGCCAGGCCAAAGTATCCTATATAATAAAAACCTAATATGCTAAGCATCCAGTGGTCTGTTCAACCAATCAAAGTGTAATATGTTAATGATATGCTAAGTCTGCTCAACTGCTTGCTATCATGTGCACTGACGACCAGGGGGCAGACATTCTGAATGGTAGGTTATTTTACTGCTGGGGTCTGGATGATAAGGACTGAGTGAGATGGGCCAGACACGCCCTGGAGCCCTCCTGCTGTCCCTTCCCAGCCCCAGTTGTGCACTGGTGGGGTCCCTCAGCCTGGCCTGCATCCTGTTGCAATCCAGGACCCCTCGGGGGATGTAGGAGAGCCTGTTTTGGCCCAATCCCGCTCAATGCAGGAGTTGCCCTCAGGGAGCGCTGCTCAGCAAGAAGCTGCTCTCCTGACTGGCGAGTGCAGCGGTAGTGGCGGGAGCCTCTCCCCGCTCCGTGGCAGTGCTAAGGATGTCCGACTTGCAGCTTAGGTGGAGAGCGGGCCTAAGCCATTACTTAGACATCCCCCGAGGACTCCTGGACTTCGAGAGGGTGCAGGCCAGGCTTAGGAACCCTCCCCCTGAGTGCACGAATTTCGTGCACCGGGCCTCTAGTCTTTTTATAAAGAAAAATTCTTGTTTTTAAAATAGTCAAATATTTTCCTCTTATATAGATTTATTTTTATTTGAATATTAGAAATTCTTCCTGACCCAGTATCAGAAAGTAACTCACCTTTGTTTTCTCTCTCTCTGTGTGTGTGTGTGTGTGTGTGTGTGTGTTTAAAGTTTTTCTTTTTATGTCTTAAAGTTTTAAGCCATCTGGGGTTGGAACAGAGGTGTCAATTGGGATTTGGTCACCTGCTAATGCATGTTATTTGTGCCATCTGGCCTTGTTGATACTTTATCCTGGAAGTACTACTTTCATCTTGCAATGATTTCTGCTGGGCCAGACTGACATCTGACAGAACCCAGATCATGATTAGCAGTTTGGTTTCATGGCTACTTATGCCCCAAGGTCAGACACCTCATCTCTACCAGAAGCTTGTTTTTTTTAAATGTAATTTTCTGCTATGGACACCTTAGTCACCTAAAGTCTCTTTTGTGATTTTCCCATGTGGGATGCCTTAGAATCTAGACCCTTTTCTCATTAACATGTCACTACTGCCCCAGGGTTTCCTATGGCATAGTTCCAAGCAGGAAGAATGCTTGCACTGCAGCCTGGACCACTGCAAAGCCCTTACTGTGCTGTATCCCCCTCTGAGCTGTAAGTCTTTTATGACACCCAATAAATCGGTTGAAGCATTATTCCCACATGTGGAGCATGCTGCCTCCAGATCCCTACAAGAGTTGTCAGGCATAATGCTTCATTTTCAGTTGTAGGAAATATACAGGATGGGGATACCCCATCATGGCTCAGAACTAGTCAACCGACCTCCAGTGATTAGGTCCTTGATGCCAGACAGATAACCAGCCGTTTATCCTGCTTACAAATCTCATCTTAGCATGTCCTTTCTTGGAACATTTCTGGTACAAATTTTGCAGGTTGGGTACACCAGGGAGAAAACTTTGAGTTGGTGATTAACCTTTGTGTGGATCTACTGGGAAATGTTCTTAGGATTATCACCTGTTGAAGAAAAGGGGATGAAACAGAATTTAGCAAAGGCAGAAGCTGGGTTTCTATGCAGCTTCAACAAAGGCCTTCAAGTCGGGTGAGGGTACATGCCTTTACTTGGTATATCTATAAACTAATCAGTTGGTGGATTCAGGCTGCCCTACAGAGGGTGCATGTCCTATGAAGGTGCATGTCCTACGAAGGGTGCCTGTCCTTGGTTGAAGCATCTCCTGTCCACTGAACCAATTCTGAGATGGACTGACTGGCAGCACCTTAAGCAAGTGAAAAAGCACCTTGGCCAAGTTCTTTAGTTGAGAAGGGGAATCTAGGCAACATATTTCAATGCTCATCTCAAAAAGAAGAAGGCCAACAAGGATTTTTATGGAAAAATTGAAATAACTGGAAACTCCTTTAAAATACAATTTATCAAAATAAAACCAGAAGGAATAGAAAGATGAGTAGCCTTCTTAACATTAAATAAGGATTCTAATCATGGTTGAAAATCTGCACAAAGAAAATGCCAAGCTTAAATGGTTTTATAGGCAAATTTTTAAGGAACTCATGAATTCAACTTTTGAAAACTCTTCCAGAGAACAGAAAGAAAAAAGATAATACTACCCAATTCATTCCATGAGGTCAGAATAATGACACAAAACTTGGCAAAGACATTATAAAAATGAAAAATTACAGATTCACCTTGTGTATACACATACAAAATTCCTAAACAAAATTCTAGCACACTGAGACTGATGATAAAAATAATATGCCTTATCCACATTGGATCTACCTCAGTATTCAATGGTGGGTTAATATTAGAAAATTCTCAAATGCTATCTACTATATTTATAGATTTATGTAGAACAATATTTTTTTCATCTCAAATGGATGCAGAGACAGTATTTGGTAAAAAAAATTTCTTTTATTTCCTAATCAATATAAAATATGTAAAATTAGGTATCACACTGTTTCTTAGGCCTTCTGCCAGTGAGGCCCTTGTCCTTGACCTATTTCTGCTTCTAAATAGCAGGAAATTGTCATGCATTAGAGGAGAGAACATCAAATTTCAGTGCTCAAATTTTAAGAACATGCTATGGTTTCTCCCATGAGGTGACCTTCCTTGTTTTTCAAATAAAATGTTTTCCAGTTTTATTGAGATATAACTGACATATTACTTGGTGTAGTGTAAGGTATGTAATGTAACTTGATTATTTGATATTTAATCTAATAAAACAGTAATATGCAAATTAACCATCACTCCGACACAAAGATGGCATTGCCCATAGCAGCTAGTGTCCTGTGCCCCGGCCACGGAGGGAGGGAGGGCTGCGGACACAATGTGGGGCTGCTGGGCTGGAGTCGTGCTCCCAGTGGCTGCTGTGTGGCTTGGAGTACACCCCCAGCCCAGCAGACACAACACAGGGTGTCCTCTGTGCATGAGCTGTAGAGGAAACACCTTTTCTGACTGCCCATTGGCAAAGCTCCCTATATGCTGCCACTCGCAGTGTTCTTGGTAACTTGAGTAATAAGAATCCAAGAAGGTGATCTAGGGTTTTTCCACCACACACCTGGAGAAAAAACTAAGGTCCGCTGCTGGAGGGGCTAAGAAATGTCATATCCTGCCCTAGCCAGTTTTGCTCAGTGGATAGAGCCTCGGCCTGCCAACCGCAGGGTCCGGGTTCAAATCTGATCAAGAACATGTACCTAGGTTGCAGGCTCCTCCCTGGCCAGGGCCCAGGTAAGGGCTAATGCAGGACGCAACCAATCAAAGTGTCCCTCACATTGATGTTTATCTGTCTTTCCTTTTCTCTTCCAAGCTCTCTAAAAATCAATGGAAACATATCCTCAGGTGAGGATAAAAAATGAAAGAAAGAAAGAAATGTCATATCCTATGAAAGACACATCTTGAAAATGCCTAAAAAAATTGTCATTTTTTCGTGGTGAAGAGACTGGAGTCCGTGTTGATGAAAACACCTTGGCAGCTGCAGCAATGGCAGCAGCAACAGGTTGATGGGGCTGGCGCCTTCCCCTGATCAGCCGGTCACCTCCCGCAGAGGGAGGCCAGACTGCGGTTTAGGCCCACTCCTGTCAATGGGACATCCCCTGAGGGCTCCCGGTCTGTGAGAGGGGCAGGCTGGGCTGAGAGACACCCCCCCCACCCCCCAGTGCACGACTTTCATGTACCAGGCGTCTAGTATGTATATAATGTAAAATGAATACCACAATGAGTTTAACATCCATCATCTCATGTAGTTATGAAATATTTTTCTTGTGATGAGAACTTTCTTTTTCTTTTTTTTTATTGTTTAAAGTATTATAGGTCTCCTTTTTTTCCTGATTAACAACCCCCGGCCACTCCCACCTGCCAGGGCAAGCCCACTGCCTCAGTGTCTGTGTCCATTGGTTATGCTAATATGCATGCATACAAGTCCTTTGGTTGATCTCTACACCCCCCCCTACCTTCTCCCCAATAGATGGTCTACTCAGTGCCACCTTGTCTCTGGATCCATTTTTGTTCATCAGTTTATGTTGTTCATTATATCCCACATGTGAGTGAAATCATGTGATATTTGTCTTTCCCTGACTGGCTTATTTCGCTTAGCATAATGTTCTCCAGTTCCATCCATGCTGTTGCAAATGGTAAAAGTTCCTTCTTTTTTATAACGGCATAGTATTCCATTGTGTAGATGCACCACAGCTTTCTAATACACTCATCTGCTGATGGGCACTTAGACTGTTTCCAGATCTTAGCTATGGTTAATTGTGCTGCTATGAACATATGGGTGCACATATCCTTTCTGATTGGTGTTTCTGGTTTCTTGAGATATAGTATTAGAAGTGGGATCACAGGGTCAAATGGGAGTTCCATTTTTAACTTTTTGAGGAAACTCCATACTGTTTTCCACAGTGGCTGCACCAGTCTGCATTCCCACCAGCAGTGCAGGAGGGTTCCTTTTTCTCCACATCCTCTCCAGCACTTGTCATTTGTTGATTTGTTGATGATAGCCGTCTGACAGGTGTGAGATGGTACCTCATTGTTGTTTTGATTTTCATCTCTCAGATAATTAGTGACTTTGAGCATGTTTTCATATGTCTCTTGGCCTTCTGTATGTCCTCCTTCGAAAGTGTCTACTTAGGTCCTTTGCCCATTTTTTGATGGGATTGTTTATCTTCCTTTTGTTAAATTGTATGAGTTCCCTGCAAATTTTGGAGATTAAACCCTTATCGAAAATATCATTAGCAAATATGTTCTCCCATGCAGTGGGCTTTCTTGTTGTTTTGTTAATGGTTTCTTTTGCTGTGCAGAAGCTTTTTATTTTGATGTAATCCCATTCGTTTATTTTCTCTTTAGTTTCCATTGCCCGAGCTTAACTGGTGACAATATTTCTACGACATATGTCTGATATTTTGCTGCCTATGGATTCTTTTAAGATTTTTATGGTTTCTCATCTTATTAAGTCCTTTAACCATTTTGAGTTTGTTTTGTGTATGGTGTAAGTTGGTGATCTAGTTTCATTTTTTTGCATGTATCTAAATTTCCTAGCACCATTTACTGAAGAGACTGTCTTGACTCTATTGTGTGCTCTTGCCTCATTTGTCAAATATTTATTGAGCATAATGGCTTAGGTTTATTTCTGGGTTTTTGTTCTGTTCCATTGGTCTATATGTCTGTTCTTGTGCCAATACCAGGTAGTTTTGAGAACCATGGCTTTGTAATATAGCTTAATATCTGGTATTGTGATCCCTCCAACTTTGTTCTTCTTTCTCAGGATTGCTGTGGCTATTCGGGGTCTTTTTTATTCCAGATGTATATTTGGAGAGTTAATTCTAGGTCTGTAAAATATGCCATTGGTATTTTAATGGGGATTGCATAAAATCTGTAAATTGCTTTGGGTAGTATAGACATTTTAATGATGTTGATTCTACCAATCCATGAACACGGTATGTTCTTCCATTTGTTTATGTCTTCCTCTATCTCTTTTTCCAATGTCCTGTAGTTTTCCGAGTTGTGATGCAAACTTTTAACACCTATTTTCTTAGCAACTTTCAAATATACAATGCAGTATTAACTATAATCATCATTCTGTCTATCCCCAGAACTGATTTATCTTTCCTTGTAACTAAAAATAATGAACTATGAGGATGACCAATTACAACTTTTCCTGCTTAATGGGATTCCTGGAAGACAGACTTTCCCCAATCTCCAAAAGCAATAATTCAAAGTAAAAAAGCACTATGTCAAGCATAAAGTTTCATGACAGACTGATAAAAATTATGCTTTTATTAAAATTTTTGTTGTAAACTGTAAAAAGTATTTTCTGGATATGAAATGTTCAGATATTGCTATACCATCTCTTCTAGTGAGAATTAATCTAGTTTATTACTACATGAATGCAAAAGACAAGAGAATCTATTTGATGAGATAATACTGTCCAATAGTCTCTAGCATAATAATTTTAGCAGTAGAGATAAGTTGTTATTTCATCACAACATATATTTATAATTAATTTAAAGTTGTATTCATACTAACTATAAACATACTTACAAATATTCAGTCCAAACTGCAGAAATATCTATGTAATATTTGTTTATTTGATGAACCTAGATCAATATTCTATTTTCTTTTCTATTTATCAGTCCCATATTTTTTCTAAGATCAATTTGTTATTATTTGTCAATTTCACCATTTACTTTCTTTTTAAATATATTTTTATTAATTTCAGAGAGGAAGGGAGAGGAAGAGAGAAACATCAATGATGACAAAATCATTGATCAGCTGACTCCTGCACCGCCCCCTACTGGGGATTGAACCCATAACCTGGGCATGTGCTGTTGATCTGAATCAAACTCGGGACCCTTCAGTCTGCAGGCCGACACTCTATCCACTAAGCCAAACCTGCTAGGGCTCGCCATTGACTTTTTGGGTCAATGGGCTAATGCTGCTAAACTGTAGGACTAACCAGGGATAGAATAAGAAGATATCACTTATTTTTGTTCTTATCTTATTGATTATAAAGCAAATTTAGTTCATATTTATAATGCATAAAAAATTATTTAAGATTTTTAAAGGTAAATTTATTTATTTAACAGTTATTGAACAAATGAACTTAAAATATTTTATGTAAAGAACATATAGTAAATATTTTATATTTTGTGGCCTATATAGACTGTGTTACAACTATATACTTTGTCACTGTAGTGCAAAAGTAACGTTCTGAAAATGAATGTTTATTACTGTGCTCTAATAAAACTGTATTTACAAAAAAGGCAGTGGGGCAAATTTGGTTCATGGGTCATAGTGTTACCAGGAAACCACCAGGTAGGCTTGGCCTGCCTGATGCTGTGTCCAATAACAAAGGCAGGGTTGAATCATGTAAGGCATTTATTGAAAAGGCTAGCCAACCAAGAAGACAGGGCACTTATAAGTATTCAAATCCTATCTTACAGCAAGGTGCAGGGGACAGAATTATAAAGGGGAATGGGTTAGGGTGAGGCTGGGAATGGAATGCAGCTACTTGCAGCCCTAGGGGTCCACAGACCTTAGGTATTGTCCTTAGTCCTCAAGTGATGATGAGATGATGTTTTGACACTGGTGGGTTGATATGACCATGCTTATGGGTTCTGCTTGCTGGATTCACAGCTGAGTCACCTCCTCAATCGCTTCGCACAGGCCTTGAAAATAAAACTTAAAGAAAACTTAACCCTCTATTCACATAAGTATATGTGTTCTAAGATTTAAAATAATATGATTATTTTTCAGATTAATTCAGGTGCTCTATCAAGCAATAGTTTGCCCAATCCCTATTCCAGACAAAACTCTTAATTAGTTGATTTATTTTGGCTCCATTCTCCTATTCTTCTGAACCATAAAGTTAAAAGCAGGCAAGTGAGATAAAAAGAAATGAAGAACAGTAGAAAGTACCACAATCAAAGCTGTTCACATCTTGAAACTTTCTATCTAAAGGATACCATAAGTACAAAGAACCATTAAAAAGAAAAAAAAATTTATATACTAGTTCTCATTTAGCACCATGGCTGTAGCTACGGTTTGCTAACTTCAGAAAGCTAACTGGCAGTTAGGTGAACATCTAAAGAAATACACGGAGAGAAAACTGTGTCCATTGTGCTAATTGAAGTTTGGATATCACAATGAGCCTTCTGCTGGTCAAGCCAGTGCACTAAACCCAACAGGGACCAGCTGATAATATAGCTGAGTAAATCCTTCTCACTTACTACTAGAAGAACTATTTACATCATAAAGAATTAGAATTTGCCCAGCTGGTGTGGGTCAGTGGTTGAGTGTCAACCCATGAACTAGGACAGTGGTTCTCAACCTTCTTAATGCTGCGACCCTTTAATACAGTTCTTCATGTTGTGGTGACCCCCAATTTCATTGTTACAAATTGAACATAATTAAAGCAAAATGATTAATCACAAAAACAATATGTAATTATATATGTGTTTTCCGATGGTCTTAGGCAACACCTGTGAAAGGGTCGTTCAACCCCAAAGGGGTCACGACCCACAGGTTGAGATCCACTGAACTAGGAGGTCACTGTTCAATTCCTGGTCAAGGCCAGTTTTAAGGCTTCATCCCAGTAGGGGGCATGCAGGAGGCAGCTGATATCATTGATACTCCTTATATCATTGATAATCCTATCTATCTCTCCCTCTCCATCATCTCTGAAATCAATCTATTTATATAAAAACCCTGGGTGTAATTTCATGATCGAGGCTCGACCAACCGGAGGGAAGTCAGTCCTGCAGGAGTTGTCTTGGAAACGGCTGCACCTTCCTGGAGCTGTTTCCCACGAGGGCGAGGTTTGAGGCAGGAACCAGCCCTCGGAGCATGGAGGCATATCTTTACAGAGTTTTAATACATTATATTAGAGGTCGTGGTAGTACTGTTTTACCCACAGCATCTACAGGGATTGCTGCAAATTTACTTCTCGATGGAAGCAACTTTCATTCCCAATATAAATTACCCATTCCACTAAATGAAACTTCAATTTCTAGACTCAATATAAACAGTGAAGTTGCTAAAACTATTAAAAAGGCCCAGCTTCTGCCGAAACTGGTTTGGCTCAGTGGATAGAGCGTCGGCCTGCGGACTGAAAGGTCCCAGGTTCGATTCCAGTCAAGGGCATGTACCTGGGTTGCGGACACATCCCCAGTGGGAGATGTGCAGGAGGCAGCTCATCGATGTTTCTCTCTCATCGATGTTTCTAACTCTCTATCCCTCTCCCTTCCTCTCTGTAAGAAATCAATAAAATATATTAAAAAAAAAAAAAAAAAAAGGCCCAGCTTCTAATCATTGATGAATGCACCATGGCATCCAGTCATGATATAAATGCCATAGTCAGATTACTAAGAGAAATTTGAATGCTGTATTTTGTGGGAAAGTTCTCCTTCTTGGAGGGGATTTTCGACAATGTCTCAGTATTGCACCGCATGCTATGCGATCGGCCATAGTACAAATGAGTTTAAAGTACTGCAATGTTTGGGGATGTCTCATAAAGTTGTCTCTTACAACAAATATGAGATCAGAGGATTCTGCTTATAGTGAATGGTCTGTAAAACTTGGAGATGGCAAACTTGATAACAGTTTTCATTTAGGAATGGATATTATTAAAATCCCCTGTGAAATGATTTGTAATGGATCTATTATTGAAGCTACCTTTAGAAATACTATATCTATAGATAATATTAAAAAATATATCTAGCCCTGACTGGTTTGGCTCAGTGGATAGAGCATCGGCCTGCAGACTGAGAGGTCCCAGGTTCTATTCCGGTCAAGGGCATGTACCTTGGTTGTGGGCACATCCCCAGTAGGAGGTGTGCAGGAGGCAGCTGATTGATGTTTCTCTCTCATTGATGTTTCTAACTCTCAATCCCTCTCCCTTCCTCTCTGTAAAAAATTAATAAAAATATTAAAAAATATATCTAAACATGCAATTCTTTGTCCAAAAAATGAGCATGTTCAAAAATTGAATGAAGAAATTTTGGATATACTCGATGGAGATTTTCACACATATTTGAGGGATGATTCCATTGATTCCACAGATGATGCTGAAAAGGAAAATTTTCCCTTCAAATTTCTTAATAGTATTACTCCTTTGGGAATGCTGTGTCATAAATTAAAATTGAAAGTGGGTGCAATCATCATGCTATTGATAAATATTAATAGTAAATGGGGTCTTTGTAATGGTACCAGATTTGTTATCAAAAGATTATGACCTAACATTATCGAAGCTGAAGTATTAACAGGATCTGCAGAGGGAGAGGTTGTTCTGATTCCAAGAATTGATTTGTCCCCACCTGACACTGGCCTCCCATTTAAATTGATTCAACTACAGTTTCCCGTGATGCCAGCATTTGTGATGACTATTAATAAATCACAAGATCACACTCTAGACAGAGTAGGCATATGCCTACCTGAACCCGTTTTTGCACATGTTCCAGTAAAAGTTTAATTACAAAAATAGAAGACTGGGCAGATTGAGCCCCTGATGTTAGTTTGCCAACTACAACTCTACTTTTTCTATTTTACTGTCTGCTACTTAGATGCAAAAGACACAGTCAAGGAATTAAAGGCCAACTAAGTGAAAAAGACTGTCAACCCTTAATCACTACATATAAAACTGTCTACTAGACAATGCATTGAACTCTTATCTTGGCTTTAAGTTGCAGAATTTTGTTTACTCACTATAGAAGATTTTATACAAAAGGTGGAAATTTTATGCCAGTAAAAACATAAGTTTTCATAGCATGTGGCTAAATACCTAGTGGTAAGATTACAGGCTTGTATGGTAAGCATGTGATTAACTTTTATAACTGTCAAGCTGTTTTCCAAAGCAGCTATAGCATTTTGCATTTTCATCACCAGTTGATCTGCATCCATGCCAGAATTTAGTGTATGTATGTATATGCCAGAATGTGCCAAAAAGAGGGGTTCTATGGTTTTGGCACTTAAGCCCTTCTCAGTGAAACCAGGAAACTAAACCATATGGTATCACAGTTACAAAAATGGATTCCTACTAAATTGTAAGAATGACCATAATTCCTTATCCCTTTCTGTATCCACTCCCTTTTGCAAAGCAACTGTGCCATTATTTCTCTACTCCTTATAGCTGGGTTGGCCTTATGACTTGCTCTGATCAATAAAATGTAGAAGTGAAAGGCCAAGTTTTGAGACTGGCGCCCAGATGATCTTGCATGCTTCCACTTTTGCTCTTAGAACCCTACGACTAACATGTGAACAAGTGTAGGAGGATATGAAAATACATGAAGCACATTCAAAGCATCCTAACTGAGGCCATATTAAATGAGCCAGCCTGCAGTCAATCTTGCTGACCACATAGTATGTGTGAATGCACCTCATCAAAACCAAAAGAACTAACTAGCTCAGTCCAGACAAAATTGCCAAAACATAGAATCAGGATTAAATAAGTGGGTGTTTAATGCCACTGAGCTTTGACATAGTTCATTATGTAACAATGACTAACTGATAAACTGTTTCATCCCTAGCCTATTTACATAATCCAAAATAAAATGTATGCTGCTATTATTAAACAAAATTAATGTTCTTACTAGCTCTTCTCTCTGGCACTATTCAAATCTGAAAAGCAAAAGGGTTTTCTTTAAAACAAAATGGTACTTCAGAAAGTATGCAGATTGGTTTCTGTAAACAAGTTATACTCTTAGTTTTCCCAGTAGTAAGCTATGTGACTTTAGAAAAATTATTTAACTTTTTTTCCCTCAGAACCTTCATATGTAAAATGATGATATTGGAGAAATCACATTCTAGGAAAGGAAATGTACACATATCCATATATATTAATATATCTATCATATTCATGTATACATATGTTATACATACAAACATAGAGATACATACATATGCACATTTGTATGTTTTCATGTGTGTATGTATATACTCCAATATGTATGTATTTCTAAAAGACCTTAAGAGAACAATCTTGGAATCTGAACCATCTTGGAAAGCCCCAAGTACATGTGAATTTATAATAGAGAAAGACAAAGAAATAAGGGCAATAAAAATGTATAACAAATGTTCTGATACAATCATCTCTGTGAATGATAAGAAAATCCTACTGACCAGTCTGTGGTTCATACACAAGTGAAAGATGCAAGTAGAACTCCATATACAGTCCAGTGAAAGCAAACCACAAGTACCGATGAATGAATCATCACAGAGCTTCAAGGTGGAAGAAACTTTAAAAATCAAGTATAACTTTCAGAGTTTTTTATTTTTTATTTATTTTATAAATATATTTTTATTGATTTCAGAGAGGAAGGGAAAGGGAGAGAGAGAAACATCAATGATGAAAGAGGATCATTGAGTGGCTGCCTCCTGCACAACCCCCCACTGGGGCATGTGCCCTTGACTGGAATCGAACACAGGACCCTTCAGCCCGCAGGCTGACACTCTATCCACTGAGCCAAACCAGCTAGGGCTTCAGAGTTTTTTTAGATTTTATTGATTTAAATTAATTGCTTTCAACAAAAATTATTGAAAATTTCTATTGTGAAGCATATTATGCATATTTTTGTGCAAATCCTATTCTGGAAAGATCAAATAACTTACAGAAAGTCAACCAGTTAGTAGTTGAGACTAGGAAACAAGTTTCCTGATTTCCATTTTAGTATTCTTTCTATCACATGAGGCAAATATTCCATAAAATGATAAAAGACCTTTCTATGACAAGTTGTCATTATATATTAAACAAAATATAATTTTAGTGTATTGCAAGAGAACCAGTTATTCATTGTAATCTTTTGTTGAAAAGATGTTTTTTACAGTAAATAAGGTGAAAAAACTTTTCCAGTTTAACTAAATGCCAATATAATCAAACTACTACATCTATGTTGGACTTCTGGGATCCTATCTATGTGGAATCTAAATTGTCCTGCCAATCACAGGTAGGAACTGGGTTATAAACTGCTGAAATCAATTCATGCCTCACCCACTTCGCTCCCTGTCTTAAAAAGGATCCCTTCATCACTGTAATAGGAGAAAGCTTTTCTAATTTCTGATACCTGCTTTGTTCATGCTACAAAACTTTCAATCAATCATGCCACAAACGTCTCTCAAAATTAACTCTTCTTTGAGTCACAGTGTACTTCCCTTCCTCTCCAATTTATCAAGTACACTGTACCATGGTATCCAGACTCTCTTTTAACTTGAGATTATATTCCTATTTGAGGGAGAAGGAAAATGTTCAAATTGTGTTGATTTTATGAAATACAGTAATGGTGATAAAGAGATGATAGTTGCCTTTTAATGATTCTTCTTGCAAAATAAATAATAAATAACCTGTTAATAAGACTAAGGATATGTGCCCTTAAACCATCTGTTCTCCACCTGTGGGTCACTACCCCATTGGGGGTCGAACGACCCTTTCACAGGCGTCGCCTAAGACCATCGGAAAACACATATATAATTACATATTGTTTTTGTGATTAATCACTATGCTTTAATTATGTTCAATTTGTAACAATGAAATTGGGGGTCACCACAACATGAAGAACTGTATTAAAAGGTTGCTGCATTAGGAAGGTTGAGAACCACTGCCTTAAACTATTTTTCTGACTGGATCAGGAAATTCACAAGTCTAGGAATCAAACAATAGAATCTCAAATTGCCAGACTGATAAAGCAGATATAAATTCACAGCAGAATTAGCATGCCCTATCACTTGTTGATTTTCATTCCAACAATTAAGCAAACTGTATATATAACACCAGAGGAATGTTTGATTTGATCAACTCAAATAAAAGGCTAAATAAAGAAAATTTAATTTAGTCAAATTAATTGTTGACAATGAAATATTAATAAATAATAATATTACTAAAATATTTAATAGTTTCTTTAAATATTTCATGAATATTATCTTCTTGGGTAAAGCCAGTCCATGTTTCTAGTCTCATTTTACATGCAAAAACTAGAGTTAACAGAGGTTAAGTGATTTGCTAAGGATCTAATAATTGATTGTATCAAATAAAAATCTAATAAGAAATACAGACATAAATATTTTGACTTTAATTCTGGGATTGTTTAGATTGCCTTAGGCTGCCTTATGTTAAGAGGTTCAGATGGAGCATTTGCTTGGTCCCACATCATTTGAGACTGAGCACTCACATATATGATTATGTAGTAAAACTAGATTTCATAAATGTGGCAAAATTGTTCATATGCTTTGTTAAATATATAAAAGGGAGTGGCATCTTTCTGTGAGAGATGGTCAAACTCAGCTCACTGATTAATATACTTTAAATCTAAGTTTTCTTTTATAGCAAATTGAAAAATCAATTTCCAGTTTATCTGCCACTCTAAATCTAGTTATCTTAGGTAGACTGTTTTAACTCAAAGTATTTTTTTCATTAAAAAAGAATTAGTTGCTTCCTTTTTATACTAGAAGAGTGTTCTTTGATATGAGGAAATATCTCTACCAAGTCTCTTTATCAATTGCTACATCCTTTCCTTAAGGAACCCCTTTGAACTGTGAGTATTAGGACGAATGTATGCTCATAAGTATTACATATTTCATATTTATGTTTACTTTAAAATAACTCTTCCTAAAATGTCCAAGTCATTATTTTCACCTGAAAGAATTCAAAAAACATACCATTTGTAGATTTAGCTACAAAAAGGATATAACTTTTAAAGAGATTTGAAGCACAAAATCTAGAGTCCTATTTTGTTTTATACCTTTGCTTCTATTTCTCAAATTTTTAAAAATGTTTTGATAAAAATTATACCTATACTTAAAACATTAGGGTACACCCTGGCCAGTTTGGCTAAGCAGTTAGAGCATTAACCCACATACTGAAGTGTCATGGGTCCAATTCCCTGTCAAGGGCACATACCTTGATTGAGGGTTTGATCCCTGGCTCCATCATGGCGAGTGTGGGAGGCAACCAATCAATGTGTCTCTATCATGTTGATGTTTCTCTCTCTCCTGCCCCTCCCTTCCAGTCTGTCTAAAAATTAATGGAAAAAATATCCTTGGGTGAAGATTAAAAAATAAATAAATAAAAAACATTAGGGTGCAATGCTTTGGGGACAAACTATTCTACACACTATTGTATAGCCACAAAGGTTGTATTTCATCTTTTAAGAGGAAAACTTAAAACTGTTATATCAGAGAGATTTCAATAATAACTCAATAAATAATTAAGACTTGTTCTAGAAGTTAGTTACAATAGGCTGCTGCATTGTGGTGTGTGTGTGTGTGTGTGTGTGTGTGTGTGTGTGTGTGTCTGAAAAGATTCTTATTAATGACCAGTGTTACTCAATTTGGAATATATGTTTCTAAATGTGATTTCCATAGGTCTAGAAGAAATTAACAATGACTAACTTGATTTAATCCCAGCTTAACAAATAAGGAAGAAAACTGAGACCAGAATCAAAAGAGGAGTTTGTTATATGCTTATAACCATCCAATCATTATTTATTCACTCAAAATACTTATTGAAAACCAATTATTTGTTCAGCAATAACATAGAGTAGGTCTCAAGAGTATATCCTATATTATAAATGCCTAATATGCTGTCTGGTCAGCTGTTCAACCAATCAAAGTGTAATATGCTAATGATATGCTAAGACCATTCAACCTATTGCTGACATGCACTGACCATCAGGGGTCAAATGCTCCCACTGGTAGGTTAGCTTGCTGCTGACGTCTGGCCAATTGGGACTGAACAAGATGGGCCAAATACACCCTGGAGCCCTCCTGCAGTCCCTCCCCTACTGGTCAACCTCCCGCATCCCTCCCTAGGCCCAATTGTGCACCAGTGGGGTCCCTCGGCCTAGCCTGTGCCCTCTGGCAATCCAGGACCCCTCAGGGGATGTCAGAGAGCCAGTTTCAGCCCAATCCTGAAGGCCAGGCCAAGAGATTCCCCTGGTGCACAAATGTGAGCACCGGGCCTCTAGTTGATGAATAAAGAAAAGGCCTCTAAGAGCTTACATGTCTAATAGTTTACAGATAAGTAAACAAACAGTTATAATGAAAAGGTATTATAGGGAGAGCAGATTCAGGGAGCTATATAATAAGACTAGAGGCTTGGTGCACGAAATTCATGCATGGGTGGGGTCCCTAGACCTTACCGCCAATTAGGGCTGATCAGGGCCATTTCAATCAGGGCTGGGCAGGGTCAGGAGAGGAGGCGACAATCGCTGGGCCAGGTGTGGAAGGAATGGACACTGACGTCCTTGTCGGCACCCCGCCACCATGTGGTTCCCCACCTCCTCCCCCCCTACTGCCCTTGCTGTTGCATCGCCACCACTGTGGGAGGGTGGCGAGCCGATAGAGGCTTGTCAGCCGGGGGGAGGGACAGGGCATGGGAGGTTGGCGACCAGCCCCGAGGTCCCCCTGGGAAAAGGACCATGTCCACCGCCACCACTCACAGGAGGTTAGCCAACAGGGGGAGCACACTGACTACCAGGGGACAGCTCCTACATTGAGCGTCTGCCCCCTGGTGGTCAGTGCATGTCATAGCAACTGGTCATTCTGGTCGTTCCAGTTCAGTTGTAACGGTCGCTTAGGCTTTTATATATAGAGATAAGAGAGACATTAAAGCCACATTAAAAGAGTTAAAAGACTCCTGGTCAATGTTTCTCAGTGGTTAAAGTGTTGACCTGCATTGAAGGGTCATGGGTTCAATTCCCTGTCAAGGGCACATACCTGTGTTGTGGGTTTACTCCCAGCCTCCTAATTGGACCCATATAGGAGACAACCAGTCGATGTTTCTCTCTCTTCCCCTCTTTCTCTCTTTCTCTTTCTCTTCCTTCCTTCCTCCTTTCTACTCTCTCTGAAAAGTAATGGAAAAATATATCCTCAGGTGAGAATTAACAAAAGAACAAAACAAACAAAAAAAGAGTAAAAAGAAAGAAAACCTGAAGGAGAAAAATTATTAAGGTATAGGGAGAATTTAGGCATTAAAGCAAAAAGGACCAACAATTGTAAAAATGTGTGGTTTAAAATGACATTTTAGAAATCACATTTTCAGTATGACAGCGCAGGGCAGGTCATTGGATGAAGTTGTCACTATATAGTTCTGAATTAAAGAGGAGAAGAAATTATGATGACTATCATTCAGAGTAGAAATTAATATTAAAGAAAGTATTGAGAGAACTTCACCTTGCAAAGAAAAAGTAAAAGGTATATGAAATTGAACTTAAAATGTGAGATATTTTAACTTAAATTTTAACGTATAGTTTCAGAGTTTGGGAAGAAAGAAAGAACTTCATTGTTTATTTGCAAGCATTTTATAAAGAAAAAGAAGCAGAAATATGAAGAAAAAAACTAACATCCAAAATAGGGGTTATTCTTGAAAATCAGGGAAAGTGCCTCAAAAAATATTTCTGGAAAATAGTTCAACATAAAATATTTCTGGAAACAGAATAAAATGTTAGTATTTTCAAATGGATTAAGAAGACATTGTACCTAAAAATATGGAGACTATATTCATCAAGAGAAGACCAGCTGGAATCCCTAAAAAGACCATTTACATTTTTTAAAAGTAAACTTTTAAATTATTAACCATAATGAAAGTAAATGGGTAAATATTGTAAAAATCATATCCATAAAATCAGAAGGGAAGAATCATGAAGTGGTCCAAGAAATTAAAGTAAGTTAACATTTTTTAAAAATACAGCTTTTGCATAGCTGGCTTGGCTCAGTGGTTGGATGTCATCCTGAAAGGAGTTTTAGGGATAAAATAGGCAAGTTTAGGAAGTTTTCAGAATAAAGAGGATCCATGGGGGACAACTGCATAGATGAGGGCTTGGAGCTGCCAAAAGACATACAGTCACAGACAAAAAAAAGAAAGAAAGAAAGTAAGAAAGAAAAGGTGCCACAGGATAAGGGGAGAGGAAGATATACATTTTCAGAAGATAGGAAAAAGCCACAGGCTATGGGGAGAAAGAGGAAACAAACTTTCCCAGAGGATAGAGAAATGCTGACAAATGGGAGAAAGCGGAAAGCAGATTTTCACAGGAGACAGAGAATTCTGCTACTGAAGGGGGAGAAACAGAGGGGCGCACCACGTGGGTTTTGAGCTTTGAAACTGACATTCTACCAATTGGAGGGCAGTATGAGGAAACAAAAAACTGCAGCCTTTATAAACCTTAGAAAAAGAGGCTTGGTGGGTTATCCCCTTTGGGACCCCCTCCCTACTTGGGAGTCTGGATTTGTTTCCAATACATTTCCACCCTTTTCATCTACCACCCTTTTTGTCTGTGGCTTCATTCTTCAAATCCACCCGGGAAAGAAATCACCCTCGCAACCTGACCAGGAGAAATCCACATAACTCAGTCCTATGAACCAGGAGGTCACTGTTTGATTCCTGGGCAGGGCACATGCCCCGGTTGTGAGCTTGATCCCCAGTGTGGAGTATGCAGGGGGCAGCCCATCAGTGATTCTCTCTCATCATTGATGTTTCTATCTCTCTCTCACTTCCTCTCTGAAATCAAAAAAAAATATATTTAAAACATGTACATATAACTTTTATACCTCAGGGTTTGCTTGTTTGTTTGTTTTGTAAATGATGTACAAAAGTTGATGTACAATATTATATTAGTTTCAGGTGTACAACCTCAGGATTAGACATTTATGTAACTTACAAAGTGATTACCACAATAAATCTTGTATCCATTTGACACCATATATAGTTACTACAATATTATTGACTATATTTCCTATGCTGTACTTTACATGCCCCTGACTATTCTGTAACTACCAATTCGTATTTTTAAATCCGTTCATCGCTGAAACCGGTTTGGCTCAGTGGATAGAGCGTCGGCCTGCGGACTGAAAGGTCCCAGGTTTGATTCTGGTCAAGGGCATGTACCTGGGTTGTGGGCACATCCCCAGTAGGAGATGTGCAGGAAGCAGCTGATCGATGTTTCTCTCTCATCGATCCTTCTAACTATCTATCTCTCTCCCTTCCTCTCTATAAAAAATCAATAAGATATATTTTAAATTAAATCCCTTCATCTTTTTCACCCATCTTCCCACCCCACCCCCATCTGACAATTCTCAAAATGTTCAGCACCTGTAAGTTTCTGTTCTGCTTGTTTATTTTGTTTTTTAGATTCCACATATAAGTGAAATAATCTGGTATTTGTCTTTGTCTGTCTGGTTTACTTCATTCAGCACAATACCCCTAAGTCCATCCATGTTATTGCAGATGGCACCATTTCATTCTTTTTTATGACCAAATATATTTAATTGTATATATCCATTCATTTATTGATGGTCACTTAGGTCAGCTCCATATCTTGGCTATTGTAAATAATACTGTAGTAAACATACAGATGTCTTTCCTATTTCGTGTCTTGGGTTTCTTCAGATAAATACCTCAAAGTGGAATTGCTAATTCCTTTTTTTGTCTTGTGATAACCTTTGTTTTAAGGTCTGTTTTGTCTTGTATAAGTATTGTTACCCCAATTTTTTGTTGTTTCCATTTTCATGAAATATATTTTTCCATCCCTTTACTCTCTGTGTGTGTCTTTTGATTTGAAGTGAATCTCTTGTAAACAGCATGTTAGGGTTTTGTTTTGTCATCCATTCAGCCACTGTGTGCCTATTGACTGGAGCATTTAATTCATTTGCAATTAAAGCATGCATTGACAAATATGTATTTATTGACATTTTATTAGTAAAAAAAAATATCTATTTTTTTTCTTATTCTTCTAAAATAGACCCTTTAACATTTCTTGTAATACTGGTTTGATGGTGAGCTCCTTTAGCTATTTTTTGTCTGGAAAGCTCTTTATCTGTCCTTCAACTCTAAATTATAGCCTTCCTGGGAAGAGTAATCTGGTTGTAGGTCCTTGTTTTTCATTACTTTGGATATGTCCTGCCAATCCCCTCTGGCCTGCAAAGTGTCTGTTGAGAAATCAGCTGACAGTCTTATGGGAGCTCCCTTGTAGGTAACTACTGCCTTTCTCCTGCTGCTTTTAAGATTGTCTCTTTGTGTATAACCTTTGGCATCTTAATTATGATGTGTTTTGGTGTGGGCTTCTTTGGGTTTATCTTGCTTGGGACTCCCCCATACTTCCTAGACTTGTATGTCTATTTCCTTCAGCAGATTATGAAAGTTTTCTGTCATTTTTTCAAATAGGTTTTCAATTTCTTACTCTCTTCTTATTCTGGCACCTCCATGATTTGAATGTTGGTACACATCAAGTTGTCCCAGAGGCTTCTTATACTATCCTCATTGTTTTTGGATTTTTTTTTTCTTTTTTGCTGTTATGATTGGGTGTTTTCTGCTTCCTTATCTTCCAAATGACTGAGTTGATCCTCTGCTTCATCTAATCTACCCTATGATGTAGTCTTAAGTTAGTGTATTCTTCATTTCTGACTGATAATTTTATGTTTTCTATCTCCATTTTTCTGTTTCCTATCTCTTTGTTAAAGTTCTCACTAAGTTCTTCTACTCTTTCTCCAACTTCATTGAGCATCCTTATAAACAACATTTTTAACTCTGTGTCTGGTAGATTGCTTATCTCCTTTTTGTTTCATTGTCTTTCTGGAATTTTGTCCTATTCTTTCATTTGGGACATGTTCCTTTGTCTCTTCAGTTTGGCTGCCTCCCTGTGTTTGCTTTTATGTGTTAGGTAAAGCTGCTATGTCTCTCGGTCTTGGTATAGTGGCCTGATGTAGGAGATGTCCTTTAGGGTTCAAGGGCACAGCCTTCGGAGTCACCTGAGTTGGGTGCTCCAGGTGTATCCCCCAACTGTGTGGGCCTTGTACACCCTCCTGTTGTTGTTGATTCTTGATTGCTAGTGGCACACCAATGGGAAGGATTTACCCTCAGGCCATCAGCTTCGAGGACTGGTTACAACCATCTTGGAGACTCTGCTGACTCCACAGAACAGAACTCACTTCAGAAGGGTTTTGATGCCCACCGAGTCCACTCCTTGAGTGTGTTACTCATGGAGGTGGTCGGTAATGGTTTGGCATTGTCTAAATCTGTCCACAGGTGTGCTGGCTCTGGGGCATCCTAGGAGGCTGAGGCCAAGGTCAAGCTCTGCCTGTGCCCTGCCCAGAGCCACCCAACATGAGCTACAAAGCAATCTGCTGATGGTTGCTACTTGTGTTAGGCTTAGTGGTGCCTAGAAGAGGCAAAGCTGTGAACCAAGACCAGCTATTATTACACTGGACCTGGGGCCAAGAGGTACAAGGTATGCAGAGATCCAATGCTGCCTGTTTGAGAGCTTTTAGGAAAGTTGGCAGCATGAATCAAAACAGGCCATTTGTATGGAAAGGCACTGAAAAGGGTTTGGATGGGCTTGCAAATTGGATAGGTCTTCTAGTTGAGTGCAGAGGGGTCTCAGGGAATAACCAAGGCAAAGCAAATAGTGCTGGCCAGATTGATGGAGACTTAGATATGCATATAAATGGAAAATAAAATATTAATGATATTTTGCTTTCTATAAATCAGAGTGGTGAATATTTAAAAGTAGATAATGTCAACTTTTAGCAAATACAAGAAAGTGAAACCTTCATGAATTTCTGGTAGACATTTCAACTGGGATGATCACTTTGATGAGAATTCAGGCAATATTTCTGTGAAATTTAAGATGTATAAAACCAAGAATCCCACTACTATGTGTGTACAAATGAGTATTTCTTCTACTAGTTCATAGGAGACACAGAATATGTCTTAACAAGATTTTCATGGTGGTGAGTAGCTAATGGTCATAATTAGAGGAATGAATATTTGATAAATATGTACTATTTAATCCAGAAAATAGAAAAAAATTAACAATATAAATTTCAAAAATTAGATAAATCTTAACATAGAGTGTTAAATGAAAATTTTAAGAAACTTTCATAACTTAAAAGATTAAGATATTCAAGAGGGAATCTAAATACACAATTTTGTTTTCTACCTACATTGCAGAACAAAATTAATAAAGCAAAAATGTTTACCAATAAAAAGAAATAAAGGAAAATATTTCTAAGCTAAAGAAACACCTAAGTGGGGCAACCAAAACAGCTTTATAAAAATGTAATGTATTACATAAAACTGACAGGTTATATTGCAAACAACCTCTAGGTTCAATGTCTAATCCAATTAAAGTTTTAAAGTTTATTTCTTGTGTACACAGACACTGCTAAGAGTATGGGTGACACTTTAGGACAGCTGGTATCCATAAAGTTCCTGAGCAATCCAGGCTACTTCTGTATTAAAGTGCTCCATCTCAAAATGTGCATCTATAATTTCTGTGGTATGGAAATAAAGCCCCCAAAATCACAGAGTAGCCCTTAAATGTACATACACAACCCTTAGGCTCTTGGCCCTCTAACTAGTACTAGCCACATGGTCAATTAATAAAAATGCTATGAAATAAAAGATTTGTCCATGAAATGAGGAGAAATAGATATAGGACTGGTGAGCACAAGTAATATTTCTTCATATGATATATACATCTCTATCTTGTCTATATTCAGTAACTTAGTTTAGACAAATTTGTAGTTTGAAAATTAGTGAATGTATATTTATACAAACTCATCCAAAATGCAGGTGATTATGTGGAAGAAAGACAATTCTTAAATCAGAGGTCTATAGCTTATGGGTCTACTCTAAGTGCATACATTCATTCATTATGTGATCTTTAGTAAATGAACTTATTTATTTGGATCATAATTTCATTATTCTGAACATGATAGCTGATACAGTTAAAACGTTTTGAGTGTATTTCCTTTGTCAAACATTCTAAATGTTTTGCATATAGAGCTTATTTAATCTGCACAACAACCTCTTAGGTTTTATTAAGGATCCTCTTTTTCAGTTGAGAACACTTGGAGAGGTTAAGTAATTTATTTGAAGTCATAGAGCTAGAAGAATGAGGATTACAACCCAGGCAGACCAACACCAAAGCTCATCTTTTTAATCCCAGCATGGACCCTTCTTCCTCTTAGTGGAATTCCTATCCTCTTCATTTCATGTGTGCAATTGGAATATCTAATGAGATTATAAAAAAACTTATGATTAGAAAAAGCCCTCTGCAAAAATAGATGGTTCACAAAAATTATCAAATATTCTTGACCATATTACTTGGATCCTTGGAAGTCATTTATCGGTTTGAGACATAAAACCAGTTCAAGATGTGATATTTATTTACTACTAGAGGCCCAGTGCACGAATTAGTGCACCAGTGGGGTCCCTCAGCCTGGCCTACAGGATTGGGCCGAAACTGGCTCTTCGGCAACCCCTGAGGGTTCCTGGATTGTGAGAGGGTGCAGACCAGGCAGAGGGAACCCACCAGTGCATAATTGAAGCTGGGGCGGGACACAGAAGGTTAGCCAAATGGGGAGGGACCATTGGAGGGCTCCAGGGTGTGTCTGGCCCATCTTGCTCAGTCCCCTCTTAGAAGTGCAGCTGCACCCAGCTTTGAACTCGACAGAGAAATGAAGATTCAAAATACACCCAGGGAGTCCTTGGGGACTGGGTTAAGGGGCCATTTCATCCCAGAAACTAATACATAAACACCATCACCTAGAGGCCGTGTCAGAAATAGAGGCTTGTGTAAATAGGACTGAAAGCAGGTAGAAAAACAAAGCAGGTGCATTGGTCCTGCCTGGCTGAAAACAAGGCTGTGGCATCTGACACAGAGGAGTGGTGGGTCACTGGGAGCTTCAACACAGTGCTGACTATCTAGTAGGAAGCTGAGACATGGCAGACAGAACAGTGGAGAGGAGTCTTAGACCAGCACCCATGGGACATTAAATACTCAGATGAAGTGAACAAACTTCACTACTTCACTTTTTTTTAAATCTTTTACTAAAGAAACTAAATTTTTTTGATTGTCTTTATTTTATATATATTTATTTATTTATTATTATTTATTATTATTATTATTATTACTAGAGGCCCGGTGCATGGATTCATGCACTGGTGGGATCCCTTGGCCAGGCCTGCAGGGATCGGGCCAAGGCCAGTAGTCCGAACTCCCAGGGGGGGTCTCAGAGTGTGAGAGAGCACTCTGCAAAGTTGTCATCACTTGGTAGTTCCTGCCTTGAGCACCTGCCCCTTGGTGGTTGATGTGCATCATAGCTACTGGTCAGTCAGACAGTTGCTTAGGCTTTTATATAGATTACTAGAGGCCTGGTGCATGAAATTCATGCACTCAGGAGGGTTCTCTCCTGCACCCTCTTGCAGTCCAGGAGCCCTCAGGTGATGTTCGACTGACGGCTTAGGACCAATCCCCATGGGAAGCAGGCCTAAGTTGTCAGTTGGACATCCTTAGCACTGCTGTGGAGGTGGAAGAGACTCCTACCACCACAACTGCGCTCGCCAGCTGTGAGCCCGGCTTCTGGCTGAGCAGCGCTCCTCCTGTGGGAGTGCACTGACCACCAGGGGGCAGCCCCTGCATTGAGTGTCTGCTCCCTGGTGGTCAATGCACATCATAGCAACCAGTCATTCCACTGTTTGGTTAATTTGCATATTAGCCTTTTATTATATAGGATTATTTTTAAAAAAATTTTTATTAGTGTTCTAGATTCTATTTTTATATTTTTTATTATTATTACTAGAGGCCCAGTGCACGAATTTGTGCACCTTGAAAGGAACTGAGGACCACGAGGCTGCAGTGGGCACAGGGGTGAGTCTTGACCCATCCTCCTCATCCCTGCCCAGCCCTTCCCGCTGCAGTCCCTGGTCCCCTGTGTTCCAGCAGCCCCGCTCCTGCTGCCACTGCTTCCACACACTGACAGCACCAGCCCCACTTGCACCTGCTGATGGCGCAGAGCAATTGGGGATGGTGCCAGCAGCAGGTGTGAGCAGTGGCTGCTGCCCCAATCACCCCTCAGGAGCAGGGGGAGGTGGAGAAGCCCTCAGGGGTGATCAGCGCTGGCACTCGCCTATTGCACCTACTGATGGCACCGAGCTATCGGGACCAGCGCCAGGTGCAGACTGCAGATGCAAGTGGGGCCAGTGCTGGCAGTGAATACAAGTGGTAGCTCCAGCAGCAGGTGTGAGCACCCAGTGGGACCATGACACGTGGGAGCAAAGAATTTTCAGTAAACACCAGAGGCTCGCCTTGATGACAGTGACTGGCGCTCTGCCTTGGTCTGGCTCCTTTGCTCACCTGCTCCACCATCCTGCCACAGCTGATGCCCGCCATGTTCTGCACTCTGCTGCCTGCTGCCAACACCTGCCATGTTCCATGCGTGTTCCCTGGTGGTCAGCACACATCATAGCAACTAGTTGTTTGGTTGTTCGGTTGTTCTGCCAATCCGTTTATTTGTACATTAGGGTTTTATATTGAGAGATTATTTTGTCATTATTTTACTCTATCTCATTTTTCCCCTTTATGCCAACACTTTCATCCTCTCTTCCCCCTTTTTCATTCTGTTTCTCTTCTTCTGTTCCTGCTTTAGTTCTCTCTAGCCTTTCTTTTTACTCCTTGATAAAAATTGATCTTATCGGTGCTACTGACACGTTACTATTTTAGTAGTCTCTATTGGCTTACTCATATATCTAATTTCCTTTCCCCTGCTCCAAGACCATGCACCCTTCTCTTTTCTCTTTCTTCGCTAGCCAATATTTTTTCTTGTTGTTGCTATTTGTTTGATTGTTTGTTAGTTTGGTTTTTGTTTTTGCTTTTTATTTTATGCTTTTGCTTTTCTCTCCTCGCTTGTTCTCTTTTTCTACTAAAAGCTTAATTAGTTCCACTCACCAAACTCAGGACTATCTGCACCCTACTCTCTTCTACTTTTCCAAAAATAGATGAATATATAGATAGGTAGATTAAAGAAAGCAGAAATTTTTTTCCCACAGAAATACAAATAATTATGAAAAACCCCCACTATGAACAACTCTATTCCAACAAACTGGACAACATAGATGAAATGGACATATTCTTAGAAAAATACAAGCTCCAAAAACTCAATCAGGAAGAATGAAAAAACCTGAATAGGCCGATAACTACCGATAAAATTGAAATAGTAATCAAAACTCTTCCAGCAAAAAAAAAAAAAGCCCTGGTCTGGACAGCTTTACAGGGGAGTTCTACCAAGCATTCAAAGAAGAACTAAAACCTATCCTCCTTGGACTATTCAAAAAAATTCATCCCTTCATTATGTGTGAATTTTTGTTCTGAGATAGGTCTCTTGTGGACAGCATATATTTAGGTCATGTTTGTGTATCCATTCAGCTACCCTATATGTTTTGATTGGAGCATTTAACCCATTTACATTTAAGATTATTATTGATAGGTTTTTATGTATTGCCATTTTGTTTCTTTATGCCTATGTTTCTCTCTATATATTTCTTCTTCTTATATCAGTCCCTTTAGCATTGTTTGCAGTGCTGGTGATAAAATCCTTTAGCCTTTTTTTTTAAATCTGGGAATCTCTTTATTTCACCATCTATTTTGAATGATAGCCTTGCTGGACATAATAATCTTGGTTTCATATCTTTTTCTCTTCATTACCTTGAATACTTCATGCCATTCCCTTCTGGCCTGTAGAGATTCTGATTAAAAAAAAAAAAAAAAACAGCTGAAAGCTTAGGGAGCTCCTTTGCAGGTAACACATTGCTTTTCTCTTGCTTCCTTTAATATTCTTTGTCTTTAATTTTTTTGTTTGTTTGTTTGTTTTTTTAAATATATTTTATTGATTTTTTACAGAGAGGAAGGGAGAGAGATAGAGAGTTAGAAACATCGATGACTGAGAAACATCGATCAGCTGCCTCCTGCACATCTCCCACTGGGGATGTGCCCGCAACCAAGGTACATGCCCTTGACCGGAATCGAACCTGGGACCCTTCAGTCCACAGGCCGACGCTCTATCCACTGAGCCAAACCGGTTCTGGCTTTGTCTTTAATTTTTGGCATTTTAATTATAATGAGTCTGGGCATGGGCCTGTTTGAGTTCTTCTTACTTGGGACTCTCTGTGCTTTCTGAAAATTGTATGCTTTTTTCCTTCACTAGGTTAGGAAAGTTTTCTGCTATTATTTCTTCAAACAGGTTCTCTGTCCCTTGCTCACTCTTTTTACCTTCTGGTACTCCTATGAAGTGAATATTTATAGTTTCATATTGTCCCACAGTTCTCTTAAACTACCCTCCTCACTTTTTAATTGTTTTTTTCTTTTTGGTTCTCTGATTGAGCAATTTTTTCCTACTCTGTCTTCTAATTCACTGATCCAATCCTAATATGCTAATATTCCTTCCAATGTATTCTTTATTATTGCTATGTCATTCTTCACTTCTGACTGGTCTTTTTTTCATAGTTCCTGTATCTTTTCTAATGTTGTTGAGCATCCTTGCCATAATTATTCTGAACTCTATATCTGATAAATTGCTTTATTTAGCTCTTCTTCTGGATAATTCTCTTTTTCTTTCATTTGGGACTTTTTTTTTTTGTCTCCCCATTCTGGTTGCCTATTTGGGTTTGTGCCTATGTATTAGGTCGATCTACAACAACTCCCAATCTCTAGTGCAGGACAATTCAGATGCTGTTTCCAACTGGCCATGAGGACTCTGTTTGGAGTTATCAGCAATCCACAGCTTGTGGTTCCCTCAGCTGGGGCTGGGTGCCTTTGGAAAAGACCAAGATGTGCAGCAAGGTCTGCTTTTCCTAGTCACGTGCCCATAAGGAGATCAGGCAAAGACTTAAAGTTTCCAGAGATCCACTTCTGCCTTCAGTCTGACTGTTATTCAGTCCTGATGAACCTCAAGCTATCAACTACAGGATGGGTGAGAGTTTTTCCAACAGAAGAGGGTAACTGCCTTCCCCCCAGGGTACAGGTCTGAAGGAGAAAGATGTTCTCTGCATCATGAGGGAATGTCTCAGCACAGGAAACCCGATATCTGCCTTCTGAGCTCTAACCCCAGAGCCCCCAACCCAGGCTTCTGCTCGCACAGCTCCAGTCCACTCTGTCCTCCCTCTGCCAGAGCCCAAGGTGAGTGGCTGTACATGAATTTTTGTGTGTGGCCCTTTAAGAGGGTGCCTGCATTTCCAGCATTCTCTCACTGGCAGACAGCAACCCTGCTGCTTTTGACAACCAGATGTTGTTTGTCCACCTTTCTCAGTTCTGGTGCTCTGGGCTGTGGAGCCCAGCTTGGGGATTAGACCCCACACAGCTGATACAACACTCTGAGACTTCAGCTTCTCTCTGTGGGAGCCCAGCCAGCCCTCTCACGCCTCTGCCCCTCCTACCAGTCTCCATGTGGTCTCCACTTTCTGTCCTTGGTTATCAGGGTTCTCTTCACTAGTCTTCAGTTGATTATTCAGGATATTTTCTGTATTTTAGTCTTAATTCCACGTTGGCCCTGGGAGCACATCAGTGTAGCTCCCATTTACTCTGATGCCGTTTTGGAATCCCCTCTCCTCCGTCTTTACATTCAGTAGCCACACAGCAGCTTTCACAGTCACCTCAGGCAATACCTCCCCCACAGCATCACTAGGACGTCCTAAGCTCCACCTGTGTTGTTTTTTCTTTATTGACAACCAGCCAACCACTGAGCCATGGCCACATATTTTAGGTTGGTTGTAACAGCACCCCGTTATTAAAACTTTATATTAGTTAGAATAATGTTATTTGCTAAAGAAGACACATATTAAAATGTCAGTGTCTTGATACAATGCAACTGCATCTCCTGTATAGGTATAATGAGGTGCAGTTGTTCAAAGTTGCAAGGTGTGGCCCTGATATGGACTTAGGATAACATAGATAATGTCATATTTAATACATGAGCCAAGGTTACTTTACACATTGACATCTGGCCAAGAAAGGAAAAAAAAAAAAACGTGTTTGGAGAAGATCCATCCTTCTCTTTAACTAACTGGGCCTAAGAGTGGCATACATCATTATGCTAGCATTCCATTAGCAAAAACAAGACAAGCCTAAATGCAAAGAATACTGGGAAATATAATATCTGTCTAAGTCAGTGATGGTGAACCTATGACACGCGTGTCAGAGGTGACACTTGAACTCATTTTTTGGTTGATTTTTCTTTCTTACATGGCATTTAAATATATAAAATAAATATCAAAAATATAAGTCTTTGTTTTACTATGGTTGCAAATATCAAAAAATTTCTATATGTGACACGGCACCAGAGTTAAGTTAGGGTTTTTCAAAATGCTGACACGCTGAGCTCAAAAGGTTCACCATCACTGGCTTAAGAGGTAAAAATGCCCCCCCCCCCCCCCCCCCCCACACACACACACACATCTTTTCTGCATTCTCTCCTTAAGGAGGTTTTTAACCATTTACTCTCCTGCCCACAGCTGGGGAAGATAATGGCTTGTTATTTACAAACTGGCTGCAAATTTCTCACACTGTTTGGCCTTGTTTTAACTTTCCTGTTTCCCTATTCCTCCTGCCCTGGAATTTTCCTAGCTTCTCACTGCCCAGTAACAATTAGACAGTCATCCATTTCTGCTCCATAGAGACCATCATACATTTCGCTCTCAGTGGTTATCAGCTATTTTTGATTGATTATTGTTATGTTGCTTTTATTTAGTCTAGCATCCACTTATGCCTGCATTTCTGTTTCCCAGGGTTAGCTTCCTCTGACTCAGTAATTATTCCTTTCCTTGCCATCATCTGTGGGTCACATGGGAAACTTTAATGAATACCAATATCTGGATTTAATCAGTCATTGGGTTAAGGACCCGGGCACAGTCTTTAGAAAAATCTTCCCTGGAGTTTCTAATTGGCTGCCAGAGTTCATGTTACTGCCTAACATGTTTTGGAAATCAGTACTTTTGTATTTATGTATAACTCCTGAGTGGATTTTTCAATCAATACCCTGCTGCCTCTAACTCCTTTGTAGCCTTCCATTTGCTTGGCTACTAATTTTCGTGAAACTCCCTTTGCTTCTTTATTGGTAGCAGCAGAAAAGTGGATGTGGGGTGCTCTACAAAGAATTACAGCTCATGTGCTGTGTATGGGTGTGCTGGCTTACTGTGCCACAACTTGCAGTTGGTTTAAAACCCTGAATGTTATTTTATAAGATTAAAAGATATGTTTTGATGGCAGGACACATTGCATGGCACAGGAAAGCTGGGCTTGTATAGGGACAGTTGATGTATGGCAACCAGGTTTATTAGGCTCCCTGGGGACTGGCTAATTTGAATAATTTTGTGAGCTCTGAGGCTGTTCATAGGTGTCTGGTGCCTTGTCCAAACACCAATTAGGGCAGAAGCAGAGCAGCCCCACAGTGGGAGAGCCTGGTAAAGAAAGTGGTTGGGATGTGGATTGAATCAGCACCTCAAGAAAGAGAACTGACTAGCCTTTAGTGTTTCACAAAAAAATCTATATTTTTGTGAAATTGGCCCTATGATGTCTTGACATAAGTTTTGTGCTCAATTATTTCAAGTATTTGAGCGACCTAAATAATAGAAGAGACTTCCAGAGAGTAGGGTAATAGATGCCCTAAACAGCATAAAATAAATTTTATTATGAGAGGGAAAAGGATAAAAACAACTGGAAGTATAAGTAGTCCTTTGTAAGATAGTCCATAACCAAGTTGGCATTAGCCAAGAAAACAGATGTGACATTTCTGAAGTTTCTAACAATATGCTGGTATAGTTATAAAGCATGTTAAAAGTATTATTTATGTTTTTCATGACAATACTATCTTGCTGAAGTTATATTGTAGGAGGGTATGAACTGATAGTTCAGTAAGGCAGGTTATGTAAAAGGTAGTGGTATCTTTCTGTGTAACTAAGGGGAAGGTGCGGTTGTGCTGGTCTTGGTCAGAGACATAGGGTGAAAGGTTCTGGTGAAAAGCTGGAGGGACAGACTAGAAGGTGATGTAGAGTGAGAGGTCCTCTCCTCAGAGGGATGGGCCCCTGTATGGGGGAGCTGCCTCCTGGGGGGAGCAATAATCTCCGTTGTATTTTTAGAGTGGTTCACACAGTAGTATTTGATACTAGATCTCCCTTCAGGCAAGGCAGTATAGGGATAAGCCAACAGCCAGCTCATAAAATGTGACAGAATCTCTAATTTTGGTGGAATAGAAGGAATAAATGTCCTGTGTCAGGTTTGTCAGCACGTAGGAGAGGTAGGCCCATGGGTATTGCTGGGACAGTGGTGCAAGTATCTGAGGTGAAGTTCTCTCCAATAAAGGGGGCAAATTATCTCTAATGTCAATGACTTGGGCTGGGATATTGTCATCGGAGGCAACATCATCTCTAGTGGTGAGTTCCAGGACCAGGTAAGTTCCATCATCTGGGATATGGACTGAGGTACTCTTCCCAGGTGGGCTATCCACTCAGTTTGGTGTGGGTCATGTTTCTGTAACTCTGGTGTTATGACAAGGCGGGTCTACATTTGGAATTGGAAGGCAACATTGGGTCTGGGAGTTTGATGTGCAAGTGTCTTTTAAGTCAAGGGGTTTTGTGGGTGAACAGCTGCCAAAGGTGATGTGTCACTGCCATAATCTGTGGCACTGGCACCACTGAGCCACTGGAACCCGACTAGTAAAGTTAAAACTCCTACTAAAGCTGATTGAATCTAAAAGCTCTCAACAATCCCAGGGCCATTTCCAAACTTAAGAGATGACAAGGTTTGTGCCTAAAATAGGTCTAAAGCCATGTAGCCTGAGTTGGGTATGTGTTGTTAACAGAGTGTCCTATTGTTTGTTAAGTGACAGGTGCTTGCCTTGGGGCTTCAGGGCTTGCACTAGCCACACACAATGGTATGTGGGACTCAGCATTTGATTGAAATAATTATTCATTTGGAGGGTTTGTACTTCCAGATCAGCATTCAGACTCAGAGTAACAAGACCGATATCCAACAGAATGATGTGCTGACAATTTTGTTTTCTCATCTTGACTTTCCTTACTAAGGAGGAATTATCTGATTTCATTGTCATGGGATATGGTATTGATTCCATTATTTCCTTCAAAGATGATTTTAATTAACTACATAGAGTTTTCTAACTTCCTTATTTATAGTTTATCATTATCTTTGGAAATGGCCCTAAAATGCTAGTTTTAGTGTCCTATAGGATATGAAAGGGAGAGCCTGAATTAATTATCTACTTCTTATAATATGAATATTGAAAAAGTTTTTGGGGTGTGTTAAAATTTTCAGACTCCCAGTTAAAATAGTTAATATGGCCCATTGTAAGTTAAAACTTGGCCTTTAAAGATCCAAACATATCATATGTAAGGCCTATTAATGAATGGCTCTCCCATTCCTTTTCCATATGAAAGCCCATTTTATCTATTCTTAAAACTAGAAAAAATGAATGATGCATTACTACAACTTTAATGAGTGGCATTGAAGCCCTCATACCTGTAAGGTCTGGGGCTGGGAAAATAGGGTCTTTCCTGATCCCACCAGCTGAGTTGGACAAAACAACCCAGAACTGCCGAGCCACATCCTGCTGGACAATAGCTGCCATCCTGGGACCCACCAGAGCATCCTGTTGTGCTGACGGCCAATAAATAACCACCGGAGACTTCTCAAGATGGCCAGGGTGCAGCTGTACCAACTTCCCGCTCATCAATCACCCGCCACAAGCTACCTCAGATAAACCTGATTGGTCCAACAGCAGCATAAAAAATCTCTGCCAGGCATAGGCGGGTGTGACTCCCCGGGCCTGCACCCCCAGACCATGGGACCTCACCCGAGAGCTTCCAATAAACTCGATATTTCGCTCATACCCTGCTTGTCTTGGTCAATTTATTGGCTTGGGTCAGATTAAATCTTAAATCTCAGATTAAACCTCACATTAAATCTAACTTCTTGGTGCCGAAACCCGGGAGACCTTGTGCCACTAGGCTGGGTCTCCTCTGAGAACCAGAGCCTGTCCCTCCGATAGACTCAGAAGCTGCGGGAGGTCCCAGGGCCCCCCCGGGAGACCTTGTGCCACTGGGCCGGGTCTCCTCTGAGAACCAGAACCTGACACTCTGGTGGAATCGGAAGCTGCAGGAGGTCCCAGGGGCCCGCTGAGGCTCAGCCTCTCCAACTGAAGGCTTTGCCAGCGATCTCAAGCTCTGCCCGGCGGTGAGGTAAGCTTCAGCCTGTTCTATTCAGCGTTCCTAGGGATCCCTGTCTGGTGTCGCGGCCGCACCAGGGAGCCCTCCTGTAAGGTATCCCAGGGATACCTGGACTTGCCTCTCCGGTGGGGATGCCCCCAGAAGGCCTGTCCCCTGTCTCTGTATTCGGAGTTCTCTCTCAATTGGGGACGCCTGCTTGAGAGACTCTCCGACCTGACTGGGACCTGAATCAGTATGGGCAGCAATTCCTCCAAGCCGAGCTCCAAAACACCCTTAGGGTGCATTCTCTCCAATTGGCGCGAATTAGGGTATGATAAGACTGAACAGAGAAAGCGACGCCTCATTCGATTGGCCACCGAAATATGGCCTCGCTATGCTCTGGACAATGGCTCCCTCTGGCCCCCGGAGGGCACTTTTGATTTCGGAATCTTAACTGACCTAACCAATTTTTGCCAACAAACAGGTAAATAGCCTGCAATCCCTTATGGTCAGGCATTTTGGCACTTCTGCTCTCGCCCCCAGCTCTGTCTGCATTACCTGCTCTCCCACCCAAATTCTCCTTGCTAAAACAGACCCGAAAGCTTCCACTCCACAGGTTCCAAATCAGCGACCCGCGGGCGACTCGTCCCAGAGGACTCAGCACTAACCATCCCGCCAGAAGGGCTCGCAACACCCCCAGGCTCAGCACCTCCACCCGTCCCTATGCCGTCCCCCACTCCCGCAGCACTCTACCCCCCACTCCTGTCTGCGAGGAATCCTCCTCCCCCTCCTCCTCCCTACGCTCCAGTTTCTCCTCCTCCCTGCAGGACCCTCTTCCAGCCACGCCTTCTGAGCCCTTAACTACTGATCCAGCCTTCCCGCTGCCTGCTGCCGCCAGCTCCGCAGCCACCTTCACCTCCACCACCAGAGCTGGAAACTCCACCCCTGCCCCTTACAATTGAAACCAGCCTTTCCTATCTGACACTCATTCTCAGGCCACTCAATGACTGCCTTCCTCGGCAACCTCTTCTGTTCCCGTGCCCATTCTACCCCTGAGGGAAGCAGTGGGGACTGAGGGCATAGTCTGAATCTGTGCCCCCACCCTGTACGTCCAGCCTCACAGGTTGAGAGGCATCTCAGATCCTTTTCCACTGACCTGACCACCTTTACTGTAAACTTCCATAAACCCGTCAAAAAGACCTCGTTAACCTGACCTAAGGTCTTTAATAATAGAGATGAGGAGACCCAAATCCAAAATCAAAGGCGAGATCAGGCCAAGGCTGAGGCCCCTTAGGAGGCCTTCCAGCTCCTAGCCACCGCTTTCAAACCCCAAACAAAATGCCGGTCCTCCAACCACGGGTAAGTCAGGGGCTAAGCCAGCTCCAGGCCCGTGCCTCAAAAGCAGCAAGGAAAGTCAGTGAGCCAAGTCCTGCTCAAACCTGAGACCCCCGCCTGGGCCCTGCCCAAGGTGCAGAAGGGAAAGGCCACTGGAAATCAGACTGTAGTCTGGCCCTCCAGGTCAGGCCTCAGCCAGTCCAGCATGGCCACCCTCTGGATCCGGTTTGGAGCTCCCAGACCTCCTGGGACTGGCCACCGAAGAAGCTGCCCAGGCCCTGACAGGGCCCCACAGACTTACATCACCAGGACAGAGCTTCGGGTAACGACTGTGGTGGCAGGTAAGCCTTATCTCCTTTTTAATTAACATTAGGGCCACTTATTCTGCCCTCCCTGAATTCGATCCTTGGCCACTCCTCAGTCTCTATTATGGGGGTTGACGGATCAGTCTCACAGCCATTAGACATCTCACTCTACACTGCATCTTACTAAATTCCCTCATTCACTGTTTTTCTGGTTCTGCCTGGGTGCCCATCCAGGGCTGCCATGCATCCTATTATGGGGCCCTGTTGTCCCAGACCAAAGTCGCCTAGCTGTCTTCGCCTACCTCAGCTTCCTGTAAACGCCTTATCTCCTTATCTCCTCTACAACTGTCCCCTCCTCTGAACTGAGAACTACTCTGACCTCAGTGTCCTCTCTCTCTACCCCCCTCCACCCTTCCCAAAGGAAAAATGTGGCAGTTTTAAAATCCAAGCGGCTAGAGGCCTGGGAACAGGCTGCGCGACCTGCTTTCTCCCTCCTCTGCATTTTCTCCAACCTCATATACCTATACATAATTTTCCAAAATGAAGCATTGCTGGGTTAAATGATAAATATCTAAATATTTTAAAATAGCATACAATACTGAAACATTGATTGCTAGACGTGTTTTAATTCGCCAGCTCTTAGTATGTATACTTTCTTGAAAGTAAGAGAAATACTTAATGGAAGGTCTGAGGCATGGTTATGCATTTTTGAAGGACATAGAAAGAAGGTTAGAAGGCTAATTTGAAAGTGTGAAATTTGTGAAGGTTGTATATGTGACAAGAAGGAAACGAGAAATGTTGAAAGAAAGTGAGGTTTCAGTCTCCAAGCCTGGCAGGACAGGGTAGCTGGACACTTCTTAAGCTAAACCAGAATATTCAGAAAAACAGCAAGGATTAAGGTTCAGTAAAAATAAGAAGTTAAGCCAGCACAGTGTCTTACTTCTTATCCAACCATCCAGGTCCCCGGCTTGGCTTCCACTGCCCCTTTCCTTCCTATTTTCTTTTCCCCTGGATAACAGTGCATTCTAACATTTCCTCCCACTTTCACTGTAATACCTACCTCTCTCAGGCTCATCCTTTCTCCTGGCTGACGGTCATTAAGGCGAGTAACACTCCTAAATAGCACATCAATAGGAAATGCCACCAACTGCTTTCTGTGTGCTGCCCTCGGACGGACTCCGCTAACAGCGGTCCCCCTATCCACCCCCTTTAACTTCTCAAGCCCTACATCCCCGCAGCCTCAAAATCTTACAGAAGTACCTCTGTACACGGGAGCAGATTTCCCACGGGAATGCTACTCATCCCAGCCGAGCCTGGCTTCCTGCAACATCACGGTTCGAGTCAACATGACCATCCAGGCACCACCCGGAGGGTTCTTCTGGTGTAATGGTACCCTAACAAAAGCTATATCACCTTCGACACAGGTCTGCTACCCAGCTTCCCTGGTCCCCCAGTTAACCATGTACGGACGAGGGGAGTTCCTACAAAACTTCTTACCAGCCCCCTCCCGCTTAAAACGTGCTATCTTTCTCCCCGTAGTGGTCGGTCTCTCCCTGGCCTCCTCTCTGGCAGCGGGGGGGGGCCTGGGTGGCAGTGCTCTAAGTTACAGCGTCTCTTCCTCTCGGGAGCTGGAGGGAAAACTGCAGATAGCCCTAGAAGCCTCTGCTGCCTCCCTAGCCTCCCTGCAACGCCAAATAACATCAGTGGCCAGAGTCGCCCTGCAAAACAGGCGGGCCCTCGACCTGCTTACAGCAGACAAGGGTGGTGCTTGTCTGTTCCTGCGAGAGGAATGCTGTTACTACATCAATGAAACAGGGCTAGTCGAAGAAAACATTGATGTCCTCAGTAAACTGGGGAAGGAACTGAGGCAACGCCGAAGGGAGGGAGGCCCCTTTGCGGGATGGTGGGAGGGAGGAATGATGCAATGGATACTCCCTGCACTCACCCCCTTACTAACACTCAGCCTAATCCTAATGCTTGCTCCCTGCATTTTTAGATTTTTGCAGTCCCGCATGCAGGAAATTTCTCGGATAACGGTCAACCAGCTTCTCCTACACCCTTACAGCCCATTGCCCCTGGACCCCCCAGATCCCGACCTCGCTTAAACTCTGTCCATATCCAGCTCAGAAGCAGTCAGATCGGTCATCGCCCTATATCACCAAAGAGGTCGGGATGTAAGGTCTGGGGCTGGGAAAATAGGGTCTTTCCTGATCCCACCAGCTGAGTTGGACAAAACAACCCAGAACTGCCGAGCCACATCCTGCTGGACAATAGCTGCCATCCTGGGACCCACCAGAGCATCCTGTTGTGCTGACGGCCAATAAATAACCACCGGAGACTTCTCAAGATGGCCAGGGTGCAGCTGTACCAACTTCCCGCTCATCAATCACCCGCCACAAGCTACCTCAGATAAACCTGATTGGTCCAACAGCAGCATAAAAAATCTCTGCCAGGCATAGGCGGGTATGACTCCCCCGGCCTGCACCCCCAGACCGTGGGACCTCACCCGAGAGCTTCCAATAAAAGCGATATTTCGCTCATACCCTGCTTGTCTTGGTCAATTTATTGGCTTGGGTCAGATTAAATCTTAAATCTCAGATTAAACCTCACATTAAACCTAACAATACCCAAGATCATATTACTAACTTCATCAAAACAGCAATTGAGAAATATCCTGCTATTAAATATTTGGCAAATATGTTCTGTTCAGTGTTTATTCCATAGGTGTGTATCTATTTGAAGAAGACTGATAAAAAGATTAATTACAAAAATTTGGCAGTGTACCAGGGCCCTTCCTCAAGGGGACACAGCCTTTCCTTGGTTCAAAGGTTTCTGGGTCTTTAACTTGGCTCAAGTTTGGGAATTGATTGAAGGTTCATGGCTCTCTGTTTTTATTTAGATTAGACTTTTATTCACTTGATTTAGAACTTTTCTGCCTATATAGATTGAACAAGAATTTAGTAGCCTTCCTACCTATTTCACATTTAGGAACACATAATCAATTCGCCAACATCACAGGTCTGAAAAGATAAGACTATTCTGATTGCTGCTTTGACACTACTGCCCATTATGGTAACCATGCCAACCTTGCATCTGGTGGTTGAGAGTGGCCACTTGGCCACCTTTATCCTTGGATCCAACTATTCCTACTGCATTTTGATTCCCCAGTTCAGTGATTACAGTTCCTGCTGTAAATTCCGGCCCACAGAGGACAATCACAGAGCACTTCACAGATGCTGAAACTCCCCTCACACATTTATTTCTCAGCACTGGGGAAAGGTATGTCTTCTGGACACTCCCAGTGTGGGTGGGCGTATATTAAATGACAAATCCACTCAGACATTTCAACCTCCCTAAGCTTTTGGATCCCGTCACTTACATTAATTAAGGCAGGTCCAGCATTTCCAGCTAACTTACTGTGAGCCACTTTTTGGCCCATGTCTTAGCTAACTGACCAATAAAATAAACTGTTAGAGCTCTTTCTAACTCCCTGAGCTTTAAGATTAAGTGAAGAATCTCTGCTTAGTGATTCTGCATTTAATATTAGGGAATCTCTGCCCATATCAATAAATTCAGCCTAAGCCAACTTCATGGTCCTCCCACTATTATCCCACACATTTAGTATCCATTCCCATACATATTTATGTCCTCCCTGAAATTCACATGTTAAATTCCTAAGCCCTAATATGATAATACTAGAGGCCCGGTGCACGAAATTCATGCACGGGGAGCGGGGGGGGGGGGGGGTCCCTCAGCCCTGCCTGCACCCTCTCACAATCCAGGACCCCTCAGGGGATGTCAACCCCTCAGGGGATGTCCAAACTGGCAGTCAGACATCCGTCTCACAATCTGGGACCACTGGCTCCTAACCGCTTGCCTGCCTGCCTGCCTCATCACCCCTAAACACTCACCTGCCTGCCTGCCTGATCACCCCTAACTGCTCGCCTGCCTGTCTGATTGCCCCTAACTACTCTGCCTGCCTGCCTGATCACCCCTAATCACTCTGCCTGCCTGCCTGATTGCCCCTAACCACTTGCCTGCCTGCCTGCCTGCCTGATCGCCTATAACCAACTCTGCCTCAGCCCCCGCTGCAGCGGCTTCATCTGGAAGGACATCCGGAAGGTCATTCTGTTGTCCAGTCTAATTAGCATATTATGCTTTTATTATTATAGATTTGAAGATGGGGTCTTTGGGAAGTAATTAGGGTTGAATTATGTTATAAGTGTAGGTCCGCTATGGTGGGTTTGGTGGCCTTCTCTCTCTCTCCATGTGTATACACTGAATAAAGGCCATGAGAAGACATAGTGGGAACCCTTCAAAGTAGGAAGAGAGCCTTTACCAAAACCTAACCAAGCTTGCATCTGATCTCAAACTTCTAGCCTCCAGAACTTTGGGAAACAAATTTTTGTTTTAAGTCACCTAGTCTATGGTATTTTGTGATGGCTGCCTAAAATAAGATATGCATAAATGCAGTTCATATAAATACATATGTCAGATGAGCTTGTCTAAAAGAAACAACTCAGCGTCAATGAGCACACATAGTCCCCAGATCCTGGTTCCTAATGTCACTCCCCAATAGAAGTAACCAGGGATCTTTAAAGAAATGCCTGACTCTAGGATTAGGGAATGAAACAATACAAGACGAGTCTAGAGCAATTTCTAGTGCCACCAAATAAGCCAGTGTCAAAAACAAACAAACAAACAAAAATTTTTAAAAAGGACCAAAAAACAAACAATTAGATGTGGTATTCTGGAACTGAAAAAAGACTTCAGATGAAAACTAGGAAAATCTAAATAAACTATGAACCTAAGTTTATAGTAATGTATCAATATTGGTTTCTTAATTATAACAATGTAGCATGTTAATACAGTATACGATAACTCTGTACTATATTCTCAATATTTGTGTAAATCTAAAATTGTTCTAATAAAACAAGTATATTTAAAATACATATTCAGTCAAGTGACTTTTATTTTTATGCTTTTTTTTTTTAAAAAAAGTAAGAGTTATCTTCATTATATTCCTTTTTTCTATATTATCCCCAATAACAAAGGTTCTCAAAGTGTGGTCTTTGAGCCAGTGATATCATTATCAATTGAGAATTTATCAGAAATTTAATTTCTTGGATTCCACTCCAGAGTTACTAAATCATAGACTCTGAAGTGAAAGAATTTCTGTTTTATCAAGTCCCCCAGGTTATTCCAGAACATGCTAAAACTTGAGAACCACTATCCTATAATATCATATACATACCCTTAAGGATAAAAATACCTTTAAAAATAACATAATTACTTAGGGAAGGGATGCAAACATTTCAGATCTTTATACTCAAAGACAAAATACTCATTAAGAAACCAATAATAATATTTTAATCATCCACAAACTTGATAAGCAATGATTTTCTACTACAAAACATGCTTGGAGAGTTTTCATAATAAAATCACAAGTTAAATATTATGACTCATTTATAAATCAAGAAAAGTAGGTCATAAAAAATAAGTGACTTGGTCAAAGTGACAAGACTTTGGTTAAGATCACAGATGTTTGATTCAAAAAGAGAGCCATCAAACTTTAAAATAGATGTTCTTCCCATTATACCATTTGCTTTCCACTATTTTTTAAAATTTGAATATACAACATAGTCAAAAATTGATGAATCAGAGTTCATATCTTTGTTCAATCACTTCTTTGCTCTGTGACTTAGTTATTAAAATTACTGAGTTTTAATAACTTCATATTTCAAATAAGATTGATAGTATTTTCTTTGCACAAGTTTCTCATGAGTATTAAATTAGGGCATGGAGAAGGGTTCTAAATATTAAAGATAATACAAACTAAGCTGTTATATTTCTGACTCCTTTACCAGTTCTTATTATTACCAGGTTAATGGGCCTCTGTTATCAGGTTTACATTTAGATTTCTCCTCAAAAATGGGGATTCATGAAATATAAACAAAGAATAAAAGTGGAAGAAAGGGAAGCATATAAGAGATGCATTCTAGTTCTATTTCTTATTTCTTTTCAGATAATAGGGGACCCTGATTAGGTCTGTTGCCTGACATTATCCAGGTTCATGGGCATGGATAATCCAAGAAAATCTCAAATGAGATATTAAATTAAACTACTTCTGTATAACCTGGAAGGATAAAATAAAACATATTGATCCATTACATAAATTTTAAATATTTTAAAGTCAACTTAGATGTAGAGTTAATACATTTCTTATAGTATTAAAGGCATAGTAATTGTTAGTAATGCAGAAACTGAGTAGAGGCATAAGTAAATGGAGGACTTGCAAGCCAAATCACCTTAATTAATACAAAGCACAAAACAATAGCAAAGATTAGAATTGATCCTATGCAAATTAATCTGAATGACTTACATGAGGTTTATAGTCAAGAGCCAGTAGATAATACAACCTCATATTTTGACCTTAAGAATATAAATTTAAGCATGGAAATCATATCGTGACTCTTAATAAGTTTGATGCAGTTGTTTGCTAAAATGAGCTTTCAAGAGGATATATTAGCTTTTGAAATCATTCACTTCTAAGCAAGGGAAAAAATGACTGTTTAACTTGCAATTTAACAGAGATAGGTTATAGTTTGTTTCAAAAATACACTATCAGAAAGATCCAGAAATAATCTGTCTACCATGACCATTACAAGACATATTTCACAGTCATGGTCCCATCAGGGAGGCTGAACCACTAGGTGTGATGCAGAATAAGTGACTTATTATAAAGATTAGACATTGGCCAATTTGTGGGAGCTAGTGAAGAACTCTCTCTAGTCTGGAAGTAGGCCTAGAGTTACTGTAAGAGAGAAGAGTCAGGAGGAAAGAAATAAAGCTGATGGGAACCAAAGGAAAGCCAGAAAAATCTGTCAACTCCAAGAAAAACTGCAGCTCACTAGGGTAAAGAGGAACTACATCTATCTTTCAAAGCCTCCAACTTTTTGGATCTGGGTGATGTGCAGAAGAAGCTGGTGGCTTTACCACAGAACTGCTCCCTTACCTGGGCCAGGACTCACAGAGGATAAAGGAGATGAGGGCTTGGTGGCTGTCCCACACCAACAAGATAAGCTAAGCTATCAGCACAGCTTGGCAAGCTTCGCTGCTGCCTGGAGCTCAACATTGACCTTCAGAGCACAATGGCTGCTGCTTTGCTTCTAGCTTCCAAATTCTGTGCAGTGTCTCTTGTGGTTAACCCTACCAAGAAAGAAATTCTGGAAAACTACTTGACAGTACAAGACCATCTTAACAAGAGTTTGATGATCCCTTCCCAACTAATGGAGGGCCTAAGACTAAACTAAGGAATAATGCAGTGGAACAGCCACCCTCCACTCAGAATCAGATGATTCAGCATTGGAACATCAACTCAAACATTTTCTGGTTATGTGACTTCTTTGAAAAACTCACTTAAGACTTTCTGAAACTATTTCTTAACCTCTTAGGCTACTTTGAACTAGATAAGGTATTATCAAGCCCAGAAAGTATCCAGTTAGCTAACTACTCATTTAACTTTGTTAATAATACATAGTAATTGACTGACTTTGCCAAATACAAGAATCCCATGTCTTTGTAAATAGAGGTAAGTTCCTTTGAATTTTTATGTTCTCTTTCAATTTTCCTTCCCAGAACCATACTGTGGGCATTATTGAAATCAATACACTAGCATTCATAATATAATCTTAAAGACTGTGTAAAACATATTTTCATTAGTAATACTCTGATATTAAATTACATTAATTCATACATGATCTGTAATTTCCACTCTTCATAAAAATCCTATTTTGTCTTCATATTCCACTTTTCTTCCACCTCCTTTGTAACATTTATAGTTGTTAGTATTGCACTGGCAGCATATGTATATTTCTTCCAAAATGTCAACAGTATATTTGGAGCTCTGAGAAGTTCATCATTGCTTCATCCAAATGAGCCATAGGCCACTGAAGTGATAGTTAGATTCATTTTAATTCTTTTTAAAAAATATTTCTAAACATCACCATCAACTTTTGTCATTACTTTGGGATCTCTTTGAAAGGAACTAATAAGCCTGTCTCATAATATTCATTAGTAGACTAGCTCTCTGTGGTTCAGTTAAAAGTTTTATCACATCAACAAATTTCTCATCACTTACTTAGATATCAGATACATATAGAAATGATATTTTCAAGGTGGATTTTTTTTAGAGAAAATAAACACACACACAAAGACACATCACTGTGTCAGTTTTCTATTCTGACCACTAAGGACATATTGAGAAAAGCTATTCCAAGGAGCTAAAAAAAATGACAATATTTTATTTTGCTAGCTTTCTGTGAACATTTATTGAACACCTACTGTATGCGTGTTCTCTGTTGCATTAAGTGCTAAGAGAGAACAAGAACATAGCAAGTGATTATTTGCTAAGTAAAGCAAAAAATGAAATTATAGTCCTTGTCCTTAAGAAGAGTTTATAGCACCACAGGACATATTGGATATGCACAAAACAACAGTGATATGGACCCTCAAAAAAATTGAGTGAGATAAAAAAACAAAACACAGCTCTGGCCATGAGGCTCACTTGGCTGAGCGTCATCCCATGTGCCGAGAGGACACAGGTTCCATTCCTGGACAGGATACATGCCCGGGTTGTGGGCTCAATCTATCCCCAGGAGGGGGTATGCAGGAGGCAGAGGGTCAATGTCTCTCTTTCTCTCTCTTTGTCTCCCTCCCCCTCTCCCTACAAAACACACACACACACACACACAAAAACACAAAAACAAAAACAAACAAAAAAACAATAAAAAACATATTAAAAGGGAATAAAAAGGTACAAAAAAACTGACATGGACCATCAAAAGTGTAAAATTACTTTTCCTTGAGAGGGGCCATAGAAGATTTCACAGAGGAATTAGTGTTTCAGCATATTCTTGTGTAGAATCAAAGTCACACTAGCTCTTCAAATTTGAAAATGACCTCAAATAACAACATAAAGGATTTCCTTAAACTTCAGTAGATAACTAGAATTTTTTAAAAAGTTTTTGAAACGTCACTTAATGGTTAGAGTAAAAATATCAAACTTCATTTGGCTAACTATAAGTAATTATAAATTATACTTATAAATAGGCCTAACAGGGATTCTAACAGTGAGACACAATCTGAAACTAAAACTAAAACAAGGCAACTAGTCAGGAAAACCGTTGTTTAAAGTTCAAATTTCCAGGCATCACTTGTTATGACTCCAAAGAAATGATGTATTTTCATTAAATATTGACATGATATGGATTCAGACTCTACACTTTTGATTACCAGAATTTTAGTCCGGCTACCACTACAACTTCTACCATCAAATATCTCCTTTCATTAAACACACTCAAAATCTCTGCTATTCTTATCTGGCTGCTCTAATATTCCTTCTATAGCCGATCACTACTCCTGGGCACAGGCCTTCCACAATGGTAACAGCAGGTGCAACAACCTTCTCACCATGCTGGCTTCTCTCCTTTACTAACCTTTCCCTAACTCTGTGCCATAGTCCTGGAATCAGTCTTTTTCCAGGAGCACTGATATCAGAAACAGCCACTTTATTCAGGGAAAGGAAATTTGTTCCTTATGACTCCACTGGGACAACTAAGTTATACAGACCTTATTTTATTTTTTTACTAAATTTTATTGAGATTTCATGTGTGGATTTCTATGTTACAAAATCTGTATATAGCACTATGTGCCCATCACCCAAAGTCAAATCTTCTCCTGTCACCTCATATTAGGACCCCCTGCTCCCCCAACCCTCCTACCTCTGGCAACCACCACACTTCTTTTTGTGTTCATAAGTTTCAGTTTTATATCCCATATATACAATGGAATACTATGCAGACATAAGAAAGGTTAAAATAGTGTCATTTGCAACATGTTTGGACCTTGAGAACATTATTCTAAGTGAAATAAGTCAGACAGAAAAACTAAGAACCATATGATTTCACTCATATACAGAGTGTAAAAGCATGTTTTGTCACTCAGTCTAAACCTTAGGAATTGGTGGTATACTGTACTGTACATAATTGTATGACCTAGACTCTTATACCACTGGCAGCACAGGTTTGTTTGCACCAGCATCACCACAAACACATGAATAATGTGTTGAACTACATTGGGATGGCTATGACGTAATTAGGCAACAAGCATTTCTCAGCTCCTTTATAATCTTATGGAGCCCCCCTCTTAGAGGTGGTCAGTCTGTCATTAACAGAAATGTCGTTATACAGTACATGGGGATAGTTTCTGTTAAAATGGCAGTACCATCCAATTCCTTTTCAGTTTCTCCTTTCATTCAAAGTTAAAGAGAAGGGCAGAATTATATTTTCCTTACTCTTTGCATTTTCTGTTCCCAAACCACTGTGAAAAATATATTAAAAAATACGTACAACGTATCTTCTCAAGAGCAAAAATAAGTAATAAAGTCATAGGGCACTTAAAACCCACAGCTTTAAAATAAATATATTCTTAAAAAACAACCTTTAAAAGTGAAACTATTAAAATAGTAACTAATGTCTCTATAAACATACAATGTCGCTTAACTTATTGGATATCCAGCTTTAAACATCCACTTCAGTGAAGATATTTAATTTTTTTTATTAAATCTTTATTGTTCAGATTACATTTGTTCCTCTTTCCCCCCCCCCATAACTCCCCTCCTCCCAGCTCCCACCCCACCCTCCGCCCTCACTCCCTACCCACTGTCCTCATCCATAGATGCAGGATTTTTGTCCAGTCTCTTCCCGAATCTCCCATTCCCCTTCCCCCCCAAGAATAGTCAGTCCATTCCCTTTCTATGTCCCTGATTCATTATAATCACCAGTTCATTCTGTACATCAGATTATTTATTCAATTGATTCTTAGATTCACTTGTTGATATATGCATGTTTGTTGTTCACAATTTGTATCTTTACCTTTTTCTTCTTCTTCCTCTTCTTACAGGATACCTTTCAGCATTTCGTATAATACTGGTTTAGTGGTGATGAACTCCTTTAGCTTTTCCTTATCTGTGAAGCTCTTTATCTGACCTTCAATTCTGAATGATAGCTTTGCTGGATAAAGTAGTCTTGGTTGTAGGTTCTTGGTATTCATCACTTTGAATATTTCTTGCCATTCCCTTCTGGCCTGCAAAGTTTCTGTGAGAAATCATCTGACAGTCGTATGGGTATTCCCTTGTAGGTAATTGAGTCTCTTTCTCTTGCTGCTTTTAAGATTCTCTCTTTGTCTTTTGCTCTTGGCATTTTAATGATGATGTGTGTTGGTGTGGTCCTCTTTGGATTCCTTTGGTTTGGGGTTCTCTTTGCTTCCTGGACTTGGAAGTCTATTTCTTTTACCAGGTAGGGGAAGTTTTCTGTCATTATTTCTTCAAATAGGTTTTCAATATCTTGCCTTCTCTCTTCTTCTGGCACCCCCATAATTCGGATGTTGGTATGCTTGAAGTTGTCCCAGAGGTTCCTTACACTATCTTCGTATTTTCGGATTCTTTTTTCATTTTGCTTTTCCAGTTGGGTGTTTTTTGCTTCTTTGCATTTCAAATCTTTGACTTGATTCTTGCGCTCCTCTGGTCTGCTATTGGGTGTCTGTATAATATTCTTTATTTCAGTCAGTGTATGCTTAATTTCTAGTTGGTTCTTTATCATAGCATCGAGGGTCTCATTAGTTTTCATGAGGCTCTCATCAAGTTTATTGGCTGCTTCTAGCACATTATTACAAGCCCTCAAAAGTGCGTTTTTTAGCTCTATATCCTCCATTTCTGTCATGTTTTTTTGTCTCTGCATTTTTTATGCTTTCTTGGTGCACACCCTTGTGGTCTTTGTGAGCAGTCTTGTTCTAGTTGAGCCTTGATTGTTGTAGTTAATACTAGAGGGATTTGACCACCAGGCCGACTGGCTGTGAGAATCAGCTGTGGGAAAACTTCTGTCCTCTGGAAAGGTGCTAATCTAGCCTTTGCCTGAGGCGATCCAGCAAATGGCTCTGTGCAGGGCTTGGGCGGGGCGGGATCAACAGGGCGGGCAGAGGGAGCAGTTATGGCTGCTCTCAGTCCCGTTCCCAGAGGCTCTGCTTCTCAGAACCCAGCAACGGCTGCAAACCTCGGAAAGAAAGCTGCCCTCACGTTTCAACTGATGCCAGACAATCCCGCTTCTCCCGTTTGAGTCTGAGTCCCTAGAGACTCGCCCGGATCTGGAGCTCAGAGTCTGAGACTCCCTCCTGATTGAAAATGACAACCGCACCCTCAGCCACCAGCCCGCTTTGCGTGCGCACCTCAGTACCTTTATATTTTCCACACTGCGCCTCCTCTGAGCCTCGGTATGCTGTTGTCTTTCCTTCTAGTTGAAGAGTCTCTCCTCAGCCAGCCTTCCTTTGGTTCTGGCTGATGTCCGTTCCGTCTTTTAGTTGTATTTTTGAAGTGGTTGTTTGCGGCAGCAGTCTCCGGTGTTTACCTATGCCGCCATCTTGGTCTCCTCTATTCATCCATTTTTGGAATGTTTCTTTCCATTTGGGTATATTTTTCTCTCAGGCTCGACACAACAGCAAGCCAAGTGGCCAAGAGCAAAGATATTTAATTTCATTTCTTTTAGCTTAAAGGGCCACAAGCATTGTGTGTTCCTTCTTTATTTGTTTTATTGCAGGAGGTATCACCTTGTTTCTCAAAGGTACTATTTATCTTAAAGATAAATACAAACTGAAAATTCCTGGAATATCCTTTCATTTTAAGAGATTTTTCTATTTTGTGATTAAGACTCTCTTAAAAGTTGTAGGATTCAGATTCAATTACAATCCCGAACTGAGTACTGAAAGAAAACATACAAAATGAATCCTAAAACCAGGCTTTATCTAAACAAAGCTGAGACAAGGAGAGTGGAAGTTCAGGAACATCAAGTAGAAGAAGGGACAAAAATATGTGAGCAGGAATCCCACCCCTAGGAGGTTTTATGTTTTATGACAACAGTTCGGCCATGAAGAGCTGCAAAATATACATGGAACTGTGATGCCCGAGTACAGGGTGGCTCCTTAATCAGAAGAGATGGATAGACAGAATGGGGTCCTGATTATAGGCAGCTCAGCTATCATGGACTGAGTGGAATTAGCCACAAATTTAGTGTAACACTTTGTTGTCCAAAGTTTTGATTGGTTCCAGATCCATACATGAAGCTAATCCATAGGCAGAAATTGTGCAGTATAGCAAGAATCCAGGAAGATCAAGAAACAAATATATCTTCTAATGTTAATATTCTGAATTAGTAGTCAAAGTCCCCTGTCTATTTTCTTTTTTTTTTTTTTTAAATATATTTTATTGATTTTTTACAGAGAGGAAGGGAGAGAGATAGATAGTTAGAAACATCGATGGGAGAGAAACATCGACCAGCTGCCTCCTGCACATCTCCCATGGGGGATGTGCCCGCAACCCAGGTACATGCCCTTGACCGGAATCGAACCCGGGACCTTTCAGTCCGCAGGCCGACGCTCTATCCACTGAGCCAAACCGGTTTTGGCCCCCTGTCTATTTTCAAGAGCTTCAACAACATATTTTAATTACAAATTTTCTTATGTATTAGTTTAGTAAGTACCCTTAAAATGTATCTCCTAAATCACATACATTAAACTGGGTTCTTATTAGATTTAGAATTCTTATTTAAGGTCATGATATTAGTTTCTATACTTTCTTGTTCTAGAAATACTATAAATGCAATTTTCTTGGATAAATCAAGCTAACTCAGGCAGAATGTTTCACTATAGCTCAGGATAGAAATGTGAGTTCTTTCATAGCAGTCAACCTAATTATCTTTTATTTTTCTTCTGCCCATCAAAAGGGCACATTCATACCTTTAAAAAGAGCTTATTAAAATAGACTTCTTACATTTACATATTTCAGTAATACTGTACCTACAATGAAAAAGCCAACAACATTCCTGTAGCTCCTATTAAAATTAACGTCTTTTATACGCAAAACTGTCAAAAACATTTCATTTAGGGAGAAGTCTTGTGACCCTGTTGCCTCTTAATAGGCAACCTTTCTTTTTGGCAACTAACATTTGTGCTTCAGTCAATAAACAAGAACTTACTGTCCATCTCAGGTCACATTATATAGGAGAATAAAGAGAACATGAATAAGTAAATTTTTTAAAAAAATATATTTTATTGAATTTTTACAGAGAGGAAGGGAGAGAGATAGAGAGTTAGAAACATTGATGAGAGAGAAACATCGATCAGCTGCTTCCTGCACACCTCCTACTGGGGATGTGCCCACAACCAAGGTACATGCCCTTGACCGGAATCGAACCCGGGACCTTTCAGTACGCAAGCCGACGCTCTATCCACTGAGCCAAACCGGTTTCGGCGAATAAGTAAAATTTAAGACAACTTTAAAACTTTATTAAATCAAGAGCTTCAGGATACTTTTCAAATCAAATATTGGACAGGTTTGACTACTTAAGTTTCTCTATTTTCCCAGAAGTTTCTAAAGATAGATGTCCCAATACAGAAAATGGTATGTATGGTAGGGGAAAAAAACATCATCATCCAGGAAATTGGCCTCTTTTCAGTATTTAGCATAACATATATTGATAATAATAAAAGCATAATATGCTAATTAGACTGGACAGCCAAATGATCTTCCGGACATCATTCCAGACATCCTTCCAGATGAAGCCGTGGTGGCAGAGACTGAGGCAGAGGCGGTTAGGGGCGATCAGGCAGGCAGGCGAGCATTAGCGGTGAGCAGGCAGGCAGGCGAGTGGTTAGGAGCAATCAGGCAGGCAGGCAGATGGGTTAGGGGCGATCAGGCAGGAAGGAGAGTAGTTAGGAGCCAGCGGTCCCGGATTGAGAGAGGGATGTCCAGCTGCAAGTTTAGGGTGGGATCAGGCCTAAACTGGCAGTCAGATATCCCCTGCGGGGTCTTGGATTATGAGAAGGTGCAGGCCTGGCTGAGGGGGAACCCTTGCTCCGCCGCCCTGTGCACGAAGTTCATGTTCTGGGCCTCTAGTATTGAGTAAAAGCAAATAAAGCAATAAGATTATGTACTTACTGTTAAAACATAATAGCTCATATAATAAATCAGACTAGAGAGAAGAACATGTTCTCCTCAGAAAAACAGGTCCCAGGATTTGTCTATCAAGAAACTTACTATCTAAATTTAACTAAGGAAAGGATATGTCAATCAAAGGAACAGGGCAGTAGGTATCTACTGTTTAGCATTGGAAGTTTTGAAAGAGGAGTCACTGTGCAAACATTGTCTTTGCCCTTTTAAACACCATCTAGAGAATATTAGATGACAGACTTAACATACTTAAAATACGCTCATCTTAGTAGCCCACCGATACCTTGGGGGAACTTGCAAAGCTGAATGTTATTAAACACATACATCATTTCTGACTACTTTTGCGCTGATTGTGTGGTCTAGATAGACAACATTTCTGATATTTGTGGTAGCCTTGCATTTTTGGAATACTCATCCTATAATTTTCTATAATTTTTTGTATTTCTATAATGTTGCAAATTCCAACATTATGAGTCATGGTTCTTTAGCATAATAGTCAAAATTCAGCTTTCCAGACTTCTGGTTTCAACTCAATTTGTAGAGTTCAGAAGCTATCACTCCATTATCAAACCAAAAGCTGAAAAAACTGAAAATTAACATGTCTTTACTCTTAGAGAATTTGTGTTGCACTTTAAACCCCACAATTTGAAGACCTAGGTGAAATCATGGAGACCCAGATTTATTGATTGATTGATTGATTGATTGATTGATTTTTACTATGGAACAGAAACCACTGGAGCTATTAACTGGTAGAAAAACTTCTTGGTGATTTTGATGAATTACCAAAAACGGAATGTAGACTAGAGTGAGAATGAAAATCTCCAGGAACTAGTTTCAAGGCCGGTCTCACAGTCATGAGGTTTACCTCCAGAATATCCACTTCTCAGTGTGAAGATGAAAGAAACAATCTCATTCTCTTTTCTACATACAGTACTTCTGTACTTTTTATGGTTGCTTCCAATGATTTCTCTCTTTGTATGCACAAAGAGAATTATTCTTATTCATTCAGCAAGTATTTACTGTGTGCCTGCTGTGTGCCAGGTATTGTGCTATATTTTAAAGTTTCAAAGAACAATAAAACACAGTCTACGCTAACAAGTACTCCAGTTTGTATTATCTCACATGCTTAATGTGGTTCAAATAATTCATTTGCCGTTACATGACAAATGAATAAAGATTTTTGCACAACATACTTAGATTCACGGTAAATGTCTGGGATGGTCACTGGTCAAGAAAACAAGTAGATTAAGCATGCTGAACATACTGCAGAATGTAAGGTCAGGAGAACTGTACCGTAGATTATTGTACAAACAGAAGTTCAAGACTATGTGGCTAAGAAGACAGAAGGACAGAGATGTCTCCAGAACATAAAGGAAATTGGTCTAGAAGTAAAGGAGAGTACAGACAACATAAATTTGTAGAAAACAGAATATTGTAGTCAAGGACACAGTTTTATAATTCTACTCTCCCAGAGAAGTTATAATATATATATATTTCATCTACTTGAAATTGTTGAATTATCAAAACATTCAATAATTACTCTTTAAAAACTCATTCAATTTGATTCTTTCCTTTGGTAATGATATTTGCAGACAATATTTTTTAATGCAGAAATTCCCAATTCTCAATAGCTGTCATAATGTCAAGTGAAAAAGTTATTCATCCATGAAAGCTTCCTTTGTTAAAATACAAACCGCATTATTTATACATTATGAATGTTTAATGAATGCATACAAATTCAAATGTCAAGGTAGATAAACTAAAATTACATTTCTATCAAGGAAGAAAGGCTTTTCAATGAAGAACAAGTCTTTGTTTTAAGATAAAAAATTAGAGGATAAATCCTAAATGTTTTTATTTTTAAAATAAATGACAGAGAAGTATATGTGGATTTCCTTAAAGGTTATCTTAAAGCAAAGTGTGAAACCATATCTTTAAATGATGAAATGATGTAGTCATCTTATTTTGTATATTATAGAATAAATTAAAATAATAACTTTTATCCCAGATCATAAAAATCATGGTAAAGTCTCCATTATGTGGATAATAAATATGTAACTTTTTCCATGCATCCGGACCAACGTGTCATGAGCTTTAATGGCTCAGGCTTTTATCAATAACACACTGGAGCAGAATTGCCATTCATAGGAGAATTTGACTATAATAAAAGATTCGGTGAAATTATATTTCAATTATTTATAAAACATTTTGCAAACAAAAATCTTATACCCAAGTTTGTTATTTCAAGATATTCAGTCCTTTTCAGGTTTCATGAGAAGCTATGACAAGAGAAAGTAATCAAATTCTTTCCATTTTTTTCTATTATAGCTGCACAAGGAAGGATATTTTTGTGGAACTTTTTTCAAAAGACTTCCTAGATAACACGGAAGTCACATGGAAGAAGAAGATTTTGTTGTATTGTCCTCATTGATGTTTCTCATCCAGTTTACTCTTTCTGTAGACAAAGCAAATTGGTGTTTTCTGCCATAATGAGAACCTAACTGATGAAACAGTTTTCTGCTTTAGGCCTGTTCTAGCTGTTCCTCTCTAACTAAAATTTCCACCACTAAGGTATTTTCAGTGAAATAGTCAACAAAGATTTTAATAATATCTGTAAACTGAGCTTTATTAGGCATAAAGGGCTGGGTAAAGAGGAAAGTTTTTAGGGAAAAGGGATCAGAAACTCTCCCCTATCATTTTTCTCATATACAAACAATCTGACTAGTGTTGTTTGGAAGACTCATTAATCATCATTAAGTATATACAATCTAGCTGCTATACATCCTAGAGTAAAAACCTACTTAGTTGTCCATGTGAGAAACTATTTAATGCATAGGATTTGGAACATCTGCATATGTGAATTTCAGTATGAGGACAGTGTAACGGTTATTTCAGATGGAAGAGAAAGCAACTCAGATTAAAATAATATGAAAAATAAAAACTAATTTATTGGCTTAAGTAACAGAAAATTTCAGAACGGTCTTGGTCTGGCAACTTGAACAATGCTATAAGACGAAGTTTATGTCCAGCACTTCAAGATTCTTTGTCCTGTACTGATTTCATTAAGATAGTTACCCAACATGTCACCACAACAGAGAGGCATATATCTCACCCAACCCCAAGACCTGCTTTAGTTTGCAAATTCAAAGTCTCTTAAATGAGAAGAACGTAGAATCTCCTTTAGAAAATTATATACTATAAAACTTTATTCTGTAATAATAAAAATGCATGATATAGTATAAAACTATATTCTAATTTTCAGCAGTTACATGCTAGAAAGGACTGTGCATTGGAGGAGAGATTGTAGAGTATTACTGGATACTGGCTCTAAAGACTTAATCCCTAAGGACCAAAATTTCACTTTGGTCCTTTAGAATTTCTCCTTGTTAAATAGTCAATAAAGAATGTCACATTCCTTGAGAAACAGAAGAGATTAGAGACACATCAAGCCTTGAAGGATGAAGGTATTTAACTCTCTTATTTCAACTGCATATAATAGTGATAAATCTTAGGCTATGAAAATGAATTACTATAAATCTATAAATTCTAATTGATATTTATAGAATACTCCCTCCAACAGTGATAAAGTACATTCTTTTTAAAAATATATTTATTGAAGGGAAAGAAGAGAGAGATAGAAACATCAATGATGAGAGAGAATCATTGATCAGCTGCCTCCTGCACATCCCCCACTGGGGATCGAGACCACAACCCAGGCATGTGCCCTTGACCCAAAACGAACCTGGGACCCTTCAGTCCACAGGCCAATGCTCTATCCACTGAGCCAAACCAGCAAGGGCCATTCTTTTTCAAGCTCACATGGAACAATCACAAAGACAGAAGACATCCTGAGCCATGATAAAAGTACCATATTTAAAAAAGAATAGAAATTATACAAAGTATATTCTTAGCCCACAGGTAATTAAACTAGATCAATAACACAAGATAGCTGGAAATTTCCAAATATTTGAGATTAAAAATACACTACTAAGAACACATGGGTCAAAGAAAAAACCTCAAGATCATTTGGAAAACTTTAAAAAACTAAATGAAAATGCAACTTATCAAAATCCGTGACCTACAATGCAAACAGTGCTTAGAACAGCATTTTGAGTATTAAATGCATATATTAAAAGGAAGAAATATTTAAACTCATATTCTAAGTTCTACCTTAGGACATTAGAGAAAATAGAGCAACATAAGTTCTCTCAATCTCCTCCTCCAACAAGCACTGTTATAATAAAATATATAAACATCCTAAACTTACAGAGGAACTTACAAAGAAAACAAAATATATTGAGGAGAAAGCTCATGGTCCTATTGTACAGAAAAATGTGACCAAATAGCATATTGGCCCCCAAAGCTCACTAAAATTTGCTGAAGCAGTGGCAGCCAAAAAGGGGGTATATGATGATGAGTCTAGAAAAAGTATAAAAATTTTCTGAAGAAACAAATAAAATTATGTAATATATGTGTAGTGTATTCAAAGTGTATAATTTTTGTGCATGAAAAAAGCCTATGCCATATTCTGAAAAGACATACTTTGAAACCGATCTAACCACATTCTGCCAAACTAATATTATCCATGTCTCATCACTAACAAGAGTTAAATCAAATTAAAATTAATTAGCCAAGATAAAGATTTTATTTTCACACATTAAAATGCTTATTTAATTAAGGTTCAAAAATGTAGTTAGCCTGCCCTTTTAGGCATTTAGATATTAATGACTCATCAATTAATTTCTCCTTGAATGTTTGTGAAAGGCCCACAAGTGAGCTGGTACAAGTTGAATCACTAGAATAAAATTCAGGTGGTGTTGTTTTTTTCTTTTCTATTAGACAACTACCTTTTGTTATAAGAGCAAACTGAAAGAATCCAGGAAAGTTACATTAAATCCCTGTGTCTTTTATAAAGAAGAAGAAAAGGCTTCACCACATCAATGTTACATAAAGTTTCCGAGTTTCAAGGGAAGGACACCCAGAGATAGGTTTGATGAATCTTTTTGTTCAAATTCAGGCCTAATCATGTCTCCTAAAGGAAGACTTATCAGCAAGATGTTCAAAAGAAAATATTGGCTTGCTCATAGAAAATTCTAAATCTCCTACCAAGAAATCTGAAAAGACTAAATAAGGATTTTGTCTTTTTTTGTGAGATGAAGGATAGCAGCCTTAGAAAACTGAATCCTTTCATTATTACTTGTTCATCTTCTTCAAATGAAGCATATCTACAACTACAATATGTTATTTTTATCTGAAGGCCACAATAAGAATAATAGTACCAAAATTACGTGACATATAATTTTGTAGTTATTTTCTAAAAAGCAACACTAAACTTCTCCCCACACACATATTCTGAGCATCACTATAAGTTCCTCCAAAAGAAAAATTGCTTAGTGAGGGAAGCTGTTAAATCTTTGTTTATTTTCTCCCCTTTCTCTCTCTTTACCATTATTCCACTTTCCTTTCCTTTTGATATATTTATTAGAAACCTAGTGTTAATTCTTGATGATTTGTCCTGCTTGTCAAAAAAAAAAAATAGGACAATTTATTTAACTTTAGTTGAGTGAGAACAAATCTCTATTGAGTTGCATCAGAAATGATTGATGAAATAAAGCAGGTGCAGATGATTTGAGGGGCGCTAGCCTAGAGTTGTCTTTCATAGTCTGAAACCCCCAGTCTATTTTTTTTGCTCAAGGAGACAGTTTCTAGAAGGCCACTATTAAGATATGAATATGCTGCTTCACTATCAGATTTTCTATAACTAATTACTGAGTGCCTCCTTTGGAGTATTTCATTCTGATTGCTAATGTGTGTTCTCCACTAAGAAGTGAGATATTCAAAGGATGGTTCTCTGCTTTCAAAATTTAGGCGTGGACATAGCAACACCATGAGAAATCCCAGAGCAATTCAGAGGGTACAAGAGGGAACAAAAGAGCAAGGAGGTTCTCTGAAGTTCCCGGACCCAATTCCGATGGGGAAGGGAGTGGGAGTTCCCACCACACCAACAGACAGACACCAGCAGGGTGACTGAGAATTCTACTCCATTCTGACACTATCTACCTGGAGACAGCAACTGTTTCCATAGGTTAAGGGCTCCGTCCTACAACAAATAGTCTACAATCAAAGCTGAATTTGTTAGCCTGTCAACCAAAAAAGAGCTCACCACACAAGAACAACTTTGGAGAATCACTCTGGGTGAACGGTAATGCACGTCCTACCCTCAGACTCAGTTCTCAGCGAAGTCTGAAAAGGCTTGTAATTTTTTTTCTGTCTTCTATGGATATAGAAAAAACAAACACCCACAATCTAAACTGGCAGCCAGGGCAGAATCTTTAAAATACAGGTGAGCATTGTAACCTAGCTCCTTGTTTCATTGTGCTACCCTATGGTGTCTGTTCCGTGGTTAATTTTTAACATAAGCGAGATATGGTGGAGCTGATGATATTAAATAAAAAGTGTGATAAGTTCTCCAATTTAATCTAATTTAAAATCCACAGCAGCCCTATCGTATCTGAGATGTTATGTAACTTTACCAAGAAAGAGACCAAGTCTCATATTACTTGTGACATTTTCATCATTATCTCTCTGAAAATTTCCTTCCGGGTCCCTGGAATTTGAGAGAATGCAGGATTGTGTGACAATAAAGCTCATCCTTTTCCCTCCACAGCATACTAATAAGATAATTCTTCTCTTCTCATGCTTTCTGCTAGACCTTAGAAGTGCTTCTCTTTCCTGGGTGAGAGACACTTGCAGTAAAAAAAAAAAAAAAGAAAAAAGTTTATTTTATTGTCAAAAGTGGTTTAAAGTGTTGTTTTTGCTTTCCTTGCTCAGCTGCTCCAATCTGAACATCTCACTACTGTTTTCACAGCTACCTTCTGACAGGTTTTCCAGGCTATGAACACTTTTCCTCACTTAAGGATTGCAGAACTTCAATTGCTCATGAATTCAGAAAGATTTTTTTAGTAGTTTTTATTAACATTTTCTTACTAACTTTTACCTTATCCTAATGAGATGCACTTTTCGATATCATAGAAGTGCTTTCCGCTCACTTAAATTGTCTAACTCTAACATTTTGTCTCAGTCAAGGGCTGCTCATTTTTAAATTATTACACATTGTTTAAAAGAGCTATGGAAAAATAGAAATCATCCTTCATTTTTATTTACTCTGAAACTTGAGTATTTGAGTATACAGATATTTTTTAAAATTTTTAAGAAACTTTATTTACATCAAATTACTTACATCTAGAACAAAATATATTGTCTACATTTTCATTTTTCTCCAGGCGTAAACAAAATATTTAATCCAATGCAATTGTGACAAGGAGTCATACTGATGTGTGGGAGCCAGTTGGTTTTTATTTTATTTTGTTCTTATTTGGAATAATTAGAAGTTCAAAAACACCAGTTCATAAGGTGACCAAACTCATTATTCAAAGACTAGCAGTGGGATTTTGCCAAGGCGGTTTAGAGCATCAACTCTGGAAAGTTTGCGCTACCCCTTAGGATCCATAAAATTAGCATATGTTCCCCAAAAACAGAATGTCTGCTTCATTTTGATGCAACCAATTCTCTAACAGCTGAAAGTTTCTTGATAACATAAAAGGGTATACATATTTTGCTGTTGTTTTGCCAAGCTGTATTCCAACCCTTAAGTTGTATACAGCCAATATCTAGCCTTATTGTACAGTATTATGTTTTTTTCCTACATTTTGGTCCCCAGTGGGGGGCATGCAGGAGGCAGCCAATCAGTGATTCTCTCTTATCATTGATGTTTCTATCTCTCTCTCCCTCTTCCATCCTCTCTGAAATCAATAAAGAAATATATATTTTTTAAAGAAAAAGAAATTAACTAGCCCAGGGAGGATAACTCTCTTCCCCACATCCAGCCAGAAAAGTTTTCTTAAGATACCCAAACATTATAATATAAAGTAAAATAATACAAGCTAAATTTCATAAAAGATATATATATATATATATATATATATATATATGAAAAGAACATCTTCGGCCAATGCTTATATTGAGAAAAAAAACTAAATTTTCATCCCCAAAATGAAATACAATATATTTTCATTTAAAAATGTGGAAAAATCTTGAGTTACATTCCAAATAGAAGTATTAAACTGTCAGATTCAGATATATATTTTTAAGCGCAATAGAAAGGAGGAGCATCATGTACATCATATACAAAGTACCTTTTATTATAAACTCTATTGTTTGGTGGTCAGAACATCATATTTGAAGCTTCTTATATTCTAATATGATAATGTGTTTCTTATAGGCATTTCTTTATATTTTAGTTACACTTTAGAAAAATGTGTTGAGGTGTGGGTTATCATGAAATGCATTATTTTTTTCACTGAAGAATAATGAGAAAAATAGGCTCTTTTTAAAAATATATATATATTCTTGATATTTTACAGAGAGGGATAGAGAGTTAGAAACATTGATGAGAGAGAAACATCGATCAGCTGCCTCCTGCACCCCTCCTACTGGGGATGTGCCTGCAACCAAGGTACATGCCCTTGACTGGAATCGAACCTGGGACCTCTCAGTCCGCAGGCCGACACTCTGTCCACTGAGTCAAACCGGTTAGGGCATAAAGATAGGCCCTTTTTTAGTGTTGCCATACAGAACAATGATTTTCAGGAAGAGATTACTGGCATTCAGAGGCAATAACATTTGTTGAAACTATTTTAGGTCTCAAGTGCATCAATGCCATGAGTTAAATTACAATGTGGGACAGTTACCTTCACTCTCTCTATGACTACCAGTTCTAAGCTTATATATATATATGATACTCTTGCTATTGTGCTTAAACTTAAGTTCAAACAAAAGACTTTTCTAATTTTTTTCTCAGTATGTATATTTGTCATCTGCTATTTCTGTCTGCTCATTATTTAGTTATCCTAATTCTAGAAGACCTTCCTGATATTCCTCTGAGAAACTAACCTCCACAGTTCTCAGTTTTGGGAGTACAGATTGATTTTATGTATTATTCTCCTGATGGGCATTTGATGCATATGTATGTGATCAAACTACTTTATCACCCTAATTGGTTCACAGATGGACAGGTTACCCGAGCAAGAGCAATAAGAACCTTAGATGGTATCATTGCTTGTGTTATTGGAAAAGAGCTGGTTGCTCTTTCCTTTTTGTTGTTAAGGTAGTGATCTATATACCAAATCATTTTGAATGACATCTTGCCGCCATATGGAAGAACTTCCATAAAAATACAAAAGAGCAAGAACAGATTGAGTCCTAATGATATCATCTGAGTCCACGGTTCTGGGCATGTGAAGCCCTGACATCTTTCTAGATACAGATGTAAAATCATTTTGTTGTTGCTGTTTAACACACTTGCAATAAGAGTTCTGGCTCTTTCAAAATATCTTTTGAGCTACATCAAAATGTATTTTGATTCTTTCTGCCCACTGCATACTTTTAAGAGAATAAAGTATTTTTGATCTTTTGACACTAAAATATCATCATGGAGGATGCCATTTTATTGAATTTAATAAATACAAAAGAAGGAAAGAAAAACAGGGATACCATCAGTTGGCCTCCTTTTGAGCTCCTATTTGTGATTGTAAGGGAGAAAATGATTCAAGGGCATAGCATGGTGGTCAATGGTGAGGCTCTGAAACAAGATATCTAGAGTTGAAGTGCCAGCTCACCCATTACCAGCTCTGTAGCCTTAGGAAACTTACTCTGTGCTTCAGTTTTCTCATTAATAAAATTGGGACAATGTCATGTGGGATTACTTTAAGAATTAAATGAGAGGATATATGTAATGTACTTAAGACATATTGTTAGAATTTAATAAATGCCAATATCTGAGTATTATTTTTCACTAAAAAAAATATTACTTTTATGTATTTAATTATTACATATAATTAAAATATAATACAATGGTAATGTGCAGAGAGACAAAGAATAGCCCCATCTAAATTTCTCATAATTGTAATAATTTCTCTTGCATATTTATCCCTCTTCCAAAATCTTTGTCCATCATAGCCAGTAAGCTCATGATGGGTCCATTTATCTCAAGGATTTGATATTTATTGGATTCTCCTATGTTCAAAGCTCTGCCTGCACACTCAGAACATCATAGGTAACATTTTAAATAGGATGTTCCTCTCATTGAATGCACATTCTACAAGTGGCACAGAAATCAAAATCAATTCATTTATAACTTTGAAAATTATTATGCAGAAGAAACACAAAATTCTTTAAGAACACATTCCGGGGTACCTCCTCTATATCTGGAAAGTCAATGGAAAAAAGAAAGAAAATATTAAAATCTATTTCTATAATTTTGGTGAGGTAGAATTAGAGAAGTGAATGAATATAAGGCATACTTAGGAGGAGAAATAGACAAAAGTGAATGAATTATATATACATTTAGGAGTCAGAATCAACTGGCTTTGATAACTGATGTGTTGTGAAAACTGGCAGAAGAGTAAACAGAGAATGTTCAAGGACGCTTATAGGTACCTGGATTTTTATGAGGTAAATGGTGCTGTCTTTCACTAAGATAGGAACACTATTGAAAAGAAGAAGAGGTTCCCATTCTGGGAGGGAAGACAGAAGGTAATGACAAGGGAAGGCTCATTCTGCCATGATCAGAACACACACACACACACACACACACACACACACACACACCACATCCTTTTCAGAATATCAGAGGAATATTTGTAAATAAGTTACTGAAACTTTCCTTTCAAGAAGTTAAGAAAAAAGGAAACAAAAAATGCCTGAAGAAAATAATCACATCATAACAGAAATCAATGAAATAGAGTGCGGGCATACAATAGAAAAACACAACAGAGTCAAACATAATTTTTTGAAATAATAAGGATCCCTAGGAAATCACAGCAAAAAGATAAAACGACACTAACAATCTCAGGACTAAAAATGTAATGTAGTCATGGATCCTTAATCATTAAAAAGAAAATATTTTGAACAAATGTATAGCAATAAATTTGATATTTGGTAAAAAGGAGAAATGCAAAGTATTAAATGTGACACAAGAGTTAATAGTTGTGAATAGTTCTAGGTTTGCTAAAGGAAATAAATATATAAATAAAACCTTTCCCGAAGAGAAACCTCTGGGATTAATTGGCCTCACTGGTGAATTCTTTCAAACCGTTCAGGGAGCATTAAAACTCATTTTACACAAACTTCTTCAGAAAACAGAAAAAACTTTCCACTACATTTTATAAGAATAGCAAAATACTGATTCTAAATCTTACTAACACATTACAAGAAAGGTAATTACAGACCACTATCTCTCAGAAACATAGATGTAAAATCCCTGAACAAATTATATTTTTAAAGAGTATAATTTTTAATAAAAAATAAAAGAATAAGACCAAGTGGAATTTGTTCCATGAATGCTATGCTAGACTTAAATATTAAAATTAATCAATGTGTAACTTAAAAATTAAGAGGTAGAAAGAAGGCTGAGAATTAACAGCTAGAGAAGTGGAACAATATGCAAGAGAGCATGATGTCAGAGCTCAAGAATAGAAAGGATTCAGAAGAAGAAGAGCATACTCTTTGTTATTCACTCTTTCCCCGCTGCTATGAATCAAGTTCAGGCCCATGTAAGTCATCTATAGCTGTATAACAAACGTCACAAAAATCTCTGTGATATACATAACAGTAAGTATTTACTTTGGCTATTAAGCAGTGAGTAAGTTGGGTTCAGCTGGTTTAGGCTGGGCTTACCTGGACACCTGAAAACCAAAGGTTAGTCTGGGTCTACTTCACATATCTCTCATTGTCCTTGAGAATGTTTTCCTCACATCCATAGCAGAGGTACAAGAGGACAAACAAATAGCTGGTATCTCTTAAAGTCCTCTCCTTGGAACTGGCATGTTGTCACTTCTGCCCCCTTTCTTTTCATCAGAGAAATCACATGACCAGGCCCAAAGTCAAAAGGTAAGGTGCCCTTCTGCCAGAAGGAACTGCAAGGTCAACCACCGAACTGTAAACTTCAAAATGGTCAAAATGGTCAACTTTATGTTATGAATATTATACCACACACACACAAATAGTCAATTTTGACAATAGAGAGAAATTTCCCCTTAGCACCTATATAAACTTACTACAAAGTATTTTTTAGATGTCAAGTTTAGTGTATAAGCAGGTGCATAGTTTTTCAAAATGCCTTTGGGGAAGGGAGTTCCTAAGTACTAAAGGAAGGAATCAGGGGATTGGATCATGGAAAGCCTTAAGTCCCAAGTCCTGAGAAGTCCTGGTGGAATCCGAATGCCGTTTCCTAGGACCCAGAGGGGAAATGGAAAGCAAGCCATGTGTTCTCCCACTTCATTATGCACCTCCAATATTTATAGATACATTTTGAGAAATTCATTTGGTAGCAGGTACCATTCAGTGTGCTACAGTGGCTTACCACTGTGGACATAGTTGATTAGATCAGTGATGTATTCCATCCCAAAGAGAGTTTAAAGAGGAAATGCAGAGATCTAAGAGGCTGAGTGGCAGGAGAGTTCTGTGGAACTGAAACACAATACTGAATAGTGACTAAGAAATCCAACCAAATTCATTATCTTGTGACAATTAAAATTTGGGATTAAAAGAGAGCCTGGGTCATGATAACTGTGGACTATATGAACTGGTATTAGGTCTTCAGACCTACTTTTAGCAAAAAGTGACTAATGTTGCAAGCTGAGCAGCAATGAATTATACTGTAGTTCTCGTGTAGCCTGGCTATGTTATTACTAAGAATTCTTCCTGCCCTTGTACACAGCTCTTAACCTACCTCCTTGTTTCCAATGACATGCTTCACAATCTACCTTCTAATTTTTCAATGGATTATTTTTAATCAAATCTTTCATCACCTATAAAACAAAATGCATGTATGCTCTTAGTAAATAATTTATGAATTTTAGAACACAAAGAACATCAGCTAATGAATCTTTTAAAATTGCCTGAAATATATGCAGAATATAATGAGATTTTTATTTATGGTCTTATTTATCTATGGTTTCTAAACTTAAAAATTAAGACAAAATCCTGTCAAGCTCAAGAATCAATTCTAGACCTCAGTATGACATGGATGGCTAATCACCTTATAGCTAACCAAACGTTTTTATTCTATTTATATATGCATAGCAAACTAGATGAATACGTACACCCCACCCCAAACAGTGATTACATATAGAGATAAGACAGACTTAGGAAAGCATTCACTTCCCCACATTAGTCCATTGCATTTTTTTTAAATGATGCATTTCTTTATATGATAAAATTAATTAAAGCCTCTCTTTATTGATCCAACATGTTCAGTATTCTGCCCTACACACCAGAAATAATTAGGAAAAATATTGTCCCAAAGCCTCCCCTTACAGTGAACTTACCTCAGAAGCAGAGGCAAAGGAGACAACAATATGAATGAATGTTGGTGAATATAAATATATTAAGAAATATCATTTATCATTATTGTTTTTGAAGATGTGTTCTTTGATGAAATTAAAAGTTAACTTCCCCACTGAGTAGGATCACAGACAAATAATACATCATTTTCAAAGGTCCTGAGTTCGTTCCACTTCAATCTGAACCCACAATGTATTCATCTTTAACATATATTTAAAATATAAACTTCAAGCATTTGAATTTAACATTTATTTTAGAAGATAAATGTGTATGAAATAATCAAAAGTAGAATATTATGGTACTGACATTAAAAGATTTATAAAGTAAAATAATTCTGTGATGATAAAGTTACCATTACTATATAAAAGCCAATCCTTTTCCAGTATAATTAAATGCTGTTCCTTTCAGAAATGTCTATGATATACTAAGCTGGTATGAAAACCATTATGTGCCGGTGAATATGAGCAGAAACTTGAGTTAATGATGTACTAGCCCTTATAAGGTTGACATCCTTTTAAAGTTTCATAGTATTTTATGAATAACTCTTTGGTTTTGTTTTCATATATTTTTCATTATTTATATAACCTGTGTATTTAATTATTCACTTATTTTACCTATTACTATGACAATGATTATAAAATAGGCCTTTTTAGGGAAGTATCCTTACGAAAAATTGAAATGGGTCAATAGATTTTCACTTCTAACGGTGTCATTTACACTTCCATCACAGATTTTAGTCTTTGTCATAAAAAAAAGACAGATGCCATATCTGCCACATTGCAAATCAAAGCAGTTAAGAGCTACACTATCTTAACTCTTTCTATATCTAAGTTCTTCTAAATGGAAAGTTTTGCTAACTCAAATATCCTTTATGCCATTTCCTAACTTCTCTCCAAAAGTAATTCAAACTTCCTTTGTTCAGTCCAAACTTCTTATGGGGACATTTCAAATTTCTCATAATCTAGCAAAAGCCTTTCTTTCCAAGCACGAGTCATATAACTTCCAACTGTGAGTTTTTTATTCCAGTCCTATCAAATTTCTTTCTACCATACAAAATATGAGAATGCCAAGTTTCCACCTGTTTCCTTCTTACTGAAATTGTGTATATCTTCACCGGTTGTCAAAAATTACCTCCTAGCTCTCATGTTTGATATTCAAATATCCCATCCCATCGGGAGCCTTTCCCAAATACTATCTGGCATAATTGCCTGCTTAAGGCTCCCACTGTGGGAACCATTAGCGATGGGGCTAACACGTGTAGTTGTGCAGTTTATGCACTGCACAAAAGCACGAAGGGAGAGAATGACAACACAAATTCAGCTAGTACTGCTGATGCCAAACCTGTGTTCTAGCACAGGGCTGCATTCTCCAGGGGGCAAACAAAGGTGGGAGAGGGAAAAAGGCAGCCTTTTTTTGAAGAATACATTTTCATTGATTTCAGAGAGGAAGGGAGAGGGAGAGATATAGAAACATCAATGATGAGAATCATTGATTGGCTGCCTCCTGCATGCCCCACACTGGGGATCGAGCCTGCAGCCCCTCTTGGTTTGTAGGTCGATGCTCAACCACTGAGCCACACCGGCCAGGCAGAGGGAGCCTTTTTTATACTAGAAGATGCCATCAGCTTTCTGAACCACCAGTGATAAGACTACCTTTGTCTAGAGGGAGAGTTTGTTCTAATTTATTCATCTTAGAAGAGTGAGGTTCTTTCTTCTAATTCACACAAAGTTTTTATATGGACTAGCTATCGCCCTCCTGGCTATAACATCTCTTAGCTGTATGTTCTGTATAATGTCGCTCTTCAATAAATTATGACCTGAGCACAAACTAGATGTTTACTGATCTTTGAATGAATATTCTCCCAGTAACTACCCTAGAGTCTGGCGCCATAGGAGACAGTTAATAAGTGCTATATATTCAATTAATTACCCTTTGGAGGACAAAACTGTGGAGAAAACTGTATCAATTTCAACATCTGGGAATGAAACCCTGCCATGAGCTTTCCAAGCATTTTTATTTCGTTTATTTGAAACTACTTGCCATTTTTACAGAGCATCATAGTAATTTGTAGTAAGGTTTAGAATGCCTTAGAATTCAGAAAATATCTACTTCAAAATAAAATTGATTTGTTTTAATTCCATCTACATAATTCATTGGGATAAAATTTCCTTATTAGTTTCTTCACAGGGAGGACAAATGCCTCATTAATTTTAAACATATCAATCTGAAAATGCTGTAGACATCAACTAGAATAATGACTGACACTATAAGGAACACAATACACTGCATACCAAAATCAAATTGCCTATTATTCACTCGGAACAAACACACGGCTTTATTTGTACTTTTTATAAGCTTCGTGTGGAGAAACTGAATTAGGTATTTAAACCATAGTGGGGGTTGGAGGATATTATATGATGGAGGGACTACCACTCAATCATTAGTAACAATATCCTGCATAATGTGTACTATATATGTAAAGAGCTCCCATGTGAAAATAGTATTTTACATTTAGAAATCATTTAAGTAAGACATTGTTTCCCTTGCCCAAAAGAATTATCAGAAAAAATATTGCTAGGGGAGATGTCTGAAATTTTACTGCCTACGTTTTCTCCTAGGATTTTTATGGTTTTGCAACTTACATTTAAGTTTGAATCCATTTTGAGTTTATTCTTCTGTATGGTGGTCTAGTTACATTTTTTTGCATGTATTTGTCCAATTTTTCCAAAGCCATTTATTGAATACACTGTATTTACCCCATTGCATGTTCTTTTCTCCTTCATCAAATATTAATTGAGCATAAAGACATGGGCTTATTTCTGGGCTCTCTATCCTGTTCCATTGATCTATATTCCTATTTTTATAATATTGTATGTTTACAAATAAAATAAAATAAATAAATAATAAAAGTTTGATAGTTTCTCACTACAGACAGGGGTCATGGGAAAGGCTTCCAGAAAGTTGACAAAATTCTATTTCTTCGTCTGTAGTGAACCATTACAAACTTTCTCTCAATTGTATATTTCCCACATGAGTGCCAAAGTTACAACTTAACAAAGCTGTTCCTTTTCTCAAAATATTTCCATGGCTCACCCATCTCACTTGGAAAAAATCTAAAGTTTCTTCCATGGTTCTCAAGCCCTAGCCCCTTCCACCTTCTTGTGCACCAGCCACTTACTTATTAAGCAACATTATTAGGCATCTATTACATGCTGCTACTGTGTTGGGTACAAGAGCACAGAGATTATTAAGACAAAATTGCTGCCTTTTAATGGGCACAAAGCTGAGTAAAACTCAGTCCCTCACTCTAGAGAGTTTACAGTCCAGTAAGGAAGACAGACATATAAAAACAGATGTCACAAGTACAAGTGGAGCAACAGTAGCCTGCACAGTATATTACAGGACCCCTTAGAGCCTGGGAGCTTTAAGAATGGCTTTCCAAGAATACCTGAGATGTCTCACAAAATGAGTAAAGTTATACGCATGAATGAGTTGTGGGAGAGGTGGGATTGGAGGCCATTTCACAGAGCACTGCAGTGAGTCATGCATGAGGAATAATGAGGCCAGAGAGAAAATGGGGCTCATATCAGGAAGGTCCTCAGAAGTCCACTATGGCTGAGACCTTCAGCAGGTGATTGTCATGATGGATGTGGAGCATGAACATGAAGGGACACAGGCTGGTGGCAGAGGGACCAGTTGGGAAATTGTCTGAGAGAGACCATTAAGGACTGACTAGTTTGGAGCAGTAAAGATAAAGAAGAGGATACAATATTTCAGAAGGTCAGGCAGGAGGGAGGACCTTCTTGGTTTACCGGGATTAGAAGACAGGTGAGAAGACACAAAAGAAATAGATCGACTCACATGGTATTGAAAATATTGGTGGTTCAAGAGAAATTGAACAGAAACACAGCTGTAGAATTGCCAATAGCAGAACTGGGTTGGGTCATTCAAAATATTTGCTGCTTGCTCCCTCTGGGTGAGTTAATTACCCATTCCCAGCTGTTAGCATCAAATCTTGTACTGCTACTTGCTTTTGGACAATTAAATGAGAACAGAGTGATATGATCCATTTTCAAGAATAAAATTTAAGAGCAATTGCAAAGTTCTATTCTGTTCTATTTTCTCTCAAACATTACCTCAAGCCCTGACTGGTTTGGCTCAGTGGACAGAGCATCGGCCTGCGGACTGAAGGGTCCCAGGTTCGATTCCAGTCAAGGGCATGTACCTTGGTTGCAGGCATATCCCCAGTAGGGGGTGTGCAGGAGGCAGCTGATCAATGTTTCTCTCTCATCGATGTTTCTAACTCTCTATTCCTCTCCCTTCCTCTCTGTAAAAAATCAATAAAAAATATTTTTAAAATAACATTACCTCAACAATGTCTCAGATCAAGGCCATTCCTTTAGCTTGGGTCTGGGACGAAGACAAGATGTGGAGCACAGCCTCAGAGCAGAGTTGCCACTGACCCAGAATGCACATGTAGCATGAGAGAGAGATAGACCTTTGTTGTCATAGCCACTGTCATTTCTGGGATGTTTATTTCTGCAACATATGTGAGCCTCATCAATTCAATAGCTAACGATATTAGTGTAAAAATAAGTAACTGTCTAAATACCTTATTGAGGAGGAAATGGAGTGTGCTTGAAAGGAGCTTAGAGTGCATGAGGACTGATGTCAGAAAGAGAATTGTAAATGATCGTGAGACAGTTGCAGAGGATAGTGGCTAAGGTTAACATGAGCAACCCCAGGAAGAATGCCCTGAAGCCAAAGAGTAAGCTCAGGCTCCAAAAAGAAAGGGCCCTTACTTTCTATCATAGCACTAGAGTTTAAAAGGCAGCAAGCAACATATTGGTCTAGAGGCAAGGACCTATAGTATTTCTAAAAAATGCTGATTTCTTAAAGGAGCTATAAACTTGAATGGAAGCAAAATGCAATGCCCAGGATGGATACCAATTAACGGTAAAATTGCACTTAGGCAAGTTCACTTTGTGAAACAACAATTGCAATCAACTGAGCATACACAGTTTATATCCTGAACTGACCCTGCAATATAATAACAGGTAGGCTGGGCATTTTTAAATTGCTAGATGGCAAATGCTGCATTGTAGTAAATGGAATGAAAGGCTGCCAAAGAGAATGAGTGGATGTAAAATCCAGGAATATAGTCTCTCCACGAGAGTTCTCACTTATTTCTGTTATATTCTTCTGTGTAACAGTAAACATTTATCCAAGATAGAATATAGATATATTTTGATATTTGAGAATTCAGAAAATGTGTGTTACATATAGCTTTGCTTAGGAGGCTACTTGAAAATGGTGCTTTAAAAAATAGGAATGAGGCAAAAAATGAGGAAGATGTGGCCCAAGAGAATTAGGCCAAGAGAAGAACGTGGAGTGAAATGGTATCAAGTGAAATACTGCACTATATTTCTCTCTAGCAGGCTCATAGCAGTATACTTTCAATCAGCCATTGTCAGTTGGTTGCACAAAATATTAATTTGTTGAGAGAAAAATCACTTATTAATTGCTGCAACATCTGCATTATTTTCTTAGACACTAGTCATATATGTGTTAATTGGCCTGAGAGGAAACATGAGTTGTAGCTGAACAGACTACATAAACTATTCATGTGTGTGTGTGTGTGTGTGTGTGTGTGTGTGTGAGAGAGAGTGTGTGAGTGTGTGTGTGATGCCATTTGCATAATGGCATCGCATTGTGAAAGAACTACACTTGCTTTTTCTCCTCCAACAATATGTTCTTGAAATTTATCCATAGTCAGAGATATATCTAATTCACTCCTTTCAATTAAATATCTACTCATAAGAGTTTTCCTGAGAGTCACTCTTTTAAGATTTGAAGTTTTAAGATGTGAGTTTTTCATTTGCTCTGATTGTAAATATATTTAAAAGTATCCTGTATAATAAAAGCCCAGTGACCATAACGGCAGAACGACCACTCAACCAGTCACTATGAGGTGCACTGACTACCTCTAGGTCCCTTTCCCTGGCCAGCAGGCTCCGATCACCGGGGAACCAGGGTGGGTGGCGGGGGATGCAGGCAGTGCCAGGCCAAGGCCCCCGCCCTACCAGTTGCCCCACACACAGAGGGCAGCCCACGGCGGGAGTGGGGTCTGAGAACAGGCGGGAACAGCGGACCTCTCAGTCCCTGCTGCCGCCCCCCCCGCCCCCTCCCCGGCTGGCAGGGTCCCATAGCAGGATGGCTAATGGGGAACTGAGGTGGGTGGCGGCAGAGGGCAGGACTGGCAAGTGGGCAGAAATGCCAACCTCTTGGTTCCTCCCCCTGGCCCTCAGGCTCCAATCACCGATGCTGAATAGGGAACCGGGGTGGGTGGTGGGGTATGCAGGTGGCCCCAGGCCAAGGCCCCAGCCACGCTGGTTGCCCCACACACAGAGCGTGACCCGTGTTGGGGGTGGGGCCGGTGAGTGGACAGCAAATGCTGACCTCTTGCACCTTCCCCTGGCCATCAGATTCCCATAGCCTGATGGCGAACCTGGAACCGGGATGGGTGGTGGCGAGATGGCCGTGATCGCAGGATAGGCCTAGGGACCATACCTGTGCACAATTTTATGCGCCGGGCCTCTAGTGTTTAATAATGTGTGCTTTCTATTATACTTTTTCATACTTATTTTTTCTCCTTTCTTGAATTTTCATGTTTATTCTCCAACACTTTAGAAATATGTATGTAACTTCTATACTTTCATGTTAGCTTTTAATTTTATAACCTACTTCTCTCCACATAGTTTGTAAACAATACCTAAAATTAATTATTATCTCTGCCCTCTTCCCAAATAAGATATGGACCTTAGCACAATTGGTTTTCTGGTAAATCTCCTACAAACCCATTCCATTTTTTGTTAACTAGAGTTTTCTATTCTGATTTCAATTTGCTCATGTTTTACTATCTTTATTCTTTTTTAATTAAATGTACTGGAGTAACATTGTTTAATAAAATTATATAGGTTTCAAGTGTACACTTCTATGATACATCATCTGTATGTTGCATTGTGTGCCCACTGCCTAAAATCAAATCACCTTCCATCTATTTGCCCCCTCTTTACGGGCCCTCATCCTCCTTCTCTCTGGTAACCACCACACTGTTGCTTGTACCGATGAATTTCAGTTTTATATCCTGCATATCAGTGAAATCATATGGTTCTTGGCTTTTTCTGTCTGACCTATTTCACTTAGCGTGATATTCTCAAGATCCATCCTTGCTGCTGCAAATGGCATTATTTCATCGCCTTTCCCACTTGGCTGAGTAGTATTGCATTATATATATGTACCACATCTTCTTTATCTAATCTTCTGGTGAAGGACATTGTTTCGATGTCTTGGTCACTATGAATAATGTTGCATTGAACATAGGGGTGCATATATCTTTGCAAATAAATGTTTCCAAATTTTTCAGGTAGATACCCAGAAGAGGGGTTACTGGGTCATGTAGTAGGTCTAGTGTTAATTTTTTGAGGAATCTCCATGCCATTTTCCACAGTGCCTGTACCAGTGTATATTCCCACTAGAGGCCTGGTGCATGGATTCATGCACCAGGGGTCCCTCAGCCTGGCCTGCACCCTCTCGCAATCCAGGACCCCTCGGGAGATGTCAGACTGCCGGTTTCAGCGCGATCCCCACAGGCCAGGCATCCCCTGAGGGATGTAGTAGTGCACCAAGTAGCAGGTGGCCAGGGAGGAGCCCAAGCCCAGGCTGGGCTCTGCGCCACTCCTGCTCATCCCTGCTGCTAGGTAGCGCTGCCGTGGAGGCAGGAGAGACTTGCGCCACTGCAGCTGCGCTCACCAGTTGTGAGCCCCAGCTGTGAGCCCAGTGTCTGGCGTCTGTTAGTTAGCTGAGTGGCGCTCCTGCTGTGAGAGCACACTGACCACCAAGGTCAGCTCCTGCGTTGAGCATCTGACCCCTGGTGGTCAGTGCATGTCATAGCAACGGGTCATTCATTTGTCAGGTTGTTGGGTCGTTCAGTCACTTAGGCTTTTATATATATACATCAGCAGTGAATGAGTGTGTCTGTTTCTCCACAACCTCTCCAACACTTGTTATTAGCTGTCCTATTGGTAAATCATGTAATTAAATGTACGTAAAGACAGAGAAATTTGAAGAAGAAACAAACAGAATTAGAACTTTAAAAAGAAGTGTCAAAGAGAAACAGTGACAGTGCAGATTTAGAAACTGTTCTGGGGTAGGCCAGTAATCCTGACAACTATATGTTCAATTGATGTGGTAGGTATTTTTCCATAAAATGATTGATTCACAAAGTTAATCAGATGGAGTCTAATAATGTCATTTATCCATATAACTAATTCTCTTTGTTCTTCAGACCCATTATAAATCTATTCACTTGTTCCAATTTCTATGTTTCAGTTTAATTAACTCTGAGGCATATGGAACACTGACTCCACCAAGGTGATGCTATTCTAAGGTCTCTGGCTATTCAACTAGTTTTGCTATAAAAATGGGACATCTTCATATGTACCGTGAGATGATAACCTGGTCATTGCTTGACTCATTTGCACTCACATTTTTTAAAAATATATTTTATTGATTTTTTACAGAGAGGAAGGGAGAGGGATAGAGAGTTAGAAACATCGATGAGAGAGAAACGTCGATCAGCTGCCTCCTGCACACCCCCCACTGGAGATGTGCCCGCAACCCAGGTACATGCCCTTGACCAGAATCGAACCTGGGACCTTTCAGTCTGCAGGCCGACGCTCTATCCACTGAGCCAAACCAGTTTCCGCTGCACTCACATTTGAGGAAACCCTGGCTACTACCCACTTGAGTAATCAGAGAAATGCATAACTCGAATGATTTGGGATGCACAACCGACCTACATGAAGCAGGGTAAGAGGGAAGTCCATGAGCTCTAAAGCCTGCCTTGGGGATTCAAATTTGGCTCTGTACAGAGTTGCTGTGGCCTTCACTGAGTTACTTAAATGTGCTCCAGTTTTTATGTCTATAAAATAGAAACAATACTAGAATACCTACCTCTAAGAATCATGCATATTAAATGAGTTAATACATGTAAAAGACTTAGAATAGTACAAAGCATGTAGTAAGAACTCAATAAGTATTAGCGGTGATCATGCAATGATGGTATCTGGTTCCAAAAGGATGAACAAGGGCTATTTAAAAAAGACATAGAGGGGATTTATCAGTTTCTGGTCTGAAGTAGGTTATGTCAAGCATACTGGTTCATTAGTAAAACGAGCCTTCAGAGAAAGTAGTAAAGAATAATGAGAAAAGCCATGAAACTCCCAAGTTGTGGAGAGATTATCTTTTGTCCTGGATTTTTCTGGTTGGTTCTAGCTCTCTTTAGGTAAGACTTGTCTTATTTCTTGGTATTATATGAGCATGGAATTGCCAGTCGTATCCTGCCAATATACAATGCCCTTCTCCTCATCCCTATCTATAAATCACTTAACTGGCTTTCTGATTCTTACATCTATAAAATTGTACATTTCATTTGCAATTTGTATAGCTTAATTCTTTTGAACCTCTCTAGTCTTTTCCACCTTGTTCTGTCACTTATCATTTAAATCTGTCATATTGATGTGAACAGCATCAAAATTGATAGTAATAAAAATTATCTGAAACCACAGGAAATTAGATTGAATTGAATATGGAAAATACATTCACCTCACAGACATAAAATGGATTTTTATGGTCTCTGTGCTAAGAACGATATACCTCTCCCTGCACCTTACCAGGACATAAAACAGGAGTACTCAATTACTTGGAGTCATCATTTCACTAACACAAATTTCTGACATTTGCATCCACCATCCCATCCTCTGCTTTCTGCTTATCTGTCTCCCTCCTTGCTCTCTGCCTCTCTCTGCCATGCTTTCTCTCTTTTGGCTTTTTCCTTAGTTTGTGTCTGAGCTATCGCTTCTTTTTTATTTTTTTATTTCTTTATTGATTAAGTTATTACATAGGTGTCCTTATCCTCACATTAACCACCATCCCCCCCACCCATGCCCTCACCCCCCTGCTGTCTGTGTCCATTGGTTAGGCCTATGTGCATGCATATAAGTCCTTTGGTTGATCTCTCCCCCTTACCCCCACCCACCGCTACCTTCCCTCTGAGGTTTGACAGTCTGATCAATGCTTCTCTGTCTCTGGATCTGTTTTTGTTCATCAGTTCATGTTGTTCATTATATTCCATAAATGAGTGAGATCATGTGAGCTATCACTTCTAAAGCACCCAATTTTAAGCTCCCTCTTCAAATCTCTGAGGAGGCTATATACTTTTGAAAAACATGAAGCTGTATATCATACAGCTTAGATTCCAATGGTTAAAAATTCATTAATGGGGCCTGGTCAGCGTGGCTAAGTGGTTGAGCATTGACCCATGGACCAAGAGGTCACAGTTTGATTCCCAGTCAGGGCACATGCCCAGGTTGCATGCTTGATGCCCAGTGTGGGGTTGCAGGAGGTAGCCGATCAATGACTCTCTAATCATTGATGTTTCTATCTCTCTCTCCCTCTCCCTTCCTCTTTGAAATCAATTAAAAATTAATAAATTAATTCATTAATGGGGACAGATTGATAATATATTGCTACTCTAATTAAAGAGGGCTATGGAATAGCATTTTAAATAGCAATGTCATTTCTAAATTGACATAGTTCCATTATAAGGAAAAATACCTAATCCAACCTAAAGTTGAACAGTTCCTCCTCCAATAATAAGGACATTTCAATTTAGATTTTTAATCTACTAACAAAATTTTCACTACCAAAGAATAGGCCTTTTCCCAATTTTTCATTTTTATCCGAATTCTAGTACTAGAAAGGCTCCAAGATTATTTCCAGATATCTCAAAAAGTAAACCCTAGTTTCTATAACTAGAGTGAAGTGGGAATAAATTTCTTGACAAATTTAGTGGAACAGCTACAAACTAAATTTTTTAAAAAATAGTTACTTTTATTTTTCTTATAGGTTCATCATATGCTTCCTCTGATCTCCCTTGCACCTTAGAAAGGAGCCTCAGGTCACTGGATCTTAGCACTAGAGTGACTTGTCCAGAGATTTTCTTAGTGTCATACAACTTGGTGCGGTAAAGCCAAGCCACAGTGCTGGCATTCAGTAGTCTATCTGAGGCATTTTCCAACCCTATTATGTGTTATTTAAAAATCAATTCCAATCTCTTATACTACTCTTCCAGGTTTATTTTGTTGTTGTTTTTATTTTGTTTTGTTTTGTTTTTGCTTACGCTCTTAGTATATAGAAGTTTAATTATGATTTTGGCAAGGACATTAAGCTATTGTTGAGGGAATAAAAAAATCCTCTCCTTTCCTATTTTTAAGTTTAATGTTGTAGGAAAATAAATCCAGGAACATCAATTTTTTAAAAGATCTTTATTGTTGAGAGTATTACATATGTCCCTCCCTTTTATCCCCCAATGCCCTCCTCCCACCACACCCCAGGCCTTCACCACCCTATTGTCTGTGTCCATGGGTTATACAAATATGCATACAAGTTCGTTGGTTAATCTCTTCCTGCCCATCTGCTACCCTCCTCCTTCTCTCTGAGATTCTTCAGTCTGTTCCATGTTTCCTTGCCTCTGGTTCTATTTTATTCATAAGTTTATTGTGTTCAGTAGATTCCTCGTTCATTTATATTGATTTCTAGATTTAATTGTTGGTAGATATGTATTTATTGCCATTTTATTGTTTGTATTTTGTTATCTTTGCTTCTGCCCCTCTTACCAGTCTCCATGTGCTTTCTTCTTTACATATCTAGTTGTAGGACTTCCATTCGGCCAGATATCAGGCAGTTCTGAATGATGGTTGTTCTGTATTTTAGTTGTAATTTTGATGTGGTTGTGGGAGGCGGCAAGCACTGGCGTTTACCTATGCCACCATCTTGGTTCCTCAGGAACATCAATTTTTTAAAAGAAACCTTTAAGGTTGGATTTGTTAATATAGAAGATGAGTTTTGTTTTGTTTTTTATCAGTGAAACATTCAGTTATACATACAACTGTAGAGAATAATATATACCTTTTTATTTATTTATTTATTTTTAAATATATTTTATTGATTTTTTACAGAGAGGAAAGGAGAGGGATAAAGAGTTGGAAACATCGATGAGAGAGAAACATCGATTCAGCTGCCTCCTGCACACTCCCTACTGGGGATGTGCCCACAACCAAGGTACATGCCCTTTACCGGTATCAAACCTGGGACCCTTCAGTCTGCAGGCCGACGCTCCATCCACTGAGCCAAACCGGTTAGGGCTATATACCTTTTTTTTTTTTTTTTTACTAAAAATCTACTTTTATAAAATTTTAAAATTTCACCATGTGTATTTCAGCTTATTTTTAAGATATAAAACATAACTAGAGATCAATAATCTGTGTATTACTTTTCAATTCCCTCTTTTCTCAGGAGTAACCACTATCATATTCCTGACATTAATCACTCATACATATTTTGCTTAATGTTTATATAACCAAAGGCAATATGTAGTATTCATAGTAATACATACCTACACTAATAAAAGAGAAAGATGCAAATTGACTGTACTTTTGTGATGCCCACCAACCAATCAGGAGTGAGTATGCAAATTAACCCAACAAAGATGGCATGTTAATTTACATACACAGGCACCAGCGGCCAGGGGCGAGGCGGGATGCTTGCATCGTCGCCATGGCAACTCAGGCATTCTACACTTCCCCAGCCGCTCTGGGCCTCTGGGCAGCTTAGGAGGGCAGAAAGATGGCTCTGGGCCAGAGCGAAGGTGGTGCCAACAGCCAGGGGAAGGAAGGCTAATTCTTGCACAAATCTTTGTGCAGCAGGCCTCTAGTAGTAATATAAATAGCAGCATAGTAAATGTTTTTTGCAACTTATTGTTTTCCCTCTATTGATAAGTGCACCTCTAATTCATTTGTTTGAGTGGCTGTAGATTTTCTCATTTTATCAATATATTGCTGTGTATCTTTTCTACTATTAATAACCATTCTGGTTGTTTACTGTGCTGAGCCAGCTCAGCCTAGGGTTCCACAAGCCTGACTGAGGGCAGTGAAGGATGAAGAAAAGACAGACAAAGAGAATAAGCTGGGTCTAGGTGGATCTTCCTGTGCCTGGCTGAGGCCACAGAGAGAGATCCAGAGGCAAGCTGAGCCTTTATTTTATAGCCAGAGGTAAACAAGGTAGTGGTCACCATAGTTACAATGTTCTTGTGAATTTCACTTGTTTTGGCAGCACTTGTTGGATCTCCCTCAGCCCATTAGCTACCCAGATATGATCTAGGGAGCGTTGTCATAGGGTCAAGCCTAATTATGCTAAGAGGACTGTGCCCTCTAAGCTGGGACCTGTTTGTGGCTTTGCCAACAGGTCAGTCCGAGGCTTAACCCTATAGCAGCACCCTAAGTTTACAATTTTTTTTACAACTATCCTTGCAATGAGCATTATTCTCATACTTCCTTCTGTACCATATCTATCTCTGTAGCACATACTTAGTAGAGGAATATCTAAGTCACTGGTGTTTTCTTTCTCAAAATGACTGTCAGGTGGACTTTACTTATACCTATACCTGTCAGAATGTATAAAAATTCTCTTTTCTCTACATCTCAACCACACATGTTACGTATGCTATTGTCAAATTTATAATTACTTATCCAACGAATAAGTGTAAAATGATATTTTGTTGTTGTTGTTGTTTTTTAATTTAATTTTCCTCGTTTTGAGAGGCGCCAATATAATCAGGTCAGAGAGGTCAAGGAACAAACGGCATCAGAGCGTTACCAGAGTGTTACATTTTACGGCACCAGGGCAATCAGGAAGGTCAGTGGGGGGGGGGGGGGAGATGTAACAATCAACTTTTATGGGAGACAGCTGCAGCAGGGAGGGTACGGGAGATGGCCGCAGCCCGGGAGTAAACTGAAAAACAAGCAACTTGATAAGAAACTAGACAGGCATTAATTCACAACGGCGCCGAGATTCCCAGAAGAGTGACCCCCCTTGCTTCCCCCGTTTGCTCCCCCCGTTAGCTAGAGAAGTATATAACCTGTACCTAAACTCTTAGTCAGGGCTGACAGCCGCTGCTCTGCTGCACTCAGAGTAAGCTGGAAGCCCCAACATGTTGGTAGCTAAATAAACCCTTTGCCTTTTGCATAAGGAGCGTCTCTTGGTTCTTTGTGACAGCGGCTTGCGTCCCGGGCTTTACATTTGGAGGTCCCACCGAGATATTTGTTGCAGCCGCCTCTGGGTTCCAACAGACGCTTCTTGGGGTAAGTGACGGCGCCTTTTTGAATAAGAATAGCGATCGCTTAGATATTGAGAGCTCGAATTTTGTCTGAAGCCGGCAAATCTGTTTGGTCAGAGATCTGTTTGTTTGGTGGCTGTCGGGGAGGGGCGTGAGCCTCACCTGCTGTTTGGCCAGTGCTAGCAAATCTGTTTGGTCAGAGCTCTGTTCGTTTGGTGGCTGTCGGGGAGGGGCATGAGCCTCCCCTGACTGCGGCTGACAGACGTGTCGGGAGGTCGCAGGCCACATCCCCGGGGGACGCCCTGGTGGAGTCTGGAGAGGACCAGGGGTGCCTGGATTCCTCTCGTTTGTTCTGAAACTCTGTTGCCAGCTGGGTCAATTGGCTTTGAAAAACCTTCTTTTTGGATCCTTCGATTTTTGTCTCAACGCGTTGTGTCTGTCCTTGTTTTTTGTTCCTTGTTTTTTGTCATTGGTGTGTGTGTGTTCGTAGTCATGGGCCAGTCTGTCTCTACTCCTTTGTCTCTGACCCTGGACCGCTGGTCAGAAGTCAAGGGACGAGCTAAAAACCTTTCTCTTGTCGTCAAAAAGGGTAAATGGCAGACTTTTTGTTCATCCGAGTGGCCCGCCTTTAATGTCGGATGGCCCCCGGAGGGGTCTTTCCATCTGCCTCTCATCAGGGAAGTAAGGAGACTGGTATTTCAGCCTGGCCGACACGGACATCCAGACCAGGAGCCTTACATCCTGGTCTGGCAGGACTTATGTGAGAACCCCCCGGCGTGGGTCAAGCCCTTCTTACCCCCTGGTTCTCTCCCCAGGTCTTCGGTCTCTGTCTCTGAGCCAGCAATCCTCCCTGTGAAGCCGGCTCTCCCCTCTCCTCCACCCTCTGTTCCTCCGGTCCTCCCGGACTCACAGCCTGATCTTATTCTCCTAGATTTCCCACCACCTTATGCTTCGCCTTTGCAGCCTCCGGCGGCCGAGGCACCGCAGCGGCCCGGCCAAGTGCCTTCTCCGGCGCCCGGTCCAGCCCCCCTGCCAGCGTCCCCAACGGTGGCCTCCCCAGATTCCACCCTCGAGGTTTCTCTGCTGCCACCGGGCGACGGGCCAGCACAGCGGACTAGGAGCCGGCGCCAGCCGGATGAAGGACCTGTGGCCACTACTCTGCCGTTACGCCCTTACGGGCCTATGGTGGAAAATGGGAGCGGGGGGGGGAGATGCCGGGGCTCCAGTATTGGCCATTTTCTTCCTCTGACTTATATAATTGGAAAAATAATAACCCTCCTTTCTCTGAAGACCCCACTCGACTAACAGGTCTTGTGGAGTCCCTCATGTTTTCCCATCAGCCCACCTGGGATGATTGCCAGCAGCTACTAGGGACCCTCTTCACCACAGAGGAAAGAGACCGGATCCTGCTAGAAGCACGGAAGAACGTCCCGGGACGAGACGGGCGCCCGACACAGCTGCCGAACATCATTGACGACATTTTCCCACTGGCGCGCCCTAACTGGGACCCTAATACTCCGGAAGGTAGGGAGCATCTGTCCTCCTATCGCCAGGCTCTCGTGGCGGGTCTCTGGGCAGCTTCCAGGCGGCCCACCAATTTGGCTAAGGTAAGGGAGGTCGTCCAGGGCCCTGCTGAATCTCCTGCAGTCTTCCTAGAAAGGCTCATGGAAGCTTATCGGAGGTTCACCCCCTTCGATCCGGAGTCGGAGGGCCAGAGGGCTTCAGTAGCCATGGCTTTCATTGGCCAATCTGCTGCAGACATAAGGCGGAAACTGCAACGCCTTGATGGGCTGCAGGACCTCACTCTTAGAGACTTAGTTAAAGAAGCAGATAAAGTTTTTCATAAGAGAGAAACGGAGGAGGAAAAAGAGGAGCATAAAGAGAAGGAAAGAGAAGAGAGGGAGAATGCTAGAGACAATAAAAGAGATAAAGCATTGACTAAAATCTTGGCCACAGTAGTTGAGAATAGAAGAAAAAAATGAAAAGGGAGGCAGTACTGGGCCACGGCCACGACCCAGCCTAGATCCAGATCAATGTGCATATTGCAAGGAGTACGGGCACTGGAAGAAAGATTGTCCTAAGCTCAAACAGGGCTTACAGGCTAAGCGGTCTACCTTGTTGGCCCTGGATGAGGACTAGGGGCGACGGGGCTCGGACCCCCTCCCCGAGCTCAGGGTAAAGTTTAACGTGGAGGGGACTCCTGTTGATTTTGAGGTGGACACCGGAGCTGTTTACTCGGCATTACAAGCACCACTGGGGCCGCTGTCAACTAAGCGGTCCCTGGTAAGGGGTGCCAACGGCAGCCGATACCGAGCCTGGACCACCAAAAGAACTCTAGACTTAGGAAGGGGAAAGGTCCATCACTCCTTCCTGGTGATACCTGACTGCCCAGCTCCCCTTATGGGGAGAGATCTGCTTACCAAATTAAAAGCCCGCATCACCTTCAACCCCGAAGGGCCCAGAGTAGAGTTCTTGAGCCCCCTAGTCCAGCAACCAGTAGTAACAGCTCTGACAATGTCTATGGAGGATGAATACCGCCTGTATGACTCCCCGGTAAAGGAACAGGATGTAACAAGGTGGCTAGACGAGTATCCGGATGCCTGGGCGGAGAAGGCCGGATTAGGGCTGGCGAGAAATCAACCTCCGGTAGTGGTTGCCTTAAAAGCTTCTGCAGTTCCAATTCGGGTGAGGCAGTATCCCATGAATAAGGAGGCTCGGGAAGGAATCAGGCCACATATTCTAAAGCTACTGCAGGGGGGTGTCCTGAAGCCCTGCCAGTCAGCTTGGAACACACCACTCCTTCCCGTCAAGAAACCAGGGACCGGGGATTACCGACCAGTGCAAGATCTACGAGAAGTTAACAGCAGGGTACAGGACATACACCCCACTGTCCCTAACCCTTACAATCTTCTGAGTTCCCTTCCACCTGACAGGAGCTGGTACACTGTATTGGATTTAAAGGATGCCTTTTTCTGCCTGCGACTCTGCGAAAGCAGCCAACCTCTATTCACCTTTGAATGGACCGACCCGGAGGCTGGTCTTGCAGGGCAACTGACTTGGACCAGGCTGCCCCAAGGATTTAAGAACTCCCCCACGATCTTCGATGAGGCCCTCCATCAGGACCTGGGCGCCTTCAGAACCCAGCACCCGGAGGTAACCCTGCTCCAGTATGTAGATGACCTGCTGCTGGCTGCGTCGTCTCGGGAAGAATGTGAGTACGGGACTCGCTCCTTACTACAGGAGCTCGCTCGGCTTGGGTATAAGGCATCAGCTAAGAAGGCCCAGCTATGCAGACAGGAGGTTACTTTTCTAGGGTATACTCTCCGGGGAGGAAAACGCTGGTTAACTGAGGCGCGGAAAAAGACTGTTGTGCAGATCCCCACACCAACTTCCAGAAAACAACTCCGAGAGTTCTTGGGGACAGCTGGGTTCTGTAGACTGTGGATTCCGGGATTTGCCTCGCTAGCTGCCCCGCTGTACCCACTCCTGAAGGGGGACACAGAATTCTCTTGGGGGTCAGAACAACAGCGAGCCTTTGATGATATAAAAAGAGCCCTGCTATCAGCCCCAGCATTGGCGCTTCCTGATGTCGAAAAGCCCTTTACCCTTTACATAGAGGAGCGAGGGGGAGTGGCGCGGGGGGTCTTGACCCAGACTTTAGGACCCTGGAAAAGACCTGTAGCCTACCTGTCCAAAGCTTGGATTCAGTAGCCGGGGGCTGGCCCTGCTGTCTTAAAGCTATAGCTGCCGCTGCCTTACTAGCCAAAGATGCAGACAAACTGACTCTGGGACAAAAACTAACTATTGTGGCCCCTCATATGCTGGAAAGTATCATCAGGCAGCCCCCAGACCGGTGGCTCTCGAATGCTCGCATCACACACTATCAGAGCATTCTGTTAGACAAGGACCGAGTGACCTTCGGACCTCCAGTTACTTTAAACCCTGCCACTCTACTTCCGGATGAGGCTGCAGACCCGGTCCTACACTCCTGCCAGGATATCCTGGCAGAAGAAGCAGGAATCCGTCGTGACCTAAAGGACTTCCCACTGCCAGACTCAGAGGTGACCTGGTTCACGGACGGCAGCAGCTTCCTGCAGGATGGTAAGAGATGCGCAGGGGCGGCGGTAGTTAGCAAGGACAAGGTTGTATGGTCTGCGGGGCTACCAGAAGGGACCTCCGCCCAGAAAGCGGAAATAATTGCCCTCACAAAAGCCTTAGAACTGGCTAAGGGGAAGAAGGCTACCATTTATACGGACAGCCGTTATGCCTTCGCCACGGCTCATGTACATGGGGCCATATACCAGCAAAGGGGACTGTTAACCTCAGCCGGAAAGGACATCAAACACAAGGCCGAAATCCTTAGACTACTAGCAGCTGTCCTACTGCCTACCAAATTAGCTATTGTTTATTGCCCCGGCCATCAAAAGGGGTCGGACCCTGTAGCCACAGGAAACCGGCGGGCAGACAAAGAAGCAAAGGCAGCAGCTCTTAAAGGGGCAGAGGTCCCAGCACTAGTGAACAAGGCTCCTAAGGAAGACACGACACCCGAGGCTACAGGGAATAAGAAACAGCAGGCGGCCTCCTACTTACAACATGTACATCAGCTCACTCATTTGGGGGCCAGGAAGATGCAAGAGCTATTAAAAGAGCAGCCCTTCACTCTAGCAGCCAAGGAAAACAGAAAGCTAGCTGAACAGGTGGCAAGAAACTGCCGAGCCTGTCAGGCTGTAAATGCACACCCGTCGCAAATGCCAGAAGGGAAAAGGCTCAGGGGAAGCCGGCCCGGCCAATTCTGGGAAGTGGACTTTACTGAAATCAAACCAGCTAAGTATGGGTTAAGATTTCTCTTAGTTTTTGTAGATACTTTCTCAGGATGGGTAGAGGCCTACCCCACCCGAAGGGAAACAGCGCAAGTGGTGGTTAAGAAGATTATGGAAGAACTTTTTCCTCGATTCGGACTGCCCCAGGTAATTGGGTCGGATAACGGACCTGCTTTCGTGGCCCAGGTAAGTCAGGGAGTGGCCAAGGTATTGGGGATTAATTGGAAATTACATTGTGCTTATCGTCCCCAAAGTTCAGGGCAGGTAGAAAGAATGAATAGAACCATTAAGGAGACCTTAACTAAATTGACCTTAGAGACTGGCGTTCAGGATTGGACCTTGCTCCTACCTTATGCCCTGTTCCGTGCTCGGAACACTCCCTCACCTTCTATGTATAATCTCACCCCTTTTGAAATTCTGTATGGAACCCCACCTCCGGTCTCAAAAATGTTACCCACCATAGACAAAGACTCATTACCCCATACTCCTTTACTTGCCAGGTTGAAGGCTTTAGAGGGAGTCCAGCAATTCATCTGGAAGCCCTTGGCCTCTGCCTATCAGCCAGGAGACCTCAAAGTGCCCCACTCCTTCCACGTTGGAGACTCAGTGTTCGTGAGGAGGCACCAGACCCACAGCTTGGAGCCCCGGTGGAAAGGACCTTACGTGGTGCTGCTGACCACCCCGACTGCGGTTAAAGTAGATGGCATCACTCCTTGGATCCATGCCTCCCATCTCAAGCCTGCACCGCCACCGGGACCTGAATGGACAATGGAAAGGACTGATAACCCTCTTAAGCTTCGCTTTCGTTGTAAGCCCCTGCCTGGCCAAATTGATGGCAAGTAACCCCCATGCCCCTGTAACCTTAACCTGGGAAGTCATCAACCCAACAGGGCAAGTAGTCTGGTCAACCAGAGGTGTCCACACTCCGGGTAGCTGGTGGCCTACCCTATCTCCAGACATTTGCCAGCTAGCTGTCGGTCTAGACACATGGGACATATCAGAGGATAGGGGACATTAAACTCCTTGTCATCAGGCAACAGTACTCAGCCTTAGCTGAGCCTGAGGGTCTCTAAGATTAGAAACCGTCCACAGAAAAAGGGGGGAATGAGAGGCGCCAATATAATCAGGTCAGAGAGGTCAAGGAACAAACGGCATCAGAGCGTTACCAGAGTGTTACATTTTACGGCACCAGGGCAATCAGGAAGGTCAGTGGGGGGGGGGGGGAGATGTAACAATCAACTTTTATGGGAGACAGCTGCAGCAGGGAGGGTACGGGAGATGGCCGCAGCCCGGGAGTAAACTGAAAAACAAGCAACTTGATAAGAAACTAGACAGGCATTCATTCACAACGGCGCCGAGATTCCCAGAAGAGTGACCCCCCTTGCTTCCCCCGTTTGCTCCCCCCGTTAGCTAGAGAAGTATATAACCTGTACCTAAACTCTTAGTCAGGGCTGACAGCCGCTGCTCTGCTGCGCTCAGAGTAAGCTGGAAGCCCCAACATGTTGGTAGCTAAATAAACCCTTTGCCTTTTGCATAAGGAGCGTCTCTTGGTTCTTTGTGACAGCGGCTTGCGTCCCGGGCTTTACAGTTTCTAGAGTATTGGATTAGTTTCGTATTGCTATTGTAACCAATCACCACCAACCTAGTGTCTTGAAACAACACGAATTTGTTTTCTCACACTTATGGAGGTCAGAATCAAAGGATTGGCAGGGCTACAATTCCTTCTGGAGATTTCAAGGCATAATTTGTTTCCTTGTCTTTTTCAGCTCCAAGTCAGCCTCTATTCCTTGATTTGTAACCCTTTCTTCACATCCCTCAACCTCTTGCTTAGATCATCACATCTCCTACTACTTTTGTTATATGACTCTCCTGTCTTCCTATTCTTAAAAGAAACTTTGTGGCCCTGGCCAGTGTGGCTCAGTTGGGTAGGCATCATCCCATGCACCAGGAGGTTGCCGGTCTCATTCCTAATCAAGGGCACATGGCCAGGTTGTAGGCTGAATCCCTAGTATGGTACATCGTGCAGGAGGCAGCCAATCAATGTTGTTCTCTCACATCAAAGTTTCTCTCTCTCCCCCTTCCTCTCTCTCTAAAAAATCAATAAATTATTCTTTTTTTTAAAAAAAATACATTTTTATTGATTTCAGAGAGGAAGAAAGAGGGAGACAAAAAAATCAATGATAAGCTGCCTCCTGTCTGCACCCTACTGGGGGATCAAGCCCACAACCAGACATGTCTCCTGCCCTGGAATCGAACCATGACCTCCTGGGTCATAGGTTGAAGTTCAAGCACTGGGTCCCATGCCAGTCAGACTCAATAAACTATTCATTAAAAAAAAAAAAGCTTTATGATTACATTGGGACTGCCTGAATAATTCAAAAAGTATTTCTCCATCTCATGACCCTTAATTTATTCCCATGTAACAATTCTCTTTTATCATTTGAGGTAACATAGTTATAGGTGATAGGGATTAGGATGTGAGGATCTTTGAGAGGCCATTATTTAGCTTACACAAATAAATATTGACACATTGAATTTCTTTCTAAGGAAACTATGTATTTAAACTATAAATTTGTCAATTCTTTTACTTGGTCATCTTTTTCTAGTTTATTTTTAGAAGATTTTTTCTTTGAGGGAATATTTTATGAATATTAAAAGTTTTTCAGTTGTAAGTGTTGAGAATGTCTTCTTCTAGTCTATGGTATTATCTGTAAATTCAAATCATTCTTATTAAAAATTCCAATAGAACTTTTCAAGGAATAAGAAAAATTGATGCTGTACCTAATTGCATAAGGAAAAGCAGAGTACTAAGAAGAGTCAAGACAATCTAAAGGAAAAAAAAACTGGCTAAATGTTGGCTGCATTTAAATTAAAAATCAGCCCTAGCCAGTTTGACTCAGTGGATAGAGCATTGGCCGGCAGACCAAAGGATCCTGCGTTCAATTCTAGTCAAGGGCACGTACCTTGGTTGCAGGCTCCTCCCTGTCCCAAGCCCTGGTCAGGGCACATGCAGGAGGCAACCAATTGATGTGTTTCTCCCACATCAATATTTCTGTCTGTCTTTCCCTCTCTCTTTCACTCTCTAAGAATCAATGGAAAAATATCCTCAGGTAAGGATTTCAAAAAATCAAAAGTGAAAAGACAAAGAGCCCGAGAAACTAACATGGGGCAATGGCAGAAAACAAAGGTTTAGATATGAAGCACACTCTTTCTTTAGTTTTTAGGATCTTCAAGAGAAAAGAGCCCAGGCTTTTCTGGTAAAGATTAAGAAGCCAAAATATATCAATTCTCACCCTCATGAGATATATATATATATATATATATATATACTCTCTTTCTTTCCAAGGCCTTTGTAATATAAATACTTGAATTATGAACTATGTGAAAGGGTCCAAAAGAACCGTATTATTTTGTGCCGGTAGAACATTATGAACTGTGAAAGCAAAGTGAAGGCAAATGAAAAAAATATATACCTAGTTGCTCTTCATTTCTTCCCTATATTTGTCTGGAAAAGCTTTTCCTGAATCCACAACCAGCTGTATGTCGGCAGCTAATGTTTGGTTTATGCTATAGTGGGAAAGATCAATTTATAAATATTACTGTCTAACTAAAGGATTATGATGGGATTTCTTCTGCTTAGAAATGTCATTCTGTCAACTTCCTGGAGCTGTGCACAACTCCCCTGGCTTCTGCAGAGATAATAGTGCTGTGTTGATTCTTCCTTAACGGGAGGGAAAGGGCAAAGACACAGGCTATCCCTGAGAGGCCCTAGCACTGTGTCTGCAAACAAAAAGCCAATTTGCTCAGTTCCCTTCCTCAGGTTCCCTTCTACCAGGTCAACTAAGAGTTTGACTAACTCCAAGCATTTTCTCTCCGTATCACACTTACCAAAGTCCTGGGTTAGAGAACAGAGATCTCATGAGAACTTTTCCTCAAATCACTGATATTGACAGTAAATATATTCAATCTTTTTAGATAGGAACATTTTTTATATTTCTTATTACTACCTGAAAAACTATTCCTAATATTTTTCCTGGCAAAAAAAAATGTTTATAGTACCAGCTAGTCAGATATATGAAGCCATGACTGCCTTCAACTGGATTCCATGAAAAAATTAAGTCCTACAGAAGATAATTTGGCTATTTTCTCAGTTTTCTAATTTTGCATATTACCATTCCACATGCATAGGAGAAAAGACAGCTCATTGCATCCAATAAATTAAATTAGCATTTCATTTTCTCACAGAACCTCTTTGGGGAAGGAATACACAAAGCCTGAGAACTCACATGGCTTGCAAGGACTGTGAAGGGCGTGAGATTCTCCCCTATTGTCTCTTAACTGATTAGTCTGTCACAGATACACAGATGCTGGGAGAGGACAGAAAATTTCTGGATCGGGAGCATAGGATTTTTTAACCCACAGCACAGCTTCCTGGTTGCAGTGTGTTCTTTGCCCCCCAAACCCTATTAGTGGTATGAAGACCAGTCCAAGTACCTGCTCCACACAAGCTAACTGTGTGACAGCCAAAGAACCCTGAGTTTCAGAAACTGTAATCTCTGAAAGGGGCTCCTAGCAAGTTGCCCGATATTTGCTCCAGAGGGAAACATTATCTATATTATTTTGAATAGGTAAAAAAAAATTTAGCCCTTTACTCCAGAGGTAAACACAATCTGTCTTCCTTGGCTGTTTGCTCTGTAAAACTCCTTGAAAATAAATAGTCTAAGACAAAATTCATCAGTGCTTTTTCAAAAACATGCAGAAACTCAAGAGACCCAAGAAAAATTGTCACCCAACAATGGCCAACCTCACAAAATCATGCTTCATTCACACAGCGGAGCTTCCACCATTCTCTGATGGAAAAGCTACAGAAAGAGAAGTAACAATGCAAAAGAAAAAAAAATCAGTCATTAAAAACAACGCTGTGCAAGAATTGTCTGTTACTTGAAAAGACTGAGCGACTAATCTTAGCAAGTATTTAACAGTCAAGGTGGGGTTGGGTTTGTAAAGTCTGCACTCTAAACCGAGTGCATTTTTTAGATTCCCACCATGAACAGCACCATAGTGTGTGTGTGTGTGTGTGTGTGTGTGTGTGTGTGTGTGTGTGTGTGAAAACGTTAGCTATAGCCTATAGTACAAGGCTACTATATTTAATTACTTGGTTTGGGGAGCTATACTGCAAGAGGGCAGCTAATCCAGTCAGTCAGCCAGGTCTCTGAGAGTTGTTCATAGCAGTGGTAGACTCTTTAGGGCAGCCATAAAAGAAATCAAGGAAAATTTCTTATTACTAAAGAATTCTTGATGCAAATTTTACCAGTTACAATTACTCTGGGGAATGATGTTATTATAATTTCAGTCTCTGAGGTAAAATTTTATTTGTGTATATGTCCTTTGTAGCTAATGAGTGAAAATGTTGATGGAGTTCTGAAGCGTAGGCCACATGCCCCATAGTACCAATGAAAGACACTGTAATTGACCCTCATTGCTAAAAGAATTAATTAGTCAATCAATTAATTAAATCAACAAAAACCTAACATAGAAATATAGTCCTTGTACTGTACGCAAGAGGAAAAATTTAAAAAGACTTGAATTATGTGAATAAAAACTGATAATGAAGGCATTTTAACTCTATTATAATTTTATTAAAATATCTATTTAAATGACAAAAGTCAAATCTCAGATATGTGCCAATTAGAAAATATATTTATTGCTAAGAACCTGAACTATTTTACATATTCTCTTTAATAAATGACAATGTAGAATTATTAGAAGTATCCCTAGTTAAAAATAAAATAAATAAAATATTCCAACCTCCAGATATTGACTATAATTAAATATCATAGAGAGAAGCATTAGCTCCTGCTCACATAAACCCATTAGTTTGAATCGTTTGTTTCATTCAATATATAATTTCACTACCGAAATTATGTTTAAATAATTCAAAAATAATATTAAGTGGATTTAGCCAACTTTTTAAAAAGAATTTTATTATTATAATTTTAGAATAATTTTATCAATCTAAAATCACTTCCCTCTTTGACTTATTTTGTTATTTGAAAACTGCACATATAATGGAGAAAACCTAAGGAAAAGCTGTTTAATGTTTACATAGACAGATTATCTAGAAAGTTTTTTTTTCAGATCTACAATTAAGTCATACTATGTAAATAATGGCATGAAGTCTCAATATCAGAAATATGTCTGGAAATAGTTAAGAACTAAAAACTAAGCAAAAATGGTAAATAGGCAGGTTATATATATCCAACAAAGTTTATGTAATAAACCCATAGAGGCACACTCATTTTGATTTATACATACTTCCAACAAATTAAAATTTGTGGTTTTTATGATTATAAAAAGATAGAAACATTAAAGTAGTAACACAGGAAAGCACATTATGAGGCAGAAAAAATTAGCATTAAAATGAAAATAGGTCAATACACACATGACAATATGTTCAAAATTATCAGCATCACACAGAATTACCACAGGACCCAGTTATTCTACTCCTTGATATATGCCCAAAGAAAACACAAAAACTTGTACATGAATGTTCATAGCAGAATATCTATGAAAGCTAAGAAGTATAAACAACACAAATGATCTGTTGAATAGATAAATACAATTTTATACATTCATACCGTGGAATATTATCCATCAATGAAAAAGAACAAAGTACTGATTCATGTAACCATACAGATAAACCATTAAAACTGTATTGAAAGAATGGAGTCACTAAAGAGTCCAATAAAGACTATATATTTCATGACTTTCTTTATATGAAACGTCCAGAATAGGCAAAGCTACAGAGAAGGAAAGTAGATTAGTGGTTGGTAAGGAAGGATGGGAGTGGTTGGGGAAATGGGGGGGAGGAGTTACTGCTGAAGGATTTTTACTAGGTTTCTTTGGAAAGGGATGAAAATATTCTAAAATTATTTATGGGTGCACAACTCTATGATTTACTGAAAATCATTGGATTATGCACTTTGATGGGTAAATTGTATGATAGGTGAACTACATATCAATAAAGCTGTTGCAAAGTAAATAAATAAAAAAATAGATCCAATCACAAACAGCAAAAGTGGTTACTCTTAAGCTCTCTTTGTTCATAGTCTTATATAGTCCCCCAAAACCAAAGAATTATTTTTCATAGTTTTATACTTCTGTTCAAGTGAATTATAATTATTTTTTGTTGTACAATATTTCTGACACCTTTCATACAATATTATTTTTTAAAACAATATCTTAGTCTCTTTATGGTGAGTTAGTTTAAAGGAAAAAATCTACAAATTATAAATAGGATATTAATATGAATAACTCAAATATAACCTGGTCCCAAGAAATATAATGAAATATGTTATTAATAATCATGTACCCCTCTAGTAATAAAAAAATAGAAAGAAGGAAAAATGTTTGATGAAGTATCATGTATATTTTTTCAAATGTTGGTATAACAATTTATATTTGCCTCTCGACTCTCTTTACTGAAGAGAATGCCAAATATCTCCAGACATAATAAAAAGACTGAACTAATATCAAATTCTGTTTGAAACACTCGAGTCATTTGGAGTCAGTATATATTGTCCTCCCATTCTAGTCTATCCTCATTCCTGTCCACCCTCAGTTAGTGTTAGTAAATGAAACAGTGCTAGGAAAAATAGCCATAGCAATTTCTGTAAATAAGGTACTTAATGTGGTTCCCAGTAAGCTCTATCACTGAAACTGTCAGTTTCCCTCCGTCTGTCTTTCCACTGACTAAAGTAACAGTGGACATAGCTACTCTGTATTAGTAATATGCATATTGAGTATGGCTCTTCTTTTACTAATGGTTTGCATATTCAAGGGTTAGAGTATTGAAAGTAATTTGCATTATTTAGAGAATAGTAAGGAGAGATAGATATTTCTAAACTGACTGTAGATGCATCTATGGGGAATTACAGCTTTAAACAACAACAACAACACACATGCTCATCTATGCATAAACACAAATACACAGTTTAAAAAAAAAGTAAGAGTCTTAGAGGATGAAAATAGCCCTCAGAGCAAATCAGGCCATTTCCCCAGGATGGAGCATTGAAAGAATTTGTGAAGGTTTGAGCTTTAAATGGCTAATAGCACCAGGAAATATTTTAGAGCCTAACAGGTATCAGGCACTATTTTAGACTCTAAGGATGAAACTTGTTTAGACAAAAGAATAAAAATTCCTCCTAGAATTCAGATGACTTTCATTCTAATGGGTATAAAATTACATTAAAAACATAAATACACAATACAAAGTATTTTATGGCTATGAACAAGACATAAAGCAAGGAAACAGTATGAGGAACAATGAAATGTGTGTGAGTGTTAATGCAGACAGGGTGGACAGGAGAGGCTATGGTGATAAAAGACCCTATAGCCATAAGATATTACATTTTGTTCTATGTATGATGAGAGAAGCCTTTAAAGAGCTTTTAGAAAAGAACTAATTCAAACTAAGTCTTATTTTTAAAAGATCACTCTCGTACATTTGCTACTTCTAGGAGAGCAAATGTGGGTAAAAACCAGTTAGATGAAGATCTGGGAAAAATTAAGGGTGGCGGATTAAAATTTAGAGGTGGATTTGGCCAGAAAAGTCAAGCATAGTATGTATTTTGAAGGCTAACTCAACATGATTTGTTGATAAATTTATAGGTCTTTTTTTCTTCCATGAACACTGAATAATGTTACTTAATGAAATGGGGAAAAGAAGGAAGAGCAGATTCAAAGAACGGGGTTAATCAATAGTCCTGACTAACCAATATTCAAGTAAAAATGCTGAGTAAGCATTTGGATATATGTCTGGAGTTCAGAGAAAATGATAGAGCTGAAGATACAGTTTTAGAAGGCATCCATTTAGGGTTAATATATTTGTTGGAATACAATCTAAGCTGCTATAACAAAAAGAACCAAAATTTAGTTACTTAAATAAGATAGAAATTTATTTATCTTTCATATAAAAATCTAGTAGCAAAAGTCTATTCATCTAACCCTTGGAATTAGTGGTATTTCTAACTAGGCTACTTGATTTGACTCATGAACCCTAGACTAAGCTTTTACTATTTTTTTAAATATATTTTATTGATTTTTTACAGAGAGGAAGGGAGAGGGATAGAGAGTTAGAAACATCGATGAGAGAGAAACATCAATCAGCTGCCTCCTGCACATCTCCCACTGGGGATGTGCTCGCAACCCAGGTACATGCCCTTGACCGGAATCGAACCTGGGACCTTTCAGTCCGCAGGCCGACGCTCTATCCACTGAGCCAAACCGGTTTCGGCAGCTTTTACTATTTTAAAGAAGTAAAGTCTTTCCCTGATTTGACCAATAGAACACCTCTTTTTTCAGACAAAATCTACTTTTACATATTCAATCTCCTCACCTAATTTGGTATCTTATTGTCACAGCCCTCAGGTATCTGGACTATGTGTCTAGGAGTGCCAGGCACTAAACTAAACTCTGAATACACAGCAGTAAATAAAAGAGATTTGGTCCCTGTTCTTAGAATGAAATCTACAGAATAGACAGAAGAAAAAGTAATTAACATATAAAGTGATGCAGGTCTACAGGGGAAGTACAGTGTCCAAAAAAGGTACCTAGGAGTGAAATATCCTTAGGCTCAACTACCAGGTTTTGAGTTGTAGTCTCCTAACTGCTGAATTATAAAATATTCTGTTTTCTAAACTTAAGACCTTCCTCTATATTCTATATCTGGCATTTTCAAAGCTCTATTACCCATCATAAATAACACCTCACTTTACCCAAGTGAGTTCCCATTTTTTTTCTTAGAAAAGACCAAAAATTACAATGTATTGTATTGGAGTTTTAAGCATTTTTAAGGCAAGAGGTTATATTATAAGGGGTCTACAAATCTATTTGCATAGTAAGCAATGTCTGTAGACTAAAGAAATACTGTATTTTGTCTAGATGTTGGGCTACAATGCAGCTTCCATCTGATTGGTTGGAACCTCTGTGTTACTGTTTACTGAATATTTTAAATATCACCTCCCTGCTTACACATAATATTTACAAAATCTATATGAATACAATTATAGTTATCATATGCCAAATCTTATAAAGCATTAATAAATTCACACTAGCCTCTGTGTTTGCTCAATAAAAATAAGTACTGATTCTGCAGTTTACACTCTTGGTCTCAGTTTACAGTCTATTTTCCCCATGGCAGCAAAAGAGAATATTTTAAAAACTAAATCCAGATCATGCATTCTGCTCAGAAAACTCCACTGTCTTCTCATCTCACTCAGTGGTCTACAAGTTCCCATATGACAGGCTCTCACCCCTGTATTCCTCATCACCATTCATTCCCTCTTGTTCACAAGGTTCAGTCACACTGGACATGGTGATGTTCCTTAAGCCAAGCAAGTTCTAGTCTCAGAAGCTTTGGCAAAATTCTACTATAGGGCCTCTACAGTCACTGTTCTCTCCCTGGAATGATTTAGCTAACTTTCTCCCTTATGCACTCGTCATCTCATTATGTCAGTGAACACTGTTGGAAACCCACTCAGACCCCTTTTACAGGTTTGTGTATCCAATCCCAGCTGTTGCTAACCTTGGCTAGATGAGAACACATAACTGCCCCTCCCTTATCCAGATAAGTGACCTCAGCCAAGTGGAGGTACCTTTTCCCCAGGCCATGTTGTACCACTTTGGCCAGCAATCAACTGAGACATGCTACCAAAGGCCAGACCTTGCCTAAGGTGGTATAACTTGTGCTCCACAGCTTCCTGTGGTCTACCTGAAAGTCTCCATCTGCGATCACATTCTTGCTGAACTTTTCACCCATTTCCATTCTCCTTGCCTCGCTTCCCTTCTCCTGACTTCACCTCTCTTTCCCTCTAATAAATCTTTGGACAAAAATCTACATCCCAGGTTATTCCTCTCGGGAAACAACCTAAGACAGTTGACTTCCCTGACCACCACACACCCAGGCACTCCTTACCTTGCTTTACATTTTTAACATAGCGCCTATCACCACATTGCACAATATATTTTTGCAATTTTTTAATGTTTATTCCCTTTATCTTCCAATAACATGTAAACCCTATGAGGGTAGGGGTTTACACTACTCTGTTCCCAAGCCTACAAAACTATCTGGCTTTTTGCAGTTAATAAATATGCATTGCTAAATGCACAAATAAATGCACAATGAAATTTTTATCATGTTTTTATTTGTTTAATTATTATTTATTTATTTTTTAAACTTCCTTATTGATTAAGGTATTATATATGTGTCCTTTATCATGTTTTTAAAAGGAATTCCTATTCTTAAAAACACTGGGAAACAATAGCCTGGATTGATTTAATCTGCAATAAAGAATGATTCTGTTAGGGACCATGTTTTCTGTGTGCTTTCAACCTATCTCACTATTGAGATACCGATTATTAATAAAATGTATTGTAATTAACTGATTAGTTCATTAAAGTACTCTTCTCAAACCTTGCAGACTTTAAATTCCGAGTCTTTAATCTTGTTGCAGTCTGATAATCAAATTTCCCTCTAGATTTCTTAATTAGCCTTTGTTTTTTAAATAAGACTGTTTTTTAAATCACCAATATTTTGCATCCAGATCTTAAGAGTCCATTTTAAAAACATATAAATGAAAATGTATGTATTTTAACAATGGAAATCATTAAATAATGAAGAATACTGAGAGGGAACAGACTTTGCCACCCAAAATATGCCTTTTTGAGATATAATTTAAGCTGGTTTTTAATAAGAAACAAAAGCCCCAAGAAAAACATTTTACTTCCCTTCCTACCTAAGAGAAATTTAGAGACAGGACCTGTTACAGAAAGGGAGATAGTACAGATAACTATAATAGTTTAATATGAACTAGTGTGATAGACAAGGAGGAACCTAGAAAGACCCAGTCTTCATCTCTGTCCCATTGTGTGAGAGATGGCCTGGTAAACATTGTTTGCCAAACATTTGCTTTTCTATCTTTATGTGAATGGCCTTTTTGCCTTTTCAAGTCCCAAACTGTAGCCCCTCCTTTCTCCTTAGCTCCAGAATGGGATATAAGCCTCCACTGCCAGTGTGTCCTTATATTCTTATGGAACGCCCCAGGTACATGTGTTAAATTCGGTTATTTTCTCTTGTTAATCTGTCTCATGTTAATTTCATTATTTGTCTAGCTGGTAATTAGAAAGGTAGGAAAAAATTATTTTTCCTTCCCCACAATACCTTACCACTATGAAATGGTGAGCATCACTCAGATTCAGTCAGAGATAGAAGGATTCTAGAGGAGTTTCTTGAAAATTGATTTTTAAGAAAGGTGATAGCTGTTTCACTAGACAGATCCTATTTTGCTATAAAGTCAGCAAAGGAGCACAGCTTACCTCTGAGCTCCTTCATTAGGAAAAGACTGCAGCCAGATATGACACATCAGAAATATTCAGATATCCAACTGTGGAGACTCTGGCTGCCTTTCCGCCCTTCAGTTCACAAGCTCTCCAATAGAACTCAGCTTTGATGAGTGCTTCCAGAAAACTGTCTACTTTGTCTTCTACGCTCTACAAAAATGACTAGGATAATTTGACTGCTACAGATTTAAAAAGTCAGAAAGGATTTGAGGTTGCAAGCCAACTTCACGGAGGTCTTTTCATTAAGCAATAAAGAGAGTTTGATTTAATTTTTTCATAAAAAGGCCTTTGTGGTCATGAAAGCCTGTTATCTGCTCCATTCAAAATAAAGATATCTTCCAGGAGAATATCAAACACAGTCCAATAAAGGCCTTGCAAAGATGCTTCATTCTAATTTGGGAATACATAATGAATGTACTTCTTTGCACTAGCACTTAATGCCAGTGCTTTTATGGCATATGATGTAACGTTTGTTTCTTTTTATTCAACAGAAAAGGTCGATGTGACTAATAATTAGAATTATGACTGAGAGAAGAAGACTGTAATTAGACTATTTTTCAACAAATAATAAAGTGTCAGATAAAAGAAGGTGAATCCTTGTTGTCAGCAAAACTAGTTTACATATAAACAGGAAAGTGATTCTTTCATGCAGATGCATATTTAGGTGACCTTCCAATGATCTAACTCATATAATAAATATTTATAAAAAGCTCTACCTAGATGTTCAAATAAAGAAATAGTTCTCTTGGAGTGTTATTTTGCCTTCCAGGTGATGTTTGGCAACTCTGGAAACTTTTGGGGTTCTGTAATTAGAGGAGCACCCCTGTCATCTAGAGGGCAAAGGCACCAGGGAGGCCGCTAACATCTGACAATGCTCAGGACAGTGCCCCACAATAAAGAATTGTCCAGGTCCAAGGATCAATAGTGCCAACTGTGAGCATCTCTGAACTAATGCCATAAATCTTTCTTGGTTCTAAAATGAATGAGCATTAAAGTAGTCCAATTATTAGAGCACAACAGTGAGAGACATTGTATAGCTAAAAAGTATTAAAAAGTGGAGGGGCTGTTATACTTTTTAGAACCAGTACTCTGTGATAACATTGGGATACAGGACACTTAGATATCCTATCATTGTCCTTTGGGGCTGTGTTTGTTAAGGCTGTCATAATGATGTGTCACTGACTAGGTGGTTTAAACAACAGAAATGTATTTTCTCACAGTTCTTTAAAGCCATGTTGAATGGATAAATGAGTAAATGCTTTCCATTCCTAGCCACTCTCCGGACAACAGACTTGGAGTTTATAATTTACCAGTCCATCTATGGATCTGACATATTTTGCTTATTCTTTTTTTGACATATGCTTATATTATTTATTACTTGTGTGTGTCTGTGAACTTATGTTTGCATCTCTCCTTTCCCTATCTCACCACCAATCACTCACCCCTACCTACATTATAAATTTTCATGAGAGGATCTACATCTTAGTCATTTACTTTTAACTCAACAGAATGTCACACATTAACGCAAATAATTTTCATTTATAACCAGAGAAGCATTCATTTTTAATAGTAAATGTTTCTTTAATTGTTTAAAGTAGGTTATCTTTGTATTTTCAACAAGGGTGAAATATCCTTGATTGTAGGTACAATGTCTTATCCTTTTCTATGTCCTCAAGACTTTGTACTATTTGGGGCATATAAATGGCACATTCAGAAATATTTTCCAAATCATTGACTTTGATTTCCCAGGTGTATAAATTATTTTTGAAAAGTAGTTTAAACACGGAGGATTTTGACTTATTTGGCATCTGGATTTGTCTGACAGATGATTTAAAGTCTTATAATTATAAAATATGACTGTTTATTGAGACAGATGTACATATGGTGCACCTTTTGAAATTGAATAAAAAGCGCCTGCGTCTAACATCTGTGTTGAAGGCATTCATCACAGCAGATTTCCCAGAAATTATTTTATACTTTCCTTGCTTCTACTAGAAATAGTCTTTCACCATGCCTTTTCTATAAAAGTTTACTCTTTTCTTTCTGAGACATTTCTTTACAGATTTGGTTTCATTTCATAATTTTATATGTCCTTTATAGCCTTATGAAGTTAAATTATATATTGTGTTGGATGCAGACTATGCTGCTATAAGACTCTAACCTACACGGTTTTTATTATAAGTTTATTTATCTCATATGTAATAGTCCAGAAGTGACCAGTCCAGGATGGTTGGGTGGCTCTGCTTTTCTAGGTCATTTAGGAACGTAGTCCCACTCCTCCTATTGCTTCCTCATACCCTAGTTGTGTTTGTCTACTTTGTCAAAGCTGAATCATCCTTTGTCCACAATCTAACTAAAATGATTGAGAAAAGGAATTTCAAAGCAAACATCTTTGTTTGGAAGGAGACAACTCAGAAGTTACTCAAATAACTTCCTTGCCTACCCTATTGGCCAAACTTAGACACAATGCCAAGAACCCTGCGTGTAAATCTGTAAGCTGGGTGAAGATGTACCAGCCAAAACCCCCAAAATTCTATTATTAAAAAAAATGTAGAGAACAGATACTGGTCAACAGTCTGACCCAGTGTGCTCCTCTAGCCACCTTCCAGGAGTCACTTCTTCCCACTTTCAGACCACATTCTTTCCTTCCCTAAATGAGGCAACCAACCTTCTATTAAGTTACTCCATTCACATAAAAATTGAGTTAAACTGTTGTCAAGTTTAACTTGGCCCTTTGCAATTTGTTACTCATAAACAAACACAAAAGTTACCTATGTCTCTGAAACTCAGTGTACAATGGTGAAGCTGAAATAGAATACCATAAGTTCGTTTTAATACAATAGTTAGAATGGGAGCACTCAGTGCCCTATCGAAATGACAAAAATATGGTATGCAATAATGTTCAGATACTTTTTCTAATACTAGAATAAATTGCTCAGCTGGACTTTTCTCCTGCTCTTTGAGAAACTCCTGGTCTGTTTTCAAGTTCTCTGATTTTCCTCACTGGAGTAGGATTGGATATTTTTCTGTCCATTACCTTCCTTTTCCACAACTTAAATAGGCATTGAGAGTACACTCAATAAACATTGTTTTAGGGTTAATAACAGTCTCTTGCAGGTCAGACTTATGCCTTCTTTGGCAATACGGGTTCCTCCAAAATGTAATAAGCTTCTAGTCTTTGCTCCCAATAAAAGCCACGTGAAAGTCACTACATTCAGCTTACTTTTATTAATAGTTCCTAAGTCTCTGAGGAATTTTATTATTTACTGCATCTGTGCTTGAACCCTCCCTCTTACTGTCAACTTAATACTAGCTAGTTTAAGGTCTTCTAAAAATATAGATTTCAAATAAGAAGTTAATCTGACTTATGTCCCTGAGCTGCCCTCACTGTTTCACTTAAAAAATTTTATTGGCATATAAGCATAACCAATGGACACAAGACACTGGAGGGTAGGGGAGACCGGGGGAAGGTCAAGGGGAAAAATAAAAAGACATATGCTAAAAAAAAATCTTATTGGAAAAACTGAAAGAAGACTCTGAAGGACAAACACAACTTATGCTGTTTGGAGCACAAAAAAGGGTTGACTTGTCCAGCTATGGGAGCCCATACACCTGTTAAAGCAGGAGGAATGCCACAGGTAGAAATTATCTCCATTAAGGAGTCTGTTTGCCTCAGTACCTGCTTGCAAGCCAGTTTATGTTACATTGTCACCTAGGATGATGTCTGCTTCTATGTGATTGGAGGCAGAGAAAAGAGGAAGATCAGGGTAAGTGACTTTATCTTCAAAGTAACGACTCTGAAGATGCACATATTACCTGTGCTCACATCCATACTGTTAGACCCAGAGTTAGTCCCAAGGCCACACACAACTGCTATGAAGGATGAGGAATGAAGTCTGTAGTGAGGCATCCCAACTCCTTGTAAGCTAAACTCCTTGGAGTTCTACTACTTAAAAAAAGAAGAAGGAAGGAAAGAGGAAAGAAGGAAGAGAAGAATTATTGAGGACACTTAGCAACATAAAATATTAATTTATAAAGAAAGTTTTATTGTACTCAATTTCAAAGAAGTTTAGTATCTATTACTAAGGATTGATTTTACCTATTCTCTTGAAATGTCATAAAAAGCATAATTAAGTGAAAAATTTGGAGTGAATACCTCCATCACAGCATGTTTCTACTAATTCTTAAACCTATCTATTTTGTTAGGAATACAGTAGCTATTAACTGATTTTGACTTTTTTTCGTAAGCAACTTATTTGGGTCACTGCACTTTTTATATTGCTCTTTAATATATTCTCTACAGAATTTTCAATTGTCTGTGAAAATGATTTAACAGTAGGCTCTCCTGCTGTTCAACTCAGTCACTCATGACTTCACCAGATGGTTTTGCTTTTTGGGCCAATGTTTTGTTGTTGTTGTTATTGTATGTGTTTTTTTTCATATTGTTTCCCCTCACCTAGATTCAATTAAAATCCAATATGTGACACTTATTTTTAATGTTATGAATAAAATGTAAAATACTGAGATGCATCTTTTATTTTTGTACATATTTAAAGCTAGTGACTAGAATATTTGCTATTACTTGTGAGCAAGGTAATTTTATTTTATTTTTATTATTTTTTTTAATTTTTATTTTTCGCTAAAAGTATTACAAAGGGTATTACATAAGTGTCCTTTTTTCCCCCCTGCCCTTAACAAGCCCCTACCCTCCCTTACCCCCCAGTGTCTTATGTCCATTAGTTATGGTTATATGGATGTATACAAGTCCTTCGGTTGATCTCTTACTCCCCTCCCTCCAGTCCCCCAACCCTCCCTGGTCTTCCCTCTGCAGTCCGACAATCAGTTTGAGGCAGCTCTGCCTCTGTATCTATTATTGTTCAAAAGTTTGTAATGGTCTTAATTATCCATGAAAGAGTGAGATCATGTGGTATTTTTCCTTCATTGACTGGCTTGTTTCACTTAGCATAATGCTTTCCAGTTCCATCCATGCTGTTGCAAATGGTAAGAGTTCCTTCTTTTTAACAGCAGCATAGTATTCCATCGTGTAGATGTACCACAGTTTTCTAATCCATTCATCTACTGATGGGCACTTAGGCTGTTTCCAGATCTTAGCTATGGTGAATTGTGCTGCTATGAACATATGGGTGCATATATCCTTTCTGATTGGTGTTTCTGGTTTCTTGGGATATATTCCTAGAAGTGGGATCACAGGGTCAAATGGGAGTTCCATTTCCAATTTTTTGAGGAACCTCCATACTGTCTTCCATAGTGGCTGCACCAGTCTGCATTCCCACCAGCAGTGCACAAGTGTTCCTTTTTCTCCACATCCTCTCCAGCACTTGTCGTTTGTTGATTTGTTGATGATGGCCATTCTGACAGGTGTGAGATGGTACCTCATTGTTGTTTTGATTTGCATCTCTCGGATGATTAGTGACTTTGAGCATGTTTTCATATGTCTCTTGGCTTTCTGAATGTCCTCTTTTGAAAGGTGTCTATTTAGATCCTTTGCCCATTTTTTGATTGGATTGTTTATCTTCTTTTTGTTAAGTTGTATGAGTTCCCTATAAATTTTGGAGATTAGGCCCTTAACAGATATGACGTTGGCAAATATGTTTTCCCACGAGGTGGGTTTTCTTGTTGTTTTGTTGATGGTTTCTTTGGCTGTGCAGAAGCTTTTTATTTTGATGTAGTCCCATTTGTTCAGTTTCTCTTTAGTTTCAACTGCCCTAGGAGCTGTATCAGTGAAGAAATTGTTTTGGCATATGTCTGAGATTTTGTTGCCTTTGTATTCTTCTAGAATTTTTATGGTTTCCTGTCATACATTTAAGTCCTTTATCCATTTTGAGTTTATTCTTGTGTATGGTGTAAGTTGGTGCTCTAGTTTCATTTTCTTGCATATATCTGTCCAATTTTCCCAGCACCATTTATTGAAGAGACTATCTTGGCTCCATTGCATGTTCATGCCTCCTTTGTCAAAAATTAATTGAGCATATTGGTTCGGGCTAATTTCTGGACTCTCTATTCTATTCCACTGATCTATATGTCTGTTCTTGTGCCAGTACCAGCCAGTTTTGAGAACAGTGGCTTTGTAATACAGCTTGATATCTGGCATTGAGATCCCACCTACTTTGTTCTCTCTCAGGATCGCTGCAGCTATTCAGGGTCTTTTTTTATTCCAGATGAATTTTTGGAGAGTTTGTTCTAGATCTTTGAAGAAGGCCATTGGTATTTTAATGGGAAGTGCGTTGAATTTATAGATTGCTTTGGGTAGTATGGACATTTTAATGATGTTGATTCTACCAATCCAAGAACATGGTATGTTCTTCCATCTGTTTATGTCTTCCTCTATCTCTTTTTTCAACGTCCTGTAGTTTTCTGAGTAGAGGTCTTTAACCTCTTTAGTTAAGTTTATTCCTAGGTATCTTAATTTTCTTGGTGCGATGGTAAATGGGATTGTTTTTATAATCTCTCTTTCTGAAAGTTCACTATTGGTGTAAAGAAATGCCTCAGATTTCTTGGGGTTAATTTTGTATCCTGCTACATTGCCAAATTCATGTATTAAGTCTAGTAGCTTTTTGATGGAGTCTCTAGGGTTTTGTATGTATAATATCATGTCGTCTGCAAATAAGGACGGTTTTACTTCCTCTTTTCCAATTTGGATGCCTTTTATTTCTTCTTCTTGCCTAATTGCAATGGCTAATACTTCCAGTACTATGTTGAACAGGAGTGGTGAGAGTGGGCATCCCTGTCTTGTTCCTGTTCTTAGGGGAAATGGTGTTAGTTTTTGTCCATTGAGTATGATGTTGGCTGTGGGCCTGTCATATATGGCTTTTATTATGTTGAGGTATGATCCTTCTATTCCCACCTTTCTGAGAGTTTTTATCAAAAATGGGTGTTGGATTTTGTCGAATGCTTTTTCTGCATCAACTGATATGACCATGTGGTTTTTTTCTTTCAATTTGTTTATGTGATGTATCACGTTTATTGATTTACGGATGTTGTACCATCCTTGCATCCCTGGGATAAATCCTACTTGGTCATGGTGTATGATCCTTCTGATGTACTGCTGGATCCGATTTGCTAAGATTTTGTTGAGGATTTTGGCATCTATGTTCATGAGGGATATTGGCCTGTAATTCTCTTTCATTGTGTTGTCTTTACCTGGTTTTGGAATTAGGGTGATGCTAGCTTCATAGAATGTGTTTGGAAGTGTTCCTTCCTCTTGAACTTTTTGTAGTAATCTGAGGAGGATAGGTTTTAGTTCTTCCTTGAAAGTTTGGTAAAACTCCCCTGAGAAGCCGTCTGGTCTTGGGCTTTTGTTTGCTGGAAGCTTTTTGATAACTGCTTCAATTTCTTCCATAGTTATTGGCCTATTGAGATTTTTAGATTCTTCCTAATTGAGTTTTGGAATGTTGTATTTTTCTAGGAATTTTTCCATTTCCTCCAGGTTGTCTAGTTTGTTGGAGTAGAGTTGCCCATAGTATTGTTTAACAATCATTTGTATTTCTGTGGGGTCTGTTGTTATTTCACCTCTATCATTTCTGATTTGGTTTATTTGGGACCTCTCTCTTTGCTTCTTGGTGAGCCTGGCTAGGGGTTTGTCAATCTTGTTTATCCTTTCAAAGAACCAGCTCTTGGTTTCATTGATTTTCTGTATTGTTTTTTTGGTCTCTATTTCATTGATTTCTGCTCTAATTTTTATTATCTCCTTCTTTCTGCTCACTCTGGGGTTTTCTTGTTGCTCTCTTTCTAGTTCTTTGAGTTGTAGAGTTAGATGATTAACTACCATTTTTTCTTGTTTTTTGAGATAGGCCTGTAGAGCTATAAACTTCCCTCTCAGGACTGCTTTCATTGTGTCCCAGGGGTTTTGGATTGTTGTGTTTTCATTGTCATTAGTGTCCAGGATGTTTTTAATTTCTTCTTTGATGTCATTGGTAACCCAATCAATATTTAATAACATGCTATTCAGCATCCAAGTGTTTGAGTATTTTGGGTTGTTTTTATTGTAGTTTATTTCTAACATTATGCCATCGTGGTCTGAGAAGATGCTTTTTATGATTTCAATCTTCTTGAATTTGTGGAGACTTGAGCAAGGTAATTTTAAAGCCTACCCATTTTCCTCAATTACTTTCCACACATACGCCCTTCTTTACTATTGTTCTGTAATAATTCAGGTGCCATTCATGTTTATCACCTCATACATCCCTTCAGTTATCCTATTACTTTTATGAATTTGCTTTATTTAACAAGTTTATTTAACATGTTGAACTAAGTCTAGCTGGGGAAAGCTGGTACTACTCTAATTATTTCTAGTCTATATAAATGGTACATACTTTAAGATACAGTCAAACAAAGAAAAACAGAGAGATTAAACTCCCTAAAAATTTCTCCCATGTTTTAATCCGGTTTGGCAATCTATCTGATCGACAAAACATTATGAAACTTTAACTCTTTCATTGGTCATATGACATTTCAGAAGTTCCTATGATCTTAGTGTATATGATCCTTAGTAACAATCATATATTCTTATGTTTTACTTTATAAATTATTTTTTACTTCATTTTCTTATGTTGACACTGTTACATATGTTCTTATTTCCTCCCTAAATTATTAACTTCTTTTATTGGCAAAACTTTTAAGGATCTTTGACCACACCAGCTTATAAAAGTGGTTATCCTAAAGCCACTTGCTCACTAGTGATCTCTAAAAAATGAGGTTCAGTTATGTATCTAAAAGATTTTTCTAATATAGAGAACGAGTTTGAAACTTGGTAAAATCAGGTTTTCAATTATTTTCATCAAAATATAGAAATTTAACTTGGATAGTGATGGAAATCATAAGTTGATTTTGTCATTTTCCAGATAGAGAATCTGGATTCCAATGGTTTGGATACCTTGTTTAGAATCACAGCCTCAACTCGGGGCAGTGAGGATGGAGTCTGGGCACCTTTATAGTCCTTGCTCATCCAATGCTTTTTCCTTTGCCACTTTTTAAAATTTCAAACGTAAATCTGTTTCCCACACTAAATAATTTTCAATTAATTTATATTATTTAAAAGTTAAATCAGCCCACCCAGTGTGGCTCATTGGTTGAGCGTCAGCCCATGAACCAGACCAATTCACAGTCAGGGCCCATACCTGGGTTTCAGACTCAGTCCCCAGTAGGGGATGTGCAGTAGGCAGCCAATCGATGTTTCTCTCTCATAGATGTTTCTATCTCTCTATTCCTCTCTTTTCCTCTGTCTAAAATCAATATATATATATATATATATATATATATATATATATTAAAAAGATTAAACTAAATATATGAAGGATGCAATATTCTCAAGAAACATAGAAAATAATTGCTTTCAATAGTTACTAATTTTCAAGAAAAGTCACTCTGAATGTAGTGAGTTTGAACTAATTACCTTTATTTTATAATCCAAAAAAATAAGGTTGATTTAAACAGAATTATTTGAAGAAAGCAACTATTACACATTTTTTATCTGTGTTTTTTTTTTTTAGTCACTGGTATTATACCTCCATATGCCTTTTCAATAAAGAGATCTAGCTACTGTTTGCTACATATATTCTAGGACATACATTTTTTGAAGTCAGGAATCTTGTATATCTTTTGTTATCATATATTTAGCATATATGATATATATCTATCATATATCTAGGTAAGGGGTCTGACACAAATTAGACAAATATTTGTGAATAGATAAATGAATACATACATACACATATGCACACATACATATATTGGAGTATTTACATATACTCACATGTACATTCATAAATTAATACATATATATTTTATTTTTACTAACATAACCGTACATAAAGTTTGATAAGTTACCCTATTTAAAAACATTACCTCCTCTTTAAAAGAACAATGATAAAGGTTATATTTGTGCAGTCTTGTGTGTTGTTGTTGTTGTTATTTTTAATCCTCACGCAAGGATATGTTTTTATTGATTTAAGAAAGGGAGAGCTAGAGAAGAAAATAACTATTGATTGTCTCCCATATGTATTCTGACAGAGAATCAAACCTGCAACCTTTTGGTGTATCAGACACCTGGCCAGGGCAATATTTGTGCAGTCTTGAAATAGGCGGGGTTACTTTGGTAAAGTGAAAGGAAGGAGAGAACATTCTTTATAGACAGATGGAAAACAGTATACACTGGACATGTGACTATGAATGAATTGCTGTTACTGTATCATAAAATGTATGGCAACAAGTGCTCACAGATAAGGCTGGAGACTGGATAGGAGGCAGGTTAGAAGCATGCTACAATTCAATACATCACAGACTTTAGTGGTCCTATAGAATTAATAGCTTCATAGAAACCTCAGAAGAGCGCATTTAGATCCTCCCTCCACAGCAAACCTAAAATGTAACGTCAATATTCCTATATGTGCAATTATCTTCCTGGACACACTGCCATTATGAATTATGTTGACTCTTCCTTCATTCAAAGTCCAATCTAGATGTTTTCCTTTTCTTTCACCTTTTCTTTTTTTTTTTCATTCTGTCACTTTCCTTTTCTTCTCCCCTCCTCTCAGGAACCTACAAGTTCACTTCTGTATTTTATTCACAACAAATTAGCAATGGTATTTTTTTTCTTAAGCATGTATGTTTGGTCTCACACTTCATCTCCATTGGCCAATCAAAGTTTGGGATTTGTTTCTCAACAAATTATGATAATTAACCTTAGGAGAATTCCATTGACTAAAAGAATTTTCCATCTTATTACACTGAAGGATCTCATTTTGTTTACTGTTGTTTAACAGAGCCTATATATTATAATCAAGAGGTAGGGACTGTCCATTGCACACACAACTTGAAAGTCCTGCTAGCACTGTAACAGGATTAAAACAAACATGAAAGAGGATCCCTAGTTTCTTCCTGACCTTTTATCCTTGTGAACCTTGTGAACCTTGACTAACTGACCAACCATAAGCCTTATAAAAGAAGTTCTCCACCCTAGCCGGTTTTGCTCAGTGGATAGAGCTTCGGCCTGTGGACTGAAGGGTCCCAGATTTGATTCCAATCAAGGGCACATACCTTGGTTGCAGGCTCCTCCCCAGCCCGGGCCCTGGTTAGGGTTTGTGCAGGAAGCAATCAACCGATGTGTTTCTCTCACATTGATATATCTCTCTGTCTTTCCCTCTTTCTTCCACTCTCTCTAAAAATCAATAGAAAAATATCCTCAGGTGAGGTTTAAAAAAAAAGTTCTTAGAAAGTACTATTCTGACAGTTATCAAGATAAAATTGCACAAACAATCCTGAGCAGGTGGCATGAAAATGAATACAACCTTACATTGCAAATTTTGCAGCATTTCATTATAAAAACTGATAACTTGGGCCAAATCATAAAAACTCAGGCCTCTCTCTTCTCCTCTCCCAATAAAACTCCAATCTCATTTCAACTCAGGAAGTTACCTGGTCCTTAGATGCACCCAATGTGCATCAGATGACCTAAACCTCTATCTCTTTGAGTAACTTAAATTGTATTCTTTTGATAGCACAGAAATACATGGATAAGCTTCATGCACAAAAACATAATATTTAACATGTGATCAGTGTCTAACAGAGAAAGATAGAAAATCTCCTTTTCTTCATTCTATGACAGCAAATGGTTGGCACTATGAACAACTAAGTCATTCACTTGAAATACCTGAAGATGAGGAAAGTTGTAGCAATAAGGCAACCTTCTTAATGTCTGAACTCTAATCTCTTGTTGTGCACTAACTGTTTACAGATCTCCTGCAAGAATCCTCCTCCTGAAGCATCAGGTGGAAACAGGGGTCTCCCTCTAAATTTGCTAGCATCTCTCTCTTCTAATGTATCTTTGGGCCAAAGCTCAGAGAAGAGAAAAGGTGGACCCATTGTGATTATTTTACTTTCTCTTTTTATTTCTATCTGTATTCTTTCCAAAATTCACTGGTCTAAGACTTCATGCAGGGCACAGTTATGTGCTGTATATTAAAGAGATTTCTGAAGTGCTACTCTAAGATGAGTTATTTGCAGATATAGGGAATGTAATAATAATGGAACTCTTGGGGACTTTGATTTACTATTATGGGAAGAAACTGCCAGTTCTCCCTTCAACCCCAAGAAACCCTTTTTGTAACACACTCCTTTATTCTTTTCTCTTTTTTATTTTTTGGGGACTTCCTCTTTGTATTTCTTCTGTAACAATCCTAATTTCCCTAGGCCTCTTGTTGCCTCAGGCAAACTAAGACAATGGTCTTGTAGTTTAAAAGGCAAAATAAAAAAGCACATCAATAATTTTCAAAGTATTACCCCGTTGTACATGTTTAGTTTAAACTACCTGCAGAGCATTTAGGAAAGCAATTCCCCCATGGTAATCCAGAGAGATTTGTTTTCTCATTTTAATTTAAAGTCTAAGCAATGTTCTAGTTTCATTTGGTCTCTTCTTATGATTAATCATCACCGATGGAGTTTGGCTGTAAACCAGGAGGAATTTTTAGACCTTTAAATCCATATAGTTTAAAGAACACATTTGGTTCTTAGAAAATATGATAAGAATTTGATATACCCAACCATAATATTTAGGTCCCAGAACCCACCTTAATTTAACAGTGGTAATTATTCGTTGTGTCGGCACTGTCAATATCAGTGTAGAACATTCATAAACAGGTCATCAAACCTTGAAAAGTTAAAGGAGGGGCCATAGAAGAGAAATAAGATAATCAGAATACACAGCCAAGAGTCAGATATGTCTTAGATACCAAGGTCACTGCAAACCAGAGCTAGGACCACAACAGCAAGAAGTCAGAGCCACAGGAAGCAGGAGACTCAATAGACTGTTCACAAAAATCAGGTAGGATATGTCCAGACTGGCAGAGAGACGAAAGCTGCTAAAGGCCACCAGGCATGAAGGCAAATTAGTTTTAAGAAACTATTGGATATATAATAAGGATTTAGGATTGATACTCTAATCCTTTTTTTTTTATCTCTCTCTCTCTCACAAGAACTGGTGATAAATAGACCATTGAGAGGCAATGGTCATTTTTCTTATGGCTGAGGCTACTGCTGACATTTGCCTCACACAGTAACTGGAGATTCTGACATCTAACTGAGTGAATAAGGCTAGACTTGAGGAAAAACAACAAGAACACAACAAAATGGAGATTTCCAGAGTGACTTCACATGGGGATGACTGTTGGCATGACAGTACTTTAAATTGAGGGGTAAATAGAGATGTGATCAAAATTCAGCAGAGCATGAGGGATCTTGGATGATTTGTCTGTAACATTAAATGGAACCTGTGAGTTGCCTGTGGATCAGATGTAAGATACACGAGTGGGTCAAACAGGATGTAAACTGGACAGCGTTTCATGCTGAAGCAGTGGGAACTGGGATTCCAGAGAGACTAGCAAGAAATCCCTAAGTGGCCCTAGTACAAGGAGATTTATAATATTCAACAGGTTATTTTTTATTTAGAGAACTAGAAAGTATATTTTTTAAAATGGTACAAGTCCCAATTCTACATGATAGGAAAGTAGAACAGGTTTCATTTGTCTAGTCATTTTCCAGTTTGAATCTTTCAATCTTACTGATTAAACTCCTTTCAGTGATAGTCAATGTGAATTCAGAAGCCATCTACAAGCCCTTGAAATTCCTCAACTTATCAGGAAGTGAGTTCTTAATAGATGCCTTTTAAGTGTGCTGAAGTGTTTCAACATTTATGTAAATGCCACTGTTTTTCTGTTACAGTCAAAGATATGAAATCAGATCCCTTCTTCTACATACTTGTTACTTTTTATTTCCTTAAGTTATTATTTAATATAAAATATGGTATTTAATTCCCCCTTCATCAACCAACATCTCTTAATACCTCCTCTTGACAAGCATTCAGCTCTGTGCTGGGAAGGATGTAAGGTATATGACATATAATCCATGTCCTCAGCACTTTGGAATAAATATATTTGGAGATGAGAGAGGAATAAATAGTGATGTTGCTAAATTCCTTTTTTTTTTTTTTTTTGAAAAGCAGACATTTGCCAGGATTAACAGTTGGTTTGAATAAAAAAAAATCATGTGCCCTCAATAGTAGCAATTAAATTTCAGAGGGTCAAAACTATATGTTCACAGGAAAAGGTAGAGTCAATACATGGAAGAAAAAAATCTATTTGCAGTTCAAAATGGGGTCTTCCTAATGCCCAAGTATCATCAGCATGAGTCCTTTATGTGAGCTGAGGAGATATATGGAGGACTTCATTTATTATATTTATCTTTTATAGAAGCTCTCATAAAACATAATTATAACTTTATTTGTTTGAATGTTTACACATGCCTGCTTTTCCCATCTGACTGTGAGCTTCATGAGCATAGGGACTACATTGGTGAGATTCATCATCACACACTCAATTCTGCAAAAATCTCAAACATGTGATATAGTCAGTAAACGTTTTTTGAACAAACAGAATTTGGGCCAAATTTTAGAACTCTGTGTATGCTATGAAGTAAGTTCCAATAAGTTCTCCAAACCTACAGTAGTTGGGATTGTGTAAAGGGCAATGCAATATCTTACTGAACTCAAGATCATTTTCACTTTGAGAGATGTCAAGAGACTAGAATGGTTTCCAGGCCACTCAAAGGCCTTAATCTTTTCCAGGTCACGCATGCCAGTAAGCATAGAGGCATTTTCTGAAGGACCTTTGAGATAAAGAACACTTTTGAGAGCAGGCAGTCACCCCTGACATTCTGCCTCGTGACACAGTAACAAAGCCATTTAACTAGCAGGTTTTGTAGAGGGTGCTCAGTCCAGACTATTTGCTATCCTGTGTCAGATTCAGCTCTTCCACAGATCAGCATATTCTAGTCAATGAACACTGCCCTTCAACTTTTGAAGCATTTTATAATCCAATATTACTGGGGAAATAAATGGATTCTTTCCATTTTTAATTTATTTTTTCATTGTCTCCTAGTGCTGAGTTTTTATGTAGCATTCTAGAAAGAGCTGCAGACATCCCAGCAGGGTGTTGTATTACACACAAAATCATTGCTTAACTGACATCAGTTTTGGGCCCCTGCCATTTATTTATAACTTCTCGGTTTTGCCCTTCAACCGAACTGTGTATAAATAGACTCAAAATAAACTCATTATGGAGTTGAAAGTTGAACATATGTCTGAAATGTCACAGCATTCTTGGCAGCCAATGGAAGATTGTCTATAGATTACCATTTTTATTTTCAACAATAAAAGCTTTTTCTCTGAAGCTAACTTCTAGGATTTAAAGCATAGCTCAACAAATTTGTGTTTGATATAGAAACACTATTTTTCAAAGTCTTATTTCCTGCCAAAGTGGTACCACGGGGAATTTTATAATAGTTAAATGACAAAAAATATATGTCATAACTCTCTGAGCACAGATAGGTTTTTTAAAGAGTTCAGCACCAGTCTTTGGCATTATTTGCCCATATTGCAGTGTCAAAGGTAACATAAATCAAACATTTTCTAAATATACATGAGTAGATAGTCCTCAAAGTAAGTGTATTCAACTAATTTTTGTTATGGACTTGGATTTTCGGGAAAGGAGAAACATGTCTGAAATAAAAACTTTGGGTTAAGACCATATATGTTTCAAGTTCAGACTATGATTAATCTATCACCTATATAATCATATTCAAAGATGCTTTAGGAGTTGAAGAAATTTATATTAGTCAAAATTGCCTATATTTGCTTTGATAACATATACCACCAAAATCACAGTGGCATAAATGTAACCAAACTTTACTTCTCACTCAGATAAGGTCCACTGTCCAGGCAACCTGCATGTTCTGTATTTCCTTCTCAAATCCAGATTTCATGCTTTACTGGATAGAGGTGAGAAAAAACAATTCTCACTCCAGCTTTTATGTAGTTAAATTAGAGGCCTGGTGCACGAAAATATGTGTACTTGGGGGGGGTCCCTTGGCCTGGCCTGCACCCTCTCATAGTCTGGGATCCCTTGGGGAATATCTAGTTGCCAGCTTAGGTCTGCATCCTAGAGTATTGGGCCTAAGCTGGCAGTCAGACATCCTTAGCACTGCCGTGGAGGAGGGAGAGGCTCCCACCACCACCGCTGCACTCGCAGCTATCAGCCTGGCTTGTGGCTGAGCAGTGCTCCCCCTGTGGGAGCGCACTGACCACCAAGGGGCAGCTTCTGTGTTGAGAGTTTGCCCACTGGTGGTCAGTGTGCATCATAGCGACTGGTCATTCTCGGTCGTTCCACCATTAGGGTCAATTTGCATACTACCCTTTTATTATACAAGATGGCAAAGTAATTCCTATCACTACCAGTCACAGGCTACTGGGAAAGACTAGTGGCATAGTCCCACCCACTACAAAGAAACCAGGAAATGTTGCTTTCCATAAGCACAAATTGGTTGAAGAGAATTGGTGACATTGGTAAACACTAATAATGTCAGCCTCAAAACTCCATCAAAGTAAGACAGATTTGACTTAGGCCACCCCTCACTGTAGCTTGGAGTGATGCATTTGCAAGCCAAGGAATGCCATGGGTTGCCAGCAGTCACCAGAAACTAGGCCTGGAACAGATTCTTCCTCAGAACTTCTACGGGGGACCAGTCTTGCCAACACCTTCAGTTCAGACTTCTGGCCTCCAGAATTGTTATAAAATAAATTTCTGTTATTTTAAGCCATGTAGTTTGTGCTAATTTGTTATGCTAGCCCTAGAAAACTAATATACCACCCCTAAAGCAAGGTGGTCCTATAGGAACATTTTCACACCAACTCCTCACAGAAGCTAGGGTGTATTTTAACAATCCTACATAATAATCCTATATAATAAAAGGGTAATATGCAAATTGACCCTAACAGCTGAATGACTGGTCACTATGATGTTCACTGACCACCAGGGGGCAGTGCTTAACGCAGGAGCTGCCCTCTGGTGGTAAGTACGCTCCCACAAGGGGAGCTCTGCTCAGCCACAAGCTGGGCTGATGGCTGCAAGTGCAGCAGCGGTGGTGGGAGCCTCTCCCACCTCCTCGGTAGTCAGACATCCTCCGAGGGCTTCCGGGCTGCTAGAGGGATGTCTGACTGCCAACTTAGGTCCAATCCCCTGGGGAGCGGGCCTAAACCAGCACGTGGACATCCCCTGAGGAGTCCCGGACTGTGAGAGGGTGCAGGCCAGGCTGAGGAACCCCCCTGAGTGCACAAATTTTCGTGCACCAGGCCTCTAGTTTAAGATATTCTTCTTGATGAAACAGTCTTAAAATATATAACATTGAATTACTTAAACTCAAGAGGGCACCTTTTAATGATCAACCAAAGGATCAGTCTGCCCTCCTTGTGTTAATACTAGAGGCCCAATGCACAAAATTTGTGCAAGGGGCTCAGCCCCTGCTGCCACGGCTTCATCCGGAAGGTCATCTGGAAGATTGCCTGGTCTAATTAGCATATTGTGCTTTTGTTATATAGATTCTATTAAAGTATTTGCTCTGGAACTCTGGAAATTCATGAAGAATCTGAAGTCTCCTGGAAAGCTAAGAACAATTAGAATAGCATTAATCGTCTGTACATTTTCTTGTATTTTTACTTCTTCACTAGTGTTCAAGAGGTTAGGCATATTGAGTTGGGAGTTGGGGAGTAAGAATTAAAGTTAACCATTTATAAAAATGTCAAGAATTTCTGTGCCAAAGTCACCATTGAACAATTTCACAAATAGCTAAGTGGGATGCCAAAAGTAGGTTGTAATAAAAGTCAGGTCAATGGGAAGATGGAAGTGAAGTATTTAAATTATTTCTTCCGTTAAAAATATGTTAGGAACTCTGTAAGATACCACCTATCTTCTTATGAAGAATTATTTATTCTCTATTAAAGTTGCAATCTTCCAGCAATAGATAAATCATGCCATTTCCAGAATGTTTTCAGAATATTTTGCTTTTCTAGGAATACTTTCCTCTTAATGTTTATAATGAACTAGAGAGGAACCACAAAACACTGAAATTTTTATTACATCAATTTATTGACATTAATATTTAATTTCACTTTGCAAATGCAACCACTTTTGAAACATGATTATTGCTCTTTACTGCATCTTATTTTGAACTCATTTCTTTCAGTGTTAGCTTCTGAGATTTGTGGCATATCTAGTTATGTGGAAGAAAAATCACTGAAATGGGCTACTGCAAGACTGATGTATACTCAGGCATTATCTCTGAGGTACTGCTACGACAGCCATTTGTGTAGTAACTCTATGGGTCTAATCATTCCAACAATGTCTTGTGATGATGTGCTCTGTGTTCATAACTATAATTAAATACAACATTTTAATGTATCCATATAGATGCATGTGTAATTCTGAAATCCATAATAACTAGTCATGATATTATGAAAGCTAGAATTTTCATGCTTAAATTTCCTCCAAGCCCACGTGGTTCCCCTAATAGTGTAGCTGGTTTTGATATCACAATACCTAGACTTAAATAAACAAATTATTATTTGCCATGATTGCTATCAAGTGAAACCAAAGCATTAAAATGAGCAGGAATGAGAAAGAGAGAGAGAGAGAGAGAGAGAGAGAGAGAGAGAGAAACAGCTCTATAATCTCTCTCTGGAATTAGTGCTTACTTGATTTGGAATCTGGAGACCAGAATCAGTTCGCATTTTCTTTACACAATAAACATAACTAGGAGATGTATGCTTTCTCTTATTTGCAGAAAAATCAGCTCTTTTTCTAATATTTCACTCAAGTGCATACTGGCTGCTTTTTTCACCATTTAATACAGTCTAATTTTTTAATAAGCCCTATATCAATATTTTCAAGGCAGTTTGTTTCCTTAAAAAAGATTTTATTTCTACATTATGCAAAATATATGCACATTTTTTGTTTACACTGTGAGCTTTTATCTCTGATTTTTGTATAATGGGTTTATATATTGTCTACTTGAGCATATCTGTCAGTCTTATGTTCCCACTAAAAAGAATAATCGCTAAATTCAAGAATGACTAAAATATTGTAAGACTATATTTTTTAAGTCTCATGATCCCTATGACAGTAATTTGGATAATAATGTTAAAAATATGAATTACCTGGCTCCTGGTTTGGTGAGTGTACAGCAAGCATTATATGACAGGAGTAAATGAATGTTTGAGTGACTTCTGTACACACTTACTGAAGATACAACCACGAAGAAGGCACACATAGTCCCTGAACTCCCAGGATTTATAGTACAGGGGAAATTAAAAAACAAAAACAAAACATATATAATTATTTTTAATTCTTTGGAGATAGCTCTCTAAACTGTCCTAATTATGCTATTTGTAGGTTAGCTGAAGATAACACAATGAAATGTTTCTTTCTTCCCATTCCTTATGAAATGTGTCTCTTCTATTTTCACACTCTTTTATTATATAAGTGTTATTTAAATTAAGTAACTAATATCTGACAGTAAAATAAAATTATTGTATACTATATATTAGTATATTCTATATTTCATTTCCAATCTATCTATACTATTTTATTTTAGTCTCTAAGACACTTTTAGAGACCTATAGTAGCACACCTATCATTTAAATTATATTTCAACTCCCAAATGCAATTAAGAGGAAATTAAGAACAAGATGTGATTTTCCCAAGTCTCTGGGCACAACCAATAATATAAGCATTAACGCATGTTAAATACTAAGTGATGCTATGTTACTACTCTGTGTACCCAATCTGTTATGTTGCTACTTTCAATGCAAAACCTTTTCAACAGCTTTTTTAGTGCATTAAAATTCAAATCCAAACCATCAAACATTATATTTCATAGTGTTTGCTTACTCTTAATCTACAGCTTGAGAATAAAAAACCATAAAATAGTGATGTAAAATCTATAATGAAAAGAGATTTGACTAGTATTATGGCAATTTGCTTTCTTGTTATCATACATTTTATTTTTTCAAACTCAAGCAAATTTATTTTAAAAGTCAGAGAGGTAGAAGAAGTGAAGTGTGGAAGAAGTGAGAAAGCTGGGCTGTGTGGACTCAGGAAACAAGTTACAGAGGCAAAAGAAGGGCCCTTGGAGTTTAGGAGAAAGAAAGCAAAGGTACAAACTTGAAGGAAGAAAGGGGGAGGAAAAGCTCAGGTGAGAGAGAGGAGAGAGAGGGAGTGAGAGAGAGAGAGAGAGAGAATCTGATGAAAGATGGGGGTGGGAAAATTTTTGCTCAAGAGAGAGAAATTGCATGCTTATACATTTTAAATGAAGAAGTGATGTGTCTTGGGCCAGTATTTATAAACCATCTCTTGAATTCTTATCAAAAAGAGTAATAGTTAGCTAAACACCAAGGACAAAATAATTTAGTAGATTTGTTGCAATAGCTTTTAATATTCATATATGTTGAGGCTTTTTTTTAATATAGATCCAATTCTGATATGTCCTATACCATCTGAGAATGCCTTGGGAGATTTCTTGGAATATCAGACTTTTAAAACATATTTTTGAAGATAATAAGAAATCTAATTTTAGTGTTGAATAAAGAGCATAAAAGGAACTGGTAATATTTCTAGCACAGAAATCCAGGAATATATTATATTTTTCCCATCTCTATAGTAAGAAACATAAAATAGAATAGGAAAGATTGCTAATCACATCTTATCTAATAAAGAAGGAATATGCTAATTGACCCTCACACTGTCGCACAGATGGTGGCGCCCACACCTAATAAAGAGGGAATATGCAAATCGACTGTTGTGCCCACAAAGATGGCAGTGCCCACAGCTACAAGATGGCAGCATCCCCTCAGCCCCACCAGGCTGGCAGGCGTACCTGGGGGCAGGCCCAGCCAATTCGTGCCTGCCTCCAGAGTCCCCCAGTCCCTTCAGGCCCCCCAGTCTCCCAGGGCCAGCCCGAGGCACAGGCAAGCCTCAGATGGTGGCTGCCCAGCTGCCCAGGGCCCGCTGAGGCTCAAGTAACCAGGGCCAGCTGAGGCTTGCACTGCCAGTAGTGGCAGCAGCAGAGGTGTGATGGGGCATCGCCTTCCCCTGATCACTGGGTCGCCTCCTGCCCCTGAGGTCTCCTGGACTGTGAGAGGGGGCAGGCCGGGCTGAGGGACCCCCCTCCAGTGCATGAATTTTCATGCACCAGGCCTCTACTTATAAATAAAAATAATTTTATTATGTGATCATTATATTAAATTCTTATTTTCTAAAATAAGCATATGTCAATTTTAAAATTTTAAGTATATATGAGTTCTAATTACCAAAGTTATTGCCCTAAATATCCTTTTAAAATATAATTCATACTTTTCTGCTTCAATTAATAAAAAGTACATAGAGAAACACTGCACCAACAAGGAAACTAATCCATATGCTAATTAGACCGGACAACTGAATGACCTTCCAGATGAAGCCATAGCTGCAAGAGACAAGCCCCTTGCATGAATTTCATGCATCAGGCCTCTAACAGGAATATATGCTTTCATGCTGCTAGATCTATTACACACACTTTGGACAAATCCTACCCCTTTCTGTGAGAACATAGAAAATGATAAATTGATGTAGTTGCTCTCAGCACCAGTCAGAAAATTGGAGTTGGAGCCTAGGGAAAAGACCCCAGGAATCATAAGCACATATAGTAAGCAAGAGCATTCTCCTAGAATATCAGCAATTAAAAAATCTTAGCAGTTCACAGTTGTTACCAGTATCTCTTCACTTGCTAGGTAAACAGAAATTTGAAGAAAACACCCCCTTCATTAGGAACATATATTAATTATAACTAAAGTATATATGTTAAAGATCTGATATAAAATGAGTTGCCATATCAAATTTTGTCTTCTAAACATAACTGAAATTTTTATGTGTAACCATTAAATCATGTCTTCCAAAGTTTCCCGGAACACTAATCATGCATACTTTAATTTATCTTTCCTAGCTTAATTTTACTGTCTTGGTTACAAAGATAATGGGAGTTCGATTCACACTGAGTGAATTCAATTTTTTTTAAATAAATGTAAACAAGAGACACCCTCCAATATTTAACAAAGATCACTAACCCACCTCTTAAAAAAACAAGAATACTTTCACATCTCTGAAAGATACAAATCAAAACAACAATGAGGTACCATCTCATACCTGTCAGAATGGCTATCATCAACAAATCAACAAATGACAAGTGGTGGCAAGGATGTAGAGAAGATGGAATCCTAGTGCACTGCTGATGGGAATGCAGACTGGTGCAGCCACTGTGGAAAACACTATGGAGTTTCCTCAAAAAAATAAATATGAAACTCCCATTTAACTCCGTGATCCCACTTCTAAAAGTATATCCTAAGAAATACCAATCAAAAAGAATATATGCACTCCTATGTTCATAGCAGGGTAATCTACAATAGCTCAGATTTGGAAAACCCCCAAGTGCCTATCAGCAGATGAGTGGATAAAAAAATCCGTGGTACATCTACACAATGGAATACTATGTTGCTGTAAAAAAGAAATAACTCCTACCATTTGCAACAGTGTAGATGAACCAGGAGAGTATTATGCTAAGTGAAATAAGTCAGTCAGAGAAAGATAACTAACACATGATCTCATTCATATGTGGAATCTAATGAGCAAAATAAACTGATGAACAAAATATATCCAGAGACATAGAAGTATGGAACATACTGTCAAACCCCAGTGGGAAGACAGGGGAGGGTGGATAGATGGGAAGAGATGAACCAAAGAACTTGTATGCATATATGCATAACCTGTGGACACAGACAATAGGGTGGTGAAGGTCTGGGGCAGAGGCAGGCTAGAAGAGGTTAATGGGGGGTAAAGGGAACATATGTAATACTTTCAACAATAAAATTTTTTTATAAAATAAATAAATTGTTTTTTAAAAGCCAATCCAAAATATTGCATTTTCAATGACTCTTCTTTTTAACTAACTCACCTATGAAAAGAACATCAAACTTATGTATAGTGGAATCTTGGAGACTTCCTTTTAACATTTCTCTTTATTACATTCTGCTTCAGCAAAATAAACTCTAAGTCATTAGGGAAACAGAATATGTGGGAATATTTTAAATGGTATAACTAAATAAAGGCTAGTGGGATGGATGTAAATTGGTTTACAGCACAAAAGTAATTCTTGGTTGCTCTAATGGAACTTACATAAACTTTGAATTAGCAAATATAAACTTGGTGAATGCATACAGACTTAACATCATTGTTTCATATATTTTTAATAAAGCTATCAAACTTAAAATTGCTTGCAGCAAGTAGAAATATTTTATTAGACCAGTAATAAGAAGATCCCATAAGAACCTCAGAAAACAGAATAACAACAATAAGAGAAGTTAAACTGCAAAAACGCCAAAGCATATTTATGGATGATTGCAAGACAGGACCATAAGCCTTTGGCACTTGTAAGTGTAAAATTGTGTGAGTAACTGATATGAAAGATTATAAACATCAACATCTCTAACTGTCCAGGACAATTTACTGATAAGATTAAAACATATCTGATAATCATCAAGTTATTTTATGAATCTAATGCCTGTTAGACTGACTGAATATTTCATATGGAAGATAGTGTTAAGTAAGATTGTCAAATTCATAGTAGTTATCAACTAATCTAAAATAAAATTTCTAATCACATATATTAGAGATATGGAGATACTCAGCACTGTGGATAACTCATTTTCTCTATAATAAGATTTATTTAAACTTTCCCCCAATGGTAAATCTAATTAAAATAAAGTTTCTTAAAACAGAGTATAGTTTTCTTTAATTTAAGTCAGATTTTCCCCAATTTACAATAATAAAAGCTAAAATTATGAGTAAAAAGAGCATAAAAATTATCTAGTATATCTGTTCATTTTACAGACAGTGGGAAAACTAACCCAGACTGAGCTGATAACTCAGCAGACCTACTGTAGAAAGCCAGGTCTAAGAATCACATCTTTTCTTTTAAATCCAGTGCTGTTTCCATTACAATTTGCTGCCTCAGCTTTTGTTTGTTTTTATTGTTTGAAGTATTAACACTTGATAATATAATTTATTGAAAAATTATCCTACAGACTAAGGCAATATTTTCATTTCTTTATCTGAAGAACAAACTATGTTCTATTTTTTCTAAATTGGTTAATTTATTTTGATAAGCATTTCTTTCATATTATTTTTTTCCTTTTCACCTCAGGATTAAAAATTATTAGAAGTTTGCCGGCTAGTGTAGCTCAGTGGCTGAGGGTCCACCCAGGAACCCGGAGGTCGTGGTTCACTTCCAGGTCATGGGCTCAATCCCCAGTAGAAGGCAGGAGGCAGCTGATCAATGATTCTCTCTCATCACTGATGTTTCTGTTTCCCTCTGAAATCAATAAAATAAATAAATAAAGTACCTAATATTTTTTAAAATGTATTAAAAGCTCATCAAAATACATTCTTTCCCAGAGGCTTTGAATCAAATTTGATATCTCTATCAGAAATACACATTTTCAATGGATTTTCATGATTACAATAACAAATCACTTCTAAGATTAATGATCGTTACAAGTGATTTAAATATTAAGATTAGCTTATTGTCTTTAATATGCAGAAATAGAATATAAGCTAAAAATGACATGTCACTTTCTAACCCTCTTTAGAACATTCTTAATTATTGATTCAACCCCTTTTTTTTCCTGCTATGCATAACCGATATTATGCTAGACATAATCCCCTCAGTTATATACAGGGTTATACAAAATTTACAATCATAAATTTACCTTTCTCTCATCATCTCAAGAAAGCACATAAGAATGCAAGTGATTGAGAGTGATATTGTTAAACAATCAAACTTAAATCCCTTTTAATGCATTAAAAGAAAAACATTACTCACTAAAATCCATACTTTATTGTTGGTTACAAAATTTTTCAATACACCACATACTGATTGTGATATCCCAGGATATTTGTCACATATAAATAGACTAGTGGCCCAGTGCACAAAATTTGTGCACAGGGGGAGGGGGTTCCCCTCCGCCCAGCCTGCACCCTCTCCAATCAGGAGCCCCTTGGGGGATGTCCGACTGGTCGGACATCTCTCTCACAATCTGAGACCACTGGCTCCTAACTGTTCACCTGCCTGCCTGCCTGATCGCCCTTAACTGCCTCTACCTGCCTGCCTAATGGCCCCTAACCCCTCTGCCTGCCTGCCTGATCGTCCCTAACTGCCCTTTCCTGCTGGCCTGATCTCGCCCCCAACTGCCCTCCCCTGCCGGCCTGGTTGCCCCCAACTGCTCTCCCCTACTGGCCTGATCGCTCCTAACTGCCTCTGCCTGCCTGATCACCCCCAACTGTCCCCCCTTGCTGGCCTGATCTCACCTCTAACTGCCCTCCCCTGCCGGCCTGATCACGCCCCCAACTTCCCTCCTCTGCTGGCCTAATTGCCCCTAACAGCCTCTGCCTTGGCCCCCAACAAGATGGCTTTGTCCGGAAGATGACCAGTTGACCTGGTCTAATTAGCATATTACCCTTTTAGTAGTATAGGTAGATTATATAGGATAGGATTGCTTAAATGGGGGGAAAAGCCTTTTTCATCAGGAGGAGATGCTCTTGGCAGACAAAAATACATAATCCCTATATCTGGACTGATAGCCAGCCATATGCACTATATTGCCAAACCAGTCATTAAAAAACTGAACCGCTTTCTTACACCTTACACCAAACAGCTGTTGCCCTTAAAACCCCTCCTCAGCCCCTACCTTAGGTTCTGCCTTCGCAGTTCACCCAGATTAGGTTCTGATTGGTCAGTTTCTATGCCAGTCAGCATCAAAAGCTCTGCCTCCTACGCAGCCATTGGCTCCTCACACTTAACGCAAATTTGGTTCTGATTGCTTGGTTTCTATGCCAGTCAGCATCTCTGGGCCCATCAATGGGCCGGATCAGAGAGATGGGTCTGATCAGCAGCCCCTGGGGAGGCCCAAGAGAAAGAGAGGCATGGCTGCTGGCCAAACCCCAAGAGAAAGAGAGAGGCAAGGGCTGATCAACAGCTGCCACGGAAGCTATGGATCAGACCCTGCTTCTCTCTCCAGGCCTCTTTTTGGGCCTGATCTGCAGCCCCCGTTGGCAGTCAGTGCTGGGTCACCATGGGAACCCAGCACTGATTGCAGGACTAACTTCCGGTCAGTCGAGCCTTTGGTCCTTTTGGATGTTACAGACCCTGGGTTTTTATATATTAGGATAATTATAATCTAGAATGATAGTAATTTGTGTGGAGAAAATAGAAAACATAACTATAAAATGAGATTAGTGTTAAATACTTAAGTATTTACCTTAGAGGAGGTAATGGATAAATAACCAGGAGGAACTCTTGCTTCTAGCCATGGTAAAGAAAGTAGTACCAGATTTCCCAAGTGGAGAAATTATATGAGACAACTATTTTTAGGCATTGGAAATAAGCCATTGCAGAACTGTGACCACTGAGAGTAGAGGAAACACAGGAGAGAGGCTGTGTTTTGACCCAGCATTTTAACAGGAGCATTTTCTGGACCATAGTGTAGAAAGAGAGTCCAAGCAGGGTATGTGAGTTTAGCTCAGGTAAGAAGACAAAAAAAGAAGTTCGGGCTGCTGCAGGAATGGGAAATTGTGGATCAGTGTCCTGGAGAATATCAAAGTGGCAGGCAGAGTGGGGAACAAGAATACCTACATGGGGTTTCCTCATTGGTTTTTGAACCAGAGATTGGCTGAATAAGTGCAGGTTAAGAACCCACAAGATCTAACTGAAGAAAGAAATTGAGGAAGATACAAATAATTGGAAGGATCTACCTTGCTCATGGATTGGAAGGACTGATATTGTTAAAATGCCCTTACTACCTAAAGCAATATGCAAATTCAGTGAAATCCCTATTAAAATATCAATGGCACTTTTGTCAGAATTAAAGCAACTAATCCTAAAATCTATGTGGAGCCACAAAAGATCCTGAATAGCCAAAGAAATCTTGAGAAAGAGCAAAGTCAGAGGTATCATGCTCCCTGATATCAAACTATACTCCAAGGCTATGATACTCAAAATGGTCTGGTACTGGCATAAAAACTATATAGATTAATGAAATAGAGGGCTCATAAATAAACACTTGCTTATATGGTCAAATAGTCTATGATAATAAAGGCAAGAATGTAGAATGGGGTAAAGATCATCTCCTCAATAAGTGCTTCTGGGAATACGGGAGAGACACATGCAAAAAAACAAAGAAGAAAGGAAGAAAGAAAGAAAGAAAGAAAGAAAGAAAGAAAGAAAGAAAGAAAGAAAGAAAGAAAGAAAGAAAGAAAGAAAGGAAGGAAGGAAGGAAGGAAGGAAGGAAGGAAGGAAGAAAGAAAGAAAGAAAGAAAGAAAGAAAGAAAGAAAGAAAGAAAGAAAGAAAGAAAGAAAGAAAGAAAGAAAGAAAGAAAGAAAGAAGGAAGGAAGGAAGGAAGGAAGGAAGGAAGGAAGGAAGGAAGGAAGGAAGGAAGGAAGGAAGGAAAGAAAGAAAGAAGGAAAAAATTGGACCACTTCCTTATACCACAGACAAACATAAACTCAAAATACATTAAAGACATCCATGTAAGACCTGAAACCATAAAACTCCTATAAAAAAAACATAGGCTGTAAATTCTTTGACATCATTCTTAGCAATATATTTTTGGATATATCTCCTCCGGCAAAGGCAACAAAAGCAAAAATAAACAAGTTGGACTATATCAAACTAAAAAGTTTTTCTACAATGAAGGAAACCATCAACAAAATGAAAAGACAACCTATAGTATATGTGAAGCTATTCACAAGTGATACATCTGATAAGGGACTAATGTCCAAAATATATAAAGAACTAATACAACTAAACACCAAAAAAATCTAATCATAAAATGGGCAGAGGATCTGAATAAATATTTCTCTGAAGAGGAGATACAAATGGCCAATAAACATATGAAAGGATGCTCAACATCACTAATCATCAGGGAAATGCAAATAAAAGCCACACCTGTTAGAATAGCTATCATCTTAAATCAACAAATAGCAAGTGCTGGTGAGGATGTGGAGAAAAAGGAACACTCATACACTGTTGGTGGGATTGTAAGTTAGTGCAACCACTATGAAAAAAAGTATGAAGATTGCTCAAAAAATTAAAAATAGAGCTGCCATATCAAGCAGCAATTCTACTAAAAACACTAATTTGAAAATATATACGCACCCTTATATTTATTGTAGCATTACTAGTAATAGCCATGATACGGAAGTAACCTATCAAGGATGCCCATCAATAGGTGAAAGAATAAAGAAAATATGCTATATATACACAATGGAATATTACTCAGCCATAAGAAAGAATGAAATCTTTCCATTTGTGACAACATAAATAAACCTATAGGGCATGATGCTAAGTGAAATAAGTCAGACAGAGAAAGACAAATACCATATGATTTCACTTATATGTGGAATTTTTAAAAAAATGTATAAATAGCCTAGCCACAGTGGCTCAGTGGTTGAGCATCAACCTATGAACCAGGAGTTCAGGGTTCAATTCCAGGTCAGAGCACATGCTCAGATTGCAGGTTTGACCCCCAATCATGTAGGAGGCAGCGAATCAATGATTCTCTCTCATCATTGATGTTTCTATCTCTCTACCTCTACCTCTCCCTTCCTCTCTGAAATCAATAAAATATATATATTATTTAAAGTATAAATAAAACAAAACAGAAACTGACCCATAGATGTAGAGAACAAGCTAATGGTTGCCATAGGGAGAGGAATGAGGGGATGTGAAACATAATAATAATCCACAAGGTCTAGTGGAGAATCCACATGGTCTAGTGGAGAGTATCTGTTACTTACAGAGTTGTTAACTGAGTAAAGATATCATAGATACAGCTCTGGGAGATATAGCTGCAGCCATGCAAAATGAAGAATACTCACAAAGCACTTTGGGCAGTCATTCCAGATCTTTGGAAGGTTATATTTTAGAAGAAAGGCTCAGGACTGAATGTAAGGACCACACACAGGACAAAGTTCAAAACCAAATAGTTCAGCTCTAATAAAAAATAAACCAAATCTATCTAGATCAAAAATATTTTTCATTATTAGTTACCAGAGGATGTAAATTAAAAATCTTAAGATAGCTCTTCACTCACTGAAATAGCTAAATATAAAATAACTCAAAAACAAATACTAGAAAGGATATGTAGCAACTGAAGCTCTCAGACATTGCTCATGGGAAGAAAATATGGAACAACCACTTTGGAAACCATTTAGCATTTTCTATAAAGTAAATTTATCTCAGCTATCCTACTTCTCTAATTGATAAAAAAAAACTACTGATACATGAAACAAAATTAATCTCAAAACTTAGATTGAACAAAAGAAGCTAGGCATAAGTGAGTACATACTATGTTATTCTACATTTATGAAGTTCAAGAATAGACAAAATTAATCAATGACACAGAAATCATAACCTTTCTAATCTAGGGTTGTGGGACTTGCCTAGAAAGGTAACACTAGTAAATTTTGGGGGATATTGGAAATCTATATGTTAATGTTATATTCATGGTTTAATCTTTTATTAAAATTCATTTATGTGCATAAGTAAGATTTGTTCATCTCAATATATGTACATTTTACCTTAATTTTAATAAGAACTTAAGAAAATTATAAAGTTCTCATTAGTCAAAAATGTCCTAAAGGAACCTAATTAGTTTTTTAAATATGCTTCTCTCTTACTATTGGAACAAAATCAGCATAAGAGAAAAGTGATGGAGCACAAGTTAATTGGGACGGACAAAAAAAATACTTCCTTAAATGTTGAGATCTCAGAAGACAGGCTACATATACATGAAGAGAAAAATAAAACCTTGGAGGCCAGGAGAAAAAGAGAAATACAATTGGTCATTTTTCAAAAAGGAGAAAAACAAAGAAAATGAAATACTAGTTATATCACACTGGACAAAGATATAGGAGAAAGAAATGTTTATCACAGCCTAGAAGTTCAAAAGTTGAGGAGAGATAATCTTGAGGGTAAATGGCAAATTTTTAGTTCTCACTTGGGTCTGCTTGGTGTATAGTTTTCAAAAACATCAGCAGCAGCTTCAGCTTAGAAACCTGCTGATGGTGATTTTCAGGTTAAAAAATAAGATAGAGGAATGAGGAGAAAGCCTTTCCTACGAGATAAGTTTCTGTATACAAGCAATTGCAGAGCAAGAGATAATGAATACTAGCAGCCATTGTACATGCATCGGATGTGAAAATCAGATGGAACTTTGGGGTGTCAATAATGCAAAACTCAAAGAAGCATGTGAACAAAAGGGTTTGAGTATACTATATAGGAAATAAAGCCACTCAATAAGTCCTAATGTCTGGGGCTTCCATTATTATAAGCACACAAATGCCTCAAATGCTCATAGCTGAGAAAAGTGGTATTTTCCCCCTTAGATGTGGTAAATGCATAGTGCCATTGGGTTCTCCAGGAATGTTGTTAAACTAAAACCAAGAAAATATTCTTTTACTTTCTTTCTCTTGGACACCAATAAGTTCCTCATATGATTTTTGGCCAGTAATAATGCATTATTTCTTTCTTGCTCACAGCCATTAGCCAAACTAGTCTCAAGAGTCAAAAAAAAAAAAAAAAAAAGAGTGATTATATCATTCTCTCAGGAGTCCCAAAAGTGAGGACACATAATTAATTCTAGCCTATGGAACATTTTTGCAATGCTTGGGATATAGAATTATAGAATGTGAAACACAGTAGTGGTTAAGCTATCAGCATCTGGAATCAGATTGCCTGCGTTAGGATCCTGGCTCCATCATTCAACAACTAGGCAACTTTGGGGCAAATTGCTTAATTTCCACAAACCTCAGCTTGCTCTTCTATAAAATAGGAATAATAACATCTATCTTATACAATGTCATAAGGATTCAAGGAAACAATACATGTAAGCATTTACCACAGATGTAGACACATACCCGTAGAAAGCATTCAGTGCGCACGTTGGGTACAATAAGTTAACTGTCCTTTGTCCAGGCTGTTCTTTACTCATAATTGAGATGAATTATAAACACTGTGTTAACTTTTTCTGAGCTTTTAACCTCAACCTCATTTCACAAAGTGAGAAATATTGAGCCATTATAATAAAAATTTAGAAAGACTTGAAAGACATTTCTGATTCACTTTTGTAATATTGCAGAAAGTGCAGCTAGTAAACATAATAATTTGAAAAAAAACAGTTTTCTATAATCAAGTTAAATACATTTTAATAGAAACAAATTATAACAGGAGCTAACATTTGTGTAGCTGCCATTTGGTATGCACTTGACATAATTTATCTCACTTAAGCTTCACAACGGGAAGGAAACAAGTGCTCTCAGTAACTGCATTGTAAGTGACAATTTGAAGACTACAAAAGAAATCTCTATGTCACAGAGTTTGCAAGTATATATATATATATGTGACCTGGATATAAATTGAATCCATCTGATTCTATGTAAACTACTTAGTCACTCTATACCTCAAGTCTCCCCAGCTGCAAAATAGGAATAATTACATAGCTTCTTCATATATACTCAAACTACTAGAACAGTGCCTGGCACCATATTATAATTGTGGTAATGCTGGCAGAGTTGAGAGCACTGGTGACTGAGAGTGTCAACAGATCTTTATTTCTACTGAAGACAAGACCTACCAGAAATGGCAGTAACGATAAGGAAAGATTCCCTTCTCACCTAACTTTATCAGTAGCAACACTACAAGTTGGCAGAGTAGAGTCTACAGTCGTCATGAGCGAACCACTGTGGAGAATGTAAATCAGAATTGATTTGTCAGTATATGGAAGAGACCAATTTGGGACTCCTCAAGAGCCTAGTAGTGGCTAGGAATAGAGGAATGTGTACTTTTTTCAATGGAATTAGAACCAAAGAAATTTAGATTTAAGTATTATGTGGTCTGAGGACATTTGAGTCATAGATATTTTATGACAATTTAATACTACTAGTGAAGATTCTATTCATCCATATTGCCAGAGTGTGCCAACCATCCAGATGAAGAATTAAGAAACACAGTCCCAAATAACAGCAGAGCATTACTCAACCCAGTGTATACAGCCTCAAAAGCCAGCAGCATTGCTTAATGGGATTATGTTTAATCTGAAAGCACACCACTAGAGATAATGTAAAACCTCCAAGGGCCTGAAGTGGCACTGAAATTATTCAAGTCCTGGACTGGAGAAGCTCTTAATCAGGGCTCCTGGAATGCTGCAGCAATTCAATAAGTTTAAATTGGTTTCACTTGGGTAGATCCATATGTGTGTTGCAAATGTTATCCCACACAAATCTCCTGTACAGGTTTATCAAAAAGGGGATCACGCCTAAGCAATTTGTGAAAATAAAAAACGAAACTCCAATGCTTGAATCTGGAAAATGTAACAGATAGAAAAGCTTGCTAAAGATTAAGCCTGTGAGTGTGTTCAATGTATATTTTTTTCAGAGCTTTTGGTATTTTTTTAAAATTTATCTTTATTGTTGAAAGTATCACAGATGTCCCCTTTGTTTTTGGGTTTGTTTGTTTTTCCCATTGACCCCCTCCACCCCACATCTGCCCCTCCCAAGCCTTCACCACACTATTGCTTGTGTCCATGGGCTATGCATATGTGCATGTAAATTCCCAGGTTAATCTCTCCCCCTCCACCCACTCCCACCCCTGCCTTCCCTCTGAAATTCATCAGTCTGGAGTGTATTTTAGAGAAAATAAAAACATCAGAATGTTAAAGATGATACAAAACTATAATAATGAGTACATTCAGAAGAAACCAAGATGGCGGCATAGGTAAACACGGGAGTTTGCTGCCTCGAACAACCACTTCAAAAATACAACTAAAAGACGGAATGGACATCATCCAGAACCACAGGAAAGCTGGCTGAGTGGATGTTCTACAACTAGAAGGAAAAAGAAAAGCATACCGAGGCTCAGAGGAGGCGCAGTGCTGAAGTAAAATACCAAGGTTCGGAGTGCATGTGGAGCGGGCTGGAGGCTGAGGGCGCGGTTGTTTTCAATCGGGAGGGAGTCTCAGGCTCTGAGCTCCAGTTCCGGGCGAGTCTCTAAGGACCCAGACTCATACGGGAGAAGCGGGACTGTCTGGCATCGCTCAGAACCCTAGGGCAGCTTTCTCTCCGTGGGGCTTTCAGCGACTACTGGGACACTGAGAAGCAGAGCCTCTGAGGGCAAGACTGAGAGCAGCCATAATTGCTAACCCCGCCCTGTTGATCCCGTGGGACCCGCCCCGCCCAAGCCCTGCAGGGAGGCTTTTGCTGGATAGCCTCAGGCAAAGGCTAGATTAGCACCTCCCTAGAGATCCAGGAGCCAGGAAGCCCAGAGGTCAGAGTGGGACCATCCAGCTTTAAGCTCCGTGGAACCATAAAAGACACACTCAGGAGGCAGACTCAGTGAGCACCAAAGCCCCATCGAAGCAAGTCTAGCCCCAGAGGGGTGTCTCCAGCACAGAAGTTCTCCCACCGCAGACACAGCTGATTCTCACAGCCAATTGACCTGGAGGTCAATTCCTCACAGTGATAACTACAACAATCAAGGCTTAACCACAACAAGACTGTGCACAAAGCCCACAAGGGGGTGCACCAAGAGTGTCTACCTTAGGTAATTGGGACACTTAGCACAGAAAGGCACTCTATCGACACAGCGAAGCATAAAAAAATGCCGAGACAAAGAAACAGGACACAAACGACAGAATTGGAGGAAAGCAAACTGTTGGATATAGAGTTCAAAACCACACTTTTAAGGTCTTTAAAGAACTGTTTAGAAGCCCTCGAAAAGACTGGTAAGACCGCCGATAAATGTAGTGAGATCCTCAAGAAATCTAATGAGACCCTCGATGTTGTGATAAAGGACCAACTAGAAATTAAGCATACACTGACTGAAATAAAGAATATTATACAGACTCCCAACAGCAGACCAGAGGGTCGCAAGGATCAAGTCAAAGATTTGAAATACGAAGAAGCAAAAAACACCCAACCGGAAAAGCAAAATGAAAAAAGAATCCGAAAATATGAAGATAGTGTAAGGAGCCCCTGGGACAGCTTCAAGCGTACCAACATCCGAATTATAGGGGTGCCAGAAGATGAGAGAGAGCAAGATATTGAAAACCTATTTGAAGAAATAATGACAGAAAACTTCCCCTACCTGGTGAAAGGAATAGACTTCCAAGTCCAGGAAGCGCAGAGAACCCCAAACAAAAGGAATCCAAAGAGGACCACACCAAGACACATCATAATTAAAATGCCAAGAGCAAAAGACAAAGAGAGAATCCTAAAAGCAGCAAGAGAAAGAAAATCAGTTACCTACAAGGGAGTACCCATACGACTGTCAGCTGATTTCTCAACAGAAACTTTGCAGGCCAGAAGGGAATGGCAAGAAATATTCAAAGTGATGAATACCAAGAACCTACAACCAAGACTACTTTATCCAGCAAAGCTATCATTCAGAAGTGAAGGCCAGATAAAGAGCTTCACAGATAAGAAAAAGCTAAAGGAGTTCATCACCACCAAACCAGTATTATATGAAATGCTGAAAGGTATCCTGTAAGAAGAGGAAGAAGAAGAAAAAGGTAAAGATACAAATTATGAACAACAAATACACATCTATCAACAAGTGAATCTAAAAATCAAGTGAATAAATAATCTGATGAACTGGTGATTGTAATAGAATCAGGGACATAGAAAGGGAATGGACTGACTATTCTTGGGGGGGGGGGGGAGAAAGGGGTGTGGGGGTGAGTGAAGAGATTAGACAACAATCGTGCACCTATGGATGAGGACAGTGGGTGGGGAGTGAGGGCAGAGGGTGGGGTTGGAACTGGGTAGAGGGGAGTTATGGTGGGAAAAAAGAGTAACTAATGTAATAATCTGAACAATAAAGATTTAATTTAAAAAAAAATAATGAGTACATTCAAAATTAGTAAATTTAACTGGATCTAACCAAGATGCACACACAGTAAGAAATGTATAGAATGTAAATGTAAATCCAAAAAGTTTTCATGTAAAAGAGAGAATATATGTTTTTTAGGAGTCGGAAATTCTGTACAAGCAACTTTTACCCTTATGCTATAGAAAAGAAGCAATTCACATGTATACTCCTAAATTGAAATAGGATTTTAAATGTCTATCACCATGTATAAAGGAACATATCTCACTTCCAAAAGGAGAACACTGAATAGGGAAACAATTAGTTGATTAATTATTCATAACCATAGACCATGTATAAAGGAACATATCTCACTTCCAAAAGGAGAACACTGAATAGGGAAACAATTAGTTGATTAATTATTCATAACCATAGCCAATATTTTACAAAGTATGAAATATACCAAGCAATCGCCCACATTTCCTCACTTTTACAAGGGCATTTGCTAAGTGCCTATTAAATGAATATAACTAATCATGGGTTATGTGTGCAAATTGCGCATAAATCTATCAAAATTAAATTACCACTCCATTCAACCCATAAAATCTAGCAGGTGGCCTAAAGAACACTTAACAACTAATCTACTAAGCAACCTCTATAACCAGCTAAATAACTTTCAGCAAGAACCTTAATTATGTGCAGGTGCAGATGGCTACATCCAAGGTATTATGTAGGTACATGAGGATAGAAGGAAATGAAATGAACCTTTATTGAACCAAGGCTCTGAGATAAGATAACTTACTCCACATCACAAAAGACTGTGATAGCTGGGGTTTTAACCTAAGTCAGTCTGACACCATAGTTCACACTTTCTCTACTTCCTTACCATGTCTTGTCTTTGTACAGAGCAGATTAAATCTACTTTGACATATGTCTCTTCTTGAATCTTGACTCACTTCTCCCTTCTGACTACCTTGTTCAGATAGTCTACCATTCTTGTTTCCCCAATAATTATAACCATCTTTTGAAAGTACAACTATAAAGCTTCCAGATTCATGATTGTATAATACAAAACTATCATCCTCCTTCTCCTCTCAAAAGTCACCAAAAATCCAAGATCTAAGACAGAAATGCAAATCCATTTTTGAAAAAAACCCTAGATGGCATTTGTGACCACAAATCACAAAGTATGAAGATGGAAAGAATATGGAGAAGAAATCATTACTTGACATAAAGGAGGAAGAGCAATCCTAATTGCCTGCAGAGTGGGTGTTTTGGTGGGTTCAAATCAACAAGTTTTATTTCCTCCTTGATAAAAATGAAAACAATAATAGCATATAACATAGCATTGTATTAAGAATGCAGTGAGAGCCGAAACCGGTTTGGCTCAGTGGATAGAGCATTGGCTTGGCTTGCGGACTGAAAGGTCCCAGGTTCGATTCCGGTCAAGGGCATGTATCTGGGTTGCGGGCACATCCCCAGTAGGAGATGTGCAGGAGGCAGCTGATCGATGTTTCTAGCTCTCTATCTCTCTCCCTTCCTCTCTGTAAAAAAATCAATAAAATATATTTAAAAAAAAAAAAGAATGCAGTGAGAAAATAAATGTGGTGTGGGATGTTGAAATGGGGTGTGGAGATATCTACCGAGAATCTCACTGAAGAAGTCCATTATTTGAAAATACAGATGAAAAGACAGACCTGAATGAAGCTCACAGGCATTGCCAGGCCTGCTGAGCACCTTTGGAAGCCATGGACACATACATGAGATCTGAAGCAGTGTGAATAAAATGTATGGGAGGGCAAAGAGGTACAGTCGATGGGACAAATAATAATGAAAGAAATTAAAATTAATTAAAGTAACATTTATAGTAACAATAATAATAATTTTTAAATGAGAACTTTGTGCCAGGCACTGGGCTAACTACCCCTTTCATTTCTCCTTATTTCTATCAAGAACCATATTTGGCAGACACTATTGTTAAGATTTTACTGATGAGAAAATTGAAACTTACATGGTAACTTTTTATAGCTGTTGATATTATTATCTTTCTGAGCTATAAGTAGAATATATGATTATGTGCCACTCAGTTTGTGTTATGTATTGTGCTGCTGGATACAGAAGGCTTTGAGAGTCAATTGGCCAAGAAAATTCAACAAATGGATATAGTCAAGCACAGGTGGGCAGTACCTCAGTTTTACCTGGAAAATGAAGGAAGAGAGTATCTTTGGATGAGAAGGATTTGAACATGTCCACACTCCTCATACTATCTGGTGATGATCTCTCCTTCAGGAATATGACTTTACTAAATGGCTATCCAAGTACATAAAGGAGTTGGACAAAGAGAGTGGCAAGAGATAATAATGTAGATGAGAGTGGGCTAGATAGAGGCTATGTGGGTGGGATGCAACAGAAATGAAACCAGGAAAAGCTGTTATTTGTTTAGAATAGAATTCTTCCTCTGTCAAATCAAAGCTAAATCAATCTGTTTCAAGAATAAGTTCTAAAAATAAACCTACTTATATAGTGCAGAGTCAGAATCATTCTATGTATTTCTACATAGATAAAGTGAATGTTGTCCGGGATCTTAGCATGTCAGAAGAGGTTGTCAATTAATATGCCTCTATCAGGGCAACAGACTATAATCTCCTCTACAGACATGAGTTGTGTGAAATCCAATGAACATAAGGGGGATTCATTTGGAGAGGTGCAGTTTTATCACAAATGTGGGCAAATAATTTAGTCTCAGCCACAATGAGAAGCCAGTCAGGATCCCTTGCTCCTTCTGCTTCCTTTTCTTAATTCAATAGAGACACCCATTTATTGCCTCCACAGTTTATTAAATCTGTTTTCAAAAAAATCAATTATTCAGAAATTATTCTCAAAAGTCAGGTGTGTCACCAAATGCAAAAGATTCTGAGAGAGAAAAAAAGTAGTTTATTTTCATGTAGATCTAGCCAAAATGCCATAATCATGAATCACCTTGTCACATGAAATATAGAACCACTGCTTCAAACATTTGGTTTAAGTACAGGCTGTGTGAAAGATGGCTAGCTGTCCATCAAAAATGGGAGATTCTCCCGTCAAGGGAGGCAGAACCTAAGCATAGACTATATTACCCACCCTTCCTTGAACTGAGGTGTAGACACATGAGTGGGTTTCACCCACAGAATATGAGCAACAGTGATGCTTGTACTTCCGAGGCCACAGTTTCTAAGAAAGTGGCAGTGAATTCCCAGAAGCTGCCCACCAACCAGAAGCAACTGCATGTGACAGTTATATGAGTGATAAATATTTGATTGTGCTAAGCCACAGAAACTTTCTTTTTGATATTTTAACTGTTTCATCAGTGTTCTGAATAAGTTTTCCAAGGTTATAATGTTATTTGTTTAATTTTTATTTTAAAGGAAAAAGTTTTAACCACTATGAGCAGAATGTGTAAAAGTATCTCAGGGCAGGAAACTTCTGAAGTTGTAAACTTGAAAGCTACTGTAAATTCTCACACCTAAAAACATCTCATAAATACATGTAGGTATTTTTCTTTTTCTTTCAATATTTTGCTATTTTCATTTTTAAGAAAAGAAAACATGAAATCCCTCAATAATCCTTTGTACACTCATGATCAGGTTGGCTAAAGGAAATGTAATCACTGGAATTGCTGTCTGACTGTATGATAAAACACTCATGTAAGCTGACCACTTGTTTCTATGGATACAGCCACATATTTTTACATTCCCATTACAGGCATGTGAACAGCCAACAAAAGAAATGTTAAATAAGTAAATATGACAAATTAAACAAAGAGGCTTAGAGCTGAAACATATACATATTAGGGATAATTCAATATAATCCTGGTCAGGAGCACATGTAATTTACACAGAAATACCTTATATGAGGCTCATAGTCAATTAGAAAGCTGTAAGTGTACAATCATTAACTTGGGATAGGAAGGCTTAGGAAGACATATAATCTAAATTCAATTAGACTAGATAGATGATAGATATATAGATAGGTAGGTAGATAGATAGACAGATAGATAGATAGATGGATAGATAGATGATAGATAGATAGTCTCTGTGTATACTTTAATGAAAAATGTAATTTTTATAAAATCAGACTATTTTTTCATGTTTATAGTCCTCCCAAAAGTTCATTTGTTTCCAAAGAGCTCAGTCCAGTCAGGATGATTCATTTCATCTCTGATTAAATGATTTAGTATCTATGCTCAGTCTTTGGAGGAGTGGTAGCACAAGCATAACTGAAGGTTAAAGAGACAGAAAGTTTTGGGTGCTCTGGGCTAGGATGAAGCATGTTGGTACCTCAGGAAGGCTTCAGGCAGATTATTTTTAAAAATATTTTTTCAATCTGTGCTCAGAAGAAAGGTTGATTGCCAGAGTTAGACAAGGAAGAAATAAGAGAAAAACTACTGTTTATTGCATCAAGAAATCATTTAAGCTCAGCCCCAAAACTTGCATTCCCCACCAAGAGGAAAAAAGTCTGTAGTTCATTGGACCAATTATCCTGTCAGAATGGCCACCATCTATTTCACTCAAGCAAAAACACAGGAACTTAAAGGGCTTTATCAAGTATTCCTTCAGCCATAAATAACATGCTTCCTGAGAGAATTTCATTAACTATAACATTCGATCTCCTTACATTTCCAATAGTACTGTGGCATTCCAATGATACATGAATGATCTTTATTGATTGACATCACAGGCAATTTCCCCCCAGCCCACCCATTAATAAAGTGTGTTAGCCAGTGTGTTATTGAAATATATGAGTTCCAATTTGTTAAGGAGACAAGTGAAAAATCAATGAACTAGAAAAATAAAGAAATATAAACTGCTAAGTGGTATAGTAAGTAAGTAAAAAAGACAAGATAGGGAAGGTAAAAAAGAGTGAGGGCATTATAGTATAGTTTCTCTAATAACTATAGTTAATCTCTTGAGTGCTTGGCTTTTATTTCTATTACAGCTTGCATAAGATCTGCCTGATGGTACTTTTATTTGTGCACTGATCTCTTCTTCCAAATTATAAAGTATTTGGAAACAAGGACATCTTCCTATTTATCTTTTCACCCTCTGTTTTTTAAAAATGTATACAGTGTTGACTGAGTTTAATTAAACAAACATAAGATTGAAGGTAGAGAGAAAATTTTGGAGTCAGATCTTAAAAGCATCCCACAAACTGATTAAAATGAAAGGATGGTGATGAAAGTAAGTGACCAATTTGTGACGTTGAGTGTGATTGAGGAGCCTGAGGTACTCAACAAACAAGGTATTACAAGATTTGATTATTTTTAAGGATTCTTGATTGCTCCAATGATGTCCAAAGTTGGGATAACATGGTAACAATGAGTGTTTAATTTATTGAAATAAGGTAAGGATAAAATGTAGATTCCAAAAGGGGAAAGTGGCATAATCACTCAGCATGGACCATAAAGAAAGAGGGACTGGTCAGTGATGGTCTGGAAGTGTCAACAGAGCATGAAATTTATTGACTTCACTTTGTCTTATAAGATTTGAAGATGTTTTTATGGCAGGACACAATACACTGATATATGCAACGCAGAGCTCTTAGTTACTTAGAGAAGGCTGTCTGTCCAGGCCACACAACAGAAAAGCATAACTGCAAGCTGAGGCTGTAGGAGGCAGCTTATGTATGATAGAGCAGTTTAGATTTCCAGGACTCCTTGTAGATTAGTTATTTTGCTTAATTTCAATTTCAGGGCATAGACTCTGCTCCATTTGTCAGTACCTGCCCTGGAGCAGCTAGGATAGGGGGAATGTGTAAGGTCTTGGAGTATGAGAGACCAATAAAAGAAGTGGTTGGGATGTGGACTTAATCAGATAATTGAGTACTGATCACTTTTAGGTCAATACAGCTTTTTAAAAAACTACATTATAATCTTGACTACTGAGTTCAAGGGAATGGAGAAGTTTCTTATCTTTCCAGAATTAAAGTTCATAGTCATTTGCTCTATGAACATAGTTATCTGATCTTCCCTTTATAATTGTGAAGCTACATTAAGGCAGAATCTTAAGAGTATTTGATCAATATGTAATACCTTAATCAATAAAGAAATAAAAAAGAGTATTTGATCAAACTCTATGTCATGATATATCAACCTTTAACAAATACTAGAAACAGATAATTAAAGTTATCCCTTGAAGCTTCAGAGATTTGTAGAAGACAATAAGTAATACTACAAAAAACTGTGTCCATAAAGTACTGGGAATTCCTAAATCTGAGTCTCCGATGTATCAATTGCAGATCTACTGTCAACATGTCCCACTTAATTTCAAGCCTATTGACTGCAAATGGGATATGTGCTTACACTGTCACATAGGAACTCTGAAGAAATGCTCCTCTAATTCTGGTTCACCTCCCAGCATTCCATCTATGCCCCCATTTCACACACACACACACCAGAAATTATCTGTAATAATATTAAAAGCATAATATGCTAATTAGACCAGACGTCCTTCCACATGACCTTCCTGGCGAAGCTGCAGCAGGGGGGGCCGAGCCCCTTGCACGAATTTCATGCATCAGGACTCTAGATTATTATAATAGTTTTGATAGAGAAGATAAAACATTAATAATTACAGAAATGGTTGAAGCATGTCCTAAACATTTGAAGTTAATATTCCTAAGAAAAAACACACCAATATCCTTGGTGCTGCTATTAGTGATTTAACACTGGCCAAAATGACAATCAGTGTGACCTACTGGAACATATCTTATGCTTCAATATCTACTGATTGAGTCTTAAAAATGAAATTAGTGTCAAAGAAAATTTTACTAGACAACTTAAACATTCAAGACTATTGAAATAGGGTAGAGAGATTAAATTGACTCCTTTGAAGAAAAACAAGAGAGATTTTAAGAACTGGGGTAAGCTAGTTTTAAGCACTGAAGAGAAGACTTTAGGGAAGAGGTTGGTGAATGCAATCAGGCCATCAGTGTCTGCTAATTGGCACTTATCTAAAGTTAGACTTTATCCCTAGCCAGTGTGGCTCAGTTGGTTGGAGCATCATCCCATACACCAAAAGGTTGCAGATTCCATACCTTTGTGGGGTGTGTATGGGAGACAACCAATAGCTGTTTCTCACATTGATGTTCCTTTCCCTCTCTCTAAAATCAATAAGCATGTCCTTGGGTAAGGATTTAAAAAAATAAAGTTAGGTTTCTATCCTCCCATAGAGACTGAGTGGAAGATAGGGGTGCTATCTTTTTGGATGATCACATTTCAAAGGGATGGCTTCCAGGTCCAAGAGAAATGCACTGGTGGGTTATAAAACTGGCTAGAGGCTGGAAGACTTAAATCTAAGACAGAGAGAAAGAATTTACAATGCAAGTAAATGCTCTAAGAAAAAGAAAGGCAGAAACCTAAAGTCAAGAAAAAATCTCTCTAGGCAAGCTGAGGAAAATATTAAGGCTGTTTTGGTCACTTGAAAAATAAATTTTTATCCTTTCAACTATGTAATTTTAATTGCTTGTTTTCTTAGATGTGTAAACTAATGTCTCTTCATACAGTATTTATTCATCCATTTATTTACACATTTATCAGATATCTACTACCTGGCAAACACTGGACTTAGAATGATTATAAACTTAAATAAGAAATTTAAAATATTAACAAAACAAAAAGGGAGGAGAAAATAAATTACTCCAAAAAGGTCAGAAAATATAGGAGCCTATGAATGTGTTCTTGTAAATATATTTAATTTTAATAAACAGTCATATTTTGAATGATTTTATACAATTCACTGAAAAGAGAACTAAAATTAACCCTTTCACAAAGTGTATACTTTTTTTCTAAATTATCTGCATTTTAAATTAAATAAGTTTCTTTGGATGCATTCATATTCTGATTTTCTCAAATAAACAACCCTTATAGAATTTATCAATGTATAGAAAGTCATGTTTTTCAGGTTGTACATTATTTTACTTTTTATTTTGTTCTGTTCTTAATTTGGATTGCAGTTGCTGCTGAAAACCAACCCAAAGTATTGGCTTGTTTGCTATTTAGCTATGTCCTTAGTTTATCCCTGAAAAAGGAATCACATTTTTAATGCATAGTCTTTTTATCTATACATCTTATTTTTTCCTCCTACCTCAACAATGCTAAACCACAGGTGAATTTGTTTTTTATTTCAGGTCTTCTTGGTTAGTCTAAAGACTAGAGGCCCAATGCATGAAATTCATGCAAGGGGCTTGGCCCTCGCAGCTCCTTGCAGCCTTAGCCAGCCCTCACAGCCCCGGCTTCGCCTGGTAGGTTGTCCAGACAGTCATCCGGTCATCCGGATGTTGTTCTGCTGTTCGGTCTAATTAGCATATTAGCTCTTTATTATATAGGATGGTAATGCCACTGTGCATTTAAAAGCTTCCAGCTTTTGACTAATTAACAAAGTAGTCCCCTCTTGTCAGCTGAGGATAAGTTCCAAGGCCCCCAATGGGTGCCTGAAACCATGAATAGTACCAAACCCTATGTATATTATTTTTTTTCTATACACATGCGCCTATGATAAAGTTTAATTTATAAATTAGGCACAGTAAGATATTGGCAACAGTAATTAATAATAAAATAGACCAATTATAACAGTATACTATAATGAAAGTTATATGAGTGGGGGTTCTCTTGCACTCTCAGCAAACTAGTACAAATTTCTTTCGCCCTCACAATTTCACAGAGAGAAGATTCCTTCTTACCACAGATCTTAGCAACTTCAGCATATGATTTTTTTTTCTTAACATATTGTTAAGAACTTTCAACTATTTATATAAAGGAAGCACTTTAGCCCTAGCCGGTTTGGCTCAGTGGATAGAGCGTTGGCCTGTGGACTGAAGGGTCCCTGGTTAGATTCTGGTCAAGGGCACATGCCTGGGTTGCAGGCTCAATCCCAAGTAGGGGGGGTGCAAGAGGCAGCCGATCGATGATTCTCTCTCATCAATGATGTTTCTATCTCTCTTTTCCTCTCCCTTTCTCTTTGAAATAAATGAAGAGAGAAACCAAGATGGCGGCATAGGTTAACGCCGGAGTTTGCTGCCTCGAACAACCACTTCAAAAATACAACTAAAAGACGGAACGGACATCATCCAGAACCACAGGAAGGCTGGCTGAGTGGAAGTTCTACAACTAGGAGGAACCGAGAATCAGAGGAGGCGCAGTGCTGAAGTAAAATACTAAGGTGCAGAGAGCGTGCGGCGCGGGCTGGTGGCTGAGGGTGAGGTTGTCTGTTTCAATCCGGAGGGAGCCTCAGACTCTGAGCTCCAGATCCGGGCGAGTCTCTAGGGACCCAGACTCAAACGGGAGAAGCAGGACTGTCTGGCTACAGTCCCTCCGAGGTTTACAGCGGTTGCTGGGACAGAGAGGCAGAGCCCGTGGGGACGGACTGAGAGCAGCCATAACTGCTCCCTCCTCTGCCCTGTTGATCCTGTGGGACCCGCCCCGCCCAAGCCCTGCACAGAGGCATTTGCCAGATAGCCTCAGGCAAAGGCTAGATTAGCATCTCCCTAGAGGACACAAGTTCTTCCACTGCAGACACAGCTGATTATCACAGCCAGTCCGCCTGAAGGTCAAATCCCTCTAGTATTAACTACAACAATCAAAGCTTAACTACAACAAGACTGTGCACAAAGACCACTAGGGGGTGTACCAAGAAAGCGTAAAAAATGCGGAGACAAAGAAACAGGACAAAACTATCAAGGGAGGATATTGAGTTCAGAACCACACTTTTGAGGTCTCTCAAGAGGCTTCTAGAGTCTGTCGATAAACTTGATGAGATGTACAGGAAATCTAATGAGACCCTTGATGGTGTGATAAAGGACCATCTAGAAAGTAAGCATACACTGACTGAAATAAAGAATATTATACAGACTCCCAACAGCAGACCAGAGGAGGGCAAGAATCAAGTCAAAGATTTGAAATGCGAAGAAGCGAGAAACACCCAACCAGAAAAGCAAAATGAAAAAAGAACCCAAAAATACAAAGATAGTGTAAGGAGCCTCTGGGACAGCTTCAAACGTACCAACATCAGAATTATAGGGGTACCAGAAGATGAGAGAGAGCAAGATATTGAAAACCTATTTGAAGAAATAATGGCAGAAACTTCCCCCACCTGGTGAAAGAAATGGACTTACAGGCCCAAGAAGCCCAGAGAACCCCAAACAAAAGGAATCCAAAGAGGACCACACCAAGACACATCATAATTAAAATGCCAAGAGCAAAAGACAAAGAGAGAATCTTAAAAGCAGCAAGAGAAAGAAAATCAGTTACTTACAAGGGAATACCCATACGACTGTCAGCTGATTTCTCAACAGAAACTTTGCAGGCCAGAAGGGAGTGGCAAGAAATATTCAAAGTGATGAATAGCAAGAACCTACAACCAAGAGTACTTTATCCATCAAAGCTATCATTCAGAATTGAATGTCAGATAAAGAGCTTCACAGATAAGAAAAAGCTAAAGGAGTTCATCACCACCAAACCAGTATTATATGAAATGCTGAAAGGTATCCTTTAAGAAGAGGAAGAAGAAGAAAAAGGTAAAGATACAAATTATGAACAACAAATACACATCTATCAACAAGTGAATCTAAGAATCAAGTGAATAAATAACCTGATGTACAGAATGAACTGGTGATTGTAATAGAATCAGGGACATAGAAAGGGAATGGACTGACTATTCTTGGGGGGAAAAGGGGTGTGGGAGATGCGGGAAGAGACTGGACAAAAATCGTGCACCTATGGATGAGGACAGTGGGTGGGGAGTGAGGGCGGAGGGTGGGGTGGGAGCTGGAAGGAGGGGAGTTATGGGGGGGAAAAAGAGGAACAAATGTAATAATCTGAACAATAAAGATTTAATAAAAAAAAATGAAAATATATTTTAAAAAACAAAGGAAGCACTATACAGCTTCTTTTTGGAATATCTGATTTGCCAGCATCACCTCTTGCACTTTGGAGCCATTATTAAGTAAAATACCATTACTGCAATAGTCAACCTGATAATTAAGATGGCTGCTAATGATCTGAAGAAACCCAAAACACTAATTTGAAAGAATATATGCACCCCTATGTTCATTGCAGTGTTATTTACAATAGTTGAGATATGTAACCCAAGTGCCCATCAACAGACACTTCGGTTACACACATATATATATACACATAATATTAACTGGCCACGAAAAAGAATGAAATCTCACCATTTGTGACAGCATGGATGGACCTAGAGGGTATTATGCTAAGTAAAATAAGTCAGTCAGAGAAAGATAAATATTATGGGATTTTGCTTATATGTGTAATCTGAAGAACAAAATGAATGAACAAACAGGATTCAGATGGGCTCCTAGATACAGAGAAAGACTGACAGTTGCCATAGGTAGGGGGGCTGGTAGACTGGGTGAGGGAGATGAAGGGGTGAGAAGTACAGGTTGTTGGTTTCAGAGTGGTCACGGGGAAGTGGAGTGCAGTGCAGGGAATATAGGCGGTAGCATTGTATTGACTATGTGTGGTGCCAGGTGATTCTGAAAATACCAGGGGAGCCCTACCTGGTTTGGCTCCGTTGATAGAGCATCAGCCTACAGACTAAAGGGTCCCAGGTTTGATTCCGATTGGGGGAGGCATGTACCTTGGTTGCAGGCACATCCCCAGTAGGGGGTGTGCAGGAGGCAGCTGATGGATGTTTCTCTCTCATCAATGTTTCTAACTCTCTATCCCTCTCCCTTCCTCTCTGTAAAAAATAAAATATAAAAAAGAGAAAATACCAGGGGAAACACTTTGTAAAGTATATGATTTTCTAACCCCTATATGTACACCGGCAACTAATACAAAATAATATGGAATGTAAATTGTAATTGGAAACTAAACAAAAAAAATATGGCTACTAATGGGCACGTAGCATATACAGCCTAGATACACTGGATAAAGGGATGATTCACATCCTGGGTGAGATGGAGCAGGACAGTGTGAGATTTCACCAAGCTACTGAGAACAATGTACAATTTAAAACTTGAGAATTGTTTATTTCTGGAATTTTCCATTTAATATTTTCAGACCACAGTTAACTGTGGGTAACTGAAATTGCAGAATGTGGAACAGTGGATAAGGGGGCTATTGTCATTGTTCACCAGTGAGATCTTTAAAACGCATTTTTGCAGAAAGTGTATTAAAACCCTTTTATTTCTACTAAACATACCCATAGTTATAAGTAACAAATACATTAAGACGTAAAAATGGAGATGCAAAAGTGCTCTTTTTCTGCCTCACTTCACAGCAAAAACATTTTTCTTCATACCTCCCTTACATTTTTGAAACACTTTAAAAGTTTTTACATTACCCCATTACACTGTAGAGTTTAAATGTGCAATTCGCTTTACCAGAAACAAATCGAACCAACTAAACATAAACTAATATTTTACACCACCCATGTATTTATTGAATTTTGCTTCTTGTTATATGATGTATAAAAAAGCCACATAAATTATTGAATGCCGAACGAAATAACTGAACTTGACAATTTTCTACACACAACATGTAAAAAATATCCAGGGTTCTGAGAGCCAGCCAGGCTTTTCATTTGAGTGGTAAGGGGAAAACAATTTTAAGAGAAAAAGTAAGTATAATTTTTCATATATAAAGTCAATATTATTGATTTTTAAAACATTATTTCTTATATGATGAGAGTTCCACCTAGTGGTAAATATATTAAACCAGGTGCGTTTTAGCAGTTCCCTTTCTATCTTTCTTGTAACTGAATTATAAGAAATAAGAAATAATTCTGATGAGGGAGCTTCTGGAAAAATATATTCATCCTGAAAGCTATCTGGGATAATTTTACAGTTTGACTTCTGAAAACTGCAGACCTTCAGGCAAAGATTCTCAGCACAGACCACTGCGTCCGCTCTCTTCCCATAGAGAGGATGATACCTGGTCAAGCTTTAGCATAGCTTCCCTCGGCTCCAGGTCCTGTCCCTAACTTGACTATGCCAGGCCCCTTAAAATGCCTGGCTGAGAAAGCTCAGCATTGCCAAAAGGTTTACTGTTTGTTCCAAATCGGACTATCGCTGCTAACCTCCTTTTCCTTGGAGCGTTTACTTGAGAAAGCAGACAACGGTAAATCTTCACTCTGTCTTTTTGTGATGTACCTTCTACAAGCCGGGAATGTCTTTTTCAAGGGCCTGGGAGCTATCCATTTGAAATGTAACCATCAAGAAGGCTAGGGTCCAAGGGTAGGAGCCTAACTTAAATAATCGCTACATAGCAGACACAGGTGGCCTCATCACCCTGACCAGCCGCCTGCATTAACATCCTTCCGCTCTTCTCCCTTAGCCTCCCAGCACTTAAAATACTTCCCACCTTTCGTTTGAGGGGATTTCAGCTCAGTTTACATTGAGTTCTCTCTTCCCCACTGCAGTTGTCTCAATAAAATCTCTTGCCACCTTTAACAAAGTCCATTTTTGTTTGTCGTTGACACTTCAAAGCTGGCAATCCAGCAGGTAATTCCGGAGGCTGACAGAAGCCCATGGAAATCATCTGTCCACACCGCCTTCAGGCAGTGATTTGATTTGGTCAGTGTAGAAAGTTAAACATTTCCACTTATCTGCCGAAAGTGACTTCTTGGCTTCTCTTAGAAACACTTCCCAATACTGCATCTCCCTCTCACTGCCAGGAAATGTGTCTTTAGTTCTCACTAAAACCCCACATGTTGTCATCTAAATTCTTCTTCTCTTGTTCCTTCCTCAGCGGAACTAGAGAAAGAATTTATGGATCATCTAGTTAGAGCTGAAAGAACTGTTACAGATAAAGTAGGCTACTTTACAGAAGCTCAATTTTTAAGTCAATTGCCTAAATTAAAAGAGCAAATTAATGCCAGAAAAGGATTAGCTTCTAGAAGCTGATTTAAAACCTAGCAATCTCTCTACTCCATAACAGTGAGTCTACCTCCTTTGGGTATGGTCTTTTTGATAATTGCAACCAAACACCACAGATGTGTGGTTTGCCTTCAGTCTTCTCCTCTTAGAGTTTTAGCACTATTGATCTCCCCTCTGATACCTTTCTAAATTCTCACCTTGCTCTTTTCCCCCAGTATATAGTACTTAGTACAGCACAAACACATTAGACTCACTCAATAATTATTGTGTGGCCCCTCCCATCTTAACTGCATTGCTAAACTTTTCTCCCTCGTGCCGATTTGAGATATGCTCACCAGAAGAGAACAGCCTATGTGTGTATATGGTTTGCAATTATTATTGCTTCATTAGATAAATATTAAGAGTAAATCGTCCTCATTTTTATAATCCATCAAGTAAGACTTTAGCAAAGTACCTCAGTAAATGTGGCAAGTAATGAATTACCCTGCGAAAAAGCATGAGCTTCATATTCCTGATGGTTTATATATAAATATATGAAGATAAAACTTAGTGATAGAAATTTGGATTTCCATTTTGTGGTTTCTCCTACAGAATATTAGCCATGCTTATGCCTACATCCTATTCCTCATTAACTTCAAATATATAACCTTTGTCAACCAGCTGAAGGGCTTGGCATCCCATCTTTATTATTGCTACATTCAAATTATTGTTAGAGAACAATGGTTTCTGGTTTTCATTAGTGTTGTTCCTGAGACTATATTCCTGCCTTACATAAAAATATTAATTCATTCAATTCAGAGTCTTCTAAAGATATTGGCTTCTCACAAATATTAAAGTTCTTTCATAGGCTCAAACTACTGTTCATTTCTGTGCTTTGATGCCACTTAGAAATACTGACCTGTAAGTTATTTATGTCTAGAACCAATTGTTCCTTTTATGCCAACTGAAACACACATGAAATGGCAGGCAAACACCCTGGCATCAACCAGGGACCACCACAAAAAATAAATAAATATATTGTTGTTTCCAAGAGATACTGGTATATGAAAGAAAGCTTGTGAAACTGAGAGATGCGAAGAGAAAACTTAGACTATGAAGATGTAAGACAAAAGATATGAATTCAGCTAAAGACATCCTTATTTATATCCAACAGCATATTCTATTATGATTAATTTTATTTCTCTTTGACTTAAAATATATTTACTGCCTAATTCATAAAATATCCCTTAATAGTATCTATAAATCATTTTAAAGTCTAAAGTTATATATAATGTAAACAAAAAAGTGTATTTTCTTGCTCAAACCAAATAAAAAACAACAACAACAAAAACATCCCCAGAAATCAGAGGCAATTCCTTAAGGGTTTTAAGAATAATTGCAGCTGTAAGGAATCTATCAATATTGGGAATAATATACTTCTACCAGTTCATGTAGAAAGTTGATTTTAACTACCTACCGATCTGTCTCTCCCACTACTCTAAGCCCCTTGAGAGGACTCTGTCATAGCCCCATCATTGAACATACTATCTATCACATATGGTTCAATAAGTGTTTGCCCAAATAAACTACACTTAAGTGCTTATTGAATTGGTGATTAGATTCAGAAAATCCTTAAGATTTTTTTCCTCTTGATAATTCAGTAATCTACAAAAGTGGGTATTCAAGTTTTATATCTGATATCAAACTTTATATATGGCCTAGAATACAGACTCCCCCCACCCCCGAAATACAGTCAAGACTTTTTTGCTTAATTTTATACAAGTTGAATATGATTAAAAAGTTAGAATGAAAGGTCTCTTTTAATTCCTCTGATATGGCCCTCAAGTTCCTATCTTTCAGCCTTTGGTGACATTCTTTCAGGCCCCTGTGCATATATTTTCCTATCTCACCACCCACTTTTGACTAAAATTACTATCCAACACTCAAAGCCCAGCAAACCACTCATAACACACCTCACCAAGGAAGCATAACATTATGTCCATAAGCATTGAAATTAGATGGAATTAGGTGTGCTTTTCTGAGGTATACTTCCTTTGTCTATAAAATATACATCATTATGAGGAAAATGTTTTATAGACCTAACACTGCATCTAATAATATATATTTCTGGACTTTTTTTCTTGGGGTCCAAAACACCATAACTGATACATAAATACATCAGCAAACCAGTATGAATCTCCAAGCCAGTGATTTTCAACCGTTGTGCCACAGTACACTGGTGTGCCGCAAGAATTTTAAAAATATGCAATACCTGACTATTCAGTCATGGCCACCAACCTCTTTTCCCTTAGGTTGTCAAGTTAAAAAACAACAACAACAACAAAGACAACAGTCAGCACAACAATAGCCATCTGGTGTGAAAGAATCCAAAGTATACTTTTTTTATGCCGTAGAATTTACATTAGTCTATGTGTGCCATGAGATGAAAAAGGCTCAAAATCACTGTTCTAGGCATTTCCCCAGACTCTACTCCCCTAATGCTCAATTTTCTGTTCTCATGCTTACCTACCTAGTTTTTATTTTTATATCGTTGTACTCTTGTCTTGATATCTGCTTTGTTGTTGCTGCTGGTGTTGTCTCCCAGCTTTGGTTGAGTTTCTTGAATCTGTTTCTAGATTTTCCTCAGCCTGTTAATATGTAGCCATTCTCAACCTTATATGGAAAGCTCCTCCTCTATTTCCAGCACATTGTATTGCAGTACTCCCTTCAGCTTTCATACCATAAAGGAGAGAGAACATGAGCAGTAAGCACTGATCTTCCAGCAATGACTGTAGTGAACCAGACTCCTTGGATATATAGGGAACTTTGATTTTAAAGGGGAAGGAGTATCCTAGTTAGTAGAAGTTCCAAAGAGCTAAGACTTCTAAATAAAGGATGGGCCCACACTGTAGGAGCAGATGAAAAGACAGAAAATAAAGCAGATGCTACTTCATATGAGTGTTCATAAAAGGCCCCAAGGAAGAGACAATATTTCAGCAGAGACTAGAAGGAAGTCAAGATACAACCTATGTGATAGTCTGGGAGACAAGCATTCCACCACAGTGAAAAAAATCTACACTATTCTCACGTTCAATCTTTCTTATAATTTTTAAGTAACAACAAGCAGACCAGTTGGCTGAAGTGAATCAGGAAGAAAAGGGTCAGAAATAAGTTAAGAGAGGCCAACTGACATAAGTCCTTGAAGGTAAAGACCTTGGAAAATATGGTAAACATGATGGGAAACTATTAAAATGTTGAAAACAGGAAAACAATATGACCTGGTTTAATATTTTTCATTGATTTAAGAGAGAGAGAGAGAGAGAGAGAGAGAGAGAGAGAGAGAAAGAGATTTCTTGTCCCACTTATTTATATATTTGTTGGTTGATTCTTCCATGTGCCCTGACTGGAGATTTAACCCACAACCTTGGCATATCCAGATGACACTCTAACAATTGAGCTACCCAGCCAGGGCCCTGGTTTACATGTTTAAAGTAACTCTGACTTCAGTGTATGTGTAGGGCTCAAAACCATATAAAGAAATCACTCAGGTAGACACAGATGGCACCCTATCAAAATCAACAACAGATGAAAAAGAGTAAATACATAATCTTCCAGCTTTACACAGACCAGCAATGAAAGCAGCAACAGAAACAAGAGGTAAACTGAAAGAATTTAAAAACAAGGAAACAAACATTATCCAAGCAAAAATGAGAAAAGTTTTTGTAGAAATCATAGAAATAATAGTAGAAAGCGTAGACATGAGACAAAGAGGTAGTGAGTAATTCTGACTGATGGAGTGAGACCTAAGCTGGCTGGAAGGCCAGATGGATAGAAACTTGGGATGCAAAGGGACATTCCAAACCAAGAGAATAGCAAAGGCAAAAAATCATGAAGATGTGACACAGCAGGTTAGAGAACTACAAATAATTCTAAGAATGTTGCACCCTTATCTATCTAGCTTTACGTTTTTTATTCAGCAAATAGTAATTGCTAACTATTTGCCAATTACTGTACTAATCACTCATGTTTATTATCTCACAGTAATCTTATCTAATAAGTATTATTACTGTCCCCAGTTTATAGATGAGGAAACTGAGGCTTTAATATTTAAGTAACTTGCCCAAAGTCATATAGGTAGTAAATGGTGGAAGAAGGATTCAAGCCCAGGCAGTAACACTCATCAAGAACCTGTCCCCCGCCCCCCCCCCGCCAAAAAAAATTGACAATATAATGCTAAATGTTATACCAAATATACATAAACAGATTCTTTTCTTCTAGTACCTTCCTAAAATGAATGATATCAACCTATGACTCAGGAAAGTATAAACTATAAATATATGCATATATATAAATACATATTTATATTTAAAATATATAAATATGTGTTGACTGTTAGTTTACTTTTCTGCAACTTACTCTGCATATAAATACCTAGCAAAAGATAATAATAAATAATAAGCAAAGTTGATAGCAGAAGCCTAGGACTTAGGCTCAAATCTTTATATCAGCAGTACTATTTTTATTATTAGATAGTAGGAGAGATATTCCATAAGTGTTGTAACTTGCTGATTTTATCAACAAAGGGTTGTTGTAAAAGAGATTATCCCTACAAAGCATTTAGACTAGCCTCTGAACTATAGTAGGAACCTCTTTCATGTTACCTGTGATTATTACTCCTGAGCCACCTGTTATTACTATGAAGGCACAATGAGTCTAAATAAAATGCAATTAGGAAGAAAGAGTTGAATAAAATGTGTATTTTTGTGTCAATTAAAAATTAAACTTTGCCAGGCAATAATATATGAAATAAATAACATATAGCTAATAAAATTTTAACCATCAAATATAAAGTAGAAGAAAAACACAAGCTAAGGATCAGTTTTCCTGGGAATGTTATAAGGTAAAGTAGATCTATCCTTGTAATTGTAAAGATTAAAGTACATGATTTGTGGTCCTTGTATTACTGTGCCATTGTTAGCTAGTTAATGTTAATAATAGGAAGAGACCAAAGGGGAGGCCAGACATTACAAGCATGACAGCTTCACCAGGAAGCTACAGCTTCACACTCCCCAGGAAACCACTGGTCCATTCATTCCATGTAGATCACTGAGAAAAGAGGTCAAGCAAAGGGAAGATGGGCACATATGCAGTGAAGTTGGGGTGACATATGGAAGGTGTTTGCCTGTCAGGGTATCCTCTGAAAAAGATCGTTGGCTAGGAGGATAAAGCCATTGCAAGTGTGCAAAATCTTAGAAGGGTAAATCCCCAGACAGAGTTCCCTCTCTCTTGACCTCCTTGTTTCCCCTTTCTCTCCTGCCTGGTGACACACATCACCCACCATGTGGTCTAAAGCAGCATGGGCCATGTAGACCCCACATACAAAGAACTGCAGCTGGCAATACAAGCTAAGGTAACCAGATGCTGGGAATGCACTGGACTTTAATATGCAGCAAAAACTCTTGACAGTGGCCTTTATTCTGGCCCTGCTGAAGACATGGCTGGACTCCTTCCATGGTGAGATGGACAGAGATGGGACCTTGGATGGGAACTCCCCTAATTTTACATAATCAATAAAGCTTTCCATGAAATCCCATCCTCCCCTGGGGACCTCAGGAAACCCTTTCCCTGTGGCACCCCAAAAACTGCACTTCTACCAATAACATTTCCATTTCTATCAGGCTAAATCCTGTTTATCTTTCAAGGATGAATTCAAGTGTCACACCAAGGTCTTTTATGCCCATCAGTACTCTGCCAAAATAACTGTTAACACATTCTTATGTTTATTATTGCTCATTAAAAACTGAGAGCAAGGCTAGAGAGTTCACAGAAATCTCTCACAAATCACTTCTCCTTCATTGTTGAGTGCACCGCAGCAGCCATCTTAAAGCTAAGGGCTGGGCATGAGGTTGGAAAAAAAATGCCTGGGAGAGAAATGCCTGCTAGTTTTCAAACACACCCCTAAGGTTGGGAGATGGTCAACAAAACAGGGAAGGAACTCCTATTGTTGTAGAAGATCGGAGAAAAGCCAAGCAATGCTTAGAGAAATGGAGTTACACAGCTTTATTATGCTGGCAGACTCAGAGGAGGTTGCCTCTCAAATTCTGAGCAAACCAATATGGTGGAAGCCCCTCTTTTATCCCCTTTTGGTGTCTTTGTCCCCCAAATATGGATTATACTTCTGGACCTTTTGTGGGCTTTGCAAAAAGCCCCAGGTGTTGGGGGTCTTGAGGCCGGCCTGGCACCAGCGCTAATAACCCCCCTCTGGGGGCTGTGTGCTGTTCATGATTTATGGCCTCAGGTCTTGAAATACCAGATTCTGGGAAAGGGGAAGTGACTTCATTGTAGGTTATCAAGAATATACATTAGGTTACTGGCACAAATTCAGATTGCTAGGCCCCCCCCCCAAAAAAAATGTATTATTTTCCCCATCACTATGGTAAGAGAAGTGGCCTGGGTAGCAATAAAGAAATCAAGTCGTCATATTCCAACCCCTGATGAAAGGAAAAGCTCAATTTTGCCCCCAAAATATTTGAAACTAGTGGTGAACTAAATTTAACTAAAGGTGAAGCAAAGTTTTAATACAGCTAAACACATATTATATTGGTTCATCCCCTTCCCATACTAGCAACCTGACAAAAGAAGAGGCATTTATTCTTCTGGGGCAATACTATTTATTTCAGCTACTATTCTTTTACCCCACAGTATCAAGCTTAAAATAAAAATCACAAGATATAAGAAGATGTTACTCATTGTGAAGAAAAGAAATAGCCAATAGAAACAGAACCAGAGATAAATCAGTTGTTGGAATTATTGGAGAGGGACTTCAAAACAAAACTAGTAAGCATATTAAAGATATATTACAGAACGAAATCCTCCTAAATTGTTTATTTGCATACTTAATTATCTGGTGTGGATGAATATTCAAGCTGAGGGTAGGGGATTTTTTAATTTATCTATGCATCCACAGAATAAGTCCATTGCCTTGTCCTTCATAATATTCAATAGATCTGTTATTGAATACATAAAATAAATAACTCTATGTATTTTCATGTCTTTGGGAAAAATATGTATGCATACTAATTATGCATAATGAAGGAAAGAGTAAATACACTAGATGATATACACACAATATGGCTACTCCCAGATGAAATAGTGGTCTTAACTGAGTCTCATCACTGTGAAAATGTACGAATCTGTTTCAATCATTGAATGTTGGAGTAAAAAAGACAAGTAGGTGCTCTGGCTGGTTTGGCTCAGTGGATAGAGCATTGGCCTGTGGGCTGAAGGGTCCCAGGTTTGATTCTGGTCAAGGGCACATGCCTGGGTTGTGGGCTCGATCTCCAGTGGGGGGCATGCAGGAGGCAGCTGATCAATGATTCTCTCTCATCATTAATGTTTCTATCTCTCCCTCTTCCTTCCTCTCTAAAATAAATAAAAATATATTTTTAAACAAAGACAAGTAGGACATGATCTCACTTATATGTGGAATTTAATGAACAAAATAAAACTGATGAACTAAAATGATCCAGAGACATTGAAGCATGCAATATACTGACAAATTTCAGAGGGAAGGGTGTGTCGGGGGAGACATAGGAAGACAGTATGTATGCATAACCCTTGGACAGACAATAGTGTGGTAAAGTCTTGGGGAGGGGCTGGAAGGGGGGAAAGGGTCAATGGAGAGGAAAAGGGACATCTGCAATGCTTTTAAAAATGAAGATAAATAAAAAAAAAAAGAAATCTGTGAGAAAAATACATTGATAGCATTGATTTAATTTTTAAGCTGAAAGTCATTTCAGGCATTTGAGGGTTACATTGCAATACTGGCAAAGTCAAGAAGTATGAGAAGGCCACTTACAAACTGAGAAGAGCTATAAGCCTTACTGTTTTGCCAGAGAATTAAAGTAATACCTATAGATAAACTCCCTTGCGGTAATATATTTACTTATAAGTAATGCCTACGTCATTAAATGTTCTGAAGTAATAGAAAGGGGGTTAAATAAATACTTTTAGTTTTTGTTATACTTTTTTCTTTTTTAAAGGAGAGTGATGGCCATATGAGTATCTATCCCAATATTTTTGGAATAATCTTATATAATAAAAGCCTAATATGCTAAGTGTTTGATCGTCCTGCCAGCTGTTCAACCAATCAAAGTGTAATATGCTAATGATTTATAAGGCTGCTCAACCATTCGCTGTGATGTGCACTGACCACCAGGGGGCAGACACTCCGACCGGTAGGTTAGTTTGCTGCTGGGGTCAGGCTGATTGGGACCTAGCGAGATGGGCCAGACACACTGTGAATCCCTCCCACGGCCCCTCCCCAACCTCCCTCGTCCCTCCCCAGCCCTGATCATGCACTGGTGGGGTCCCTCAGCCTGGCCTGCACCCTCTTGCAATCTGGGCCCCCTTGAGGGATGTCAGAAAGCCGCTATCAGCCTGATCCTGCAGGTCAGGACGAGGGTCCCCAAGTGCACCAGGCCTCTAGTCTATAATATAAAAAGCATAATATGCTGATTAGACCAGACATCCTTCCTGACGACCTTCTGTACAAAGCCAGGGCTGCAAGGAAAGCACGGGTCCCAGGTGCCAGAGGGAAGCTGGTGCTGACAGCCAGAGGAAGGAAGGCCTACTCTTGCATGAATTTTGTGCATCGGGCCTCTAGAATTTAATATATATCAAATTTATATCATGATATCTCTTCCCTGGATCCAAGAAAAGAAACATGGGATATAACATAGGGGTAGTTGGATTATAATGTGAATAGAAAGCTGCTTCCTTTCTCTGTCTCATTCAGTGGAAATCCTATATAATAAAGAGCTCATATGTTAATTAGACCGAACAGCCGAACGACCTTCTGGACGTCCTTTCGGATGACCTTTCAGACGAAGCCAGGGCTGCGAGGGCCAAGCCCCTTGCATGAATTTCGTGCATCGGGCCTCTAGTATGGAAGAATAAGAGAGAGTGAAGGAGGATAAAAGTCAGATTTCAGGGTTCTCATTTTTTATACTTCTCATAACTAAGTTGCACATGGGTGGTGTGTTTATCCAATTACATATATAGGGAGAATGAAGGCCTCTGGAAAAAGTCTAGCTACCAGCTCATTGTTATATCCATCATAATATATAAATAATTCAACTTTGGCAGAAAATAATTATCAGGAAAAAGAGCCCATGCTGTACCCTGACTCCTCATGGCAACCCACAACAGAGTCCAAGGATTCTGGGAACACTACCGCAAATCATATAGGCTCCCACTGTACCCAGATGTCATCTTGTATAGAAGCCAATAGTTGGAGGAGAAAATATGAAAAGCCAAGCATTTGCCTAGAAGAGATCAAGTCTCCACAAGACACTATTTCAATCAGAAGAAAGATGACACTTAATTGACATGTTTGAAGTTCCTCTTCCAATTTCATACCCTGTAGGGTCGAAAGTGAGAGAAGAGAATTAACTCTGTTACAGAGGCAAAAAAGAAAAATTTCTTTTTGCACATTTGGTTAGTAATGTAATTGTTATCACCACACTACTGATAGAAAAGTAATCAAAATATAGATGGATTTATAGATGATGATAGGTAACTAGATTGATACAAGCAGATAAATATATCCAACATATAGGTATAGATGATCAATAAATGTATAAAGTAAAAAAATAGAGTTGATATATAGAGATATAGAGATAGATATAACATATCCCACACAAAAACAATGAATAGTCTGGTATAAAATGTTTATTTCACAGATATTGTTCATGAATACAAAACTATCACAATGACTTCTCCACACATGTACCCCCTCAAGAGTAAAGTTTAAAGGAAGGAAATCAATACTATTGAATATTTTAAACACGCTAACTTCTTTCCATATGCTATCTCATGTAATTCTGAAACAACTATGAGGTGGAAAGTTTATTAGTACTATTTTATAGTTGAGAATACAAAAATAAAGTTAAAGAAGTTAAGCAACTTATTTAAGGTCAGGGAGCTTCCAATAACAGGACAAATATGTAACCAGGTTTTACTGGATTTGTTATCTGAAATTAACTCCCCAAAAGAAAGATTTTAGGAAAATTAAAGAATTCCTTGTTTGGGACTCTGATATATAGATTCCCTTGGAATATCATGGTGCAACATCATAAATTAGCCAACTTATTATATTTTCTTTTCCTAAACAGTATTATAACAAACTTTTAGGGATTTATAATTCCTGTGCTCTTTCTGGAGATACAGAGCAAGTGTACTAAAATATGTACATAGTATGAAAAAAACATTCCTAACAAAAGAACAAAGTTTTAAGTTGCTTAATATTGGAATTAGATTATATTCAGCAGGTAGGCAGAGATATTAATAGTATGTCAAACATAAAATATTAGATTTTAGGTACTACATCAATAGTCAACACAAAACAACTTAGCACTTCAATAGAAGCCTAAATATAAGAAGTGAAGCTAATCATTCTTTCTAAAAGAGATTGATTTTAAATGATTCTGGAGTAAGAACATTGTGGCAGATTCTCTTCTAAAAAAAGATATGTAAACAATCCAGAATAATGATATGAAAGGAGAAAGACCAGACATTCCTCGTACTGACCTATGAGGAAGATAATGTGAACACAAGTAGTGCTGCTTTATTTTATATATTCTTGAGTTACTGAAAAAGGGAGGAATATTTAACATTGACCAATAACACAGTGTTATTTTTCTTATATAATAATAAAAAAATCTATAATAATAAAAGCATAATATGCAAATTGACCAAATGGCCAAACAGCAGAATGACCAGTGGGACTACCTTCTGGACAAAGCTGGGGCTGCTAGGGCCAAGGCAGCCGGGGCTGCAAAGGCCGTCGCTTGCACGAATTTCATTCATCAGGCCTCTAGTAATGCTATAACCTCTACCTGATTCTGCATTCAGAATTAGGAATGAGGTATCTAATACCACTACATAGTAACACAGAAACTAAAAGGTATAAAAATTCAATTAAACTCAGAAGTAAATAGAAATTCTTTTAGGGAAAAAAAGAAACTCAGAATATCTCTAAATACTTGGAGACAAGGTGAAAAAATCAATTTATTTTGCATATTAAAGCAAAATCTTCATATATCCTAAGACTCAACTGTAAGATTTTACTTAAAAATCCGTGAGGCAAAAACAAGTTTTAGTTTCTATTATTGGCATTTATTTTTACCAAATCTATTATTAAATGCAAACAATGTTATATATTTTTAAAATTGTTTTAATGTTTTTATTGACTTATAGAGAGAGGAAGGGAGAGAGATAGATAGAAACCTCATTGAGAGAGAGACATCGATTGGCTGCCTCCTGCACACCCACTAGTGGGGTTCAAGCCCACAACCCAGGCATATGCCCCCACCGGGAATTGAGCCAGAGACCTCTTGGTGCATGGGATGATGCTGAATCCACTAAGCAACACTGGCTGGGAATCAATGTAATTTTTTAATTTAAAAATTTACCATTGTCATTTCTCATTGAGTTGACAGGTGCATTAAAAAATCTTGGATTCCTGAATGTCATAGTGTTTCAGAGCAATGCTACTCAAGGTGTAGTCTGTGGACCACCACTGGCCTTTGAATTTTTTGTTAATGATCGGCAATACAATGACATGAAAATTGGAAGTGAGTGTTAGACATTTTTATGGTAACAGTATAATTTTATATCTGTTGAATCTAAAAATAAAAATATATGAGCTTGCATTTCATTTCTCTAGTAATTCATTTATATTGTACTTTATAAAATCTTTGGTCGGCAATAGTTTGGAGAAAGAAAAATTGTATTTTCCCCCAGGTAAGTTTTAGAAGCACTGATTAAGGATAAGCTTTGGCAACAAATAGAAGTTGCCTTTGAGTCCCAGCTCTGCTAAATTCTAATTGTATGATGTTGGGTAAGTTACTTCATCTCTCTAGGTTTTGATTTGCTCATATGAAATGAGTACCTACTTGATAGTGTTGTGTGGTCCTTAACCAGAAACATCAAGGTCATTCAGGTGTTTGTTATAAATGCAGAGTCTCAGGATTTTCTCATACCTACTGGATCAGAATTGGTATTTTAATTCCCCCTATTCATGAACATAGTATATGAACACGGTATATGCTTCCATGTATTTCTATCTTCCTCAATATCTTCTTAAAGATCTTATCATTTCCCAAGTAAAGTTTTTTTTTATCTCCTTGGTTAAATTTATTCCTAGGTACCTTATTTTTTATGCAATTGTAAATGGGATTGTTTTCTTTTTTACTTTATTTTTAAATATGTTTTTATTGATTTTTACAGAGAGAGGAAGGAGAGGGATAGAAAGATAGAAACATAGGTGAAATAAGAGAGAAATATCATTGAAGGGCTGCCTCCTGCACACCCCCTACTAGGGATTGAGCTCAAAACCCAGGCATGTGCCCTGATCAGGAATCATACCTGTGACCTCTTGGTTCCTGGGTTGATGTTCAACTGCTGAGCCACACTGGCTGGGTGGTATTGTATTCCTAGTTTCTCTTTCTGATAGTTCATTATTGGTGTATAAAAATATTCATACTATCCAAAGCAATCTATAGATTTAACACAACTCCTACCAAAATACCAATGGCATATTTCACAGAACTAGGGAAGATAGTCCAAACATTTATATGGAACTACAAAAGACCCTGAATACCCACAGCAACCTTGAGGAAAAGAACCAAGTTGGATGAATCACACTACCTGATATCAGACTATACTTACAAGTCTATAGAAATCAAACCAACATGATACCGACATGAAAACAGACATATAGATCAATGGAACAGAATATACTAGTAGTTGAGAAATAAACCATCACCTTTATGGTCAATTAATATTTGACAAAGGAGGCAAAAACATACAATGGGGGTAAGGACAGTCTATTCAAATAAATGGTGTTGGGAAAGTTGGACAGATACATGCAAAAAATAAAATAAAATTAGATCACCTCCTTACACCATACACAAGAATAAACTCAAAATGAATTAAAAACTTAAAAGTAAAACTCAAGCCCTAACCGGTTTGGCTCAGTGGATAGAGCATTCGGCCTGTGGACTGAAGGATCCTAGGTTTGATTCTGGTCAAGGGCATGTACCTTGGTTGTGGGCACATCCCCAGTAGGGAGTGTGCAGGAGGCAGCTGATCTATGTTCCTCTCTCATCGATGTTTCATATATATATATATGTAAAACTCAAAACCATAAAGATCCTAGAGGGAAACTTAGGCAATAAAATCTTGAACATTTCTTATAGCAATATTTTTTCTGATATATTTTTTGGCTAAGGGGAACGAAATAAAAAATAAACAAATGGGACTACATCAAACTAAAGAGCTTTTACAGAGCAAAGAAAACCATCAACAAAATGAAAAACAACCCACTGAATGGGAGAATATACTCACCAATGATACATCTAATAAGGGGTTAATATCCAATATTTATAAAAAAAACTCAACTTAATACACATTTAAAAGAACAATCCAATTTAAAATTGTGCAAAGGACCCGAATAGACACTTTTCCATAGAGGACATAGAGATGGCCAATATACACATGAGCCCAATATCACTAATCATCAGAGAGATGTAATTTCAACCACATGAGATAACACTTCAAGCCTATCAGAATGACTATTGTCAATAAATCACAACAATAAGTGTTGGCAAAAAGGGAATCCTCGTGTACTCTTGGTGGGAATACAGATTGGTACATCCACTGTGGAAAACAGTATGGTGTTTCCTCAAAAAATTAAAAAAGGAACTGCTGTTTGATGCAACAATGCCACTTCTGAGAATATATCCAAAGAATCCTGAAACACTGATTCAAGACTATATGCACCCCTATGTTCATTGCAGCACTATTTAGAGTAGCCAAGATTTGGAAGCAGCACAAGTGCCCATCAGATGAATGGATAATACAGCTATGGTACATTTACACAATGAAATACTATGCAGCTGTTAAAAAGAAGGAAATCTTACCTTTTGCAACAGCATGGATGGATCTAGAAGTTATACTAAGTGAAAGAAGCCAGTCAGAGAAAGACAAATACCATATGATTTCACTTATATGTGGAATTTTTTTAATATATATTTTCTTGATTTTTCACAGAGAGGAAAGGAAAGGGATAGAGAGTTAGAAACATCGATGAGAAAGAAACATCGATCAGCTGCCTCTTCACACCCGCTACTGGGGATGTGCCTGCAACCAAGGTACATGCCCTTGACCGGAATCGAACCTGGGACCCTTCAGTCCGCAGGCCAACGCTCTATCCACTGAGCCAAACCAGTTAGGGCTATATGTGGAATTTAATGAACAAAATAAATAAACAAAATAGACTCACTGATACAGAAAGCAGACAGACAGCTGTCAGAGGGGAGGGAGGCTGAGGTGCTAGGTGAAATAAGTGAAAGGATTAAGATTAAAAAATAAATAAATAAATCTCATGGACACAGACAACAGTATGGTGATTACCAGAGGGAAAGGCTGGTGGGGGCTGGTGAAAGATGGTAAACGGGATAAATGGTGACTGAAGGAGACTAGATTTTAGATGGTGAACACAAAATGCAATATGCAGACGATGATGTATTGCATAATTGTACACCTGAAACCTATATAATTTTATTGACCAATCTAACCCCAATAAATTCAATTAAAAATAATCGGCATTTTAACAAATCCCAATCACCAGGTGTTGCATGTGCACATAGCAGTGTTTCGTGTAAAGCATATGATCAGAAACTATTATCTCTTATTTATTCATAATAAGATATGTAAATATTATTGCATGGAATAGAGGATATTATTTGGAATGCGTGTAAATACAGAGAAGTAAAAACCAAACAATTATCTTTCTGATATTTTACAAGTATCTAAAAAGAACAAAATATAATGCAAAGTCTGTGGACATTAATAATGAAGAGCACATGCTTCTTATCACCAAGGATCTCACGTGATAAAATATAAGCCAAGTTCACCTAATAGACATAAAGTGTTCTGACTTGTTTGGCTAACCATAAGTAAATTATTTGCAGAAACAAATGAAGAAATTGAGGCAATACTGCTTTAATATAGCATTCATGCACAGAGTAAATTTTATTTAAACTGAAAAAAAATAGAGGGGAGATGACTGCTTAGTCAATAACACTTGCGTATGCTCATTCATATATCATAATTAACCAGAATGTTCAAGGGTTGAAGTATTAACTTAGTAATGATTTTTAGAGTCAACACAGGAAAGGTAAGACAGGTAAGAAAAGGAGCACATGGACAGCTGCAATTTTTACAAAATAAAGGTGCGTCCCAGTAGTTTACACAAGGGGTGTGTCTCAGCCTAATATTGCCAGTGGTGCTCCTGAGGCCACAGCATATACCTCATAAGTTTAATATCTAATGTGTATGTGAGCATTCTCCTGTAAAGCCTAAAACACTGGCAATTCACCTTTTCACTTAAAAAACCTTTCTTTTCTTTTCAACTCCATATAGCTGATTTCTGTAAAAGCTGAACTTTCACAAAATAGAAACTTCAGTTAATCATAGAAAAGTATTTTTCTACTGTGCCAAATGCTACCAAGATACTTCCAGATGAGGCTAGTTACCTAGTGTTCACTCTGTACTACACAGTGCACCCGTTACTAGGAAATGGATGTGAAAGAAATGAGGAAATTTCTCTAACTGTGATACTTACTAGAAGTACACAAGGGGCACAATACACAATATTTTCACAGTGAGTCCAGGTATCTGGTTTCACCTCTCAATTTTCATCTACTTTTCATTTTATGTTAGGCTTCAGCACAGCATAAATATGAACAGTGTGCTGAAAATCTGAGCCCCACCGAATGTATCCATAGTTTGAAGACTCACCTGACACTAACACAACTGATTTATAAGTTTTAGAAAATGTATTAAAACTGGATAAAATTCAGTTGTATTTCTTAAATACAGGGTGCCCCCAAAATATACGCACACACTTTGAATAATTGTAAAGGCAGTGTTTATTGAAATACATTTCATTTTCAAAATTTACCTACCAGCTGTTAAAGTGTGTATACATTTGGGAGAACACCCAGTATATAGAAGCAAATCATATTTTCTTATAAATTAAAATTTTCTATATATTGCAAGGAAATCATTTGGAAATACCACAAGACTTTTTGAAATTGACCTTAAATATATTATCTTTATAATTAAAAATATGAAATAACAATATATGAATGCACTTAAACAATTCAATAATTAGCTTTATATGCCATTCTTATGCTTGATAATACAGTGCCATTTTAAAAAATGGTTTCAAAGTTTAAAATTATATTATTAGTGTTATCACTTTGTTTTAGACCCCAAAATAAGTTGTGGAGACTTTATTTTAAATTTCATGGCATTGTCTAACTTTTTAAAAAAGAGCCTTCCTAAAGTACATGTGAATAATTGTATTAAATTATTCATCATGAAAGTTAAATTGACAGTTAATTATAATAAAGGAGAGGGTTTTCTGAATGTAATCCAGGGCTTTAATGCCTAAAAAATGAACTACACTAACAGAATTTGTTCTTGACTAATGACCTCAATGCTGTATGTTAACCCCAAGATTAACATTTCACACTTTCAATAGCTAAAAAGAGTGCTTGTTTTTTGACAGCATATAGTATGCTGATTTTTATCTTGGAGAGGAGCATGAAATAGTGAAAGTTGAACATGTTTTGTACTGAATTCCTAATTTCACCTTTCATCAGCTGTGTTATTGGGGCAAATTGTTTAACTCCCTGAGCTTCAGATTTTTTTCCAGCTGTAAAATGTTGATGAAGATATGCAATTTTTGGCTTTGTTGTGATGAGTAAGAGAAATGGAACTCAAAAAAAGTACTCAACAAGTATTGGCTCCCTTCCTTTCTTCCTCTCTCTTCATAATGGGAGGAGAGGAATATTTGTAACTAGAGGCCCAGTGCATGAATTCATACACGTGTGGGGTCTGGGCCTGCCTGGAGGAGGAGACACAGGAGGTTGGCTGGCCAGCCATGCCCTCAATTGAAGTGGGGGGGGAGGGCTGATCAGGGGTGAGGCTAGCTGGGGGAGGGGCCCCAAGTGGTTGGTGGGCTGGCCCCGCCCCCTGGTAGAACTCCCAGTAGAGGGGACAATTTGCATATTACCCTTTTATTATATAGCATACCTCAGGTCCCTCAATAGAATTTTTAAAATTATATTTTCTAAGATTTATTAGTTAATTTTTCACATGCATTATCTCTTTTATTTATTGATTTATTGATTTATTTTTTAATCCTCACGTGAGGATATTTTTTCCATTGATTTTCTTAATAGAATGGAAGAGAGTGAGAGGGAGAGAGAGAGAGAGAGAGAGAGAGAGAGAGAGAGAGAGAAATATTGATGTGAGAGAGATACATTAATTGATTGCCTCCTGCATGCAACCAGACCGAGCCTGCAACCAAGGTATGTGCCCTTGACCTAAATCAAATCAGAGACCCTTCAGTCCGCGGGCCGACGCTTTAACCACTGAGCCAAACAGGCCATGGCTGCATTAGTTCTTTTAATGTTTCCAATAATCTTGTGCTGGGGCAAAGAAGATAACTATTCCTTTTTGATAGGTAAATAAACAAGTTCAGGGAAGTTAAATAAATTAACCAAGTTCACACAACTACAAATGACATAAGTGGGGTATAAACCCATATCTGTCTGATTTCAAAACCATTCCCTACCCCCTAGATCAATGGTTTCCAAACCCAGGCCTACACATCAGTACTCAGTGGTACAAAAATCTCTGTAAAAAGTAGAACATTTAGGAAAATTGGTATAATCAGGGAGCTTTTCAAAAGCAGGATATATTCCTATTTTTAATTTCAGAGAATATGTCCTTTTTAAGGATAAAATATTTATTATTTTTGTTTTAAAGCAGTAGTGAGAGGAGAAGGTAGATATTTCTCATGTTTTATATAAAATTAAATGTTGTCAAGGCTATATGTCTCCATTTTTTAAAATTTTACTGGACTATGAAATGTCGAAGTGTAGAAATATATGCTATAGCGTGCTACTTTATTACTCTCACTAGTAATAAAAAAAAATGAGATTGCACTGAAAGAACATGAGACTTCCAAATAAAGCGGGCTCCAGGGATTGTAATAGGACGATGTGGGTAATCTCTATTCTTATCATATACAGCCTAAAAGCTCCAAAAAGGACATTTTAAAGTTTTTAATGGATTACAATGGTGGCAGTTTCAGCACAACTGTGAAGTTTGGCGGTGTCAAATTATTCCCTAGTAGCAAGCTACATATACGTAGGATAGAAGAGACTCCGGTGGCTGTGGTCGCCTCTTACCAGGCCCCTGCCTGGCAGTGCCCGTGGAAGCACACCTAGCATGTGGCAGCAGTGTTCATATGACTCTCTGCAGTGCAGAGCCAGGGGTCTTCAGAGTAATCACACTGATGACATTAGGGTTAGTAGGACACTAACATTGTATTGCTCTGGTTTTCTAGATTGTTTTCTACATGTCCATTTATTTTTTATTTTTTAATATATTTTTATTGATTTCAGAGAGGAACAGAGAGGGAGAGAGAGATAGAAACATCAAAGATGAAAGAGAATCACTGATTGGCTGTCACACCCCCTATTGGGGTTTGAGGCCACAACCCGGGCATGTGCCCTGGAATGAAATCAAACCTAGGACCCTTCGGTCCACAAGCTGACACTCTATCCACTGTGCCAAATCAGTTATGGCATCAATTTATTTTTTTATAATCTGAAATTCTCCTCTCTCATTCATTTTTGGCCACATCCTTGAATTATCTGGCTGGGCAATGTAATGTTGAAAGAATTTGAGATTTAGTAGCCTTGTATTACCACATTCATATGAATGCTGTCTTCCCATCTTCCCCCAAAACAAGGCCGGCTTGCCCTGAAACAATGCCTCTATCATTCTCATTGCACTTGCATCCTACAATGCAATTCACTTTTTATTGTCTGTACTAGCAGTGCCTACAAGGTACCTGCATTCCGAAAGTGAATGGATGAATGAAAGAATTAACTATTAATGGTGTCTCTAGTACAGGTACATTTGGAGCAATTTTAGTGGCTTCTCTCTATAGAGAGATGAGGTCTAGTGAAGCACTCCTGGATAGTCCCCCCAGACATTTCAACAGAACTACAGAGCCCCTGAAACACTATCAGGATTTGAACACCCATTTTTAAAATTTGGCCTACATTTATAAAATTCAAGTGATCTTTTATTGATACATGATGCCACTGGTTTTACAATTATATAATCTTGCAATAAAAAGGAAGAATAAAGAAATATCTCATGCCCAGCCCATGTGGCTCAGTTGGTTGAGCATTGTCCCATGCACTAAGAGGTCATAGGTTTCATTCCCACTCAAGGCACATGCCCGGATTTCAGGCTCGATCCCCAGCAGGGGGCGTGCAGGAGGCAGCCAATCAATGTTTCTCTCTCATACTAGTAGATGTTTCCATCTCTCTCTCTCTCTTCCTCTCTCTCTAAAATCAATAAAACATCTTTTTTAAAAAAAGAAATATCTCATTTGACATACCTTTAACAATAGGTCCTTCAGGAGGTTTCCTTAATGATGTAAAGAACTGAAGCATGCAACAGGCTGATGTATTTCAGAGGGAATGGGGGGTGGGGAGAGATTAACCAAGGAGCGTATATGCATATATGCATATATGCATAGCCCTTGGACAAACAATAGTTTGGAGGAGTCACTGGGAGGGGAAAAGAGGCATCTGAAATACTTTCAACATGTGTAATCAAGATTTTAATAAACTGGAACTAAATATATCCACAATGCAGGATAAAATTCATGCTATTATTTTTGACAACTTTAAAGCAAACAAAGTTATCAGAGTAGTTGAGAGCTCATATGGATATAGTATATACTTTCAACAGAAATTTTTCCCCCAGAGGGAATTATAAACAGAAAATCTATAAATATTTGAGGGGTTCTTTGAAATAAAATGTAAATAAAAATGACATACAAAAATCCATATAGGTTAAGTCAAAGCGAGTTAAATCGTGTTCTCATGATTAGATTAGCAGAAGTCCTGGGGACAAGGAAATAAGCTGCAATATACCAAAAGGCAGAATTCTAAACTATGATATGATAAATACCTCCAAAGCATGAAAAATTTTCAGTATCAATAATTAGGACACTGCAGCTTGCTCTGACTGAAAAAGATGCACTAGAAACATTTTTTTTTTCAACTCAGCAATGAGTGGAATATGCTTAATAAAATATGTTTGTGAGAACAATACCTCTACCAAATGAAATACATAGATGTCTCAGTGCCTCGGGTCCTTTTACAATTACAATCATTATAGCCATTAAGAGACTACATATAGAAATAGGATTCTGTAAGTTATTATAAAATTCCTCTGATGTCTGATGCACTTCCATACAATAAGAAAATTCAACATTCAGAAGACTTCCTAAGAAGATGAATAAGGCTGAAAGGGTGCAGAGGCATTGGTGTGAGGCCAAGGGATAGGCATAACTAGAGAGGGATTCAAACAAACATCTTGGGGGGGTTGGGGGGGGGCAATGGGAGAATAAGGACACATATGTAATACCTCGATCAATAAAGAAAGAAAAAAAGAATTGTATAAATAAGGAAGATGCTGGTCCATTTGAGAACAAAGGCCTTTAGCAGTTGTGTTTGCATGTTAAACAATAGCAAAGAATAAGCCATTTGCTGTAGTATTTACAAGACCAGGTTCCTGCTTCTTCCCCAACTTAACAGGTTACTGTGTGTCCCTAAGAATAATAAAATAAAACTGTCTTTGTTCTTAAAAAAAAAATACTTAACTGAATCTCAAAGAATTATTGATAATTTTCCACATAAGTAATGAGAGCAAAAACATTCTAGACAGATAGAGTAGCAGAAGCAATAGTATGGCATACTATTTAATACCCTTTTGACCACAGGAGGCAAGAAACACAACTCAAATTGGTTTAAGCCAAAAAATAAAATAAAAAATAAAAACAGAGTGATGTTTGGCTCAGAGATTAGTCAAAATCCAGACATAAAAACAGAAAACATGATAGGCATTTCAAACTGAAAATATTTACCATAGGGAATTGATTATCTGACATTGGATGCAAAAGGGATTGCTGAGTTAACAAAGATAGTAACCTCAGTATAAATCTACCATTCTTAAAGTTGATAGAACAAAAACAAACCTAGGATCTTGAAGGAAGGGCTCCAATATGTTTGATACTCAGAGCTCTGACGTAGGCACAGAGCAGCTGGAGTTAGAAACAAACTGGAATACAAGTAAACAATTTTGAGATGCTTTACATGTACACTGGTAGGAGCCAGGCCTCTCACCATTGGAGTGGGAATTCACATATAAGCAAGGGGAGAAGGCTAGAATGATCAATGTAGTAATGGATTAGCGTTGGCAACATCAGTAAGAACCTGTGATTACCTTAGTGCAGATACAAATGGTTATACAGTTGATTTTTTATCAATGCAGAGGGTTAGAGACAACACCCCCCAACATCCATGCAGTCAAAAATCCATGTATAACTTTTAACTCCTCCAAAACTTAACTACTTATAGTCTACTGTTGACTAGAAGCCTTTCTGACAACATTAAACAATGACCATATATTTTGTGTTTTACATATTATATACTGTGTTCTTACAAGAAAGTAAGCTAGAGAAAACAAAATGTTATAAAAAAACATAATAAAATCAAATACATGCACATTATTTATTGAAAAAATCCACATTAGCCCTAACCGGTTTGGCTCAGTGGATAGAGCATCAGTCTACGGACTCAAGGGTCCCAGGTTCGATTCCGGTCAAGGGCATGTACCTTGGTTGCGGGCACATCCCCAGTAGGGAGTGTGCAAGAGGCAGCGATCAATGTTTCTCTCGCATTGATGTTTCTAGCTCTCTATCCCTCTCCCTTCCTCTCTGTAGAAAATCAATAAAATATTAATAAAAAAAAAAAAAATCCACATTAAAGTTGACCCGTGTAGTTCAAACCCATGTTATTCAAAGGTCAACTGTATACAGAAATAACTGTAGATTTGTGTATATTCACAAGTTACTGTATACACATACATTTCTGTGCTCTGTTATCTGAGAGGGTCTAGAAGTATGCAGATGTGGTTTCTGTTACCATTCTGCAATAAAAGCAGCCAGGGAAGAAATATTTAAGATGAGTCTGAAGCATCTTGTAGTGTCAGAAATTAAGGAAGTGTTCAACAACAGAAAACCCCAACTGACAGGAATATGTTAAAAGGACATGAGTCATCTGAAAGGGCTCCCAATGGACAAAGCGGGAACAAGTTGAGCAACGAATAAAGTAGTACCAGGTTATAATCCATGGTATTGTTAAAGTAAAAAAAAACCACAAAAAAAAACAAACAAACAAAACCAAAACATTGAAACCTGTAAAGAATTTTTGTCAGTTTATTTGAGCCAAACTGTCGACATATGCCGGGAAGCAGAACCTCAATGAATTGAGATAATGCTCCTGAGAATGGCGGGTTACATTTGTATTTATACATTGCAATCAAAGGAGGGACATAGGTGGGTTACATGAAATTCATTGGTGATAGATTAAGGAAGTCTGATAAAGCAAAGCGGGTGTGTGTGTGGGGGGAGGGGGGGGTGGGCAAGGAACCCTGGGATTGGATAAAAAGTAAAATGATGGACAATACAGCCTGAGGACTGAAAGGTCCCAGGTTCAATTCGGCCAAGGGCATGTATCTTGGTTGCAGGCACATCCCCATTGGGAAGTGTGCAGGAGGCAGCTGATGAATGTTTCTCTCTCATCGATGTTTCTAACTCTCTATCCCTCTCCCTTCCTCTCTGTAAAAAATCAATAAAATTTTTTTAAAAAATTATCAAAATGATGGACACATACTTAGGTGGATACAGGAACAATTAACATGATAATGAAGGAATTTTCGGTATCTGTCTTGGCGTCCAGCACATTTGGTTGTGCCCCAGGGGCTCCAGAAAAAGGGAAGTTACAAGTTACCCAGACATTTCAAGGGTATGTTATCATAGATGCAAAAAGACAGATAGGCTCAGTTAAGGTAAAGTTTGACCTTGTCAGTGAAGATACCGGCCTAGGACATAACTGCCCACCGTAACTGCTTTTAGTTATTTTAATTTCAGACTATCCTTTGTGGTTACTTTAGATCTCTGAGTCCGAAAGACTGCCATGCAGGCCTCCCCTGAGCTTGTCAGGTCAGCATGTGGCCCCTTTCGTCCACAGTATAAAGTAAATATTTATGAGCCCATACTGATATAAATGACTGAATAAGCCAATAAATAAGAAAGAAGAGACAGGTGAGGAGTACATATAATTTCTTTGGTGCTACCATCTCCATTTTTCTATAAAACTAAAATTATCATTTTTAAAACACCTATTGAGCAATAAAATTAAAAATGGTTAAAATGGTAATGTTTGTAAGAATAGTTTACCACAATAAAAAGTCTGTTATAAAAACAAATAAATAAATTAGAGGCTAGAGCGGGAATTGTCTTCAGTTGCTGGAGCCGTGCTGTCAGGAGCCAGGAGCAGGAATGTGTCCCTCTGTCCTCCTTCCTCCTTCCTTTTTCACTGTAACACCTCCCAGTGGCAGACCCTAAGAGGGAGCTGGTATCAACAGACTGTGCAGTTCGTTTCCAGAGACCCAGTCTCCTAAACTTAGAAGTCTGACTTTAGAGCTAAGAGACATCAGGTGAATCACCAGCACAGCTGTTAAGAATTGAACCAGGAACTTAGAGGATGTCATCATGAGCCATCCTTTGACTTTTCTCTCCTCCATATTGGTTTCTTTCCTGGTTAAAAAGCTCACAGAGGCTTGAGGCTCACCTTTTAGGCTCAAGATAATGAAAAAAAAAAGTGCATGCAGTATTCTGTGATTGGTATTGGTTAGGCCAGACTGACTTGGATCATGTGACATGCCTTTCCGATCATGTTGCTTTGAGCAAGTTATTATTTGACTTGCCATGCCTAGGACTCAAAAGATAGAGCCATTTAATTCCATCTAATTCTACCCAAAGCATACAGATTGATAGTGTACCCAGCTATACATGTGATGGATGTCGATGAGAAACTAGCTCCAAAACAAGTTTATATGCCATGAAAAATAGTTTTTTACTTTAGCTGTAGAAGATAAGAAACCATTGAGAAATTTTGAACAGGTTTCAAATTGGCATTTTAGAATAAATTTAAATTATAAATTTAGAAACCAAGAAAAGAGATACGAGCTAGAAATACACATTTAGAAGTCACTACTATAAAGGTAGAAATTTAAGTAATAAAATTAGGTGACACCAGCCCTGGCTGAGTAGCTCAGTTGGTTAGAGCATTGACCCGATATGCCAAGGTTGAGGATTCAATTCCCAGTCAGAGCACATATAAGAATCAACCAATGAATGTATAGGTAAGTGGAATAACAAATCAATCTCTCTCTCTCTCTCTCTCTCTCTCTCTTTCTCTCTCCCTCCCTCTCTCCCTCTATCCCTTCCTTTCTTTCTCTAAAAATCAATCATTTTTTTTAAAATTAGGTGACACAAGTCAGAATAAATTGCATAAAATAACAATAAGAATAAAGAGGAGAAGAAGGAAGGGGAGAGGAGGAGGAAATGAAATGTTAATGAATATCAATATTTAAGGAAATATATAAGAAAAGGCATCTGCAAAGGAGAATAAGAAAGCATTTCAATGATGAAGACACGGAGAAGAGTGACAGAGACGTCAGTGCAAATGATAACACCTGGGAAAGGGAGTGGTCCCGAATATCATGTGGACCAGAAAATCAACGGCTGCAGAGAGGTAGCCAATGATTTTGACATCTAGAGCATAAGTGAGTTTAGTAGGAGCATTTTTATTTTTGTGGAATTTTATTTACAGTTTAATTTATGTAGCTCTGTTTTATAAAGGCTTGAAGAATTAGTAAGAGAGGAAGTGAGGCCAATAAGAATATTTCAAAGAGTGAAAACTAGCCCAAACCAGCAAGTTGAATTCAGCCCATAGACATCTCTTAACAGACCTTCCCAGTTTTTGCTTTGGTTTGGTTTGGTTTTATTAGTTAGTCAGTAGCATTTCACATTTAAGACATTTTAGATAAACTCCAGATTTCCGGGTTTTCTTTAAAAATTAGACATTCTGACATCTGCATGTGTGCATGGCAGGATCAACCCTTCCAGGGCTCTGCAATTTTCCATTGTCTGCCCTAGGCTTCACTTCTCATTTCCATCAACAGCCACTGGTCTCTGAAGACATCTGAGTGTGAGACCCAGTTATAACATCGAGTTCTAGAAGGAAGGAAAAAAAAAACTATTTATGTCAAATGACTTGGTCCAGTGAAAGTTCTGACTTTACTGTTCTTTTTAAAGATGGTATGAGCTTGAGACTATCTGTATGCTAACTAGAAGCAAGAGCATAATTATTGAAGCAAAGTCAAACTGTGAGAGGGATGTGATGTAGAACAATGATGGAGAAATCAACCTTGGATGAGAGGAAGGATGCCTCCAGTGAACCTAGCTCTATATATAACAAAGCTATGATTTAAGAATATGATAGTAAATGTAAGTTAACTAATCTCACCTGAGCTAGATAATTACTAAGGCTTCATTGTAGCCTTAAATAGAATTTGGCAACTAAAAAATAAAAGCCCCAACATTTTCAGTTATACCAAGAAACTAGTATTCGGTTTCCTAGGAGGCTCCAAGCATAGCTCATGTTTTTGTGTTTCTGATGAATTATACCCAGCAGTCCTTTGCTGCTGTGCTGTGCCCTCATGTAAAGGACTGGAGAAAACATGTTTGTATAAATCCAAAGAGTCTGTAAGTCAAGACTGCTACAGCACAAAATGATCCATTTCCCAGCCTTGCCTGGGAGTCTTTTTTTACACATACATACCCATCTCATGAAGTTAAAATTTATTTTTGTTCTGGTTGGTGTACTGGGGCCAAGTGAAACCACAAAGTATATTACCTGAGTTGCAGTTTCATATGAACTAGTTAGAAAAAGTTGATGACAGTGGCATGATTCTAAACAAAGGGCTAGGATCTGGAAATGCCATAAACTGAACCTCTGATGGGTTTGGTATATCATCCAGGCCCCTCCAAATAAAAATGCATATACTAGATAGTTCACTACTATTATACAGTTAAGGTAAAATTTCTCATTCTAACATCAGGATCAACCACAACACAGCTTGATTTACATAAGTTAAAACTCAAGACAATCTATTGTTGTCTTGTCTACTTGGCAGATCAAATTATTTCCTGGATCATCCTGCTGAGTTTGGGGCAGTTGTTCTTTTTCCATAATAATGATGAGCTAAATGTTTAAGTTGCCTTAATGTGTCTGATGGATCCACATTATGGCAATACTGAATCATTATAGATTTATTCATAGCAATAATTAGGGTTTAGAAGTCTAAAAGCAGTCCTAAAGAAAATACTATCTAGATGTAAGCATGAGTAAAATACTATAATTCTTCCAACTTTAGAGAAACCAACACTTGATATATACTTTCACAAGTATTTGAAAACAGAAATACATTATAACCACCATATTAATATAAAAAATGATGACTGTTGAATAACAATGGAGAAATCAACCTTGTAATGAAGCTATGATTTAAGAATATGAGAGTAAATGTAAGCTAACTAAAATCACCTGAGATTGATAATCACTAAGGCTTCAATGTCAATTTTCTGTAGAACTATGGCCCCTTAACAGAAAGATATTACAATAGAGAAGGAATATATATATATATATGATATGAAAATGAAATGAGACTTTTGAATCAATTGCCTACTCATTTTCAAGTAACTCTCTTTAGTCATACTGGAAACCATGCAGGTCAGCCTAATGTAATATTACCTGGCAGACTGAAAATGAATAGATTTATTTTAAATCTTAAAATTTATCCATTTCTCTTGTGTATATGCCTCTGAAGTTTTTCTAAAAGATTTAGCTAAATTGGGGGCACAGCATGCATTTATTCTTACTCACTTTCAAACTGATTCACAAAAGAGAATGCTAAGTAGCCTTCTATGACCCAGTAGGCACAGCAGGTCAGAGGGCTGAAAAGAAACATGAGATGAGACTAAGCCCCTTGCTCTTCTATGTACCTTTTTACAATTTCTCTCAGTTCATTTTAATTTAAACAGAATTTCGCTCCCATGTTTTTCTTCTCAACACAGTAACATTTCTTTACAAAGGCTTTGATTCTTCTCCAAAGATGAGAGAGCAAATGAAAAAGTTATTGAAACTGAGGAAGAGTTATGATCCTTTCTAGCCTGGATATGTTTTATAATTCCCTAGTCAGATAGACTAACACCTAACCTCAAACATGTTATAACTTTCTAGCTTTCTCAGAATTGATGATATCAGTATATTCATTAATTTCCATCTCAAGAAGACTGATTCAAAAACACCTACTACTATTTATCTACTTCCCTTCTTCCTGTTCAAATTTTTTTGTCTGTGTTAGTTTTCTGTTGCTGCTGCAACAAATTATTACAAATGTAGTGGCTACAAACAACACCAATTTATTATCTTCCAATTCTAGAGGTTTGAAACCTAATGCAAGATCTCCCTGGCTCAAATCAAGTTTTTGGAAGGGGTCCTTCTGAAAGCTCTATAGGACAATCCATTTCCTTGCTTTTACTAGATTCTAGAGACGTGTATTTCTTGACTCATGGCCTCCTTAAAACATTTTTAAAGCCAACAAGTCTTTCTCAGCTGGCATCACTCTGATCTTGTTTCCATCATCCTGTATCTAACTCTCTCATATCTCTCTCTTCCACATTTAAAAATCCTTGTGATTTCATAGCACCCACAGGGGAAAATCCAGGATAATCCCTATTTTAATGTCAGTTGATCTTAATCCCATCTTCAATTTTAAATGCCCTCTGCCATGCAACTTAACATACTCATAAGTTCTAGGAATCCAAATTTGATCATCCCCTAGAGGCCATTATTCTGCCTACTACAGTCTCTATAAGTTCTTCCAAAATTTCATCTTGAAAACTCATATAAATGCAACCTTTATTCATCAGGACACGATTTCACCTAATTTTTCAAAACTTTTCCAAGATTGTAGTTTATTGGCACCATGCTATTGTGATAAAGTATTGAGTAGGATTCAAAAAGCTTAAATCCAACTCCTGGCTATCCCACTAATTTGGTCAAGATATTTAACACTTGTAAACCTCAATTTCTATGTTTATTAAAAAAAAAAAAAAAAAGAGGTAATAAATAGTTCACACTTAATTAGCTCACAGAATGTTATGATGACCAAATGGGTTGGTGACTTGGATGGCCCTTTAAAACTGACTAAGTTAGACAAATGGCAAGTCAAAGAACAGTGATGTAAACTTTAGAGCATTGGCTTGTGCTAAAATCCTGGTTCTTTCATGTGACTCTGGGCTAGTTTCTTAAATTCTCCAAATCAGGTTTGCCATCTATAAAACAAAGCTAACCTCTCAGGGGAACTAGAAAAATGTAAATCAGATAAAACTTGTAAAAGTGCTTAGAACAGTGCTAAAAGTGCATTCTAAGCACCCATTATTAGCTTTTATTTTATTGAATTTATTGGGGTTAAATTGGTTAATAATATATTGGTTTCATTGTTATAATTTTGATAATTATTAAGTGATTGAACTAATTTGTTCATTGAGTTTTCCAAAATTTTAATTTTAAAGCAAGTGAGATTATTGTTCAACTCTGGTTAGTATGTGGTTAGCACAATTTATCTGTAAAAGATTTTTAAGTATTTTCCCATTTTAATCAATAAATCAATCTTTAAAAGTACATTAATGCATCAAAATGCTCTAGTTACAAATATTTTCCTACCACAAAACTAGAATCACCCATTTCTCCATAAAACCCTGGTTTCTTTTAATGTTAAATATTCCTTAGAAACTCATATCTAGGCACTAAATATTCTCATTGCCAATGACTTATCATTGATTCTGGCCCAGTTCCATGGACAGAGCTAGGAAATAAACATATATTTATAGTCCACAAGGATTTTCTTTATTTGGGGATTTCACCTACATTTTACCCACTCAAGAACCCTGATTCCCAAAAGCATCAATATATTTATTCATTTGTTTTATCCTTCAGGACACAGAAAATAATTCCAGAACTATTAAACCAATATTATTATCAAGCCTGTTAAGTGAAGTACAGGGTTTGTTTGGGGTTTTTGTTTTGTTTTGCTTGCATTTTTTTTATCACAAGTCAATAACTCACTAAGGGTGAGAAATATTTTCAAGTTTCTTAAATAACGCCTATTTCAGTCAAATCAATTTTCTCTGGACACCTTCAGTGTTCAATCTTCCTGGAGCTTTTCACAAATTATTCTGAGATGAATTGATTCTCTTTTATTTCTAAAACTAGAGGCCTGGTGCACAAAATTCATGCATGGGTGGGGTCCCTAGGCCTGGCCAGCAATCAGAACCGGTCAGGGCCAGGTTGATCAGGGGCGGGCCAGAGTGAGGCGATAGTTGCCAGTCCAGGCACAAAAGGAACAGACGCTGGACGCTAATGCTGCTATTGTTGGTGCTCTGCCACCATGCAGCTCCTCACCTCCCCCCTCCTCCTTCCCTTGCCACCACACCTCCACCACAGTAGGCAGGTGGAAGGCCAATTGGGGCCTGCTTGCTGGGGGGAGGGATGGGGCATGGGAGGTTGGCCGCTGGCCCCCCTAGGAAAGGGGCCACATCCACCACCACCCATGCCTGGTTCCTCCTCCCAGCCCATGGGCCTGCCGGCCAGGGGGAAGGACCACAGGAGGTTGGCCATCCAGGGGAGGTTGGCTGTGGGAGCACAATTAGTATGTGGTTAGTACTAACCACAGGGGGCAGCACCTTCATTGTGCATCTGCCCCTTGGTGGTCAGTGAACGTCATAGAGACCAGTTGTTCCAGTCGTTCTGGTCATTCCAGTCGTTCAGGTTGTTCCAGTCACTTAGGCTTTCATATATAGAGATATTTGCCTCTTTCTTCCATTTCTTTCCAAAGTTTGGTTGACTCACAGAATGGTTAGAATTGTTCTGCTATTTTAATTTCTTCTTTATTTCTGTAGAATATTTCATTTCACTGCCTGTTTCCTTCTTTTCTTTCACCAACAGAACTCCAAGGGAAGCTCCTGACTCCAAGACTCCCCACACTACCTCAAAAGAGATGCTTTCCCTGAACTTTCACCACTGGTTCTATGCACCTTCATACCTTTTCCCTTCTATCTTCCAGTAACCAGAGCTCTGACCAGCAAAGTCTCTGACATGCTCTCAGTATTTCTTCATTAAGCATGTTGACTCTTACTGTGTGTTATTTTACCAGTGTTTATCACTATTTGGATCCTATCACTTTTCCTGTTTTCTGCTGAGTCTCTGACTGACTCCCTACACAGCCATACATTCTGAGAATGAATGTGCTTAATCTGTATGTTTATTTAACTACCTATACATAAGTTGGAATTTGTATTACTCTTGGTGTTCTAATTATGCCATAGGTATCAATTATAGCTAATTTTATTTTCTCTTCTCATTGACTTGCGTGGCTTTTGGGGAGATATTTAGAAATTTTTATTTAGACTACTGCCTTTACCTATAGATAGCTGGAATTCATAATTATCATTTCTTATTCCCTGTAACTACTAGATAAGAAAGATATAATATTAAGGAAAATAACTGATTCAGAAGTCTAGAGATTAGTTCATCTTCAATAAAATATTTGTAACTATAACATGCCTTATGGTTCCCATCTGGTATGCATTGGCCCAAAGCTCATCTGTTACTGATTTTCTTGGCTCTTACTGATTTCCTCAGCCCTTTAATTCTAAGTGTTCCATTAGCATTTTTCCCTGAATATATCTTTCCATCATGATCCTAATTTGTTTTAACTTGTTTAACTTGTTCTTGAAGCTCTGCCCTTCAGTTTATCTCTCAAATACTTGAGAAAGTCTACACACTTCCATAACACTTCATATTCCTCTGTATTGTTTGAAAGCTTAAAAAATAAATTATATTACATAAGGACTTTTAAAGTAAAAGTGCTTTGTAAAGAGAATAGAATCATATTCTATTATTAACCCTATTTTATCATAGAAGGAATTTATTTAGGTCTCAACTAGTTATTTCAAGGTTATATAGCAAGTTTATATGAATTTGTAGTTCTGGTTACTAATTCTTTTATTTGCATGTCTTACACATGGACATCTTCATCTCAAGTATTTTTAAACTTCAGCTGAAAAAGGGTTTCTCAAACTCTAAGACCATAAACTTGAAATACCTTTACTCAATTTTTATGTTGGAAAAAAAGTGAGTATATTTTCAACCTTCCCTATTGGTACTCATTATTAATCTATCTATTCCATTCTTATATACACTCACTTTATTCTTGCATCCATTTGTGTCTATTTTTTATTATTATTGACTAGAGGCCCGGTGCACAAAAATTTGTGCACTCAGGGGAGAGGGGTCCCTCAGCCAGGCCTGTGCCCTCTCGCAGTCTGGGACCCCTCAGGGGATGACCACCTGCTGGCTTAGGCCTGCTCCCTGGGAAATTGGGCCTAAGCTGGCAATCAGACATCCCTCTGGCAGCCCAGCAGCCCTCGGGGGATGTCCATTTGCCAGCGGGGAGCAGACTTAAGCTGCAGTCAGACATCCTTAGCGCTGCTGAGGAGGCAGGAGAGGCTCCCATCACCACTGCTGTACTGGCAGCCATCAGCCTGGCTTGTGGCTGAGCAAAGATCCCCAATGTGGGAGCACACTGACCACCAGAGGGCAGCTCCTGCATTGAGCGTCTTCCCCCTGGTGGTCAGTGTGTGTCATAGTGACCAGTCATTCCTAGTCGTTCTGCTGTTAGGGTCAGTTTGCATATCACCCTTTTACTAAATAGGATAGAGGCCTGGTGCACGGGTGGGGGCCAGCTGGTTTGCCCTGAAGGGTGTCCTGGATCAGGGTGGGGGTCCCGCTTGGGTGCCTGGCCAGCCTGGGTGAGGGGCTGATGGCTGTTTGCAGCTGGTCACACCCCCTTCAGGGTGGGGTCCCCACTAGGGTGCCTGGCTAGTCTGAGTGAGGGGCTGAGGGCGGTTTTCAGGCTCGCCAGCGTCTGAAGCTCCCAGCCTCTCCTTTTTTTTTATTCTGAGATTTATTTACCTTCTATAATTGAAACTTTGTTGCTGTCACTGGAGCTGAGAGCTGGCTCTTGCTCATTCCAGCTCTGAGGCCACAGCCTGCTGAAAGCAGGTATCTGGGGTTTGTTTAGCTTCTATAATTGAAACTTTGTTGCTGTCACTGGAGCTAAGAGCCGGCTCCAGCTCTGTGGCCACAGCTGGCTGAAAGCAGGTATCTGGGATTTGTTTGGCTTCTATAATTGAAACTTTGTTGCTTTCGGAGCTCAGAGCTGGGCCGCGGCAGGAGGTGAACCTTGGCTTCCTCCATCACTGGAGCAAGCAAGCCTCCTGCTCACTTTAGCTGCATCGCTGCCAGTTGCCATCTTTGTTGGTGGTTAATTTGCATATTGTGCTGATTATCCTATGGGAAGCATAGCAAAGGTACGGTCAATTACCCTTTTTGTCTTTTATTATATAGGATTTCTGAGAGGAAGGGAGCAGGAGAGATAGAAACATCAATGATGAGATAGAATCTTGATCAGCTGCCTCCTGCACACCCCACACTAGGGATCAAGCCTGCAACCTGAGCATATGCCCTGACTGGGAATGGAACTGTGACCTCCTGGTTCATATGTTTAAGCACAACCACTGAGCCACACCAGCCAGGCCATTTATGTCTATTTTAATATTTGAGTGTTTTTTCACAATTTAGAGACACGGATTTTCTTCTCAGTTTTTCCTATATCACTGCTTTTTTTAAATGGCCAAGTTTAATCAGAAATTTTTCATATGCTGAAAAAGTTCCTGAAAGCACATTTATAACTGACGAAATTCCTACTCATCCTTGTCTTCCCTGTTGCTACACACTACTCACATCTGTTACGTTCTCTTTTTATTCTCATCATAAATTTCTTCAAGCTCTCCATATTCCAATGTTCATTTTAACAACTGTAGTAGAAAGATAAAAGAATATTAGTAAGGATGAATAGAAAGCTCCTTGATCAATAAATTTCTATTCTCTAATAGCTCCTATGCCGTGAGAATATATTCAAGAGGAAGAAAGAAAAATATGGTTTCAAGTCTTGGGGGGTCTGGGATGAATTTCAACACCAGAGTAATTTGCTAGAAATTAGTCACTTAGACTAAGAGTGAGAGAGATGAGAGCACCAAGGCTAACAAGTTGGGAAGACAGTAGAGGCACAATTCCACCTGGCACTCTGACATTAGGAGACATGTAAAACTGACAAATGATTACTTGGGGAAATGTAAAACATGCTTGGTCACTGTGATTACATTACTCAATTTAAACATGAGATGCCCTTAAGTGTTCTGGGAGAGGAACGTAAGGAAGTACGAGGATTTTCCCAGTAGGTATTGGTATGAGGGGAAAGTTCGTTTCTACTTGATTCATGCTGAGTAATTATGGTCCTGCATTAATAAAAAAAATAAGTTAACATTCTTCCAGCCTCTAAAGGGGAGCTAAAAGATTCAATTTTCCCCAAGATAACGCACATTTGACATAGTCGCCAAACTATAAAAATAATAGTCATTGTAGACTTTCTGCTTCTATGTTCACCAATTGCACTAAGAGTTGGAGATACATTAGTGCAGTTCAGTTTCAATTATTCTGACTTCTCATTAGAGAGAGGATTGATAACTACAGTTTTGCTAATAGCACAAAAGCTTTCTGTGATTTACATTTAATTTAGGCCAATTCCCAGCACAGTGTGAGCTACTGTACAGTCAATGAAATAAGACAACCTAATTTTCTCACTTCATGCAGTTAGCTACACAGAGGCTGTGCCATTTGCCATTCTCTTACTGTGTAGATCTTAATTTATCAGGATTTTTAAAAATTGCTGACACTATTACAGATGTCCTCCATTTCTCCCCCCTTTACCCACCTCCACTCAGCCCATGCCCCCCTCTCTCTGGCCATCACCACACTGTTGTCTGTGTCCATGGGCTATGCATATATGTTCTTTGTTCTTGTTGTATGGTTTTTAATCCTCACCCAAGGTTATGGTTTTTTTATTGATTTTTAGAGAGAGAGGAAGACAGAGAAACATCGATCAGTTTCCTTCCATACACATCCCTGACCAGGGATTGGACCACAACCTAGATATATGCCCTGAACAGGAATCAAACCAGAAACCCTTTTGGTGTACGGGACTACATTCCAACCAACTCTGCCATCCGGCAGGGCAACATACATGTTCTTTGGCTAATCTCTTCACCTTCTTTCTTCTCTCCCCCTCTCCCCTGATCTCTGTCAGTCTGTTAATTTTCTCAGTTTTAAAATATCAGGGTCTGGCCCTAACCGGTTTGGCTCAGTGGACAGAGCATTGGCCTTCAGACTGAAGGGTCCCAGGTTCGATTCCGGTCAAGGGCATGTACCTTGGTTGCGGGCACATCCCCAGTAGGGGGTGTGCAAGAAGCAGCTGATTGATGTTTCTCTCTCATCGATGTTTCTAACTCTCTATCCCTCTCCCTACCTCTCTGTAAAAAATCAATAAAATATATTTTAAAAAAATAAAAAATAAAATATCAGGGTCTGCCTGCTTATAATGTCACATGTTCTAATTAGAAGTTGAAAAGTTTGATAAAACCTAAGTGCAAATATTTTTAAATAATTGATGGGGTAAGTATAACTCTAGCTTCATGTCTGTTTGTTTATTTATGTCAAGTTCTTCTGTAAGAATAATCACTTAAATTGTGTGAGTATGTTCCAATACTTCTCATCTAAAAGAGTCTTTTTCCAAAGGATATTCCAAGATATACTTTTTCCATATATGTTAATGGATATTAATGCAAAGCACAATGGAAATTATATATTAAGTAAAAATTATGCCTCTCCATAAAAATGTTCATAACTTTTAATATGATATTGTATATTAATCTCTAAGAGCACTGTGGAGTAAGTAGTGTTTCTCAACTTAACTTGGCAAAGGTATCCTCTTTTTATCAATGACCACAAATCAGGTACTAGGAAATGTTGATCCAATTAAAAAAACTTTATCTTAAAATATATGAGAATGTGTCAGGCCTCTCTCTCATTCCTGCCACAGACATTAAACCTCCAGGTTCAAGGATTAATAAAATACTCCAAACAACATCTAAACCAAACTCAGACATTTATTCAAAAAATACATCATGAGGTGTTATCTTTTACATGTGAATCATACTGGGCCTTAAAATTAATGTGAAATGAATATTTAAAATTACTAATAAATGATTCTTATGTGTAAGAGAACCAATGCAAAAGGGGAGAGACTGAGGTAATTTTCAGAAAGAGTAGCACATTAGTTAATGTTCCATTTGCCATTTTTTGATGAGCACACTATAACCCAGCATTACCTGATAGACAGCAAGATTATGAGACATTGGGAACTTGGGCTTTTTTTCATTAGGATTGGAATGGTAGGAAATAAATTAAAGAATAATGGAAAGGTACAGAGCATAGACTATTTAGTCAAGAGGCTGAGCCCTTCATAACAGGCTCTGTGAAGGCTGGAGTACTTCTCAAACCCTGTTTGCAAGGGTATGGAAAGGAGCAGCAACCAACATAAGAAAATCTAAAACTGTCTAGCCAGTGCGGCTCAGGGGTTGAATGTTGACCTATGAACCAGCAGGTCATGGTTCCATTCCCAGTCAGGGCACATGCCCAGGTTGCAGGCTTAATCCCCAGTGTGGGGCGTGCAGAAGGCAGCTGAACAATGGTTCTTTCTCAACATTGATGTTTTATCTCTCTCTCCCTCTCCCTTTCTCTCTGAAATCAATAAAAATATTTTTTAATTAAAAGAAAGAAAATCCAAAACAATCATCTATTATCACAGTTTTGTGTACGAGCAGTCTTAAGAAACAAAAAGAGAACATTGTTTTTTTCTTTTTTAATGCTTTTTAACAGCTAGGGGAACCCACTGTTACTCACTCTCTATCCTATCCCATCTCTCTGGAGATATACAGTTGCATATCAGAGGTCCAAAAATCCAGAAAGAGATTTATACAAAATGTATAGTTACAGAAAATACTTGGGAATTGGAAAGTAAGCAAAACCATAATAATAACTACTATGTTAGAGCTAGCACATAAAATTTGCTGCATGGCATGAACTGCTATTCTAAAATATATATTATATAATTTAACTCTTAATAATACAGCTTTATGAGGTAAGTATTTCTATTATTCCCATTAAAAATAAGGAAACTGAGGCCCAGACAGTTCAAGTATATCATTCAAAGTTGAAGATAGTATATGTATAAATAGAATTCAAACCTAATTGTTTGATTCCTTATTCTTTGCCCTTAACTACCGTAATTGTTTTAAAATGCTTTCTGAAATTTAAGTTTCAAAATTTCCAGGAATTGATCTATCTAATCAAAGTAATTGATTTTTAAATTCCTAAGTGAATGATTAATCATGCATCTACTGCATACAGTCAGTGTACTACTTGCCAGTTTTTAAAAACCTACCTCAAATCACAAGGCCCTGGCCATATTTAGTGACCTCTCCTGGAGCAGGGAAGCAGTTTCCTTCTGTCAAGATGAAGCTAAAATGGAAAGACAGGAAGGGGAAAGTTTGACTTGGTTTTTGTTTATCTCAGGAGCTCTCTGACAATCTGCTGAACTGCTGTTTTATGCAGTGAGACTTTGCAGACTGTGTCAAGACAGCTTGCAGACAACTCAATTTTTTATCTAGGAAATGTGTGCTTAATGGCTTCGGTGTCTGAAGTTTCTTTTGAATCAAATTTTGTAGTGTGCTTGCTTTGGTTTCATTTCATTTGGAATTTGGCGGAAGAGGAGTTGTGAATGAAAACGTCTCTTGTTTGTGTACTTTTCTCTGTACACAGAAGAGACAGAATATGAATTAATTATGACCCCAGGTGAAACTAATGCTTTAGTGACTGAAATCTTCATATGCCTTAATATATTTTATTTATATTATATATTTAATGATTGTATTTCCCTACATTTCTTTATTTATAGAACTATTACAAGTAATTTATATTGGTGTCATTTAATTTTTTTTTCAAGTGGTGGTATAAGTTTTTCTTATGCCAATGACATTTTTTAATGTGAGCACTGAAGATACATAGTTTACAGAGCCAGTGTGTTTCAAATACTATGAATAGTTTTTCTTTGATTTTCTCACTCTAAATTTGCAGTATGCATTAAATGAATAATAATAGGATAGCCACATTAATTATATATCCAGTGTCTGCTAAGTACATATTGATGTCCACACTAATATCAAATTCTGTAAGGATTATATTTAAGCCTTAATTCCCCGAAAACATTAGTAAATCCATCTCTTGCTTTTTCAAGTCTGTCAAATGGGCTTTTGAAGTCAGTAAATTCTGAATTATAAATCATTTTTCAGAAAGATAACAATAGATAAGAAACAGTGTTCGGTAAATTTGGTATTACTGATCACAGCTTGTCATGGTCATTCAATTATGTGGGTGAAATCTTACTTGTCAGAGGATATTTTCTTATTACAGTTGATGTGATTCTCTCACAGCAGGTTCTCAAGTTTTGAATGCCTGATGTGAGTGCTTTGATTTCTTTTCAAAACAGGAAGAATCTTTTGCTTTGTGCTATGAAGTTGTAAGCAAAATTGCAATGATTTTAGAAAATGGGCAATTAAGTTCTACTATTACAGACATACCTCATTTCACTGCACCATTAAGAACATTCATATTCTACAGAGCAGGGAACCAATTTGGGGAGTGTAACAGTTGCCTAGTGTGTCTTTTAGCCAATGCCAAAGACCTCAGTAGGGAAAAACATACCGCTTTCACCCATTATGGTAACCTTACCTCTCTCTATCATTTTTGGCCAATAAGTGCCACTACCTTGTCCTTGATCTAGTAAGATACCATCTTCTCCGTTTAATTCATAGAGCTCAGTTCAAGGGCAGCAGTCTCCATGGTCATTCCATGCAAACAGAGAACATCACTACTGAACTCATAAAAGATGTCAGTGCTCCTTTCCTCTATATATTTCTCAAAGTCTAGGATAACAGAGGTCTACATGACCTTCCCAAAGGATATAGTTAAGAAGTTGTTGAGCAGGTCTTATATAAATCCGTGTAGTTCTCTGATTTCTCTGAGCCTTTTGATAATTTTCTCCACATTATTCTAAGGAAATGCTGGTATTTTAAGTTTATTTCAATATAGTCCAATTTTGGGTCCAGATATCAGACAGTCAAGAAGACAAACTCTTAAAGCTATTCCTATATGCTCAAGCTAACACAGTGAATCCAGAATCTCTGCTGAGAATGCCCATATCAACTGATTATGCCAAATTTAATAGTACATTCCTTCCATTCTCACATTCCTCTGGGATCCATTCCCATACATATTCCTCAGGCATTTGTTCATGTAAATTGGCAAAAACTTGCAAGTCTTTAGGTATTCATGATACCTTATCATTGTTGGCACTTTGTGTCTGACCCAAGGAGCCTGCCAGAACTTGAGTTTGGTCAGAGGTCTAGAAGCAACGAGAGTTGGTAGGGGTAGATCCTTGAAAGGATCAGCAATCTCCTACAAGGCAACTATAACCAGGCAGACTCTTAGTTTTTAAAGGAGAGAGAGATTAAACTCCACAGACCAAGGAGGAAGAGGTACTTTTATTAGAGAAGAAAGTTCAACATACTTTATGGGTTCAAGGTAACCTATTTCATTGGACTCTGCCATAAATCCCCAACTTAATTTTCAGTGTTCCACTCTTTCTCAACTACTTCTATAAATATAATAAAAGATAATCTATGAGACTGTACATTGAATTTGTGTAATTCAACCACACACATAATTAGATTTGGATTTTCTTTTTAAAAATACCATCACCACAGCTATAGGAGATAAGAGATTATTTTAGGGAAACCATAGAAATTGTCTGGTTCTATATTCTCCTGACCTGGAAATTTACAGCTCTGAGGGCACCTTTTATTTTTTTACAAGTTTTTCAGCATAACTTAGAAGAAATCAACTAACCCAATTATATTCCTTATTTACACTAAAATGTCCTATTGTGTTAACTACTTGGCCACATGAAGACAAAACTTCTATAGTCAGCAGGTTATTGGTGCTCAGAGGTAATAATTTAAGCAACTATTTTGTTACCATATGCCATGGAACACCAATGATCCTTTACTATTGATAAAGTGTCCATTAATGCTCTTAATCTGATTATTCCAGAGGAGCAATTCCAGACTCTCAATCTTAAAGTTTTGCAACCATGAAACCATTTCTGATACCAATTACTATATCAGTTATGGTTTAATCAGATACAGGGGTCCACAATGAACATTATGGAATTAGAAAATTTTTGTAAAAATTACAGTTTACATAACTGTGAGAGAGGCTATGGAAATTAAAGTCTGAAAAGATGAATAATCAAGGTATGTTCACTAACAAGTCCTGACACAATTAAATGAGCTAGAGCGTAGAGAGAAATATGGGAGCCTGAAACATCTGGCTCCTGGAAAAGTACCAAAAAGGGGAGCTAGTACAAGCCTTTCAAAAGACCTTGACTTTCAGTGATTACCACCTTTGTGAGTTCATAAGCAATCCTATTGTGATGGGCCTAGCTGCTGCGGGCAAGGAAGGGGGACCATTGGAGAGATTCTACATATGGTGTGGGCAAGAGCAAGGGCAAAATGAATCCACACAATAGAGTCAACATAATCTGTAACCCACAATGACCTCCAGAGCATAGAGGCAGCTTCACTTTTGCCTCTCAAATACCATGCAATTTCACTTTTAGCCAACTCTGATCTGATAGAACACAAGGAAATACAGTGTAGGAAATATAGTTTCTAGTATAACCATGTTAACAATAGAATAACCTCACATATTAGGTTAAGTTTATGATAAGGCAGACACTGTACTAAAACCTTTACAACAACCTTATGTAATTAGTGCTATTTTTTTCTATTTTTTTTTACCTGAAAAATATCAAGAACACAAAAATGGTAATAAAATGAACCATAAATCCACCATTTATACATACAAATGTAGAAAAAGAAAAGATGTCCCCTTCCTTTGTGCTTCTTGCAATAGATTCAGAAAATGAATTTTATAAAATTTGTATTGGGAGGATGGGATGTGGTAGAAAGCTTTATTTACATGAAGATCCAAAGTCCCCAGCCCCTTAAGCCAGTCCTAAAAGAAGGGCATCAGGGAGTTCAGCAGAGCCAACGCAGGGTCAGTGTACAGGTGTGGTTCAGCATCCAACCTAATTAAAGTCTATTAGTCCATGTGTGGAGTCCAACATGGCCATGCGCCATGTGGACACTGGAGAGCACATTCCCTGACAAGGAGAGCCAGAAACCCAGCAAGAGAGAGAGAGACAGAGAGAGAGAGAGAGAGAGAGAGAGAGAGAGAGAGAGAGAGAGAGAGAAAGAGAGGAGAGGAGAGGAGAGGAGAGGAGAGGAGAGGAGAGGAGAGGAGAGGAGTGAAGGCAGGAACTTCCTTTGTTTAGAAGTTTAAATATTTAGGCTTTGCACATTTGCAGTGGCCATGCCCATCCCGGCCACCCATTTGTTCCCAGATATGACTGGCAGACAGATAGACACCTTTCCATGGCACTCCGACCTTATGGGGCATGCGACTAAGCTGTCTTTGTCCAGTCCCTTCCCGCATCGATCAGCAGGAAACAGACTTGCAGAATGTTAAATGCAGCTTTTGGCAAAGCTCTGTAAATAGCATGCCTATATTTCATTTTCTCTTTCCTCCTCTCCTGTTAAATGATAACCAGGTTATTACAACGGCACTACCTCCTCCAATCCCACCTTCCACCTGTGCACCTCCTGTATAATTGTAACTACTGTCAACCCTCTGTATCCATGGACTCTACAACTGTGGATTCAACCAACTGCAGGTCAAAAATATTCCAGAAAAAGACATTCCAGAAAGCTGATCCCTAAACAATACAGGATAACTATTTACATAGCATTTACATTGCATTAGGTATTATAAGTAATCCAGAGCTGATGTAAAGTATACAGGAGCATATGTACAGGTTAAATGCAAGTACTTCACCATTTATAAAAGGGACTTAAGCATCTGTGGATTTTGGTAACCTCGGGGTCCTGAAACCAATCCCCTGGGCTATGAAGGGACCACTGTACTGTTCACTGTTTGTTGTATATCCTTCCTGACTCTTTTCTGTGCTTGTGAAAGAATAAGGACAGCTAGAGCAATTTTGATGGCGTGGTAATCCAAGACCCTCCCAGATTGTTTATAATATTCAGTGAGGGAATGGGGAAAACATGGAATGTGATTCTGATGTAAATCACAAAGTGGCATAGGGACTCAGAAATTAATATACTTTAACTTATAAAAATAAATTGGTCTCATACCTTTGCAAATTACAAAAAAAAATCCGGAAAGAAAAATCTAAGTAAAGCATTTGTTCCATTATCATGTTTAGGTTCAATTACATAAGTGTTTCAAAATTTCTCCTCCCTTTCCTGTCCTTGCCATAATTTCCCTGTGGGCAGAGTATGCTTTTCAACCCCATATGAGCTTAGCCATATGACCTGCTTTGATCAGTGGAATTTGAGCAGTGACACTATGCCATTATGACCAGAGAGCTGATCTTGACATAGAGCCTGTAGCAAAACTGCTCTGGGTGACTTTCTAAGTCCTGGGTGAGAAATAAATCTCTATATTGAAAACCATAAGAATTTACACTTGATCAATGTGCAGTATTTCAGAGCAATCGTTTTTCTAACTATGGGTGCAGAAGAGTAGAAGGTCTTTTCTCTAAGTAGGTGGGCAAAGAACTCAATATCTGGTGTATGTTAATGATAATGGTACCATTATTATTTGTTTTGCTTTGATCTTTACTCAACATTATCATTATTAAGTGCTAATAACATTCAGGGAGAAAAAACAAATAATAAAGAGTTAAAAATAGAGATTTTTTAAAAATAAAATATTATTTGCCAGGTTTGTTTGTTTGTTAATTCTTGGCTGAATAAATAGTAGCTGGTAGGGTTAACTACCAAGGTATATGGTTGATGGCCAGAATTATACTAAAAATTTTAATAATGGTAAGTATTTCCATTGTTAAATGAAAAGGAATGAAAGCAGGTATTAAAGTGCTCAACTCAAAATGTTAGAAAGAGAATCATTCAAAAAATCTACAACCTCATAATTAACAGTAAAACATTAGATAAAAGCCCACTAAAATCAGAAGAAGAGAAAGTTTACCCAGTATCACCATTATAATGTGACATTTTGGGACCTTAGCCCAATGAATAATATAAGAAATGAAAATCCAGTTCAATTATTTCTTAATAATGGTTATTATATCAACAAAGGCAAAAAAATCTTCTAGAAAATTTTTAAAATTAATATGAGTTAATAAAAATATATATACTAAATAAGCATAAAAACTCATTAGTACTATAAAACCTAGGAATAACAAACTAAATAGACATTTTAATTAGAATATATATAATTCAATATTGCTAACAAGAAGTATAAAATACATAATAGTAATCTTAAGAAGAACTATGCCAAACATATATGAAAAAAATCTATAAAATTTCATTGAGAATTTTAAAACAATACTGTAATAATTGAAAAACCACACTGTGCAGCCAGCTCAGATGAAAAGACATTAAGAGTCTTCTCTAATTATGATTTAAGTTTAATGTTATTTAAGTCATATCCCAAAGTGATTGTTTTCTAGAAATTGATGGAATGATTTTCATTTATCAAGGAGAGTGAATGTATTAAAAGATCCAAGAAAACCTTTAAGAAAAAAAGAAATGAGGGAGATTAGCTATGACAAACAGATAAATGGAATGAAATAAATTTTCTAGAAATAGACTTTTGCACTGATGTTAGACAACAATAAGAATGGGGGGGGCGGGGAGGACAGAGAGAAAGGAATGTTTATTTAATAAATAATGCTGAAACAATAGGTTACTTCTTTGTGGAAGAAAATATATACTCACCTAATAATATACAAAAATCGTAATTCTAAATCAATGAAAGAAAATAAAAATCATAAAAAAAGAAATTATTTGGTAAATGTCAGGTCTCAAGGTAGAATAATACCTCTTTATAGTAAATGTCCTCAATTTTTTTATTTTAAAAATTCATAAACATACAAAAATTAGTGAGAATAGCATGATGAATTCCTGTGTTCCCATTATCCAACTTCCACAATTAGCTAAGTTCTGCAACCATCTGTGACACTGATGGACCAAACTATATAGGAAATTGTCTACAGATTTTATTATGTAAATTTATGAACAAAATAAAAAAGAAATCAAGATGACATATTTTTAGCAGATCTTTGAAAAGCTGATGGAGACAAAGTCCGATGATAGCTAGCTAGATAAAAGTAAATATTATACTTCATGTGAAATGCAACAAAAACTAATAAAAATTCCAGCATCTTCAATTAAATTAGAAAAACAGCTACAAGTTTAAAACATGAAGAAAAATATTTGCCAAACAGTGTGTACTTTGGAGTGAAGGGAGGAGGATATATTCTTCCACACTTCAAAGAAGAATATTTAAGAAGTAAATAGTGTAGCTCTGTTAGGCCCTGGCATCATTTCCTTAGACTGGTGAGAGTTGTGAACATGAGCCAGGGACAGGAAGAATAAATAGGTTCCCGTGGGGACCAAATTCCAAACTGCAGAACAGAAGAGTGCCATTTAAAAGTCAGTGCACTCGAAAAGAGAACAAGAAGTACAATGATAAGAAAAAGACAAAATAATTACTGTTTGCAGTAGATAAGACATATTTAGAAAACACAAAAAAATGAACTAAAATACTATTAGAAACAATGAAAAAAACTGAATCAGAAGACTGATTACAAAATCAAAATATAAAAGCAACAGCTTTTCAATATATAAGCCAAAGTGAGTTAGAAAATTTAATTAAAAAATAGATCTAACAAAATAAGACAAAACATTTAGGAAGAAACTTAACAAGAATGGTGTAAGGCTTATACAAAGAAAACTTTAAAACCCTATTGAGGCATGTTAAAAAGCTTTAAATAAATGGAAACACATGGCTTGTTTGTGGAAACCAAAATTTTGCAATGTAAAGATGTTAATTCACTCTAAATTGATTCACTCTGAATCAATAAGAAAATGAAACAAAATAGTTTAACAGAAAAAAATAATTTTGATCTGTTAAACATGCAAAACTAGTCAAGAAAATTAAGAAAATAATTGATGAAGGAGCTCAAAAGAATATTAAAATATGATAGAGTTGACCTAACTGGGTTTGGCTCAGTGGGTGCAGCGTTGGCCTGTGGACTGAAGGGTCCCAGGTTTCATTCTAGTCAAAGGCACATACCCGGGTTGCAGGCTTGATCCCCAGTTGGGGCATGCAGAAGGCAGCCCATCAATGATTCTCTCTCATCATTTCTGTATCACTCTCCCTCTCCCTTCTTATCTGAAATCAATAAAAGAATACATTTTTAAAAATATACATATTTTTAAAAATATACATATGTACATTTAAAAAAAAAAATATATATATATATATATATATATATATATATATATATATACACTAGAGGCCCGGTGACACCAATTTGCATGTTTCTCTTTTATTAGTGTAGATATATATATACTAAAGGCCTCGTGCACAAAAATTTGTCCACTGGCGGGGTGGTGGGGGAGTTGGGGAGGTGTCTCTCAGCCACACTTGGGCCCTCTCACAGTCTGGGATGCCTCGGGAGATAACCACCTGCTGGCTTAGGCCTGCTCCCTGGGTGGCAGATGGCAGGCTCGATCCCTAGGTGCCTGACCAGGTGGCAGATGGCTGGCCGATTCCTAGGTGCCTGCCCTGCCTCCCTCGGTTGCGCACAGGGCAGGGCCTATCAGGGGGTTGGAGCACCGCCCCCGGTTGGTCCCGCACAGGGCAGAGCCAATCAGGGAGTTGGGGCACTGCCCCTGGTCCCGCACAGGGCAGGGCCGATCAGGGGGTTGGGGTGCCACCCCTGGTCGTGCACAGGGCAGGGCCGATAAGGGGGTTGGGGTGCCACCCCTGGTCGTGCACAGGGCAGGGCCAATCAGGGGGTTGATGCGCCGCCCCTGGTCGCGTACTCAGCTGGGCCAACCAGGGTGTTGGGGCACCGCCCCCAGTCATGCACAGGGCAGGGCCAATCTAAGTGTTGTGGCGCTGCCCTCAGTTGTGCACAAGGCAGGGCCAATCCAGGGGTTGGGGCGCGGCCCCTGTCGTGCACTGGGCAGGGTGGATCCGGGGGTTGGTGCCCCATCCTGGATCGCACACTGGACACCCAGGTGGGCGGGCGCATCGCTGCTGCCCCGCCTGGGCTGCCCTGGGTCCGGTTGTACACGGGACCACACCCCCCCAGCCGAGGATCGCAGATAGCATGCCCGGATGGCGGCAGGACCGGCAGGATGGCTCTGTCCTGCCCTGCCTGCAGTATGCAAATTAGACGCCATCTTTGTTGGCAGTTAATTTGCATATCACACTGATTAGCCAATGGGAGGCATAGCGAAGGTACGGTCAATTACCATGTTTGTCTGTTATTAGATAGGATATATCTACACTAATAAAAGAGAAACATACAAATTGGTGTCACTCCACCACGCCCACCAGCCAATCAGAGTGATTATGCAAATCAACCCAAGAAAGATGGCAGTTAATTTACATATGCAGGCATGGATCAAAGACTGAAGACAGCTAAAATGAAGCCAAGCACTGCAGAAGGGAGTGAAGTGGCGGAGAAGGGAGAGAGCCAAGGCTGGAGAGACACAAGTGGAGCCGAGGCAGCGGACACAGGAGCAGAGCCAGGCAGTGGAGAAGGGAGTGAAGCCCGCCTCGGCGGGCTTCGCTCCCTTCTCTGCTTTTCTCCGGCTGTAGGAAGCCCTATTCTTGTAGAAATAGGCCCAAGGAAGCCCTATTCTTGCAGGAATCTTCCTGCAACGGGTTTCTAGTACATATATATATATATATATATATGTGTATATATATATATATATATACACATATATATATATATATATATATGTATATATATATATATATATAAAATTAGAGTAGCATGGTAGAAGCAATGTAATACACCCATGGCTCTCCAATAATGCAGAAGAGTCACCTAAGATGATATTAACTCTGAAATTTTACTGTGGGCCAAACATTAAAAATTCTGATTTTTCTAGGTCAGGGTTGGAGTGTGGAAATACTCATTTTTTATAACAAGATTCCCAGATGATTGTAACACAAGTACAATTATCCTTTCCTTTACAAAGCTATCAATTTAACTCTATCTTTACTATGAATAATGGTGAAACATCCAATGCCCTCTGCCTACACAGGAAATGGACTAAACTCTTGCATTTGCACAAATTTGTTCCCATGGTTGAGTCTATTCTGTTCTTTCTCAGATAAAACTAAAAACTCAGAACTGTTCATGCCTGCTGACTCCAAATATTTACCTAATTTAATTAAAAATTCATAAACCCATGAAATGAGTGTTCAAAAAGAAGGTTGTTTCATTAAAACTAAGTTAAATGTTTTAGAAAAATATAATACAAGTAAATTGCTGAAAAAAAATCCTTTGAACTACTGTGGATGAGAAAACTGTAGCAGATTAAGAAAAAAACATACAAAGCTAGAAGAATACACCGATTACTCATAAATATATTTCTTTATGACCTTGCTCCACTTAAAAAAATATATAAATATCATTAATGCTAACTTGATAATACAAAAATTAACAGAACCATAGTAAAAAAAAAAAATCCTGAGCCCTAATTCAAGAGAATATCAGATAAATGTGCATTCATATGATTTTAATTAAAATATTTAGGCTTTTATTTTTTAACAATTCTCCACTCTAACCAGGTTTTTTTTAATTAACAGAGAAAATACTCTTTCCAATAATTTTGGCTGAGAGTATATCTTCTCTAATGACAAGGGGGGAAATTTGAGAAACACAAAATAGAAAAATAGATCAATCTATCTATATAAAAGCCTAAGCAACCATCACAACTGAACGAACGACCAAGCAGGCTGCGTGGGGCAACCAGGCCAGCAGGGAAGTTAGTGAGCGGTGACTAAATGACCGAGCAGCAAGCTGCAAAGATAGCAGCGCCCACAGCCAATAAGGAGAGAATGTGCTAATTGACTGCTACACCCTCAAAGATGGCAGCACCCACACCCAATAAGGAGGATATATGCTAATTGACTGCCATGCCCTCAAATATGGCGGCGCCCACAGCCACAAGATGGCCAGCAGGGGAGGACAGTTGTGGGCAGCCAGGCCAGCAGGGGAGGACAGTTGGGGTTGACCGGGCCAGCAGGGGAGGGCAGTTGGGGGCTACCAAGCCTGCAGAGGGGGCAGTTAGGGGTGACCAGGACAGCAGGGGAGGGCAGTTGTGGGCAGCCAGGCCAGCAGAGGGGGCAGTTAGGGGTGACCAGGACAGCAGGGGAGGGCAGTTGGGGGTGATTGGGCCAGCAGGGGAGCAGTTAGGCATCGATCAGGCTGGCAGTGGAGTGGTTAAGGGGTGATCAGGCTGGCAGGCAGAAGCAGTTAGGGGCAATCAGGCAGGCAGGCGAGCGGTTTGGAGCCAGCAGTCCCGGATTGTGAGAGGATGTCCAACTGCCCGTTTAGGCCCCTGTGGGATTGGGCCTAAACCAGCATTTGGAGATCCTCCGAGGGGTCACAGATTGGAGAGGGGGCAGGCTAGGCTGAGGGACACCTACCCCCCCAGTGCACGTATTCTCGCACAAGGCCTCTAGTGAAATATAATAGAGTGTTCACGGATGGACCAGTTAAATAGGAAATTTAGAAAATATTTATTCCAAATAAGTGGGAGATTGATAGATAAATCAATAAAGGATATTGACAAATTCAACTAGTCATTTTGGAAAATATTATATAGCTCCTCACAAAAATAAACTTGAAAAGGAAAACAAATATAAAATGGTCAGAAATTTACAAAAAAAAAAAAGCACTAAATATTTTAATACAATTGTAATGAGATAGCTCTTTTAAGCATGACACTTTATGTAAGTCAAAAAGTGTTAAAAACTAGACAACAGGATGAAAATGGAATGGCTTATGCTAAGCCCCAGATTAGAAAACTGAGACTTATTATAGTTTCAGCTCTCAGAAATGGACTCTTACTCCAGTCAATCAGGAATCATCTGATCAGCCTTAGTTAAGTAATCTGCCTGATAGACCCCTGCCATTTCATAAAGGAAAGTAACTTTAAAATGACGAACCCGCTTTTTGCCTAATATGTACCCCGTCCTTGTTTCTGCTCCCTTCTGCTTGTCTTTCCTTTTGAACACCTCTTCAAAGATCCTTTCTATTGGCTAGATTGGATGTGCCCGATTCAAATTGATTTGCATTCAAATAAACAATTAAAAAAATTTTAATGTGCCTCAGTTTACCTTCTAACTTTTCTTAGTGTGGAAGTCATAACCGAAGAGGTCCTTCCCCTCCCCGTTCCCTCCTCCCCTCTTCCCACAGCACCCCCAACCCTGTCCCCAGGAGCTAGGAGCAACCAGACAGGTACCTGTTGAGCCCCTTCATCCCAGCCTGGGGAGGTGGTGGGTAAGTTTCTGGTAGCTCCCCAGCTTTCGAGTCCTGAGCTTTCAAACTAAGAATTTTTTCCCCAGACTTGGTCCCCAAACCGCTGGAGTCAGACTGGGTCTCACTTAGGAATTAGACCTAGTGTGGCTTAAACTGGGCTGGGCCCATTGTGAAGCCTCAGGTGAGTACAGTTGGTTTTAAGGCTGGGCAAAAAGATAAACTTTACCAAAGATAATATTGAATTACAGTGGCCACAGCCAAGAACTTTTAACCTGGATCAGCTCATGCATTTATAAGCTACCCTAAGAAAAATGAGTTTTAACCAAGCACTCGATATAAAGGGTGGAGGGAATTTTTTTTCTCCTCTACAGTTTCTTGGCACCAGGAACAGACCTGCTGGAACACCTGAGTAGCACCAGGGCCTGCAGACCAGATCCTGGGAAACTGGCAGCACCAGCAAAGGGTGAGAATCCTGATTAAAGATAGCTTTCCTAGATCTTCATCTTCTGTGGTGCCTGATCTAGAGAAGAAGGTAAAATCCCACACTGCCCCTCCCCTAATTTAGAGTGGCAACCAAAAAAAAAAAAAAAAAATATATCAGAATGAGAGCTTCACATTGTAACTTGTGAATTTGCTTTCTAGTATTTATTGGTATCAATCATTTCTCTCCTGGGGACAGCTATTTCCTTTATTGCTGGCCTTGTTTTATGTCCTGAGAACTTGGCTTGGCAACCATCAGATGGAAGGCCCCCAAAATATGGCCTGACAGAAATGTGGGTCAAATTCCATTTGCACTTTGGGTCCTACTGACTGTTGCCATAGCCCATGCAAGCAGAAGATTCTCTGATTCATTAGCTGAGAGTCAAAGCAAGACCACTTCCTTTTTTTGACCTCCCTGTCTTCAGTTGTGTTTTGGAGTTAAGGGCTCTCTATGTTCTATTTGTTAGACTTAGATGCTCATATATTTTTTAATGTTTAAAAAAACAACACTATCACTGATAGGACTAACCTGAAAAAGTTGAGTTTTAGGTTCACTTACAGATAATGTAAGGAATATAGAAGGGGGCAAAAAAAATCAGTTGCCCTTTGGAGAAGATGACTTAAGAAGTCAGAAGGATGTTTAATGATTCAAGGGCTGGGAGAGGGACGCTGCATAATTGAACAGCTTAAGTGAAAGTTACCTGTCCTTATTAAGTTTAAACTCAGTAACCAAAACTTTTTATATTCTTATCTTTTCTACTTTTATTTAAATTTTTAATAACATAAGAAATCCATTGAAACACATTTTGGTGATATTTAACTCAAATATTAGCATCTGAGAGCTTAGAAATAAATGACTTGAATAAATTTAATATTTATTTATTAATGTAAAATTATATAAATGTGAATTGTATCTTTAACTTAATATCATGGCTAATATAAAAATCTATATTTATGCTTACATGGTGGCTTTTAGGAAATTTCAAACTATGATCGATAATAAGTTAACCAGTGTCAGTTGTTTGGAAAAATTTGCCTGAATCATTTTTTAAAAACAACCGGCAGCTAGTTTTGGCATAATATTGGAAATCCTAGTTGGTGAGGTTCTGGGGATAAAGGTAGGTATATTTCATTTGTACCCTCCAAAAAGAATGGAAGTTCCAAAACTTAGTAACACTCATTGGGAAGAAACTAGAGACAACTATTTGTTGGCAGTTGTCAGGACTATTTAATAAGTTGTGTCCCAGGTGTAAATCCCAACATCATTTAAACAATTTCAGGATCTCAGCCCTGGCTGAGTAGCTCAGTTGGTTAGAGCATCGACCCAATACCCCAAGGTTGGGGGTTTGATTCATGGTCAGGGCACATACAAGAGTCAACCAGTGCATGCATAAGTGAGTGAAACAACAGATCGATGTTCCTCTCTGTGTGTCTCTCTCCCTCTCTCTCTCTAAAATCAATAAATTACAAAAAAAATTTCCAAGAACTCTGTGAAATGTGATTTATTCAATGGAAAAAGTTATAAGTAAATTAAAGAAAAACAAACATTCCAGTGAAACTGAGAGTTCTCCAAAGAGCTGTTTTTCTATCTTCCAAGAAATAAATTACTTTATTTTCTAAGGTCTCAATAAATTTTCCCTTTTCCAAAGTGTCAATCTGAAGATGAATGGGGCAACATTTCCGAAAGCCTCTTTGGGGATTTTCCTAATGATAATTCACTCTGAGCAGGAGCTCTGCATTCTTATTATGTTACTAGAGGCCCAGTGCACAAATTCGTGCACAGCTGAGGTCGCTAGGCCTGGCCAGTGATCAGGGCCGATTGGGGCCAGGCCAATCGGGACCAGGCCGATCAGGGCCTACCAGCTTGGGGGAGGGACCATGGAACACTGGCTGCTGGCCCCAAGGAGAGAGCTGGCCCTCAGCCACCTTGGGAAAGGGGCTGCATCCACTGCCACTCACCCCCAGTTCCCCATCCCATCCCGGGGCCTGAAGGCCCCGGCAGGGTCGGGAGAGGAGGCGATGGTCGCCAGACTGGGTGTGGAATGAACGGACGCCGCCATCGCCATCATCAGTGCCCCACCATCACATGGTTCCCTGTCTCCCCCCCTTGCTGCCACACCGCCACCGTGGTGGCGGTGTGGCAGCCCCCAGGGAAGGGAGAGGACGGGAGTGAGACAAACCCTTGTGTTGAGGGCTGACTTTCAATAGAATGCAGTGAGGGAGCTGCTCTGCTACATATAAAACCCCAACCCAGAAGCAGGTAGTCTACAAATGGTTTAGCACCAGGGGCAGATGGGGGCCAGCCAGCTGCGGGGAGAGACTGCAGGAGGTTGGTTGGCCTGGGAGAGGGACCACAGGCAGTTGGCTGTGGGAGCACACTGACCACCAGGGGGAAGCTCCTGCATTGAGCATCTGCCCCTGATGGTCAGTGCACATCATAGTGACTGATTGTCTGGTTGTTCCAGTTGTTCAGTCATAACGATTGCTTAGGCTTTTATATATAGATAGATAGATTAGAGGCCTGGTGCACAAAATTTTGTGCACTGGAGGGGGTCCCTCAGCCCGGTCTGCCCCCTCTCACAGTCCGGGAGCCCTCAGGGGATGTCCTAAGCCACAGTCTGGCCTCCCTCTGCAGGAGGCAACTGGCTGATCAGGGGAAGGCGATGCCCCCATCACGCCTCTGCTGCTGCCACTACCAGCTGCTGCAGCTTGCCTGAGCCTTGGCCCTTACAGCCACCACCGCTGCCTGAGCCTAGGGCCAGCCCTCGCAGTGGCAGCCGCCATCCGCAGCCTGCCTGAGCCTCAGGCAGCCACTGTGGCTTTGTCTGGAAGTATATCTGGAAGATGTCCACCCTAATTAGCATATTACCCTTTTATTAGTATAGATGTTTCTTATCAAGGTATTGCTTTGCACCTGCACTATAGTATAGCTCTGTGTTTCAGATAAACAATAGCTGGTTTTTCTCCATGATATGAGTGTCTTAGCATCTTAATATATATGGGAATTTCCTGGGGAAAAATGCAGGGTTACATCTAGCAACAGTGAATGCTTCTTCATACTAAAATAAGATATATATTTCTCTTTGCATTTTTCCAATATAATCTACATTTATTCAGCTGAAAACAACCACCAATCATCAGCAATAATAAAACAATACACAATACATACATATACACAAATGCTCCTCCTCCACTTCTCACACACACATACACACACACACACACACACACACACACATATATAAGCAAAACACATTTTAAGGGTTTAACAGGTGCCAAATATGATAAAGTCAGCCCTGGAGGTACAGAACTGACATGCACCAGAGTATCATCAGTTTGGGCAAGTCACAAAGCTTTAGTGGGTGTGAGAAGTCATTCTCAATACACAATGACAATTGTCAATTAGATGTAGCTCTTGCCCTACCTCCCATCTCATGGAGAGAAGTGGCAACAATAAGTAAACAATAAAAAAGGTTTTGTCTAAAAAAAAAAAAGCTGCATAATATTAGAGCCCAAAATTCACAGCGTTAGTCCACTGAGGAAAACGTAATTTTAGGGGCTTGGAGAAAGGTCTTCCCTTCCCTTCTGTCCAAATTATAGAAAGATGTTCATACTTCAGGAGTTACAGAGAAATCAGCTCTACTCAGGGCCCTGTGGAGGAGGGAAGAGAGTTTGTTGTGAGACTACAGTGCAATATGCAATAAAATCTATGAGAAATTATAATAACAGATAATTCAAAAAAAGCTTCTACAGCTCAGAAAAGGAAACAAGTTGTAGATACCCCATAGTAAACTATAGAACTTGGCATCTGAATAAACATGAGAATCTCCCTAGAGTGGAGTTGGGGGGAAATGATAATGATTTATGGCTTGAAATATATATAGTGTGTGATGCTATGTTGAAAAGTAAAACTGTGTATCTATAATGCAACATAAATAGAGGAGAGATATAGGATCCATATGTACAAAAATATGGTAAATGGTAAGAGTGGTTGTTAACACTGATGATTGGATATGTACACTTCTAATATTCTTTCTATAGTGTTCTGTTTTCCAATTTTCTTATGATTAAAAAGTATGCTTTATAATATGAAGTGATTTATATATGAAGTTAACAATGTTAACATGATTTTCATCTATACTTTTATTTAGTAATAAAAATAATGAAAAGGAATTGGTGCATTATCAAAGTCTTTGAATAGACATCTAGAAACAATAGCTTTAGAAATTTCAAAGTCACTAAATTTTCCTATTTGAAAACAAGGAAAATTTAGCACATAAGGTTCATTGTCATATCCAGTGTTGACTTAAAGTTATAGAATAACAGTCCATAGCATCTTTTATTTAATAATTGAACTTATTATTTTTATAAAATATAAATCTTATTTCTTTCAAAATAAAATTGTAAAAGTTTCATTTTAAATCTTATTACTGTGTAAGATTATAAAAATACTTCTCTAGCCGAATTTTATATTTTATTTACCATCCAGATACAGTGGAGAAAAAAAATAAAAAATAAAAATGCTAGGCTATATAAAAATATTGCTAACATAACATTTATTTTCCATTTAAATAGCAATGCAGGCACACTGTGGAAGAAATATTTCCATATGGCATGTATAAACATCGCGGTTATTGATCCCTTAAGAGTTTTTGTACTATAATAAGTTTGAAGTCTGGGGGAATGTTTCTCACATCATGGAATTTTTTTCCTATTATTATAAGTTTTTAATTTTTACTTTAAATCATCGGAGGTTTGCATTATTACTTTTTATGTTATATAATACTCTATCAAAATGTTGAATATTTTTTGGTTAGTTTGTGCTATTTACCTTTGAACCTAGCAAACTGATATAAGGAAAACCAAAGATAGGTAGGTAGGTAGATGATAGATAGATGATAGATAGATGATAGATAGATAAATAGATAGATAGATAGATAGATAATATATAAAGATTAGGGAGAGAGAGACAGATATGACATGAATGTGTGCATGTATATACATATATGCATACATACATACCTACAACATACATGTAGGGCATCATGGGATTTATGCTCAAAAAATAAAATAAATTTTGGCAGAATGAATACTGGTTAGGAAGAGATATGACTGAGAAAGGAAAGCGCTTGAGCAAGGAGGATCAATGTCAAATTCAGAAAAACAAGAAAGATTTCTCCACCCCTCCCCATTTCCCCTCCACTTTTGGTACATTTCTGTTAACATAATATTTCCCATTTTGTTTCTCAGAAGCTTAATTTCAAGGAATTACTAGTAAGAAAAAAAAACATTACGGTCAAGAAATATGGGGAAAACTACATAGTATTGTTTTCAGCAAAAATCTGCAAAGGTGCATTAGAATATTAAAGGCTCTGAGAAGTCCTGTGGTAAATAAATATGTCCATTTTTTCCTAAATCTATCTTTCAATGACAATTTAAAGTAATATTCAACAGAATGCTCAGAAACACATTGTCCAACCCCTACCTTTAATCATCACACTTACCTTTTAAACATTAAATTTGTAAATGTTCTAATTTTCAGTGTTATATTTTTCTGAATTTTCCTCCTCCCATTCTTTTTAATTTTTGCATTTTTTCCATTATTCCCCATGTTCCTTATTCTTCCACTTGCTCTCACATCCTTAACTATTTCACTTATTTATATATTCATTAATGTTTATTTTAAATACCTAGACTGTTGATTTTGTTTTTTAATCTTCATCCAAAGATATTATTTTATTGATTTTTAGAGAGAGAGGAAGGGAGAGAGAAACATTGATTGGGTGTATCCATTTACCCGGCTACCGGAGATTGAACCTGCACCTTAGGTATGTGCCCTGACTGGGAACTGAAATCACAACCTTTTTGATAGGAGGATGCTCCAACCAACTGAACCACCTGGCCAGGACTGAGTTTCTTTTAACATATTTCTCATTCCTCTTCATTCTTTACTTTGTTACTAATTGCCTTTTTAAAACACCCTGATCATTTTCATTGACCCTTCCATTTGTTTTAATTATTTCCCCCCAACTTCTTCATTCTGTAAATCCCTACTTATACCTGCCCCCATATGTACACACCCACACACACAGGATGAGGTATATTCACTACTAGGGGCCCGGTACATGAAGATTCGTGCACTTGGGGAGTGGGGGAGTGGAGGAAGGGTCCCTCAGCCTGACCTGCACCCTCTCCAATCTGGGAGCCCTCAGGGGAGCCCTCTCTAATCTGGAAGTTTCTGTCTGTCTTTGCAATCATATGAGCGAATTGTCTAGTTTGGTTTGTTGCTCACAGAATAATAGAGGCTTTTTTTTTTCTTTGCTCCATTGGTGGAGATTTCCTGGAAGTTTTAGGATATCTTCCCTTAAATTTTTCCTAGACACTCTGATTTTACTTATGTCTCTCACCTTTGCTTTACCTAAATCGCCAACCACAACAGTGCTCCAGGCTCACTTTGCTTTAGTGTCTACAAGAGCCGTCTGCCACCATAACTATGATTCCCAGCATTCCTGGTGCTCCCTGCGCTCTGGGATTCCGCTTCCAGTCCTGGCACTGCCACCAAAACTACTATTCCCAAAATTCCTGGTGCTCCTCACACTCTGGGTTTTTCTAACCGAAGGACCCACATCCCCCCAAGGCTCTGGCTCTCCTGCCCTGCTCTAAGTCTAGTGACTGAAGGAGCCACATCCCCCCAAGGGAGCGACCGAGGGAGCGACTGAGGGAGCCACGTCCTCCCAAGCTGCCGGCTCTTCCACTCTGCTCTCTGTATGCAAATAACACGCCATCTTTGTTGGGTTAATTTGCATACCCACTCCTCATTGGCTGGTGGGCGTTGCTTAGGCATGGCTTCAGCGTGGCTTGAGCATAGCGGAGGAATGCTAATTTGCATGTTTCTCTTTTATTATATAGGACTAGAGGCCCGGTGCACAAAAATTTGTGCACTCAGGGGGGGGGTCCCTCAGCCCGGCCTGTGCCCTCTCGCAGTCTGGGACCCCTCAGGGGATGACCACCTGCTGGCTTAGGCCTGCTCCCCAGGGGATTGGGCCTAAGCTGGCAATCAGACATCCCTCTGGCAGCCTGGCAGCCCTCAGGGGATGTCCACTTGCCAGTGGGGAGCAGACCTAAGCTATAGTCAGACATCCTTAGCACTGCTGAGGAGGCAGGAGAGGCTCCCACCACCACTGCTGTACTGGCAGCCATCAGCCTGGCTTGTGGCTGAGCAGAGCTTCCCCATGTGGGAGCGCACTGACCACCAGAGGGCAGCTCCTGCATTGAGCATTTGCCCCCTGGTGGTCAGTGTGTGTCATAGTGAACAGTCATTCCCAGTCTTTCTGCTGTTAGGGTCAGTTTGCTTATTACCCTTTTACTATATAGGATAGAGGCCTGGTGCCCGGGTGGGGGCTGGCTGGTTTGCCCTGAAGGGTGTCCCAGATCAGGGTGGAGGTCCCGCTTGGGTGCCTGGCTAGCCTGGGTGAGGGGCTGATGGCTGTTTGCATCTGGTCACACCCCCTTCAGGGTGGGGGTCCCCACTGGGGTGCCTGGCCAGCCTGGATGAGGGGCTGATGGCTGTTTTCAGGCTGGCCACACCCCCTTTATGGTGGGGGTCCCCACTGGGGTGCCTGGCCAGTCTGGGTGAGGGGCTGAGGGCTGTTTTCAGGCTGGCCTGCGACTGAAGCTCCCAGCCTCTCCTTTTTCTCTTTTTTTCTTTTTATTCTGGGATTTATTTACCTTCTATAATTGAAACTTTGTTGCCATCACTGGAGCTGAGAGCCGGCTCCTACTCACTCCAGCTCTGAGGCCCCGGCTGGCTGAAAGTAGGAATCTGGGGTTTGTTTAGCTTCTATAATTGGAACTTTGTTGCTTTCAGAGTTCAGAGCCGGGGCCGCGGCAGATGGGGAACCTTGGCTTCCTCCATCATTGGAGCAAGCAAGCCTCCTGCTCGCTTCAGCTGCGTGTCTGTCGGCTGCCATCTTGGTTGAGTTAATTTGCATATTGTGCTGAGTATCCAATGGGAGGCATAGCAAAGTTATGCTTAATTACCATGTTTGTCTATTATTAGATAGGATGTGCTACCTTAGTTCTGACTGTTGTGATTATGATAGCACTTTAATGTAATTGTCCTTGCATTTATCTCTCACTCTACAATCTCAGAGAGGTAGAATCTACTATAGTGCATAGAGTATTTCTACAATGTTTAATTGTTCAATGAATAAATGAATAACTGGGTAATGCTGTTAACATGACTATATACTTTAAGACTCTTGAACATATTTACATAGAGTATATCATAAATATTTCATTGTTTGAAAGCAGTTGCTGTTATAAAGCTTTCATTTTTGAGTAGGTCAGTATTTTTCTTGATTGAATAGAACTTTGTTTTATGGAGACCATTGATTACATGGAGACAGATAATAAGTAGCACTTAATAGTTGAGCATAACAAATTCTTTACACATATTAATCTGAACCAATCAATTTTTGTGAAGTGACTTTGTACTGATTGACATACCTAATCAGAACAGTAAAAACATCCAAAACTGTTTTTATTTAAAAAGAGAAAAGAGGTTGAGAAAATGGCGGAGGCTTAGACGGACGTGTTGGTGCTTTGTCCCGGACCAGATAGGGGCGAGCAGCTGAAACGGGTAACAATCAGCCCGATCAAGCTGGGGAGGTTCAGCTGAGAGACAGTCTGCAGCCAGGAAAGACAGAAAACTCCTAAAAAATGCGGATGGTTAGAGATTGAGGCTGAAACCTCCCTCTGGGCGCCAGCGCAGCAGCGAGACCGCGCCATCTCAGGCAGCGTTTACCAGCATCCAGAGATCGGCTACTAACCCGGCGGCTACTAACCCGGAGGCAACGATTCGCAAACAGCGCGACTGCAAGAGCCAAGGGGAGACCTGCACCCCTCCACGGAAAGGTTAGACTTACCTCAAAGGTGCGGTTCGCAGTTCAGGTTGGAGCGAGGAACGCGCACGCGGGCGCAGGGGGAAATCTGCGTCCGCCAAAATCCGCGCTCTCCAAAATCCGTGCCCATAGAGGCCAGCGTGTCTCGCAAGTGGGGAGAGCTCCCGCAGGGCTGCTGCCAGAAGGTAACACTATAAATGAGCCCATAGTTGGACTGGGTGCAAAAGGGCTGCCTCAGAGTTTCCCTGATAGCCGGCTACTTGTTGTTGCCAGGGGCTTGAGCGCGGTTCTGGAGGGTGGAACCCTGCGAGTTCGAACAGCTTCCCAGGCTCTTGTTTGCACACTTCCTCTTACTTCTGTGAGTTTGATTGTTGAGCCCAGTGCATGTGAGTGCCCAGTCGGGGTCAGTAGCAGAGCTTGTAGGGGAAGATTGTTTTGGGGGAGCCTGGGAAACAGAGCTGGGAGTGGCGCCAGGGGAACCACCTCTGGGCGGAGCTGGTTCAGGTACAATAGGCAGCTCCTGGTCGGAGAGAACTTATAGCCTCGGAGGTCAACCCAGACACACTGCCACCCAGAGGCAGAGCCACGAACTGACTCCTCTGTAAATACAGATAAGGCAATAAGGACTGTGGCTTACAACAAGGAGGAACAGTGTATCAGAGGGAAAGTCAACATTCTCCTGAATTCCGGGCGTGCCAATAAGAAGAGTAGAAGATCTGAAGCACCTGCATTAATGCACATTTTTATTTTTATTTTTTTAAATTACTTTTTCTCCTTTTAACTAAGAAAACATTTTTTTTTCATTTTTCTTTTTCTCCATCACCCGATTTTGCCCTTTCAGCTACTACATTTTTATTTTTAACTAGTATTATTACCGCTACCATTTTACCATTTTTTAAAGTGTCATTTTATCTTGTCTTTATTTTATTTTGGAACTAATGTTCTCCATTCTATTTTCATCGTTCCTTTAGCAACATTTTTCTCTACCTCAATTTGCCTCTGTGCTAAACAATCTTCCCAACTTTTTCCCTTTTGCTGTCCTGTTTCTCTTACCCTACTCCAGCTTTAGATCTTCCCTATTCTTTTTACCCTCTGTCAAAATTTAACCCTGCTTAAATATCCTATGTCCAATCCCCTGTTCTAAATCCTTATACACCTTTCCCTTATCTTCCTTCACTATCCATTTTTTTTCTCTCTCTCTTCTTCTTCTTTTCTCTCTCTATTGTTTTATCGTTGTTTGCCTGATTGACGAGTATATTGTTTTTTTTTTGTTTGTTTGATTGTTTTTTTTTTTGATTGTTTGTGAGGTTAGACTGCTTATTCTTTTTATTTTCCTGCCCCTCCCTCTCCCCCACCCCCCCCCCCCTGGTTATTTCTGCGCTTCTCTGTCCCCTTGCGTCGCTTGATATTATTGGTTGTTTGTAGTTTGTATTCATCTCCAGGAATCTGTTGCTGCAATTTGTTGGTATTAGTGGCGGACCTATAGGAGTTTTCTCCTCACATAAATAGTCTCTCCCCCTTTTACACTTCACTCTCTTTTCTCTCTTACTTTTTTTCTTCTTTCTTTCTTTTTTTTTTTCCTCCTCTTTTTCGCCTCCCTTTTCCAATCTCATTTTTGCACTCCTTTTTTTCTTTCTTTCTTTTTTCTCTTCTACCTTTTTCTCTTCTTTCCCCCTTATCTCCCAACTCTCTTAGCTCGGGTGGCCACCTTTATTTGGGGTTAGTAATATCGTAAATACAATAGTGTTCAGTGCCTGGTACGTTGTGCCTTGTTGTGTTGTATTTTGTGCCTCTAAATCAACGCAACAGATTCAAGCAACAGCGGCCTCCTGATCACCACACGCTCTGCCTGGGGAACAGTTGCTGCGTCTGAAGCCTCCCTCCACCAGCCAGAAGAGCCACCACAACTGTGAACAGCACCCATCAGAGGCCCTGCTATCAACAGAGGAGCCGCTGCTACCACAACCGCCCAAGGAGCAACCACAGACCGAGGAGCCACTGCCACCCAGGGAGCAGCCACTGCCACCCAGGGTCCAGCCACTGAACGATTCAACAACTAGTAATGTCAGTGAGATCAAACATGGGTAGACAAAGAAACCCCCAAAGGAAAGAAAAGGAGGACTCGCCAGAAAAGCAGCTAAGTGAGACAGAGATATGCAACATGACGGAAAAAGAATTCAGAATAAGGTTCCTAGAGTACATGCACCGGATGTTCAAGAAGCAAGAAGAAACAGATGAAAAAATCAACTACGTATGCAAGAAGCTAGAAGAAACAGATGAAAAAATCAACAACTTAAGTAAGTACCAAGAAGAAATGAAGAGCGACATAGCTGCAATAAAAAACACCATTGAAAGTATCAACAGTAGACTGGGAGAAGCGGAGGACCGAATCAGTGAATTAGAAGACAAGGAAGCAAAACACACTCAAACTGTACTGCAAATGGAGAAAAAAATTAAAAGACAGGAGGAGAGCCTAAGGGAACTTTGGGACAACATGAAACGAAACAACATACGAATAATAGGGGTGCCAGAACAACAGAAAGATGAACATGGATTAGAAAACCTATTCGAAGAAATAATATCAGAAAACTTCCCTGAGGTGGGGAAGAAAAAAGTCACACAAGCCCAGAGAGTCCCAAACAAGGTGAACCCGAAAAGACCCACACCAAGACACATCATAATTACCATGGCAAATGTTCAGGATAAAGAGAGAATCTTACAGGCTGCAAGAGAGAGGCGGAAAGTAACATACAAGGGATCTCCCATTAGATTATCAAATGATTTCTCAACAGAAACACATCAGGCCAGAAAAGAATGGACGGAAATCTACAAAGTGATGCAAAGCAAAGGACTGAATCCAAGAATACTCTATCCAGCAAGGCTATCATTCAAAATTGAAGGCGAAATAAGAAGCTTCACAGACAAAAAAGGGCTAAGGGAGTTTATCACCACCAAGCCAGCCATGCAAGAAATGCTAAAAGGACTGGTGTAAAAGAAGAAATATCAAGCTCAGAAAGAAAACAGCCACACACACACACAAAAAAGAAATGGCTACAAACAAGTACCTTTCAATAATAACTTTAAATGTAAATGGACTAAATGCTCCAAATAAAAGACATCAAGTGGCTGAATGGATAAAAAAACATGACCCATACATCTGCTGTCTACAAGAGACCCACCTCATTGGAAAGGACTCACACAGACTGAAAGTGAAGGGATGGAAAAATATCTTTCACGCAAATGGAAAGGAAAAGAAAGCTGGGGTAGCAATACTTATATCTGACAAAATACATCTCAAAGTGAAGGCCATAACCAGAGATAAGGAAGGCCACTTCATAATACTAAAGGGATCAATGCAACAAGAAGATATAACCCTGGTAAACATATATGCACCCAATGCAGGAGCACCCACATACATAAGAAAACTTCTGGAAGATATCAGGGGAGATATCGACAATAACACAATCATAGTAGGGGACTTTAATACACCACTGACATCACTGGATAAATCCGCTAGACAAACAATCAGCAAAGAAACAGCAATCCTAAATGACTCACTAGATCAGATGGACTTAAATGACATCTTCAGAACACTACACCCCACAGCTGCGGAATATACATTCCTCTCAGGTGCTCATGGGACATATTCAAAAATAGACCTCATATTGGGTCACAAGGAAAGTCTCCACAAATTCAAAAAGATTGAGATCATAAAAAGCATCTTCTCAGACCACGATGGCATAATGTTAGAAATAAACTACAATAAAAACAACCCAAAATACTCAAACACTTGGAAGCTGAATAGCATGTTATTAAATATTGATTGGGTTACCGATGACATCAAAGAAGAAATTAAAAACATCCTGGACACTAATGACAATGAAAACACAACAATCCAAAACCTCTGGGACACAATGAAAGCAGTCCTGAGAGGGAAGTTTATAGCTCTACAGGCCTATCTCAAAAAACAAGAAAAAATGGTAGTTAATCATCTAACTCTACAACTCAAAGAATTAGAAAGAGAGCAACAAGAAAACCCCAGAGTGAGCAGAAGGAAGGAGATAATAAAGATTAGAGCACAAATCAATGACATAGAGACCAAAAAAACAATACAGAAAATCAATGAAACCAAGAGCTGGTTCTTTGAAAGGATAAACAAGATTGACAAACCCCTCGCCAGGCTCACCAAGAAGCAAAGAGAAAGGTCCCAAATAAACCAAATCAGAAATGATAGAGGCGCAATAACAACAGACCCCACAGAAATACAAATGATTGTTAAACAATACTACGGGCAACTCTACTCCAACAAACTAGACAACCTGGAGGAAATGGACAAATTCCTAGAAAAATACAACATTCCAAAACTCAATCAGGAAGAATCTAAAAACCTCAATAGGCCAATAACTATGGAAGAAATTGAAGCAGTCATCAGAAAGCTTCCAGCAAACAAAAGCCCAGGGCCAGACGGCTTCACAGGGGAGTTCTACCAAACATTCAAGGAAGAACTAAAACCTACCCTCCTCAGACTACTACAAAAAATTCAAGAGGAAGGAACACTTCCAAGCTCATTCTATGAAGCCAGCATCACCCTAATACCAAAACCAGGTAAAGACATCACAATGAAAGAGAATTACAGGCCAATATCCCTCATGAACATAGATGCCAAAATCCTCAACAAAATCTTAGCAAATCGGATCCAGCAGTACATCAGAAGGATCATACACCATGACCAAGTAGGATTTATCCCAGAGATGCAAGGATGGTACAACATCCGTAAATCAATAAATGTGATACATCACATAAACAAATTGAAAGAAAAAAACCACATGGTCATATCAATTGATGCAGAAAAAGCATTCGACAAAATCCAACACCCATTTTTGATAAAAACTCTCAGAAAGGTGGGAATAGAAGGATCATACCTCAACATAATAAAAGCCATATATAACAAGCCCACAGCCAACATCATACTCAATGGTCAAAAACTAACACCATTTCCCGTAAGAACAGGAACAAGACAGGGATGCCCACTCTCACCACTCCTGTTCAACATAGTACTGGAAGTATTAGCCATTGCAATTAGGCAAGAAGAAGAAATAAAAGGCATCGAAATTGGAAAAGAGGAAGTAAAACTGTCCTTATTTGCAGATGACATGATATTATACATACAAAACCCTAGAGACTCCATCAAAAAGCTACTAGACTTAATACATGAATTTGGCAATGTAGCAGGATACAAAATTAACCCCAAGAAATCTGAGGCATTTCTATACACCAATAGTGAACTTTCAGAAAGAGAGATTAGAAAAACAATCCCATTTACCATCGCACCAAAAAAATTAAGATACCTAGGAATAAACTTAACTAAAGAGGTTAAAGACCTCTACTCATAAAACTACAGGACGTTGAAAAAAGAGATAGAGGAAGACATAAACAGATGGAAGAACATACCATGTTCTTGGATTGGTAGAATCAACATCATTAAAATGTCCATACTACCCAAAGCAATCTATAAATTCAACGTACTTCCCATTAAAATACCAATGGCCTTCTTCAAAGATCTAGAACGAACTCTCCAAAAATTTATCTGGAATAAAAAAAGACCCCAAATAGCTGCAGCGATCCTGAGAAAGAACAAAGTAGGTGGGATCTCAATGCCAGATATCAAACTGTATTACAAAGCCACTGTTCTCAAAACTGCCTGGTACTGGCACAAGAACAGACATATAGACCAGTGGAATAGAATAGAGAGTCCAGAAATTAGCCCGAACCAATATGCTCAATTAATTTTTGACAAAGGAGGCATGAACATACAATGGAGCCAAGATAGTCTCTTCAATAAATGGTGTTGGGAAAATTGGACAGATATATGCAAGAAAATGAAACTAGGCCACCAACTTACACCATACACAAGAATAAACTCAAAATGGATAAAGGACTTAAATGTATGACAGGAAACCATAAAAATTCTAGAAGAATACAAAGGCAACAAAATCTCAGACTTATGCCAAAACAATTTCTTCACTGATACAGCTCCTAGGGCAGTTGAAACTAAAGAGAAACTGAACAAATGGGACTACATCAAAATAAAAAGCTTCTGCACAGCAAAAGAAACCATCAACAAAACAACAAGAAAACCCACCTCGTGGGAAAACATATTTGCCAACGTCATATCTGATAAGGGCTTAATCTCCAAAATTTATAGGGAACTCATACAACTTAACAAAAAGAAGATAAACAATCCAATCAAAAAATGGGCAAAGGATCTAAATAGACACCTTTCAAAAGAGGACATTCAGAAAGCCAAGAGGCATATGAAAACATGCTCAAAGTCACTAATCATCCGAGAGATGCAAATCAAAACAACAATGAGGTACCATCTCACACCTGTCAGAATGGCCATCATCAACAAATCAACAAACGACAAGTGCTGGAGAGGATGTGGAGAAAAAGGAACACTTGTGTACTGCTGGTGGGAATGCAGACTGGTGCAGCCACTATGGAAGGCAGTATGGAGGTTCCTCAAAAAATTGGAAATGGAACTCCCATTTGACCCTGTGATCCCACTATTAGGAATATATCCCAAGAAACCAGAAACACCTATCAGAAAGGATATATGTAACCAGATGTTCATAGCAGCACAATTCACCATAGCTAAGATCTGGAAACAGCCTAAGTGCCCATCAGTAGATGAATGGATTAGAAAACTGTGGTACATCTACACGATGGAATACTATGCTGCTGTTAAAAAGAAGGAACTCCTACCATTTGCAACATCATGGATGGAACTGGAGAGCATTATGCTAAGTGAAACAAGCCAGTCAATGAAGGAAAAATACCACATGATCTCACTCATCCATGGATAATAAAGACCATTACAAACTTTTGAACAATAATAGATACAGAGGCAGAGCTGCCTCAAACTGATTGTCAAACTGCAGTGGGAAGGCCAGAGAGAGTTGGAGGGCAGGAGGGAGGGGAGTAAGAGATCAACCGAAGGACTTGTATGCATGCATATAAGCATAACTAATGGACATAAGACACTGGGGGGTAAGGGAGGGTAGGGGTTTGTCAAGGGCGGGGGGGAAAAAAGGACACTTATGTAATACCCTTTGTAATACTTTAAGCGAAAAATAAAAAATAAAAAAATAAAAAAAATAAAAAAGAGAAAAGAAAGAAATGTTTTCCTTGTTAATAAAGAATACCAAGCAGTCCTGAGAGGGATGTTCATAGAATTACAGGCCTACCTCAAAAAACAAGAAAAAATGGTAATAAACTACAGTGGGGCTTTGACTTACAAGTTCAATTCGTTCCATGACAGAGCTCGTAACTCAAATTACTCGTATGTCAAATCAACAGTGAACGAGTGAGACACGTGATGCTGGGCTGATTTTGTGGCGTTCACTGTGATGTTCGCTGCGCCAACTAGTGGTGGGGTTTCTGAAGCTGGCTCGCAACCCGAATTTTAGCTCGCAACTCAAAGCAAAAAATCGGCCGAGAGACGGCTCATAACACAAAAAACTCTTTAGTCGGGACACTCATAAGTCAAGGCCCCACTGTATCTAACTCTACAACTCAATGAATTAGAAAGAGAGCACCAAGAAAAGCCCAGAGTGAGCAGAAGGAAGGAGACAATAAAGATCAGAGCAGAAATAAATGACATAGAGACCAAAAATACAATACAAAAGATCAATGAAATCAAGAGCTGGTTCTTTGAAAGGATAAACAAGATTGATGAACCTCTAGCCAGGCTCAGCAAGAAGCAAAGAGAGAGGACCCAAATAAACATAATCCTATATAATAAAGAGCTAATATGCAAATGGTCATCATGCCCTCACGCTGTCACACTGTAATGGCTCAGACACTCAACACGGGGGAGAGGAATGGGGACCAGCCAGGCACAAATGAGCTCGCAAGAGAGGAATGGGGACCAGCAAGGCTGCAGCCTGGGAGAGGGACAAGCTGCCCACCCTGGGACCCTGGGCGCTAGCAGCTGCACCTGCGCCTGCACCTGCGCCTGCGCCTGCGCCTGCGCCTGCTGCCCGGGACAGGAAAAAGCCGCCCGCCCCACAGTCCCAGGTACCAGCAGCTGGGGCTGGGGCTGGGCTGGGGCCTGGGAGACGGACAAGCTGCCCACCCCACAGTCCCAGGCACCAACGCCTGAGCCTGTGGCCCAGGAGAGGGACAAGCTTCCCACCCCACAGGTCCCAGGTGCCTGCAGCTACGGCCTGGGAAAAGCCACCCACCCATGGTATCCTGCAGCTGCAGATGGCCCAAGCAAAGCTACCTGGGTCCCAGGTGCCTGCAGCTGGCCAGAGGAGGGAATCCTGGGTCCCTGCTGCAGGGCAAGGCAGAGGTGGTCAGGGGCGATCAGGCCAGCAGGGGAACAATTAGGGGCAATTAGGCTAGTTGGAGAGCAGTTAGGGGTGATTAAGCAGGCAGGCAGAGAGGTTAGGGGCAATCACGCAGGCAGGCAGGCAAGCTGTTAGGAACCAGCAGTCCTGGATTGCGAGAGGCAGTCGGACATCCCCTGAGGGGTCCCAGGTTGGAGAGGGTGCAGACCAGGCTGAGAGACACCTCCACACTCACGAATTTTGTGCAGCTGGCCTCTAGTCAGAAATAAAAGAGGCAAAATAACAATAGACCCCACAGACATACAAAAGATTGTAAAAAAATAAAAAATACTATGAACAACTCCACTCCAACAAACTTAACAACCTAGAGGAAATGGATATATTCTTAGAAAATTCAACCTTCCAAAACTCAATCAAGAAGAATCAAAAAATCTCAACAGGCCTATAACTAAGGAGGAAATTTAAGCAGTCATCAAAAAACTTTCAGTAAACAAATGTCCAGGGCCAGAAGTCTTCACAGGGGAGTTATACCAAACATTCAAAGAAGAAATAAAACCTACTCTTCTCAGACTATTCCAAAATATTCAAGAGGAAAGCACACTTCCAAGCTCTTTCTATTAAGCCAGCATTACCCTAATCCCAAAACCAGGTAAAGACACCACAAAGAAAGAGAATTACAGTCCAATATCTCTGATGAACATAGATGCTAATATCCTCAACAAAATTTTAGCAGATTGGATCCAGCAGTACATTAGAAAGATCATACACCATGACCAAGTGGAATTTATTCCAGGGATGAAAGGCTGGTACAATCTCTGCAAATCAATAAATGTGATACTTCACATAAACAAATTGAGAGATAAAAATCACATAATCATATAAATTTATGCAGAAAGGGCATTTGACAAATTCCAACACCCTTTTGTATTTAAAACTCTCAGCAAAGTGGGGATAGAGGGATAATACCTCAACATATGACAAACCTACAGCCAACATCATACTCAATGGGCAAAAACTAAAACCATTTCCCCTAAGAACAGTAACAAGATAGGGATGCCCACCTTCACCACCCCTGTTCGACATAGTACTGGAAGTGCCAGCCATAGTGATCAGCCAAAAAGAAGAAATAAAAGTCATCCAAATTAGAAAACAAGAAGTAAAATTGTCATTATTCGCAGATGACATGATATTGTACATAGAACACCCTAAAGAAGCCATCAAAAAACTACTAGACTTAGCCCCAACTGGTTTGGCTCAGTGGATAGAGCATCAGCCTGTGGATTGAAAGGTCCCAGGTTCGGTTCTGGTCAAGGGCATGTACCTTGGTTGTGGGCACAACCCCAGTAGGAGGTGTGCAGGAGGCAACTGATTGATGTTTCTAACTCTCTATCTCTCTCCCTTCCTCTCTGCAAAAAATCAATAAAATATATTTTAAAAAAACAAAACAAACAAACAAAAAAACTATTAGACTTAATAAATGAATTTGGCAATGTAGCAGGATACAAAATTAACACCCAGAAATCTATGGCTTTTTTATACACCAATAATAAACTCACAGAAAGAGAAACTAAAAAAACAATTCTATTTACCATTACAACAAAAAAATTAATATACCTAGGAATAAATTTAAGCAAGGAGGTAAAGGACCTGTACTCAGAAAATTACAGGACGCTGAGAAAAGAGATGGAGGAAGACATAAACAAATGGAAGAATATACTATGTTCATGTATTAGAAGAATCAACATCATTAAAATGTCCATACTACCTAAAGCAATCTATAGATTCAATACAATCCCCATTAAAATACCAATGGCATACTTCAAAGACCTAGAACAAACTCTCCAAAAATTAATATGGAATATAAAAAAAAGACCCCAAATAGCTGCAGCAATCTTGAGAAAGAACAAAGTTGGAGGGATCACAATACCAGATATCAAGCTATACTACAAAGCCACTGTTCTCAAAACTGCCTGGTACTGGCACAAGAATAGACATATAGACCAATGGAATAGAACAGAGAACCCAGAAATAGACCCAAACCACTATGCTCAATTAATATTTGACAAAGGAGGCAAGAGCATACAATGGAGTCAAGACAGTCTCTTCAATAAATGGTGTTGGGAAAATTAGACAGATACATGCAAAAAAAATAAAACTAGACCACCAACTTATACAATACACAAAAACAAACTCAGAATGGATAAAGGACTTAAGTGTAAGATGGGAAACCATAAAAATTCTATAAGAAGCCATAAGCAGCAAAAGAGCAGACATTTGTCATAGCAGTATCTTTACCTATACAGCTGGTAGGGCAATGGAAACTAAGGAGAAAATAAACAAATGGGACTACATCAAACAAAAAGCTTCTGCACAGCAAAGGAAACCATCAACAAAACAATAAGAAAGCCCACTGCATGGGAGAACATATTTGCCAATGTTAACTCTGATAAGGGTTTAATCTCCAAAATTTATAGGGAACACATACAACTTAACAAAAGGAAGGTAAACAATCCAAACAAAAAATGGGCAAAGAACCTAAATAGACACTTTTCAAAAGAGGACATTCAGAAGGCTGAGAGACATATGAAAACATGCTCAAAGTCACTAATCATTCGAGAGATGCAAATGAAAATGACAGCCAGGTACCATCGCACCCCTGTCAGAATGGCTATCATCAACAAATCAACAAATGACAAGTGCTGGAGAGGATGCGGAGAAAAAGGAACCCTCTTGCATTGCTGGTGGGAATACAGACTAGTAGAGCCACTGTGGAAAATAGTATGGAGTTTCCTCAAAAAGTTAAAAATGGAACTGCCATTTGACCCAGTGATCCCACTTCTAGGACTATATCCCAAGAAACCATAAACACCAATCAGAAAGGACATATGCACCCCTATGTTCACAGCAGCACAATTTATAATAGCTAAGATTTGGAAACAGCCTAAGAGCCCATCAGCAGATGAGTGGCTTAGAAAACTGTGGTACATCTACACAATGGAATACCACGCTGTTGTAAAAAAGAAGGAATTCTTACCATGTATGACAGTATGGATGGACCTGGAGAGCATTATGCTAAGTGAATAAGCCGGTTGGAGAAAGATAAATATCACATGATCTCACTCAAATGTGGGATATAATGATCAACATAAACTGATGAATAAAAATGGATCCAGAGACAAGGTGGCACTGAGAAGACCATCCAAACTCAGGGAGAAGGCAGGGGAGCTGTAGAGATCACCAAAGGACTTGTTTGCATGCATATGAGCATAACGAATGGACATATACAGGGGGCGGGAGGCGGGGTGAGGGCATGTGCTTGGAGGTAAGGGCGACCAGGAAGTGGTCAATAGGGGGAAAAGGAGGCTTATGTAATATTTTAAACAATAAAGAATTTAAATTAATAAAAATAAAGAATACCAGACCCCACAAGTTCCAAAGAAAAATAAATGTAAAGTCATCTACAATTGAAACATGTAGTTATTAACTATATTATATGCCTAGTTCATTTAAACATCATAATAAATATAAGACCAAAAATGTATTTACTAAAAGTAGATTAGCTTTAATTGCAATACAGAACACTAGAAATTTAAACATGCAGGAGAATAAGATAGTTTTTAAAACGTCATGAAATGCATCACTTCACTCCAAGAAAATATTAAATATTTATTATGGCCTGATAGGTTGATTCATTTGTGTAATCAATAATTAATCACTCTGAAAGCTTCATATATTTTATAATCTTGCTTTATAAATCCTATGTAGCATAGAATCTACAGGCTTAATATATCAAAGGAAATGGATCCATGTTTAAAAGATGGGTGTTCTAAAATGAATAAGCTAAATCTCAAATGTTCATATTTTGAAATGTTTGCTTTTTATAAAAGAGATCAGTGGGATGAAAGGAAAATAAAAATAATACAATTTCTAAGCATAGATAGAGCATATGTATGAGCAAAAATGCCAACATAGCAAACTCACTGCCAGTTCCTCCTTTGAAAATATTAAATACCTATCCATCTCAGAATTAGTCTGGATAGAGGAGGAAGAAATAAAATATACAGATTAAATTCACAGATTATCACTGCAGCCATTTGTATTAGCCCTATTCTCTAAATTTATGAAATGTTATAATTAACCACATTGAGTTTCAATTTCTGTATATGCTTGTTGTCCAACTGTAATAGCCACAGCTTTTAGGATTATAATAATAATAATAATGGTTAATAGTGGTTTCACATTTATTGGGTACACAATGCCCTATATCAAGAACTTTACATGTACAATCTCATTTAAATCTTTTACCAACTTATTAGTAGATTTTGTTATGGCAAAACCCCACCATAATGTAATAAGTGATGTATAAAACTATCAAGTGCATAATATATGAAATAATGTAATTATAAGTATAATTAAATGATTAGGTTGAATCTGCACAAGATTTAGGGGGACGGGGCTTATTGAGATGCAAATATTTAGCCTCCTGATCCCAACTGTAGCATGGTATCATCTAGTGACAGGTGTCAGTTCTTTTTTTTTTGGGGGGGGGGGTGGATTTGATACATTGTGGTTTTGTTTTCTGTGGGGGTTTTTTTGCATTATATAAAAGTTAATGTGTATATACCATGATATGAATGTAAATTCTTATTCCAGAAAATACTAACAAGCATTAAAAGGATAGAAAGTCACTCACAGTCCTAACTGGTTTGGCTCAGTGGATAGAGTGTCACCCTGCAGACTGAAGGGTCCCAGGAGGGGTGTGCAGGAGGCAGCTGATGAGTGTTTCTCTCTCATCGATGTTTCTACCTATCCCTCTCCCTTCCTCTATGTAAAAAATCAATATAATATATTTTTTTAAAAAGTCACTCACAGTCCTACCACACAGAGATGAGCACTTTAAAGATTTGGGTGCTATGTTAACTAACTTTCAAGATGGCCCCAATAATAGTTGTCAGTTCTGGCTTAAATATCTCCATGTGTCTTGACAATGGTGATTAAGACTTCTAAGTCATAAGTAGCGGTTCCAGGAATTTTTTAATGCCCATTTTGTCAATCAGATGTGCAGTGATTGGGCTGAGAAAATACTAGGATTTGGGGACTCACCCACCTTTCCTCTTCCCAAAATGGACTAGCATGACATTCAGTCTCCTGGCCTTTTGTTCCCATCCAAATCTCATTATGGCTATCCTCCATGTGTAATATGATTAATAGAAGCTCAACGGAGAAGACCCCAATGCTAATTGCATTATCTGAATTTGTATTATCACCAAATTCTATCAAAGCTGTTAAGTAACTTACCCAAAATCATTTAGCAAGTAAAAATTGAGAATTCTAGGACTATTTTCTTTGAGAGTAATAGAAATCAACACTAGTTAATAAAACACAAAAAGATGAAAACTAGTTTATTAACAGGATCTAGGTACTGTCTATTCTGACACTCAAAGTCAGAATATAATCAGGATCAATCTGAAAAAAGATGCTGGACTACTATAGGTGACAAAGAAATGTCTCATTCTTTACTTCTCTCTACATGTCTGCTTCATCCTGCTGTTGTTGCAAACCAGCTTTCTTTGCTTCCTTTCCTCGTGACAGAAATAATCAACAGCTTCCAGATGTTATTTCTTCCAGTTAAGAGATCAGACAGAATAAAATTGGAATCTTCAAGAAATTTACTGAGTACTTATTGAGTTCCAGGTACTTTTCTGGGTATGAGAGACACAAAAATAAGATATAATTACTGCTCTTGAGGAAGCTGCACTTTAGAGGAAAATAAATATGGATAAGTAAATAATGTCTACAAAATATGGAAAGTGCTAAAAGAAAGTGATTCTTAAGTGTTTCCTTTTCTTCCATACTTCCTCCTTCAATTGATACACCTCATAGCTTACAAATCTGTTGATAGAATTTCCCAATTTATCATGCACTGTGAAGAAAATTTAAACTCATTATCACAGTCTGAACTTTCTACAAGAAATGGCCCTGCTATGTTCCTAATTTCATCTCGTACAATTTTATCCCTTGCTCCTGCTACAAGCCAAGCTCATTCCAACAATAGAAGACCTTTGCCCTCACTAATCCCTCTGCAAGAAAGATACCAGTGCTAGATCTTGGCTGATTTCTTACTCTAATTCATTTCATGTCAAATGTCACCTCCTCAGAGAAGCCTTCCATAACCAAGATATAAAAAGCACCCCTTCTCTAATTATTCTTTATTACAGGGCCCTGTTTTCCTTTCTCATGACACTTCTCACTAAGTGCTTGATTAATGTCTGTGACTCCCACAGGGTAGTTCTATGAGAGCAGGAATCTTTCTTCACCACTGTGTGTTCCAGAGTGTAGAACAGCTCTTGGCATATAGCAGTCATTCCATACAATTCTTAGTGGAAAGAGCGAATGAATGTACCATATGTGAAAGAGGCACAGAAGACGGGCACTTGGACAAACACAGAGATTCATGGAAGGCTTCCTAGAGGAGAAACTGTCTTCAGTATTTTATTCTTCACAGTCAAAATTGTAGATGCTCCCAATACTTCTAATGACATTGTTTATAGATCTCACCAACTTCACAATGCAAATGGCTGTCTATTTGACAAACTCCAGTTATATGCTCAACCAACTGAGCCAACAGGCCAAGGCAAGAACAAATGTTTATTTATTCCATGTCCTTGGAGAGTTGCTTGCTTATATTTTCCATACTTTTATTTTGGCACTCAAGTTGAAGGAGCATCAGTTATCAAGAGCATGTTGGCTTCATGGCAAAGGAAAGACTGATGGTTATTAAACTTTCTGTCAATGAGTAGCATATGTCACAACTGTCCACATGGCCAAAGCAAGTAATGAGGCCAAAACTGATATTAATGGAATGAGAAATTATAATCCTTCACAAGGATGGGTAGTAAATAATTGGTACAACAACAACAAAATCTATTACATGAATTAGTTAATTGAAACCCTAATAACAAACCTGATTTAAAAAGAAATAAAAATATACAGTTATTTCTCACTTATGAATATTGATGCAATATAATTAGAAAGACTATTTAAAGTTTATTACTTCATAAACAAGTGGAATTTATTTCAGGTATTTAAAGATAATTTAACAGTAGAAAACTATTAATAAAATTAAACTTATTAATGCATTTAGAAGAAAATATCAAGTTCATAGACACTAAAAACACATTTGAAAAAAAGCTAAAAGATTTTTTATTTTCAAAAAGCTTTATTAAAATAAGAACTGATAGATACTTCCTTACGTCAGTAACCCAGCATTATACTGAATGGAGATACACTGCAGGCTTTTAAAACTGAAGAAACTAATATGCTAAATAGGTTCTCTGATATAATCTAATGTAACAGTCTATTAAAGGTATTAGCCAATGCATTGAAATAAAAGAAGAAAATTAAAGATATAAAAAAATAGGAAAGATTAAACTATAACTACTGGCAGCTAAAATTATTATGTATCTGGAAACAGAAAAGAATCCATTATAAAAATTCTATAAAAACAAGAAAATTTAGTATAGTACCTAGGTACTTAGAAAGCAATTGCTTCTACTATATATGAAGAATAACCATTAAGAAGCAAAACTGTAAAGGAAGTGAAGATTAGAGTTATAATAGCAGCAAATGATAAAATACCTCGGGATAAATGTAATAAGAAATACACAAAACCTATATGAGAAAAACTAAAGGGACACAAACATAGATTTAAATAAATGGTGAGATTTTCCATATTTTTAATTAGGAAAACTGAACTTCATAATGACATTTTAACATTTATAAATTTAATGTGATCCCAATAAAAGCACCAGTACATTTCAATGTGACTGTACAACATAAAGGTTACATAGAAAAAACTACAAAGCAAAATTAGCAAACCTAAAATAGGAGAGGAACAAGGTGGGCGGGCACAGCCCTATTGGATATTAGCATATTATAAAGCCTCAAATTTTTAAGAAACGTGATTTTTAAAAAGTCCAGAAATAACCTTAATCGGTTTGGCTCAGTGGATAGAGCATCGGCCTGCGGACTCAAGGGTCCCAAGTTCAATTCTAGTCAAGGGCATGTACCTTGGTTGCAGGCACATCCCCAGTAGGAAGTGTGCAGGAGGCAGCTGATCGATGTTTCTCTCTCATCGATGTTTCTAACTCTCTATCCCTCTCCCTTCCTCTCTGTAAAAAATCAATAAAATATGTTTTTAAAAAGTCCAGAAATATACCAGGAATTTAAGATATTAATGAATGTTATTAGACAACTAGAGGCCCAGTACACAAAATTCATACACAGTGTGGCGGGGGAGGACCTGTCCCTCAGCCTAGCCTCCACCCTCTTGCAGTCCGGCACCCCTCAGGAGATGTCTGACTGCCAATTTAGGCCCGATCCCACACTAAACTGGAAGTCAGACATCCCTCTCGCAATCCAGGACTGCTGGTTCTTAACTGCTCACCTGCCTGCCTGCCACATCACCCCTAACCACTCAACTGCCTGCCTGATTGCCCCTAACTGCTTGCCTGCCTGCCTGATCACCCCTAACCACTCACCTGCCTACCTGATTGCCCCTAACCGCTCGCCTGCCTGCTTGATCACCCGTAACTGCTCGCCTGTTTGCCTGATTGCCCTTAACCACCTCTGCCTCAGCCCCCACTGCCGTGAGTTTGTATGGAAGGACATCCGGAATGACATCCGAAAGGTCATTCGACTAACTGGTCTAATTAGCATATTATGCTTTCATTATTATACTAGAGGCCCAGTGCACAAAAATTTGTGCACTCGGGGGGGGGGGGGGGAGAGGGGTCCCCCAGCCTGGCCTGTGCCCTCTCGCAGTCTGGGACCCCTCAGGAGATAATGACCTGCTGGTTTAGGCCTGCTCCCGGGTGGCAGAGGGCAGGCCCAATCCCTAAGTGCAGCCCCTGGTCAGGCTCAGAGCAGGGCCAATTGAGGAGTTGGGGCACCGCCCCGTCATGCACAGAGCAGGGCAAATCGGGAGGTTGCGATGCCACCCCTAGTCACGCTCAGGGTAGGGCCGATTGGGGGGTTGGGGCACCACCCCCTGTCACACTCAAGGCAGGGTCGATGGGGAGGTTGCGGCGCCACCCCCTGTGACGCACAGAGCAGGGCCAATCAAGAAGTTGGGGCACTGCCCCCTGTCACTCACAGAGCAGGGCCCATCAGGGGGTTGGGGCGCTCCCCCTGTCACTCACAGAGCAGGGCCCATCAGGGGGGTTGGGGGTCTGTACCCTGTCACTCACAGAGTAGGGCCTATAGGGGAGTTGGGGCACCGCCCCCTGTCACACACAGAGCAGGACGGATCAGGGGGTTGGGGCGCTGCACCCTGTCACACTCAGGGCAGGGCCAATGGGGAGGTTATGGCTCTACCATGTCACACACAGAGCAAGGCCTGTGGAGGGGGGTTGGGGCGCCACCCTCTATCACCCACAGAGCAGGGCCGATCAGGAGGTTGGGGCGCCACCACTGTCACACTCGGGGCAGGGCCGATGGAGAGGTTATGGCTCTACTTTGTCACACACAGAGCAGGGCCTGTGTGTGGGGGGTAGGGGGGGTTGGGGTGTCACACCCTGTCACACACAGAGCAGGGCCGATCAGGGGGTTGGTGTGCTGCACCCTGTCAAACACAGAGCTGCAGGGCCATCAGGGGATTGGGGAGCTCCCCCCTATCAGGCACAGAGCAGGGCCCGTGGGGGGTGGGGGGCACCGCACCCTGTCACACACAGAGCAGGGCCCATCAGGGGGTTGGGGTGCCTTCCCCTGTCATGAACAGAGCAGGGCAGATAGGGAGGTTGTGGCCCCGCCCCCTGTCACACACAGAGCCTCAGGGTGATCAGGGGGTTTGGGTGCTGCCCCCTGTCATGCTGATCCCGGTGCCGGGAGGCATATTACCCTTTTACTATATAGAATAGAGGCCTGGTGCATGGGTAGAAGCTGGCTGGTTTGCCCTGAAGGGTGTCCTGGATCAGGGTGGGGGTCCCCACTGGGGTGCCTGGCCAGTCTGGGTGAGGGGCTGAGGCCTGTTTTCCGGCTGGCGAGTGACTAAAGCTTCCAACCGCTCCTTGTTTTCTTCTCTTTTTTTTTTTTTTATTCTGGGCCAGCTTTAGCTCTGAGGCCTCGCTGCTGAAAACATCGATACAATGTTGCGGTCTGAGCCCGGCTGAATGGAAGCCGGTTTTGGGGTTTTGTTTAGCTTCTTATTTGCAACATAGTACATAGTTGCTTAGAGTTGCAGCTGAGAGGCCGGCAAGTGAGGCGGGGAACATTGGAGTCCGCAGCAAGCAAGCCTCGTGCTCGCTTCAGTGCCTGGCTGCCGGCCGTCATGTTGGCTGACAGTTAATTTGCATATACTCACTGATTAGCCAATGGGAAGGGTAGCGGTCATACGCTAATTACCATGTTTCTCTTTTATTAGTGTAGATAGATTGAGTAGCGACATTGAGACAGATTAAGTTGGATCTTTACCTCATACTCTACCCCTGATTAAAGAGAAAAGATTTAAGAATAAAAATAAAACCATGAAAAATCTATAGAACAAATGGGAAAAATACAAAACTTTACAAAAATCCCCTTGTATGTTTAGGATATGAGATAGCGACTTTACACATTTGGGGCTTGGAGGTTGAAATAAGCAAGGTACCATTAGGAAGAGAAAACCTAGATAGCTAGATGTATACATATATATGTGGTAAGCAGTTAGACATACATGAGCCGAGCAAGGACGATGGGCAGGTACAGGAGGTCACCCAGGTGGAAAGTCCTGGGTGCCTAGCAAAGGACACCTGTAGGATGGGACCTCCCCCCTCCCCCATAACCTTTCCTCCCCTAGCATATTTCTGGACATGTGGTGTGGGCCCCCTGACCTTTCCTCCATAGAGATAACATATAGGCCTCAGTTGTATTTCAGCTCCAGGCCCAGAAAGCGGTTTCAAGCCCATCCAGATTATTGAGGATAGCTTCCTTTACTTAAAGTCAACTGCCCTAGCTGGTTTGGCTCAGCGGATAGAGCATTGGCCTGCAGACCGAACAGTCCCAATTCAATTCCGGTCAAAGGTACATACCTTGGTTGCAGGCTCCTTCTTGGCCCAGACCTGGTTGGGGCTCGTGTAGACAACCAATTGATGTGTTTCTCTATATCAATGTTTCTCTCTGTCTTTCCTTCTCTCTTCTACTCTCCCTAAAAATCAATGAAAAAATACCCTTGGGTGAGGATGAACAAAGCAAACCCCTCCCCCCCCCCAAATAATAAAGTCAACTGACAAGGGACTATTATTACATCTACAAAAGGCCTTCATAGCAACATCTAGATTAGTGTTTGACTGAATAACTGGGGTCTATGGCCTAACTACACTGACAAAACACTGTCTATTACAGGGGAAGAAAGTGTCCTACTCAGAGGGCTGCTATCAGAACTACCATGAGGCACCTGATTAAGGTTCTTTTAAAAATGTAAAAAATTCTCTTTTTGTTCCTTTCAGTATGTCATAATTTTACTTGGGAAAGTATATTGAATAAAAACTCAAACAACTGAGCAAAACATGGATAAAGAAAGATACGTAAATGGTTTCCACTTCAAGACAACAGACTGAGTGCATTTGCCTGCCTTTCCTCCTGACTGGATTAACGTTGCAAGAAAGGAACACTTAAAGAAACAAGTCCAAGTATCCATCAGGAAAACAGAAACAGTTCTCGACATATTTTGTCCACAAACTCACCATTCATCCCTGCACCTCCTTCACCACTTGCTTAAATACCTCCTAGTTAAGGGTTGTTGTTTTTTTAACTACACTACTTTAAACTCCAAACACAATCACCACCACCCTCTTACATCCCCTCTCTACTTCACAGAGATGGATTTCTATTTACTATATTCACTACTGTTTCCTTAGTGCCTTCAACTCTACCTATTACATAGTGGGCACTCAAAAATATATGTTAACTAAATCAATGAATGAAATGATGGGGCATAAGTAGCAAAATATCAATTCTAAGAAGATTTACCTTTGAGTGAGACAGGGATCATTTCTTTGGACTATGAAGATGGAATTGCCATCTTTGCATCCACTATGGGGACCGACAGGGAGTAAGATTTACTTTGTAAATATAATGTGAATGTTATGTCCTCGTTTTCATATTTTTAGTTATTCTATAGATACATTATACAAAACATGTTATGAAATAACATGCAAATGTTATTAACCTCAGCAATATAAAAATAGAAGCCTCCTATTAGATATTAGAAAAAGAATTAACAATAACCTTATTATGCATTATGGAAAAAGAAAAGCAAAAGCACTGTCTAAAACCAGTGAAACAAGAAGTGAAATATAGTATTAAATTATTCAGGTGACTTGTGGGAAGAGTGAAAATAATAACCATCTAAACCTTGGAGGATAGTGAAGGCCAAGTTAGAATAGAAAAAGAAGATGCCTGAATACATAGTAAATTTCCATATTTTGCACAAAGAAGTTGAAAAGTTGCTAACAAAGTAGAATAAACAACCTGGCTGGTGTGGCTCAGTGATTGAGTGTGGACTATGAACCAGGAGGTCAGGGTTTGATTCTGGTCAGGGCACATACCCAGGTTGGGGGCTCAATCCCCAGTAGGGGGTATGCGGGAGACAGTAGATCAATGATTCTCTTTCATCGTTGATGTTTCTATCTCTTCCTCTTCCTTCCTCTCTGAAATCAATAAAAATATATTTTAAAAAGTAGTATAAACATATTATTTAATTTTCAAATGTCACCACCATAAGAACCAAAAAAGAAATGGATAAAAGAGTTTCCCTCTAAGGCAGGGGTAGAGAACCTTTTTTCTGCTAAGGGCCATTTGGATATTTATATTTATAACATTATTCTCGGGCCATACAAAATTATCAACTTAAAAATTATCCTTCTATATTTGGTCAAACATTTAATTAACTCACCCACTAATGCCTTGTCAGGGCCAGACCAAATAATGCCCCCACCCCCACTGCCAGCTCTAGGGTAAAGGCTTAGAAAGAGGGGAAGGTACCTGTTGTTATTCTAATAAGCTCCATTATAAAATGTAATTCTTTTTACCATATCCACAATTTTATGATTTTTAAACACAGTGATGATAAAGTGAATGAAGGAAAATTATTGTGTTTAAGTTTAAAATAAAACATAAATTGTTCATCCTAGGGATAGTGAAATTAATCTGAACTACTCCTTTTTATTAGACATTCTTTATAGATCATAAATAAATTTTCATAGTTAAAGTAAATAAAGACACTTACTTGTCTATGAGCTACTAGTGATGTTCAAGGAAGATTGGAAAAATAAAACAGAGAGTGCCTCTCAACAACTTGCTAATCATTATGGTGCTCACAGTTGTCAGAAGATTGAAGTAATACAAGGAATCCTATAAAAAATTTCTGAGTGCTCTTGCTGACATTTTTACTGTGACCTCTCTCTAACTCCAATCTTATAGTTCTTAAGTTATTTCAGTTTGATTTTGTACAAACAGGAATTCAATCTCTGTGAAAACTGTAAATTTGTAGGTCAGGCAGCAATCAGATCAATTTATTTCTAACTCTGAAGTACAAAACATTTTTCTGTAATTTGAGAGGAAAAATCATTTCTTCTACTGGGTCTTATGATGTTCAATTGTCTTTTGAACTTTAGAAGAGTTTATTGTATTCTTCCTTCCTAAAAAGTTTTCTGAGACTGCATTTAAACCTACCTCCTAAAACACAGCAGAGTTGTAAATTTAGGGAATGGTTCAACAAACATAAAGGATATTTTTAAAAACACAATAATTAAAATGAATAAGAGCAGGGAGTATGAAGAGGGGGAAGAAGCAAAGTTGCCTTATCTCTAGTCAACACATTTGATTTAAAATGAAGGAAACCACAAAATCGATGCCCCTCAAAATGCAATGTGGTATTCTGGACCAGATCCGGGAACAGAAAAAAGACATGAATTGAAACACTGGTGAAATCATATTAAAGTTAGAAATTTAATTAATAGTTAAATACATATCAAGGTCAACTTCTTATTTTTGACAAATACTTTTATGTAAATGGTAGCATCAGGGGAAACTAGGTAAAAGGTATGCAGAAACCAACTGTACTATTGTCATCACCTGGGATGGGGGGGAGTAAGGTTTTGTAAAAATGCTAGTGTGGTTTTGGTGAAGAAAATGTTTGATACAAAGGCAAAATTATTAACCTGTTAAATCCAATAGAAGCAAAGAACATAAGATGTCTTGGCTTGGCCAGGCATTTACATGTGCCCCACTGTCTTAGTCCATTCAGTTTGCTGTTGCAGGAAATATCATAGACCTGTTGGTTTACAAACAACAGAATTTTCTTTCTCACAGTTCTGGAGGCTGGGAAGTCCAAGAGCCAGGCACCTGAAGATTTGGTGTCTGGTGACTTCCTAACTCCTAGTTCATTGATGGTTGTCTTCTGCTGTGTCCTCACTTGGCAAAGAGACTCGGGGACAATCTGGAGTCTCTTTTACAAAGGCCCTAATCTCACTCAGGAGGCCTGGGACCTAATCATCCCCAAGATCTCACATCCAAATGCCAGCACACTGGGGACTAAGTTTCAACATATGCACTTGTGAGGGGACAAGGGGACATAGTCAGTCTATACCACTCACTTAATGTGTACAATAAAAACTTAGAAAACAAAATTCCATTTACAGAAATATTTATTTTTGCATAAATGATAAGCTTCATAAAGCTCTAGGTCTGTTTTTACAGTTATATATATATATATATATATATATATATATATATATCCCTGATATTAGGAAATAGGCCTTTAGTTAATATTTGATAAATAAAAAATAAATAATTTCCCATTAAATATTGCCTTTGTGTTCATGGCATATTAAAGTTCTAATATATCATAACTGAATTGACCAAATGAAATTAGACTGGTTCTGAGTCATACAGTGATACCATGGAGACAGATTAGTTATTGTGTATTATAATTATCTGTGAATTCACATCTAGACAGTGTGCTATTGTTAGGGTTGTTGATAACAGCAATAAGACTATATGCAGGAAAATATTTCTCGAGTTCTTCAGTTGCTGCTTCCTCCATGGAAAGTCAGCAGCAAATAGAGTCTATGTGAGGCTTTTTTTAAAACAATATATTTTATTGATTTTCCACAGAGAGGAACGGAGAGGGATAGAGAGCTAGAAACATCGATGAGAGAGAAACATCGATTCAGCTGACTCCTGCACGCCCCCTACTGGGGATGTGCCCGCAACCCAGGCACATGCCCTTGACTAGAATCGAACCCAGGACCCTTGAGTCCGCAGGCCGACACTCTATCCGTTGAGCCAAACCAGCCAGGGCAATATGTGAGGCTTTTAAAAAAAGTCTCCCTATTACAGTAAAAAAAAATAATTTTTTTAAATATAAAAGGATTTAGTTTTGTACTATACTAATACTATTACCTTAGACTGAATATTAACATATCTTTGTAAAGTAACTATACTTGTTATTACCAAACATAATATACCCATAATTTGATCATCTTTGCTAAGACATCTGACTCCGGATTCTGGAAAGTCATTTTTCCATTATGGTTAGACATTTCTACTCTTACAAATATAGCACTTAATTTAATGTATATATTTAAGAAAATCATAGAAAAAATTAATTTCATAACCACTAGAACAATTAAATTATTTTAAAGAGTGGAATTTATTTCAATGAGATACAGATTATTAAATGTTGCAATGGAGTCATTACTTTGAATGGGGGACTTTCATCTTACAGTGTTACAGATGTCCCCCATTTCCTCCTCTTGCCCTCCCCCCTCCCCCATTCACCCAGCCCCTGCCCCACCCCAGACTTTCACCACATTATTGTCTGTGTCCATGGGCTACGCATATATGCATACGTATTCTTTGGTTAACCACTTCCGGTCTTCCCCACTCCCTTCCCCTCTAAAATCCTATTTCCAAATGAGACACATTCGCAGATACTGAGGATTAGGACTTGAACACACATACCTTTTGGAAGAATGCAATTCAACTTATTACACTCACTGAAGGAAAATAACATTGCAGAGCTTTTTCTTTTAAAAAATATGACATAACCAATAGAAATAGACTTAAGTTTGAGAACCAGTCTGTCAGGACTGCTCTTCAGCTGCATAATTCAATATGGACATCTTTGCAAATGTTATCACCGATAAGGGTTTAATCTCCAACATTTACAGGGAACTCATACAACTTAACAAAAGGAAGATAAACAACCCAATCAAAAAATGGACAATAGAGCTAAATAGATACTTTTCGAAAGAAGGCAGAAGAACGGCCAAAAGACATATGAAAACATGCTCAAAGTCGCTAATCATCTGAGAGATGCAAATCAAAACGACAGTGAGGTACCATCTCACACCTGTCAGAATGACTATCATCAACAAATCAACAAAGGACAAGTGCTGGAGAGGATGTGGAGATAAAGGAACACTTGTGCACTGCTGGTGGGAATGCAGACTGGTGCAGCCACTGTGGAGAAGAGTATGGAGTTTCCTAAAAAAACTAAAAATGGAACTCCCATTTGACCCTGTGATCCCACTTCTAGGAATATATCCCAAGGAACTAGAAACACCAATTAGAAAGAATATGTGCACACCTATGTTCATAGCAGCACAATTCACCATAGCTAAGATTTGGAAACAGCCTAAGTGCCCATCAGCAGATGAGTGGATTAAAAAAAAACAAAACTGTGGTACATCTACACAATGGAATACTATGCTGCATTAAAAAAGAAGGAATTCTTACCATTTGTAACAGCATGGATGGAACTGGAGAGCATTATGCTAAGTGAAATAAGCCAGTCAGAGAAAGATAAATATCACATGATCTCACTCATTTATGGAATATAATGAACAACATAAACTGATGAACAAAAACAGATCCAGAGACAGAAAAGCATTGATCAGACCATCAAACCTCAGAGGGAAGGTAGGGGAGGGTGGGGGTGAGGGGGAGAGATCAACCAAAGGACTTATATGCAAGCATATAGGCCTAATCAATGGACACAGACAACAGGGGGGTAAGGGCATGAGTGGGGGGCATAGGGGTAATGTGGAGATAAGGACACATATGTAATAACTTAATCAATAAAGAAATTTTAAAAAAAAGAAAATGCCAAATACTCCTCAGTAGTAAATATATCAGTAAATTGTAGTATATTCATAATATTAATAAAAGAGAGGAACTGCAGATATTTATTCATCTAGGGATCTCCACAGGGCCCAGCTCCAGGGGTATCATTCATAGACCCTGCAAATGTGAATGGTGCCCCTGGAATTGCACCCTCAATTTCAAACCTTTTCCAGGGCCAGAAAGGTAATCTGAAGGAATGAATCAAGCCAACTCTGAGTGTTGGAGATTAGAGAAAACTTGGGTGCCCTGTCTAAAGGCTTAGTGATATTCAACTCCATCCTGATATTTCCATGCAGGAAATACAGTCCCAGGGCTACTAGGCAATCCATTTCATTTGATAAGTGTGAAATTTGGTTTTAACATAAAATCCTCTGGTATTTAAATAAAACAATTTTGAAATGTTTAAACTGTGTGAAAAATAAAAATAAAAAGCCATCTACAGGAGTACTTTAGGTGCTTCATCACCAATTTGCAATCTTTTTGATCTGAGCCCACCTTATTTAAATGTATCCCCCTCATATTATTGTACACCTGAAAATAATATAACTGGTATAATATTGTATACCAACTATACTTAAATTAAATAAGAACTTCCAGACCCTTTGACCCAGCACCTCTACTTCTAGAAATTAGTCTAAAAAAACAGAGGTGAAAAGATTTATATATAAGGATATGTATAAAAACACTAATCATGACATTATTTATAGTAACAAAAAATGTAAGAATCTTAATAGAAGAATGTTTAAATAAATCCTGGTGGAATTGCTCCCCGCCCCCAATAAAAAGTAGTCTTTTATACTAAAAGTTCTGAGGGGAAATTTCCTTTAAAAGGGAAAAATTTTGAAGATTTTAACTCAAATGATGTCATCAACCATATACTTTCAACCTAAGCATAAGTATGTGCTAGTCACTTGCTTTTTATTTCACTGTGAAATGGAAGTAATCAGTAGAGAATCCTTTTAGTGTTTACGACCAAACTGCCAACATCTGTTCCTATTTCTCTGTTTTCTCTGCTTTCCCTCTGGTTACAATGGATAAATAATTCATGCTCCTCTCTAAGGCCAACCCCCTTCACTTATGTCCTCAATCTCATCAATCATATTCCCTTTTTACTACTCAAAGCCATTGCCCTTGCATTGCACTGATCTCTCTCTCTCTCTCTCCTCCTCACACAGCACAAATTCTTAAAATTATTGTTCACATTCAATAGTCTCCACTCTCTCTCTTCCTGTTCTCACTGGAATACTTTCCATAAGGATTTATCCTCAAAACACACATAAAATGCTGACATTCAAGGTTACCAATGACCTTTACTTTGCCTTTCTCAATGCTCAGGCCTCTTTTTATTTGATCCATCAGTGCATATGGCATAGTTTATCAGTCCCTTTTAAACACATTTTCACTTAACTTCTACAATACCACCCTCTTGGTTATTTTCCCATCTCAGTCTATTTTGACAGTTTCTCCTTTTTATGTCACAGAATGTTAGGGACATGAAAATAAATTTTGCAGTCATATTCTGGACTTGTTTGGGGCCCAGGAGCCCTATGGATAAGAACATTACGAACATTAAACACAGCTCATAAATGAATGTAGGTAGGTAAATACCTGCCGAATGGACTGGGAATCCCAATGGAAGCTTATTTGGAAGGAAAGCAAAAATAGGAGCTCAGTAAAGAAAAAGGGTACAAGAGTGAAAAAGTCTGGCAAAACAGGTGACATTGGGTATCAAGGAATAGAATGCAAAAGAGGGATTGATTCCACATCCAATATGAGGTGCTACCCAACTATGACCTGACCCACACCCCATTTGGTTCCCTTCCCTTCACCCCACAGCCCCAGTACAGACCGACACCATAAGAGAGAACAGCAGGCGTCATGGAGCAGAAGAAGAGGTAGAGAGGTAGAACTAGGAAGAGGAACAGCAGGGCAAAAAGTGCCAGCTCTGACTGTCAAGCACACCTTTATCTAAGGACTCCTAGGGAACAGAATTGGGGAGAATGATGTGAGATAAAGCCTGGGCTTCCTGGTAGTCAGCCTTTCTGTAAGTCGGAAATTATGTTTTTAAATGTTACATGTTTTAAAAACCTAAACAAGTTCCACATAATACATTTGGTTTTTAACCTCTTAAATGTTTGTAATTCCTTCTTTAAAAATCTATGAAAATAGATTTTCGTTTAGACCAGTAAAGAGTCTCCCCTCCATTTTTTATGATTGAACACTGAAATTTTTCAGGCCCCTCCCTACCCCTTCCTTTCTCTCTTTCCATCTGGGAAAGCTAATAAGGAGGTTCAGGCACTCCTTCCTGTGGTGTCATTAGGGAAGTTCAAGGCACACAAACTCAGAGCCATGCACAGAACTCACCTTGGCCCTACCCTAAACACAATAAAAACCAGTCAACATCCATCCCAGATTGGCTTGGGTGTCTGCCCTGCTCTCCTCAGAAAGCCTCATTATGTGAGTAATAAACTTTTTCATACTCTCTTGGTACATGTGCGGCACCTTCAGTCTCCGAATTTAAAAAAAAAAAAACAACAAACACAATTTTGGGTGGAGGGATCAATCCTGTGCTCATGTTTGGTGAGCAACCACAAACAGCAATATTATGATAAAGGTTAATAAAAAGCCCTGTAACACATCATATCTGGAAAGAACGGGAAGTTACACAGACATTGAAAAAAAAATGTTTTTTTGCAAAGTGGAATATAATGGTCCATCTCATCATTTATCAAGGATATCTTTTATTTATTTTTTAAAATATATTTTTATTGATTTCAGAGAGGAAGGGAGAGGGAGAAAGAAACATCAATATGAGAGAGAATCATTGATCAGCTGCTTCCTGCACACCCCACACTGGGGATGGAGCCCGAAACTTGGGCATGTGTCCTAACAGGGAATCAATCCCTGACCTTCTGGTTCATAGGTGAATGCTCAACCACTGAGCAACACCAGCCAGATATCAAGAATATCTTTTAAAGTTGCATCTCACTTATTAGTACTGTTATAAATAAATACTTAGAACTGTTTCTAGTGAACCATTATAAAGGCAGAAGACGTCCCTCAGAATTCACAGGATATTTTCACTCAGATGCCATCAGAGATCATGAAACATATCTTTTTTAAATATATAACGGAATGGACACATTGCAAGACATTTTACTGCCTTAAGAAGTATTTCCCTTTCATCTCCAAGATATAATTATTTTTTTACTTAGAACACTCTGCTTTCTGAGAATGTTCACAGACTCTGCTTATGACCACGCTCTATCCCTGCTAGCTGACAATTGTTGCAGAAATCTGGCTGTCTCTATGGAAGATAGATAAGCAAGGACAAAAGCAAATCTGATTAAAGGCTCCTTTTGGCCTAAAGGAAGAGAGAAATCCATTAACAAATTCTTAGGGATCATTGATTGTTAGGTGGAAAAAAAAAGAAAAAGAAAACAGGAAGGCTAAAGAAAATTAAAGCCTGGAAACAGATGTTGAACATTGTTAGCGGGTAGAAAATGCTTGTTTATCCTCAGAAAATCAACCTCTTGAGGCTAAAATGTCACATGGTTTCTCAATAAATTCGTATTTTCTCACAGACCAAAATCCAGTATTTTACTTGCCATGAGCTACATTCTGAAATTTATTGACTATTTTAAAGTTATGACATGGTTTTTAACTTTTCTTATTTAAGTGTTAAAGTAGATGTCTGGATAAATGGCGGGTTAAAAGTCACTCCTTAACCTTTGTAAGTAAATTTCGATTTGGTAAAATATCAGTTCTAGGGCAAAACACCTTTGAAAGTCAATTAACAACAGTTCATTAGTTAAAATCAGATTAAAGGCTGCGGCAGGATGTTACAGTGAGTCAAAAAGAAAGGAAGTACATTTCATCCTTCCCAATGGGAAGATTTGAAAACTAGTGGGCTTGTGGGAGGCGGCATTCACTCATATCAAGCACTAAAAGTTTTTATGATACCTTACTTTAGTCATGACTTGGCTTTCAAGTATTTTGTATTTAATTAGGGTAATACTAAGATCGTATATCTCTCACACATAATGTCTTATTGATAAGAAATTGCATCCTAGATGTTCTCAGAGAACAGCAAGGAGCAGGTACTTTACCAATGTGGCCAGTGCCTAGCTTAGTGTTTTAAAAATAAACAGACACGCCCTAACCGGTTTGGCTCAGTGGATAGAGTGTCGGCCTGTGGACTGAAGGGTCCCAGATTGATTCCAGTCAAGGGCATGTGCCTTGGTTGCAGGCACATCCACAATAGGGGAATGTGCAGGAGGCAGCTGATCGATGTTTCTTTCTTATCAATGTTTCTAACTCTCTATCCCTCTCCCTTCCTCTCTGTAAAAAAAATCAATAAAATATATTTTTTTAAAAACAACATTTAAATAAATAAATAAACAAACCCTTAATAATAACACATTATTGTTAATAGATCAGATGCTAAAAAGTGAAAATGAGGATGGTGAATTGGTTAAATACTGCTCTCCATTAACATCCTTGAAAGACCAATACATTATATTGTACTTTGATAAATGTTGCTGTTGAAACATCCTCCAGAAAGCCTCCCTCTGGATTTTTTCCTACTTGAAGAGAAATATATAAAGGCTTCTAGGGATTAGGAAAAAAGCTATTTCAGCTGTCTTTTTCTTTTCCCAGGCTTAGTACATCACTGTCCATAATTGTGTCAGCAAAACAAATTGTAGTTGTGGGAATTAAGGAATGGGAGTACAGGGTTTTACAAAGCACTAAGACAGAGAGACTTTTCTGTCTCTGGACAACCTTTGATAGGAGTAGATATTGGCTTGTCATCTCCATCAGCCAGACCTGGCAAAGAAGAAAGAATGGAAGGGGAAAACAGCAAACTTACAGAAAAGATCTGCTTTTCCAGAATAAAAGTCTTCTTGATCATACAGAAGCATTTTGTTTAAGCTCTTCTAGGATCCTGAAAGAAAAGAACAGCAGACTAAGCAGAATGACAGCACAGTCTGTAGGGTGGGGTCAGAAAGCCTGACTGGTGATATGGATATTTGTTGGTAGCCTCACCAAAAACTTTCCCACCAGAAACCTTCCCTTCCTACCATTTCCCGATGAAATAAACCCAATAAAATGGACTCCAAGCCTGGTGTCAGTCAAAAAAAATAAGCTCATTTCCTCCTACTGGGCGAAGGATTTAGTCCAGGAATGATTCTCCTCAGCCCTGTTCCAGGAATTCTGGATACAAACCTGTCTTTTGTCAGGTGAACATTAAAAAAAAAAAGCCCATATTCCAGAAGAAATGTTGACCATGCATAAGGCTGGGCTGAGAGAAACTGATCCTGAAACCTGCTCTGTCTCTGATCTTTTAAGTATATGACTTAATACATTTTCATTATTGACTAAGTATATTTGAGGTAGGTTTTCTGCTATTGCCACAGAAGTGTAATGAGATAACATAATGACTTTAATCAAGTCTATCAAAAATATCTTATTATTTGTTTAGCATTAATTTATTATATATAACAAACCCTATGTTCCAGAAGATTCATGATCTGATAAACAAAACAAGCATAGTCTTTGTCCTCCAAGAATTTAGAACCCAGTGAAGTATTTACAGAATAGGCAAGATAATAAGGGAAGCACAGAATACCATGGGGACAATTAGAAGCCACAACATAGTGGACATTGGTATTTTGGGGAGACTCTCACTTTATTTTCCCTTACTGAAGCTCCTGGATTTTCTTTTGGAGAATTACCTTCCCACTGAGTATTGGCGGCATGGTAAATTCAGATCCCTGACTCATAGTACAAAATTAAAAACATTCAAGTTCTTTCTTTTCACAGCCCAGGTAATTCAGGGCATGAGGGTATTAGCTTAGCTCAACTAATCAGCGACTCTGCCAGAACATACATCTCAAGTTAGTATCACAAATACAGAAGAAATGTTTGAAATTCATGATTCATCCCCATTGAAGCAGCCAAAGTAAATTATTCCTGCTACAAGATATTTACTGTGCTTCCTGCTTCCATGGCCTTCAACACTCTTTCCCTAATGATCAGTTCTGAGAACCCTAAGAGTCAAGCCATAAATTATGTTGTGCTTACATTAGCCAAAATTAGTGGCTATTGCTTGTGATCAAGGAACCCTAACCTGTGCTTTGGGGTGCCAAGAAGATTCCAGGTGAAAGTGACAACTAGGTTGATGTATTTTCTTTGTATGGCCATTAACACAGTTTATTAAAGAGCTGGCTTGCCTAAGATTAGTTTGGAGGGAGATAGGACAGATTATTCTTAATCTGGAGTCAGTGAAATTCCAAGAGGTCCGTGAATACAAGGAGGTTCATGGACTAAGGTGGGGAAATGCTTATATTTTTACTATTATTAAATTCTAACTGAGAATTGTAATTTTCTATCATTATTAATGTAGACAGAAAGCCACAGTAATATTAGCAATGTCTGAAACCACAGTAGAGAACCTAAGCAACTTATGTACTCTTATCACTACTAGGTTACAATAATTGCTACATAATACTATCACAATCTTAGTGGCTTCGAACAACACATTTTTGTTTCTGTGGAATGGGAATTCAATCTGGCTTAAGATCTTATATTGTTGGAACGTATTAGCCAGGGCTGTGTTCCCATTTGGAGACTAAGAAATCATCTATTTCCCCACTTTGATGGATTATGACAACACTCAGTTCCCTGTGTCTGTAGAACTAAGAACATCCGGTTTTGCTGACACTTGGCCAGGGTCTACCCTCAGCTCCCAGAAGCTACCAGCAGTTCTTTGCCATGTGGAGTCACCCTACAGGGCTTGGGTGGTACAGGAATCTGTCCACCCCACCTGAATTAATAAAAAGTCATTAGGGATAGAAGAAATAGATAAGGTACAGCTATATGAGCTCATCTTTCAAAGATTCCATTGTTTACATCAATTACTGTGACAATTTGTAAACATTTGAACCTATCCCTTAGAAAGGATAATTTGCTTTTAGATGTGAATATTGGGGTTAGAAAATAACTTTCCTCACTACCATGCATTTATTATAAATTAGGTATTTGATCTAAGTAGAGAAATAGACTTGGAAAGGAAATTACTACCTAAGGACAGTAAATTCAAAGACATTCTTTTATTACCAAGAAAAGACGCCCGAAGAATGACATTCTTTCCCAGCAACACTAACAGCAGGCATTAGTCACAGTTTGGGCACATGAGCAGATGCTGGAGTCCAGAGCTTCACTTGCAAGTAGTTAAAATGAAGCACATCATTTCAACATGTCACAGTTATTTGACATTTCAGGAAAGAGATTAGTTCAATTTCACCAAAACCTTAGGACATTTTTCCAAATTATTTTCACCTTGTAACCTTACAGTATGTGCCTTCAAATTCTACTTCTCCTATATAGTCCCAAGTGTGTTATTATTCAGAGATATCAAAAGCCTGTTCAAATTGTTCACGGAAATCCCATTAGCTGTAGTAGTATTCTGGGCAGTTAATCGGACTAAATTAGGACCTTTCATTTATCTTCAGTGCTCAAAGTTCAAATTCTTGAGTGTTGGTCTAACAATAGACTACAGAGTCCCTCCACAGTCATACCAATCAAGTATAATTTTTATATCATTTCCCATGTCATTGTTAGTTTATAGGAATGCAAATTTGTTTCATTAGTACTGGTACTGCTAGATGATGTCAATTTGAATTTTAAATGCTTTTTTGATCACCAAAGTATTAAATCAGACATGCAAACTGAATTTGCTCACAGTGAGCACCACCTCAGCAGGTAAGTTCAAACTGGAGACAGAATGTCGCCCACTGGTATGTTGGCATTTTACGGAGCATCTGTGGAATAGCCTCGTGCTCACTTCCCTTATCAAGGGTGGGTGGGGGGCAATGGGGGAATAAGGACACATATGTAATACCTTAATCAATAAAGAAATTAAAAAAGAGAGTTTTGTTTTCTCTGGCTTGCTGCTCCTTCAGGCAAGATACATGGGTAAGGAAAGCAAGCCATGCTTTTAGTCTACAAGTGTAAATTAGATTTTAAGAAATAATAAACATAGGTAACAAAATAACCATAACAATGCTTTATATTATTTTTTTTTTTAAATTAAATCTTTATTGTTCAGATTATTACATTTGTTCCTCTTTTTCCCCCCCATAACTCCCCTCCTTCCAGCTCCCGCCCCACCCTCCACCCTCACTCCCCACCCACTGTGTTCATCCATAGGTGCATGATTTTTGTCCAGTCACTTCCCGCATCTCCCACACCCCTTTTTCCCCCAAGAATAGTCAGTCTATTCCCTTTCTATGTCCCTGATTCTATTATAATCACCAGTTCATTCTGTAATCAGGTTATTTATTCACTTGATTCTTAGATTCATTTGTTGATAGATGCATGTTTGTTGTTCATAATTTGTATCTTTACCTTTTTCTTCTTCTTCCTCTTCTTAAAGGATACCTTTCAGCATTTCATATAATACTGGTTTGGCGGTGATGAACTCCTTTAGCTTTTCCTTATCTGTGAAGCTCTTTATCTGACCTTCAATTCTGAATGATAGCTTTGCTGGATAAAGTAATCTTGGTTGTAGGTTCTTGGTATTCAGCACTTTGAATATTTCTTGCCATTCCCTTCTGGCCTGCAAAGTTTCTGTTGAGAAATCAGCTGACAGTCGTATGGGTATTCCCTTGTAGGTAATTGAGCCTCTTTCTCTTGCTGCTTTTAAGATTTTCTCTTTGTCTTTTGCTCTTGGCATTTTAATGATGATGTGTCTTGGTGTGGTCCTCTTTGGATTCCTTTTGTTTGGGGTTCTCTGCGCTTCTTGGACCTGTAAGTCCATTTCTTTCACCAGGTGGGGGAAGTTTTCTGCCATTATTTCTTGAAATAGGTTTTCAATATCTTGCTGTCTCTCATCTTCTGGCACTCCAATGACTCTGATATTAGACCGCTTAAAGCTGTCCCAGAGGCTCCTTACACTATCTTCACACTTTCGGATTCTTTTTTCATTTTGCTTTTCCAATTGGGTGTTTTTTGTCGAATCTTTGGTTTGATTATTGTACTCCTCTGGTCTGCTATTGGGTATAATATTCTTTATTTCAGTCCGTGTATGCTTACTTTCTAATTTCTTTATCGTAGCATCGAGGGTCTCATTAGTTTTCGTGAGGCTCTGCACAAATTTATGGCAAGCCCTCAAAATTGCGATTCTTAGCTCCATATCCTCCATTTCTGTCATGTTTTTTTGTCTCCGCATCTTTTATGCTTTCTTGGTGCACCCCCTTGTGGTCTCTGTGCGCAGTCTTGTTCTAGCCAAGCCTTAATTGTTGTAGTTAACACTAGAGGGGTTTGACCACCAGGCCGGCTGGCTGTGGAAATCAGCTGTGTGGAAAACGTCTGCCTTCTGGGGAGGTGCTAATCCAGCCTTTGCCTGAGGCGATCGGCAAATGGCTGCGCGCAGGCTTTGGGCGGGGCGGGATCAACAGGGCGGGCGGAGGGAGCAGTTATGGCCACGCTCAGTCCCGTTCCCAGAGGCTCTGCTTCTCAGAACCCCGGCAGCCGCTGCAAACCTCGGAGAGAAAGCTGCCCTCAGGTCCCAACTGATGCCGGATAATCCCGCTTCTCCCGTTTGAGTCTGGGTCCCTAGAGACTCGCCCGGATCTGGAGCCCAGAGTCTGAGACTCACTCCCGGCAGAAAACGACAACCGCGCCCTCAGCCACCAGCCCGCTTTGCGCGCGCACCTCGGTACCTTTGTATTTTCCACACTGCGCCGAATCTGAGCCTCGATTTGCTGTTCTCTTTCCTTCTAGTTGTAGAGTCTCTCTTCAGCCAGCCTTCCTGTGGTTCTGGGTGATGTCCGTTCAGTCTTTTAGTTGTATTTTTGAAATGGTTGTTTGCGGCAGCGGTCTCCGGTGTTTACCTACGCCGCCATCTTGGTCTCTCCAATGCTTTATATTATTAACTAGTGACTCAGTGCACAGATTCTTGCACATTGAAGGAAATTAATTAGAAGGTGGCTGTCAGGGCAGAACTGGATGAGATGGGCCAGACACACCCTAGAGCCAACCTCCCACTGTCCCTCCCTGGCTGGCCACACCTAGGGTGATGCCATGGCTCAAAAGGCATCTGCGGAGTGAGTGGGGTCCCTCCGACAGGTGGGGTCCCTCAGCCTGGCCTGAGGGGGGCCAAAAACGGCTCTCCAACATTCCTCGAGGGGTGCTGGAGTGTGAGAGGGCACTCTGCAAAGTTGCTGTCATACAGGGTGTGGAACATAAACACAAGTGTACAGTAAACCAGATTCGGGGCCAACAATGCCCCAGCAATAACATAGCCATGGCAAAAGGTGGAATCGAGTGAGGAATCGGGCTCCCTCCTCTCTGATTTCGGGGTGCATCACCTGAGAACAGCCACTGCCAAGTCACTGCAGCTCAGCAGCTCCTGCTTTGAGCATCTTCCCCCTGGTGGTCAGTGCGCATCGTAGAGACTGGTTGAATGAAGGGAGGGACTCTTAGCATATTAGCAATATATATATATATATATATATATATATATATATATATAAATTACCAGAGGCCCGGTTCATGGATTTGTGCACCGGTGGGATCCTTCGGCCTGGCCTACGGGGTTTGGGCCAAGACTGGCTCTCTGACATCCCCCAAGGGGTCCCGGATTGCGAGTGAACGGGTGCAGGCCAGACTGAGGGACCCCATCAGTGCATGATCAGGGCCAGGGAGGGACCGCAGGAGGGCTCCAGGGCATGTAGGGCCCATCTCACCCAGTCCTGATCAGCTAGACCCCAGTAGCAAGCTAACCTACCAGTCAGAGCGTCTGCCCCCTGGTGGTCAGTGCACATCATAGTGACTGGCCGGACAGTTGAATGAAGGGTCGGACACTTAGCATATTAGGATTTTATTATATAGGATAATACTAATAGTGATAAATATAATAATAATATACTTATTACATTATACAAGCTAACAAGAATAAAACTAATATTTTGGTGGTACATAGGGGCAAGTCAGAGTGTTAAATTAGTTAATCAGTCTAAGCTTATTCTTATCCCCGAATAAAAAAAAGAAAAGGAACTTTGGACCTACTCATATGTTTTAAGCAAGGTATTTCACTATTAAATGTCTGAGACAAGATTCACACTCAGTTGTATTTTCTTTGAAGTGCTTAAAGATATACAATATAGCCAACTTTATCCCAAGGATGTGAAAATAAAACAACAATATCGATAAATTGTTACAAGTTAAAATAAAAGAGAAAAATTTTTGAAGAAAAATATATTTTAAGGATCAGTTCTTACTGACCATGTCTCAAAGTATATTATGCTATTACAAAACATGGCCCTGGCTTTGCTAGAAATTATCATTAACACAAGAGTGCAACCACCCATTTCTTAATGCTGACAAATGGATCTGGCATTCTATGACTTTAATTCACTTATTTAATTCTTTTTATTTTCCTAAGGTGCTTTATTTCCTTTCAATGTTTGAGATTATCTACTTCCCAGGGTTTAAAAATGTTTGGTCCATTGATTTAATTGCACCTTACTCCTCTTTATTTTCACCTGCAGAATAGCGCACAAGTGTTGCCAGTGAAACCATTATCTCCTCATCTCAATAAAGTACCACTCAGCTCATGGGTTTCTTTTCTTTTTTCCTCAGCTTGAATTCTGGACACATAATCATGCCATTACAAATACTGCCTGTGGGAAATGAGGAAGTAGAGCCATTTGTGTGCTACACCAACTGGCACACCAGATGACAGCCAGCTGCTTAGCACTTAGCCAGCAAAACCAACAGAAACCACATTGAGGCTTCCATGCATGGGGGAGAATTGCAAGCATATGCTCACCTTGCCTTTCTTAATCCATAGTACGTCGCTTGCTCTAGGTCAGGGGTCCTCAAACTTTTTAAACAGGGGGCCAGTTCACTGTCCCTCAGACCGCTGGAGGGCGGGACTATAGTTTTTAAAAAAACTATGGACAAATTCCTATGCACACTGCACATATCTTATTTTGAAGTAAAAAAACAAAACAGGAACAAATACAATATTTGTATTTGCATGTGGCCCGCAAATACAAGGAAATTAATTAGAAGGTGGCTGTCAGGGCAGAACTGGATGAGATGGGCCAGACACACCCTAGAGCCAACCTCCCACAGTCCTTCCCCGGCTGGCCACACCTAGGTTGATGCCATGGCTCAAAAGGCATCTGCGGAGTGAGTGGGGTCCCTCCGACAGGTGGGGTCCCTCAGCCTGGCCTGTGGAGATGGGGCCAAAAACGGGAAAACAAAACAATTAAAATTAGTGAAAGGACCCCTGGTCTAGGTATTCTGTGTATCATATCCCACCCCAGAGCATTGCAGAGGGTTTGAGGAGCAGGATGAATAGTATAGAGAAACTATACGATGTTTGGGAGGTGGGGACAACTTCCCTGCAATAGTGTCTCAAATGGAAAGTGAAGTCAACATCTACCACATTATCCACAGCTCCCTCCTCAAAGCCTTTCCTCTTCTTTCCCCCTTTTCTACTTCACTCTATACTTCTTAATACCCACCATGACTTCAATACAATCAATGAAAGTGTGGGAAGAATAATTATGCCACTTATTAAGTTAATATCTCTCAGCTCTGCACCTACCTTCTCTTACTCTTTGTGATGGGACTATGCAACCCACTTGTCTTGTACACAGACGGCTGCCTCCAGTGATGGCGAACCTTTTGAGCTTGGCGTGTCAGCATTTTGAAAAAGCCTAACTTAACTCTGGCGCCGTGTCACATATAGAAATTGTTTGATATTTGCAACCATAGTAAAACAAAGACATATTTTTGATATTTATTTTATATATTTAAATGCCATTTAACAAAGAAAAATCAACCAAAAAAATGAGTTCACATGTCACCTCTGACATGCATGTCATGGGTTCACCATCACTGGCTTAGATCACGACGGGAGCTAGAAGAAGATTGCTAGGTTAGAGGAAGAGGCAGGGGCTTGCTCTTTCCTGTTCTCTGGTGGCTGCTGGTAGACTTTCCAATTGCAGTGGTTTTATGAGCACCAAATCAGCAAGGCTCCTTCACCCTGGACTTCCTTTTCACAGGAAGATAGAGGAAGACTGAGAAATTAGAGACTAAAAGGGAGACATGCTCCTTCCCATGCATTCCGTATGTGTTTCCTCTGAGATGCCTGGGACCATCAACTCAACAACACAACTCCGCCCTGGCAGAAGTATCCCCACAGCAGCCACGGAATCCCGTGCTCAGTTTTTCCAGCACTTGCACAACCAGCTTCATTGATATCATCTACTCTGACTGGCCCTCCCTCAAAGCCTGGGCGACAGCCCCATGGGTCCCCTCCTCTGACCTCAGAGATGGCAGCACAGCTGAGCAGCAGCCCCTCTTCTGAGAGTGTGGCATGCTAGATTCTGTCTTGCCAAACACCAAGAGAAACATGACTGAAGGACAAATTATCAGACTGTCTCTGTGGAAAATGTAAAGAATGCAAGCTTTTGAGAGGTGTTCTAGAGCAAATGGGAGTTACAGGTCATGGCTTTAGAGTTGGAGAATCAATTTCTCAGATGCTCTTACTAGTACATGTGCATTCGTGGGCTCTGTTTTTTGAGCTTGTTACTATCACTGCTTTCACTAATTTTAATTGTTTTGTTTTCCCTAAGAGTTTATATATTTTTGAAGGCCAATGGGAAAGCTTATAGAGAGTAAGAAGTCTGTTTTATATGCTCAATACATTGACAGTGCTCATTATTTCTGAAATGACAACAAAGGAATTGTATAGCCTTTGTTGTAGCTCTTGATTCGTGTGTTGTGAACAGCAGGTTGCCAGAAAGGCTCTAGCTACATGGTCTGTAGAGATAGGGTTGCCCCCCAAAAAATAGAATGGTAACTTTATAAAACCTTAATTCAAAGTGTCAGCAGGGGAGAAAATGTAAGTGGCAACAAGAAATGGCAAATTACAGCTTCTACAGAGCAAAGGGGAAAAGAGCCAAACAAAAAAAAAATAAGCAAAACAAAACAAAAAATGAAACCCCAAGAAACTCAGAAGAGTTATATTACGGTTGCTCCAGTAATGCTTTCTTAAAACAGCAGTCTCTGGGATTGCCTACTGGCAACACTAATATAGGCTAGACTAGATACTCTGAAATCCTGTGAAGCTACAGAGAGTGGAGAGAAACTGAGGGGTTGAATAATACAATAAAAGCACAGACGTGCTAGCTTTATGAGGCTGTTTATTCTGCAGCGGTTTTGGCCAGAGCAAGCTGATCGCTTTTCTAATGCCTTAAATCAAACAGCAGGTATCTACAGCCTCAAAGAAATATTAAGCATTAGCCAATGGTCAGACTTGAAACATTGCAGAGGTGGAGCTGGGAGATTTCCCAGGATGGTTTCTCTCTCAATTCCCCCTCCCCTAATTTTTTACCTTCATATTCTAAAAATTGCTAGGAATAAAATTCCAGTTCCATGTCCCTCTGTTGTTGTGGATTTCATTATCTTATTTCCTGTACAAAAAGGACACTTTTCATAGGAGTCATAGCTTAAGTTGTGGTTCAAACCACCCATGTAAGTATTCTGGAAATGTTTATGTGCAAAACACTTCTCTTTTTTTTTTGTAATAAAACTATAAGGTAGAGATCAAGACAAAATTAAAGGGCTATGGTCCTCTTATTTACTTACTCTTTACAAATAATAAATCTTAAGAGATATTGGCATTAGGACTGGCGAAGTTTCAGAGGACTATGTCTTGGACTCAAGAATCATACGTCAGAATCTGTGTTAGAAGGGAATCAAAAGGTCATCTAGACCAGGAATCAGCAAATTCTTTCTGTAAATGGCCAGATACTGAGTATTTTAGGCCACGTGAACCACATACTCTTTGTTACTGCTCAACTCTGCCTTTGTGGCATGAAAGCAGTGTCTGCAATACATAACCATATAAGTATGGCTGTGTTCCAACAAAATTTTATTTACTTATACTGACAGTGGGCCGCGTTTGGCCCACGGGTCAAAGTTTATGACTCTTGACTTTATCTAAAGGATTGGACCATGAGATGGAAAAGCAAGACAGAAAGAAGAAACTCCTTTAAGCTTGGGGGGGTGGGGTGGGGGAGGGAAAGGCTCTGAAGACCCAGCCTCTATTTGATTAGTTGTCTTTTTTTATGTATTATATTCCAACAATTATAAGTGTAAATCCTAAGTGTGTAGCTTGATATATATTTTAATATATGAATACTAGAGGCCCGATGCACAAAAATTTGTGCACTGGCGGGGGGGTGGTGTTCCTCAGCTAACCTGTGCCCTCTCACAGTCTGGGACCCCTCGGGAGATACACTCCCCGGGTGGCAGATGGCAGGCCCGATCCCATGGTGCCTACCCGGCCTCCCCGGATCATAGATGGCAGGCCCTGATGGCAGCTGGGTGGGCGGCGGATCGTGCTGCCGCCCGCCCCGCTGCCCTGGGTTGCACACAGCAGGCCCGGATGGCGGCTGGTGGCGGAGCAGGCGGCGGATTGCGCTGTCCCACCCCGCCTGCAGTATGCAAATTTAATGGCCATCTTTGTTGGGTTAATTTGCATACTCTTCTGATTGGCTGATGGGTGTAGCGAAGGTAAGGTCAGTTAGCATCTTTGTCTTTTATTAGTGTAGATACCCCCATCAACAAAACCCAGGTCATGATATAGAATATTTCAACATCCCTAAAAGACTCTCTTATCTCCCTTCCAATGAATTATCCACATAAATAACCCCTATTTTTACTTTATCAATATAAAATGATAATTCTTATTCTTGAATGTCATATAAATGGAGTTGGCAGTTTATCATTTGTTGTGTGATGTTTCTGTGTCTCAACATTATGACTAAGGAATTATTTATCACTCTATAAGATTCTTGCTCTAAAATGTGAAATTTTCAAACATATTTATTGCAGCATTATTTATGTCAATACTAAATATTCATGATAGGGCAATGGTTACAGAAGTGTGATACATCTTTTGGTAACCATTGTATTTATTTATAACTCAAATCATATTAGAATTGACTTGAGTCCCCATCTAACATATTAGCAAAAGGTTTATTCTCATACTCTTGGGATTCCTCCTCTTTCCATCACCCCATGCACCTCACCCATCATCCAAAAGCCATAAGGGCTTATCCAAACGAAAGAGAAGTGGGCCAGCCTTTCTTTCCCAGGCTGGAAAGAGATCAGGTGCCTACCTGTCTGCAGTTGTCATCACTGACGCTTGTCCTCCCAAAGTCACAGATATATTGAGCAAAATGTGTTATCTCAACCCTGCTGGCTCATGCCACAGGTCTATCCAAATCTCTCTTGCTGAGCTCCCTAGCCACAAGTTTTTGAAGGAGGACCACTCTGCCAGCTAGTCCATCTCTCCAGTTTGGACAAGGCCACAGGTGACCCACATTTAAAACCACAAAGCTATTAGTCCTCCACACAGTTACTCACTTCCTCCGAGCATTATCCCAGAACAGAGAGTCAAGACTCTGAGAGGCAACATGGGACTTTGCGTTTAGCTCAGATTCAACTTCCAAGTCTTTTACTAACTAGCTGTGTGAATGATGGGAGATACTTAACCAATCTGTGCCTGTTTTTGCCTGTGCAAAATGGTGATAACAACAGTACCTACCTTATAGGGTTAATGTAAGGGTTAAATTAATTATGCATGTAAAGCACTCGGAATAATGCCTGACACATAGAAAGCTACACTATATAGTGATGGCACTTAGCTCTGAAATGCAAAGCCTTCCAGCTCATCTCTTTTGTATAATAATCAAGGTTTTATTATTCTAGACCCCATAGCAATAAAAAATTGCTTACAGAGGTTTAGTCAAAGGTTCCAAACTGAACTGATACAGACATAAAGAGACAAAGCACAGAATAGAATATATTGTATGATCTTTAACTGTAAAATTTTATACATGCGCATAGGAAACATACTGGAAGGAGTATATAAAGATGTTAGCAGTCAACTCAAACTGTGAGATTATGAATAACTTTAATTATTTTCTTTATATATATTTTTTATAATTTCCAATACAATAAGCAAGTATAACTTTTAATTTTAACAATAAAACTGCCTTCAGTATCTTACTTATAATAATGTGTAAAACCTGTATTTGAATGCTAGAACTCCAGAGTATGAGGCAAGTCAACTAGCATATCAAAACCTTGGTTTCCTGGTATCAAAAAAAGGAATACCATCTCTACCTCAATTGCTTGTAGAAATTAAAGGAAACCATTTATAATGTAATGTACTATACAAATGTAAGAAATTTCATTGATTGTTTTATTAGATTTAAAAGGTATATAAGGTAATATTTTTGGAAACACAAGGTGTTCATTTGTACTTAGGACATTAGGGGGAAAGTGAACAAAACTTGCAGCTAGGAAGGTGATTAAAATGCTTATTAAACCATTGTACTTTCACTTTCTTTGTGAATAATCACAGAAGGCTGTTGGCTGGCTTGTGCCTGCTCCTATGAGAGAAAACCCAGATGAATACACAACTGCTAAGAAATCTGATTGACAGTCTGCCATAGGCCAGACATTATACTAGTTATTAGGAACATAAAAATGAGTAAAATGAAACATTATCCTAAAAAAAAATTACAGTGTAGAAAATTTGGAGACAATTCCATGCATTTTTATCCTCCCTTAATCTAGGATTGTATATCTTTTTAATCCTTGTAGAATATGACTTGATTGTTGCAGTTCCTGTTGCTTTTCACAAATTTTAAAGATTGACTTTTTAAACGTGGGGTTCAGGGTGCAGACTTTATTTCTCATGGGTACTTGTCTGATGAAGTTGAAGAATAAATTCATGGACTAACAGATTTCTTTAATTAAAAAATGTAGACATTTATGAAAGCATGTACAAACTCCATCTGGGCAGGAATGTCCCCAAGGGGGACCCCCCCTGAGTAGGGGCCCCCAAAAGGGAAAAGCCTGCTCTCGCTCTCCCTAATGGGAAAAAAATCTAAAAAATGTAAATCTACTGAGTCTCTTTGTCTCCAGTTTATAAAAGCTGCTCTTTGACTGGACAGTACCTTTTCTAATTGGTCCCTTTCCTTAATTTGGGAGCTCTGTGCTTTCCTCATTGGTCATTCTGCCACATAGTATTAGTTTCAATGCTCAAAGCCCACATGATCTCCCTCTTTCTCTCCCCTTGAAACATTCATCTGTCCTCTATGAAAATATGTTTCTTTCTTCCCAATGTCCTGTGACTTTTCTTTATGCTCTGTGAATGTATGTCTTCCTCCCCCTATCCTGTGGTATTTCTCTATCCTCTGTACCAGTAAGATAAGCATTTTGGCATCTCCAAGCCCCCATCTATGCCTTCCTCTCCCATGGACCCTCTCCCAGTTGTCCTGGCGGGAGATGTTTTATTCCCCCTTATGGCTCTCCCAGCTGCTCAGGTCAGAGATACCTATGTCCTTGGTTTAAGGCTATTTTAAGTGCTCAGGCCAGAAATGCCTCCTTCCTTCCTGGACACCCCCCCTTCCTGTCTATCTAATTAAGCTAGTTCGTTAACCCTTATCACTTTGATGTTGTTCATATGTACACTCACTCCTATTTTTTTTTTTAATGTCAAACTTGGCAGTCATATCAGGAAACAGTGGCTATTCCTTTTATTTATTGTGCAGTTTTCAATCCATATGGATGCCAGTTTGTTTAATAAGATGGTGAGTTTAGGAAGGAGTTCATAACAATGAGTCAAATAAAATGAATTTCTCAATTTCTTCAACTCTAATTTTATGCTCTTCAAAGAATTCTCCTGTCTTTAATCTTCACCTTATTCTCCCCAAAGCCAATTGAGATTGCCACAGTGAAATGTAAGACTGGGAATTTGAAGAGGAATTTTTTTTAAAAAAACTTTCCTGTGATTGTTTTACCAGCCATCACATCACCTTTTGTCACAAACACACAATCAGCAGAAGCAAATGGATCTCAGAAAAAAACCACACTTCACTGACAGGTGAGGTAGCTCGAGCTAGAAAAACAAAATAACTTTGGACACAGAGACACAAGACTTAGGTCCTAGTCCAGTGGCTCCTTGGCTGCTCACTAGCTGTATAAATTCATTAGTCTCTAAATTTTCTCCAAGCCTCAATTTCCTTAGTGCAAAGAAGACAGCTTAATGAGCACATGGCTGCTATGAAGCACAAATGAACTACTACTCTCTTTTAGCCTTATCCAAAGCAATCTTTGGTAATGCACATAAGATACATTGGTCTATGTGTTTCTCTTACAATAGAGCTATAAAATTGTGCAGAAGTTAAGAGTAAACTAGACCTGGCTGGTGTGGCTCAGTAGTTGAGCACTGAATCCAATGAACCAGGAGGTCATGGTTCGATTCCCAGTCAGGGCACATGCCTGGGTAGCGGGCTCGGTCCCCAGTAGAGGGTGTGCAGGAGGTAGCTGATCAATGTTCTCTCTCATCATTGATGTTTATATCTCTTTATAGCTCTCTTTCCTTCTCTCTTCCTCTTTCTGAAATCAATAAAACATGCTAAAAAATAGAGTAAACTGGGATCCTTTCACCTCCTTCATGGAGGACATACCATTAGGGAAAAGAAAAGAAGCAGGTAAACCAATAAATTCAAACTCCTTGTCAGTTGGGCATCTGGGTAAATAGACTATTAATATGTACTAGAAAGAAAAGACTTTATCTCTGAAATGTCCTTACACTTTATAGATTTCCCTCATATCCCTAACTAAGGATTACCTGTAGTGAATAACACTTGGAATCTAGGAGACATAACTCTCCGAAGGATGTCATGTGAACTATGCAATTCTCTGGGCTATAAAATGAAGATATTCCATAATTGTGGTACTCCCTACAGTATGAAGAGCTTGAAAAACACATTTAGAGACTTCACCTTCCTGGGCCAGAAGGACATATCTAACATGGGAAGGAAGAACCCTGTAAGCTATGCTTGATGTCTCAGCCCCCTCTCTACTTCATCCAAGCCTTCTCATGGCCTTCATCCTCATTATTGTGTAACAAACATTGATATCAGGTAAGATCTCTGATTCCTGTTCATCTGATTTGGCAATCCAGCCAAGTGTGAGTGCAGAAATATTTCAGAACTACGATGTCAATAGCAATAACAACAATTCTGCTAGTGAGTTTCTATTCTGGTAAGTTGTGATTCTCTGTATCTGCCTGTCTGTCTTTCCAATCTGGGGGCAGCAGTTTGCCTTGTGACTTCACTTCTCTGATGAATTTAAGAAGAGTTATTGATATTTTCCATTTGTTCAACATTCCTTGTTGTTAGGATGAAGTGGCAATTTATAAGCTCTTTACATGCCAGACTGGAAACGTGAAGACAGTTTATACTAATTTTAACAGTGATGGAACAGAATGTTAATGGTAGTGGAATAGGTAACAATAAGAAGATATTTTATACTGGATTCACATTCTTGGTTATAATGGTCCAGTTTTCCCAACAGAGAGTAAGTAAATTATTATTATTTTAAATATTGAAAATATATTCCCAAAATGGAACAAAGGTCTAAAAAAATATTATATTGAAAAATTGGTGCTTAAATTATTTTAAGAAATTCTATGTATTATAACCTCCTATTGTAGCTAAGTAGTAACACTGAAAGCATTCTATATTGCATTGACTAGTAAGAAAATAGAAAGGGGAGAACAATCACTCAATTATTCACTGAAAAAAAAAGCTATATTAGTCGAGAAAGAGATCTAGTAATGAAGGCGACACAAAGGAACTAGAAGTGAAATAAGATTCATAAGGAAAGATCTAATGTAAGTGTCCTATAAAAACATGAAAAAGATATAATAAAGAGTGGAAATAAAGTGGCAGCATGGCAATTTTGGATACAGCAACATAAATATTTCATGCAACCTACTCACTATTTATTTAATAATTATGAATTTTCATGTGTATCATTTCACTCTTCTAATCCTTTTATCATGTATGTAAAGTGAAAATGGTATTAGATATTTTACTTTTGTGAGTTATGGGCTTTAAAATTGAAAAAAATACAAATTCCTTAGATACAACATTTATTTAATAGCACTTTATTTGTTCTCATTTTTATCTCACTGAACCTGAGTTTCTTGGTGGTAGGTCCTATGTGTCTTCTTCAGCTCTCTAATGTTACCATCTAGGGTAGTGCCTGCCATAGACTGAGCTTAACACATACTCACTGAATCCAAAAAGACAAGAGGAAGGGAGGGAGAGTATAAGGAACGAAAAAAAGGAAGGAGGGAGGGAATGAAGTAAGAAGGAAAAGAGAGAAGGAGGGAAAGAGAAATTAAATAAAGGATGGAAGTAAAGATTGATGGATGGCTTCAGTGATCCAAGACAGAAAAAGTGGAACCATATGTTACAGACAAAGTTCTTTATCTACAAGAGATAGGAGACTGTGGCTGAAAGGAGCAAAGATTGATCTCACAGGTGAATGAAGTAATGATGAAAGAAGAACTTGATGTAGGTGCCAACAATGAGTTGTATTTATAGTACTTTGTAAGCATGTGCCTAATTGACCTTAATAGTTTTTTAGTCCATTTAACCCATTGTCATTCAGAGTTTTGAGGAAATAAATTATAATGCATTTGTCTTGTATCTCTATAAAAAGATATAAATATTTATATTCTCTATTCCACAGAGAAAATGAGGCAGCAATTTTGACACATAATAATGTTATTCTATGAGCATCATATTTTTAAATACCATTGTCAAGAAACATACCCTGATTGACTGTATTTTCAGCTATAAACAGCATTTTACCAGAGGATAAAACAGTACCTGAAATAGATATTGTGTCTGTGTGTGTGTGTGTGTGTGTCCCTCTGTCATACACATACACTTTTTAATTTATCACATCACCTTTTGTGATAATAGGTAATGAATTTTTCCAAAAGATAATCACCCTCCCCCCAAACCTAAATCTAGTATGTTAGCTCCTGACAGTTTACTTATGCATATCAGCACCTACTCCATTTTCTAACAAAAATAGATATACTGCCTGTTTTATATCAGTTAGTGTGTCTCTTTCACTAGTATTAAAATAAGTAAATTGTTCTTTTTTCTTATCCCCTTTGGCAGACTAAAGCTTTATTAGTTTTACTTCAACTCCACACTTTCTTCCTTTATGCACTATTTATTGCTTGTGTTATTTCTTGCATCCTCCTCTATTCCCTGATGAAAGGAAGATTGCCATTCCAGACTCAATCACTCATGACCTTACAGGCCCCACTGCTACGACTGATTTAAGTAGGGCCTCAAGCAGCAATGTCACCTTTCTTAGGAGGCACATATACCAAAGCTGCAGCCGGCTCTTGGGAGGAATAGCAAATTTGAACTGGGTGACCTGGGCTTCTCTCTTCTCTATCCTGATGCAATTCATCGTTGCCAGCATGATTTCGGCAAAGGCATCCAGAGAAAAATATGCCCCAGAGTTGATCCCTGATACATCTGTCTTTATACTTTTATTTTCAAATACTAGAGAAACCCCCAAGCTACATTATATCTTCTCTGTATCTTCATAAACTGAAATAAATTATTTTTATAGAAAGTGTCTTCAATGAAAAGGTTATGCCTTGTTTATTTTTATTTCTGGAGACTCTTATTGCCAGCATCAGTGAGTTGGAGACAAATACACCCAAACAACATGTCTTACTGAGAATGCTTTCTAGATTCATTTTGTATTTCTGTGATACTGCTGCCCTCTAGCGTTCCGAACACCAATACTTTCTGTAACGTCACTGATTCTTATTTTCAAGGTTCATGGGTTTGTCTCTTCTATTAATGGAATCTGAAATTCAAAGTTCAATAATAAATAATTGCCTTAAAATATAAGAACTGACACTGAGAATTAAGGTTTAGGGACGTCTTAAAATATGAATTTTTAGAAAAGATATAAACATTTTAATTTTTTAATAGTATTGAATTTATTGTGGTGATATTGGTTAATAAAATTACTTATGTTTCAGGTGTATGCTTCTATAATACATCGTCCATATGTTGTACTTTGTGTTCACCACCACAAGTCAAGTCTTCTTCCATCACCATTTATCCTCCCCTTTACCCTCTGGGGAACCTAATGAACATAATATATGAGATCACAAACAAAATAAAAACAGACTCATAGGTACAAAAAACAGACTGACAGTTGTAAGAGTAGAGGGGGTGGGAGGATGGGTGAAAAAAAAGTGAAGGGATTAAGCAAAGAAAAAGACCTCATAGACAGAGATAATAGTATGGTGATTACAAGAGGGATAGGGAGGCGGGGGACATAGATGAGGGCAAAGGGGGTATCAATGGTGATGGAAAGAGATATAAACATTTTTAATTCATCATAGCCCTCCCTTTGAGGCATCTCAAACTGAACATAGTCCAATACAAAATTCCATAGTTCTCTTATGGTATCCAGCCTTCCTTTTGTTCACACTAAAAACTTCTTTCACCCTACAGATCCATGAGAAATACAGTGGGTTCTACTACTGAACACATCAGAATCCAGCCACTTTTTACACCCTTGCCACCACGACTCTGTCCCAAGCCACATGTTCTCCCATTGGGATTAGGTGATGACCTTCTAACTGGTCTCCCTAAGGCTACAGAGTCCACTAGCTTTACTGTCACCAAGGTCCTTTAGAAATGGAAAGCAGATTGCAGCACTCCTCTGCTCAAAATCTTCAGATTGCTTCCATGTCTCTCAGAGAAAGGACTGAAGTCTGGTGATGCCAACCAATCCCCAGCTGGCCTGCCTCCACGCCTCACATCCCTAACATCATCTTTCAAGCACTCCTCTCTGAGTGTGTGTCGCTGATCCTGCCACACGAACCTCTTGGCTATTTATTTCCTTTTTAATTTTAGTAATATATTTTATTAAACCCAATATATTCTAAATATATTTTACTTAAACATGTAATCAATATAAAAATACTAATGAGATCATTTTTTGTTTTTAATTTTCTTTTTTTAAATATATTTTATTGATTTTTTTACAGAGAGGAAGGGATAGGGATAGAGAGAAACATCGATGAGAGAGAAACATCGATCAGCTGCTTCCTGCACACTTTCTACTGGGCATGTGCCCGCAACCAAGGTACATACCCTTGACCAGAATCGATCCTGGGACCATTCAGTTCACAGGCCGATGCTGTATCCACCGAACCAAACCAGGTAGGGCTTGTTTTTAATTTTTAATTACTGTTGCCGTTCAATATTATATTAGTCTCAGATATACAACAGTGATTAGACATTTATATAACTTATCATCACCCCACTAAACCTAGTACACATCTGCCCTTGCTGGTTTGGCTCAGTGGATAGAACATTGGCCTGTGGACAGAAGGGTCCCGAGTTTGATTCTGACCAAGGACACATGCCTGGGTTGTGGGCTCGATCCCCAGTAGGGGGTGTGCAGGAGGCAGCCGATCAATGATTCTCTCTCACCATTAATGTTTCTATCTCTCTCCCTCTCCCTTCCTCTCTGAAATCAGTAAACATATGTTTTTAAAAATCTAGTACACATCTGACATCTATAGATGGTTATTATAATATTAATGACTATATTCCCTGTGGCACTTTACATCCCCATGACTATTTTTATAAAGGATGGTTTGTATGTCTTAATTACCCCTACTTTTGCAACCTTCCCCCCAACACTGATATCAATTTGGTCTCTGAATCTATTTGTTGTTTGTTTGTTTAGATTGCACATATTAGTGAAATCAATGGTATTTGTCGTTCTCTGTATGACTTATTTCACTTAGCATAATATGCTCAAGGTCTAATCATGTTGTTTCAAATGGCAAGATTTCAATCATTGAGTAATATTCCATTGTATATATGTACTACTTCTTTATCCATTCATAGATTGAGGAGCACTTAAATTGCTTCCATATTATGGCTATCATCAATAATGCTTCAATGAATACAGGAGGCACATGTATCTTTTTGAATTAGTGTTTTTGGTTTCTTCAGATAAATACTCAGAAGTGTAATTGCTGGGTCATATGATAGTTCAATATTTTGTATTTTATTTTTGAGGAAACTACATATTCTTTTCCATAGTGGCTGCACCAATTTATAATTCCACTAACAGTGCATGAGGGCTACCTTTTCTCCACATCCGCAGAGCACTTGTTTGTTGATTTATTTATAATAACCATTCTCACAGATGTGAGGTAATATGTCACAGTAGTTTAATTTGCATTTCACTGATAATTACTGATGTTGAGCATCTTTTCATACGTCTACTGGCCATCTGTCTGTCCTCTTTGGAGAAGTGTTGATTCAGGTCCTCTGCCCATTTTTTAATCAGGTTATTTGTAGTTTTAGTGTTAAGTTATATGAGTTCCTTATATATTTTGGATATTAACCCCTTATCAGATGTGTGCTGTTAGCTAATATCTTCTCCCATTCAGTAAGTTGTCTTTATAGTACTTTTTAAAATAATCTGCTTCACTGTGCAAAAAACTCTTTATTTTGATGTAATCCCATTTGTTTGTTTTTTCTTCTTTTTTTCCCTCGCTACAGGAGACATAACTACAGACATATTACTAAGAGCAATGTCGAAGACTTTACAAAACATTTACTTCTAAAAGTTTTACGGTTTCAGGTATTACATTTAAATCTTTAATCCATTTTGAGTTTATTCTTAAATATGGTGTAAGAAATTTTCTTTTTTTGTATGTCAATCCAGTTTCCCTAACACCATTTATTGAAGAAACCATCTTTACTGCATTATATATTCTTGCCTCTTTTGTCATAGATTAATTGACCAAATATGCATAGGTTTAATTCTGGGTTCTATTCTGTTCCATTGGTCTATGTGTCTGTTTTTATACCAGTAAAATGCTGTTTTGATTACTATAGCCATGTAGTTTGATATCAGGTAGCATGATGCCTCTAACTTTGTTCTTCCTCAGGATTCAGTTTGCTATTTGAAATCTTTAATGGTTCAATATAAATTTTAGAATTATTTATGTTAGTTCTTTGAAAGATACCATTAGTATTTATATAGGAATTGCATGAATCTGTAGATTGTTTTGGGCACTTTAATGAGATTAATCCTTCCTATCTATGAGTATGGTATATTTTTCTATTTATTTATATCTTCAATATCTTTATTCGATGTCTTATAGTTTTCTGAGTAAATGTTTTTTACCTTATTGGTTAAATGTATTCCTTGGTTTGTTATTCTTTTTGATGCAATTGAAAATGAGACTATTTTTCTAATTTCACTTTCTGATAATTTATCATTGGAATATGAAAATTCAAACTATTTCTGAATTTTAATTTTGCATCCTGCTACTTTATTGAATTCATTTATCACTTATATTAGGTTTTTAATGAATTCTTTAGGATTCTCTCTATACATAGTATCATGTCATCTGAAAATGAGTTTTACTTTTTAGTTTTCAAATTGAAGAAATTTTATTTATTTTTTCTTGTTGAATTGTTATGGCTAGGAATTCCAATACTATGTTGAATAAAGTTGGTGATAATGATATCCTTGTTTTATTTTTATCTTGAAGAAAAATATTTTGGCTTTTCATCATTGAATATCATGTTAATTGTGTGTTTTTCATATATGTCCTTTATTATGTTGAGGTAAATTTCCTCTAATCCCACTTTACTGATTGTTATCATAAATGGATGTTGGATTTTGCCAAATGCTTTTTCTGCATCTATTGATATGATAATACAATTTTTATCCTTCATTTTGTTTATGTGGTGTATCATGTTAATTGATTTGCAGATATTGAAACAGCTTTGCATTTCTGGAATAAACCCCACTTGATCATGGTGTATGAATTTTTAATGTATTGCATATTTGCTTTGCTAATTTTGTTGAAGACTTTTGCATCTATGTTCTCTGGGAACATTGGCTTATAATTTTCTTTTTATGTAGTTCCTTTGTCTGGTTTAGGTCTCAGGGTAATCTTGACCTCACAAAATGAGTCTGGGAGCCTGCTCACCGCTTAAATTTTTTGTAATTGCTCAATTATAAATGATAGGTATTAATTCTTTTAATAAAGGGTTCATCCTGCCTCTAGGCCCCTGACTTTCCTTTTATTACAGCATTTACTTTATAAACTTTTAACTGTGTATTCTTTCTCTGCCCCTTTTGGACACAAATTTAAAATTTAGAAAAGTCTTTCTCAAGGACCTGAGAGAAAATGCTTTAAAATGTAACCATTAAGAAACATACTACCCCTATCTCCCAGTTTCTATGGGCTGGTTAGAATCTAACTGTCCTATACTACGTGGTAACACCACTTCCTGTCTGTGAAGCTATGAAGTTTGCTTTTCCTCTGAGTAATACCAATTAATAGACACAGGTGGCCTTTGATTCCTCCACCAAAAACAGCTCTTAAAAATATCTAGCCCTTTGTTTGTAGACTTGAGTTTGGTGTGTCTCACCTACTACAGTAGTCTTAAATAAGATGTATATTCTTTGTTTAACTTTGTCAGGTGCAATTATTCTTTGACAGCACCAAGCACACTAGTTCCTTAAAGTCTGGGTATTGCTGTTCTTTCCCTCTGAAATGTGTTGATCCATAGGTATGACTTGCTCCTCATTGCCTTTAGACTTTTATTCAAAACTAGAAGCCATTTGCACAAAATTTGTTCCCTGGGGCAGGGTCCTTCAGCCTGGCCTGTGCCCTCTCACAGTCCAGGAGCCCTGAGATCGATTGCCCCAAAGAGGTAGACCTAACCCACCTAGCCGGGCCTCCAAGATGGATCACCCCCATAGAGGGAGGTCCCGCCCACCCAACACAGTGCCACCATGGGGTAGCCTGAGCCTCCCTCTTTGGGGCAATCGTGGAGCCCCCGATTGATCACCCCACCAGCCTGCCTCTGAAGGGTGATCATGGGGCAATGGCCGGGCCCCTGACCAATCCCATCACACCCATCTTGGCCAGCCTGGCACCAGTGGGTGTCATAGCGGTCGTCCGGAAGGTCATCCGGACGGTCGTTCTGCTGTTCAGTCATTTGATCAATTTGCATATTACACTTTTATTATTATAGATGCCAGTCTATCCATGAGCTTTCCTGCCTTATATAAAACAGCAAATTCTACACCATCAATCTATCTTAACTTGCTTCATTGTTATTCAATGAATTTATCGCTATCTAAATTAATTATATATTTGTTGTCTGTCTCTTCCCAATACAATATAAACTCCATGGTGGGTGGAGGCAGGACTTTTTTTCTGGTTTGTTTACAGCTAAAACCCTGGCATTTTGATAAAGGTATTGAGCAACTACTCGACTAAATATTTGCTGTATGAAAGAATAAAAATGAATTGAGAAATCAATGGCTATAGAGTGCCTTTTTGTGTCTCTAAAGCAAAACCCATGTGAAGTTTAGTTATCCAAAACTTAGTAATGCCTGACTTAAAGAGTTGAGCACCTTCATTAATATGCTCTATAAAATATGTAAATGCATTGCCAATGGGAGTTTACCTAGGGCTTAGACAGATATGAAGTAAAATAAGGAAAGGTAATAATTAAAAACTAGGTTCCATCAGAAGAAACATACTTCATAGGTCTATCGCTTCCCTTTGCTTCCTTTGAATTTCTGATTCAGCAACTTTAGAAGAATCTATTAAATAACATTTTAGAAGACATGATAATATGATTTTTATCCTTCATTTTGTTTAAGTGCTATTGCAAAAGATAATGTTCTACTAAGAAATAAAACAATTTTGAAATGAAAATTAGGAAGAGAGCTAATGTATGATAGTAATTAAACATCTGAAGGAAAGTGGGGGTATATTTTAAAAGAGCAACTTGTGAACTGCTGGTTAATTGTTATACTTGGGAGAAGATATTAGTGAGGAAAGAATTTTTACTGTGCCCTGGTCTACATCTCATTCATTGTTGTACCCCAAGCCCTAAAAAAACATTATACTTCAGAACAAAAAAATAGCAATCTGTCACCTAACTTATGAAATGTTAAATAGTTGTTCTTCTTTAACTTAGGAATCTCCTATGCTCTTCAAAATAACAATAAGAACTAATATATAAAAGCATTTACCATGTTCCATATACTATTTAAAATACTTTACATGGATCATCTTATATACTTCTCTCAACTCTATGAGGCTGTATTATTAATATCACCATTTACTTGCCAAAAGTGATACACCAGTGAGCAGCAGAATCAGGAAGGCTATGAAAATCAGCTGAAGACGTTGGATAAATTATCGTGTGAAAATTGTATAGGTACTAGACAAGAGAATAAGCAGTAGTTGGCATAAGAAATGTATAATTACCCTATTTTCTACCGCAGGTCCTAAAACACCTAAAGGGAACTGCATCATTAATGTCTACACAGCTTGCCAGTGGGTTCCCAACCTCAAGAAAAGATTGTTAATGACTTCCTCCTTTCACAACTTGCAGTGAATGCATTGAAATCCTGTGGCCAATTTGTAGCACTTTGTAGAGACCTTGTCGCCAATAGTAGAGCATCTTCAACTTTTAAACACAATCGTAATTAGTGATCTTGCATCGGCACAGTGAGAAACATCACAATGAAAATGTGACCTCCCCAAGACTATTTTCAAACAACAAAGAGGAAAACGTGTGTTTAAAAGGATGACTAGAGATTCAGAGCATAGACTGCATAATCAGAGAAACTGGGGTTCAAAATGGAGGCTGACAGGTATTGGTTGTTGACTTCAGCAACTTACTGAATTATTTGGGACTGAGGTTTTCTCATTTATAAAGTGGAAAGGTAAAATTAGTACATATTTTAAATAACATAATGATAAATAAATGCAGGAACACATGTAATTCACAGCATATGACTACCATGAAACAAGCACCCTATCGTCACAGTCAACATATAATGCTTCAATAAAATACAAATTTTGTTAGAGATATAAATTATATTACTATGGAATTTATTACAATGTAATTTTCAACTTTAGACAAATACTAAAGCTTATGATTATAATATACTCTAATTTGTTTTTATCTTAAATAACATTTTGTTTCCTTTTCTGATAGACTCCTTCATTTAAGTCAATGAATCTTTATTCATCGCCTGCAATGTGTCAGCTATCATTCTAAGCCCAAATAAATCAAAATAAACCAAAAAGAAAAAGTCATTAATTTCATGAGGCCTTTTATTTAAAAAAGATAAAGACTGGTAATAAACAAACAAATAAACATATACTGTATAGTTAGAGGGATATCATCAATATCTTAAATAGATCTGGTTCATAATAGGCACTCAATATAAATTTGATTTAATTTCATTATTTTTAGTTATGTCAATATAACATGGAGAATCTGTAGAGGTGTGCTTGAGTGAGTTCTTTCTATCAGGAAAGCCAATTCTCTGCATGTCTTCCTAATCTGGTGTTTAATTCTGCAAATTCACTTAATAACTTTAAGTCAGCTGTGGTAAGAGTTTTTACACAACAGAAAACAGCAATGCTACAAACAGCAGCTATTTTTCCTGAGAACCAGTGGTTAAACATTTGTCAGCACTCCACTGGATAAATGCTGACAAAGTATGAAATCTGAATTTTGTGCACTTCTGATAATAAAAAAAAAAAACCCTTAGTGTATATAATAGCACATCAATATATTTTAGAGGGTCACACTTACAAATTATGTAATGTAGTGTTAGTCTGAACCTTATATATATAATTTTTTTCTCCCAATACTGAGTTACTATGGCTTCATTATTCAGGCCCATGGAAGAAGCATGATGTTGATAACCCACAAAATCAACCAATTACTACATGTTTTCTATTTAATTTTAAATGTACCATTTTGATGAAATAATTTATGTAATGTTATGTAATTTTATATGTTTTAAACATAATAACTCACTAGCTATGGAAGAAAAGGAGAAGCTTCTGAGTGTCAGGAGGAAGCAAATTTGAAGTTATTTCCCTGTGGAAAATTTCATGAAAATCATTTAGTTGATTTTATGCAGAGCTAAAAGGCCCTGGGTAGAAATTTCCCAGGGCTGCATGCCTAGGGAGCATAAATTATTAAATCATAATTTTAAAAAGAAAACTGAAAAGCACTTCAAATTCTGCTACAACATGTGACTTATTGTTTAATTTTTAGTGGTATAATGTATCAAATTTATTTTGTTCTTATTATGTTTCAGATATATATTCCTATTAAAGTATTAGATACAAATTTGTTTCTGAATTTAAAATGTAAGAAAGGGCAACATTTGTGCATTCTTAGTTGCGAGGAGATCTCATAAATAAGAAGCAAAGTGAGCCTGAGAATTATCAATCTGTTCTCAAAAACAACTTCACACTATTTCTAGCCTATGCCCCTGCCAGAACATTCAATCTTATTACACTTAGTTGCAGTTTAATATCATGCAAATTAAATATCAGATTAAGTCCTAAGAGTATGGTTACATTATTTTAATTATAATGATCAGCAAATGGCAATAGCCTGTCAAATATTTTTTAATAATAATAAATGGGTATCAGTTATCAAAACCACCCCTATCCTGGACACAATGGTTGGCACTTCATATATTATCTCTAATGCCCATAACAACCCTATCAGTAAAGTATTACAAATGAGGAAATTTATGTGCAGAGAAACTGTGCCTGCCTAGGTCCAACAATTAGCAAGTGGCAAGACCAGGACCCTAAAAAAAAATTTTAAAAAATAAAATAAATTTTTAAAAAGCCCTTTTTTCTCAAAAGCCCATGTAAATTTATTGAAATCGTTGGCAATTACTTACTTTTACTGCTAATCACCCTTAATTTGTTCTGTGGCATTCTTTTCCTCGGGGGGGGGGGGGGGGGGGGGGAAGAACATAAGCGTCAACTTGGCAATAGGGGCAATTATCTCCACTAACACTACCATCCAAAGCCAACTCAAAGCAGATTGAATTGGAACCAAAAGTTTTCCCCCAGCTTTATTTTTGATGATATGTTTTAATTAGCTTACAAATGGTACAAATTGTCCTTTTGAGTTTATGCCAGGAGCAAAGTAGAAGATGTGGCTCTTATTTTTACTAGGAAGTTTATACTTCAATTTTTGACAAAAAAAGTTGTAAGTAAAAAGAAACTGCCTAGCAAAATTTTTTATCTCCAGATAATATGGCAGCCTCTGGTAAAAGGAATCAACAATCATTTTCAAAGGGAAGGTTATCTATAGTAAAATTTTCTTAAAGATAACAAAGACATCTTGAAATATTAATGTTTATTGCATGTAAATGGCTAATTATTTTTTATCTACAATCTGGTAATAGATTTATTTTGTTTATTGAAAAAATATTAACTAATTAATTTTTAAAAAGATAACAGACATATCCTAAGATTAGCATTGAAGACAAACTACTGTATTTTTTCATGTATAATACGCAATTTTTTTCTAAAATCCTTAGAATGAAAATCGAGGGGCATCGTATACACGGAAGTTAGACAAAGAGGGAGTCAGGAGGTTGTGTAGCTGCCCACACCTTGTCAAACAGGCTTCCTCCAGTCACGAGCCTTATTGTTACTGACGTCAGCTGATGCCCTAATTGGAGGTGGAGAGTGAACAGATGCAACCAAGAACTGGAGCGTTCTGAGCCCATAAAGATGTCACACACACACACAAAAAAAGATACATACTGGTAAGCGTTTGTCTTACTCTGCAAAATTCAAACTAAATGTAATCAGCTCTGCAAAAGAGCATGGAAATAGAGCTGCAGAGAGACAATTTGGACCTCCTCCCACTGAGTGTATGATCAAACAGTGGAGAAAACAGGAAGAACAACTCCTTAAGATGCCAGAAAAGATGAAGGCCTTAAGAGGAAAACCAGCAAAATGTTTAAAATATTGATTTCTTAATTTTGGGTTGGAAAAGTGGGGGGTGTCTTATACACAGAAAAATATGGTACTTGGGTCTTACAAGTGAATCTAGAAAAAGAAAATTTAGATCAAAATGTATAATAGTTTTATTGTGAAATAAGAATTTATGTACATCCAAGAATAATGAATTAAATTAGAGAAATGCCATGAAACACACAGCCCCAGAAGTGATAAATGTCAGAGAACTAGTGCCTAATTTCTTATAAATATGCCCTTCTTTATTTGGAAAGTATGTTTCAGGGGTTCTATGAGACTGTAGAAGTAGAAATGCTTGCCTGTCTCTTCTTCCCGCCTTCTTTCCTTTACCCAAATATTGGCAAGCAGAGCAGTCATTTGAGGCTTATCAAACTTTTCATTTAGTAGTACATTTCTAAGTATGCTATGAATTACATAGACACACAACATATAGTTTCTGTGAATTTTAAAGTATTCACTGTGACAGTTCGGTGTTTGATTCATCTGAAATGTATTTTGTGCGAGAGATTAAGGATCCATTGCCTTTGTGGGGATACTCAATCTCCCAAAACACTTATTTAATAGCATCTTTCTCCACTGATCCGCAATACCACTTGCCATATATAAGATTTACATAAATAAAATCTGGTGGGCTCTCTGTTCTCTTTTATTTCTATCTCAAATATAACAATGTCAACACTATGCTGTAACAAATATAAAATATAACTATAATATTAAATGACTTTAGAATAAGTTGACTATCATCAACAAATCAACAAACGACAAGTGCTGGAGAGGATGTGGAGAAAAAGGAACCCTCCTGCATTGCTGGTGGGAATGCAGACTGGTGCAGCCACTGTGGAGAACAGTATGGAGTTTCCTAAAAAAACTGAAAATGGAATTCCCATTTGACCCAGTGATCCCACTTCTAGGAATATATCCCAAGAAACCACTGCTGGTGGGAATGCAGACTGGTGCAGCCACTATGGAAGACAGTGTGGAATTTCCTCAAAAAACTGGAAATGGAACTCCCATTTGACCCTGTGATCCCACTTCTAGGAATATATCCCAAGAAACCAGAAACACCAATCAGAAAGGATATATGCACCCATATGTTCATAGCAGCACAATTCACCATAGCTAAGATCTGGAAACAGCCTAAGTGCCCATCAGTAGATGAATGGATTAGAAAACTGTGGTACATCTACACGATGGAATACTATGCTGCTGTAAAAAAGAAGGAACTCTTACCATTTGCAAAGGCATGGATAGAGCTGGAGAGCATTATGCTAAGTGAAATAAGCCAGTCAATGAAGGAAAAATACCACATGATCTCACTCATTCATGGATAATAGAGACCATTATAAACTTTTGAACAATAATAGATACAGAGGCAGAGCTGCCTCACACAGATTGTCAAACTGCAGCGGGAAGGCCGGGCAGGGTTGGGGGGCAGGAGGGAGGCGAGTAAGAGATCAACTGAAGGACTTGTATGCATGCATATGAGCATAACCAATGGACATAAGTCACTGGGGGGTAGGGGAAGCCGGGGTGTTGTCAAGGGCGGGGGAAAAAAAGGACACATATGTAATACCCTTTGTAATGCTTTAACAATAAAAAAATAAATAAATAAATATAAATAAAAATAAAAATTTAGAAAAATGGTGAAAGGAACATAAAGTTATATCAGGCCAAATTTGTTGATATGAACCCACTAAGAAGATATTCTGCATTTACAGTTGCAATTCTCAGGGAATTAGAAAGGCTTTAACAGTTTGGTTGGTTGGATTAAATAAGGGTGAGAAGGTGGCCAGTGAATTAGCTAGAAATGCCAGACCTTCATTGGATTACTGTAGAGGAAAGAATTCAAAGGTTTAGGGAGATTGAAATGTTAGAGTGAATGTGTCATTTCATTTAAGACCTACTCACCCACCTTGGGAGGATCCAGGAATGACATTCAAGCCCTACTTCACATTTGTGTCCCCCCCTCAAATTTATATGTTGAAGTTCTAACTCCCAGTGACCTTACGTAGAGATTGGATTCTTACAGAGATAATCAAGCTAAAATGAGGTCATGAGGGTGGATCCTAATCTGATATGACTCAGGTCTTTAGAAAAGAGGAAATTCAGACATAGCACACACACACACAGAGAAAATATGATGTGAAGAGACACAAGAAGAAGATGGTAATCTACAAACTAAGGAGACAGGCCTGACACAGATTCTCCCTCATCGTCCTCAGGAAGAACCAGCTCTGCCGACACCTCGATTTCAGACTCACAACTGCCAGACAATGAATTTCCGTTGTTCGCCGCCACTCATTTTGTGGGGCTTTGTTACAGGAACTCTAGAAAACTAATAACCAAGCATCCAAAAAACGCTATTTTTAGCACTGCTGCATTTTGAAAAGAATAGAATCATTGAATACCTGTCAAATGCATTGAAAGCTTTTATAGGTGCTAAAAAAGCAGCCATTCACCACTGATATCATAGTTGCACTACTTTTATATTCAGGGATAAGCAAGGAGAGCTTCCTGTGGGCTTACTAAATTTTTTGGTTGTCCACTTACCTCTGTCATCCTCTATCGCCTCTTATTTTAGATAGGGCTTGCTATCTTTTTTCTGTTTGGTTTCTAGTTTACCCCACTTAAACTAATTTTATTTTCCAAAAATCACAATAAAAAGAGGGTTGGTTAATTCCATCATATACTTGGTTCTTTAGACAAAGTTTTTCATAATAAAAGTTTCCACCTATTCAGGAATAATACATGCACACATTGGAAAGAATGACATTCAAGCTCTCCTTCATATTCTTCTCATTTCTTCCTGATTCTTCAGCATTTCAAATGTAATAAAGATACACACTGAGAATCTGTACTTCAAGAAAGACATCTTGAATTGCCTTCTTAGAACCCTTCCTTCTTCATCACTAGTTGAAGCTTTGGAAGGACACAATCTGCTTCTTAAGTGCAATTATAGGATGCTTCCTCTGAGCCTCCTTCTAGACAGCTTTTCAGCTCAGCTCTTATATCCTTCTCAGGTCTGTCAAACCAAGATATTTTGCTGGCAGAGTGTTAATTTATAACTACTCTATTCGTGAAAACAAAATGATTATATTCTCATGCGTTTGAAAGTGGGTAACAGAGCACCATTAGAAGTCAGAAACTAAGATTTATTAATCCACAAGCTGGAATCACATCTTATAAAATGTTTTTAAAAATATTTCTAAGAACACTGATCTCCACTTCCCAATAGATATTGAACAAAAGGCTACCAAAAACCATAAGATGCATGTAAATAAAAATGCAGGGTCCCAAGTGTTAGTGAAGTTCTGAGCTTTAATGAACTCAGAAGCATAAAAGTTAAAAACTTATAAAAACATCATTTGAAAAATTACTTATATTGCTTTCATATTTGTTTTTAAGTTTGCAGAACAAATTTTTATTTGTTTAATCTTTATTGTTGAAAGCATTACATATATATATATCCCCTTTTTCCCTCCTATTGACCCCTTCTAGTCCCTTCCCCACCCCAAGGCCTTCACCACCCTATTGTCTGTGTACGTGGGTTATGCATACATGCATACTAGTTCTTTGGTTCATCTCTTCCCACCCATTCACCCACCCCCGCCTTTCCTCTGAGATCCTACAGTCTGTTCCATGCTTCTATGTCTCTGGATCTATTTTGTTTATCAGTTTATTTTGTGAAGAAGAAATTTTTCATTTCAGTCACTCTACAGAGGAACATTTTTTAAATTACATAAAAAATTATTATTCAAGATACACAATTCTAAACAAGTACAAAAGAAATGGAAATACATTTCAAATGGTATCTCTCTTACATTTGTAAGCATTTGTACTCCTGGAATTATAAAAGCCTCAAGTACCTCACAAAAACTTTTGGGACACCAGGTTATTAATTCGCTTTTTTCCCCCTTTATCAAGTCCTTTTCTCCAATAGGATCATATAATTTTTGTTTTCATAGTAAGAAAAACGTTTATTTTTCAGCATTAAATGTAGCACATAGCAGATAGATTTTGTAGTTGCCAATTAAAAGACATTGTTCAGCAACTGCCCTGCATGATAAACAATCCGTCTCTTTCTATAGCACATCAAAGTGTATTTCTATTAGAATTCCTCTAACATACTCATCACCAAATTGTTACCCTGGGACTTCATTGAATTTGTTTACACTTTATATCTGTTATTATAGCTGAAGGCCAAGCTTAAAATCTAGGTAAAGAAAGAAAATGTAAGGTTTCTCCTGTAAAGAATATTGCAAAACAGACATCAAAGGAACAATTTTGCTCCTCAGTCTGTTCAATCTAACTTAGTTTACAATTAAAGAATGATTTTAATTGTCAAACTTTTAAATTTTATTAAATGTTGTGGCAATGCAGCAAATGAATTCCAGACCTATATAAATACGCAGGCAGCTGTTTGCAATTTGCATTTTTATCAGTTGTGAAAGAGTACAATGTACTTCCTGCATCTTATTTTCAGAATTTGCATTTATCATCTTTGGCTACCCAGTATACAGTAGGGAGTACTTGAATATCTCATTCTTTGAATTTTCATTTTTGATTATAAATCAAATGATGTCTGGGACTTTTCTTTTTCATTTTTCTCTTCTTTCAACCTGCAGGTTTACTTGCTCCCATTTCTTCTTGGCTCTAGTAAAACACAAAAAATATTTCAATTATTTTATTTCAGCAATCTTTAAAGTACTGACATGTTGCATGTCTTTTGCTAATTACCCTAAATCTAAACGCAAAACAAAAACAAAGCTATTGTTTTAATTCATAAATTGTCTGAAGGCCATTCAAACTAATTCCACCTTCTTCCTGAAGTTTACTGTGTTTTGGATTTGGATGGAGGACTGGGAAGGAATGGAAAAATACTATATATAAGGCGACACCATGGAGCAGCCAGAATGAGCAGAATGAATGTTCCATCCTATGGAGTCAGTACCGCCAGCCACACCAGCTATGTCTCTACCAGAAAGGAGATGTGACCTCAAGGAAGGCTGGCAATGAGAAAGACATCTCTGATTGCCTTCAGCAACTTTCCTCGATTCCTAACACACGTTTTCCTCTCCTACCGCATTATCTTCATAGCAGCCAATGACATTTTTCCCCAAAGGCTCCTCTTGCCCATTTATATTTCTGTGGCCTTGGCTCGCAGATTTTTTTTAGAAGAATAGACTAGTGGCAGCTGGTGTGTTCTGCTGCTTGTTTCCAGAAGTCAATCTGCCCACTGGGAAATGCTGAAATCGCTCCTCTGTGCCCTAGCAGGAGGTGCGGGGGAGGAAACACCAGCTAATCTTTCTCTCTTACTCTGGTGATGAAAACAACTGGAATGGGTAAGAGTTTAAGGGTCACACATTCCCCAGTCAAAAGCTTGGGTAAATAAGAAAACTAACTTTATTTTTTACAACTGGTTTTGATTTTTTGAATGTAAGTCCCCATTTTGTCTGATGTAAAACTTATTGGTGCTTGGCCCAAAAACGTCATCAAATTCAGTGATTTCTTAGTTGATTCATATTTATATTTCAGTCACATTCATATTTGAAATTCTTTCTCAGGGTTTTTCTCCCTCCCACATCTCCCTGCTGCTTATCCTAATTTCTAGGGTTGGGACAGGGAAGAATGTTTGCTGTTCTGTGACAACTGGGAAGAGAAACACTATTTCAAAAATCTCGTGTCTCAACAAGATTTGGACCATGTGCTGGTCAATGGTGGCCCAAATACACAGACAAAGGTTTCTCAATCTTGAATGTGCATCCTGGGGATTCTGTTAAATGTAGATTCTAATTCAGCAGGTGTGAGATGGAGATTCCACATTTCTAACAAGTTTCTAGGTCAGTGATGGCGAACCTATGACACGCGTGTCAGAGGTGACACGCGAACTCATTTTTTTGGTTGATTTTTCTTTGTTAAATGGCATTTAAATATATAAAATAAATATCAAAAATATAAATCTTTGTTTTACTATGGTTGCAAATATCAAAAAATTTCTATATGTGACACGGCATCAAAGTTAAGTTAGGGTTTTTCAAAATGCTGACACGCCGAGCTCAAAAGGTTCGCCATCACTGTTCTAGGTGATGTCATTGCTGGAGGTCCTCAAGTCATACTTCAAGGAACAAGGGTTTGATTGGTGAATAATAGCAGGGCAATCTGTTGAGGTTCCAGCTGAGCTCTCCCCTCCAATAGGACCTAACCAAAAAGGTATCTTCCTGCTGCTATCAGTCCCAGCCAGGAGGCTTTGTGTAGACCCACTTGTCCTCTCTCCAAGAAGCTCACTCTTATTGAAACTCACAGGAATAGGTGATGCTCTCCTAAGCAGACGTGGAGTTGGGAAATTTCAAGTAGTCTCCAACCCTTTCATCTTAGACATGGCTTGCCCTGCACCCAACCCACCACCAGATGGCATTGAGAAATTCTCTTCAAAGCTCGCCCCCCCCCCCCCCCCACACACACACACACACCCCTCCACACCCCACCCTCGCTAGGTTGCCTCTGGGAAGTGCAGTGCAGATCTGCTTTACGCTCAGGTTCTTATAAACTTCAAGGGAAATTCTATCATTGGTCTTTCTACACCTGGGTCCTGGCATAGCTGAGGTGGTGAGAGAAAAGAAGAAGGGGACAAGCGAGTGGCTTCACATTGTATCTAGTCTCCTGCTGCTTCTCCAGACCCCCCTTATCACTCCCCAGGGCTGAAAGAAAAAACTGGTTTTGTCAGTTCACATCCCATCACATCCCCGTTCCTCTGCTGTGCGTGGGTGGTGCATGTTTCATGGTCTAAACTTAAAGTCATCCTCCCCCCTCCAAAATCCTTCTGTAATTCATGTGTAACTATCTGGGATGGGAGGGAGAAGGCTGCTGGAATAAAAGAGCAGTTACTGGGACGGTGCATGGGTGAAAAGTACATCCCTTAATACTCCAAATAACTCCCACCCACAAGGAAACCATGGGAGAAAAATGTGTGACTCAACAATCTGTGGTTTTAACCAGGATTTCCACTGACTTTTCACTTCCTTCCCCCTAAAATTAAGTGCCATCATATGTAAAAACCGATACAAAATTAAGAGAAAATATAGTCAATTAAATTGTGCTGCAACAGAATTTTCTTGCAATGCAATATGTTTGGGGAAGAAATGGGAAAAAGGAAAAAACAATTGACTCCAGTACATAAATATACAAGCAAGTCTGCGTACTATGTCATTGCTACACTCAAAAGAGGTTAGAGAAATACTGCTTTAGAAGATCCTAGCTATTTACTTTGGAAAGGGGACAGTTTCTAGCTGGATATGTTCTAGTTCATTCTGGAAAGCTCTTGTATAAAAGCGTATGAATGTCAGATGATTCTGAAAATTCTAGGCTACTGATCTAGGAATTCCCTCTCTATAACTTTTCCTGAAATGTTCAATTTTCTGAGAAGTAAACTGAAACCATTTTACCTTGTGTGGTTTTCCAAACCTACTCAGCCAGGCCCAGAATAAGCCGGGAGAAGACACCAAGATTTTTAGCAAAAAGACCATCTGAGGTTGGGTCTATAAGCCTCTACCCTGGGAGATTCCAAGGGTCCCACCCCTTCCCAGAGAAAAGAACACAACAAAAGGGAGACCACAGTCATTATGAACCTCCTGACCTGGAAACTGTGTCTTAGGGGACCTATAAGTCTCCACCAGCCAATATTTGTGGATGGTGAACAGAGTAGGGCTTTAATACTTTGTTTCAAAAATATGGTTTTATATATTTGCTTTGTGGTTCAACAAAGAATGCATCTTAACAAGTTATATAATCCTGCTATGCTTGTAGCTAAGGAGAGAAATATGTCAAAAGATTTTTGATAACACATAAATGTAGGCAAAGTAGAACACAGTAAAACAAAGCAAAATTAAATTGCTAGTAGAAAAAGATCTATGAAACTCCAAGTAATTATGTTCATATGTATCATGAAATTGTTCAAATTTCCTAAATTATGTTCCTTGAGCTTAAAAACTTGTCACTTATTTTTAGAATTGTATAATGTGTTAAATATTAGTAAAAGTTTACCTGTATATATCTTTTGAGTTTTTGAATATGCTTTTGAAAAAGGAATTCTTTTTCGCCAAGCTGAACCATTATATGGTGTTGACATATATTTATCTGAGAGAAAAAAAAAAGAAGACTGAGTTAAATATTGTATAACTTTAAAATCATATTCTAGGAGTTTTTCAAATTTAAAAACATCTCAGAGATGTAATTCTCTAATTCATGTTACCATTTCAAAGCTAAGGGATCAGTGACAAAAATGAGCTTATTAAGACTATTTAAGTTATCAATGAACATGGGTACACATTCTCTTAATTGGCTGTTCAAGTCCTCAAATAAGACTGTCTGCCTTGAGACTAAGCTAGAGGAGAAAATAGTATCTGAATGTGATAAAAAATATTTCTTTGCCTTGTTTAACTATGATTTTTCATGCAATTCTGCTAATATTTATAGAAAAGGAAGGAAGGAAGGAAGAAAGGAAGGAAGGAAGGAAGGAAGGAAGGAAGGAAGGAAGGAAGGAAGGAAGGAAGGAAGGAAGAAAGGAAGGACGGACCAGGCCAGCAGGGGAGGCGATGCCCAAAGATAGGAAGGAAGGAAGAATGAAGTAGGAGATACAGCTCTACTCCCTTTTCCCTCCATGAAGTGACTCCCATGATAGCAGATTGCTCTACCATAGAGAACTTACTGTTCCAGGAAACCAAAGCATGTATATACTAACTTGGTCTTAAAATATTTATTGAGAGCTCTATATTTAACTCTCATCTAGCAATGTTGCATTTGCGTTTTCAAGTATGACTATGCAACTGTGATTCTCAACGCCTGGTCCAAGATACTAAAGATGGATTTGCTCTTTCTCTTGTTGACATTTGCACTAATAATGCAAAGGGAATAGTGAGTATAACAGTGGCCACCTTAACACAAATATAGACAATGGCACAAAACTATTCTGGAAGTCACTGTATTCTTCACAGCCACTTACGAACAGGGAAATATAACAAAATTAGTAATAATGACATGATAGTAAGAAATAAAATTAAAAGCCTTTTTATTAACCTAAGAGTGTCCTTATTTTTACATCATTCTGTTTGAAAACAGAAGAAAAACAATTTAAATAAAGTTAAATTCGATTTAAATTGTAAAACAAAGATCCTAAGAAAGACAGAGTTTTCACTCATGTTTCACAAAATACACAACATTCAGAACTCCACTGATCAGGCTGTGAACCGAGGAAAATATAAGCATGCAGGTATAGGGAACTGAGTGGCCTTTTCTTAGTTGGGAAAAGTTAAACCCAACTTTGAAAAAGCAAAATTCGTCTGAGACAGGAAGAAAAAGAGATTTCTTCCCTCCTCCCTTGTGGCCTTGTATTTCCTTGACATATACCATGATTTTGCCTATTACGTGATGAAATGATTTAGAAGCAATCTGGGTATGGTGGGAGAGACAAGAACTTGTCAAAAATATTGCAGTTAACCCTCAAACTAACCCTTTCAGAAAGTAATCATGAAGGTCTCGAGAAAAGGCAAGGCGTGGGCCTGAAATGATCCTTGAACAATGCAGTTAGTGCAACAAGGAAATGTCAAGCATCTGCAAACAGCCCTCCAGAGTGAAATAAAGCTATCCAGGGGGAGCAAAGGGCAGTGCCCTGAGACACAGCGCTAGGAAGCTTCAGTGCCAAGTCATCTGCACCAACATATTTTTTTCCACAGCCTTTGAGTCACGTGCACTCCGGCATATGGAAGAAACCCTTCCACTGGCTTTCTCAGCTGGTGGTGATGGCCTGGAAAAGGAAAGGGGGAGTAGGTAGCAGCAAAGATTCATTGAGCCACCGGGAAAGTCCAAGGGAAAGCAAACCACAGACCAGTACACAAAGAGCCCCACCTGGACAGAGATTGAGTTTGGGTTCCTTGTTAGCGTTGACTTTATTGTAGAAGCCGTGTGTGGGCCTGCTGCAGGGAGGTGCGTTTAATGAGACAGTCCTGACAGCGTCCCTCTGAACGTGGATATAGGATGCATTCTCAGCATTTCTGTCTTTATTACTGCGATGGTAACTAGTTTTATTTTTTGGATTTGGGGTCTGTAGTGCTGTAGAAGAAAGGGGGGAAAAGAGTGAGGAGAAAAAAAAAAAACGAGTTGATTTCATACCAATTAATAACATTGGAAGACAATGCAAGCTAAAAGAACTAAGTTTATTGGAGTTGGGTTGACACCTAAAATAACACATTTCACAACAGTAATTTGATTTTCAGATATAAAATATCATTTGATATTTAATATATTTTCAAATTACAATTTAGAAATATCAAATATAGAGACACTCTACCTCTCCGCACTCCTTGGCCAGGAAAGTTCTTTGGTTCATCATAAACCCATTTTCTTTTTTTCACGCCTTTAAAATGAGGCTTCCTCACTGGCTGGACATCATTCACTTAGAGGAAATACAAATTTTTACAGTTTTTTTAAAAGATGCTTTCATCTGAAAATTAGTGTAGGTGATAATTACATATCTGTGCATTCACATGCCACTCAAGGGGAAAAAAATAATTCACCATCCTAATACTTTACTTTCCAGAACAAAGGGTGATCTATTTTTAAATACCCCCAAAAAATCTATCTTGAAAATACATGAGAAAACGTTCAATAATTAGCATTCCTCAGAGAAAAATGCTTGTCTTCAAAGGAATGTGTGGATTCCTTTTAAAGAACATAAAATTGCATTCCAGACATAATTATGTGTCTATCTCATTACAATGTTATTACAAGTAGTTTTGGAATTGTTATTTTGAACATAAAACTTTTTATACATTTTTAGTCAAAACTATGACTTCTGAGGAAGTTGGATTAATGTAAAACACTTTTAGAGAATTTTACCTTTTCCTTTTAAGATCTTAAGAAGTTTTGAGTATAGATAGTTTAGTAAAACAAGACCAAGTAATCAGGATTTATAAGTGTTAATATTACTAGATTATTCACTTCTTACTTGCATAATTTTTCACCAAAAATTTTATATGCATGCTAAATTTTCCAGAAATTTTTAAGGTATATTTCTCCAGACACTCTTAAAATAATTTAGTAGAGAGCAGCATTCTTTGTTACTTGTCTGTAGAGCAGCAGTTCTCAACCTGTGGGTCACGACCTCTTTTTGGTAGTCGAACAACCCTTTCACAGGGGTCGGCTAAGACCATTCGGCATAGCAGATATTTACATTACGATTCATAACAGTAGCAACATTACAGTTATGAAGTAGCAACAAAAATAATTTTATGGTTGGGTCACAACATGAGGAACTGTATTTAAAGGGCCAGAAGGTTGAGAACCACTGCAGAGGGATCCTGAATATTCACACGTAAGAAAGGCACTGTGTGGATTGCATTGGCTCTCTATAGTGGACCCATAAATGTCTTTGCTTTTGCTCTCAACCTCAGCTTAAGCATTAGGCCTTCAATGAGACAGATTCTCTGCCTCCTGTGCAAATATCATGCTCCACCCTTATTCTCAAGCTCCTGCTCCTAGGTTTTGGAAACCATATTTTTAACAAATGCCACTAAACTGAGCTTCTTGAGGGTAAAGCATCACAGTTCCCTTAGTGCTTATCTGGGATCCAAGAATAATATATGGGTTCAATAAATGAAATAAGGGAAAGGAGAAAAGATGGAAGAAAACAAAGAGGAAGAGTCATGGGTCTTAATTGTATCACAAAAAAGTAGCTTAGAGTACTGAATGGCAAGGAGAAGCCAAATCAAGAAAAATAATCCAAAACATAGTAAAAACCTATCATTGTATTCTATAATGGGTTACATTAAAAGGGCAACACTAATGAATCTTCTGAGACGGTTGTATACTATTAATTTTAATACTTAAATTAAAATAGTGGGGCCGAAACCGGTTTGGCTCAGTGGATAGAGCGTCGGCCTGCGGACTGAAGGGTCCCGGGTTCGATTCCGGTCAAGGGGCATGTACCTGGGTTGTGGGCACATCCCCAGTAGGAGATGTGCAGGAGGCAGCTGATCGATGTTTCTCTCTCATCAATGTTTCTAACTCTCTATCCCTCTCCCTTCCTCTCTGTAAGAAATCAATAAAATATATTTTTTTAAAAATAGTGGGAAAGTATATTATTTACTAGGACCTACATCACAATTCATTGCCAAAGCTAGTAAAATAATGTTGTCTTTAATTCTTAATCTTGAATAATTTTTAAACCATCCTTTTTAAATTTCTTTTTTAAGATTCTATTTCAAGTAAGCAAAACAAATCCATGGTAAGACAAATATATCTAAGGCCAAAAAGAGAGCTCTCACTTGAAGAGGGGTCCTCTCTGAGCTTCAAACTGATATTCTCAGTAGCATTTAATACATGCGCTGTAGGTGCTAGTCGGGTAGCTAGGGAACGCTTTGGATGAGGACTGTCCTTGTTGTCTTTTAAAGCAAATTAAAAAAATAAAATGTCAGTATTAGTAAAAGAAGTGTCTCGGTTGGTATTTCACTTTTCAAACATTATATGATGGGCATACTACTTTTAAAAATATACATATGTATGCTAATTTTTAGAATGCATTATTGAAATTCCCTAATCACTGCCTAGAGTCCTCCAAATTTGTCACTAACAAAACGTTAAAAACCCAGTAATACAGCCATTATTTTCAATATGTAAATTACATATTTGTGGCAATATTTTTAATAACTCCATTTTTAATAACTCCATAAAGAATTAAAATGTTATCAATTTGACATAAAATGTGCCAATTTAAATTGAGATCCAAAAAATATTTCTTTTTAAAAAAATATATATTGTATTGATTTTTTACAGAGAGGAAGGGAGAGAGATAGAGAGTTAGAAATATCTATGAGAAAGAAATATCGATCCGCTGCCTCCTACATACCTCCTCCTGGGGATGTGCCCACAACCAAGGTACATGCCCTTGACCAGAATCGAACCTGGGACCTTTCAGTCCACAGGCCGACGCTCTATCCACTGAGCAAAACCAGTCAGGGCAGCCAAAAATATTTCTAATGTAACAACTTTCACTTGTTCTATGCTTTGGAGCAGGACTACCCAACAGAGCTCTCTTCAGTGACGAAAATAGTCTAAACCACTAACTAGTCTCTTGTGGATAATGAATACTTGGACTATGGCTAGTGCAACTGAAGAGCTGGGTTTTTTTTGTTTTATTAAATTTTGTTGTTGTTGTTAATCCTCACTCATGGATATTTTTCCATTTATTTTTAGAGATAGTGGAAGGAAGGGAGGGAATGGGGAGAGAGAGAGAGAGAGAGAGAGAGAGAGAGAGAGAGAGAGAGAGAGAGAAAATCAGACACATCGATCGGTTGCCTCCTGCACGTGCCCTGGCCAGGGATGGAACCTACAACACAGGTACACTCCCTGGACATGATATCAAATCCATGACCCTTCAGTGATCAGGGCTCCCTCTCCAACTACTGGGCACCACCGGCCAGGGCTCCTTTTAATTAACTTAAACAGCCATTATCAATTTGACATAAAATATGCCAATTTAAATGAGTAATAGCTACTGTAATTAGTGTATTTTTTGAGTAGGGTGTTTTGTTTTTTTGTGTGTGGATTAGGCAAAATTTTTTCATCTCTGAGAGAGAAAGAAAGAGAGATTTACATAAATTTTCCATTAACAATCCTTGCATTTGATTACAAGTGCCTTTTCCTATTCTTGAGAACATTTATTAGTGGAAGAAAACAGTAGATGAGGTTGTTTAATATTTAGATGGAGAATATGTAATGTGACTGGGAAAGCTGCCCCACAGAGAGGTACCAGTTGGGAGAGTCTAAGCATGGTAAGGGCATCATAAAACATTGAGGGAGTATTTTATTATATCTTGATTATTTACAGACTATCGTTAGTAATAATTATAAAATGGGGAAGTCATCATGAGATTAAAACTCTTCACAGTGGTCAGAAACAAAGCTTTCTAGGAAAATGCAATCATACTGAGTGCTTGAAGTTGGAAAAAGAAACTAAAAATGACTTAGTACTACCATTTAAGAGAACCAATAACTTTAGAGCTAGCAAGACTCCTAGAAATTATGTAGCCCTACAGGCTAATTTTTCAGGCTAATCAGATAAAGCGCCATGTTCAAACAATTAGGTACAGGACTGGAACCTTAGGGCTCTTGACTCCTATTTAGTGTATTTAGCGAAAAGCTTTATTTATTACTTTGCCTATTATATATTTCCACAAAAATTAAGCTTTATGTTTAACACATCTATTCGGATTAAAATAATAAATGGTTTATTACCTTTAGTATTTGAACATTTCGACATGGTGATTTCTTTCTCTTTCTTTTCATCTACTCCGAGAAATATGATCCTCTGTGGAATGTAGCAATCACCTCCTATGACAGTACCTTACTGTTAGTGGCAATGATGGCAGAAAGCTTTACAAAACTACCTTTCAATACAGGATTATCACTTCTGTAACATCTCTTTTGTCCACTTCTTTTTACACAGTTCTCAATGATACCAACCCCACCTCAATATATATCATATATGTTTAGATTAATATATATAAATATATGTGTATATGAATACATAGTATGAACACTTACATACTGATTGCAAGAAAATTTACATAGTCAACATAATTAATTTGCCTTTAATGTAAAATAATCTTTCACCATTTAGAGATAGAGTAAATATAATTTATCTTCCATATATCATCAGATATATGAATTCAGGTTTTTTTCCTTAAAGATCTTCTACTTTTCAGGATAAATACCCACAGTTGCGTTAAATATTGCTTATGTACTTAATTTTTAGGTGCTTCACCACACAAGTCACCCTTTCTCAACATACAATAAGTGTTTTAAATGACCTTTTTTAAAGGTGACACCCAACTGTGAGCTGCCCTGTACAGAAACCAGTGAAACTAGTATAATAATATTTGACATTTATGGAGCCTTCTTTTATATGTCAGACACTTGTCTGAGTACTTTAAATGACTTATCACATATACTTATCTTCCTATACTCCTCCTAATAATTCAATGTGAGTTTTACCTTAGCTATTTGCTAGATGACACATGTTACTGAATCATTTTGAAATCTTGTGGGCCACAAACATTTATTATTCCCTTACAACTTGTACCATGTCAGGTCTTTTCCAAATTGAAGGAAACCTACTATTAATGTCTTGATCTTTTTTTCCTTGTCTTTAATAAGGCATTTTTAGAATTAAATTCCCTGGGGTGACATTGATTAATAAGATTATGCAGATATCAAGTGTACAATTCTATGATAGATCATCTGTATATTGCATTGTGCGCCCACCTCTCAAAGTCAAATCTTCATCTCTCATTTATTTGACCCCTTTACCCATTACACCCCTGACCCTTCTTCCCTCTGGTAACCACCCTACCATTCTCTCTGTCTATGAGTTTTTGTTTTGTTTTTCTTGTTTTTTCATTTGTTGCTTTTTTACATCTCAGATATAAGTGGAATTATACGATTCTTCTTAATTTTTTCTGTCTGGCTTATTTTGCTTAGCATGATATTCTCAATACCCATCCATGTTATTGCAAATGGCAGTACGTAATCTTTTTCATATGGCTGAGTAGTATTCCATTGGATATACGTATCACATTTTCTTCTTCCAATCATCTAGTGAAGGACACTTTGGTTGTTTCCATGTCTTGGCCACTGTGAATAATACGGCAATGAACATAGGGGCGTATATATCTCTCCGAATAAATGTTTTGGAATCAGAAGATGGGTTGCTGGGTCATATGATAACTCTACTCTTAGTATTTTGAGGAACCACCATACTGTTTTCCATAGTGGCTGTACCAGTATACTTTTCTGGCAGCAGTGAATGTGGGAAACGAGGTTTCCTTTTCTTCCACAACCTCTCTAACACTTGCTATTACTTGTCTTATTGATAATAGCCATTCTAAGAGGTGTGAGGTGGTATCTCACTGTAGTTTGATTTGCATTTGTCTAATAGCTAGTGAAGTTAAGCATCTTTTCATATCTCTCTTGGACATGGGTATGCATCTCTTCTTGGGAGAAGTGTCTGTTCAGGTCCTCTGCTCGTTTTTTAATTGGATTGAATGTTCGTTTGGTGCTGAGTAGTATAAGTTCTTTATATATTTTGGATATTAACTCATTGCTGGAGCTTTTGTTTGCAAATGTCTTCTTCCATTTGGTTGGTTGCCTTTTTGCGTTGTTGGCTGCTTCCTTTGCTGTGCAGAAGCTTTTTAGTTTGATATAGTCCCATTCATTTATTTTTTGCCTTTACTTCCCTTGCCTTTGTGGTCAAATTCATAAAATCTTCTTTAAGACTAAGGTCCATAAGCTTACTATCGATGTTTTCTTCTATGTAATGTATTGTTTCAGGTCTTTAATCCATTTTGAGTTAAAATGCAAGACCTTGCTGATCCCAGGTTGAATTTACCTTGTTAAACTTGGCTCATTGTTCCAATATATTAACTTCCAGTCACATGTAAATTTTATAAACACGTCTCCATTCACCCACTCATTTAATTGTCTAAACATAATAAAGGCAATTATTTTACAAATATTTACAGAGAGCACAGCAATTGCCAGATATTCTACAACGGGATTCATCTGGGGCAACTGATTATGTGTAGTTCCTGGCCTTAAAGAGCTTATCAAAAGCCAACAATAAACATGGCAAGTGATTTTGATGAAACAAAATTAGTTATAAGAGAAAATTCAGACTCATTTATTATATAAAGATACATTGAGGATCAACCAGTAATAAAATAACTCACCTCCATTTTCAAAAGCAACAATGTCAGTCCTTGGTTTCCTATCCAATGATGCTTTGACCTCACCGTGCCTTTCAATTAGGCTAAATTTTGTTGGAACTGTAAGACCATCCCCTTGAAATTAAAAAATAAAAATAATTACCCCAGGAACCATTGAGTGCTTACATAAGTTTATGATAGAATTCATAATAATAGCAAAAAACCTAAAAATTAATGAAAGAATTGTTTATAGAATGACATGATGAACAATAAATTACATGAATTTTAAGCACATTTGATAATTATCAGGAAAGTGTCAAGAAAATTTATTTTCCTATGTGGATAATTAATAATGACAATTTAAAAAATTTAAGCAATCTAACATTATCATGTGTGCATAATATATTTAGATTATTTAATGTTTTTTATATAATGAATTTTGTTGTATTTGTTTATATCTATTCATTATGAACAAATTGAGTAAAAAGTATTACTCACTATGGACAAAAATGCTAATTATACTGTGATAAACAATTCTCACCATTTCCCTTATACATGCCCAATTTTCTTCTAAAATAAACTATTAAAAGCAGAATAAAAGAAATATGACAATCTAAAGAAACACATGATTGGAATCTAAACCAGGAAAAAAAAATCTTCATTTTTCTATAAAAGATATTCAGGAAATTTTTCCTGAATTTGATATTTATACTCCAGTTATGTAAGATATACGTATGAGCATCATGTATGAAACTTACTAACAATTAAAAAACAATAATAACAATGTGTATATTTACAGAGAGAAAGTGAAAATCACATGTGTAAAATGTTAACATTTGAGGAAATCTGGGTAAAGAGTGTTCATGAATTAACTGAAATTATTTTAAGATAAAAAGCTTTTTGTTTCTTTTTTTATTGATTGATTTAAGAGAGAAAGAGAAAAAGAAACATTGCTTTGTTGTTCCCTTATTTTGTGCATCACTGGTTGCTTCTTGAATGTGTCCTGACAGGAGATGGAACCTACAATCTTGGCATGTCTGCAACCTGCACACTGAGCTACCCGGGAAGGGCATAAAAAGCTTCTTAAAACGTAACACAAAGCCCAAGTGCATATAATTGTCTTTATTATCTACCATTTTTAATATGCATTGCTAGCTTGGTTTCTTTATTTTTGTTTTGTTATTGTTTGGGGGGTTTTAGGGATTCTTTTTGTCTGAGTAATCTGTAATGTGAGCAATCCTGTTGTTTCCTACATAACCTCTACCTCAACTAGTTCTTGCTGATTGTTCTACCATCTGATGGTGTGTTGCTGCCACCTAGCGCCATGTGTTTAAATGGTTTGCAAGACAGACACTGTTTTTATTTATTCATTCATTCATTCATTCATTCATTCATTCATTATTTTTTAATCCTCACCTGGGGATATTTTTCCCAGGTGAGGATTAAATTTTAGAGAGACTGGAAGAGATAGGGAAAGACAGAGAGAAATATCGATTGAGAGAAACACATCGATTGGTTGCCTCCTGCACGCCCCTGACCAGAGCCCCTGCCAAGAGATAGTGCCCCTGACCAAAAAGGAACCTGGGACACTTTGGTCCACAGGCCAGGGCTCTATCCACTGAGCCAAACCGGCTAGGGCCAGGATAGGCACTTTAATCTTTATTCTATACTCATCTTGATCCTGGGAGACTTTCCCAACTTTTTAAAAATTTCATTTTATTTTTTTTAGGTAGGAAGAGATTCAGATCTCTCCTACTGCTGCAAAACTGGTCTTTTAGCTCATCCTAGTGGCAAGAAAATTATATAAATGTACGGCATCTATAGACTTTCTCTGAGTTCTTGGTTTTAGAGCTAGAAAACAATGTTCTTATCTTGCCAAAAGAAACATGTTCACCAACAGCAAAATCCGATTCACCAAAATCAGAGTCACCAAAATCAGATTCACCAAAGATCCATGAAAGTCACAGCCCTGGAATTATCTTCCTAAATCACCCCTGTAATTGTCTGATACACAGAAGGCACTCATCCAATGAACAAATGTATCCTTGTTCTGTCACTAATGTCATTGTATGGATCTCCTTTAGGGCTAGGTTGCCTTTTCTATTCACAAATTTCCTTTTTCACATGGAGATTTATTTTTATAGAGAAATAAAATGATAAAAGCAAACTATTTACAGAAATACTGTAAAGTGTTTATATAGTGTCACCATGTATTCATGAAGTCTTCATTTTGTGCTCTTCTGGGAAAGCTTAATTATATTAATAGCAGCTTTTTATATTAAATTTAGGTCACACAATAAAAAAAACTTCCTTATCACTCTCATTCTTGATGTACCATTTATCACTTAACTCTATAGTATATCTTACTAATTCACAGCCTATCATACCAAGTATCTCTGAAGCATTACCGTGAAGTGCTGCCATTTAATTTCTTACCTTCTTGTAATTCACTGCCATTTTCCAAAGGCTTCTCTAACTCTCTTTCTGGTGTAGAGGCTGTGCTTTTTGATGATGAAATATCTGGAGGCGTATGTACCCTGTAGTATTCACCTAACCTCCCATAAGAAAAGTAATGGTTAGTATATTTGTCACATCAAGTACTAGAAAACCCACAAATGTTTGATTTCTTACCAGATTTATAACACATCTCCTTTATTGCTCTTTTTTCTTCAATTTCTTCAGGAGTCTTTGTCCATAAACTTGAAGCATCTATAAGATATATAATTTTAAAATTAAATCATCCCAAAGCCAAATAATCTGAAAATGTATTAACCAAGATGAAAAAGCCCACTGTTTTCATGGATAGATTACTATTTTGCTATTTTAATTTTTTAAATCAATAATTTGTAGACTGGAAAATATTTCTAATTTCTATATTTCACATATTAGAATCAGTCAAGAGAAAAGAAATGACTAATTATACATTATGTGTCTCGAGCTGGAGCTACAGATTCACATGCTGATATCGTGTTTGTTTGTTTAGAGGAAGATCCCGGTAAGGGAGACATGGAGCTACAGCCAACAAAAACAGAATATACACTGGGATGGCCTGTATACAGCTCACAGGAAGACACATTCCAAGCAAAGACAGTGGGAGTTTGATTTTCAGCATGTTTATCTTGTTTGTGCATTTATATTGGCAGCACAGTGCTGTGATAATGTGGGAGGAGTAGGATAGACTCAGATGAAAAAGAACTGAATTCTAACCTTGTTTATACCTTTGCGAGGATTGTTTGGGATAATGCAAAAGATAGAGCTTTATAAATTATAAACTGTACTGTGGATCTCTATAACGTTAAGGATTAAATGTGAAACCGATAGGTGTAATGAAATAAACAGATGGACACAGGCATATCAATGCTAAGTTACATATAAGTAAAATAAGTGAGCCCCGCCAGCGTGGCTCAGTGGTTGGGCATTGATCCATGAACCAAGAAGTCACGGTTCAATTCCCGGTCAGGACACATGCCCAGGTTGTGGGCTTGATCCCCAGTGCAGGGCGTGCAGGAGGCAGCCAATCAATGATTCTCTCTCATCACTGATGTTTCTATCTCTCTCCCTCTTCCTTTCTCTCTGAAATCAATGAAAATATATAAAAAATAGATAAAAAGGGTTTATTAAGCAAATGAGCATTGAAAACTCTTAAAACAATAAGTGATTAATATCCCTACAAGCAACTATACATATTTAAACAGGAAAACTGTCTCCCATCCCTCATACAACAAAAACCTTCCAATCCAAATAATAAGCATGTGTAGACATAAAACAAATTAGAACATAATGAATTTAGCATACTTATTAAATTTAAAGCTATTTTCTCATCAAAATATGCCTTATATATTACACTATATAACTCTAGAAGTAAAAAGATATGTGGAAAATATTATGAGGTTTTTTGAATATGCATTGTAAATCTGAGAAAAAGTTTACTAACCATTCTGCTCATTTACTTCTTCCTCTTCTTCCTCAAAGTTGGTTTTTAAAACTAAAGGATGGTGAATGGGTCGTGATATATTCTCCTGAGGTTTCAGGGGCTCCTGACTCTGGGTCAGGGGTGGAGTTCCTTCCTGAGTATCTTTTTGTAGTGTAATATCTACAGAGAAAATGCAACATTTCAGTCTTATCAAAATATATAATGATCAACCATTGTTCTCCTGATTAACTGTATATTTATGAAAAGGTTATTAAACTAACATAAAAAATCAACAGCCTAGATGGTGTGGAAAATATATTAATTCATACATATTAAATAGTAATTTAACCAAAAATTGGTATATCACACCCTTTTGGTATAAGTCAAAAGTGATCACAAGCATTACCATATTCTTACATTAGATCTGCAGGATAAGACTATAACTTAATTGATCACATTATGACAAATTAACAAAGTCAAGCTCACTTAAGGCATAACTTATGCTGACAGAGTTTGTGTGTCTTATTTGGAAGTAAGGAAAAACGATGCATTCGGATTTCTCTATTGGCTACACAGGAGTTAGACTAGCCAAAGCTCTATGTCATATTTAAATGTTCTCTGACCTTCATAACTAACCAGCAATTAATGAAAGTGGCTAGTGAATACATGTATTTTTTATAATTACTAAATCAACTTCCTTTGTTTTCTACACCAATATTTATCTAATCTGGCTAATTATCAGAGTCAACTAAAAAAAATTTTCAAAGCATCTTTTGGATCTCTGCTTTCTAAACTTCTGGTTCAGCAGGTCTGGATTAAGCTGGGAAATCTGATACTTATAATTTAACTCAGGTAAATTATAAAGGCAGCCAAGTTTGGAAACCACTGCTCCAAATCAATGATCATCTAATTGGGGTCCTGGGTCATGAGAAGGCTTACATATCTATTTTTATGCCAGAATCAAATGACCATGATTACTGTAGCTTTGTAGTAATTTCTAGATTTTGAAATCAAGTGTGAATTTTTCAATGTTATACTTTATTTTCCATATTGTTTTTACTATTCTGGGTCCCATGAACTTCCATATATATTTCAGAATCAGCTTATCAATTTCTGTAAATAGGTTGGGATTTTAATAAGGGTGGCATTGAATCTATAGGTCAAGTTAATCTATAGGTCTATAGGTCAAGTCAGTATTTTCATATTAACAATAAAGCCAATTTATAAACAATGGTTAGCATTTAATTTTTTTAAGTTTCATTAATTTTTTTCAAAATGTTTTATAATTTTTGCGCTTCTTTGTTAAAATAATTCATAAATATTTTTTTATTGTAAGTGAACTTTTTCACTTAGTTTATTTATTGATAGTATGTAGAAATATAATTATTGTATATTAATCTTGTAGCCTGCAATCTTTAGAACTTTCTAAATAAAAGATCATGCCATAAAGATAGTTTTACTTCTTCCTTTTCAATATGAATGCCTTTAATTGGTTTAATTATTAATTGTCCAATTCATCTGGATTGAATATAACTGGCAAGCATGAGCATCCTCATCTTGTTGCTGATCTTAGGGGAAAAGCTTTCAGTCTTCAGTATTAAGTATACTACAGGATATATACGAAAAATCCACAGCTATCAAATTGAGCAAGTTCCTTCCTATTCAGAACTTGTTTAGTGTTTTTATTATTATGAGACAATGTTGGCTTTGTCAAATGCTTTTTCTTCATCTATTATCATTAACATGTGTTTTTTGCCCTTTATTTTATTGATTTGGTGTATTGCATTGACGTTTTGAAGTTAGACCAATCTGTATGTCTGGGATAAGTCCTACTTGGTTATGTACTACAATCCTTTTTTAATGTTCTTTAATAGAGTTTGCTACAATTTTATTGAGTAAAACAAGGGTTATTTGAGCACAAGCACTACTATACCATAACAATTTGATAACTGAGAGGGCTACTAAGTGATTTAATAGGTGGGTAGTATATACATCTTGAATACACTAGGTGAAGGAATGATTCACGTGCAGGGCAGGACTGAGCAGGACCATGTGAGATTTGATCACGTTACTCAGAACAGCATACAATTTAAAAGTTATGGATTGCCATGGCCAGTGTGCCTCAGTGGTTAGGAGCATTAGCCCATGCACCAAAGGGTTGCAGGTTTGATTTCTGGTCAAGGTCTCATACCTGGGCTGTGGGTTCAATCCCGGGGCCCAGTTCAGGCTCATGTGGAGAGACAACCAATTAATGTCTCTCACACATCCATGTTTCTCTCTCCCCTCCCCCTCCCCCCCCCCCCCCGTCTCCTTTCCACTCTCTCTAAAAATCAATAAAAAAATATGTGAAGGAAGGAAGTGGAAATAGTTTTAGGAGAAGGAAAAATATTAATTTTAAAAAATTGTTTATTAAAATATTAGCCTTTTTAAATTGTGAAATATAGCACATATACAGGACAGTACACAAATCTTAAAAGGTGTAATGTAACAAACATCACAAAGCTAACACCTAAGTCAAGAAATAGCCTGTGTCCTCTCCAATTTATACCATTTACTTTTTTAAAAATATATTTTTATTGATTTCAGAGAGGAAGGGAGAGGGAGAGAGAAATAGAAACATCAATGATGAGAGAGAATCATTGTTTGGCTGCCTCCTACACACCCGCTACTGGGGATTGAGCCCAAAACCTGGGCATGTGCCCTTGGCTGAAATCAAACCCAGAACCCTTCAGTCTGCAAGCCGACATTCTATCCACTGAGCCAAACCAGCTAAGGCCAGTTTATACCACTTTCCTTCTCCATACCTATTATAGGTAATCACTTTGTGATTTTTTCTTCTAGTTTTATTAGTAGGTATGTGTCTATAAAAAATTAAAGTTTGATTTTGCTTAGTTTTGAACATTTTTTTAAATGGAAACAAACAGTATCTTCTTCTTTGTCTTCATGTAGTCAACATTATAACTCTGAGCTGCATCCTAGCCCTAAGTTATGCATAACTTTATCTTGATGAAATAATTTTAGATTGTTTTTCCAAACTGCTTGTTTCAACCTATATAATAACTAAAGTGCACAACAAATCCCAATGTTCTTTGTCTTTACCAACAGCTGGCAGATTTAAATGTTTTTGCTAGTAATGGGTGCATAATGATATATCAGTGGTTTTCAATTTTAATTTCTGTAATTACTAATAAATGATCACATTTTCATTTGTTGACTGACATTGGATCTCCTAATTTTCAACTGTCTGTCTGCTTTCTGCTCATTGTTCTATCACAGTGGTTCTCAACCAGAGACAATTTTAACCTGATTCCCCTAAGGAACACTTAGGAGTGGTTGGATATATTTTTGGTTATCACAACTGCAAAGAGTTGGTATCTAGGGGTAGATGCCAAAGATGCTGCTAAACATCCTACGATGCATAGGCTAGACACCCCCACGACAAAGTATTATCCAGCACAAAATGTCAATAGTGCCTTTCCTTTTGATTTTTCATCAAATATTGAGTCCAAGTCTTTTGGGGGGTCATATAAACGGCATGTACTACAATATCTTCTCCCATTCTGTGGCTTATCTTTCCACCCTTTTAATGAATACAAATTTTTATATTAATGGATCCAATTCATGCATCCTTTCTTGAATAGACAATATTTTTTGTGTCCGATCGCCTTCTGAAGCCTTGAAAGGTTGACCTTTCACATTTTGGTCTATGATCTACCTAGAATTGATTTTTATGTGTGGTGTGAGAGAATTTCATCCTTTCCCCCTTGCTCAGTCAGGCTACCTGTTACAAATCGAGTGTCTGTCTATGCAAGGAGTGTTCCAGATTTTCATTCTGTTCCATTTGTCAATTTGTTTGACTCAGCCAGCACTACACTGTCATGATCTTTATCACTTTAGAGGCCTTGGTATCTGGTTGAACAAGTCCTATAATTTTGGTTTCTTCCAGTAAGTCTTGACTATTCTTGCCTTTTTGAATTTCCAGATAAATTTTAGAACCTGTTTGAATTTGAGATTGTTGTTCTTATATTTTTTAAATAGATGATGGGTATCAAATCATTATGGTAATTCACAGGTTATTGGATGTATTTTAAAAAGTAATAAAAATTTTATTTTTACATTTTAGTATTGATAAAATGTTGGGAAGTACCTCCTTTGCAACTATTCAAATTTATGATGAAATGGTTTAGTTAATCAAAAATGTTTTAGAAGATAGATCATCAAAAATAAAGACCACTGCCCTAACTGGTTTGGCTCAGTGGATAGAGCATCAGCCTGCGGACTGAAGGGTCGATTCCAGCCAAGGTCATGTACCTTGGCTGCGGGCACATCCCCAAAAGGAGGTGTGCAGGAGGCAGCTGATCGATGTTCCTCTCTCATTGATGTTTCTAACTCTCTCTCTCCCTCCCTTCCTCTCTGTGAAAAATCAATAAAATATATTTTAAAAAATTAAAAAAATAAAGACCACTGATGATTACACCTTTCCATTCAGTGCATTAAAATATTTGTCAGAAGGAGAATGTTATAGGATGAAAAAGACAACACATTTAATGACCAGAAACTATCCAGTTAGAAATACAAAGTAGATTAATTCAGGTGAATTACTTGGTAATCAAATAATGCAAAAAAAATTTTTCTCACACAGTAGTTAAGTTTTACTTCTCCATAATGGTTAAATCAGTGATGTGCTAACAGTTTTGCTACATATTTTTATACCTTTGTTGATTTGTGGTAACTTTTCCATGAGACCTTAAATACCAATGACCTTTGCATCATTTGTTTGTTTTGTTTTGTGAGACAGTTTTAGAGTCAGACAGTAATGTATTTTAATTGAGGAACTGCCAATTATGAGATGTGTTATTTTGCATGAGATACTTAGCTCCTTTAGTCTCAGTTTACCCATTTATAATGGGAACACTAACTATTTTGCAGGGTTTTGTAATGAGTAATAAAATTAGGCATGCAAAGTGTCCACAATAGTGCTGCCACATAGAAAATGCTTAATACAGGACATTATTTGAAAACACTAAAATGAGATTTTCCCATTTCTGATAATGCTACTTTGTTTTTTAAAAATCATAATTAAAATTTCAATCGAGATTTTTCCAAAAAGCAAGTCTGTGGAGGCCTCAGATGCAACTAACAAATGGTAGGACTAGAGAACTAATATTTGAGTACCTGCCATTATTACCATTACTAGAGGCCCAGTGCACAAAAATTTGTGCACTCAGGGTGGGTCCATCAGCCCGGCCTCTGCCCTCTTGCAGTCTGGGACACCTCGGGGGATGTCCATTTGCTGGCTTACGCCCGCTCCCTGGGGGATTAGGCCCAAGCTGGCAGTCAGACATCCCTCTGGCAGCCTGGCAGCCCTCGGGGGATGTCCACTTACCAGCAGGGAGCAGACCTAAGCTGCAGTCAGACATCTTTAGTGCTGCTGAGGAGGCAGGAGAGGCTCCCACCACCACCACTGTGCTGGCAGCCATCAGCCTGGCTTGTGGCTGAGCAGAGCTCCCCCTGTGGAATGCACTGACCACCAGGGGACAGCTTCTGCATTGAGCATCTGCCCCCTGGTGGTCAGTGTGTGTCATAGTGACCAGTCTTTTCCAGTCATTCTGCTATTAGGGTCAATTTGCATATTACACTTTTATTATATAGGATAGAGGCCTGGTGCACGGGTGGGGGCCAGCTGGTTTACCCTTCAGGTGTCCTGGATCAGGGTGGGGTACCGCTGGGGTGCCTGGCTAGCCTGGATGAGGGGCTGATGGGTATTTGCAGGCTGGTCACACCCCCTTCAGGGTGGGGATCTCCACTGGGGTGCCTGGCCAGCCTGGGTGAGGGGCTAATGGCCGTGTTCAGGCTGGCCACACTTCCTTTAGGGTTAGGGGGTCCCCACTGGGGTGCCTGGCCAGTCTGGGTGAGGGGCTGAGGGCCATTTTCAGGCTGGCCAAGCTCCCTGGCAACGGAAGCTCCCAGCCTCTCCTTTTTTTCTTTTTTTTTTTATTCTGGGATTTATTTACCTTCTATAATTGAAACTTTGTAGCCTTGAGTGGAGCTCAGAGCTGGCCAGGGCAGGCGGGCGGGAAGCTTGGCTTCCTCCATCGCCAGGGGCAACCCAAGCCTCCAGCTCACTCTAGCTCTGTTGCCACGGCCGGCTAAAAGCAGGTATCTGGGGTTTATTTAACTTCTATAATTGAAACTTTGTTGCCTTGAGTGGAGCTCAGAGACTGCTGCAGCAGACGGGAAGCTTGGCTTCCTCCATCACTGGGGCAATCAAGCCTCCTGCTTGCTCCAGCTCTGTGGCTGCTGGCCGCCATCTTGGTTGGGTTAATTTGCATATAGTCACTCTGATTGGCTGGTGGGCGTGGCTTAAGGCACAGCGAAGGTACAGTCAATTTGCATGTTTGTCTTTTATTAGTGTAGATTATTATTACTAGAGGCCCATTGCACAAAGATTCACGCAATAGGCCTTCCTTCCCCTGGCCACTGGCACCAATTTTCCTCAGGCACCCAGGACCCAGACCTTTGGTCCGGCCACAGCAGCAAGGCTTGGCTTCTCCGCTCCAGCTGCAGTGGAGAAGCCAAGCCTCTTCAGTCTTCAGTCATCTTAAGTCTTCAGTTGTCTTCAGTCTTCAGTCATCTTCAGTCTTTGCTCTGTTCCTGCATATGCAAATTAACTGCCATTTTGTTGGGTTAATTTGCATACTTATCCTGATTGGCTGGTGGGCGTAGCAGAGTGACATCAATTTGCATGTTTCTCTTTTATTAGTGTAGATTACTGAAAGTATTACAGATGCCCCCCAACTTCCCCCATTTGCCCCCTCCACCCAACCCTTGTTCCACCCCAGGCCTTCATCATACTATTGACTATGTCCATGGGCTGTGCATGTATGCATATATGTTCTTTGGTTAATCTCTTCCAGTCCCCCATATCCCTCTTCCCTCTGAGATCTGTCAGCCTGTTCCATACATCTTTTGTTTCTGGATCTATTTTGCTTTTCCATTCATCATGTTCATTAGATTCCACATATAATTGAGATCATGTGATATTTGTCTTCCTCTGACTGGCTTATTTCACTTACTATCTTTCTCCCCCTCTTCCTTCCTCTCCAAAATCAATAAAAACATAAAAAATAAAATAAAATAAAGTGGCCATATAGTTGGCCAAGGCATCTCTCTAAGACACTGACTTAGAATAAATGAGAATCAAATAGCCCATTCAATTGTTCATGATAGAATAACATGGCAATTAACCAAGGAGATGAATAATTGCTCTAATGTGTCAGCTACTGTGTTTTGAACAAACTGTCCCCTAGCAAAATTTGGAAAGTTCATTAAGACGAACAGTTATCCTGAGTACACTAACCTCTAACAGATGTCATGGCAGAGATAAAAAGTACCTACCATACTTGCAAAGAAAATATAAAATGTACTCAGAAATACCTAACTACTTTTCATAATTATAGCAAATATCAGCTGATTTATGTTTTCTTAGCACTATCATTTGGTTTAGCTGCTATTTTCTTTTAAACTTGTAGATGATAACCAGAGGGATTAGGCCTCTTTTTTAAATGTCTGGTTTAGCAACATTTAAATGAAGTCTCTTTCAAAAGCGTCCCAAACTTTTTAAAATTTCCTAGCAGGTTAAAATTTAAATTGCAAAAAGACTGACAGGCAGTTTTATACTTTTAGACAAAAAAATGCAGAACTGTTGATAATTGCAGTTGGTGTTTAAAGGCAGCATACAACAGCAAATCAACTAATGAAAAATTGCTTTTGGCAAACACTTCCTTCTGTAAGAGCACAGCTGGTGGCTTAGATAGCATTGCTGGGGCTCCAACTCACCCACTTAGTATGGACCACGTGATGAGTCTTAATTCATTGACCAGAGGCCTTAGAAATTATCACAAGTTACACATTTAAATGTCTAAATTTTATCCTATTTTAACCTGAAAAAAATTACACATAAATTGAGCTATGCAATGTGAATCGATACTTTATTATTGTTGTCATAATCCTACCCTAAATTTATCAATCACATGCATTTACTAAAACACAAAAAGGTAGATTTCAACAAATGTACAGTTTTATAAAGTAATCTTTGAGGTCAGAAGATTTATGGTCTCAGTTTTGATTAACATGGACCTTGGTGAATAGGTGCTCCTGGAAATATTGTAGGAAATATTAGGTCTACAAAAGATCAAACTATAATTTTTGAGGTATTGAAATATTTCCAAAATGAACTGATGATATGGCAATTCAATACATAATTCTACCGGCTTGGTAGTTTTCCTTCAGTCTAGGAATTGAACCTGCTTTCCTAGAGCACTGAAATGTGTTGCAACAGAGGGAAAGTAGCTGGCCGCTTAACACAAATACAGAGATGGGCAACAGTAGTTTTACAGTTGTAATACAAAAATGAATAAATAATAATACAAGAATAAACTCTATGTTTTGCAAACCCACAACTGCAAACCTACTTTTGCCCACCTCTGTACATACTGTTCAGAACTTTCTAGGGTAGAATTGGCCACTATGTGATAGGTAATTCAAAGTTCCTTTAGTAGGTGCTTGGGATTCATCAGTGAACCAAAGGAAGAGGTTGGCTCTTACGGAACATTCATTCTAAAGGGAGGAGTCAGACAACAAACATTAGACATAGAAAACAAAGTATATTATATTGTATCTGAAAAAAATTATAAGGAATATGGCAAAAATAAAGTACAGCAAGGCCAGGAAGATTGGAAATGTATAGGGAGGAAGTAGGAAGGCTGATTACATTTCAAAAAGAGTGTCCAGAATACACCTATTAAAAGGTTATATTTGACTAAGGCTTTGACACGGTAAAGGAATTAACCATAAAGCTAGTGATAGAAGAGGATTTCATGCAAAGACCCTAAAGCAGGAGCATGCTAACATGCTCTAGGAAAAAGCAAGGAAGCTAGGGTGGTTGGAGCAGAGTGAGCAAGTAGAAGAGTTGTGGGAGATAAATTCGGAGAGGTAACAGAGCACTAGATCAAGTAGAGTCATTTAAGCCTCCTTAAGAAATCCCCCAAGTACAGAATTCAGAGACCTTTAAGGTTGGTGAACATGTCCACATACCAGGAAAGTGGCATAACCCAACCCCACAGGAACAGAAGTTCCTGTGCTCCTGCCTTTTCAGACCTTGCCCGATGTATCTCTCCACCTAGCTGTTTATCTGTATCCTTTATAATATCCTCTATCTATACTAATAAAAGGGTAATATGCTGATTAAACAGGACATCTTCTGGACATCCTTCCTGACAAAGCCAGGCCTGGGAGAAGCCGCCCACCCGCAGCCCCTGGCACTAGCGCCTGCAGCTGTGGCCCAGAAGAAGTGAAGCTGAAGCCACCCGCCCGGGTGTGGGGCTGAGGCAGAGGTGGTTAGGGGCAATCAGGCAGGCAGGCAGGCGAGCGGTTAGGAGCCAGTGGTCCCGGATTGCAAGAAGGTGCAGGCCGGGCTGAGAAAAGCCCCCTCCCATGCACGAATTTTGTGCACTGGGCCTCTCATTATACAATAAACTGGTAATGGAAGTATGAGTTTCTGAGTTCTGTGAGCTATTCTAGCAAGCGATTCAATTCAAGGAGTGAAATCATGGGAGCCTCCAAGTTGTAGCCAGGTAAGTTGCGGGTAACCTAGGGGTCTACTACTTGCAATTGATATCTAAAGTTGGGGGTACTCTCTGGGCCAGTGTGGGTCAGTGGTTGAACATCGACTTATGAACCAGGAGATCACAGTTCGATTTCGATCAGGGCACATGCCCCAGTTACTGGCTGGATCCCCAGTAGGGGACATGCAAGAGGCAGCCGATCAATGATTTTCTCTCATCGTTGATGTTTCTATCTCTCTCTCTTCCTCTTCCTTCTTCTCTAAAAATATATTTTTTTAAAAAACAAACATTAAAATAAAGTTAGCTCATTAAGACCTCTGTTTGAGGTCTTTGCTAATTCTGATTATCATCAAAATAAAATTGAATTGTAGGATACTCAGCTGATGTCACAGAGAATTGTTTGGTGTAGCGGGGGCAAACACTCGTCTGGTGTTAGAAGTGTTGTGAGTATGCCAGTAGGGTAAGAGTGAAGGAAAAACACAGAAGTGCTTTTTTCCCCCTAAACAAACTGACATAAATGGGGCCAATCACTTTGTAGATGCAAAACTACCATCCCAGTAGATTACCTTTCAGCAGTGATCCATCCATCCCCCATCCGTCTATCTATCTATACATCCAGTTTTACTGAGCATCTGTGCTCTAGATACTGTGTAAAGCATTGGTAAGGGAACTAGTTATGATCCCCATCCTTATAATGTTTACAGTTTAGTAAGAGAAACACTGGCTGGTCAAGCTATTACATGTGTGATGAAAATAATGAGAATTTTCCAGAAGACTATAACAGGGAGACTTAATTTCTCGTATCCATTTGCCAAGGATTATCTGAAGCCAAATTTTCACATCACAAGGACTGATACCCTGTAGGCTTGTTTCTAGAACTATTCCATCAGGAGCATGTCATGGTCACAGCAAGAGAGCAACATCGGGGAAACCTGACACCGTCAATGTCTTAAGCAAGGTTCTTGCCATTCACTGTTTTAGGGGCTGGCGTCTTCTGAATCCCCTGAAAGTAGAGCAAGGTTCACCACATAATAGAACCTCAGTATCATTGGGTTGGATTAAATTGTGCTACAGGTTTTGCAGCATTTTCTCTACCACTGAAGTCTTAGGAAGAACCATATATATAGCTGCTCTTCTGGAAGCAGATGTGTGCAAAACAGAGCATGCCCTTGCTCTTCCTACCTATCAGGGGTTCCTACACATTCGAGGGGACAGCGGTGAGGCTATGACCTCTGAGCTTGGCTCCAGTTGTGTCATGCTTGCGGAGACACCGTTTCCTTCTACCTAGTGAGGTCAGTGGTCATCTCACTTTTCAGATGAGTAAAATCCACTTTAGATACACAGTCACAGAAAGTTTAATTTGCTTTGTTCACTTCCTTTATCGTGTTAGCTACTTGATGACTCATTCTAACTTCATCTCATGATTCTTGATAGAATCCTCCGAAATCATCCATTGGCTATTAAACCACATTACTCATCTTGTCATACTTTACTTAATGTGTTATTCTCTGCTGCTACTCCAAGACCAGATTATAGTATGCTATGTTTATGTTATTCAAAACATATACTCACTGCTACTTGGTGGCAAAAATAATCCATTGATATTTCGAGGTTTGCTGTGATAAAAGATACAACTGATCTTCACACAGCCAAGAGGTTGAGTTTCCCAGAAGCATGAAATACTGCAGTTTTGCTAAACAAAAAAGGTGGAGAAATGTAATGATCAGATGTGATAAAAAAATACCATGAGCTACAATACAATATGAGAAAAACTATTACAATTACTGATACAGGATACTGTGTGTGTTTCCTGGCTTTCAGTGTTTTTAAGCTCTGCTCTTTAAAAGATGCAATGGAGCCCAACTGGCGTGGCTCAGTGGTTGAGCGTGGACCTATGAACCAGGAGGTCATGGTTCAATTCTTGGTCGCAGCCGATTAATGATTCTCTCTCATCATTGATGTTCTCTCTCTCTCCCTCTCCTTTCCTCTCTGAAATCAATAAAAATATATTTTAAAAAAATAAAAGATGCAATGAATATTCCTAAAACATACTCCCCCATTTTTCTATGATTTTAAATTAAGCAAAATGCAAAATGCCTAAAATTAAGTAGTGGAAAAATATATATGTTCTATTGTTTTATAAGAGTATAAATACTATTGAAGGGAAATCTTTTTAACAAACAATGATGCTAAGTAATTCTACCTGCATTTCCATGTGTCTAAATCTGCAAAGTGGATTTAGACATTTTCCCTCTCTCCATAATGAGCACACAGTGTCACTGCCAAGGGCCTTTTCACAGTGTCGAAATCGGCACTGGGAACCCTGAAAGAAAAAAAGTAAACAGTGTAGAAAACTCAATATATTAGCATTAGTGTTCAATAACAGTAGGCTACTAATTAATTAAAGAAAATATGATATCAAATTATAATTTAAAAAATACTACAAATATAAGGCCATCAATTTAAAATTTGACAAATTAGTCTATTTTTTAGTGAGAGATTGACAATATAATCTAATTCAATAACACATCATGTCACGAGTCGGTGATTAAACACTATTCTTTTATTATCATTGAATCCATATGGCTCACTCAGAATAAATATGAGACCAGTGATATTTCTGATTACAGTGTAATGAAGAAAGCCAGAGTGTGTTTTTATAGACTCTCCAGCCATATTCTACTTATGGAGATGTCCTCTATTACTCAACCTTTTTATTATATAATGTTTTCTCAGTCTGTGAAGATACTGTTAAGTGTGTTTATATAAGGAAAGTGAATGGAGCTTACATTTTAAATTGTTATGGAATTTTAAGTAATTATTACATTATAGTACATTAAATATGCTTTATGCCCTTGTTTTACACAGATAAAACAATTGTGCCAATAGGTGTACATACCAATACTTTTTTATACTAATAAAAGCAGATGTGGATTATTTTAATGGGCTATTATACATTTTTTTATTCTTTGTCTTTTATACATAGATCCATAGTGAAAACAAAAACTAAGGAATTTATTTTAGGCAGAGAGATAGATAACTTACAATAAAAGTATTCCTTTAAGTTCTTCTCTATTTTGACACATATTTCATGATTGTTTCTTATCTATGACCACCCTTTTACTCTGGTCTTCACTCTCTACTCCCTTTTTTAAGAAAAACTATATATATATTTTTTATTTCAGAGAGGAAAGGAGAGGGAGAGAGAGATAGAAACATCAATGATGAGAGGAATCATTTATTACCTGCCTCCTGCACAACCCCTACTGGGGATCAAGTTCACAACCCAGACATGTGTCCTTACAGGAAATTGAACTGTGACCTCCTGGTTCATAGGTGGATGCTCAACCACTGAGCCACAGTGTTGGAATCATTGCTGGTCTCCTACCCTTTTAAAAGTGGATCTGTGAATCTCATAGTACAATACTGTACAGAGAGTCTAGATAAGTCAGTATTTGAACTGTTGGCTCCATTACTTGTTGATAATCATGGTCAATGAATTACTCATCTTCTTTGTGCTTCAGTTTCCTCATATGTGAAAAGGATAATATGACCTTACAGATTGTTTTAAAGGTTATGTGAGATACTGTATTGTGGTTGCTATCATTTTATTGATTGATTAAGAACTTACTACCATATCAATCACTGTGTAAGTACTTGGAGACATACTGTGAAACAGACAAAAATCTCTGCCCATATAGAACATAAATTATATTATTAGTAGAGGCCTGATGCATGAAAATTCATGTAAGAATAGACCTTCCTTCCCCTGGCTGCCGGCACTGATTCCTCCGGCACCCAAGACCTGGGCTGCCTTCCCTGGGGCCACCCACAGACACCCAGAACCCAGGCTGGCTTCCCTCCAGCCCCGCTTTGTCAGGAAAGACATCTGGAAGACGTCTGGTCTAATTAGCATATTACCCTTTTATTATTATAGATTTTTAACCATAAGGTAACAGGCACTAGAAGTGAATCTAATTCTAACAGTCAAAGAAGTTGATTATATTCAGGTTTCCTAGCAGAGATGAAACACCTTAAACTAGATACATCATGCCTTTCACTGGTTTCATTCTGGCATGAACATAAAACTCCAAACATTGAGTTTCTACATTTATTTGGTTTCATTGTGATCCATTAATCCTAATCTTTTAAATATTTTCCCCCAATTAACTTTATAAACCTAATTAATATCTGGCTAATTTGTTTATATTACTTCTTTTCCTTTTTCCATGATATAAAGGTTTGTTGTTACTTAGATTTTTGACAGGGGAAAATTCATTACTTGGGTTAATGAATTTCAAATAAGGAATCAATTTGATTTATTAAACTAAATTTGATAATGACCTGAATTTATTTGAATTTATATGACTGAAACCACATTAACCAAAACATTATGATGTGTCATATTATGTTTCCATATTAGAAATTTGATATTTCAAAGAACCATAGTATAGGCAAAGTGTCTCATCAAGATGAAAAGAGCCATTGGCATGTAACTGGCATATATAAGGGCAGTTTAAACAAATATTTTAAATTATCACAGATTTCCTCAGAGAAATTCAATATATCAATAATACATGATAATTTTTTACTTCAGTTTAAATACATAAAATATTTTACATAAAAATAGTAAATTTTGATTCAGCAATACAAATTATTGCCACATCTTCCTTCATTCTAGAAATCTTTAATATGTGAAGTACTATAAATTGTATATTTACCTTTATGCATGTGGAATTAAAAAAGAAATAGCAGTCATTCCCAACTTCTGCCATTTGCAACTTTCTTGCTGCTAATCCAATGTTTTTTAATATAAAAATTGCAGAAATACAAATATAAGAACTATCAGTGTGTAAGGGGAAAAATAATTTCTTTTCCACAGTCTTTCAGGCTATCAGTATTATTCCTTTAAAACTGACCTCCTGTTGACAGTATATTACACAATAGATACTTCTTAAAGAAATTTAAATTAGAAGATACCTTCTCTAGCTTTGCAGAAATGTTGAAAGTGGTTGCTAGTAAGCACACAAACTCAAACTTCCAGAATTTTCCTCACTGTTATCAAATCCATTGTTTGCTCATCATAAATGACCTCACCTATAACTGTAGGTTAGTTTGCCTTACTGAATACCATGCAGTATTTCTCCTACTCAATTCTTGTATATTAACTAAAACAGCTAGTAAAAATAAAATAGTATATTTTCTTTCAATGTTCTGATTGAATATGAACATAAACTAGCTCATAATTGTATAACTCAAAAGTATTAAGTATTTCAGAGTAAATGGCTATTTTCCTAAACCTTATTTCTACATATGGTTTGAAAACAAAACTGAAGTTTTAGATAGGGGAATATATTATCTATATTTTAAGATAATAAATTATTAAAATATATACTCACTACTATCCACTGATTTTGAAAAAAAAATCATTCCGATTGCAATATTTTAATAGGTACCTGAAAATAAATTGGATTACTTATTCATCTTGTAGCTATATTCCATTCATTACTCATCCATCATAAAAGGAGAAAGCGCTTCTTCCTGAAGTAGAAAGGGTCCAGACCACTTGCAAATTTTGAGACTGTGTTGAAAGCCACGTGATATACTTTGATTGTAGAATGAGACATTTCAATCCGCAGTTGAGTGTTTCTTCATCTTATTATCTTTACTAAAAGTACTAGAACCTAGCAGAAATGAACATAAATATTCATAGTAGGTGACTTAGAAGATGCCATAGAAATGACAGATCACACTAGATTAAAATGTACTTTTAAATTGAAACGCACATATTTGGAAATGTAATAGATCAACATATGGATTCCCATTGTCTAAGTAAAACAGATCAACTTAGTATGAACTTGTTGAATATAATACTTTGGACTAAAAATCTAGGAAATAAAACAAGAAACTAATATTTAAGAGAGAATTGGTTGCCTATAACTTTAAGTGAGAGAGTATAATAAAAAGAACTGGGCAGTATTCAAAGTAAGTTATGAAGTAGAGAATAAATATTTGGCTGAACCCTTAAATATATTAGCAAAGATTTATGGAAAAATCTAATATCTTGCCTTTTACTTTGCCCTACTAACTCTACAAAAAATTATCCATTTTAGTCACATAAGTTACTGGGGAAAACACCCCTAATAAATATATTTAAGTGGCCTTTACCTCCAGGTAAACTCCTTTTCCACTTAACAAGTTTTAGCTGCATTGGACTATTTGCAATTACTGTTACCAAACACCATTATTGCATGATTACATGTAACACCCTGATTAAAGCCATTGTGAAAAAATCTATATTTTACACCTGGGAAAGGCTAAAATAATGTTTTTACCTCTTGAAGTTGGTTGTGGACAACTATATTCCATTAAACACAGCAAAAGCCAAAATGTGGAATTAAAAAAAAAATTTGTCATTGCAAAGAACAGCAAATAGATCCATACATTTTGGTAGTCTTTAAAATGCCCGGAACTCTAATCTCTATCTTTTTAACTTTTCTTTTTACTTTTTTTTTTCTCTTCCTTATTCACTTTTTTCCTATTATTAAATTCATTCTCATCTTCAAGGGAAAGCTATGACCATATCAATGAGGAATTTTACTCCTAGTAATGAAGTGATGAGAAATTTGCCTCTGCAGCTTTGGGTAGGCCCAAAAATTCTGTAAATATTTTGTGTTGGTCAAGGTAGACTCAAATTGTGTCTTTCATGATAGGTGCATGTTAGAACACTAGCACATCAGTCACAGAAGGAAGTCTTTCTTCCAGTTTGTAATCCAGTAACCACTTTAAGTGTGGGGTAGGTAGTAATCCCTGATGGCTCTTTAGGCTCCTGAGAATCAGGCAAAGCTGCTAGCTACCACCCATTAGAGTAGGAGTCCAGTTTCCAAGCCTGGATTGGTCCTACTGCAGTCTCCTGACTTGACTCCCCTTTCTGCAACAGGCTTTGCCTCAGGCACTAACAAAACAAAAGCACTGGAAATAAAGAGTGCTTTCTTGAGGAATGGGTTAGCTTTATTGGTATTATTAAAAAAGCAAGTGGAATGTGTTTTAAGATAATCCTTTCTCAAAAAATGATAGAATGTCGGACCTAGAAGATTCTGTGGCAGTTTGGGAAATGACAGTTGATAGTTGTGAGGGTTATTTGTTGTCCCCTTGAGACATATGAAGGAAGCTGCTTTCCAGGATTTCTTTGGAGGAACAAAAATATCACTAATTCTTGACTATAAAATGCTAAGAAGGCTCTGGTCCCAAATTCTTGCAGCCGGCATCAGGTGAAGCCCCAACCCAATCCTCACTGTTCTTTTGAGAAATAGTCCAAGCTGTTTTTAGTTCTGCAGTTGACTGGCTACAACGACTCAAGCCATTTGGACTCTGTTGGAGCTCATATTAAGATAAACGAGATTCCCATTAAAAAAAAATTGAGATTGAAATCTGCTTGCAGGTAATCCTGTGGTTTGGGTTTGCACTCCGTAAAGAACATCAGAACCAATTCTGACCACATTACGGTTCAAATCGAGGGGTAATCCAAATGGTAATTATTTATTTTGCCCCAGGTGTTTTAATTATAGCATTTTTTTTTTTAACGTTTTTACTGGGAAATCAGTTTTCGTTAGGCTTTGGGATGTCTCTGGATATTTCTAATCTTCTACAGTGCTTCCCCCAGGAACTTATTAAAGAGAACAGGCAAGTAGGTTTCATCAGAACGGTGTTAAATCGCCATTGAAATGATTCGTTACTAATAAACTTGATATTATTTAATTATCATAAATATCGTCGGTTACTTTGCGTAGTTAAGTACACACATCCCACAAACGGATCTTTGTTTTTTCAAGAACCCGGGAGAAACACGTGGGAGAGCAGGGGGCGGTGTCTCGGCTCCAGCACTACAACTCCCAGAAGGCACCGCGCCCAGGTACGCTTCCGGCGCACGTACCCGCCCCACGCTCAGTAGGTGGCCGCCGCCGCCGCTGCGCCTGGGCGTGAGCAGTGTGTGGCGTGAGCGCTATTGCTGCCGCCTCTCCCCGCAGGGACCTGTCGCTGTTCCGAGGCACGCTTTCCACTCGCGTTGCGCGTCGTGCCCGCCATGAGGCGCCTGGGCTCCGTGCAGCGGAAAATGCCGTGCGTGTTTGTGACGGAGGTGAAAGAGGAGCCCTCCACCAAAAGGGAGCATCAGGTAGCGGGGGCGGCCGCGCGCTTCTCCCCGCGGCGCGGCTGCGTTTCTGCCCCGGGAGCGGGAGGGCGCTCGGACGCAGTGGAGCCGCCCTGTGGGCTGGCGTCTTCCTGCACGTTTCGCTAGGGAGGTGTGAGTTCCGAGCTCCAGGTCTTTGTACCTTCTGTGTTGCAAGGGGGGGGACTCTGCAAGGGAGTTTTTCTGGTCAGGCGATTCACACTTGCCCTCGCGTGTGAATGGGAACCCCACATCTTAATCATACTCCTTCCTTCGCAGGTTACTACTTTCGGGGAAAACTCCTTAAGTGTTTACGTAATCACCGCAGTGCAAGCCTTACCTCTTTTCAAGAGGATGGTGACAGCGTGGCGTTTTTAGAAGACTTGCTTTATTTTACCGGGTCTAACCAGCCTAGTTTGGTCACTAAAGATCAGACTCTTGTCCCAGCAATTACCTGCTTAATTTCAGTTTTGGGGTTCCCATCTCAAGGTTTGCTATTCTCTCAGCACCGAGTTTGACACCTAGAGCGTTTTTAGTAAATACTGATGTATCAGGTGAGTAACCTGTGTTGTAATGTCCCCACCAGTGACGCACAGGGCGCAATATCAAATCAGTGAGTCATTTAATCAGTGAAGCCGGCGACTGCGAGGGAGAAGCAGCTCCAAATCTCGCAGTGCCCCCTTGGCCGCAACATCAGACTTATATAGGCAAATACCACAGCGGTGTCGATTACATCTCTAGGTTTGGAATGAGGAACCTGGTTTGCAAAAAGCAGTTTGTTATAGAAGCTTGGATTGAGCAAGTTAGTTACCCACAAAGATTAATTATAGTTTCAGGACTTGGGACCACTGAGTTAACAGAAACACGTTATCTGGAGCCACTGAGGCAATTTAGAGTAATTGTGCTGTCCTGGTATCCAGGTGCAGAGGAATGTGTTTTGAAAGACCAGTAAGACTACAATCAATGGGGTATTCAGTGGAATGGGATAACTTATATGAGTTCAGAAAATCAAAATAACTTTTCTGTTATTTTAGCAAGTGAATAATTACAGAAGCCAGAACAGCAGGGTTAAAATATCAATCAGCAATTTTTACCCGAGATGGTTGCTGCCATGCTTCATCTGTATGAGGATCATTCCTTAGTGTATAGCAAAGCCTTGATAGCAGAACCCCCACCAGGTATCAGTTGGGCACTGCCTGCTCATGGACCGCCAGCCAGCCCCCTGACATTATTCCCACCGGCCTTCCTGTGTTCCAGACTAAAGGACCTTTGAGGCCGACACTGCCATGTTATTTCCGGTCCCATGGTGGGCACTGGATAAACATCTGTTGAATTGAAGAATGAACCCTGGAGTCATTTCGTGCCAGTTTTCCATTCACCTTGATGCTTTTTACGTATAACCTCTCCTTCTAGTCTGCTTTCCACTGTCGTCACTTGTTGTTAATAGTCTTAATATGTTTATGTATTATGTACTACCTAATTGTTCTTGCCCCAAGAATGATCATCATGCTTTTTTCTAGTTCAAACCTCACAGTTACTACTAAATGTTTGTAGCAGGGGTTGTCAAGCTTTTATTTTTTAACTCCTAACAAACCCAATCTATGCGAAACATTGTCATCCTGAATAATGGTTCACTCAAGCTGTGATTCTCAACTTGGTAGGTGGGGCAGGGAGTGTAGTTTATGAGAGTTTCCTCCACCAGGAAAAATGAGCCCCTTCTTTTTCCCTCTGCAATTAAGAGTAGTTTATAGCATTGCTCACAGTATTAATTACAGCATAGTATACAAATCCTTAACTATAATTCAAGGCTTCCTGTTCATCAGGCCCAGTCCATCTACTCTCTAATCACCTAAAGTGAAGTCTCTGTTCTAGCAAAGTCTGTATTTTATCCTGCGAGCACAGCAGGCACAATTCTGTCTATATTTTATCCTGCGAGCACTCTAGGCACAATTCTGTCTCTAGTTTTGCTGTGTACTCTACCGAGATAACCTCCAGAATTTTTAATTTTTTGAATCAGATCATCTCTGTGACATTAACCCTACCCCAAAATTGTAGAGGATCACTCTACTGACTTAGTTCTTATCCACACATGCCTTGTTTTTCTAGTTAGTTTACAGTCTTTAATGGCAGTAAAGAAGGAGAGCTTTGTGTACCCCTTTTTATCTTATTTGTCCTTTGGAGATGTCTATAGTGGTAGGTACTGTATTATGGAAGGAATGTTTGTAATCAAGAGCTCCACCGGCACAGTGATCTCTTCTCTAGGATCTTTGATAAATGTAGACATAAATGCACACTACTGGGCCAGACCTCGGTTCTACCACCACAGGTTAGATTGATATCCTCTGATACTTATGTCATAAATTAGGAATAAACTCCCCATTTACTTCAGGCCCTGGCTAGGTAGCTTCTTAGTTGGTTAGAGTGTCTTACCCCAGAGATGCACGTTTGATTCCCCCGTCAGAGCACATATGCACATACAAGAACCAACCAATGGAAGCATAGATGGGTGGAACAACACATCGATGTCTGTCACACATGAATGCAGTGTTTACATTGTGCAGTGTTTTTTCACATTATGTAAGATGAATGTTACATCAAATAATTTAGACTGAAAAAGTGGCATAAACCTTTCTCAGAAATGAAAAATGACACAGAAGAGTTGGTAGGAACCCTGGAAACAGTTTTTTTCCTCCATTCTTGATGCTCTTGGCTAGTCTTCCTGATAGTAGAAAAGTCATAAATGTGCTGTTTACTCCTAATAACGCTGAAAGGTCCCCTGCTTGTTTTTCTGTTTAGCACTTAATCAGACCTAGCATTGTGTTTTGCATTTTATCACTGTTGTCTCCCTCCTTAAAATGAAGTTCCACCACACAGGTACTTTTTTGTTCACCTCTATATTTCCCAGGGCCAAAAACAATGCTTAGCTCTCAGAGGTATTTAGCAAATAATTGTCAAGTGATTGAACATACTGAACACCTTTGCTAAGGATGCAGCCCTGCATAGGACATAGTTCCTGGTGTCAAGCTCATCATGGTGGATAAAGAAACGTGAACAATTAATAATCTGTGTGGGAGGTCAGGTATTGCCCAGACTGGTGTGACTCCTTGGTTAGAGGGTTGGCCTGCACACCAAGAATCTTTTGTTCGATTCCCAGTCAAGGGCACTTACCTGGCTTGCAGGTTCCATCTCAGCCGGGGTCAGATGGGTATGGGAGACAACCAATTGATGCTTCTCTCTTTTTCCCCTTCCCTTCTCTCTCCCTTTCACTTGCTCTAAAAAGCACTGGAAAAAATATCCTTTGGTTTTATTAACCAAAAAAAGAAAAACAGGTATTGCTGTGATATCAGAAAGGAGGGACTGATTCCTGGGAACCTCATGGACAAAATATTTTTAAATTGTCTTAAAGATAAACAGACTGCTCCTTAGAACTAGTGAAATTATAAGAACATTCCAAGTGAGAGTATGTATGAGGGTGTAGGTGCTGTCTGTTAAACCAGTTTTCTCTCTCTCTTTTTTAAGACATTTAAAGTTATGGCAACTGAAACTGTAAGTCACAAGGCATTAGATGCAGATATATACAGTGCAATTCCAACAGAAAAAGTGGATGGAACATGTTGTTATGTTACTACCTACAAAGGTAAAATAAAACTTCTACAAATATTATTTATTACTTAATACTCATTTAGGGCCATCCAATTTGATAATTGCTTTGTACATGTTATCTCTAATTTATACAATAAGCTTTCCATTTCACAGGTATGAAAACTGAGGCTCAGAGAACTTAAGCAATTTATCCAATCTATATATATAAAAGCCCAGTGACCCTATGGTGGAATGGCCAGAATGACCGGTCGCTATGTTGTGCACTGACCACCAGGGGGCAGATGCTCATCGCAGGAACTGCCCCCGGTGGTCAGTGCACTCCCACAGCAGAAGCGCCGCTCAGCCAGAAGCTGGGCTCACGGCTGGCGATCGCGGCAGTGGTGGCAGGAATCTCTCCCGCCTCCATAGCAGCGTTAGGGAGCTGCGAGCCAAGCGGTAAGGAGCGAGCAAGCGGGCAGTTAGGAGCAAGGGGTCCCAGGTTGTGAGAGGGATGTCTGACTGCCAGTTTAGAACTGATCGGGCCTAAACCAGCAGTTGGACATCCCCCAAAGGGTCCCGGATTGGGAGAGGGTGCAGGCCAGTCTGAGGGATTCCCCCAACCCCTCGCACAAATTTCATGCATTGAGCCTCTAGTACCATATAATTAATGAATGGATGAACTGGTAATAGAACCTAGGTTTGTCTGACCTTAAAGCTGATCCCAGTGCTGATTCATTGTTTTCACTATTATTGACAATGTCTCTGATTTATTTTATTTTAATGTACTTGGAAAAAACGTAGAAATTCAAATTGAAAGAGAAATAATTTTTTTAATTTCTTTTGGATGGTAAAATTACCTCTCAATTTAAGCAAGAGAGATAGGACAGTTAAATGAAAATTGATTATATTTCTGGTATCAGGAAATCCCTTCTGAAATGTTTTTTTTTTTCATTTTTAATTATGGTAAAATACACATCACATAAAATTTTACCACCTTAACCATTTTCAAGTATACACTTCAGTGGTGTGTACAGTTTGCCTTGTTGTGCTACTATTTTCACCAGAACTCTTATCATCTTCCAGAACTGAAAATTTGTACCCATTAAACATCTCACCATTTCCTCTCCCTCCAGTCCTTGCCAACCAACATTCTATTTTGTATGATTTTGACTACTGTGGGTACCTTCAGTACAAATACTGGAATCGTACAGTTTTTGTCTTTTTTGTGACTGACTTATTTCACTTAGCATAACATTCTTGAAGTTCACCTGTGTTTTAGTATATGTCAGAATTTCCTTTTTTAAGACTGTATAGTATCCCATTATATGTATATACCACATCCATCCACTCATCCATCAATGTACACTTGGGCAGCTTCCATCTTTTGGCTATTAGGAACAATGCTTCTGTCAACATGGTGTAAAAAATATCTCTTTCAGACCCTGCTTCCAGTTCTGTTGTGTATATATCCAGAAGTGGAATTGTTAAATCATATAATTCTATTTTTAATTTTTTTGAGGAACTTTCATACTGTTTTCCATAGAAATTGCACCAATTATATTCCTACCAACTGCACATTTCCGATTTTTCCACATCCTCACCAATACTTGTTATTTTCTGTTTGTTTGTTTTTATAGTAATGATCTTAAAGAACAATTTTTTGTGTGTTTACTAGTAAAAAGAACAAAGGTCCATTCAACCAGAAATGACAGTATAATTTTAATCAAGTTCTTCTCTATTAATATTAAGAAACTTCACTGTGCATCGTTATGTGGGATTATGTATAATGGTAGCAGTTGAATAAGGTTTGCTAAAGAAAACTTAGTAATGACAGTGCTTACAGCTCACAGTTTATTACAGGTGGAGGATCCATAATATAGCAAGGGTATTAAAAGTAAGGATGTGCATCACAACCCAAACCTTCTCACAGCAAAGGGTCAGAAGAGGTCAGGTGAAAACTCCTGTTGTGTCCCCCCCGCACCCCCCCCTCCCCCCCCCCGCACCCACCCACCCACCCCAGGCTCCAACAGGGCACACTCCCTCAAATCAGGAATCCCTGATGTGTACAGGGTAAAACTTTAAAACAGGGAATCCAAAATAGAGTCCCAGCTGGGGATTTCTGTGTTTTGCTGGTCACAAAAGCATCATCCAGCTAACTAAGCAGCCTCAGTAGCAGAGTCCTCCAGGAGTCTCACCAAGACCAGGTGCAACTCATTAGTCTCCCTGTCATATTTCTATTTAGTATAGAGGTAGCTTCAGTTTCTCACAAATGCTAGTTATAATAAATATGGCCTTATAAAAGGGTCACATACTTCATTTTTATCTCATCCCCATCATTATTTTTTTAAAAATATATTCTTATTGATTTCAGAGAGGAAGGGAGAGGGAGAGAGAGATGGGAACATCAATGATGAGAGAGAATCACTGATCAGTTGCTTCTTGCACGCCACACCCTGGGGATCTAGCCCACTACCAGGGCATGTGCCCTGACCGGGAATCCACCGTGACCTCCTGGTTCATAGGTCGCCGTCCAACCACGGAGCTATGTCTGCTGGGCTTTCCCATCATTCTTTAACCAAAACTTGGAGTCTTCTTACAATATCAGGTATTGCTAGGTAGGATGTGTCTGTTTGGTCTGCTTATTTCAGTTTGGCTTCTAGGGTTGCTTCTCTTGGAGAAGGTGACCCTACTATTTATTGAAAATTTTATTCAGAAATTTCTTTCAAGGTAAGTTTTCCTCCTAATATTTTTCTTTTCCTTTTATTATTTATTTAGGTCAGCCATATCTGTGGGCTCGATTAGATAGAAAACCTAACAAACTAGCTGAAAAAAGATTTAAAAATTTTCTACATTCAAAACAGAACTCAAAAGGTTAGTAGGTCTTTTTTTTCTTCAGCCTTTCATGATTTTATTAGCTGAAATGTGTGAGTTATTTTTTGCTGTGTTGTTTCTATACAATTTAAGTACTTTGGGGGAAAAAGAAAATTAGAATTGAATATTGTTCTATGTAAAAGAATTTCCCTGAAAAGTATTTTTAAATGTCTAACATTTCTGTGACTCTTCATTATCATAAGTCAATTTTATTAAAACATACAAATTACTATATATATTATGAGAAATACATTTTGATTTTGTCTGCCTAAGAGACAACCATGTAATTTTATAAAACAGGAAAAAATCTCAAAGGATTATTAATATTTTTAATTATTAAATCAAAATGCCTCTAAATATATAAGTTGATAGGTACTCATCACTGCATATCTACTCATTCATATATATAACCTACCTATATATGTACTCATAGTGCATTAAAAATTCATCATAAATCTACACATACAGGAACATTGGTTACTTTAGTTAGATACAGGAACATTGGCAACCTGTGGGTTGCGACCCCTTTGGGGGTCGAACTACCCTTTCACAGGGGTCACCTAAGACCATTGGAAAACATACATAATTACATATTGTTTTTGTGAGTAATCACTATGCTTTAATTATGTTCAATTTGTAACAATGAAATTGGGGGTCACCACAACATGAGAAACTGTATTAAAGGGTCGTGGCATTAGGAAGGTTGAGAACCACTGAGTTAGACTGTTATCCTGTATCTGCAAATGGTGGTGTATCCAAAATTGAACAGCTGAAGTGTTAGTACCCTAACCCTGAGAAGTATAGTCAGATTGTGGAGATAATGAATGGAGAATAATTATATGATACCTGATATTATGGGGATTATTAGCTATTCCCACGTCAAATTTTGCGGCATTTTATTTTTAAAGTACTGCCACATATAAGATTATCTGATTCTTTTAGAATTTTTTTGGAATGTCGAGGAGGACTTCAAACCTGTTCCAGAGTGCTGGATACCAGCGAAGGAAATTGAACAATTAAATGGAAATCCGATGCCTGATGAAAATGGACACATTCCTGGTATCATGAAATCTCTTCTAAAATGCAGTTTTGTGTTTACTAGTATAAAGAATAAAAGATCCATTTGATCAGAAATTATGGAATCTAACTTTAATCTGTTTTTTCATAGTATTTATCTGTTCAGCATAAAATTTGAGTCTAATATATGTTAAGTAACAGTTATACCAAAGATGTTTCATATAGAGAATGTCCTCTCAGGTTTAGAATCCTAAGATGGACAATTTACTACCTATAGTCTGTGAAAATAAAGTGTTGAGTGGAAATAGCCCTGAAGTTGTCGGGATAGATAATATAATTGATCTTTTCTGAAATGAGATATTAAGCCTTTATTTTTTTAATTGGGGATAATAATGTGTATATTTTTTGCAAAGGTCCTAGAAGACTGTTTAAATTAAGGGAGGTGAAAATAAATATCCCACAAATAGTTTTACTAGAGAAGGGAAAATTTTTGCAGAAGTGTGTGAGTAGAAAGATACCCCAGATTAAGGTTCAGGTTAACAGGCATCTCTCGAGTACCTGTAAGGTGCAAAGTACTCTTAGGTTCTGGTAATACAAAATGAGGATCTTGTAGACATGAGGGGAAATCCATCAATAACACTATGATTTAAGAATCAAAATGAAAAGGTATACAGGTTACAGTTGGAGAAAGAGGAAGAATTCCTATTCCAATCTGTGGTGGCTAGAGGAGGTTTACTAGTAAGGGGAGTGACATCTGTACTGAAGCTTAAGAACCAGAACGTTAGCTGAAAGGAAGGGGAGTGGGGGGGTCTACTTAGGCAAACTCACGTGGAGTCTTGGAAATTTTATTTAACACTTTATTTTGGCTGGAATGTTTGAGCGTATGACATTTGAGGCAATTTTAAAATTTGAGGATGGAGATGTGGAATGGGCTCAGATCTTAAAAGGTTTGTATTCCTTCTAAAGGAATTTGAAGTTTATCGTGAAGATTATAAATTTACATTTTTTTAATGGAACTAAGATAAAAATAGCGGGGGTGAGGGGGTTTTCCTGGAGACTAGTATACCAAGAAAAAGGTTATTACAGTAACCTTGGGTAACGACAGCCACAGATATGATGGCCACAATGGTGTATGTCATAGCAGGCACAATGAGGAACTCTATTCTAGCAACTGAAGTTAGGATAGGAAAAGTAGTAACAGTCAATAAGTGTGAATCAAACATTTTTCAGTAAATATGGAGACAGTACAATAAATTGTAGAACAGTTAAGTGCATATGTCTGTTGTCCCTGAAATGAGAGAAGGTAGAAAACTTAATTTTAAAAAAGGATTTTAATTCTATGTCTTAAAATGGTGCTCAATTCTTTTTTTTTTTTTTCGGTGCTCAATTCTTATTGAAAGATTTTCTAGTAAAAATGCTGAGTGCTCTATAGTGAATAATCAAGTTAATTTCTCAACAGAATCAAAATGAAACCTTATAATTTAAAAAATTAGTATGATTTAAAAAGTAGTAAAACTGTTATTTCTACTGAATTTAAAAGTGACTCTGTAATACAATATCCAGAAAATATGGAAAATTTACAACAAAAATAACAATTACCTTGTCTCAATGCAGAGAAAGACAATGCCAAAAAACCCCACTTTTTTCTTTAAATGATAGGGTGGGTACCAGTGGAGAAAAACAACAAGCAGTATTGCTGGCATTCCTCTGTAGTTAATTATGAATTTGAAATAGCCCTGGTACTGAAGCATCATCCTGATGATTCTGGTCTTTTGGAAATTACTGCAGTGCCACTATCAGACCTTTTAGAACAGACGCTGGAGCTTATAGGAACGAATATTAATGGAAACCCATATGGTGAGTAAAGCCTTTTTCTGTTCAGTTGTAGTTATAGCAGTTCATTTATAAGGAGAACCTAGGTTCAACTTACACACACAGAGAAATGACTAATAAATAGCTATTATCCTAGACCCGTGGTTGGCAAACTGCGGCTCACGAGCCACATGCGGCTCTTTGGCCCCTTGAGTGTGGCTCTTCCTAAGCCTTAGGAGTACCCTAATTAAGTTAATAACAATGTACCTACCTATATAGTTTAAGTTTAAAAAATTTGGCTCTCAAAAGAAATTTCAATCTTTGTACTGTTGATACTTGGCTCTGTTGACTAACGAGTTTGCCGACCACTGGCCTAGGATAATAGCTATTTATTTTAATTTTATGTCCATGGAGAAATTTAACTAATAGTTTTATTAGTACAAAATGTTGATGTTTAGCCTCTTGTTCTTTCCTATATTAACATTATAAAACTATAAAAGGTAGTAATTCCTCAAGTGTAACTTTTCATTGCTTTTTAAAATTTAGGTGAACTGAGCTGAATGAAAATCATGGTATGCTTTTCATGACTAGGTAATTAGTGTAGCATTAATTAATAGCTGAGTGTAAAGTGAATAAAGAATTGGCATTGAATGATGAGTTGAGTAAAAGTCCCAAGGGCACTATGGAGTACATTGTTGACAAGGGGATGGATGAAGACAGACCCAAGAACCATGCAACTTGAATGGCAAAATCCTATATAAAGATCAGAAGCAAACTTTGGCAGAAAGAAGCTAAGAAAGTAATTTGGCATGGCTGTTTGGCAAACACTGAATAAGAGTTGAATGTGGCAAATGATGTAGAGCGTAGAGCAGGGGTTGGTGGACTTTTTTATAAAAGGCCAGATAGGAAAGATTTAGGTTTTATGGGCCATACCTCTGAAACAGGCCATAGATAGTACTTAAATGAATAGGTATGGTTGTGTTCCATTAACATTATTTATAAAAAACAGGCATCTGGCTAGATTTTGCCCACAGGTCAGTCTGTGGACCCCTGATATAGAGTGCACAAAGGTAGAATTTAAATTGAATGGGATATGGTGCCACTTTTGAGTGAAAGTGCTTGCAGCATATCTCTCTGCAAGGAAACCAACTAAACTTTTTGGTAAATCTATTCTTAAATATTTTAAAAGGCTTTTTTATTTGGAAAGGTAAATGTTCTCATTCTTCTTGAAACCTTTGTATGGCTAATGGCAAGATTTTATCATTTAGGGTTAGGAAGCAAGAAGCATCCATTACATCTTCTTATACCACATGGAGCATTTCAAATAAGAAATCTACCTACCTTGAAGCACAGTGATCTGTTGTCCTGGTTTGAAGGTTGCAGAGAGGGTAAAATTGAAGGAATAGTATGGCATTGCAATGATGGCTGTTTAATCAAGGTAATGGCAGAAAACAGCTTGTGGAATTATGTCCTCTTATATTCCTCAAAGTAGAAGTGGCACTAAAATGCTTTCTACCAATTGCAGTAATTCTGATGGTGCACTCAAGAAATTTAATTTGTTCATCTCACATGCCACCATTCTTATATGATAGTGTTTTCCAGTGTACTTGTTCTGTGGGGCATCGGTTGTTCTAGATGTGCTTCAGAACTAAAGTGATAGAAATGTCTGGAAAACCCTGCATACAACATATTCCCTTCTTGGAAATTCATATTGCATATTAGTGTGCTCTGAGACATTCTGTAATGACAGCATTTAATCCTGTTTAATCCAGCATTTCCCAAACTTACTTGGTTATAGAGTTTGTTGGTTAGAAAGTGCAAAGGGTCAGTTAATATATACAGAATGAATTATCTTATACTTTGTGTCCTTTCTGTCTGTCTCCTGGACTTGACTATTTGATTTCTCACAGGTTCTTAAAATTCATGTTCAAAACTGGACCTAGTTATATCAACTCCCTGACTCCAACAATTCACTGCAGCCACTCTCCATTCCTTCATACATACAATTATCAGTTCTTAAAGATTCTGATCTATTGAATCTGTATCTTTCTCTCCAACCAATTCGTTGTTAATTTGGATTTAAGCCCAGATTCATAACTTGAGTTGTTATATCACCCTCTTAAACATTAACTTTCAGTGTTATTCCTGTCCTTTTCATTCTTTATAAATTAATGAGAATGTTACTTCCTGCATAAAACTGTTTAATGACATTAAGATTTTTCATGATCTGGCCCCTACTCAACTTTCTGGAACTGCCTCCACCCCCATATCCCAAACATATCCACATTGTATATGTTCTAACCATATTTAAATAATTTTAGAGAAAATATACACAATTCTGTCACATGATAGTCCCTTTGGTTAGACTGTCTCCCTACCCACAGTTGGTTAGCTTCTGAACTTATTAAGACTATTATTAAGTTTTTTGGAGCCCCTCATTTATGTTTCCAGGTACTAGAAATACGAAGTCCAGCTGAACAATGTCTGCCTTCATGAAGCTCACATTTTAATGGGGAAGATAGATAATAAACAGATAGGTAATATGTCAGGGGGAGAAGCAGCTATGAAAAAAATAAAGGGTAAGATAAAGTGGAGCCTTAAATAGTGCCTGGAAGATGGTAGGCACACAAAATAAATATTTTTAAGCCAATGAAGAAAATGCAGGTTAAAACTAATACCTTCCTTTCTCTTTCTAGGTCCATCGCCATCATCTTGGTTTATGCTGGCCAATTCCAGATACTTACATGAATTCAAAACCTGTTATTATTAACATGAACTTGAACAAACGTGACTATGCTTTTGATACTAAGTGTCTATTTAATCATTTTTCAAAAATAGATCATCAGAAATTTAGTAGGCTCAAAGATATAATACTTGATGAATAGACTGGAATTATAATTAAAAACTAGCTTTATTGTGTTATCTTGAATCTTGAATATTCTGCCATGTGTAAAAGGTGAAAATATCTCAAGGTTCCTATTTATTGTTCAGTGACTAATGGAGAAATTAGTCTTCTAGCATTTGAAGAAATGAATTTTCCAGTTGGAAATATCTAGTCAAAGTCTTATTTAGAATCAGCAAATGAATTTTAACCTCTGGATTTAAAAATGTAAGTAATAGTAAGCTCCCCAGCTTGTACAAAGGGTTGGATTCTGTCCACTATAACTGAGTAGTAATTTAAAGACAACAATGAAACCAACAATTTTGGGTCATTTACTTTCAAAATTAAATACTTTAAGTTGAGTTTAATGTAATTTTGCTTAACATTTAACAAGACATATGGCTCAGCCTTATTGTATATATATAGATATATATATACAAGTTATAAATACATATAAAATTTAAGAACCGTGACACTATATAAATAGGTAAGAATATAAAACCCCAATTTTAAATGTTAAAATTGTTACTCTTATATTTAAAAACTTAAAACATTATGAATGTACAGAAGTTCACTGTAGCTCATTGCCTACTTGATAGTCATAACTTTAAGAAATCTTCAAATATATACTTTTCTAATGTGCTAAAAATTTCATACAACTTTATTTACTAAAATTTCAAATTCAGGTAAAGGTACAGGGTATTGGAAAGGATATCATGTAGGTCAGAGACTTGTAAATAGTTAAATAAAAACTGTAATTATAGCTGGCCCTTAATAAGTAGGGAAATTGACAGGACTTCCCTCTTCGTCTTCAAACTGTTCAGAAGCAGCAACAGAACTAGTTAATTCAACTCCAAATTGTTCAGAAAGTTTTTTTAACTTCTCTTCTAAAAGAATATTTTTTTTAACTTCTTCTTTGTAGTTATACTTCAGATCTTCGATTTCTTCAAAAAATGAGGGATCAACATTTTCCAGTTCTTTCTTCAGCTTTTTTATTTCCTCCTAATAGAAATATATTGTCTTTAAAAGACATCAATAAGTATATAATACACTCCTTAGGTTTAAACTAAAGAGATTTAATTATAAACATGAGCACCAAAGTAACCTGAATAGCAAATATAAAGACTGAAGTATTAAGATTTTGTTAATAAGATTTTATTGTGCCGTATAAGTACTAACTTGTTAAATGCCAAATCAAATGACCTGTTATGTAAGTTATGTCCTAGTCTTTGACTAAAATTTATTAGCTCTTAAATTAGAGGTGGATTTCATCTTTCTCCAAAAGCATACTCTCAGATACTCAGTGAGGCAAGCAAAAAGACATGGCTATTCACAGCATTTGGTTAACATTCTTTAGCTTAGGCTTCATTTATATTTTCTTTACAAATATGTAATTTGTAATGAATAATGGTCAATTTCTAATATATTTATGATCAGGGAAATTCTAGGACTTCTTGCCTAGCTAAGAGCTATACATCTGGTGAAGAGGCAATTGCTTTACAATAGCCAATAATCACTAGTGAACTTTCATATCATGTTCTTTTATTCTATTTACAGATTCTTGAAAGACATAAAGCATAGCAAATATCTTTTTTAAGGGAGGGGAACTATTCCTGAAAAGATTTTCAAAAGGAAATTAAAGACTGTTCACAATGTGACCGAAAATATTTGAGCTCTATATTTGTGACAATTAAAAAATAAATTTATTCTTTAATCCTATTTGTTTTATCTCAGTTTTTTTGGTAGCTCTTATATATTTTTTAACAGTTGAATATAATGGACTTTGCAATGTCAAGGTCAAATATAAAATGTAGTCCCAGGAACTTTTATGATACATACTTAAAATTCAAACATGGTGACCATAAAACTTTTCAGCAGCTGTTTTCATAAAGCATTTATCCTATATAATGAAAGCCTAACATGCTAAGTGTCAGGTCGTCCGTTCAACCAATCAAAGTGTAATATGCTAATGATGTTATTGCCGTTCAACCACTCTCTGATGTGCACTTACCACCAGGGGACAGACAGTTGACCAGTCGCTATGATGTGCACTGACCACCAGGGGCAGATGCTCCAACCGGTAGGTTAGATTGCTACTGGGGTCTGGCCCATCAGGACTGACCAAGGCGGGCCGGACATGCCCTGGAGCCCTCCTATGGTCCCTCCCTGGCTGGCCAACCTCCCATGTCCCTCCCTGGCTCTGATTGCACCGGTGGGGTCCCTTGGCCTGGCCTGCACACTCTTGCAATCTAGGATCCCTTGGGGAATGTCGGAGTGTCGGTTGGGGCCGAATCCCGCAGGCCAGGCTGAGGGACCACACTGGTGCACGAATTCATGCACCGGGCCTCTAGTAATACTATAATTAGATATAGTACCTTCAAATGCTGCTTTTCTAGATCTGAAGTCTTCAGCTGTGTCTCTAGATCCTTTATCTTTTCCTTTAGTTGATCATGATCTGCCAAAAAAAAATCTATATATATAAAAGGCTAATATGCAAAGTGTCCCCTTGGGTGTTTGATCATTTGCTGTGATGTGTTCTGACCACCAGGAGGTGGCACGGAATGAAGGAAGGCCCCGATCGGCCCTGATTGCCAGCCAGGCCTAGGGACCCTATCCATGCACGAATTTCGTGCACTGGGCCTCTAATTTATACATACATATATATATAAATTAACTAGACCCAGCTTTTTTCCTACTCTAAGATAAAGGGATTAACCCTTTAAGATAAAGGGATTTGTTTTAGAGAATAAGGAGAAAACTTATGAAAGTAGAGCCCAGAAATGTTGCATTTTATGGATTAAACACTTTAGGCTGTGAATACTATATGTTACCTCTATTAAGTAATATAATTTCATGGCAAAGAGAAAAAAACATTTGCCAGATATTCGATGTAAAGAGTGAGGTTAACTTTTTACATGGAAGGAACTTATTTTCCAAAAAAAAATTCTAAAGCCAAGAAAAGTTAAGTACTAAAAGTACAACAGGAGAATAAGTAGACTGTTGGGTAAAGAGCTACAACCATAAGCTGCTCAAATTGCCCGTTACCTAGCAGCATTGGCTTGTCCATGTAGGTCATTACTCAATTACTGTGTAATTGCCATATAGAAAATGTGCTAGGCAGGATGGATAACACAAACATGAATAAGTCCTGATACTTAGGTGGAAAAGGTAAGTACAAAAACAGCATAAGGGTTTTAATTTATGGATTTCCTCCCCAGAATTAATGTCTAATTTTATAATGAGAATCAATGGGCAAATGGTATTTTTGCTGTAATTGCTGTCTTCTGAAAACATTTTCTTTAAATTAAACACTTCCTATATGGTATCATGTGGTCATTTTGCAACCATTGAAGGGTATAATTAAAAAAGCAGTAATGTTTAGGAAAATAATGGGCAGTAAACACATTTTTATGAATGGGATAAGAAGTATATTCTAATAATGTGCCTATGAAAGGGTCCTCTAATTGTAAGTTGGAGACAGGAAATATTTTCCTCAACCCTTTCATGGAAATAGCAGAACCCATCTTCCTTTGGAAGGCAGAGCAAAATCATACTTTTCAAAGCTTCCCTCACCTTTGCAGAAAGTGCTAATGATTTTTTACAGAATTGATTCTTAATCACTGGGATGCTGTATTGAGAAGATTGTCTTAATCAGTGTGCTGCTATATATTACATTGATTGGTAATGTGTAGCACTTTTCAAAAGTTAGTTTAATGACCACTTATATTAAAATCTAATTTCCATAACAGTTAAGGCTTGATTTTGAGCCTTAATCTTTGAAATACAATATGGGGGTCAGAAATTCCCTTTCAGGAAACAGGTTTAGAACTTGCCTATTAACAGCATTACCAGGTCTTTGGTTTACTGTATCTAGTCCACTACACCAAGCTAGCTGCTTTGAGAGATACCATTGAGAGAGAGGTTATATGTACTTTTAGTCACCGAGTGACAAAGCGGCATACTGGTCAATGGCAGGAAATAAAGAGGAGCTTTGGAGTTTCCTGGATTCAGGTTTTATCCTGCCCCTGCCACTTTCTACCTGTTGTGACCCTGGGGACAGGTAACTTAACCTCTTCAACTTTGTTTATCACAGGAAAAGGGAGACAATAGTACCCACCATACAGGATTATAAATTATAAAATGGTCATAAAGGATTTAGCATAGTGTCTGGTACAACTCATACCACATGACAGTTTTAATACAAAGTAGCAAGAAGACTGTGAATAAGCTATATGAAGTAATCATGTGGTTCCGATATTAATTGGTATAATTCTTCGGCATAGAATTTGCCATTTCCATCAAGCGTCAAACATACAGCTCAAATGATGGATTCTCATTATTTACAGTAATGGTCTATAAAGTCAACACAATGAATTAGTGAATATTGAACCATTGCTCTTAAGGGAAAATTATATATATATATATATTTATATATATAGATATAGATAATAGAATATATTCTATACCTATATCTAAACATACATATATCTCAGATTATAATCTTAAATCATGGAAACATTCTGGTAGATTCTTTTTGCAAAAGAGAAAAGGTTTAGAAGTGCCAAGTGGCTTTCCTGAGGCTGCCCCACTACCCAGTGTGAGAGTTGGGATTCAAACCTAGTCCAGCTGGCCCCAGAACCTTAGCTTCTGGCCCTAAATTGCACTGCCCGCTACTGTCTCCATCCTCTGGTCATCTCTGTATGAAAGCTGAATAAGAATGCAGAGCATCTTGTTGGATCTCATCTGGAAAAGTGTGGGTCTGACATTTTTTACTACTCTATTTTCACAACATACCTTGAGTACTGATTTTGGGGTTACAAATACATTTTAGTGAGTAAGTGAACTCAGAAATACAGAATCTGCAAATAGTAAGTATCAACTATTCACTGTGTGTGTATGTGCATATATACATAAGCACAAATGAATAGGGGAATGACTAGTAGTCACTTTTGAATGAGAAAAGAAGGGGGTAGAAGGATAGACATAACTTTGTTAAAGGAAAAAAAGAATATTTTTACTTATACATGCAGTTTATGTAGTTTTTAAATTAACAAGATTACAATAACATTTAGAAAAACATGTCAGAGGGTTTAAAATGACCTATATTTAAAAACTGGAAGCAACAATCATCACTCAGCACTATCCTGATTAAATCTGTAACACCAAATGGAACACAATGAGAAAAACATTTAAGTACTTGCTAAGGGCTCGATGGGAATAATATTGCACGGAGGAAGAGATAGCTCCACAAAACTTACATTGGGATTTGACTTTATAGGAAGAAAGTTATCAGAAACCTGTGAACAAACAAAAAATGCAAACCCTAATTCAAAACGTCAGTTACCTAACATGCTATAAGTATGCTATAAAATACATTACCATGTAAGGTGCTCTCAGCTCCACCTTGGTCTTTGTGTACTTCTGTCTGATGGATTAATAATTCTTCTTTTTCTTTTTCCAGCTTACTATTAGCTAATCTAGAGCACAATGGTAATGTTATTAAAAAAAAAAACCCAAAAACACTGTTCCACAAAATATATGGCATTTCCTATGAACCATAATGTACAGTGCTTAGAACTCACTGACATTTATAAAGGTATTCATTTACTTTCCCTGCTGCAATATTACCATTCTTAAAGAAAGATCATGGAATCAAAAGTCTTCATGTTTTTCTTAACATCTGACCTGATGTTATTTCCAAGAGATGTTTTCCTACTGGGAGAACTCCTGAGAGCAGGCTACTCAGAACCCGGGAAGTAAAGGCTCCCTCCCCCCCTCCTCCACGCCCCCCCCCCGCCCCCGCCCCACTCTTTCGTTAGTATTTGCCTCTGAAAAGTTAACGTCTGTGCTACTAAGAAAGTTTAAACTACATTACAAATGATACTTATATTAGGACCTGGTTTACCGTGATTTTTCTCCCAGCATCTATTATATAAAAGATAGAATGATTGGAATTAGGAGGATAAAATAAGGCTGATAAGCCTCTTAGATAGCAAGGTTGAAAAATCTTACTCTCTAGATATAGTAAACCTGGTTAAATAAAAAGGTAAAAAAGAAAAGAGTTGTCATATGAAGAGATAACGTACCTAAGAACTTGAAGCTCCCTTTGAAGGCCTTGCTTTGTTTCAGCACCTTCAGGAATATGTTTGAGAATCTCAATCTTTGGGCATAATGAAAAATTAGAAAACTAAGTTAGACATGAAAATGAGATTTTATAAAGATATATTTTCAATAAAGCGTAATATTAAAAGTTGGGTTTTTAAAAGCACAGACAAGCATGCATCCATCATGTTCTCAGTGTTCATTCAACAATTATTAACTAGTACATGCCAAGCACTGTCCAAGGCATAGAGGACACAGAGTGAAAAAAGCAGGCAAAGTCCCTTGCTCCATGTTCCCATGGTCCTTATATTTTTAGTGAGGAAAGACAATGAGTGTGTACTGTGAGGGGATAACAGTACCAGATAGAAAATAACCCAAAGTAAGAGAATAAAGAGTGATGGAAGGTACTATAGGGTTAGGGACGGTCTAAGCTCCATTTCAACAGAGATGTGAGCTATAGGAATATTTGGGTAAATCTTACTAGAAAGAAGAGCAAGGCCCTGAAGCTTGAATGAATTTGGTTTGTTCAAAGGACTGAAAGGTCAATGTGGCTAGAACACTGGATGAAGGGAAGGTAAAGAGGAGGCTAAAGAGGAAAGCAGATGCCAGACCATGTAGGTCCTTTCAGGCTATGAGAAGAACTTTACAATTTTACTCCAGGATAATGGGGAACCATTGGAAGATTCTATGGATGGGACTGCTATATTTGCTTTATGCTTTATAAGGATTACTTGGAAACTATGTGGAAAAAATAGACCAGGGAAGGGAGAAGGCGAAACAAGGCAAGAGTAGAAGCAGGGGGATCAGTTAGGACAGTGATGGCGAACCTTTTGAGCTCGGCGTGTCAGCATTTTGAAAAACCCTAACTTAACTCTGGTGCCGTGTCACATTTAGAAATCTTTTGATATTTGCAACCATAGTAAAGCAAAGACTTATATTTTTTATATTTATTTTATCTATTTAAATGCCATTTAACAAAGAAAAATCAACCAAAACATGAGTTCGCGTGTCACCTCTGACATGCGTGTCATAGGTTCGCCATCACTGAGTTAGGAGACTATGAGAATAGTTCAGGTGTGATAGAACTGCTTGGACTAGCCTGGCAGTGTTAGAGGTGTTGAGACATTGTCAGATTTGGGGTAGATTTTGAAAACTGAGCTAACATGATTTATGAAAAATATATGAGGTGTGTGGGGGAAAAAGGAGCTGATGATCTAAGGTTTGGGGCTTAAACAAATGGGTGAATGATGGTGTCATTCTCTTAGATGCGCCTTCCAGGGTAGGAATTAGTGAAGAGTTCATTTTTAGCTATATTAGACAATATCAAGGAGGGGCTTGAGATATAACACATTATTTTATCATGTAAATAAAAATTACATTACTTGCCTGTTGCTCAAGGTCTTCGGTGTATTTCTTAACTTTTTGTTCCTTCTTTGTTGCTTGTCTTACAAGCTGTTTAAGATCAGTAAGGCTTTGTGCTTTTTTGGCAATATCAGTTTCCAATTCTTTCAATTTGGTTTCATACATTCTAAAAATATAAAGGAAAATAATAGGTGTACACACGGAAAATAATTTCATTGATTTAAGACAGTTCAAATTATTGCACTAAAAATAACAAAGAATATCTTATTATATTGTTTCTTTAAGTCAAACCTTTTCCTACCTATTTATTTAGCATTAGCTGACAGTAAGTACTCATAACTAACAGACAGGCCAATTAAAAAAGAGAAGTTAGGTGTTTCCCAAGGTTATAAATAAGGGTGGAGCTTGAATTTGATCACTGTAAAATATTAAATATATTTTTCAGTCACAAAACAAAAAATTAAAAGTAAAATTCATTAGAATATCAAATTCTATATTCTTGGATATTCCTTTTTTAAAAATATGTTTTTATTGGTTTCAGAGAAAGGAAGGGAAAGTGAGAGAAAGACACATTGATGAAAGAGAAACATAGATTAGCTGCCTCCTTCACACTCCCTACTAGGGATCCAGTCTGCAGCCCAGGCATGTGCCTTGATCGGGAATCGAACCAGCAACTTCTGAGTGCGTGGGACTACACTCAATCCACTGAGCTGTACCGGCTGGGCTGTTGGATAATCTTATGAATATAGTTAAAGATCACAAGTTAAAGCATTTCATAGACACACACACACACACACACACACCAAAAAGGTATCCAGGTAGAACAAAATCAAAAGGACACAGGACACTGCTGGGAGAAGAGAGAGAATGTGCAAAAAGCATGGATGAGTGAAATGGCCTATGATGGGGAGGGATGAAGCTTATAAAAATCTGAATAGATACATAACCTTTAGAGAAATGATAAATAGTTCAGAAAAAAACACACGACAACAAACCCAAATGCCAATAAAAAATTTTAAAACATTGAGCCAAAATGGTTTTACAAGCACATCATAACACCTTAAAGGGAGACAATGCTTATAATATTATAACTTTTCTAGAGAAAAGAAGGAATTTTATGGTAACAAAATCAGGTAAGGCCAGTACAGCAAGAAAAATTATTATCTCAATACATTCCAAAAGCTTTTGATAAATCTTAGAAACTCAGATTAGAAGGCAATGTTCTTACCCTAACAAAGACTATCAACCAAAGTGGTAAAATATTAGAAGCTCACTTCTTCATTTCATTCAATTTTCTTACTCAAATGCCACCCAATCAGAGGGGCCTTCTCTGATCGCCTAGGGCTAGATCACCCAGCCTGTCTCAGCGGTCAGTATAAGGCCTGACATGGATCCCAGCTACAGACTGTAGCAATTTCTTTGGTGTATTTAGAGAGGCTAGAGGCCAAGGATCAAAATGAGTCTTCTGTCAAGTGGATTCTACTATGTAGTTTTCAAGAAGGTTTACTGAATGACTAGTGCAGTGGTCGGCAAACTGCAGCTCGAGAGCCACATGCGGCTCTTTGGCCCCTTGAGTGTGGCTCTTCCACAAAATGCCACGTGCGGGCGCGCACGTACAGTGCGATTGAAACTTCGTGGCCCATGCGTAGAAGTCGGTTTTCGGCCTGGGCGAGTCTATTTTGAAGAAGTGGCATCAGAAGAAGTGGGGGGTGTCGGTCGGTTGGTGGGGCGACGGGAGGCGCGGCACAGGTGGGCCACGGGATAAACAGTGCAGGGATGGCGCGTGCGATTCATGCACGAGTTGAGTGAGCCAGTCAGTCAGCAGCCTCATTGTGCAGTGGTTAGTGCTAGTCGCTCCTCAAATCTCGCGAGGGTGACAAAAGTACCTACTCGGAAAATAAAGTTACCTGTATTTTTCCAACCAGCTGCAAATCCTACAGGTATTTTTGTCATCAATTTAAGAATTGTAATTATTTTGTGTTGGTGGCTTTATTATTATAAAATGAAACATTTTTTTAGGTGCCCTGTATGTTGAGATGGTTTGGACATATAGAGAGGATGAACAAAAGGAGATAAATGAAACAAGTATACAAGACGAGTGTGGATGGGAGAGTTGGAAGGGGTTGACCTCAGCGAACGTACCTCAATCAGATTGAGGACGTTTTTAGCAAAGGCCAACTTAGGAATACTCTAATTAAGTTAATAGCAATGTACCTACATATAGTTTAAGTTTAAAAAATTTGGCTCTCAAAAGAAATTTCAATCATTGTACTGTTGATATTTGGCTCTGTTGACTAATGAGTTTGCCAACCACTGGCCTAGAGTATGCTCAGTTACCTGTACTGTTCTCAGATTAAACACACAATCTAAAAGGCAAAGTCATCTTCAGTTAAATATTACCACCCCTCTCAAATATTTATGAACTTCAGAAACCCTTTTCACATTAATAATCTTCTCTAAAGGCTCACAGAGCCCTTTTTAGAAAAGGAAGGACAGGGGTTATCATTTTCATAGATACAAAACTTGATCTCACAGAGAAGAGATGTAATGCAGTTAAGGTCACAGTGAAATTAGGTGTTTCTCCATGAAGCTACCTGGTTCTCTGAAGGAAACTAAGCAAAGTAGGCCTGTTAGGAAAACAAAACGCAGAGAGTCTGGCATGTAGCAGGTACTGAGCAAATATGTGCTGAATAAATACATCTTAAAGCAACTCAAAATCCCTTGAGCCCATACATTATTATAGAATAAAATAAAGGACCAAAAAAATCAACTGACAGTGTTGCTGATTGAGAGCCTCTGCTGGGGTCCAAGCAGACAAAAGAAGAAACACCTTCTCCCCTTTATCCTGTTACACGTTATTTCATTTAGCCCCTACACTTGCCCTCTGACAGGAGTAAGAGAGGGCTAGAATGGGGAAGAGTGGCTTTGATTTCTCAGTCTATTAGGACAGGAACCAAGGACCCCTCACCAGGACAGCCTGGCCACCTGGGCTGCCCTCTAATTACCTGCATAACCTTCTTTTTTCCTTAGACTTGGCTGACAAGGCCCAAGTGCAGGTCCACTAAGGGACGTGTAGCCTCACAATGCTAAGGCTTCCATCCTGGTTGTAGGAGAGGTGATTGCCATCCCATCCCTCATCAAGTCCATCCTAAATAGAAGGTAAACAATGAAAGGGAAACTAGGGATGCATGGACATAAAGAACCCTACAAATACGGGAAGATAAAGATGTGTTTGCCTTTGAAATGGGGCCAGCAGAAATAAAGAACACAAGTAATACAGGATGACTTTAATGCCCATTCTTTTGTACTATTACTAAATAAGCTTTTGTAAAATTACTAAAGGCCCAGTGCATGAAATTTGTACACTGGTAGGGTCCCGAGTGGTTGCCGGCTGCTGGCCAGTAGTCCCTCCCTTTCCCTGGCTGGCCCCGCCACCTCGCTGAACTCCCAGACAAACTCCCAGTTGAGGGGACAATTTGCATACTGTGATTTTATTATATAGGATAAGCAGCTGCTTATGGTTGGAAATGAGATTGACATCAAAGCCTTTTATTGACTCATCAGTCATGATGAACGACTGAGGTGACAGTGGCAATGCACACAGGAATGTTTCCTTGTGAATTCCCACCACCTCTTTCATAGCCACAAGGTTTATTTGACAGTCAGGCACCACACATACTTGTAGGAAAGGTTCACGAAGTAGGAGAAAAGCAAGTGAAAGGGAGCAGAGGCCAGTGAGACACTACAGCGGTTGCTGAATTCATCTGTTGGGGTTATTTGAAGAACAAGTTGCACAGAATACAATGCCAGAATGACAGCCCGGCCCAGAACCAGCGTGCCACAGGTTGTGACAAAACGGCTCAATTATGCCTGGCTTATACTTGAGTAAGCTGGACAAAAGCAGTGCCCAGGAGGAGCTGGCATAGCAGTCTAGGCACCTGGCTGACAGCAGCTTCCAGATGCCCATCCAGCTCCAGGAGCTCAGCCCAGCTCAGCTCTGCTCTGTCCCAGGCCCTGCCACCCAAATTAGTTGAAGGAAGAAAAAGACTCTGGCAATGCTAGGATCAAAAATGAATAAGTATCATGTTAAAACAAACCACCGAACAGTTCATCAGGAAAGAACTAAGTGAATCAGAATAGTGTCATATTCTTTTAAAATGGCAAAATTAGAACTAATTCAATTGTGTTAGTTTTAGACTACTTATTTGTACCTTGTAACAACAATTGATTTCCAGCTCTTGCTGTCAGCACCCTCAAGCTGTGGACCTCTACTTTCCGCCAACTGTAACCTCTTTCCCGTCTCTTCTAGCTGAACTGTCATCTTCTCATTCAATATTTCTAAGTTATTCTTGGCTATCCGCAATTTCTCTGCAGCTTCAGTTTCCTGTCATTAAGAGCTAATTAGTATATTATGACAAAATGTCACACTGTTGTCACAGATGCAATATATTCAAAATGATCACTATAAATTAGAAAATAAAAATAATCTGGAGTTCTAAATGCTGATTAAAATTCCAATAAAAATCCCATGTTTCTTTACTCTAAAACAGCAATATAATCAGAATAATGAGAACAACAGATCACTTAAATGGGGTTAGAAAAATATATTTACAAGTATTTAATTCTAGTGGCTACTCTAAATTTGTCATTTTGTTTGGTTACTTTAAGTTTGTCATCGTTGTCTATAATACTTACAGAATAATGGATAGTTTATGTCTTTACACATTAAAAATATGTTTTGTTTTGACTCTAATTGAGAGATCTACCCATATGCATATATTATGTTTAAGTACCACAGATTATTTCCATTATTAAACACCCGTGTTCAAAGAACAGCATCACTCTGAAGATTCGACTTTGGGTGGTAGATACACAGTGCAATATACAGATCTTAGTAACATAGAAACCCACACCTGAAACTTATATGATCATGTTAACCAATATCACCCCAATAAATTTAATAAAAAAGGGAAACATTAAAAATACTAATTTCAATTTATTCACTAGATCATCCATATAAATAATAATACCTACTTGTTCGGGCAAAGAATATATTTTGCTACTTCGAAAGGAATCTTACTGCTCATTTAACAAAACAGTTTCAGACTCATCTTATTGCACAGTAGGCATTGTTCTAAGTCATGTGTATAAAAAGTCACTCACTTAAACCCTACAGCAGCTCTGTAAAACAGATATACTTATTATTCCCAACTTTACAGATGAGGAAACTAGGGATATAGGTTAGTAACTTAAACCTAGTTACCATGGCTAATAAATGACAGCTAAGATTTAAATCCTAGCTTCTACATTATACTTTCTCTTAATTTGTTAAGTTTTTATTTTCAACATTCCTCATGATGAAAGGATGGCAAAAATAAAAACATAATTCACAGAAGCCTTAGTAACTACTTTGAATAAACATGTCATCAACTTTTTTCATTCAGTTTTTCCAAGATGTATTAGTTAATTAACATAAAGTAATTATAATCCCTAATGAAAGTCATACTTTTTTAAGTTCTTTACGAAGACGTTCATTTTCAGCAACAATTTTCTCTGTGCCTTTGGTTTGGGATTCATAGTGCATGCTCAACTGTCGTCCAAGATGAGCTTTAAGTTTTTCTAATTCAGCCTAGCAATAAAAAAATAGCTGTACATTATTAAAACAATGAAATACAGTAAAAGGTGATCTTATAAACTTATCAAACTTAATTCAAGTAGTTGCAAAGATAATATTTGACATAATTATAATTAAAGTCTTCTATCTAATACTAGTCATCTACAGCATAGGTTCCCAACCCTGCTAATACACACTAGAATGAACTGATGACTTGAAAAATTTTAAATCACAATACCTATGGTAGCACCCACCCCAGAGGAATCTAATCAATCCCAGGATGGGGACTTAGGGGCATCTATATTTTTGAAAATAGATACAGGTAATTAATTTTATGCTGCCAGAATAAGAACCTTTGGTCTTGAAATAATAAAATGATCAAGTAGTTATTCTAAATACCCCTAGTCTTATTTCCAGTAAGCTTTTCTGTATGTGCAAAATATCTCCTGCAGTCATTAAAGCCATTTATGTAGATGGAATATATTTAAAATTTTCCTTTAGAAATTAATAAAAATTATAATAGTAAAATATTCCATACAAATGATCATATTTAAAATATTACCTTCAACTTTTCATTTTCCTGCTCAATATTAGCCATTTTTTCACTGGTCAGTATTCCTGATGCTTTTTTCAACTGTTCATTTTCTCTTTGGACTTTTTCAACTACTTTTTTCATTAAACCAATGGTTTTTTCTAGTTCTGGGATTGTCTTTCCACTTCTGCCGGACTACAAAAGAATATATTAACTTTCAATTAAGTTAAATATTTTAGAGAATATAATATAAAGTAATAATAACATACCAAGCTCATTATTATACTCATATTATTGATTTCTAACATTTGAAGCCAAAGATTATATTATTTCAATTTAACATTATAATAACCCTCTGAGAATTATAATTCTCATTTTACATACAAGAAAATTAAAAGTCAAAGATTTGATATTCCTAAAGTCATGCAGCTGTCAAGTAACAGCTTAAATACTCTATCCTTGATGTTTGTTCCAAATAAATAAACATAAGAACCTAAGTATTCTATTTAGCTAATGTTCATTACAATATACCAGTTTTCTTTATATTTGATAACCCCCCAACCCCCCACACACATTGTCTTTAAAGAGCTCATAAGTTATCAAATTTGAATTGCAGCATAACAAAGATGATTTTCTTTAAGAATAATCATTGACTAGAAATTCAGTTTCTGACTAATAGAAGAGATAGCTGAAATTAAAAAGCGGGTGTAAAGTTATCAAAAGAGCTGGGTGAGCAATTACTAAGTTTAACTGCTTATAATTAAAAGTAAAAAGTTTTTTAATAGCCAAGTAAAATAATCTACTTACTTGTTTGGCATTTTATGCAGTATTCACACTGTAATAAATAACCCTAAAATATAAACTTTTACATAATTTCAATACTGTATACTTTCATAATTAACTTAGAAAAGGTTAAATTAACAAATAGATTTTTTTTTAAAATATATTTTATTGATTTTTTACAGAGAGGAAGGGAAAGAGATAGAGAGTTAGAAACATCGATGAGAGAGAAACATCGATCAGCTGCCTCCTGCACATCTCCCACTGGGGACGCGCCCGCAACCCAGGCACATGCCCTTGACCGGAATCGAACCTGGGACCCTTCAGTCCACAGGCCGACGCTCTATCCACTGAGCCAAACCGGTTTCGGCAACAAATAGATTTTTATTGATGAAATGAATGTTGCTGACTGCCAACAGATATTTGTCTGAATACTTTTGTAATGACATTAAATATTTTTATCAAATCTATCATATATTTAATAATATTACTTGACAAAGTTTTTGTCCATTATGATTACTTCCACTTGTACCAGTTAACAACATATTAACGGGGGTTAAATATTTGGTCTTGACCTCGTAGGCAACATTTATTTACTGTAAAAGGTGAATACAAAATACATGGAAAGAAAAAAGCAATAATACAAAAAAAATTTGGGAAACATGTTTACAGAGCATTATACTAAGAAGTTGCTGTGGACATCATAAAATAATTACAAAATGTTAGAATTGGACCAAGGAGCACTTAGTAGTTACCTTATTGAACAAAAGGATGATTCCTGAAAGTTAAATGTTTTCAAGGTGTGGAGAGATATGCAACAAAAAAAGAGATGAAGTGGAGTACAAGTGAAATAAAATGCATGTAAGGCGTGACAGATGATAAAACATTAACTTGAAACACAGAAAAGCTTAATAATGTTTTATATTGTAGATGCAGCAGAATAAAAACTGAAACTGTAAACTAGTAAAGGCATATCACTGCTATTAGGACATATCCATACTTACTTTTTCATTTCCACTTCTGAAACCAAAACAAATATATGGCATATTCTCCCAAACTTACCCCTCTAACATGGCCAAGTTTCCGCTCAACTTCTGCTTTTTCTTTTTTAAGAAATTCACACATTTCCTTCAAATCTCTTACTTGATTCTGTAAGATTAAAAGCAAACATGTAACAATTTAACACAGCTACGGCAATTGGAAAGAACTAGCAATCTGAACTAGCAATCGCTATAAATGAATAGCCAAACTCAACTAGTGGGTCTCTAGCAACAAAAATGATTTTGAACTAATACATATGTTGAATTAAAGTGTATAAATACAGCGTATTATGTATATGAATTTCAAGAACTATTTTTGCCTTAATGTGCAATATAAATTTGAGTTTAGGACCCTGATTTTAAATGTCCCATAAATTACATATGTAAATCCATTTGGTATAGAGCAGCGGTTCTCAACCTGTGGGTCGTGACCTCTTTGGGGGTCGAATGACCCTTTCACAAGGGTCGCCTAAGACCATCGGAAAACACATATATAATTACATATTGTTTTTGTGATTAATCACTATGCTTTAATTATGTTCCATTTGTAACAATGAAAATACATCCTGCATATCAGATATTTACATTACAATTCATAACAGTAGCAAAATTACAGTTATGAAGTAGCGACGAAAATAATTTTATGGTTGGGGGTCACCACAACATGAGGAACTGTTTTAAAGGGTCGTGGCATTAGGAAGGTTGAGAACCACTGGTATAGAGAAACAGACAACTGAACTTCTAACAATGGCTCTAACAGTGTAAAAATCACAATGTGAAGCAAGAAACAGCTAAATTATATGATTTTTACCAGTGGAATTAACAGATTGCTAATATTTTAGGTTTAAAAACAGAACTGAAACAATTAACCAGCCAAGAGAAAAAGAAGATTCCTATAAATAGCATAAGATTTGAAAAACCAAAGATAAACTTTATACAAACATCAAAATAAATTACATTTCTAAGAGACAATTAACCTAATATATTTTTAATTTAAAGATTTAATTTTTTTTAGAGATATCCTAATATCTTAAAGTGTGAAAATTGTTAATGAAGTACACCAGGAATCCTCTTAGAGCTGGGCATTTGAACTTGCTATTTGTTGTCTGGAACTCTTTTTCAATTATTTGCATGACCCACTTCTTTATTTGTCCCTAGCTCTCTGCTAAAATATCATATTTTGCTAACTACCATATATTTTTTAAATTGATTGATTTGAGAGAGAAAGAGAAAAACATCACTTTGTTGTTCCACTATGTATGCATTCTTTGGTTGATTCTTGTATGTGCCCCCAACAGGGATCAAACCTGCAACCTTGGTGTATTGGCACAATGCTCTAACCAACTGAGCTACTGGGCAGAGCTTCCTTACTAGGGTATTTTAAAGATTTTTATTTATTATTATTATTATATTATTATTTTTTGAGCAAGCATGTCAAACTTGTGGCCCATGGGCCACATGTGGCCCACAACAGAATATTTCTGCAGCCCAACCAATGTAACGGTCTGTAAGAAATATTTTAATAAAAATTTTGTAAGTTAATTTCTAAAATATTCTGTTATACATAATCTATGTATATAAAATCATAAGCAACTGGTCAACTGGTCACTATAATGTGCACTGACCACCAGAAGGCAGACTCTCAACATAGGAGCTGCCCCCGGTAGTCAATGAGCTGCCACAGCAGGAGTGCTGCTCAGCTGACTGACGGGCACCAGACACTGGGCTCACGGCTGGCGAGCGCATTTGAGGTGACGTGAGCCTCTCTTGTAGAAACTCCCCCTGCGCACCCCTCCCCCATTTGGACCAGGACCAGGACCAGGATTGGACCGGCTGGGCGCGAGCCCACGGCCACTTCCTGGTCATGGGCACGCCAGTATCATACTAGGATGGGCGCGCGGACACCACAGCGGAGTAGCGGCAAGCTTACCGAGTGGCGGTGGTGGCAGGCACAGTGGGTGAGGATGAGCAAGAGCAGCAGGCAGGAGCAGCAGGCGGTGTTGGACTGCTTGTTTTGGCCTGATCGCCGCAGGCCATGCCAAGGGACCCCCCAACAGTGCATGAATCCGTGCACCGGGCCTCTAGTTATTAATAACGAATTACAACGTTTGCTAATGACTTATTACTATAATTATGTTGCATTCATTTCCTTATGCGCCTTACATACAGGTGTACCATTTCTCTCCACTAATACCAGCAGCGAATATTTTAGCAGCCGATTGCCCCGTCATTAGCCTTAGACTGACTTGTTTGGTGTGCGCAACAGGAAATATTGTGCTTTCAGAGAACAAGAAAAATAGGTTTATCTGAGTTACATTTATTAATTTGTGCAGTTATTCAGTGTCTGGTAAGTTAATGTACAAGAAAAAATATTAATTTTTATTAAAATATTCTATTATTTTATGTTAACTATGTCTCATTTATTTTAGCCCGTTGTATTCAGCATGTCTCTATCGAAATAAACCTACGTTTCTATGAAAATTGAAGCTTTTGTTTTTTTGTGGCCCACATAAACTTAAACCTTGTTTATTTGGTCCATGTTAGCCTTTGAGTTTGACATGTTTGTTTTAGAGAGAGGGGGAGAGGGAGAGGGAAAGAGAAACACTGATGTGAGAGCACAATGTCAATTGGCTACCTGCTATATGCCCCCTACTTGGAATCAAGCCCACAACCCAGCCATGTACCATGATCAGGAATCATTTTGGTGCACGGGACGATGCCCAACTGAGTCACATCGGCCAGGGCAATACAGTATTTTAAATAGCAGTTCCTCAAACCCCCACCTACCCCTCACACACCACATTCACATCAACCATGCTGTTTCTCCTTAGCACTTAACATAAGCTGACATACTATACCAGAGGCCATGTGCATGAAATCGTGCACGGATGGGGTCTGGCCAGCCCACCCTGATTAGGCAGATCAGGGCCTGATGGCCAGGGGGAGGGGCTGTGGGAGGTTGGCCGGCCGGGCCCACCCCCATCGGGCCAGTTGGCTGGCCACAGTGCCTGTCATAGTGACTGGTCGTTCCAGTCGCTTGGCTTTTATATATATAGAGAGAGAGACTAGGGGCCCAGTGCATGAATTCATGCACCTCAAAAGGAACTGTGGGCTGTGAGGCTACAGTGGGCACAACAGCGGGTCTCGGCCCATCCTCCATGCCCCTGCCGGCCCCTCCCACTGCAGTCCTCGTTCCCGTCTGCCAGCAGCCCCACTCCCGCTGCCGCCATTCCTACATGCTAACGGCATGGAGCGATTGGGGCTGGTGACAACAGTGCGAGCAGGGCTGGAACCGACAGTGGGTGCAAGTGGTGGCTGCTGCCCCGATTGCCCTTCAGGAATAGGGGGAGGTGGAGAAGCCCTCAGAGGCATTTGGGGCCGGCAGCCACCACTCCCACCCGCTGATGGTGCCAAGTGATCGGGACCAGTGCCAGGCACTGTCAGTGGGTGTAAGTGGCGGCTCCGGTGCTGGCAGTAGGTGCGAGCAGGGCCGTCACCAGCAGTGGGTATGACCTGTGGCTCCAGCACCAGTAGTGGGTGCAAGCGGCAGCTCTGGTGCCGGCAGTGGGTGTGAGCAGGGCCAGTGTTGGCAGCAGGTGTGAGTGCCGGTGGGTCTGCGGCACACGGGAGCAAAGAATTTTCAGTAACCACCAGAGGCTCGCCCCGATTATAGTGACCAGTGCCCCACCTTGGTCTGGCATCCCCGCTCACCAGCTCCACCATCCCACCACAACCGACGCCCGCCATGTTCTGCACATGCTCCCTCATGGTCAGCGCATGTCATAGCGACCAGTTGTTCTGCCATTTGGTCTATTTGCCTATTAGCCTTTTATTATATAGGACTAGAGGCCTGCTGCATGAAATTCATGCATTCGGAGGCATCTCTCAGCCCAACTGGCTCCTTCTCCCAATCCCGGAGTCCTTGGGGGATGTTCGACTGACAGCTTAGGCCCACTCCCCTAAGCCGTCAGTCTGATATCCTTAGTGCTGCCACGGAGGTGGGAGAGGCTCCCGCCACCACCACTGCGCTCGCTAGCTATGAGCCCAGGTCAGGGCTTCTGGCGGAGCAGCGCTCCTACTGTGCCACCAAGCGGCAGCTCCTGCATTGAGCATCTGACCCCTGGTGGTCAGTTCGTGTCATAGCGACCGGTCTTTCCATATTATCCTCTTATCATCCTACCAGAGGCCCAATGCACAAAATTCATGCAAGAGTAGGCCTTCGCCCTCACAGGATGTAGAGTAGGGCCGCCCTCGCAGCCCAGGCTTTGTCCAGAAGGTCGTCTGGACAGTCATTCCACTGTTCAGCCCTTTGGTCGATTTGCATATTACACTTTTATTATTATAGATATTGACCTGTTTACTTGTTTTTCAGCCTTCCCCACTACAATGTACATTCCTTGAGTGCAAGAATTTTTTTCATTGCTGTTTCTCAGCATCTAGAAGAGTGCTTGACACAAGGTAGGCCCTCCCCCTGACCGGTTTGGCTCAGTGGATAGAGCGTCGGCCTGCAGACTGAGGGGTCCCAGGTTCGATTCCAGTCAAGGGCATGTACCTTGGTTGTGGGCATATCCCCAGTAGGGGGTGTGCAGGAGGCAGCTGATTGATGTTTCTCTCTCATCAATGTTTCTGACTCTCTATCCCTCTCCTTTCCTCTCTGTAAAAAATCAATAAAATATATATTTTTTTGAAAAAACAACAAAGTAGGCCCTCAACAAATAATTGTTAAAAGAATAAGTGTAGAAAGTATAACATTTTTTATGAATATGAATTTTTTACTTCTTCATAAACTAATATGGTAAGCATAACAATTAAATAGGAAGAAAAAGGTTTTCAGGCATTAGATTTCCTAACTGTAATAAGGAATACTAAATTTACCTTCAATCTTGGCAAATCTTTATTTGCTTGTTCAAGCTGAAATTTTAGTTCAATATTTTCAGATGACAACTTCAAGTTTTCCCTCTGAAGCTCCTGTTCTCTTTGCCAATGATCATCTGACTCTATTTCTGAAGTCTTCAGGAAAATACAGTTAGAAATACTTTTAAGGTTTAATAAATAAAACCTGCATAAGACATACTGAATCAGAAAACACAATGCTAAAATGGAACATTTTCCTCAAAAGAATATGGAGAGCTCTGGCGAAAATAACCAAAAATAAGTAAGAATATAAAATTTGCAGGAGAAAAGGTCATATATTTTAATTAATATTGAAAGCAAAGTCAAGTATCACTTAACAGTGTCTACACATATAATGAATTCTTCCATAAACACTCTCATAACAACTAAACTATAATGTTTTTATTTTCAGTCCAATAATAAAGTATGACTGTATTATACTCCAGCTGCACCCCACTCCCAAATTCATATGCTGAAATCCTAACTCTCAGTACCTGAGGACCTTATTGGAGATAGGGCCTTTGCAGAGAAAATCAAGTTAAAATAAGGTCATTAGGTTGGGCCCTACTCCAATGACTAGTGTTCTTATACAAAAAGGAAATTTGCACTCAGACATATAACAAAGAACGACATGTGAAGACACAGGGAGAAGACTGCCATGTAACAGATAATGAGAGAGGGCTGGACAGATACTCCCTCACAGCCTGAAAAAGGAATTAACCCTGCTAATACCTTAATTTTGGATTTCTGGCTTCCAGAACTGTGAGAATGCATTCGTGTTATTTCAGCCATCATATCTGTGGTACTTTGTTATGGTAGCCATAGCAAACCAATACACACAAGCCTACAAAAATAAGTGCGTCAATTCCTTCCTCCTTCTGAAAGCTTTCCTCATTCTTTGAGCTGAAGCAATCACTCCCTCATCAGGAACACTGTATTTGCATTTCTCTTGGCATGAACCCACCTTGGGTTTTACTTATGTTCATTTTTAATCTTTCTAAACCACAGGTTATTTGAAAGAGAAATCTGTGCTTGATTACTTTTTTCTATAAAGTGGAAAGTCTCAAATTCTCAGTTACTTATGTAGTGGGGGGAAAAGGAACCATTACGAACCTGACAAAAGAAATGAGAATTAACTTTCATCCATTTTCTCTGAACATTTAAAGGTGTGACTTTAGTAAATGTTTTGAGAACTTAGTTGACTGAAACATCTCAGGTGGAAAGGATAAAGAAAAAAAAAGAAATGCTATTTGACTTCAATTGGGAAAAAACTTGTCTTATTCCATATTGTGTAAATTGCCCAAAAGTAGTGTGTACACAAAAAGTTCATAAACTGTAGAGTTAGGCTGTTAGACCTGCATTGAAATTCTGTTCTGCATCTTTTTTTATAAGTAATTCTTTTGTTTTAAACATATTTTGATTGATTACAGAGAGAGGAAGTGTTCTGCATCAATCACTAGAGATGATATTCTCTAAGCTTCCCATGTAAATCATCAATAATACTCTGCAAAGTATTGTGGATATTAAACATAGATAGAGAGTCTAACACAACATAGATAGCAATACATGTAAGCTCCCTTTTTTCATTATAAAAAAGTATCTTTATAATACCTGGAAAAAAAACCACTGAAGGAACTTGCTATGTATGTTAGAATGTCACACAGCATCACAACAAATTCTTATTGATATTATTCACTGTATGAAATTTTACTTGTATTGAGATTTTATATCATGCTGTATTAGAAATTTCTAAGGCAAAACAAATACCTCTAAAGTGCCTTACTTTTGCTATTCTGTTACCTAATCTAATCATTTCAAGTGAGCACCAATGGTAAAACAGGGAGTACTAAAATGATTTAGGAAATGCATAATCACTAATTTTGTAAGAACTAGTCAAATGTTAGTTTAAGGAGAAGTTTATTAATAATTAATATTTTTTACAAATCCTACACAACACTTTTTCATTTGTACTAGATATGTATACTACTTGCTATAAGAAAACTAAGCTACCAAAGAAATAAAGGACTGCCTTGTACTCAAACCTGGGGCCCGCCATTTCCTGGCTGGATTGGTACGTCAGTCTCAGAGTTAGCCTCCCCAGCACACTGATCCACTGCAGCAGCAACTGTGGCAGGAGCCTGGTCCTCCCCGGGAGATTCTTCTGGGTCTGTGCAGCTGCTGTGATTGAGGTCTTCAGCTATGTGTTCCTTTCCTTTCCCATTCTTCACTAGTTCATTCTCTTCTTTGACTTTATATTCCTGCTTATTATTTTCACAACAGTCTTGATTAATTTTCTCAATTTCAGGATCTGGGTCATTTTCTAAACTGGAGTTAAAATCTGCCAAGGTATCATCATTTAGCCTAAGTAGACCTGATTTATTGTTTGGCCTTGCCTCAGCTATATTTAACTCAGTAGGATCTACAACATAGTCTGCTTTGTGTTTTTTCTTCTTACTATGATACTGTAGAGCAGTGGTTCTCAACCTTCCTAATGCCACGACCCTTTAATACAGTTCCTCATGTTGTGGTTACCCCCAATTTCATTGTTACAAATTGAACATAATTAAAGCATAGTGATTAATCACTAAAACAATATGTAATTATATATGTGTTTTCCGATGGTCTTAGGCGACCCCTGTGAAAGGGTCATTCGACCCCCAAAGGGGTCGAGACCCACAAGTTGAGAACCGCTGCTGTAGAGTATTTCTCGATTCCTGATGATATAAGTTGTCATTGGTATCTATTCCCTTCCCATTTTTATTTTTATTAAATATATTTTATTGATTTTTTACAGCGAGGAAGGGAGAGGGATAAAGAGTTAGAAACATTGATGAAAGAGGAACATCAATCAGCTGCCTCCTGCATACCTCCCACTGGGGATATGCCCGCAACCAAGGTACATGCCCTTGACTAGAATCAAACCGGGACCCTTCGGTCCGCAGGCCAACGCTCTATCCACTGAGCGAAACCAGTCAGGGCTCCTTTCCCATTTTTAATTCTGAGCACTCTTAGGGTTTTGTTGTTGTTGTTGTTGTTGTTGTTGTTGTTCCTGTATAAAGTGTTCTTTTTGTGAAAAATATTGTGCCTGTATTTATTAACACTGTTAGAAAGGGTAGAAAGAGTACTTGTGTTATGTAACAGATTCTGCTTCAGGCAGAAAGAGAAAAAACATGAAAAGAAAAGAAAAACAATAATAAAAGGGTACACAGAGTGATTTAAAGTAAGATTCTAACAATTCTTCATTAATGAGTCTTTATAAAGAACACTAAAAACACTGTCACATGTTTGATGGATAATAATGCAATAACATATTTTCCTACTTTACTTAATTGCATAGTCTTGCCACAGCAAACTCATAAAAACTACATTTAAAGTCTCTAGAAATCATTTGTAATGAAGTTATATAAGCATCATAAGAATCTTAAGTTTGCAGTTATTATATAAGAAGGATTAAAGAAGTTAATGTATATCAGTAACTACTAAAAATAAAAGTTGAATTCATTGTATTAATACATATTAAGCACAGAGATATGCTGGTTTTGCCCAGATAAAGGTAAAAATTGATTTTACTTCCAAAGTTGACCATTAAAAATATGAAAAGCAAAGCACTTACAGAAGGCCTAGAAGAGGTATCCTTTGAAGACTGTTTCTCCAAAGCATGAAGTTTTTCTTGGAGGTATCTGTTTTGTAAACGTAAATCTTCTATAACAGAATCTCGAGGAAGAGCGTGATGGGTCCTAAAAACAACATCCACAGTCTCTTTACTATCAAACTTCAACTTCTCACTGTGTTTTTTATATTAAACTATACAGGAGAGAATGAAAATGTATAACATATTTATTTACACTGTACTTATTTTAAATACTAACTTATAAACTTTATAAAATTAAATTAGGACATGACTATTTACATTATAAAATGATCCTCAGATTAAATATGGCAGCAGAGTAGGTGGATGCTGCAGAGACATGTTCCCAGGAACAAGCTGGAATTACAACTGAAATATGGAAAGTCTCCGTGAATAATCAACGGAAAACTCATAGGAGAGAACCCTGATACCCAAGAACCAAAGGTGGAGACTGCATAGAGACTGGTAGGAGGGGTGGAGGCGCAAAAGGGCTGGCCAGGCACCCACAAACATGAAGTCCCTGAGAGATATCTCAGCTGAGGGGGGATGCCACTGAGAACTCTGGGATCTAATCTCCAAGCTGGGCTCCCCAGCAGATAGCACCAAATCTGAGGAGGGTACCCACACAATAGCTAGCTGTGAAAAGTTGTAGGGTGCTATCTGCCAGGGAGTGGCAGCTGAAAGTTCAGGCACCCTCTTGAAGGACCAAAGCACAAAAATTCCCTGTGGAGCCACCCACCTTGTCCTCTGGCGGAGGAGGGGGAAGTGGAGCTATGAGAGCAGAACCCAGGACTGAAGACTTGGGGGATAGAGCTCAGAAGGCAGATACCCCAAGTTTCCTGGGCTGAGTTATTCCTTCATGTAGCGGACATCTTTCCCACATAGACATTTGCCTTGCCTGGGGGGAAGACAGTCGACATACCCTATTGGAAAACACCTTGCCATGAGGCCACTTAAGAAATTAAAAGTTACAATTAGCCTCCAGGCAGAATCAACTGCCCCACCCTATTGAAAAAACTCTCACTACACCTGTGGGCGATTGCCTGGGGGCAATTCAAGTCAGAATCCTATTAGTCTGTAAACAGAGGCGGTCTCTGGAGGCTTTGAGTCTTTGCCTGATCCAATTAGTCAGAAACAGCCTTTAACACTTCCTGCAATAGAGATTGAGAAGTGTAGAGGATCTACCTAATACATAGTCACAAACCCACACAGACAACCAAACTGAGGAGACAAAGAAACATCCCCCAAATGAAAGAACTAGTGAATTCTTCAGAAGAAGAGGTAAATGAAGCAGAGATAAGAAATTTATCAGAAACAGAGTTCAGAGTAATGATGGTAAAAATGTTAAAAAGTATGAAAAAATATATAGTAACTATGAAAAAAACACAGTCTGAGATAAAGAATGACATAACACAAATAAAGAACACATCGGAAGGAATACACAGCAGAATGGGGGAAGCTGAGGATCAAACCAGTGAATTAGAAGACAGAATTGAAAATGTGACTTAATCAAAGAACTAAAATGAAAAAGCAATTAAAAAAACAGGAGGACAGCTTAAGGGAGCTGTAGGACAACGTGAAACATACCAATATTAGACTAACAGGTGTGCCAGGAAGGACAGAAAGGGAGAAAGGAATAGAGAAGGTGTTTGAAGAAATAAGGTAGAAAACTTTCCTAACCTGGTAAAGGAAAAAGTTGTAAAAGTTCAGGAGGCACAGAGAACCCTAAACAAGAAGAACCCAAACAGATCCCAGCCCAGACACATCATAATTAAAATGCCAAAAATCAAAGACAAAGAGAGAATCTCAAAGGCAGCAAGAGAAAAGAAAACTGTTACCTACAAAGGAGTTCCCATAAGGCTGACACCTGATTTCTCATCAGAAACTCTATAGGCCAGAAGGGAATGACATGAGGTACTCAAGGTAATGGAAAGCAAGGATCTGAGACCAATATTACTATATCCAACACGGCTATCATTCAAAAATAGATGGTCAAATAAAGAGCTTCCCAGACAAAAAAAAAGACTAAAGGAATTCATCATCACCAAGCTAGCATTACAAGAAATGCTAAAGGGATTGCTGTAAGGGATTGCTGAGAAGAAGAAACAGAGAGAGAAAACCTAGCCATACAGAATTAAAATGGCTATAAATAAGTTTCTCTCAATAATAACCCTAAATGTAAATGGATTAAATGCTCCAATCAAAAGGTGTTGGGTAACTGAATGGATACAAAAACATAATCCAACTATATGCTGTCTACAAGAGACCCACCTCAAAACAAAAGACACACACTGGATGAAAGTGAAGGGCTAGAAAAAATTTTTCCATGCAAATGGAAAAGAAAAAAAAGCTGGAGTAGCAATACTCATATCTAACAAAATGGACTTTAAAATTAAGGCCATCACAAGAGACAACAAAAGTCACTACATAATCCTAAAGGGATTGATCCAACAAGAGAATAAAACCCTGGTAAATATATATATGTACCCAATATAGGTGCACCTAAATATATAAAAAAACGTCTAGAGGGTTTTAGTGAAGAGATTAATAACAATACAGTCACAGTAGGGGACTTTAACACCCCTCTGACTTCACTGGACAGATCTTCCAGACCAAAACTCTAAAGGACAGATGGATTTAATAGACATTTATAGAACATTTCACCCCAACACAACATTCTTCTCAAGTGTACATGGATCATTCACAAAGATAGACCACATGTTAGGACAAAGGATAGACCACAAAAAATCTTTTCCAAATATTTCAGCCCACACAGATTCACATCATTAAGGAAAAAAAGAGCAATTAAACCTCTAAAGTATTTGAAGTTTTCAATCTTAAATATTTTGATTCCTGTAAAAACCGAAAAGGAGAATAAAAGGATTTAGTTTTGCTCTGAATATATAGGTTGACTAAGAAAAAAAAATAAGAGGGAAGAAGCCACTGCCAAGACCAGATAGTAACTATAAATAGGTGTCAAAGGAAAGAAGAATTCTTCAATCACATTTCCCTTCTCCATCAAGTGAAATTCTGAAGGATTAAGGAAACAATGACTTAACAGTGGTTCTAAACCTTCCTAATGCTGCAACCCTTTAATACAGTTCCTCATGTTGTGGTGACCCCCAACCATAAAATTGTTTTCGTTGCTATTTCATAACTGTAATTTTGCTAATGTTATGAATCATAATGTAAATATCTAATATACAGGATGTATTTTCATTGTTCACGACCCACAGGTTGAGAACCACTGACTTAGAAGAAAAGCAGATGGTATGTAAGTTAGAAGCTCATGAGTATTCCTTAAAGGAGTTCAACTTCACATGCTCACACTACATTAATACTGACACAACAGGACATGTTAATAAAGAAACACTAATGGTAATTTTTGAAGATTAATAGGAAGAAAAACAAAGTAGAATAAATTGAAGAATGGTAAGTATCCTCATATCCAAATATTATAGGTAGGTACCCAACTTTACAATGATCATTTAACATGATTCCAGATCATTTATAAACACCTTAAAGAGGAAGAAATGAATTAGGTAAAGCGAATCTACCTTCATCTTGGAAGAAAAGAGTGAAACAGAAATCTATAAATGGTTTTAACTGCTGTTGTTAGGATACGATTTTATTTTTCTTTGCACTACCAAGACAAAGCTAGGAAAGAGACAGCAAACCAGGAAAATCTCAAAGTATTTACTAAAAAGTGGCCTTCAGGGTTCTGGTTCTAGGTAAAGTAGAGTAAACACACCCAATCTTGTCTCCCAAATGCATGGAGCATCTACTTAAGAACTTGAAAAGTTAAATAGTTTACAGATTGGGACAAAATTCCAGACTTTGAAGTATTAGCAAACAGGTGATGAATTTATGTTTTCTTTTCCTCTGATATTTACTAGCTCAAACACATTATTTGAAACATTAAAGTGAGTATTAACACTGAGGGAGAGTGTTCTGGGGAAGCCTTCAAGTTCTAGCGCAAAGAGTACATGAATCCCTCATTCTTTCTTTCTTCTGTCTGGTCTTTCATACCTCAACCCTCAAGCAATACCATAGGCAGTGGTGGCAGAGACAGCAATGGGAATCCAGAGGTGGCAAGATTTTATGGAGGGAAATCATTTCCTCCAATTAGCTGTGATTGATAAGGTGGTAGGAAGAAAGTAGTTCCCCCACCTACCCTCACCTACTTCCTGCCCTTCTGTTGTTTGCCTGGCTGCAAATGTACACAATTGCTGAAGTACACAGGATAACAGGGTAACTAAAGTGCCAGTTTGGTTGAAAGTACCTAAAGGGGCTGTAGGGAAACAGAAACGGAGGAGTTTCAACAATTATAAAGTTGTTTATGGATTTCTGGGCTCACCCTTGAGCTGTACATGCATGGATCTGATCCTATTGTGAACACTGAAGACTCTGAGGACTGAACTAACAGAGAGAAGACACGTACCAAGGTGTCAACTGGGAGGTACACAGTCAGGACAGATGCCAATACCACTGATAATGGAATCAGAGCCCACAGAAAGCAGGTGGGAATTTTGGGCCTGAACCTATCCAGACCAACTGCCTGCTATGTAGCTATTTTTATTATAATAGAATTTTCCATAGCATTTAACCAAAATCCAGTGTCCTATAATATATTATTCAAAATTTCAAGAATACAATTCAAAATTATATGGCATATAAAAAAGGAATATCTCAACTCAGAAATGCCATCAACAGAACTCAACTTTAAAATACATAACATGTTTACTAGTATTTTATCAGTTTCTATGGGTCAACCAGTTTCCTTCATTATAATGAACTAGAGGCCTGGCACACAAAATTCATGCACGGGTATGGTCCCTGGGCCTGGCCTGTGACCAGGGCCATCTTCCCCAGCTGCCTGCAGATGGCCCCGCCCCCCGCCACCACCCACCCCTGGTTTGCTGTTCACCATCAGGTGACTGGAGCCTGCTGGCCGGGGAAAGGAACCAAGAGGTGGTCAGTGCACCTCATAGTGACTGGTCCAGCGGTTGTTCTGTCATTAGGGTCAATTTGCAAATTACACTTTTATTATATAGGATAGAGACCTGGTGCATGGATCGGGCCCAGCTGGCCTGCCCTGAAGGGGGCCCCGGATTGGGGTGGGAGTCCATGCTGGGGACAGGGTCGGCCTGGGTGAGGGTCTGCAGGCGGTTTGCAGGCTGACCATGCTCCTGATCAGGGTGGGGGTCCCCACTGAGGGGCGGGGCCTGCCTGGGCAAGGGTCTGCTAGTGGTTTGCAGGTTGGCCATGCCCCTGATCAGGGTGGCAGTTCCTGCTGGGGGTGGGGCCAGCCTGGGCAAGGGGCCGTGGGCAGTTTTCAGGCCTGCCATGCCCCCAGCTTTGCCAATGACGTCTGGAAGACATCCAGTCTATCTGGTTTAATTAGCATATTACCCTTTTATTAGTATAGATACCACATTTCTAAGCAATAGTGTACCTCATATATGATATCTCATTTTCTAAGTCAAGATTTCTCTTTTTTAATTCTTCCAACTCTTTTTCTGACTCCAAAGCTTGCACTCCCATAACTTGATTAACAGTCATGCCAGTTGTTTTTAGTTTCCTCTGCAAAGTTAGTTTCTCTTTATCAACTCTGTGGGATTAAATAAGAAACATGAAAATATACTATCCACTGTGTGGCTTGTTCAATTTATTGAACTGTAGCTTACTCATTATAAGACCAATATACAAAAATCAGATTGTTCTGCATTTCCTAGGAACTAACTTATTTTCAAATTATAGGAAACCCCATTTATAAGTTGTTAAAATACATTCAAAACACATTTTAAAGAAAGAAAATAAAAAATCATAGATAATAATTCATAATTAAAATTAGAGAATTTCTTATATCATCAAGAACAATAAAACTATATAACTTCCAGGTCAATTAAAGACTTTACACATAATTAATTAGGTTTACTTTACACTCACTTGGCAAAAAGATCCTTCACAGTATTCAACTGCTTTGTTAGAATATAGATTTCCCCTTCTTTCTCTTTTAACTTGTTTCGCATTCCCTCTATTTTGCTTTGCCATTTTTTACCTTCTTCCCACTTAATTAATTCTTCTCTAGCACTCTATAAACAATAAAGGAGGAAGAAAATTACCAATATTATTTTCAATTTTAAGAGTTATCAGTTACAACTTACTAGAACAATGGTAAAATAACTCTTCTTAGAAAGTAAGTAAATAGGTTCTAACTTCTACAAATGTTAGACATGCCAAGCTATTGGCTAAAATGACCTTCAGTTTAAGTAGCCTGTATTTTATAACTTGACAATTACAATTCTGGAGAATAGTTTGAACTAATAACACCCTTACGGAGTCTTTACATGAAGATTTTTAATATAGACAATCATGACTACAGTAAGCTTGGATCAAAGAATCTATATGTGCAGATGATCAACCCAATTCTGTCACCCCATAGCAATATCCTAGCATCATGGCCCTTTCAAATCTTCAATGAACATTACTTTTCTGATTCAACAAATTATTTATTTAGTGCTAGATATGTACCAAAGTATTACCTAAGAATAGAAGCAATGAATAAATCTAACAAAAAAATCTATCTTCATGAATATTAGTGTCCAGTTTATGTTGGTTGAGTGTATGGATTAGGGAAATGGAGCAAAATATAGAAAAAAACAAACAAACAAAAAACAAGAAAAGAAAAATTGTAGTTATGTTAGTGTGATAAGTGCTAAAATGGCTGGGGGACAGGGAAGGAATTAGGGCCTTTTAGGGATAGGTCTCATGGCTTGTGATAATTAAGATAAAGTGTCCAAGAAAAGAGAAAAACAGTCCATGTACTGCATAAGTTTCAGATGTCCTACTGGGCACTCATATAGTTAAAAATTCTGTTCACAACTATCTGAGCTAAGAACTTCTATCTCCATTCTACCAAGCAATTTTTAATTATTTTACTATGTAATAAACTTTCTAGGAATGCCAACAGCCTTATAAAAGGAAAATTTGTACATATACTGTACCAACAATTGTGTATCATTTTAGAAATGAGATTATAAATGGAAATGCCACTGTGACATATGAGCTGCCAATAGAATATATTGGACTAGTATTAATCTGCATTCATAGCTCTGAATTCACATTAACACAACCTAGAGGTGCAAGGACAAGACTACCTCATTATGACTTTAAGGGAAGTCATGCCAGAGCATTTACATTTGCTAAAATATGAAAAATATATAAATATACTATTTTCATAATTTTTTCTTTTATGCTTTTCCTTTATCTTTTATTTAGGACATTTATAATGATAAATTTGAAATTAAGCATGTAGGTACTAGTTTATATTAACAAGGAATTTCGTTTGGAATAGTAAAGAAGACATTATGAAACACTGCATTTACTATAAAAAAAGAATGTTGGGGTTGAAAGGGTTAACAACCATAACTTTAAGTCAAACACCCAGTTGAAAGTCAAATGCCCAACTAACAGAAGTTGCCCAGCTGGTGTGGCTCAGTGATTGAGCGTCAATCCATGAATCAAGAGGTTGCTGGTTCGATTCCCAGCCAGGGTACATGCCCTGGTTGGGTGCTGGATCCCAGTAAGGGGGCATGCAAAGGCAGCCAATCAATGATGTTTCTCTCTCATCAATGTTTTTATCTCTCCCTTCCTTTCGCTCTAAAAATTAATAAAAAACATTTTTAAAAAGTTGCTCTCTCAAAACTAACCTTTCTCATACTGGCTAAGTTTTTAATCTCTTTTATTTAGTTCGGCTAAAAATTATCCTTTAAAAAAATGTAAAAACTTCACTAAGTGTTTGATAGTCATTAACTCCGCCCCCCCCCCCCCCCCCCCCCGGCCGAAATATAACCAGGAATTTTGTGTACCTCCAGAAATATAAATATTAGTTGGGGGTATAACATATGTAGGTAAATTTTTCTGCATCATATATTGCTTTGTAGGGATTGAGTAATTCTATTCCATCTGACATTACCCTCTTAAGTAAGATTTAGGAAAGAAAATAATTTAAAAATGAACAATAACAACAATAAAAACAACAAAGGCAAATATCACCAAGGGTCTGTTCTAGACTGGGGAAGAGAAGGCAAGAAGAGAGGATGGAGAGAGAAGTAATCTTTTCATATTTTCTGTTCCAACAGCTTCTTACATGTTGATTTCAGAATAATGTTATTGCATTTAAATTTTTTCATTCATCCATCAAATACTGAGCATCTACTATGTGTCAGGCACTCTTCTAGGTGCTAAGGAGACAACAATAAACCAAACAGGCCACTTCTTGCCATCAAAGCTTACAGACCAAAAGATGAACACATAGCTAAGGAAATCTCTAGTCTGTCAGATAGTAATAAGTCCTATGGAGAAAAGTAAAGTATCATAAGAAAAATAGGACTGCAAGGCATCAGGGTGGGTTTTTTAAAATACAGACAGGCTACAAACACTGTTTACAGAGGAAAAGGTGTTGAAATTTGTTTTTATACTCAATGAAAGGATTCTTTGAGTATAAAAACATTCATGAATTAGGAATGCCCAGCACTGTGTAATCTGAAAGAACATTCTCACTAGACTCCTAGCTATAAATTTTACTATTAGTGTAACTTTCTGTGTTCTCTCTCTATTTCTAGTTAGTAATAACGTCGTACACTGGGATGAACTCGATGGCTTACAAAAAACTTTCACAAATTATTTCACTGTCAAAATAATCTTGAGAAATTGTTAATAGAACTAGTATTATTTAATTTAAGGAGTAATAAGCTGAAACAGAGATTAGGAGTCCAGGGAAAGCCACAAGGCTATTGAGGTATTCTGATAGCAATCAGATTAGGAACTGGTATCCAAGGATTATTTAAACCTTTTCCCCAGGTAGGAGAGAGCAAAGAGAGCAATCTAGAAGGGTAAAGACATTTTGATCTTCCAGTTTGCACCAATAAAGCTTCTGACAGCAAGTATGTTGTGGTTCCATGTATATAAATGCAAGCATTTTCATCAAAATTATACTGACATTGGTCAATTTTGATACTTTTTGTAATATACTCTGTTAAAACATTTAGTCCCATTACCTATTTTCTATACAGTCATTAAAATATGTAGTTTTCATGTTATGAAAATTTATTTTATAGATATTGAATATTTTCTGGGTAAATTTTTCCTAACCATAGTTCCTCCACTGTGATTTTCTTCAGGGGCAAACATTACCACTAGAGGCCTGGTGCACGAAAATTCATGCACTCGGGGGGAGGGGAGGTCCCTCAGCCCAGCCTGTGCACTCTCGCAGTCCGGGACCCCTCAGGTGATGTCCACCTGTCCACTTAGGCCTGCTCCCCAGGGGATCGGGACTAAGCTGGCAGTCAGACATCCCTCTGGCAGCCCGGGAGCTCTCGGGGGATGTCTGACTAGCTTAGGCCTGCTCCCCTAAGCCGCAGTCAGACATCCTTAGTGCTGCCTGGGAGGCGGGAGAGGCTCCCACCACTGCCACCGCCATTGTGCTTGCAGCCGTCAGCCCACCTGTGGCTGAGCGGAGCACCCCCTGTGGGAGTACACTGACCACCAGGGGGCAGCTCCTGCACTGAGCATCTGCCCCCTGGTGGTCAGTGTGCGTCATAGTGACTGGTGGTTCCCCCATTAGGGTCAATTTGCATATTACCCTTTTATTATATAGGACTAGAGGGCTGGTGCACAAAATTCGTGGACTAGGGGGTGGGGTTCCCTCAGCCCAGCCTGCCTCTCTCACAGTCTGGGAGCCCTCAGTGGATGTCCTACTGACGGCCACAGTCTGGCAGCAGAGGCTCAGAGCAGGCGTCCCGTGTGTGTGTGTGTGTGTGTGTGTGTGTGTGTGTGTGTGTCTGCTGGGAAACACACACACAGGGCATTGGAGGGAAGTGCAGTGGGAAGGCAGCCCCCAGGTGGGCATGCTCCTGGGTCGCAATGGCGATCCCAGAGCAGAAAAGCATGGCCTGCAGGCAGCCCCTAGGCTCAGAGTAGGTGCTGTGTGTGTGTGTGTGTGTGTGTGTGTCTCTCTCTGCTGGGGATCTGCCCCCAGCCACACCGTGGAGGCTTGGAGCAGGTGCCCCTCTGTGTTGATCTCTCAGGCTCCTGGCCTCCACTGCATGTTGTTCTCTCCCTTGAGGTGTGGCCAGGGTGGGGTGCTGCCTGCAGACTGCACTTTCCTGCTCACAGATCACCATGGCGACCCAGGAGCATGCCCACCTGGGAGCTGCCTGCAGGCTGTGCTTTTCTGCTCTGGGATTGACCCAGAAGCAGACCCATTTGGGAGCTGCCTGCCCTCTGCACTTTCCTGCTCTGGGATCGCCATGTTGACCCAGGAGCATGCTCACCTGGGTGCTGCCTGCAGGCCGCACTTTCCTGCTTGCATATCACCATGGGTTCCCGGCTTGCAGTGGGGCTTAGCGGGGCTTAGGCAGAACATGGGGGTCCCGGCTGGTGGCGAGGCTTAGGTTGCGTGGGGCTTAGGCAGTGCATGGGGGTCCTGGCTGGGGGCGGGGCTTAGGCGGCACACGGGTGTCCTAGCCAGAGGTGGGCTTAGACAGCACACGGGCATCCTGGCTGGGGGCGGGGCTTAGGCTGCATGGGGCTTAGACGGCACATGGGGGTCCTGGCTGGGAGCGGGGGTTAGGCAGCGTGGGGCTTAGGCAGCACACGGAGGTCCCAGCTGGGGGCGGGGCTTAGGTGGCACACGGGGCCCAGATGGCGGCTCACACTGTCCCGCCCTACCTGCAGTATGCAAATTAGCCGACATCTTTGTTGGTTAATTTGCATATCACGCTGATTAGCCAATGGGAGGTGTAGCGAAGGTACGGTCAATTACCATCTTCATCTATTATTAGGTAGGATAGTTTACTTAAATTGTATGAAAATTTTAAGCAATTTTTCTCACATTATAGAATCAATTTAAGAGTGGGTTGGTTACTTTAATATTGCTGTAAATATTGACTATATTCCAAGTCACATCTTTCACCCTGAAATAACAGTGCTGCCTATTGAAGGATAAAAGGACACGTTTGGGTCAAGGTAGAAGAGAAAAATGCCCAGCTTTTCCCCCAAAGGTCAAATCACCAAATGTCAACAACTACATTGGGAGAAGTGATAAATAAATAAGCAAAATTTGCAGAGATTTTTGGATGTCAGGAAGATGACATGGACATGATGTAGTAATTTCCAAGTAAGGGTGACATTATAGGGGTCTCCTCAAGTACATTTGTCTTAGACTTCTCTATATTATTCAGTATCACTTAAAATATGTATTAGGCCCTCAAATTAATATAGTATATTAGCTATTCATCAATTACTTATTTAACTTAGTCTTGTACCACCTTAAGTATATCAGTATGTTTCTCCACATACCTTTTCTTTCATAGGCTTTATTTCTACCTCATCCACTTTTCTTTCTAGTTGGCTTTCTAGCTTTTTAATTTTCTTTTGGAGTTCTTCAATTAAACTTTGTTTATTATCTATCAGAGTTTTACCCTGAAAAATAATATGCATTTTAACATTTTATAAGTAAAAATGTATCAAACAAAATACACACCAAATATTCCAACTACAGAAATTTTCTGAGACTACAGTTTACCAAACATTCTAAATGACACTACTGATATATAACATGGTAATTTTTTCTGCATTTCAATAGATATATTTCTTTAAAATTATAAATACAGTGGAGATCACTGAAGGAATTAGCTAAATTAATCAAGGGGACATGCAAGCTAGTTCCAGGGAATATATGTGAAATTAAAAAGTGGGAATGAACTGCTACCTACATATAAATCAAAGATATTATCACAATATAAAATTACCTGTAATCCACTGGTTAGTCTTTTTATTTGCCTTTTCAGTTCATCATTCTCTTGTTCAATTTCATCTTTTTCTCTAAGCACTTTATTATAGGCTTTTTGTTTTTTTTGTAGTTCATTAGTTAAGTCATTCAAATTATCAGTTAGTGAACTTTCTCTGTTTTTACTTGTTTTAAGAGCTTCTTTCAATGTTAGAAGATTTTCACTTAAATCTTCAATTTGTGACTAATATATAAAATAAAGAAAAATTTAATTCATGAATCTTCACCAAATATTAATGATGAAAGCAATATAATATGAAATTACACCATTAAGACTTAAGAAAAAGTTTTTAATCTAAAAGTTTAAATATAATGGAAAAAAACAACCACAAACTATATATATTCTTCCATCTTCATTACAATTAATCAAGTATACTTTGAGAAAAAAATATAAAACAAAACATGAAGAAACAATCTAAAGCAATTTATCTTCAACAAATACCCAGGGCCAAAATTTTATCTAATAAGGATAAGTAAATGTTTCATTGTGGCTGAACTAATTTATTAAAGAAACAAGTACAATGTAGAATGTATACAGCAGTGTTTTAAACACTATGAAACTTCAGAGTAGTATAAATGAAATCTCTGACTTGAATTAATTTCTAATTTACTTTGTAAAGACAAGACATAAAAGGGTAACTGGCAATACTAGACAATATGCTTAAGAAAGTATACATAGGAAGGAAGTCTTATCTGTCCTATACATTAACAGTGATGGAAATACTGGTACTTAAAATATATTTTGTTGAGCCTGGCCAGCATGGCTCAGTGGTTGAGCATTGACCTATGAGCCAGGAGGTCATAATTCGATTCCCTATCAGGGCACATGCCTGGGTTGTGGGCTTGATCCCCAGTGGGGGGCATGCAGGAGGCAGTCAATGATTCTCTCTCATCAATGATGTTTCTATCTCTCTCTCCTTCTCCCTTCCTCTCTGAAATCCTACATAATAAAAGGCTAACATTCAAATAGACCAAACAGCAGAACGACCTAACAACCAGTCACTATGATGTGCGCTGACCACCAGGGGGCACATGTGGAACATGGTGGGCGTCGGCCGCAGTGGATGGTGTAGCAGGTGAGCAGGGGCACCAGACCAAGGCAGGGCGCCGGTGGCTGTCATCGGGGCGAGCCTCTGGTCGTTACTGAAAATTCTTTGCTCCCACAGCCACAGTCCCGCTGGACACTCACACCTGCTGCTGGTGTTGGCTCCACTTGCACTGGCTGCCAGAGCCGCTGCTCACACCTGCTGCTGGCACCTGGCGCCAGCCCCAACCACTCGGCGCCGTCAGCAAGTGCAAGCAGCGGCTGTAGGCCCTGATTGCCCAAGGGTTTCTCCACCTCCCCCTGCTCCTGAGGGGCAATCAGGGCTGGCAGCCGCCACTTGCACCTGCTGATGGCACTGGTCCCACTTGCACACGTTGCTGCCGCCAGCCCCAATTGCTCCGCATCATCAGCAGGTGCGAGCGAGGCTGGCGCTGTCTGCATGTGGGAGCGGCAGCAGTGGGAGCAGGGCTGCCAGCAGATAGGAGACCAGGGGCCACGTTGGGAGGGGCGGGGCGGGGGCGCAGAGGATGGGCCGAGATCCGCCCCCATGCCCACCACAGCCTCGCGGCCTACAGTTCCTTTCGAGGTGCACAAATTCGTGCACTGGGCCCCTAGTCAATAATATATTAAAAATTTATTTTAAAAAGTCTGAGTAAAATCTAATCATTATACAGTTTAATGGTAGTGAAGTGCATATACATATAAACAAAGAGCAAGTCAAAATTATAAACAAAAACAACATATAAAAAGATTTTTCATTTTACTTAGAATATAGTATATAAACGTGTGTAAAGAAATTTAAAAATCATTATGAAATATATACATTTTTGGGGGAAAAAAGTTTAAACTACCAAACCTAACAGTCAGGTAATAAAATAATAAAATACATTGCCCAAAAATAATAATTTCAAAAATAGTTTTCAGAGCCAAGTAGCTCTATAGATTAAAAGTCAAGAACTACATGATTCTCATAAACTATTTCAGGGGATAAAAAAGGAAAGCTAATTAACGCATAAACTAGCAAAAACCAGATAGAAAATTCTGATATGGCAAAAGAAAGAAAAAAAAATCTACACACTAAAAATCATATGTAAATTTTTCTTAAATTTAATTCTATTAGGAAGAGTAGCTTCTATTTTGCTAATTCCTATATTAGCCTATATTTTGCTAATTCCAAGATGATAATCAGTACATAAGTATAATAAAGATACTTATTATTAACAAAAAAAGGTGGATTCTCTTCTAATGGAATTATCAGGATTTTTTTATTATTAATAAATGTGTTGATGTTCACCTTTAGCTCTTTGGTATGTCGATCAACAATCTGTTGAACATTGAGATTCGCCTCTTTCTGAGAAGTTGCAGAAATAATACGTTCTTCAGCCGCTGCTGTCATTTCCGCTCTGAGTTCCAAAAGTGCTCGACTAAGTGCCTAAAATTATAACAGATATATCGCTTTTTTTTGAAAATCTGATATTTTATATGAGCAATATATAATACTAAATATAAGTAGGCTTTATTACTTTCAACTATTATCCTAAAATGTTTAAGCAAACACAATCACAAACTAATAACCCAACTTTTTCAAATAAATTTCCTTTAGTAACTGAATTCAATTATTTTGAAATTGAGTATGAGAGTTCAAAATCTTAACATTAATAAGTTTGGGAACATATCATTAAATCAGGAAACTTTTATTATAAAAAACAGGTATGTTTTGGTTTCAAATATCTAAATTTAGGTATTTATCCAAATTACTCAAGACATACTTCCATATGAAATTAATTGAAGTACATTAGGAAAGTTATAAGATTAAAAAAGGGCTTAGAATTTGCCAATAAATTTCTTGAGCTAGCACAGAAAAACAACAGTAACTTCTAAGACATTTGAGTATATCAAATCTGATAAATTAAAAAACTAATAAATCAGATAACCCAGTGACCAACCTCTTTTCATAAAAGTATCTCTGTAACCTTCTTCTTTAGCCTTTCTTATTCACTGTCATATCCCCCGACTAATCCCCAAATTTTTCAAAATTGTTCAGTTATTCAAATTGTTCAAAATAGCCTCACAGTAGCATAAAATCCCAGTAGAAAAGGAAAGGAAATAATGGAATAAGATCTTCTCTTATTTTCTACAGATAACCCACAAATCAGGCTGTTTAAAACAATTATCTTAAAAAACCCTACTTCGCAGCATAAAATGAGGCTCAAACTCTTTCCTATAACAGAGAGATAGCATCATCTCTTACAACTCTACTCTAAAAACAATCTCTTACAACTCTACTCTAAAAACAATCTACCACATGTATTTCCTGAATGTTGACAATGTTCTGTTATTACTTACTTTTTGTTGTTTCTCTTTAAGGGATAATTGGCTCTTTAACCTTTCCACTAGATTTTTCATTGTCCTTGTTGGAGCTCTTGAATTTGCTTCTTTTTGAGCCTGAAGTTCAGATTTTAAACTCTGTAACTCATTTTGGGACTGGGCCAGAAGGCACCTTAAATCCTCTACTTGTGCTTTCACTTTTTTCACTTCAGCTGCATGATTTTCTTGGAGCCTAATATCAGCAAACATATGTATTCAGTAAAGTGGTTGCTACAATTAACACTTTGATTGACAAAAAATTTATATAAAAGCAAATGTTTGTCCTAAATATTCTTACAACCTAATCTTTTTAAAAATATATATATTTTATTGATTTTTCACAGAGAGGAAGGAAGAGGGACAGAGAGTTAGAAACATCGACGAAAGAGAAACATCCATTAGCCACCTCCCACACACTCCCCACTGGGGATGTGCCTGCAACCAAGGCACATGCCCCCGACCGGAATCGAACCTGGGACCCTTAAGTCCTTAGGCTGACACTCTATCCACTGAGCCAAACCGGTCAGAGCACAACCTAATCTTTTTAAAATATATATATTTTTATTGATTTCAGAGAGGAAGGAAAAGGAGAGATAGAAACATCAATGATGAGAGAGAATCATTGATCGGCTGTCTTCTGCACACCCCCCACTGGGTATCCAGCCTGCAACCCAGGCATGTGCCCTTGACCGGAATCGAACCTGGGACCCTTCAGTCCACAGGCGGATGCTCTATCCACTGAGCCAAACCGGCTAGGGCATTACAATCTATTCTTAATTCAAATCTCAAATAGATACAATTTTTTAAATTGTTTTAAAATATTTTTTATTGATTTCAGAGAATAAGAGAGAAAAGAAAGAAAGAAAGAGAGAGAGAGAGAGAAAGAAACAAATAAACATCAATGATGAGAGAGAATCATTGATCGGCTGCCCCCTGTACGTCCCTCCCTGGGGATCAGGAGATCGAGCACACAACTCGGGCATGTGCCCTGCCCAAAAATCGAACTGTGACCTCCTGGTTGGCACTCAACTATTGAACCACATTGACTGGGGCCAAATAAATACAATTCTTTATTCCACTTGACCACTCTTAAACTTATCATACTTGTTCTTTCTAGTTTCTGTCTACTATTTTTGGTAATGATTGCATCAAGCAATTTTGTGGCTCTAGACCAGTGGTTCTCAACCTTCCTAATGCCGCGACCCTTTAATACAGTTCTTCATGTTGTGGTGACCCCCAATTTCATTGTTACAAATTGAACATAATTAAAGCATAGTGATTAATCACAAAAACAATATGTAATTATATATGTGTTTTCCCATGGTCTTAGGCGAGCCCTGTGTCGTTTGACCCCCAAAGGGGTCGCGACCCACAGGTTGAGAACCGCTGCTCTAGACACATAATACAGAAAATGAACATACAGCACTTTAAATACCATGTGCCAGGCAAGATGTGACTTTCCTCTTATCAAGGTTTCTCGATCACGGCACTATTAACTGTTTGAATAATTCTTTATGAACTGTCCTCTGCATTGATGGCAAGGTGTTTAATAGCATCCTTTGCTTCTACACACTAGGTGCCAATAGCACCTCCTAGTTGTGACAATGGAAAATGTCTCCAGACATTACCAATGTCCCCGGAGGAAGGAGGACAGCAATAATTACCTCAGTTGAGAACCACTGCCCTATATTGTCATTTCTCAAAGACAAAATGTACACTTTCACAGAAATTACATGTATTATTGTTTATGGTTCCAAAGTCACCAGTATTACATCTATAATACCTATATCTATAGACATGGAAATAGATGCTATCAGCAGACTTAGTTAACGTGATTAATCCTATTGTTCATTCATCATTAGTAAGTCATACTAAATTACATCCAGTTCACTTTGCATTTAAACACTGCATTAATAGTGTCAGCAATATGGGGACACAAATAAATTAAGCTTTGACCAAAGAGAAGATTGTATTAAATTATGAACAAGTGTTAAACACTCTGAGACTTGTTGTTTTCAGCAGAAAAACTTGTCACTTTAATCATCAAATTGTGAAACTATAAGATTTTACTTAAGAAAACACAAGAATCTGTAATTTTCTATACACTTCTAAGACATTAAAATATGCATACTGTGGACAAAAAAGGGATACTGTAATAAGTCTAATGGAAAATAACCTCAGGATGCTTTGATTATAAATTCTTAACTGAGCAGGTCATGGTAGGTAGCCATGCTCCAGACTTTAACTTCTTTAGTAAAAGGTTTATCTTTGCTCCAAGCGAGCTCTGCCCATTGTTTTTGTACATCTAGGTTAACACACCTTTGAAATGCCTATTTTTTTAGACCCCTGGAAGAGAGCACACAATCTTGTTAATTATTCCGTAATCCCTGCCTTGCTTTCTCCCACCTTCATGTAATCTTCCTTGCCGCTCTTTCCTTAATTCCAAATGCCAAAAAGAAACTGCAAACTGTCCTGGGAAGCATTGTTCTATCTATAGAGATCTTGCTTCCAGGCATATGTTCGGTTCAAATTAAACTCTAATAAACTCTTACAAAATTTTTCTACAGATTTTAATGTTCTCTGTCAATAATACCAATTTGCACATAGAGGATAAAAGTATAATTTTACACTAAAATGACATGACTAAAAAAACTAACTCAAGTATTTCAACTGGCAAAAGAAATTATATATTCAAGGTAATTTCAAAAGATGATTATTTTCTGTACCCAGGGATTGGGTTAAAAAGCAGAAGCAACTTTATACTCTAAACCATGACAGAGACTTACTTTATCAAATAACATCTCAATTATAAAATTTAATAGAATGGGGAAAATTTGATTTAATGGACACCATATGCTATTGCTAATTCTCTTTTAGAGAATAATCTCCTTAAAGTGGTAGCTTCTTACTAAAGCAAAAATAATGTTTATTCTGTTAGACGCATCTTGGATAAGTGAGTCAAAAAGGTTCTAGTAAGAGTTTCAGAGCTGGAATGCAATTATAAGTTGTTCAGCTTTCTCATTTATTCGGATAAGAAATCAAGGTGCAGAGAGTTAGTTCTACAATGATTATAAAATATATAACTATAAACCTATTTTAGGTTTAAAAATCTATATTCTGATAAATTAATTGAGCAATGTTTAAAATCTCTAGTGCAGAGAATGAATGCTGTGAACCCTCTACTGTCACTATAATAAAAAAAATAGTTAATTTTTTCATACAACAAATATTTACTGAACCTCTATTGTGTGCCAGGAACTGTTATAGGCATATAACAAAAATTTATGTTTGTTACTTTACAATTTTGAAATTACTTTCTTATACAAGAACATCTGGCCTTCAAATAATCATCCTGAAGGAACCAGGTTAAATATTGTCATTTCCATATTACAGATGATGAAACAGAAGCGTAGAGGTTAAAAACAAGATTCTGGACAAGATTCTGGGTTGGTGCTTGAAACTAGACTCACTAGATTCAAATTTTGACTTTTCCTCCTGCTCCCAGGCCTGTAACTGAGCCTCCCTGTGGCCTAGTTTCCTATGTGAAGAATGGGGAGAATATGACCTATGTCATAAGTTCCCTGAGGATAAAACAAGATAATATACATAAAGTTTTCAGAACAGTGCACATAGAAAACAGGTTTATCCTCATTATATCATTATTACTATTTCCCTATTGTTATAATACATTTCTAAGGCTTACCGTAATTTGGTATTTTCAAAATCTTTGATTTTTAACTCAGTGATTTCTTTTTGTCTCTCCAATTCTTGAGACACTTTTTTTAGTTTTATCAAAAGTGAAGCAAGAGAGTCATCTTGTTCTGCTACTGTCTGTTCCATCTCAGCCAAACGAATAAAATGCTTGTTGGTAGGAACTGGAGTAGGAGACTGCTTTAGTAAATCCTATGAAATGTGAATAAATTAACTATAAACATGCATAATTCAATGCAATGCTTATTCCATAATTTTAATGTATTCCTCAAATAATCAAAAATAATATCTAATCTAAAATTTAATAAGCAATGAAAGCTTAAAGAAAACAGTTAATAGAGATCGGGTTCTTTGTATTCCCAGTATCTAGCGAAGTCCCTACATGTAGTGAAGTATCAAGAAAAATGGATTGAATTAATGAGTTAAGGTTCAAGGATGATAAGGTTTGTATATTAGGAGATGAAAGATCATTTCACACATACAGAAGACAAGATCAGCACCAAGTATAAGCTGAATTCAGAACATGAAAATCAGTTATAATGAACAAAATTTGAAAACAAAAACAAAAACTGAGGTCAGATCATGGAAGGCTTTTAGTACATGGCTACAGAATTTAAACAAGATTTTATAAGCATCAGTCTAGGGAGAAGAATGACCAGAGTTGTGTTTTCAGAAGATTATTCTGGCAAAAAATAAAAAATGGGGTGGCTTCTACTCCCTCACCCGCCCCCCAAAAAAAAGAGAGCTAAATTTTCAAGTATACAATCTCAAAAATCTGTAAAGAAGAGAACGAAGTTCTTAGACTCTTACCCAAGCTGTTTGTTTGAATTTATTGAGTGAACTATCAGCCTGTAGTTCTAATTTATGATGAAGAATATGAAGATCTTCTTCATGTTTCTTAACAATTTCTCTTTGCTCCTGTTTTATAGAAAATCAAAACTATATCTTAAATAGTGATTTAAATAAATTCACATTAGAATCTTAAATATCTGTTATCTTTAATCTTTTAAAATCCCTGAGACAGGGAAGGAACAATATCTGCATGCATATATTTACAATAGTATGCATTTTCACTAGTACACACTACAAGTTGACAAGTCCAGCCTTGGATCATAATTTAATCTTAATATTAGAATAATATGTACCTATCATCTTTTAACTTATTTCTAGAAAAATTTTTACGTTTTAAATGCAGATTTCCCCTGTCCACCACCACCAAAGTTCTAGCAAATCTGATTTCACTTACTACTACTAGTGAGACAGATTTCTAACTTTCTGACCTATAAACTCAACTGGTATTTTTCAATATCATAAACTCAGCTGGTATTTTTCATTATCATGGTTTCTCTGTGACAGCTATTCCTGATTTAGTCAATCCACATGGGAAAGATTCACATATATAAACTGCCAGTTTTTCTGACAGATCTATAATCTCATCACATGAAAGTGATAATTCCTAAATAGAATCATTTGAAAGGCAAGAAATGCACTACCACTTCAGGGCAGAATAATATTTGCATTAGATAGATGGGTACGTAGGTAGATAGATAGATAGATAGATAGATAGATAGATAGATAGATTAAACAAACAAACAAACAAATAAATTACCTCTCTGGCTTTTTCCAGAAGACGCTGATACTTCTTTAACATGTCTTCCTTCTGATTCAGCCTTGCTTGCATGTTTGCAATAGTCTGCTGAGCAATTTTCAATGTGTGATACAACTGTGGTTCTACCTCCTTTCTGCCTAGTTCAGCTATAAGCTTTTCTCGTTCTGCGGTGGCAGGTAAACGAAGCCTGAGTTCGTTGATTACTCTGTCTCTTGACAAAATATTTTGCTCTGCTAACCGTAAAGCAGATTCTTTTTCTTTTAGCTTCTGCAATGATCAAATCATATTATTAAAGTATATTTTTTATTTTAAAATGTTTCATCTGAACTTTAAATTAGTTACAAGTTTAGAGAGGAGTTTCCCTTTATTTTTCACAACATACTTAAAATAGCCAAAAGATGTTAATAAAGTTAAACTGATATTTTTATGTGACAGCTAAGTTATCTGGATGCATATTTTATTTGTAAGACTATTGCATGTGTTAAGAAACAATTATTATGAAAATAAAATCTAAGGTACTTTATTTAGATGTTATAGTTTTAGAACTAGAAATGTGAAGTGGTGCTAAATTTGGAAAAAAACTGTAATAAATTGTTCCTCTGACTTAAGCCCATTGATTATCAAAGCACTAGAAGAGTAATTCATACATCAGCTGGGTATAAAAATTGGAACTTTACTGGCTCAAGTCAATAAATCACTATTATAAAATCTGTGGTTTATGAAAACAAAATAGAAAAAAAAAGTGTTGCCTATTCAAGAGGATTAAGGCAGATATTTTAAATGTAGTAACTCAATGAAAATTCACATAAATGATAAATCTTACAATTACTGAAGAAAATCTAAGTGTCCTCACTTGACTAAAAATATACAATTTTACTAGCAAAATTATTTTTAAATGTATTTACAATTAATAGATTTAGATGTAAACTAAGATGAAAATCATATTCAGTTTAAATTACTTTCCATATAATTAAATAAAGAAGATATTTGATCCTCTTAATCAAGTTGTAGGCCTAGATGAGTGGTTCTCAACCTTCCTAATTTCGCGACCCTTTAATACAGTTCTTCATGTTGTGGTGACCCCCAACCATAAAATTATTTTTGTTGCTACTTCATAACTATAATTTTGCTACTGTTATGAATTGTAATGTAAATATCTGATATGCAGGATGTGTTTTCATTGTTACAAATTGAACATAATTAAAGCATAATGATTAATCACAAAAACAATATGTAATTATATATGTGTTTTCCTATGGTCTTAGGCGACCCCTATTAAAGGGTCGTTTGACCCCCAAAGGGTCGCGACCCACAGGTTGAGAACCGCTGGCCTAGATTAAAGAAACAAGTATTAATTTCTAGCTCTCCTTCAAACCCTTTAACCACCCAGAAAAGGAATTAACTGAAACTGATTCAGAGTATACAACATACACTTCAAATAAACAAGGCTGAAAACAATTCTTGATCATACAAAAGAAGGTAATATATTGCTCATAAAACTACAATCAAATGTTCTTTTTGTTTCAATACAACTATTAGTGTGCCCCAAAGTAACAAGTAGTAATTAAATGAATAATTAATCCTAATTAGCCATATCTGTTTTTCTTTATTGCCTAATACAAGCATTATGGGAGAGTAGAAAAGGAGGGTAAAACTAGCAACAGATTCATCCTTCTATACATTGACCTCATTAAAATATATTACGCATTTAAAAAATTCTACATACCCAATAATATACTAATCAAAATGCAAATTTTTCTAATTACCTCCTCTAGTGATTTACAAGTTGCCCGTGTTTCTAGAATTATTCGAACATTCTCCTTAATTTTTCTTAGAGCAATCTCAAGTTGATTTGGAAGGGGCAAGCTCGGGTCTGGCATTGATCCTATAACATCTTCAAACTATTAAAAATAGCATTAAAAAAAAAAACAACAGTTGTAGCATTGAAGGAAAGAACATTCATTTTTACAACTATATGACAAGACATGGTTAAAGCCCACTTATATTTGAAATATAAAAAGATAGCAAGTTAAAATTCCATCTCTGACATTAGAAAACATTACTATGGCTAACATTATAGGCCATGCTACAGAGTAGCAAATAGGATTAATCACTCAGACCTTTTGTGCTGCATTTAGTATTTCATTTTGCTGACGGTCAAAGATGTCTAGTTGACGTTCCAGCTCAACTTCTCTTTGATCCCAGGCCATTTCCCTTTCTTCATGAAACTGAAAAAAGATATTTTGCATCAGACATACATAGAAACACTCACCAAGCAAACAACAGAAATTTTTACATACATTTTCTTATTTAATTCTCACAACAACCCTTTGAGGTCACTACTATTATTTTATGGGGAAAGGAAGTAAACTCAAGAGAGGTAAAGTACCTTTCCATCAAAGAGATAGGCAGATATGGAGTCAGGATTTTAATCCATCCATGCATTCATCTATTCATCCATCTATCCACCTATCTATCCAAAATATATTTAATGACATGTACTATATGACAATCACTATTCTAGGAGATGCAAGCATAACAGTAAAAAAAGCCAAGTCCCGCAGGCCCTCACCCCAGCTGGCCCCGCCCCTGATCAGCCTCTCCCACCCCCATGGAGGGCGGGGCGCTGGCCAACCCCCCATGGCCCCTCCCCCTGACCAGCCCCACTCCCAATCAGCCTGCAGTCCCCTGGCCAGCCCCGCCCACCCCATTCAGGGATGGGGCTGGCCAGCCAACTTCCTGCAGCCCCTCTCCCCCATCTGGCCACACCCCAGATTGGCCCTGACTCCGATCAGGGTCAGGGCCGGCTGGCCAACCACCCATGGCCCCTCCCCCAGGCCACTGGCCCCCGAACAGCCCCCCACCCCATTCAAGGGCAGGCTGGCCGGCCCACTGCCCCTCCTCATGGCCTGCCCCACCCCCGATCAGCCCCCAACACCCCAATTGGCCCACAGCCTCTCCCTCCAGCCAGCTCCACCTCCAATCGGCCCCCCCACACCAATCGAGGGTAGGGCTAGCTGGCCAACCTTCCAGGGGCCCTACCCTGGCTGCTGACCTTCGATTGGCCCCCCACACCAATTGGGGTGGGGCCCACCAGCCAACCATCCACGGCCCCTCCCCCCAGCAGGCCTGGCCCTGATTGCGCCCTGATCCACCCCGATTGGGACCAGGCCAGCTGAACCACCCCCCCCCCCCCACCTGTGTATGAATTCGTGTACTGGGCTTCTAGTTTCATAGTTTCAACATAAATATGCATTTGTATAATGGTTTAGAAAACAGAAATTAGAATATTTTATACCATAATAATGGAAGCTAAATTCAAGTCAGAGAGTGATGTAGTCACTTATACAATGTTCTTTTTTTTAAAAAAAAAAAAATATTTTATTGATTTTTTTACAGTGTGGAAGGGAGAGGGATAGAGAGTTAGAAACATCAATGAGAGAGAAACATCAATCAGCTGCCTCCTGCACACTCCCCACTGGGGATGTGCCCGCAACCAACGTACATGCCCTTGACCGGAATCGAACCTGGGACCCTTGAGTCCGCAGGCCGATGCTCTATCCACTGAGCCAAACCGGTTAGGTTTGTTCTTATGTTTAAAATCTTAGCAACAGCCCCACTGGTGTTGCTTAGTGGTTGAGCATCGACCTATGAATTAGGAGGCCATGGTTTGATTCCCGGTCAGAGCACATGCCCAGGGTTGTTGGAGGCAGCCAATTCTCGCTCATCATTGATATTTCTATCTCTCCCTTCCTCTCTGAAATCAATAAAAAAATATTTTTAAAAATAAAATTTTAGCAACAAAACATCAAAATAAATATAAAATGAAACCTTGTTTTGCTGTACAATTTCTTCCTCCAGACTGCTGATTGTATGCTCATATTCAGAAATTATATTATTCAAATATTTTATTTCTTCTTTATCCTTGACTAATTCTCGATTTAATTTAAGCTCTTGAAGACGGAGTTCTTCTATTTTCATATGCCAACTAATTACCTAAAGATTTATAAATTATACATACAAATGTCAATGCTATATAAATAAGTATTTCTCCATATCCTAATGATTTTAATTCAAATTAATAGACACTATCCTATCTAATAAAAGAGAAACATGGTAATTAGCCGTACCTCCGCTACCCTTCCCATTGGCTAATCAGCATATCCTTATGCAAATTAACTGCCAGGCAAGATGGCAGCCAGCAGCCAGACAGCTGACGCGAACAGGGAGGCTTGCTTGCTCCAGTGACGGAGGAAGCCAGGTTCCCCGCCTGCTGCTGCCGGCCTCTGAGCTTGCAGTTTGAAACATTGTTACAAATACAGAAGCTAAACAAAACCCCAGAAACCTGCTTTAGTCAGCCGGGCTTCAGCCAGCAGGATTGCAACATTGTTTCAAATACAGAAGGTAAACAAAGGCCAGAAACCTGCTTTCAGCAGCAGAGGCCTCATAGCTGGAGCCAGGCCTCAGAGCTAAAGCTGGCCCAGAATTAAAAAAAAAGAAAAAAGGAGCGGTTGGGAGCTTCAGTCACCCGCCAGCCTGAAAACGGCCCTCAGCCCCTCACCCAGACTGGCCAGGCACCCCAGTGGGGACCCCCACCATGAAGGGGGTGTGACCAGATGCAAACAGCCATCATCCTCTCACCCAGGCTGGCCAGGCACCCCAGTGGGGACCCCCACCCTGATCTGGGACACCCTTCAGGGCAAACCAGCCAGCCCCCACCCGTGAAGCAGGCCTCTGTCCTATATAGTAAAAGGGAAATATGCCTCCCAGCACCGGGATCAGCGGAGCCGCGAGGCTTCCTGGCACCGGGATCAGCGTGACAGCGGGCAGTGCCCAAACCCCCTGATCACCCTGTGGCTCTGTGTGTGACAGGGGGCGGGGCCACAACCTCCCTATCCACCCTGTTCTGTTCATGACAGGGGAAGGCACCCCAACACCCTGATCAGCCCTGCTCTGTGCCTGATAGGGGGGAGCTTCCCAAACCCCTGATCGCCCTGGGGCTCTGTGTGTGACAGGGTGCAGCGCCCCAACCCCCGATCAGCCCTGCGGTTCTGTGTGTGACAAAGTGCGGCGCCCCAACCTCCCCCCGCCACGGGCCCTGCTCTGTGTGTGACGGGGTAGAGCTATAACCTCCCCATTGGCCCTGCCCTGAGTGTGACAGGGTGCGGCGCCCCACCTCCTGATCCGCCCTGCTCTGTGGGTGATAGAAGGCGGCACCCCAACCCCATGATCCACCCTGCTCTGTGCGTGACAGGGTACGGAGCCCCAACCCCCCTGATCCGCCCTGCTGTGTGTGTGACAGGGGGCGGTGCCCCAACCCCCCAATCGGCCCTGCTCTGGGCCCGACCAGGGGCTGCACCTAGGGATTGGGCCTGCCCTTTGCCACCCGGAAGCAGGCCTAAGCCAGCAGGTCGTTATCTCCCGAGGGGTCCCAGACTGCGAGAGGGCACAGGCTGGGCTATGGGACCCCCCTTCCCCCCGAGTGCACAAATTTTTGTGCACCGGGCCTCTAGTAATAAAATAAAATATAAAATTATTTTGGTGTCCCCCAAAAATGTATATGCACTTTAACAGCTGATAGCTCAATTTTGAAAATGAAATGTATTTTAATAAACAATGCCTTTATAATGATTCAAAGTATGTGTATACATTTTTGGGCCACCCTATATTTCTAGCCTAAAGAATAAATTTAATTGCAAGATAATTATTTTTCACTTAACTGCTTCAAAAATGGTTAAAACAAAATTATATTAAAAATATATGCAGGCCTACTCCTTGTAAATTTTAAACAAATAATAATTACAAAGAATATAATTGAATTGATAAGCACTATAATGTTTAAAAATTATAATTAGTATTTTATTAATATATAAAGTCCTTAAGAGTATTTAAAATTCTGTTATTTTAAAACCTAAGTACTTCTACTAAAACCATTGCTTAGAAGAATCTCATTTAATTTTTACAAACAGACATTCAAATAGGCAAAACCCTTAATTTATAAATTCTAAATAAATTAAAATATATTTTAAATTTTTCTCATATAGGTACATATTAAGAACTTAAAATTATGTAACTCTTCTGGAAATACTTAAGTTAAAAATCACTGTTTTACCTTTTGGGCTCCCCGGGCATCCTTTAAAGTGCTTACTAACTCTTCTAACCCCTTTAACTTTAATTCCATCTCCATTGTTTTGTTCTCCATATTTCTATGTTCTTGTAGAGAATTTTTCATTTCTTGCATTATCTTCAGTTTGTCATTTTGTAACTGAATCATTGTCTTAGAGAACTTCTCCTGCTGTGCCAAGGGCAAAGCTCCACTGAACTGGCGACGCAGGGACTGAATTGTTTGGCGCAGATGTTTTGCTCTGTTTCTCCCCTCCAAACGGGCATAATAGAGAGCCTGTTCCTTTTCATCCAGTTTCTGTTCTAAACGCAAATTATAGGCCTCCATCTTCTGCAGTTTTGATGTGACTGATTCCAACTTACCAAGAGCAGTAACCTCACTAATTTGAAGAGAGACAAGGTGTTGGTGCAACTTGGCAATTAGTGCCTTTTCGTCCGACTGTGCCTAATATAAAAAATACATATATTTGTTCCAAGTTTCAAGTTTTTCCTATGAAATTTATCATGAATTTAATATCAAAATTTACTAAACATTTAAAAGTGTGCTACATAAGATCCTATAAAAATCTAACCTTGGTTTAATACAAATTACCAAAAAATTAAAAAGCAAAAACAGCAGAAAAACAAAATCAAATATGTGTAAAATCCAAATCTGGCAACTGGCTAAGTAACAGTTGTGATATTACGGTGAATTTTTTTTAACTTCCATATGTAAACTATAATACTGATGTGGACAATGTTTTTCACTAATTATTAGTACTTGACAGATCTACTCAGGGATCCTCACACATTTCTTTTTCTTTTTTATTAATTCTTAAAAAAATAATGTGAGAATATGTGAAAAGCTATAAGAGAAAATATTGTTATGAAAGGCTTACTATTTCTCTTCACTGTCTTAACTCTGATCAGCAGTCAGCACAATGCATTTATAGGCATTTAAATGCTTTTCTGTATTATGGTTTTTCACATTAAGTTGTAACCTAATCAGACTATAATTAATAAGAATATGAGCCTCCTTGATATATTCTTTAGTTAAAACTATAAAAATCATCCCAATATCTAATGTGAATTTAGAAAAAAGAAAAAAATTTATATAGAAGAGCCAACGCTATGCATACCTGATAGTCTAACAGTTGCATTCTGATGGACTCTACTTCCTTTTCCCTGGACTGTTGTTGTACATTCAAAATTTCAACTTGCCTTTTGGCAATGTCAGAAATCTCTCTCAGTCTAGGAAGTAATATTTCAGAAACAATTAGGTACATTTTTTAAGGAAATAAATACCAGGATTTCAAATTTTTAGAGCCTTGGAAAAGCCATTAGATTCCATCATCTCTTCTTCATATAAAATGCTAAAGCAAAGTTTCCTAAGTTGTTTCATGAAACATAATGCCCTGAGAGGTTAACATATGTTTCATGGAAAAACTCCATTTTCAACACCCCTCCTCCCTTGAAAATTCATAATACACAGTATCGTATTATTAAATGTTTTGATAAGTTTAAAAGTGAAAAGTATCTGAAACTATACATATATAGCATTTTCCAAATGTATGTGGCCAATAAAAGGGGGGACTTTATGGTAATTTATTAGATTTCCTATATGACTACCATGAGAAGACTACACAGGTAAAGTAAAATGTATTTTACTGTAGGCTGAAATAATTTTAGTTCCATGTGACAGATAACTTAGGTTTCCTCATATTGATTAGAAGTTCTCAATAACAGTTCTATAAGTTTTGATTAATTAAAATATAATAATGAATTACAATACAATTAATTAAAATGAATAATATAAGTTTATTTCAAAAGGTAAGGTGCATGAGATGGAAGGAAGAATTAAAAAGAAGTATTCTTCACAGTGAAAATGGTTAGAAATGACTGATAGTCCCAAAAGGATATCAAAGCTCCAAAAAATGGTTATAACTACAAAAGGCCATAAGACCTTTTTCACTAATTATTTGTACTTGACAGATCAACTCAGGGATCCTTACACTTTTCTATTTATTTATTGATTGATTGATTGATTGAATTTATTGGGATGACACTGGTTAACAAAATTATATAGATTTCAGGTGTACAATTATGTAAGACATCATCTGTATGTTGTATTGTGTGTTCACCACCCCAACTGGGATCCTCACACTTTTCCACTGAAGTAATGCACGATTACAAAGGAGAGTGACTACATAGCATCTACCTGGCACATAGCATTTACACCTTACATATATTTTGTGTTCTAAGCAAATAAACTGATTCCACACATAAAATGAAAATAACAATGTTACTTCAGGGTTAGTAAGTGTAATTGTATGAGTTAACATCTGTTCAATACCTAGCACAGTATACATAGTAGATACCCAAAATGGAATCAAAATCTGAAATGTTTCATTATATTTTTACAGTAACCTTCTAAACAGATAAAAGACATACTATTTCTTCCTTAATAAAGTGAAAAAACTTAAGTTTAAATAAATTAATGGTCCTCCCCCAAAATATTTAATATTCAGAAGAACTACTTAATATTATTTACCCATATTCTTTTAAAAGGAAACCAGTATTAATCACCACTAAGAATATTAATCCTGTATCACTGTAATAAGGTTTCTTAAAAACAAATTAGAATAGACACATCTAATCAAATGACCAAAAAGTTACATGCACTCACTTTGACACTTCCACTTTTAGTTCCATTTCATTCTTCTCTAATTCTAGAATCCGTTGTCTATCAGCATCACTTACTGTCTTGCTCACACTACCAGCTAGTTCATCTCTTAACATCTGTTCCACCTTCTGTGCTTCCAAGTTTATTTTGGTAAGCTAAGAAAAAATAACAAAAAAATATTCAGATATATCGGCTTTTGAAGAGATTTTTCCTTTATTGTTATTTTTTAAATTTATCTTCATTGTTAAAAGTATTACAGATGCCTCTTTTCCCCCCATTGACCTCCTCCATCGTGCACCCACCACCACCCCAAGAAGGTTTTCCTTTTAATTTAGCTTTAGCATACTGCAGTCCTCTTTACTTTGCATTAGTCCAGATACTGAATTGAGTGTGAGGTATTAAGAATAGATTGAAAAGGGTAAAGAGGGAAAGAGTCAGAAACAAATTATGCAAACTCTGATTATATACCAACCCACACAAAGTCACTTATGTTAGGCAGCTCACAACCCAATGATATCAGAATTTCTGATATTCTTAATTTGCTAGGAATGCAGTACACTCATTATATTTTACTTTAATTATATAACCTATAAATAATCTAAATGAGTTAAAGTCTTAATATATATTTAGTGACAGTAAAATAAACAACACCATGCTTTAAAAATTATACTAATTCTCAAGGTAAAACAAATGTTACATGAATGCTACTTCATCATAAATTGCTGAATTTTTGTAAACTGTATTTATTGCCATCCACTTTAATTATTCTGAACATGTCAAATAAGTCTAAAACCTCGTATTAGAATATAAAGTCTCTGAGAGCATGGATTGCTGTTTGCGGTATTTTGTTTCCTGCTGTAACTCCAGCCCCTATGCAGTGTCTGGAATGAAATAGGCACTCAATAAATATTTGTTAAATGAATGGGTGGAAAGGCATTCCATTATTAAGCAAATAAACTTTTTTGCATATTAAATCTAATCATGTAATGCTAGTGAGAAATAAAAACTCATTCACAAAAATATTTGCTTTCTTTATAAACATTTAAAAACATCTTTTATTTTTATCCATTACATAAAACACAAGCACTATATGAATATGCTACTTCAGAGATACAAACAAACCTTACATAATACAATGTCTACCATGACTAATTCCTTATTTCCCAATTACATGATAAAAACGATAACATCGAACCTCAGCAAATTTGGTTTCCAATTCAAAATTACGTTCTTCCATTTGTTTTAATGAAGTCTTTATGTGTTCATACATTTTCTGAGAATGTTCAGCCCGCTGCCTTTCATTTAATTCCTTCATCTCTAGCATAGTGATTTTTTTTGAAATAGAAGCAATCTCACTGTTGGTTATTGATTTCTTTGTCTTATCCATGTTAGATTCATTTCCTGTATGCAACAATATTTAAGTTAATCTTATGTTGTTCTTATCAAAATTATATTCTAGATATTTTAGACATTATGTTCAAGGGATAACACAGATTATGACAGATCCAGATTCCAGTCATAGCTCTATTATTTTCTGTCTACCTGCTGCCTATCCCATTTAATCTCTCTGGAATTTACGTTCTTCATCATTCAAATGATAATAAAAACTATTCCTCGTCCTAACCGGTTTGGCTCAGGTGATAGAGAGAGCTTCAACCAAGGACTGAAAGGTCCCAGGTTAGATTCCAAAGAAGGGCACATACATTAGTTGCAGGTTCAATCCTTAGTCCTGGTTGGGGTGCTTGTGGGAGGAAACCAATTGATGTGTCTCTGCCATCAATGTTTCTTTCTCTGTCTCTCTCCCTCTCTCATACTCTCTAAAATCAATAGAAAAATATTCTCAAGTGAGCATTAATAAGAAAAAATTCCTCATGGGATTATTGAAATATAAAAGTTATACTGTAGATGGTGTCACAGGCAGAGAATCAAAAAAGGGAAAATACGTGTATTTTGTAAACTAAAAGGAGAAAAACTGTATAAGAAGCAACTCAATAAAACAATACTATTTTGTGAATATAAATGCAGTGACTTTATTTTAAAGTCTCATGGAGTCAAACTGAAAGTAAAATATGAAGCCATATGATTTAGGGATCTCACCAAATATCTTCTTTAACTATGAGTATTACTTGGCCTTTGTAAACATTGAATATCAAATATTTTAAATTATTGTATTGGTTATTAATCTCATCAATATTATAGATACATATATGCATATTTTTATATCTAAGATTATATAATACATATATGATATGGCTTGTCTTTGGACATAGAAGTCTGTGGTTAAATCAAATGAGAACAAAATAAAATAAAAATTACCATGAGAAGTCATCACATAGGATTACCATTAGTTACTTAGTTGTTTTCGAAAAGGAGAAAACTAATACTTTTGATTTGCATAACCCATATTCTACAGGAGGAAAAATAAACAAATTTGGTACAGTGTTTTATATTTTTGGAGAATCAACAATATATTCAGGGAAATCAATTATTTTAAGAAACTAAGCAGTAATTCATAACACTAATAATAAGCTTGAGTTTTAGAAATGAATTTGCACAAAGACATATATTAATAAAAAAAACTGTTTTGGTGTCTGCCTCAGTTTTTAAAAAGTACTTCATTTTGTTCTGTATGTATCTTTAAACATATGAATTTAGAATAGCTACTGTAAGCAGTGATCAAATAACTAACAGTAACAGTTACTGAAGAAGCTAAAAGTGTTAGTAAATCAGTCCAGGCAACCCTCAACACCATGAATGAAAGAAAAAAATGCTCTAAATATAAGTGTACTAAGAAAATAAAACCCCTTCATCATTCATTTCTGTGCTAAACTATGATAATGAAGAGAGGCAGATCACAGGGCTGCAGCAGATTAGCCATGTGTACATTCTTGTGTTTGGAGTTTTCTTAGAGAGAGGGGGTAGTCCACAACAACCCAACATCAACAAACTCCTGGATAATAAAACCTAATAAAGTGACACTTTTTAAAACAAAGATATAACAACAGAAATTAAGAAAAGCTTTTAAATTTCCATGACATTCAGGTTGAAACGGCCCCGGTGAGGTAGGGACGACCCCAGTGAGGTTGAAACGGCCCCCGTGAGGTAGGGACGACCCCAGTCAGGTCGAAACGGCCCCCGTGTGGTAGGGACAACCCCGGTCAGGTTGAAACAGCCCCGGTGTGGTAGGGACAACCCCGGTGAGGTTGAAACGGCCCCCGTGAGGTAGGGACGACCCCGGTGAGGTTGAAACGGCCCCCATGAGGTAGGGACGACCCTGGTCAGGTCGTAACGGCCCCGGTGTGGTAGGGACAACCCCGGTCAGGTTGAAACGGCCCTGGTGTGGTAGGGACAACCACGGTCAGGTTGAAACGGCCCCGGTGTGGTAGGGACGACCCCAGTGAGGTTGAAACAGCCCCCGTGAGGTAGGGACGACCCTGGTCAGGTCGAAACGGCCCCGGTGTGGTAGGGACAACCCCGGTCAGGTTGAAACAGCCCTGGTGTGGTAGGGACAACCCCGGTGAGGTTGAAACGGCCCCCGTGAGGTAGGGACGACCCTGGTCAGGTCGAAACGGCCCCGGTGAGGTAGGGACGACCCCGGTGAGGTTGAAACGGCCCCCGTGAGGTAGGGACGACCCCAGTCAGGTCGAAACGGCCCCCGTGTGGTAGGGACAACCCCGGTCAGGTTGAAACAGCCCCGGTGTGGTAGGGACAACCCCGGTGAGGTTGAAATGGCCCCCGTGAGGTAGGGACGACCCCGGTGAGGTTGAAACGGCCCCCGTGAGGTAGGGACGACCCTGGTCAGGTCGTAACGGCCCCGGTGTGGTAGGGACAACCCCGGTCAGGTTGAAACGGCCCCGGTGTGGTAGGGACAACCCCGGTCAGGTTGAAACGGCCCCGGTGTGGTAGGGACGACCCCGGTGATGTTGAAACGGCCCCCGTGAGGTAGGGACGACCCCGGTGAGGTTGAAACGGCCCCGGTGAGGTTGAAACGGCCCTGGTGAGGTTGAGACTACTCCAGTGAGGTTGGGACAAATAAAGGGGACCAGTATGGACTGATGAACAGGGGTAGATACAGAAGCAGAGCAACATTGAACAGAATGTTAAACTACAGTGGGAAGCCTGGGGAGGGTTGTGGGGGGGGATTAAGAGACCAACTGAAGGACTTATATGCATGCATATAAGATTAACCAATGGACACAAGACACGGGGCGGGGGGGGCGGGGGGTAGGGGCCGGGGGAATGTCAAGGGGGGGAAAAAAGAAGACATATGTAATACTCTTTGTAATACTTTAAGAAATAAAAATTATTATAAAAAAAAAAAAGAACAATATATATTTAAAAAAAAAAAAAAAAAATTTCCATGACATAAAGCCATGTATGGGAAAGATTAAGGTATTTGAAAACTAAGAAATTTCTAAAGATATTCAGACCTTATTAAAAAGAGATAGGGTAAAATAAACAGAAATTTTACTAATATTTTATGTAATACACTGTTTATATCTTAAATGGTATCTTCTGTCATGTAGAAGCTACATAGAAATCAATTCGCTTCAAATCTCTTAATGAATTAAAATTTACATTTCTAAAAGTAGCTTATTTTAGACTTCCCATTGTTAGGTTTCTGTAAACTACATATCTCAGTTACCAATATAATAACACAGCTCTTCTAGTATTTAGTAAGAGAAACTTTGAACAGCTTAGAGCTCTAAGGTCTAGAAAACAAAAACATGAAAACACCTTAACCAAAGCAGCAATTTATTTGAAAATTATAAATCATAATGCTAGTGAGATAAAATGATTTAAATGCTATAAACTAAGATAACCTATTGAAAACTAATATGGAAACTCTAGCAGGAGCAACGAATATTTTAATACCCTCTGAGACAATAATATCTGCTAGATATACATGAAGATGTTCACTGTAGCACTACAAGCAATAACAGAAATGAGAAAAGCTAGTGATGTAATCACTCCAACACAGAAAGGTACTACATAAACATTTATAAGTATAATGAATAAAACACAGCAATAGTTTGACATCTACTAAATAAATATAGTGTATGTTTATTATAATTTAATGTGCAACATTTAAGTGTACACAAGGTTATACAAAAAATTATAATATAGTAGTGGAACTATGGGTAATATAAATTTAATTTTTTGAAACTATACAGTAAAATTTTATCTTAAAAATATCAAATGATCTATTCCTAATAAAATTTTATACATAGTGAAAGAACTCATATTACTCTCATTAAAATACAGGTATTTCAAAATTATCACTAGTATTCACTGTTAAATGGTTCAAAAGAGAAAATGCTGTTTTTTAACATATGATTTTATTTGGAACAAATCTAATTTTATAACTAAAAACCAAATTTTGGTAGAGTTTAGTCCAAGATATTATTCAACTGCCTGCTAAATTAAACTGTAACATAGAGAATTCACTTTTATCAAAATACTTCCTTCCCATGTGGTATAGAAAAAGAACTTTAAGTGCAAAATATTCTCTATTAGATCTTAAATCATTTTATATTATTAGAGTCATAGCACTTACCTAATTTAGTTTCTTTTTCCCAGGCTTGTTCAATAGTGTGAAGTTTTTCCTTAGTAATCTCTAGTTCTTTACTTATAGACTCTATTTGCTCTTTTAGAGATGCATTTTCACACTGAATAAAACAGAAACATCACTGAGAAAATACATTATAATTCAGACTACTACCACAAAAATGACATTATCTCAACTTTATATAATATCTCCTAAAACTTACAATCCATTTTTTTAAATAAAATTAGAAGTTCTCACACATTAGGTTTATACATATTCTACATAATAAAACCCTAATATGCAAATAGACCAAAGGGCGGAACAACCAGTCGCTATGATATGCACTGACCACCAGGGGCAGATGCTTAATGCAGGAGCTGCCCGCTGGTGGTCAGTGCGCTCCCACAGGGGGAGCACCACTCAGCCAGAAGCCAGGCTCACAGCTGGCGAGTGCAGCAGTGGTGACTCTGCTGCAGGTGAGCGGTAAGGAGCGAGGGGTCCTGAACTGCAAGAGGGTGCAGGATGGCTGAGGGACACCCCCCCTGCTCCCCCAGTGCATGAAATTTTGTGAACCGGGCCTCTAGTATAATATAAAACATTATTTTAAAATAATCAAAATCTTGTATATCAAATATGTGGCCCTAGAGGCTGCCATGTACCTTTGGTTAAGCTAGGATACTCACAGCTTCAAAACCTTCACACACTAGAGCTTTCTTCCCTCATTCACACAAATAGTCACCGAGCATCCCTAGCATGTTATCAGTGACAGGTACTATATGTTAATGGTGAAGAGAAACAAAAAACATTTTGGCCTTCAAAGGCCTGAACTTTGGTGTCTGTGGGTATGTATGTATGGCAGGAATTGGGAAGAATGTGTAAGACGGCAGACAGTAAACAGGTAAGCAAACTAACAACAAATCATTTAAAATGTCAAGATCTAGAAAGAAACAAAGTATGGACCCAGGGAATAATAAAAGGAGGCATATATAGACAGAGTGGATAAAGAAGGTATTAACCACTGAAGAGGTGTTTTTTGTTTTTTTTTTAATATATTTTATTGATTTTTTACAGAGAGGAAGGGAGAGAGATAGAGAGTTAGAAACATCGATAAGAGAGAAACATCGATCAGCTGCCTCCCGCACATCTCCCACTGGGGATGTGCCCACAACCCAGGTACATGCCCTTGACCGGAATCGAACCTGGGACCCTTCAGTCCGCAGGTCGACGCTCCATCCACTGAGCCAAACCGGTTACGGCGAAGAGGTGGTTTTTAAGTTGAAACTGAAGACATGAGAAGGGGCCAGTTTTGACAAGAAAGCAGCCATAGAATGAAATGATATATTGGTGAACCCAAGTGCTCTAAAGCAAGAAAGAAAGATGTTGAAGTGCCAGAGGACTTGAGCATAGTGAGAAAAAATAAGAGTGAAGAGTGGAATAAGATAAAGTTGGAAAAATAACAGGGGGATATATGCACAAAAAATAAAGATAAAAAATTAAAAAAAAAATAGCCCAGCCTGTGTGGCTCCGTGGTTGAGCATCAACCCATGAATCAGTCACTGGATTAATTCCTGGTCAGGGCACATGCGGTCTCAATCCCCAGTAGGGGGAGCACAGGAGGCAGATGACTTACGTTTCTCGGTCATCGAAGTTTCTATCTCTCTATCCCTCTCTCTTCCTCTCTCTCTAAAATCAATAAAAATGTACTTTAAAACAATCAAAATAAAACAAGTGAAAAAAAAAAGAACAACAACAAAAAGATAACAGGGCATGGTATGTCCAGATGACGAACTGGAATTTAACTTGATAAATAAAAGGGAATCGTTTAAAATGTTAAGGAGGAAGTTTTAAACAATCCCGGGATGCAATGTAGAGAATAAAGGGGTAAAAAGAAAAATCAGAAATTAGTCAAGAAGATACTATAAAGTCCAGATGAGTGATGATGCTGGTTTAGACTAGGGTAATAGCAGTAAAGAAGGAGAAAAGAGGACATACATGAATTAATTACATTTGGGAAATAAAAATGATACCAAAAACAATGACTAGAGAACAACTGTAAGGTATCTGCCTTTAACTAACTGAGCTCCTAATATGGCATATACATATTGAAACAGGAATGACTATGAGAAAAATAGACATCAGGAGTTCATTTTGGATACATTAAATGTGAGACCCCCTTGAAATATTAGTTGTAAAGTGGTAATTTCACACAGAAGACAGCTTTGAAGTCAGGCTGGAGACATAAAAGTAGAAGTTGGCTCATAGTCTATTTTAAGCTCATTTATTCTTTTTTTTAACGGATAAAATGCCTACTATATGCCAGGTATTTTACCCACTAGACATCAATGGTAAACAAATCCCATCCTAGAATTTGCATTTTAGTGAAGCAGTTGGACAATAAGCTAACATATAACACAACTAGAGGCCCGATGCATTAAATTTGGGCAAGGGGCTCGGACCTTGCATCCCCCGGCTTTGTCCAGAAGGACGTCTGGAAGGTCATTTGGCTGTCCAGTCTAATTAGCATATTATGCTTTTATTATTATAGATGTCAGGTCATAAGATTTATGAAGAACATTAAAGTAGAATAATGAGATTTTTTAAAAAGGGGTATGTTATGATAAAAAGAAAAGCAAGATAAAAGAATAAACTTGCCTTTTGGTAACATGCACAATTAAAACCCTATTCTAGATACTGTAAATACATAGGAGAAAAACAAACAAGGGCTTAGGGTATTTTAGATTCTACCCTTTTATTTCCATACTCTTTCAAAGTAAAACTCTGGTCTTGCTCCAGATCCCATTTTCACCCCCACCCAGGTATTGCAACTTCACTTATTACCATTCCAATCTCTAATCTGGTCATTAATCATTCTCTCCTTATTGGCTCTAAAGTTTCTTTCCCTCTCCCTTCAAACTTCACTGGTCTCATTAAAAAAAAAAGTGATAAAACAAATCCTCCTCTTGATTCTAATTCAATACATATTTATTTCTCTTCTATTATCAAACTTCCAATTCTTCTATTGCATAATTCAGTTTTTGTACTTTCTAATCACCTACCCTTTTGTTTAAAATTTGGAAATTCAATTTTAATTACCTTTACTTTCATGTATCTTTACCCTTAAAAGGCATTTGTGATTTCCTAGTCACCATATATGATTATCTTTGCACCAGGGCTCTATACTATTAATCACCATCTGAGGTCAACATTTATTAGCTCTAACTCTGTGCCAAATACGAAATACTAAATACACACATGAATTAAGCAGAGAGTCTGATATCAAGAGGCTACTATTCCAAGAGGGAGGCAAAGATAGAAATACATATAATATGAGTGATAAACAGCAGAACTAGGTACAAGATATAGAACTAATATAGACAGGAGGAAGGAATTTGTTCTATGAAGAAGAATACTTCAGAGAAAAGGAGTCTGAACAAAGTTTTGAAACATGAATAGAAATACACTGAGCAGATGAACTGGGAGAGGGGAAGGGGTTTCTAGATAAAGGTAAGAGCATATACAAAAGAATATATGTAAGAAAAAACACCGTGTTGCAAGAAACTGGTAGTTCAGTTTCTAAAACATACATAATGAAACTCCTTAGAGCAGTGGTTTTCAACCTTCTGGCCTTTCAAATATAGTTCCTCATGTTGTGACCCAACCATAAAATTATTTTCGTTGCTACTTCATAACTGTAATGTTGCTACTGTTATGAATCGTAATGTAAATATCTGATATGCAGGATGGTCTTAGGCGGACCTCTGTGAAAGGGTCGTTGGACCGCCAAAGGAGTCACGACCCACAGGTTGAGAACCGCTGCCTTAGAGTGTTAAAGGAGATGAAGAGAAGTAAATGAAGGATAATCACAAAAGGAGGTTGACTTTTATTCTTTATGTGACTGGAAGCTTTTGACAGGTTTTAAGCAAGGGAGTGACATAGTCAGATTCATGTTGAGAATTATCATTCTAGTGACAGAAGGAAGGATGTAACACTGGAGATAGGGATATAAGTAATGACTACCACAATAAAGATAATAAAGAAAAAAAAGACATCACCAATAAGGATAAATATATGTTCAGAATTATAACTGAGATATGAGGAAAGGGATATAATACAAATATAATTTTTTTTTTAATTTTGAGAAAGGTTCAGTGGATCTGCACATTGAAGGGTCCCAGGTCCGATTCCAGTCAAGGGCACATGCCAAGTTGCGGGCTCCATCCCCAATAGAGGGCATGCAGGAGGCAGCTAATCAATGATTCTCATCATTAATGTTTCTCTCTCTCCCTCCCTACAATCAATAAAAGTATATATTTTTAAAAATAGATAAAATAAAGTTAAAATTTCTCATTGATATGTTATCTACAGAAGAATGCTTACCCAATTTTCTAATGACAAAGAGGACAGAGGACATGAAAAAAAAAAAAAAAAAAGCCCTGGGCAGTTGCTCAATGGTTAGAGCATGGGCCTATGCATCAAAGGGATCTTGGTTGGATTCCCGGTCAAGGGCACATACCTGGGTTGCAGGTTTGATCCCTGGCCTTGTAAGCACATGTGGGAGGCACCCAATCGATGTGTCTCTCACATCAATGTTACTATCTCTCTCTCTCAAAATTAATGAAAAAAATATCTGAGTGAAGGTTAATAAAAATAAATGAATTATTTTTACATCTAAATAATCACAATTTTCATAAAAAGTAACATAATTATCTCTCCTTGGCAAAAGACAAAAAGTAAACTGATTAACATTATTTCTAGTTAGTATTAATAAATCATGTTAATTTTGTAGGAGTCATTGAAAGCTATTGGTAATAATGCTTTGTTTTATTCAGTGTTTCCCTAAGCAAGTAAAGGCTTTTGAGCCAATAGAATTCTCTGTCATTCCACCCCATTAGAGGATCATAAAAGAGAATAAATAATAAGCCAAAAGACATAATCGTATCCTATGTAATAAAACCCTAATATGCAAATTGACCGAATGGTGGAACGACTGGTCGCTATGACACGCACTGACCACCAGGGGGCAGGTGCTCAACGCAGGAGCTGCCTCCTGGTAGTCAGTGCACTCCCACAGGGGGAGCACTATCTAGGCCAGGGGTGGGCAAACTTTTTGACTCAAGGGCCACAGTAGGTTCTTAAACTGGACCAGAGGGCCGGAACAAAAGCATGGATGGAGTGTTTGTGTGAACTAATATAAATTCAAAGTAAACATCATTACATAAAAGGGTACAGTCTTTTTTTTTTTTTTTAGTTTTATTCATTTTAAACAGGCCGAATCCGGCCCGCGGGCCGTAGTTTGCCCACGGCTGGTCTAGGCAAAAGCTGGGCTCATGACTGATGAGCACAGCGGTGGTGGTGGGAGCCTCTCCCGCCTCCGCTGCAGGCAGGCAGTAATGAGCAAGGGGTCCTGGACTGCGAGAGGGTGCAGGCTGGGCTGAGGGAACCCCATCTCCCCCGAAGTGCACAAAATTTCATGCAATGAGCCTCTAGTTTCTGATAAGGAAGATGAACAAATCAGAAGCTTAATTTGCCTACCGTAAACGGTATGGAGGTTAAGTGGCTAGAAGAGTTAAGTGGCCACACAAAGGCTCTGGGCCATATTCACTATCAGATTTAAACTTATGCTACTTCATCCTGCTCTTCTGTATCTCTACCATAAGAAAGAATGGGAATTTGCCAAGCTCATCCATGGCTGGGGAAGAGCCATTAATATCTCACCCACTCTCAGTTACAACCACCACAAGGAATAGAAAAGCCAGGGGCCATGAGAGAATAATTTGTTCCAGGAACAAAGGTAAGAAAAAGGGATGGGTACTTAATGCTGCTTCTTCTTTTGATTATAATACTCTATCTGTTCCATGTTCCTTTTTTCTTTCTTAATTTCCTGATGAAAGAGGTTTGATTCAGCAATATCATGCAAGTTGGCTATGGAGGATGACCTGGATGACCAGAAGGCATTCTGCACTTACAGATACATATGATCAAAGAAAAATGGCTGATATCACAGGGTTCTCAGATCACACAAACTTACCTCTAGGTGTTCCAAGTTGTTTGTTCTTTGAACAAGCACATTATCTTTTTGCAAGATGTCCCTGTACTTAGCAGTCAATTCATTGTATTGTTTATTGGCCAATTCTAGTTCAGACAGAGAAACACTATTATCCATAACTTTTTGGAGAGCAGCAATCTTGAAAATGGCCATCTCCTATGTAAATAAGGATACAATCAGTTAAATTACTGTACTGTTTCTTTTGGTGAGGCACTAGCCACTTTTGAGAAAGATAAGATAATACAATCAAAAACAAAAGAGGCTTTGAGATTAATTTTAAAAATAAGATTTCTCAAAAAAGAAAAGGAATAGATTTTTAATTAAAAAAAATATTGCAATAATAATTGTTTTTTTTTCATATAACAAGTCATCTTATTTGGAATTTTTAATCATAATAAAAATAAAGTGAATCCTTTTATAACTCATCATAATAAAATAAAATTCAGTTAATTTGAGCAAAATAAAAGAAGCAGCAGGAAAGTACATAATTTAGACTATCTTTCGCTGGCTTTTCTAAATTTCATAAAATTAAAAAAATAACTTCTCTTTTGATAACTGGATGGCAAAATTAGCATTGCCACAAGTAACCTTTACAGCTTAGCTATTTCTGGCTACCATAGTTACAAAGACTAACTGTAATGAAATATTTTTTTGTTCACAGAAAGGAAACATTAATTAAGAGAAGAGTTATCTTTATTATATTTATCTATAATAAATAATATTAAAATTTTTAAGTTACTTGGTTCATGTTCTACTCATTAACTGCACAGCTAAAAAAGTCACAATTCAAATACATAGTTTAACACCAAAAAAAAAAATCTAAACTTTCAGTTTTCTTCAAAGTAAGGGCAAAGAACAACCAATTTTATGAAGTGAAAAAGATAACGAATTTATAGTTATAATTCATTCTGAAGTAGAGTAGTAAGGAAATCAAATATTTGTAACGGTGCTTTAGATCTTATTTTGACAACCTTTCTTCTCCATGTAAATAAGTATACACCATTGATTCCCAAAGTGGGCGCTACCGCACCCTGGTGGGTGCTGCAGTGAATCAGGGGGGTGGTTATGGCCACAGGTGCATTTGGGGGCATATATCTTTCTGTTTAATTGCTATTAAAATTTAAAAAAAATTAATTTCCAGGGGGCACTGAGTAATATTTTTTCTGGAAAGGGGGCAGTAGGCCAAATAAGTTTGGGAACCACTGGTATACACTGTTCTACAATACCCTTGAGATTTGTTTTCACTTTTTCTTTGTGGAGGGTGAGGGAAGTTATGCTTCAGATCCCTTTTAAAGTCCCCCTCTTTTTTTTTTTAAATTGTTGAAAAAAAAAATCCAGGTTGAACAATCAGGTTAAAGAGGAATAAAATTCTAGTTCTTTTTTCCCTTATATCTTATACACCAGCTGTATTTGTAATACCTCAATAAAAGTATATTCTACAAAATCTAATGCAAAAATAAAAACAAGAATACTTAAGTGCTAATATTTTCTTATAATATATCCAAGTAAAAATAGCTTTTATTTTCAACAGGTTTTTTGGTGCATCATGATTCAGCTTTAAGATTACATTGAAAATAGGGTTCTTAGCATAATAATTTCACCCATTACTATATTTAAAAGGGGATGATAAGAAACTCAAGTTCATTTTAATTTTACTTTGAATTCTTCTGTTTATATAATGCTATGTAAATTTAGACATGTCAACTGAGCATACACATGCTTAAAATAAGCTACATTGCCCTAGCTAGTTTGGGTCAGTGGATAGAGCATCGGCCTGTGGACTGAAGGGTCTCAGGTTCGATTTCAGTTAAGAGCACACACCCAGGTTGTGGGCTCGATCCCCAGTGGGGGACATGCAGGAGGCAGCCAATCAATAATTCTCTTTCATCATTGATGTTTCTATCTCTCACTCCTTTTCTCTTCCTCTCTGAAATCAATAAAAATATATTTTTTAAAGAAGCTACATAATAAGATCACTTATAAAGCAAAAAACATTACTTATAAAGTATTTTTGTCAAAAATATTTAACCTGCATATAACCAAGGCTTTCAGGGTAACTTTAGCAAATGCAATGGATAGAGAAACAAGTAGAATTATGCAAAAAAAGAAAATAATTATTATTATATTAGAGGCCTGGTGCATGAAAAGTCAAGCACTGAAAGGGAGGGTCCCTCAGCCCGGCCTGCGCCCACTCACAGTCTGGGAGCCTCAGGGGTGGGAGGCGACCCAGGGATCAGGGGAAGGTGATGCCCCATCACACCTCTGCTGTTGCCCCTGCCGGCAGCGCAAGTCTCGGCTGGCCCTGGTTACCTGTGCCTCAGGCCAGCCCTGGGTGGCTGGGGGGCTGAGGGGACTGGGGGACTCTGGAGGCAGGCGGCAGAGCAGCCAGGCCCGCCTAGGGGGAGGCCTAGCCTTGGTGCGCGCCTGCCACCCCAGTGGGGCTGTGGGGACTGGGCGCGACCATCTTGTGGTTGTGGGTGCCGCCATCTTTGAGGGCATAGCAGTCAATGAGCATATTCCCTCCTTATTGGCTGTGGGCGCCTCCCTCTTTGAGGGTGGGACAGTCAATGAGCATATTTACTCCTTATTGGCTGAGGGCGCCACCATCTTTGCAATGGAGTGAGGTTCAATTAGCATATTCTCTCTTTATTAGATAGAATAAATCATCAACATTTTTCAGAGAGAAAAAAACTATGGGATTCTATATTAAAAAGACATGTAACATTAAAAAAAAAATGCAAGGTCCTTAACTGAATCCTAGGACAACTAAGTAAATACAAATATTGTCTGGACATTAGATGATATAAGAATTCTTATCAATTTTAATAGATGTAATAAAGTTATAGTGGTTATGTCAAAAAAGTTTTGATTTTAGAGATGCACGCTAAAATACTTAGGAGAGAAATGTCTGTCACTTAAATACTCCTACAAAAAATAGAAGCAATTATGGCACAGTGGTAATAAATGTTAGCTATTAATCCAGATATTAGGTGTTCATTATACTACCCTTTCTTCTTCATGTTTGAAAATTTTCCAAGATAAATATTCAGATATACCTTAAATCGTTGTAAACGTCCAATTTTTTCACCAACTTCAGCTTCTATTGATATCAATTCATTCTTCTGTTTGTCATTTTCTTTTCTAAGTTGGTGCTCCATTTCTATTAAAGTAGTATATTGTCTTATGAGTGACTTTTCATTGACTTGCAAGACAGTGATTTTTCTACTATAATCGGAAAGTGTTCTTTTCATTTCATCTGAATCCATCTGAAGAGTACTGAGCAAGTTCTGCACAAAGACACATTAACATTACTTGTTAATTTTAGCTATCTTAGTTTACACCATATCATATATATTCTCTCATGTGAAAGAATCATTGATCTGCTGCCTTCTGGACGTCACCCACAGAGGATCAAGCCCGCATGTGCACTGACCTGGAATTGAACTGTGACCTCCAGGTTCATGGGTAGACGCTCAACCACTGAGCAACTCAGGCCAGGCTACAATATCGTACATTGACTTCAAAAATGTTTTACTTACATTATATTCTTTTACTTTTATAGCATCTTGTTGAATTTGACTATCAAGTTTTTTCTTTTCCTCTTTCATTGTTTCAGATTCTGTTTTCCAGGTCTCCTTTTCACTAAAAAAATAAAAATAAAAATGACACAATGCTAAACCTAATAAAATATTTACCGCAGGAAGAGAAAATGTCTCATAAAACAAGAGTCCCTAGTCTCAGTGGTTGAGCGTCGACCTATAAACCATGTCACAGTTCGATTCCATCAGGGCACGTGCCTGGGTTGCAGGCTCGATCCCTAGTAGGGGACGTGCAGGAGGCATCCAATCAATGATTCACTCTCATAATTAGTGTTTCTATTTTTCTCTCCCTTCCTCTCTGAAATCAATTAAAACGTATTTTTAAAGAGTCACAGTAGCTACTCAGTACCTAATAAGAACGTCAAAATTCTCTTCAAAAAAAGATTTAGCCTGAAAGTGACATTTTTATGTAATAAATGAAAGGTAAAAAAATTATTTTATCAATCATTTTCATTATAACATGAATCATCACCCTACAATTGTACCAATATAACAATTGCTGCTGAATCTTATAAACATTTTATTAAAAATAGAAAATCATTAAGAAAACAGACAATCCCTCAAACTAATTCTGGAAATCAAGTCTCAATATTCTGACCCTACTCTTAAACTTGAGTGTTAAATATTTGCAAAATATTTAGAATATAAATCAAATTAGAAATCATTGGATGTAAAAGAAGACAGTATGGAGTTTCCTCAAAAAATTAAAAATGGAACTCCCATTTGACCCAGTAATCTCATTTCTAGGACTATATCCCAAGAAACCAGAAACACCAATCAGAAAGAATATATGCACCCCTATGTACATAGCAGCACAATTTATAATAGCTAAGATTTAGGAACAACCTAAGTGCCCATTAGCAGATGAGTAAATTAAAAAACTTTTGGTATATCTACAAATGAAATACTATGCCGCTATAAAAAAGAAGGAACTTTTACCATCTGCAACAGCATGGATGGAATTGGAGAGCATTATGCTAAGCAAAATAAGCCAGTCAGAGAAAGATAAATATCATATGATCTTACTCATATGTGGGATATAATGATCAACATACACTGATGAACAAAAATAGATCCAGAGACAAATGGTGGGGGGGGGGGGGGAGAATTAGAGATCAACCAAAGGACTTGTATGCATGCATATTTGCATAACCAATGGACACAGACACTGGAGTAGTTAGGGCTTGCCCTCGGGGGTGGGAGTGGCTGGGGGGGGTCAATCGGGGAAAAAGGAGACATATGTACAATGTTAAACAATAAAAAAAAAAGATGTGCCACAGGCATAAAGAATAAAAATGGCAACAAATAAGTACCTATCAATAATAACCTTAAATGTAAATGACTTAAATGCTCCAATCAAAAGACATAGAGTAGCCCTAGCCGGTTTGGCTCAGTGAATAGAGTGTCAGCCTTCAGACTGAAGGCGCCCTGGTTGAATTAAAGTTAAGGGCAATATCTAGGTTGTGGGCTCAATCCCAGGAGGGGGCGTGCAGAAGGCACCTGATCAATGATTCTCTCTCATCATTGATGTTTCTATCTCTCTCTCCCTCTCTCTTCCTCTCTGAAATCAATAGAATTATTTTTTAAAAAAAGACATAGGGTAGCTGAATGGATAAGAAAACATGACCCATGTATATTCTGTCTATATAGACCAACTTTGGAACAAAAGACTCACACAGGATGAAAGTGAAAAGATAGAAAAAAATTGTCCATGCAAATGGAAATGAAAAAAGCTGGGGTAACAATATTCAGATCTGAGAAAATAGACTTCAAAAAATGCCATAGTAAGACAATGAAGGCTACTTCATAATACTAAAGAGATGGATCCAAAAAGATGACATAACCCTGGTAAACATATATGTACCCAATACAGGAGCACCCAAATATATAAAAAAAAATTCTGGAGGATTTTAGGTGAGAGATTGAATACAATCATAGTAGGGGACTTTAATAAACCACTAGCATCATTGGATATATCATCTAGACAAAAAATCAATAAGGAAACAGTGACCCTAAACAACACACTAGATTAAATGGATTCAATTGGCATTTACAGAACATTTCCCCCCAAAGTTAGAAAACATACATTCTTCGCAAGTGCACATGGGGCATTCTCAAAGACAGACCACATGTTAGGACCATACTAAGTCTCTACATGTTCAAGAAGATTGAAATCATATCAAGCATCTTCTCAGATCACAATGGCCTACACTAAAAATCACCTGCAATAAAAGCATCCCAAAAAAATTTTAAAAAAAACACGGAGACTAAATGGTATGTTATTAAAGAATGAATGGGTTACCAATGAGATCAAAGGAGAAATAAAAAACTTCCTGGAAACAAATGAAAATGAACACCCAACAATTCAAAATCTATGGGCCACAGCAAAAGCAGTACAGAGAGCAAAGTTGATAGCACTACATGCCTACCTCAAGAAATAAGAAAAATTTCCAATAAACAATCTAATCCCACAACTTAAAGAATTAGAAAAAGAACAACAAGAAAAGCCCAGAGTAAGTAGAAGGAAGAAAATAATAAAGATCAGAAAGGAAATAAATGACAAAGACTAAAAAACAATACTAAAGATCAATGAAACCAAGATCTGGTTCTTTAAAAAATAAACAAGATTGATGAACCTTTAGCCAGAATCATCAAGAAACAATGAGAGAGAACCCAAATAAATAGAATAAGAAATGAAATAGGTGATGTAACAACTGACACCACACAAATACAAAGGATTGTAAGAAAATACTAAACATCTGTTTGCCAACAAGCTAGAAACTTGGACAAAATGAAAAAAATTCCTCGAAAACTATAATCTTCCAAAGTTTAATCAAGCATCAAGAAATTTTAATAGAGTGATAACAACCATGAAATTGAAGCAATGAGAAAAAAAAAAAAAAAACTCCTGGAAAACAAAAACCCTGGTACAGATAGCTTCAATGGGAAGTTTTACCAAATAATTAAAGAAGAAATAATACCTATGCTCCTCAAACTAGTCCAAAAATCCGAGAGAAAGGAATACTTTCAAGCACTTTCCATGAGGCAAGCATTATCCTAAATCTAAAACTAAAGACACTACAAAGACAGGCCAATATCCCTGATGAACATAGATGCTAAAATCCTCAAAAAAATATTACCAAATCAGATTCAGCAATATATTAAAAAGATCATACACCATGATCAAGTTGAATTTATTTCAGGGATGCAAGGCTGGTAGAATATTCGCAAATCAATAAATGTGATACATTACATAATCAAATTGAAAGACAAAAATCACATCATCACATCAATAGACCCAGAAAATGCATTTGACAAAATCCAACACCCATTCAATATAATGAAAGCCTAATATGCAAACTGTCCCCTCAACTGGGAGTTTGACTGCTCGCTATGACGTGTGCTGACAACCAAGGAGCGGCGCGGAACATGGCAGGTGTCGGCAATGTGGAGCTGGCAGCAGCTGGCAGTGGATACTCTGCTGGCCCCAATGGGCCCCAATGAGAGCAGGACCATGGTGGGATGGTGGAGCAGGTGACTGAGCGCCCTGCCAATAGCCCTACAGACAGCGACCAGTGGTGGTGGCGAGGGGGGAGGAGTGGGGCCCAGGTGCTGCCCAGGACCCAAAGGTCAGCTGGGACCTTCCCTTCCACACCACACCCTCCCACTTCAATAGCCAGCCAGGCCTAGGGACCGCACCAGTGCATGAATTTCGTGAAATGGGCCTCTAGTTGTTGATAAAAACTCTCAGCAAAGTAGGAATAGAGGGATCATACCTCAACATAATAAAGGCCATGTATGACAAACCTACAGCCAACATCATACTCAATGGACAAAAACTAAAACCATTTCCCCTAAGAACAGGAACAAGACAGAGATGTCCACTTTTACCACTTTTATTCGACATCATACCGAAAGTCCAACCCACACTAATCAGAAAAGAAAAGAAAAAAAAAAGACATCCAAACTGGAAAGGTGGTGTAAAACTGTCATTATTCACAGATGACATGATATTATACATAGTAAACCTTAGAGACTCCATCAAAAATTACTAGATTTAATAAATGAATTCGGTAGTGTAGCAGATACAAATTTAACATCCAGAAATCGATGGCATTTTTATACACCAATAATGAACTTTCAGAAACAGAAACTAAAAAAAAATCCCATTTACCATTGTAAAAAAAAAAATTAAGATATTTAGTAATAAACTTAACTAGGAGGTAAAACACCTCTAATAAGAAAACTATAGATTGTTTAAAAAAGATGGAAGAAGACATAAACAAGTGGAAGAATATATTGTGTTCATGGATTGGTAGAATTAGTATCATTAAAATGTCCATACTTCCCAAAGCAATCTATAGATCCAATGAAATCCCTATCAAAATACCAATGACATATTTCACAGATCTAGAACAAATACTCCAAATATTCATATGGAAACAAAAAAAAGCCACAGCAATCTTGAGAAAGAGGAACAAAGTTGAAGGGATCACAATACCAGATATCACATTATACTAAAAAGCCATTGTAATCAAAACAGCCTGGTACTGGAGTAAGAAAAGGCATATAGATCAATGGAACAGAACAGAGATCCCAGAAATTGACCCAAGCCATTATGCTCAGTTAATATTTGACAAAGGAGGCAAGAGCATAAAATGGAGTAAAGACAGTCTCTTTCAATAAATGGTGTTTAGAAAACTGGACAGATACATGCAAAAGAAATTAAACTAGACCACCAACTTACACCATACACAATAATAAATTCAAATTGGATAAAATACTTAAATGTAAGTCATGAAACCATAAAAATTCTAGAAGAAAATGTAAGCAGCAAAATAACAAACATCACAAGTAGCAGAATTTTCACTGGTACAATGAGGAGGGCAAAAGAAACAAAGGAAAAAATAAACAAATGGGACTACATCAAACTAAAAAGCTTCTGCACAGCAAAAGAAACAAGCATCAAAATAAAAAGGGAACCCACTGTATGGGAGAACATATTTTCCAATGATATATCTGATAAGTGGTTAATTTCCAAAATTTATAAAGTACTCATTCAACTCAAAAAAGGAAGACAAACCACCCAATTAAAAAATAGGCAGAGGACCTGAGAATAGACACTTCTCTAAAGAGGACATATAGCCCTAACTGGTTTGGCTCAGTGGATAGAGCATCAGCCTGCGGACTGAAGGGTCCCAGGTTCGATTCCGGTCAAGGGCATGTACCTTGGTTGCAGGCATATCCCCAGTGGGGGGTGTGCAGGAGGCAGCTGATTGATGTTTCTCTCTCATCGATGTTTCCGACTCTCTATCCCTCTCCCTTCCTCTCTGTAAAAAATCAATATATTTTTTTTAAAAAAAGAGAACATATAAATGCCCAAGAGACATATGAAAAATGTCCAATGTCACTAATTAGTAGAGAGATGCACATTAAAATGAGAATGAGGTACCATCTCACACCTGCCAGAATGACTATCATTAACACATTAACACAAGTGCTGGCGAGGATGTGGAAAAAAAGGAACCCTAGTACACTGCTGGTGGGAATGCAGACTGGTACAACCCCTATTGAAAACAGTATGGAGTTTCCTCAAAAAATTAAAAATGGAACACCATTTGACCCAATAATTCCACTTCTAGGAATCTATCCTAAGAAGCCAGAAACATCAATCAGAAAGAATGCATGCACCCCTATGTTCATAGCAGTATTATTTACAACTAGAGGCCCAGTGCACGAAATTCATGCGGCGGAGGGGGGGGAGAGGGGTGGAGAGGTCCCTCAGCTCGACCTGCACCCTCTCCAACTCCAATCCGGAAGCCCTCAAGGGATGTCCTACTGATGGCTTAGGCCCGCTCCCTGTGGTTCTCTGCTCTCTGCAGGGCCTGCCTGCTCCACACCACAGCGATAGGCAAGCAGGCCCTGCTGGGTGCTGCCTGCATGCCATGCTTGCCTGCTCGCACATTGCCATGGCAACGGCCAAGCAGGCCCTGCTGAGTGCTGCCTGCGGGCCAAGCTTGCCTGCTTGAGGGTCACTGCGGCTACCGCCAAGCAGGTCCTACTGTCTGCTGTCAAGCTGCGCGGCCGGACCCGCCTCGGGGCAGGTCGGCTGCAACACCCACCCTGGAGTTGCCAGTCCAGCCCTGCCTGGCTCCCAGGGCCCCGCAGCAGCCGTGGCCACTGCGGGTCCAACCCCACCTCCCTCTCCAGCCCTTGAAGCAGCCTCAGAGGCTGCTGACCAGACCCTCCTCCAGTGTAGGCCCCTGCCACCCCACCCCTGATGCTGCGTGCACAGCCTTCTCCTGTGGAGTCGATCCGTTATGGCGTCCCAGTTAATTAGCATATTTCTCTATTTTATATATATATATATATAGATAGCTACGCTCTGGAAACAGCCCAAGTGCCCATCAGTAGATGAAAGGATAAAAATGCTGTGGTACATTTACACCATGGAACAATATGCATCTGTAAAAAAGAAGGATCTCTTTCCCTTTGAGACAGCATGGAAGAACCTGGAAAGTATTATGCTAAGCAAAATAAGCCAGCCAGAGAAAAACAAGTATCATGTGACCTCACTTATATGGGGAATCTTGTGAACAAAATAGACCCAGAGACATTAACGCCTGCAACAGACTGACCAATTTCAGAGGGAAGGGGGTGAGGGTTGGGAAGAGATTAACCAAAGAACTTACATGCATATATGCATAGCTCATGGACAGATAACAGTACAGGGAAGGCCTGGGGTGGGGGTAGGTGTAGGGTAGAGGGAGTTAATGGGGGGAGAAAAGGGGACATCTGCAATACTTTCAACAATAAAGATAAATTTTAAAAAATAAAAAAGATGTGTTAGACACTGTTGCATAACCAAGAGATATTCCAAAGTCACCTGCAATCAGCTTGGCATAAACTAATCAGGCTGTCATTCTGTCTGCCACTGACAATGTTTAAGACTTAGCTCATTAGCCCAATTCTGGCTAATAAGATCTAAATCACGGTCTGCCAGAGCCTCTGGAAAAAAAATTTTATCAAAAAATAAAAAGTTGTGTGGAAAAAATGCCCCTCTTCTTCAATGGGCGAAATAATTTTATCTTCCTTGTACTCCTGTATCTATTTTATAACGTCAGTAGGAGAGAATATGACCTACCTATAATTAGCTATGGGTTTCTTATTAGATTAGATAATAATCACCCTTAGAGTTTAAATCACCTTTCATCAAGTATTCTAATTACTACCAATTTTTTTTTCTATTGATATAAATGGTTTGGCAGAGATAAGAAGAAACACATTAGTCCTCTATGAAAATATGAATGATGATGGTGATGATAAAAAATGATGCCAACAGCTGACACAAAATGTTCATATGTGCCATGACATTTACAAAATTCTCATATCTGACCATTTTCATATAACTCACCTGTTTCAGAACACTCCATGAAAAAGGTATTATTATCACAGAATTTTACAGATACTAAACTGACACAGATAAAGTGGAGTGGGAGAGGCAGGAGGGAAGGGTAAACAAAATATGTAAATTTCTTATGTTCTGTTCATTATTAACGTGAATATGCTGCAATTACGTTTATAAAATGTTGCCAACACTTATACCTTAGATATTCTTTATATAATAAGCTTTGTTGATGACGAATTACTGCAAATTTTCTGTTATACTCTTCAAGAGAATCTTCTAAATCCTTTAATTTATTTTCTTTATATTCTAGTTCCTAAAAATGGGTTTAGAAATAAGAATGTAAAAAACATCAGAATACATTTTAAATCTGAAGGTAGAAATTTATATACTGGCAAGAGTATAGAGAACTATATAAAGGAGAAAAATCACCTTATGTAACACAGATCATTTTTATGATTATTTTGAATATCTTTGTTTAAGGCATATGGAATGAGGCAATATATGTAAAGGAGAGGTACTATAAAACAGGTAAAATTAATTTTATCATATATGATAGTTACAGTAACCACACAAATTATCAGATGCAGTAGTTGTATACTTACCTTTAGTCACTCAGTCCCACATACCCTTTCATGAATATCCTATCTAATAATAGAGAAACATGGTAATTAACTGTACCTGCGCTACCCTTCCCATGGGCTAATCAGGGTGATATGCAAATTAACTGCCAACCAAGATTGTGGCTGGCAGCCAGGCAGCTTGAAGCGAACAGGAGGCTTGCTTGCTTCAGTGACGGAGGAAGCCAACATTCCCTGCCTGCCGCTGCCGGCCTCTGAGCTTGCAGTTTAAGAAACATTGTTACAAATACAGAAGCTAAACAAAACCCCAGAAACCTGCTTTCAGCCAGCCGGGCCTCAGAGCTGGAGTTGAAACAGTGTTTTGATCATAGAACCCAAACAAACCAGATACCTGCTTTCAGCAGCCAAGGTCTCAGAGCTGGAGCCGAGCCTCAGAGCTAAAGGTGGCTCTCAGCTCCTGTGACAGCCATAGAAGATAAATAAATCCAAGAATAAAAAAAAAAAAAGGAAAAAAAGGAGAGATTTGGAGCTTCAGTCGCCCGCCAGCCTGAAAACGGCCCTCAGCCCCTCACCCAGACTGGCCAGGCACCCCAGGGGGGACGCCCACCCTGAAGGGGGTGTGACCAGCTGCAAACAGTCATCATCCACTAACCCAGGCTGGCCAGATACCCCAGTGGGGACCCCCACCATGAAGGGGGTGTGACCAGCTGTAAACAGCCATCATCCCCTCATCCAGGCTGGCCAGGCACCCAAGTGGGACCCCCACCCTGATCCAGGACACCCTTCAGGGCAAACCAGCCGGCCCCCACCCATGCACCAGGCCTCTATCCTATATAGTAAAAGGGTAATATGCTTCCCAGCACCGGAATCAGCGGAGCCACGAGGCCTCCCAAACCCGGGATCAGCAGAGCCACGAGGCCTCCCAGCACTGGGATCAGCGGAGCCTCGAGGCCTCCTGGCCCCTGGAGCAACCTGTGTGACAGGGGGCGGGGCCACAACCTCCCTATCCGCCCTGCTCTGTTCATGACAGGGTGCGGCGCCCCAACCCCCCCCCCATGGGCCCTGCTCTGTGTGTGATGGGGTGGAGCCGCAACCTCCTCATCGGCCCTGCCCTGAGTGTGATGGGGGGAGTGCCCCAACCCCCTGATCGGCCCTGCTCTGTACCTAATAGGGGGGAGCTCCCCAACCCCCTGATCGGCCCTGCTCTGTGTGTGACAGGGTGTGGTGCCCCAACCCCCCATGGGCCCTGCTCTGTGTGTGACGGGGTGGAGCTGCAACCTCCCCATCGGCCCTGCCCTGAGTGTGATGGGGGGAGTGCCCCAAACCCCTGATCGGCCCTGCTCTGTGGGTGATAGGGGGCAGCGCCCCAACCCTCTGATCCGCCCTGCTCGTGTTTGACAGGGTACGGAGCCCCAACCGCCCTGATGGGCCCTGCTCTGTGCGTGACAATGGGTGGTGCGGCCACCTCCCCATTGACCCTGCCTTGAGTGTGACAGGGGGCGGTGCCCCAACCCCCCAATCGGCCCTGTTCTGAGTCCGACCAACGGCTGCACCTAGGGATTGGGCCTGCCCTCTGCCACCCGGGAGCGGGCCTAAGCCAGCACGTCATTATCTCCCGAGGGGTCCCAGACTGTGAGAGGGCACAAGTGAGGCTGAGGGACACACCCTCCCCCGCCAGTGCACAAATTTTTGTGCACCGGGTCTCTAGTCGTATATAATAAAAGGCTAATATGCAAATTGTCCCCTTGGGAGTTTGACTGCTCGCTATGACATAGGCTGTCCACCAGGGGGCAGCGCGGAATAAAGGTCCCAGCCAACAGCAGAAGGGCCTGATTGGCTGTGATCGCTGGCCAGGCCTAGGGACCCTTCCCATGCACAATTTCATGCACTGGGCCTCTAGTATTCTATATAATAAAACCCTAATATGCAAATCAACCGAACGGCAGTACCACCGGTTGCTATGACACACACTGACCACCAGGAGGCAGACACTCAACACAGGATCTGTCCCCTGGTAGTCAGTGCTCTCCCATGGGAGAGTGCCGCTCAGCCAGAAGCCAGGTGAGGGGGCATAAGCTGGCAGGTGGACATCCCCTGAGGGGTCCCAGACTGCGAGAGGGCGCAGGCTGGGCTGAAGGACCCCACAACCCCTTAGTGCACAAACGTTGTGCACTGGGCCTCTAGTATATATATATATATTTCTCCACTTGAATTATCCTAATTCTTTTCAAAGATGAAGAAACTGAGACTTAGAAGATTAAGTAACTTACTCAACATTAAAACTCATTAGCAGTACCTTTAGCAACCATTTCCTAAGCATTAATGCTGAGTTTGGTGCCAGGTACCTTAAATATATGTACATGCAACACTGTAGGTCATGTCTGTCTGACTCCAAAGGCCTTGCTACTTCCCTCACTCTATGCTGTTTTAGGATTGAAGTCCAATTACCTGTTTTACCACTTTGAAAAGGTTTTCAGATTCCCAATCAGTGGTCTCTCTCTATGTTACCACAGTGCTTCTCATGTTTTTTTATATAAAGCCTAGAGGCTCAGTGAACGAAATTCATGCACAGGTAGGGTCCCTAGGCCTGGCCAGTGATCATGGCCGATCGGGGCCTTCCTTCTCCGGCTGCTGGCTGCTGGTCGGGGCCTACATTAAAAGTAATGTATAATACTAATTATAAAGTGATGTTCTAAGTAGTTAAGGTTGTTGCTCCCTAAGATAACATATAAATTCCAATATCCAGAAAAAGATTCATTAATGTAACTTCCAAATATAAAAATAAGAATTTGATAATCTTAACTCAAGTATATTCAGAAGTGGATTATCTAGGAAAGGAAAACAGAAGTGCTTACAATAAAAAATATATTCTCACTTATTTTGAACTCATTTTTGTAATTATTCTGTAATGTATGTAATGTTATGGGTCGTCACACTTCAAATGAAATAATGGAAAGCATCCTTCGTGAGGTCATTCATAATGACCACGATATAGATGGCAAAACTGAGAAACAGAGGGCAAGCAGTCCACAATCTAATTTGCTGATGGATTAACTAACACTTTACAGAGTAAATGAAAAAAATAAATAAAAGAGAATTTATTTTTCTTCTTCTTGCAGCTAAAAAAAAAGGAGTAATTTTAACCATCATACTAAAAAGCAGTGTCAGACTTTATTCACTTCAATTGCTTTTCTAACCAGCAATAAATAAAAGTGCCCATGTTAGCCCTGGCCAGATGGCTCTTTTGTTTGGAGCATTATCCCCTATATCAAAAGATTGTGGGTTCGTTTTCCAGTCAGGGCACATATCTATGTTGAGTGTTTGATCCCAGGTTGGGGTACATACAGGAGGCAACCAATTGATGTCTCTCTCTGTGTGTCTCTGTCTCTCTCTCTCTCTCTTTCCCTCTCTCTCTCTCTTCCTTCCTCTCTTTTAAAAAACATATCCTTAGGTAAGGATAAAGAAATAATAAAATAAATACATAAATAAAAGTGCTCACTTCACTTATACATTACTACATTAGAGCAGCTGTATATTATTCCAACTGTCAATCATCTATTTCATATAAATAATATCCAGTGAACAAGGTGTGTCAGTATGCTTCTCATGCAGATAAATGGAATAAATTAATTTTATCCATAACATTCCATCTAACATCAAAATCCATTAAAATATATCTCTGTTAATATGTTAAGAACTCAAAAAATATGTGAAGACTAAATTGAAAAACATACTATCAATTGTTATTCAGATATAAAAATTTCAATACCTGTAAAATATGTATTAAATATTCATTCAGAGAATTAATAATATTGGCACTAGATGGTGCTATTCCATCAGGTAAGTCTACTCCTTTAAAAACAACATTTGATCCTTCTGATTTCCGTAAAAGACTAGTTTCTTTTTCAAGATGATCAATCTGGAAACAAAGAGTTCAGGAATGAGAATCACATCTCCTATACCCAAAGGAAGACAAATTTAAAAGCAGTAACTGAATATTTTTTTAAAGTAGACATATGAATGCCCTGCCGGAAATTAAACCATAATTTATTTTCCACTTAGTATACTAGTACACTTGGAATTTTTGTATTTTGTTATAAGACACTTATTTTTCCACTTAATTTTATAAGAAAAACCCAAACAGGTGTTTTCTTAATAATGAAAGAATTAATTCAAGGGGCATTTTCTAATAAAGTAGTCATTTTTTAAAAAAATTAAAAGTTTCATATTAGACCTATGTTCAGTGCTTAACATTATCTTTTATTTGATAAAATTCTCACCTTTAAATTTGCTTTTGCCAACTGCTGAGAATAATTTATAGCCTCCTTCCGAGCTTCCCTGAGCTCCTGTCTTAATTCTTCATTCCTCCCAGTAAATTGGTCAACTTGGGTTTTCAAATGGAGATTGGCATCAAAGATTCCTTCTGCATTCTTTGATTCCATTGCCTAATAGATTTAGGTTATATTTCAGAAATGTGAAAAAAACATTAAAATCATAGTTTAAAAAATCTACTTTTAAATAAAATCCACATTTAAGCATTTTACTATTCCCACTGCCATGTATAATAACAAAATAAGCCAAATCTATTTCTTATTAATGAATTTAAATTTATAAAACTATTTTATCTTACAACAGTATTACCAAGTTTAGTAACTACTTGATTATAAAAATTAGCAAACATCTAGCTAACCTTAGTAGACTGGTAGCCTAGTAAATCAACTGAATAGGAACAGGATGACAAGGGTTCATATCTTAACCAATCTCTTACTAGCTTGGCAAGTGACTTAAATTCTTTATACTTTAGTTTCCTTATCTCTAAAGAAGAGTAAATAATATTAGCTCTGTCAACTTCACAATATTGGCAGTCAAAATGAGATATACATGAAAATACTTTGAAACTATGGAGCACCTGAATTTAAAGCATGAGCAAAGAAATGAAAGTTATTACATCCAATTAAGTGAATTTTCCATTGCTTTCTCTCCACAGTTGAAGTACACATGGTAACAAAGGCAAAGTATAACATAGTATTATCCAAGAGTGCTAGGTAAGCAAAAGTAATATGTCAAAATATTAGAATATCAAAGCGCCTTCATTGTCCTAATTCTCCAACTATCATAAATCTATACACACACACACACACACACACACACACACAAACATTATGACTTTAAAAGAACTATATGGAAGAAACCTGTTAAATGCAAAGTAAAGCTTCAGAAGTGAAGGCTGAAGACAAAGTGGTAGGATGAGTAAAACCAAATGTAATCTTATACAGTACTCAGGAAGGTGAACTGGTGTTGAACTCTGGGCAGCAGATTTATAAAAGGAAGCCTTTACACTAAAAGCTCAGAGGACATATAAAGTAATAAGATATACTAATTCAAAGGGATACCAGGAAGACAGAAATAGGCAGAAGGGGATTTCTGACAGACAACAAAGTAAGTCTAGTTAGTTCTGTTGCTAAGAAATAGCACCATGCTGTCTACATGGTCTTTTGGTAAAATAATACTAACTTAGATAGTGACTCAGGGCACTGAAAAAAACAAAACAAAAACCTGTAACAATAGAAAGTGAACTGAAGTGCATAAACCAGAATTATCTGATCTCAAGATTCTGAAGATTTCTTACAAGGAGGTATTATTAGGTTATTTGTGAGTTTTAAACAGGGATATATTTCAGAAAAAAAGAATGACAACCCAGAATAAATGCAGATAAAAACCTAAGGAAGCAGTGGCTGTAGGAAGGCCAGGGTCTATGAATTGAAATAGAAGTAAAAATTTGCTAGTTTATTCATTTACTAAATGGTTTCCCTTGGAGAATAAAGTTTGATCTGAGATATAATATTAGTAGTGGGCAGCATAATAGACAAAAGATAGAATCATTTTAGACATTCAAAATAGCAGAGGCAAAAGAAAAGTCAGAATGAGTAACATATAGAAGGAATCAAATTGTTTTCATAACTTATGTCAAATGGTTTTCTTGCCTCAGGAAGTTGTCATCATCTATCTCTCTCTCCTAATAATATAATGTCATTAAAAAAAGTATTCAACTGCCGAAACCGGTTTGGCTCAGTGGATAGAGCATCGGCCTGCGGACTGAAGGGTCCCGGGTTCGATTCCGGTCAAGGGCATGTACCTGGGTTGCGGGCACATCCCCAGTAGGGGATGTGCAGGAGGTAGCTGATCGATGTTTCTCTCTCATCGATGTTTCTAACTCTCTATCCCTCTCTCTTCCTCTCTGTAAAAAAATCAATAAAAAATATATTTTTTAAAAAAAGTATTCAACTATTGACTGTTCATCATTAAAAAAACAATCCACTGAATAATGAGATGTTTTTAATATTTAAATCAACCACAAATTTGGGAAACAACATAAATGTGGTCAGATTACATAAACAACATAGTAAAAATCTAAATATAAAATGCATATTTTATTAAAGTTTATCTAATATCATTAATACTGTGAAACTTTTTAAGTCCTTATATGGTAAATATAAATAGAATATTACTTGATGGCTAAAATATTTCCTGTAGCAATGCTTAATTCTTTATATATTTAAAATATTCTTACTACAATCTATTACACTTCTAGTTTTGTGGCATAAGATCCTAATAGACCTACTCTCCCACATTTAACAAGTAAATACAAAAACGATTACTTAAAGGTTCTAGAAAATAAACAAAAGCAAACAGATTCTGGAGAGGACTTGTTACTTTAAAAACGGCAACAGCCAGGAGTGATTTGCCATTTTTAAAGCTTTCCTCTGAGGGCAGCCTGCAGTTGCAATGACCTGTCAACTTTCTGGCCTAGAAAACCAGAGGTCAGAGCCAGCCTAAAGCCACACGGAAGAAAAAAGCTAGCAAAAGGGATTTTCAAATTCTGTGTAAAAACTATGCCAGGTCTAAGGTTGACTGTTGAGGCAGAAGAATGGAGTTGACAGAGGCAAGTATCAGTGAACCTAAAGAAAAAGCAATAGCAATTACACAACTGGGAGAAGAAAAAAATAACAAATTAGGAAAAAAATGAACCAGCTTCAGGGACCTCTGGACATCAAAAGGTCTAAAATGTTTCACTGGGGCTCTGGCTGGTGTGGTTCAGTTGGTGGGAATGTGGTCCCAGACACCAAAAAGTGACGGGTTCTATTTCTAGTCAGGGCATATACCCAAGCTGAGGTGAAGGTTCGATCCCTGGTCCAGGCACATTCAGGAGGTAGCCAATCGATGTTTCTTTGTTTCTTTCTCCATTCCTCTCTAAAATAATTTTTTTTAAATTAAAGAACATACTCTCTCTTATAAAAAATATAAAGTGTTTCACTGGAATTCCAGAGAGAATCATACAGAAAAAAGTAATTAAAGGAATTAGTGGTAGAAAACTTCCTAATTGTGGTGAGTAACATAAGAAAACAGATTCAAGAAGCTTAGCGAACACCAAACAAGATACATTTATTTACATATATACAAATGTGTGTGCATACACACAGGCACATTAAAGTCAAACTGGTAAAAAACAAATATAAAGAGCAAGTTTTGAAAGCAGCCTGAGAAAAAAAAATACACATTACATACAGGCAACAATGACTCAGCTGACAGCAAATGTCTTATCAGAAACTGTCTAGACTAGTAGACAGTGAACAATATCATTAAAGTTGATGAAACAACAAAATGAAACCATTAATATAAAAACATAACTTACATTAACTAGTCTTTCAAGACTAGGAATTATTAGAGATGTTTCTCCTCCATTAACATCAGGATCTTTCTGCATTTCCTTAATAGCTTGCAAAATTTCTTTCATACCTCCTTCAAGTTGTTTATTTTCTTCAACTAATTCTTTTACTATAATGACATATGTTTCTCATTGAATGAATAAATTTTACACCATGTGCACTATTCTATATCGATGACAAATAGTTCACGTATAGGAAAAATAACTCATTTGTAAAATGCAAATAAATATACAAAAAAAGTTCAACTATAAATACAGTGTGTGAATAGTTGAGCTGAATGATATACATATTGAAATTATATGCATACACATATCTCATAGCTCAAAGAAATAAATCATAAGCATATTTGCCTTCACTTTATTAAATTTTTAAAAAATTTGTTTACTTTCATTAGAGAATAAAACAGAAAAATTAGTTATTTATAATCACAAAAATATTCAGACTAAGAACATTCTCCGACTATGAATATAGCAGAGCAAACGAAATGGATGAAAGAGAGAAACTAACGTCTATACCTTATAGAGGTAATTAACACTAAAACAGATTAGAAAACAGAATGTATTAAAGTCCTTTCAGATCCATGATTTTCAGTATAAGATAAATAGGTAAAGAAAAATAAGAGATAATAGTAACTTACATTTACTCTGAAATTTGGCTATTATTGTTTTACTTCTTTCTAAATCTCTTTCTTTTTCAATTAGTTCTCTTGAAAGAAATTCACTCTGAACGAAACATAAATAAAATTATTTTTTTTTACAAAATATCACAATAGTTTAGTTCTGAACTTTTAACAAAGTTTGATTGAGGCTTAACACACCAAATACAAGTTATAGAGACATAATAGCAGTCATAAAAGTAAAATCTAAATGATAAAACAGATGGTGATCCTCTTCCCATCTTCTCCCTTCCCTGCCCCGCCCCCCCCATACCCATGGCAAAAAGCAAACAGATATAACGAAGGTTTTTGTCTTTAGTACCACAATCATCTGTTTTAATATTCACACTACCTGTTCTGCCTGGCTTCTATGACGTTCAAGCTCTATTTCTGCATTTCTACTCTGTGCTTCCTTGATCAATAAATCCTGTGCTATGACTTCATTCTAAAGAAATATTTAATAAATTAGGCAAGTTGATGAGTTCATATCAAATATACTGCATTTTTAGATTTTAAAAAAATAGAATGTGCATAAATTAATGCTAATGTTCAAATATTAAAAACATCTTATTGTAATTACTACTTATAGAACTTTGTTAGAAAAGAAATTTAAAAAAAAGAGTTAATAAAAAAGCAATCCCAGGAATGCAATTTGGAGGAAAGCTCACCTCAGATCTAAGAAATATTAGTTCTCTCCATAGCTGTTCTGTAACATTTTCAACTGGATCTACCTGAGATAATTCTGATTGTGCAGTAACATGCACAGGATCTGGAAGATTAACTTCAAGTTTACTTTTCAAAATCTCTGCCTGTAAGGGTACGTCACTTTTTCTTTTATCTTCTTTCAAACTATCAGCACATTTTATTTGGGCATGAACCTGCTCATCTTCTGGTGCTGCTACTCGTGAATTATCCATGTCAGCTTTATTATCATGAATTTGTTGACAAAATATTGCAGATTTTTGCCTAAGTGATAACTTCCACATTAAGTCAGAAGCTGTTGATAAGGCTTGTAAAGACAAATTGCTTTCTTGTGTGAAACTTGTCTTCTCAGGTGCTTGATGGCTTTCTGACACTTTCTTCAGAGAGTCATCAGAAGAAGAGTATAGGAAGTTGTTTATTTCTTCATGACTCTCCCTACTAAAGGCACTGACTAACGATTGTAGACATGGTGCTTTAAAAATCTCCCTTATTGTAATAGTTTCTGGAGGTGTATTATCATTTACTTGTGTACATGAAGAATGTCTAGTTAAAGAGACAAAAGGATCCACTCCACTCGCTACACTATGATGAACTTCAGATAACGTTCTTGGTAATGATCCTACAGTCATGTTCTCTTCTGACTCTTTCTGGTAAGATTCTGGAATACTGATTGATGCTCTCCTATGCAGCAGCTCTACTTTATCTGAACTCCTAATCTGTATTCAGAATAAATAATGTCTCATTAATCAACCTTTGAATCAACAGATTATTTAAGAAAACATTTTTAATTTAACAACTATAAAAAATAGCAATGTCTAAAATGAGATAATAGATCAAAAATGAAAGAACTGACAATTTTCTTTATTTTCTCTGTCATAGCAAATACTGTTTACCTTTGAATGTGCTGCATTCATATTTTCAAGGCTCATGAAATCAAATTTTCTTTCTCCCATTCTATTTTCTTGAGAAAAGTTTTCTGTTAGGTTCAGGTCCTCAACTATTAAGCCTACATATAAAAAATATAACAAATCAGACATAAAAATAACTCTCCTATTATTTTAATACTTTCACTCTTTAAAACTAGAAACAAGTTTTAACTCAAAAATGATAGAATAATTATTTCTAAAATCCCTAATAAACATGTAGCCTATACAACCTTCTCATTTAACTCACTTTTAACAAGATATTAGTATGAGAAACTAATATATACTGTATCCTCTCTATTATTCCTATCCATCTATATATAGTTAAAAGACACATATAACTCTTTGTAATACTTTAAGCAATAAAACAAAATTTTAAAAAAAGAAAGTGGACAAAAATCTTGAATAATGAGAAAACTGGTAAATATACTAATAAATTATGAAGTTGTGCCCTTCTAGAAATTTTTTTGATGTACTATAGGAACTAAAATGCTAAAAAAAAAATACAAAATAAAAAAACGTATTACTCATAGGTATTTATGAACTTAGTTAAAAACAAATTTCTTTTCTGTGGTCTTCAACAGCTATAAGACATTTAACCAACTGTTCTCTTTATATCATGTAAGATAAACAAAAAATGCTAATTTTTATTCAACAAAACATTATACAGTAAGTAATGTCTAAAAAGTTTTCAATACATAACTCTTAAGAAAAGAAAAAAATATCAGTAACATATTAACATAAAAATTACTGTTTTATCATTACTAATCATAACTTACTGGCATTGTCTACAAATTAATACAAACTTCACTGTAAATTTTTCAGAAGTTCACGATGCTGAAAGTTTGTTTTTTATTTACTTGTTTTGTTGGTTTTTGTTTTGTTTATTTGTTTACCAGTTCCATACTTAGGACTGAACCCAATGACACTCATTTATATAATCTTCATCAGGCCATTATTTTCATTTACTAAACTTGTAGCAGAACCACAGTAATATAGAGATGACATTGTTAACATACAGAAAATTTCAGACCCAGACGATTCATTTTCCAATAATTTTTTTAAATGTTTGGAATAACTGAGTATACCTGAAGTTGCAGTTCTTTTTCCTTTTTCTTGAGCCATTTGGCGGATTTTTTTTTTCAGGTCAAGTCGTTCTTCCTCTAAACTTTCAATCTATAAAGTAAAAATGATTAGTATTTTTCTTTAGTTCAACCAGAAAAATAACCAATCGATTACTGCACTTGCCTCTTTCAAAAGAATCTGGTTTTCGGCTCTGTACTGATGCTGTTTTAAACTTTTGCTATTTCTAAATTCAGTTAAATCAATCATTGTCTTCGGTTCAAGGCCTAAAATAGAAAGTAATGTGATTAAAACCTTATCAACATTCAAATGAACTACAAAAGGTTCATATAGCCGCTAGTTATCATCAAGCAACTCGTTATAATTTATTAAGTCAGCATCATTACAGAAGAGGGTATATTTTGTGCAAGAACTTTCCTGATGTTTGAACTATAACCCTCCAAGTTTAAATTGTGTCACAATTATTAATGAAAATCCTGACAAAAAATATTTAGGATCTATCTTGTCTATGTCTGCCTGTCATTGAGGTACTATAAATGTAGTAATTAAGAACATAATTAAGTCATAGGGATAAAACTGTATAATTATATATATTTTGGCTTGTTGTCAGGGATATATTAAAATCAACCCAAATAAAGAGTTAGTGCAGTGCCTGGCACATAGTAGTCATTATTTAATATCAATATCAAGAATATTGGCTGCTCTGCTTGTGGAGTAGCCACTCTCGGTCTCAGTGCTTCACTAATACACTCTCTTCCATATATTATCATGACTAATCTGGTGCTTCCAGTGTGCATGTCTCATAACTTTCTATTACTTAAGCAGCTATGTTCTGAAAACCAGACATTAAGACTGTCTCAAATAATTATAACCAAGTTTTGCAGCCTTTACAGTACAGAAAATCTGCTGTTTTTGACAGCTATCTGGATGGCTCAGTCAACTTTAGGAACTTCCAGATCAAAGCTGGCTATCAAGTGGTAAGTCATCTATCAGAAGTGTAACATGAGGTCCTAGCACGACTCTGGGTCCTAGTTAGACACATTTTTACTGATAAATCGCCTGTATAAAATATTTACTTTTCCTTCCTCTAGATAACAGTTTTTACAGATGATCATGTTAATTCTAAGAAAGCATTAACTGGTATTTACCAAGTAAAATAAAATCATTATTTAGATCTTTATTTTCATTTTAAAGTAGCAATTTAGATCGGAATGGCAAAACATTAAAACTGATAAAATTCACTAATAAGGTATTTATTGAAATCAATATATAACTTCTCAAGCTATATTACTTCTTAGAATCAATAGTAACCTTAAAATACTCAACCAAAGAAAAACTTAAGCAGTCTAAATTATAAAAGTCAAGTACTTAAAAGTCTTAAAAAGGTTTATATAGTATTTCTAAATGTCCTCAAGAATTCTTATGAAACAAAGGCATCTTACAAACTGACATGGGTCACATAGACATCACTCTGATTGAAAAAAATTAAAGGGTTCACTTCTAATATGTGGTATTAACTTAGCAGACTTTCATTTTTAGATCAGCAGTTACTACTGAGGAGATCCTGGCCTGCACAGAGCAGTGCTCCAGGCCTGCCCCCCGCCATCCCAGCCCTACCAAATCCCCAATCCCACGTCAATCAGAGTAGCTCCACTTTTATTTGTTTTAAACATTTTTATAAAAGAATGTATCTTTTTTAAAAAAAGACAACTATTTAAAAATAATAAACAATCAAAAAGGAAAACTGAAAGTGACTTGACAATTAGGATTGAGCAAAATACGTATCTTAAAAGATGACTCACCCACACGCTCTCTAAGTGCCTCATTTTCATCGAGGAAATCATTGATCTTCATCTCAAGTTTATTGATTTCCTTTGTCAATCCTTCAATCTCTCGATCTCTTATTTTAATTTGGTTTTTATAATTCTTTATTTCAATAACAGCATCTTCTAAACCATATACTCCCTAAAAAATACCCATCTAATTTAAATATAACATGATTTATTTGGAATAAATTATTAAACTCATGAATTTATCTTCTTATTAAGTCTGTGGGAAAGTGCACATATACTTAAGGTCTGCATCATTAAACTGTGTTTTTTATTGTGCTTTTTAAAAAAAATTCCAATAATCATGACAGAAAATGGAAGAGTTGAAACTTCTCAAAACAGTACCCTAATGGCAAAGTGACTCAGAATATTACATTAAAAGGATTCACAAAACATAGAAAATAAATAGTAAGAGTCAATTGGCAATACCATTACAATATGTAAATCATTTCTTGCCTGACTTAGTGGTAATCAGATTTTAAAATATAAAAAAAAAAGTACAAAGTCAGGCTGTGTTGCCATGTTAGGCAATAAAACAGTCCCTATTATAACTTTTATCAAACTAACCAGGTGTCACATCTACATGGTGGCATACTGACACAGATTACAAAGAGCCTAACCTTGCTGCCTCACCAAAGCTGATTATCTGGCAAATGGTTTGAAAATAATTCTCCTGCCACAAAGTAAATGCTACTCAAAAGCTTGAATAGTTTAATATAAATTAATTAGGATAATTTTTTTAAAAAAATATATTTTATTGATTTTCTACAGAGAGGAAGGGAGAAGGATAGAGAGCCAGAAACATCAATCAGCTGCCTCCTGCACACTCCCCAGTGGGGATGTGCCCGAAACCACAAGGTACATGCCCTTGACCGGAATCGAACCCAGGACACCCGAGTCCGCAGGCCGACGCTCTATCCACTGAGCCAAACCGGTCAGGGCAGGATAATCTTTATTATATTTCTGGAATGCTTTTAGATGGTATGCAGTAAATGGCATAGGACAGTCTAACTGTGTCAAGAAAAATTCTAAACTTGATTGACAAGATAAGAATACATACAGATTCATAATCTTTTAATCGCTTCAGAGTCTCAACTAGTTCTTTATCCTTTTCCTTAGCATCAGCCTCAGCCAGTTCAGCTGTTCTCTCAGCCTCTTTAGTCTTCTCTTCTAAAATTTGAACCTTAGATTGCATTTTCATATAATGATTCTGTTGAGAAAGTGTTGAAGCACCTACAAAGTAAAAGTGAAAATCATAAATGAGTTGAATTGATTACTCATTCCTTTAAGTCACTGATTCCAATATGGGTGCAGAAAAAGTGATATATCACTAAAAAAGCCCTTTTAATATCATAGTTTCTTATTTATAAAATAAAGCTCTAATTTGGTTGTATTAATAAAACAAACTAAAAAAATAAAGTTCAATAAAATCTCAGCTGAAGGGTTATGGATTGTAAAAGATTACAAAACACTGCTATACAAAGAATGATCACTATGCGAAGACTGCTAACATTTTTCTAATATTTAACCTCTCTTTTGTCCACTGTAATAAACTATGGAATTTTAGCTGGACCTATGACCACATGACTAATGCGATACAGATAGAAAAGCCATGTGCACATTTCAAGAAATGGGTTGTTTTTTTTAGGATTTACTGTCATTTATTGAGAGCATCCCCTCCCCGCCTTTGCAGTCTCTAGACCACTCTTTCCTTTTATAGATCTTGTGTGCTAGCCTCAGGAGGACGGCTGGGGGCAGGGTTGCAGAGCACTGCTTGATGAAACCCACAAAGTGGCTGTAACTGCATGAACAGAGCCTGCAGATTGCAGCTCCTCAGAGTGCCTTCATCTGGGCCACCTTCTCAGCCTTTTTCTGCCCCTAATTCGGCTGCAGGATCTAGCGCTATTCCAAAGAGACCCGTCGCAGACACTGAACCGCAGCCAGCTGCATCTGTTGTCCTGGATGTCAATGCCAATCTTGTGTGTCACACTAGAGTCCCCAAAGAGGTCAAGGTAGTCGTCCTTAATGTGAAAGAGCTCTCCCATCTCCAGCAGGAACTTCTTGGCATTGGCATGTTCCTTCTCTTCTCAATGCCCACCATATACATGGCAGCCACTACAAGAAGGCAGAGTAGAAAGCTAACCTATACTTAACAACAGATTTTTACCTCTTTTCAGTGAATATGCCAATACCCATGTTGCCCTGCAGTGCTGTGATGAAGTCCAGGCTCTGTCCAATCTCAGCCTGATAGGAACTCTGCAGAAAGACCTTGATTAGGTTCGGGTAATAGGCTGCTCCCAGCAGAACTTCAGCAGTTGGTAGATACATGCTTCCGTAAGCATAGCATGACGGATGACATCCAAACCTATGGCTGGCTTCTGATACCAGCAGATCTAGCCCCTGTCAGGTGAGGGATGAATCCATAATGTTGTCTGACACCAGAAAGCCTGGAGCAGTTCCACACACCAGCCCACAATTATGCCTCCTGGAGACTATGAGCATCCTGCTTTCTGGGTTCCACCAGGTCCTGGAGTGTTATGAGTACCGTTACATCCCGCTGGTACTTATCCTCAATAACATTGTACTCCAGGACCTCCTTGAGCCAGGCAATAGCATCTCTTGTATCTGGGTGCCCCATGTCATCCTCAGTTAATACCCTGACAATCTAGGATGAGTGCTGGATGAAATTCTGCTTTTTTTGGTCATAAACATCCAATTTCTGGTCTCCATTCATTCTGTTCCTGGATGCTGGTCAAGAAATGCTTTTAAAGGAAAGAAGTGAATCTTTCTTTTCTCTTTCCTCCCTCCTGGCACCTGGAATATATGCATTGAGGCTGGAACTCATACGGTCTTCTTAGGACAGGAGATGGAAACCAGATGTCAAGATAGGCAGAGTATACAGACTATCTGATATCTGATTTGTGCAGTTATCACACTAACCCTCAACTAGTTGCCTCAATTTTGTTTATATCATGAAAACAGATTTCTATCCTGCTTAAACCATTGTTACATTTGATTTTTCTGTCACCTGCAGCTAAACTTAAACCTAACTAATAGCTAAAAAAATCACTATTATCTTAACAAACTAGGCCAAAATATAGAATTCCTATTATAAAATGTATTGACACAAATAATTCTTATACTCATCCATAATCAACATCTACTGATTTATTGGGTATATACTTACGTATTGGTATTGGACTAGTGTGGGAGATCACTTTTGTATAAGAAATGAGCCCTGCCCTAACTGGTTTGGCTCAGTGGATAGAGCGTCGGCCTGCGGACTGAAGGGTCCCAGGTTCGATTCCGGTCAAGGGCATGTACCTTGGTTGCGGGCACATTCCCAGTAGTGTGTGTGCAGGAGGCAGCTGATCGATGTTTCTCTCTCATCGATGTTTCTAACTCTCTATCTCCCTCCCTTCCTCTCTGTAAAAAATCAATAAAATATATTTTTTTTAAAAAAGAAAGAAATGAGCCCTGTTCTCTGGAGTGAACAGCCTAGCTTTAGATGGAGAATGTGACAGAGGCTGAGTGGTCCCCAATATCCATTCTCCCTTTCTTTCTTCCACATGGCCCTCCATAACATTTACCTGCCTATACTTCAGTATGTGCTCTTTGCCTCTTTCCCCTTCTTCCTTCATCTTGCTGTCTGAAACGTGGATGTGACACTAAAGCTCCATTTCAAATAAGGCAGATGAGGGCAACACCCCTGTGCAATGGTCTAGATTTAGGCATTTCCTAATTCCAATGCACAAGTGAGGAATACATTTCTATCTTGATTTTGTTACTATTTTTCAGATCTGTTTCTGACAGCTAAACCTAATCCTAACCAATGAAAGGGGAAAGACCATTAGCTGTCATATTTACAAGTTGATCAAGATATAGAGTATACTCCAATCTGTGGGCTTTGGAGGTCAAATGCTGTGACTGAGGTGTCATTAGATAAGACCTCTTCCTTATTCAACAGCAGAGATTAATTGCCACTTTCTCCTGTTGGCTGGAATATGTAACACCCATAGTATCAGTCATCCTTTTAAAGCACTTTAAACTACTGTCAAAGTATAATTCTAATACATACATACTACACACACATATAGAAATATGTATATCAAGTGGGTCTTGATGTTGCTCAACAATCACACTACATTTTCCTAGTCTGTTCATTCTTCCACATGACCATTTCATATTTCCTCTTTTCTATTCTCTCCTCAAACTTCTAATACATATTCCCCTATCCCCACTTTCAGCTGAAAACCTTGCTTCCTGTTTACTGAGAAAACAGAAGCAATCAGAGAAATTCTGCAAGTTCTCACTGAAACGTGGGGTTCAGGGTGCAGACTTCTTCTGTCAGTTTTTGCCCTACAAAGTTTGAATAAATTTGTGTACGAAAAGGCTTAATAAAAAACGTAGAAATTTATTGGAAACAGATACAAACTCCAAATGGGAAAGGCTTGCTTTCTTCCTCTTTCATGGGAAAAAATCCAAAATTTGAATCTGTAATTTGTAATTTGTTGAGTCTTTTTGTCTCTGAGTTCCTATAGGCTGTAGTTTTTTGTCTGAGGTATTTATTATGTATTCTGAAGACCATTCTTTTCCTTATTGTGTCTCTTCCACCATGGGACCTTAGTCTTGTAATAAGTTTTCACATTACCCATTTTCATGTTGTTGTTTTTTTGGTTATTTTATTTGTTCAGGTTGGAGTTATTTTAGACCACCCTATGGCTTCCTAGCCAGAGATGTTTTATTACCCCTTAGGTCAGGGCTTTTTCAGATCTAACTTATGGCTGTTTTAGTTCTTCAGGCCAGAAATGCCTCCATCCTTCTGGGACCCTGCCTCCCTAGCTGACCCTTTTCATCACCACAAGGCCAATCAGGGGTGGGGCAGGCCAGGGGGAGGGGCCGCAGGCGGGGCAGTAGGCTGGCAGGCCCCACCACCTGGTGGAACTCCCAGGCAAGGGGACAATTTGCATATTAGCCTTTTATTATATAGGATTATTGCAATAGTTTTATAATAGGTCTCCCTGATTCTGTCCTTACCCCTCCTATACTCTATGGCAGACACAGCCTAAGTCAAATTATATCACTTCTGTCTTCAGAAACTTTCTTCAGTGTCCCTTCTCACTTAAAAAAAAGCCAGTCGTTACAATGAACTTTAAGGCTCCATAAGATATGACTCCTGGCTACATTTCTGATCTCTTCACCAACTACTGCCCACTTGGCACTCTGCTCCAGTCACAAAAGCTTGTTGTTCCTCAAACATACCCGGTACGCTCCTGCTTCAGCGCCTTTGCACTTATATCCACTACTTAGGGGACATTTACATAGCTCACTTCCTCACTCCCTTTAAGTTTTTGTTCAGATATCACACCAACCACACCACCAACCACAATCACCATTCTATCACTGACAGTTACATACACACACATAGGCTCACCCATTAGCTCTCCTGTGTGCCTATTTCTTTTATCTTCAGGATTATAATAAATATATCATAAACTTACTGTGAATAGTTTGCATTACTGTGCTCTGATATATCTATGGTATGCAGTACTATGGCAGTAGAAGACCTCTGATGTTTTACAGGCTTATGTCCAGAGGACTTAATGTGTTAAACAAGGTAGTATGACCCAGGATAGGCAGAATATGATAAGACATTAAGTTGGGTAAGATTAACTCAAATGTTGACAAGTCAAATTACCCTGAAAACTATGTGCAATGCTGCTACATTGATCAAAACTTTATTGTCTTCCATTTTATATTAATTATTAAAAGGGGTTTAAATAAATAAAATCAATTATATCACCATTTTCATTTCTTTCATTCAGCCAACCTGGTAATAAAGGTTAATGTGATTTTCATTAGAGAAAAATTATAGAAAACATCTGCATGATTTACGAATTTAAACACTAGGAGGATATGTAAAATACTTAATAATATCCCATACAATTTTTGAAAATACAATAAAATTCATTTAGAGAAAAAGTAATAATATATCTATTGACATGACATGATTTTATTTTTAAAAAATATTTTAAAATGTGATGGTATATAAAATAATGATATACTTATAAAATATTAAATTACCTTTGTTTCTTTGGAGCTCATTTTTCAAATCTTCAATAATAAATGTATTTTTTTCCATTTCCTTTGTATATTGTTCTACTTGCTCAGTGAGCATCTTAATATGACTGTCTCGTTCTTGTATACCCTGTAAAATATTTATTATTACATATTATCTTTTCATCAATATTAGCATACCTTTTTAAAGTAAGAAAAAAGGTAGGTCTTGCCAGCCAGTGGGCTCAGTGGTTGAGTATTGATCCATGAACCAAGAAGTCACCAGATTGATTCCAGGTCACGGGACATGCCCGGGTTGAGGGCTCGATCCCCAGTAGGGGCATGTGTGCAATAGGCAGCTTAACCATGTTTCTATTTCTCTCCCTCTCCCTTCCTCTTTCTCTAAAAGTCAATAAAACATATTTTTAAAAAGAAATTCTTAAAATAAAAAGGTAGGTCTTGTTTTCTTTTATTAAGACTAGAATATATTTTTTACGGGTCAAAACATGCCTTTTACTATCTTATATATCTCAACTGCACTATACAACATTAAGTACAATGCTGTTGTTCTAATAACTTAAAGACGATTTAATGGCTAACACTCCAGCAAAAAGGAATTCTAGAACTCTAATATTTGTAGCTTCTTAGGGTTCCTTTTATGTTACTTTTTCCCATCATCCAACCCAATTCCATCTTTTTTACCATTTTGTATGTTTGTGTTTAGCCCTGTGCATCCTCACTTACTAACTTAGCTTTTAACCCTGCAGTACTCAAAATCATTGTCCCTTGAAATTGTTATTCACCAAATACTTCCAAAATTTCCTTCTCTTTTGAATTATGACTATAGAGCACTGAAAATGAAAGTGTGGATTCTTTCTCTACGAATATATTTGTACTAAAACTAGAAATCCTTATGCAGTACAGTCTTATAACCACACTTTTAGCCTATTTCACATTGTATAGGATATTTCAGCACTAAAATACAATATAATAAACTTTAATAGCAGAGTATTAAGACGTTTTAAACTTCTAAAAGTTTTTAATAGTTTCATATTAAATAATTCCAAAATCAATACAATGAATATATTATCTATATTAATGCAGAAAAATACACAAAATAATTATATTCCCAACACAAAACTTAATTCTAATTTTATTGTGGGACTGGATGGTGTAAGAAACTTCAAGAGACTTTATTATATATCCAATAGTGCAAGCCACTATAATTGGCACTGGTGATATAATAAGACAGTGCAAGGTTTCATAGCCAACTTTAATAAAACAGATTGATAAACCAAATTTTACCTGTTGTAGAGCCATAACGTTACTTTTATCAGCATCAAGCTGGGCATTTTTCAGTTTCTCCCTTAGGTTATGTAACATTTGCTGATATTCAATAATTTCATCATCTTTAGAAGACAAAATTAACTGGAAATAAATGAAAAAGGACCTGTTACATAAGAGAAAAACGAACAAACCATTCCTCAATTATGATAAATACTCTAATACATACCATCGGGAGATTTAAAAACAATACAGGAAATACAATTCTTTGAAGTGAAAAAGTATCAACAACTATTGAGTAATCATTGTTCCTTTTGTGTGTACAACTTGAATTTCAAATAGGAAATGATTCAAAAATATATACTGTGGTTTTTGCTATTCTAGGAATTGATTCTCTAAACAATCTTAAACTTTCAAAACCCATTCCTAAAACAAGAAGTTACAAATACTTCCATGTATTACAAAAAGTTTTGTACAACTCATCTTTTTTTTAACATATATTTTTATTGATTTCAGAGAGGAAGGGAGAGGGAGAGGGAGATAGAAGCATTAATGATGAGAGAGAATCACTAATTGGCTGCCTCCTGCATACACTGGGGATTGAGCCTGCAACCCGGGCATGGGCCCTGACAGGGAATCGACAGTGACCTCCTGGTTCACAGGTCGACACTCAACCACTGAGCCACACCAGCCAGGCAGTATAACTAATCTTTATGAAAGAAACATTAAAGTACCACTGAGAAGCATAAAATACCTTGAATGAATGAAAGGTATCTTATAGTGTTGTATGAAAGGAGAGGTTAGCCCTCCCCATGACAAGGATGGAAAAGATGCTCGGGCATGACAACATGCATAGGATTAAGGCATTGCCACCTACTTCACAGCAGCTAATCTTTGTTTTCTAATACTGTATTGCATATTTGAAAAAAGCTAGGAGAGTGGATCTTGAAAGTTTTCATCACACAAAAATCTGTAACTATGTATAGTGATGGATGTTAACTGAATTTATTGCAGTGATGATCATTTTCCTATATATGCAAATATGAAATCATTACACTGTGCACTTGAAATAATTTTGTTATGTCAATTACACCTCAATTTAAAAAAAAGAAAGGAATCTTGTGTTCTTTGCTAGTAGGACCAAATATCAACAGCAATCTATAAATTCATTTATAAATTGAATACATACACAATAAAATAACAAATATTTTTTAAAACTATTTCTAGCCTAGTCAGTTTGGCTCAGTGAATAGAGCATCGGCCCACAGACTGAAGGGTCTGAATTTGATTCTGGTCAAGGGCACATATCCCGGTTGCAGGCTCGATCCCTGGCCCTGGTTGGGGCATGTGCAGGAAGCAACTACTTAATGTGTCTCTCTCATATCAATGTTTCTCTCTCTGTGTCTCTACCCCTCCTTTCCACTATCTCTAAAAATCAATGGAAAAATAGTCTTGGGTGAGGATTAACCAAAAAAAAAAAATGTGTGTGTGTGTGTATATATATATATACACACATATATATAAAATTTGTATTAAAAAACACATTTATAGGGAAGAGTCTAAAAATAGAAAAATGAGAACAGCTTTTTCCAAATATTTACACATAACAATAATTAAAACAAGTATACATGGTTAAAAATAGATCAATCGATATAAAAAAAGGAAGTACTAAAATAAATTCAAATTGAACAAGAGTTTGTTGTAATAAAAATGGAACCGTATTTTAGTAGGAGAATGATAAAATATTCAATAAATTATGTTTGGACAACACTAGCTCTAAGTGCATACATATCTCATTTTTTATACCAAAATGAATTACATACACTTCAAAGATCTAAATGTAAAAAATGGAAGTAAAAGATGCTAGAATATGAGAAAATAATTTTATATTCAGAATCCTTTCTAATTATGATATAATGGCCAAAAGCCATAACATATACAACTATATAATGCATAAAAAATATTTCATAACAAAAAAATAAAGCCCACCCAGGGACGCCAAAAAAAAAAAATAAATACCATAAGCCAAAACACAAATGACAAACTGAAAGAATATAGTTGCAATGTGTATCACAATTATACTTGTATCAATTTATTCTATAGATATAGATTTTCAAAATAATGAATATACAATGATATTTCATTAAAATAGTTTCCAACAGGAAAAATTGGAAACCTCCTAAATATTATACAAAGAAAAATTACACAGCCATTAAAAAGAACAATGCAATATTATATGCACTGATATAATATTTCTTAAAAAGCAGCCTGGCCTGTGTTGCTCAGTGGTTGAGTATAGACCCATGAACTAGGAGGTCACAGTTCAATTCCCAGTCAGGGCACATGCCTGGGTTGTGGGCTTGATCCTTGCTGAGGGGCGTGCAGCCAATCAATGATTCTCTCTCATCTCTCATCATTAATGTTTTTCTTTCTCTCTCCCTCTCCCTTCCTCTTTCTGAAATCAATTAAAAAAAACATTAAAAAATCTATTTATAAAATTTAAAAAAATACTAAGCAAAAAGATAGATACTAAGAGGGTGGGCTAGAAAGAGTCAATGGGGAAAAAGCTGATGTATGTAATACTTTTAACAATAAAGATTTTAAAAAAGAGAAATATTTGAACAAAAAAAAGATACTAAGGAAAAACAAAGTACAAAAGAATACATATGCTACCATCTCTCCTCCCAAAATTAAATATGGTAAAAACAACTTTTTTTCCCTAGGGATTGATAAATTATGCCTCACAAATCAAATCTGGCCCGCTACCTATTTTTGTAAAGATATATTAGTACTTTGCTCATTCATTTATGTATTGTCTACAATTGCTTTCACGCTATAATAGCAGAGTTGAGTAATGATACCAAAGAGCAAATGGTCTAAAATATTTATTCCCTGGTCTTTTACAGAAGGTTTATTGTCCTCTAATTGATTCTATAGGACTCATTTGCCTTTGTTTAAATTATAGATTATCTGAGCTTCCCAAGTGATTCCAATTCCAAATAACCAGTAAGATTTATGTGAACCCTGTTAGAAACACTGACTAAAGTGATGGCTTTTATAATTAAAACTAGAGGCCAGGTACACAGATTTGTGCACTTGTGGGCACCTAGGCCTGGCCTGAGCTCTCTCACAATCCGGGACCCCTCGGGGGATGTTGGAGGCCCAGTGCACAGTTTTGGCCCAATCCCTGCAGGCAGGCCGAGGGACCCCACTGGTGCACAAATCCATGCACCAGGCCTCTTGTATGCATGTAAGATCTTTGATTAATCTCTTCCCACCTTTCCCCCTTCCCCCTCCCCTCTGAGATTCATCAGTCTGTTCCATGTTTCCATGCCTATGCATTGAGTGTCTGCCACCTGGTGGTCAGTGTGCATCATAGCTACTGGTTGAATGGTCAGTCACTTAGGCTTTTATATATATAGCCTAGAAGCCCAGTGCACAAATTCATGCACAGGTGGGCCCGCAACTGAGGCCTACGAGGGGGGGGTGGGCGGCTGGCTTGGGGAAGGGACCCCAGGAGGTTGGCCGGCCAGAAGGACTGCAGGAGGTTGGCTGGTTGGGGGGGGCAGGGGGGGAGCGGGACTGTGGGAGGTTGGCCAAATGGCCCCCCCTGATAGGGGCCATCAGGAGGCTGGCCAGGGGGAAGGGCTGCTGGAGATTGGCTGTGGGAGTGCACTGATCACCAGGGGGTATCTCCTGTGTTGAGTGTCTGCCCCCTGGTGGTCAGTGCAAGTCATAGCAATTGGTCGGCCGGTCATTCTGGTCATTCAGTCGTAAGGGTTGCTTAGGCTTTTATACATATAAATATATTTTATTCAGAATCATTTCAGACTTTTTGAAAATATGTAACTGTTAGGATCCTACTTCTGATTTGGTAAGGCTGGGGATATGTTGTGGTTGGAGAGCAGTGAGGAGGAAGAGATTTTTGAAAAGACATCATGGATGATTCTGAAAGATCCCTTTCCTTACTCCCATTCCCAGTGAATGCCAAAAGCTTAATTACTCTGACATGGAAGGAGAGGCAGAAAAACTGACTATACTAAAATGTAACCTGGAACTACATATCTAACATATTTAAGGTAACTATAATTTATGTTAAAGTAACTAAGTCTATTTAGAATTGTCTATTTTAGATGACAAATACATTTTATTTTGGACTTAGATTTCTATCAAAAATTTTCTTTACAAGTTGAACTCACTGAATGTGGAAGAGCTCATTCAACAACAAATAAGCTAGAGGACTACGCAGGACAAAGGAGTTTTTCTAGCTAGGACATTTAATACACTTTTTTAAATGTCTAATAAATATGTCATTAACTGTTATAAGGCCTTTAAAGAAAACAGGACTAAAAATTGAAATCTAAAGTGCAAATGAAAAAGCCATTATGTCAATTGAAAAAGGCACCTTCCATTCTTCTACTTTTGCATTAACAGCTACCATGATTGGATCATCTTCTTCATTTTTTGCTTTTAGAAGATCTGTAAGCTCCTGCACCTAGAAGGTAACAATCATCTCTAGAATTATTGCAAATTAGTGTAATATAAATACATTTATTATACATGAATACTTATAAATATATTACACACACAATATGCATTTACATACACATACACACACGTACATTATTAATGTATATTCACTAGTGGCTCAGTGCATGAAATTCGTGCACGGGGTGGGGGGTCCCTCAGCATGGCCTGCACACTCTCCAATCTGGGACCTCTCAGCAGTCGGACATCCCCCTCACAATGTGGGATCACTGGCTCCTAACCGCTCACCTGCCTGACTGCCTGATCGCCCTTAACCACTCTGCCTGCCGGCCTGATCGCCTCCAACTGTCCCCCCTTCCGGCCTGATCACCCCTAACTGCCCCCCCGCCGGCCTGATCACCCCCAGATGCCCCCCCCTGCCGGCCTGATCACCCCCAACTACTCCCCCTGGCGGCCTGCTCGCACCTAACTGCCCCCCCCCACTGCCGGCCTGCTTGCCCCCAACTGCTCCCCACTGCCAGCCTGCATGCCCTCAACTGCCCTCTCTTGCTCACCTGATTGCCCCAAATACTCCCCTGTGCCAGCCTGATCGCCCCTAACTGCCTCAGCCTCGGCCCTGCCACCATGGCTTTGTCCAGAAGGACATCCAGAAGGTCTCCTGGAAGGTCTCCCTGTCTAATTAGCATATTACCCTTTTATTAGTATAGATTATTGGAGCAGTTATCTAGTTAGAGTTGACATTTAATGGTTACTGCATCTTTAGAGTTGTATAATTATTTTTCATTACTAGAAAATTATATTTTTAAGTATTATTATATTTTCTTAAATAAAGTTTAAACCCATGTGTGAACAACATATTGGTTTCTTTGATTTTTATTGTATATTTATGATGTAAAATTAAACTTTATGTTTCACAGTACTCCTAAGAGTCTTTGTAGAAAATTCCCATAATTATTAGCTTTGTAGGACTACTATCTACACCAGTGGTTCTCAACCTTCTGGTCCTTTAAATACAGTTCCTCATGTTGTGACCCAACCATAAAATTATTTTCGTTGCTACTTCATAACTATAATGTTGCTACTGTTATGAATCGTAAATATCTAATATGCAGGATGGTGTTAGGCAACCCCTGTGAAAGGGTCATTTGACTGCCAAAGGGGTCGCGACCCACAGGTTGAGAACTGCTGATCTACACATTTGTTCATATCACCTATACATCCTACATGTCAAGAATTATGAGGTACATGTAAGAAAATTAGAGAACTAGATATGGATAAACTAGAGGCCTGGTGCATGAAATTCTGTATGGGTAGGGTCCCTAAGCCTGGCCGGCGATCAGGGTTGATCGGGCCCTTCCGGCTGCCAAACAGGGCCTTCCTTCCAGCTGCCGCCTGGGGCCTCCCTTCCCCAGCTGCCGGCTGCTGACTAGGGCATCCCTTCATTTCGTGCCACCTCCTGTGGTCAGTGCATGTCATAGCAAGCGACTGAACTCCCAGTCCCAAGGGGACACTTTGCATATTAGCCTTTTATATACAGTGGGGCCTTGACTTAACGAGTGTCCCGACTAACGAGTTTTTTGAGATACCAGCTGTCTCTCGACCAATTTTTTGCATTGAGTTGACAGAATAATTTGAGTTAATGAGCTCCTTAACGAGCTCGGTCTCGGAACGAATTAAACTCGTAAGTCAAGGCCCCACTGTATAAAGAAGATGTATCAGCAAGGCAATGTATTACAGTATAAAATGACATACTGCAGCATAAAACAAAAATTCATATCCTAGAACGTTAAAGTACTATCTAGTTTCAAATAATTAGTAACAAGGCATTATGAGGTCTGCAAAAATAAGTTAGTTCAACAGAAATTCTTACTTGAAGCTGATAATGCTCATTTTCTTTTTTTAATTGGTCCATTATATTATCTGTCTGATGCACAATAGCTTTCATTCTATTATATTCATCAGTCATCTTCTCCATTTCCTGTACAGACTCTTCTAGATTTTTTCTCATTTCTTGATTCTGAACTTCAATTTTCTCATTAGCTTCTGTTAAAGTCTAAGAAAGTTAAAGACATTATGATTAAAAACAATTTAAGAAACTGAAATTTAAGCTAAATTAAAATTAAATGGCATCATAAGTATCTGCTGGAGAAAAGAGAATTCTTCATAGATCTTTAGTATCAACTGTTGTTGACCAACTAAATCAAATTAATATCAAGAACACTTTACCTAAGGATCTTACATCTTCTTAAACAATGCCCAAGATAGGCATATAAAAAGAATGACTTGCAAGATTTGCACCTTCCAAGATACAATATATTTCATGTTTTACAAATACACAGTTATAGATTTAAACTAAAGAATTTAAATGTAGGGCTAAATAGTTTTATACTATAATGAAATTAAAGTTTTATAAGAAGCACTGCCTTGAACTGACTTCTATCCATTTTACCTGAATTTCATCCAGATATTGAACAAGTTCATAGTTTTTTTTAGACAATTGTGATCGATAGTCACTGTCTTCTCCTCTTCTTGATAACAGTGTTTCTTTTTGTGAATCTATTTGTTTCTGATAGTCAATAACATCTTGACGAAGCTGTTCATTCTGAAGGTAGACCAAATACAAAATTCTATTAAGAAACTATCCAGAAAAAGAAAATTTTATCCTCTAAAAAGTGACCTCAAAACATATCTTTAAAATCCCCAGATTTCACCACCCCTAAAGCCTCACCTTTTTCTTTAGACGTTTGTTCTCCAGAAAAGGACAGGAAAGAGTAATTAGAAATGAGAAAGGCAATATAATTAAAAATGATAATCAGAAATTAAAAAAATAAAGAGAAATTCTAAAAGGATGAGATATTATTTTGGATAAACAAAGAAAGCAAGAATATTAATTATCAACAAAAACAACATCTTGATTGTGTTAAAAAGATAAAAATTCTTATCAAGATAAAGAATGTACAAACATTATTTGGCTCAGAAAAACCAAATAATAATTAGAACTGACAAGATTTCATCAACAGCCAAAACCGGTTTGGCTCAGTGGATAGAGCGTCGGCCTGCGGACTGAAAGGTCCCGGGTTCGATTCCGGTCAAGGGCACGTGGGTTGGTTGCGGGCACATCCCCAGTAGGAGATGTGCAGGAGGCAGCTGGTCGATGTTTCTCTCTCATCGATGTTTCTAGCTCTCTGTCCCTCTCCCTTCCTCTCTGTAAAAAATCAATAAAAAATATATTTAAAAAAAAAAAAAAAAGATTTCATCAACAAAAATCTTAAAAGGATGCTAGATAAATATAAGAAATAAGACAGAAATCCAGTCATATATTCAGTTAGGAAACTAACAAAGAATAGTTTGTACAACAGGAAGTAAGATTTATCCAAATAGGCGCAAGAGATGAATGTAGTACTTAATGGCCTCACCTCTAGATTCATTTTCTATTTCCCTGACACAAAGTCATGTCATAAAATCAGCCAGTTTGAAAACATCACTTACTTAGATGATTCCAGTTCTGGTTACGGCATAAATTTTTTTAAAAATTTTTAAAAGTATCTTTGTTGAAACACCACAGATACTAAAATTTTTTTTACCAACCTCTCTTCTTAATTTGCTGTTTTCATTTTCTGCTTCCTCATTTCGAAGAGCCAACTAAAAGAGCAAATGAATAAATAAAATTCAGCAGTAATTTAATATGCCAGATTTTCATCTAATCAATTTAAATTTTAAATACTCTCCAATAAAGGAAAGTATATTTAATTACTAAGGACTTTATATTAACCCAAGACATAAATAATAAGACAAAATTTTTGAAAACTAAGAATTAGGAAGTAAACAGGTTGAGTTCAAAAATTATAAAAATAAAAAGGCAAAAAATTCTAACCAAGGATATAGAAAGCAAAAAAACATTATTCCTTCCTCTGCCCATATATCCTAATAATGAATAGTGTTCTGTCCAAGCTCTTTATCATTTCACAGTTATACTATGTCAGGGCTAGAATACTCTTTGCTCCCAGTGAACATTAAATTATTTATAAATATAAGGTAATAAAACATAATGGTTAAAAATAAGAAATTTTAAATCAGACTGGCCTAGGTTTATATACCTTGTTCAACAATTTCTAATAAAGTGTGAACAAGTCATTTAACATCTCTGAAATTCAGTTTTCTCATCTCATATGTTGATATAGAATTAAGTATGATGCATATAAAGTCCTTAGCACAATATTCAATGCATGGAGTATCAAAAAATTTTGAAGTGTTGTTCTCTTCTCCACATGTAAATGATTTCATTTGTGACTCTTTTCTTTAGTTTCTCTAAACAGGCACATATTATTACCACTATTGTGGATTTTTTTCACCTATGGTCAAATCCTATCTCTCTTATGACCTTTCACTTTTCTGCTTTTCCTCCTTATCTCAAGAAGAAGACAGAATCACAATGTGTGCCAACTATAATACATTTAAAAGTCTGTAATACATAACTAATCACAATCTGAGATCCTTGATTGAACCTTGGATAGTGGGCAGGGAGACTATGATGGGCATTACTGAGTCAATAGATAAAATATATTATATTTCCCTACTATGCTAATTATAGAGCAGTTATGTTAGAAAATAACCTCACTTTTCAGGTGAAACATACTGAATATTTAAGTATGAAGTATCATGGTAAGTGCATATTTAATATGAAGTATCATAAGATCTGAAATCAATTATCAATGGCTCAGCAATAAGAGAGAAATAAGTTTCTGTGTATAAAGACACACAGAATGTGGCACAATGTTAACTTCTGAGCCTATATGAACAGTATAAGAGTATTATTTTTCTTGCAATTGTTATGACGATATGCAGGTTTTTAAAATTTAAAGAAAGTTCATAATAAAATGCAATATGCTATATAAATCTTAAAAGTTACTTATTATTATTATCTATAATAATAGAAGTATAATATGCTAATTAGACCAGATGTCTTCCTGGATGTCCTTCCAGATGACCTTCCGGACGACGCCAGGGTTGCTAGGGAAGCCAGGGTCCCGGGTTGCCTGCAAATGGCTAGAGGGAAGCCCGGGTGCTGGGTGCCAGAGGGAGGCTGGTGCTGGCAGCCAGGGGAAAGAAGGCCTACTCTTGAACGATTTTCGTGCATCAGGCCTCTAGTCTATATAATAAAAGCCCAGCGACTATTATGGCCGAATGACTGGAACAACCAGTCACTATGACGCGCACTAACCACCAGGGAGCAGACACTCAATGCAGGAGCTGCCCCTTAGTGGTCAGTTCACTCCCACAGCTGGAGTGCTACTCAGCCAGAAGCCAGGCTCACGGGTGGCAAGCACAGCAGCGGAGGCAGGAGCCTCTCCCGGCTCCGTGGCAGTGCTAATGAGTGGCAAGACAAGTGGTAAGGAGCGAGCAGGCGGGAGGTTAGGAGTGAGGGGTCCCAGATTGCAAGAGGGCGCAGGCCAGGCTGAGGGGACCCCCCCCCCCCACACACACACACACAAATTTCGTGCATCAGGACTCTAGTTATTATTATATGGGAGCTAAGAAGCAGTCTTGTTGAATTGAAACGTGTTAACAAGTAGAGAGATGTCAAGAACTTAAGGCTAAAGCATTTACCACTACCTACACCCTTTTTTCCCTTGGTTTTTGAAGCATCACACTCTTGATAGTTGTCCTTTCTTGAGCTGTTCCTTGAAGCATCTCTTCCTACTTCATTAGACATTTCTATGTCTCAGAGATCTGCCTAACAAGAATTTCTATGGCTTCAATATCTAGACTGATAACCTACAAATCCTTATCATCTATCCAGTGTTTCTCGTGTACTCCATCTATCCAGTGGCCCAACCCAGAAATTTAGGTGGACTCCCCATTCCTCCCTCCTCACCAACAAGTAATCCTTCATCATGTCCAATTACATCTACATCACTCAAATGTATTTATGTCCCTAATCCCCCGACTCAGTCATTACTTCAACACTTGCCTGAAATGTCTCTTAATTAGTCTTTACTCCCGTCAATCCACTCTCTACAAAGTAAACTTTAAAAGCATAGAATTGATCATGATATCCCTGTGTTCAAAATTCTTCATTGGCTCCTTCCAAAAAAAGACCAAATTTCTCAGGAACAGGCCTTTGCTTATCTCTCCAGAAGATCATGAATGTTAAAACTGAAGGGCAGACCCTGGACCATGTGACTAAGTTGGTTGGAGTGTCATCCTGTGCACCAGAAGGCTGCAGGTTCAACCCCCTGCCAGGGCTCGTAAGGAGGCACCCAATCAATGTATCTCTCTCACATCGATGATCAATGTCTCTGTCTCTCTCTCTCTCCCCATCTCTCTCTCTCCCTCTCTCCCTCTATCTCTCTCTCTGTCTTCCTTCCTCTCCAAAATCATTTTTTTAATTAAAAAAAACAAAACAAAACAGGAAGGCAGGATATAGTGCATTGGTTAAGAGCACAAATTCTTGAGTAAGTTTGGATTCAAATCATGGCTTTATAACTTATTAGTTGTGTAACTATGGGCAATTACCCTCTCTGTGTCTGTTTCTTCATCTGCAGCATGAAAGAAATGTCACCTATTTCATATAAGTATCAAATGAGGAATAATCAATTAATGTATATGTAGTGTCTGGCACTTAGTAAGAACTCTACACTAGCTATTTTTATCTGCATTCAAGCCAAAACAAATATTCTAGGTCTTAGCAAGTGCTTTATCTTCTACTCAGATGCGCTTTTCTTAACCACCATGTACACCCCATTGTCTTTGCCAGGCTAACTCCGACTTCAGGTCTCAGTTTACAGATCACTTCCTGAATATCAAGACTGATTTAGGTATTACTCCCCAGAGTATCCCAAAATATTCTTATATACATATGTACCCCCAAAGTATTATATTATCTCTATGTTACAATTATTATTGACAGTGAATATCACGGAGAAACAGAATACAATTAGTTGCCCACTATATCCCTAGTACTTAGCATACTATCTGGCATGCTGTAAATACTCAGGAAAACTGAATGACTGGTTATGAACAAAAAAGAAATTGTCAGAGCAATTCATAGACATATTCCATCTTAAGGAACCTAACAGCTGCAAAGTACATAGGCCTGATTCAAGTTTTCTGTGTGTGCCTATGAATAAAGATAGTAGTCTAAGATCTAAATGAACAGGTAGCTATGATTAGCTAAGGGTGTGTGATATGAGTAGTAAGAAGTTGGCTAATATATGGGCCAGACAGAAAACCACACAGACAGACATCCCCCTAAGCAACTGTATTACTGTATAGCATATGTTGGATCCGTTATGATTATTAAGAAATCCACAGGTCTGTTATGTTTTACTGAGTCAACAAAACAGATAATGATCTAAGAGTTTAATCCTAACCTTTAGATGGCATCAATCCATACTTTTTACACTGCATGATTCTTCAAAATTACATAGTAAAATAGATATATCAAGAATGGGGATGCTTTTTCTTACAAATTAATTTATGATGGATTCTCTTTAAATAGCAAATCACCTAAAAATCTCTGTTGTTTACTTAAAATGTATAACCAATGGGTGGAAGAAGATTATCAAGATGTAATACAACATTGACCTTCTAAAGGACACAAAGGTAGGAAAAGCTTCTGGGCATCAGGTAGGCATCCAATTCTGTACTAATTTTACTGACAGCTGAGCCCAAATTAAAACATGTTATTTTCTGACAGGAAATACGAACTTATCAACAAAAAAATGTTTTCCTCAAACAAAATTTAAGTGAACACAGCATGAATTACTTTATAAGGACTAAAGTAAGAGGTAGTAGGAAATTATGCTTGTATAAAAGATGAAATGTCATGATTTAAAGTATGCATTGGAAAAAAATAAATAAATAAAGTATGCATTGATTTACAAAATGCTGGCATTAGCACAACTTTTTAAGAAGCTATATAGTACATAATGTGAAGTACACCTCAAAACAAGAAGTCAGATTAATCATTATGAATACATCATTAAAGGATTAATTTCTAAGTCTATTACTAATATAAATGGATTATAAAAAATACCTTTTTTCCCCAAAATAAACTATGGCAGATATAAAAAACAATATTTTAAATGTCTATTAATTTCTTCATACCAATTTTCCAGACCAAATAATAAATTTTATGTAACACAATTGTAATCCTGAGAAAAATGCCTCCAAATATAAAGAATTAATCTCCAAGTCATATGCACTAGAAGTACCTGATCCATTATGAAGATGTGATGACAACACAAATCTATAATAATAAAAAGGTAATATGCTAATTAGACCAACGTCTCCCGGACATCACTCCAGACTTCCTACCTGACGAAGCCGGGGCCAGAGGGAAGCCAGCCCAGGTCCCAGGTGCCTGTGGGCGGCTGGAGGAGGGAAAACTGGGTCCCGGGTGCAGGAGGGAAGCTGGTACCGGGAGCTGGAGGAAGGAAGGCCTACTCTTGCACAAATTTTCGTGCATTGGGCCTCTAGTTATAATATAAAACCTTAGAGATAAGTTTACATCAATTTTCACATAAAAATACAACCATAAAAACTGATAGTTATCAACAACTATAAAAAGCATAAACAGGTGTTTTTTAGATAACTTAAACAGTTAAGATTCACTGAAAAACTGTGCCTTACTTGTTCATTAACTTTCTTCTCTTTCTCCAACTCCTTTTCCATGTCCTCCAATTCTCTATCTTTTTGTTCCAATTGCTTTTCAAGCTGGTGAATTTCATCACGTAAAAACCGAGTGTCACGTCCACCTGTAGACTGTTGTGCCATCTTAAATAAACCAAAAGTATAAATTAATCCCACATTTAGAGATTAAAATAAATCAACAACAAACAACTATCTTGACTTTAAATGTATTTTATAATATTTAAAGTCATATTACCTTAAGAAATATATTTTAAAATTTAGCTTATTTAAGATTTAGTTCATAGGTTGACAACCCTCTAAGCTCTTCCTGAACCACCCAGACCTATGAAGAACAGACGGTGAATTACTCAGGCTCTGTTATAGCTTCTGAGCCAAACTAAACTGCCAAGGCACAGAAAACAGATGAACTATCTAGGTTTCCCCTGAATAACAGAGCTCTGAAACCAGGCTACAAACCACCAGAACCTTCATCCCAGTCACTGAACCCTGGTGTTAACCTGCTCTTACTCTTTTTTATTTTAATTTTATTTTATTGACGAAAGTGTTACAAATGTCACCTTTTTTCCCCATTGACCCCACTTCACCCTGCTCCTGCCCCCTCCCCAGTCCTTCATCAAACTATTGTCTGTCCATGGGTTATGCGTATATGCATATAAATTCTTCGGTTAATCTCTCCCATACCCCCTACCCCCTTCCCTTTGAAATTCGTCAGTTTGTTTCATGCTTTAATGCCTCTGGATCTATTTTGTTCATCAGTTTATTTTGTTCATCAGATTCCACATATAAGTGAGAAAATGTGATACTTGTCTTTTTCTGACTGAACCTGACATTACTATTATATCACAGACTATTTAGACCAGTGTTATCCAATAGGACTTTCTAGAATAGAATGTTCTCTGCACTGTCCAGCATAGGAGCCACTATCCACATGTAGCTAACAAGCACTTGAAATGTGGCTAGTGCAACTAATGAACTGAATGCTTAATTTTAATTACAATTAATTTAATTATTCATTTGATTATCTTTAAAATATTGCAGCAGACTAAATCCATTTCACTTCACATTCCTGTTATTTTGGGTCATGATCCAAAACTTTGAATTCTTTAGTCATCTAATCTGTCTTACATTCACCTCTTCACCAGATTCTGTTACCCTACCTTAACTAAATTTTCCTCCTTTTTCCCGTGCTTCAAAATTTTCCTTTGTGCTACTGAAAATCCTCTTCAAGATAAGGTAACATTTTACATCCTCAACCTTTTTTACTGAATCATCCTTTCCAAATCCTTGCCGTAGTTGCAATTGACTCCTTTAGTATACTAAGTTCCTTTGAAACTCTGTCAATCAGAAAATGCTCATTTACATCCACATATTTCATGGTCAAGAGGTGATGATTTACTTATGCAACTTCCAAGCTATCATCCCTGCACTATTCTGCAAAACCTCAACACACCCAGCTACAGATCTCTACCTACTCATGTTAGAAGCAAACTACCAACTTCCCAATCACTCCCAAAATTCATTGAGAATTTTTGGGACATGGTAATAATCTTCCATCAAGACTCTCTAAGCCAGTGGTTCTCAACCTTCCTAATGCCTCGACCCTTTAATACAGTTCCTCTTGTTGTGGTGACCCTCAACCATAAAATTATTTTCGTTGCTACTTCATAACTGTAATGTTGCTACTGTTATGAATTGTAATATAAATATCTGATATGCAGGATGTATTTTCATTGTTACAAATTGAACATAATTAAAGCATAGTGATTAATCACAAAAACAATATGTAATTATATATGTGTTTTCTGATGGTCTTAGGCGACCCTTGTGAAAGGGTCGTTCAACCCCCAAAGGGGTCGTGACCTACAGGTTGAGAACCACTGCTCTAAACACTATTTATATCTATACTAGAGGCCCGGTGTATGCGATTCGTGCACTGGTGGAAGGCATGGCCTGTGGGGATCTGCCCGCTGTGGAAGTGCTGCTCATCCTGCATTGAGCATCTGCCCTCTGGAGGTCAGTGTGCATCACAGCAACTGGTTGATTGATCATTCTGGTCATTCTCCTATTCGGTTGGTGGGCTTTTATTAATAGGTCTAGAGGCCCGGTGCACAAAAATTTGTGCACTGCGGGGGGGGGGGCCCTCAGCACGGACTTTGCCCTCTCGCAGTCTGGGACCCCTCGGGGGATGACCACCTGATGGCTTAGGCCCACTCCCCGGGGGATTGGGCCTAAGCTGGCAATCAGACATCCCTCTGGCAGCCCGGGAGCCCTCGGGGGATGTCCACTTGCCAGCAGGGAGCAGGTCTAAGCTGCAGTTGGACATCCCTAGTGCTGCTGAGGAGGCAGGAGAGGTTCCCATCACCATCGCTGTACTGGCAGCCGTCAGCCTGGCTTGTGGCTGAGCAGAGCTCCCCCTGTGGGAACGCACTGACCAGGGGGCAGCTACTACATTGAACGTCTGCCCCCTGTTGGTCAGTGTGTGCCATAGTGACCAGTCATACCTAGTCGTTCTGCTGTTAGGGTCAGTTTGCATTTTACCCTTTTATTATATAGGAGAGAAGCCTGGTGCATGGGTGGGGGCCGGCTGGTTGGCCCTGAAGGGTGTCCCGGATCAGGGTGGGGGTCCTGTTGGTGTGCTTGGACAGCCTGGGTGAAGGGCTGATAACTGTTTGCAGCTGGTCACACCCCCTTCAGGGTGAGGGTCCCCCCTGGAGGGCCTGGCCAGCATGGGTGAGGGGCTGAGGGCCATTTTCAGGCTGGCCAAGCCTCCCAGGCGACGGAAGCTCCTAGCCTCTCATTTTCTTCTTCTTTTTTTTTTTTTTTATTCTGAGATTTATTTACCTTCTATAATTGAAACTTTGTAGCCTGAGTGAAGCTCAGAGCCGGCCAGGGTGGGCGAGAAGCATGGCTTCCTCCATCGCCAGGGGCAACCCAAGCTTCCTGCTCGCTCCAGCTCTGTGGCCACGGCCGGCTGAAAGCAGGTATCTGGGGTTTATTTATCTTCTATAATTGAAACTTTGTTGCCTTGAGTGGAGCTCAGAACCGGCCACGGCAGGCGGGAAGCTTGGCTTCCTCCATCACTGGAGCAACCAAGCCTCCTGCTCGCTCCAGCTCCGTGGCTGCCAGCCGCCATCTTGGTTGGGTTAATTTGCATATAGTCGCTCTGATTAGCTGGTGGGCATGGCATAAGGTGTAGCGAAGACATGGTCAATTTGCATTTTGTCTTTTATTAGATTAGATAACTTTCATTCTTGGCCTTCTTTTTTTTTTTTTAACTTGCTTCTAGAATTCATTATTAATTCCCATTCCCACACCCACACTAGGACCTTGTCCAGGCAGGAACTTTCTCTGCTTTATTTCCAGTACTGGAGGCCCGGTGCACAAAATTTGTGCACTGGGGGGTGGGGGTCCCTCAGCCCAGCCTGCCCCCTCTCACAGTCCAGGAGCCCTCAGTAGATGTCCTACAGTCTGGCAGAAGAGGCTCGGAGCAGGCGCCCCGTGTGTGTGTGTGTGTGTGTGTGTGTGTCCACTGGGGGCCTGCACCCAGCTGCACCATGGAGGCTCAGAGCAGGTGCCCCGTGTGTGTCCGTTGGGGGCCTGCCCCCAGCCACACCACGGAGGCTTGGAACAGGCGCCCCTCTGTGTTGATCTCTCAGGCTCCTGGCCGCACCTGTGTGTTGTTCTCTCCCTTGAGCGGCGGCCAGGGTAGGCTGGAAGCCTGGGTACCCTTGGTGAGCCAGGCCCCCATCCACTCCTTGAGTGGCGGCCAGGGCGGGCGGGAAGCTTGGCTTCCTCCATCACCGGGGGCAACCCAAGCCTCCAGCTCCATAGCTGGCCGCAATCTTTATTGGGTTAATTTGCATACTCACCCTGATTGGCTGGCACGTGAAGGGGAGTGACACCAATTTGCATGTTTCTCTTTTATTAGTGTAAATATCTGCCTTTGACCTCATGGGACCCTTTAATCCCTTGACTCCTCCTCTCCCTAACTTCTCATACCACTTTAATCTTAACTTACTTGCCTATTCAGCTAGGATTTCATAATCATCACTTCAACCACTTTCTTACCAACATCTCCAATAGCTCTATTCTTCTATTCTAACAGAACTCTCAGGCCATACACTAACACAGAATGGATCAGACTTTATAATTTACTTAGTAAGTATTGAGAGTAGTTGGTATTATCCTAGAAGCAGAATATAAAATAGGAAATAAAAAACAAAATTCACTGAGTTAACATATAAAAGAATCAGGATTTGAACTCACATAGTCTTACTCCAGATCTAGTAATCTCTATATTTCCTGCTTTATCTGACTTCCTTAAAACTGGACTACACATCTCCTACTCTTAATTTTAGCAGATGACCTTCTCTGCATTCTCTCAATTTCCAGGCACAAAACCTACAAACTAAAGGCTTCTGTACACATCCATTCATGCTCCCTTCTTCCTTTTAAAATCTAACCCATTTGTATCACATTCTGTCCCACATTCTCAGGAATCTCAATATATTCAGCTCCTTAACAATAAATTTCTTATTTTGACTCTTGCTTGGCTTTCTCAAAAGATGCTTCTATTATACCTTGTCACTATACCTAAAATTTCCACATGCCTCACTCTACCAGTTATTAGTAATCCTTTGTATACCTCTCTAAACCATAGCCTCTATAGGATTATTGAATGTTTTTATTTTGTTCACAATTGAATGCTCAATTCTTAATAGAATTTAAGGTACATAATAGGCATGTAAAATAAATATTGAACAAATAAGTATGAATATAATATCATTCTTGCAATTTTTCCAACCAATAAAAATAAAAATATAAAAACAATAATTCCAAATAATAAAAGTAACAACAATTATACCCTAGAGAATACAAAAGGACATACCTCCAGTTCACTTTCCAGTCTCATTAATTCAGTTTGGAATTTATTTTCTGTTTAAAATAAATAAATAAATAAATGTTTCAAATGGTCAGATTTATCAAGCTTTTAAATAAATTTCAATAAAATTAATTCTTTTTAAAGATTACATTATTTTATATGGTTGTTATGTAAGAGGAACAATACTATTTTATACCAGACCCATAAAGTTGGAGTGATCTTTCAAAGTAGAATATACAAATTTTATAGACTATATTAAAGCTAATTCTCTACTGCTTAGTGAATAAATGGACTCCACTATCTAACAGTATAAACTTTCTAAAAATTATTGTTGACGCTATTAGAGATGTCTCCTCTTTTCCCTCCCGTTGCCCACCTTCACGCAGCACCCAACCCCACCTCCCTCTGGTCTTCACCACATTGTTGTCTGTGTCCATGGAATTTGCACATATGTCCTTTGGCTAATCTCTTAACACCATAAACTTTTCTCAAGGTATTTACCAACTTTTGCTTGTTCTTCTCCAGCTTTATCAATTTCTTCCAAAGCTAGCTCTGCTTCTTGAGCTTTCATCTAAGTATTTAAAAAAAAAAGGTAACATTAATATGCCTTTAAACTAGAATGTAAGAACTGAAAATGAGAATTTTATTTGCTCTCCCAATACTTAGTGTCTGCAGTGCTTGTCACACAGACATTCAATAAATATTTGTTACGTGAATACTACATGATTTCCTTCTTAAGGCTATAATTTCTAGATTCTTAACAGTTTCAAACATCTGTTTCCTCTTTTTCTCTCAAGTCTTACATCAAGTATTGCTAATGTTTCCTATTGTAATGTTTTCCAATATCTTTTTTTCTCTTTTCTATTTCTTTTTTCAATTCTGTCATTATTCTAGTCCATAATTTTATGTTTAGTCTCCTTCCTTTTGTTATATCCTTCAATTTGTCCTATTAACATATCCACATTAGCCTTCCTAATGCATATTTTTGTATCTATCAATTGTGGCTCAAAACCCTTTAATGAGTCCTCACTGCTGACAACATAAAATAACAAGGCTGTCCAACTATACAGATACCCACCATATGTTTCCTTTGTAAGCTGCTATAAACTTTTTGCACGTGTCTCCTCAACTGTAAAGAATATACACATTTCCAATTCCCAGTTTTTATTTATGGTAGCCTCCAGCTCCAGAAGCTCCTTAACATTTTCCCACTGCCTTTCACTTACCTAAAACATCAGTCTTTGACTTTATGAGGTCTTCTCACACTTAACTCTCTTCCCCTTCTAACAAATCCCTATAGCAGCCATCTGCATTTTTCATTTCTACCTCAGGATTATGTTAATATAATTAACAGAGGACCTCCCTATGTTATTTTTAAGCATACCCATTCTGTTTACCCTACATATTTTTAGGAACTTTAGAGCAAAAACTAGCAATGTTTTACACACTAAAATTCTCAATCACATGTGATAATATCTCATTTTTTAGTGGTGATTTAGGTACTTTCACAAAGATTAACTTATTTAAAAACAGATCACTAAGTTTTTCTAATAGTCAAAGCTGTTTTTAAAACCTACTACATACAAACCTTCATTAGTGACTGAGTAATTCTGAAAAGGTGTATCACGTTTTCTTGACTTTGATTTTTTAGCTCATTTACTTCCACCTAAGTAAACAGAAAAGCAACTATTTTATATTTTATAACACTCAAGCAAAATATAAAAATTCTTCCAGTTAAACCACTCATGCCTTCACGGACAACTTAGATTCAGCATAGTTATATGTTTATATCTACACATTATTTGTCAATTAAGCACCTTGGATAAAGAAACCAGTAAATTATCTGCCAATTTTTCTTGACGAGGCAGGTCATCTGGGTCAACTTTTATTATTTCTTTCCAGTTTATATTAGGTGGCATCTTGAATTCTTTAGCAATGCTTTGTCGTCTGAAACAAAACAGGTGGATATTAGCATTGTCAAAGTAAACAGTATTACTGTTTTTACAGTAATTTACAATTTTTATAGTTTACGTTATTATAACTCTGGTGTTAGCAAAGAGCTGTGGCTCCTTAATTGTGCAACAAATATGTGAGTAAAACAGACTTCATCAAAATTACAGCAGTTGGTACAAACCATCAATTATTGTACCGGCTAAATAAACTATGACAACTCTCTTGCTAAAACTAATTTAGGTCAGAACTAAGGTTTTGAGTAACCTTCTCCACGCTCTTTACCACGAAGGCGCGCGAACATCTAATGGTGCCAAGCGCGGGGGTGCTTGGAAGGCTGACCCCTGATTCGGAAGAGCTGGAACTAGCCGGGGGGAGGGGCGGGGGTCAGGGAGGTAGGGGGAGACGTCAGGTGGAGTGCAGAAATAAACGACTGAAAGGAGTGCATCTGGGTCGGAGTAAACAGGGCTGAAGCAAGAAGGCAGACGGATTTCGAAGCAAAGACTACAGGGCGGAGAAGCTGGGCTATTGCACACGGGCCCTGAGGCTTAAAGAACCTGCGTGGGAAGAGGTTCGCTGCTCCTGCTCACCAGGATCCACCCAGCACGCCTGGCAACCAGCGGAGGTTTCTTATCTACCGCATCCACCAAGCCGGCCCGCAGCTATGCCCGACCGCTCCCCAGCGCGGTTCCAGGCGGACACTGTATCCCGCCAACTGGTTCCCAGCAAGCAATAGCGGCGGTGGCTGCTAGGCGACACCATTCTCCACCCAGCCAAGGCTGGGACAAGGTCCCGGATGCAAAAAGAGCCTACATTTCACGACCGTGGGTGATGCTTTACGTTTAGATCCCCCAGCACGTTCCCAGGACTCTGCGTTAAGGACGAGGAGAAGACGTAGGATTAGGACTCCAAATCCCAGGGTGCAGTTCTTCTTGGAGGCTTGTGCATCCTGGGAACTGAAGTATCGGGACAGTGGAGGGAGGCCTTTCCCGGCGTGCATTGCGAGGCTGCGAGCGAACTGGGGCGGTGGGGATCCACCCGGAGGCGGGAGGCGCAGCCGCGGCCGGGGCGCGTCTGCGCTGCTGACCTGGACGAGGTAGACCATGACTGTCCCTCCGGTGGCGTTGCTCGCTGGCCCGCTTTTCCTGAGGTTTCCCTAAGCCACCCCCTGGTGGAACCGCTCGCAGGTATGGGCGGGCGGGCGGTCAGCGGCCGGGGAGGAGTTGAGGGGAGCTGTCCCGGCTTAGGGGAGCTCTTTCCATTGGGGAGGAAGGGCCCGGTGCGAGTCTGAAGAGGCGGGGAGACCCCACCTTCTCCTTAGGCGTTTGCTAGCTGCGGCCCGGGTGCTGCTCTCTGTAGGAAGACTAGGGAGGAAAAAGTTTTAGCCTTTTTTTGGTTTCAGAATCTGTCTCTGTGCAGTGGAGCGAGGGGCGCGCGGTCGAGATCCTCCTCTGGGCGCGAGTGAAGAATTGGCGAGAGGACCCCGCCCCCGCGGACCCGCCGCCTTACCTGCGGCGCCGGGACCTTTGCGCCGGAGGAGTTCGCAGGGAGCGCAGGCTGCGGAGGGGAGGTCGGAACTGGTGCGGCCACTGCGGGGGGTGCAGGGGGAAGGGGCCCGGCTCTCACGGTTCCCGTCATTCACCTGGGCACGCAGGTGCCCTTCTCAGAAAGCACCTCTGGTGTTTACAGCTCTTGTTGGTGCAAGCCTTGCGCTTCCCTCTTCTCTCGGCCATTCTGGAGTATGATACGTTCTCAAGAAGCTACAGCTTTCATAGGGTCCCCAGTACCTACTCATTTGAAATTTCCTCTGGATTCTTACAAAAACTCCTCAGACACCTGAATGCCATCCATGCTGCCTTCCTTTCCCTTATATTTCAACTCTTAGCGGTCATGTTCAAGTCATTACCAACTGTAGTAGATATTAACATCTAAATATTTCTTAGCTTTATTTCCTTCCATCTCTGTTGTCAGGGCTCTAATATTATATAGCAGCATGTTTTGGAAAAATAAAAATGCTGACCTCTTTTTTACAACTGTAATACTTTAAACAATAAAGATAAAAAAATTTTAAAGTTGAAAAAAAATAGATTTGAACTCTAAAAGGCATTTTCAACTATTTGGACTAGTGTCTTTCATCTATCTTTTTTTTTTTTAAGCATATTTTTTTCCTTACTATAATTGATAATGAATTTTTCTATTAAAAAAATAAATGATAGGTTTCTTTACAAAACACATGGTTCAGTAGAAATAGCTTAGTAAAAAATAAAAACATAACTTTTGAGAGAGCTGTTTAAAGACATCAGATTTGTCATTTTTCCTAATCCTTTACTGAAATATGTCAAATACTATTCATTATTTTAAAAAAATAAAACAACCTGAAAGCTATGTTCTACATTATATCTGCAGAACTTATAACTGGAAATTTGTAACTTTTGATCAATCTTTTCTATGTGTTCATTTTTTTTTTTTTTTTTTTAAGATTCCAAATGTAAGTGAGAGTGTACGATATTTCCCTTTCTCTGACTTTATTTCACTTAATACCTTCAAGGTCCATTCTTGCAAATGACAGGATTTTCTCCGTTTTTATGGCTGATTAATATTTCATCGTGTATATACACCACATTTTTTGTATCCATTCATCTCTCCATGGACACTTAGTTTGTTTCCATGACTTGGCTGTTGTAAACAGTCTGCAGTAAATATGGGGTTGCAGATATTTCTTCGAGAATGATTTTGTTTCCTTCTGATATCCAGGGTAGAATTAGAGATAATATGGTAGTTTTATGTTTAAATTTTGAGGAACCTCCATACTATTTTCCACAGTGGCTGCATCAGTTTACATTCCCGCCAGCAGTGCACAGGGTTCTTGTCTCCACATCCTTGACAATACTTATCTCTTGTTTTTTGATGACAGTTGTAAGGTGATATCTCATTGTGGTTTTCATTTGCATTTCTCTGATGATTGGTGATGAGCAGCTTTTCATTTACCTGTTGGCCATTTGTGTCTTTGGGAAAAGTTCCTGGGCCCATTTTTAATCTGATTATTTGGGGGGGGTGGCGGGAGGGGTTTGTTTGTTTTGCTGTTGAGTTATATGAATGCTTTATACAGATATATATTTGCAAATATTTTCTCCTGTTCCATAGGTTTCGTTTTCATTTTGTTGATGATTACCTTTGCTGTTCAGAAGCTTTTTAGTTTGATCTAGTCCCACTTGTTTATTTTGACTTTGGTTGTCTTTGCTTTTGGTTTTAAATCCGAAAATCCATTGCCAAGAGAGCAATATCAAGGGGTTACCCCCTGTTGTCTTCTAGGATTTTTATTATTTCAGTACTTATGTTCAAATCGTTAATTCATTTTGAGTTGATTTTTATGAGTAGTGTAAGGTAGCGGTCCACTTTCATTTTTCTGTCTCTGGTGACTCTCCAGTTTTCCCAGCACCATTTAATGAAGAGGTTATCTTTTCCTCATTGTATACTCCTGGTTTCTTTATTTCTGGGCTCTCTATTCTGTTTATTGATCTATGTGCTTTTTTTATACCAATACCGTACTGTTTTGAGTATTACAACTTTGTCATTAAATCTTCATAGCAATCCAGTGAAATGGGTGCTTATATTGTTTTCATTTTCCAACTAGACTTGGCGAGGTTAAGTATTCTGCTCAATCAATCTTAAATTATGTGATTGAACACAATCTTTCTGGCTGGAGGACCTGCTTGAATCTGCTATACTGCCTCCTCGGGCATGCTGTTAACACTCATAAAGTGCTTGTACTTCAATCTTGCAATTTATAGTAAATATTTCATATTCTAATTATATAACTTTGTTTATTCAAGAAGGTGAATTAAATAATCTTCTTTTCCCAGTAATAAGCCTTTTTTTTATCCTCACTCGAGGATATTATTTTTATTGACTTTTAGAAAGAAAAGGAGAAAGAAACATCCATCAGTTGCCTCCCATCTGTGCTCAGATCAGTGATTGAACCCTCAATCCAGAATCCAACCAGCAACCCTTTGGTCTACAGGACACAATGCTCCAAACAACTGAGCCATTTGGCCAAGGCAAATTAAATACTGTTCATGTTCAGTGTTTTTAAGTCATAGTTTAGCAGGGGAAGATAGGTATGAAATGGAATAGTATTTTTTAAGCACATATTAGCACCTTCTTTTTCTTGTTTTTTTCATTCATTGTAGCTATTAGTTCCTATTTGTTTTTATTTTTTGTATTGATTTTTAGAGAGAGAGGAAGGGAGAGGGAGAAACATTGTTGTGAGAGCAAAATATCAATCGGCTGCCTCCTACACCCCCCAACTGGGGATCAACCCCGAAACCTGGGTATGTGCCCTGACTGACAAGCAAACGTGAAACCTTTCAGTAAACCTGCAAGGGACGACACTCAACCACTGAGACACATGAGCCAGGGTCCTTTTTATTCTTTTACTAGTTTTATTTTGTCTGTATTGTTTTTTTCTACCGTTTATTTCCCTCACCTTGTTGTTCATATTTATATTCCCAACAACTCAAGGTATCTGGTCTAATGGTAAATTTTTGTTGTTGTTCATTTGTTTTCTTTTTAATAATATGTTTTATTCTCATTTTTTCATAGTGAAAACAGGTTCAGAGAAACTAAATAATTCCCTAATACTTAAGGAAGCTAAGATTGCAACCTAGATCTCAATTACAGTCCTGACTAAATGCAAAATCTTGCTTAAATTTTATTATTTTACTCATTCTAAAAATAATTTTGAGCTAAAATGAGTTATCTATGGTCTAGGTCAGTGGTCGGCAAACTGCGGCCCCTTGAGTGTGGCTCTTCCACAAAATACCATGTGCGGGCGCGCATGTGCAGTCCGATTGAAACTTCGTGGCCACACTCAAGGGGCCAAAGAGCCGCATGTGGCTCGCGAGCCACAGCTTGCCGACCACTGATCTAGGTCATAATGCACTATAGTATGTTTGTAACTAACTCAGAATCAAGAAATTTAACTCAAGTTCTAGTTCTGTCACTTTCTATAATTTTGAGGAAAATTGCTAAAACTCACCATTATTTTTTTTAGCATATTTTCTTCATTAATCAATTTTTACCTTTTCAAGAGAAGAGGTTTATGTGACAATTTTATAAATGGCTTTACTACAGGAACACTTGCCTGGACTTGTCTTCTTTCTTCTCTGTGGTTTTATGAGTAGTTTTATCTGACCAAATTCATTTCACAAGAAAGACTTGCTTTTAGTAATTGCTACCTCTGTTCTCTTTATCAATCAACCTGTGTTCATTCCTTAGATGTTACTTCCATTGCCGTTTTGCTGCCTTATCAAGAAAATGAGTTGTAGCCTTTCCAGCTTCTGAAATAAGGCAAGGCCATGAGCAATTTAGTATCCACTTGTCTATAATAAATGTTTTGTTTTGCCTTGTTGTCATGGAGAGGAATCTATGCAGCAAGCAGGTACTTGTCTACTTTCAACTTGAGGAGACTGGAAAGATTAGTGGGAGTCATAGTGAATGCAGACTTTGCAAACTTAACAGGCCAAGTTTTATGAGCTATAAAATAGTAATAAAATGTAGTCGATTATTCCTATTGAAAAAGGTATAATCATGAAATTATTGAACTGAGAAGACTTTCCTTTTCAGGCTAAATTTTCCCAGATCTATATAAAATTTCTCTGCAGGTTAATTTTTTTCTACAGTTAAAATGTTGTATTATCAGAAAAAGTGAACAATCAGTACAATTTTGTTGAAGGAATTATATTGTTTTATATGTCTGTAATGTAGCTCATGAGTGGTCTTCATTTGCAGTTGAACTTTTTGCACATATGTCCTGACATCCTGTTTTTGCAAGCAAGCATAAATCAGTCATCCCATCCACTCAGATCATATGCATCTGTGTGAATATGCTTGTGTGCCTAGAAAAAGAACTTAAAGTTCCCTGCCTTAGTCTGTTCATGCTGCTTTTAACACGGTACTCGAGATTAGGTGATTTATAAACAACAGGAATTTATTTCTCACAGTTCTGGAGTCCGGTTAAGTCCAAGATCAAAGCATCAGCAGATTCAGTCAGTGTCTGGTGAAGACCCACTTCCTGATTCATAGAGGGGGTCTTTTCTCTGTATCCTCTCATGGCAGAAGGGGCAAGGGATCTCTTTTATAAGGACACTAATCACATTTATGAGGGCCCCACCCTCACAATGTAATCACATCCTAAAGGCCCCACCTCCAAATGCCATCATATTGGGCGTTGCGTTAGGACTTAACTTGATTTGGCCAGGGACATCAGCATCTAGTTTGTAGCATTCCCACAGCTAACATGTAACAGTAATGTGTTACATTGTTATGGTAATGGTCTCCAGTGAATCATGTCTCCCCCTGTCTATGCCCTTATGTAACACTCCCTCTTTCCCCTAACCTCTACTCTTGAAGATAGCTCTTTTGGACAGAACCTAAGATGACTCCACAATTGAGCTTATGACCTGCTTGAGAACTAGCTCTCTCTCCCTCCCTTGGAGAATCTTCAAAAAATCTATTATTTTGGCCCATATATAACCTCTCTCACATTTATTCTGGGTTTACATTGCTTGTTGATGTTTAAAAGTATAAATGCAGTAAGCAGAGACTAGAAAAGAGATTGCACACTGGGACTTGCCTTCCTGCTCTCCTAAAGTCACAATTTAAAGACGTTCAGGCTATGATATGGCCACAAGTACTAGACTAGCTTTTTAAGCTGAGACACACCCCCCCCCCTTACCTTTTAGATATCCAGTCTTTTTTTTTTTTAATATATTTTTACTGAATTCAGAAAGGAAGGGAGAGTGAGATAGAAACATCAATGATGAGAGAGAATCATTGATCAGCTGCCTCGTGCACCCCCCACACTGGGGGATCAAGCCCACAACCCAGGCATGTGCCCTGACCGATCAACGGTCAGCCACTGAGCCATGCCAGCCAGGCTAGATATCTAGTCTTAATCAAGCAGGATAACCATAGGCAGGAGTGTCCCCAGGCACAACCAGCAGAAGAAATGTGTGGGTGGATACACACACACACACACACACACACACACATTTGTACATATGTATACATCAAATAAAGACAATGGAGTTACAATATTATGTGTGTCTTAGTCTGAAATTGTAGAGTAGGCTGGCAGGCTAGAAACTCTCCAGGAGGACCTAATGCTATACTCTTGAGGTGGAATTTTTTTCTTAGGGTAGGTAACTTCAGTTTTGCTTTTAAGGTGATTCAGCTGATTAGATGAGGTCTATCCACATTATGGAGTGTAATCTCCTTTACTTAAATTCATCTTTTAAAAAATTTTTAAAACATTTATTGATTTTAGAGAGAAAAACATTTATTTGCTGTCCACTTATTTATGCATTCATTGGTTGATTCTTCTATGTGCCCTGATGGGATCAAACCCACAACCTTGATGTATCTGGATGACACTCCGAGCAACAGAGTTACGCAGCCAGGGCTACTTAAAGTCACCTGGTTGTAGACGTTAACCACATCTACAAAATACCTTCATAGCAACTCCTAGGTTAGTGTTAGAATACTAGTACTACTTGTTGCCTAGCCAAGTTCACATATCCAACTAATAAACATTTTTTAATGCTATCCACTCAGTAAACATTATCACCTCATCGTTAAACCCCTATCTATACCAAGTTTGTAAAGGGCCAAGATAATGGATTTTTTTTTTAAGAGTGAGGAAGGGAGAGGGGGAGAGAGAGAGAGAAACATTGATGTTCCAGAGAAATAATGATCAGCTGCCTCTTGAACGTACCCCAATTGGGACCAAACCACACCTAGATATGTGTTCTGACCAGGAATCAAGCTTCAGTGCTTCAGTGCACGGGACGATGCTCCAGCCAATTGAGCCACACTTTCCAGAGCTAATAATGGAATTTTTAAAGATTACCCAAGGTTGCTTAGTAAGGAGAAAAAGGGAGAGAGGTGGTTCTAGTGCATGCTTGTGAGCCCAGTTGTGGACTTACCTGAGGTTCTGCCCAAAAAAGCCACCTGTGGAAGTAGAGGTTGGAGGTAGGGGTGGGACCTCAACAAAGAAAAGCTGGATATCACCAGTTTCTAAGGAGGGAGTAGAGAACTTCCTTCTAGTGAAGGAAGAAGAAATTGATATAAAGGGAACTTTAGGTGACAGTCCCCAATGATGTGGGGTTTTGTCCCAAAGAACCCTTAACCACCTGATAGTCTCATTGTTGGTTAATCAAGTGGTCAAGTAAGCCCTTTTGCTTTTCTTTCTTTTTTTCTCTCCATTCTGCTTTAACTTTATAGTGTTCAAAAACTATGTTTAACAAAAATGTAAGGTTTATCTAATGTAAGGTTAAAAAAAGAAAAGGAAAGGAAAAGGAACCACAATCCCTATTTCATTACAACAGGCTTCTCATTTACAATGAGCACAAGCCTGGGATAGAGGACAAGCCCCAAAGTTAAATGAAGTTTAAACTTTTGATTATTATGTTGGCACTGAGCATTTCAATTACTGAATGAAACTGTTTTACAACTTAAAGTGACTACATAACTTTTTATTACCTAACAGTATTTAGAAATCATGGTATTCATTCAAGTTTCTTAAAATAACATTTTTATAACTTTATGGTTTTTAAGCCTTTAAATTCAGCTTAAAAATATTGTTTATAAAGTATCATGTCACCATTTTTTAAATAACAGATAACTCCAATTGAAAGAACTAAATTACCTTAATCATTTACATTTAAAACTTGGTTAAGTTGACTTAATTTAAAACTGCATTTGTAATTTTAATGTTTATTTGTATTCAGATGCTAGACTTAACAAGTAAAATGTTCTCAATACTTAAAAAACTTTTATAAAGCTAATATATTGAAATGAAATAAAAACAACAGACAAAAAAGAACAACAAAACAATAATGCATGTAGATTACATTTAACACTAAAGCAACTCAAATTCTATAAAAATTTCAATACTAAATGTAAACTTGGGTAAGTCCTTTTACTTTTATTTTTTTAAACAATGTGTGCTGGAGAGGGAACAAGATCTCAGATGTTCTGGAGAACAACAGTTTTGCAGATTTTTATACATTTGAAATTAAAGAAGGAGGAGGGAATGGAAGGAAAATTACTTGGAGGTGAAAATAAGGCAGGAGGGGATTACAGGATAGATAATAAAATTATGTCTTTCTTGAGAGTTTAAAAAATGTGTTAACCTGGATGCACAGAAACAATGGAGGGGGCTTGCTTAAGGCAAAGGCAAACCTTTTACTAAAAAGTTACTTGCCTGAGGCATTACTATCCACCATGTCCTACCCAGTTAGGAATTTATGATCAGATCACCTTGTGAAGTTACTTTCCATAGAACCACACTTTTAGTCCACAGATCCCCCTTTTGGTCATAAATCAATCCAAAGGATGCACTGATGTCCAACCTTTTGGTAGATAGATAGTGTGGTCTCACAGCTCCCGGAAGGCTCATTTCTAGAAAGTCTCAGTATCCTCATTGTCTTATTGATTTTTGGGGATGGGGCAATACTGTAACCCATGAGATTTGAATTGAGGCTGAATTTTCCCAAAATGGGAAGGACAGGTAAAGAGAAGGCAATCAAGCATTATATATATTCTGAAACAACAACAACAAAAAACAGTCTGGATTATTTCTATCCTATGAACTGTTGCCTTCTGTGTCATTTTTCTAGTATTATGTAAGCCAGCAATTTTCATTGGTGTGCCACAAGAATTTTTAAAACATGAAATACCTGACTATTCAGTCAGGGCACTGACCTCTTGTCCCTTCAATTGTCATAAGAAAAAATGACAACAGCTAATGCAACAATAGCCATCCAGTGTGAATGAATCAAAATTATATCTTTTTTTTTTGTCAAATAGGCAAAAAATATAGTAATATTTTTTGGTGTGCTGCAGAATTTTAGTAATTAGTTTATGTGTGCCATGAGATGAAAAAGGTTGAAAATTGCTGCAGTAGACGAAATCTCCTGGTTGTAAGCTACAGTCTTTGAAGTCTTTGTATCTCCTTTCAGCACACTAAAAAATGAATCAGTCGCTAATTTATCAATTTATTTTAGCCAATTAATAAGTCCTTGATAATAATGCATAATGCCTCCTCTGAGTAAAATTGGTTCACATGCCCTTTCTTCCAGATGCATAGAGCAACCAGTGACTATTTCATAAGGAGAAAGGTGGTGTTTTCAAGGAGTAGCTCTCTGGTTGAGAAGCACTATAGGGGGGGATCTTTTGGTCAAGGGAGAATAAAAGCTTCTGAAAATTTAGCTTACAAATTGTACCATTTGTAAGACCCACCATTCCAGAGTACTGGGGGTGATCAGCACAATGAAAATGCTGTAGAATAGGCAAAATGTTATAATCGATTGCGTTATTTGCCCAATGAAAGGAGTCCCTCAGTTACTACATAACTCAGAGGAAATTCCCCAACTGGGAATTGGGTCCGATTTGACTTGCAAAAATATATGTTGCCCTGTGACATTCCCTAGTTGAAAGGGAATAGGTTCTGATTTAAAAATGAACATTGGGTCCCTGGCCAGGTGGCCCAGTTGGTTAGAGCATCGTCCTTATATGCCAAGGTTGCAGGTTTGATCTGTGACCAGGTTATTCCATCTCGAACACTTCGGTTTTTGACCAGGTTGATCTCTCTCATCGATGTTTCTAACTCTCTGTCCCTCTTCCTTCTTCTCTGTAAAAAATCAATAAAATATATTTAAAAAAAAAAAAAGAATGCTAATGTTAAGGATGTGAAAGTGCACAGAAAACAGTAATCACAGGCAATTAAAGAGGTAGCAAAACTGTTGATTTGGATAAAGGAAAGCAGTTAGCCAGTGACAGCATTTCTGAAGCAGTGATATGTGAAAAAGCGAAGATGCTACATGTGGGCTTCCTGAAAGTTACCCCTGGAACCAGGGCTGAAAGTGATTTTGTTATTAGAGAATTGTTTGGGTGGAATTTCTGTTGCTAGTGGAAGTGGAGTTCTTATGATATCTTGAGAAAAAGAATTTTCTAAGAATCTCAGGAAGAATGAGTGATTTTTATTTGTGTGTATATCGCTCAGTTTCCAAAGTCCTATTTCCCTTAAACTAGTCCTGGAAAAGGTGCAGCTGGGGGCTTCAAGAGAGCTAGAAGCAAAGCCAGTGTCCAAAGTTTCTATCCATGGTGCAGTTGAGTCCACCACACCATCAGGCTGACTTTAGTCCATGTGTGCAACAAGTGAACCAGGAACTCAGTGTGCAAGAGAGCCAAGAGAGAGCACTCCCTTTGTTCAGGAGCCTATGTATCTCAGATTTTGTACCTTTGCGGTGGCCATGCTCATTCTAGACAGTGATTCCCTCCCAGGTGTGATTGACAGACAAGCACTTTCCCAGGTCACTCAGACCTTAGTGGACATGCATCTATTATCCAGTCCCTTTCCCCATGTGGGGAACAGACCAGAATGTTAAACTGCAGCTTCCTAGCATAAATGCCATGCCTATATTATCTGGCCTTCTCTTTACTCCTTTCCTGTTAATTAATCACCAGGTTATTACAACAATATTCATTTAGGCTAGTAGGGCGTGGTTTGATAAATGTAAGCAAGAGATGTTTGTTTATAGATTAAACATGTACTGTATATACTAGTAAGAAAGGTAAAAACCGGGACTCATTGGTGGGTCTGGAATGAATTAATTCATTATATTATTTCTAATGGGGAAAAATGATCCTGTTTTCAAACAAATCACTTCTCAAATTGCCTTCCAGAGCGAATTAAGTTGGAAAGCCGAGATTCCACTGTATGTGCTTTCTTGAGGATGATTACAGTTTATTTCAAAGATATGTTAACTTAGATGCACAGGAACAATGGACACAGCCTGCTTATAGCAAAGATAATTCTTTTAGCAAAATGCTTTATACCTGGGGCATGACTACCCAGTATGACCCAACCAGTTAGGAATTTATGATCAGTAACCCTGTGAGATTACTTTCCATAGAACTCCTTTTTCATTTACACAATTGTCTTCATCCTTGTGAATTTATAGCCTTTCTTTTTCTTTTTTCTTTTTTAATTAACACCTTTAGTGTCGTGTTAGCATGTTTGGGAAGGAGCTGAGGCAAACAAATACCTGTTCAGTCTTTAAACAAGCACCATTAACTTTTCTGTGTGATAATAAGTGTGTAAGTACAAGTCTGTACCATTTAGAGATGGTAAATCACTTCAGGATTCAATAGAAGCCCTACAGAGCTCTCTCTCTGGAGCATGCCCAATGCCTACACTTTGCCCTTCCCCTTCTCCTTTCCCCAAGGCATATTACCTTTGCCCTTCTCACTCCTAAGCTCCCAGAGCCCTTCTTTTGCCTCTAACTTGTTTCCTGAGCCTAAGTTGCCCAGCTGGCTCACTTCTACTACCTTTAACCTTTCTAAATAAACTTTCTCTTAGAAGGAAGGAAGGGACCCTTACATAATGGAAAAAGCCCTTTCTTTTCATTGAAAACTATATTTCTTCAAAAGATACAGCTAATTTTCACTCCTGATTTGTTGGATTGTGTTTTTCATTTCTTTAAAAATGTTTTTAAAAAATAAAAAAAAAGTTTTTAAAAAAATGAAACATGTTTTAATGAAAAAGTTTCATTTCTTTCTAAGGTTTTCTCTCTGGTTCTAAAGAAAAGTTAATATTTTCCCATAGGCTTTTGTATATCTCTGTGTAAATTATCAATGTAAGAAACATCCAAACCTATAGAGAATTTTTATGAGTTTATTTGAGCCACACTGATGACATTGCTGGGAATCAAGATCTCAGATACTCCAAAGGATGACTGTTTTTCAGTTTCTTTTCTACATTTGTAATTAAGGAGGGAATGTAAGGAAGATTTACATGAAAGTGAAAGAAAGCAAGGCACATGATAGTAAACTATATTATGTGCTCACTTGAGGGTGATTATGCCTCTGAGGGATCTGAAAAAGAGGCATTTCAAAGGTGTATTGACCTAGATGCACAAAAACAATAAGAGTAAGATAAACCTTTTAGGCCTGGAGGTTAATACCCTTCCTGACTTTCCTAGTTAGGAATTTATGTCAGATCACCCTGTGAGATTACTTTTGATCACTGAACTTGTACATTCTCCCTTTTTCATCCCCCAAATCTTACATATGATTTTAAATCTTTGCCTACCCTTTCTACCCTATTCTTTCTCTCTGATCTAACCAGAACTCTTAAACGTGTATACCTCAGATCTCAGATCATCTGGCTCTGTGAGTGATTTATTAATTTCCTATTGCTGCTATAACAAATGACCACAAATGTAACTTAAAATAACACAAATTTATTATTTTCCATTTCTATAAATCAAGTTCAGAATAGGTATCCCTGGACTAAAATTGAGATGTCAATGGGATTGTGGTCCTTTTAGAAGCTCTAATGACAAATGTGTTTCTTTTTCTTTTCCAGCTACTAGAGTCCGCCCTGACTTCTTAGCTTGTGGCCTCCAGCCAGCCATCATATCAGTCTGACCTCTGCTTTTAGACTCCTTTTAACTCTTCACTTGTAAGGTCTCTTCCCATTGAATGGGTTTACCGAGATAATCCAGGATGATCTCCTTATCTCAGAATCCTCAATTTAAACACACCTGCAAAGTCTCATTCGCCATGTAATGTAACATATTCACAGGATAATGGGATTTGGATATGGACAATTTGGGGAGCCATCCACAAGTGATAATACTAAAATGATATTAATGACACTACTCTGACTGGAAAAGTATATCATCAGCTTGTAAGAATACCTCTCAACCTTATTTTTATCATAGGGTGGATTCTTCAGTATCTTCCAGTTCATGTAGTCCTTTCTATTCTAAACCATTCTCTCAATGAATCCTTCCTACGCAATGATTTAATTATATGTTATCACATATAAAGTTCGTTCTCTAGATTAAAAGTGTTGTAATGGGAAATAGAAAAGCCATGATTTAGACCTAGGTTATAAACTCATATGTCCCGGAGGCCAGGTAGATAGATAGCATAAATCAATCAAATCAATCTAGGTAAAGAGAATGGAAATGTTAACTGCATAATAGCATTCAAGATACATTTTTTAAAAACTTTTAATCAAACTAAACAGGGCTTCAGGCTACAAGTTTGGACCCCTGATTTAGGTAATAGTTGATCTTTAGATCCATCTAATCTAATAAAAAAGAAACATGCAAATTGACCATACCTCTGCTGCACACACAAGCCACGCCCACAAGCCAATCAAGAGCAAATATGCAAATTAACCCAACTAAGATGACTTCAGCCACAGAGCTGGAACGAGCAGGAGGCTTGGTTTACCCCCAGCAATGTAGGAAGCCAAGCTTCCCACCTGCCCTGCTGGCCCTGAGCTCCACTCAAGGCTACAAAGTTTCAATTATAGAAGTCAGATAAATCTCTGGTACCTGCTTCCAGCTGCCATGGCCTCCGCTCAAGGCGGGGCTGGGAGCCTGGGTTGCCAAGGGGCAACCCAGGTTTCCAGGACTTGGCCTCCACTCAAGGCTACAAAGTTTCAATTATAGAAGATAAATAAATCCCAGATATTTGCTTCCAGCCAACAGCCGTGGCCAGCCTGAAAACAGCCCTCAGCCCCTCACCCAGGCTGGCCAAACCCCCATGGGGTGAGGGTCCCCACTGGGGGCCTTGACCAGCCTGAAAACAGCTATCAGCTCCTCACCCAGGTTGGCCAGGCACCCCAGTGGGACCCCCATCCTGAAGGGGGTGTGGCCAGCCTGCAAACAGCCATCAGCTCCTCACCCAGGCTGGCCAGGCACCCCAGAGGGGACCTCCACCCTGAAGAGGGTGTGGCCAGCCTGAAAACAGTCATCAGCCCCTCACCCAGGCTGGCCAGGCACCCCAGCGGGGCCCCACCCTGATCCAGGACACCCTTCAGGGCAAACCAGCTGGCCTCCACCCGTGCACCAGGCCTCTGTCCTATATAATAAAAGGGTAGTATGCAAATTGACCCTAACAGCAGAACCACTGGGAATGACTGGTCACTATGACACACACTGACCACCAGGGGGCAGATGCTCAATGCAGGAGCTGCCCCCTGGTGGTCAGTGCACTCCCACAGGGGGAGCTCTTCTCAGTCACAAGCCAGGCTGACGGCTGCCAGCACAGCGATGGTGGTGGGAGCCTCTCCCTCCTCCTCAGCAGCGCTAAGGATGTCCGACTGCAGCTTAGGCCTGCTCCCTACTGGCAAGTGGACATCCCCCGAGGGCTCCTGGACTGCCAGAGGGATGTCTGACTGCCAGCTTAGGCCCAGGGAGCGGGCCTAAGCCAGCAGGTGGACATGCCCTGAGGGGTCCCAGACTGCAAGAGGGCACAGGCCGTGCTGACGGCCCCCCCCCCCCCCCCGCCCCCCGAGTGCACAAATTTTTATGCACCGGGCCTCTAGTAAAATAATAAAATAGTAGCACTTCCTACTAGTCTTTAAAAGTTACCATATCTATTTATTTATTTCCCAGGTAACCTGACCTGTGATAATTGATAAGGAGTTTACTATCTAGATTGCTAGAAAGATAAGTCTAAAGATTAAGTTGTGTAATAAAGGACTCTAATAGAGGATTAAAAAGACATATAAAGGAGCAATTAATTCTGTCTTATATTAGGAATATAGAGAGGTAATCAGCTAATGCTTTTTTTTTAGAGATGGATGACATTTAAACTGAGCTTTGAAGAATGAGTTCTCTGAGATAATTAGCACTCAGTCTTCATTTGCTTACTCTCCATCTATTAAAGTTGTACTTATTTGAAAAATAAACACACGTTGCTTATTTCATTTCATCTTTATAATCTCTCTCTCCCCACCCCCCCAGATTTTGTGTACAAGTGCTTTGGAAAAGATGGCTGATATTAACCTCAAGGAAATAACCTTAATAGTAGCTGTGGTTACTGCCTGCTATTGGAACAGCCTCTTTTGTGGTTTTGTTTTTGATGATGTGTCAGCAATACTGGATAATAAAGACCTGCATCCATCTACACCTTTAAAAACTTTATTTCAGAATGACTTCTGGGGAACCCCTATGTCTGAGGTAAGTAATTACATATTATAAGAATCTCAGATTTTTAAAATATTTTGGTAGTTTATTACTCCTATTTCTTTTTTATTGATTTCAGAGAGGAAGGGAGAGGGAGAGCTAGAAACAAAAATAGTGAGAGAATCATCAATTGGTTGCCTCCTGCACACCCCCTTCCATACATCAAGCCTGGAACCCAGGCATGTTCCCTGACTGGGAATCGAACTGTGTCCTCTTGGTTCATAGATCACAGATCAGCCACTGAGCACACTAACCAGGCCCTATTTCTTTCTTTATGAGCATTGTCATCATAGCAATTAATAGATTTTATTTTTACCCCAAAATTTTAGGCATAGCATGTTTATAAAAAAATGGGTAGGAAATTAAAAATGTGTTTATCTTTTTAAAGCATTACTTGTTTCCTTCCTTGGTTGTGTACCTTAGCTTAGTCTTTTAAAAAATAATATATGTGTATGAAAAGCAAATGTGTTAGCAAAACAGTAGATGTAATGCAAGTCTGTTTCTTGCTCACTGGCTTCCTTTTTTTTTCTCTCTTGTGAATGAGGCAAAAGAGATGATTACTTGTGATATATTTATTTAAAAATGCATGCAACTTTAATATAAATTAGACCTTAAGCGAAAAAATAGTAAGTACACATATATTGCCAATTTTTCTGCAGAAAAAAAAATGATTTATTAAAAACATTAAATATCATCTCTCTTATCTAATAGGGGTTTTTTTTATTTTATTTTATATTGAGAACCCAAAAGCTCATTTCATTCTTATAAGGGTAATTTTACTTTGCCAGAAATTTTATTTTGAACGTCAATGTTAAGTTGGGATTAAACCCATGTCAGTTTGGGATTATATAGATTGGATTCTAATTTTAGTTTTATTATGTAACTAGAGGCCTGGTGCACAAGATTTGTGCACTCAAGGAGGGGTCCCTCAGCCTGGCCTGTGCCCTTTCGCAGTCCAGGAGCCCTCAGGGGATGTCCGGGTGACGGCTTAGCACTCTTAGCACTGCCGTGGAGACGGGAAAGGCTCGCCATTGCTACTGTGCTTGCCAGCCGTGAGCCCGGCTTCTGGCTGAGCAGCGCTTCCCCTAAGTGACTGCACTGACCACAAGGGGGTAGTTCCTGCAGTGAGTGTCAGCCCCCTGGTGGTCAGTGCGTGTCATAGCAACTGGTCCTTCTGCCGTTTGGTCGATTTGCATATTAGCCTTTTATTATATTACTAGAGGCCCGGTACACAAGAATTTGTGCACTGGGGGGGGAGGGGGAGGGGGTCCCCCAGCCCGGCCTGTGCCGTCTCGCAGTCTGGAATCCCTCGGGAGATAACGACCTGCTGGCTTAGGCCTGCTCCCGGGTGGCAGAGGGCACGCCCAATCCCTAGGTGCAGCCCCTGGTCGGGCTCAGAGCAGGTCTGATTGGGGAGTTGGGGTGCCGCCCCCTGTCATGCACAGAGCAGGCCGGATCGGGAGGTTGCGATGCCACCCTCAGTCATGCTCAGGGTAGGGCTGATTGGGGGGTTCGGGCACCGCCCCCTGTCACACTCAAGGCAGGGTCGATGGGGAGGTTGCGGCGCCACCCCCTGTCACACACAGAGCAGGGCCGTTCAGGGGGTTGGGGCGCTGCCCCCTGTCACACACAGAGCAGGGCGGATCAGGGGGTTGGGGCGCTGCACCCAGTCACACTCAGGGCAGGGCCAATGGGGAGGTTATGGCTCTACCCTGTCACACACAGAGCAAGGCCCGTGGAGGGGGGTTGGGGCGCCACCCTCTATCACCCACAGAGCAGGGCCGATCAGGGGGTTGGGGTGCCTCCACTGTCGCACTCAGGGCAGGGCCGATGGAGAGGTTATGGCTCTACCCTGTCACACACAGAGCAGGGCCTGTGGGGGCGAGGGGGGGGGGGGGGTTGGGGCGCCGCACCCTGTCACACTCAGAGCAGGGCCGATCAGGGGGTTGGTGCGCCGTACCCTGTCAAACACAGAGCCGCAGGGTGATCAGGGTATTGGGGAGCTCCCCCCATCACGCACAGAGCAGGGCTGATCAGGGGGTTGGGGCACCTTCCCCTGTCAGGAACAGAGCAGGGCAGATAGGGAGGTTGTGGCCCTGCCCCCTGTCACACACAGAGCCGCAGGGCGATCAGGGGGTTTGGGCGCTGCCCCCTGTCACGCTGATCCTGGTGCCGGGAGCCTCGCGGCTCCGCTGATCCCAGTGCTGGGCTGCATAGTACCCTTTTACTATATAGGATAGAGGCCTGGTGCACAGGTGGGGGCCGGCTGGTTTACCCTGAAGGGTGTCCTGGATCAGGGTGGGGCTCCCCACTGGGGTGCCTGGCCAGGCTGGCTGAGGGGCTGAGGGCTGTTTTCCGGCTGGCGGGTGACTAAAGCTCCCAACCACTCCTTTTTTTCTTTTTTTTCTTTTTTTCTATTCTGGGCCAGCTTTAGCTCTGAGGCCTCGCTGCTGAAAGCAGGTTTCTGGCCTTTACCTTCTGTATTTGATACAATGTTGCGGTCCGGCTGGCTGAAGCCTGGCCGACTAACGCAGGTTTCTGGGGTTTTGTTTAGCTTCTATATTTGCAACATATTTGCTTAGAGTTGCAGCTGAGAGGCCGGCAAGTTAGGCGGGGAACGTTGGAGTTCGCCAGTCACTGGAGCAAGCAAGCCTCCCTGTTCGCTTCAGTGCATGGCTGCCGGCCGCCATCTTGGCTGACAGTTAATTTGCATAAGGATATGCTGATTAGCCAATGGGAAGGGTAACGGTCGTACGCTAATTAGCATGTTTCTCTTTTATTAGTGTAGATGTAATAGCTGTGTGAAATAGGTGGGAATGCAGCTTTTAGATGGCAAGTCAGTTTCCTACTACTCTATACCTTGAGGATAAATAAATGAATTGATGTATCTACGTTACCTGGCACATAGTTGTTGAAACATAATATATAACATTTTGTTACAGTTATAGTTTGTCAGTTATTATTCATGGCCTATCCCACATTTCTACATTTGGAAGCTTCACAAGCATAGGGATGGATGGACTCTTCCCTTTCTCTCATCACTAGCACATAATAAGTATTTTTTCTTATTAAACTAGAGGCCCTGTGCACGAAATTTGTGCATGGGGGGGGTGTCCCTCAACCCAGCCTGCACCCTCTCCAATCTGGGACCCCTCGGGGGATGTCCGACTGCTGCGGGATTGGGCCTAAACTGGCAGTCGGACATCCATCTCACAATCCGGGATGACTAACTCCTAATCGCATGCCTGCCTGCCTGATCGCTCCCAACTGCCCTCCCCTGCCTGCCCAATCGCCCACACCTGCCCTCCCCTGCCGGCCCGATTGCCCCAACTGCCCTCCCCTGCTGTCCAGATCGCCCCCAGTTGCCCTCCCCTGCCAGTCTGATTGCCCACAACTTCCCTCCCCTGCCAACCTGATCACCCACAACTGCCCTCCCCTGCTGCGACCTGCCTCCTCTGCCAGTACCTGCCTCCTCTGTGCGAGGCGGTGGAGTCGCCGTGACCAGACTCCTCCGTGCCACGCAGAGCCGCAGGATCCCCAGGCCTCACTGTGTGAAGCAGCCACTGGGCCCCGCCTCCACTGTGCACGTAGCCATCTTGTGATGATGTCAAGCGTGAGGGCCACCTAAGCTTTTATTAGTACAGATAGGAAGACTCTAGCCCTGAACGAGTGGCTCGGCTGGAATGTCGTCACACACTAAAAAGGCTTTGAGTTCAATTCCCCATCAGGGCACATGCCTAGGTTTCGGGTTCAATCCCCGTCAGGGTGTGTATAGGAGGCAACCCATAAATGTTTCTCTGTTACATCGATGTTTCTCTCTGTGTCTCCCTTCCTCTCCCTCTAAAAATCGATAAAAACATATTCTCGGGCGAGGACTGAAAGACAGTCCTATATAATAAAAAGCTAATATGCGAATCAACTGAATGGCGGACCGACCAGCCATTATGACATGCATTGACCACCAAGGGGCAAACGCTCAATGCAGGAGCAGCCCCCTGGTAGTCAGTTCACTCCCACAGGGGGAGCGCTGCTCAGCCAGAAGCCGGGCTCATTGATGGCGAGCACAGCGGTGGTGGCGGGAGCCTCTACCACCTCCATGGCAGGGCTAAGGATGTCTGACTAAGGGCTTCCAGACTGCGAGAGCGCACAGGCCCGGCTGAGGGACCAACCCCCCTCTCAACCCTTTCCCAAGTGCACAAATCTCGTGCGCCAGGCCTCTAGTAATAAAATAAGCAGTCTCTATTTTCTTGCAACCTTGCTATTCTTACCCAATTCTAGCCTTTAAAAAATAACTCTTTTGTTAAGAAGGGAAAACAGTTTATTTCCCCTTGACCTCTATCATTTAATCCCCAGAGACCCTTAGAAGTAGGTGTCCATTTGCCTATCTTATGGCAGTGTCTTTTGTGATTTAATCATGACATTGAGATTTTTAACCTGAAAGGTTAGATGATCAGATTAAAGGGCTCATGAAAGTTATACCATGGTATTAATGCTATATTTTATGATTTTCTCAGCTTTGCAGATGAAAATTTGATTTTGTGCGGAGCATCTGTAAGAGAATACCCTAAGAAATAATAAACCCAGAATGTATGAACAAATTAGAATGACAATTTATAGTGAAGAGTGTTGCTTCCTCTTATTTTCTGATAAACATGTTCTCTCCCTGTAGGGAACTATGCTACTATGGAAAAATTATTCTAACTAGTATTTAGTTGTCAAGGTTTTTTGACAAACCTGGAATTAGCACTTTTAAAGACTTAATGATTGATGTTATAAAGCTTGCACAGGCACAACGTTTATAATGATATTTTTACCAGTGTAGATCTTAGAGACACATTCTCCTGAGCTACATGAATACTACCACATTAGGGAATTATTAGACTCCTCTGGTGTTCTCATTGTTTAGATCAGAGGTCCTCAAACTTTTTAAACAGGGGCCAGTTCACTGTCCCTCAGACCATTGGAGGGCAGGACTATAGTTTAAAAAAAAACTATGAACAAATTCCTATGCACACAGCAGCGGCAAAAACACCCGGCAGACCACATGTGGCCCGCAGGCCGTAGTTTGAGGACCCCTGGTTTAGATGAATCTTTAGTAAACCCATTTTTTTAAAATATGTAATACTCTGTTTATTGATGTTTTCTTGTATTGCAACCCTAGCTGCACATAGAATCTGCCTGGGTCACTTTAAAAGTACATATTACCAAGGATCTACCCAAAACTATTAATTACAGTTATCTTAGATTGGGATGCTGGCATCAGTATTTTTTTGTCCTGTTTTGTTTGTGTGTTTGCTTTCTTGTTTTTGTGGGGTTGGGGTTGGGGCAAGAAGGGGCTGTGTAAGTTAGGTGCAGCCATGGTTGAGAACCACTGAGCTGTAAAGCCACACTCTCCTGTCAAGTACCTGTGTTAAGGTAACTTCTGCAGGTATCCTTTCTTTCTTTGTTTTGCCATCCATATATGTAGATTTACATTAACTGCTTATTTTTTCATTATATTTGTGCTTATGTTTCTATTGCCAACTAATACGTGAGTAATTTTTTCTTTAATATAGTTGAATATAATAATGATCAGAATTGTCTTGTTTATAATGAAACTAGCAGTTTTACTAGATTTTCAGAGCAAATATGATATATAAGCTGATGATTATCTACAACAGTGGAGTCTTATTAAATAGAATGTTAATGATTTCTGTGAATAATTAGTTGTATTAACAATTAATCTGTTTTTAGTTGTGATTACCTATGGCATATATACATCTAATAGACCTAACAAAGCAGTTATGTATACTGCAATTAAAAATACCTATTCCCTGCCCCTTTCTTGCTTCATCCTTTCAACTGGCAAATATGTTCCAGTGGAGCCACAGTAACATTTCAGGCACTCACCGTGTTTCTAGAACCTTTTTCTGCTTTCTGGCACAAATCATGTCAGTTTGATATAGTGCCTTAAAATAAAAGTTGTATGCCTGAGCTGAAATAAAAAGGATGTATAATTATTAGCCTAGCAGGAAAGAACATTCTAGGTAGACATCACACATGGTGTGTGTAGTCAATACAAACAGAGATTAAAATGTTCCTAGTTCAAAATGGGCAGTGTTTGTTGCTTGTGCTTCCATATGTTCTCTAGTAGGTATGAACAGGCTGAAGTCTGTACCTACACACCAAACTATGTAAGGGGTAGGAGAGCAAAGATGCGAGTGTGCATTCCCTTATATAAAATTACAAGAAATAACTAAGATAATATTTTATATAGTTTTCATCTGTGTGTTTTATTCTTAAATCTGACTTGATTTTGTCTTAGAGCAAAAACATTTCTGGTTAAATGTGACTTCTCATTTATAAAGAAATTTAGTACTTCATATAAAATTGGAGGTATTGCTGTTGGAGACTGCCATAGCAAAGGTGTCTATTCTCTTACTCTAAGAAGGTTTTGCTCTTGCATTACTCTTTGTGTAGTATTTGGAGATTTTCGGTGTAATATAATTCAGATTTATACATTATGGACAATGGGGGAAGAAAAAGGAACATCTGTAATACTTTGAACAATAAAGAATTTTTTTTAAGTAAATGCAGTGATTAGTTTATATACCCCAAAGAACCAAGGTACTTAGTAATCAGTGATTGTTTTTTCCTTTTAGGAGAGAAGTCACAAGTCTTACCGTCCCTTAACAGTATTGACATTTCGCCTAAATTATCTGTTTAGTGAACTGAAACCAATGTCATATCATCTCCTAAATATGATTTTACATGCTGTGGTCACTATAATATTTCTTAAAGTCTGCAAACTTTTTCTGGACAGCAGAAGTAGTGTGATTGCTTCTTTACTCTTTGCAGTACACCCAATACACACAGAAGCAGTAAGTACACTGTAAATTAATAATTATTTCATTATTTTTTATAAAGTCTACACTGTGATTATATGGTATATATTTTTAAGAATAATATTTAATCATGACTTTATTGTAGAATCTTAAATTACTGCAATAAGTCCTAACTCCCCACTGCACAGAATCTAACTTTGTACTACATAAAATTTTAAAATGTAAAGCAGTTTTTGAAACATAAACATTTATTATTCAAAAACAAGATCTAATTGTTCAGTCTTAGTAATATAATATGTAAATGAATACAATTTTATTCTTTGCTAAATGTTTTATAAATATAAATGTAAAATATTTTTTAAATTTGGTATTGTTTTCTTTTCAAAGGACAGAAAGTAATAAGGCAAATTTAAATAAGGGATGAAAATATATTAAAATATATGCAAACATGAACAGACATCCTAACAAGGGATTATACTCAGTAGTTTCAAGTTGTCTGTTGCCATGTATTTCAAAACTGTGGGCTGTTCTTGCTATTGCCAATATGTCCATCAGTCCCTACCTACCAAGACATACTTCAAATGATAAATTTTTTTGTTGTTAACCTTAAAACTCCAAAATTGCCTCTCAGCAGAGTAAAGAGGACTCTGTTCAATTGCTTTGTTTTGATTCTAAGCAAAAAATTATGTTTAAATTCTGTGTATGTGTTGCAGGGGACTTGTGTCTCCCACTATCTTGAACTTTTTGGAGTCTAGCAGTTTTCCATACATTTACAAAAATGATAGGTTGTTTTAAATTTTAGAGTGAGTTCATAATGTTTTAAAGGAAGAGAGGCTTGGTGTTTTATATTTAAATTTTTCGAATTTAAAAGGACTTTAAAGTTGATTGTCCTTTTAAACTTTAATTTGCTGGCTTATTATGAGATATAACTCATTGAATTTATGATACTTTTGTTTAGAACACTTACATTTTAAGAAAATATTTAAGAATTCCTTAAATGTTACCATTGAGGGAAGCTGGGTAAAGGGTACATGGGACCTCTACCTACTATTTTTGTAACTTTCTGTGTGTTTATAATTACTTCAAAATATTACCCTATGTAATAAAAGGCTAATATGCTAAGTGTCCTCCAACTGGTAGCTATGATGCACACTGACCACGAGGGGGCAGATGCTCAATGCAGGAGCTGCAGTGAGTTGGCAGTGGCAGTTCTTGGGTGATGCACCCTGAAATCAGAAAGGAGGGAGCCAATTCCTCGCGGGACCACGCAATTCCACTTTCAGCCATGGGTTATGTTGTTGCTGGGGCACTGTCAGCCCTGAATCTGGTTTACTGCACACTTGGGTTTGTGTTCCACACCCTGTATAACAAAAACTTTGCAGAGTGCCCTCTCACACTCTGGGATCCCTCGGGAGATGTCAGAGAGCCAGTTTCGGCCTGATCCCCACAGTCCAGGCCGAGGGACTCCACTTGTCAGAGGGACCCCATTCACTCCGCAAATGCCCTTCAAGCCACAGTGTCACCCCAGGTGCTGCTGGCTGGGGAGAGACCGCAGGAGGTTGGTTCCAGGATGTGTCCAGCCTGCTCACCCAGTCCCACCCTGCCGGCCACCTTCTAACTAATTTCCTTTCAATGTGCACGAATCCATGCACTGGGTCACTAGTTACTGATAAAAGGGCTTTGGAGTCACTGATAAATTTATTTTTATGGAAGATATACAAATTCACCACATGAGGGCACTCAAAGAATGTCTAAATGAAATTTTCACTTGAAAAGTTGTGGCAATTTAGTTTCTCGTTAGAGTGCTGTTGCTGTTATGTACATTTAAGTTTTCAAGATGCTCTTCATTAATATGACCCCCCCTTCCCTTTATAGGTTACGGGTGTTGTAGGAAGAGCAGAACTTTTGTCATCTATCTTTTTTCTAGCTGCATTTTTGTCATATACCAAATCTAAAGGACCGAATAATTCCATAGGTAAATGTCTTAACATTCAATTTTTTTCTATAGCTATAAAACTTGATCAGGTAATTTTTATCTACTTTAGTGCTGCTTGTAAAACATATGCCACACTTGGGGCTTATCATTATATATTATTCTACTTTAGCATTATGGATATATGAAAGTATGCAACATTGTTAATATTAAAGTTTCTTGCTTGTAGTTTATATTTTCTCATGACTAACAGATTCTGTATGATCTAATTTTTAAAAATTTATTCTAGAATGTAGGAGTTTTAGGATTATTTTTACTTCTGTCTTTTTTTTCCTATAAATGATATAAGTGTGTACCAATATTTCAGTTGCCTTTCTGTAAATAAATAAACACCTCTGAAGACTGTAAATTATATTATTAGGCAAAGTTAAAAGCCTATTAGAGTGTAACTTTTATTATGTGTTGATCATAATTCAGCTGTTTATGAGTCCTTACCATGTGGCCTACCCCTGGAAAATGCTTTGTATACAGTAGCTCATTAGTGCTGATAAATGCCTGGCATTGTCAGAAAACAAGTTCCAAGCAATAAAAGTGACTTTTTATGAGTGTGAACACAGTGGCATGAAAGGGGCCTTAATTACAGGATATTGAGGAGAGGGAAGCAGGGTAACAGGTGGTCGGGGTACATAATGTCCTTAATCTGTATTTGATTGTTCTTAAAGTTTAACGCTGAGTTTTTTTCCTGCATTCTTAGAGAATTTTCTCACTATAACCCAAAGTACCTATGATAAGAAGCCTAATATTCTGTGTATAGAAACTAAAACTAAGGTTCAGGAAATAAGTGACTTAGTAGAACAGCTTTAATGTCTTCTCAGATTTGTATAAATGAGTTTGCCTCCACTGCTGTGCACAATACCTTCTTAAAACAGTTTGAGTGGCAACATAGCATGGAGATTAATAGCATGGACTCCAGAGTCTAGTTTCACATTCCAGATCCACCATTTGCTACCTCCATTTACTTCTTTGAGTAAATTACTTAACCTCTCTGTGCTTTAGTTTCTTTGTCTATAAAGTGTAAATAATAACCTTTCTTACCTGTTGTGAGGGTTAGATTGATGCCAGACAGCATCTGAGGAGGCCAAGGGAGGCCTCAATCCAATACCAAGGTCCAGGATCTTATCACGGCCCAATAAAGGATTTGAGAGTGTGATAGGAATATTTAGCAAAGCACATTAGATTTATTAAAGTGATAGTACCCACTCAAGTGAGAGTTGGGCAACCTCAGAGAACAAGATGCCCCAGTGGGGGTCTGGAAGGTTTTTATTAAATGAGGGTAAGGTGGGCATAGGGTGGCTTGATTTCTGGCACTGGTGGGGTGCCTGCCGAAATGGCTCATCTTCATCCCTCTTCTCCAGGTAGCAATTTCTTTTTTTGGTCCTCCTAATACTGTCATGGCAATTCGGGAGGTAAGGGGAGAGAGCCCCAAAACCGTAATGCAGATTTATGATGAAGATATTACAATGGCCCTATTGGTCACTTTTAGGTCAATAGGCTGCCAAATTAAGGTATGACCAGTTTTGTTTGTCTTAATTACAGGATATTGAGGAGAGGGAAGCAGGGTAACAGGTGGTCAGTGAATATTACATCTATGATATTCCAGCCAAGATAGAAAAGGGGGAGGGGCAGAGCTTGAGGCCGCTGTTCCTTGTTCTCACTTTCCCTGCCTCAGGATGAGTTAAACGTGTAAGGCATTTAGTACTTGGCTCATAGTAAGCAGTGTACCTGTTTTCCCTATTGGCCTTCATGCAGTCAGAGGCAGTACAGTAACTAATATAGAATTTCCTAAGTAAAGCTTGAACAATAAACTTAGAAAATACTCTGACCTACAAGACCACGATCAGGCTCCTGCCTACCTCTTTAACCCTATTTCCCTGCCATTTTGCCCTGCCTACCTTCACTATAACCAAAGAGACCTTTCTCTTCCTCACATAGGTGAAGCACCTGTGTATACTTGCTATTATTCCCTCTTTTTTGAATTTTCGTCCCTTAGATCTTCACATAATTATCTTATTTATATTTTTCTTTATATCATCAGGCCTCAGCTCAGCTGTTTCCCTCTTAAGGAAACCTTTCCTAGTCTAACTAAAATAAACTTTCACTTTCAGTCAAACCTCCTTTGTTTCTCAAACATCTCCCATCTTGAACAGTTCGATCTCAACCGGCAAATCTTGCATGCTGATACCTGTATGATCAGTAACAAGTCTCTCAGGCAACAAAGGAGAGAATGCGAGAGTATCAGTCAATTTACCACTATTAACATCTCAGGATATTGTGCTGTGAATATTTTCTTTCTTTTTTTTTTTTTCTGCTTTTGTTGCTACTTACAAAATTTTCATTTTTTATTGTACATTTCATTTCCTTTTTGTTAAATTATCATATCCTTTTTTGTTTTTTAAGTGTTTACTTGTAGATTAAACAATAAATTAGACATTTGTGGTATATAAGAAAAGTTAAAATGGAATCATTTGGGGGTCTGGATCAGATTAATTCAATTTACATGATTTCTAATGGGAAAAAATGCTTTGGTTTTTGAACAGCCTTCCAGAATTAAGTTTGAAAACCAAGGTTCCACTGTATTATATTTTGTATTCCTCATAATTTTACTTGGTTCTTTTTAATGATTTCCTATCCTTCCTAACTCCTGTATCTTCCCTTGTTTCCTTTAGAATTACTTACTTTAAATTCTTGGACTACCTTTTCAAGTAATTCTGCTGTAGTAGTATATGTTATTATGTTTGCTATCTCTCTTTTACGACTGTTGTATCCTCCAGATATCTACTTATTTTGGCTTGTGAGCTCAAGCCACATGATGTCCTAAAGTTACTGATCACTGTGTCTGTTAAGGAGAAAGGGTCACTCTTTCCATCCTGTCATTCATGAAAACCCAGGTGGAGAGCTTCAGGTTCCCAAGGGTCTTTGTTGCTCTCTATTGTTGTTACCATTCTACCAAATGCCTCCTCAGTCTCTTAAAAAGAATCAGCACTGAGAAGAGGCCAGTCTACCCTTCTTCTGCATTTAGATGGGAGATGTGTGGAAGTGACTGCCTAGGGGTGGTTGGTCAACTTACACCTTTTTTTTTTTACAGCCGTACTTCCCCTACTTTTCATTTAATATTATAAAATAAGTAAATAAAAACATAAAGGACAAGATAAAATACACCCGTATCTCCTTACTATTATTTTACAACACTTCCTATAACTTTACTGAAACCATTTAGTCATGACCTACAGACATGGTTCAGTCAGCAATCTTTAATTCCATTCTTCATTGCAGTCACAGCAGAGGTTGAAGCAAATTGGCTCAATATGTATTAAAAATTGAGTCGTTTTATGCCAGTATATCTCCAATTCTACATTTTTTCACTTCTATGACTCAGTGCCTAGAATGGAAGCAGTTAATGAAACTGCTATGAATTTTAGCAAGAAATATTTCCTTCTGATAATTTTGACAAGTCAAATTGATGTTGAGTTTAAGCATTTATTCCAGGAGAGGAATGGGAAATTTAATCTGCCCCATTAACATTCGTCTTTTTTAGCCACGAGGGCAGAATTTGATTTCTTAGGGCCAAAGTGTGTGAGGGTCCCCTCCAGTTGTGAGTTTAATAGTTACTGATAATATTCCCCTTATTCCAGCTGATGTTTCCTTCAGATCTGTTGCTGTTGCACATTTGGTTTATCAGACTGTTGGACAAATTTCAGAATGCTAAGACCCTCCTGGTACCACAAAGACACTTTGAGATCCTGCCAGATAATCAGAGAACAGCTGACAACCAGGGAACAGTCCTATAAGGTTCTGGAGTATTTACTGGAAATTTCCTTTTGGTCTGAGAAAATATCAAACTATCTTATAGACTTGACCTCCTTCCTCTTCCTCCCTTCTTCCACCTCTTCTTCATTTTTATCCTCCACCCAGCCTCCCTCTCCTTCCATCTCCCAAACTTATACCTTTTAAAATAAAATCTACCCTCTAACCCAGCAAGACTTCTGAAATGCTCTGATTTAATCCTGGGGATACCCACAATCTGCAGATTTCTACAGAAAAGGAGCACAGAAGGATCTACCCAAGACAGTCAGGATTGGCTACAGCAGAAGTTATTAAAGGTGTTTTTTTTCCTCTTGTGCTTTAGATTCAGTCCCTCATAGCACCCCACAGACATGTTAGGGAGAACCTTCAGTCCCCAGGAGTTAGTTTTTTTAGGGTTGTTTGTTTTGTTTTTGCTTTTAAACAGCTTAGAAGACTTAGCTCCTCTCACTTAATTTTTTTCTAGGGTTTTTGCAGAAGAGGCCAACAGGTCAACAGGTTATGCTAGTTTATCACTTGACCAAAACAAAAATCAAATTATGTTGCTTTTTATCCCTTTATCCCGCACTACTCATAAGGGTCATTTCTAACCTGAAAATACATATTTTGCATTTTTCTTTTACTTCTTCATTGCTTGTTCTCTCACAGTAAAATGTAGCATTTATTAAGGTAGATATCTTTATCTCATTTTCTATCTCCGTTTCCTAGAGTGGTTCCTGGTACACAGTAGGTATTCAGTATATACAGGTATTTACTGAGGAAATGGTCAAGTGAATAAGTGTATTGTATAGTTTTCATATGTTTCTTACTGATTTTAGAGAGAGAGGGAGAAACATCAACATTGATCCGCTGCCTCCTGCACGCCCCTTGCTGGGGATTGAGCCCACAGCCCGAGCATGTGAAGTGTCACAGGGTTTAAAATATCTGTTTTCAAGGCCATAATTTTCCAGTAATTTTTTATATGTATATGTATCCAGTCATACTATTTTTTATTCCATTCTTTCCTTACTCCTTTATTCATACATACCCGTTTCCCAATTCTTCCATGTCTTATATATTCTTCACAGTCCAAATTTAGGTTCAGCTGTTTTGTAAAAAATTATGTACTGATTTTTTTCCTTTATGAATTTCTTGTTGAATTTAGCATGATATTTCAGTCCTTGGTATAATTTGTTTACCAATATTTTTTTAAATATTTTTATTGATTTCAGAAAAGAAGGGAGAGGAAAAGAGAGCTAGAAACATCAATGATGAGAGAATCATTGATTGGCTGTCTTATGCACACCCCCTACTGGGGGCCGAGCCCTCAACCCAGGCATGTGCCCTTGACCGGAATTGAAGCCGGGACCCAGCGCTCTATCCACTGAACCAAACCAGCTAGGGATGTTTACCAATATTGATGGTTTTGGACTGTATTGTAAAGTATTCTGACAATTTTTTCAAGGAACAAATACTATTATACTAAGTATCCCCAACAGTGTTTTGTTTTTTTTTAAGTTGTTTTTTACTTTCAGTAATTTTAATCTATAGAATATACATTAAAATTAAAAACAATTTCAGAAATAGATGAATTTCTATATTAAGCCTAAGTCTAAAGAAAATATATTAGATACATGAGTTGTGTTCTTTTTTCCTCCTGGTTATAAGTCATTTATTTGAGTTTTTGCTTTGATTAGTATTTTTAATGAGGAAAAAATGAGGTCACACATCATACTTCCACTTTTTTTTAACTGGAAAAAATGAAAGTCATATTTCCAGTAAGAAAACTGAAGCTCAGAACAATTTGCCCAGTGTCACAAAGCAAGTTATTAGTAGATCCAGAATTACTCTCACAAGTCATTGTTCTTTAATTAAATTATTACTGAGTAGTAAACATTTACTTAAACTTGATGTCGATTCTTCATTAAAATAGAACTTGTGAATATTTTATTGTGAATTTTTAAAAGAACAGTATTGATTTATATTCTTACTATTAACCTGTTTCAGTTTTTCTAGTCTTTTTAGTAAGAATGGTATTCTCCCTTTCCTAGTAGTTTTTAGTTTCAGGTTTTTAGTAAATGAAGTATGTTTATATCGGTGTGTTAACTTTAGGTATTTGTCGTTATTTCAAATTGATCATCAATCATGACATTCAATCTTGTAAGTTTCTCTTCTCCAAATTAGCCACTCTACATTTGTTTTAAAAGTTAGTATTTGGTTAGATAATCTTTATCTCCACAAAAACATTTTAGTTTAAATTATATAACTTGATGTTTTATTTTTAATGTTCACGCATAAATTACTTATACTGGTACAGTTTAAAATATAAAGTGTAAGTCATTGGGAAATAGCACAAATGTGAATATAGAATCACAAGTAAAGTTTTTGAATAATGTCTAATAGTTGTCTAACTTTAAATATCCTTTTGTGATATTATAAAATTTTTTGTGTCGTTTTATATTTTTCTGTTCTTAAATTGCAGTGTGGACTCCAATTGCATTGACAGTGTTTTTAGTGGCTATTGCAACATTGTGTAAAGAACAAGGAATAACAGTTGTGGGAATTTGCTGTGTGTATGAAGTATTTATTGCTCAGGGGGTAAGGAGAAATATAAATTTTCTTGATGCTCTCTTTTATCCCATTTGGACCTGATTATAATAAACTTACTTCCTAAATGTATCATTATGCAAATAAATCTGTTGACCAATAATAATAATACCAAATTTTTCAAGAAACAAGCATGTTTTCCCTCACACCACTGAAAATTATTAACATTTTAGCACCTTCAGCTTTTTAAAGGCTGCTTTTTAAGTTTAAATAATGGAATTGTAGGCAATTTAGAATACTTTACAACAATACTTTACAGTTCCACAAATTGTTCCATATCCATTTTATAATTACAGTTTCTATTTAATCTTGCATTTAGAAAGTTCAAACTTTATTGTACATGGTTATTTATTTAAAACATTTTTTTTCTTTTCCAGTATACTTTACCATTATTATGTACTACTGCTGGACAGTTTCTCCGTGGCAAGAGTAGTATTCCATTTTCTATGCTGCAGACATTAGTAAAACTCATTGTTTTGATGTTCAGTACATTATTACTGGTTGTGATTAGAGTCCAGATTATTCAGTCTCAACTTCCAGTGTTCACCAGGTATGAATTTCTGTGTCGTCGTCGTTGTTTTTCCATCCTTTTAAAATTAACTTTGGATTTTAAGTGATTGCAAATATTCCAGAAAGTCTTCAGGGTTTTTTTTTTTCTCATTGCACCTTTTTTGTTTTATAAATCTTTTGTTTTTTAATTTTATAGACCTTTATTGTTGAAAGTATTACGTATGTCCCCTTTTTCCCCCATTGACCCCCTCCAGCCTGCCCTCGCCCTCCACCCCAGGCCTTCACCACCCAAGTCTTCAGTTTACATTGAGGTTTTTAACAGCTTTCTTAAGTTATAATTAATTTTTTAAACCTGCATATATTTAAAATGTACAAATTAATAAAATTTGAGATACGTATACACTAATGAAACCAACACAGTCAAGATATGGTTAAGTATGAAGTCTTCTGTATTCTTAATGATTTTTGTCTACTTGTTCTATTAATTATTGAGAGAAGGATGTTAAAAATCTCAGACTATAATTATAGGTTTGTCTGTTTTCCCTTTCAGTTTAATCTTTTTGTGTGTGTGTGTTTAAAAGCTCTATTAATGTGCATAATATTTTGGGTTGTAATTTTCTTTTAGTGAATTGATCCCTTTATAATTATTAAATGAGCTTCTTTTAGTGTCACATAGTTTAACTTTTTCCATCCTGTTACTTTTTAATCCATCTATATTTTTATATTTGAAGTGGATTTTTTGTCGTCTGCATAGAGTTGGGTCTTTCTTTTTTGTTTGGTCAGATTATGTGTCTTTTAAGTGAAGTTTTTCAGTTACTTACCTTTAATATAATTGTTGATATAATTTGATGTAAATCTACCATCTTGCTCAAGTAGAACTTCCTACTTGAGCCTTTTTTGTGTGTTCCATGTCTCTACATGTTTAATGTTCCTGTCCACTAATTTTATCATGTGTCATTCTTATTCAATTTAGATTAAATGATTTTTCTCCTCATAGATTATATTTTTCAACTTCTTCACGTGCCTGGTAATTTTTTAATAGATACCATATGTGAAATTTACCTTAATGTTTTTCTATAAATAGCATATACCTTGTTTTATATATATAAAAAGTTTCATCTTCTAGCCTTGCTTTTTTTTAAAAATTGATTTTAGAGAGGAAGGTAGAAGAAGAGAGATAGAAACATCAATGATGAGAGAGAATCATTGATTGGCTGCCTCCTGCACACCCCACACTGGGGATTAAGCTCACAACCTGGATCAAGCCAAGTCCCAGTCCGTAGGCTGATGCTCTATCCACTGAGACAAACCGGCTAGGGCTGCTCTTTATTTATTTATATTTTTTAAAGGAATAGACACAGACGTTTTTTAAAATATATTTTTGATATCAGAGAAGAAGGGAAAGGGAGAGAGAGATAGAAACATCAAGGATGAGAGAGAAACATTGATCAACTGCCTCCTGCTTGCCCCACACTGGGGATCAAGCCTGCAACCGGGGCATGTGTTCTTGACCAGAATCAAACCCAGGCCCCTTCAGTCCATAGGCCAATGCTCTGTCCAATGAGCCAGACCAGCCAGGGCTAACCTTGCTTTTTTAAGCTTTGTTTTGTGAGATAACAGTAGCATTTCCTTAGGGCTAATATTGCTCCACTTCTGGCACATGACCCTCTGACTACCATATGGACTGTGAATTGTAAGGATTTCCACTCTGGCTGCTGCTGAGAAACTGTTCCCAACTCTGTATGATATTTGGGGATTTTTCTGTCATCCTTTCAGGAGTTACTGTCCTATTTGTATTAGTTTTCCTAGAGCTGCTATAACAAATTACCAGAAATTGGGTGGTTTAAAACATCAGAAATTATTCTCGCCATGCTAGAGGCCAGAAATCCAAAATCAGGGTGTCGGGCCAGAGTGATTTCCTTCTGAGGTCTCTGAGAAGAATCTGTTCCATGCCTCTTTGCAAACTTCTGGTGGTTGTTGACAATCTTTGGCATTCCTTGGCATGTTTCTGCATCATTTCAATCTTCTTTACCTGTGTGTTTCTCTGTATTCTCTGCTTCTTGTATAACAATAGCAGTCACTGGATTCATCGTCCAGCCTAATCTAGTATTACCTCATATTAACTAAAAACCCTATTTCCAAATTAAATCACATTCTGGGGTGCTGGGTAGTCATGAATTTGTGAGAGACACAATTCAACCCACGACACTAACCTTGAGTATTTCTTCAAGTTCTCATCAGTATTGAAAACTGGAGAGAGACCCTTTATAGATCTCCTGAGTCTTCTTTCTCAGCCCATTTATTCTTGATGATATTCTGCTCACTAACTCTAGATCTCTGGACTCTGCCTGGGTTCTCCCTCACAGTTCCACAGACTAAAAACTCTATCCTGGTACTAAACTCTCCCGGTAGGGCTGTTATTTTTTCTCCCAGATATTACTGTCCTTCTTTACTTGATATTCAGTGTGTTTTAAAAAAAAAGCTTTATAGCCCTAGCAAGTTTGGCTCAGTGGATAGAGCATCGGCCTATGGAACAAAGGGTCCCGCTTGGATTCTGGTCAAGGGCACGTGCTTGGTTGCAGGCTCTCCCCAGCCCGGGCCCTTGGTCAGGGCTTGTGCAGGAGGCAACCAATCGATGTGTTTCTCTCACATCCATGTTTCTCTCTGCCTTTCCCTCTCTCTTCCACTCTCCCTAAAAGTCAATGGAAAAATATCGTTGGGTGAGGATTAAAAAAAAAAAGCTTTATATGTTTTGTCCAGTTTTTCAGTTGTTGAAGGCTACAAGCAAAATTTGCACTGAATTTTAATAATCTACATGTCATTTTTTACTATTGTAACATTTAACATTTTTTTCTATTTCACCTTACTTAGCTAAAATTTTTTTTTAATTTTTATTGTTCAGATTATATTTGTTCCTCTTTTTTTCCCCCCCATAACTCCCCTCCTCCCAGTTCCCGCCCCACCCTCCGCCCTCACTCCCCACCCACTCTCCTCATCCATAGGTGCACGATTATTATCCAGTCTCTTCCCGCATCTCCCATTCCCCTTTCCCCCCCAAGAATAGTCAGTCCATTCCCTTTCTATGTCCCTGATTCATTATAATCACCAGTTCATTCTGTACATCAGATTATTTATTCACTTGATTCTTAGATTCACTTGTTGATAGATGCATGTTTGTTGTTCACAATTTGTATCTTTACCTTTTTCTTCTTCCTCTTCTTAAAGGATACCTTTCAGCATTTCGTATAATACTGGTTTAGTGGTGCTGAACTCCTTTAGCTTTTCCTTATCTGTGAAGCTCTTTATCTGACCTTCAATTCTGAATGATAGCTTTGCTGGATAAAGTAATCTTGGTTGTAGGTTCTTGGTATTCAGCACTTTGAATATTTCTTGCCATTCCCTTCTGGCCTGCAAAGTTTCTGTTGAGAAATCAGCTGACAGTCGTATGGGTATTCCCTTGTAGATAATTGAGTCTCTTTCTCTTGCTGCTTTTAAGATTCTCTCTTTGTCTTTTGCTCTTGGCATTTTAATTATGATGTGTCTTGGTGTGGTCCTCTTTGGATTCCTTTGGTTTGGGGTTCTCTGCGCTTCTTGGATCTGTAAGTCTATTTCTTTCACCAGGTGGGGGAAGTTTTCTGCCATTATTTCTTCAAATAGGTTTTCAATATCTTGCTGTCTCTCATCTTCTGGCACCCCTATAATTCTGATATTAGTGCGCTTGAAGCTGTCCTAGAGGCTCCTTACACTATCTTCGTATTTTCGGATTCTTTTTTCATTTTGCTTTTCCGGTTGGGTGTTTTTTGCTTCTTCGCATTTCAAATCTTTGGCTTGATTCTTATGCTCCTCTGGTCTGCTATTGGGTGTAATATTCTTTATTTCAGTCCGTGTATGCTTAATTTCTAGTTTCTTTATCATAGCATCGAGGGTCTCATTAGTTTTCGTGAGGCTCTCCTCAAGTTTATTGCAAGCCCTCAAAATTGCGTTTTATAGCTCTGTGTCCTCCATTTCTGTCATTTTTTTTGTCTCCGCATTTTTTATGCTTTCTTGGTGCACCCCCTTGTGGTCTTTGTGCGCAGTCTTGTTCTAGTTAAGCCTTTATTATTGTAGTTAATACTAGAGGGATTTGACCACCAGGCCGACTGGCTGTGAGAATCAGCTGTGGGAAAACTTCTGTCCTCTGGGGAGGTGCTAATCTAGCCTTTGCCTGAGGCGATCCGGCAAATGGCTCTGCGCAGGGCTTGGGCGGGGCGGGATCAACAGGGCGGGTGGAGGGAGCAGTTATAGCTGCTCTCAGTCCCGTTCCCAGAGGCTCTGCTTCTCAGAACCCAGGCAACCGCTGCAAATCTCGGAGAGAAAGCTGCCCTCACATTCCAACTGATGCTAGACAATCCCGCTTCTCCGGTTTGAGTCTGAGTCCCTAGAAACTCGCCCAGATCTGGAGCTCAGAGTCTGAGACTCCCTCCTGATTGAAAATGACAACCGCGCCCTCAGCCACCAGCCCGCTTTGCGCGTGCATCTCCGCACCTTTAAATTTTCCACACTGTGCCTCCTCTGAGCCTCGGAATGCTGTTGTCTTTCCTTCTAGTTGAAGAGTCTCTCCTCAGCCAGCCTTCCTGTGGTTCTGGGTGATGTCCGTTCCGTCTTTTAGTTGTATTTTTGAAGTGGTTGTTTGCGGCAGCAGTCTCCAGTGTTTACCTATGCCGCCATCTTGGTCTCCTCTCTACCAATGAATAATCACTTGGCTAAAATTTAAATGAATTTTATTTATGTGGCTGACATTATAAGCAAGAACTTTTTATTTATTTATTTATTTTAACAAAAGGCCAAAATAGTGTTCTTGTTGCTATCCATGATAAAGTGCATTGCTTTTCAGAATAAATTTTACTCAGATAATTTTCTTATGTCCAACACTATCTTTTTCATTAAGGGATAATTATTTTTTAACTTCTTGAATATTTACCTTCAGGTCTAGCCATGCAAAAGAGAACAACTCATTTAAGTATTAAAGTATGGGAAATAGATTGAATTGTAGATAGATAGTTTATGTTTTCTTCTTCACCCCTTAGTTTCAATGCTTTTATTCCATTTATCATTTCTTTTAGAAAATTTGATATCTTGTTTCTAACGCTACAGTATGAACATGTCTGAATGTATTTGTTTTGTGTGTGTGTATATGTGTGGCTGAGTGTATGGGGTATGTTAAATATAAGTATATATTTGTGTGTGTATATGTAAATGTCATTCTGCTATCTTACCCTATGAAGTTGATTATAATAAGATTTAATTTGCTTTGACATACTCTCTTTCTCTACAGTTCAATTATTAAATCAGCTATCCTAAATAAGTTGTTCGTTATAATAAATGAACTCTGAATAGTGGATTACAGGAAAAAAACAATTTTGTATTCAGTTCTGTTGGTTATTTAAGAATTTAAGCCCTAATTCTCAAGTTTATTACTTTTCATATATATAGATATTAAAATATTTTTTTAATTTAAATGATAAATTTAAATTTTTTTAAAAATTATTATTCGTTTAAATATTATCTACTTTTCTCACTCATTTGATATTTTTAAGAAGACCAAGTCAAACAAATGGTAGCTGTTGACTTTTTATTAACTTACTCATTTTAAAATGAGAAATTATTTTTTAACAGGACTATATATATTAATATAGTCAATAAAATTTAGAACATAGCATAAATAAAAGGAAGTCATTCTTTTGAAATGTACTTTTAAAAAATGATTTGACTTGGTTTTCAAGAAGTAGACTATCTTAATAAAATGTACATTAATTTTATCATGGCCTGGGGAAATATAAACTAGGACATCAGCTTATGTTAATATACTAGAGGCCTAATGCACGATATTCATGCAAGAGTAGGCCTTCCCCCAGCTGCCAGCACCCAGCTTCCCTCTGACACCTGGGACCCAGGCTTCCCTGGCAGCCCGACTTCATCCGGAACGTCATCCAGAAGGACGTCTGGTATAATTAGTATATTATGCTTTTATTATTATAGATACTAGGAGAAAAGGTAGAACACAAATAAAATGTTACATAGTCCTATATAGTTAGTACTCTGTGCTGAAAATTTGGTTTTTAGCTTTATAGAAGTCTAAACATACACGAAAAGCTCATAAGTGATATAGTTTCCTCTGCCTATGACAAGAGAAAAACAGTAATTTTTTCTAGGAGCATAATTTTTTAGAATTTAGTGCTGAAAGAAACTTTCCAGGAGCATTCATACATCACATGCAATAATGAATCTGACCCAACTTTTCTTACTATTTTTAATCAGAAGTTCATAATTTAATGAAAGTGCTTCTATAGTATCATAATATTGTAGTATGCATTTCTGAATGAATTATTCTAATAAAAAAACCAGAAATAGATAACCTTCTTGCCCTTTAATCACATTCCATAAAGATTAGACACTTTAAGTTCTGGCAGAAATCTGAGGTATTCATAAAAAATACTTATGTCTTCTGTTTTATTGCTTTTATTATTATTTAGTGCTTTAGTTATATATTAATTTTATGTTTAGAAAGTGTTTTAGTTTGAATAACTTTTCTGTTGTTGTTCTTTATACAGGTTTGATAACCCAGCTGCTGTAAGCCCAACTCCTACGAGGCAGCTAACTTTCAACTACCTCCTTCCTGTCAATGCTTGGCTTCTATTAAATCCTTCAGAGCTCTGCTGTGACTGGACCATGGGAACAATACCACTTATAGAGTCATTTCTAGATATTCGAAATGTTGCCACACTTACTTTCTTTTGTCTTTTGGGAGCTTTGGGAGTATTCAGTCTCAGATATCCCAGTGATTCTTCCAAAACTGTTTTAATGGTAAGGAACGTTCTTCATTTTTTTAATTTGTGAACTTATTTTGGGTTGTCCTAAAATTATATATCAGAATTTGATATGCAGGCATAATTTGGCATGTATTCAGAATGTAAAAAAATATATATTAATTTTCCTAATTTGGTAGGAACTCTAAAATCATGAGGCATCTCTTTCGGTATCATTTTCTTAAATTTTTTACCTTTTTACACAACTAGATTATACACTTTTTGAAGAAATAGATCATATTGTATGCTTCTTTGTGTTTTTGGCACAGAGAAGAGTGTCATCTAAGATGTGCAGCTAGAAACATATAGCAGTTTAATTCTCATTAGCAAGATTATCATTACTCCCTAAGGTATTTCTTACTCTGTTCAGAGAACTCTGGAAGTCTTTTTGTTGTTTTTCTGAAGTCCAGTTCTTTGTAAATTTCTTATTCTGCCCTCATTTCATATATATATTTGATTTTAGAGAGGAAGGGAGAGGGAGAGAGAGAGATAGAAACATCAGTGATGAGAGAGAATCATTGATTGGCTACCTTCTGCACATCCCCTACTGGGGATCAAGCCTGCAACCCAGGCATCTGCCCTTCACTGGAATTGAACCCGGGACCTTCAGTCCCCAGGCCAACGCTCTATCCAGTGAGCCTAGCCAGCTAGGGCTATTCTGCCCTCACTTCTTACTCATAATAGTTTTAATTCCCTTCTTTCAAATTACTGAAGATGATAATAGTCTTTAGTTCTTTCATGAGCATTTACTCAAAAGTGTTTTTAATAATTTGCAACTATATCTTTTCAGTCTGCAGCCACTAGATTTATTGAATAAATAAAAATTTTTTGTTCCAACCTATATACCAGGCAGCATTTGGACACCAATGATATGATAATAAAAAGAAATACAGGGTCCTCATTTCCAGGGAAATTTTATTCTAGAAGAATTTAGAGCCAATTTCTGAGATAAAGAGAAGATTGATAGAATATAGGATTTAGGGGAAAGATTAAATTTACTATTATCTTCGGACCTATTGAGTTTAGGTACCCTTGAAACATCCTAGTGTAGTGAAGATTTTGAATATCACTTTGTACCTAGAGCTCAGAGAAACCTAAGCTACTGATAAAAATTTGATCAGTTGGCATAGAGATAGAAATTTAAACCAGAATGTGAATAAAAAGGCCTGTAGAGAGGTTATTGAGCAGCCTTTCTCAACTGGGGTTTTTTCACATTTCTAAAAGATGATAACTAGCTAGTAGATTCTAGATCAGCCGTGGGCAAACTACGGTCCGCGGGCCGGATCCGGCTCGTTTGAAATGAATAAAACTAAAAAAAAAAAAAAGACCGTACCCTTTTATGTAATGATATTTACTTTGAATTTATATTAGTTCACACAAACACTCCATCCATGCTTTTGTTCCGGCCCTCCGGTCTAGTTTAAGAACCCATAGTGGCCCTCCAGTCAAAAAGTTTGCCCACCCCTGTTCTAGATTCATAGAATGGTTCATTCATACTTAATAATGAATGCCTTAGAGCAGCGGTTCTCAACCTGTGGGTCGCAACCCCTTTGGCGGTTGAACGACCCTTTCACAGGGGTCACCTAAGACTGCATATCAGATATTTACATTATGATTCATAACAGTAGCAACATTACAGTTATGAAGTAGCAACGAAAATAATTTTATGGTTGGGTCACCACATGAGGAACTGTATTTAAAGGGCCAGAAGGTTGAGAACCACTGCCTCAGAGTATTTGGTCATAATTCTCTCTCAGAAAATAGCTGAAGGGCCTGAAAAAAGTGAAAGAGAAGAAGCCTACTACAAGGTCCTGAAAAATTTCCATCATTTAGAATGGCAGAGGACAATAAACCTAAATAGTAGCTAGATCAAATAAATGGACAGAAGAGTAGGAAAGTTTAAAGAAAGACAGAATGCTGAACACTAACAGTGCTGTCAGGTAGAAAAGTTGGAGTTGACCTCTTTTAGGTGTGTTAGTTACTTTAGTGAAATTTATTTCTGTGGAGTGATTTGATTAGGAGATGAGGAAGTGAAGATTGCTAGTGTAGATAATCTGTTGGGGTCATTTAATTTAACTGAATATTTCAGAGGATAAAACAAGCTTGGAATTATTGCTGCCTAAGTAAGAAAAGATTGCCAGTCAGGAAGTGGCTTCAAGCATAGTATTTCTTAAAAGTCTTAGGAAAAAAAGACTAAAAGACTATTGTTTTAAAGGGAGGCAGTTTTATTCTTAAACATATACTAAGCTTATGTTACATGTATGTGACTCATCAGAATATAATGCAAAGTAATGCTGAGGTATAAAAGTAATAGTCTGCTGTCTTGTCTGAAACACACCTTATTAATTTCCAAGATGATGTGGTTACTTATAATATCTACACTAACAAAAGAGAAACATGCAAATTGGTGTCACACCGCTACCCTTCCCATTGCCTAATCAGGGCGATATGCAAATAAACTGCCAGCCAAGATGGCGGCCGGCAGCCAGGCAGCTTGAAGCAAATATGAGGCTTGCTTGCTTCAGTGACGGAGGAAGCCAACGTTCCCCGCCTGCCGCTGCCGGCCTCTGAGCTTGCAGTTTGAAACATTGTTACAAATATAGAAGCTAAACAAAACCCCAGAAACCTGCTTTCAGCCAGCCGGGATCTCAGAGCTGGAGTTGAAACAGTGTTTCGATTATAGAACTCAAACAAACCAGATACCTGCTTTCAGCAGCCGAGGCCTCAGAGCTGGAGCCAAGCCTCAGAGCTAAAGCTGGCCCAGAATAAAAGAAAAAGAAAAAAAAGGAGCGGTTGGGAGCTTTAGTCACCTGCCAGCCTGAAAACAGCCCTCAGCCCCTCACCCAGACTGGCCAAGCACCCCAATGGGGACCCCCACCCTGAAGGGTGTGTGACCAGCTGCAAACAGCCATCATCCCCTCATCCAGGCTGGCCAGGCACCCCAGTGGGGACCCCCACCCTGATCCAGGACACCCTTCAGGGCAAACCAGCCGGCCCCCACCCATGCACCAGGCCTCTATCCTATATAGTAAAAGGGTAATATGCCTTCCAGCACCAGGATTAGCGGACAGGGGGCAGTGCCCAAACCCCCTGATCGCCCTGTGGCTCTGTGTGTGACAGGGGGCGGGGCCACAACCTCCCTATCTGCCCTGCTCTGTTCGTGACAGGGGAAGGCACCCCAATCCCCTGATCAGCCCTGCTCTGTGCCTGATAGGGGGGAGCTCCTCAACCCCCTGATCGCCCTGTGGCTCTATGTGTGACAGAGTGCGGCGCCCCAACCGGGCCCCCCCCCCCCCCACGGGCCCTGCTCTGTATGTCAGGGTAGAGCCATAACCTCCCCTATCAACCCTACTCTGTGAGTTACAGGGGGGAGCTCCCCAACCCCCTGATTGACCCTGCTCTGTGTGTGACGGTACGGAGCCCCAACCCCCCTGATGGGCCCTGCTCTGTGAGTGACAGGAGGCAGCGCCCCAACCCCCTGATCTGCCCTGCTCTGTGCATGACAGGCGGTGGCGCCGCAACCTCCCCATCGACCCTGCCTTGAGTGTGACAGGGGGCGGTGCCCCAACCCCCCAATCGGCCCTACCCTGAGCATGACTGAGGGTGGCATCGAAACCTCCTGATCCGCCCTGCTCTGTGCATGACAGGGGTTGGTGCCCCAACTCCCCAATCGGCCCTGCTCTGAGCCGGACCAGGGGCTGCACCTAGGGATTGGGCGTGCCCTCTGCCACCCGGGAGCAGGCCTAAGCCAGCAGGTTGTTATCTCCCGAGGGGTCCCAGACTGCGAGAGGGCACAGGCTGGGCTGAGGGACCCCCCCCCCCCCCCCGAGTGCACAAATTTCTGTGCACCGGACCTCTAGTAAAATAGTAAAAGCCTAAGCAACCATCGCAACCGAACGGACAACCGAACAGGCTGTGTGGGGCGACTAGGCCGGCAGTGGGGTTAGTGAGGGACAACGAAATGACTGAACAAGCAGGCTGCGTGGGGCAACCAGGACACGGCAGGGGGGTTAGTGAGGGCCGACCAAACAACTGAGCAGCAGGCTGCATGGGGTGTCCAGGCCAGCAGGAGTGCAGTTGGGGGCGACTAGGCTGGCAGGGGGAGGGGGCAGTTAGGGGCGATCAGGCAGGCAGGCAGGTGAGCAGTTAGGAGCCAGTGGTCCCGCATCATGAGAGGGATGTCTAACTGCCGGTCCTGAGGACATAAACCGGCAGTTGGACATCATCCGAGGGGTCCTGGTTTGGAGAGGGTGCAGGCTGGGCTGAGGGGGAACTCCCCCCCCCCACCCCCACTGCACAAATTTTGTGCTCCCGGCCTCTAGTGGAAACATAAAAACTGGCTTTTAAAAATACTTCTTTTTTTTGACCACCAGTACATTTCCAAATTAAATGACAAAATATTTGGATTTGACTCTTGAGTGTGCATATATGTTTAATTTAATAAAATATCTTCTTTTTCTTCGTAGGCGCTTTGTTTAATGGCATTACCATTTATTCCTGCATCGAACCTTTTTTTTCCAGTTGGATTTGTTGTTGCTGAACGAGTACTATATGTTCCTAGCATGGGATTCTGTATTTTGGTAGCCCATGGATGGCACAAAATATCAAACAAAAGGTGAATTTAAATATTAATTTATTTCATGGGACTAACTATAAAATCAAATGTGATACATTTAAGTATTTAAGTTTATTTTAATTCAGTTTTATAAGTCAAACTTTTATACTTCTCTATTTTTCATCTTGATAGTCTCATTTTTCTGTAATTCAAGTTAGGAAAGCTCCATAGCACCTACTGCATCTTATGTTCTCCATATTGATATAATTTTATTTTGCAGGCTGAGACATAAACTTTGAGTCAGACCCAAATGAAAACAAGGATATTCTTTAAACTAAAGTTAAAAATGACCATTGCCACTTTATATGCAGTGAACTAAAATATAATCTTCTTAAGTGAGTCATATATAAAATGTACAGTTATATATAAAAAGTAGGTTTACAATTGTTCACATGGAAAATAATATAACAATTAATAAATAGTACTGGAATAAACTCTGTTTTGTGTACTCACAACTGTGAGTACTATAATTTCATGCTGTCATTACTATCTTCATAACCACTATGTCGTAATTGCCTTAAACTAACAGTTAAGGAACAGAATAGTTAACTGTATGTATACAAGAAATGGGCACTGTCTCTTCTTTCTCACTTCTAGTCACCATTCAGCACATAGAATTCTGACTTCTCTCTGTATCTTCTACTAACACAGATAATAAATTGCCTCCTGGTAGCTAAATTTGGTCATTGCTTGTTTTTAAAATTTATTTCCCAGGCATCTGTAAAAAGTCTTTCTCTCTTGATTCTTTTTTATATCTTTTTATTTCTGCTCTCTCTTTTCTCTGATTTCTTCTTCCTCTGCCTGCTCTTTAAATATTTATTATTTCTCAGAGTTTTACCGTAGCCATTTTTTTCACACTGCATATTTTCCCTGTATGATCTCTTCTGTGTCTACAATTTTCATTATTATCTACCAAACCTTTTCCCTTAGCTTTGGCCCATATATCCTGTTATAATCAATATCAATTTTTTAGTGCCTACCATGTCTCACATGCCCTGATAGACTGTTTGGATTTATTTTCTCATTTCATTCTTTTTTTTTTTTTTTAATTTTTTTATTGCTTAAAGTATTACAAAGGGTATTACATATGTGTCCTTTTTCCCCCCCGCCCTTTTCAATCTCCTGGTCTCCCCTACCCCCCAGTGTCTATGTCCATTGGTTATGCTTATATGCATGCATACAAGTCCTTTGGTTGATCTCTTACCCCCCTCCCCCCTGCCACCCAACCCTCCCCGGCCTTCCCGCTACAGTTTGACAATCTGTTTGAGGCAGCTCTGCCTCTGTATCTATTATTGTTCAAAAGTTTATAATGGTCTCTATTTTCTCATTTCATTCTTGATACTCCTTAATTCTGTTTTGCAACATTTTTAAAATTAAAGATCATACAGGTTGCCTGAATTGTACAAGATTCAAATTGTGCAGAGTCTTCAAATGTACATCTGACTATTTCCTATTCCATGTTCTTTCTGATGCATGCACTCATATTCTGGTTAAGTGTGTCTATCAAAATGAAAGAAATTGAACTGTGTTACCAGGGCAGAAAAACAGAGTTAAAGAACATTAGTACTAAATGAGATGATAGGGATCATTGAAGTATAATCATCTTTTTTATAGAGGAATTGAGTCCCAAATAATTAGCCTAAAGTATATAAGTAATGTGCATCTATTTTATAAAGACTTAAGTTTACTATGACTTTTAATAAACAGTTCTAGTTTTAAAATGTAAAATTATTCCAAGAATGTCATGATAACCTATGGTATATTAATTGTAAGCAGAAATATTTTTAAATGTAGCCAGTGATAAGATTCACCCTTTTTAAATGCAAGTAAGAATATTCATGTTGGAGGTAATGGTACAAAGGACTCTAAATATAAAAATTCATAATTAAAAGCTGGTTTCATCAACTTTTTATTAAATCTAAACAATGCTTTAGAAATAGAGGTAAATATTGGAGTATCAAATGTAATTGAAGAGTGAAATGGAAGGTAGTATTCAGATATTTAAGTTTTTGGCGTTGGTCCCTCTGAAGTAGGATGATTATTAGAACAATCTCTCTTCTTAGAATAAATTCAGACATGACATTGGGGATATTTAACATATTTCTTCTGTTCTAAAAGATAAAATGCTTTGGGTGATAAGAATTTTTTTTTTTCTTTTATTCTCTTAAACAGTGTATTTAAAAAGTTATCCTGGGTTTGTCTGTCTTTGGTGGTATTCACTCATGCCTTAAAAACAATCCACAGAAATTGGGATTGGGAGTCTGAATATACGTTGTTTATGTCAGCCTTGAAGGTAAAGTATTATCCAAGAATGACAGGAAAGTATGTCATCAATTACTTTTTATAGCCATGTCTAAGATGCTTTACCTTTACTTTTAATTAGACATTTAACTATCAATATTAATTACTTTACTAAAAAAAATATAGTTTGTTCTTTATGTAATATACCTTAACCAGTGCATTGAATAGTACTTACCTGTATGTCCACAACACATATGAATAATTCCTTAAACACTATACAGTCATTAGAAACTCAAATGAGACATGTTTAAATAAGAATACTGTGTTCATTGGTTCTTAAGGTACACATTTTTTAACCTTTTAATACCTGAAATTAGAATAAATCTTATAGTGAAAGGCATCTTACAATTAATTTGTTACCTTGTTTCTTTCTTAATAGTACATAAAATTGATGCCGTGTTAGATTCAATGAAATAACATACATGACCAAAAAATGGCAACCTACTATGTGGAAGATAACCAACCAATGGTTAAAACAGCTGTAATACTTTTAACAATAAAGATAAATTTTTTAAAAATCCTATAGGAAGGATAGGAACTGGCAGAAAGGATTGATACAGCATCCCTATGGATGAACAATATAAATAGGATAAGATCTTTTTAAAAATCATAAAATTTGTTTTCTATAAAAGTTACAAGCAAAAAAATTTTTTTTTCAGTTGCTCCCTTGCCAATGCCTCTCTTCAAATCAGTAAATTCTTAACTTCCTTTTGGCTATTTTAGTATTCTCCATTGCCTAACTTTATTGGATCACTGCCTCATTTCAATAGGCTATGTGATTTCTTGATTTGACATCTAATTAAGCTCAAATGACTGTCCTCTTTACTGCTTAGTAACTCTACTGTCTCCCCTAGCTCAGAAATCTGCAAACAGATGAGACCTCATTTCCATTATTATTAATTCCCTCTTCAGATTACCATTGGAGCTTCATGGTTTTCAGGAACTTTGCTTGTCTTTACTCACAGGACAATGCTCAAAACGACAGCCTCAATCACTGTGGCTAATACCTTGACTAGCTAGATACCCTCCTCTACCTGCAGTAACACCATGCCCATCTGTAAACTCTGAAAGTACAGGTCAATTAGAACTTTAGTCTCGGGGTTCCCTTTCAATAATAGGCTACATAAGTAAGTCCAGCCTAAAAGTAAGTAATTAGTGCAATGTTTAAATGTATTCTCATGGTCAAATACCTCTTCTTCCAAAACAATACAAGTAGTAGTTTTTTCATGCTTTGATTAAATACAATTTTTAGTAAAATTCTAATATATAAAATAGATGAACTTAAACTGCTGCGGTTTTAGTATGTTGATGTTGAGAGAGAGGGTAAATTGAATGAAGAAGTGTTCATTGGCTTCTTCCTCATCTCCAGGGCATCTCAGTGGAACACTGTATTCCAATAGTATACTAAATGAATATCTTTGTTAATTGAAGTCATTAATTTTTTTTCTGGGAGAAAATCAAAATGATTTTTTTCCTGTTTAATTGAGATATAATTGACATAAACTTTTTAAGAGATATAACATGTATATATTATGAAATGATTAAAAGTTTAGTTAATATATATCATCTTACACATTTACACATTTTTTTTCCTTTTGATGAAAACCTTTAAGATCTTCTCTCATCAATTTCCAAATATACATTACAGTATTGTTGGCTATAGTCTCCAAGTTGCACATTACATCCCCCAAACTAACTTAGCTTATAATTGGAAGTCACCCATTTATGGACATCTCCATGGACCGCGCCATTTCTAATAGTATATCAAACAAATAGCTGTGTTAATTGGAGTCATATTTTACTTGTAATTAATTTCTAACTGTATTTGTATGTTTAAGGTAAATAAAAATAATGCCAAATTATGGAATAATGTGGGTCATGCTCTGGAAAACGAAAAGAACTTTGAGAGAGCTTTGAAATACTTTCTACAGGCTACCCATGTTCAGCCAGGTAAGCATTATTAATAAAACGATTTGAATAGTTTATTTTCTTTTTAAAAGCTCGGTTATGTTTGAGGAAAACACAGTCGAGTTTATTTTCAATCTTTATTTCCCGTGATTTGAATACTACCAGTGTTCAATACTGGCTTATTTTGAATTTGATTAATTGTTAGAAATACAATTTCTAACAATTAATGTAAGATATTTAAGGAATTTTTATTATTAAATTTATTAGGATGACATTGGTTAATAAAATTATATAGGTTTCAAGTGTATATTTCTATATCATCTGTATGTTGCATTGTGTATTTACTACCCAAAGCCAAATCTCCTTCCGTCACCGAATATTTGACATCTTTTAGTCATTATTACCTCCCCTCCCTTCCCTCTGGCAACCACTATACTGTTGTCTCTGTTTATGAGTGTTTGTTTGTTTGTCATGTTCATGTGTTGCTTTCAGTTTTTATTTTCTTTTACACATTGGACAATAAGACAGCCCTAAGAAAACGATGGTTTGTTGCTCTCAGTTTTATATCTCACATATAAGTGAATTCATATGACTCTTGGCTTTTTCTGTCTGTCTTACTTTGCTTAGTATGATACTCTCAAGATCCATTGATATCGCGAATGGCAAATGATTGAGTAGTATTCCACTGTGTATATGTACCGCATCTTTATCCAGTCATTTACTGAGGGACACTTTGATTATTTCCATGTCTTGGCCATCATGAATAATGCTGCAGTGAACATAGGGGTGTGTATAACTCTACAAATAAATGTTTTCACATTTTTCAGAAGATACCCACAAAAGGGGTTGTTGGGTCATATAGTAGTTATAGTCTTAATTTCTTGAGGCACCTCCATCCTGTTTTCATAGTGTCTGTACCAATTTACATTCCCAGTGAATAAGGGTTCCTTTTCCCCCACAACCTCTCCAACATAGGTATAGAAGGAAAGTACCACATAATAAAGGCCATATATGACAAACCCTAAACCATTATCATACTCAGTGGTGAGAAACAAAGTTTTTCCTGCAAGATTAGGAACAAGACAAGGAAATTCATTCTTATCACTGTTATTCAGCATAGTACCATAAATCCAAGCAGAGCAATCAGGCAAGAGAAAGAAAAGGCATCCAAATTGGAATGAAGAAATAAAATTGTCGCTTTTTGCATTGATTCTTTATATAGAAAACCCTAAAGACTCCACTAAAAAAACTATTAGAAACAATAAACAAATACAGTAAGGCTGCAGGATACAAAATCAATGCACAAAAATCCATTGCATTCCTATATACTACCTATGAAATTTCAGAAAAGAAAAAAAAATACAATTTATTTTGCAATTCCAACAAAAAGAATGAAATACCTCAGAACAAACCTATCAAAGGGTGTGGAGGACCTATACACTGATAATTGGAAGACATTTAAAAACACTGAATAAGACACCAAAAAATGGAATTTTTTAAAAACGTAGTGGAGTTGTTGGTAGAGTAGTAGATGCAAAAGCCTGATAGAAGTGAGTTTAGGACAGTGATGGCGAACCTATGACACGCGTGTCAGAGGTGACACGCGAACTCATTTTTTTGGTTGATTTTTCTTTGTTAACTGGCATTTAAATATATAAAATAAATATCAAAAATATAAATCTTTTTCTTACTATGGTTGCAGATATCAAAAAATTTCTATATGTGATACGGCACCAGAGTTAAGTTAGGGTTTTTCAAAATGCTGACATGCCGAGCTCAAAAGGTTCGCCATCACTGGTTTAGGAGAATGGTGGGGAAATAAGCATGGGGTCAAGAGACCATGGTAGGATGTTTGTTTGTTTTTGTTTTTCATTTTAAGGTGGGGAGAGGCAGAGCATTTGTGCAGCTAAATCTATTGAAGCTGGGAAAAGTAATAATTCAAGATGAGGGAATGAATTCCAGGGTCAATGTTCTTGAGTACATGAGAAGAGATAAATAGGATCTGGTGCACAGATTGGGGACTTGATTCAGTTGTGGAACCAATAGTTAACCTTTGGTAACAGGGAAGACTGAGTATATGGACATGGATATGGGCAGGTGAATAGATGACATGCAGGAAGTTTCTGGAAGGTGCCCTTTGTTTGCTGCTATTTTTTCAGTGAAATAAACCATCAGTAGAGTGTGAGGAAGGAGGGGGAAGTGTTGGAGATCTAAGAATAGGAAAAGGTGTGAAGCAGTTTTCTAGGTAGTACTTTACAAACTTTAATGGGCCTAAGAATCACTTGGAGATATTGTTGTTTGTGGTGCTTGTTCTGATAAATGAAGGTTTAGAGTAGAACCTGAAGTTCTGCATTTCTATTAAATTCACAGGTGATGCTTAGCCTGTGGATCACACTTTGAGAAACAAAGGTCTAAGAAAGTGTATAGACTAGGAAAATGTGGTTTAATTGCCAAGCAGCTCTAATACCCTACTTGGGTTAGGAATACTGAAATTAAAATTAAACTAGTATGTTTGTTTCCTACTACTTTGCCGCTGTAGTGGTACAGGCATGGAGAATTTGGTTAGCTAGGGTTAGGATTTTGTCCTATGTATTATTAAACAAGAAAGGCATAAGAAGATAATTTTATTAATGGAACACAGAATCTAAGATAGTTAAGAAAGGATGTGAGGGAGGGTGAAATAATGGAGGGTGATAGGTTTATAGGCCTGGAAAGTTTTGGTGTCTGAGTAGAATCCAGCTAGAGTATAAATATTTTTCAGTAGGAATACTGTTCAAGTGTGCAGAACTGTTTTTCAGGATATGTATCAAACCTGACCCACACACACAAAATACCATAATTACTTCCCATTCAGAATGATGACCAAAAAGTACCCCCATACACACATTTCTAAATGCTCTTGGAGGCATAGGGAGTGGCAGGAGGTGAAAATCATTGGGAGAAAAGACATCAAGGCCACATAGTAGAAGATTTTGTCAACGTAAATTTTGAAATCACCAAGAATTTTTACAACCGTGATGATGGAGAGAATGACAAGGAGCCAGGATCTCTGACCCAAAGATCGGTGACTACAACAAGGAGGATAGTAGACAATACAATTTAGTGACCTGAAATTTAGAGCTGATTGATTTTTAAAAAGGAATAGGAATGGTCTGGGGTGATAAGGCTCAAAGAGGACACCTACCCTTACTCCTGGCCCAGAGCTGCACAGGATAGAAGAACACAGGCACCGCTTAGAAGAGCCACAGTGTCAAATCTCCAAGGCAAAGCCAAATGTCAGTTAGAGTTGAGGAAGAGAAATTTGTAAAAATATAACTGATGGTCTAGCTACCCAATTGTATCTCCCCTGGCTCTCTATATAGTTTTGTTTTTCTTGAAACAGGGTACATATCTCGGGTTTCCTCACCTCTGCTGCTTTGAGTCTAAATTCTTCGCTTCTTCCTTCTTTTCAGTCCACCTTGTTTCACATCCTACCCATCTTTTACAAACCTTTTTACCTGGCGGCTTTTCTAAAAAAAAAAAAAAAAAACACAAAAAACCCTGTATTTTGTTAGAAGCAAATATTGCTCAGCTTTAAAACTTTTTACAACTTCTGTCTTTCCTGTGATATTTGTAATTTTCTATTTAGTACTATATCATATTTATTTCTGTTTATTTATGAAAAATATTTATCTATATTAAACTAAGGAACTCCCCAGGGTCAGCATGAACATTACTCATCTTCATATCCTCTGCATCATCTAGCATGGTCTTATCCACAGTCAATGGTCACTAATTGTAATAGTTTTAATTTATTACTTCATAAAGTTTTTTAGAGTTTTTTGAGAAGCAGAGTTATCATTGATGTTAGATACACAGGGGACATTGAGACTTAGATGTTATTTAAGTCCCTTCAGCTTTATCTTTCTCATTTCTAAATTGGGCAGTTATTCTTTCTCATTGCATTGTTGTAAAGACTAAATTAAATGGGGTAAGTGGATGTTTATGTGCATGTTTAATTCTATTTAGCAAGTAGAGTGCATATTATAGGATGTTGCCAGGTATAGGCACTCAGTTTTAAAATAACTTCCTTTCATTGTCAGTTGTTACTTTTGCTGATTTTGAGGTACTTGCTAAAACTCTCTCCTTTAGTATGATTTCCCTACCATACTCCCAAAATTGTTGTTTATAATAAGCCATGGACTAAGAAAACAAGTAAACCAGTGTATTACAATTTATTATGAAAAAGTACACATACTTAGAAACATTGAATTTGTTATTCAGGGGCTTTTCAGATTAGTCTTTGTTTTCTAGCTATGCTCTTCTTAGATAGATTTGACAAATGAAATGACACATAGGGAGGAGAGTCAGAAGTCCTTTTTTGTCCCTGTTAGATATACTGATAGAGAATTATAATACTGGAGATAAGGGGGAATGGTCAAGGCTAGATATAAACCTTTGGAGTAACAAACATAAAGATGCTATTTAAACCCTAGAATAGTATAGCATTGCATGGAGTAGGAATCTGTCACATTGTAAAGTTAACTTAAAAAAAAAACAAAAAACAAAAAACAGTCTAAAGCAGTGGTTCTCAACCTTCTGGCCCTTTAAATATAGTTCCTCATGTTGTGACCCAACCATAAAATTATTTTCGTTGCTACTTCATAACTGTAATGTTGCTACTGTTATGAATCGTAATGTAAATATCTGATATGCAGGATGGTCTTAGGCGACCCCTGTGAAAGGGTCGTTCGGCCGCCAAAGGGGTCGCGACCCACAGGTTGAGAACCGCTGGTCCAAAGGCTTTTCTTTCTTAGCCAGAATGAGAATATAAACTATACAATAGACTTGGACCATGAGATATGCATATCATGTTAAATGAACAACTGTTTGCATTTTTTGTTTTGTTTTGTTTTGTTGGTTACAAGTGTTTAAAAAAGATAAAAGTATTGCAAGGATAAAAGTTTTGCAGTTGGAATTACAGTTTCCATAAACACCATTACATGACAAGTATAGATATTTCTCAAGAACCACCAGAATTCTTCAAGGTTTGTTTTTGCTGTAAAATCAATAATTTTGTTTTTATCTAAGTCAAAATCTTTAAAATTGTTTATATTAGAAAAGAATCATGGACCTGTTATTCAACTTGGATGCCATCAAGATGGAAATAAATGACTTTTAAAGAGTTTTTAGGAGTTTCCATATGTTTATAATTTACCTTTATAAATGCATTGACAGACAAGTTTCGAATAGGAAATACTGGGAAGCAACACAGATGCCTCACCCTCAGTGTGGGAATACTCACCTTCATTGCTGGTGGCTGAGGAATCATTAGGCACTGAGCTGCCTGACACTTGCCATTCCTCCTTTACATTGAATTAAAGACAGACTGCTGCTGTTGGCCTGGATAGTGCACTCATAATAGCAAGATTGTTCTTTGAAATTTTATAGCTTTTTAGTCATTTAAATGTCACCAAATTTTACATCTTGCTTGCTTTTCTTACCTCCCCCCCCTCCCCCCCGCCGCCAAATTTAAATGTGTCTTACCAGTAATGCTATTTCTTCCTCTGCAATCCTAAAACTTTGTAACTTATGTCTGTCATTTTATTAGCTGTATTGGGTAATCCTTTTGATGCTAAAGGCTATCTAAATGCTATCATTTGTTCTTTGAGAAAGTGGGGCTGCTTACTCTAGTGTCTGAAATATTCATTGATGACAATATCTGCTCTCCATAATTCTGAGATCTGATTCTAGTGGGTAGCCATTTTCCTAGTTTTTCATCCAAATAGATAACCTTTTTTTTAAGACTGGTTAGAACTGATTTCAGTAACATTTTAAATACTTAGCTGACAATTACATTTTTATTTATCTACACTAATTTTTTCAGGTTTTACATATTCTTAGTTTTGCCTGACTACATTTCTGATCTCTATAGTAAATGGCGTAAGTTTATCTAATGTTTAAAAAAATTGAGCTACCTAGAAGCAAAGACTACCTATTTTATGTGCACTTGGTAATGCAGTGAATTTCAACCTTGGCTCTACATCAAAATTGCCTTTTAAACGTTTTAAAACATTTTTGCAGATTCTATTCCTGAAGATTCTATTTGGATAGAGCTGTGTGGGGCTAAGATAAAATTTTTAAAAGCAGGATTGGGAATGGTTGGCCTAAGCATTTTTTTTTTACCCCCGCCTCCTGAGATCCCATAAGATTCAGTAATACATCTAAAAACTAAAATCAACCTCCTTCCCAATCTTGTCCCCTAGTTCTCTAATCAAACCTGTACTGCATCTGACCATTTTGGTGCAGTGCACGCAATTGCCAGCCTGAAACATAATGTAATAAGATCTTAGGACTGTTACTCTCCTCCTAGGGGAATGCCTAAGATATATATGCTTGGCCCCTATGTGTCCTGGGAGTTGCAGGCAGAGACCTATTCCACAATTGCAAAATCATCGGTGTCACAGGCAAGTAGTAATCACAATTTGAAACCTTGTCGTGTCTGTTAGAGATTCATGTTGGCTAAAATTTGTCTGATTTAAGATCTCCCTTCTTTCTGTCTTTATTCCAGACCTTTGAAATATTTACTGGGAAATGTATCTTAAACTCTCATATCTTTTTTATTATATTTGCACGTTTTTCTACGCCTGAATAAATTTGCTGAGGATTCAATTTTCTGTATCAGAAAATGAGACAAAATTTTCTGACATTCTAATATTTAAAACTTTCAAAAAGTTTTAAATAAATTATATAGGAATTTATTATTTAAGAGAGATGGGCTGCTGCATATTAAGTAGTAGTATATAATACTAACATTCCATTATACTTGCATTCCAACCACATTTCACAAACATTTTATAAAACAAAGTCATAAAGTGTTTTCATATCTCTTTGCCCCTGTCGCACCATGGCATATTTGTTAGTTATAACACTGAAAATAATTCTAGGGATTATGATGATCCTTTTTACTTGTATATTCTTTTTACTTTTAGAGTTAGTCGAGCCACACTTTTTGAGTAAATGCCAAAGCTCTGAGCTTAGGAAATGGAAGCAAGCCTTAGTATAATATATTAAAATACAGTGAAGAAAAATGATGTACATTTCTTCATTGCTTCTTTTTCTTTCTTCTCATGTCTTAATCCATCAACGGTACATTCAGATAGTTTTTTCATGTTATATGTGTATTTTCTGTCTTTATAGTACTTTAATAGTTTGCTAATATAACATTGATCATAAATTATAACAAGTTGTATTAGAACTTTGAGGAGGAATGCCTGCTTTTGCATTTTTTGCTATTGTTTTTGTTGCAAGAAACATGTCCTCTTAGTAGTTTACATTGAATTCTATTTTGCATATTTGTCAACAAATAATTTCTTTAAAATTTTAGATGATATTGGTGCCCACATGAATGTAGGAAGAACTTATAAAAATTTAAATAGAACCAAAGAAGCTGAAGAATCTTATATGACGGCCAAGTCACTGATGCCTCAAGTAAGTTATCATTTATTCCTGTTGCGTCATGTCTATTAAATATCCATATTGAATAAAATTATCTAGATGGAAAATCCTTATCTTTCCTTCAATTTATTGATATAAAAGTAAGGTGTCCAATGAACCATCTATTTAGTATAAGCATAATAAAGGAATAAACTTACTTTTCTAGCTCAATTTTAAAAAATTTTCATATAGTCTATAAAAACTAAATTCATAGTTAATGAATTTTTAATATTTTTTATTACAAGTTATCAATGAGTTAAATTACTCTAGTTGAATAGAATTGTATGTATGTACATTAAGCACTAAATTTAGCATTAGTCCTACCAAAAACAATAAATGTAAGAAATTGAAGCAGTCATCAGAAAGCTTCCAGCAAACAAAAGCCCAGGGCCAGACGGCTTCACAGGGGAGTTCTACCAAACATTCAAGGAAGAACTAAAACCCACCCTCCTCAGACTACTACAAAAAATTCAAGAGGAAGGAACGCTTCCAAGCTCATTCTATGAAGCCAGCATCACCCTAATACCAAAACCAGGTAAAGACATCACAATGAAAGAGAATTACAGGCCAATATCCCTCATGAACATAGATGCCAAAATCCTCAACAAAATCTTAGCAAATCGGATCCAGCAGTACATCAGAAGGATCATACACCATGACCAAGTAGGATTTATCCCAGAGATGCAAGGATGGTACAACATCCGTAAATCAATAAATGTGATACATCACATAAACAAATTGAAAGAAAAAAACCACATGGTCATATCAATTGATGCAGAAAAAGCATTCGACAAAATCCAACACCCATTTTTGATAAAAACTCTCAGAAAGGTGGGAATAGAAGGATCATACCTCAACATAATAAAAGCCATATATGACAGGCCCACAGCCAACATCATACTCAATGGTCAAAAACTAACACCATTTCCCCTAAGAACAGGAACAAGACAGGGATGCCCACTCTCACCACTCCTGTTCAACATAGTCCTGGAAGTATTAGCCATTGCAATTAGGCAAGAAGAAGAAATAAAAGGCATCCAAATTGGAAAAGAGGAAGTAAAACTGTCCTTATTTGCAGATGACATGATATTATACATACAAAACCCTAGAGACTCCATCCAAAAGCTACTAGACTTAATACATGAATTTGGCAATGTAGCAGGATACAAAATTAACCCCAAGAAATCTGAGGCATTTCTATACACCAATTGTGAACTTTCAGAAAGGGAGATCAGAAAAACAATCCCATTTACCATCGCACCAAAAAAATTAAGATACCTAGGAATAAACTTAACTAAAGAGGTTAAAGACCTCTACTCAGAAAACTACAGGACGTTGAAAAAAGAGATAGAGGAAGACATAAACAGATGGAAGAACATACCATGTTCTTGGATTGGTAGAATCAACATCATTAAAATGTCCATACTACCCAAAGCAATCTATACATTCAACGCACTTCCCATTAAAATACCAATGGCCTTCTTCACAGATCTAGAACGAACTCTCCAAAAATTCATCTGGAATAAAAAAAGACCCCGAATAGCTGCAACGATCCTGAGAAAGAACAAAGTAGGTGGGATCTCAATGCCAGATATCAAGCTGTATTACAAAGCCACTGTTCTCAAAACTGCCTGGTACTGGCACAAGAACAGGCATATAGATCAGTGGAATAGAATAGAGAGTCCAGAAATTAGCCCGAACCAATATGCTCAATTAATTTTTGACAATGGAGGCATGAACATACAATGGAGCCAAGATAGTCTCTTCAATAAATGGTGTTGGGAAAATTGGACAGACATATGCAAGAAAATGAAACTAGACCACCAACTTACACCATACACAAGAATAAACTCAAAATGGATAAAGGACTTAAATGTACGACAGGAAACCATAAAAATTCTAGAAGAATACAAAGGCAACAAAATCTCAGACATATGCCAAAACAATTTCTTCACTGATACAGCTCCTAGGGCAGTTGAAACTAAAGAGAAACTGAACAAATGGGACTACATCAAAATAAAAAGCTTCTGCACAGCAAAAGAAACCATCAACAAAACAACAAGAAAACCCACCTCGTGGGAAAACATATTTGCCAACGTCATATCTGATAAGGGCTTAATCTCCAAAATTTATAGGGAACTCATACAACTTAACAAAAAGAAGATAAACAATCCAATCAAAAAATGGGCAAAGGATCTAAATAGACACCTTTCAAAAGAGGACATTCAGAAAGCCAAGAGACATATGAAAACATGCTCAAAGTCACTAATCATCCGAGAGATGCAAATCAAAACAACAATGAGGTACCATCTCACACCTGGCAGAATGGCCATCATCAACAAATCAACAAACGACAAGTGCTGGAGAGGATGTGGAGAAAAAGGAACACTTGTGCACTGCTGGTGGGAATGCAGACTGGTGCAGCCACTATGGAAGGCAGTATGGAGGTTCCTCAAAAAATTGGAAATGGAACTCCCATTTGACCCTGTGATCCCACTCCTAGGAATATATCCCAAGAAACCAGAAACACCAATCAGAAAGGATATATGCACCCAGATGTTCATAGCAGCACAATTCACCATAGCTAAGATCTGGAAACAGCCTAAGTGCCCATCAGTAGATGAATGGATTAGAAAACAGTGGTACATCTACACGATGGAATACTATGCTGCTGTTAAAAAGAAGGAACTCCTACCATTTGCAACATCATGGATGGAACTGGAGAGCATTATGCTAAGTGAAACAAGCCAGTCAATGAAGGAAAAATACCACATGATCTCACTCATTCATGGATAATAAAGACCATTACAAACTTTTGAACAATAATAGATACAGAGGCAGAGCTGCCTCAAACTGATTGTCAAACTGCAGTGGGAAGGCCAGAGAGAGTTGGGGGGCAGGAGGGAGGGGAGTAAGAGATCAACCGAAGGACTTGTATGCATGCATATAAGCATAACTAATGGACATAAGACACTGGGGGGTAAGGGAGGGTAGGGGTTTGTCAAGGGGGGGGGGGGGGAAGGATACTTATGTAATACCCTTTGTAATACTTTAAGCGAAAAAAAAAAAAAAAAAAAAAAAACAATAAATGAATAAAACAAATGGATACATCTCTGTTGCTATATTGTGTCCATCAGTTGTTACGATACAAGATTCTCTTGATATTTTGGAAAATCTGATCCTGCCCTTGACCTAACTATACATCATCGGATAAGATGGTTTACCCTGGCTACAGTTTTCTTGATTTTAGTATGTATTAATATTATATTAATAATAGTAGTAATATTAAAATGAATGGTTAGTTTGATAAATGTTTTAAAAAACAAAATTGGACCACATGATACCTTAAGAATTCATTCCTAAGATTCTAAAATTAAATTGTGTTCAATGTGGATTTTTATCAAATATAATTCATTCTGCTCATTGAAAATTTGGGTCCATATATTATTTATGATAATGTTTATTTAACACGAATAATCAATTAATAAGATAATCTAACTAACTCCACCAGACAAGTGAGGTTTTAGTATAACTATGAAATGTAATTAACTACCTTATTGTCACAACTAGTAAATAAATATTTTGCTGACAACATGAAAGTTGACATGATTTAACAAATACACTAGACAGAGAAAGGAGTCTTAAGTTCTATTTCTGGTCTGACATAAACATACTGATACCTTAACCTGTAAAAGTTCTGATTTATATGACTTCATTCTCTTAAGCTGGCATGAATGAAGAAAATATATTATTTAGTGCAAGAAGATATTATTTTACCTGCTCTGACTATAGATGCTTTCACATTTTTATGACTTATTTTAATATAGTAGCAGTAAAACTAATAGCATTATCTTTTTACATTCTGTGTATATTTTAAATAAGCTACTAGGCTTACTTTTGACTTTTATTTGGTAATGAAATATCAACTTATGGAAATGCCTTTTCTTTTGAACAGATTATTCCTGGTAAAAAATATGCAGCCAGAATTGCCCCTAACCACCTAAACGTTTATATTAATCTGGCCAACCTGATCCGAGCAGATGAGTCCCGGCTAGAAGAAGCTGATCAGCTGTATCGACAAGCGATAAGCATGAGGCCCGACTTCAAACAGGCTTACATTAGCAGGTATTATAGTTCATGTTAAGCTATTGTTTTTTTTTGTTTGTTTTGTTTTTTGTTTTTTTTTTTTTAAATCTTTATTGTTCAGATTATTACATTTGTTCCTCTTTTTTCCCCCCCATAACTCCCCTCCTTCCAGCTCCCACCCCACCCTCCACCCTCACTCCCCACCCACTGAGTTCATCCATAGGTGCATGATTTTTGTCCAGTCACTTCCCGCATCTCCCACACCCCTTTTCCCCCAAGAATAGTCAGTCCATTCCCTTTCTATGTCCCTGATTCATTATAGTCACCAGTTCATTCTGTACATCAGGTTATTTATTCACTTGATTCTTAGATTCATTTGTTGATAGATGCATATTTGTTGTTCATAATTTGTATCTTTACCTTTTTCTTCTTCTTCCTCTTCTTAAAGGATACCTTTCAGCATTTCATATAATACTGGTTTGGCGGTGATGAACTCCTTTAGTTTTTCCTTATCTGTGAAGCTCTTTATCTGACCTTCAATTCTGAATGATAGCTTTGCTGGATAAAGTAATCTTGGTTGTAGGTTCTTGGTATTCAGCACTTTGAATATTTCTTGCCATTCCCTTCTGGCCTGCAAAATTTCTGTTGAGAAATCAGCTGACAGTCGTATGGGTATTCCCTTGTAGGTAATTGAGCCTCTTTCTCTTGCTGCTTTTAAGATTTTCTCTTTGTCTTTTGCTCTTGGCATTTTAATTATGATGTGTCTTGGTGTGGTCCTCTTTGGATTCCTTTTGTTTGGGGTTCTCTGCGCTTCTTGGACCTGTAAGTCCATTTCTTTCTCCAGGTGGGGGAAGTTTTCTGCCATTATTTCTTGAAATAGGTTTTCAATATCTTGCTGTCTCTCATCTTCTGGCACTCCAATGACTCTGATATTAGTCCGCTTAAAGCTGTCCCAGAGGCTCCTTACACTATCTTCACACTTTCGGATTCTTTTTTCATTTTGCTTTTCCAATTGGGTGTTTTTTGTCGAATCTTTGGTTTGATTCTTGTGCTCCTCTGGTCTGCTATTGGGTATAATATTCTTTATTTCAGTCCGTGTATGCTTACTTTCTAATTTCTTTATCGTAGCATCGAGGGTCTCATTAGTTTTCGTGAGGCTCTGCACAAATTTATGGCAAGCCCTCAAAATTGCGATTCTTAGCTCCATATCCTCCATTTCTGTCATGTTTTTTTGTCTCCGCATCTTTTATGCTTTCTTGGTGCACCCCCTTGTGGTCTCTGTGCGCAGTCTTGTTCTAGCCAAGCCTTAATTGTTGTAGTTAACACTAGAGGGATTTGACCACCAGGCCGACTGGCTGTGGAAATCAGCTGTGGGAAAACTTCAGTCCTCAGGGGAGGTGCTAGTCCAGCCCTTGCCTGAGGCGATCGGCAAATGGCTGTGCGCACGGTTTGGGCGGGGCGGGCTCAACAGGGCAGGGGGAGGGAGCAGCTATGGCCGCTCTCAGTCCGTCCCTAGGGGCTCTGCCTCTCTGTCCCAGCAATCGCTGCAAACCTCGGAGGGGCTGTAGCCAGACAGTCCCGCTTCTCCCGTTTGAGTCTGGGTCCCTAGAGACTCGCCTGGATCTGTAGCCCAGAGTCTGAGACTCGCTCCTGATTGAAAACGACAATCGCGCCCTCAGCCGCCAGCCCGCTTTGCGCGCGCACCCTCACCACCGCACCACCGTACCTTTAAATTTTCCACACTGCGCCTCCGCTGAGCATCGGAATGCTGTTGTTTTTGCTTCTAGTTGAAGAGACTCTCCACAGCCAGCCTTCCCGTGGTTCTGGTTGATGTCCGCTCCGACTTTTAGTTGTATTTTTGAAGTGGTTGTCCACGGCGGCAGTCTCCGGTGTTTACCTATGCCGCCATCTTCGATTCCTCCTAAGCTATTGTTATAGAAGATTGAAGCTGCATCTATCTGCATGTTACATTTTGACTATTTTGACTAAATTAGCTTTTTCCCCCTCCACAATCTTAGTTGCAACTAACATAGAAACATAGCCCATTTTGGACTAGCAATCAAAATTAAATTGATTTGATTTGAAATTAACAGGGGAGTCCATAACTTATAATAGCAAACTGTAGGTTTTATGTGAAAGAAACTCCTTGGTTTCATTTGCTTCTTATCACCAAATGTATTTTATGTAAAACACCTAAACTTACATTTTATAATTAGTACTTTTAATATCTAACTCTCAGAGCTTTCTTAAATAAATGCTGAGAGTTGACTGGTTATTAATGCCTTTACCACAAAGAAACTTTTTAGTTGTCATTAAAAGTAAGTTTTTGGTATCACATGTTTACCTGTTCATAATTTATGACATTGTTTCCATGTGGAAAATGCATTCAGAATTTAATAAGTTTTTTTTTTTATTAAAGTATTACAAAGGGTTAATAAGTTTTTGATCTTGAAATTATTAGGGAGCCATCAATGTTCAGCCTTATTCAGTACTTTTTGAAATTCTCTAGATTTAGTGGGATTGCATCTGTAAATAAAACCTTTCTTGCGTTAATACATAAAGAATTATTTAACAGCCTCAACACAAAAAGATAACATTTTAGAAAAACACTCATCTAAAATTTCCCTAATAAAGATTATTAATAGGAAAAAAAAAACCTTGTAAAAATCAAGAATGACAACAAAAAAAACAATCTTATTCCAAGCATTCCAGTAACTTTTTGTGTATGTACTTACTATACTATAAGTAGTCGATTTGTATGAAATGATTAAAAAGGCCAAAGATAAAAAGGTTTCTTTTTTCTATTCTTTTGTTTATGAAGTTGCTGTTTATTTTTATTTTTATTGTTTTGCCTGTTTGATATATGTGTGAAACAGTGTTGTCCAAAACTAAATGGGAATATTATTTTGCTGAGTTCTAACAACAACAAAAAATGAATACTAATAGTCATTCATTTGATTTCATTCCTATACTGATACTTCAGGAAAGAATATTATAATACATCCGTACTTAAATTGATTTTCATATATGTACTTAATCAAAATTATGTTTTAAACTCTCTAACAGGAAATAGAACCATATTAGAAAGTTTTATAAAATAGTTTTCAAATTGTGATCCTCAGTTCCAGCAATATTTCTCAAAGGTATCTGCAGGTGGCACCAATGCCCCTTCCAGATCAGCTTTTTTAATTCTCCCCCAGCTCCCTTTACCCCGCCATCCCCCAACCCCCAATGAATGGTCATTTTATAAGAATACACTGGCCCAGGCCTGTGTGGCTCACTTGGTTGGAGTGTCATCCCCTACACCAGCAGTTCTCAACCTGTGGGTCGCGACTCCTTTGGGGGTTGAATGACCCTTTCACAGGTCACCTAAGACCATTGGAAAACATATATAATTACATATTGTTTTTGTGATTAATCACAATGCTTTAATTATGTTCAATTTGTAACAATGAAAATACATCCTGCATATCATATATTTACATTACGATTCATAACAGTAGCAAAATTACAGTTATGAAGTAACAACGAAAATAATTTTATGGTTGGGGGTCATCACAACATGAGGAACTGTATTAAAGGGTCACAGCATTAGGAAAGTTGAGAACCACTGCCCTACACCAAAAGGTGGCACATTCGATGCCCTGGTTAGGCCCATGCGGGAGGCAGCCGATCCATGTTTCTCTTTCACATCCATGTTTCTCTCTCTCCCCCTCCCTTCTCCCCTCCCTCCCCTTTCCTCTCTAAAAAAAAAATCAATAAAATAAAAAATGTTTAAAGGATGCGTAGAAGATAAGAAGGGTTAAAATTTTTCTAATGTTCTATTTTTTGGATAGTAAGACTTATATATTAAAATGCCCTATCACTACGTTTTTCTTTTCTTTCTTAAAATGCTATCACCTGGTTTTCTGACAAATTATCTCTCACTCTGGTAGCTGTTATTTTTCCGAAGTAACTAAGTCTGCTTCCTTTCAAGTTATATTGAAAGAATATATTTTTCTGTGAATACCTCCCCACATCTTACTCTCTAAAGTCAGGCATGCTTTTGTTTTTAAATAATATTTGAAAACATATCAAGTCATATTTGCCAAACCTATGACTTCATGTTTGAGGACAGTTTCCAAAAGTTTTTTGGTTTTTTTTACTGTTATTATTATTATTAAACTTATTGGGATAACATTGATTAATAACATTATATAATTTTCAGGTATACAAGATTATAATTTGACATCTATATACTCGATTGTGTGGTTCCCCACCCAAAGTTTAGTTTCCTTCCATCCCTATATATTTAACCCCTTTTACCCACTTCGCCCTTCCCCCCAACAACCTCTTCCCCCTCTAGCAACCACCATCCTGTTGTCTGTATCTGTGAGTTTTTTCTGTTTTGTTATTTGTTTATTGCTGTTTGTTTTAATTCTATGTATGAGACTTATTTTATTTGGCATAATACTTTCAAGATTCATCCATGTCATCACAAATGCAATATTTGTTACTTTTTATGGATGAGTAATATATATACACTAGAGGCCCGGTAGTCTGGGAGCCCTCAGTGGATGTCCTACTGATGACCACAGTCTGGCAGCAGAGGCTCGGTGCAGCCGTCCGTGTGTGTGTGTGTGTGTGTGTCTGCTGGGGGCCTGCCCCCAGCCCCGCCACATAGGCTCCGAGCAGTTGCCATGTGTGTGTCCACTGGTCGTCTGCTCCCAACCACATTGGAAGCTCAGAGTAGGTGCTGTGTGTGTGTGTGTGTGTGTGTGTCTGTCTGCTGGGGGCCTACCCCCAACCACACCCTGAAGGCTTCGAGTAGGCGCCCCTCTCTGTTGATCTCTCAGGCTCCTGGCCTCCACTGTATGTTGTACTCTCCCTTGGGCTGTGGCCAGGGTGGGGCACCCTTTCCTGCTGTGGGATCCCCAGGGCTACCCAGGGACAGGCGCACAGGGGGGCTGGCTACAGGCCGCCCTTTCCTGCTCTGTGATCCCTGCAGCAACCTAGGGGCTGGCTAGAGGCCGCCCTTTCCTGATCCATGATCTCTGGGGTGATCCCACGGGCAGGCGCACACAGGGGCTGGCTGCAGGCCGCCCTTTCCTGCTCCGTGATCGCCACTGCGATCCCACGGGCAGGCACACACAGGGGCTGGCTGCAGGCTGCCCTTTCCTGCTCTGTGATCCCTGCAGTGACCCAGGGGCTGGCTAGAGGCCACCCTTTCCTGATCCATGATCTCTGGGGCCATCCCACGGCCAGGCGCACACAGGGGCTGGCTGCAGGCCGCCCTTTCCTGCTGTGGGATCTCTGGTTGCTCATCCCTGGCAGAAGGCCTGTTGGGGGCGTGACTGCTGGCTAATGGGCAGCAGTTCCCGCCAGTGCTGGGGGATCTCCCGAGGGAGAGCCGGTTGGGGGCCTGGCCAGTGGCAGATCACTGGGGTCACTCCTGCCAGCCCTGGGTTGGGTTGCACAGGGGTCGCCCGCCATAAGGGTCACAGATAGCAGGCCCAGATGACGGCGGGGCAGGCGAATAGCGCTATCCCATCCTGCCTGCAGTATGCAAATTAGCCACCATCTTTGTTGGTGGTTAACCGCCATCTTGACTGGCAGTTAATTTTCATCTCTCTCTGATTAGCCAATGGGAAGGGTAGTGGTCGTATGCTAATTACCATTTTTCTCTTTTATTAGATAGGATAGATTGTTTTCATATCTTGGCTATTGTAAATAGAGATGTAGATATCTTTATGGTAAGTTTTTTCATATTTTTGGGGTAAATATCCAGAAGAGGAATTCCTGGATTATATAGTAGTTTTATTCTTAATTTTTTGAAAAACTGCCATACTGGTTTCCATATGGCTGCACTAATTTATCCACAAACAGTGTATAAGGTTTCCCTTTTCTTCCCACCTCTCCAACGCTTGTTATTTCTTGTCTTTTTATAATAGCCATTATAACAGGTGTTGAAGTGGTATCTCAGTGATGTTTTGATTTGCCTTTCTCTAATAACTAGCGATGTTGAATAGCTTTTCATACATCTGTTGGCCATCTGTATAGCTCGGGTGGGCACACTTTTTGACTCGAGGGCCACAATGGATTCTTAAACTGGACCGGAGGGCCGGAACAAAAGCATGGATGGAGTGTTTGTGTGAACTAATATAAATTCAAAGTAAACATCATTACATAAAAGGGTACAGTCTTTTTTTTTTTTTTTAGTTTTATTCATTTCAAATGGGCCGGATCCAGCCCATGGGCCGTAGTTTGCCCACAGCTGGTATAGCTAGTTCATTTATTAATAGGATCGTTTTTTGTTAAGTTGTGTAAGTTCTTTATATATATTGGATATATATTTTGGAGATGTTGTTTGCAAATATCTTCTCCCATTCAATTGGTTGCCTTTTTGTTTTGTTGATACTTATTTTGGGTTTTTTTTTTTTCTTTTGCTGTGCAGAAGCTTTTTAGTTTGTTGTAGATTCATTCCTTTATTTTTGCTTTTACTTCCCTTAAGTTTAGGGTCTAGTTCACAAACTTTCTGACACCAAGGTCCATAAGTTTAGCGCCTATATTTTCTTCTATGTATTTTGTTGTTTCAGGGCTTACATTCAAGTCTTTAATCCATTTTGAGTCAGTTTTTGTTTATGATGTAAGATAGTAATCTAGTTTCATTCTTTTGCATGTGGCTCTTCAATTCTCCCAACACCATTTATTGAAGAGACTTTCCTTTCTCCATTGTATATTCTTGGTTCCTTTGTTGAAAATTAGTTATCCACATATGTGTGGTTTATTTCTAGACTGTCAATTCCGTTTCTGCCAGCTCCGTGTAATGTTTTTGACTACTGTGGCTTTGTAATATAGTTTAAATCAGAGAGTGTGATACCTCTGGCTTTGTTCTTTTTCTCAGTATTGCTTTGGCTAGTCGATTATTTTGGAAGAAAACTTTAAGAACCTCAGTTAAAAGGAAAAAAGAAAGCTGTGAATATATGGAAAAGCTTAAAATGTGTGAAAAATAGTATCTACCAACTGACATGGTAACATTGTAACTAAAACTTGTGCTTGATTTTTCCACAGAGGAGAATTGCTTTTAAAAATGAACAAACCTTTCAAAGCAAAAGAAGCATATCTTAAAGCACTAGAGTTGGACAGAAATAATGCAGATCTTTGGTACAACTTGGCGATTGTTCAAATTGAACTTAAAGAACCAAATGAAGCTCTTAAAAACTTTAATCGTGCTTTAGAACTAAATCCAAAACATAAGCTAGCATTATTCAATTCTGGTATATTAATGCAAGAATCAGGTATGTTTTCTCAAAATAGTTCTACATTTAAACACATTGTCATTAGAAATATAATGAAACCTTAATTTAAAATATATTGCCTGTAGCAAACATTTTGTGAATGGATAGTTTGTATCAAAACGGTATAAATGATTTATAAGTAGAATTTTTAACATACTTAAAGTAAACTTCTCAAGGAATATACACTTACATATATGACAAGTCTAATTGTTCTTCTGGTATATATATGTTAAGACTGAGTTTTTAGGCAATCCCTTAACCAATGTCTTATTAATCCTGTCATTTTATGCACGAAAATATAATCTCATATATATATTGCTCAAATAATCTGAATTTGTAAAAATTTTTACATAATTATTTCTAGGAAGCTAATAGCATTGTATGTTTTAGGAAAAAAATATTCTATCTTCTCTTGATTTATAAGACCAGATACTTTTGGTATTATTTTATATCCAGTTTTACTATTTTTGAGATATTGTAATTTCCTATAATTTCTATGATTTAGCAAAACTAAATTATGAATTATAATAAATCCTGATTTTTTATATATGGGGATTTTAGTAGTAAGAAAACTGTATGATTTATAATCTTCTATATTTGGAAAATAGAGTTATATATTAAGTCAATTCTTTTTAAAACTTTTACAAAAAAAATGAATGAATCATAAAATCATATTATTTTTTTTTTTTAAATATATTTTATTGATTTTTTACAGAGAGGAAGGGAGCGAGATAGATAGTTAGAAACATCGATGGGAGAGAAACATCGACCAGCTGCCTCCTGCACATCTCCCACAGGGGATGTGCCCGCAACCCAGGTACATGCCCTTGACCGGAATCGAACCCGGGACCTTTCAGTCCACAGGCCAACGCTCTATCCACTGAGCCAAACCGGTTTTGGCAAAATCATATTATTTTTTTAAAAAAATATATTTTATTGATTTTTTTACAGAGAGGAAGAGAGAGAGAGAGTTAGAAACATCGATGAGGAACATCGATCAGCTGCCTCCTGCACATCCCCCACTGGGGATGCGCCTGCAACCCAGGTACATGCCCTTGACCGGAATCGAACCTGGGACCCTTCAGTCCGCAGGCCGACGCTCTATCCACTGAGCCAAACTGGTTTCGGCATAAAATCATATTATTTTAGAGCAAGAAGACTTGCAAGTTTACTTTTACCAATCTTCTATAAAGTGGATTAGAAAGTGAGAACCAAATATATATAATAACTACCCCAACTTTATATAGCCTGTAGTAATTAGTCCATGATAGGAACTTAAGCCTACTGATTTGTTTTCAAGTTTTCTTTATTTACCACATTGTCAAATAAAAGAATAGAGGAGGGCTTTAGCCTGGTATTCAAAAAAGTATAAATTTGGAGAAGAGCTAATATTTTTGTGAAGTTAGCTAACTTTATTTATTTATTATTTTATGGATTTTTTACAGAGAGGAAGGGAGAGGGATAGAAAGTTAGAAACATCGATGAGAGAGAAACATTGATTAGCTGCCTCCTGCACACCCCCTACTGGGGATGTGCTTGCAACCAAGGTACATGCCCTTGACCGGAATCGAACCTGGGACCCTTCAGTCCTCAGGCTGACGCTCTATCCACTGAGCCAAACCGGTTAAGGGGAAGTTAGTTAACTTTAGTAATCATGAAAGGGCCCACTATCCAACACAAGTTTGTACCTTAAGTTTTATAGTTGTAGACCTTGAATTCATTTGTATTTACTTGAAATAAAGTTATCTCAATAAATATTTGTTTATTAAATCCAAATATATATATTTATAAACTATACTTAATGGTATATTTTTACCTTTGAAACATCCTAAAAATTTTGAAATAACATACAAAAATCTTAATAAGACAGAAACATTTTGTTACCCAATAATAGTTAATGTTTACTAAGCATTTTTACATGCATCTCATGTAGTTCCAAGAAAATTCATAAGTGAACCCAGAGAAGTCCTATAACATGTTCAATGTATAGAGTCACAATGTTAACAGAATCAAGATTAATTGCATGTCTGTTGGCAAATCTCATGCCTCTTTCTTTTAATTCTCTATTCTTTCTCTGCTATTCCCAGTTAGCTTCTAAACTGTAAGGAGATATTTTGCGAGCATTTCAGTGTCAAACACACTCTCTCTTTCCTGTGAAGACTAAGATTTCCCTTTCTGCTTTTGATATAGGTACAGCAATTGCTTGTTTTGATGCTCTCTTTTTGTAATCTAATTAGATAAAATATGAAAGTGGCTTTTTTCCTCAAGATTAAATTTATTTGCTAACAATATAATGTTTTTGTGTTGTTGTTTTTTTTTAATTACTCATAGGTGAGGTTAAGCTCAGACCTGAAGCTAGAAAACGACTTTTAAGTTATATAAATGAAGAGCCACAAGATGCTAATGGTTATTTCAATCTGGGAATGCTTGCCATGGATGACAAAAAGGACTCTGAAGCAGAGATGTGGATGAAGAAAGCCATAAAATTACAACCTGACTTCAGAAGTGCTTTGTTTAATCTGGCTCTGCTGTATTCTCAGACTGCAAAGGAATTACTGGCTTTGCCAGTTTTAGAAGAGTTACTCAAATACTATCCTGATCATATCAAGGGTCTCATTTTAAAGGGAGACATTCTGATGAATCAAAAGAAAGATATACTTGGAGCAAAAAAATGTTTCGAAAAGATTTTGGAGATGGATCCAAAGAATGTGCAAGGAAAGCACAATCTGTGTGTTGTTTATTTTGAAGAGAAAGACTTATTAAAAGCTGAAAGATGCCTGCTTGAAACATTGGCATTAGCACCACATGAAGAATATATCCAGCGCCATTTGAATATAGTCAGGGATAAAATTTCCGCATCTAGTTTAATAGAACAACCAATATTCCCAGTTAGTAAGACTTCAGGAAACAAAATTCCAACTGAAAATGCAAGAGAAATAAGAAGTGAACCCCGACCCACACAGGTAATCAAAACAAGTGATAATAAAAGTTCATCTAAAACCAACAAGCAGTTAGGAAAAGATACAGACAGTGAGACCCCTCACAAAACAACAAAAGAAATAAAAGAAATTGAGAAGAAAAGAGTTGCTGCTTTAAAAAGACTAGAAGAGATTGAACGAATTTTAAATGGTGAATAGTATTACTCTATTATGTGACAATGGTTTCAAAGAACTTCAGACTATATCAATTGATTGCTTATGGCAACTTTGAAAAATAGCAAGGATTCATAACAGTATCATGAGCTGCCTCTATGTAGCATCAAAATAAGATTTTTATTAAACACCTACCTTACACCAGATTATGTATTCTAAGATACCACATAGTTTTCTGAGTTTTGGTGAATATAACTGAAATATTAAATTAAAGGTAGCTAATTTGTACCTTTTATTATAGAAGGAAGATTCTTCCAGCAGAATAATCGTGACTACTATCAATTAAAAATAGTCTGAGGCCTGAATGATAATCCTTTGGGGGCAAATCCAACATTTGCTATTTCATTCTGTGAATTCCCATTTATTACTGAATTTATTTTTCCTTCACCTGTTGAAATTTGTCTATGAATTGAAAACACTTATTGAACACTTATTTTTTCTTTAGTGACTTTCTGTTTAACCAAGGGACTTTGCCTATAAAAGAATACTGGCTTTATGTGTATTCTTTTGTTGAATTTTAGAAGGAATGCTAGATGAAACATTTTAAAATAGGTCATGACATGTGAGATTAAGAATGTATTTTTATAATTGTGTGCTGTCCTTCACTTTAAAATGCAAATTTCAATCAGGTAAAGTTTTAAATATATGTATGTACATACAATACATTTCTAATGGTGCTCATATATACTGTATTTTTATTTTCTTAACATACTGAGAATTTCACAGCATGAACCACATAATCATGATTATCTTTGACTTATATTCCCCAAACTATTCATATTTTTTAGGGTCATAGTCATACTAAGAAGTCTCAAAAACTATAACTTTATTTAAACTTTTGATTTAAAACATGATAAGTTTCTCTTTCATCTTGATATATATTATCTCTCTAGTGTTATTTAAATTTTAATTTTGTTTCTAAAAACTCAATTATTCTTAGATTTCTTAAGCAACTAAATTGAGTTCTGTTTAACTGAAGGCAAACAATGTGATGTTAATTTTAAACACTAAGTTCTTAATATCGTGTTATGGTGTATATTTTTATTAAATATTTATTTTGACTACTGAGCTTTCATAAAATTTTTAAAGCTGTTTTAATTCTATTAAGTATGGAAGACAAATTGCTATTGCATTTTCCTATGTGTGTGTGTATTACACTTTAACCAAAATTTCATCATTTTGACCTGCTGTCCAGCTCTAAAAGATAATTAGCCAATAATTGAATTAATAAATTGATCATTTGGTGTTAGCATATTTGAACCTGAGAACTGTTAAAAGAGTAAATACAAAGCAGATTTATTAATTTAAATCTAATATTTTTCTTGACTTAAATGCATTTCAAATGAATTTCGTAATACTTAATAAAGTTGGTGTTGACTTAAAATGTTAATGCTAACATCCTGGGATAGTAGCAAATTCTAATTATGAAGTATTTGAAAAACTATATATTGTTTTTATCTTCCTTTTTTTGAGATAACATTTCTAATTGCATATTGTTTCAAAAACCATATCCCTGTAACTTTTTAAAAGAAATATTTTATAAATAGGTCACAAGAAATATGGTTTGTATTAAGGACACACTTGTACTAGCTTCCCTGATGCTCTCTCCTGGATTACTTTTTAGGCAATGTAAAGCAAGCACTGACACTAATGGTAGTTCATTCTTGATGCAGGAGATTCTGTTATTCCTTAAATACCTAATTTCAGTTCTTAAATTATGGCTTTGTGACTCCAGATATATAGTGAGAATACCTCATATGCTATGACTTGAAAAAAGGAAATCTGTGTTATTCTTATCTTCTTTCCACATATCTTAGGGGAAAAAAAGCTTCTGGGTTTGATCTCTTTGGGTACAGTAGCAAGTGAGTATAGTTTAGAAAAGTAGAAGGAAATGTTTCATGACAGCACACCATAATAAAAGCTTTGAGCAATATTTTAGTAAAGTTATATAACTTTCAAAAGATAAAAGATATATTGTTATCCACTGATTTTTGTAGAAAAAAGAATTTCCTCTTTACTAACTCTTAGAACAGTGCCTACCATGTACAAAGTGCTCATAATCAGATTCAACCTGAAATTAGTAATTTTTCCAAATCAATGTTTTGCAACCCTCACTTTATATTACAATCATCTACAGGGCTCTTAACACATTTCGTACCACTCAGGAGTTTTCTCGTGTTTCGCGCACCATCTGTTAAGGACCGCTCACGAGTGTTCTCATTTTTCACGCCCATGGAAAAAGGAGCAAATCTAGATACTTATGTAAATTTTATTTGGTCCCTCTTCATAGAGGAAAATGTTTTACGCAGTACCATATGTTTAAAAAGTACTAGGAGCTTCAATTGTTAATTGTTTTTGTAAATAAGAATGTTGTAATTATTGAAAAACAACACCTAAAGTGCATTATGATGATTTAAATAACGTGCAGTTTACCCAAAAACGTGCGGTCCCTGGCATATGTCTTAGAGATTTCTATGCGGTACGCAATGTGTTAATATGAATCTACCCACAACAATTAAATCTGAATTTTTTAGGGTTGGAGCTATTAAGTTTTTCTAAAAGTTCCCCAAGTTATTCTAAGTTGTGGTCAGCATTAAAGACCACTGATCTAACTTAATTTTTAAAATCCTATTATCTCTTCTGTATTAACTTTTTAAATAATATAACCCAATTAAGTTGTTAAAAATATATATATTTTTATTGATTTCAGAAAAGAAGGGGGAGAGAGAAACATCAATGATGAGAGAGAATCTTTGATTGGCTGCCCACTGCCCACCCCCCACTGGGAATCAGTCCCACAACCCAGGCATATGCCTTGACCAGGAATTGAACCACAACCTTCCGGTTTATAGGTCGAGGCTCAACCACTGAGACATGCTGGCCATGCTCTCCAATTAAGTTTTGATGTTTTAAGTTCCATTAAGAAATACGCTCTTCTGATAACTAGTACAATATGTCTTCACATAATGTCATCAGTAGCTTCTTGGAAACTGCTACTTTCAGTGAAACAACATATGATGAAACCAGTTTTACCACAGGCTAATTGATATAAATAACAGTTACTTTTCTACAGCATATTTCCGGTCATGAAAACCTCACCAAACTTCTAAATAAAGACCCAAAACACTCCTGATAATAAACATTGAAATAAATGAGTTATATATACATTTAGGAAAGACTAATAAAAATAAGAGAATTAGTTTCCAACCCATTTATACCAGTTCAATGTCAAGGAAGGCTGGAGCTCTTCCCAGCAGCTCAGAGCACAAGGCAGGCACCCATCCTGGACAGAATGCCCTCCCATCACAGGAAATACTACACACCCACACTCAATCAGACTGGGACTATATAGACACTCCAATTAACCTCATGTGCAAAACTGGGAAGTGGGAAGATATTGAGTATCTGCAGAAAACCCAGGCAGACATGGGAGAACATACAAATTCCACACAGACATGGCCCAAGCTGGGAATTGATTTTTTTTTTTTTCCTCATCAACATAACATCAAAATGGTGTTGAACAAAATGATTCTTGAGTACTTGCTGTATTTATTCCATCTAAGTTCCATCAAGTTTACTTATGTGTAAGGTGATTATTTCTTCTCTTTTTATTCATAATAAAAATTTATTCAAGCTCTTTGGGTCAGAAAAAGGGAATGTGTTTTTTCCCCTTTGGAGCTGCCCTTTTAGAGGGTAGGGACATTTTAGCTCAGTTCACTAACCTGTGATTCAGAGTTGTGAGCATATATAAGTTTGGAAAAGAAAATTTATAAAAGGTTTGTGTGCTGGCGAAGGATGTAATTTTAGTTATGTTTTACAAAAGAATCTACTCCCCTTGAGTTCTAGGAAAGTTTTGACAATCTCCAAGGGGTAGTTTGTTAATCCTTCACTGCTTCTCAGAAGGAAAAATAAAGTTTTTCATATATTGTTCCTATATGTGTTTGCTTATGAACATTCAAAATTGGGAACTTTATCTTACAGTTATTTCAGTAAGTAATTTTATGAGGTTGATGGCTTGTAGGACAAAAATATGTTTGCAATTTTGTGTTTACTTTTATGTAAATATTTGGTATGTGACTTGCACAATTTTAATAAAACCATGGCTTTCATTACATCTAATTTGAGGTTTCAACTTCATGTTACAGAATGCTTTAAAGATATTTCAATGAAAAGCATTATGAAAAGATATAGATTTGTATGTCAATTTATACTTAGAAATCCACATATTTGTCATATTTATTTTTATAAAAACCTATATTTGTCTGCATGACTAAATGGTATTTAAAATGAACCCCTTTAAAATGTCTGGTAACTTTGTCCAAAATTTTATCTATTAGAAACTGTCAGCCATCCATGTTAACAGTTCATAAGAAAGTAATTCAAAATTGTATGCATTTTATATAACTATGGTGTCTGTGTGTACCATATTTCTAAATATTCAGTATTAAATTGATACTTTTTAAAACCTTAACCTGAACTGCCTTTTAGTGTTAAAATGAAAAAGACAATCTGGCAGATAGTTTTATTAGCAGTCATCAAAGAAAGACATGTGTTAAATTAGCTCCTAACAATGATATATTTTTAAAAAATCTTTATTGTTGAAAGTATTACAGGTGTCCCCCTCTTTTTTCCCTTCATTGCCCCCCTCCACCCAGATCCCACCCCACCCAGGCCTTCACCACCCTGTTGTCTGTGTCCATGGGTTGTGCATATCCTATATAATAAAGAGGTAATATGCAAAGTAACCCTCACACCCTCACAAGATGGCTGCCTATGACCTGGTCAGCAGGGGGGTTAGTGAGGGATGACCAAACAACTGAACAGCAGGCTGTGTGGGGTGACCAGGCCAGCAGGGGGGGGGGGGGGCCATGAGGGACAACCAGGCTGACAGGGTGGGCAGTTGGTGACTGGGCTGGCAGGAGGAGTAGTTGGGGGTGACCAGGCTGGCAGAGGGGGCAGCTGGGGGCAACCAGGCTGGCGAGGGGGCAGCCAGGCCGACGTGGAGGGGGCAGTTGAGGGCGACCAGACCAGCGGGGGGGAAGTTGGGGGTGACCAGACTGGCAGGGAGGGGGCAGTTGGGGGTGACCTGGCCGGCATTGGGGGGCAGTTAGGGGCAACCAGGCAGGCAGGCAGGTGAGCGATTAGGAGCCCAATCGGGCCTAAACCGACAGTCGGACATCCCCCAAGAGGTCCCAGATTGAAGAGTGTGCAGGCTGGGCTGAGGGGATCCTCCTACCCCTGTGCACGAATTTTGTGCACCAGGCCTCTAGTATACATATAAGTTCTTTGGTTGATCATTCCTGCTCCCATTGCCCCTTCCCTCTGAGATTCTTCAGTTTGTTTTATGTTTCCATGCCCCAGTTCTATTTTTTTCATCAAGTTTTTTTTTGTTCATTAGGTTCTCTGTTCGTTTGTTTTGATTTTTAGATTCAATTGTTTTTTTGTATTTGTTTCTTTCTTTGTTTTTTAATCCTCATTGCAGATATTTTTTCCATTGATTTTTAGAAAGTGGAAACGAGGGTTAGAGTCAGAGAGAAACAAAGATGTGAGAGAGATACATCGATTGGTTGCCTCCCCTACACACCCCAACCTGTACTGAGAATGGAGCCTGCAAACAAGGCATATGCCCTTGACCAGAATCAAATCCATGACACTTCAGTCCTTGGACTGACTCTCTAAACACTGAGCAAAACAACTAGGGCAGATTCAGTTGTTGATAGATATACATTTTGACATTTTATTGTTCATAGTTTAAGTCTTCTCCTTGAAGAAGACTCTTTAATATTTCATGCAATACTGGTTTGGTGGTAATGCTTTATTTGTTGTATGCAAGGATGGTACAATATCCACAAATCAATAAACGTGATACATCACATAAACAAATTGAGAGACAGGAATCACATAGTCATATTGATGCAGAAAAGGCATTTGACAAAACCAAAACCATTTCTTGATAAAAGCTCTCAGCAAAGTCGTAATAGAGGGATCATACCTCAACATAATAAAAGCCTTGGAAACCAAGATGGCGGCATAGGTAAACACCGGAGTTTGCTGCCTGGAACAACCACTTCAGAAATACAACTAAAAGATGGAAAGGACATTATCCAGAACCACAGGAAGGCTGGCTGGGTGGAAGTTCTACAACTAGGAGGAAAGAGAAAGGCATACCGAGACTCAGAGGAGGCGCAGAGCTGAAGTGAAATACTAAGGTGCAGAGTGCATGTGGAGTGGGCTGGCGGCTGAGGGCGCGGTTGTCCTTTTCAATCAGGAGGGAGTCTCAGGCTCTGAGCTCCAGTTCTGGGCGAGTCTCTAGGGACTCAGACTCATACGGGAGAAGCAGGACTGTCTGGCATTGGTCAGAACCCTAGGGCAGCTTTCTCTACGAGGGGCTTGCAGCGATTACCGGGACACTGAGAAGCAGAGCCTCTGAGGGCAAGACTGAGAGCAGCCATAATTGCTAACCCCGCCCTGTTGATCCTGTGGGACCGGCCCACCCAAGCCCTGCAGGGAGACTTTAGCTGGATAGCCTCAGGCAAAGGCTATATTAGCACCTCCCTAGAGATCCAGGAGCCAGGAAGCCCAGCGGTCAGAGTGGAACCATCCAGTTTGCAGCTCCGTGGAACCATAAAAGACACACTCAGGGGGCAGACTCAGTGAGCACCAAAGCCCCACTGAAGCAAGTCTTGCCCCAGAGGGGTGTCTCCAGCACAGAAGTTCTCCCACTGCAGACACAGCTGATTCTCACAGCCAATTGGCCTGGAGGTCAGTTCCTCCCAGTGATACCTACAACAATCAAGGCTTAACTACAACAAGACCACAAGGGGGTGCACCGAGAGTGTCCTCCTCAGGTAATTGGGACACTTAGCACAGAAAGGCACTCTATCGACACAGCGGAGCATAAAAAATGCCGAGACAAAGAAATAGGACACAAATGACAGAAATGGAGGAAAGCAAACTGTTGGATATAGAGTTCAAAACCACAATCTTAAGGTCTTTAAAGAACTGTCTAGAAGCCGCCAATAAATTTTAAAAAGCCCTCGAAAAGACTGGTGAGACCGCCGATAAATGTAGTGAGATCTTCAAGAAGATTGGTGAGATGGCCGATAAATGTAGTGAGATCCTCAAGAAATCTAAAGAGACCCTCGATGTTGTGATAAAGAAGCAACTAGAAATTAAGCATACACTGACTGAAATAAAGAATATTATACAGACTCCCAACAGCAGACCAGAGGAGGGCAAGAATCAAGTCAAAGATTTGAAATACGAAGAAGCAAAAAACACCCAACTGGAAAAGCAAAATGAAAAAAAGAATCCGAAAATACGAACATAGTGTAAGGAGCCTCTGGGACAGCTTCAAGCGCACTAATATCAGAATTATAGCGGTGCCAGAAGATGAGAGAGAGCAAGATGTTGAAAACCTATTTGAAGAAATAATGGCAGAAAACTTCCCCTACCTGGTGAAAGGAATAGACGTCCAAGTCCAGGAAGCGCAGAGAACCCCAAACCAAAGGAATCCAAAGAGGACCACACCAAGACACATCATAATTAAAATGCCAAGAGCAAAAGACAAAGAGAGTATCCTAAAAGCAGCAAGAGAAAGAAAGTCAGTTACCTACAAGGGAGTACCCATACGACTGTCAGCTGATTTCTCAACGGAAACTTTGCAGGCCAGAAGGGAATGGCAAGAAATATTCAAAGTGCTGAATACCAAGAACCTACAACCAAGATTACTTTATCCAGCAAAGCTATCATTCAGAAATGAAGGCCAGATAAAGAGCTTCACAGATAAGAAAAAGCTAAAGGAGTTCATCACCACCAAACCAGTATTATATGAAATGCTGAAAGGTATCCTTAAAGAAGAGGAACAAGAAGAAAAAGGTACAAATTATGAACAACAAATACACATCTCTCAATAAGTGAATCTAAAAATCAAGTGAATAAATAATCTGATGATCAGTATGAATTGGTGATTGTAATAGAATCAGGGACATAGAAAGGGAATGGACTGACTATTCTTGGGGCGGGGGAGGGGGGTGAGGGAAGAGATTGGACAATAATTGTGCACCTATGGATGAGGACAGTGGGTGGGGAGTGAGGGTGGAGGATGGGGTGGGAATTGGGTGGAGGGGAGTTATGGTGGGAAAAAAGAGGAACCAATGTAATAATCGGAACAATAAAGATTTAATTTTTTAAAAAACCACATAATAAAAGCCTTAATAAGAAAACCTACACCAACATCATACTCAGTGGGCAAAAACTAAAACCATTTCCCCTAAGAACAGGAACAAGAGAGGGATGCCCACTCTCACCACTCCTGTTCAACATAGTACTAGAAGTGCTAGCCATAGTGATCAAACAAGAAGAAGAAAAAGACATCCAAATTGGAAAAGAAGTAAAACTGTCATTATTCACAGATGACATGATATTGTACATAGAAAACCATAAACACTCTATCCAAAAACTACTAGATTTAATAAATGAATTTGGCAATGTAGCAAGATACAAAATTAACACCCAGAAATCTATGGCATTTTTATATACCAATAATGAACTCACAGAAAGAGAAGCAACATAAAAAAAATCCCATTTATCATTGTACCAAAAAAATTAAGATACCTAGGAATAAACTAAGGAGGTAAAAGATGTGTACTTGGAAAACTGCAGGACATTGAAAAAAGAGATCAAGACATAAGCAAATGGACAGCCAGTCTGCCTGGTGGTCAAATCCCTCTAGTATTAACTACAACAATCAAGGCTTAACTAGAACAAGACTGCGCACAAAGACCACAAGGGGGTGCACCAAGAAAGCATAAAAAATGCGGAGACAAAAAACATGACAGAAATGAAGGATATAGAGCTAAAAAACGCAATTTTGAGGGCTTGCAATAAACTTTATGAGAGCCTCACGAAAACTAATGAGACCCTCGATGTTGTGATAAAGAACCAACTAGAAATTAAGCATACACGGACTGAAATGAAGAATATTATACCCAATAGCAGACCAGAGGAGCGCAAGGATCAAGCCAAAGATTTGAAATGCGAAGAAGCAAAAAACACCCAACTGGAAAAGCAAAATGAAAAAAGAATCCGAAAATACGAACATAGTGTAAGGAGCCTCTGGGACAGCTTCAAGCGCACTAATATCAGAATTATAGGGGTGCCAGAAGATGAGAGAGAGCAAGATGTTGAAAACCTATTTGAAGAAATAATGGCAGAAAACTTCCCCCATCTGGTGAAAGAAATGGACTTACATGTCCAAGAAGCGCAGAGAACCCCAAACCAAAGGAATCCAAAGAGGACCACACCAAGACACATCATAATTAAAATGCCAAGAGCAAAAGACAAAGAGAGAATCTTAAAAGCAGCAAGAGAAAGAGACTCAATTACCTACAAGGGAATACCCATACGACTGTCAGCTGATTTCTCAACAGAAACTTTGCAGGCCAGAAGGGAATGGCAAGAAATATTCAAAGTGCTGAATACCAAGAACCTACAACCAAGAGTACTTTATCCAGCAAAGCTATCATTCAGAATTGAAGGTCAGATAAAGAGCTTCACAGATAAGGAAAAGCTAAAGGAGTTCATCACCACTAAACCAGTATTATACGAAACGCTGAAAGGTATCCTCTAAGAGGAAGAAGAGAAAGGTAAAGATACAAATTGTGAACAACAAACATGCATCTATCAACAAGTGAATCTAAGAATCAAGTGAATAAATAATCTGATGTACAGAATGAACTGGTGATTATAATGAATCAGGGACATAGAAAGGGAATGGACTGACTATTCTTGGGGGGGAAAGGGGAATGGGAGATGCGGGAAGAGACTGGATAATAATCGTGCACCTATGGATGAGGAGAGTGGGTGGGGAGTGAGGGCGGAGGGTGGGGCGGGAACTGGGAGGAGGGGAGTTATGGGGGGGGGGGCGGGAAGAGGAACAAATGTAATCTGAACAATAAAGATTTAATTTTAAAAAAAGACATAAGCAACTGGAAGAATATACTGTGTTCATGGACTGGTAGACTCAACATCATTAAAATGTCCATACTATCCAAAGCAAAAAATCCTACCATCTCAGTTTAGTAATACGTACATATCAAAGATTGTCAATGACTGGAAGAATGTATAATAGAATATAAATTTTTAGACAGCTTTAACCTATCTAATGCAATCCTGATTAAAATACCAACAGCATACTTCAAAGACCTAGAACAAACTCTCCAAAAATTCATATGGAATAAAAATAGACTCCGAATAGCCGCAGCAATCTTGAGAAAGAAGAACAAAGTTGGAGGGATTACAATACCAGATATCAAACTGTATTACAAAGCCACATCCTCAAAACTGCCTGGTACTGGCATAAGAACAGACATATAGACCAATGGAACAAAACAGAAAACCCAGAAATTGACCCAAGCCATTATGCTCAAATAATATTTCACAAAGGAGGCAAGAACATAAAATGGAGTCAAGACAGTCTCTTCAATAAATGGTGTTGGGAAAATTGGACAAATACATGCAAATAATGAAACTAGACCACCAACATACACCATACACAAAAATAAACTCAAAATGGATAAAGGACTTAAACATAAGACGGCAAACCATAAATATCTTAGAAGACTCCATAGGCAGCAAAATATCAGACATATGTCATAGCAATTTCTTTACTGATACAGCTCCTAGGGCAATGGAAACTAAGGAGAAAATGAACAGATGGGATTACATCAAAATAAAAAGCTGCTGCACAGCAAAAGAAACCATCAACAGCCCTAACTGGTTTGGCTCAGTGGATAGAGTGTCAGCCTGCGAACTGAAGGATCCCAGGTTCGATTCCAGTCAAGGGCATGTACCTTGGTTGCGGGCACATCCCCAGTAGGGGGTGTGCAGGAGGCAGCTGATCGATGTTTCTCTCTCATCGATGTTTCTAACTCTCTATCCCTCTCCCTTCCTCTCTGTAAAAAATCAATAAAAAAATATTTTAAAAAAAATTTAAAAAATAATAATAAAAAAAGAAACCATCAACAAAACAAGAAAGCCCCTGCATGGGAGAACATATTTGCCAAGGTTATATCTTATACAGGTCTAATCTCCCAAATTACAGGGTACTCATACATCTTAACAAAAGGAAGATAAACAATCCAATCAAAAAATGGGCAAGGACTTAGACACTTTGGCTTTTTATTTTCTGTCATTTTTTCAAATAGGTTTTCAATTTCTTGCTCCTTCTCTTCTCCTGGCACCCCTATGATGTGAATTTTGATACATTTGAAGTTGTTCCAGAGACTCCTTACACTATCTTCATATTTTTGGATTATTTTTTCTTTTTGCTCTTCTGATTGGGTGTTTTTGCTTCCTCATATTCCACATCACTGATTTGATTCTCAGTGTCCTCTACTCTACGATTGATTCCCTGTAAACTGTTCATTTCATTCATGTATGTTTTATTTCTGACTGGTCCTTTTTATGTCATTGATGTTCTCACTAAGCTCCTTAAAGTTGTCACTAAATTTCTTGAAGCTCTCATTCAGTTCCTTAAGCATCCTTGTAACCATTGTTTTGAACTCTATAGCTGGTAGTTTGCTTTCTTCCAAAACTTTTTCTGGAGATTTCCTCTGTTCTTTCATTTGTGACATGTTTCTTTGTCTCACATTTTGGCTGTTTCCCTGTATTTGTTTTTATGTATTGGGTAGAGCTGCTATTTCTTCTGGAATTGTTAGAGTGGCCTTGTGTTGTAGGTGTCCTATAGAGCCCAGGGGCTCAGCCTCCCCAGTCACCTGAGCTGGGCACTCCAGGTGCACACATGTGAGGTTTGTGTGCACTGTCTTGTAGTTGAGCCTTGATTGCTGTCGGCGTCACTGGGAGGAATTGACCTCCAGGCCAGTTGGCTGTGAGGACCAGCTGTGACTACAGCAGAAGAGTTTCTGTGCAGGAGACAGCTCTATGGAACAGGACCTGTTTCAGTGTGGCTTTGGTGCTCAATGAATCTTCCCCTTGAGTGTATCACTCATGGATGTGGTAGAGTTGTAATCTGGCATGATCTTAATATAACCACCAGATGGATGGCTCTTGGGTCTCCCCAGAGCAGTGGTTCTCAACCTTCTGGCCCTTTAAATACAGTTCCTCATGTTGTGACCCAACCATAAAATTATTTTCGTTGCTACTTCATAACTGTAATGTTGCTACTGTTATGAATCGTAATGTAAATATCTGATATGCAGGATGGTCTTAGGAGACCCCTGTGAAAGGGTTGTTCGACCGCCAAAGGGGTCGCGACCCACAGGTTGAGAACCGCTGCCCCAGAGGTATAAAGTCAGCTACTGCCTGTGCCCTGCCTGCGATCACCTGTCAGTTGCTACAGAGCAATCTGTAGATGGCTGCTACTTGTGTTGGGCTTGGACTTGCCCAGACAAGGCCAAGCTGTGAAGCATGGCAGGGTGGTGCTTGTGCCAGGCCTGGGGCCTCTTACTGAGAGGCATGGGGCACTGGAAACGAAAGAGAAAATAAATAAGTGGGACTACATCAAAATAAAAAGCTTTTGCACAGCAAAGGAAACCATCAACAAAACAACAAGAAAGCCCACTGCATGGGAGAACATATTTGCCAATGTTATCTCCAATAAGGGTTTAATCTCCAACATTTAGAGAACTCATACAACTTAAGAAAAGGAAGATAAACAATCTAATCAAAAAATGGGTAAAGGACCTAAATAGACACTTTTCAAAAGAGGACATACAGAAGGCCAAGAGACATATGAAAACATGCTCAAAGTCACTAATCATCCAAGAGATGCAAATCAAAACAACAATGAGGTACCATTTCACACCTGTCAGACTGGCTATCATCAACAAATCAACAAACGACAAGTTCTGGCGAGGATGTGGAGAAAAAGGAACCCTCGTGCACTGCTGGTGGGAATGCAGACTGGTACAGCCACTATGAGAACAGTATGGCGTTTCCTCAAAAAACTAAAAATGGAATTCCCATTTGACCCAGTGATCCCACTTCTAGGAATATATCCCAAGAAACTAGAAACACCAATCAGAAAGGATATATGCACCCCTCTTCTTGGAACAATTATTTTAGCTACATTTGATTCCAAATCTTCAGCCCAGATTGTTCATAGCAGCACAATTTACAATAGCTAAGATTTGGAAACAGCCTAAGAGCCCACCTGCAGATGAGTGGATTAAAAAACTGTGGTACATCTACACAATGGAATACTATGCTGCTGTAAAAAAGAAGGAATTCTTACATTTGCAACAGCATGGATGGAACTGGAGAGCATTATGCTAAGCGAAATAAGCCAATCAGAGAAAGATAAATATCACATGATCACAATCATTTGTGGAATATAATGAACAACATAAACTGATGAATATGAACAGATCCAGAGAAGCATTGATCAGACCATCAAACCTCAGAGGGAAGGTAGGGAAGGGTGGGGGAAAGGGAGAGAGATCAACCAAAGGACTTGTATGCATGCATATAAGCCTAACCAATGGACATTTGTTCATGGACTGGTAGAATCAACATCATTAAAATGTCCATACTATCCAAAGCAAAAAAGGTGCTGTCTGCATGCCGGGGGTGGGGGGGGGGGGGCGGGAATGAGGGCATGAGTGGAGGGGCAATGGGGGGATAAGGACACATATGTAATAACTTAATCAATAAAGAAAAAAAAACCAGACATCAATAGGGAAAATAAACATAATTATGGGGCTTAAGTTAAAAACAAATACTACAAATACATGCAAAGAATTTATTCCTTTTAATCCATCAGAAGAAAATTCTATCTGATGGAATATAGTTATGTAGAACAAGGCAAAAATGTAGTGCAATAACAAAAGATGTTAGACTAATGGACTAATACAGCAGTAATTAAAATGAATGTAAATGTGTTAAACCTAATGAAAAACAAACTTTAGTTTTTTTTCACATTTGAATTATTTTCAATTAAATTTTATATAATATATTGAACTATTCAGTGGTTCTCAACCTTCCTAATGCCACAACCCTTTAATACAGTTCCTCATGTTGTGGTGACCCCCAACCATAAAATTATTTTCGTTGCTACTTCATAACTGTAATTTTGCTACTGTTATGAATTGTAATTTAAATATCTGATATGCAGGATGTATTTTCATTGTTCGCAACCCACAGGATGAGAACCGCTGAACTATATTGAATTATAAATACAAGGTTCAACAATATTTTGTCTACAAAATACACTTGAAAATATATAAATGTTAAGCAAAAGTATAACAAAAAAATGTCTACTTGTAAATATGAACCAGAGCATCAGGAGTTTTATTGGGATGGTGCTGGGCATTGATGTTCTGGTATTGTTCTGTTTCTTGATCTGGGTATGTTTGCATACACAGGTTCAATTCTTGACAATCCATTCAGAATATGCCTTTTTTTGTGGATGTATAATACATTTTTAAAAAGTTCAATAATATTAAAAGATGTATTTAAGGAAATGGGAAAAAAATTTAGGTGCAACATATACCAAAAAATCCTACCATCTCAGTTTAGTAATAAGTATATATCAAATAAGATTGGCAATGACTGGAAGAATGTATAATAGAATATAAATTTTAAGACAGCTTTAACCTATCTAATAAAAGGGTAATATGCAAATTAACCATCACTCTGCCACAAAGATGGCATGTCCATAACCACAAGATGGCGGTGCCCAGTCCTCTCAGCCCTGCTAGTCCTGGGGCGGGGGGGGAGGGGGGGGAGGGGGGTTGGAGCAGCCACTGAGAGCAGGCAATGTGAGTGGCCTGGCAGAATGCTTGCTTCATCGCCATGTCCACAGATGGGCCTCTGGCCAGGCCGAGGCATGGAACACTTGCATAAGAAGACAAGGAACTGGCAAGCTGAGCAGAGTCAAGTGGCCCCCGACTCCCAGGCAAGGTCAAGTCAGGGCGGCCAGAGGGTGGCGGGGGTAGAGGATAGTGCGACAGACAGGAGGGGCAGGTGGCGGAGGCACAGGGGTGAAAGCTGGCCGAGAAAGAGGAAGGAAGCCCTTTATAGGAGTTCCTGAGGACAGGGAAGGAAGTTGTTTGCATTTCCCAGGCGTGGATGGGCCTCTGGCCAGGCCAGGGCATGGAACACTTGCGTTGTCGCCCGGCGATGATGCAAGCATTCCGCGCCTGGCCACGGATGGGCCTCTGGGCCACGGAGAGCCTCTAGGCAGCGGGCGTGGAGCGGCCAGGCCCCGCAGATAGCTACTGGCTCATGGATTCGTGCACAGGGCTACTAGTCTAAATATAATTGACATACAGTGAACTGCTTATATTTAAAGTGTACAGTTTGTTCAGTTGTGACACATATACACCCGTGAAACCATCACAGTCCTGATAGTGAATATATTCATCACCTCTCAAAACTTCCCCTTGCCCTCTGTAATCCCCCCAGTCTCACTCCTCCCTTCCTGCCCCAACCCTAAATCACAGATCTGCTTTCTGCCTCTAGGTTAGCTTACCTTTTCTACAGTTTTATATAATGGAATGATGCTTTTTTGAGCATTAGGGGGTCTGGCTTCTTCCACTCTGCAATAGACTGAATGTTTGTCTTTCCAAAATGTATATATTGAAGACCTAACCTTTAATGAGTTAGTATTTGGAGGTGGAGCTTTGGGGAGGTGATTAGGTTTAGATGAGGTCATGGTGATGTCTCCCCACCCAACCCCTAATGGGATCAGAGTCCTCTCTTCCTACTATATGAGGAGGCAACCAAAGGTGCTGTCTGCATGCTAGGAAGAGAGTTTTCACCAAGGATCAGTCCTGCTGACACGAATCTTGGACTTAGCCTCCAGAATGTCCAAAATAAACATCTGTTGTTTAAGCCACCTAATCTTTGCACTGTTATAGCAGCCCAAGCTGACTTAGAAACACTCAGAATAATTAGATATTTATCTCTGATGCTGTATATATCAATAATTCATTTCTTTTTTTTCTTTTTCTTTTTTGTTGTTTAAAGCAGTGGTTCTCAACCTTCCTAATGCTGCGACCCTTTAATACAACTCCTCATGTTGTGGTGACCCCCAACCATAAAATTATATTCATTGCTACTTCATAACTGTAATTTTGCTACTGTTATGAATCATAATGTAAATATCTGATATGCAGGATGTATTTTCATTGTTACAAATTGAACATAATTAAAGCATAGTGATTCATCACAAAAACAATATGTAATTATATATATGTTTTCCGATGGTCTTAGGCCACCTCTGTGTAAGGGTCGTTCGACCCCTGCAGGGGTCCTCAAACTATGGCCCGCGGGCCACATGCAAATACAAATACTGTATTTGTTCCCGTTTTCTTTTTTTACTTCAAAATAAGATATGTGCAGTGTGCATAGGAATTTGTTCATAGTTTTTTTTTAAAACTATAGTCTGGCCCTCCAACGGTCTGAGGGACAGTGAACTGGCCCCCTGTTTAAAAAGTTTGAGGACCCCTGCCCAAAGGGGTTGTGACCCACAGATTGAGAACCACTCGCTGGTTTAAAGTATTACAAATAGTAGAACATATGTCTCCTTTTTCTCCCATTGACCTTCCCCTGGTTTCCCCTAACCTTCCCCCAGCACAAGTCCTGCCCCCACCCCCCCACCTCCAGTGTCTGTGTCCATTGGTTATCCTTATATGCATGCATACAAGTCCTTCAATTGATCTCTTACCCCCCCCCATCAAACCTCCCCTGCCTCCCCACTGTACTTTGACAGTCTATTCAATGCTTCTTTGTCTCTGTATCTATTTTTTTATATTTAGTGATAATTTATTTATTTTTATTTTTTAATTTTGTTTTATTGCTTAAAATATTACTAAGAGTAGTACATATGTCTCCTTTTTATTTTCCCCCTTGACCTTCCCCCCGGCCCCTACCCCCCAGTGTCTTGTGTCCATTGGTTATGCTTATATGCACGCATATAAGCCCTTCGGTTGATCTCTTACCCCACCCCCACAACCCTCCCTGGCCTTCCTGCTGTTGTTTGACAGTCTGTTCAATGCTGCTCAGCCTCTGTATCTATTTTTATTCATCAGTTTATGATGTTCATTATATTCCTCAAATGAGTGAGATCATGTGATATTTATCTTTCTTTGACTGGATTATTTTGATTAGTAAAATGCTCTCCAGTTCCATCCATGCTGCTGCAAATGGTAAGAATTCCTTCTTTTTTATAGCAATGTAGTATTCCATTGTATAGTTGTACCACAGTTTTCTAATCCACTCATCTTCTGATGGGCATTTAGGCTGTTTCCAAATCTTACAGTAGCTATGGTAAATTGTACTGCTATGAGCATAGGGGTGCATATATCCTTTTGGCTTAGTGTTTCTGTTTTCTTGGGATATATATCTAGAAGTGGGATTACTGGGTCAAATGGCAGTTCCATTTTAATTTTTTGAGGAAATTCCATACTGTCTTCCACAGTGGCTGCACCAGTCTGCTTTCCCACCAGCAGCGCATGAGGGTTTCGTTTTCTCCACATCCTCGCCAGCACTTGTTTGTCAATTTGTTGATGATAGCTATTCTGACAGGTGTGAGATGGTACTTCATTGTTGTTTTGATTTGCATCTCTCGGATGATTAGTGACTTTGAGCATGTTTTCATATATCTCCTGGTCTTCTGTGTGTCCTCTTTTGAAAAGTGTCTGTTTAGGTCCTTTGCCCATTTTTTGATTGGATTGTTTATCTTTCTTTTGTTAAGTTGTATGAGTTCCTATTATGTAGTAACTTTCCATTGTATGCTTATACCAGTCTTTCTTCATTCATCTGTTGATGAACACACAAATGCCAATTTTTTTGTCTCTGGTGCAATAATTTTTATTTTCTCATTATATATTTTTTAAATACTAATCAATAAAATGGTTGTAATTCTATTGTTTGTAGCATACATTTCTGATTGTGTAGCTAAAATTTACTCCACTTCTACAAATGGCCATTTGAGAATTTAGTCCTCCCTCATGAGATCAGTCCATGTGTTTCTGAAGGCATAGACAGAGGCTAGGTCATATGACTCAGATCACAGTCATTCAGTCACTCAGCATTTGGTATTGACCCATCTGCTGTCATTCTCTTAGAAATGGGAATTTGCCTAAATCAAAGCCAATGAAATGACCCATGATTTTGCTAACAATTCACTGACTTAAAGTGAGAGAAAATATAAGTTTAACAATAGGGGAACCATCTTTCCACCATAAAGAGAGATCCTATGTAAGAATGGAAACAATACAAAGTAGACAGATCATAGAGGCAAGAAATTAGGTCACAGTGATATCATTAGAGACCTGGTAAAACTTCATCTGAAGAGCCAAAGTGTGGACAACTCAATTCCCGTCTTGGAAGTTGGCATTTTGATTAAGTGTAGGTATAACAATGGATTAAAATGTCTACTGTGTGTCTTGTGCTAAACAAGGCAACAGGACTGAAGAACTTGTTTTGAAAAAAATCATCAAATTTCAGTAAGGTCAAACAAGAATGGAAAGTTTTAAGATGATCTAGACCTGAAAACAAAGAGATCAGTGACTTTTTTGTTTATAAGGGTGCTATCTACCTGCAGTGAGAAGTCTGAGACAGCTGCAACTAAAGTGTCAGGGTTGGCAAGGGTTAACAAACCAATCCTCTGCCCAAGCAAAATCAGATGTGAGAGACTTAGCAAGAATGGGAGTTGAGAAAATCATATTTTGGTATCTCAAGCCCCTACCACATTCTTCCATTTAAGCAGACATTGCCTGAGAAGGGGATGGATTACTCCCATTGAGAAGATGTGATCCGGGGACACTAAGAAAACACTGAGAAAAAGGTCCTTCGGCTAAGGGCTAAAGAAATTGGCAATGTATTCTGTCTGTATTAGTTTCCCGAGGCTGCTGTAACCAAGTACCACAAACCTGGATGCTTAAAAGATTCTCCCTCAGGGCTTCCAAAAGGAATCAACCCTGATAACACCTTGGTTTCAGACTTCCAGTTTCCAGAACTGTGAGAGAATAAGTCCAAGATCCGTGTCACCAGGATTGATCCGTGGTGAAAACTCTTCCTGGCATGCAAACAGCACCTTTCGTTGAGTCCTCATCTGGTGGAAAGGGAGAACTCTGATCTCTCTTCCTCTTCTTGTAAGGACACTGATCCCATTGGGGGTTGGGTAGGGAGACAGAAATCTATTCTCTCACAGTTCTGGAAACTAGAAGTCTGAAATCAAGGTCTTATCAGGGCTGATTCCTTTTGGAAGCCCTGGGTGAGACCCTGTCCCATAACTTCCTCCTAGCTCTGGCAGTTGTCAGCTGTCCTTGCCTGTTCTTTGGCTTGCAGATGTATCACTTTAATCTCTGCCTGCATTCACAGGGCATTCTCTGTGTGTGTCTATGTCTCCTCTTCTCTTCTTAATTATTAGACTAAGGGCCTACTGTACTCTAGTTTAGCCTCATTTTAACTAATTATGTCTGCAATGACCCCATTTTCATAGACAGTCACATTCTAAGGTACAAGAGTTAGGATTTCCACATATATCTAAGGGGACAAAATTCAAGCCCTAACAGTGGCCATGGTCAATTTTTAGAGGACAGGATATCAAAGGTTGATTTCTGGATTTAAGGATTGATATTTGTTTTTGTTTATTTTTTTTTGATATAGAGTGAATGGAAATAGATTGAAAGTACATTGAAAGTTTAAATAAATTTTACCACTAGAGAAATCCCAAGCCTTACAAACAAGAGCCTCAGGTGGTCAAACCTTAAAATAATCCCCAGGTTCTATAACCTGGACTTAAACAAAGTATACTGATCAATAGATGATTCAATAAAGAAGATGTGGTACAATGGAATACTACTCAGCCATAAGAAAACATAAAATACTGCTATTTGTAACAACATGCATGGTAGATCATGAGAATATCATGCTAAGCAAAATAAGCCAGACAGAAAAAGTCAAGAACCATATGATTTCATTCATATGTGGTATATAAAACTGAAAGCAACAACTGAACAAACAAGAAAAACAAATAAATAAAAAACTCATAGACATAGACAACAGTATGGTGGATGGGAAGAAAGTTCTGGGGCTGGGGAAGGGGGAGGTAAAGGGACTCAAATATATGGTGATGGAAATATATGGTAATGGAAGATTTCATTTTGGGTGGTAAACACACAGTGCAACATACAGATGATGTATCATAGATTTGTACACTTGAAATCTATATAATTTTATTAACTAATGTCACCCAAAAATTTTAATTGAAAAATATCACAAGAGCCCTGGCTGGTGTGGCTCAGTTGGTTGGAGCTTTGTCCCATGCACCAAAGGTCTCAGATTTGATTCCTAGTCAGGGCACATAGTCAGATTGTTTCAATCCAAAGTTGGGTCACATGTAGGAGGCAACCAATAAATGTTTCTCACATTGATGTCTCTCTCTCTCTCTCTCTCTCTCTCTCTCTCTCATAAATTTTAGAAAAAATTACAAGAGTGCCCTAGCTGGTTTGGCTCAATGGATAGAGTGTTGGCTTGCAGACTGAAGGGTCCAGGGTTCAATTCCAGTCAAGGGCATGTACCTTGGTTGCAGGCTCCTCCCTGGTCCGGGACCTGGTCGGGGATCATGCAGGAGGCAACCAATCGATGTGTTTCTCTCACATCGATGTTTCTGTCTTTCCCTCTCTCTTCTACTGTTCCTAAAAATCAATGGAAAAATATCCTTGGGTGATGATTACCAACAATAACAACAATAAAAAAAATTACAGGAGACATCGCAGATATAGTTATGGAAAACAATTAGGTTAACCCAATTGTCAAAGCAAACCCACACAAATCATAGATCTTACCTTACATTAAACTTCACTAATAATTTAAAGAATACATGCCAACACCAAGTATAGCTAAAATTAATAAATTTTCTATTTTTCCTGTAAGAAAAATAGGTGTATTAGAAATATTCTATTATAACGTTTTGTAAATAAGGAATCCCTGTATGCAAGATCTGGTGGAAGCCATTCTTTCCCCATTGTCCCCGCTAGGGAAAAAGTGGTTTATTAACTTGCCATTAACCATATTTTTTCTCAACAATGGCAGAAAGAGCCTTCTAGAGAGCAGAGCCAGGACAGCCAGAATGCTTTACCAAGCATCTACATTTAATTTTTATGATATAATAAGGGTTATGTACCAGAAATCTCTTTATGGTTTTTCACCTTTCTGAATGGTAGTCTAGAGAAAAATGTGTATTGGATGTTTGGGGATTCATTAAACTATTTAGTTTAGCATTACTTCAGACTAGCATTCTTCTCTAGGCCAACTGGAGTTAGAGATGGGTCTGACGAGAGACTGTGTACTGAATGAATATTTTGGACTTTGATCTCCATGCTGTAAATGAATGATATTTTGAGTGTATTCTTTGGGTGTGCTTTCTTTGGGACATTGCATAAGTTTGTTATGTAGATAGAGGTATTTTTGAAGGTGATTAGATGGTGAGATGGGATAGATAAATGAATGTTCATTTTCTAGGTTGTCTATTGCTGTCCAACATTAATTCACTCTATTCCTAGTGGATTAGAGTGGGGCAAAGCTCCAACCACTAGGAGATCCATTTAGGGACACTACACTGGAGGAAAACATGATCCACACTGATAGAAATAAGTATATTCCATTGCCATGGCTGTAGTCATTTACAGCCAAGTTCAGGAATTTGCATGTGACATGACCAGAATTAGTAAGATGCTGGAATTTACCAGAAGCTATTGATCTTTTCTACTCTATTTGATTGAAAGACGATCAGAGTCTAAAGTTAGAGCAGCCATCTTCAAAGCGGAGAAGGCATGGAATCTGACAGGAGAGGAGCATGATGAATGATCAGAAACAACAGAAAGTACCTGGGTCACAATGACATTGTTTGGTCCCCAGGCAAGATGCAGCAGAAGCCAAAAACTTGATTGTTTATATACCAGAAGGAATTACATTCCTTTTGTTCTTAAACCCTCTTGGATTGTGTTTTCTGTTGCTTGAAATTAAATGACACTGACATGTTTTAAACATTTAAATACATTTTCAGTGCTTTGTAATCCAAGAAAAACTTTTTTCAAAGCAACATGTTGTTTTTGGCACTAGTCTGACATTAATCAAAGACAGTTTGGAACTGATAAAATTTGACAACAGGAGGAAATATCAGGATTTTTTTTTCACATTTTCTGGGGTTTGTCCCTCTTTCAAAAATCTGTAAAAAATAAAATGCCTGATTAATGTGCTTTTCAAGGTCCTACATCATCCTTCTCTCACTTATCGCCTTCTCCTCCTCACCCATTTCACTCCAGCTAAACCAGCCTCCTTGCTGAGTTTTCACCTCAGAGGCTCTGCACTTCCCATTCTCTCTGCCCCTCTCTCTAGAATACTCTTCCTACAGGCAGGTATCCACCTGGGTTCCTAAATTCATTTAGATTTCTTCTCAAACAACTTTGAACACTGAATGCAGTAAAAGAAAGAAAGAAAGTGTAAGGGTAAAGAGCTGTGAAAGAGGTAACAATTGATTATGGGCCAGAACATAGTAATAAATGAAAAACCAGCTCTTAAAAGAGAATTGTTAAAAAATGAAAAGACCCCTGGCCAGCTTGCTCAGTGGTTAGAGTGAGTGTCAGTCTGTGGACCGAAGTTTCACAAGTTCAATTTCTGGTCAAAGATTTTAGGCTCCAACCCAAGCCCAGTTCAGAGCTCATGTGGAAGGCAACCAATTGACGTATCTCTCTCACATTGATGTTTCTCTCTCTCTCTCTCTCCCCCCTTCCTCCTTCTTCACTTTCTCTAAGGAAATCAATGGAAAAAATATCCCCAGGTGAGGATTAAAAAATGATAATAATTAAACCAAATAAATAGACAATCCTATATAATAAAAGCCTAATATGCTAATTGTCCAATCACCCAGTCACCCAATCAAAGCATAATATGCTAATGATATGCTAAGGCTGCTCAAATGCTTGCTATGGCATGCACTGATCACCAGGGGGCAGGCGCTCCAACCAGTAGGTTAGCTTGCTGCTGGGGTCCAGCCGATCATGACTGAATGAGATGGCCGCACACACCCTGGAGCCCTCCCCCGGTCCCTCCTCAGCGCTGGTAGTGCACTGGTGGGGTCCCTTGGTCTGGCCTGCACCCTCTCACAATCTGGGACCCCTTGAGGGATGTTGGAGAGCTGGTTTCAGCCCAATCCCGCAGACCAGGATGAGGGACACCACTGGTGCATGAATTCATGCACTGGGCCTCTAGTTAAATAAATAAAAATTAAAAAGAAAATAAACATATTTCCATGGAGACCATGTCTTCAAGTCCACTGCTTTAGGGCACTGACTTCTTAAACAGATGTACCTAGTGTTGGCACATACTAGCGTAACTATGGCAGGTTGTGGAGATTTCAGAGAGTAAAAGGTTCTTTTCATAATTCTTTTCTCTGCATGGTGCTCTCTTCTTTCTGGTGTCTGTTCTTTGATCATTATTACTCTGTTCTTAATTATCTTCCTTCCAAGATGGCTATATATAGGATCACATCTAGGAACACTCTTGAGAAGGTCTTTGAAAATCTTAAATAGCCAATTTGACTGAGATGTAGCTCAGAGGACAGTGCCTGTGAGGTAGACATTTTTTTTATTACTTTACAGCAGTGATTCTTTTCTTTCTTTTTTTAAAATTTAAATTCTTTGAAAGCAGAGATTTTCAGTCTGTGTACCACACAAAATTTTAAAACATGCAATACCTGACTATTTAGTCAGGGACACTGACCTCTTCTCCCTTCGATTATAAAATAGGAAAATGACAACAGCTAACACAATAGCGGTCTGGTGTAAACGAATCAAAATGATACATTTTTCTTTTGTCAGATCAGCAAAAAAAATCATTTTTTGGTGCGTCACAGAATTTTAGTAATTAGTTTATGTATGATGAAAAAAGTTTAAAATTGCTGCTTTAAAGCAAAGCTGGAACGGTGAGACGTAGAAATGTAGTACGAGAGTCCATCCAGAAGCAAGTGGGGAAGAGCAGGAAGTCCCTCCTTGTGCCTTAAAGTAGAAAAAGAAAAAGAAGCCCTTGAGACTCACACATAGTTTAGGCAGGAGTCATAGTCCTTAAAACCTTAAAGTATGCACACACATTTTGTTGTTAGATTTTTTTTCTTCTTTGTAGTCAATAATGATTACTCATGGCTAGTGTGGATTGAATCAAGGATGAACAGGAGCCAGATATAACTTTAAAATGACTCAGCAAGAGGGAACCCAGGTACTAGTGTGGTGGTTTGACAAGTTTACCAAATTAAATGTTTGGTGAAAATAGAGCAATTGAGTCAATCAAGCCACAGTTGTTGAATAGGGGACACTAAGTCACTTATCTGAAAAGCCTATTACTTTTTCAGCTCTCAGAAGGTCTGAAACATGGGATGACTGTGCTGCTGCTAAAGTTAATGGTGATACTAGCATTTCTTTGTATTTTTGTAAACCATATTACTGAAGGTACATTAGTGTTTGTGCATGTGAGCATGTATGAGAGCCTTATAAATAGCCTGACTAATACTAGTACTACTGAAAATCTACTTAGTAATAAGCAATTGTAATGGGTCATAGGTCCTTTAAATATATATACTTCAGAAACCTAAGTCAGTTTTAAAAAAAGAGAAAAGAGAACCAAGATGGCGGCATAGGTAAACACCGGAGTTTGCTGCCTCGAACAACCACTTCAAAAATACAACTAAAAGATGGAATGGACATCATCCAGAACCACAGGAAGGCTGGCTGAATGGAAGCTCTACAACTAGGAGGAACTGAGAATCAGAGGAGGCGCAGTGCTGAAGTAAAATACTAAGGTGCGGAGTGCGCGCAGCACGGGCTGGTGGCTGAGGGTGCGGTTGACTGTTTCAATCCGGAGGGAGCCTCAGACTCTGAGCTCCAGATCCGGGCGAGTCTCTAGGGACTCAGACTCAAACGGGAGAAGCAGGACTGTCTGGCTACAGTCCCTCCGAGGTTTGCAGCGGTTGCTGGGACAGAGAGGCAGAGCCCCTGGGGACGGACTGAGAGCAGCCATAACTGCTCCCTCCTCCGCCCTGTTGATCCTGTGGGACCCGCCCCACCCAAGCCCTGCACAGAGCCATTTGCCAGATAGCCTCAGACAAAGGCTAGATTAGCACCTCCCTAGAGGACACAAGTTCTTCCACTGCAGACACAGCTGATTATCACAGCCAGTCGGCCTGGAGGTCAAATCCCTCTAGTATTAACCACAACAATCAAGGCTTAACTACAACAAGACTGCGCACAAAGACCACTAGAGGGTGTACCAAGAAAGCGTAAAAAATGCGGAGACAAAGAAACAGGACAAAACTATCAAGGGAGGATATTGAGTTCAGAACCACACTTTTGAGGTCTCTCAAGAGGCTTCTAGAGTCTGTCGATAAACTTGATGAGATGTACAGGAAATCTAATGAGACCCTCGATGGTGTGATAAAGGACCAACTAGAAAGTAAGCATACACTGAATGAAATAAAGAATATTATACAGACTCCCAACAGCAGACCAGAGGAGGGCAAGAATCAAGTCAAAGATTTGAAATTCGAAGAAGCGAGAAACACCCAACTGGAAAAGCAAAATGAAAAAAGAACCCAAAAATACGAAGATAGTGTAAGGAGCCTCTGGGACAGCTTCAAACATACCAACATCAGAATGATAGGGGTACCAGAAGATGAGAGAGAGCAAGATGTTGAAAACCTATTTGAAGAAATAATGACAGAAAACTTCCCCCACCTGGTGAAAGAAATAGACTTCCAAGTCCAGGAAGCGCAGAGAACCCCAAACAAAAGGAATCCAAAGAGGACCACACCAAGACACATCATAATTAAAATGCCAAGAGCAAAAGACAAAGAGAGAATCTTAAAAGCAGCAAGAGAAAGAAACTCAGTTACTTACAAGGGAATACCCATACGACTGTCAGCTGATTTCTCAACAGAAACTTTGCAGGCCAGAAGGGAGTGGCAAGAAATATTCAAAGTGATGAATACCAAGAACCTACAACCAAGAGTACTTTATCCAGCAAAGCTATCATTCAGAATTGAAGGTCAGATAAAGAGCTTCACAGATGAGAAAAAGCTAAAGGAGTTCATCACCACTAAACCAGTATTATATGAAATGCTGAAAGGTATCCTTTAAGAAGAGGAAGAAGAAGAAAAAGGTAAAGATACAAATTATGAACAACAAATATGCATCTATCAACAAGTGAATCTAAGAGTCAAGTGAATAAATAAGCTGATGTACAGAATGAACTGGTGATTATAATAGAATCAGGGACATAGAAAGGGAATGGACTGACTACTCTTGGGGGGGAAAGGGGTGTGGGAGATGGGGGAAGAGACTGGACAATAATCGTGCACCTATGGATGAGGACAGTGGGTGGGGAGTGAGGGCGGAGGGTGGGCTGGGAGCTGGAAGGAGGGGAGTTATGGGGGGGAAAAAAGAGGATCAAATGTAATAATCTAAACAATAAAAATTTAATTAAAAAAATAAATAAATAAATAAATAAAAAGAAACCTAAGTCATCAGATGAAATTTAATTCTGTTTTTTTAACCTATAATATTCATGCTTAATATTCAGAACATTGCTTGCCAAATATATTTAAAAAAAGAAAATATTTATTTAAGTAATAATAGTTATAATTTAATGACAGAAACTATACTAGGAATCTCAATTGAACCCCATATCAAAAGGATCGAGTTATAATTTACATTTTAAAAATGATACAATTAAAGTTAGAGAGGTTAAGTAAAATATCCAAAGAAGCAGCTAATGAAAAATTCAGAATTTGAACTCAGATGTATCTGACTATGAAATTTGTTTATTCCACTAGACCAGTGGTTCTCAACCCTCTTAATGCCGCAACCCTTTAATACAGTTCCTCATGTTGTGGTGACCCCAATTTCATTGTTACAAATTGAACATAATTAAAGCATAGTGATTAATCACAAAACAATATGTAATTATATATGTGTTTTCCGATGGTCTTAGGCGACCCCTGTGAAAGGGTCGTTCGACCCCCAAAGGGGTCGCGACCCACTGGTTGAGAACCGCTGCACTAGACTATTCTCCCTCATAACATGTTGCCAGTTTATTCGTGAACACTCATTTTTAAACAAATATTTATTTGCATAATAATAACTGTCATATATTGAGCACTGAGTTTAGCTTGTCAGATTAACTTCATGGTGTAAAAACAGACATGTAAATGAAAAATTGCAATAATATCTGAAAAATTATATATATATTTAAGCAGTTGATTCCAAGAGGCTCATGCTGTGAAATGCATTAAGAAACTGAGTCTGACAAAGAAAGAGCAGATTCAAATAATCCATCTCATAGTCACTCTCTCATGTGCCCATTGGGTGGAATGCGAGGTAGAGCGGCATATATTATTTATATTAGTTTCTCTTTCTCTCCTGAGGTGTTACTGGTAGGGAGAGGTCCACATCCCCACCTGTTGCTCGTGGGAGTGGGCATTGTGTAATATCCCAAGAAAAGGAATTTTCTGAGACTCGCTCTGGAGGAGGAGGTATAGTAGAAAGCTTTCTTTCGTGGAATTAAACCCCTGAGTTTCCAAGGTCCCATTTCCCTTTGTTCCGCCATAGAACTCTAGCTGTGGCTAGATATAGTATCAGAGCCAGTGTCCAAAATTCCCGTTCCATGTTGGGACAGTCCAATTCAGCATTAGGCTGGCTTAGTTTGTGTTCCCGCCTGTAGTCCATTAGTCCTTTGTGTGTGGGGTCCTCCTGGCCACGGCCATATGGATGAATGCAAGAGAGCCAAGAGCCCCAAAGAGAGTGAACTCCTTTATTTCCAGGATTACATATTCTAAAATTTTTGTGGGCTTGCAGTGACCCTGCCCATTCTGGGCAGCTCTTGGTTCCCCAGGCTAGATTGATAGGCAAGTATCTTCTCTATGTTGCCCCAACTTCACTGTGCATGTGTCTAACTCCCCTTTGGACCCCTTCCCCCAGTAATCTGTGGGGCATGGACCAGTGGTTCCCTGGGGAGTGTGAAATTGCAGCTTCCTGGTGAAGCTGCCCAAATGCCATGCTTATAATGTCTGGTCTCTCCTTTGCTCCTTTTCTGTTATTAATGACTACCTAATTACAATGGTATCAGAAACATGCAATTTCATTCAATTAATTTCAAGGTGACTAGAATGGAATTCTAATTTACTGCAACAAAAGTGTTGAATTTATCCCTCTTGCATTGAGGAGTCATTTTTTAGCATGATGCCCAAAATTTGTGTGACAGAGTAGAAACTGCAATTATACATGATGGCATCTACTCCTTAGGTTATGTGAATAGGTATTATATTCATTTTGCAGATGAAGGACACACAGTTGAGAGAACTGGTGCTTGCCCAAATATGCGTCCAAACAATGAACTATTTTTATAAAAGTGGCATGTTATATATGAGTAAGTAAGTTTATGAATCAGCTGATTGTCTTCTCTAGTTAATTATGAGTTCCTGAGTATAGTGACTGTGGTAGGCTGAATAAAGACCCCCAAACGATATCCATGTCCTAATCCCTAGAATCTGTAAATGTGTTACCTTATATGGCAAAAGGACTTTTATAGATGTAACTAGAGGCCCGATGCCCAAAATTTGTGCAAGAGTAGGCCTTTGCAGCCGTGGCAGCTGCCTGGATCCCTCCTCGCAGCCACAGCAGCTGCCTCAATCCCATGGCTGCAGCCCTGGCTTTGTCCAGAAGGTTGTCTGGAAGGATGTCCGCATGGCCGTTTGGTCGATTTTCATATTATGCTTTTATCATTATAGATTGATTTAAGCATCTGTAGATGGGAGATTTTCCTAGATTACTTTGGTAGATCCAATGTGACCACAGGGATCCTTACAAGAGGGAAACAGGAGAGTCAGAAGCAAAATGGAGACTAACAATGGAAGCAGACAGAACAGACTGGCTGGTGGCCAAGTGGAGGGGTAGGGGTGATTGGATAAAGAAGGTGAAGGAATTAGCTAAAGAACATATATACATAATCCAATGGACATGGACATTAGTTTGGTAAAAGCTAAGAGAGGGGGAAGGGTGGGGGGATGAAGAGGTAGGTGGTCAAAGGGGTGGGAGGAAGGGGGACACCTGCAATAATGTCAACATTAAAATTCGTTAACAAGCCCTAACCGGTTTGGCTCAGTGGATAGAGCATCGGCCTGCGGACTGAAAGGTCCCAGGTTTGATTCTGGTCAAGGGCATGTACCTTGGTTGCGGGCACATCCCTAGTAGGAGGTGTGCAGGGGGCAGCTGATCGATGTTTCTCTCTCATTGATGTTTCTAACTCTATCTCTCTCCCTTCCTCTTTGTAAAATCAATAAAATATATTAAAAAAAATAAAATTCATTAATAAATAAACAAACAATGGAAGCAGAGTTTGCTGCTGTATGCTTTCAAATGGAGGAAGGGATCAGGAGTCAAGAAACTGGGCAGCCTCCAAAAGCTAGAAAAGACTAAGATTTTCCTCAGAGCCTCCAGAAGGAATATAGCCTTAGGAACACCTTGATTTTAGACTTTTGACCTCCAGTACTGTGAGAGAATAATTTGTTTAAACCACTAAATTTGTGGTAATTTGTTGCAGCAGCAATAGAAAACTTGTAGTGATTTTATTCTATACTTTTTGAGAATGGAGTTCAAAATTCAGATTTGTTTATTTCTAAGAGTCCATTCCTTTCCAAAGATGATGCTTTCCCCCCACTTGTATTATCTGTCTCTCTTGGGCAGTGCTGTGTAAACATTCACATATCCAAATATTCAATCCCTCTTTTAAAAAATCTATCAGCCGGGGGGGGGGGGGGGGGGGGGGCTGAGTGGAAGTGAACAAAGGCTAGGAAAATGCAGACATCTGGAATAGTGTCAACAATAAAAATAAAGTTAAAAAATATCTATCAGCAAACATATTTATTTTATGTCAAGTTAGTATAATATACTTCAGTTGGGTATGTATATCCAACATGATTTGCCCAAGAAGAGAACAGGATTCCAATCTTGTAAGATGTGCTCAGGAGTATTTTCATAAAAATATGAGTACTTTATCTTTTGAGACTGAAATTGATAAAGTCAACATTAAAGTGGATGAAATTAGCCACCAGTAGATATAAACCAGATTTAATATGTTTCTAAAAGTATGCTACTATTAGACAAAGGTGTCTTCAGAATCAAAGAAAAGTAAAGATAATCTAAAAACTTTGATCTTGATAAACTGGTCAAATCCGCAGAAAGATATGATTGTTGGCTTAATTACCAGAACCTGTGCTGATTTGCTCAAGCTGTTTGAGGCATGTAGAAGGCACTCAACAAATATTAAATAAAATTTCTCTATTAGATGTGTACAAATTCTTACAATTACAAAATATTCAATATTATGTATGACATTGGGGCAAAAATTGATATACTAATTAATGAAGAGAAAAAAGTTATGAACATAAAAATAACAACACTATCATCTACTGATGCTTATTGCAGACCAAGCTCTGGGATAAATGCTTTAAATGCATTATTTTATTCAATACAATATCTTTTGCTATTTTATTTTTCACTTTTAAGGAAGCTAAGATTTAAAGATGTCAAAGTGCTAAAAACAGGTCTTCTGTGATGCCAAGTCCTATGTGTTTACCTGCTCTGTGGTGCTAAATTTAATAATTTAAAAAGGGATAAATGTGGCCTTTAGTTTCATAAAGAAAAATTAATTTTAAATATAGTGGGATGACTGTTTAAAGGCTTTGTCATGTCATTTATTAAATTTTATTTCAGACGTAAGAGCATCACTAAGTTAAAAAAAACTTGATGCATTTTGTTATCAAAAGTTAAAGTTTTATACTTTAAGAACATCATAAATAAAAATAAAACTTGGAATAATATTGAAATATATATTATACAATATCCTTACATATTATATGTGATGTATTATATACATTTGAAGTTTAGTCTCCTAATATTTAAAGTACACTCACAAATAGAAAGAAAAGAATAATTCCTCCAGCAGAAAATGAAGTAATAGATAAATAAAGTCCCCCTACAGATGCAAAAATAAAATGGTCTATAAATACATAAAAATTGTTTAACTTCATGAGTAATCAACAGGTACAAAAACTTTGCAATGAGGTTGTCTTCTTCCCAATTGAATAGGCAAGGATTTAAGAAACAGTAATACCAAATATTGTACACATGACAGGAACATGCACTTCCAAGGAAACTAACAGGAATATAAATGGAGATAGCCTTTTAGAGAGAATAATTAGGAAATGGGGTGATAAGGTTTAAAATATGCATACTGTTTGATGCACTGATTACATTTCTGTGAATTTGTCTTAAAAATAATTATAGATATGTAAAAATAAAAATACAGAAAACAGTATCTCAGCATTTTTTATAATACTGAAAGTGAAGTGAATTTACTGGAAAGATGTTTACAGTATATTATTAGGTGTAAAAAGCAAATTACCAAAAGCTATGTGTAGTAAGTATAATTGCTTTTAAATAAATACACTCCACATCATGTGCACATTTCCATTTATTCCAGTTCATGGGGGAAAGTACTTTATATGAGCTGCCAAAGTGTTAACACTGATGTATTTCTGAATGAATGAGATTGTAAATGATTCTTATTTTTCATGATTTTACTAATCTATATTTTATAATGTCAAACAGACATTTTTCTGATAAAAGTAAAAAAGTAAGAAAAACTAAAATTGACAAAAGAATGAGGTTACAATCACCCCTCCATTTCAAATCTGATTATGTTTTGCTGCCCAGCTTAAAAAACTTCGACTGATTCATTTACTGTATAAAAATCCAAGCATGTCATGTTTACATATAAAGTGAGTTCACATCTGGTCTTACTTACAATATTGACTGAATTATCCTTTGCATCTCCTGGGTCCTCTGAATACTTTTGGAAAACACCAAGCCCTTTTTGTCCTCTGCTGAACCTGTGCTGAACTTCTAACCTTACGTCTCTGAAAAATATTAGTTTTTTAACAGAGTTAGTGGTTTCTCAGCTAGCTCTCATAGCATATTTTTAATGATTTGCCTATTTGATTCAGAGCTTCTGCCATTGCAAAACTCACACTTGCAACACTCCAGGTAAATACAAGTAATATAGTAGCTATGCTATTCCTGTATCTTAGGAGTGGAAAGAGTGGGCAATGGATACTGTCACCAACTAGATGGAATAAAGCAGAAATGTGTAAAGAAAAACAAAAAAAAGAAACAACACAATAAACCAATAAAAACAATAGAAGATCATCACACATGTAAAATCCTTCACATGTAATTAGAGTTTATACGATATCTACACTAATAAAAGAGAAACATGCAAATTGGTGTCACTCCGCTACCCTTCCCATTGGCTAATCAGCATATCCTTATGCAAATTAACTGTCATCCAAGATGGCGGCTGGCAGCCATGCACTGAAGCGAACAGGGAGGCTTGCTTGCTCCAGTGACAGCGGACTCCAACGTTCCCCGCCCGACTTGCCGGCCTCTCAGCTGCAACTCTAAGCAACTATGTTGCAAATATAGAAGCTAAACAAAACCCAAGAAACCGGCTTTCAGTCAGCCGGGCTTCAGCCAGCCAGACCGCAACATTGTATCAAATACAGAAGGTAAAGGCCAGAGCTGAGGCCTCAGAGCTAAAGCTGGCCCAGAATAGAAAAAAAAAAAAGAAAAAAGGAGCGGTTGGGAGCTTCAGTCACCCGCCAACCTGAAAACGGCCCTCAGCCCCTCAGCCAGACTCGACAGGCACCCCAGTGGGGACCCCCACGCTGATCCAGGACACCCTTCAGGGCAAACCAGCTGGCCCCAACCCGTGCACTAGGTCTCTTTCCTATATAGTAAAAGGGTAATATGCCTCCCAGCACCGGGACCAGCGGAGCAGTGAGGCTCCCGGCACCAGGATGAGCGTGACAGAGGGCAGCGCCCAAACCCCCTGATCGCCCTGAGGCTCTGTGAGTGACAGGGGGCGAGGCCACATCCTCCCTATCCACCCTGCTCTGTTCGTGACAGGGGAAGGCGTCCCAACCAACTGATCAGTCCTGCTCTGTGCCTGATAGGGGCGAGCTCCCCAATCCCATGATCACCCTGCGGCTCTGTGTGTGACACGGGGGTGCTCCCCAACCCCCTGATTGCCCTGCGGCTCTGTGTTTGACAGGGTAGGGCAATAACCTCTCCATCGGACCTGCCCTGAGTGTGACAATGGTAGCGTCTCAACCCCCTGATAGACCCTGTTCTATGGGTGATAGAGGGTGGCACCCCAACCCCCCTCCATGGGCCTTGCTCTGTGTGTGACAGGGTAGAGCCATAACCTCCTCATTGGCCCTACACTGAGTGTGACAGGGTGCAGCGCCACCACCCCCTGATCCGCCCTGCTCTGTGCGTGACAGGGGGGAACTCCTCACTCCCCTCACGGGCCCTGCTATGTGCATGACAGGGGGCGGTGACCCAACACCCTGATCAGCCCTGCTCTGTGAGTGACACGGGGGAGCTCCATAACCCCCTGATCGGCCCTGGTCTGTGCGTGACAGGGGGTGGCACCGCAATGTCCCCATCAACCCTGCCTTGAGTGTGACAGGGGGCGGTGCCCCAACCCCCCAATTTGCCCTACCCTGAGCGTGACTGAGGGTGGCATCGCAACCTCCCAATCCTCCCTGCTCTGTGCATGACGGGGCGGTGCCCCAACTCCCCAATCGGCCCTGTTCTGAGCCTGACCAGGGGCTGCACCTAGGGATTGGGCCTGCCCTCTGCCACCTGGGGGACAGGCCTAAGCCAGCAGGTTGTTATCTCCCGAGGGGTCCCAGACTGTGAGAGAGCACAGGCCGGGCTGGGGGACCCCCTCCTCACCCCCGAGTGCACAAATTTTTTGCACCAGGCCTCTAGTGTACACTAATAAAAGAGAAACATGCAAATTGGTGTCACTCTGCTACCCTTCCCGTTGGCTAATAAGCATATCCTTCTGCAAATTAACTGTCAGCCAAGATGGCAGCCAGCAGCCATGCACTGAAGCGAACAGGGAGGCTTGCTTGCTCCAGTGATGGACAACTCTAACGTTCCCCGCCTGACTTGCCGGCCTCTCAGCTGCAACTCTAAGCAACTATGTTGCAAATATAGAAGCTAAACAAAACCCCATAAACCGGCTTTCAGTCAGCCTGGCTTCAGCCAGCTGGACCACAACATTGTATCAAATACAGAAGGTAAAGGCCAGAAACCTGCTTTCAGCAGTGAGGCCTCAGAGCTGAAGCTGGCCAGAATAGAAAACAAGAAAAGAAAAAAAGGAGCAGTTGGGAGCTTCAGTCACGCGCCAACCTGAAAACGGCCCTCAGCCCCTCAGCCAGACTGGCCAGGCACCCCAGTGGGGACCCCCACGCTGATCCAGGACACCCTTCAGGGCAAACCAGCCGGCTCCCACCCATGCTCCAGGCCTCTATCCTATCTAGTAAAAGGGTAATATGCCTCCCAGCACTGGGATCGGTGGAGCAGCGAGACTCCTGGCACCAGGATCAGCATGACGGGGGCAGCACCCAAACCCCCTAATCGCCCTGCAGCTCTGTGTGTGACAGGGTGTGGTGCCCCCCCCCCCCCCCCCGGGTCCTGCTCTGTGTGTGACAGGGAAGAGCCATAACCTCTCCATCGACCCTGCCCTGAGTGTGACAGTGGCAGCGCCCCAAACTGCTGATCGGCCCTGCTCTGTGGGTAATGGAGGATGGCGCTCCAGCCCACCTCCACAGGGAGGTGGGTTGCTCTGCGTGTGACAGGGTAGAGCCATAACATCCCCATTAGCCCTGCCATGAGTGTGACAGGGTGCAGCGTCCCCACCCCATGATCCGCCCTGCTGTGTGTGTGAGAGGGGGCAGTGCCCCAACTCCACTATCGGCCCTACTCTGTGAGTGACGGGGGGGCTCCTCAACCCCCTGATCGGCCCTGCTGTGTGCGTGACAGGGGGGAGCACCCCAAACCCTGATCGACCCTGCTCTGTGTGTGATAAGGTACGGAGCCCCAACCCCCCCGATGGGCCCTGCTCTGTGAGTGACAGGGGGCAGCACACCAACCCCCTGATTGGTCCTGCTTTGTGCATGACAGGGGGCAGCACCCCAACCCCCTCATTGGTCCTGCTTTGTGCGTGACAGGGAGTGGCACTGCAACTTCCCCATCCACCCTGCCTTGAGTGTAACAGGGGGCGGTGCCCCAACCCCCCAATCGGCCCTATCCTGAGTGTGACCACAACCTCCCTATCCGCCCTGCTCTGTGCATGACAGGGGGCGGTGCCCCAACTCCCCAATCGGCCCTGCTCTGGGCCTGACCAGGAACTGCACCTAGGGATTGGGTGTGCCCTCTGCCACCCGGGAGCAGACCTAAGCCAGCAGGTCGCTATCTCCCGAGGGGTCCCAGACTTCGAGAGGGCACAGGCAGTGCTGGGGGGCCCCCCTCCCCCGCAAGTGCACAAATTGTTGTGCACCGGGCCTCTAGTCCTATCTACACTAATAAAAGAGAAACATGCAAATTGGTGTCACTCCACTACCCTTCCCATTGGCAAATCAGCATATCCTTATGCAAATCAACTGTCATCCAAGATGGCGGCTGGCAGCCATGCACTGAAGCGAACAGGGAGGCTTGCTTACTCCAGTGACAGCGGACTCCAATGTTCCCCGCCTGACTTGCCGGCCTCTCAGCTGCAACTCTAAGCAACTATGTACTATGTTGCAAATATAGAAGCTAAACAAAACCCCAGAAACCCGCTTTCAGTCAGCCGGGCTTCAGCCAGCCAGACCGCAACAGTGTATCAAATACAGAAGGTAAAGGCCAGAGCTGAGGCCTCAGAGCTAAAGCTGGCCAAGAATAGAAAAAAAAAAAGAAAAAAAGGAGCAGTTGGGAGCTTCAGTCACCCTCCAACCTGAAAATGGCCCTCAGCCCCTCAGCCAGACTGACCAGGCACCCCAGTGGGGACCCCCACGCTGATCCAGGACACCCTTCAGGGCAAACCAGCTGGCTCCCACCCATGCACCAGGCCTCTATCCTATCTAGTAAAAGGGTAATATGCCTCCCAGCACCGGGATCAGTGGATCAGCGAGGCTCCCGGCACCAGGATCAGTGCCCCAACCCCCTGATCAGCCCTGCTCTGTGTGTGATAGGGGGGAGCTCCCCAACCCCCTGATCGCCCTGTGGCTCTGTGTGTGACAGGGGGCGAGGCCACAAGCTCCCTCTCTGCCCTGCTTTGTTCGTGAAATGGGAAGGCGCCCCAACCCCCTTTTCAGCTCTGCTCTGTGCCTGATAGGGGGGAGCTCCCCAACCCCCTGATTGCCCTGCGGCTCTGTGTGTGACAGGGTAGAGCCATAACCTCTCCATCGGCCATGCCCTGAGTGTGACAGTGGCGGTGTCCCAATCCCCTGATCCGCCCTGTTCTATGGGTGATAGAGGGTGGCGCCGGAACCCCCCTCCATGGGCCTTGCTCTGTATGTGACAGGGTAGAGCCATAACCTCACCATTGGCCCTGCTCTGTGTGTGACAGAGGGGGGTGCCCCAACTCCCCTATCGGCCCTACTCTGTGAGTGACAGGGGTGAGCTCCTCAACCCGCTGATCGGCCCTGCTCTGTGCATGTCATGGGGGAGCTCCTCAACCCCCTGATCGGCCCTGCTCCGTGCATGACAGGAGGGAGATCTTCAATCTCCTGATGGGCCCTCCTCTGTGTGTGACTTTGGGGAGCTCCCCAACCCCCTTTTTGGCCCTATTTTATGGGTGATAGAGGGTTCCGCCCCAACCCCCCTCCACGGGCCTTGCTCTGTGTGTGACAGGGTAGAGCCATAACCTCCCCATTGGCCCTGCTCTGTGTGTGACAGAGTACGGAGCCCCAACCCCCCTGATGGGCCCTGCTCTGTGAGTGACAGGGGGCATCGCCCCAACCCCCTGATCAGCCCTGCTCTGTGAGTGCCAGGGGGCAGCGCCCCAACCCCCTGATTTGCCCTGCTCTGTGCGTGACAGGCGGTGGCGCCGCAACGTCCCCATCGACCCTGCCTTGATGTGACAGGGGGCAGTGCCCCAACCCCCAATCGGCCCTACCCTGAGCGTGACTGAGGGTGGCATCGCAACCTCCCAATCCGCCCTGCTCTGTGCATGATGGGGCGGCGCCCCAACTCCTCAATCGGCCCTGTTCTGAGCCGAACCAGGGGCTGCACCTAGACATTGGGCGCGCCCTCTGCCACCCAGGAGCAGCCCTAAGCTAGCAGGTCGTTATCTCCCAAGGGGTCCCAGACTGTGAGAGGGCACAGGCTGGACTGGGGGACGCTCCCCCCCCCCCCCGAGTGCACAAATTTTTGTGCACCAGGCCTCTAGTCTAATAATAGAGAAACATGGTAATCAGTTGTACATTGGCTACCATTCCCATTGGCTAATCAGGGCGATATGCAAATTAACTGCCAATCAAGATGGCAGCCGGCAGCCAGGCAGCCTGAAGCTAACAGGAGGCTTGCTTGCTTCAGTGACAGAGGAAGCCAACGTTCCCCACCTGTGGCTGCTTGAAACATTGTTACAAATATAGAAGCTAAACAAAACCCTAGAAACCTGCTTTCAGCCAGCCGGGATCTCAGAGCTGGAGTTGAAACAGTGTTTTGATTATAGAACCCAAATAAACCAGACAAGGCCTCAGGGCTGGAGCCAAGCCTCAGAGCTAAAGCTGGCCCAGAATAGAAAAAAAAAAGAAAAAAAAGAGGTTGGGAGCTTCAATTACCCGCCAGCCTGAAAATGGCCCTCATCTCCTCAGCCAGACTGGCCAGGCACCCCAGTAGGGACCCCCACCCTGAAGGGGGTGTGACCAGCTGCAAACAGCTATCATCCTCTCACCCAGGCTGACCAAGCACCCCAGTAGGGACCCCCACCCTGATCCAAGGACACCCATCAGGAAAAACCGGTCGGCCCCCACCCGTGCACCAGGCCTCTATTCTATATAGTAAAAGGGTAATATGCCTCTCAGCACCGGGATCAGAGGAGCAGCGAGTCCTCCCAGCACCGGGATCAGCGTGACAGTGGGCAGTGACCAAACCCGCTGACTGCCCTGCGGCTCTGTGTGTGACGGGGGCGGGGCCACAAACTCCCTATCTGCCCTGCTCTGTTTCGTGACAGGGGAAGGCGCCCCATTCCCCTGATCAGCCCTGTTCTGTGCTGATAGGGTGCAGCTCCCCAACCACCGATCGCCCTGCAGCTCTGTGTGTGACAGGGTGCAGCGTCCTAATCTCCTGATTGGCAGTGCTCTGTGTGTGACAAGGTGTGGCACCCCAACCACCCCCACGGGCCCTGCTCTGTGTGTGATGTGGTAGAGCCATAACCTCCCCATAGGCCCTGCCCTGAGTGTGACAGTGGTGGCGCCCCAACCCCCTGGTCGGCCCTGCTCCGTGTGTGACAGGGACCGGTGCACCAACTCCCGTATAGGCCCTACTCTGTGAGTGACAGGGGGGAGCTCCCAACCACCTGATGGGCCTGGCCTGTGTGTGACAGGCGGGAGCTCCTCTACCCCCTGATCAGCCCTGCTCTGTGTGTGATAGGGTATGGAGCCACAAACCCCTAATGGGCCCTGCTCTGTGCGTGACTGGCGGTGGTGCTGCAACCTGCCCATTGATCCTGCCTTGAATGTGACAGAGGGCGGTGTCCCAACCCTCCAATCGACCCTACCCTGAGCATGACTAGGGGTGGCATCACAACCTCCTGATCCGCCCTGCTCTGTGCATGACAGGGGGCAGCACCCCAACTCTCCAGTCGACCCTGCTCTGAGCCTGACCAGGGGCTTCACCTAGGGATTGGGCCTGCCCTCTGCCACCCGGGAGCAGGCCTAAGCCAGCAGGTCATTATCTCCTGAGGGGTCCAAGACTGTGAGAGGGCACAGGCCGGGCTCGGGGACCCCCCTCACCCTGAGTGCACAAATTTTTCTGTACCGGGCCTCTAGTCCTATCTAGTAATGGAGAAACATGGTAATTAGCCGTACCTCTGATACCCTTCCCATTGGCTAATCAGGGCGATATGCAAATTAACTGCTAACCAAAATGGCGGCTGGCAGCCAGGCAGCTTGAAGCTAACAGGAGGCTTGCTTGCTTCAGTGACAGAGGAAGCCAACGTTCCCCGCCGGCGGCTGCGGGCCTCTGAGCTTGCAGTTTAAAACATTGTTACAAATATAGAAGCTAAACAAAACCCCCAAAACCTGCTTTCAGCCAGCTGGGATCTCAGAGCTGGAGTTGAAACAGTGTTTCGATTATAGAACCCAAACAAACCAGATACCTGCTTTCTGCAGCCAAGGCCTCAGAGCTGGACCCAAGTCTCAGAGCTAAAGCTTGCCCAGAATAGAAAAAAAAAAGAAAAAAAGGACAGGTTGGGAGCTTCAGTCACCCGCCAGCCTGCAAACGGCCATCATCCCCTCATCCAGGCTGGCCAGGCACCCCAGTGGGGACCCCCACCCTGATCCAGGACACCCTTTAGGGCAAACCAGCCAGCCCACACCCAAGCACCAGGCCTCTATTTTATATAGTAAAAGGGTAATATGCCTCCCGGCACTGAGATCAGCGTGACAGGGGGCAGTGACCAAACCCCTTGATCGCCCTGCGGCTCTGTGTATGATAGGGTGTGGCGCCCCAACCCCACCCATGGGCCCTGCGCTGTGTGTGACGGGGTAGAGCCATATCTTCCCCATAGGCCCTGCCCTGAGTGTGACAATGGCGGTGCCCCAACCCCCTGATCGGTCCTGCTCTGTGGGTGATAGAGGGCGGTGCCCCAACCTTCTGATCCGCCCTGCTTTGTGTGTGACAGGGGGTGCTCTTCAACCCCCTGATTGGCCCTTCTCTGTGCGTGACAGGGGGGAGCTCCTCAACCCCCTGATGGGCTCTGCTCTGTGTGTGATAAGGGGGAGCTCCCCAACCCCTGATCGACCCTGCTCTATGCGTGACAGGGTACGGAGCCCCAACCCCCCTGATGGGCCCTGCTCTGTGCATGACAGGGGGTGGCGCTGCAACCTCCCCATCAAGCCTGTCTTGAGTGTGAGCGGGGGTGGTGCCCCAACCCCCCAATCCGCTCTACCCTGAGTGTGACTAGGGGTGGCATCGCAACTTCCCGATCTTCCCTGCTCTGTGCATTACAGGGGGCAGCGCCCCAACTCCCCAGTCGGCCCTGCTCTGAGCCCGACCAGGGGCTGCACCTAGGGATTGGGTCTGCCCTCTGCCATCCGGGAGCAGGCCTAAGCCAGAAGGTCGTTATCTTCAGAGGGGTCCCAGACTGCGAGAGGGCACAGGCCGTGCTGAAGGACCCCCCTCCCCCCCGAGTGCACAAATTTTTGTGCACCGGGCCTCTAGTCCTATATAATAAAACCCTAATATGCAAATTGACTGAACAGCAGAACGACCAGTTACTATCACATGCACTGACCACCAGGGGGCAGGTGCTCAATGAAGGAGCTGCCCCTTGGGGGTCAGTGTGCTCCCATAGGGAGAGTGCTGCTCAGCCAGAAGCCGGGCTCACAGCTGGCGAGTGCAGCAGTGATGGTCAGAGCTTCTCCCATCTACATAGCTGTGCTAAGGACTCTTTGGGGAATGTCCACCTGCTGGCTTAGGTGGACATCCCCCAAGGAGTCCCAGACTCTGAGAAGGTGCAGGCCAGGGTGAGGGATCCTCCCCCCACCCCCATCCATGAATGTCATGCACTGGGCCTCTAGTAATTAATAATTTGAGTGAAATTCAGAATGGCTGTTTTAAGTTTTCCTAAAGTAATAGCTCACAGAAGCCTGTGCTAAGGGGAAATTTAACATAAACATAAAAAGTAGATGGACAGATGGACGGACAGATGGACAGACAGATAGAATCCTATATAATATGAGGTAATATGCAAATTGACCCTCATGCCATCACAAGATATCTGCCTACGACCAGGCCGGCAGGGGGGTTAGTGAAGGACAACCAAATGACTGAACAAGCAGGCTGCGTAGGGCAACTAGGTCAGCAGGGGGTTAGTGAGGGACGACCAAACGACTGAGCAGCAGGCTGTGTGGGGCGACCAGGCTGGTGGGGGGGGCTGTGTTGGGCGACCATGATGGCAGGGGGGGTAGTTGGGGGTGACCAGGGTGTCAGGGTGGCAGTAAGAGGCCACCAGGTTGGCGGGAGGGGGGGGGGCGCAGTTGGGGGTGGCCAGGTTGGTGGAGGGGATGCAGTTGTGGGCAACCAGGCCAGCATGGGGACCAGTTGGGGGTGATTAGGCTGGCAGGGGGGAACAGTTAGGGGTGACTAGGCTGGCAGAGGGGGTTGTTAGGGGTGACCAAGCTGGCGGGGGGGGCAGTTAGAGGCAATCAGGCTGGCATGCAGAGGCAGTGAGGGGCGATCAGGCTGGCAGGGGGGCAGTTTAGGAGCGACCAGGCAGGCAGGCAGGTGAGCAATTAGGAGCCAGTGGTCCAGGATTGTGAGAGAGATGTCCAACTGCTGGTTTAGACCCATCCCTTGTATCGGGCCTAAACTGGCAGTCGGACATCCCCCAAGGGGTCCTGGATTGGTGAGGGTGCAGGCTGGGCTGAGGGGGACCCCCCCAACACACACAGGAATTTTGTGCACCAGTCCTCTAGTGAATAGATAATAGTGTGCCTTTCTCCCTCATTATGCATTAATGGAACTCTGGTCATATACTGTTCTAAATAGACATGAAAATAATCTCTTTAAAAGAAATAATCTCTTTCAAATTCTTTTCCTGGGTAACTTTTAAATGTGTTGGGGGTGGCAATCTGTTTTCAAATAGCATGCTTCGATCAGTTGGTAGTGGCTACCTGCAGTCCTATGCTGGTTTATCCCTATTCAGCAGAAAGGAGGAGTATGATCAATGGCAACGGGCATGGGATAAGGAAGTAAGTGTCAGTATATTCCATCCCTGGGCATGTCAACCTCAGAACACCTCGATAATGGGAATTTAAGAGCTGTGGGGCTGTATAAACTTCTTTTGCTTTCTCATTCCTTGATTCCCATCTCTTCTCACAGGGTCTATGTTCTTGGATAGTATCCCAAACGATGTTTTTCTTCATAGTCAAGTTCTATATAAACTCACATTGATAAATTAAAATACCTTTAGTCTTTAGAAACTTCAACATAAATAAAAAGATAGGATTAACATGGTACATTTTAATGAGTCTGTAGGTAAAATCACTTAAAGCAACTCAGTTTGTTCTAGTGGCTGAATAAGCAATGTTTCTTGATAGTTTGGCTACCAGCTTGTACTAATGAGCCATTTTAAGAATAAGAAATTTGGGGAGTTATTTGGCTGGGGTATGCAAAAAAACAAGGTGTCATGCTAGGGCTTGTTAAAAGTTCCTCTGCAACAAACTCAAAGTTATACAATATTATTAACTGTGTCTTGGCAGCTCATTTTCTTCTTGTATAAACAGTCAAAAAAGCAGCTCTGGCTTATTTAATTCCCAGAAAAGAAGAATTGGAACCATTTAGCCTGCTTAATATCAAAAGCTACCTGACCCAAAGGCAAATCAGGAGGAATTTCACAGAACTTGTTATTTTAGTTACATCACTCGATACACAAACTCTATGACTGCACATAAAATAGAATTTTTTAAAAAGCCCTAATGCAAATTTTATAACATTCATTTATTCTATTATTTCTCTATTTTAAAATTTTATATTTCTGCCAAAACCAGTTTGGCTCAGTGGATAGAGCATCGGCCTGCGGACTAAAAGGTCCCGGGTTCGATTCCGGTCAAGGGCATGTACCTGGGTTGCGGGCACATCCCCAGTGGGGGGTGTGGAGGAGGCAGCTGGTCGATGTTTCTCTCTCATCAATGTTTCTAACTTTCTATCTCTCTCCCTTCCTCTCTGTAAAAAATCAATAAAATATATTTTTAAAAAATTTTATTTTTCAATTAGTTTGCATTCAATAATATTTTGTATTAGTTTCAGTTGTGCAGCATAGCAGTTAGACAATCATATACTTTTTTACAAAGTGATCCTCCTGATATTTCCAGTACCCACCCAGCATCATACATAGTTATTAGAATACTAGAGGCCTGGTGCATGAAACTTGTAAATGGGGCAGGGGGGAGGGTGTCCCTCAGCCCAGCCTACACCCTCTCCAATCTCGGACCCCTTGGGGGACATCCGAACCGGCAGTCAGATATCTCTCTCACAATTCGGGACTGCTGGCTCCCAACCGCTCACCTGCCTGCCAGCCTAGTCACCCCCTAACCACTCCCCTGGCAGTCTGATCAATGCCTAACTGCTCCCCTGCCTGCCCGATTGCCCCCAACTGCCCTCCCCTGACAGCCATTTTGTGGTGGCCATTTTGGACCACATGGGGGTGGCCATCTTGTGAGAGGGCATGATGGTCAATTTGCATATTACCTATTTATTATATAGGATTATTGACCATATCCCTATGCTGTACTTGACATCCCCATGACTATTTTGTCACTAACAATTTGTGCTTTTTAATCCCTTTACCTTTTTCACCTAGTCCTCTAAGCACCCTCACCTCTGGTCTTACTTACTCATACCCTTTAACACTCTTTCTTTAATTTTTCTTTTTCTACCACATTTTAGGAACTTCCAGGGTTTAATCCCTTGTTGTTTGTTTCTTTCCCTTGATATTTATCTTTTTCAGAAACTCCTCCATTCTCATGGTATGATTTACCAACTTTGTATGGACTGATTTCCAAGTGTTTACCTTAAGTTCCAAACTTTCGATAATTGTAGATCAATCATGCTCATAAAAATAGCAAACTCTTATCTTTCTTTACAGAAGATGATGCCTTTTAAGAATATGCCCATCCACTAATTCTTGATTGTATCATTACCTATTATCTCTCATTTGGGTCTTTTATCAGGACCTATAGAATTCATACTATAGGTGGTTAAGCCCTAGTCATTCTCTGAATTTCTCCCATCTCTGCATAACTTTTCTTAGTTTAACTTTAAGTTCATCTATTCTTTGCAAGACCTAAAGAATTAGGCTACTGCACAGATAAATTTTGATTGGTGAGAAGTGAATATGAGAAGATGAAATTTATGTTTAAAAATTTCTCTGGTAGATCAATGCAGACAATGGATAGGTGGAATATACCCAAAAGGCCATTTTAATTCTTCAGTAAACTTAGGAATGAGGGAGAAAAGGAAGGTGTGGGTCATAATTACATGTTAACATCTGATTGTGACTTTCTACGTTACCTCGTCCAGAGAATAATCATATTTGAAATGGCCCAAAACTGAAATAAAGGAGGAAGAAAGTATAAAACTTACACTGGTACCCATACAACTTGGTGTGTGGTATTCAGAAAATATATTCTGGTTAAATGAATAGTTAATAGGTTAGATTCATGGTGAAAATTTAAGTAATCATGGAGGGCTCTTAGGGGATATATTTTTTCCCTAAAAGTGGCTTTCTCAGCACATCTTCATGTGCATGATACGTCTGTCAACCCAATATACTTCTAGGTATGGCTTGTCTTTTCTGACTAATCACATTTTACTCCTATCAGTCTCCTATGTCATTTAAATATTATGTACTTCTTTTTTAAAATATATTTTTGCTGATTTCACAGAGAGGAAGGGAGCCGGAGAGATAGAAGTATCAGTGATGAGAGAGAACCCCTGATAGGCTGCCTCATGCACACTCCCTATTGGGGTTCCTCTGCAAAACCCGGGCCTATGCCCTGACTGGGAATCGTACCATCATGTCTGTGGGTCGGTGCTCAACCACTGAGCCCCACTGGCTAGGCTATTGTGTACTTCTTGATAAATGTAATGTGGTAATTCTATGTCATTCCACTGGTGTTTATCTTGACTCTTAAGAGAATAAACTTCTGAATGTCAGAAACTAGATTTTCTAATCATCTAATAATCTCTAACACCAGTGGTTCTCAACCTTCCTAATGCCGTGGCCCTTTAATACAGTTCCTCATGTTGTGGTGACACCCAACCATAAAATTATTTTCATTGCTACTTCATAACAATAATTTTGCTACTGTTATGAATCATAATGTAAATATCTGATATGCTATAAGTGTTTTCTGATGGTCGCAACCCACAGGTTGAGAACCGCTGCTCTACACAGTGGAGATCTAAGTGCTCATCAGTAAATGAGTGGATAAAAAAGCTGTGGTATGTTTACACAATGGAATACTATGCAGCAGTAAAAAGAAGGATCTCTTACACTTTGAGACAGCATGGAGGGACCTGCAGAGTATTATGCTAAGCAAAATAAGCCAGTGAGAAAAATCAAGCATCACATAATCTCACTTATAAGTAGAATCTAATGAACAAGATAAACTGACAAACAAAATAGATCCAGAGACTTGGAAGCATGCAACATACTGATGAATCTCAGAGGAAAGGGGTTGGGCAGGAAGTGATTAACCAAAGAACTTACATGCATTACACATGGACATAGACAATAGTGCAGTGAAGGCCTGGGGAGGGGGCAGGATTGGGGTGGATGGGGTCAACGTAATACGTTCAACAATAAAGACACATATAAATAAGTTAACTAATCAATCAATCAATTAATCAATCAATTAATTAAAAAGTTTGGTCCCTAATTCTGATGTAATAAAATATGTTAACAATGATGATATTATAGAAAATATCCAGTTTATTCTATGTTATAAGGGCTTCATTTTGAGCATGTTGGGTTGTTTGTTTGTTCTACTGGGTTTACTTTAGGAAAGTTGCCTTTAGTTTCCAGGAAGCAAACATTCCCAGAAGATTAACTTTTATTGCTTTGTTTACAGTGCACTGCCTCTTCCCATGAAGTAAATTTCCAGATGTTGATGTGTGTTCTTCCATATCTGTTCAGGAATCCTGATATTTGGTTTTCTTCACATACAAATTCCTGGAATTGAAATATGTTTAGTACATGTTGCAAACAGCTCTAATTAAATCACTTTTTAAAAATATCTATATTTTTTATTGATTTCAGAGAGAAAGGGAGAGGGAGAGAGAGATGGAAACATCAATGATGAGAGAGAATCATTGATCAGCTGCTTCCTGCACACCCCCTACTAGGGATGGAGCCCACAACACGGGCATTTGCCCTGACCAGGAATCAAACTATGACTTCCTGGTACATAGGTCAACACTCAACCACTGAGCCACACAGGCTAGGCTAAATCACTTCCTAAAGCCTTGATAAGACTATTTCATCACTTGAGACTTAGCTATGACAAATATAGACATTGAGAGCTATAAGAAGTTAATTAGGTGGTGCCCTAGCTGGTTTGGCTCAGTGGAGAGATCATCAGCCTGAGGACTGAAAGGTTCCAGGTTCAATTCCAGTCAAGGGCACATGCCTGGGTTGCTGGCTCAATCCCCAATAGGGGGTGTGCAGGAGGCAGCCAATCAATGATTCTCTCTCATAATTGTTTCTATCTCTCTCTCCCTCTCTCTCTGAAATCAATGAAAAATATATATATATATTTTAAAAAAGAAATTAAGTGGTTTGTTTGTGACAAAAGATATTGAGTATTACTTTCAAAATTATATAAGTTTAACTCCTTTGTATTATGAAAGCACTTTATTTGGAATTTTTTCCAGTTTCATTGACATATAATTGACATAACATTGTATGAGTTTAAGGTGTACATCATAATGATTTTATATGTGTGTATATATTTCAAAATAATTGCCACAATAAGTTTAGTTAGCACCCATCACTTCACATAAATGCCATTTTTTCTTGTGATAAAAACTTTTAAGATCTCTTTTAGCAGCTTTCAAATATACAACACAGTATTAACTATAAGTCTCCATTATAGCCCCAGAACTTATTTATCTTATAACTATAAGTTTTTTTTTGAATTTTAGAACTTACTTTTCATGAAGACAGCTGCTTGCCTTCTTGTGAGTAAAGACTCTGTATACAAAATTATTGACTACTAGATTGCCATATGAAATACTAGAAAATTTTAATTACCCTTCCTATTATGGAAAATATTTTCATCAAGATAAATCCCTGTTTTAACACAGTTGGAACAATAAAGAAATATATAGACTATTCAATTTATTAATGATTGTGTGTTAGTTTTCTATTGCTGCAATAACACATGGCCACCAACTTAATGGCAAAACAACAGAAACTTATTTTCTTAAAGTTCTGTGGGTCAGAAGCCAGATCCATGTCTCTCTGGGCCAAAACCAAGGTTTGGCAGGGCTGTGCTCCTTCCTGGAGTTTGTGAGTTCGAGTTCATTTCTTTGCCCTTTCCAGCTTTCAGAGGCCACCCGCATTCCTTGGCTTGTGCTCCCCTTCCTCCATCTCCAAGGACAGCAACGTGGGTCAAGTCCTTCTCATGCTTCATCTCACGGGTCCTTCTGTCTGAGGCATCTCTCCCTTATCACAGCCAGGAAAGGATTTCCATTCTGAAGAACTTGTGTGATTAAATTGGGCCCCCCCAAATCTACATGACACCAGCTTATTTCTACACATGAAAATTTTAAAAGTATAACTTAATGTACAAAAAAACCCTGCTTTCAATCTATTTCAGGCATTAAGAAGATAGAAATTCAAGCCCTACCCTTTTTTTTGAAGTCTTTAAAAATAATTTTTATTGATTTGAGAGAGAGAAGAAGGGAGAGGGAGAGAAGGAAACATCAATGAGAGAGAAACATTAATCACCTGCCTCTTGCAAAACCCCTGCTGGGGATCAAGTCTGTAACCAGGGCATGCACCCCGACTGGGAATCATATACTAGCATGGACTTTCTTATGTTGAGGTATGTTCCCTCTATTCCCATTTTGCTGAGAGTTTTTAAAAAATCTTTATTGTTGAAAGTATTACATATGTTCCCCTTGGCACCGATGCTAGTCAGGCCTGCTCCACAGCTATTCTAGGACTTCCCTTCCAACATCACCTTGGGAATTCCTTCCACTTCCCTGGGATAGAACACCTGTTGCTTGAATCCCATATTTTTTTGTTTTTATCCTCACTATTTTCTGAAGCATAGTAATTTCCTGAGAAGGGTTGTTTAGGAGGAAAGTTTTTATGACCTTGGACTCCTAAAGAGTCTTTATTATACACTAATCCGTCAATTAACTGTTTTAGTTTATTTCTGAGAACTCTGTTGCTAAGTAAAAAGTTGTTAAATGAAAAAAATATTTCCTTTAATTTTAATGGGAAAACTATAATGCATTCTTTCCTGATCTAAACCATACAAATGATTTCCACAGATGAAAAAGGTTATTGATTGAGCAATGAAAATATTTATATAACTAAGTTATAACAATCTAAAATAAGTATTATTTGCATATAAAATGTAATATAATGAATATTTAGTGTATTCACCAAAGGAAAAAGAATAGACTTGACAGTGGGTGTTGGTTGGTGCAGGAGGGGATAAGAAAGCAATTCTTTGAAAAACAATGGAGAATGAGATATATAATCAACTTCCGGGCAGGCATTCAATATCTGAATTAGGTATGTTTAATCTAATTTTGTTTTCTTTGAGAATTTGGTAAAGTAAAAACTATGATTGGAGAGAAGGGGGCCTTAGCTTTATAGAAAACCTTGCCTCATCTTCCTTCTTGGCTATTCATTCACATTTAAGAAAGAGGCACTAAAATACTGACTGGACACTCTATGTGAAGGGGTCGGATGTATTGATTGGGGTGTTATGACTGTGTGGTGATTGGAAGGGGACACAGTTATTTTAGGACCCCAAAATTTTAGAATCTGTAGGATTTTCCTCTTAGACCAGTCTATTTCCCCCTGAAAGTACTGCTCCAATCTCTTTCTAAGGAATGTGTTTGATGAATGGCATAGGTTTGGTTATTTATATTCTGGAAGCTGAATAGGGGAAGAGTATTGGAGTCTCATAGTTCACTCTGTATTTTAATGGGATTAACTTTCCCTTAATCATCAAGTCTTCAGTAAATGTCTCTAAGTCTAGTGTCAGTCTGATTCAGTCTCTCCAGAGAACAAATTTCTTTCATACCACTAGGGATGCAGGAAGATAGACACTAGCAAAAGATAAGGATGGAATCAGGATGCCTAATTGCTTCTGCTTTTTTCTTTCTTTTAAATTTTGTTTTATTGCTTAAAGTATTAAAAGAGTATTACATATGCCTCCTTCCCCCCACCCCCCTTGACATTCTCCTGGCCTCCCCTACCCCCCAGTGTCTTATGTCCATTGGTTATGCTTATATGCATGCATACAAGTCCTTCCGTTGATCTCTTACCCCTCTCCTGACCCCCAACCCTCCCCAGCCTTCCCGCTGTAGTTTGACAGTCTGTTCGATGCTGCTCTGCCTCTGTATCTATTTTTGTTCATCATTTTTTAAAAAATATATTTTATTGATTTTTTTACAGAGAGGAAGGGAGAGAGAGATAGAGAGTTAGAAACATCGATGAGAGAGAAACATCGATCAGCCGCCTCCTGCACATCCCCTACGGGGGATGTGCCCACAACCCAGGTACATGCCCTTGACTGGAATCGAACCCGGGACCTTTCAGTCCGCAGGCCGACGCTCTATCCACTGAGCCAAACCGGATTCGGCATTTTGTTCATCATTTTATAATGGTCTTTATTATCCATAAATGAGTGAGATCATGTGGTATTTTTCTTTCATTGACTGGCTTATTTCACTTAGCATAATGCTCTCCAGCTCCATCCATGCTGTTGCAAACGGTAAGAATTCCTTCTTTTTCACAGCAGCATAGTATTCCACCATGTAGATGTACCACAGTTTTCTAATCCACTCATCTACTGATGGGCACTTAGGCTGTTTCCAGATCTTAGCTATGGTGAATTGTGCTGCTATGAACATAGGGATGCATATATCCTTTCTGATTGGTGTTTCTGGTTTCTTGGGATATATTCCTAGAAGTGGGATCACTAGGTCAAATGGGAGTTCCATTTTTAACTTTTTGAGGAAACTCCATACTGTCTTCCATAGTTGCTGCACCAGTCTGCATTCCCACCAGCAGTGCACAAGTGTTCCCTTTTCTCCACATCCTCTCCAGCACTTGTCGTTTGTTGATTGTTGATGATAGCCATTCTGACAATGCAATCATAGTAGGGGACTTTAATACACCACTGGAAAAATACTCTAGACAAAAAAATCAGCAAAGAAACAGCAATCCTAAATGACTCACTAGATCAGATGGACTTAATTGACATTTTCAGAACATTTCACCCCAAAGCCACGGAATATACATTCCTCTCAGATGCTCATGGGACATTTTCAAAAATAGACCACATATTGGGTCACAAGCAAAGTCTCCACAAATTCAAGAAGATTGAAATCATACCAAGCATCTTCTCAGACCACAATGGCGTAATATTAGAAATAATCTACAATAAAAACAACCAAAAACACTCAAACACTTGGAAGCTGAATAGCATGTTATTAAATATTGATTGGGTTACCAATGAGATCAAAGAAGAAATTAAAAACATCCTGGAAACTAATGACAATGAAAACACAACAATCCAAAACCTATGGGACACAATGAAAGCAGGCCTATGAGGGAAGTTTATAGCTCTACAGGCCTACCTCAAAAAGCAAGAAAAAATGGTAGTAAATCATCTAACCCTACACCTCAAAGAATTAGAAAGAGAACAACAAGAAAAGCCCACAGTGAGCAGAAGGAAGGAGATAATAAAGATCAGAGCAAAAATATATGACATAGAGACCAAAAATCAATACATAAGATCAATGAAACCAAGAGCTGGTTCTTTGAAAGAATAAACGAGATTGATGAACCTCTAGCCAGGCTCACCAAGAAGCAAACAGAGAGGTCCCAAATAAACAAAATCAGAAATGAAAGAAGAGAAATAACAACAGACCCCACAGAAATACAAAGGATTGTTAGAAAATACTATGAACAACTCTACTCCAACAAACTAGACAACCTGGAGGAAATGGAAAAATTCCTAGAAAAATACAACCTTCCAAAACTCAATCAGGAAGAATCTACAAATCTCAATAGGCCAATAACTATGGAAGAAATTGAAGCAGTCATTGAAAAGCTTCCAGCAAACAAAAGCCCAGGGCCAGACGGCTTCACAGGGGAGTTTTACCAAACATTCAAGGAAGAACTAAAACCTACCCTCCTCAGACTACTACAAAAAATTCAAGAGGAAGGAACACTTCCAAGCTCATTCTATGAAGCCAGCATCACCCTCATACCAAAACCAGATAAAGACAACACAATGAAAGAGAATTACAGGCCAATATCCCTCATGAACATAGATGCCAAAATTCTCAACAAAATCTTAGCAAATCGGATCCAGCACTACATCAGAAAGATCATACACCATGATCAAGTAGGATTTATCCCAGGGATGCAAGGGTGGTACAATATCCACAAATCAATAAATGTGATACATCACATAAACAAATTGAGAGATAAAAACCACATAGTCATATCAATTGATGCAGAAAAAGCTAATTGCTTCTTAAACAGGCTTTCAAACAATTTTTCTACCTTCCTGCATGCCAATACTTCCCTCTTTCACCCCCCCACCTCCGCCCCCAGCCATTCCCACCTCGGGCAAGCCCCTACCACCCCAGTGACTGTGTCCATTGGTTATGCTACTATGCATGCATACAAGTCCTTTGGTTGCTCTCTAAACCCCTCCCTCCCCTGCCATTTGTCTCTGGATCTATTCTTCTTCATCAAATTATGTCGATCATATATAATGATCCTACATATGCGTGAGATCATGTGATATTTATCTTTCTCTGACTGGCTTATTTTGCTTAGCATAATGCTATCCAGTTCCATGCATGCTGTTGCAAATGGTAAAAGTTCTTGCTTTTTCATAGCGACACTAGGGGCCTGGTACCTGAAGATTTGTGCACTTGGGGGTGGGGTGGGGGAGTGGAGGGGCGGTCCCTCAGCCCGACCTGCACTCTCCCCAATCTGGGAGCCCTCAGGGGAGCCCTCTCCAATCCAGGAGTTTCTGCCTGTCTTTGCAATCATATGAGTGAATTGTCTGAGACCCCCAACCCAGTTTGGTTTGTTGCTCACAGAATGATAGAGGCATTTTTTTCCTTTGCTTCATTGATGGAGATTTCCTGGAAGTTTTAGGATATATTTCCTTTAATTTTCCCTAGACACTATGATTTTACTTATGTCTCTCACTTTTGCTTTCCCTCCATCCCCAACCACAACAGGGCTCTAGGCTCACTTTGCTCTAGTGCAGTGATGGCGAACCTATGACATGTGTGTCAGAGGTGACACACGAACTCATTTTTTTGGTTGATTTTTCTTTGTTAAATGGCATTTAAATATATAAAATAAATATAAAAAATATAAGTCTTTGTTTTACTATGGTTGCAAATATCAAAAAATTTCTATATGTGACATGGCACCAGTTAAGTTAGGGTTTTTCAAAATGCTGACACGCTGAGCTCAAAAGGTTCGCTATCACTGCTCTAGTGTCTAGGAGAGCCACCTGCCATCAGAACTATGATTCTCAGCATTCCTGGTGCTCCGCATGCTCTGGGCTTCCGCTTCTAGTCCTGGGGCTGCCAACAAAACTACTATTTCCAGAATTCCTAGTGCTCCCCATGCTCTGGGTTTTTTCCAACCAAGGGAGCCATGTTCCCCCAAGCCTCCAGCTCTCCAGCTCTGCTCTCCATCTGGTGACCAAGGGAGCCAAATCCCCCCAAGGGAACGACTGACCAAGGGAGCCACATCCCTCCAAGCTGCCAGCTCTCCTACTCTGCTCTGTGTATACAAATTACCCGCCATCTTTGTCAGGTTAATTTGCATACCCACTTCTCATTGGCTGGTGGGCATGGTTTGGGTATGGCTTGGGTATGGCTTGGGAGTGGCTTGAGCATAGTGGAGGAAAGCTAATTTGAATGTTTCTCTTTTATTATATAGGACTAGAGGCCCAGTGCATGAAATTCATGCACTGGGTGGGGGTCCCTCAGCCTAGCCTGCCCCCTCTCACATACTGGGAGCCTTTAGGGGATGTCCTACTGACAGCTTAGGCCAGCTCTCTGCTCCCCTTGGAGATGGCTCTGCCCCTGTCCAGGCCTAAGACCTCTGGGCAGGGGACCCTCAACCCCCTCAGATCACTGGCTCCACCACTGCCCCCTCCGATTGCCCACTCCACCCCTGCCCCCTCTGATTGCCAGCTCTGCCCCCGCCGAGGCCTTATGCCACCTGGGCAGGGGACCCCCAGCCCCCTCCGATTGCTAACTCTGCCCCTCTGTCCCCCCACCCCCCCCTAGCCTCCCCCACCACCTGCCTGGCCAACAGGCCTGGACACTTCAGGGGCGGGGCTGAGGGGATGGGCGCCGCCATCTTTGTGACAAAGTGACAGAGTGACGGTTAATTTGTATATTACTCTTTTATTAGATAGGCTAGTATTCCATTGTGTAGATGTACCACAGTTTTTTAATCCACTCATGCTGATGGGCCTTAGGTTGTTAACAAATCTTAGCTATTGTAAGTTGTGCTGCTATGAACATGGGGGTGCATATATCCTTTGTGATTGGTGTTTCTGGGTTGCTGGCTCAATCCTCAGTGTAGGTGTGTGGGAGGCAGCCAATCAATGATTCTCTCTCATCTTTGTTTCTATATTTCTCTCCCTTCCTTTCTGAATTCAATAAAAATATATTATTAAAAACTAGAGGAGACACCCAAGATGGCGGCATAGGTAAACACCGGAGTTTGCTGCCTCGAACAACCACTTCAAAAATACAACTAAAAGACGGAACAGACATCACCCAGAACCACAGGAAGGCTGGCTGAGTGGAAATTCTACAACTAGAAGGAAAGAGAAAAGCATACCGAGGCTCAGAGGAGGCGCAGTGCGGAAGTAAAATACTAAGGTACAGAGTGCATGTGGAGCAGGCTGGCGGCTGAGGGCGCGGTTGTCGTTTTAAATCGACAAGGAGTCTCAGGCTCTGAGCTCCAGTTCCAGGCGAGTCTCTAGGGACCCAGACACATATGGGAGAAGCAGGACTGTCTGGCATCGGTCAGAACCCTAGGGCAGCTTTCTCTCCAAGGGGCTTGCAGTGATTACTGGGACACTGAGAAGCAGAGCCTCAGAGGGCAAGACTGAGAGCAGCCATAACTGCTAACCCAGCCCTGTTGATCCCATGGGACCTGCCCCATCCAAGCCCTGCAGGGAGGCTTTTGCTGGATAGCCTCAGGCAAAGGCTAGATTAGCACCTCCCTAGAGATCCAGGAGCCAGGAAGCCCAGAGGTCAGAGTGGGACTATCCAGTTTTCAGCTCCTTGGAAACATAAAGGACACACTCAGGGGGCAGACTCAGTGAGCACCAAAGCCCCATTGAAGCAAGTCTTGCCCCAGAGGGGTGTCCCCAGCACAGAAATTCTCTCACTGTAGACACAGCTGATTCTCACTGCCAATTGGCCTGGAGGTCAATTCCTCCCAGTGATAACTACAACAATCAAGACTTAATTACAACAAAACTGTGCACAAAGCCCACAAGGGGGTGCACCAAGAGTGTCTACCTCAGGTAATTGGGACACTTAGCACAGAAAGGCACCCTATCGACACAGTGAACATAAAAAATGCCGAGACAAAGAAACAGGACACAAATGACAGAAATGGAGGAAAGCAAATTGCAGGATATAGAGTTCAAAACCACACTTTTAAGGTCTTTAAAGAACTGTCTAGAAGCCGCCGATAAATTTAGTAAGGCCCTCGAAAAGACTGGTGAGAACGCCGATAAATGTATTGAGATCTTCAAGAAATCTAGTGAGACCCTCGATGTTGTGATAAAGAAGCAACTAGAAATTAAGCATACATGGACTGAAATAAAGAATATTATACAGACTCCCAACAGCAGACCAGAGGAGCGCAAGAATCAAGTCAAAGATTTGAAATACGAAGAAGCAAAAAACACCCAACAGGAAAAGCAAAATGAAAAAAGAATCCAAAAATACGAAGATAGTGTAAGGAGCCTCTGGGACAGCTTCAAGAGTACCAACATCCGAATTATAGGGGTGCCAGAAGAAGAGAGAGAGCAAGATGTTGAAAACCTATTTGAAGAAATAATGACAGAAAACTTCCTTTACCTGGTGAAAGAAATAGACTTCCAAGTCCAGGAAGTGAAGAGACCCCAAACCAAAGGAATCCAAAGAGGACCACACCAAGACACATCATAATTAAAATGCCAAGAGCAAAAGACAAAGAGAGAATCCTAAAAGCAGCAAGAGAAAGAAACTCAGTTACCTACAAGGGAATACCCATACGACTGTCAGCTGATTTCTCAACAGAAACTTTGCAGGCCAGAAGGGAGTGGCAAGAAATATTCAAAGTGATGAGTACCAAGAACTTACAACCAAGACTACTTTATCCAGCAAAGCTATCATTCAGAAGTGAAGGTCAGATAAAGAGCTTCACAGATAAGAAAAAGCTAAAGGAGTTCATCACCACCAAACCAGTATTATATGAAATGCTGAAAGGTATCCTTTAAGAAGAGGAAGAAGAAGAAAAAGGTAAAGATACAAATTATGAACAACAAATACACATCTACCAACAAGTGAATCTAAAAATCAAGTGAATAAATAATCTGATGAACAGTATGAACTGGTGATTGTAATAGAATCAGGGACATAGAAAGGGAATGGACTGACTATTCTTGCGGGTGGGGAAGGGTGCGGGGGGTGCGGGAGGAGATTGGACAATAATTGTGCACCTATGGATGAGGACAGTGGGTGGGGAGTGAGAGCAGAGGGTGGGGTGGGAATTGGGTGGAGGGGAGTTATGGTGGGAAAAAAGAGGAACCAATGTAATAATCTGAACAATAAAGATTTAATTAAAAAAAGAGCTAGAGGCCCGTTGCACAAAAATTTGTGCACTTGGCGGAGAGGGGGGGTCCCTCAGCCCGGCCTGTGCCCTCTCACAGTCTGGGACCCCTCAGGAGATAACGACCTGCTGACTTAGGCCCGCTCCCGGGTGGCAGAGGGTAGGCCCAATTACTAGGTGCAGCTCCTGGTCAGGCTCAGAGCAGGGCCGATTGGTGAGTTGGGGCGCCGCCCCCTGTCATGCACAGAGGAGGGCAGATCGGGAGGTTGTGATGCCACCCTTAGTCATGCACAGAGTAGGGCCGATCAGGGGGTTGGGGCGCTGCCCCCTGTCACTCACAGAGCAGGGCCCATCATGGGGGTTGGATCTCCGTACCTTGTCACACACAGAGCAGGTTCGATAAGGGGGTTGAGGAGCTCCCCCCTGTCACTCACAGAGTAGGGCTGATAGGGGAGTTGGGGCACCGCCCCCTGTCACACACAGAGCAGGGCAGATCAGGGGGTTGGGGTGCCACACCCTGTCACACTCAGGGCAGGGCCAATGGGGAGGTTATGGCTCTACCCCATCACACACAGAGCAGAGCCCATGGTGGGGTGGTTGGGACGCTGCCCTCTATCACCCACAGAGCAGGGCTGATCAGGGGGTTGGGGTGCTGCCACTGTCACACTCAGGGCAGGGCTGATGGGGAGGTTATGGCTTTACCTCGTCATACACAGAGCAGGGCCCGTGGAGGGGGGGGGTTGGGGCGCCGCACCCTGTCACACACAGAGCCGCAGGGCGATCATGGGGCTGGGGAGCTCCCCCCTATCAGGCACAGAGCAGGGCTGATCAGGGGGTTGGGCCGCCTTCCCCTGTCAGGAACAGAGCAGGGCGGATAGGGAGGTTGTGGCCCCGCCCCCTATCACACACAGAGCCCCAGGGCGATTTGGGGTTTGGGTGCTGCCCCCTGTCACACTAATCCCAGTGCCGGGAGGCCTCACGGCTCTGCTGATCCCGGTGCTGGCAGGCATATTACCCTCTTACTATATAGGATAGAGGCCTACTGTACAGGTGGGAGCCAGCTGGTTTGTCCTGAAGGGTGTCCTGCATCAGGGTGGGGGTCCCGCTTGGCTGCCTGGCCAGCCTGGGTGAGGGGCTGATGGTTGTTTGCAGCTGGTCAAACCCCCTTCAGGGTGGGGGTCCCCACTGGGGTGCCTGGCCAGTCTGGGTGACTGAAGCTCCCAAATGCTCCTTTTTCTTCTTTTTTTTCTTTTTTATCCTCGGCCAGCTTTAGCTCTGAGGCTTGGCTCCAGCTCTGAGGCCTCGGCTGCTGAAAGCAGATATCTGGTTTGTTTGGGTTCTATAATCGAAACACTGTTTCAACTCCAGCTCTGAGATCCCGGCTTGCTGAAAGCAGGTTTCTGGGGTTTTGTTTAGCTTCTATATTTGTAACAGTGTTTCAAACTGCAAGCTCAGAGGCCAGCAGCGGCAGGCGGTGAACGTTGGCTTCCTCTGTCACTGGAGCAAGCAAGCCTCCTGTTAGCTTCAAGCTGCCTGGCTGCCGGCCGCCATCTTGGCTGGCAGTTAATTTGCATATCGCCCTGATTAGCCAATGGGAAGGGTAGTGGAGGTAGTGCTAATTACCATTTTTCTCTTTTATTAGATAGGATTACTGACATTAGATATAAAATAATAATTTTTAAAACATCATTATCTTCCACTACCTTCAGAAACTACATTAGAACATTGAAAGCCTATTATGATTCCCAACAGAGACAAAAAAAATTTCAAGTAAAATCATTATTTGCCAAAAGATAAAATCATATTTTTTTCTGAGCCAAAAAACATATTAAAGAAGAAAATTAATTTGCAATAAATGTACAACTTTTCAACACACATGCTTTAGTCAAATTATATCTGTAAAATCTATATTTCAATAATGACTTTTTAAAAAGAGTTTTTAAAAAATATGTGCCACAATTATATTCATGGGAAACACAAAAAAAGATTTGGTTAATATCCTCATAAGCTTCATATAAGTCAATGTTTTCTCTACTCTGTTTGTCAAGCAGAATTACCCAGGAGCTTTCTAAAGAAGACTGATGTCTAGTATCTGTCATTTAAGTCATAATCTCTGAGGGTAATTTCTGGATTTTGCTATTTTGTTAATGATTTTTCAATGAGCATTGTGAACATGCTTAAAACATGTGAAAAAATAGATAAATTCAACAAAAATCATTAGATACCAAATAAAAATTTTAGAACTGGAAAATGTAACAAATAAATATCTCAATGGCTGGCTCAATAGAGTGGACAGAGGGGAAAAAATAGTGAACTTGAAGATAGGATAATAGAAATTACCCAAACTAAACAACAGAGAGAAAATAGACTAACAGACCGAACAAGAAAAGAACAGAAACCTAGGGACCTGAGGGACTATAATAAAAGGGCTAACATTTGTGTCATTGGAGTCCAGAAGGAGAGTAGAAAGAGGAGGAAGCAGAAAAGTACTTGAAGAAATAATGGCTGAAAATTTCCAAAATTTGGAAAAACATATAAACTTACACATCAAGAAGCTGAGTGAATTTCAAACAGGCTAACCTCAAAGAAAAGTTGTACAGATGTGTCTCTGCCTTAGATATAATAGCCATTCTCCTTTTGTTGGCTTCTTTTAGCAGAGATTATCAATTTTTTTATATACATATATTTTATTGATTTTTTACAGAGAGGAAGGGAGAGGAATAGAGAGTTAGAAACATCGATGAGATTGAAACATCGACTAGCTGCCTCCTGCACACCCCTACTCGGGATGTGCCCACAACCAAGGTACATGCCCTTAACCGGAATCGAACCTGGGACCTTTTAGTCCACAGGCCGTTGCTCTATCCACTGAGCCAAACCGGCCAGGGCAGCAGAGATTATTTTTAAGGTTGACTAAGTTGTGGTGCAAATATAAAGAGAAATTATGTAACTATTATGATGAGTTAAATATGAAACCAAATTTCTCATTCTCCCCATTGAGGTGTGAAGTTTATTTTGCCTCCCTTTAATTAAGTTCTGTTACTGCTTATCATATAAAATGCAAGGGAGGCAACACTGTGTTAAGTACAGGTCTAGCCTTTGAAAGAATGGCAACTTTTCATTCCTCTTTCTTGGAATGCTCACTATTGGGTCACTGTCTCTCTCAGAACCCAGCCACCATGCTGTGAGAAATTTAAGAAATTCTCCCTTTGGAGAGGCCAGAGTTCCTGACAACCTGCATCAACTATTAGCCATGTGAGTGAGCGACCAAGACATTTCAACCCAAAAGAGCTCCCCGATGACTGCAGCCCCAGGAAACATGATGTAGTTCATCAGAACTGCACAGCTAAGCACAGTTAACTCAGAATTATCAAATATAATAGAATAGTTGTTGTTTTAAGCTATAAACTTTGAATTCTTTTGTTGCACAGTAGTAGATAACTGAAAATCTAACAAAACTGTTAGAAATAAATATGAAAACTGTTAGAAAAGAGAAACTATTAAAAAAATACACGATGGTCCTGTATTAAAAAAATACATGAAAGGTCCCAGGTTCGATTTCAGTCAAGGGCATGTACCTTGGTTGCGGGCACATCCCCTGTGGGAGGTGTGCAGGAGGCAGCTGATCGATGTTTCTAACTCTATCCCTCTCCCTTCCTCTCTGTAAAAAATTAATAAAATATATTTTTAAAAAAAGCACAACCCCCCCCCCCCCCAAAATACATGATGTAGAAATATGTCAATGTTAATGTTAAAATAAATGCAAAAGAAAGACAAAGTGATGGATATTGTTTAAAAATGTGTGCCTTGGCCAGTGTTGCTCAGTTGGTTAGACTATTGTCCTATACATTGAAGGAACAAGGGTTTAATTCCCAGGGGTGCATATGGGAGGCAATGCATCCATGTTTCTCTCTCACATCAATGTTTCTCTCTCTCTCTCTCTCTCTCTTTCTCTCTCTCTCTCTTTCCCGCTTCCCTCCTCTCTCTCTAGAATCAATGAAAAACATACTCAGAACCTGGCCTGTGTGACTCAGTGGTTAAGTGTCTACCCAGGAACCAAGAGGTCAGGGTTTGATTTCTGATCAGGGCACATACCCAGGTTGTGGGCTCCATCCCTATTGGGGAGCATGCAGCCAGCAGCCGATCAATGATTCTCTCTCATCATTGCTGTTTGCTGGGGAGAAGCCGGTCCATCCTTGCTGCTTGACACAGTCACTGCAGGAAAGAAACATCTGCACAGCATATGTTTCAAGGGATCTGGCATATATAGCATATTGTTCTTAATATGTTTGCTCTCCTTAGCGCCATGTGTTTTAACCAAGGTCACCTCTCCTAGAAAGGTTGTTTTCCCTTCCCTGAGGTTACGGAGGGGATACAACCCCTTAACTAAATGCCAGGCGGGTAGTTAATCTACATAATCTTTACTCCCTGGAATGGAGATAAGAAACGCCCCAACCTTTGGAATAGAAATTGACAGGATTAAAATCGGCTGGTATAAATAGATGTAACAAGACAATAAACATGAGATCCTCATCAGATCCTAACCAGAACTTTGGCTGGAGATCCTGGCTAGAGGTCCTGACTAGGCTGCTGATCAACTGAAGGCTGTCTCCGTGTCATTCCTTCTTCGCCGACTCCGTCCACACCTTTGGGGACCCCCGGACCTGCTGGGGTTGGACCCCAGCAGCTGTTTCTGTCTCTCTCTCCCTCTCCCTTCCTTTCTCTGAAATCAATAAAAACATAAAAAGAAAAACATTCTTGGGTGAAGATTTAAAAACAAACCACAAAATGTGTGGTAAATAAAAATAAAAATTTTTAAAAATTATATTTAAAAGTATGTAATTCTAAGTAATTATGTTTTTTTATAATTGTACTAGAGGACCAGTGCACAAATTCATGCATGGGTGGGGTCCCTCGGCCTGGCCAGTGATTGGGGCTTATAGGCAGGGGCAGCTGGCTGGGGGGAGGGACCATGGGAGGTTGGCTGGCCGGTCCAGGGGAGGGACTGCGAGAGGTTAGCTGGTTGCAGGAGGTTGGCTGTGGGAGTGCACTGACCACCAGGGGGGAAGCTCCTGTGTTGAGCATCTTCCTCCTGGTGGTCATTGTGTGTCATAGCGACTGGTCAACCAGTTGTTTGGTCATTCAGTCACTTAGGCTTTTATATATATAGATGACTAAAAGGAAACACAATAAGTTACCAGTAATTGCTTTTTACAATTGGCAGGTAATACTAGTTGTAAGAGAAAACGCTTTCTGCCTTAACAACAGACAAAATAAATTTGGTAGTATGATAAAAAGCAGTATCTATTGCAATCAATAGATCTCAGTTTGGAAGAGAAAATCAGAATACTAGATCATAAGATGCTATAATATAATTTAGACAAATACAAATTTTTATGAGTCAGCCCAGTTGTAAAGTAACATCAATTCTAATTTAACTTTGCTATAATAACCAAGTAGTTATTTAATTTAGAAATTGTGAGTAAGTCAATAAACACTGGCCTTTAGTAGCGTATCATATTTATCTTTTAATATGTAATCAAATGACTTCTGTTTGAAAGTTAAAATGATTTGAGAAACATGTTTTAAATAGAAGTTTTTAAAAATGTATTGTCCTAGTATATTAACTACCATTTCTAAGAGATTTATCATATGGAATCAGATAGATCAGATCCCTAATACAAAATGGAAATTGGAAAGAGGTTAGCAGAGAGATTAAACTGATAATCCAGCTTGGTTCTGGGGGTGGTAGTGTTGTTGGGGAGTGAATAGGGACCAGATGCAGATAATCCCACGAAGGAGGAGTTACAGTCAGAGGTACTGAAATATATACAATATATGCAGTTTTGCTTATGGCAGGTCACCCTTTGGAAAACCAGCATATTTAAGCTTTGGGGACATGTTTGAACATTATATTATGTTATGTTATGTTATGTTATGTTATGTTATATAGCATGCCCAAATTAGATGGGTGACATTTTAGGGAGTGAGAACTCTAAATATTTTCTACATGATGCATTATTCTTGAACACTCCAATGATTTTTCTAGCATTTAAATAAAATTTATTAGTTTATTATCAGCCAACTATGCATAAGACACAATAGTTTTCTGGAAAGTGAGCATATACTGCCCCCACAACAATCTCCACTAGGTAAGACAAACAATAATTTATTTAGTTAAATATATTTTTACTGAGCATGTTTGTATTTCAGTCATTTGAATAAGTTCTGGGATACACTAGTAAATAAAACAAAGTCCTTACTCTCATGGAGCTTATATTAAAGAAAAGAAAACAAGATAAGCATACAAATAAATATATATATTAAAATATTAGATAGTGATAAGTGCTATAAACAAAAGTAAGGTAAGGCAATGTGACAATTTTTTTTAAGGGACTATTTTAGATAGAATAATCAAGGAAAACTTCTTGGTTATATTTGAGCAAAAGCCTGACTGAAGTGAGAAACATATAATAAGTAAATGAATACATCAACATAAAGAAATTCTACTTTGATATAAATAAATACATACCTAAACAAATAAATATTTGTTTGCTTGTCTATAGTACCAGCTAAGTGAAGGATATATAAAATCATATCACCACTTATTGACATATAAATATTTCAAAGCTTTATCGTCTCTAGACAACCTCTGTAACTTATTCTGGGTTCAATCCTCTCTCAACAGAGAAAATCATCTGTGTAAGGCAGCAAAATGTTTAAGTGAAGTGAATTAATTTTTTTACATTTACTAATTGACCTATACTTCACTTAATAAAATATTTGTTATTCCCTAATTATTTACAAATAAATCTATAATAATAAAAGTGTAATATGCTAATTAGACTGGGCATCCTTCTGGACGTCCTTCTGAATGAAGCCGGGGCTGCAAGGGAAGCCCGGGTCAGGTGCCAGCGGGAAGCTGGTGCCAGCAGCCAGGGGAAGGAAGGCCTACTCTTGCATAAATTTCATGCATTGGGCCTCTAGTTTTATTATAAATTACTACATCTTCATTGAATAAAAATTAGACAAATAAAAATGTTGCCACTGGGAAAAGTCCACCCAACTCCATTAAATAATATTTAAAGATGTAACATAATTTTATAAATGATACAAAAGAAAAGTGTTTTATGACAAAAATGATTACTTTATATTTTTCTATATTTCTTCTTATTTTACTTTTTACTTAAAAATAATAGTAGTATTAGAATACTTAAAATTTTTTCAAATAGGAATAATATTCCTAAACTGTTGTCCTATAAACGTACTTCAAAGTGGAGGAGGAGCTACCATAAGAATTGCATGTTTCTTTGAAGACTTTCCAGGAAATTACATGGCCATTTGCCCACCCACCTTATTCTATATCCTAATTCAGTGTACATCTAAAAACTTCAAGCCACCCTGGCAGTTTTTCTCAGTGGTTAGAGCGCCGGCCTGCTGACCAAGGGTCACAGACTTGATCCCTGGCCCTGGTCAAGACACCTGCAGGAGGCAACCAATCGATCTCTCTCTCTCTCTCCCTTCCCTCCCCTCCACACTCTAAAAAAGCAATGGAAAAAATATCCTCGAGTGAGGATTAAAGTAAATTCAATAATAAAAATAAACACCTCAAGCCAAAAACTGTGGTGTTGTCTATTAGCTTCAAACCTATATTTAGTTTAGATTTTTAAAATTTTTTACTTTAGGTTTCTTTGAGACAATTCTCTATATTTTATTGGTTTTACCAAGTCATTTTTCCAATTATTTTTTTCTTAATACATAATTAGAATAAATATTTTTTTAAAATATATTTTATTGATTTTTTTACAGAGAGGAAGAGAGAGGGATAGAGAGTTAGAAACATCAATGAGAGAGAAACATCGATCAGCTGCCTCTCGCACACCTCCTACTGGGGATGTGCCCGCAACCAAGGTACATGCCCTTGGCTGGAATTGAACCTGGGACCTTTCAGTCCTCAGGCTGATGTTCTATCCACTGAGCCAAACAGGTTAGGGCAAGGATAAATATTTTCAAGTGTTTCTGAAAGCAAGTGTACCTTTTCAAGTAATTCAGTAAAACCTAATCAGTGAATTATAGCACTTTCATGAGGAAAAAATATTAAGCTTTCAAGAGATAGTTTGCCAAAACAATTGTTTTAGATTTTATGAAAAATTATTCTAAAACTTCTCAAACAATAGCCTAACCAACAAAATGTCAAAACAAATTTTAGCTTTGACTATATGTGTCAACTATTCAAATCTGTGAATCAAGCCAAGTATGCCAAATGAAGTTAAAATAATTAAAACATGGTGTTTTCTGATTTTCTTTTTCTTAATAGTTTACAGAGATTTTGTTTTTAAACTATGCCTTTATGTATGAAAGAAAGATTATTGTCACTTGGCATCTTTTTTACTTTCCGGACATATCTGATTATTTGGGGGCTAAAGATGTACTGAAGATATGAGAAAATTCAGTTCAAGTGACTTCACTGATCCTAGTAGAAAATATTGTAAACTTGAAAAGGAGCTGTATTATATTGGGTGAATTAGGAAACTGGTCTGAGGAAATGAAACCATTATCACGATCATCTTTTTTTTTGTTGTTTTGTTAATCTTCACCTGAGGATATTTTTTTTAATTGATTTTTTCAGAGAGAGTAGAAGGGAGGAATGGAGGGAAGGAGAGAGAGAGAGAGGAAGAGAGAGAGAACCATTGATGTGAGAGAGAAAGATGGATTGTCTGCCTCCCACACATACCCTGACCAGAGTAGGTATGTGCCCTTGACCAGGAATCGAACCCAACACCCTCTAGTGCCGCCGTGGGCAAACTACGGCCCGCGGGCCGGATCCGGCCCATTTGAAATGAATAAAACTAAAAAAAAAAAAAAAAGACTATACCCTTTTATGTAATGATGTTTACTTTGAATTTATATTAGTTCACACAAACACTCCATCCATGCTTTTTTTCCGGCCCTCCGGTCCAGTTTGAGAACCCACTGTGGCCCTCAAGTCAAAAAGTTTGCCCACCCCTGCTCTAGTGCGTGGGCCAAGGCTCTAACCACTTAGCAACACTGTCCAGGGCTCATGATCACCTTCTGATGAGGACTGGCTTTGTGCAGACCTAGATCTCATAGCATCATTTTTATAACCTCATTTAATCTTCATAAGCATATGAAGGTTGCTGTCATTATTCCAATCTTGTAGAGGAGACATTTAAGCTTCAGGAAATTAAGTTCCCAGTTCCTAGTTCCTAAGGGGCAGAGCTAATGGTACCTAATGCCTTGATGTGTTTGATATCAGAGCTGTAATGAAAATATTTTATAAGCAATTTTTTTCTCCCCTTAACTTCTGAATTATATATATTTCTGTTTTTCAATGGACATGGTTAAACTTACATGTCAACCATACTTAGTTTTAACATTGCTTATTTTGCTTTGTTTTCTTTCTGACTCCAAAAGTTCAGGGCTCAGAATTTAATTTTTTGTGTTTGATTACTTTAGTTATTTATTTTGAGATGAAAATAGTCTTATGCAACAAACTCTTATCCAAGATACTTAAAATTGTTGTTTTTATATTCAGAACCCTGAGGAGAACTAGTGTGCCAATTCTAAATTTTGACACCTCTAAAAATCATTTTCTTTTATGTAATATGACTCCAGAAATTCTAGAGATTTGCTACTAACTGGATATAATTTTATGTAATTTTATTATCTCTTATATAACAAGTACAAATTTAACTAAAGCACATTGAGGAACACTTACCAAACAGCAATTTTGAGAAATAACTGATAGTATTATTTTTAAAGCACCTGAATATCTATTCCATGTTCTAAATGTTTTAAATGAGAGCTTTACTGGTAATGCTGCCTACAAATCCTATAAATTCCCCAGATCACATTTCAATTGCTGCTGATTCTTTTTCTCTTCTAATTCAAACTTTTAGAGGGAATAGGCTATATCCTCTCCCTCTAATATACCTTTATTTTCTTTCACTACTAACCAATAGCTACCTTTAGCTTCTGACACACTGAGATTTTTGTTCTCACCAGTAACTTTAACAGTTGACTCTAAAGGGTGCATTTCTGTTGGTGTATTTTACTTTTTCTTTTTTTCATCTTTGACAATGTTGGCCACCCTAATTCTTGACTCCATTCTCTTGAGGTCTGTGATATCATACTTTGCTGGAATTTCTTCTACATATCTTTCTTATCTCCTTTGAGGTCTTCCATATTTCACTTAATAAATATCAGTATTTCAGGAGAAACCAAGATGGCGGCATAGGTAAACACCAGAGATTGCTGCCTCGCACAACCACTTCAAAATACAACTAAAAGACATAATGGACATCATCCAGAACCACAGGAAGGCTGGCTGAGTGGAATTTCTACAACTAGAAGGAAAGAGAAAAGCATACCGAGACTCAGAGGAGGTGCGGTGCTGAAGGAAAATACAAAGGTGCGGAGGTGCATGCGGAGAGGGCTGGAGGCTGAGGTCACGATTGTTTTTCAATTGGGAGGGAGTCTCAGGCTCTGAGCTCTAGTTCCGGGCGAGTCTCTGGGGACCCAGACTCATACAGGAGAAACGGGACTGTCTGGAATCTGTTGGAACTCGAGGGCAGCTTTCTCTCAGAGGCACTCTCAGCGATTGCCAGGACCTCTGACGGCAGGGCTGAGAGCAGCCATACTGCTCGCTCCACCCGCCCTGTTGATCCCCTGGGACTCGCCCCCCCCCAAGCTGTGCACGGAAGCTTTTGCATATGAAAGGCCCGGCCCTTTGTAATCTGAAAATAACCTAACAAACTGCAGCTGCCCCAAGGCCCCAGGGCAACTTGCATTGCTTTACAGCTGGCTTCTGCTGGGTAGCCGTAGGCAGAGGCTAGATTAGCACCTCGTTAGATCCAAGAGCCAGTGTACCCAGTGGTCAGAGTGGGATTATCCAATTACAACTCCTCAGATCTATAAGGGACACACTCAGGGGGCAGACTCAGTGAGCACCAAAGCCCCACTGAAACAAGTCTTGCCCCATACCAGTGTCTTCAGCACAGAAGTTCTCCCACTGCAGACACAGCTGATTCTCACAGCCAATTGGCCTGGAGGTCAAATCCTCCCAGTGTCAACTACAACAATCAAGGCTTAACTACAACAAGACTGTGCAAAAGCCCACAAGGGGGTGCACCAAGAGTGTCTACCTCAGGTAATTGGGACACTTAGCACAGAAAGGCACTCTATCGACACAGCGAAGCATAAAAATGCTGAGACAAAGAAACAGCACACAAATGACAGAAATGGAGGAAACAAACTACTGGATATAGAGTTCAAAACCACACTTTTTAGGTTTTTCAAGAATTTTCTAGAAACTGCCAATAAATGTAGTGAGATCCTCAAGAAATCTAGTGAGACCCTCGATGTTGTGATAAAGAAGCAACTAGAAATTAAGCATACACTGACTGAAATAAAGAATATTATACAGACTCCCAACAGCAGACCAGAGGGTCGCAAGAATCAAGTCAAAGATTTGAAATACGAAGAAGCAAAAAACACCCAACTGGAAAAGCAAAATGAAAAAAGAATCCAAAAATATGAAGATTGTGTAAGGAGCCTCTGGGACAGCTTCAAGAGTACCAACATCCGAATTATAGGGGTGCCAGATGAAGAGAGAGAGCAAGATATTGAAAACCTATTTGAAGAAATAATGACAGAAAACTTCCCCCACCTGGTGAAAGAAATAGACTTCCAAGTCCAGGAAGTGAAGAGACCCCAAACCAAAGGAATCCAAAGAGGACCACACCAAGACACATCATAATTAAAATGCCAAGAGCAAAAGACAAAGAGAGAATCCTAAAAGCAGCAAGAGAAAGAAACTCAGTTACCTACAAGGGAGTACCCATACGACTGTCAGCTGATTTCCCAACAGAAACTTTGCAGGCCAGAAGGGAGTGGCAAGAAATATTCAAAGTGATGAATACCAAGAACCTACAACCAAGACTACTTTATCCAGCAAAGCTATCATTCAGAATGAAGGTCAGATAAAGAGCTTCACAGATAAAGAAAAGCTAAAGGAGTTCATCACCACCAAACCAGTATTATATGAAATGCTGAAAGGTATCCTTTAAGAAGAGGAAGAAGAAGAAAAAGGTAAAGATACAAATTATGAACAACAAATATGCATCTATCAACAAGTGAATCTAAAAATCAAGTGAATAAATAATCTGAGGAACAGAATGAACTGTTGATTATAATCGAATCAGGGACATAGAAAGGGAATGGACTGACTATTCTTGGCGGGGAAAGGGCTGTGGGGGATGTGGGAAGAGACTGGACAATAATCGTGCACCTATGGATGAGGACAGTGGGTGGGGAGTGAGGACGGAGGGTGGGGTGAGAACTAGGTGGAGGGGAGTTATGGGGGGAAAAAAGAAGAACCAATGTAATAATCTGAACAATAAAGATTTAATTAAAAAATATCAGTATTTCACATGGTAACATCCTGTTTTTATTATTTTTTTACACTCTCCTTGTGGTAATTCACATCCACGTATTTTATAAATATGTATGAGCTAATTACTACCAGATCTATATCTTTAACCCAAACCTAATTCCTGAACTCCAAATGAGTAGTAGATCTCCCCACTTAGAAATTTTCAAACCAGAATTTAGCTCTTCCAAATATTCTCCTAGATCTATCTTGATGAATACTATCCCCAATATATCTCCTCTTTAACCTAAATACCTTGAAAGTTTCTTAATACACTTATTCAATACATTCAAACTACAGTGAGCCTCTGTATATGCAGGTTTTACATTCATGGATTCAACCAACAACGAATAAAATATATTCAGGAAAAAAAATCCCAGAAAGTTCCAAAAAGCAAAACTTGAGTTGGCCACCTGCTAGACACTATGCTGAATCCATGCTAATGAAGTGACGTGTAGTCATTACCCTGCTGTAGCCTGTACACTCATATGGGTTATATGCAAGCACTATGCCATTTTATATAAGGACCTGGAGCATTAATGTTTTGTTTCATTTTGTTTTGCTCTGCAGGGGTCCTGGAACCAATCCCTGCCACCTCCTGCAGACATGGAGGGACAACTGTAGTTTTCATGTTTTAAAAAATTCTCCCTCTTTAATATCTTTCCCAACTGTTTTGAACTCTCCAATACTACTAATACTGCCTTAATTCAGAATGAACAAAGTTTATAAAATACTTTCAAACAAGTAGAAATTTTTTGAAAAGAAAAATGGCACATAGAAGCCCGTGTATAACAGATAAAAACACATTTATTCTGATCAAGCAGGAGTAGAAGATGACTCCAAGCGCCATTTCCCCTCTCATCTCCTTTTGGGACTTCTGTGATAGCTCTGTATCCTCGAGGGCAGCAATTTTATACCTTTTTCATCTCATGGCACACATAAACTATTACTAAAATTCTCCAGCACACCAAACAAATATTATTATTTTTTGGTGAACTGACAAAAAAAATAGGTATAATTTTGATTCATTCACACCAGATGGCTATTTTTGTATTGGCTGTTGTCCTTTATTTATTTGACAACCTAAGGGGAAAGAGGTCAGTGTCCCTGATTAGATACTCACCTATTGCATGTTTTAAAAATACTTGCAGCACAGTGGTTGAAAATCACTGCTCTAGGACTTAGCAGAAATTACTTTTAAAACTTTGCCTTCATATTACTAAGTGAGAGAAACTAGACCCCCAAAAGGCTACAACTATGTAATTACTTAGAAAAGAAGGGAGGAAATGGCTATGCAGGAGCCACACAATGGAATTTTTAGGATGATGGAACTGTTCTATATGGTACTGTTGTTGTGGATAAGGTTTTCACAGTCAGAAAAAGAACTTACAAATATGCAAGTGGGGGGAAGACTAGAATGAACCTTGTGGTGCTGGATTGGAATTGGAAATTATAACATAAACTTGTGTTTATTTTAATAGATGTACAGAAAGATAAATACAGAAATAAATATATATGTGTGTGCATAATTAGTATACAAATACATATTTCCTAGTTCTGTCTGCTGAGAAGGCCTGTAAACAGTGACATCCTAACAGCAATAAGTATACCTAATGTTGAGACCTTGGTTTCTAAATACAATTCCCTAATTAAAGGGACCTGGGCTTTTTAGAGTAATGGTTTCTGTTAGGACTGGTCAGGGAAATGAAAAATAAGACTAAAGCATTGTGTAATTCTAGAAAGTAAGGAAATGAGGATAGATGATAGATAGAAAAGTATCCTATATAATAAAAGCCTAATATGCTAAGTGTCCAACCAAGCAGTTGACTGACCAGTCACTATGATGTGCACTGACCACCAGAGGGTAGATGCTCCAACCAGTAGGTTAGCTTGCTGCTGGGGTCTGGCTGATTGAGACTGGGCAAGATGGGGCCGGACACACCCTGGAGCCCTTCCAACAGTCCCTCCCGAGGTTCCTGATCGCTGGCCAGAGGGACCCCATCTGTGCACGAATTTCGTGCTCCTGGCCTCTAGTATGCTAATAATATGCTAAGGTCGCTCAACCACTTGCTATGACATGCATTGACCACCAGGGGGCAGATGTTCCGACTGGTAGGTTAGCTTGCTGCTGGGGTCCGGTTGATCAGGACTCAGTGAGATGGGCTGGACACGCCCTGGAGCCCTCCTGCAGTCCCTCCCCAGCTGGCTAACCTCCTGCGTCCCTCCTCAGCCCCTATTGTGCACCAGTAGGGTCCCTCGGCCTGGCCTGTGCCCTCTTGCAATCCAGGACCCCTCGGGGGATGTCAGAGAGCCAGTTTCGGCTCGATTCCACAGGCCAGGCCGAGGGACCCCACTGGTGCACAAATTCATGCATTGGGCCTCTAGTGCAGTGATAAAATTATATCAAAACGACAAAGGAGTCTATCTGAAAGAGTTCCAGTGGCCAATGCTAGAACAGCTTGAAAAAAATAAATAACAATATTATTGGATTACAACAACCCCCCGCAAGACTAGAGTCTATACTAGTATAAGTGAGTGATTGATAAAAACAAATAAATGGAGGAAAGACATATACCTTCCTTACAGAAGAATTCCACATAATAGATGTAGAAGAAATGATGGAAATAGAAAATCACCATTAGAACATCACAGCAATACTTGCTGTAGACAAGACCCACTAATGAATGATATACTTAGTGGGAAAAATTTTAAGGAGAAACAGGGTATTTGCATAGACTCAAGTGATTAGGGGATGCTACAGAAATTTTCTGTGGCCTGTGAGTGGATCCTTAAGAATTTTTTCCAAGATACAAGTATAAAATTTCTGTTATTTTTAGTTATATTTAGTTTTGTACCTATAGTTCCTTGGTTGTGACTTACACATTATAGACCACTTGATATTAGGGTTTCTTGTACACTAGTGAAAAATAACAAATGCCTAATAAGAGAGTTTCATCATGTTATATTTATACTAGAGGCCCGATGCACAAAATTCATGCAAGGGGCTCGGCCCTTACAGCCCCAGCTACCTCGGCCCTCACAGCCCTGCCCACTGGTCGTTCTGGAAGGTTGTTCCACCATCCGGTCTAATTAGCATATTAGCTCTTTATTATATAGGATGTTTAAATACACAGCTATTAAAAGCATTTTTTTTTGTCAAAGCTATTTAATGATACTGAAAAATGATTATGATAAAATAAGTATGTAAAAGCAAGATACAAACTGTGTATGTACTATAAACACAATTTTATTTTAACAAATATGTAAAAATAGCTGGTTTGGCTAGTGGATAGAGCGTCAGATTGTGGACCAAAGGGTCCCAGGGTCGATTCTGGTCAAGGGCATGTACCTAGGTTGCAGGCTCCTACCCAGCCTGGCCCTGGTTGGAGCATGTGCAGGAGGCAACCCATCTATGCATTTCTCTCACATCGATGTTTCTCTCTGTCTTTGCCTCTCTCTTCTACTATCCCTAAAAATCAATGAAAAAAATGTCCTTGGGTGAGGATTAAAAAATATAACATAGCCAAAACCGGTTTGGCTCAGTGGATAGAGCGTCAGCCTGTGGACTGAAAGGTCCCAGGTTCGATTCCGGTCAAGGGCATATACCTGGGTTGCGGGCACATCCTCAGTAGGAGATGTGCAGGAGGCAGCTGACCGATGTTTCTCTCTCATCGATGTTTCTAACTCTCTATCTCTCTCCCTTTCTCTCTGTAAAAAATCAATAAAATATAAAAAAAAAAAAATATATAACATAGAAAAAAGACTAGAAATAAAAATGTCAACAGGCTAATATTGTTTATCTTCAGTAGTAGAACTAGAGGTGATTTTTCTCTTTTATACTTTCCTCCAATGAACATGTGTTTGTTTTATTGCCAGAAAGAAATAGCAATAAAACAGAAGCAACTTCCATGGTTGACATTGTTCAAATCCTTCCTCATGTGGATCCTGGTTAGGCAGCCATAGATACAACAAATTCTGGCACTGGGTGCATGGCCCAAAGGCCCAAAACAGAGGAAAGCCATCCTACCAAAGACATACCAGAGTAGGAAGTGTCATAGGTTATTTGTCAAAAAAATTATTAAGGACAATTAATTACCAAAAATCAGGGAGACTGAATGTAGACACCCAAATCCAAAAGGTAAAACATGTAACTTCAAGTAAGAGCCAGAGAGCCAAGAGTCAAAGCCAAATAGGAAAGAAAAAAAAAAGTTGATAATAGGAGCAAGTTATGAAGAAATTTACGAGGCCCTTGATGATTGCCAAGAATTCTCAAAAAGGGCCTGTAGCTAATTTCCATTTGGGTTACTGGTTCTCAGGAGGTTAGACTGACTTAAATGTTAAGGTAGCAAAGAGAAATTTGAAAAGAAAACAAAAATCCTAAATTCAAAATATCCAATTTCATTTTACGATGTTTAATGTGCTTTGCAAAACATCCACATTTTAAATATTTTTCTTTTGCCACATCCTCATCTGTCAAAATTTTTGATGGCTCACATTCAATCTCCCCTCTGAAACCATCTGCAGTCCCCCCAGTGGAATGTGATGTCTCCCTCCTTTCAAGTCCTGGAGATTTTATTAATGCTATTTGTAAAGAACACAAGTTTGTCTGCACAGTGACATAGCAAACTGGCCCTTCAGGTTGGGAAACTTACAGAAGCCTGGGTTGACATATATTATGCTGCTTCATGTGACACATGGTGTGTAACTTTCAGTGAACTAGTTTACTGACAAAGTGCTACCAACATACACATATTTATTAAGAGAAACATGATAAGGAAAGTTCTCTCCTACTTGAAGCTATATTTTATCTTAGTAGCTACTACTGTCAGATACCTGCATGGTACTTCCCTGCTTGCTTTTGAGCCATAAATTATTCTTGAAAAACTGGAATACGTCCCACTGTCAAAGTTTACACATTAAATTATAATCTAGAACACTTCTTTTACCTTGCCTGGTAAGATTTAATGTAGGCTTCTAAGTCATTGACATTTCCCAGTTACTCATGTAACAGTATTTCTCTTGCAATTGGGACAGAAGAGAGAAATGGAATAGGCTGTCATCCTTGCATTTTAAAGAAATAGAGATATCAGCAAATTGCCATTGATGTTTTTTTCTCATATTACTCAGATTTTCAAATTAAGGAAATGATTTCAATATTTCTGATTCCTTAAAGTTTCCTTCTGGGCTGTGATAGTCTTTTTATGATACTGTTGCTATTTATGATTTGTGTTGCCTCTAATAATATGCAAATCAACCTTCTTTTCTTATTGATTTATGATTAATTCTATACTCAGAAATAAACTTTAGGAAACTTATTACTTGACTTGTCCATCAGGGTGACTCAAAGATACCTTCAGCTAAAAAAACAGAATCACTGTATGTACCCAATTCTGCCATTGCTGCTTAAAGGTTTTCTTCTTGCATCTGGGGGTTGTTTTAATGTCTCTCTCCCTCACTTCCAACCAACCTCCAATACTTCTTATGGCACACACACAAATTACAAGTAGATTACAAATTACTGGGATTTTAAGTGGTCAGAGTGGTAGAGTAGGAAGTGTCACAGGGTTGAGTATTTGAAACCCCTTTCTTTCCCCATTGCAGAACCAACTGAGAAATAGGGTGTCAGGAACTGGAGATTATAATACTGTCTGAATTGCTGCCTCCCACGGATCTGGTAGAGAAGGAAGAAAAGACATTCAAATCCTCAGTGATAGCAGATGATTGATATAAAATATGAACCAATGACTTTCAATCATAATGGAACCTGCCATCCTCTCTCCAGGAGAAGTGGTTGATGAGTAAGGCAAGAATATGGAATTAAAGTTAAGAAAATCCACCCTCTGGAAAGAGGAGAAATGAAAAATACATGTATTCCTCTTCCAAGAGGAGCCCTAGCCTGTTTATCTCAGTGGATAGAGCTTTGGCCTATGGAACAAAGGGCCCTGGGTTCGATTCCGGTCAAGAGCACCTACCTCAGTTACAGGCTCCTCCCCTGCCCGGGCCCCGGGCAGGAGGCAACCAATTGATGTGATTCTCTCACATCGATGTTTCTCTCTGTCTTTCCCTCTCTCTTCCACTCTCCCTAAAAATCAATGGAAAAATATCCTCGGGTGAGGACTAACAAAACAACAACAACAGCAATAAACCAACAAAAAAAGAGGAAAACGGGGAGAGTTTGTAGTCATGGAAATCAAGAGGAGAGAGTGTTTTAAGAAGAAAACAGCCGAACCGGTTTGGCTCAGAGGATAGAGCGTCGGCCTGCAGACTCAGGGGTCCCAGGTTCGATTCCGGTCAAGGGCATGTACCTTGGTTGCAGGCACATCCCCACTAGGGGGCGTGCAGGAGGCAGCTGATTGATCTCTCTCATCGATGTTTCTGGCTCTCTATCTCTCTCCCTTCTTCTCTGTAAAAAATCAATGGAATATATTTTAAAAAAAGAAGAAGAAAACAGTTAAGTATAGTTTAAATCTATCTTGCACATGTATTCTCTGCTGGAATTCTTTAAGCTCATGGTCTAGCTAACAAGCTGATATTTCTCCTTCAAGGCGCAGGCAAGTGAGATCTCTGTGAGACCTTCGCTGGTTTATTTAGCTCTCTGTCCTCTATATTTGCATTGCAAATGATATTTGCCTTCTAGAATCTATCATATGTCAATGTCATTCTTTATACCTCTTTATTTCCCACCAGAGTAGAAACTTTATTTCCCAGCAGAGATTGTATACTGCATTATAAATGACAAGTATATTTCTTTGATTTAGAATGTTTATCACTGCAAAATTATAAAAAATAAATTAAACACATAGGTTGGAAATAACCCAATCTTCATTATATGAGTAGATTTAATGAATTCTGTTATAACTCTAAATGTAATATTAGATATATTCTAAAAGTCATATTTTTAAAAAAGATATTCAGTGATTTAAGAAAAAATAACAAACCCTGACATCATAGGTAGAAAAAAAGAAAGTTGCAAAATAGTTTATAAAATTATATAGAAATATTTAAAATTTACATGAATATATCTATATGTAAAACATAATTTTAATATCTAATAATTATGCTTATTATGGATGGTTTCATATCCTCTTCTTTATACTTTTCAATTTTTCCCAAATAATAAGTATTAGAGAAAATATTAATATAAAAATATAATTATGTAAACTATGGTCCATTGGCTTCCTCCCTCTGGTGCCCAGTGCTCTTCACATAGTTGATATTCAATAAATTTTGGTAAATTGCTAGGAATATTGGGGCCACTGATTTGTTGACATCTTTTTAAAGTTTTTTATCATTCTATTTCTATAAATTCTCTAGTGAGTTGACCTGAAAATATTTACTTTATTAACCAAAGAACTTATATGCATATATGCAGAGCCCATGGACACAGACAATAGTGCAGTGAAGGCCAGGGGTGGGGCAGAAGCCAAGTGGAGGGGGAAAAAGGGAGACAAAAGAGGGATATCAGTAATACCCTCAACAACAAAAATAAATTAATTTTTTCTGTATTTTCAAACAGGGCACAAGTGCATCACTATTAGCTTTACCTGTCCATTCTTTTTGAAATAAAATATACAAGATAGCCTCCTGTTATCTGAGGGAAAAATCTTAAGGGTGAGGAGTAGGATAGATCATCTGCCAATTCTTAATAAAAACATGCTTTTTGGTTTTAACATAACTAAATCGGATGTTTTAAATTTTTCTCCCAATATCTGTTAATTTTCTTTTTCTGTGTTTGTTCCTTAGCTACTCCACCCATCCCAGACAGCATCCATGCTGGGTATCTGTATCAGATAGTTCATTAAGAAGATTAATATATATCTAAATATAATTATTATTTTGCTGTTAAGAAATTTGGTTATCCTCCTTGTTTTTCATATGAGGAAGTGTAATTGGCCAGTTTCCTATGGAGCTGAAAGAGGCCCAAAGCCCTTGAAGTCCTTTGCCTCAAAATAGTTTGCTTTCGTATTAATACAAATTGTTTAAATTGTTGCATTTTCTTTCTATGAATCTTTCTTCTTTTTGTTTTTAATCCTTATGGTAGGATATTTTTTCCATCGATTTTTAGAGAGAGTGGAAAGAAGAAGGAGAGACAGAGAGAGAAACATTGATGTAAGAGAGACACATCAGTTGGTTGCCTCCCCTTAGTAGGGGCTGGGGACCAAACCTTCAACCCTTGACCGGAATTGAACCCAAGACCCTTAGTCTGTGGGCTGATGCTCTAACCTCTGAACAAATCCAGGTAGGGATCTATGAATCTTTCTAAATAAACTTATTTGTTAAAGTTATTTGATACTCTTTCAACTTTTTCTTGTCTTGACAAGGATTTCTTTTACAAGGCTTTTCTACATTATCAATATTTTTACTTATTGATAACCAAAAGTCACCTTATTATAGAGGGTAACTCAGCACAGTCTTAAAACTTGTACAGAAATCTGTGGCCTAGTCAATGTTTGGTATAAAAGTCTCTAAGCTTGCCAATGACAATCTGCCTTACATAATGAACCACTTTCCCTCTTGGTTTATAGAACAATAACAGCAAATGCCATTCATTTTTAGCCAAAGTCTCTCCTCAGTTTTAATAATACTTTATTGTGCTTTACTGTATGACTTTCTTCTATTTTCTAAAAGTGAGAATATACCTGTAATTCTAATATTAAAGGGGTTGCCGATCTAGTTTTCCTTGGTGTCATAAGCAGCTCTAAAAGAGCTTCTAATGATTCTTGCTTCCTGAGATTTGCACCCTTGTGTAAGTCTTTCCTCAAAGTGTGGGTGGGACACCCTAACTCTCACTTCTGTTAAGTAGAATGTAGTAGAGATTATGGGATATTTCTAATAAGATTAGGTTTCGAAAAGACTATGGCTTCTGCTTGCCAGTCTCCATGACTTTCTCACTTGCTTGCCAGATGACATGTGTTGGGCTACCCTATGGAGAAGCTGATGTGGCAAGGGACAGAGGGTGGACTCTAGTCATCAGTCAGTACAGAACTGAGGACAGCGGTTCAACAGCCCATGAGGAACTAAACCTTGTCAACAACCATGTTGTGGGCACTTGGAAGTGAATCCTCTACCAGTTGAACTTCAAGAGAGATTGCAGTCTTAGCCAACATCCTAACTATAACCTCATTAAAGAATCTTGAGACAGGCATTGCCTTAAGCTGCACTTGGATTTCTGAACCACAGAGACAGGAGGATAATAAATGTTTGTTTTTTAAGCTTCTAAGTTTTGGAATAATATGTTATGAGGCAAAAGATAACTAAAACACCTGGTCACATATCTTTTCTGATATTCTTCTATAAGTGAAATTTTATGAGTATACTAGTACATTTTTATAGTTATTTTATCTTTAAAAGGGGGATAATCTGAGAATTATAAAATGTTGAAATATTTAAGTTCAGAATATACCACTTAGGTTAAAAGAAGTAGATGGCCCAGCCGTGGGCCCAGTGATAGAACATTGACCTATGAACCAGGAGGTCATGATTTGATTCCCGGTCAGGGCATATGCCTGGGTTGTGAGGTGGTCTTGATCCCCAGTTTGGAGAGTGCAGAAGGCAGCCAGTCAATGATTCTCTCCCTCTCTGAAATCAATAAAAATATATTTTAAAAATAGAAATAGATGTAATCTTGCATTTCCTAGCAAATGATTACTGCAATATTTTCTAATGCCTAGTGCAAGCCCTGGGCCAACAGGATGTAGTCCTCCCACATCTGATGAGCTAAACACAGAATTGCACAAGTCAATGCAAAATCAGCTCTCATTGCTTATGAATCAATCTTGAGAAAGATAAAGCAAAGAAAACATGGCCACTGTTTCTATAAATAGAAGCTGGAGGAAGAGGAAAGAGGGAAGACTCTAATATTTAATATAACTCATAAGTGAGGGCTATAGGATTTAGCATACTATATTCTGCTTATACGAATCAATTTAAGAAATATAATTCTACTTCTTGGTTTAGTCCTAGAAGTACCCAACTGTGGTAAAGCCACATCCTGAAAGGGCTCTTACGCATCACCGTCCACTCTTCCCCAAAAGAACATGCTCTGATCTCGAGGATTACCCACTGCAGTGATACAAATTGGGGCAATCATTCAATTTTCAGTTTTTACCCTGTGATTGTGTCAATGTCACCACCGTCTGCCCAAAACACTTGCCTGGCCGATTTTTCAAGGACAGAGGTATCTGATCCAAGTTTGGCAAATCTAATTCTCTTTCTTGGAAATATGAAACTTGAACAGAGGCACCTAGAGAATGAAGGTTACTAGCACTGGGATAGCTATTATCAATATTTGAGAAAAGATTCAACAGTTTATCATGCTAAAGACCCAGAACAGCCTTTTGCTCTGAACTTTGTCAAGGCAGTATGATGGTTCAATATGTTTTTTGGTTCTATGTGCTATCTTAACTATCATAAGTTTAACTTCCTTTCTTGGGTACTTTCCAGTTATTTAACAGTTATGCCTTGACCTCTCTTATTTATTCACTACATCTGTATTAAATAAACTTCTGCTTTAAGATCTTGGCTGTTTCATGTCTCTAATTTAGTCTTCCCATATAGATGAGTTTAAAAAAAAAAAAAGATGAACTATTTGTTATACCTAAATCAGGTATGAATTTTTTTGAGTAAGTAAATAAGTAGAAATTTATGATAGTCACAGATTGATGAGAATGAGGACATGTGGGCTATACAGATAAATAATGAAGGCATTTATATTTGGTATCTTGGGGTTATTTTTTTCTACAGTCCAATGTATGATTTTTTCACCTATCTTTCTTATTTATTTTTATTTTACTTCTGATGTAATTTTACATACACACATAATTATAGATAATGGAGCAATATACAGGGTGTCCCAAAAATGCATACAAATTTTGAATAATTATTAATTACAATTGGTTAAATCTGAAAAGAAAGAAACATCAATTGAACTATCAGCTGTTAAGTGTGTATACATTTTTAGGACACTCTGTATACGTACATTTCATGATTCTGCTTATATGAAGTATCTGAAGTAGTCAAACTCATAGAAGCAGAAAGTAGAATGGTGGTTACTAGGGGCTGGGGGAGGGAGAAATGGGGAGTTGCTGTCCAGTAGGTATAAAGTTTCAGTCATACAAGATGAAAAATTCCTTGAGATCTGCTTGTAGTCTCTATAGTTGGCAATACTGTATTATACACTTAAAAACTTGTTGAAAGAGTATATCTCATGTTATTTTTTCACCACAATTTTTTTAAAAGCTGTAGTCAAAGTGATAATGACAAATGTCTAACCAAAGTTTAATGCTGCTATGACTTTTGGTGAGCTTGTACCTTAACAACAAATGTAGAATTTAAGATGTGGAACATATTCTTAGAAGGCAAGACCATACAATCTTGAGTCCATTCTAAAACCAGTTGATTTCTGTGGCCTCTTGATGCATAGGATATGGCTTGAGGCCAGATCTTGGTAAGATGCACACTGACTTCCTAAGAGTCTCATGTAGCTTTTGTGTGGTCTCCCAGGAGGTAGTCTCAATCACCAAGTCTTTCATTAAAGCTGCATTAGCTTTGGACTCTATTTAGGGTCACCTAGAAGAGCAAGATCGTATTGTAGCCTAGTGTTATCTTATAAGTCTATTAGTATAATTTAGCTATTGGAATTATTTCTTGTATCCTCCTTAGAAAAATACAACAGCATGAGATTTCAAATTATTTCAAATCTTAGCCTCTTGGATTTTAACTGTTCCTTTGTTTTAGAGAGTCCTCCTGTTCAGGTCATTTTGGCAGATTTCCCCATCAGTGTAACACTCTAAGGCTCACAGGACTTTTACTTGACAGATGGATGTTTATTTATGTCTGTTTGGTTAACTTTGCTCTGTGGCTGAGCAGCTGTTTCCTTCTGGTTATGACAGTGGGTTTTGGGTAAAATTAAAATGACATTGCCATTTTGTTTCTCCTTCCACTGCTGCTGTTATGTGGGAGGATAAAACAACTTCAAGCATTTATTCAACAAATATTTATTCAGCCCTTACTATATGCCAGAAACTGAGGATAAGGTTGTTCACAAAAAAAAACACTGCAGTTCCTGACTTCACAGAGCTGTGGTTTAGGGGATCTAAAATGCTGACTCACACTTCCAAAACCCACTCAAACTCCAAGGGGTCCAATCTCCAAGCATAGGATTCTTAGGGATACTGCTTCTTTCCTTCCCCCAAACAGCATTCCACTCTTGATTATGGAAGGTATGTGTCAAAGCTGAGCATCTTCTTTTTACTTAGATCATAAATTCCGCAGAGAGGGATTTTTGGCAATTTCCGAATTTCTTTATAAATGAAGGTTCCTTTATTGTTTCCTGTTGTGCTTGTTTTTTGGTTAGTGTGTTGTGCAAATGTGTACTCATTCCATCATCTTTCCCGAAAGTCTATCTTGATTCAAATCTACATATTAAAAAAGTGAATGACAAACTCATTCCCCAAGTCTGTTCCATCTATTTTAATTACTAATTCAACTACTCTTCAAAAATGATTTACATGAGCCCTGGCTGGTTTGGTTCAGTGGCTAGAGCGTGAGCCTACGGACCTAAGGGTCCTGGGTTCAATTCTAGTCAAGGGCACTTTGGTTGCAGGCTCAGGGCCCTGGCTGGAGTTTGCAATTGATGTGTTTATCTCACATGGGTATAACTCTGTCTTTCCCTCTTTCTTCCACTCTCTTTAAAAATTAGTGGAAAACTATCATCAAGTGTGGATTAAAAAAAAAATATATATATATATATCTCATTATTAATCCTTCATCCAAAGATGACCAGTATTATATTTTAACTAGAGGCCAGGTGCACAGATTCATGCACCAGTGAGGTCCCTCACACCAGTGCATGATGAGGACTGGGAGGGACGGCAGGAGGTTGGCTGGCCAGAGAGGGACCATGGGAGGGCTCCAGGGTGTGTCTGGCCTGCCTCACCCAATCCCAATTGGCTGGACCCCAGTAGCAAGCTAACCAGTCAGAGTGTCTGCCCCCTGCTGGTCAGTGTGCATCATAGCGACTGGTCGAATGGTCAAATGAATGGTTGAACACTTAGCATATTAGGCTTTTATTATATAGGATGTACATCTTTCCAAAATGTTTAGTAGGTATACACATACATATACAGGGACATAAAAAATCTTGCTCCTTCCTTTTAATTTAAATAATTAAAATTATTTAAACCTACAAAACCATTTCATAACCAGTTTTTTAAAATCCTCATCCAAGGGAATATTTATTGGTTTTAAGGGAGAGAGAAAAAATAACAACAACACGGTGATGTAAGAGAGAAACATGGATCAGCTGCCCCCCGGCATATGCCCCACAATCCAGGTATGTGCCTTGACTGGAAATCCAACTGCAACCCAGACTATGCTCCAACTAACTGAGCCAGCTGGCCAGGGCTATAATCAGCTGTTATCACAGAACATAAATTATGAACACTTTTAGATTTCAAAACATATAGATCTATAGCATTATTTAATGGCTGCATTTCATGCCATAAGTTATTCACACTACCCTGAAGTTTAGATTTCCTCGAATATTTTATTCTTGGGAAATCTCATGCAGGTACCCTGTAGTTCTTTTCAAGACTTGATCTCTGTTACAATTTTTTTTGTACTCTTTTAATACTTAATAGAAGCTTACCTAGCCCATGAATATTTAAGTAGGCATAATTACACTTCAGGATTGTATTATGAAGTACTATTGATTTTATACTTTTTCTTTTCCCTATGCAACAAACATTGATAATTTGGATTTTGCGTTTTTCTCTGACCACTTTCTATTCGTTTCAAACTGCTCCCCTTCCAAATTTAGTAATGATCATTTCAAAATGAATGTATTAAATCTGAACTGTCTCATGAGAGCAGCCACCTCCCGAAGTCAGAATAAAGGGGAAGGCAAACATACCACCGACCCAGGAGCCAGGGCATTACCAAGGTGATTCCATCATCTGTCTCTTTCTTCCACAATAGAAGACGTGGTGGTATTCCGTCTGCTCGTTTCCCAGGCATCTCCCTGACTCCCCACACACATTCAAACAAGCACAAACAAAGGCAAAGTATTGAAAACTTACCACTGAGTCACATCTAGTTCTGTCTCCCACCCCTTGGTACTTTTATTATGTCCTTAGGTTAGGGAGGAAGGGGAGGAAAACCAGGGAGGCCTTATAACCTTTCCTTGGTACAGCAGGGAGTAATAATAAATAGAATGCATTTAAGTTTTACTTCCAGTCAGGTATTGGTCTAAGTCAGTGATGGCGAACCTTTTGAGCTTGGCATGTCAGCATTTTGAAAAACCCTAACTTAACTCTGGTGCCGTGTCACATATAGAAATGTTTTGATATTTGCAACCATAGTAAAACACTTATATTTTGATATTTATTTTATATATTTAAATGCCATTTGACAAAGAAAAATCAACCAAAAAAAAGTCATAGTTTCGCCAAGTCTTTTATATGTGTTAACTAATTTATTCATAATACATGAAGACATTACCATTATTATTTGCAGTTTATAAATTAGGAAATTGAGGCACAGAGAAATTTGGCAACTAAAGCCAAACAGATAGTGAATGGCAGAATAGGATTCAAACCCAGGGAGCCTGATGTTAGAGCCCTCCCTCTCATTCAGTTTGCTAAGCTCCTTTTTAGCTTTATTGAGCCAATTTAGTGAAATACAGGCTTGGAAGCCCATGTATCTACATTTTTTACAAGACTTATCTACTTACCTTGGATTAAGATTAATCTTAGAATCAGACATAAAATAAATTGATTATTTTTAATCCCCAGAGACACTGTTCTAGCTCTCTGACCTCCAATTATGTTGTCAGTACCACCAGGCACTATGAGGCCCAAGAACATTCTTCTAGAGCAGTGGTTCTGAACCTTGGCTGCACATTAGAATCACCTGGGAATCTTTTTAAAATCCTGATTTCTGGGCTTCATCCTCCAGAAATTCTCTTTCTTTGTTACTAATGTTGTGGCCCCATGCCATAACAAAGAAACAGAATTTCCGGAGGATGAGGCCCAGAAATCAGGATTTTAAAAAGATTCCCAGGTGATTCTAATGTGCAGCCAAGGTTGAGAACCACTGCTCCAGAGTCTAGAGACCCTGATCCTCCTTGTCTTTCAAAACTTGTGGCTGGTGGTTCTGCTTCTGCCAATCCATCGCACATGGTTGCAGATCCCCCCCAGCTGATGTCAATGTTGCCGTGACCCCCACCACACCTTGCTATAGGGTACAGGTGCCAGGTGCCCGGTGGCCCAGTGAGATCAGTCTTACTTGCACACTTCCTGAAGCAGAGCTTTCTCTTCCTTTGGAGCTGGGATTCCACGTTGTGGCCACTTCTCCAATTTTTCCTTGATTACCCACGACACTCTCTTCCATTGAAGAGGGTTTCACTTTCAGCCCCAGAGGACCTCCATCCTTTGTCGCTTGATCTTAGTTCCTATGAATTAACTTCATTCCGTGTCAAGTCCCACCATTAGCCTTTCATCCCTACTTTGTTATTTGCTTTGCTTTTTTTTTTTTTTTTTTTTTAATGGAGAGAAGTAGAATTTTCCTTAGTAGTTTTATGTAGGGAGTGGCTATAGGATTAAACCTCGGACTGACATGTGGCAGGGCCACAAACAAGTCCCAGCCTGGAGGGCAAAGCTCTCCTAGCATAATTAAGCCTGACCTTGTAGCCCTCCCTAATTCCTCCTTAAGTAGCTAATGGGCTGTGGGTGGTGCGGCAAGAATTGCCAAAACAAGAACATTTGCAAACATGTTAATCTTGTTATAATCAGACTATAAAATAAACTCGGTGTATCGCTCTGGGTCATTGTCTCTCCATCCGAGGACAGCTGTCCCACCGGCCCCAGCTTTTTTCTTCTAACTCTGGGTCTGTCTCTTTCTTTCATTTTCTCAATCCCCAGCCGCCCCTAATCAGGAACCGGACCGCTCTCTAGCCGTGCTGGAGGCGGAAAAGAGAGAAATATTTATAGTGTTATATCCACCTAAACCAGTGGTTCTCAACTTTCCTAATGCCACGACCCTTTAATACAGTTCCTCATGTGGTGGTGACCCCCAATTTCATTGCTACAAATTGAACATAATTAAAGCATAGTGATTAATCACAAAAACAATATGTAATTATATATGTGTTTTCCGATGGTCTTAGGTGACCCCTGTGAAAGGGTCGTTGGACCCCCAAAGGGGTTGCAAACCACAGGTTGAGAACCGCTGACCTAAATCTAAGCTATATTGATAGATCCTTTTCCAAACTTGAATGCTTGGTTTCCAAACATTCCTTTAACATATTTAGCTATTTAGCTTGTATACTTCATAACATTTCTGACATTACCTCCAGTTCAGACTCTTAAGTTTCTTTACATTAGGATGAATTAATGCAATTTAATAATTCCCTCCCTTTGGATCAAGATGTAGCTAAGTAATTGTGAAGTCTGTATTCTACATTATACAAATTATCTGATTTGAGAGAAATGTGTGCTATAAAAAGTCTTTTCTACAAAATTTATTTTATTTTAAGTGAACTTCAGACAGTATCATTCAATAGTAAGAGCAAATTCAAAGTTTTTTTATTTTATTTATTTTTAACTTTTATTAATTTCAGAAAGGAAGAGAGAGATAGAAACATCAATGATGAGAGAGAATCATCCTGCACCCCCCCCCACCCCCCCACTGGCGAATCGAGCCCACAACCTGGGCATGGGCCCTGACCGGAATCAAACCAGCTGAGTGACGGTTTTTTTTTGTTTGGTTTTGTTTTGTTTTGTTTTCTTTTTTTTATTAAATCTTTATTGTTCAGATTACATTTGTTCCTCTTTTATTCCCCCCCATAACTCCCCTCCTCCCAGTTCTCACCTCACCCTCCGCCCTCACTCCCCACCCACTGTCCTCATCCATAGGTGCACGATTATTGTCCAGTCTCTTCCCGAATCTACCACTCCCCTTTCCCCCCCCCAAGAATAGTCAGTCCATTCCCTTTCTATGTCCCTGATTCTATTATAATCACCAGTTCATTCTGTACATCAGATTATTTATTCACTTGATTCTTAGATTCACTTGTTGATAGATGCATGTTTGTTGTTCACAATTTGTATCTTTACCTTTTTCTTCTTCCTCTTCTTAAAGGATACCTTTCAGCATTTCATATAATACTGGTTTGGTGGTGATGAACTCCTTTAGCTTTTCCTTATCTGTGAAGCTCTTTATCTGACCTTCAATTCTGAATGATAGCTTTGCTGGATAAAGTAATCTTGGTTGTAGGTTCTTGGTATTCATCACTTTGAATATTTCTTGCCATTCCCTTCTGGCCTGCAAAGTTTCTGTTGAGAAATCAGCTGACAGTCGTATGGGTATTCCCTTGTAGGTAACTGATTTTCTTTCTCTTGCTGCTTTTAAGATTCTCTCTTTGTCTTTTGCTCTTGGCATTTTAATTATGATGTGTCTTGGTGTGGTCCTCTTTGGATTCCTTTTGTTTGGGGTTCTCTGCACTTCTTGGACCTGTAAGTCCATTTCTTTCACCAGGTGGGGGAAGTTTTCTGCCATTATTTCTTCAAATAGGTTTTCAATATCTTGCTCTCTCTCTTCTTCTGGCACCCCTATAATTCTGATGTTTGTACACTTGAAGCTGTCCCAGAGGCTTCTTACACTATCTTTGTATTTTCGGATTCTTTTTTCATTTTGCTTTTCCGGTTGGGTGTTTTTTGCTTCTTCACATTTCAAATCTTGATTCTTGCGCTCCTCTGGTCTGCTATTGGGTGTCTGTATAATATTCTTTATTTCAGTCAGTGTATGTTTAATTTCTAGTTGGTTCTTTAATACAGCATCGAGGGTCTCATTAGATTTCGTGAGGCTCTCAACAAGTTTATTGGCAGCTTCTAGCACATTATTGCAAGCCCTCAAAATTGCGTTTTTTAGCTCTATATCCTCCATTTATGTCATGTTTTTCTGTCTCTGCATTTTTTATGCTTTCTTGGTGCAACCCCTTGTGGTCTTTGTGCACAGTCTTGTTGTAGTTAAGCCTTGATTGTTGTAGTTAATACTAGAGGGATTTGACCACCAGGCCGACTGGCTGTGAGAATCACCTGTATCTGCAGTGGGAAAACTTCTGTCCTCTGGAGAGGTGCTAATCTAGCCTTTGCCTGAGACTATCTGGCAAATGGCTCTGTGCAGGGCTTGGGTGGGGCGGGTCACACGGGATCAACAGGGCGGGCGGAGGGAGCAGTTGTGGCTGCTCTCAGTCCCATTCCCAGAGGCTCTGCTTCTCAGAACCCCAGCAACCGCTGCAAACCTCGGAGAGAAAGCTGCCCTCACGTTCCAACTGATGCCAGACAATCCCGCCTCTCCCGTTTGAGTCTGAGTCCCTAGAGAGTCGCCCAGATCTGGAGCTCAGAGTCTGAGACTCCCTCCCGATTGAAAACGACAACTGCGCCCTCAGCCACCAGCCCGCTTTGTGCGCGCACCGCACATCTGTACCTTTGTATTTTCCACACTGCTCCTCCTCTGAGCCTCGGTATGCTGTTCTCTTTCCTTCTAGTTGAAGAATCTCTCCTCAGCCAGCCTTCCTGTGGTTCTGGGTGATGTCCGTTCTGTCTTTTAGTTGTATTTTTGAAGTGGTTGTTTGCGGCAGCAATCTCTGGTGTTTATCTATACCGCCATCTTGGTCTCTCCAGCAAATTCAAAGTTGATAGGAAAAATAAGAGGGAAATTTGTAGACTACAGCATTAAAAACATCTAGAAACTTGCATGAACAATGTTTATTGGTATCATAGAAAATTTGTGAAAAACTTAAATGTTTGAAAATGGAATAACTATTCAAGGATATACTTATAAAACAGTGATATTTTAAACAATAGTACTTAGTTAATATTACGATGAAGCAATTGGGAAGATATAAAGAACAATAAACAATTATGGCATTGTGAATATTTTTAAAGGTTGCCAAAGCTAACACTAGTCAATTTATAGTATTTCTATTTTTCTTCAATGATTCTCTAATAAAATACTAAGAAATGAAACAGGGGTTTTAATACTCAGCTGTTGCTATAGTAATGTTTTATAATAAATACTCCCCAAATCTTAGTGGCTTATAACCATACATAATACATAAACATATATTGACCACTCATTGATCTCAGGGTCAGTTGAACCTTGCCTTAATTCAGTTGGGCTTGGCTGCAGGCTGCAGTGTGATATCAGGTATACTTCAGGTGTACTTTATATGTCTTATTTTTGGACTATGGGCTTCTTGGGGGCATTCCCTTCTCATGGAAATGGCAGAAGTGCAAGTATACATGTCAAATTATACAAGCACATTTAAAACGTACGTTTAAAAAAACCCTCTTATGTTCATGTTATGTCCACTAACATGCCACTGGCCTAAGGAACTTGCTTGGCTAGGCTGAATATCAATAAATCAAGGAAATATATCTTGCTTGAGCTAGTGGGGCACTCCAACATTAGATGCAAAGATTATGGGTGTACATTTCTATCACAGAGAAGGAGTGAAGAATTGGGGGAAATAGTCCAATTTCCAAGTAAAAGAAATGGAATTAAAGTGTTCTAAAGTTCAGAACTGTTGGGGAAATATAAAAGTCAATGTTTTGTATTAGGTGAGTCCAGCATACATGTTGTCATCTCTAGAATAAGCAAGAAAAGAGTAGTAAACGTGTATATGTGGCATTACAGATCCCGGAGGGGTATACATATAAACTGTCTGGCAATTCTGAGCTTGCAATCAGGAAGGGGAGCAGCTCTGGAAACTAGATAACGTCAAGGCTGAAGTCACGTAGGTCAATCTGACATCTGTATTATGCCCCTCTACCTTCGGCCTCCAAGTTTGAGCATGATATCCTGGAATTGTCTCTTTGACAGAAGATTCTTTTATCCTTTAAAGGAGCCAATCCTTTTTCAAACCAACGGTAAATGTAACATTTCCTGATAAAAGGAGATGTGTGTGCATGAGGATTCAAACTGGAGCATGATATTTTGCCTTAGTATCTCAAGCAATTCATGTTGTGCCCAGAAAAATGTCACACAGAGCCAACAAGATTAACACAGTGCAAAGCAAGCAGTGATGCCTGCGCTCTGCTGTGTTGCTGTTGGCACTTCTCTCAACTTGGAGAATCATGGGGCAAAGGAATAAAATAGCTGCCTGTGTGTTTCTCAATTCATTACAGATTCTCCATCTGTATTTAATATTCATTGAATCCAGATCAGCAAAGAGGTCAATAACCAGTCAGATGATTAGTGACTTTGAGAATGTTCTCATATGTTTCTAGGCTGTCTGTATGTCCTCAAGTGTCTAGGTCCTTTGCCCATTTTTTGATTGGATTGTTTATCTTCCTTTTGTTAAGTTTTATGAGTTCTCTGTAGATTTTGGAGATTAAACCCTTATCTGAAATATCATTGGCAAATATGTTCTCCCATGCAGTGGGCTTTCTTGTTGTTTTGTTGATGGTTTCTTTTGCTGTGCAGAAGCTTTTTATTTTGATATAGTCCTATTTGTTTATTTTCTCCTTAGTCTTCATTGCCCTAGGAGCTGTATTGGTAAAGATATTGCTACTACGAATATCTTCTATTTTGCTGCCTATGGAGTCTTGTAGGATCGAGAGATGCAAATCAAAACAACAATGACATACCATCTCACACCTGTCAGAATGGCTATCATCAACAATCAACAAACAACAATTGCTGGTGAGGATGTGGAGAAAAAGGAACCCTTGTGCACTGCTGGTGGGAATGGAGACTGCTGCAGCCACTGTGGAAGATAGTATGGAGTTTCCCTAAAAAGTTAAAAACGGAACTCCCATTTGACCCAGTGATCCCACTTCTAGGAATATATCCCAAGAAACCAGAAACACCAATCAGAAAGGATATATGCACCCCTATGTTCATAGCAGCACCATTTACCATAGCTAAGATTTGGAAACAACCTAAGTGCCCATCAGCAGATGAGTGGATTAAAAAACTGTGGCACATCTACACAATGGAATACCACGTTGCTATAGAAAAGAAGGAACATGTACCATTTACAACAGCATGGATGGAACTGGAGAGCATTATGCTAAGTGAAATAAGCCAGTCAGAGTAAGATAAATATCACATGATCTCACTCATATGTGGGATATAATGATCAACATAATTTGATGAACAAGAATAGATCCAGAGACAAATTCAGGGGTGGGGGTGGGGGTTAGAGAACAACCAAAGGACTTGTATGCATGCATATTAGCATAACCAATGGACACAGACACTGGGGCGGTGGGGACTTGCCTGGGGTGGGAATGGCTGGAGGGTGTGGTCGATTGGGGAAAAAGAAGACATATGTAAAACTTTAGACAATAAAAAAAAACAACCCAGTCATTATGTATCATACTATTTAACTAGATGCCCAGTGCATGAATTCATGCACCAGTGGGGTCCCTCAGCCTGGCCTGCAGGATCGGGGTGAAACCGACTCTGACATCCCCCAAGGGGTCCGGATTGTGAGAGGGTGCAGGCCAGGCCGAGGGACTCCACCGGTGCACATTTGGGGCAGAGGAGGGATGCCCCAGCTGGGGAGGAACCTCAGGAGGGCTCCAGGGTATGTCCAGCCTGTCTCGCTAAGTACCGATTGGCCAGACTCCAGCAGCAAGATAACCTACTGGTCGGAGTTTCTGCCCCCTGGTGGTCAGTGCATGTTATAGCAACTGGTCAACTGGTCAACTGTCTGCCCCCTGGTGGTCAGTGCACATCATAGCAAGTGGTTGAGCAGCCTTAGCATATCATCAGCATATTACGCTTTGCTTGGTTGAATGGACAACCCGATGACTGGACACTTTGCATATTAGGCTTTTATTATATAGGATACTTAGGGTACTGCCTAAGGACCAGGAGGAACAAAACAAAGTTTTGGCTATGTTCAATTAGTAGTCATAATGTGCATATGTTTTTATTAAGAGAGTGGCTGAAAACAGAGTACTCTTTAAGGAGATCACTGCAGTTTAAAAGTCAACAATAGTTAAACATAATGAACTAATTAGATCATTAGCAGCATTGTATCTTTAATTGAGATACATTTTAATTAATTAACAAGCAAAATAGAGACAGTCTCATAGAAAGCAGATTGACAGCTGTGGGGGTGGCTGGGTTGGTGGTGGAGAAATAGAGCAAAAAAGAAAGAAGAAGGAGAAACTCATGGATATGGACAACAGTGGGGTGATAGAGGGATAGAGGAAGTGAAGGGGGTATAGGGGGAAAATGGTGAGGGACTGAGACTTAACTTGGGGTGGTGAACACACAATACAGAATACAGATTGTAGAATTGTGCACCTGAAAGCTGTATAATTTTGTTAACCAGTTTCACCCCAATAAATTCAATGAAAAAAACTACCAACAAAAAACAAGTACAAGGAAAAATAAATAAATAAAATGTAATGGTTTTTTATTTAAATTACACAAAAAAGAGATACATTTTATGATGAATTGTACCTTTCTAAGCATGATAAAAAACACAAGATTATTTAGGATAGCAGTTTGATAACTGTCAGTAATGGTATTTTAATGACTATAGAGCTCATTTAAGTCTCTCTGATTCCTTCTAGCCAAAAATGCACGTTTCTCTCATATGAGGTATTTAACCAAATCTAACATATTTCCAAGTCCCAGAGATATTAGCACATTATTATTAGCTTGTGCCAAAGCTTTACAAACTTTCCAATTGTGGTTTTCCACCGAGGAACTGCAGTCTACCTTTTAGAATAACCCAACCGTTTACTTTCTCCTCTTTTGCTATAGAGTCTATAGCAAACTCAGTGGTCGGCAAACTCATTAGTCAACAGAGCCAAATATCAACAGTACTTCTCAAAATAGACTTGCCCAGGCTGAAAACCGACTTCTGCGCAGGGGCCACGAAGTTTCAATCGCACTGTACATGCACCCACACGTGGTATTTTGTGGAAGAGCCACACTCAAGGGGCCAAAAAGCCGCATGTGGCTCTCGAGCCACAATTTGCTGACCATGGCTATAGACCATTAGGAAAATATAAATTTAGGGGTTTTAATTTCATCTTAACTTTGGCTCTATGGAAAATCTTTCACTTGTATTTGATAAGTTTTCCTTCTTATTCCCCAATTTCTTTTATTGAATTTATTGGGGTGACATTGGCTAATCAAATTATAGAGGTTTAAGGTAAACAATTAATTCTACAATACATCATCTTTATATTCTACTAGAGGCCTGGGGCATGAAATTCATGCATGGGGGGTTGGGGGAGGGTTGGTGTGTCCCTCAGCCCAGCCTGCACCCTCTCCAATCTGGGACCCCTTGAGGGACGTCCGACTGCCCATTTAGGCCCGATCCTGGTGAGATCAGGCCTAAACGGGCAGTCGGACATTCCTCTCAAAATCCAGGACTGTTGGCTCCCAACCACTCGCCTGCCTGCCTGATCACTCCCTAATCACTCCTCTGAGAGCCTTATCGACACTTAACTGCTCCCTTGCCAGTCCGATTGCACCTAACAGCCCTCACCTGCTGGCCTGGTTGCCCCAACTGCCCTCCCCTGCAGGCCTGGTTCCCCCCAACTGCCCTCCTCTGCAGGCCTTGTCCCCCCAACTGCCCTCCCCTGCAGGCCTGGTTGCCCCCAACTGCCCTCCCCTGCAGGCCTGGTTCCCCCCAACTGCCCTCCTCTGCAGGTCTTGTCCCCCCAACTGCCCTCCCCTGCAGGCCCGGTTGCCCCCAACTGCCCTCCCCTGCAGGCCTGGTCCTCCCCAACTGCCCTCCGTATGTCGGATGGGAAAAACAAACAAACAAACAAACAAACAACACATCTGTAATACTTTCAACAGTAAAGAAAAATAAATAAATATATAATAAAATAAAAAAGTTTTTGCACAGCAAAGGAAACCATCAACAAAATGGAAAGACAACCCACTGAATGGAAGAACATATTCATGGATACATCTGATAAGGTCTTAATATCCAAAATTTATAAGGACCTTATAAAACTCACCACCAAACAATCCAATTAAGAAGTGGGAAAAGGGCCTGAATAGGCATTTCTCCAAAGAGGACACAGAGATGGACAACAGACATATGAAAGGATGCTCAATGTCACTAATCATCAGGAAAATGCAAATTAAAACCACAATGAGTTATTCCCGAATTTCAAGGGGTCTTTCCAACCCCTTTCCTTAAGCTCAGCCTGCCCTCACTCTGACCTCAGTGGGTAACAATGTCTCTTCTTATTAGAGGAAGGAGAGTTCATTGGAAAACCCCCTCAACCTCCTCACTCTCCAGCCCTAGGCTTCTTGTGTGTATCACTTTCTTCCTGTGCACTGGATCATGCACTGGGAAAATTAACCATCTGAAATGTTCTCTTTCACTTCTCTAATATTTCTACGTACCTGGAATTTAAATTGGCAAAATAGACCTCTTTTTCTTCTCTAAAACTTTCTTGCTCCTAATATTACTTGTCTCTTGAATCACTTTTCTAAGTCAATGATGGAAATCTTCTCAGTCTTTCAGAGTCTTACCTTCTTTGTCTCTCTTATTTTACCTTCCAAACAAACTCACTCATGTAACAACCAAACCCTATGAATTCTACCTCAGAGATGCTTTTCAATTTTGTCTTCTCTTTTCTAGTCATTGTTTTTTCTCACGTGCTTATAATTGCTCATTTCAACTTTAGGAACTGTCTCCTAACTGGGTTTTCTCCTATCAGTGTCTTCTTTTGTTTTTTAAATAATTAGCCAAGAATATATTTTTATAGATTTTTTTTTTTGAGAGAGAGGAAGGGAGGAAAGAGAGAAAGAGAAAGAGATTGATAAGAGAGAAACATTGATGTGAAAGAGAAACATCAATTGGTTGCCTCTTACATGCCCCAACCAGGCATCAAAACTGCAACCTAGGTATGTGCCCTGACCAGGAATTGAACCTGCAACCTTTTGGTGTATGGGATGATGCTCTAATCAACTGAGCCACCAGGCCAGGGCCCATCAATATCTTTTTTCAATCCAGCTCATGTTCTACATTAACAATGGAAGAGGTGATATGATTGTAGTAACCCAGTTGTTAGTTAATTAACAGGAAAGGAGTAAAGAGAAGGCCAGATAATGCAGGCATGGCATTTGTGCAGCTTTTGCCAGGAAGCTGCAGTTTAACAGTCTCTAGGTCTGTTCCCCACAGATCCTGGGGGAAGGGATTGGACAGCAGGTGCATGCCCAGTAAGATCTGGGTGATGTGGGAGGTGCTTGTTTGTCAGTCATACCTGGGAACAGGGCAATGGCCAGAATAGGCAAGGGCACAAAGTCTGAGATACATAAGCTCCTGAACAAAGGGCGTTCTCTCTTGTGGCCCTCTTGGCCCTCTTGCTCTCTTGGGACTCTTGTTGTGAGGGCAGGCTCCCTTGCATTTGCTCACATGGCTACCGGCCATGTGGGACCCAGACAATGGATTGATTGACTTGGACTAGCCTGATGGTGTACCAGACTCAGTTCAACCATGCAACAGAGACTCTGGACACCGGCTCTGCTTCTAGCTCTGCTGAAGCCCCAGCGGCATATTTCCTAGGACTGGTTTAAAACCAAGGTATAATTTCATGAATAAACCTTTCTACCACATCTCATTCTCCTGTGCAAGTCTTAGAAAATTCTTTTTCTCAAGGTATCATAAAAACCCAATCTTCAGGTACCAGTGGGGAAAGTGATACCCCACTCCCACTAGCATCGGAGAAATTCCACCAGCACAATCCTCTGATAATAGAGAGAGAAGGAGAGGGAGAGGGAGAGGGAGAGAGGGAGAGAGGGAGAGAGGGAGAGGGAGAGAGATAAACTTTTTTGGCTTACTCCAAATCACCCGTCACATTCTGTAGCTAATCTCCCATTCTGGTGTCATTTATACCACTCCTTAATATGTAACCTACTGCTCTTCTCACAATTATTCTTAAAGCCAGGCCTGTTGATGTATTTATGGCTTCTGATAGGTTGTTCCCTCTGTCACCCCCACCTGAAAAGTTCCACCTTTCATATCCTACTCAGTTTTTCCACTCCAGTTCAAATGTCGCTTTCTCCCAGAAGCCTTCTGCTGACTTCTTCTGTGTTTTGAAGTCCTTGATGCTCCCTCATCACAGGCTCATACCTCTATTGTTGTACTTAACTTGGAATTACAAATTATCCGTTTCAATGATCAGTTATTTTTTATAGCATACATTTTAAACTTTCTTTTTTTTTAAATATTTTAATAATTTTTATTTCTTAAAGTATTACAAAGAGTATTACATATGTCTCCTTTTTTCCCCCCCCTTGACATTCCCCCGGCCCCTACCCCCCGCCCCCCCCGCCCCGTGTCTTGTGTCCATTGGTTAATCTTATATGCATGCATATAAGTCCTTCAGTTGGTCTCTTAATCCCCCCCCCCAACCCTCCCCAGGCTTCCCACTGTAGTTTAACATTCTGTTCAATGTTGCTCTGCTTCTGTATCTACCCCTGTTCATCAGTCCATACTGGTCCCCTTTATTTGTCCCAACCTCACTGGAGTAGTCTCAACCTCACCAGGGCCGTCTGAGCCTCACCAGGGCCGTTTCAACCTCACCGGGGTCGTCCCTACCTCACGGGGGCCGTTTCAACCTCATCGGGGTCATCCCTACCTCACGGGGGCCGTTTCAACCTCACCGGGGTCGTCCCTACCACACCAGGGCCGTTTCGACCTGACTGGGGTCGTCCCTACCTCACGGGGGCCGTTTCAACCTCACCAGGGTCGTCCCTACCACACCGGGGCCGTTTCAACCTCACCGGGGTTGTGCCTACCACACCGGGGCCGATTCAACCTGACCGGGGTTGTCCCTACCACACCGGGGCCGTTTCAACCTCACCGGGGCCATCCCAGCCTTACCGGGGAAACAGGAAGTTTGGCCCTCTGTCCCCTGTCGGCGGCTCCCCACCAGACAAGATCTCCAGGCGTTCCTGGTGGTTGAACATCCAGCACTCCTGCCCTCCACCAAGTGCACAGACTGCCTGTCTGCTGTCCCCCAGCGCCTTACAAGAGACTGGGACCAGTGGGCATGTTTGTGCGCTTGCTGGTACAGCAGTTCCACAGTGCCGGCCCAGTCAGGCCCAGCCCTGGCCAGCCCCGGACCCGACTCTGCCCCCCGATTGCGTCCCTCCCAGATGCAAGGAGCTGAAATCTGCAGCCTGCTGGGATGGGCTCTGTACTTGGTGCCTCTGCACATCCTATTCAGTCTCAATGCGCTTCTTTCTATGCGAGGAGTTGAAATCTGCAGTTTGTTGGGTTGGGCTCTGTACTTGGTGTCACATCCTACTCAGTCTCAATGTTCTTTCTCTCCTTCCAGTTGTAGAGCTTCCACTGGGCCAACTTTCCCATGGTTCTGTATGATAGGTGTTTGTCTGATATTTGGTAGTTTCGATGTTGTTGTGTGAGGTAGCACGCACAGGTCTCTTCCTTATGCCGCCATCCTGGTTCTCCTGGGTCTGCTTCTTGAGTGTGTCTCCCATGGCTGCGAGCAGTTGAAGTCTGCAATTTGTTGGGATAGGCTGCAAAAGCGCAGGTGGGTCTTTTTGTGCACCTGGCACAGCTTGGATGGGGATGTAAATTGATTAGGGCTGAGTCTCAGGGAGTCGCCATGGCGGAGCAAATAGCACTGGCTGAGTCTCCGCGGCCCCTTGAATCTCTGCCAGGGCTTTGTGTCCCCCAGTTCCGGCAAGCAGCTGTGCAACAGAGTCTCCCTCGCTTTCTGATGGCTGCAAGGCCGTGCTGCCTCTCCCCATAGGGTCCGGTGCCTCATGATCCCGCCTGAACCAGCTCAGTGGATTTGAAAGTTTGCAGAAGCAAAGGCGTTTCTACTTGTGAGTCTGGCACAGCCCAGATGGGAATGTAGATTGCGTAGGGCGGGGTCACAGGGAGTCGCCGGGGCGGAGTCTCAGCGGCCCCTTGCCTATCCAGGACACCAGGACTTTGCGTCCCCCAGTGCCAGCGAGCAGCCAAGCGCCAGAGCCTCCCTCGCTTTCTGACTGCTGGAAGGCCGTGCCGTCTCTCGCCTTGGGGCCTGGGGCCTCAGAAACCCGCCCGAACCAGCTCAGTGGATTTGAGAGTTTGTAAAAGCACAGTCATTCCCTCTTGTGCCTCTGGCACAGCCCTGAGGGTAGGGCGGGGTCACAGGGAGTCGCCAGCGTGGAGGAAATAGCGATGGCGGCGTCTCCGCGCCCCTCGCCTCCCCGGGACACCAGGACTTCTTGTCCCTCAGTGCCGGCGAGCAGCCGCGTGTCAGAGCTTCCCTCGCTCTCCGACCACTGCAAGGCCATGGCCGCCTCTCCCTGTGGGATCTGGGGCCTCAGAGACCCGCCCCGAGCAAGCCCAGAGGATTCGAGGGTTCGTAAAAAACCGAGAATCCATTTGCAGCCCGCGTGGCGTGTGACTGCGTACCTCTGGTTTTGGTGCCTCCGTAGCTCCCACTCAGTCTCACTGCGCTTCTTTCTTTTCTTCCAGTTGTAGATCTCCCACTGGGCCAACTTCCCCATGGTTCTGAGTGGCGTTTGTTTACTTCATAGTTGATAGTTTCAATGATGCTGTGAGAGAGCAGCACACACAGGTCCGCTCCCTACACCGCCATCTTGGTTCTCTTTAAACTTTCTTAATGTCTATTCAACTATACTTAATCACTTCTTATACTCTGTGTCCCTACTAGATGCTGAATTTCTTTAGGATGGGTCTGTACCTGTCTTCTTCATTTCCTTAATTCTAGAAACTATCGTATGTTTAGCACATATTAAATGTTCAGATATGTTGTGGAATAAAGAATTCAGTCATTCCCCTCCATTTGTCACTAGAGAGAGAAGGAATCATCACTCCCCACCCCAGCCTGCCACTAAAGTGCCTTCATATTTGCTCATTGAACTAAGTCATTTCCTATGGTATATTCTATGTAGATTTCTTTGAGCTAGTTTTCAGAGAAATAATGATAGTTAATTTAGGAGCTAAGGACATGAAAAAACTCATTGATTTGACTTGGTCAATTCTACATTATTTATCCATCTTAATTTTTCTGAGTCTTTTCTCAAGGACAATCTCTTGATTTTAGAGTCATTTGGGTGTCACTAATTTACTCAACCACTAGCTTAGAATTGTAAACACCTCCCCTCCATTCACTTTGTGAGTCATTAGACACAACAAATTCTCTGCGTACTTAATCTTGAAAGTAAAGTAGTGCGTGGCAATGCAATTGTTTTTCCCAGAAAAGGTTAAACATATCAATGAAAAAGGAGAAAAGAATGCCCTGATTCAGTAACATCACTCCTTTCATCAATTGTTTTGGTTCCTGGAGGTCTTCCTCTCAATAGTCTGACCTATGGGTGGCCTGAACTTGACTGGGTACCAGTGGGCTGATGCTGACAGTACAGCATCAAATGGAACCGTCTCATAGGAAAAATATGACCCCTTCTGTGGCTTGTGCAATTCTATGAAAAATACAGTCATCATTTCTTTTTTCAAAGCTTGGGAAGTTGACTTTCTCCTTCCTTTTTGTTTCTCTTGATTTTTCTAACAGAAAACAAAGTATCTCTCATTTATCTAATTTGCAGGCTAATTATTTCTAACAACCAACATGGATTTATTGAATGCTTATCATGTACCCACTGCTGTAGATGATTCAAAAGCAGCACTATGCAAGATTTAGTCCCTGACCTCCTCCAGGAGCTGGTAGATCTGCTGAAGACACAATGTCTTGCCATGCAATTTTCCCCCTTTCTCCTCCCTTCCTCCTTTCCTCTCATTTTTCTTTCCCTCTCTCTCTCCTCTCTCCTCTCCTCTTCTCTCTCTCTCTCTCTCTCTCTCGTCCTCTTCTTTCCTCTTTGCCTGCTTGCCTTCCTCCCTCCTTCTCTCCATTTTTTCTTCTCTTTTCTTCCTCAATCTCTTCTAATTAACAAAATTTTTAATTACTATATATTTATCCTTAGAACATCTGAATAATTAATTTTCACTCCTTTGGTCTTTATCTAACCCTGTGCTTTTTTTTTTTTTCAGTTCCACTCATGGAAATAAAATATCATCTAGGTAAATTGATTTTCTTCCCACAAGTGCTATAGACAAGTTAGAATATCCTGTCCCAGTAAGAAAGCTGACTCCCTTTATTTATGATTAAATAGAGTCTAAAACTGGGAGATAAAAGCAAGGCTCTGGGAGATACATAGCCCTGGCCAACAGGGCTCAGTGGTTAGAGCATTGGCTCAAAGACCAAAGGGTCATGAGTTTGATTCACAATCAAGTGCAGGTACCACGGTTACATGTGGGTTATGTGAGGGAGACAACCAATTGATGTCTCTCAAATTGATCCTTCCCCCCTTTCTCTCTCTCTTACCTCCCTTCCACTCTCTATAAAAAAGCCATCAATGGCAAATATCCTTGGATGAGAATTTTTTAAAAAGCAAGATAAACAAATATAAAGAGACAAAAATGTGCATTCATTTTCTATGGAATTTCTCAGTTTGCAACTTGATCTTCGGGGAAAAAATGGTTGGAAAGAATTTTAGGTTTCTTAAGAGAGAGTGTCAGTAATGTTTGCGTTAGGGTGAATCACCCTAATCAGAATTACTTCCTCTAAGTCACCGTGCTTAACTATGCTGTCTTCACACACTGAGGTAGCGGTCAGTTAAAAAGTATCACAACTCTTTTACTTGTAATGATATCACTAATACTAATACTAATACTAATACTAATACTAATACTAATACTAATACTAATACTAATGATACACTTTAAAAGTGTTAAAAAAGATTCTTTTTTGTTTCTTTGTTCTCTCAGATCACTATACCTTTCAGTTCTCTGCATCCGGGAATTGTTTCTTGAGAGAAGAAGCAAGAGTTGAAGCTCTCAAAGTTGGAATACCCATGGGAGTACACTGCAGATGTGAACTAAAACTGTTAGATGTGTCACAGATGAAAATGCTGTAAGTCACAGGCGGAAATCCTTCAAAGTTGAGAAGAAAGCACGGAAGTTATTTTGGAACATGAGACAATGCCTGGATGAGTCCAATGTCAGAGAAGAGAGCAAAGAGGAAGTATTAGGAGCAATTCCTAAAAAAGAGAAGGACGCAAAGACAGGAGTCTCAAAAAAAGAAATAGACTTTGAAAGCAAACTTAGTCTATTTAATAATTTTAATTAAAAGTGAATTTAAATGTCTAGTCAAAGTTAAGATAAATGCTTAATCCTCACAATATAATTGCTTTATAGGATAGTGGGATTTTACTCTGTTTTGGTTTACAGAATTATTTAGTTAGTTACTCAACTCATCTTCCTGTGCAAGTAATTTTTAAATTTATTGAAATTCAATCTTTTCCCTCCTCATACTTCTTTTTTTAAAAAAATATTTTATTGATTTTTTACAGAGAGGAATGGACAGGGATAGAGAGTTGGAAACATCGATGAGAGAGAAACATTGATCAGCTGCCTCCTGCACATCCCGCACTGGGGATGCGCCCACAACCAAGGTACATGCCCTTGACTGGACTCGAACCTGGGACCCTTCAGTCCACAGGCCAATGCTCTATCCACTGAGCCAAACCGGTTAGGGCCCTTCTCATACTTCAAACATCCTATGTTCCCTACCCAAACAAGCAGAAATCAACTTAATTTACCTTGATTTACTTTATTCTTTTTTTAGCCAAGAACATATGCTTCAATAGTTAAAACACAATCTTCTATAATAAGAATTATATAGAAGCATTGTGATAAAAAACAACAACAGACAAGTCCTTGTGCCACTGTAAATAACCTGCCTCAGGTATCTGGGGTTACCAGCAAATCTCCATTTTAACTCCAGGCCTTACTGCTCAACCTCAGCTGTGAAGTGTCACCAGTACCTTAGACACACTGGGCTCTGACTTAGAGGGATCCCTGCTGCACGGACAGCAGTTGAGGAAAGAAATGTGGTGAATTATTTATATCTTGCATATGTTGTTAACCTTATTTCACTGAAAACATTAATTTGATGGAAGTTGTCCTCCAAAATGCATTTTAACTCCTCGGAAGAATTTCCACAGAAAGTAAACTGTGAAACAGTACAATTCATTCTTTATTTAGAAGGCCCAATGTTTCCCAGTTGGTTGAGCTGAGATTCGCCCCCAGGAGAGCAGATGGGACAAATCTGGAGGAGGCCAGTGATGTGCAATGAGGCACCTGCCTTACAGAAGGCTTCTCGCACAGCACCATGTCCCTGTATTCCTCAAGTTTAATATGGGGGATTTTTGTTGTCAAAGGCCTCAACGTAGTGATTGTTTCAGACTTTTCATAACCTCATTTTTCTAAGATATATGGCTATAGGAAATTGTCAATTTCATCCAAGTTTTCACATGTATTAGGTTAAAGTTGCTGATAAAATAATATTCTCATGCTTAACTTTGCATTAATTGGTGTTTTTAAGTTACATATTTATTTGTATCTTCTAGTTGTTTCCTTGACTAATCCCATCAGAGGCTTATCTACTTGTTTCTTGATCCTCATACAGAGTATGTGAATCTCTTGCCTTGCTCTTTCCTTCTTTGTGTTCCTTTTAAAATCTTTCTCTTTTTTTAAAAATATATTTTATTGATTTTTTACAGAGAGGAAGGGAGAAGAATAGAGAGTTAGAAACATCGATCAGCTGCCTCCTGCACACTCCCTACTGGGTATGTGCCTGCAACCAAGGTACATGCCCTTGGCCGGAATCGAACCTGCGACCCTTAAGACCACAGGCCGACGCTCTATCCACTGAGCCAAACCGGTTAGGGCCCTTTTAAAATCTTTCTAAACCAAATTCGTAGCTCATTTCAGGCTTTCTTTTTTTCTAATAGAAACACTGAAAGGTATAAATTCCACATCCCACAATTTTAAATATGTAATAAACTTGTAATCATTCAGTTCAAATTTTTTTCTAATTTATTGATTGATTTCTCCTTTTAACCATGAGTTATCTGAAATTATATTTTTAAATGTTCAAAATATTTTTCATTTATAATTTCAACTCCCAACTTAATTGAATTATGGTCAGAGAATGGGTGCTATGGAATATCTTTACTTTGAAAAGTGTTAGAACTTACTTCATGATCTAATCAATCAATGTGAAATTTCTAAGTCTCTTTGAAAGAATAAAATTTGCATTTTTGAACATAACTTTTGACTACTCATATTTTTAATGATTGATCTCTTAATGTTTTCTATTAATGTTCTATTAACCTATTAATGTTTCCCAGCTGGTCAATTTTGTTAAGTTTTTTTTTCTTCAAACATTTTTCTCTAGATTTCAACATACAAGTACCATGTTCTGGAAGGTAAGAGTATGATAGATAAGAAATCTCTGGTATGTCCTGACAGAATATAGAATCCTTACAATTTTAGAATAAGGCAATACCTTTTAGAGCATAGAAATCAGAGCCTATTCAACATTTGAAAACTATTGGCATGCTACTGGGGACCATAGGACACCAAGTCATGATGTACCTTCTGATCTGATCCACGTACTCATAAGGTTGAGCAGGCACAGCAGCAATCCATTAAACTACAGAACTGGTCAGCTCTGAGCAATCAGATAGCCAAGACCTTCATGTCGCCCATATCGTACAATATGTCTCCCTCAGGTCTTCCCATAACCTGACAAGGAAGGAGGAAAAATTTGGGGTCTTTGTCTTTTTCTAGATACTATGATGATCAATTTTTCTGAAATTTTAGTGTTATGGTGGCTTTTTAAATTAGATATATATGTACATATAAAGCCAAGGATATTTTATATTAGACCTAATATAATAAGGTTTAAAAAATAGTAATCGTTAGCAGATATATCAAATGCCTTTTGACAACTATGAAGATGAGTAAAGTTTTTTCTTTATTCTTAACCTATTATTACAAAAACGATATTAAATATTTTAGGATACCTAAAATACTTAGGTATCCTAAAATTAAATATTTTCCTTATTTCTGAAATTAATTATTCTGTACTATATTGTATTATTCCTCTAGTAGGCAGGTGAATTCTATTAATATGTTAGTTAAAAAATTTGGAAAGATATTGTATTTGAACTATAATTTTTCTTTTTTTGTACTCATTATGTAGACTTTAACATTTTTCTTTCTTTTTCTTTGATACGAGATATCTTAAATAGTATCAAACCTCTCTGTTCCTTAAAACTTTGATATAATTTACTAGTGATGAGTTGAAATATTTGCATATTTACTATTTAAAAGCTTTCTGAATGCATTAAACACATTACTTCAACAAACCAAATACTTTTGCTAGAAACAATTAGTTCTTTAGGACATTAAACAGAGTTAGCTAAAATCTATCCCTCCAGAAATGACCTACGTTTATGATAAAGGCATAATGCCTGAGCTCGAATAAAACACATTCTCCTAAATTTGAAAAAATGCTAAAAATCGTAAGTCCAACACATACTAGATTCTCATTCTCTAGAGTTATCTGCCTCATTTTTTTTTTTCAGCATTGTGGACACATTGACTTGAGCAAGACTAAAAAGAAATTACCAAAATTATCATCACTAAAATTTTCCAAATATTAGGAAGTGGTTCGCAACAAATATTTTGTTATTTTCCATGGTGGAAATATTGCAAGTAGAGTAATTCTGATCAAGTAAAGCTGTTTAGATTTTTCTTCTTTATTTTTAAAATGAGAACATTTCAAAGGTCCATCTATGCTGATCAGATCGCCTCACTGCAGGAAGCACTTACCTTTTGGCTTGTTCACTCAGATTGTTCACCCAGTTCAAATGGTGAAAGCTTGATCTTTTCATTTCAGATTTCCCCATCAACTTTTTATTTACTTTTTTTTTTTTTTTTTTTTTTTTTTTAGCTATGATAACCCTTGCCTGACTCATTTACTTCTTAAAGGATTGCAAAATGGTAATTTTCTTATTACATCATCTCCCTGCTTATATTTGCTGGAATTTTTTCAATGGAGGAATATTTCCTTCATCTGCCAGGGTTATTTGCTTTCCCTATCATAAAGTTCATATAGAAAGGCAGGAAAAAGCCTTAATTTTCATTAATTACCAATTTATAGAGAAACTAGAGGCCCAGTGCACAAATTCGTGCATGGTTGGGGTCCTTCAGCCTGGCTGATGATCGAGGACTATTTGGAGGGCTGGCTGGCTGGGGGATGGGCCATAGGGGGGGTTGGCTGGGGGGGGGGGGGCACAGGAGGTTGGCTGTGGGAGTGCACTGACCACCAGGGTGCAGTTCCTGCATTGAGCATCTGCCCTCTGCTTGTCAGTGCACGTCATAGCAACTGGTCAACTAGTTGTTCTGGTCTTTTGATCATAACGGTCACTTAGGCTTTTATACATATAGATAAGTTGGTGCCCCCACTCTTATTCAACATAATACTGGAACTCCTAGCCACAGTGATCAGAGACCAGAAGAATCAATAAAAGGCATCCAAATTGGAAAGGAGAAAGTAAAACTCTCATTATTCACAGATAACATGGTATTGTACAAAGAAAACCCTAGAGACTCTACCATAAAACTAGTAGATTTAATAAATGAATTTGGCAATGTAGCAGAATACAAAATCAACACCTAAAAATCAATGACTTCTTTACACACCAATTCCATTTACTGTTTATCATCCCATTTACCAACCCCTAGATAACATGTTTCAAGACATTAATAACAAAAACATCAAAAGCCCAGTAGAAAAATGGGCAAAGGACATCAACAGTTCAGAGAAAAAGAAATATAAAATACCCTTAAATGTATGAAAAGATACTTGTCACCTTAGATAATTAAACTAGAGGTCCGGTACATGAAATTTGTGCGTAGGTACAGTCCCTAGGCCTGGCCTGCGATCAGGGCTATCTTCCCCAGCTGCTTGCAGCCGGCCCTGCCCCCTGCCGCCACCCACCCCTGGTTCTCTGTCTGCCATTGGGTGATTAGTGCCTGATGCCCAGGGAAAGGAACCAAGAGGTGGTCAGTGCACCTCATAGTGTCTGGTCTAGCAGTCGTTCTGCCATTAGGGTCAATTTGCAGATTATCCTTTTATTATATAGGATAGAGTCCTGGTGCCATGGTTGGGGCTGGCTGGCCCTCCCTGAAGGGGGCCCTGAATAGGAGTGGGGGTCCTTGCTGGAGGGTGGGGCCAGCTTGGGTGAGGGGGCACCAGGGGTTTGAAGGCAGGCCCTGCCCCTGATCAGGGTAGGGATCCCTGCTGGGATGGGGCTGGCAAGGGCGAGGGGCTTGGGGTGGTTTGCAGGCCGGCCATGCCCCCATTTCGGTGGGGGTCCCCACTGGGGGCAGGGCCGGCCTGGGCAAGGGGCTGAGGGTAGTTTGCAGGCCAGCCACGCCCCCATTGGGGTTGGGGGAAGGTCCCTGATTGGGGGCGGGGTGGCCTGGGCAAGGGGCCATGGGTGGTTTGCAGGGTGGCCACGCCCCCGGCTTTGTCAGGAAGGACATCCAGAAGACGTCTGGTCTAATTAGCATATTACCCTTTTATTAGTATAGACTAGAGGCCTGGTGCACAAAAATTTGTGCACTCGGGGGGAAGGGGGGGTCCCTCAGCCTGGCCTGTGCCCTCTCGCAGTCTGGGACCCCTCAGGAGATAACGACCTGCTGGCTTAGGCCCGCTCCCAGTTGGCAGAGGGCAGGCCCAATCCCTAGGTGCAGCCCTTGGTCCGGCTCAGAGCAGGGCTGATTGGGGAGTTGGGGCGCTGCACCCTGTCATGCACAGAGCAGGGCGGATCGGGAGGTTGCGATGCCACCCTCAGTCACGCTCAGGGTAGGGCCGATCAGGGGGTTGGGGCGCTGCCACTGTCACACTCAGGGCAGGGCCGATGGTGAGGTTATGACTCTACCCTGTCACACACAGACAAGGCCGATCAGGGGCTTGGGGAGCCGCACCCTGTCACACATAGAGCCGCAGGGCTATCAGGGGGTTTGGGCGCTGCCCCCTGTCATGCTGATCCCGGTGCCGGGAGGCCTCTCGGCTCTGCTGATCCCAGTGCTGGGAGGCATATTATCCTTTTACTATATAGGATAGAGGCCTGGTGCATGGGTGGGGGCCGGCTGGTTTGCCCTGAAGGGTGTCCTGGATCAGGGTGGGGGTCCCCACTGGGGTGCCTGGCCAGTCTGGGTGAGGGGCTGAGGGCCGTTTTCAGGCTGGCAGGTGACTGAAGCTCCGAAACGCTCCTTTTTTTCTTTCTTTTTTTTTTTTTTATTCTGGGCCAGCCTTAGCTCTGAGGCTTGGCTCCAACTCTTAGGCCTTGGCTGCGGAAAGCAGGTATCTGGTTTGTTTGAGTTCTATAATCGATACACTGTTTCAACTCCAGCTCTGAGATCCTGGCTGGCTGAAAGCAGGTTTCTGGGGTTTTGTTTAGCTTCTATATTTGTAACAATGTTTCAAACTGCAAGCTCAGAGGCTGGCCATGGCAGGTGGGGAAAGTTGGCTTCCTCTGTCACAGAAGCAAGCAAGCCTCCTGTTAGCTTCAAGCTGCCTGGCTGCCGGCCACCATCTTGTCTGGCAGTTAATTTGCATATCGCCCTCATTAGCCAATGGGAAGGGTAGTGGAAGTACAGCTAATTACCATGTTCCTCTTTTATTAGTGTAGATAATTGGAAATGTGAGGTGTGAGATGCAAGGTGCCATTTCAAATCTGAAGATTGGAAAAAAATCCATAAATTCAACATGTGCTTTGTGGGTCAATCCTCAGAGGAAGAGGCATTGCTTATAGTGCTGGTCAGACTGTCATATGGGGCAATGTCTATGGAGGGCAATAGTTCCCAAAATAAAATTAATTTATTCTATGATTCAAGGATTCCACTTCTAGGAATTAATCCTGTGGCTATATTTACAAATATACATGAAGATCAAGTTTATATACTGTAGCAACCTGTGTCCATCAATGAACAATTGATTGTCACGTAAAGGAATACTACGCAGTGCTTTAAAAGACCAAGGAAGATTGCAATGTCTGATGTAGAAATATTTCTAAGATACACTGTTACCTGAAAAAAAAATCAGATCTCATAAGGTTGCATACAAAGGCTACCTTTTGTGCATAAAGGAAAAATAAATTGTGTGTTGACATGAGTGTATTATTGCCTAGACAGCACTGGAAGGATTGTAATGAACTCATATGTTTCTTATAGGAAGAAGGGGAACTGATGAAGCAGGACAGGATAAAAGCAAAATTTATTATAGTTATTTTTTTGAACCATGTGGATGCATTACCCATCAGAAAATAAAAATTAAAAATATAATAAAACAACAAATCACTAGCCCCTAGTGTAGTTAAGTCCTCTCTAGAGTCAAATATTTCTTTGGGCCACTCACGTGTTTATCACTCGAGCTTTAAATGTTCTCTTGATTTCTGACACTTGCAATTTTTTTTTCTTTCGAGCTCAGCTGTTTGACATACCTTGTTTTTTTGCACTTCGCTTTACTGTGCTTCACAGATGTTGCATTTTTTAACAAACTGAAGACAGAACCCTCCACTAGCAAAATGATTATGCCTCACTTTTTCATAATACTTGCTTTATTGCAGTGGATTAGAACTGAACCCACAGTATCTCTGAGGTATGCCTAAATTTAAAACCTAAAGAAAAAGTACTATCCAGCATTATCGTGCATTTCCAGCAGATGGGGTGCTCCCATTTGTCGGTGTCCTTATTTCTGGAGCCCAGTATACCAGTGGTTCTCAACCTTGGCTGCACATTAGAATCACCTGGGAATCTTTTTAAAATCCTGATTTCTGGGCCCCATCCTCCGGAAATTCTGTTTCTTTGTTACTAATATTGTGGCCCCACCCAATAACAAAGAAACAGAATTTCCGGAGGATGGGGCCCAGAAATCAGGATTTTAAAAGGATTCCCAGGTGATTCTAATGTGCAGCCAAGGTTGAGAACCACTGCAGTATACTCATAGGGGTAAATGGCCAAAGGGATTTCTCAAAAGTCAAATAGCAGAAGGATTTTCACACTGCAAACTCACACAGGGCTTACTGAAGATATATGCAACTGGCCCTTTGAAATCATCCCTTCTTAAAAGTCAGAATTTGATTTTTATATATCATGAAATTTCTGATGTACCGTGTTATGCTCTTCTCCCTTGTTAATAGAACAGAGTTATACTCTGTTTAGTTTCAGATGTTGAAATAAACACTACATCAGAGATCATTTGTTATGTGTAGCAAGTTTTAGCCCTAAAATGTTTAATTCCTGACTATTATCATTCTAAATTATATAAAGTAGTTGAACCAAGGTTAATTAAGTCTTTTACTCTTCATATTGGGTCTGGGAGTTGTCAAGCTCAGGGGAAGATAAGCCTTTTCATTCTGATATAACTACATTTCGAGACTTGTTTGTGAGGAAGATGGAGAGAGGCACAACCGGAAATTCAGATTGCTGTTGGATCAACACCGCTAACTCATCTGGTACACCAATCCTTATATAGTCCCTTAGGATTTATATCATGAAATAAGAAATTAAAAATGGAGGATATAAAAAACAACCACCACCAAGTTGCTGTGGGTTAAAGTGTGTTCCACAAAAAAACATGCTAATGCCCAACCCACCAACACCCGTGAATGTGACCTCATTTGGATGAAGAGCTTTTACAGTTGTAATCAAGTTAAGATGTCATCCTGGATTCGGATGGGCCCTAATCCTAGCTGAGTGTTGTAAGAAGAGAAGAGACTCCGTGACAGATACTGAGAAGACCACGTAGGGACCGAGGCAGAGGCTGGAACGGTGCAGCTGCAGCCAAGAAATGCTAAGGATTGCCCACAATCGCCAGCAGCTAAAAAGAGGCAAGGAAAGATCTTCCCGAACGCCTCCACAGATAGCATGGCCTTTCCAGCACCTTCATTTTAAATTCTAATGTCCAGAACTCTGAGAGAATAAATGTCTGTTTTTTTAAGCCACCAGTTTGTAGTAATGTGTTACAGCACCCTAGGACACGGAAGACACAAGTTAAGTTCAAAATATATTGACATGGTCTTCAGTTTTAATCACAGCCTAAACCAAGAGAGGATCCTACATGGGGTTGGGGGAGGCCAGGGGGAGGTCAATGGGGGAAAAGGAGACATATGTACTACTCTTTGTAATACTTTAAACAACAACAAAACAAGATTGAGAGAATAGTGGGGTGGAAGATTGGTATTGTTATCGGTGGAAGTGGGGTTCTTGGAGTACTGCTGGAATAAGCAATTCTGGAGGCCCCCACGGGTGGATGAGATGTGGTAGAAAGCTTTATTTCCATGGAATTACACCCCTGTCTTTCCACAGTCCCATTTCCTTTAGTCCAGTCATAGAAGAAGTATAGCTGGGGGTTCAGTAGAGCTAAAAGCAAAGCCAGTGTCCAGAGTTTCCTTTCCATGTTGGAGTTTGGTTCAGTACAGCATCAGGCTAGTTGCAGTCCTTTAATTGATTGTGTGTGGGTTCGCAAGGCCATAGGCCATGTGGGCAAATGCAGGGAAGCAGGAGCAAAAGAGCCTAGCAAGCCCAGAGTCGCAAGAGTCCCAAGAGAGCCAAGAACATAAGAGAGCAAACTCCTTTTTTAGGGGTTATGTATCCCAATTTTTCCAGGGCTTGTAGTGGCCATGTCCATTCTGGCCAATGCCATCTGCTCCCAGGTGTGACTGACAGTAAGCACCTTCCTTGTCACCCAACTTTACTCGACATGTGTCTATCTTCCGTTTGGTCGGTCCCCTTCCCCCAATGTTTGGCAGGGAGTATGCCTATAATGTCTGTCCTTCCCTTTGCTCCTTTCCTATCCTATATAATAAAAGTAGGGGGGTGGCGGGGGCCTGCCGGCAAACCACCCACGGCCCCTCGCCCCAGCTGGGCCACCCCCAATGGTGAGGTGGGCTGGCTGGACCCCACCAGTGCACAAATTTGTGCACCGGGCCTCTAGTCTATAATAATAAAAGCAAAATATGCAAGTCAACTGAACAGCCAAACATTGGAACAGCCATCGAGATGACCACGCTATGCCACCCACTGGTGCCAGGCCAGCCAAGGCAGGGGCAATGTGATTGGTTGGGGGCCCAGCCATCACCCCATTATTGCCCTGCAGAAGGAGGCCCAGGCCACTGGCCAGCAGGGCAATCAATCAGGGGGCTCCATGATTGCCCCAAAGAGGGAGGCCCAGGCTGCCCAGTGGTGGTGCTGCAGTGGGTGGGCAGGGCCTCCCTCTGTGGGGCGATTGATCGCGGGACTTTTGGACTGTGATAGGGTGCAGGCCAGGCTGAAGGACCACACCCCCAAAAGAGGGTACAAATTTCATGCACCGGGCCTCTAGTTGTTAATAATTAGTTAATTACAATGATATCAGTATTTCCTTCTTAGACTATCACATCCATTAAAAAGACCTGTTTTCCCTTGTTAGGGTCTTGGCATTAGGAGTGCTTACTTTTATCAAACTCTGGTCAGTAGGGTGGGAAATATGTACTGAACTTCTCATTATAAAAGTAATATATGATTTTCTATGCAGTCAACCGTCCTGACAAGCACCCTTTCCTCCTCTTTTCTCTGCTATATTCTCCAGAGAGAGGCTATAAACCAGCAGTTCTCAACCTGTGGGTTGCAACTCCTTTTGGGGGTCAAATGACCCTTTCACAGGGGTTGCCTAAGACCATTGGAAAACACATATATAATTACATATTGTTTTTGTGATTAATCACTATGCTTTAATTATGTTCAATTTGTAACAATGAAATTGGGTGTCACCACAACATGAGGAACTGTATTAAAGGGCCTCGGCATTAGGAAGGTTGAGAACCACTGCTGCAAATCATAACTTTGATGTCATCCTAGAAATGTTTTATGTAGATATTAGAAACCCGGTGCACAAAATTTGTGCACTGGGTGTGTCCCTCAGCCCAGTCTGCACCCTCTCCAATCTGGGACCCCTCAGGGGATGCCTGCCTGCTTGATCACCCCCTAACTGCTCCCCTGCCGGCCTGATCAATGCCTAACTGCACCCTTGCTGGCCCAATCACTCCCAACTGCCCTCCCCTGCTGGCCTGATCACCCCTAACTGCCTTCCCCTACAGGCCAGTTCGCCCCTAACTGCCCTCCCCTGCAGGCCATCTTGTCGTGGCCATCTTGTGACCACATGGGGGCGGCCATCTTGTGTGAGGGCATGATGGTCAATTTGCATATTACCCCTTTATTACATAGGATACGCATTTTCAAAGGCATACATGTCTAAACACAAATGTGATTGTCACACACAGATAAACTATGCCTTTTTTTCTTTAATATGATTTGGGTATCCATTTATAGTGATTCATGGAATCTCTCTCATTTTTAAAAAATTGCATGGTGTTCTATTGGAAGAATGCTTAATATACCAAACATCTATTTTTTTAAAATATATTTTATTGATTTTTTACAGAGAGGAAGGGAGAGAGATAGAGAGTTAGAAACATCGATGAGAGAGAAACATTGATCAGCTGCCTCCTGCACATCTCCTACTGGGAATGTGCCCGCAACCCAGGTACATGCCCTCGACCGGAATCAAACCTGGGATCTTTCAGTCCGCAGGCTGACGCTCTATCCACTGAGCCAAACCGGTTCCGGCACAAACATCTATTTACTAATGGCCCAGTGCACGAATTTGTGCACCTTGAAAGGAACTGTGGGCTGCAAGGCTGCAGTGGCACAGGAGCAGGTCTCAGTCCATCCTCTGCACCCCCACCTGGCCCCTCCCACCATGGCCCTCAGTCCCCTGTCTGCTGGCAGCCCCTGTGCCACTGCCGCTCCCACGCGCTAATGGCACCAGCCCCGCTCGCACCCACTGATGGCGCAGAGTGATTGGGGCCGGTGCCGGCAGCGGGTGCGAGCGGGGCTGGCATTGTCAATGGGTGGGAGTGGCAACTGCTGCCCCGATTGCCCCTTAGGAGCAGGGGGAGGTGGAGAAGCCCTGAGGGGTGATCGGGGCTTGCAGTTGCTGCTTGCACCTACTGACAGCGCCGAGTGATCGGGGCTGGTGCTGGGCACTGGCAGTGGGCCCAAACAGTGGCTCCAGCACCAGCAGTGGGTGCGAATGGGGCTGGTGCTGGCAGCAGGTACAAGTGCCTGGCACAACCTTGGCGTGTGGGAGCAAAGAATTTTCAGTAACCACCAGAAGCTCGCACTGATGACAGTGACCAGTGCCCTGCCTTGGTCTGGTGCTCCCACTCACCTGCTCCACCATCCCACTGCAGCCGATTCCTGCCATATTCCGCATGCACCCCCTGGTGGTCAGCACATGTCATAGCAACCAGTTGTTCGGTTGTGCAGTGGTTCGGTTGTTCTGCTGTTTGGTCTATCTGTATATTAGGGTTTTGTATATATAGATGGGCATTTAAACTCTTTCTAATATACCAATTATGCTGAAACAAATGTGCTTGTGTGTATGCATTTAAGGACTTGTACATATATATCTAAGGACATATTCATAGAACTCAAAATGTATAATTAAATTTTGATAGCTATTGTAAAATAACTTCTAAGGGAAAATGTTGATACATTTCCATATCACCTAATTCCTACAGCTAATTCAGAGTGCATTGAACTATTAAACAGTAAAATCACAAGATTGATTTGGAAAACTAATTATCAAGCATATACTCAATTCTTAATCAAATTAAGTAAGTAATTATAAGGTGTTTTAGGGATGAAGAAGAGAGAGTCTTTACTATAGATTTTGACCTTTGTTCTCTTTCCATCAATAGTAAGAAATGTCCTTAAACAACCTTCCAGGGAAGCATGAAAATGTTATTTTGTTGCAGAGATTTTCTAGAAATTGACTCAGAAGAAAGTGACCTAGTGAAATCTCCTATCTGCAAGGATCTCTATTGTAGCAAAAAGTACACAGCTAAAGCAAGAAATGAACTATTGATGAATGCTGTTCTTATGCCTTAATTTAGAACACTTATGTTTAACTTTGAGACAGAAATAGGTGTGATTTATATATCACCTCTAGTAAAAGAAACTGACCACAATATTTTTTATTTTTTTAAAATATATTTTTATTGATTTCAGAGAGAAAGAGAGGGAGAGAGATATATATAAACATCAATGATTAGAGATAATCATTGATTGGCTGCCTCCTGCAGGCCCCACACTAGGGATCAAGCCCACAACCTGGGTATGTGCCCTGCAGAATCGAACTATAACCTCCTGGTTCATAGGTCGATGCTCAACCATAAACAACACTGGCTAGTTTAACTCATTAAACTCTGCCTCTTTGTTAAACCTAAAGGCAAAGATCTTCTTTCAGCTATTTATTGCTTTGGGGACATACTCAAATAAAAAGATTCAAGGGAGATTTTCAAACTGCAGTAAGAAACCTGGTTTCCTATATAATAAAAGCTTATTATGCTAAGGGTCCAGTTGTCCAGTTGTCTGGTCAACCAATCAAAGCATAATATGCTAATGAATGCCAAGGCCACTCAACCACTTGCTATGACATGCACTGACCACTAGGGGGCAGACACACTGACTGGTAAGTTAGTTTGCCGCTGGGGCCAGACACATCCTGAAACCCTCCCGCAGTCCCTCCCTGGCTGGTCAACCTTCTGCGTCCCTCCCCGGACCTGATTGTGCACCAATGGGGTCCCTAGGCCTGGCCTGTGCCTTCTCACAATCCAGGACCCCTTGGGGGATTATGGAGAGCCAGTTTTGGCCTGATCCTGCAAGCCAGGCCGAAAGCCCCCACTGGTGCATGAATTTGTGCACTGGGCTTCTAGGTTTTTTATAAAACAAGATGTTGGCAAGCTTTATGGCAAGACCATAAAGCTCCTTGTCTCCTTCACCTATCCCCTAAAATTGTGAAAGGACAAGCACATTCCTGCAAAATATGCTTGCCTGTGTACATGTGTGCATGCTAGTGATGGTGATGGTGATGGTGGGGGTAAGAAGAGGCAGATGACATAGTTCCCCTTGTGCCAGGCTATCTTACTATCCAGGGTTATTTTGCTTTTCCAACTTGGTGGTGGGAAGACATGACTGTCTGCTTAGCCAGCCGGCTTGAATCTTTGTCTATTTGCACTGTCCTATGTTTATTTCTCTGGATCTGGACCCCATCCTTGTTCTCCTGTGTCTCATTTTCAAGTAGAATTCTTGGCATGATTCAGTTCTGCAACTCACTTTGTCTCCCATAAGCTCTCTCTACCTGGCTCATAAATAGACTTTATCTAACAGAGTTAGATAGGGTCTATAGGGTCTGTTCCTCACTGTTGCCTCCTCTTTATCATTAGGGCTATAGCTTTAATCCATGTTTTCCCACATACTCATACTAATTCTACTCCAGCAAACTTGACCCAGTTCCTTCTCAGCAGGCTTTATGGCCAGTAGAGAACCCTCCTGGGAGCTAGAGTCTACTACTTTATGGCCACTTACAAGTTGTATGACATTGAACAGCTTACTTCTCTGAGGTTCATTTTGTCTCTTCAGTATTAATGGTTGTTAGATGTCCTCTCTTTCAAAAGTTTAAGTAGAAAAAGATACATCAAGGCACTTAACACAGTGCTGGTCAGAGAAGGTGTCCAATATGCATTAGTTATTTTTCTAATCTTTTTTTTTAAAAAAATAAACAATTATTCATTCAATTAGAAAACTATGAAGAAGCAAGCTGATCATATGCTATTAAACTTCTATTTTTTCCTTCTTTGTTACTTCTGCAATATAACTCTTGTCATTAACATATGGTAAAGACATAAGAATGATACCAAAGAAACCTGGGAACTTCAAGATAAAAAAATTATAGAAGCTGTCTATATGAAATGAATAAAAAATGAACTGATTCTAAATATCTCTTAATAAGAAAGAAAAAAATTAATTAATGATTGAAACCAAAATATCCCCACCTGGACTTTTCATTTCAAGGGCATTTTGCTGTTCTCAGTGCCTTTTCCCTTACTTCTAACTGAAATATCTCTGAAAATATTACACAAACAACACTGAACACTAAAGTCCATGCACAATCTAAATTCCGATTTTGAAAGAAGTCTTAGTTTAGCATATAAGAGTTGATATGATTAGGTAAGAGAATGCTGACTACAGTTCTCTTCACAGGTCACCCAGATTTCACCTTATAGAGATGATACTTTGCACCTGTCCCACCATATGTTCAATGATTGGATACTTGACACCAGTAGCAAGCATAATACTAAGCTGCTATCCTTCTATTATGCATTTGTTATGTTTTTGGACAACCAGAATGGTGTTATGATACTACCTTTTTTCCCCCTCCTTACTCTTATTCTTTGTTTATCTAGTCAAAGTATGAAAATTCCAGAAAGTCAGCTGGGTAATGAAGGTCTAGTAATAAAGTATTATTACCTAAGAGGTATAGTTTCCACAAATAGAACACTGTAGAATTGGAGGCAATCAGAAATTCCTAGAAAGAATTATGTCCTGGGAATTGCAGTAATTTACATAGCTTATTACTCAGAAGAGAACAGGGAGTTCTCTGTAGGATATATAACAGTCACATGGTATATAGCTGAACTAAGCATATCCTTGCAAGAAAATGAGAATTGATTCAGGAGCTATTTCTATCCACCTTTTCTCCAGCTGTAGCTTTGAAAGAGAGATTTAGCCATTATCCAAGAATGAATTGGACCAAGGGCAATTCACACAATCTGTCTGTTGACAAATATAAAATCTGAAAAGATTTGGCCACATTCAATGATAGCTAAAGAAAAAGAAGCAAGAGAGAGCAATGGGAAAATACTGCAAACCAAGAGAAAAGCAGCAGCAACTGAAAACTCATAGGAAGAGAATATTTCTGAAAATAACCTAAAATGGAATCCATTCTAAGGTTTAGAAAATGAAATAGACACTCTCAAAAGAAGGTAAGAAGTCATGGGCTCTTTGAAACAGGATCAGAAGAAAATGATAACATGGTTAAAATTCATTGCAAAGGAAAAGAGGCAGAAATGACATTTCATAGAATTAAGTTAATGGCATAAACAAACTTCCAAAACTTTTCCAGAATGTAGAGGGAAAGAGCAAAGATAAGGAAATTGCAATAGAGAATAAGAAGAGGGGATATGTTACTGATGGAAAACATAAAATAAAATAAAATTTTAAAAAAGAATAAAGAATTAGTATATTGATAATAGATTTAGCAGGATAAACCCAAATAGAATAAGTAATAATGAGAAACATTAATAAAAAGCAATTTAACAAACTTGTTTGGAAAGACTAATGCGATGTGTATTAGATCTCCCCATTCTGCTTGGGCAGCAGATCTGATCTTGAAATTGCTCTACTTTATAGTTGTGGTTATACTTTAAAAAATACTACATTATTTCATATCTTTCAAAAATGTTCAAAATGTGACTTACAAAACTTTGCAAATTATTAAAAAAAAAGTAATGTGAAAAATCTTACAAGCTAAAAGGGTTCTTAACTCATGTGTTTTACTTTCATGTGTCTTTGATTTAATTTGAGACACTTTAAAAAGGATACTTTATTTGTGTTTCTAATAACCTTTGAAAAGTTTGGAAATAAAATTTCTGCTTACTTCATAAAAAAACAATAATTTTCTGAGCTATAAAGAGATCTATATGTGCATCCAAAAGGCTTATTACATTCTGGTAAAAATCAATAAAAAGAGAGAAACATTTAAAACATGCTAGAGTAAGTTTTGAGTAATAACCATAAATTAAACGTCCTCTCTTTGTTCAGAACACAGAACATGAATAAACAAACAAGCACCAAAATCGTGACTTCAGGACAGGAATTGAAATCAGGGTACACTCAGACTGCTAATAGAATAATAAGTACCAGAATAATAAGCAAAATCTAATACTAATACCATTTAAGTTAGTGCCTCTATGTGCAACACACACATTTTATCTCCTTTGCTACAATTTTCACATTTCCCTCTTCTGAGATAATTTGACAAATTATTGCCTCAGTGCTGTTATATTTTTGAACCAAATAAAGAATAGAAAAGAAATACATGTTAATGTCACACCAAACGAGACTGCAGCTGGGTGGAACCTCATACCCTTGGTTCACAAGGTGGAATAGACAGGGTAGGGAGGTTGCAGTTGAACACAACAAATGAGACAAATATGTTTTTTGTATTAAACAAAGATGCATAAGAGCATAGTTGAGAGAGAACTACAGCTGAGAGAGTGGCAGAGGACTCTGGTTGTCAAGACGTTGACTTAAAAATGTTTAAAAATATAAAAATGTTATCTTTGGGTGAGAAAAAGGATTGTAGAAAATGTGACCTAGTAGAGTAAGAGTAGAGGATAATTCAAAGAATATTGAGAGGAATATACTGATTATAAATATCTGAAAGTAGATCTAGTACAATTGGGTTCTAATCGGTTTTCAGCTCATTTAGAAGACAGGGTTTACTTAGAACATTGTGGGATAGAAGAGATAACTGGAAATCTACATGCAAATAGTAGCACTGCACAAAGGAGTATGTTCTTAGCATCTGGATATTTACAGACATAATTGATGGAAGAGGAGTGATTTGAGGGAACTTGAAGTTTCCAGAACAGTTTTAATTTTACATACTTTGTTTTTTTTGATAAATTATTTAACTAACCAATGCATTATAAAGTTTTGTCAGAAAAACAAGATCATGAAAGCTACAGATTACTGTAATAATTGAGAGAGACAATGTAAAAGAGGACAAATGGGGAAACAGAAATGAAGATTACTCAGATATGTATCTCCTAACACATAGCATGAGTATATCTGCCTTTTACAATTAAGAATGCTTTGCTAAATGTTAAATGTTGTAAGGACATATGAAAACATATGCAGGTGGTTCAGTTAGGTAAATTGTTTGACTACTTTTAATAAAATTGTCTGGCTTCCATTAATTTACTGAATGTGATCCCAACAGGGAATCTGCACTAATAAAAGAGAAACATGGTAATTAGCGTACGACCGCTACCCTTTTCATTGGCTAATCAGTGAGTATATGCAAATTAACTGTCAGCCAAGATGGCAGCAGGCAGCCAGGCAGCTGAGAACAGGATGCTTAGTTGCCCCAGCGATAGAGGAAACCAAGGTTCCCACCTGCAGCTGCGGGGCTCTGAGCTCCTGAAGCAACAGCTCCAAAAGATACAATGTTTTAATTATAGAAGCTAAAAGATGGCGGTTAATCTGCATACTCAGGCTCCAACCGGCGAAGCCAAACAGCCCTGAAGCCGCAGAGCAGAGAGGCCTCACTGCCCCGGGATCAGAGGAGCCGAGAGGCCTCCAGGTTGCCTGGATTAGCGGAGCCGAGAGGCCTCAAGGCCTGGGATCGGCGGAGCCTGATGGAAGCCCTGTGTGTTTATGCACCCTGGCGGTTCAGAGGTCCTGTCCTAGGCAGAGGCCTATGGCGAAATTTTCGACTCTGAGAAGCAGCCTACGGGCTGGAAGGCGGCTTCTCTGACCTCAGTGCTGGAGAAGACCATTAAGCAGAAACTAAACAAACCGATTTTACATCATTTCCCAGGTGGAGAACAGTTGGCATGTAAGCCCCTGACCAGTGCCCAGCCTCTCCTCTGTCAGTCTATCTCACTCTTAGGTACCATATTCTTTGTTCTGTCTTAACTGCAACTCATTTTTAAACTAGATTGCTTTTAAAAGAAGACTAAATAAAGTTTCCCTTAAGTTATTTAGGTGGTGTTGGGGCTGCTGGGGCTGCTGGGGGCCTGATAGAAGACACAAACACACAACGGGGGGCCTGTACCCAGCAGCCCCAAGGCCCGCCTCCTTGGTGCTGGGGCTGCTGGGGGTATCAGAGACACAAACCCGCAGGCCTGGCACCCAGCAGACCCAAGGCCTTCGTGGCAGCACTAAAGAGCAGCAAGCCAAGCGGTAGGAAGCAGCAAGCAGATGGGCAGTAACAAGGGAGGGGTCCCGGACTGCAAGAGGGCACATGCTGGGCTAAGGGATCCCCCACCCATCCCCAGTGCACAAATTTCGTGCACCAGGCCTCTAGTCTCTATATAAAAGCCTAATATGCTAAGGGTCCGACCAATGGGTCAACTGTTTGGTCGACTGCTTGACCAATTGCTGTGATGCGCACTGACCACCAGGGGGCAGATGCTCGACCTAGGTTAGCTTGCTGCTGGGGTCTGGCAGATCAGGATTGGGTGAGATGAGCCAGACATGCCCTGAAGCCCTCCTGCAGTCCCTCCATGGCCAGCCAGCCAACCTCCTGTGGTCCCTCCCTGGCTGAGTGGCTCCCATAGCCCCCATTGGGACTGGGTGAGACTATCCTGATTGGCCCGAATCACTGGCCAGGCCAAGAGACCCCACCCATACACCAATTTGTGCACCGAGCCTCTAGTTTGTAATGAAAATGTTGACATTGCAGTTTACACTATTGATTGTCTACACCCGTGGTCGGCAAACTGCAGCTTGTGAGCCACATTCGGCTCTTTGGCCCCTTGAGTGTGGCTCTTCCTAAGCCTTAGGAGTACCCTAATTAAGTTAATAACAATGTACCTTCCTATATAGTTTAAATTTAAAAAATGTGGCTCTCAAAAGAAATTTCAATTGTACTGTTGATATTTGGCTCTGTTGACTAATGAGTTTGCTGACCACTGGTCTACACTAAATGCAACAACTCTATACATGTGATGAGAAGAGAACTCATTAGATAGACTTGGTTCAGTTTTCTTTTGTTCAGCAGGATAAGAATTTAATGGTAAACTCTTGGATAGCATTTGGCAAGGACCTATTTTTTTTTATAATTTTTTTATTGTCTAAAGTTTTACATAAGTCTCCTTTTTCCCCAGTTGACCGCCCGCTCCAGCCATTCCCACCCCGGGCAAGCCCCCACTGCCCCAGTGTCTTTGTCCATTGGTTATGCTAATATGCATGCATACAAGTCCTTTGGTTAATCTCTAACCCTCCCACATCCCCTGGCAAGGACCTATTTTTCACTGGGAAAGAGACACATTGTCACATAATATGCTGGAAAGCTTATTAAAAACAGCCAGTTGGTCATAAAACTATCTTAATAAAACCAAAACTATCTTAATAAGACCAAATGGGTTGAAATGTTTTTTATTAGGTGTTGCCATAAATATCTTCTTGATATAGATCACTGAGTAGTCATTAATTATTTTGGCTTATGAAGCCTCTGAATACTTTCATCATATCTATAGTGTCACTTCTCAGGAAAAACACACATGTCCACAAAACATTTTTGTGGTGGGTGGGCTGGCACGGCCATGGCATACTCAGCCCCAGATTGCCTTATGTGCCGCACCAGCTCAGTCAGGTTCAGTGACCCTGAGAGGGGACGGTGAAGGATTAGAAAAGACAGACAAAAGAAGAAAGCTGGGTCTCAGTGGGACGCTGCCCTCTCGGATGGAGAGAGACAGCACCATGGACCACAAGCCGTGTCTTTATTTTATAGCCAGATTCCAGGAGGCAAAGTGAGGGCATGGTCAAGATGTTTACAACATTCTCATGGGTTTCGATCCTACTCAACTACATGCACCTGAACTCGATCAAGCCCACATCACTCAGACACATGGGACCACGTGTTCCGACCGTAGGTTCAAGCTTACAACTACAGCTGTTGGCTATAATTGTGCTGGGAGGGCTCTGCTCTCCAAGCTGGGTCTTGCACATGGCCATGAGAGGGCTGTGCCCTCTCATTAGTCCAAGGCTTGGACTTATCCAAACTCTGTAGCTGCTCTCCACACCTTTTCTTGTTGTTAAGCTCATCCCTGGAATTTGGAAGAAATTTTTTTTTTAATTAATTTTTTATTTTATACTGTCGACAGATGTACCGCATTTCTCCCCCTTCCCTTTGCCCACCTCCAACCAGACCGCACGTTCTCCTCCCTCTGGCCCTTACCATACTGTAGTCTCTGTCTATGGGTTATGCATATATGTTCTTTGGCTAATCTCTTCACCTGCTTTCCTCCAGAGATGTCAGTCTGTTGCATGCTTCCATGTCTCTGGATCTATTTTGTTTGTCATTTTATTTTGTTCATTAGATTCCACATATAAGTGAGATCATGTGATATTTGTCTTTCTCTGACTGGTTTATTTTGCATAGCATTATAATCTCCAGGTCAATCCATGCTTTTGCAAAAGGTAAGATTTCCTTCTTTTTTACAGTTGTGTAGTATATCCCATGGTATAAATGTACCATAGCTTTTTATGCACTCATTTATTGATGGCCACTTGGGCTATTTCCAGATCTTGGCTATTTTAAATAAGGTTGCTATGAACAAGGAGTGCATATATTCTTTCTTATTGGTGTTTAGGGATTCTTAGGATATATTTCCAGAAGTGGGATCACTGGTTCAAAGGGCAGTTCCATTTTTAATATTTTGAGGAAACTCTATACTTTTTCCCACAGTGGCTGCTCCCGTCTGCATTCCCATCAATAATTAATTTTGATCTAGCCTTTAGATACTATATATAAAGAACCCTAAAAGCTCCACAAAAAATTACTAAAACTGATAAGTGAATTCAGTAAAGAAGCAGGAAATGAAATTAATATTCAGAACTGGTTGCATTTTTATATACCAAAAACAAACTCTCAGAAAAAGAAACTAAGGAACTATTTGCATTTATAATTGTATCAAAAAAAAATAAAATACCTAGAAATAAATTTAACCAAGAAGGTAAAAGATCTTTACTTTGGAAATTATAAGACATTGAAGAGAGAAACTGAAGATACAAATAAGTGGAAGCATATATTGTGTTCATGGATAGGAAGAATTAACATTGTTAAAATGTCTAGACTATCAAAAGAAATCTATATGTTCAACACAATCACTATTAAAATACCAATGGCATTTTTTATGTAACTAAAACAATCCTAAAAATTATATAGAACCCCAAAAGACTCTAAATAGCCACAGTAATCTTAAGAAATAAAGAACAAAGTTGGAGTTATCATGCTACCTGATTGCTACAAGGCCATAGTAATCAAAACAGCATGGTAATCATATAAACCAGTGGCTCTCAACCTTGGCTGCACACTTAGAATCACCTGGGAATCTTTTTAAAATCCTGATTTCTGGGCCTCATCCTCCAGAAATTCTGTTTCTTTGTTATGGGGTGGGGCCACAACATTAGTAACAAAGAAACAGAATTTCCAGAGGATGAGGCCCAGAAATCAGGATTTTAAAAAGATTCCCAGGTGATTCTAATGTGCAGCCAAGGTTGAGAACCACTGATATAAACATAGGTCAGTGGAAAAGAATAGATAGCCCAGAAGTAACCTACACCCATATGGACAATTAATATATGACAAAGGAGGCAAGAATAACATGGGTAAACAGTATGGTGCTGGGAAAACTGGACAGATACATGCAAAAAATGAAATTAGACCACCTTCTGACACCATATACAGGCATAAACTGAAGTGGATTAAAGATTTAAATATAAGACCCTAAACTATAAAATTTCTGGAAGAAAGCATAGGCAGTAAACTCTCTGACATTGCTCTTAGGTATGATATTTTCTGATATATCTCCTTGGGCAAGGGGGACAGAAGGAAAAAATAAACAAATGGGACTGCATTAAACTAAAATGTTTTGCTCAACCACTGAGCATCGACCTATGAACCAGGAGGTCACCATTCAATTCCTGGTCAGGGCACATGCCCAGGTTGTGGGCTTGATCACCACTGGAGGGGCATGCAGGAGGCAGCCAATCGATGATTCTCTCTCATCATTGATATTTCTATCTCTCCCTCTCGCTCTCTGAAATCAAAAACAATATATATATATATATATATATATGTATATATATATACATATATATATATATATATATATATATATATATATATATAAAGAATATATATTATTTTTTTACAGAGAAGAAGGGAGAGGGATAGAGAGTTAGAAACATCGATGAGAGAGATTGATCAGCTGCCTCCTGCATGCCCCCCAGTGGGGATGTGCCCGCAACCAAGATACATGCCCTTGACCGGAATTAAACCTGGGACCCTTCAGTCTGCAGGCCGACGCTCTATCCACTGCGCCAAACCGGTTCGGCAAAAGAATATTTTGATACCTATGTATTGTGCCAGGTGAGTACTACACTTATCAGGGGTATTACTTTGTAGATGATATGAATGTCTAACCACTATGCTGTATACCTGAAATTATTATAAAATAATATTTAATATCAACTGTAATTGAAATCCTATCTAATAATAAACAAACATGGTAATTGACCATACCTTCGCTAGGCCTTCCATAGGCTAATCAGCGTGATATGCAAGTTAACAGCCAACAAAGATGGTGGCTAATTTGCATACTGCAGGCAGGGTGGGGCAGCGCCATCCCACCTGCCCCGCTGCCATCTGGGCCTGTTATTTGCCACCTGGGTCGGTGGGGCAAGACAGCACCATCCTGCTTGCCCTGACGCCATCCGGGCCTGCTATCTGCAACCCGGGGTGGCGGGCGTCCCATGTACAACCCGACCCGGGGTGGCCAGGCGGGCAGTGAAGGTTTGAAGGCGGCTCCAGCAGGAGCAAAGGCCTGGATCCCGGGTGCTGGAGGAAAACTGGTGCCAGCAGCCAGGGAAAGGGAAAGCCTATTGCACGAATCTTTTTGTGCAACAGGCCTCTAGTATAAAAATAAAAAAGAACCTTTAAAAAAAGAATTGGTGTGAAATTTTGTCAATGAGATGATTATATGATTTTAATTTTTTGTTTACATAGTGAAGTATGTTAATTTTTAATGTTACAGCAATCATACAATTATAGGATTAACTTGGTGATGGCATTTTATCCTTTTTATTTGTTGTCTAATTCGATTTGATAAAATCTTATTAAGAACATGAGAATAATAATTTTTTTCTTTTTTTTCTTTATTGTTTAAAGTATTACTTACATATGTCTTCTTTCCCCCTCATCGACCATTCCCTGGTCCTCCCACCCCCCAGGCCATGCCCCTACTGCCCCAGTGTCCGTGTCCATTGGTTATGCTTATATATATATACATACAAGTCCTATGATTGAACTCTTACCTCACTTCCCAGCCTCCCATCCTCTCCTTCCCACCTTCCCTCTGAGGTTTGATGGTCTTCTCTGTCTCTGGATCTATTTTTGTTCATCAGTTTATAATGTTCTTTATATTCCACAAATGAGTGAGATCATGTGATATTTATCTTTCTCCGACTTGCTTATTTCACTTGGCATAATGCTCTCCAGGTCCATCCATGCTGCTGCAAATGGCAAGAGTTTCTTCTTTTTGAGAGGAGGCCTGTGCCCCTCCACGGAGGGGCGGACACTCCTGGGCGGCCAGCAGAGGCACAGCAACCACGCCATCTTGGGAAACAGAGCTGCTTGAGACTAGGATCCTGGCCTCAGCACCACCCAGTCTGATCTCAGACGCATACCAGGACCCTGCAGCCACTGGGGACAGAGACCTGTGATCACAGCTACAGACCTGCAGACACGGAAAGTTCGGAGATCCCTGCTGCAGATCCGTGAGTAGCAGAGCCCATCCCCCCTTCCCCCAGGATCGCGGGCAGTGCCAGAGTAACTAACTGATAGACCTACCCCTTGCCGGGGCCTCAGCGCTGCAGAAACTTTGGCCTGAAAGTGCGCGAGCACCTTAGAACTGATCCTATGCGCACTTCGGGCTTCAGAGCCCTGGGCTGGGAGCAAAAACGCGCACAGCACCAGGAACTAATCCTGTGCGCACTGCTGGCATCAGAGCCCTGGGCTGGGAGCAAAAACGCGCACAGCACCAGGAACTAATCCTGTGCGCACTGCTGGCATCAGAGCCCTGGGGTGGGAGCAAAAACGCGCACAGCACCAGGAACTAATCCTGTGCGCACTGCTGGCATCAGAGCCCTGGGCTGGGAGCAAAAACGCGCACAGCACCAGGAACTAATCCTGCGCGCACTGCTGGCATCAGAGCCCTGGGCTGGGAGCAATCGCGCGAACGGGAGTTTGTCCGCCTAGCACAGGCCCAGAAACCCCGTTTCTCAGGGCAGGAGGCAGCACCAAGCACCAGTGACTTGACTGTGTTTCTTATCACCTGCGCCTGAGATCCTGATTTCCTGTGCATTCATACTAAGAGCCAGTGAATCCAATTCCTGGTGCAAGGGCACACAGGGACCCTGATTCTCAAGGTGAGGTTGCGCGAAGCAACAGAGACTCTGATACTGAACTCTTGGGGAACTCTGACTCCTGGCGCAAGCTAGGGGGCTCTGCTCTGGTGCTAAACACGCGTCAGGGGGGCCTCTATTTCAGCACAGTGCAGGCAGGGTCCCTAATTCTAAGGGCACGCGCGAGGCCACATTGAGTGTTGGCAACACTGACACAGAGCGAGCCTGGTTCCCACCAACCAACAACAACCACACATCTTAGTGTCAGAGCTCTTCAGTGACACTAGGGTGGTGGGAGCCTCCCACTGCGCACGGCCCAGGCCCACGCAACTCAACCTTTGAACCATCAGGAGATAATCAGAATGAAGAGACGACACAATACCCAGAGGAAAGACAATGAAGAATCACCAAGAAAGGAAATTAATGAAGCTGAAGCGTGCAACATGACAGAAAAAGAATTCAGAATGATGGTTGTACAATTCATTCACCGGATGGATGAGAAAATCAACAACCTATGCAAGAATCAGGAAGAAATGAAAAGTGATATAGCTACAATCAAAAACACCATGGAAAGTTTCAACAGCAGACTAGAAGAAGCAGAAGACCGAATTAGTGAGTTAGAAGATAAGGCAGAGAAACAAGCTCAATCTGAACAGCAACTGGAGAAAAGAATTAAAAAACAGGAGGAGAGCCTAAGGGAGCTTCAGGACAACATGAAACGAAGTAACATACGCATAATAGGGCTGCAAGAAGGACAAGAAGAGCAGCAAGGATTAGAAAATCTATTTGAAGAAATAATGACAGAAAACTTCCCAGATATGGGGAAGAAAAAAGTTACACAAATACAGAGAGTCCCAGGCAAGATGAACCCCAAAAGACCGACACCAAGACACGTCATAATAACGATGGCAAATGTACAAGACAAAGAGAGAATCTTAAAGGCTGCAAGAGAGAAACAGAGAGTTACCTACAAAGGGTCCCCCATCAGATTATCAAATGATTTCTCAACAGAAACACATCAGGCCAGAAAAGAATGGACGGAAATCTACAAAGTGATGCAAAGCAAAGGACTGAATCCAAGAATACTCTATCCAGCAAGGCTATCATTCAAAATTGAAGGGGAAATAAGAAGCTTCACAGACAAAAAAAGGCTAAGGGAGTTCATCATCACCAAGCCAGCAATGCAAGAAATGCTAAAGGGACTGGTGTAAAAAGAAGAAATAAAAAGCCCAGAAAGAAAGCAGCCACAAAAAAATAGAAATGGCTACAAACAAGTACCTTTCAATAATAACTTTAAATGTAAATGGACTAAATGGTCCAATCAAAAGATATCGAGTGGCTGAATGGATAAAAAAACATGACCCATACATTTGCTGTCTACAAGAGACCCACCTCATTAGAAGGGACTCACACAGACTGAAAGTGAAGGGATGGAAAAATATCTTTCAGGCAAATGGAAAGGAAAAAAAAGCTGGGGTAGCAATACTTATATCCGACAAAATAGACCTCAAAGTGAAGGCCATAACCAGAGATAAGGAAGGCCACTTCATAATACTAAAGGGATCAATACAACAAGAGGATATAACCCTGATAAACATATATGCACCCAATGCAGGAGCACCCACATACATAAGAAAACTCCTGGAAGGTATCAGGGGAGAGATCGACAACAATACAATCATAGTAGGGGACTTTAATACACCACTAACATCACTGGATAAATCCGCTAGCCAAAAACTCAGCAAAGAAACAGCAATCCTAAATGACTCACTAGATCAGATGGACTTAATTGACATCTTCAGAACACTTCACCCCACAGCTGCGGAATATACATTCCTCTCAGGTGCTCATGGGACATATTCAAAAATAGACCACATATTGGGTCACAAGCAAAGTCTCCACAAATTCAAGAAGATTGAAATCATAAAAAGCATCTTCTCAGACCACGATGGCATAATGTTAGAAATAAACCACAATAAAAACAACCCAAAATACTCAAACACTTGGAAGCTGAATAGCATGTTATTAAATATTGATTGGGTTACCGATGACATCAAAGAAGAAATTAAAAACATCCTGGACACTAATGACAATGAAAACACAACAATCCAAAACCTCTGGGACACAATGAAAGCAGTCCTGAGAGGGAAGTTTATAGCTCTACAGGCCTACCTCAAAAAACAAGAAAAAATGGTAGTTAATCATCTAACTCTACAACTCAAAGAATTAGAAAGAGAGCAACAAGAAAAGCCCAGAGTGAGCAGAAGGAAGGAGATAATAAAGATTAGAGCAGAAATCAATGAAATAGAGACCAAAAAAACAATACAGAAAATCAATGAAACCAAGAGCTGGTTCTTTGAAAGGATAAACAAGATTGACAAACCCCTAGCCAGGCTCACCAAGAAGCAAAGAGAGAGGTCCCAAATAAACCAAATCAGAAATGATAGAGGCGAAATAACAACAGACCCCAAAGAAATACAAATGATTGTTAAACAATACTACGGACAACTCTACTCCAACAAACTAGACAACCTGGAGGAAATGGACAAATTCCTAGAAAAATACAACATTCCAAAACTCAATCAGGAAGAATCTAAAAATCTCAATAGGCCAATAACGATGGAAGAAATTGAAGCAGTCATCAAAAAGCTTCCAGCAAACAAAAGCCCAGGACCAGACGGCTTCTCAGGGGAGTTCTACCAAACTTTTAAGGAAGAACTGAAACCTATCCTCCTCAGATTACTACAAAAAGTCCAAGAGGATGGAACACTTCCAAACACATTTTATGAAGCTAGCATCACCCTAATACCAAAACCAGGTAAAGACAACACAATGAAAGAGAATTACAGGCCAATATCCCTCATGAACATAGATGCCAAAATCCTCAACAAAATCTTAGCAAATCGGATCCAGCAGTACATCAGAAGGATCATACACCATGACCAAGTAGGATTTATCCCAGGGATGCAAGGATGGTACAACATCCGTAAATCAATAAACGTGATACATCACATAAACAAATTGAAAGAAAAAAACCACATGGTCATATCAATTGATGCAGAAAAAGCATTTGACAAAATCCAACACCCATTTTTGATAAAAACTCTCAGCAAGGTGGGAATAGAAGGATCATACCTCAACATAATAAAAGCCATATATGACAGGCCCACAGCCAACATCATACTCAATGGACAAAAACTAAAACCATTTCCCTTAAGAACAGGAACAAGACAGGGATGCCCACTCTCTCCACTCCTGTTCAACATAGTCCTGGAAGTATTAGCCATTGCAATTAGACAAGAAGAAGAAATAAAAGGCATCCAAATTGGAAAAGAGGAAGTAAAACTGTCCTTATTTGCAGATGACATGATATTATACATACAGAACCCTAGAGACTCCATCAAAAAACTACTAGACTTAATACATGAATTTGGCAATGTAGCAGGATACAAAATTAACCCCAAGAAATCCGAGGCATTTCTATATACCAATAGTGAACTTTCAGAAAGAGAGATTATAAAAACAATCCCATTTACCATCGCACCCCAAAAATTAAGATACCTAGGAATAAACTTAACTAAAGAGGTAAAAGACCTCTACTCAGAAAACTATAGGATGTTGAAAAAAGAGATAGAGGAAGACATAAACAGATGGAAGAACATACCATGTTCTTGGATTGGTAGAATCAACATCATTAAAATGTCCATATTACCCAAAGCAATCTATACATTCAACGCACTTCCCATTAAAATACCAATGGCCTTCTTCAAGGATCTAGAACGAACTCTCCAAAAATTCATCTGGAATAAAAAAAGACCCCGAATAGCTGCAGTGATCCTGAGAAAAAACAAAGTAGGTGGGATCTCAATGCCAGATATCAAGCTGTATTACAAAGCCACTGTTCTCAAAACTGCCTGGTACTGGCACAAGAACAGACATATAGATCAGTGGAATAGAATAGAGAGTCCAGAAATTAGCCCGAACCAATATGCTCAATTAATTTTTGACAAAGGAGGCATGAACATACAATGGAGCCAAGATAGTCTCTTCAATAAATGGTGTTGGGAAAATTGGACAGATATATGCAAGAAAATGAAACTAGAGCACCAACTTACACCATACACAAGAATAAACTCAAAATGTATAAAGGACTTAAATGTACGACAGGAAACCATAAAAATTCTAGAAGAATACAAAGGCAGCAAAATCTCAGACATATGCCAAAACAATTTCTTCACTGATACAGCTCCTAGGGCAGTTGAAACTAAAGAGAAACTGAACAAATGGGACTACATCAAAATAAAAAGCTTCTGCACAGCAAAAGAAACCATCAACAAAACAACAAGAAAACCCACTGCATGGGAGAACATATTTGCCAACGTCATATCTGATAAGGGCTTAATCTCCAAAATTTATAGGGAACTCATACAACTTAACAAAAAGAAGATAAACAATCCAATCAAAAAATGGGCCAAGGATCTAAATAGACACCTTTCAAAAGAGGACATTCAGAAAGCCAAGAGACATATGAAAACATGCTCAAAGTCACTAATCATCCGAGAGATGCAAATCAAAACAACAATGAGGTACCATCTCACACCTGTCAGAATGGCCATCATCAACAAATCAACAAACGACAAGTGCTGGAGAGGATGTGGAGAAAAAGGAACACTTGTGCACTGCTGGTGGGAATGCAGACTGGTGCAGCCACTATGGAAGGCAGTATGGAGGTTCCTCAAAAAATTGGAAATGGAACTCCCATTTGACCCTGTGATCCCACTTCTAGGAATATATCCCAAGAAACCAGAAACACCAATCAGAAAGGATATATGCACCCCGATGTTCATAGCAGCACAATTCACCATAGCTAAGATCTGGAAACAGCCTAAGTGCCCATCAGTAGATGAATGGATTAGAAAACTGTGGTACATCTACACGATGGAATACTATGCTGCTGTAAAAAAGAAGGAATTCTTACCATTTGCAACAGCATGGATGGAACTGGAGAGCATTATGCTAAGTGAAATAAGCCAGTCAATGAAGGAAAAATACCACATGATCTCACTCATTCATGGATAATAAAGACCATTACAAACTTTTGAACAATAATAGATACAGAGGCAGAGCTGCCTCATACTGATTGTCAAACTGCAGTGGGAAGGCCAGGGAGGGTTGGGGGGGAGGAGGGAGGGGATTAAGAGATCAACCGAAGGACTGGTATGCATCCATATAACCATAACTAATGGACATAAGACACTGGGGGGTAAGGGAGGGCAGGGGTCTGTCAAGGGCGGGGGGGAAAAAAGGACACTTATGTAATACACTTTGTAATACTTTTAGCGAAAAATAAAAAAAAAATAAATAAATAAAATAAAATAGATGCAAAAAAAAAAAAAAAGAGTTTCTTCTTTTTTACAGCAGTGTAGTATTCCACTATATATATGTACCACAGTCTGTTAATCCACTCATCTGCTGATGGACACATAGGCTGTCTCCAAATCTTAGCTATTGTAAATTGTGCTACTATGAATATAGGGGTGCATATTATCCTTTCTGATTGGTGTTTCTGTTTTCTTGGGATATATTCCTAGAAGTGGGATCACTGGGTCAAATGGGAGTTCCATTTTTAGTTTTTTGAGGAAACTCCATACTGTCTTCCACAGTGGCTGCACCAGTCTACATTCCCACCAGCAGTGCACGAGGATTTCTTTTTCTCTACATCCTCGCCAGCACTTGTCGTTTGTTGATTTGTTGATGATAGCCAGTCTGACAGGTGTGAGATGGTACCTCATTGTTGTTTTGATTTTCATCTCTTGGATGATTAGTGACTTTGAGCATTTTTTCATATGTCTCCTGGTCTTCTGTATGTCCTCTTTTGAAAAGTGTCTATTTAGGTCCTTTGCCCATTTTCTGATTGGATTGTTTATCTTCCTTTTGTTAGGTTGTATGAGTTTCCTGTAAATTTTGGAGATTAAACCCTTACCAGAGATAACATTGGCAAATATGTTCTCCCATGCAGTGGGCTTTCTTGTTGTTTTGTTGATGGTTTCTTTTGCTGTGCAGAGCTTTTTATTTTGATGTAGTCTCATTTGTTTATTTTCTTCTTAGTTTCCATTGCCCTAGGAGCTGTATTGATAGAGATATTGCTACTACATGTGTCTGATATTTTACTGCCTGTGGATTCTTCTAAGATTTTTATGGTTTCCCGCCTTACATTTAAGTCTTTTTTCCATTTTGAGTTTATTTTTATGTATGGTGTAAATTGGTGGTCCAGTTTCATTTTTTTTGCATGTATCTGACCAGTTTTCCCAACACCATTTATTGAAGAGACTGTGTTTACTCCATTGTATGCTCTTGTCTCCTTTGTGAAATATTAATTGAGCAAAATGTCTTGGGTCGATTTCTGGGTTCTCTGTTCTGTTCCATTGGGCTATATGTTTGCCCTTGTGCCAGTACCAGGTAGTAGCTTGATATCTGGTATGGTGATCCCTCCAACTTTGTTCTTCATAAAAGAAGTGAGGCCACAGGGTAAACAATGGTCTCCAAAATTCTAGAGACCAACAAAGGAATATAGAGAATCACCACTTACCAGAGCAGACACCATGGAGTACAAACCTCTGCGGGAACCAGTTTCAGGAAGGGAAATCAAACTGTAATTGACAATTTTTTTAAATTAAATCTTTATTGTTCAGATTATTACATTGTTCCTCTTTTTTTCCCCCCATAACTTCTTTCCTTCCAGTTCCCACCACACCCTCCGCCCTCACTCCCCACCCACTGTCCTCAGCCATAGGTGCACGATTTTTGTCCAGTCTCTTCCCGAATCTCCCACACCCTTTCCCCCACCCCCCAAGAATAGTCAGTCCATTCCCTTTCTATGTCCCTGATTCTATTATAATCAACAGTTCATTCTGTTCATCAGATTATTTATTCACTTGATTCTTAGATTCACTTGTTGATAGATGCATATTTGTTGTTCATAATTTGTATCTTTACCTTTTTCTTCTTCTTTCTCTTCTTAACGGATACCTTTCAGCATTTCATATAATACTGGTTTGGTGGTGATGAACTCCTTTAGCTTTTCCTTATCTGTGAAGCTCTTTATCTGACCTTCAATTCTGAATGATAGCTTTGCTGGATAAAGTAGTCTTGGTTGTAGGTTCTTGGCATTCATCACTTTGAATATTTCTTGCCACTCCCTTCTGGCCTGCAAAGTTTCTGTTGAGAAATCAGCTGACAGTCGTATGGGTACTCCCTTGTAGGTAACTGATTTTCTTTCTCTTGCTGCTTTTAGGATTCTCTCTTTGTCTTTTGCTCTTGGCATTTTAATTATGATGTGTCTTGGTGTGGTCCTCTTTGGATTCCTTTTGTTTGGGGTTCTCTTCGCTTCCTGGACTTGGAAGTCTATTTCTGTCAGCAGGAAGGGGAAGTTTTCTGTCATTATTTCTTCAAATAGGTTTTCAATATCTTGCTGTCTCTCATCTTCTGGCACCCCTATAATTCTGATGTTGGTTCGCTTGAAGCTGTCCCAGAGGCTCCTTACACTATCTTTGTATTTTGGGATTCTTTTTTCAATTTGCTTTTCCGGTTGGGTGTTTTTTGCTTCTTCGCATTTCAAATCTTTGACTTGATTCTTGCGATCCTCTGGTCTGCTGTTGGGAGTCTGTATAATATTCTTTATTTCAGTCCATGTATGCTTAATTTCTAGTTGGTTGTTTATCACAACATCGAGGGTCTCATTAGATTTCTTGTAGATCTCAATAAGTTTATCAGCGGCTTCTAGACAGTTCTTGAGGGACCTTAAAAGTGTGGTTCTGAACTCAATATCCTCCATTGACAATTTTGTCTTGTTTCTTTGTCTCCGCATTTTTTGTGCTTTCTTGGTGCACCCCCTAGTGGTCTTTGTGCACAGTCTTGTTGTAGTTAAGCCTTGATTGTTGTAGTTAATACTAGAGGGATTTGACCTCCAGGCCAACTGGCTGTGAGAATCAGCTGTGTCTGCAGTGGGAAAACTTCTGTCCTCTGGAGAGGTGCTAATCTAGCCTTTGCCTGAGTCTATCCAGCAAATGGCTCTGTGCAGGGCTTGGGCGGGGCGGGTCGCACAGGATCAACAGGGCGGGTGGAGGGAGCAGTTATGGCTGCTCTCAGTCCCGTTCCCAGAGGCTCTGCTTCTCAGAATCCCAGCAACCGCTGCAAACCTCAGAGAGAAAGCTGCCCTCACATTCCAACTGATGTCAGACAATCCCTTTTCTTCCGTTTGAGTCTGAGTTTCTAGAGACTCGCCAGGATCTGGAGCTCAGAGTCTGAGACTCCCTCCCGATTGAAAACGACAACCGTGCCCTCAGCCACCAGCCAGCTCCACGCGTACCTCCGTACCTTTGTATTTTTTACACTGCGCCTCCTCTGAGCCTCGGTATGCTGTTCTCTTTCCTTCTAGTTGAAGAATCTCTCCACAGCCAGCCTTCCTGTGGTTCTGGGTGATGTCCGTTCCATCTTTTAGTTGTATTTTTGAAGTGGTTGTTCGAGGCAGCAAACTCCGGTGTTTACCTATGCCGCCATCTTGGTTTTTCCCTGTAATCGACAAATTGCTGGAGGCTTAGGGTGGACTAGTCTGAGAGGGGAAAACCAGAGTGACACAGATTGTTTTTCTTTCTTAGGATTGCTGTGGCTATTTAGGGTCTTTTTTTATTCCATATGAATTTTTAGAGAGTTTGTTCTTAGTCTGTGAAATATGCCATTGGTATTTTAATAATAAGAAGAAAGAAAATGTATTCAAATTGGAAAAGAAGTAAAACTGTCATTATTTGCAGATGACATGATATGGTACATAGAAAATCCTAACAATTCCATAAAAAAACTACTAGACTTAATAAATGAATTTGGCAATGTAGCAGGATACAAAATTAACATCTAGAAATCTATGGCTTTTTTAAACACTAACTAAAAGCCCAGTGCATGAAATTCGTGCACTGGAGGGGGGTGTCCCTCAGCCCAGTCTACACTCTCTCCAATCTGGGACCCCTCGAAGGATGTCTGACTGCTGGTTTAGGCCCAATCCCACAAGGATCCCTCTCACAATCCAGGACTGCTGGCTCTTAACCGCTCCTCTGCCATCCTGATTGACGCCTAACTGCTCCCTTGCCAACCCTATCGTCCCCAACTTCCCTACCCTGCTGGCCTGGTCACCCCCAACTGCCCTCCCCTGTAGGCCTGGTCCCCCCAAACTTCCCTCCTCTGCTGGCTTGGTAGCCTCTAACTGCCCTCCCCTTCTGACCCAATCGCCCCCAACTGTCCTCCCCTGCCAGCCATCTTGTGGCAGCCATCTTGTGGTGGCAATCTTGTGACAACATGGGGGTAGACATCTTGTGATGCTGTGAGGGTGAGATGCCACCTAGGCTTTCACCACCTAGGCTTTTTTTTTAGTATAGATAATGAACTCACAGAAAGAGAAATGAAAGAAAACAATCCCATTTACTATTGCACCAAAAAATTAAGATACCTAGGAATAAACATAACTGAGGAGGTAAAAGAGCTGTACTTGGAAAGCTATAGGACATTGAAAAAAGAGATAGAGGAAGACAAACAAATGGAAGAATATACCGTGTTCATGGATTGGTAGAATCAACATCATTAAAATGACCATACCACCCAAAGCAATTTAATTCAATGTAATCCCTATTAAAATACCAAGGGCATATTTCACAGGTTTCTTGTTTTCTTACCTGCTAATGTATTTGTTTGTAATATCAGATTTCCTTATATTCAACATTCTGGATGCGTTTGTGCAGAGTCAGTATTATTTATTCCTAAATGATTGGTAGAATTTACTAGTGAAACTATCTGGGCCTAGAGTTTTTTTTAATGTGGGGAGTTTGTAAACTACAAGTTTACTTTCTTTAGTAGATATGTTGTTATGAAGATTACCTGTTACTTCTAAAGGAGCTTTGGTAGATTGTGTTTCAAAGAACTTGTCTATTTTATCCTGCGTATCAAATTGACAAAAAACTGTTCATATACTTTTCTTATCATCCTTTCCACATTATGGAGTTTCTATCCCTCAGTCTTAATATTGGTAATCTGTATTTTCTTCACCCACCCCCTAGTAATATTTATCAATATTATTGATATTATCAAAAAAGTAGTTTTTGGTTTAATTGATTTTTTTATATTGTTTTTCTATTTCTATTTCATTGAGTCATTGATATATGTTTATTTTTTTTCTTCTCATTACGGTTTTATTTGCTCTTTTTTCTATATCTATTGAAATGACCATATATTTTAATTCTAACATAGTGATGCCAATTTTTAAATAAGTGTTTCATTTAAGATCTATTTTCTTCTCTAATATAGGCCGTTACTACTCTAAATTTCTAAGTACAGCTTTAATTGTATGCTCCAAATTTTGACAGATTGTGTTTTCATTTTCATTCAGTTCAAGATAATTTCTCATTTGAGTTATTTAGATTGTGTTGTTTTGTTTCCAAATATTTGGAGATTTTTCAGATATCTTTGTCTAACTGATTTCAAATTTAATTTCATTGTGGTCAGAGAACATAGTTTATATGATATGAGTCATTTTAAATTTATTGTGAAGATAAATTTTTGCGGCTCAAAATAAGACCTATCTTCAATGGACAGTTTAAAAAGCAATTATTGTGCTCTTTTTGGCTATAATAGTCTACAAATGTCAATTTGGTAATGTTGTTTGATGTTATTTTCAAGTCTTCTACGTCTTTGATAATTTTCTCTCTACTTGTTTAATCTATTACTGAGAGGGAAGTGTTAAAATTACAGAAAGTTATTGTTTCAAAGTTCTGGAGCCAGAAGTCTTAAATAAGGGTGTCAGCAGAGCCATGCTCCCTCTAAAGGTGGTAGAGAGGGAACGGCTCCATCCTCTCTCCTAGCTTCCTTAGCCTCAGGCATTCTTTGGCTTATAGATGTGCCAATCCAATCCTCTGTCTTTACATGGTGTTCTCTCTGTGTCTTCACATTGTCTTCCCTGTGTGTGTGTGTTTCCCTTGTCTTTCTCTCTAAATTTTTCTCTCTAATGAAGGGTACCAATCATATAGGATTACAGCCCACCCTTATGATGACCTCATTTTAACTTGATTACTTCTGTAAAGATCCTTTTTCCAAATAAGGTCATGCTCTGAGTGACTGAGGGTTAGGACTTCAAAGTTTGTTTTTTTTTTGAGGAGACATAATTGAATTCATAATATGGGTCTTGCTTTTTTAAAAATCCAATTGGATAAGCCATACTTTTCAGTTGAGATGATGTGATCATTTACAGTGTAATTATTGATATGGTTTAGTTTAAATCTGTAATCTTACTATTTGCTTTCTATTTATTCCATATGTTATTTTCTCCCCTTTTCACATTTTTCTTCTTTCTTTTGGATTAATTTAGTATTAATTGATTCTATTTAATTTTTTGTTGCCTTGTTATCTGTAACTCTTTATTTTGGTATTTAATGACTGCTACAAGGTCTAGAGTGACCATAGTAGCCTTCTTTAAAGTAGTATAAGAATCTTACCGTACAACAATTTTCAACCGTTTACATCTCACATAAACTAATTATTAAAATTCTGTGACACACCAAAAATATATTATGTTTTTTGCCAATCTGACAAAAAAATAGGTGTAATTTTGATGTATTCACACCAGTTGGCTATTGTTATGTTGGCTATTATCATTTTTTTAAATTTGACAATCTAAAGAAAAAGAGGTCAGTGGCCCTGATTAAACAGTAAGGTATTGCATGTTTTAAAAATTCCTGCAGCACGCCAGTGTGTTCTGGCACACCATTTGAAAATAGCTGTTATAGTATTTTTCCATTTCACTTTTCTGGGTCTTTGTGTTACTGTTGTCTCATGTCTTAATCTACATTTGCTAGAAACCCCACACTGCACTGCTATTATTTTGTTTTAAACAGTTGTACTTTTTAAAAGAAATTTGCATATGAAAATTATTTTATATTTGTCCATGTATTTGCCATGCCTAGTACTCTTTATTCATTTTTGTGGATCCAGATTTTATTTAGAATGTAAGAAAATAATTAGATAAATAAGAGATCTCTAATCTTCTAAGAGTAACTAAGAACAGTGAAATATAATATCTTTCTTTAAGCTGATATAAATTCTTTTTATATTTTAATATCAATATGTATTGAGTTACAAATATTGTTGGAATTGTTATATACTGACAGTACATTGCATTTAAAAATGCTAGTTATAATATTTAATAAATACCAATGGGAGCATATTAAAACTTGAGAATGTAATTATTGAGGAAGAATTTCTTAGATTAATTTTTAATACATTAGGCTGTTGCTTTACAATCATTTTTATATTATGGCAGACAGAGCATATAATCATAACAGTGTGACTAATGAGGGTGTCTGAGAGGTCTAGGAGCACTGACTGCCCTTGGCTTTTTAAAATCCCCCGAGGGGGATACTAATAAGTATCAATATTAGTATAATTCTGACTTTTTGAGAAACTCCACATTAAGTCACAATATTTCATGTGATTATTTCAATGACCATCAGTCTTATCCTAACTCCATTTAACATGTCCTTCTCATTTCTTATCATATTGGATGGTAATAAACAGCAGCAAAGTCTAACCTATAACACAATTTTTATCAAACTGTGGCATGCATGAGGCTCCAACTTTAAGTACCATAGAAGAATAGTAGCCATATACTAATAATTATCAAGGGCAGAAAACATACTTTGTCAAAGGGCCAACATCTACAATTTCTGGGACTCATGCATATTTTTTACTCCTTGATTACATTTGATGAAAAATAGATTTAATAAAAAAATTCTAAACTTAGATTTTTTTAATTCATTGAAAGCAGAAAGTTTCTCATTCCAACATAAGCAGGAGAACCAAACAGTATGGCATCAGTGAATAACAGCACCTGGAAAGGAGACTGGGACTACCGGTACTAAACAGATAAATTTATCTAGTTTTATGTTCAAGTTAATCAAAATTTACTGAGATTTTCAAGCTGTTAGTAATACTAAGTAATGTTTCCAGTTGCTGGATTAAAATTGTAGCTCATCAATTCCCTTTTGAACATTTTATGAGGCTTTATCTAAAGTAGCAATAGCCATTGTTGGCAAAGACTCATGCTTCTTGCAAAGAAGTGCTTTGGTCAACAATAATGTCAACAAGGACATTAGTCTTTCCTTTCTAAATTCAATACTATCATACTCCCCTAAAAGTAGTAAAAATAAAGTATGATGGTTGGGTTTGTACAATGAAGCTGTTGTGTTTGAATACTGAGAGTAACCAGGGTGCTGTTGAAAGAAAACTTAGCCTAATAAATCACTGGCCTCTATCCCAAGTGTAAAATCCTTCCTAACTGAAATAGAGAAATATTTGAACTTAAGTCACATTCTCATTTTTGAAGACTAATCTTTCCTGCGTCAGCTTTGACTTCTGGGCATCAATTAATTTTAGTGCCAGACATCTGTCAGGGTTCAATTAAATAAAATAGTTATTACTATTCACTTCTTGAAATAAATTTCTTTATTTTTTGCACTGAATGTCAAAAGCAGAATTTAAATTTTTTGTCATTAAATCATAAGGAATGTGGTTATTCTTTGAGAAAATATGTATTTTAATGCTACATAATGTAATTTAGAAGTGGACCTCGAGTCAAAGAATTAAAGAGTCCAGGCTCATTGTCATCTAGTACAGGAATCTGTAACCCAGTGGTTCTCAACCTTCCTAATGCCGCAACCCTTTAATACAGCTGTGGTGACCCCCAACCATAAAATTATTTTTGTTGCTACTTCATAACTGTAATTTTCCTATTGTTATGAATCATAATGTAAATATCTGACATGCAGGATGTATTTTCATTGTTACAAAGTGAACATAATTAAAGCATAGTGATTAATCACAAAAACAATATGTAATTATATATGTGTTTTCCGATGGTATTAGGCGACCCCTGTGAAAGGGTTGTTCGACCTCCAAAGGCAGGGGTCCTCAAACTTTTTAAACAGGGGGCCAGTTCACTGTCCCTCAGACCGTTGGAGGGCCAGACTATAGTTTAAAAATAAAACTATGAACAAATTCCTATGCACACTGCACATATCTTATTTTGAACTAAAAAAACAAAACAGGAACAAATACAATATTTGTATTTGCATGTGGCCCTCGGGCCGTAGTTTGAGGAGCCCTGTCCAAAGGGGTCGCGACCCACATGTTGAGAACCACTGCTCTAAACTCTGCTTTCCTACCACTATTCTAATTAGTTGCCTTAAAAAAGTGTATTTTATGAACTGAGTGGAAATGAGCCATGTGAATGAAGTTTATTATCATAATATTGAGTGAAAAAGCAAATATCAGGAGATTATTTGACACTATTTTTATAATTCTCAAAAGCAAGCAAAACCAACTATTTAGGGATACCTCTGAAGCACAATAATAAATGATGATTATCATCATCATGATCATGATGATGAAAGCTTTAGGGATTAATAAAAAGTCAGGTTAATGGTTATCACTTAGGATGGAGCTAAAGGGGAAGAGGTCAAAGAGAAACACCAGCTAGATGTGACAGTATTGATATTATAACTTAAACTGGGTCATAGAGTCATGAGTTAATTTTATTACAATTCACACTATGAGTTTGTGTTTGGTGTGTATATGTGTGTGTATGTGTGACATTGTTGAATTGTTTTACTTTTTATTGAGGAAAATTTTAATTATATACAAAGATAGAGAGACTAGTGCAATGTACCTCATCTTCCTTTCACCTTAACTACAGCAATAAAAATGAATTTATAGACAATTTTATTTAATCTATTCCCTTGAAAATTTTGGTGGCAAATCTTAGACACTATATTATTCCATCTGTTTAATTTTTGGTTGTATGTCTAAAAAATCAATTAAAAAGTAACCACAATTCCATTATCTTGCTTTAAAAAATTAAGCATAATTCATCAGAATTATTCAATACAGTGTTTAAATTTCCTTTGTTATTTCATTACTTAAAAAGTATATATATATATATATATATATATATACACACATACCATAGGCCCGATGCACAAAAATTTGTGCACTTGGGGAGGAGGGGGGTCCCTCAGCCCGGCCTGTGCCCTCTCGCAGTCTGGGACCCCTCAGGAGATAACGACCTGCTGGCTTAGGCCTGCTCCCGGGTGGCAGAGGGCACGCCCAATCCCTAGGTGCAGCCCCTGGTCAGGCTCAGAGCAGGGCCAATTGGGGAGTTGGGGCACTGCCCCGTCATGCACAGAGCAGGGCGGATTGGGAGGTTGCGATGCCACCTTCAGTCACGCTCAGGGTAGGGCCGATTGGGGGGTTGGGGCACCGCCCCCTGTTACACTCAAGGCAGGGTCAATGGGGAGGTTGCGGCGCCACCCCCTGCCACTCACAGAGCAGGGCCAATCAGGGGGTTGGGGCACTGCTCCCTGTCACTCACAGAGCAGGGTCCATCAGGGGGGTTGGGGTGCTGCACCCTGTCACACTCAGGGCAGGGCCAATGGGGAGGTTACGTCTCTACCCTGTCACACACAGAGCAAGGCCCGTGGAGGGGGGTTGGGACGCCACCCTCTATCACCCACAGAGCAGGGCTGATCAGGGGGTTGGGGAGCTCCCCCCTGTCATGCACAGAGCAGGGCCCATCAGGGGGTTGAGGAGCTCCCCCCTGTCATGCACAGAGTAGGGCCGATCATGGGGTTGAGGAGCTCCCCACTGTCACTCACAGAGTAGGGCCGATAGGGGAGTTGGGGCACCGCCCTCTGTCACACACAGAGCAGGGCGGATCGGGGGGTTGGGGCGCTGCACCCTGTCACACTCAAGGCAGGGCCAATGGGGAGGTTATGGCTCTACCCTGTCACATACAGAGCAGGGCCCGTGGGGGGGAGGGGGGGTTGGGGTGCCGCACCCTGACACACACAGAGCAGGGCCGATCAGGGGGTTGGTGTGCCACACCCGGTCAAACACAGAGCCGCAGGACAATCAGGGGATTGGGGAGCTCCCCCCTATCAGGCACAGAGTAGGGCCGATCAGGGGGTTGGGGAGCTCCCCCCTATCAGGCACAGAGCAGGGCCGATCAGGGGGTTGGGGAGCTCCCCCCTATCAGGCACAGAGCAGGGCTGATCAGGGGGTTGGGGCACCTTCCCCTGTCACAAACAGAGCAGGGTGGATAGGGAGGTTGTGGCCCCGCCCCTTGTCACTCACAGAGCCGCAGGGCGATCAGGGGGTTTGGGCGCTGCCCCCTGTCACGCTGATCCCGGTGCTGGGAGCCTCGCTGCTCCGCTGATCCCGGTGCCGGGAGGCATATTACCCTTTTACTATATAGAATAGAGGCCTGGTGCACGGGTGGGGGCTGGCTGGTTTGCCCTGAAGGGTGTCCTGGATCAGGGTGGGGGTCTCCACTGGGGTGCCTGGCCAGGCTGGCTGAGGGGCTGAGGGCCGTTTTCTGGTTGGCGGGTGATTGAAGCTCCCAACCACTCCTTTTTTTCTTTTTTTTTTTCTATTCTGGGCCAGCTTTAGCTCTGAGGCCTGGCTGCTGAAAACATTGATACAATGTTGCGGTCTGGCTGGCTGAACCCCGGCTGAATAAAGCAGGTTTCTAGGGTTTTGTTTAGCTTCTATATTTGTTACATAGTTGCTTAGAGCTGCAGCTGAGAGGCCGGCAAGTTAGGGGGGAACATTGGAGTCCACAGTCACTGGAGCAAGCAAGCCTCCCTGCTTGCTTCAGTGCATGGCTGCCGGCCGCCATCTTGGCTGACAGTTAATTTGCATAAGGATATGCTGATTAGCCAATGGGAAGGGTAGCGGTCATACTCTAATTACCATGTTTCTCTTTTATTAGTGTAGATTACTCAAGATCCAATAAGGAGTTACCACATTTACTTATTTATTTTTTAAAAATGTATTTTATTGATTTTTTACAAAGAGGAAGAAAGAGGGATAGAGAGTCAGAAACATTGGTCAGCTGCCTCCTGCACACTCCCTACTGGGGATGTGCCCTCAGCCAAGGTACATGCCCTTGACTGGAATCAAACCTGGGACGCTTCAGTCCGCAGGCCGACGCTCTATCCACTGAGCCAAACCAGTTAGGGCAGGAGTTACCACATTTAATCAGTAGGTTCTGTTTCATATTTTCCTTTTTTAAAAAAATAACTATTTTTTAGAGCTGTTTTTGATTTACAGCAATATTAAGAAGGCACAAAGATTTCCCACATATTTCCTGCCCCTACATATGCATTATGCCCCATTTTCAACAGCCCCCACCAGAGAAGTACATTTGTTACAATTGATGTACATACATGGACACATCACAATCATCTGATCCTAGTTTACCTCAGAGTTCACACTGGGAGTTTCACAGTCTATGAATTGGAAAAATATATAATGGCATATCCCCATCATTATAGTAACATAGAGAATAGTTTTACTGCCCTAAAAGTCCTCTGAGCTCAACATATTCATCCCTCCCTTCCCCAACCCAGGGCAACCAGTGATATATTTACTGGTGCTCTAGTTTTTCCTTTTTCATATTATTATATAGTTGAAATTATATGGTATATAGTCTTTTCAGATTGGTTTCTTTCACTTACTAATATGCATTTAAGTTTCCTCCATGTCTTTCTCTGGTTTAATAGGTCATTTCTCTTTAGCGCTGAATAAAATTCCATTATCTATATTTTCCACTGTTTATTCATTTACCTATTGAAAGACATCTTGGTTGCTTCTAAGTTCCTGCTATTCTGAATAAAGCTGCCATAATCCTTTGGGTAAATATGAAGGAACTCGATCACCTGTGAAGTGGTATAGTGTTATGTGAAAATAGATTGGATTAGTTGTAATGTATATTACACCTAGGGCAACCACTAAAAAAACGTATCATTGAAATGCTCACAGGTAGTGTACTTTATAATAACAAGATAATCATAATTCCTTCCTCCAGTCCCTGTATCATTGCTCTCATTCATTTCACTTATACATAAGCAAATAGATACATATATACATACACATACATAGATGCATAATTAAATACATTGTTGCCATTATTTTGAATAAACCATTATCCATTAGATCAATTTAAAATAAGAAAAATAAAAGCTTTTATTTTATTTTACCTTCACTTATTCCCTCTCTGATGCTCTTCCTTTTTTATGTGGTTCCAAGTCTGTCTTATAGCGTTTTCCATCTGTCTAAAGAATTTATTTTATTTATTTATTTATTTTAAATTTTATTTTATTGCTTAAAGTATTACAAATAGTAGTACATATATCTTCTTTTCTTCCTCATTGACCTCCCCTCAGCCTCGCCTACCCTCTGGCACATGCCTCACCTCCCACCCAGTATTTTTCGTCCATTGGTTATGCTTATATTCATGCATATAAGTCCTCCAGCTGATCTCTTACCCCCCCCTCCCCCCGCAACCCTCCCTTGCCTTCCCACTGTAGTTTAACAGTCTGTTTGATGCTTCTTTGCCTCTGTATCTATTTTTGTTCATCAGTTTATAATGTTCTTTATATTCCACAAATGAGTGAGAGCATGTGGTATTTATCTTTCACTGACTGGATTATTTCACTTAGCATAATGCTCTCCAGGTCCATCCATGCTGTTGCAAATAGTAAGAGTTACTTTTTTTTCATAGCAGCATAGTATTCCATTGTGTAGCTGTACCACAGTTTTCTAATCCATTCATCTGCTGATGGGCACTTAGGCTGTTTCCAAATCTTAGCTATGGTGAATTGTGTTGTTATGAACATAGGGATGCATATATCCTTTGTGATTGGTGTTTCTGTTTTCTTGAGATATATTCCTAGAAGTGGGATCACTGGGTCAAATGGCAGTTGCATTTTTAATTTTTTGAGGAAACGCCATACTGTTTTCCATAGTGGCTGCACCAGTCTGCATTCCCACCAGCAGTGAAGGAGGGTTCCTTTTTCTCCGCATCCTCGCCAGCACTTGTCGTTTCTTGATTTGTTGATGATAGCCATTCTGGCAGGTGTGAGAATTTATTTTAACATTTCTTGAAAGTCAGATCTACTGACAACAAATTCCCTCAATTTTTGTTTGTTTGAGAAAGTTTACTCCTTTGCCTTTAAAGGATAGTTTTACATTGTACAGAATTGTAGGTTGGTGGTTTTTTTCTCAAGACTTTAAATAGTTCACTTTCTTCTTGCTTTCATGTTTTCTGAGAAGTCTTCTATATAATAAGGTGTTTTTTCCTCTGGATTCTTTCAGTATTTTTCATTTATCTTCAATTTTCTGTAGTTTGAAAATGACATGCCTAGGTTAGGGTTTTTGTTTGTTTGTTTGTTTGTTTGTTTTCATTTGTTTTGCTTGGTGTTCTCTGAGCTTACTTGGATCTATGGTTTGGTGTCTGACATTAATTTGGGGAAAACTTTATGCTGGCTTCTCACTTTCCAACCTCTTCCCCTTAATTGGGAGAGGATAGAGGCAGCAGGAGTTGGTTCCCTTCCCCCAAGTCAATTAGGTTCTGATAGAACCTCAGCAGTCAGGCTCCACTTACACAGTTTCACCTGTGGACAGACCCTGCCAGGAACCATGCTCTGGCATTTTCAGAATGCTCATTTTCCCTTCCCTTGCCAGAATCACGAGGTGATTTTTCTCCAATATCCACTGTGAGAACCTGGTTGAACTATAGAAATAACTTTCACAAGTGTGGCGTTCCCCCTATGACTGTGTCTCTCTGTTCTTTTCCCTCTCAGCCTGGTCCACCCTGAGCCTCCAGCAGTTTGTCGATTACGGTTTGATTTCTCTTCCTGGAACTGGTTCCTGCAGAGGTTTGTGCTCCTTGGTGTCTGCTCTGGTAAGTGGTGATTGTCTGTCTCCCTTTGTTGGTCTCTACAATGTTGGAGACCATGGTTTGCCCTGTGACCTCACTTCTTTTAGGAAGCTAAGAAGAGTCGTGTTCTTTCAGTTTGTTCAGCTTTTTACCTTTGTCAGGATGCTACAGTGACTTCCAGTTTCTGGCACACCAGAAGCCAAACTAGTCGTCTCCTTTTTTCTCACCCAGGCTGCAGTATGGAGGCTCTGGTTATGTATGTGAATTCTGTGGGATTTTGCTGAGTCTGTCCTTATAGTACCATGTAACGTCTTTCTCTGTACTCTGCAAATTGGTAGTGACAGGTAGAGGACCTCATTCAGTTTTATATTTTTGGCGAGATTGCTTACAAATGATAAATATGGAGTTCTCTAGGGAGCTGTATAACATTTGGATGGCTCTCTTTTTTTGTGATATTAGCAGCCATTGATAACTATATGGACTCATTAATTGACTTGGGGCTGTAAAATGATGATATTCAGTTGCATTTGTCATTTGATTCACTTCTCTAAAAAGAAACCCCTTCTAGTCAGCTATTTGGTCACCACAAGATGCAGGTGGTACAGGAAAGGCAGCACAAATACCTTATTATTTCCTGTTATTACTCGTTTTCAAGAAAATGCCTTGTTCTCTAGCATTCTGTAAAGATGCACAATAAATTGTTCCTATTATTGTGAACTCAGGGATCAAGTACGTTCGGTGTCATTCAGTCTATTGCAGTGATTATCCTCATTGAAGTTCAATTTTCCCCGCCTGTGGCCAGAACGGTTTGCATTTTTTTGTTGTTATTTGACAGTCTTTGCTTCTATCCTTGCTATCAGGTACATCAAGTTATCTTGTGTTCATCTTATAAACTTCCCAACACAAACCTGGAATTGGAAGTCACCCGTTTTGTTAAGCCCTGTGTATTTTCATGGACATGGGCTTTGAGATCACAATGGGGAGACTAGGGATATTTCTCACAGCTAAGCAGGTCATTTTGTAATGGTTTCTGGACCTTTTCCTTAGAAAAGCTAGATGATTCATCTGTGTTGCTATCTAGACACTGATAAATTTACAATGCCCTATGTTTTAGACTGGTCCTATTCACATCACTCCCCTACTTTAAGGCACCAGCTATCCAGAAGATGATCTGTATCAGGCCCATGTTTTTCAATTAGGTTTAAATCCCAGCTTTGCCACTCAACTACGTGACCTTTGGCAAGTTACTTGATTTCTCTTTGGATCAAGTTTATCATTTATTGTTCTAGTGTATTGAACTCAAAAGTTTCTGTTAATAATGATATAGTTAGTATATAAAATGTGCTTAGAAGAGATCTGGCATATAAAAGCAATATGTGTTAGTCATTATAATCATCCAATAGCAATATGTAGATTTAACTTATTTTACATTTTTGTAAATGCTCTCATACTTGCATAAAATTTTGAAACTTTGTTTTTCAGTCAATATTATATTTTCATAATCTGTCCATGTTGATATTTAAAGAGTGGATCATTATATGGAGATATATATATATATACATATATATATATATACATATATATATATTTAGTTAGTTCTTTCAAGAAATCTCATTTATTCTCATAATTTCAGTTCAAACATATGTACTAATAACTACAAAATGTATTTTAACTTCATTTTTCTCCTAAAGTACAAATCCGTATGCCTCCCTATACAGATTGAAAATAATTGATGCTGTTGTAATAACCTGGTTATTATTTAACAGGAAAGGAGGAAAGGGAAAACCAGATAGACGCATGCCCTGTAAGGTCTGAGTGATGTGGGAAGGGGCTTGCCCATCAGTCACACCCGGAAGTGAGTGGCCAGAATAAGTGTGGTCACTTGCAAGCATGGGGAACCTGAATATTTAAACTTCCAAACAAAGGAAGTTCTCGCTCTCTCTTTCTCTCTCTCTCTCTCTCTCTCTCTCTCTCACACACACACACACACACACACACACACACACACCCCAGGCCTTCTTGGCACTCCTGTTGCAGGGGGCTAATTTCTGCTGCATCCATGTGGCTCAGCACATAGACTAATGGACTTGATTTAGGTTGGATGCTGAACTACACCCAGCTGCAACATGGAACGGAAGCTCTGGACACTGGTCTTGCTTTTGCTGAAACCCCAAGTGTACCTTTTCCAGGATTGGCTTAAGGGGCAGGGGACCTTGGAACCTATAAAGCCATTTCCACATCTGCTTTTCTCGTGTGAATCTTAGAAAGTTTATTGCAAGAACCTTGCTCCCATGAGTGACAGGGAAGTTTAATTCTCTGGTAACATAATAATCATGATATTTTTCAGCTCCTCCCATCAAGAGGCTGAATGTATTTCCCTTTTTCCTTGAATCTGAGTTGACCGTGAGACTCAAGTTGGCCAATAAAATATGGTGGAGCCCTGGCCAGTGTGAGTCAGTGGCAGAGCATTGGCAAGCGTACCAAAGGGTCTTGGGTTCAATTCCCAGTCAAGGGCATGTACCTGGGTTGCAGGTTCAATTCCAAGCCCTGTTTGGATGTGTGCAGGAGGCAACTAATTGATGGGTAAAGATTAACAAAAAAAAAAATAGTGAAGCCCTGACCCGTTTGGCTCAGTGGATAGAGCATTGGCCTGCGGACTCCAGGGTCCCAGGTTCGATTCTGGTCAAGGGCATGTGCCTTGGTTGCGGGTGTATCCCCAGTTGGGGGTGTGCAGGAGGCAGCTGATCAATGTTTGTAACTATCGCTCTCCCTTCCTCTCTGTAGAGAATCAATAAAAAAATATTTTTCAAAAAAGTGGTGAAAATTACATTGTGCCACTATGACACTAGACCTTAAGGGGCCTAGCAGTTAATGTTTGTATTCTGTTGAAATATTACTTAGTAAGAAAAACCAGTCAGGGCTATTGGTGAATGAGAAGACCTATAGGGGGATGCTGGGTGCTGCAAACAAGAGCCAGAACCAACTGCAGTCATTCGTACTGTCTACTCCAATTTATCTGTTAGAATGACTAGGGCTACATGGATGGCAAACCACAGCCCATGGGCTAAACCAACACATTTTTCTTTGTTGCTTTTGTGCTACAACAGCAGTTGAATAGTTGTGTCAGAGACGGTATCATCCGCAGAGTTTAAAATAGTTGATCTTTGGTCCTTTACAGGAAAAGTTTGTCTACTATTATTTTAAGCCATTGTTTGTTTTGGTTGGTTGGTTGGGTTGTGTGTTTTTTTACATGAAAATATGTAGCCAATGTACTCTGCTATTCAAATCCATCCTTTCTCTTGCATTTACTAGCTCTAACAATATTATCCCTATCCATGATCTAAAACATTAGAAAGCATTTAAGTTTCTGCATTCTGCCTCTTCCATACATCCCTAACTATCACCAAATCATGTCAAATGTATATTTTACATCTCTGCTGTGCACATGTCTTTTACAACACTGTTCTTCAAGTTCCTGTAAAGTCTTTCCTGGTTAACTAGAGTTGCCTCATTTAGTCATTTATTTATGACACAAAACTATATTTTTTTGTTATATATTGGATATAACAGATTAATAATTATAGTCTGTGTAATCAACAATAAAATAATGTAGTGAAAATAACAAGCTGATGAGTGCTGATGGAGACAAACAGATAATATTTTGCAAGGCCAGAGGAGGGGCACTTAATTCACTCCAGTTAACACTACGGTGTCGGGTGAATTTCCCGCCAAAATATAAGATGGCGCGGGCAATTATTTAGGTTTCCCGCGCAAAATCAGAGTTAGTTTAAAATGCCTATATCTTTTGAAGTATGGGTTCGAAGTATGGATATGAAACGGTTCGCATACGCAGGTAGGTATCTTTGTGAACGGCAAACAAACAAATATTTGGTAATACGCAGTTACAATCGGCCCGAGTTTACACGTTTCCCGCACTCCACCGCAAATCTACATGAACCGAGTTAAGACGGCTCCCTCGGAGTACGCGCAATTCACACGAGCCGACTTAACTCGTTTCCCGCAATCCAAGTGTTAAGTAAGTCAGGAGAGAGCTTTCAACCCTGAATGACACAGAATACTATTTAAACACCCAAAATGTTTATATGGTACACCCTTATCAAGAATAAAAGCATCAGGATGTCCAAAAATGAGAAATTTTGAAATCCTTGGAAGTATATGTGTTATGATTTCCGGTCTCATACATTTTTTCTAAGAATGAGATGTGTGGTTAGAAGCAGAGTGTTTTGGCTGAATTTTAGATTTTCTGAATTAAGAAATATTCGAGGGGGGAAGTAATATTTCATGTCTTGCCATGATAGAATACAAGGAAGCAGACCTCCCCCCTCCTTTAAAAAAACTAATATGTATGAAACAATGTTTTTGTATATTGGACAACAGTCAGTGCAGGATAGTTATTCTTTAGAATAGGAATCAAATGAGTTGAACCATAGAATTGCCTATCTTATTACTTAGATTGAGTTTCCAGGCTACAGGACATGTAGGGGGCACATAAATAGAGCCTCTTAACACACAAGGTGTTGAATAGTCATCAAAAGAGTATTGTGCCTCAATAGTGGGGCCAAATTAGCCCTAGAGTAAAGACTGTTTGGGATCACCTAATAAAACTTAAAAGCAAGTCTTGCGAAAAATCAAACTGTTTCCAATAGCTTAGTTTTTCCCCAAACAAAATAAAATCTAATACTCAATGACACAATATTAAAAATATATGGAACCCCATAAAAATTAATAGACATGCAAAGAAATAGGAAATTAAGCCCATATGAGGAAAATAATCAGAAACAAAATAACATAGATAACAGAATCAGTAGACAGGTGGATGTTTTAAGGAATCACACTAAATCATCCACTCTATGGGAAAAGGAAGTGAGATATTTCTAGAACAAGTAGTTCTGAATTGGTTAGTTGACCTGACCATTAGGATTGGTTTTGCAAATTCATTTATAAGATGATCATTTTTAATAATGAACTAGATCTACAGTTACATGTTTTGATAAAAATAGAATTTAAAAATATGATGATAAAATTATGTAGTGTTGGCCAATCAATATTTATGTGAATAATGCTTAGGTTTCTCTTACTGTTTCTGTGCTTTCACATCTCCTCTCCATGCATTCAACAAGCATCTGGCTCTTTATCCTCCCCCTACCCAACTTACTCTGTATTTATTTCTACTGGACTACACTTTCATATACTCTTGTAGGGTCATGCCTTTGTCCATAGAGCTACCATTGACTAGAATGCCCTGTTTCCAATTTTGTTTCTTTTCAGTAAATTGCTGATGTCTTTTCTCTAATAATGATGTAGCTGGAACCTGAACATGGCTCTTTTTATTCTGAGTCAATGTAGCAGGTTATCAGGATGAGGTATCTGAGGAATAATTCCAGGTAGGGGAAGTGTGAATAGAATATTACACTTAATATAGACTTAGGGTACCTTTTATGAACTAGGTGCTTAGGTGGGTGACAATTTTGCCCAAGAGTATGGAGAAGGGGTGGGAATCAGAGCTTAGATATGTAGGAATTTGTTGAGATTTTTCTGTGTTCTTCCTCTATCTTTGGTTAGCTAGATACTGAAAGTGGTATTTAATTGCTACCTTGTTCACAGTTGCTTTTTATATATATTATTTAGTTTTACTACTATTGAGAATTTCTTTAAGAAAGGGAAGAAACATCCAGCACTATTCTTGTATTTTTTTTTTCTAAAAGCCACTGGAGTCGCTTTCTAAGCTGTCTTTTAATTTCATTTGTTTTTCCTCGGGCCAGTGCCCTTTGTGGAAAAGAGGGCTTCTAATGAGACAGTAAATGTTTTAGATTTTATTTCCTCAGTTTATTTCCTCTATATTAGTTGACATCCACTTTTGCTGCATTCATCTCTTTATTTTATTCACTGACAATATGGTTTTTGAAAAGCATGATTTTATTAGGGGGAAAACTAATAGTCTTTTTCAACTGGTGTACTTTGAGACGATTAAATACATCAGAAATATTATTGGAGTGATTATTTTTAATTCTTCCATAGGTGGTACACAGCTAGTACCATTCTAAAAGTATAGAACACAAGTGAATTCATTGCATGTGAACATTAGGACTTAATTCTAATGGAAACTGGAGGTTCCAGACAAAGAGTCTTCCCAAGTGATTCCTTTTTTTTTCTTTTTTTTAGAGACGTGCCTTACTGAAATAAAACCACAAGATTTTCATCTTGATTTTTAGTGACAAAAGTGCATCGATTTGAACCAAAGGATTTATTTTATGATTTAAAATGAATGTGATTTCCTCTTTTCTGTTTATGTCACGCACAGTAGTTTTAACATTACTTTCAAATGTTGAATAATAATGAGAAAAATATTTACATGACTGCTACTATTGGAAAGTTAAAAATAACAGACCTCTGGGAATAAAGATAAAAATATATTTAGCAATATTTAGAACTAGAAGAGCTCGCAACCAAATAACTAAATATTGTAAGAATATTGGGCTATCACTATCTTTTTATTATAACTTCTAATACTAACATCCTTGATTTTATATAATTTTGAATTTTGCATAATCATTACAGTTCCAATGCTTTACATCAAGTACTAGCACAGTCCATGTTACAGAGAAGACACTCAATAGTAGTTTTTTTCTCATTCTCTTCCTCCTCCTCTTTTTTTTTTTTTTTTTAACTTTTATTCCCTCAGCCCTCTCATTCTTTCTCAGGAAGAGAATTATATTTGTGTACTCTTACATATAAAAAGATGTTTTAGAGACATGGAGGACAAGAAAATGTGTCTTTTCTAGACTATTGAGAAAGCATATTACAGTATCAAGACATCTAAATTTTATCTCCCATCAACTAAAACATATTAATTCTTTTCAAGTTGATACCTATCATAATTGTGTTAGGGTTTACATCATATATTTGAGTAGTTTTGTTTAGATTTATTCTAACAGTCCTGGTTGCTATTATACCTAGTTAATGCTTGAAGACAGTTGGAAGAAAATAAAATAGATGTAAAATTCTCCCTGAATTAGAGAGTATGAAGAAAATTTAAGAATACACAAATTCTTCTATTTAATGGGAACTTTGAAGATTGGGAAAGAAGGGACTAATATTTACCAAGTGTCTACTATATATAAACATTTTGCTTTATATCAGTTGTCTCATTGATTCCTCAAGATTATACTTTTTTTTAAGAAAAAACTTTATTACTTTAGAAAAGTTTTAGGTTCACAGCAAAATTCAGAGGAATAGACAGAAGTTTCTCATATACAAACATATACATAGCCTCCTCCATCATCAACATCACTCAGCAGAGTGGTACATTTGTTACGATTAATGGACCTATATTGACACATAAATACCGTCCAAAGTCCATTGTATATGTTAGGGTTTATGCTTGCTTTTGCACATTCTATAGGTTTGAACAAATGTGTATTAATATGTACCCATCATTATGGAATCTTACAGAATCATGCCCTAAAAATCTCCTGTGCCTCACCTATTTACTTCTCTCCCTCCCCACCCTGGCAACTGCTGATCTTTTTGCTCTATCTATAGTTCCGACTTTCCCAGAACGTCATATATTTGGAATCATACAGTATGCAGGCTTTTCAGATTGTCTTCTTTCACTTAGTAATATGTCCTTTCCTGGCTTGATAGATCATTTCTCTTTAGCATTTGAGTAACATTCCATTGTCTGGATGTACCACAGTTTATTTTCCTACTCAGGGACATACTGGTTGCTTCCAATTTTTTGGCCATTATGAATAAAGCTACTATAAACAACCCCGTGAAGGTTTTGTGTGGACACAAAATTTCAGTTCCTTTGTGGAAACATTAAGGAGTGTGATTTCTGGATCATATGGTAAGAGAATGTTTAATTTTGTAAGAAATGCCATCAGTCTTCCAACGTGGCTGTACCATTTTTCATTCTCACCAACATTGTATGAGATTTCTGTTACTCCACATTCTCATCAGCATTTAGTGGTTGTCAGTGTTCTGGATTTTGGCCATTCTAATAGTCATGTAGTAGTGTCTCATTGTTTTTTTTAATTTGCATTTCCCTGATGACATATGATCAAAAGCATCTTTTCATATGCTTATTTGCCATCTGAATGTCTTTTTTTGGTGAGGTGTCTATTCACATCTTGGGCCCATTTTTCAATCAGGTTGTTAGTTTTCTTGTTGTTGAATTTTAAGTGTTTTTGTTGTTTGTTATTTTGGATGACAGTCCTTTATCAGATGTGTCTTTGTAAATATTTTCTCCCAGTCTATGTGTTGTCTTCTCATTCTCTTGACAGTATCTTTCTCAGAGCAAAAGTTTTCAATTTTAATAAAATCCAGATTATCATGGATTTTTTTTTCATGGATTTCATGCCTTTGGTGTTGTATCTAAAAAGTCAGCACATACTCCTATGCTATCATCTAGGAATTTGATAGTTTTGCATTTTATATTTGGGTCTCATCCATTTCAAGTTAATTTTTGTGAAGGTGTAAGGTGTATATCTAGATTCACTTTTTGCAGTTGTTTCAGCACCATTTGTTGAAAAGACTACCTTTGCTCCATTGTATTGCTTTTGCCAAACACCAGTTAACTATACTTATGAGGTCTTTTTTTCTGGACTCTCTTCTGTTTCATTGATCTTTTTTTATTATTACTATTCTTTTGCCAGTACCACCCTATTTTGATTGCTGTAGCTTCCTGGAATACAAATGTAATGGCTGGAACTCCAGTAGCTCTTTTGGACTATAAAGTAACTTTTCAGATGCAAACACCCCACTTTCAGTAAAGCAAAATGATACATACCAGATGAACCAGGATGACTGATCGAGCTTCATGCATATATTTGGGGCAACGTGACATTATCTCATATAATACTTATTCAATCATTCAATTAGATATAATTATATCTCTTCTACAGATGAGAATCTAGACCCAGTGTATCTAGTAAAACAGCTTCCATTAAATCAAGTCAAATCAAATCACTGTTGAAATGCAGGTCAGGCTGGCTTTAAAATAGATGGAATTTTAAAATATCACACTTCTCACTCAGCATATTATCTCAGGGGAAATATAATATTGACAAAAAACTATGTCTAATTCAGATTCTAATAAGATAGAATCTTTGGGCTTTCTAACCCCACCTCAAGTTCTTCTTAACTGGCTTAGGTTGTCCATGAGGAGCCTTGCATGACTGCAGGGACATGTCTTCTGGGCCACCGCAATGATGCCACCGTCTTCCTTCTTCCTTGGTGCTCCTTGTCTGTGCTGTTGCTGCTGTTTCTGCCCCCTTAGGTCCCCTTCCCTAAACCATGGCCCCTTCTACTCCCCTACTTGTGTGGCCATTTCTCAACTGCTATGGATTCTTATTATCTTGCAGAGATTTTAATGAGAAATTATTTTACTCTCTGTGAGAGCTTCTCATTCTGAATATTGTATAGTAAAATATGGGAAGATCAGAGCCAGACAATAAAATAAGCAGAAATATTCATCTTGCTATGGATTAAATATTTGTGTCTCCCCCCCAGCCCCCTAACAAATCATGTGTTGAAACATAAAGTCCTGTGTATGGGCATTAGACAGTAGGGCCTTTGGGACACATTTAGATCATAAGCATGGAGCCTTACTTAATGGGGTCAGTGCTTTTCTTAAAACAAACACCAGAGAGATCAATCCCTTATTCCTTATGCCACGTGAGGTTTTAGTAAGAAGGCAACATCTGTGAACTAGGAAGCAGGCTGTCATCAGACACTGAATCTGCCAGAGCTTTGACCTTGGTGTTCCTGGCCTCTAGAACTGTGGAAACACATTTCTGTTGTTTACAAGCCACCCAGATTGTAGTATTACTATTATAGCAGCCAGAATGGACTAAGACAATCTATTTTCAAAAAATTTCCTCTTATTTCATCAGAGGCAGTTCTCTTGAGCCAGGTCTTTTCAACTCTCTCTTCCAAAATGAACTCTGCCTTTCCCTCCAAATCTTTCTACACGCACAAAACCTTTTAGCAGTCTGCCTCACTGGCTCTCCAGAATTTGCAAGGTCATGTCATACGGCTATTGAGAAATTGAAATCCTGCTAGTCCAAATTGAGATGTGCCAGACCTGTAAAATATACACCAGGTTTTGAAGATTCAGTATAGAAAAAAGGTAAAATATCTCATTAAAATATTTTATATTGATATCATGATGAAATTATCTTTTGGATATGTTAGGTTAATTAAAATAGATTAAATTAACTTCGCTTGCTTCTTCTTAGAAAATATGATTATGAGAAAATTTAAAATGACATATGTGGCTCAGATTTCTATTGAATAATTTTTTCTGCAATACCATGATATCCTCACATAGCTGGTATTAGAGAATTTATCTACCAGGAGAGAACCTTCCCATCCCTCTTTTATTTCTCACCCCCCAATCCAATCATCCATTCATTTAACATATTTCTTGCTAAGTTTTATGGACATAATGATGGGAAAATAGTAATTCTCTTCATGGATCATACAGTTTAGTAAAGAAATATTTATTAAACAAATATTCTCCCAGCAAATGTGTGATTAGAATTTATGTTAAGTTGGAAATGTATGTGGATTATGAGATTTATACAGAAGGCAAACCAACTTAGGCTGGGCACTAGGAGTATAAAGATAGGTCTCCCTGCTTGGCTACTGTGGCTCAGTGGATAGAGCGTCGGCATAGGGACTGAAGGGTCCCAGGTTCAATTCCGGTCAAGGGCACATGCCTGGGTTGCGGGCTCAATCCCCAGTGGGGGGCGTGCAGGAGGCAGCTGATCAATGATTCTCATCATTGATGTTTCAATCTCTCTCTTCCCTCTCCCTTCCTCTCTGAAATCATATATATATATATATGTATATATAATGAAATCATTCATATATATATGAATATAAAAGAAAGGTTTCCCTAGGGGGTTGGGCATTTGGTCTCTTAGCTAAGGGTGAATGAAATTAACTAGGTCACATTTTGGTGGAAAGAGAAGAAAGATCATCCCAGATAATCTTTGTTAGGGCCTTGGAGCAAGATGGCCCTATAGCAGCGATTCTCAACCTGTGGGTCGTGATCCCTTTGGTGGTCGAATGACCCTTTCACAGGGGTCGCCTAAGACCATCTTGCATATCAGATATTTACATTACGATTCATAACAGGAGCAACATTACAGTTATGAAGTAGTAATGAAAATAATTTTATGGTTGGGTCACAACATGAGGAACTGTATTTAAAGGGCCAGAAGGTTGAGAACCACTGCCCTAAAGAGAATAAGAAGCATTCCTCAAGATGAGACTGGCGAAAGAATTAAAGGCCAAACAAAAATCTTAAGGAGACAAGAGGTTGAGAAGGAGAGAACATCAGCAATGGCTTTTGGAAAGTTGTGTTGACACAGCCAAACTAGTGGGCAATTTTTGTTACGGTAAGGAACTCTGTAAAAACCATTTTTTTGTTCTTGTTTGTAGTATTGTTTGCTTTTGATCTTTTGGCACCACTTATGGATTTGGAAATATGCTGTGGAATGTGGCAGTTTGATGCCAGATCTATTATTTTTCTTTAGAGTTTAATTTCAAAGCTCCTTTTGACAAGGTTATTCTGACTTAGTCATGCCAAAATCCACAAGGCTATGAGGACACAGAGAGAAGAGTACTCTGGACTTTATGTGTAATCTCTCTACCTCCCACCCTGAGAGCCAGGTAGGAATCCAACTGAAAGGACCAAAAAGAGGGGTTTTGAGTGGAAAGGAGGGACCATTTCTTGGTCATCCCTTCCTGTCAGATTTTCTACTTGAGTTATTCTCTTCCCAAATCTTGGTGAATTGGGGGATTTATTTTAATAAAATAGATTATTTATTTACTTGACATTTATTTACTAAACATTGGCCTTGATTCTGAGCATAATTGTGGTAATACATGCAAAAGCATAATTTAAGTTACAAAGTGCAGTATAAAAGTTATTTCCATGGTCCTTAATCAGTGAGGACCACAGCTTCCCCCTCAGATACTTTCTGCATTGTCTTATCATTTTTTTTTTTAAACTCAAGTGGATGAGGAAAGAAAAGAAAAAAAACAATCCCATTGAGAGATACTAAAAGCTACTTCCCGTAGCTTTAAACTCTATCCACTTAAACTACAAATTATTCTGGGAAGAAGATCTATAAATAACTGTGAAGCTAAGGAATGCATGGGAAATTAAAGTTAATGCAGAATGCACTGCTTGTCTTTTTAGTTTCCAAACAAGCTACTTTGTTTTGTTTATTGGACAATGCATGGTTAACTGGTTTGAAACATTAAGGAACATTGGGGAAACTGACCTGTGTTTTGAGACTCTGTGCAAGTCACATTCAGAATAAGCTTTAGCTTATGTGATATTTATAATAAACATATTTGGTCTTTGTCTACTTTTCTGGCACAGAGCTCCTGAAATCTTTGAAATCTAAGTGATGAGAACAATAAGGTTGTGTTAATAAGGTGACTTTTGGACCTCACCTTAAAATGGGGGCTGGTTGTCAGGAGGCTCAACCGCATGATTAGAGGGTTGGAACTTTTAGTCCCACCCCCTGAGCTCAGGGAAGGGAGAGGAGCTGGAGGTGATTTACTCAATAATGCCTATGTAATACAGCCTCCATAACCCTCCCACAGGACAAGGCTGAGAGAGCGTCCAGGTGGATGAACACAGGAGGTGCTGGGAGAGTGGAGTGCCTGGGGAGGGCATAAAAGCTCCATGCTTTGCTTTATGCACCTCTTCCATCCAGCTTCTCCTGACTTTATATTGTTTTATAATAAGCTGGTGCTCTAGTAAGTAAAATGTTCCTCTGAGTTCTGTGAGCTGCTCTAGCAAATCGGTCAAACCCAAGGAGGCAGTTGTGAGAGCCTCTGACTTATAAACAGTTGGTCAGAGTACAGGTTAGCACCTGTGCCGGAAGACGGTCCATCCTTGCTGCTTGACACAGTCACTGCAGGAAAGAAACATCTGCACAGCATATGTTTCAAGGGACCTGGCATATATAGCATACTGTTCTTAATATGTCTGCTCTCCTTAGTGCCATGTGTTTTAACCAAGGTCACCTCTCTGAGAAAGGTTGTTTCCCCAGGTGGGGATTTTTCCCTGAGGTTAGGGAGGGGATACAACCCCTTTATTAAGTGCCAGGCGGGTAGTTAAGCTACATAATCTTTACTCCCTGGAATGGAGATAAGAAATGCCCTAATCTTTGTAATAGAAATTGACAGGATTAAAATCGGCTGGTATAAATACGGATATAACAAGACAATAAACATCAGATCCTAACCAGAACCTAGCCAGAGAACATGGCAAAAGATCCTGGACAGAACCTGGCTACAGAACTTCACTGGAGAACCTAGACAGAACATGGCAAAAGAACCTGGATAGAACCTGGCTAAAGAACCTGGTGACAGAACCTGGCTGGAGATCCAGTTTCCATGTCATTCATTCTTCGCCGACTCCGTCCACACCTTTGGGGATCCCTGGACCCACTGGGGTTGGACCCCATTTGCCCGAAGCCGGTCCACCTGGACTTGAGACTGGCGCCTGAAGTCTGAGAAGAGGGTTGTGGTAGCCTCCGACCTGTAGCTGGTGGGTCAGAAGCACTGGTAATAAGCTGGGCTTGCAATTGGTGTCGGAAGTCTGGGGAGTAAGAGTGGCCAAGTTTTGTGGGACTGATATCTCAACCTGTGGAATCTGATGTTATCTCTGGGTAGATAGAGTCAGAATTGAGTTCAATTTTCAGACATCCTGCTAGTGTAGGAGAATTGCTTGTTGGTGTGGGAACACCCCACCCTCTCCTTCCCAACTGGAATTGGGTCCAGGGACACAAAAAAGCATACCTGCAGCAAAAATAAGTACCCACAGGAAACTTGTTAGTTGGCTTTTATTTGTTTGGGAAAACTAAAAGATATTTACTTACTTATAAAATCTTTCAGAAAAATCTTTCAAAATGACATAAAAAGAAAACTTGGAGCCAAATTAAGACTTTGCAAGTAGAATAACAATTTTAATAAAATTAGATTACATATAAGAATATATAACTGAGAAACTACTTATTAGAAAGAATGATGCTGATTTTGGATTTGGAGTGGATTATCTAGTTTGTGGATTTGCAGATTTTCATTTCCCTTCTCCTTTCATCTCTTATTGCCTGATGCTGTCAATTTTGTTGCTTGGCAATAGCTTGACAATTTTTTTTTGCTTGTATCATTTCACTCTTCTTCTAGAAGGAAAGCAGAGAAATGATCAATATTAGTGAAAAGCTGGATGAATCAGTCTCATTTAAAGAAATAAGTTAAAATCTTGGCCTAGCTACCTTCCCATTCTTTTCAATGCACAGGAAATACATGTGTATTGAAGTGGTTGCCTCTAAGAGTCACAAATACTAAATCCTATCCTCTAGCCAGCATCATCCATCCATACCTATTCAAGCATTTCCTGGTTTAGTAGGTGCCCAGACAGCTCTGGGTGAGAAGTTTAAATTTATTCGTTAACAAGAAAGTTTCTTCCAGGTCACTTTTTATAAAAACTTCCTCATTCACCTTGGATATTTAAGAACCCAAGTTGTCAAAGAGTCTAAGCGTTCTCTCCAAGTCTAAAATCTGTATAATTCCACTGTGTGTGGTAGATGTTAAATAATCACGATGAAGATGGGAGACAGAAGGACCAAGTTCTCTTTCTGAGAGTGTCTTGAGAAACGTGAGACAATCCCATCTGCCTTTCCCTGCCAGATTGTAAGAATTACGCATTTAAAGTGTTGGATAAGCACCATTCTGACTGCTAGAGGAAGGTTTAATCACAGTGCCAATTATATGCAATCCATGGGCTAACGTGTTAACACATGAGAAATTGCATTATCCTTCAGTTCCTCTGTTCTTTGCACTGGATCAGGAGGAATGAGCTCTCAGGTTAGCAAACCAGTTGTTCTGTACAGTACTTGAACTGTACAGGTCTCTAACTCTTAAGGTAGAAGTCTTGACATTATGTCTGCAGTGGTTTTCTTCCTTGTAAGTCAGATTGATTCAAACTAATCAAATTTTATTTGACCTGTTTTATTTTCCAGGCTCTCTCTCTCTCTCTCTCTCTCTCTCTCTCTCTCTTTCTCTCTCCTTGACAGAAACATGGAGAATTATATTTGATATCTGGGTACTGTAGCCTCATATAAAATTAAGCATAAAATTAACCATCACAGTAACAAATAACTTACCAGGAGTCAAGATGTTGACAATCTTGTGGGTGGGAGGGAAGTACAATGCTAGAGCAATATGGTAAGTGTTATGATAAAAGCACAGGGTGCTAGGAGACCTGGTCTGCTTTCAGGGGGCTGAGTGTAGTGCTAATGCAGTCGCCATTGTATCTTTAGCACTGAGTATAGCGCTGAGGAAGTCTTCCTCGAGGTGACATTTAAGCTGATCTGGACCTGCTTACATATAAACATTCCTGAGAAGGGAGAGGGTAGAGGGAAATGAGAGTTGGGTAGATTGCGGTTCACCACACAAATTAGTAGAAAGAGGATAAAACGAGGATCCCACAAATTTAACCAGTATTCACAGACACTGCTCTGTGCAAAGCTAGAGCCTGTACTGAATACTGGAGGATGAAAAGATAGAGCTTAATTTCTGCCTGGAGGGACCCTGTGATCCTACACGACCAAAACTCACGCTAACTACAGTAGGAAGTGGCTGGGGTTTGCTGGGAGGCTTCTGTTCCAAATATTTCTCCACTTTTTACTAACCAAGTAACTTTGGGCAGTTAATTCGTTTCCTTTGAGTCACCTAATAATCATGACTCATAACCTCACCACTCAGCTTTCTTTTCCTGTGAAATGAAGATTGTAATATCTTCCCTGCAAAGATTTTTGTCAGTTAGAGAAAGTACTTAACACTTGCCTAGCACAGTGATTGGCACAGAATATCTGTTGAACAAATGCTGCTGCTGTTGGTGATAATACTATATATACATGAAAGCACCAAGAAAGGTATCTCTAACAGTGGGGAGCATGGGGCATTTATTCTTTGTGAGGAACTGTAAAGGCTGAATAAGTTGTCAGCAGGTAAAGATCTAGGATCATTCTTGACTAAGTTGCCTGATTAAACAAAAGAACAGGATCAGAAAGTTCAAGACGCTTGACCAGGGGTTAATTCTCAAAAAAATAGTTCTCAGGGGAAAGGAAAAGCTCCTCAGGAAGCTGTTGCCACAGGCGAGGGGAGAGCCACGGACTACCTGGCCCAGGACTGTGGCACATGCATCTTTTGATGTGAGAGAGACAAATCGATTGGTTGCTTTGACCCTCTGTCCTCAGGACGACACTCTAACCACCGAGCAACCGGCCAGGGCAGGCTTTTGTTTAAGTCTAGATGTATAACATCTGAGGTAGATTTTGAGCACATAGTACCCAGTAGTACATCTTTGAAGCTTAATCTCATTTTAAAAATCAAAATGGCATTTGTCAAAGGGAAGATCTGTCTTTCACAGTGTATCTTCAAGTATAAAGCCTAATGGTCTATAAACTGAATTGTCTTAATTTTGCCACTTTATTAAAGCTGCCATTGTCTTAAAAAACACACACAGCCAGTTCAAAAAATAGATTTAACTGAAGTGACCCATCCACATTTATTACTTTAAAAAGAGCTTTGCTAACACGAATATAGTCTTTTATTCTTCCAGTAGATTTGTTTTTTCACAGAGATGTAGCTTGTAGCTATTTACAGTACCTAAATGCCTATGATATTTGTAGCCTTGTATAAGGTAGCAATTGGGTAGAATATGTATTATATAAAAGGAGGTCATATTATAGCAAATTTATCAGTTAAAATAAAACTGATTTTATTTTTTCATGAATTATCATCCATTTTCTGAAAATTCACGGTGAGTTTTTTTGTTGTTGTTTTGTTTTTTTAATTTATTTTTAATTTTCACTGCATGCTTTTCTTCAGATTTCCAAGGAAAAAAAAGTAAATATTTTAACTGTGATTTTTTTTAAGCCTAAGTGAAATACTGTATGTTTGTTGTATTAAATATATGTTGTTCCCAAATTTATCACATTTCTTTGTCTTTTCTCTGTGTATAATTGGATTTTAATATGACAGATGTAGTGGGAGGTTTTCTACCCTGAGAGGTTTCCTGGCTCCAGTGTTTGAGAGCATCTGAAGTTGTCTGCCTAGTATGTCCTCAGAAATAGATGCACAGCTCTGTCTGGAAGTACCCTTAAGAAGCTTGGAAAGCTTTTTATTGACACTAAATACTTGAAGATAGTAATTAACATAATAATGTTTATACCCAGCAATAACAATTTAATTTAAATAAATTCTTTTGGCCTGAGAAATGCTACAATATTTTATTTGCTTCTATTCTGAAAACCAAATATTTCCTGTAGCTTAGTAACCTTCCAGAGCTAGAGAACATGGTCACTACTCTTAATCTGAAAGGAAGTTTTAATTTAACACCTTATTTCACAAAGCACAAGAGAGAAATAATCAATTTGAGTCGATTATCATGGCGAATTATTATTTACTCCCCAGCGGGGTCAGCTAATCGAGTTACTTCTTAAATGCACTAATTTCTAGAAAATCTTTTTGGAAGTTTGTTAATGACATTGACAGCCATGGGAAAGGAAGTATTTGTGATTAAGTTTAACCTTTGGGCCAAGGTCTATAGTAGATGATCCACTTCTGTTTTATTCTATTTTTTGTTTGTTTGTTTAAAATATCAGAATTATAGTAAAATCAATTATAAAAGACCCCCAAATTGTATTCTCTTTCCCTGGAAATTCAGATTTTAGATAGGTTTGCATGTGATTTGTCAACATTACACATATACTCCCTTTCTCCTCCCTCTTTACTCTCTAAGGGATCCCATCAGCCCTCATTGCTGTAAATATCATATTTCTAGCAAGGCTCTCAGATATAAGCCTCCTTCCAAAAATCTTGTTTGAACACTAAGCTAATATGTTTAAATATCAGCCTAATATTTGAACATTAAGTCTCATAAGGATCTCAAACTTAACAAATCCCAAACCAGATCTTTCTCCCCCACCCCCGAGCACTCCAATTCCTATCCAAATCTCACTTTCCAAATGGCAATACCTACCACTGCCAAGTGAGAGAAGTGGGCATCATCTTCCTCCCAATCCACTCACCCAACACCTGTATTGGAAACTCACTGACTCTGGTCAATTTTATCTCCAAAGTGTATGTTTAAATCTTCCTGACCACTCCCTATGTCACACCGTTATCACCTCTTGATTAGACCACCACTTGTGTGTCCAAATTTTCACTTCTGGGAGGATGTTCTATTGCTTTCACAATCTTCCTCATTTCTGTTCTCACTGCAACCAGACTGAGCATTTAAAAACATTTCTCTAATCACATCAGCTGTCTCTACTTAAAATCCTCCCCAAACTTGCTAATGTTTAGAATAAAGATGAGAATACTTAACATCATCTGTGAGGCCCTGGCAAATTCAGGCTCTGCCTACCCTCCAAGCACCTTCATGCCACTGTGCCTGTTGTTCACTATTCTGTAGTCACACTGGCCTCTGTTAGGCTCCTCACGGTGCCTCATGGCTCTTGCTTCAGCTTGCACATCTTTGCCCCTCACACTTCACATCACTGGTGCATCACTTCCATACCCATGGGTGCCGCCTTCTGTTCTAAAATAGGTCTTCCTTTTTATTCTCTTCCACAATCCCATCTTTTTTTTCCTTCAAAGAACCAATATATCTACTGTTTAATTATTGCTTCTTTTCCGACTATAAACTTTAAACTCCATGAAAGCAGAGGACATGGCTGGTTTGTTTACAGTGACATATCTAGCACCAAATAGCATGTGAAATATATAGTAACAAGTGGCCTGGTGCATGAAATTTGTGCATGTGGGGGGGGCGTCCCTCAGACTGGCCTGCACCCTCTCCAATCTGGGACCCCTCAGGGGATGTCCGACTGCTGGTTTAAACTGGCAGTCAGATATCCCTCTTGCAATCTAGGACTGCTGGCTCCTAACCGCTCACCTGCCTGCCTGCCTGATTGCCCCTAACCACTCTGCCTGCTGTCCTGATCGCCTCCAACTCCCCCACCCCCCACTGGCCTGCTCACCCCCAACTGCCTCTGCTGGCCTGCTTGCCCCCAACTGGCCCCCCCTGCTGGCCTGATCACCCCCAACTGTCCTCCCCTCCTGGCCCGATTGCCCCTAACCACCTCTGCCTCAGCCCCACCACCATGGCTTTATCCAGAAGGACATCTGGAAGGTCTCACAGTCTAATTAGCATATTACCCTTTTATTAGTATAGATACTCAATATTCTTGAATAAATAAATGAATGAATATCCAGACACCCCTTCCCCTCCAAAAAAGCAGGTGAAATCTTTCTCCATGAAATCATGTCATAACACTTTCTTTTCTTTTTTTCTATTGAAATATCTAGCTTTATGTGAGTTTTTATCGATTAATCTGGGGGAGGTAATAACATGTAAGAAAAATTAAATAGAAAATATTCAGAAGAAATGAAAAATATACTGGCAAGAATCTTAACAGATAAGAATCTAGCAGTATATTTTAGTACTCTACATCAGAGAAGAGCAGTTTTGGAGAATGTTAAAGTTGATTGAGACCAGGGAACTCATCTTCCTTTTTTTTTTTTTTTTTTTTTAGGATGATTATGTAATGTGGTAGAGTTGTAATTATCACTACAATGACAGTCACATTTTAATATATAAATGTAACTAATTAACATGCTGTTTATGTTAAATTTCCACCCTGATATATGTCAAATATATTTCAGTTAAAAACAAACAAAAACAAATGGCTCCTAGGGATCTTAATATTTTTGTTGCAATGGTAAATGAGATTATTTTTTTAGTTTCTCTTTCTGTGAGTTCATTATTGGTGTATAAAAAAGCCATAGATTTCTGGCTGTTAATTTTGTATCCTGAAACATTGCTGAATTTATTTATTAATTGCTATTATTAATTAAAATCTGTTGCTCAAATCTCAAAACTTCCTGTGGCATTAATAAGTTCAAACTTACATATTGTTGAAGGGAGGAGGCTCCCCTCTCTAGAGATGCATGAGGTCTTGGAAGTGCACGTGGTGTGCATGAGACAGGGAAAAGGCCCTTATCTTCAGCTCCTAACTTTCCGAAGATGTCTTCCTGCCCCTCCTGCCTTCACTGCCCCTTGAGGAGAAGCTGTGCTGCTGCTTTGAGCCAAGCTTTTGAGAGGAATCTTTGCTGACACTGTGAGCCTCTATGTCTAGGGTCTAGCCTTTTCATGGACTCAACAATAAGTTCCTTTTGAAAATATGTTTTTTTCTCAGGGACAGGACCTGAATCACTCTCTTTCTCTTTGTTATCCTATTCTGAGCTCCAGGCTTTGGCTATAATTATAAATTTGACCCAAAGCACAACATGTAACACTCCCTGGATGGTGTTTGTTAATGTATGGTTTTATAAAAGACACAAATTATTGTAAACGATGAACCAACTGTATGGACTAGGAAGTATTGACATTTTGCTATACAGCTGATAGAAACATAAATGTTTATCACATACTACAAATAATATATAGTGAAGACTTGATATAATCTTTTAATCCTACTCCACTGGGGGATTTTGTGAACACTCTTGTTTGTATAAACGAATTCTCTCTTCTCCCTCCTCTGTCTCTCACCCCCTCACCATCTGTTGGTCTGTCTCTCCCCACCCAAAATCTACAGACCTGCTTGTTTTTCTTTTTTTTTTCACCATTTATCAACATATACTCTCTTCTCCCCCCCGCCACAGACCTGCTACTTAATGTCTCATGCCATTTTATATTATTTCTTTATACCAAGATCCTTAAAATGCATTAAGATTTTTAAATAAGAAGGCTCATCAATTGGATATTTAATTTTTTTCTAAAGTAACATTTTTGTTTCAGAATATTTGGGAAATAATAATATAAAGAATAAATCAAATAATCATATATTCAAAAATAGTCATTAGATCCTTATTATAACTGCTTAATATGCCCAGTTCTTCAAAATGCTTTCTGCCATTTAGCCATTAGCCAGGAGTGATCTTTGCTTTTGAGTATGTGGAGTTTTACTGCTTTCTGACCCTTGCTGAGGATACTCTGACCACTTCCTGTTTTCTCCTGGCCCTGAGGTGGTGGAGTAGATTCTAACTCAACTCCTTTTGGAAGAAGACCAACTTCCAGTTTGATTCCCACCAACAAAATGATTTTCTACTGAAGAACATCAAAGATGTCTTTCCACTTCATGGCTGATATTATTAAACACTGTATCTGACTATAATAGCTACATGACTAATCATTTTATCTTCGATCTTACATAAACAGACACTTGAGGTGTAAGATTAAATATTCATAATAAAATGGAAGCAATTCATAATACAATGCATCAGCATGCATCTGAGTAGCTAAAGGTAATCCTATATAATAAAAAACTAATATGCAAATTGACCGAACAGTGGAATGACTGGCCACTATGATGCATACTGCTCCCTGAGAGGGAGGCAACCTGGCGTTGGAGATTGGGGGGCAGGGCTGGCCAGCGGGCGGCGCCAGGCCATCAGCCAATGCCAGTGCCAGCAGGGGCCCCCTGATCACCCCGCTTGCTAGTTGCCCCACAGATCAGCACTAGGGACCCTTCCCTATATATTGGGAACAGTCTCTTAGATTTAAAAATTAAAACCTGGCAAGACTACTCCAACACAGAAATAATAGGATGATGCAGCAATGACATACATGGACTCTGGCTTGCACACTTTGTGGTCAGCCCTGATTCTGACACTTATAACTGTATGACAAAGCCAATTACTTAATTTCTCTCTGCTTCAGTTTTTCCACCCATAAGATGGGGAAAGTGGTACTACTGCCTCAGAAGGATTATATTATGTACTACATTTTATAATCAGTGCAAATAAATATAGCTGTCCATACAATAGCATGTTTCACCTGTATGAAAAGTATGGTCACTGGTGCATGCAATGTCCCGGATTGCAAGAGGGATGTCTGACTGCCGGTTTATGCCCGATCCCCACAGGGTCTGTCTTAAACTGGCAGTTGGACATCTCCCGAGGGTGCAGGCTGGGCTGAGGGGACCCCTTGCCCCTTGTGCATGAGTTTTGTGCACCGGCCTTTAGTAATTAAATAACTGAGTGATTTTAATGTTGCATCTACTTCTGCCCCCAGATGACCTGGAATGGGTATGTAGCATAAAAGAGGGGCACATCTTTGTTGTTTAAGTCACAGAGAGTTGGAGGATTTTTGTTGTCTATACTAATAAAAGGGTAATATGCTAATTAGACAGGGTCGACGGGATATCTTCTGGAAGTCTGGCTTCCTTCCGAACAAGGCCACGGTGGCGGGGGCTGAAGCAGAGGTGGTTAGGGGTGATCAGGCTGGCAGGAAAGCAAGCAGTTAGGGGGCAATCAGGCTGGCAGGGGAGGGCAGTTGGGGCAATCAGGCCAGCAGGGGAGGGCTGTTGGGGGTGAGATCAGGCCAGCAGGCAGAGGCGGTTAGGGGCGATCAGGCAGGCAGGCAGGTGAGTGGTTAGGAGCCAGCAGTCTCGGATTGTGAGAGGGATGTCCAACTGCCAGGTTAGGCCCGATCCCGCAGGGGTCCCACCTGAGGGGTCCCAGATTGGAGAGAATGCAGGCCAGGCTGAGAGACCCCCCCCCCAACACACACACACACACACACACACACACACACACACACGCATGAATTTCGTGCACTGGGCCTCTAGTTACATTATAACCTAGATTATCCTCATTGATCCAATTACTCTGCCACTGAAATCTTAAAGTGCATGAGAGGAGAAGACATGCCAAGTCTCAGGACAGAGCTGCCCCTAAGGTTATCTTGGTTCATCTCTTAAGATCATCTGAAAGCTTTATATCTGCAGCTAACATTTAACTTGACATGGTGATTGTTGTTATACCTCTAACTCTTTAATCACAGTAAAAAAAATGTTCTTAAACTCGATCTATCATGGAAGCACCTTTTTTCCTAAGGAATAGTGTGAAGATACTGGGAGAGAAGGGTTATGACAGAGTTGGCATTCACCTTGGCATACTTACAGCTTACAGTAAAAAAAGAGACACTGTATATTCAGTGACACAAAAAGTACTAACCATCAAAGGATGGAAATGTGCTAGTGCTGTTACACCAAAGTTCAGTTGCAATATTTTATCTGGAAAGAATAAATCAATTATAAATTAGAAGGAAATGATAAAAGGTATTTTTTAAAAAGTATAGATTTTAGGGAAACAAAAATATACTTCAATTTTTCAAAACATTAAAATTGCAGAAACTTTATTATGATTTTTTAGATAAGTAGGAAAGCTAAGTAGAACCCAATGTGGAATTTAAAACGATGTTACACATTTCCCTAGAATAGATCATTGAAAAAATTCTCATGACTCATAAATCACTGAAGGCTTTTATTTTTTCCTGTGAATGTTCTCGTTGTCATGGAAAAACCTACAAGAAGTCCAGAACAACACATTCAAGATAATCTGAATATTTTTGGTAAAATATGACAGCATACTTGTATCTTGATATATCAAATACATTTTTAACATTCAAATATCTTAGAGCCTAGTTGAGAGTATATTACTTAAGATTGTGCATTAAAATAAATTTTCAATCTTAACATTTCATGGTGTGATTTCCATAGCTGTTGTTTAATATTACTACTAGCTGAATTTGTTTCATCAGCCTTTTAGGTAGAGAAACCACAATTTTGGTGCCTGTGTGGCTTTTGCTAAGAGAGAGTCTGTAAAATATTTTCATAAATTAATAATCATTTTTTTTTTCGCTTAAAGTATTACAAAGGGTATTACATAAGTGTCCTTTTTTCCCCCCCGCCCTTGACAAACCCCTACCCTCCCTTACCCCCCAGTGTCTTATGTCCATTAGTTATGCTTATATGCATGCATACAAGTCCTTCGGTTGAACTCTTACTCCCCTCCCTCCTGCCCCCCAACTCTCTCTGGCCTTCCCACTGCAGTTTGACAGTCAGTTTGAGGCAGCTCTGCCTCTGTATCTATTATTGTTCAAAAGTTTGTAATGGTCTTTATTATCCATGAATGAGTGAGATCATGTGGTATTTTTCCTTCATTGACTGGCTTGTTTCACTTAGCATAATGCTCTCCAGTTCCATCCATGATGTTGCAAATGGTAGGAGTTCCTTCTTTTTAACAGCAGCATAGTATTCCATCGTGTAGATGTACCACTGTTTTCTAATCCATTCATCTACTGATGGGCACTTAGGCTGTTTCCAGATCTTAGCTATGGTGAATTGTGCTGCTATGAACATCTGGTTACATATATCCTTTCTGATTGGTGTTTCTGGTTTCTTGGGATATATTCCTAGTAGTGGGATCACAGGGTCAAATGGGAGTTCCATTTCCAATTTTTTGAGGAACCTCCATACTGCCTTCCATAGTGGCTGCACCAGTCTGCATTCCCACCAGCAGTGCAGGAGTGTTCCTTTTTCTCCACATCCTCTCCAGCACTTGTCGTTTGTTGATTTGTTGATGGTGGCCATTCTGACAGGTGTGAGATGGTACCTCATTGTTGTTTTGATTTGCATCTCTCGGATGATTAGTGACTTTGAGCATGTTTTCATATGTCTCTTGGCTTTCTGAATGTCCTCTTTTGAAAGGTGTCTATTTAGATCCTTTGCCCATTTTTTGATTGGATTGTTTATCTTCTTTTTGTTAAGTTGTATGAGTTCCCTATAAATTTTGGAGATTAAGCCCTTATCAGATATGACGTTGGCAAATATGTTTTCCCAAGAGGTGGGTTTTCTTGTTGTTTTGTTGATGGTTTCTTTTGCTGTGCAGAAGCTTTTTATTTTGATGTAGTCCCATTTGTTCAGTTTCTCTTTAGTTTCAACTGCCCTAGGAGCTGTATCAGTGAAGAAATTGTTTTGGCATAAGTCTGAGATTTTGTTGCCTTTGTGTTCTTCTAGAATTTTTATGGTTTCCTGTCGTACCATAAATTAATAATCATTAAGCACATGTTTATTGCTTGAGTTGCAGTGGCTATATTTTTGCAAATTTCTTTTAAAATTTCTTAAGGAATTTAAACTCTACTTTTTTTTGTCATTTCCTTTCAGTTTCTTAAGTACTTCACTCAGCAAGGTCTGCAAGTTATCTTTCAAAAATTAAAACAAAATTAAATAGGCCCTGGCTGGGTATCTCAGTTGATTAGAGCTGTGTCCTGATACGCCAAGGTTGTGGGTTAGATCCCTAGTCAGGGCACATAAAAGAAGCAACCAATGAGTGCATAAATAAGTGGAACAGCAAATCAGTGTTTCCCTCCCTTCCTCCCTCCCTCCCTCTCCAAATCAGTAATTTAAAAAAATTAACACTGTTCCAGAGACACTGATTCAATCTTTTAGTTCTGTGCAACTTTAACCTTTTATGTCCTTGTGTACAACATCTAATGCACCAGGACTTTCAGAAAGTCTCATCATGATTGTAGGTGATAATACATATGAGTGTGTTTGAGTATCTTCTGGAGGCAGTTTCTCTAAGATACCTTTATAATAATGCCCCCTAGTCTGTCTTTAGTGGACTAAGTGATTAAACCGCAACATTTCAGGGTGTATCTATTTGTAAGCAAGTATATTACACATTGACATTGTACAATCCAATATTTTATAACAGCTAAGCAGTAATAATGCCACAGTGCTCATCCAGCAAAGGATAAGTAACATGACATATATTTAGGAATTTTCAAGGAGGCTGTAATTGGATGGTACCATAATCCCAACAGAGACCATTAACTTGAAGTTTCATTACAACTATTTATACACTTTAGCCTCAATCTGAGACCTTTTAATATGCTGTTGTGTGCCATTGCTCTTAATGAGAAAACTATTTAAAGTATATTTATAGACATATATACAATAGTTACACAAATTATTTTTTAAATTGATTTGAGAGAATGAGAGAGAGAGAGAGAGAGAGAGAGAGAGAGAGATCAACTTGTTCCACTTATTTATGCACTCATTGGTTGATTCTTGTATGTGCCCTGATGAGGGATTGAACCCACAACCTTGGCGTATCAGGACACAACTCTAATCAACTGAGCTACCTGGCCAGGTGGGGCTGGTTGTTCTTAATTTCACTTTTAATCAAGTCTACTTAAATAAGCTGTCAACAAGATTGGGTTTGTCTGTCTGTCTTACATAGCTGTATACTTAAATCCAAAGTTGTCTAGTTCCTGTTGTGAACTATGAAGCATTTCTAAACATTATGAGATCCCTGATGTGAACGTCCTGTCAAAAATCTGGGGTCTAGCCTTTCTACAATCCAGTTTTCTCAATTGGAGCATCTCAATCCATCTGAGGGGAGTAGGAGGCTGGGTCAGTGGTTGTGAGGTTGGCTGCAGCTTTGCATTCTTTAGTCCATGATACAGCTCCCTTTTTAAGTTCTCCATATGGTTTTTAACATTCTTAAATATCAAATTTGTTTTATTTGATGACGTGTTGATTTCTTAAAAAGAGTTATTAGTCAATTTTAATCCTCGATCAATGCTCCTAGGCCTGCTAAAATGCTGACCACAACCACCGAATGTAATTACCCACATGGTACTTTCTTTACCGATGTGCCTGTCATTAGCCTGTTTGCCTTTAGATTCATTCCACTGCTCTGCTCTGCATGTCCCAGGCTCTCTTGCCATAGCAGCCATGGCAAGGATGCCCATACCTGCCTTCAAGCGAGAACCTACCACCAGGAATGTGGGAAGCTGAGAGCATCCAGCTCTGGTGCCTTGGCATCTGTGTCAGCACTGCAGCAGCGGTCCCTTGCTACAGAGGTAGCCCCATTCAAGGACTGAGCGTGGTGCGAACACAAGACCCTCCTGCGGGGAATCTGTGCTTGAGGAAACTGCCGCATCGCATCGGTGAGTCTTTCTCAAACCAATGACAGTCTGAGTCCCTGCTACCCAGAGCTCTGCTCTGCACCCTCTCCTTTCTCAGGCCTCATTTTAGCATTAGGTCTGAAGGCTTTCCCTGCTACTCCTATTCCTTCTCCCCTTTATCTTTCATCGGTAAACTGACCTCCAATAAATCTCTTGCATCTCAAATCCATCTTGATGACTACTTCCCAGAGGACTGAATTTACACATCTGTCAATTACCTCCGATTCCATTCAGCCAATGGAATAAGATTGGAAGGAGGGAGGAAGAGAGAAAAAGGGGGGACACCCTCTCCCCCCTCTCTCTATAGGAGGCATGCCAGTTGTGGCTGTGCGTTCTCTATGGTGCCACCATGGCTTGAGGGCTACTTTTTCTGTGGTCCTCAGTTCCTGTCAAACTAACTGGCCTCTAAGCTCAACCACTGACAACAGAAAGATATGAAGTATTCTGCAAAAGATAGTGCTTGGAAACTACTTTTGACCATATGGCTGTCTTTGGGATAAAGGATGGTGAGGCAACCAAGATGTTATCAATAACAGGAAGCTACTATTACTCCTAAAGTAGTTGGGAGCAGATGGTACTTCTGGGGCTGATCTGACAGGGGAGAGCCGCAGGGCAGAACCCCATGCTCTGTCAGGCAGCTAGCTGCGGCTGTCACTGTTCGCTCCCTCCCACTCGCCCTGCTGGGCTGTCCGCCTGGCCTGCAGCTCTCTGTTCCTCCAGGGCCAAAGGAAGTGCCTGCCTGCTTTCTCCCTTCTCCCAGCTGCAGAGCTGCATCTGAGGGCTGTCTGCTCTTTCTTCCCTTCTCATCTCCAATTTGTTCCCGGTTGCCCACATTTAGATGTTTCAGTGCGCAGTCTCAGGTTTACCTGTGTTGAGCAGGGATTTCTTTGTTGAATTATAGTCAGTTAACTTGTTGAAATTTCGGGGGTGGGGTGGGGAGGGAAAGGTGCCTTCTCACTTGCCATCTCTTAGAATTGGCTTTTTTGAGCCCTGCATCCTTGTTCTTCTGGTAACCGATTGCCTCCCTCTTTTCTTCCAGAAAGTGTTCTTTCTCTCCTAGTGGTGCCCAAATTGAGGCATGCGCCACCTCCCTCCCCAGCCATGGGGTTTGGGAATGAAACCCAGACTTGGTCGATCAGGATCCTTTTCCAGGAATTTCTAGGGATTCTGGGGAGAGAAGGCTCTCTGTTTGAGCTTGTGTTCACTAAGGACTACGCAACCCTGTACCTGCTGGCAGCCATCCCCTGGAAAAAACCTGTCTGTGAGGGGCAAACCACAAAGAAGGCCAACCTAAGAGATAGACACTTAATAACATTTTTTAAGCTCTTGGACAAAAGTGGAAAGAGAACACTGTTACTGTAGAGCACAAACCAACTAACAAACCCTCAAATTGTTTTCCTTAAATTGTTAAGTTTTTAAAAATTTTCCAATTACAGTTGACATTCAATATTATATTAGTTTCAGATGTACAGCACAGTGGTTAGACACTTATATAACTTGTGAGTGATCCCTTAAGTCTGGTACCTGTCTGACACCATACATAGACAAAACTCTCCAGATTGTAAAGGTCTTTCTCTTCCAGCTTGCCGAAAGGGAGTTCTGAGTGGCATTGTTGGTGAGAGGGGGAGGGTGTTGGAGATAAAATTAATTTGGGGTCGCGGGCACAGAAAAGAAGGACACATCTGGTGTCTGGATGGTTGCTCAAGAGTGAGAGAACTTTGCAAACACCCAGCAGAAGTTGACTTATCTCCACCTTTTCACTTCTGAGTTTCTGGCCCGTTCTGCAACATCCATCCTTTTTATTATATTGTGACAAGTCTTCCCTAACTCTTTGAAGTCGGAGCCCTTTATTTTCTCTACCAGCCTGTGCTGACATCTGTGACTAAGCTCTCTGGCTTCTTTGGGATTTTTTTTTTTAACCAGATGCCATAAAATAGACAAAAGGAGCTTGACAAATATTAAACTGTTTGTTCATAAAACAGTAACATTATTTGTGATAGGAAATAAAAGGAATTTTAAATGCCTATGAGTGAATTGTGGAAAGCATCTGAACAGTCATCCATGTTTTCCTTAATTTTCAGTGAATTGCTTAGTATATGTTGGGTTAATGTAATGGAATATTTAGTCTTTGCCAAGAATGGGTAGGTTTCTCACAGGACCTCAACAGCTGGAACTTAAGATCAGTAATTTTTTTTACTAGTTTGAACAAATTTAACTGTGCTACACACTGCATCCCCATGGCTTATTTATTTTATACCTAGAAGTTTCTGTCCCTTATTCCTCATCACCTTTTTCACTCATTCTCCCACCCCCTTCCTTCTGGCAACCATCAGTTTGTTCTCTGTGTCTATGAATCTGTTTCTGTTTTGATTGTTTACTTGTTTTGTTTTTAGATTCCATGTGTAAGTGAACCATATAGTATTTGTCTTTCTCTGACTTATTCCACTTAGCATAATATGCTGTAGATCCATCCAAGTTGTCGCAAATGGCAAGATTTTATTCTTCTTATGGCTAAATAATATTCCATTGTGTGTGTGTGTGTGTGTGTGTGTGTGTCCATACATACTGTACATACCACATATTCTTTATAGATTCATCTATTCCTGAACATCTAGGTTGCTTCCATAGCTTGGCTATTGTAAATAATACTGCAGTGAACATAGGGATGCATTTATCTTTTTGAATTAGTCTTTTGGATTTCTTCATATTAATACCTTGAAATGCAATTTCTAGTTGCATGGTAGTTCTATTTTTAATTTTTTTAGGAACCTCCATACCTTTTCCAGAGTGGCTGCACTAATTTACAATCCCACCAACAGTTCACAAGGGTTTCCTTTTTCCACATCCTCACTAACACTTGTTATTTGTTGACTTTGTGGTAATAGTCATTCGGACAGGTATGAGGTGATAGCTCCTTGTGGTTTTAATTTGCATCTCCCTGATAATTAGTGATTTAAGCAACTTTTCATATGCCTGTTGGCCATCTGTATATTTTCTTTGGAGAAATGTATATTCAGATCCTCTGCTCTTTTTTTCTTATCATATTGGTTGATTTTTTTTAATGTTGAGTTATATGAGTTCCTTATAAATTTTGGATATTAACCCCCTATTGGATATATCACTTGTAAATAATCTCCCATTCAGGTTGTCTTTTAATTTTGTTGATGATTTCCTTTGCTGTGCAGTTTTTTAGTTTGATGTATTCTCATTTGTTTATTTTTGCTTTTGTTGCCCTTGTCAGAGGAGACATTACATATTGCTAAGACGGATGTTACAGAGTTCACTATGTTTCCTTCTAGGATTTTTATGGTTTTAGGCCTGACATTTAAGTTTTTAACCCGTTTTGAGTTTATTTTTGTATGTGATATGAAAGCGATCCAGTTTTAATATTTAGATGTATCTGTCCAGTTTTCCCAGCATCACTTATTTAAAAGACTCATTTCCCATCGTATATTCTTGCTGCCTTTGTTGTAGACTAACTGATCATATAAGTGAGGGTTTATTTTGGGGTGATCTATTCTGTTCCATTTATCTATGTGTCTATTTTTATTTGTGCCAGTACCTGGCAGTTTGATTATTATAGCTTTGTAGCATTGTTTGAAATCTGGGAGTGTGATTCTTCCAACTTTGTTTATGTTTACTTATCATATATATATATTATATATATATATATTTATACATTATGTTTTATAATAATACTATGTTTGATGACAATAATAAAAATCATATATTGTAGCCCTAGTCAGGTAACTCAGCTCAGTTGGAGCGTTGTCTCGCACCAAAATTGCAGATATGATCCTCGATCAAGGCACATACGAGAAGCAACCCATGAATTCATAAATAAGTGGAACAACAAAACTATGCATGCTTCTCTCCTCTCTTTCTCTCACTCAGATCACTCAATAAAAATACCCAAAACTCTTCTGTTGAAAATTATGTATGTCATATAAACTGATCTTTCTTCTCTTCCAGCAAGACTCTCTTTCTCTTATTGCAGGGGGCAGAGCTGTCAAATGGGAAAATAGGCTTTTATTTCCCATTTGTCTCAGAGGGAGGGGGAGCCTGTGAACACTTAGGCATGGATATCCTTGTCTTGCTATCTCCTTGGCTGACTGGGAGCTCCATGAGTGCGGGGAATGTCTAAGGCCTTTTCTCTTGTCTGTTCCCAGTGCCAGGAGGGGGCCTTGCTCAGCATAGGTGCCCCAAACCTGTCTGGTAAAGTGCAGCATTTGCCCATGAAAATATTATTGAATAAATGTATTCCTCAAGGTTTTGACTCAGACAAAATTCAAAACCTCAAATCACTTCTTGCTTTCTCTATGACTTTGGGTACGTTACATCTCTCAAACTCATTTTTCTCATTATAAAATTTTCTTTATAAGGTTGTTCTGAGGGTCAGAGATAATTTGGTAAAATACCAAGCATGGGACTTCCCGTCTCGATGGCTGCCACGTCAGTGACTTGCTGTAGCCCTGCAGACGTATTATAAAACTTGTTTTAAAGAGTTAAAATGTTCCTGCTGACCTTTTATTCTGTTAAGTGGGATGTTCGGGCACTCTCCCATGGTTGTTATTCCACTGTAGAATTCAGTTGTAAGGGAAGGACTGAAGACAAAGTAACCACTAAGCCCAATTATTTATAAACAATAGCGTAATACAAGTTAGCAGCATACAAAGGAGAATAAGAGGAAGAGGAAAAGCAGTTAATAAACACATTAGCTATAGTTCTCAGACCTAAAAAGTGTGATTTGTTGTGAGAACACAGAGGGGCATCCAGATCACACCTTTTCCCATGTTTCACATTAGAACTCAATAAACTTTCCACATCCATAAGGTATTATAACAACACGTCAAGGCAGCTTTAGATTTAATGGTAGAATGCACATTCTAGTGCAAGGGACATAAACTCTGAGCTAGGCAGAAGTGAACGTCCTTTCCACTTGAGAAGAAACAGGAGGGCCCAAAATTTCAACTGCTGTCAGAGCAAAGGAAAACAGTACCTGGATGTTTGGGGATTCCTTTGGCACTGCTCTGTAGTGAGGTGTAGGAAACTAAAGCCAGACACATGCTGTGATGATTTTGCCAGCCAGGGGAAAAATTCAACATCATTCTAGGTGCGTTCCCTTTTGAAGTTATACCCACCCTCTTGCAATCTCAAGATTAATTGGCATCTCCCAGATTGCTACTTAACAGAAAAAATATTAAAAAAACAAAAAGAAGATAAAGTGAAAAAAAATTCGTTGAGCAACTAAAACTTCACGGTCGAGCCATGTAATTTTTATAAAGGTATGAGATATTGAGATAGCCCATGTCTTGCAAAAGTCATTGTGTGTTTGCCCATTGCTTCTTCACGTTCCACCTCTTGCAAGCAGTCCTTTCTGCAAACTCTAACTTAGAATCAAATTCTTTTGTCCTCTTCTCTCCTCTCAAGCTCCATCCTTTCCTTCTTGTTAGCACTGACAGTTAGGTGGGTACACCATTAAAAGCTTTTAATAAAGGATTTCTTATTCTTTATAATGAACTTGGGAGGAACAGTATACTTATCCCCATTAAACAAGCAACAGTTACTAAAAATGAAGACTTAGAGAAGGTAAGAAGGTTGCGTAAGGCCACGCCAGGAGGAGGTGCAGAACCAGGCTTTATCCTCATGGTAACCCCGGATTGTGTGTTCTTAAACACTGAGCAACGCTGTTTTCTCGTTGTATGCAAAGAACATCAACATAGCACAATAAATGTTTTTTATACATACATAAAAGGTGTGAGTAGTCTCATAAATCTCTGAAGTCTACATCATTTTGCCAAATATGCATTTTTACGGCAAGTCAGAGGATGGTTGAGCATTTTAATATGAAAGGTTGGAGCCTTACCTTTCCAAAACAGCTGGGTTTGATTTGATGTAACATGCCTTAGTTTTCTACATTAATATTGCAAAATGTTACTCTCTGATGGTTTTATAGGTCTCTAGGCAAGTAGTGAAGTGATGAAGAATGCAGAGCACTTTAATGTGTAATTAAAAATACCTTCAGGTGAGCTGAAAGGTGCTCTTCCTTGCTGTATATTTGCCAGTTGAATGGCAAGAGTCGAGTTGGCATGGCTTAGCAAACACCCCTTTTTGTTTTGTCTACTTGTGTCTGTGTTCTTAATATTGTTTGAAAGAGTTTGCCTTAGCACAGAAAAAAAATCATGCACTGAAATTTTTATTAAACCAACATACCAATGAAACTCAGATGTTTAAAGAGACTGTCCAGATGTGAAGTAAACAGAAGTAATCTATTCCTTATTTATCCAATAATATCCCCGGTTACATAGGATGAATACATATATGCAAACATATATATTACCTTGGAAAATTTAATTACTTTTGGACTGGTGACAACAGTTATGCATATAGTAACTTGTTATAATTTTAGGTGTCATTAAATACTGCCTTGTAGATCTCAATCTATCTAGCTCAGGAGAAGTGTATTCATCTCTTTCCTGGCAAGAAGGCACTGTAGGCACAGGTTTTTAAATATTTTCATTGATAATATTGTCTGCAGCACATTTCAAAAGACTTTCTCGAGGCTTTGCCTTGTTTAGAAGCAAGCTCCAGCAACACCAGTTATGTAAATGATGCCACAATTATATAATGTTCTTTTTTAAAAAAATGTTTTTATTGATTTTTAGAGAGAGAAGGGGAGTGGTAAGGGGAGATAGAGACAGGGATAGAGGTATATATATACAGAGAGAGAGAGAGAGAGAGAGAGAGAGAGAGAGAGAGAAATATCAATAGGTTGCCTCCTGCATGCCCCTTACTGGGGACCAAGTCTGCAACCAGGGTATGGGCCCTGACCAGGAATCAAACCATTGACCTTTTGGTGCATGGGACAGTGCTCAACCAACTGTGCCACACTGTCCAGGACTATATAGTGTTCTTTTATGTTTTAACAAAGCAGAATATTTTTAGACTACAGATGAATTCTCTAGGGAAATTTAAGATTGCATTGAAGATAGAAAGTGTTAAAAACTAGAACCTCAAAAAGCATTACAGGATAGTAAAGAATTCAAAGTAATTAAAGAAGTCTTTCCCTTTAGTTTATAATTTTACATGGTTGATGTTGCTTAAGTTGGAATTGTGCATTATTAACACCATATAAATATACTTAAGTATGGATATAATGCCACAGTATGTGTATGAACTCATATGTGTATATGTATATGTGTTTTGGTAGCTTGCTTCTTAATAAGGTACTGGTACATATATTCTAATGCATATCTCTCCCTGGCCCCAATTCTTTTATTTCATTGGCACGTGAAATTCTTGTTTTGTCCAAATGCGTCAGAGGATCTGGGAATTTGTGTGAGCAAAGGTATGTGCAACTTGTTCTAGAAAAAAAAGTTTGTTCTCGCTATAGCAAGGCAAATTACACTGTATATACATAGTACTATGAAAACAGCAGGGGCACCATTGTTAGACATTCATGAGTTCAACTTCCCCCTTTGCCAATTATTAGCTGGTTTACTTTGATCCTCAATTTTCCTATCTAAAATGGGGATGATAATCTTTATCACATAGGAGTGGTATGAAGATACATGTGAAATGAATGCGGAATGATGTAGAAAGAATTTCTCAGATTAGGGAAGAGCATAGTTTAGAAATAAGGGAGTGGCCATTTGAATGCTACTGAGAAATTGAGTAAGATGAAAAAATGTTTAGATTTAGCAACAGGTAGATCATCACCAGACCTTATGTCCTAGATTGCCCAATAAAAGTGCCCTAGTCATTGATAACTTTAGGAATGATCATTTCAGAAGAGTGATACAAGCAGGAGTCAAACTTGAATATATTATGGAAAGCATAGGAGGTCAAAAAGTGGAGACATTAAGGGTAGATAGTTTTTAAAAAGAAGTATGATATACAAGGAAGGAGAGAGTAGGACCAAGGATAAAATGAAATGTAAGATGAAATTATTTTTGTAAAGATGTAAAACAGACGTGAACATGTCTCAGGGTAATATCTGACAGCACAAAAGGGAGTAAAGAAAGAGCAGAAAGAAGGACACACAAAGGAGAAAGCCTTCTGAAAAGGATCCAGTATACAGGAGGCAGTTGGGTCCTGAAGAGAAGGAGGGGCACTTTAACAACTGCAACAGACGGGGGAAGAAGGTATAGGAGTGCAATTGCTAATAACTATAGATGTTTGCCGATGGAGAGTTAAAGTAATTACAATCTGTTGACATACTTTCTCTGTTGTAGGAGGTGAGGCTCTTTGCTGAGAATGAGGGGGTGAGGTAGGGGTATTATGGATTGAAGTGAGTAAAGAAGTCATGGAAAGCTAATATCTATGCAGAGCTTGAGTGAGATTTGAATAAAATCCTGCAATAGAATTACCTGGCAGTATTCCGGGCACAGTTGAAGCACATGAACATCACTTATTATGATGCCAGTTTGTCCTCCATGTGATCTGCTCCAGTAGCACTCAGTTTCCTGGTGTTAAGCACAGATAAGGGAGATATATCATTTTTTTATAGAAATAAAGTTTTGCCAGATAGAGATGTATTAAAAGGACAGAGGACCAATAAAAGATGTAAAAATTGCCAATACAATGAGTGAAAGGACAAATCATAAAATCTAAATGAGATGGGGGATAAGTGAATCCGGGATGGGGTTTATAGATAGGGAAAGAATAAAGAAGACAAGTAGCTTCCCACTGTTGAGGTCATGATAGAAAGAAGTGGAACAACAAGATGAAAAGATTGGAGGTTGTGGTCAGAATCTGAGATGTTTGAATTAGTGATTTTGAAAGTAGAAGTAAAGCCGTCACCATCAACAACATAATTGACCTACTCTCTCATGATAAACATAAGTGGGCACTCCACCTTCTCATCTCGGTCCTAGATCTGAAGAACTCAAGAAAGTCACTCAATTCAAAATGGCCAAGTCTCCTTCCAGCTATAGAGTATGCTGGGAGACTAGAGGGGAGAGGACCAAGGTAAGGAGCCTGGGAGGGAAGGTTATTAAAGTTTTAAACTAAACTTATAAGTGAGTTGGATTTAGGGTCAGGTCAATAAGACATAATTCAGACTGAACAGAAGTTTTCAGGACCTGTTAGCACTTTGGATAGAGCATGTCCCCTGACCAGAAATCAAACTGTGACCTCCTGGTTCACAGGTCAACGCTCAACCACTGAGCATGCTGGTCGGACATAGGTGATATGTTTTGATTTATTTCTTTACCTCAGTATATGAAGTAAACAGAGCATGCATTTGTAGTACAGTTCTGATTACTGAAAATTGTCTGCATGATGTCTATGCATGGCACATGAGTGTTTGTTATGGGATTGTTGAGATGCCTCTTAAAGGCACATACTTTGCAAATGTCAGTTTCCTTCTCCTGTCTATATTTAATACTTTTATAATAAAAAGGAATGAGGTTGTTAATGTTTGAAAGTAAAGATTACAACCAAAACAAACAAAAAAAATGTTCCATTTCTTTATGTTTCTTGCATTGCTATCCTTAGCTTTGAAGAAGTAATCACCTCCTCTGCTTTGGCAGAGAAAGACTTTTATTAGCCAATTCAGTTAGAGATTCTGAGAGTTCTCAGACCTATTATATAAATATGTCCATTTATTATTGTTGCCTTTGGGGTGGGGGTTGGGGGCTGTCTTAGGATCCTGTGCCTTCTCTCAATCCCGCAAAGTCAGGCCAGGTGCTGAGAGCCTCTTGTTTATTTTCCCTAGGGCGATTGCCTGAAGCGTTCAAGGTTATATGTTTCCCAATTCTGCAGAATCAAGCTGGCTGCTAAGATCTGCACCTGCTATTGAGGTCCATGTGCTGTGTGCAGGGACTTACACATGCCCTCTGTGTGGGTGCATGGGGTGCATACATTGGGATACATAGGGTGCCAGCCATGGGATGGCATGAGAGACACTGAGGTTGCATGTTGGTTGGTTGGTTGATGGGATTGTCTGCTGGCAAGTTATCCTATGGAATCCATGAGGGAAGCTCTCGGTGGAGTCCCTGAGCAAGATCCACACCCAGCTATTGAGATTTGTACACTAGTTGCTATGAGCTCCTACCTTTTCTTGCTGCCACCAGGGGACTGAGCCAAGCCCATTATTTTAGTGTTTGGGGTGAAGCTGGACAGAAGTGAGCCTCGTGAGCCCCATCCCACAAGGCTGAGGAAGCCAGGTGTTCCTTTTGCTCTTATTTTTTCCAAATGGAAGAACTTATGGACCATGGAAGCCTCTCTTGGCCCTGATCATTCCCTTCTCAGCTGGACTTTGGGGCTCCCATACAGGTATTCTCATCTATGGATGGTTGTCAAATCGGTGTTTCCGTTGGGAGATGAGGGCTGGAACCTCTTATTCCACCATCTTGCTGATGCCATTCCTGTAGAAGTCCTATTTAGAAGTATTTCTGAATTGTTTAAATAATAATAGTAATCAGTACTTAATAGTTGACAAAGTGCTTTTCAAGGACTATAATTTTTTAAATTCTTAAAACATCTTTCTGAAATTGATACTATAATTTCCACTTCACAGAATATTTTACCATAGTCATAGAATTAAAGTTAAGACTAATGCCTCATATAACTAAAGTCACAACCCATATATAAACCTTGGTCCTTTGTTATTTAAAACAGTGCCCTTGAATTTTGCCATGTTTTCCTAGTAGATAACATATGTTTTGATAGTTATTTAAAATTAGAAGGTTAAGAAAATATTGTGTGATATTTTATAACATTAAAATTATGTTTATAAAACATTTGCTTTAATACTTATTTGGTTGACCTCCAAGAAAAGCCATCAAATGCCTATGAAAACTTTAATGCTTATTAATACAGACTGGTGCTTTGGTAAAAAGTATTTTCATTACTCTTAAAGTATTTTGGAATTTATGATGTGTGTCAGTGCATTTTGTCTATGAAACTTTTACCTCTTCAAAGCACTATACAGTCAGTATAGGTGTGGGATGCTGGGTGTGATGCTGAATTTTAAGCAGCTTCTTATTAAGTTTATTCAGGAAAAATAGAAAATGAGCCTTGCAAGGGAGGAAGAACATGTGCTATTGAGGTATGAACACATGCCGCAGTAACATATAATTCTTGTGCAGGATTATCAGACTTCTTTGGAGGAGAAGATAAAATTCAAAGACAAGGATTCTATTGAATTTGGGTAAGCACAGCCAACCAGTGGCCAGCTTGTATCCAAGCTAGATACAAAAGGAAAACAGACTTCATTTCATTTTGTGATCAGCATAGTGTTTTTTAACAACTAAGGAAAACTCATAGTGCCCTATTTTTTACACTTTGCTGCTTTAGTTACTGGCAAACTTAGAGGTAGTTATTTTGGGTTTGCTTGTCTAATACTGAGCGAGTAGGTATTTGTTGATCATTTGTCATTTAAAGTCAACTGTACAGAGCAAAGTGTAAGGCGTGAAGATGAACGTGGACCAGGATCTATGAACTAGTTGCAGTGTGTGCCAGGAATTGCTGCCGGTGGCTTGTTCCTTTTGAATTCCTGCATACTGACTTAAAGCAGGTTCAAAGGAAGGTGTTTTCCAAATAAAGGCTACAATTGAAAATCTGTCCACCCTTTTTCACTCTCCTGCTAACTTAACTTATTAGTGATTAAAAACTTTTTTTTCACTGAAGTAAAAATTCCAGAAAGAGGACAAATTGAAATCATCTCTTTGACTCCATGACTAATACCTAAACCTCCTCCAAATCCTATATGAAGGGTTGTTTATCTTATATCTGGATGCTCACTTTATTCTTAAATATAAATACAATTTTCCTCTTAGCAGGGGAAACTTCTTTATCTCTCAATTTTAAAAAAATCTTAATATTTTTTAGTGTGTGTGTGTGTGTGTGTGTGTTCATATCTCCGCTCTTTCCTTTTGACCAACACACTCCCTTGTACCTCAGTCTGATAATTGAGTATCTGTCCAAAGCCTGATTACCTGTCTTTTGCCTTAATTCCTATCCCAATATCCTTCTATATTTATCTTTTTCAACCAAGGGTGTGCATCAGAATGAACTGCGAAGGTTTCTGAGACAGATTCCTAAGCCATGTACCCCAGTCAGACTTGTATTTAGAAGGTCAGGGCTGAAGTCAAGTCTTTCACTGTTTAATAATGTGCACAGACTGCTCTGACTTCCCCCACGAGTTTGCTCCATCCCATTTCTAGCTTCCACGCCGCCTTTGTCCGATCTGTTTATCAACTAACTGAGCCAGAGCTCTTATGATGTAGAAATCAAGATTTCACCATTAGAGCCAGGGCAGAAACATCAGAAAAAACAGTATCATTTATTAGTCATGGGCTTATAAAGATAGTATTTTTAAAAATAAATGAGTGTTTATATTTTGGTCTTCTGTTTCGGGTGTTATTAAAAATGATTAGGAAAAAGAATATATCAAGGAAAGAATTTTAAAATAGCATACAAAACTTGTTGAAATCCTTAAATTAGGGAGGGTTCACAAACATATATATAATTACACACACACTTTGGCTTCCATTGGGCTAAGTAAGTCTAGAAGGAGGCCCAGGAATCTGCATGTTTAATAATAACCACAGAGGGTACGGATGATCTTTGGATCACATCTTCAAAAATAGTAGCCTGAACCAACTAACATTCACATCTTGGTTTTCATCCTGATTTTTAAAATCATTCTTGTTTTTAAACATACTTGTCTAACAAATGCAATTTTGCCTCTATGATTGAAATATATGATCATTGGAAACCCAGATCTTACTCAGAACAAGAAATTACTATTTTATTACATTCTATCAAGAAGCTATGTCTCTTGATTTCTTTTAAAAACAGGAATAGTGCACTTTCTCCCCAATTATGCCTAATGCTAATAGTGTCTTGGTTGGCTGAGGCTGGGGCACCACCTCCATGTCATGGCAATGAATAAAAAATGGCAGGTTTTGCCCAGCCAGCATAACTCAGTAGTTGAGCATTGACCTATGAACCAGGAGGTTATGGTTTGATTCTGGTCAGGGCACATGCCAGGGTTGCTGGCTCAATACCCAGTGTGGTGTGTGTAGGAGGCAGCTGATCAATGATTCTCTCTCATCATTGATATTTCTCTCTCTCCCTTCCTTTCTGAAATCAATTAAAAAATATTTAAAATGGCAGGTTTAGTTTGCAAAGATATGCCTGCGATGTGCCGGCTCCAGTAGTTCTGCTATAAAAAATTCCATTGACACAAATGGTATTTGGAGGCGTCTACAAGCTCATTTTTAGTGGAGGATCTTTTTTTTCATGGCAGTCCAATCTTATTTCAGCTCTATGTATAAGCACTAACATTCTATTCTTTGTTTTAAAATATTAAATGTATGGTTTAAAGGTTTGACAAACTAAAAAAAAAATCAAGGTTAAAAAATGAAAGGAGTAATGTGGATAGAATTTTCTCCTTTTCCCAGTGGAGATATTGTTATTATTTTAATCTCAAGGAATTATATTGTATTTTATTATGCTTTGGTAGCATCAACAATGCCCTTATTGGTGTGTCTTTTCAAAATGAACTGCAGAAATGCTCTGTGCTGTAGGTAATAATATATATGTCAGATCTGCAGGATTAGTGGCGTGTACTGTGGAATGTATACACATGGCCAGCAGGCTGCTGGGTGTTTTCTAAAGTCTTACTCTTTTACTGCTACCCTTTTTTTTTTTTTATCTCTTTGCATTTAGGTTAACAACCAGTGGAAGAAGATACTTTTAACTTTAGAATATCTTGTGAAAGTCCTTTCCCCAAGGTAATGGTTACTCTTGCCTTTCATTTTGGTTTTATATAAAGATTTATATACATTTGTTGAAAGATACTTAAATAATTATTAAGACATCAACAGGACAAAAAAAAGAATTACAGAATAAAAATGCAGTATGAAAGGAAAGGGCACTATTTTTGCAGAGGCGTACTTTATATTTGATAGAATATATGGCAGCGGTTCTCAACCTGTGGGTCACGACCCTTTGGGGGTCGATCGACCCTTTCACAGGGGTCGCATAAGACCATCAGAAAACACATATACAATTACATATTGTTTTTGTGATTAATCACTATGCTTTAATTATGTCCAATTTGTAACAATGAAATTGGGGGTCACAACAGGAGGAACTGTATTAAAGGGTCGTGGCATTAGGAAGGTTGAGAACCACTGATATATGAAAATACATTTGATTTCAAAAGCAACTACGGCCATAATTGCACATCATCTCATGCTTGTAATTTCATTAACATATAACAACTCCTCTTACTTATTTATGGGAGAAACTTCATGTGAGAGGAATCTCTGAGACAGACAACATATTAAGTTAAAGTTGAACTGCTGAGAGAGATTGTGATGAGTAGGAAAGGTGCAGCACTGAAGCGGTGCTGGAGGAGTAAATACTATAAAATAGCAAGAATAGAAGCACTAAACACAGACTTTGATGATTCTTCATTTTTGTTAAAAGCCAGCTCTGATGGGGCTCCCAGTCATATCCTTTGTTAAAGGTTGTGCTTCTCACCCGCTCTTATTTATGCTACATGCTTTTAAAAAGTCATATTTGGGAGCATCTAAGCTTGTGATTAATCCTTTTGTATCTGTGTGTAATGACATATAAAGTGCTCAGCCATTCATTGTACTGTTCACATTTATTCACTGTAAAAAAAAGAGCTGAATACCTCCTAATGCCTGCCCAATACACCTGGCAATATTACAATGACAAGAAGAATATTTAAGTTCTTTTAGGTCTTTGAAACAAAATATTTTCATTTGTTAATAAAGTAGTAGTCTTCTTGAAGATGTATGGGAAAATGTTTTAATTTTTGTTAAAGAAAAAGTAATCATTCCCATTTGTCAGAGAGAAATCCAAGTGAAACAAGACTACATAAATTGCCACCTTTAGAGTGCAGGAAACAAATAACAAAGGGATGTTCCCACCTAGTCACATTTAAGTTAAAATAATACTACAAATTCTGGAGTCATAGAAAGACTATTTTGTGCTGTTTAAATGCATTTCCTGTGGGAAAAATGAACAAACCTTCTCCCACCATTGTATTTTGAAAATACATGGTGTAAGAATAAACAAACAAGGACCTTCCTCTATACTTTTTAGTTTTAACTCTGAACTCTTGGTTGCCGAGGTGATGAGCACATCTGTACACATTTCAACAGGGGTCCTCCTTGCTTTAAAATAGGGAGAGCAAGCTTTTAAACCTGTTTCTTGTCATGCAATTTGGGGACAGTATGGCACTCAGCCTTCAGCTGACCTAAACGATAGAGTGAAAGGACAGCTCCCAGCATGTCATCTCTTAACAGATTTCGGTGGGGCCACCAGCATTCCTATGCTTCATTCTAATACTAGACCGATCTGTGTGTACCCAGCTCAATACATGGTACATCCTCTGTAGGCAAAACATATTCGCTTTAGGGGAGTGAAAACCTAGCCATGCAAATGCACATGTGCACACGTGCGCACACACAAACGTGCACTATTTTAAAGAGATGAGGAAAAGGCAAAAATCCTGAAGATTTTATCTTTTGTGTGTGATTAGATACAGTATCTTACATATGAATGGTGATAGCCATTGGTGATTTTCTTAAAGAGTTAACACATGCATAAATTTGCTCACCATGGTTTTGCAGACCACATGGTTGATGGACAAGCCAATTAACACATTTATTACTGTATTAAAGATCCATTGGGCATGTATCAACGAGCAAATGTAGTGTCCAAATAAATCCTATATAATGAAGAGGTAATATGCAAATTGACCATCACTCCCTCACACAAAGATGACCTCCCCCATGTGGGCACAAGATGGCCACCACAAGATGGCCAGCAGGGGAGGGCAGTTGGGGGAGATCAGGCCAGCAGGGGAGGGCAGTTGGGGGTGACTGGGCCTTCAGGGGAGGGCAGTTAGGGGCAATCAGGATGGCAGGGGAAGGCAGTTGGGGGTGACCAGGCCTGCAGGGGAAGGCAGTGGGGGTGACCAAGCCTGCAGGAGAGGGCAGTTTGGGGTGACCAAGCCAGCAGGGGAGGGCAGTTTGGGGGGACCAGGCCTGCAGGGGAGGGCAATTAGGGGCAACCAGACCGGCAGGGGAGGGCAGTTGGGGGAGATCAGGCCAGCAGGGGAGGGCAGTTGGGGGTGACCGGGCCTGCAGGGGAGAGCAGTTAGGGGTGATCAGGCCAGCAGGGGAGGGCAGTTTGGGGGGACCAGGCCTGCAGGGGAGGGCAATTAGGGGCAGCCAGGCCAGCAGGGGAGGGCAGTTGGGGGTGACTAGACCGGCAGGAGAGGGAAGTTGGGGGCCACCAGCTGGCAGGGGAGGGCAGTTGGGGGGGACCAGGCCTGCAGGGGAGGGCAGTTGGGGGCGATTGGGCCAGCAGGGGAGCAGTTAGGCATCGATTAGGCTGGCTGGGGAGTGGTTAGGGGGTGATCAGGGTGGCAGGCAGAAGCGGTTAGGGACAATCAGGCAGGCAGGAGGCGAGCAGTTAGGAGCCAGCAGTCTGGGATTGTGAGAGGGATGTCCGACTGCCAGTTTAGGCCCTATCCTACAGGACATCCCCAGCAGTTGGACATCCCCCAAGGGGTCCCAGATTGGAGAGGGTGCAGGCTGGGCTGAGGGACAACCCCCCGCATGCACAAATTTCGTGCACCAGGCCTCTAGTATAAAATAAATGTACATAGGTACAGTTATATATTATTCATGAAAGTATTTAAGTGTAAGAATGAATTAAGAATTGGAACAGAGCAATAATAAGCAGCCCCATAATGTATAGGTTTATTTTAAGAGCTATTATATAGAATTAGAATAAAATAACAAATAAGCAGTTTCTAACTCAAGGTGCTTATAATATATTTGGAGGAACCAACCAAATATGCAGAAAACATTTTTATTTTTATTTTTTTATTTTTATTTCTTAAAAATATATTTTATTGATCTTCCACAGAGAGGAAGGGAGAGGGATAGAGAGTTAGAAACATCGATGAGAGAGAAACATCGACCAGCTGCCTCCTGCACACCTCCTACTGGGGATGTGCCCGCAACCAAGGTACATGCCCTTGACCGAACTCGAACCTGGGACCCTCCAGTCCGCAGGCCGACGCTCCATCCACCTAGCCAAACCGGTTTGGCAGAAAACATTTTAAAAATAATCACCAAATAATGTGGAATTTTCCCTTCTTACCAATAAACTCAGGTCTCCCAATCCTAAAAATAAAAATTATGTCTTCTCTAGACATTGTAAATGACTCCAGTTACTATAATAAATGGCACATTAAACAAAATTTAGCCTGGTTTTAAAAAAAGGATCTAAGATCCTATTTTTCCCATTTTATTTTCAAAAATTTGATTGTTATATAAGCAATGTTGATCTAATTCAGGTATCAAATGACTAAATGATTCATTTTAAAATAGTAAATATATATTTACACACACATATATATACACACACACACACACACATGCTTATATTGATATACTAGAGGCCCAGTGCACAAAAATTTGTGCACTCGGGGGGGTCCCCAGCCTGGCCCTGTGCCCTCTCGCAGTCTGGGACCCCTCGGGGGATGCCCACCTGCTGGCTTAGGCCTGCTTCCCGGGGGATTGGACCTAAGCTGGCAGTCATCCCTCTGGCAGCCCGGAAGCCCTCGGGGGATGTCCACTTGCCAGCGGGGAGCAGACCTAAGCTGCAGTCGGACATCCTTAGCGGTTCTGAGGAAGCAAGAGAGGCTCCCAATACCACTGCTGTACTGGCAGCAGTCAGCCTGGCTTGTGGCTGAGCGGAGGTCCCCCTGTGGGAGCACACTGACCACCAGGGAGGAGCTACTGCATTGAGCGTCTGCCCCCTGGTGGTCAGTGTGTGTCATAGTGACCAGTCATTTCCAGTCAGTCTGCTGTTAGGGTCAATTTGCATATTATCCTTTTATTATATAGGAATAGAGGTCTGGTGCATGGGTGGGGGCCGGCTGGTTTGCCCTGAAAGGTGTCCTGGATCAGGGTGGGGGTCCTGCTGGGGTGCCTGGCCAGCCTGGTTGAGGGGCTGAGGGCCATTTTCAGACTGGCCACACCCCCTTCAGGGTGGGGGTCCCCACTGGGGTGCCTGGCCAGCCTGGGTGAGGGATTGATGGCTGTTTGCAGGCTGGCCATGGCCCCCAGCCACCCAAGCTCCCAGTGGAGGCTGGGTGGAAGCAAGTATCTGGGATTTATTTATCTTCTATACTTGAAACTTTGTTGCCTTGAGCAGAGGTCACAGCCAGCCAGGGCAGGCGGGAAGCTTGGCTTCCTCCATCGCCCAGGCAACCAAGCTTCCTGCTTGCTCCAGCTCTGTGGCTGCCGGCCGCCATCTTGGTTGGGTTAATTTGCATATAGTCGCTCTGATTGGCTGGTGGACGTGGCTTGGGGTGTAGGGGAGGTGCAGTCAATTTGCATGTTTCTCTTTTATTAGATTAGACTAGTGGCCCGGTGCACAAAATTTGTGCACATTGAAAGGGAATTAATTAGAGGAAATATTTTAATATTGCTATTTGCCCTTTCTCTATAATAAAAGTGTGAGAGATAAAAGGAAATGAGTACAATGTATATGAAAATAATACATAATTTTATTAATAAATAAACAGTAATAAAATGATATAACAACAAACTCATGATGTAAAAACAACGTGAGTGCGGGCGATGACACCTCAGTCTTTTGGCTTCAGAGTGACGTTTTTCCAGTAGCTGTTCTTCAGATACATTCTGTTGCAGTCGCCGCCTTCTTTCAAGATCAGGTGCACGTTGCTCTGCAGACATTTTCTGTCAATAACGCCGGCACTTTTCGGCTACAGAGCTACCTTGTATCAACCGTTTATCTTTGGACATTGTCCTACCTGTCTACGGACACCGTCTGAGATGCAGGAGAATGAGAGTCTTGCTGGTCAGGCCACTGAGAGCTATGTGACTAACGGCTGATTCTGGCTGAGTCTGTGGGGGTGGGACTTCCTCTTCCCTGCTGTCACTTTCCTCAGCTGTGATGAGGAAGCTGGGGTGACAGGTCACACTGTCCCCGGAAGCCTGGGTCAAACACTGGAGGGCCGGTTGGGGGCATGACTGGTGATGAATTGCAGCCAGCCTGGATCTCCCCCAGGAGGGCCAGTTGGGGGCATGACTTCTGGCCACCACTGTGGTTGCCGCACCAGCCCCGATTCCTGGCGGGAGAGCCTGTTGGGGGATGTCAGCAGGCAGACACTGCAGCCGCCCTGCCAGCCCCGGTCTGCCGCGGGAATGCGGGTCCCTGGCAACCCGCCAGCCCCAGTCTGCCAGCAGGAGCGGTTTGGGGGCGGATGCCGCAGCCACCCCGCCAGCCCAGGTCTGCCCGCGGGAATGCGGGTCCCGGGCAATTCGCCAGCCCCGGTCTGCCAGCGGGTTGGGGTTGGGGGCGTGAGTGCGGGCGATCGCCCCCCCCCACCCTCTCCCCGCTCTCACGGGTTGGGGGCGTGACTGTGGGCGGACGCCGCAGCCACCCCGCCAGCCCGGGTCTGCCCGCGGGAATGCGGGTCCCGGGCAACTCGGCAGCCCCGGTCTGCCAGCGGGAGCGGGTGGGGGGCGATCAGGCGGGTTGGGGCGTGAGTGCGAGCGAACGCAGCAGCCGCCTCCCCAGCCCTAGTCTGCCGGGGGGAGCGGGTTGGGGGCCTCTGCCTCCCCAGCCTTGGTCTGCTGGCAGCAGCGGGTCTGGGGGGCATGACTGCGGGCGGAAGCCGAAGCCGCCAGGCCAGCCCTGGTCTGCCGGTGGGAGAGCCGGTTGGGGTCTTGGCCAGTAGGGGACAGCTGCGGTCACGCCCCGCCAGCCCTGGGTTGGGTCGCCCGCCATCCAGGTCACAGATAGCAGGCCTGGATGGTGGAGGGGCAGGCACGATGGCGCTGCCCCATCCTGCCGGCAGTATGCAAATTAGCCGCCATCTTTGTTGGCGGTTAACTGCCATCTTAGTTGGCCGTTAATTTGCATATTGCCCGTGATTAGCCAATGGGAAGGGTAGTGGTCGTACGCCAATTACCATGTTTCTCTTTTATTAGTGTAGATAATGGGGTCACAGCTGGTACTGTGACTAACCTCCATTTCTCCTCATTAAAGAATTAGTAAGAAACCTGGAGCTTTATGGTCAAGGTAATAGTCTCTGTCCTCTCTTCTCACTATCCTATAACACATTTACCCATGCTGTATACTCCGGGAAGTCCACATCTTATTTTTTGGTTTTACTGCTAAGTGTGTCTGTGTACTTTTTCTAAGTACAGCCTCTAAGACCTGTGTCTTCATCAGGTAATTTTAATGAGGGCCTTGCTTTCCTTCTATACCCTTTGCAAAATACTGGCTTTTTTGTTTTCTAAATACAGTCACTGGCTCTAGCCTACTGCAGTGCTGTCCACTAAGCCTAAATAGTACAGGATTCTTTTCTCTTGGTAGCTCTTCTTCCCAAATCACTATTCCCCACTGCCCTTCCCTATCACTGGGCAATTGAGAAAGGACATTTACTTAAAATATTTAATATCCCTTTTTTAAAACAAAAAACTCACTGTGTGGAATATATTAAGGGAAAGAATATGACCAGCATGAACAGGAAGTAACACATCACATATCAAAGATAAATCCATCTGGGAAAAGCATTGAGATCCCCACGCACTTTTATTGGAATTTTAAGACAAGAAATAGTGTGGAACCACAGCTCTTCTTTCATGTCTATAACCTTTGTCTAACTCAGCATGTGCCTACAGAGGTAAGCCTTTGCTGCTGTTTTTTACTATTGTTGTTTTATAATAGGCAGCTTAGTAATATTTCAGAAATGGGAATGTAGATGGTGGCTCAGGGAGAGAGCTTGGTATGACACAGGGGAGTGGGCTAGCACATTGCAGTACTCACAGAACTCACTGGTCTGGAAGTGCCTGCCAGCACCTGCCATATTATGTTTCCAGTTGAAACCAGAAGGAAACTGAAATAGATCCAGAGACATAGAAGCATGGAACAGACTGATGAACTTCAAAGGGAAGGTGGGAGTGGGGGAGTGGGGAAGTGGGGGCAGAGATTAACCAGGGAATCTATATGCATAGTGCACGGACACAAACAATAGTCTAGCGAAGGGGAAGGGTGGGTGCGGGGTGGAGGGGGTCAATGGAGGAAAAAACCAAGGGCACATCTGTAATACTTTCAACAATAAAGATAAAGTTAAAAAAAAAAAAGTGCCTGTGAAGCCAAGCACCAGAAGCAGACATCATTGCCTTTCTACCCAACTTCCATTCCCACCCAGTTTTCCTCCAGCTGCAGAGAGAGCCCTCTTCACGTAATGAAGGCAAATGCTGGACACACTCTCCCAGCTTCGCTTGCAGCCCAGACGCAGGCATGGAGTGGAGTGGAGGCTAATGCAGTCAGAGGGATGGACTGGCCTTCGGAGAAGCCTTCTCCTGGTGGAAGACATGCAGAGATGAATGCCCACCTTTCTGCCTTGGACATTGTCCTATATGGGACATGATACCTGGAGCTAGTTTGGCCAAAATAATTCCAGAGAAACTGCCCTAGATCTCTGATGCCTTTGAGTTTGTGCGCCAACCCAGGGGGATCCCTGTTCTTTGAGAAAAAGAACCCCCTGCATTGAAGTCACTTTTAGTTGAGTGTTTTTTTCTCGCCGCCACATGCATGCCAACTGAACAACACTGCACCTGACAATTGTAATATGGTCTCTTTTGATGTTTATAATCATCCTGTCGGCTGAGCATTATCCCTTCGTTTTAGTGATGATGAAACTGAGGCTCAGAAAGATGAAGGGCCTTGTCCAATGTCCCAAAGCTCTTCGATACAGGGTTGGAATCTATGTGCCTGTGCCTGGCATACCTGTGCGTCTCCAACTCTCATTCGCTTTCTGCTGTCCTGTTGTGTCACACTGCCTCTGAGTCACTGCAAATATTTACCTATGGGTGTGTGAGCCTGACCGGGAGCCTGGAAGCAGGTGTGTCTTTGTTCTGAGACTGTGGCAAGCCCTGTAAGAAGCAAGGATTGAACACAAAAGGCAATTTTTGTTGCATGACATTTTTTTAAAAATGAGAATGATTTTATTATTTTTTGTATTATTAATCCTTACCCATGATATTTTTTCTATTGATTTTTAGGAGAGTAGAGGGGAGTGGGAGAGACAGAGAGAAACACTGATGTGAGAGAGACACATCAACTGGCTACGTCCTGCACACGCCCCTACCAGGGCGAGGGATCCAGTCTGCAACCAAGGTATGTGCCCTTGACCGGAATCGAACCCGGGACCAGTCATCCTGCTGACACTCTAACCACTGAGAAACACTGGCGAGGGTGAGAATGATTTTAGATATTTCTATTTGGAGGGTAAGAGATTAGTTATAATTAGATATTGGGTCATGAATAGAAACTTAGCTTTGCATTTTTTTTGTTTGTTTGTTGGAAGCTACATATTTTAAGACTTTATACTGTGCTGTACATCTACCCTAGAGCTCTGCCTCCTAGTCCTCAATTCTCTCAAGTCCAGGGTCTTAGTTACAAAGATTTGGAAGTCTGCCTCTAGCATATGATACTAGTAAATGTTTTCCAGTCTTTCCATGTGAAACCTCACAAAATACCTGTAAAATGGGAGAGAAACTAAAAACAAAGGGCCTGTTACATTTCTGTTCTTAAATACTGCTTGACCTTTAAAAGGGGATTAGTTCAACAAATCGAGGCCCTGGGCGGGTGGATCCTGATGATTGTGTGTTTAATAGTGGGCCCTTACTCTAGATATAATTTTTACAATGTAAGATTTTCTTGCCTGCACCACCTTCTCTTTGCTCTCCCAGTCCTTATGAGCCTGAAGACTGGGCTTGTTACTTGTTCCAGCCATATCCTTACTGCACAGGGTTTCTTCTTTAGGGACTTTCTTCCTAAACCTTATCTCTGATGCTCTCTTGGTAATCTGAACTAATGTGCTAATGGCAATTCAAAGTTAAATTATTTTATAATGTATATGTGGGAAGCAAAGCCTTCACCCAGAGTAATAACTTCCTTGGCTTCCTAAGGGAGCCAGAGAATGCCCCGAGGGCAACTTCCTTCTGCACCAGCCAGCCAGCCAGCCAGCCAGCCAGCCACAGTGGTGGTGGGTCTGAGAGCCTTAAAACAAAAGCAGAGAAGTGAATTGGAAAATATGCACCATAGTGCATTCTTCATTAGGACATGTAGCTTTAGGAAAACACTCACCCAAGAAAGACTTTATAATAATAATGTGACAAGGCTTGGCCAGCCACTGCTGTTGTTTTGAACTCCTAGTAGTACTACAAGCAACCAGAGTGGGAAAAATAAATAAATTCAGTCTTTACTGTATCTAGCCCAAGCCATCATCACCTGCTCCTTGGAATAATCAATTGGTGTCCAGTTTCCACTCTCACTAGTACACACCTCCCCTCCTCAGTTTGTTCTCAAATTAACAGCCTGCTATCCATTGAAAAGCTAAATTAAATCAAGACAAACCTCTGAAAGAAAGTCCTCCGATTGCTCTCCTGCTTACTCAGGATAAATGCCAAATTTATTTTTATTTTTTTTTCGCTGAAAGTATTACAAAGGGTATTACGTATGTGTCCTCCCCCCCCCCCCCCGCCCGCCCTTGACAATCCCCTGCCCTCCCTTACCCCCCAGTGTCTTATGTCCATTAGTTATGCTTATATGCATGCATACAAGTCCTTCGGTTGATCTCTTACTCCCCTCCCTCCTGTCCCCTAACCCTCTCTGGCCTTCCCACTGCAGTTTGACAATCAGTTTGAGGCAGCTCTGCCTCTGTATCTTATTGTTCAAAGTTTGTAATGGTCTTTATTATCCATGAATGTGTGAGATCATGTGGTATTTTTCCTTCATTGACTGGCTTATTTCACTTAGCATAATGCTCTCCAGTTCCATCCATGCTGTTGCAAATGGTAAGAGTTCCTTCTTTTTTATAGCAGCATAGTATTCCATCGTGTAGATGTACCACAGTTTTCTAATCCATTCATCTACTGATGGGCACTTAGGCTGTTTCCAGATCTTAGCTATGGTGAATTGTGCTGCTATGTACATATGGGTGCACATATCCTTTCTGATTGGTGTTTCTGGTTTCTTGGGATATATTCCTAGAAGTGGGATCACAGGGTCAAATGGGAGTTCCATTTCCAATTTTTTGAGGAACCTCCATACTGCCTTCCATAGTGGCTGCACCAGTCTGCATTCCCACCAGCAGTGCACAAGTGTTCCTTTTTCTCCACATCCTCTCCAGCACTTGTCTTTTGTTGATTTGTTGATGATAGCCATTCTGACAGGTGTGAGATGGTACCTCATTGTTGTTTTGATTTGCATCTCTCGGATGATTAGTGACTTTGAGCATGTTTTCATATGTCTCTTGGCTTTCTGAATGTCCTCTTTTGAAAGGTGTCTATTTAGATCCTTTGCCCATTTTTTCATTGGATTGTTTATCTTCTTTTTGTTAAGTTGTATGAGTTCCCTATAAATTTTGGAGATGAGGCCCTTATCAGATATGACGTTGGCAAATATGTTTTCCCACGCAGTGGGTTTTCTTGTTGTTTTGTTGATGGTTTCTTTTGCTGTGCAGAAGCTTTTTATTTTGATGTAGTCCCATTTGTTCAGTTTCTCTTTAGTTTCAACTGTCCTAGGAGCTGTATCAGTGAAGAAATTGCTTTGGCATATGTCTGAGATTTTGTTGCTTTTGGATTCTTCTAGAATTTTTATGGTTTCCTGTCATACATTTAAGTCCTTTATACATTTTGAGTTTATTCTTGTATATTGTGTAAGTTGGTAGTCTAGTTTCATTTTCTTGCATATATCTGTCCAATTTTCCCAACACCATTTATTGAAGAGACTATCTTGACTCCATTGTATGTTCTTGCCTCCTTTGTCAAATATTAATTGACCATATTGGTTCGGACTAATTTCTGGACTCTCTATTCTATTCCACTGATCTATATGTCTGTTCTTGTGCCAGTACCAGGCAGTTTTGAGAACAGTGGCTTTGTAATACAGCTTGATATCTGGCATTGAGATCCCACCTACTTTGTTCTTTCTCAGAATAGCTGCAGCTATTTGGGGTCTTTTTTTTATTCCAGATGAATTTTTGGAGAGTTCGTTCTAGATCTTTGAAGTAGGCCATTGGTATTTTAATGGGAAGTGTGTTGAATTTATAGATTGCTTTGGGTAGTATGGACATTTTAATGATGTTGATTCTACCAATCCAAGAACATGGTATGTTCTTCCATCTCTTTATGACTTCCTCTATCTCTTTTTTCAACATCCTGTAGTTTTCTGAGTAGAGGTCTTTTACCTCTTTAGTTAAGTTTATTCCTAGGTATATTAATTTTTTTGGTGCGATGGTAAATGGGATTGTTTTTATAATCTCTCTTTCTGCAAGTTCACTATTGGTGTATAGAAATGCCTCAGATTTCTTGGGGTTAATTTTGTATCCTGCTACATTGCCAAATTCATGTATTAAGTCTAATAGTTTTTTGATGGAGTCTCTAGGGTTTTGTATGTATAATATCATGTCGTCTGCAAATAAGGACAGTTTTACTTCCTCTTTTCCAATTTGGGTGCCTTTTATTTCTTCTTCTCGTCTAATTGCAATGGCTAATACTTCCAGGACTATGTTGAACAGGAGTGGAGAGAGTGGGCATCCCTGTATTGTTCCTGTTCTTAGGGGAAATGGTGTTAGTTTTTGTCCATTGAGTATGATGTTGGCTGTGGGCCTGTCATATATGGCTTTTATTATGTTGAGGTATGATCCTTCTATTCCCACCTTTCTGAGAGTTTTTATCAAAAATGTGTGTTGGATTTTGTCAAATGCTTTTTCTGCATCAATTGATATGACCATGTGGTTTTTTTCTTTCAATTTGTTTATGTGATGTATTACGTTTATTGATTTATGGATGTTGTACCATCCTTGCATCCCTGGGATAAATCCTACTTGGTCATGGTGTATGATCCTTCTGATGTACTGCTGGATCCGATTTGCTAAGATTTTGTTGAGGATTTTGGCATCTATATTCATGAGGGATATTGGCCTGTAATTCTCTTTCATTGTGTTGTCTTTACCTGGTTTTGGTATTAGGGTGATGCTGGCTTCATAGAATGAGCTTGGAAGTGTTCCTTCCTCTTGAATTTTTTGTAGTAGTCTGAGGAGGATAGGTTTTAGTTCTTCCTTGAAAGTTTGGTAAAACTCCACTGAGAAGCCATCTGGTCCTGGGCTTTTGTTTGCTGGGAGCTTTTTGATGACTTCTTCAATTTCTTCCATAGTTATTGAAATGCCAAAATTTTTACTGTGGCTTCAAGGCCCTACTTCACTGTCACTAGATTCCTTCTTTCACCTCATTTACTGTCTCTCATGCCACTCCAACCACACTGGCTTCCTTCTCTTCGTAGAAAACCATCAGGCACTCCACCAGGGGCCCCTAGTCATTCCCTGTGCTCAAGGCTGTCTCTCAGTCAGGATCCCATCACCACCCTATTTGAAATCCAAAACCTTCACTGGCTGAACACCCAGCAATCTGTTTCCCTCCCTGCTTCATTGTTCTCTCCAGCACTCCAGGGTGAATTTAACAGAGTTTAGTTAAATTCTGTTTGTTTGGATTGTTTGTTATTTGTCATCTTCCTGTTGTGTTCCGCCACCCCCCTAACTAGAATACAAGCTCTATGAGGGCAAGAATTTTTGTCTGTCTTTTTTTTTTTTTTTTTTTACTAGAGGCCCAGTGCACAAATTCATGCATGGGTGGGGTCCCTTGTCCAGACCCGATTGGGGCAATGGGGGCTGCTGGGCCAGGGAGGGACCACGGGAGGTTGGCCAGCTGGCCCCAGTCGGGGCCATCGGGCTGGCTGGCCAGGGAGGGACCAGGGCATGTCCAGCCCTCTCTCCCAGTCCCGATTTGCCAGACCCCAGCAGCAAGCTAACCTACTGGTTGGAGCATCTACCCCCTGGTGATCAGTGCACATCATAGCAACTGGTTGAGTGGTCAATTGGTCGGACACTTAGCATATTATGCTTTTATTATATAGGATTGATATTTTTAGAGAGAGAGAAAAGAAGAGAGATAGAGAGATAGAAACATAGATGAGAGAGAAACATCATCAATTAGCTGCCTCCTGCACTCCTCCTACTGGGGATCAAGCCTGCACCTGGTCATGTGCCCTGACTGGGAATGGAACCAGCGACCTCTTGGTTCCTAGGTTGATACTCAACCACTGAGCTACACTAGCTAGGCTTGTCTTTATTATTTTTTTAATATGTTTTATTAATTTTTTACAGAGAGGAAGGGAGAGGGATAGAGAGTTAGAAACATCAATGAGAGAAACATCGATCAGCCGCCTCCTGCATACTCCCCACTGGGGATGTTACCACAACCAAGGTACATGCCTGGGACCTTTCAGTCCACAGGCTGATGTTCTATCCACTGAGCCAAACCGGCCAGGGCAGCTTGTCATTTTTTTTAATGCTGTATTTACAGTACATGATATACTATTACACATCCAATAAATTTTTATAAAATAACCAATCTTTCCACTTATATTGTCAGGGCTTATAGTTACAAAAAGAAAAGTATTGCCTGGTTCTAAATAATTTGAGCAAACAAATAATTTATTGCAATGAGATTAGAAGGCTAAAATACGGGACTCAGAAAATGATTAAGAATCAAAGAAGCTGGGCAGAGCATCCAGACTCTAAGAACATGACAGTGTTGCCCTATGGATACTTTACTCTTTCTCCACCACCATGAGTAGTCCCTTACTGTTCCCATATCGTTGCATACTTCCTCTAGTTCTGGGGTGCCAGTCAGCAAGTTGAGGCCACCTGTGTCAAATGCCCACAATCTAGTTTCTAGGGTTCAGGAGAGGTAATATGGAACCCCTGTGGTCAGTGGAGCCTCTCACCAACATTTATATAAATGATTCCCTGCCATAGGATTGATTCCATCGGCAGCCATAGAAGAAAATACTAAAAAAAAAAAAGGAAAAAGAAAGAAAAAGAAAAAAAAGGAAAAATCCTCATCCTAACCAGCAATTATAAATAGAAAGTGACTTTCATTTGTTTAATTTTATTTTTCTCACTTGTTTTCTAATTTTTCCCAGTTATATGAATAGGTATATTAATTTATTTAATGACATTGGTTAGAAAAATTAGCACTAAACAATAAGAAGGTAATAAAAAGTTTATCCAGACATGAATTTTTCTCTTGAGACAGCCTGTGATTTGTGGCCTATCAATACTTGTATGCTAGAATGAGAAATGAGTGAATTGAGAGGTCTTCAGTGGCCCATCTAATTTCTTTAGAGTAAACATTTATCCAAAGACTAATATGGCATCTTTTGTGCTCCACTAAATTCACATAATAAAATAAAAAACATCAATGGAAAGCAGATGCTATGCTGGCTGAATCATTAATCATTCTATTCCCCATAGAAAATAGTCACACATGGTATTGACGTAGAATTCAAATTTATTACACAAGGTTTTTTGTTTGCTTGGAATTGTTCTAAAGAGATGCCGCAGTCCCTCCCATTCTGCAGGCTGCTTTGCAATATGACTTTCTACTCCCCTCATCAGACTCCCTTGGAATCTGAGCTGGCTCTGTGACTTGCCTTAACTAATAAAATGTTTTAGAGGTGACATGAATGACTTGTAATCCTAGTCTTTAATATATGGTACAGCTCTGAATTTTGACCTCTTAGAAGCCAGCTACCATGTAAGAAAGTTTGTATTATCCAGTTGGGAAAGCAACATTAAAAGAAAAGCCCTGGAGTCTGAAAGTCCACATGGAAAAAATGCCAAGCACCTCAGGAAACTGCCAGCATCAACTGCCACACATTGTGAATGATAACATCTTGGGTGTTTTAGCCTCAGCTGAGCCAACAGAGAAATTCAGTCACATGAGTGACCCATCCGATACCATGAGAAACAGAAGAATAACCCAACTGAGCTCAGCCAACATGGAGAATCATTAAAATTAATTAATGTTGTTGCCTTAAGCCAAAAAGTCCTGGGGCAGTTGTTTTATAGCAATAGATTGCTAAAAATTTTAGGATATAAAGTTAAAAAAATTGGTTGGGTAAGTTTTTCTTGAAAAACAATTACGAAATGTCCACTCTCCCCTTTGAGTTTAACAAGAAATGCAGTGTATCATTCTTTCCTGGACCATACCCTTTAATGAAAATTCAAGGACTGGAATACAACCAAAATTTTAAAAACTGATCAAATCTTATGTGTGTGCCCTTTATCACTTGTGAAGTGTATACAGCCCATGTCTCCTCTGCTTTATAAGTCCTATCTCTGGTTTGCCCACTGCCAATCACAAGCACTTGAACCAGTTGACAGTCTTTCACAACCACTGGGCATCTCCCAAGTCACGTACTCACAAGTACTGTTCTCTAGTTGTTATGTGTGTTTTTTTCTCTCCTGCTATTGCTTCCTATAGCAATGTCTATTGCTGAAGAAGCCTCTACCCCACTGAGAACATCCCAAAGCTGCCAAGGACTCTATAATGCTTCTGTGAAGCTGTTTATTCCTCCTCTGAAGTCACCAACACCCTCAAGATTTCATGACTATCCTATGTAATAAAGAGCTAGTATGCAAATGGTCATCACACCCTCACACCATCACCCCATAATGGCTCAGATACTCAACAATGGGGAGAGAGGAATGGGGACCAGCCAGGCACAAATGAGCTCACGAGAGAGGAATGGGGGCCAGCCAGGCTGCAGCCTGGGAGAGGGACAAGCCGCCGGCCCTGCAGTCCTGGGCGCGAGTGGCTGCACCTGCGGCCTGGGAGAAGGACAAACCACCTGCCCTGTGGTCCCAGGTGCCAGCGCCTGCGGTCCAGGTGAAGCCACCTGCCCACAGTCCCCTGCAGTTGCGGCCAGCCAGAGGAAGGAAAGCCTGGGTCCCAGGTGCCTGCAACCGGCCAGAGGAGGTAATCCTGGGTCCTGGGTGTGGGACGAGGCAGAGGTGGTTAGGGGCATTCAGGCCAGCAAGGGAGCAGTTAGGAGCAATCAGACTGGTAGGGGAACATTTAGGGGTGATCAGTCAGGCAGGCTGGCAGTCAGAGGGGATGGGGCGATCAGGCAGGCAGGCAGGTCAGTGGTTAGGAGCCAGCGGTCCCAGATTGTGAGAGGCAATCGGACATCCCCCAAGGGGTCCTGGATTGGAGAGGGTACAGGCCAGGCTGGGGCTCTCCCCTGTGCACGAATTTCATCTACCAGGCCTCTAGTAGAATATAATATCTTTTTTTAAGGCCAATCCTGCTGCTTTGGCCAGTCTCCTTCCCAAGATCCATCCTTCCAGAATTGAGAATATGTGTTCTTCCTACATTTTCTCCCCCCCCCACCCCAGATGCTACCTCTACGGTTACAAATCAGCACTGCCTTGAAGATCCATTGTCCCACAGAGATTTTTGTGAAACTTTAAATATATTTGTTCTCTCCCTGGCCTAGACATCTGTCAGGCTAGGTCAGCTCATGATCTCAATAAAGGACACACAGCTGACAATTCTTCCCTTTGAGGCTGTTTGTTTTGACTGTGACTGTATCTTCCTTAGAAATAAGTTATTTCCCTAGAGACTCTGTGGTCCCGCATGTCCTCCAGAGATGCCAGCTGTATAGAAACTGAAGACTCAGTACCAATCAGATTTACCCTGTAAGTGTATTGAAAGACCAGTTCTCTACCCTTCCCAAGTTATTAACAGTTACTCAGATTAGAATGGTATTAGAAGGCCAGAGACCTCTGGACACCCCAGTCTGTCACTTTTACTTGATTGTCCACTTGAATATTAGAGCCTTGGTGCTGATATTTTTTCTAATTGTGGGTTGTAATCATAGCCACTGGTAGAGGTTCCTGGAAATGTAGTTTTTAGCAGCTGGATTGATGATGGTGATTCCTAATATCTGTTTGTATGATGTTAGCCCTCCACTGGCTCTACCAATTGATCCCAACCACCGTAAGGATCCTGGAAAGCAGCAGGTCCTTGTCACTTCTTTGACATAAAGGTGGATCCCTGTAGAAACTGCTTATAGAGGAAGTGATAATAGTTGACTATGTGTCTGTAGGGCCTATGTAAGTTTGTCTGTCTTTGTTGTCAGTCTGTAGGTCCCTCAGCATCTGCACAAAGCTCAGGAGCATTTTCTCTCACTGGAAAAAGACAGTTGAGAGCTGACCCCTCTGATTTTCTGTTGGAAACTGCACTGTTTCACATATTTTTCAATGAATTTACAAAAGTTTTTCTCCAGATGCAGTGGAAAGGTAATTATATGTATGATTACCAAACAGAGTGTTACCAAACAGAGCCTCAATTCTCTTTAGCTGTTGTCAGTTCTAGAGCGCAGACATATTTGTGGTACAGGGGCAAGTGCCCCAGAGCGTGACCTCTGAGGACGGCAGAAAGTACCCTTCACTAGTACCTTGTGGGACTATATGAACTCACACATCCTCTGTACTTGGGGTGCTCAGCTAGAGCTGAACTTGACATGGACTTTATGGCACTCTTTTCTCTCCTCCCCTAACCTCAGCATCAGTTCTTGGCTTTTTATTTTTTTTAATGCTTGAATTAATAGTTTATGTATTACACCATATTTTAGAAGCAGGTGAGGTATAAATACTTAATAAGTAAATAGATTTGAAGTTTTTAATCTATTTATACCTTCATGCCTGCTCTTTTCATAAGCAGAAGCATCTATTCAGATAAAATACCTAACAGGGGTGCCCAAAGTACCTCAACACAAACTAATGAGTAACTTGAATTTCACAAATTGTGACTGGCAAATGATTATCAAGTATCTGCCGTGTGCCCACTTGTTTGTCTAGAGAAATGGAATTTAGAATAATGTTATAGGTAAATATTATCTCGCTTCATCAACACATCCAACCTCCTCTCCTAGATCTAACTTCCTGGGGAAGGAATATCATGAACTTTTCCCAAGGGCCACAGTAACTTATCTGACTAGTAGATCCTCCTCTAACATCTGAAGATGTCTTCTAGCTTCTCTGATAAATGAATGCTCTAATGGAAAGTACTAGAGGAGTTGCTCTTTGATGATGTATGTTTTGACTGATCTTGAGATACTGACTTCCTTCCTCTTGACTCTCATGCCTCCCTCTTCTTCCACCCTCAACTCTGTGACAGAATATTTTGGTTACATCATAGAGTAATAATTTCAGTCTAGTTAGATGGGCATGTGTGCCAACAGTTGGATAGTGGGGAAGAAATTTGGACATAAATGATTTTGTCATAAATGATTTTTTTTTAAACATTTTCTTTGTAGCAAACTTTAAGAGGTCCAAATTTCATAAATATTCTAGTTAGCCATTTCAATATAGTTTAGATGTCAAGCATTTAATTTAGATTGATTCAATATTATAATAAATTAATAATTATTACTGTGATGCTTTACTGTACTTCTTGAAGAACACATCTATATTTAGTATTCCTAGGACTTGCCTGGTGTGTAGCTACGTTTTCAAGGTTCTTTGTAAGCTCTCCCAATAGTTGTATTAAAGAGGCATACTTATATAACACCATATTATAGCTACATTTCTTTGTTAAGAACTTGAACTCTGGACAAATGTCTTTGAAGTGAGTTTGTGTTCATGTACCCAGATGATATTAACAACAATTAACAAACAAATTATTATTACAAATCTACTGTGCACCAGTTCTGGGACAAGTGATTTGAAAAATATGTTGGAAATATTAAATATGGTTTCCTCCCCTAAAAGCACTAACAATCTTTTAAAGGGAGAAAAGACCAAACAAGATGATGGTTAAGAATAAGGAAGTGCCTCTGTTCAAACTCTACCCCACCATTTAAGACAAGTACTACTCAGTGCCCCAGTTTCCTCCTCTGTAAAATGGATTAATAATAGTACCTATGTTATAGGAAATCTATGTAAAGTACTAGGGATATGCCTGACATTAGTAAACATTCATACATGTAAACCCTTGTTGCTGTTTGATACTATGGCACTGAGAGGTGAATGTCATCTTGGCTGTGTCATTTTGGCTCATCAGTCTAAATATCAGGCAAATTTTTAATGATGCTCCTCAAGTATTTAGATTTTAGGAAAAAAGAAAGGAAAAATATATGCTAAAGTACGTAGTCTTATTTATAATTTTTAACATTTTTCATAGTTGAAAATAAGTATATAAATGCCTTCATTTAAAAAAACATTTTTATTGATTTCAGAGAGAAAGGGAGAGAGAAAGATAGAAACATCAATGATAAGGGAGAATCATTGATCGGCTGCCTCTTGCACACTCCACAATGAATTTTGAGCCCTCAACCCCAGCACGTGCCATGACCGAAAATCAAACCATGACTTCCTGATTCATAGGTGGATGCTCAACCACTGACCCAGGCTAGCCAGGCTAAATGCCTTCTTTACAAATCATTTTTCTAACATTATTTTTTATTGAGGTACAATTGGCATATAACATATAAATTTCAGTTAGATAACATAATGATTTGATATTTGTATGTATTATGAAATGACCACAATAAGTCTAATTAGTATCCATCACCAGTCATATTACAAGACTTTTTTTCTGTGATGAGGAATTTAAAGATATATTCTCTTAGCAATTTTCAAATGTACAATACAGTATTATTAACTACTAGGGGCCCAGTGCACGAAATTCATGCACTGGGGGGGGGGAGGGTCCCTCAGCCCAGCCTGCCCCCTCTCACATACTGGTATCCCTCAGGGGATGTCCTAGTGATGGCTTAGGCCCGCTCCTTGCTCCCCTTGGGGAGCGGGCCTAAGCTGCAGTCTGGCCTCCCTTTGTGGGAGGTGACCGGGCTGATCAGGGGAAGGCACCAGCCCCATCACCCCGCTGCTGCAGCCACTGCCAGTCACCGCAGCCAGCAAGGTTTTTTCATCAACATGGACTCCAGTCCCTTCACCATGAAAAAATGACAACTTTCTTTAGGCATTTTCAAGATGTGTCTTTCATAGGAAATGACATTTCTTTATTATTTTTTTTATCCTCACATGAGGATATGTTTCCATTGATTTTTAGAGAATGTGGAAGAGAAATGGAAAGACAGAGAGTAACATTCAAGTGATGGAACACTTTGATTGGTTGCCTCCTGCATGAGCCCTGACCTGGGCCCTGGCCAGGGAGGGCCTGCAACTTAGGTACGTGCCCTTGGTCAGAATTGAACCCAGACCCTGCAGTGGGCAGGCCGAGGCATTATCCACTGAGCCAAACCAGCTAGGGCAGGATATGACATTTCTTAGCCCTTAAGCAGCGGATCTTCTTTTTTTTCACCAGGAGTGTGGTAAAAAACCCTAGATCACCTTTTTGGATTCTTATTACCCAAGTTACTAAGAATATTACCAGAGGCATACAGGGAGCTTAACCAATGAGTGGTCAGAAAAGGTGTTTCCTCTGTAGTTCACACTGATCGCCAGCTCTGCCCCTCCGCCCAGGAACCCCTATCACCCTCCGATCACCAGATTGGCCCCTCACCCAGGCTTGGGCAGGGGACCCTCAGACCCCTCCGACTGCTGGCTCCACCCAGCCCAAGCCAGACGCCTTTGGCCCAGGCGTAAGGCCTGGGCAGGGGACCCCCAGACCCCTCCAATCACCAGCTCTGCACCCTGCCCAGGCCTAATGCCTCTGGCTGAGGCTTTAGGCTTGGAAAGGGCCCCCCCCCGCCACGCAGCTCCAATGGTCAGCTCCACCCCTGCCCAGGAGCCCCCTGGCTCAAGCCCTTCCTACGCTGCTCAGGGCCCACTCGGGGCCTACCTCAGGGTGACCTGAGTGCCGATGATTTTCCCAGGACCCAGGCTGCTGGGCACCTATGTATGCAAATTAACTGCCATCTTTGTTGAGCTAATTTGCATACTCTCCTGATTGGCTGGTGAGTATATCAGAAGGACAGTCAATTTACATGTTTGTCTATTATTAAGTAAGACCAGAGGCCCTGTGCACAAAAATCTGTGCACTGGTGTGTGGGGGGGATGTCCCTCAGCCCCACTTGTGCCTTCTCACAGACTGGGACCCCTTGGGAGATAACGACCTGCTGGCTTAGGCCCACTCCCGGGTGGCAGAGGGCAGGCCCAATCCCTAGGTGCAGCCCCAGGTCAGGCTCAGAGCGGGGCCGTTTGGGGGGTTGGGGCACCACCCGCTGTCATGCACAGAGCAGGGCAGATTGGGAGGTTGCTATGCCACCCCCAGTCATGCTCAGGGTGGGGCCGATTAGGGGGTTGGGGCACCGCTCCCTGTCACACTCAAGGCAGGGTCGATGGGGAGGTTGTGGCGCCACCCCCTGTCATGCACAGAGCAGGGCCAATCAGAGGTTTGGGGCACTGCCCCCTGTCATGCACAGAGCAGGGCCCATCAGGGAGGTTGGGGCTCCATACCCTGTCACACACAGAGCAGGGCCGATCAGGGGGTTGGGGTGCCTTCCCCTGTCATGGACAGAGCAGGGCCGGTCAGGGGGTTTGGGCACTGTCACGCTGCTCCAGGGGCCAGGAGACCTCGCGGCTCTGCTGATCCCGAGTTTGGGAGGCCTTGCGGCTCCACTGATCCCGGGTTCGGGAGGCCTCATGGCTCCGCTGATCCTGGTGCTGGGAGGCATATTGCCCTTTTACTATATAGGATGGAGGCCTGGTGCATGGGTGAGGGCCGGCTAGTTTGCCCTGAAGGGTGTCCTGGATCAGGGTGGGGGTCCCGCTTGGGTGCCTAGCCAGCCTGGATAAGGGGATGATGGCTGTTTGCAGCTGGTCACACCCCCTTCATGGTGGGGGTCCCCACTGGGGTGCCTGGCCCGTCTGGGTGAGGGGCTGAGGGCCATTTTCAGGGTGGCATGTGACTGAAGCTCCCAACCTCTCCTTTCTTTCTTTCTTTTTTTTATTCTGGGATTTATTTACCTTCTATGGCTGTCACTGGAATTGAGAGCCAGCTTTAGCTCTGAGGCTCTGCTCCAGCTCTGAGACCTCGGCTGCTGAAAGCAAGAATCTGGGTTTTGTTTAGCTTCTATAATTGAAACACCCTTGCAACTCCATCTCGGCTGGCTGGCTGAAAGCATGGTGATTGTTTAGCTTCTATAATTGCAACATAGTTGCTTAGAATGCAAGCTTAGAGCCCAGCAGAGGCAGGTGGGGAACCTTGGCTTCCTCCATCCCTGGAGCAAGCAAGCCTCCTGTTCGCTTCAGCTGCCTGGCTGCCGGCCACCATCTTGGTTGGCAGTTAATTTGCACATCGTCCTGATTAGCCAATGGGAAGTGTGTCGGAGGTACGGTTAATTACCATGTTTGTCCATTATTAGATAGGATAATCAACATGCTGTACATTAACCCCCATCACTTACTTATTTTCATAACTGGAAGTTTGTACCTTTTGATTCTCTTCCTGCATTTCACCCATCTCCCATCCTCTGCCTCTGGCGACCACCAATCTGTTCTCTATCTGTGAGCTTGTTTTTTTGTTGCTTTGTTTTTAGATCCACATATAAGTGAGACCATAGACCATGCCTTATTTATTTTTCTTTGAGTTATTTCGCTTAGCAAAATTCCCTCAAGTTCCATCCATGTTGTTGCAATTGGCAATATTTCCTTCTTCTATGGCAAAGTAATATTCCATTCTGATTATATGCTGCATTTTATTTATCAACTTATAAATCCATGGACACTTATGTTGTTTCTGTAGCTTGATTATTATAAATAGTGCTGCAATGCACATGGTAGGGGGAGGTGATATATATATTTTTTCAAGTTAGTGATTTTGTTATCTTTGTATAAATACCCAGAAGTAGAATTGCTTTATCATATGGTAGTTCTATTTATAATTTTTCATGAACCTCTGCCTTGGTTTCTATAGTGGCTGCAATGATTTATATTTCAATCAACAATGCATAAGGGTTTCTTTTTCTCTGCACCCTTGCCAACACTTTTTATTTTTGTCTTTTTGAAAATAGTCATTCTAACAGGTGTAAGGTGATATCTCACGGTTTTGATTTGCATTTCCCTGATGATTAGTGATGTTGGGCACCTTTTCATATGTCTGATGGCCATCTGTATGTCTTCCTTGGGAAAATGTCTATTCAGGTCCACTGCCCATTTTTAAAATCAGATTGCTGATATTTTTGCTATTGAGTTGTATGAATTCTTTATATATTATGGATATTAACCCTTTATCAGATATATGTTTTGTAAATATTTTCTAATACTCTGTAGGTTGCTTTTTCATTTTATTGATGATTTTCTTTGCTGTGCAGATGTTTTTTAGTTTGATGTAGTCTTATTTTTTTCTAGCTTTGAAGTAAAAAATAAAAGTCATTTTAAAAAACTTTAATTTTTTTTTATTGTTGACACTATTTTCGATATCCTCTTTGTACTCCCCCTTCTCCCACCTCCACACAGCCCCACCCCCTCCCCTGGCTGTTTCCACACTATTGTCTGTGTTCATGGGGGATGCATATATGTTCTTTGGCTAATCTCTTCACCTTCTTTTATCCAATGCCCACCCCCCCACTGCCCACCTTCCCTTTGACATTTGTCAAGTCTGTTCCATGAACCCATACCTCTGGTTCTATTTTGTTCGTCAGTTTATTCTGTTCATTAGATTCCACATATAAGTGAGATCATATGGTGTTTGTCTTTATTTAACTAGACTAGCTTATTTCACTTAGCATAATCTCCAGACCCATCCATGCTGTTGCAAAGGGAAAGAGTTCTTTTTCATAGCCATATAGTATTGCATTGTATAAATGTACCACAACTTTTTTATCCACTCATCTACTGATGGGCTCTGGGCTGTTTTCAGATCTTGGCTATTGTAAATAATGATGCTGTGAACATAGGGATGCATATATTCCTCTGGCTGAGGTTTTGGGGTTCTTAGGATATATTCTTAGAAGTGGGATCGCTGGATCAAAAGGCAGTTCTATATTTTATATTTTGAGGAATCTCCATACTGTTTTCCACAGTGGCTGTATCAACAGTGATGGAGGTTCTCTTTTCTCCACATCCTTGCCAGCACTTGTTGGTTGTTGATTTATTTGATTATAGCCTTTCTGGCAGGTGTGAGGTGACAGCTTATTATAGTTTTAATTTGCATCTCTTTGATGATTAGTGACATTGAGCATTTTTTTCATGTCTGTTGGCCATCTGTATGTCCTCTTTGGAGAAGTGTCTATTCAGGTCCTTTGCTCATTTTTTAATTGGATTGTTCTCCTTTCTGGTGTTGAGTTGTATGAGTTCTTTATATATTTTGGAAATTAACCCCTTATCAGATATACCATTGCCAAATATGTTTCCCATCCAATGGATTACATTTTCATCTTGTTGATGGTTTCTTTTGCTGTGCAGAAGCTTTTCAATTTAATATAGTCCCATTTGTTAATTTTTATTTTCCTTTGTTTCCCTTGCCCTTACAGTGGTCAGCAAACTGTGGCTCGCGAGCCACATGCGGCTCTTTGGCCCCTTGAGTGTGGCTCTTCCACAAAATACCAACTTCTACGCATGGGCCACAAAGTTTCAATCACAATGTACGTGTGCGCCCACACGTGGTATTTTGTGGAAGAGCCACACTCAAGGGGCCAAAGAGCTGCATGTGGCTCGCGAGCCGCAGTTTGCTGACCACGGCCCTAGGAAATATATTGGCAAAAATATTGCTATGAGAGATGTCTGAGATTTTACTGCTTATGTTTTCTATTAGGATTATTATGGTTTTGTGACTTACATTTAAATATTTTACCCATTTTGAGTTTATTCTTGTGTAAGGTGTAAATTGGTGGTCTATTTCATTTTTTGCATGTACTGAAGGAAATTGAACTGTTTTGCCTTTTAAGTTTTTTATTTATCACCAAATTTGAATGTTATGAATTAAGTTGGAAATATATCAAGATCACTTATTGCACTAATAATTCTATTAAGGTAGTGATTTGTTTTTTTAACTAGTGACTTTTTTAAAAACCCTAATTAGGGCAAATATCTTCTTTAAACTCATTTTTAAGAACATAAAACAATAAACTGTGTATTTTATTCTTAGTTATCCAAAAATGATAGTTTTTGTTTTGTTTATGTTTATATAGTAAGTGAACTGGGTGAAACTATCAATCATCAAACAAATATATTAAAATCTGACATAACAGTGATCTTTGCCTAGTAGCTTATTGATGGAGTTTGGTCGGTGACAAGCTCATCTTAAAGGATGGGTTGTAAGTTTGCACAGTTCATTCAGTAAAGATCCTCAAGAAGTTATTTTTCCATCCTTGGAGATATTATTTTCTTGATGTTATTCCTGGTTCTTTTATATGAATAAGCATTTCCTCTCAGTCTTTGTTTTATTATAAATGTATTGTGCTGAACAAAGGTCATTGTTAATAACCGTTTCATGAAGGGCTTTTGGTTTATTTTTTGCTTGCCATTGTTTGCCGTTAGAAGATGAATAATCTGCCTTCCCTGATAACTGAGCACTCTGAGCAATGAGCAGGGAAAGGGGGGGTAACATTTATTTTTATCTTGTGTTTCAAATTCAACAAAAATGTGTTTGCATTGTAATTTATTATAGAAATTTTCAGAAAACAATCTTAACGACTGATGGACAAAGAATAAATTCTTGTGTGTCTATAGCCATGGGGTTGTTGTTTTTTTAATATATATTTCTTTATTGATTTTTTACAGAGAGGAAGGGAGAGGGATAGAGAGCCAGAAACATCGAAGAGAGAGAAACGTTGATCAGCTGCCTCCTGCACACCCCGCACTGGGGATGTGCCCACAACCAAGGTACATGCCCTTGACTGGAATTGAACCTGGGACCCTTCAGTCCGCAGGCCTATCCACTGAGCCAAACAAGTTAGGGCGAGCCATGGGGTTTTATAGTCAGGCACTCTAGGTTAAAAAAAATTGTCTTTGAAATGTTCTTGTACTGGTAGGTCACTGGTAGGTTATATTCTATCATATAATTTATATGTTTCTATCAGGTAATTGATATGTTTTATCAATATGTTTTGAAATAAATAGCAGAAATTATATCTATATATGTGAAATGTATGAATCTAGGAAAATTTGCTTACTATGTACATAAAAAACTAGTCCTTTACAAAAAAAGTTAGTTTAGCCCTACCAGTTTTGCTCAGTGGTTAGAGTGACGGCCCATGGACCAAAGGGTCATGGGTTCAATTACCAGTCAAGAGCCCATACCTCTGTTGCAGGTTCCCCAGCCCTGGTAGGGGCCATGGGGAAGACAACTAATCAATGTGTCTCTCTCATGTCAATGTTTCTCTCTCTCCCCCCGCCTCCTTTTCATCTCTCTCTACCCCTTCTCTCTTCCTTCCACTCTCTCTCTAGAAATCAATGGAAAAAATATCTTTGGGTAAGGGTTTAAAACAATAAAATAATAAATAATAACAATTTACTTGCCTTTCCAAGAAAAATCAAGTAAACTCAAAACAAATCTTGGGAGAAAAAGAGAAAATGAAACATTATTTTTAGAATTGTAAAGCATTCTTTGTCCATGGAGTCCTAGAATCAGAACATTACACTGTCAAATACTAAGCTGTTGGTTGTAAAAAATTTTCTCTAAATAGAGTGGGATTGTGATACATTTTTGGATAAAATAATTTAAAAATATCTGTAATCACTAAAATCTAGACATATGTTTTAAATGTTGGAATAAGACCTTTAAAAGTTCTTCTTAAATTATCAGAATGAACTATGTTTCATAAAGGCCTGATGCACTATAAGAAGACATGAGAGTGTAATGTGTTTGAGTTACTAAGGCTTTGTTTTTGAAGATTATCTAACACCCTATTCATGATGTGATCCTCAGACAAAAAAATAAACTATTGTATCCACATTCTATGTATTTAGTTTGTACTAGTATATGTAAATATACTAGTCATTATGTAAATATTTGAAAAAAGTTATTGATTAAAATAGGGGGAAAGTAATCTATAATAATTTTTTAAATCTATCTAAAGTACTTGAGATTTAATATAAATAAATCTAAATGCATTTTCAAATTCTATCAGGGAGTGAAAAAAAGCAACATTCAGATCAATACATGTTAATTATATGAGAAAATTAAGACATTAATTCTTACTGATGAATGAAATTTTCCTATCAAATTCATTAAGGTTGTTTCAAATTGCTGGGTGTTTGAATAGCCTTTCTTGCCCAATCTTCCTGAAATACTTCTCCCACTTTACTGGAGTAAAGTTCAGCCCATATCTGTCTTGGGTGCACAGCAATATCCTTTACTTTGCAAAAAATAAAAATTAAAATAATCAAAAATTTTAATTTGTTAAACCTGAGAAAAGCTGTTCTAAAAGACAAGGTCTCTGCTATTGTGGAGATTTAAGGCTAAATACAAAAATAAATAACTCCAGCCTGAGTCAATGGAAAATTGTGTGAGAATATCAGTACAGCAGTCGGCAGTGTGACTCTAGTATTTATGAAAATATTTCTGGAAAGACTAGTACTTATGAGAAGAAGCCAGTCAAATGGGTATGATCTACGAGGCATTTTTAACTGGTGCTTTGAGCTAATCTAATCTCAAGAAAGATTCTGATTTACATTTCAATTCCTCAAATATTTGTTGAGCAAGAGCATTGAATGTTTGCTGTACAAGACTACTTAGCACTCTGACAAATACCCTGCTTTGAAAAAAATAGAAAATCTATATTTAACCCTGGATAAAATTTTTAACTAACCTGGGCCTCAGTTTTCCATCTGTAAAATGAAGAGATTGGATTAAATGACATATAAAGTTTTATAAATCTACTAGAGGCCTGGTGCACGAAATTTGTGCATGGGAGGGGGTCCCTTCAGACCAACCTGCACCCTCTTCAATCTGGGACCCCTCAGGGGATGTCCGACTGCTAGTTTAGGCCCGATCCCTGGAATGGGGCCTAAACCGGCAGTTAAACATCCCTCTCACAATCTGGGACTGCTGGCTCCTAACTGCTCACCTGCCTACGTGCCTGATCGCCCTTACTGGCCCCCCTGCCAGCATGATCACCCCTAACCACCTCCGCCTGACAGTCTGGTCGCCCCCAACTGTGCCCCCTACGGGCCTGGTTGCCCCTCACTGCCCCCCTCTGCCAGCCTGGTTGCCCATCACTGCCCCCCCCCCCCCCCCCGCTGGCCTGGTCACCCCACACAGCCTGGTGCTCAGTCGTTTGGTCTTCCCTCACTGCCCTCCTGCCGGCCTTGTCACCCCACTCAGCCTGTTCAGTCGTCTGTTCGGTTGTTTCAGATGCGACTTGTTTCAGATGTGACGACCCCTGGCTCTTTATATATGTAGATTATTATGCAACTGACTTGGACATAGTGATGACAGGTTATCCTTTGGATTTAACCTAACCTTTACCTCACATATAGGGCAGAAACAGAAAAGCCACAGCTTCACTTTGGTGGAAGATACATCAGTCAGTAGAAGAAGGAATGTACCCAGGGAGCCTTGAGAGGACAGAGATGGAGAGCATGGGCTCTGTAGTGGGACTGCCTGGGCTGAGGCTCTGTCACTAACCAATCACATAATTTGGGGCAGTTACTTTACCTCTTGAGGCTTCACTCTCCTCATTTGTAAAACTGATATAATAATTGTATTTACCTTATAGGGTTGTTGTAAAGATTAAGTCAATTGATGTCTATAAAGCACTTAGAACAGTGCCTAACACAGAATAAGTATTAAATAAGATTAGCTATTATATTACTACTAGAGGCCCAGGCTGGGGGCAGCTCCTGTCCCCTAGTGGTCTGTCCCCTGGTGGTCAGTGCACATCATAGCAACCGGTTGTTCCACCAGTCATTCTGCCATTTGGTCAATTTGCATATTAGGCTTTTATTATATAGGATTCTGGTTAAAGCCTCAGGGACAGATGTCAATCAGTGGCCTAATTTCAAACCCAAACATTGACATTTGCTAGGGCATTGCTTGGTTACTTTAACTGATAATAGCCACCTCATAGGATTACTCATGGATTAATATATTTATAAATCAACATATCTATTGCTGTATCTATATCCACATCTATATCTCACCTGTAGCAGTCAGTACCCAACATATAGTAACACAGGAACTCAAATATTTAAAGATAGAGAAAAATATGCATGCTTCTATAGAAGTCTTCAGGTATTAAGCTTCAGATATAACAGGTTTATGAACTTAATTGTACTGAGATTTTGCAATATAAATATTCAGAATAAGAGTTTATAGCATTGCATACCTAGAATAGAGTAAATGATCAGTAAATGATTATTGTGATTATCATTAGATGCATTAAATCCTCTTCTAAAGGATTTGAGCAATATTTCTTGGCTTTTATTGAAAAACTAGGGGCCCAGTACACAAAGATTTGTGCACAGGGGGAGGGAGGTGGGAGGTCCCGGTCCCGGTTTCTCAGCCCGACCTGCACCCTCTCCAATCTGGGAGCCCTCAGGGGAGCCCTCTCCAATCTGAGAGTTTCTGTCTGTCTTTACAATCATATGAGCGAATTGTCTGAGACCCCCAGCCCAGTTTGGTTTGTTGCTCACAGAATAATAGAGGCATTTTTTTTTTCTTTGCTCCATTGGTGGAGATTTCCTGGAAGTTTTAGGATATCTTCCCTTTAATTTTACCTAGACACTCTGATTTTACTTATGTCTCTCACCTTTGCTTTCCCTCCATCCCCCACCACAACAGTTACTTGCTCCAGGCTCACTTTGCTCTAGTGTCTAGGACAGGGGTGGGCAAACTTTTTGACTCGAGGGCCACAATGGGTTCTTAAACTGGACCGGAGGGCCGGAACCAAAGCATGGATGGAGTGTTTGTGTGAACTAATATAAATTCAAAGTAAACATCATTACATAAAAGAGTACGGTCTTTCCTTTTTTAGTTTTATTTATTTCAAATGGGCCGGATCCGGCCCGCGGGCCATAGTTTGCCCACGGCTGGTCTAGGAGATCCGTCTGCCACTAGAACTATGATTCCCAGAATTCCTGGTGCTCCTTGTGCTGGGAGCAACCGAGGGAGTCATGGCCCCCGAAGCTTCCAATTCTCCTGCTCTGCTCTCTGCCTGGCGACCAAGGGAGCCATGTCCCCCCAAGGGAGTAACCGAGGGAGCCACATCTTCCCAAGCTGCCGACTCTCCCACTCTACTCTCCACCCAGTGCCCATGTATGCAAATTAACCCGCCATCTTTGTCAGGTTAATTTGCATACTCACTCCTGATTGGCTGGTGAGCATGGCGGAGGAACTGTCAATTTACATGTTTCTCTTTTATTATATAGGATTAACTTTGATGCATAGTGAAATCACTTCAAAAATGAAATAAATGTTTAAATGATAAAGGTAAAAATATTTCTTTTCATAATGTAGCTAAAACTATGTCAGAGTGGCTTAAAGAATTAAAGAATGATTAATAATGGTAGCTTAATAATATACAATTTATTGGAATATGAAGCCATTCTGCTTGAATTAAATTCACTTAACCAATTAAATCCCCAATGGTTTATTAAAGAATAACAGAAAAGCTCTTTGGCGGCTAAGATTCTCTGTACTCTTGACAGAAAGTACAATCTCTTTAGAAAGGAGTTAATTTTCACTTGGCTAAAACTTGTTGCATGTGCATAGAAATCATTGTCTAAAGACACTTGTCCATATATATTGACACTCAGTGTAATGAGATGGGATGTGTATCAAATTCCATTAGTAGATCTTCAGGATATAAATATATATATACATACTAGAGGCCCATTGCACAAAAATTTGTGCACTCGGGAGGTCCCTCAGCCTGGCCTATGCCCTCTTGCAGTCTGGGACCCCTCGGAGGATGTCCACCTGCTGGCTTAGGCCCGCTCCCTGGGGGATCGGGCCCAAGTTGGCAGTCAGATATCCCTCTGGCAGCCCGGCAACCCTCAGGGGATGTCCACTTACCAGCGGGGAGAAGACCAAAGCTGCAGTTGGACATTGTTAGTGCTGCTGAGGAGGCGGGAGAGTCTCCTGCCACCACCGCTGTGCTGGCAGCTGGCAGCCTGGCTTGTGGCTGAGCAGAGCTCCCCCTGTGGGAGCGCACTGACCACCAGGGGGCAGCTCCTGCATTGAGCGTCTTCCCCCGGGTGGTCAGTGTGTGTCATAGTGACCAGTCATTTCCAGTCGTTCTGCTGTTAGGGTCAATTTGCATATTACCCTTTTATCTTATAGGATAGAGGCCTGGTGCACAGGTGGGGGCCGGCTGGTTTGCCCTGAAGGGTGTCCCAGGTCAGGGTGGGGGTCCCGCTGGGGTGCCTGGCCAGCCTGGATGAGGGGCTGATGGGTGTTTGCAGGCTGGTTAAGCCCCCTTCAGGGTGGGGGTCCCCACTGGGGTGCCTGGACAGCCTGGATGAGTGGCTGATGACTGTTTGCAGGCTGGTCAAGCCCCCCCCCAGTGGGGACACTCACCCCATGGAGGTTTGGCCAGCCTGGGTGAGGGGCTGATGGCTGTTTTCAGGCTGGCCACACCCCCTTTAGGGTGGGGAGGTCCCCACTGGGGTGTCTGGCCAGCATGGGTGAGGGGCTGAGGGCCATTTTCAGGCTGGCCAAGCCCCCCAGCGATGGAAGCTCCCAGCCTCTCCTTTTTTTATTTTATTTTTTATTCTAGGATTTATTTACCTTCTATAATTGAAACTTTATAGCCTTGAGTGGAGCTCAGAGCTGGCCAGGGCGGGCAGGAAGCTTGGCTTCCTCCATTGCCAGGGAAAACCCAAGCCTCCTGCTCGCTCCAGCTCCGTGGCCACGGCTGGCTGAAAGCAGGTATCTGGGGTTTATTTATCTTCTATAATTGAAACTTTGTTGCCTTGAGTGGAGCTCAGAGCTGGTCGCAGGAGGCGGGAAGCTTGGCTTCCTCCATCACTGGGGCAAGCAAGCCTCCTGCTTGCTCCAGCTCCGTGGCTGTTGGCCACCATCTTGGTTGGGTTAATTTGCATATAATCGCTCTGATTGGCTGGTGGGCATGGCTTAAGGCATAGCGAAGGTACCATCAATTTGCATGTTTGTCTTTTATTAGTGTAGATTGTTGAATTAGTTTCATAGTTTATACATTCAGTAATAAAGAGTTTCTATAAAACTATTTTATAGAAAGATATCATGTGACTGCAATAAGAAAGAATTGGTATAACTAAATATGTCAGTTAGGTCAAGAAACTCAGGGTAAATATTTCAATGTACCAGTTAATAATGCAGATTCTTTTCAATAGATGGAGTTACACATATGTTGATATATATGCGATTTGATATGTATGCTATTTTGTTGTATTGACAACAAGCTTCAAAACTTCAGATGTCACCCAGACCCGTTTGGCTCGGTGGATAGAGCGTCTGCCTGTGGGCTCAAGTGTCCCAGGTTCGATTCCGGTCAAGAGCATGTACCTTGGTTGCAGGCACATCCCCAGTAGGGGGTGTGCGGGAAGCAGCTGATCCATGTTTCTCTCTCATTGATGTTTCTAACTCTCTATTCCTCTCCCTTCCTCTCTGTAAAAAATCAATAAAATATTTTTTTTAAAAAAACTTCATATGTCTAATTTTCTGAAGGTGTTAACATAAATATTTTTATGCTTAAAAATGTTGAATTTCATGCCCAAAAAAAGAGCATTTGAAGGAAGTTTTAATTCATTACTTTATTTTGATGAATTAAGTTAGATATGTAGTGGGTGTAAAAAAAAAAGAGATTGAGATTGAGTTCTAAAGATGCCTGAGATGAGAAATATATTTAATAGGACTAACAGCAAATTAAACACTGCATAAAAAAAGATTAGTGACTTGAGACATAACAATAGAAACTATCTAAAATTAAACTCAGAAAAAGACCAAGAATAAATTAACAGACATCAAAGTTATAGGACAATTTTCAAGAAGCCAAGTTAAGTGATATTAAAGGTCCTGAAAGAAAAAAAAAGAGAATAGCGAACAGATAAAATATTTAAAGATATTATGGTTGAACATTTTGTAAATTTAATGAAAATTATAAATAGATCCAAGGAATTCAATGTAGTCAAAGTGTAAGAAACAGAAAAATACTGTACCAAGCTATAACATAATCAAATTATTTAAAAGCAGTAATAAAACAGGAACATCTTAAAAGCACTCAGATGGGAAGAGCACATTACATATAGAGAAGAAAAAATAAGAAAGACCACAGATGTCTTATTGGAAACAATGTGAGCCAGGAGATAGTAGAGAATCATCTTTAAACTACTTAAAAGAAAAAGAAATCCTGTATGCATAGAATTCTATACTCAGCAAAATTATATTTGAAAAAGAAAGCTAAAATAGACTTTCTTGGATATAGAAACACTGAAAGAATGAATCACCAGCACAAATAGCAAAGGAAGTCCTTTAGTCAGAAAATAATACCCGATGAAAATCTGTATTCACACAAAGTTTTGAAAAGCATGTGGTAAATTTGTGGGTAAATATAAAAGGCATTTTTTATTTTAAAAATCTCTTTAAAAGCTATTTGACTATTTAGAGTAGAACCAAAATCAGTGTTTTGTGAGGTTAAAAACACATGTAGAAGATGAAAGTATGCTGCTGGAAGGTTCTCAGCCTGTACATGAAATGGTATTAGATTATTTGAAGGTAGACTGTGATGAGTTAAAGACATATACTATAAACTCTAAAGTCACCTCTGCAAAAACAGTTATACCAAATAAGTCAATAAATGAGATAAAAAAAATTAAAATTTTTTTAAGTATAGAAAGAATGAACTTTCATAGTCAAGAAATAGATTTTCCAAAAATTTATAACTCTTATTTATCAACTACTTAGCTCATAAGCTCACATCTTGCCATTTGGAGGAATATTAATCACTTCCAGTTTAAAACACATACTTTTGTAAGCAAATTCAGCCCATCCCGGAGCCTTTTCCTTTCCTTCATCTCCTCACGTCTCCCTGGACTAGAAGCATGTTCCTGGGACATTGTCCTGATGCCAATGGAGGGTAGGCTCCTGAGCCAGACTCGTGGATTCAACTTTAACTCTATTATTACTTAACTGCTCTGCTATCATAGGCTGGTTACTTGCTCTTTGTTTATGCTTCTCTTTCCTTGTCTGTAAAATAGGTATATTGATAGCAGCAACTTTGAAGGATTATTGTGAGGATTCCATAAGGTAACTGAAGAAAGCACTTAGTACAGTGCTCCACATAGAAAGCCCACATGAGGGTAATTTACTGTCTGTGGCACCCTCTGCACTTGCTGCATCTGCTGCTGATGTCCTGGCCGTGCCACAGGCACTGGTAGACCTCACGCAGCAGCAGACTTTGCCTTCCGTCTTCGTTAGGTACCGCCAGCTCGATCAGCACTTGCACACTTGCCTTTGAGATTTCAGAAATACCTTTTTAGTTTTTCAGGACTCAGTGATGCAGTTCTCCAGTCCAGGATTCTGGGTACCTCACTCCACCATTGCTTCTTTACAGTTCTGCCAAAATTTGTATCAGAGAGAGATACAAATTCTTCCTGTGTTCCTCTGGGCCACAAGGATCTAGCTTTCAAGGATAATGTTTCTGATATGAACTTGAAACCCTCTATTTGGAAACTCAAAGCTAAGCAGTGATTTCTGTGACCTTGCTAAAGCCACCCTCCCCGTGGCAGTGCATGCAGCCAGCAAGCACTCTGCCTAAATGCTGAGAGCTCCCACAAGAGTGGGAAGAATGACAAGAAGAAACCTAATAACTTGCCAAATATTGTCTGCTCCCCATTGGCAGCCTTGGATCTGCTCTAATGCACATGGCAAAGTTACTCATTGAACTTTAATAATTAGTAGTAAACACTGGTTATGACACACCAGAAAGGGATTGCCCGCCAGCAATGTGCCCAGATGCCAGTGAAGTCCTGATGCTTGAGACACTGGGACTGTTTGTTTCCCCACAGGAAGAGATTTGGACACATGTGGAGAGTCCTGGAAGCACCACATTTACTGAGAGGGCTCTCAACATTCCTAGAAGCTGCTGTTGCCTCTTTTATTATTTTTATTTTATATATATATATATGCCAGATTATTATGACCAGCCAGATTTTTATGACCACCCCATCAGTACAATGAAGTGAATTAGTTATGCAAATAATAATAATAATAAAACCTTGATAGTATTTGCTTAGGAAGTTTTCAATATTCAGTATTTTTGGAAGTGTCAATGAAGAACTGATGGGATGGTCATAATAATCTGGCCAGTCATAATAATCTGGCCACTCAGTGTGTGTGTATATATATATATATATATATATATATATATATATATACACACACACACTAGAGGCCCAATGCATGAAATTCATGCAAGAGTAGGCCTTCACAGCTGCGTCGGCTGCCTCAATCCTCCCTCGCAGCCTTGGTGGCTGCCTGGATGCCTGGATCCCTCCTTCACAGCCACAGTGGCTACATCGATCCTGTGGCTGCAGTCCAGGCTTCGTCCCAGAAGGACGTCCGGTCTAATTAGCATATTATGCTTTTATTATTATAGATATATTTCAGAGAGGAAGGGAGAGTGAGAGAGAAACATCAATGATGAGAGAGAATCATTGATCCACTGCCTCCTGCACAACCCACACTGGGGACCGAGCCTGCAACCCTGACATGTGCCCTGACCGGGAATCAAACCATGACCTCCTGACGTCGACATTCAACCACTGAGTCATGCTGGCTGGGCAGCTGGAGTTGCTTTTGATTCAATCTAGAAAAACTAAAGTTTGTAAGACAGTGGGCTATCTGTTGAGTTGCAGCTCAGGTATGTACAATTCCATGAAACTATTTATGGTTATTAAAGTCGAAATGACCTCTCTCTGCATGTTTTTCCTGTGATTATCACACACAAACTTGTGGTATGGTCATTCACATACTCTTCTGGTTCCCCCTGGTAGTCTAGAAGCTCCTTGAGCAGCGGGATTTAGTCACACCTCAGCGCTCTCCACAGGACCTAGCAGGATCCTAGAGGAAGCTGCTACTGACACCACTACCACCATCACTATGTGTGAGGATGCCACTCCAGACACTGCCCCAGGTGTCCCACAAATATGATTTCTTTTAATCCTCACAGGACACTCTAAGACATTTATTGTTGTCTCATTTTATGGGTAAATTAATCAAGGTTCCAGGTAGTTATGTGATTTGTGCAAGGCACGAAGCATAGAATCACACTTCTATCCAGACCCCTGTGCCTCTCACACCTTATTTCCAGTTGCTGCAGTATAATGTCCCCTTCACATGACACCTCTCAGTGGTGACTGTTCTGAGCTTGTGTCCTTTCACTGTATCCGGACTTCACAAACTTTCTGGTTGTCGGGTTGCCCTGGGAAGGCATTTGAACAAAGGAAAATAGACAGGAGTTGTGGCTACTGAGATAACAGAAGCAATAGACAACATTTCCAAATATACAGTCCGTCGTTTGAGAAATGCCTGTAAAATTTCTATAAAGAACAGCCAATAATTATTCTTAACACGTATCTTGTGAAAATATGATAAGTTTATTCAAACGTTTTATAACAAGGAGAAAAAAGAGTTCAGAGGAAGATATCTGAATGCTCTTGACCTTTTCAACCTATGCTAGCCAGGGTTACATTTTTTCATAGAAAGTGAGAAGTTTGGAATCATAGTCACCAATTTTGATCTGGAACTTCTGGCCTGTGGTCTGCAGTTTAAGAACTGCTAGATTGCATTCTACTGCAAAGAGCCATGTGACTTGTGAGCAGAAGCGCACGGCGAAGCAGCAAAGCTTGGCCTCTGCTCTACTCACTTCCCTTTTGTGAAGACTTTTCCCCTTTTTACAGGCCCGCTCCCCATCACCTCCCTCCCTCTCTAGTTCTCAGTGCTCTGCTCTAAGTGTCCAGGAGAAAATTAATCACAAGTGCTTTAAGAATAATTAGTCTGAGGATCTGTAATTATCCCCAAGGGATATAACTCAAAAGAATAAATCTGTAGTGATAGTGATGACTAATAGTGGTATTTCAACCACTGGGGCCCCTGCTTAAGGGAATTATTTTTGTAGTAAATTATACCATTTAGGAGGCAAATTACACCACTAAATCAGCCACCAGACCTCTCTTCTCCAGTTAGTTAGCACTCCAAACATGGTAGGAAAACAGTTTTCCACTAGCCATATGTGAGGAAAGGCCCAATCCCAGATTCAATTCCATCCTAATATACAGAAGCTAAAGTGTTGCTAAGAGCAGAGCAAGAAGAATGGAAGCTTACCAGGTGCTTCCATATACTGCCGCTGACCTGGCTGCTGACCTGCTGCTGACCTTGTTGCTGTTTTCTCCCAATATGTGTCAGTTGAGTGGACTTTTGGCTGCTGGACATGAAGAAATCATATAATCAATGAAGTAAGCAATGAACAAATATATAATGGACTTCTATAACCTGCAAGGTTCTATGACAAATTGTCCAAGGGATGAAACGGTGATTTATAAAGAAATATTCATGTTTTTAAGTAGTATAGGATTACTATCAAATAACGAATATGCATAATACAGCTACAGGAATCAGAGGAGAAAGCAATCCCTATGGCTGATTTTGTCCAGAAAGGTGTTGTTGTTTTTTTTTTCTTCAAAGTAGTAGTTTCCCTATTGAAAAATATTATAGGAAAATAATAGACTCCTCAAGTACTTTCTTTGTGTCAGGAACTGTGTTAAGCTCTTTACACATATTATATGTAAAGCACTCAGACGAGTAGTGGCACAAGATAAATGTCAAAGAGTGTTACTTATAGTGCTTATAATTGTGTTAGTCCTTCCAAAACCTGTTAGTAGGAACAGTTATTTTCCCATATTATAGTTAAGGAGGCACATCAAGGTCACATAACTTGTATAAGACATACTGCTAGTGAGTGTGAAATCAGACAGACTTCAGAGTCCGTGCTCTTAACCATACTCCATATTATATGGAATAAGTAAGATTGATAAATAAACGCACATTTTGGTGTGTGGGGAGGGTGTGGGGGGTAGATCCCCAAAACAACAGGGGCAGATTAATAGAGGTGACAAAATTCTAATCTTGTTCCAAAGGTCAGGAAGTTAACCAGGGTAGCAGACGTGGGTTAAAAAGCCATGGGAGGTATGACTAGAAAAATAATTTATAGCAAGGTATGAAGGGTCTTGAATTTTAACTGGGAAGAGTATTAAAAGAATTTCAGCTTTAGCCTCTATGTATTAGAGTGTCAACAATTTTTACACACACACACACACACACACACACACACACACTGACATAGAGACAAAGGAGTTTTTATAAAGATTAAGCTAGGGATATTAGCAAAGCCAACTTATTAGACACAGAAAGCACAGTATGTAGTCTTTCAGGGTCCCACAAAATGTTTTATTTTCAATCAGAAGGACATAATAAATGTAACAAGCATGAATATAAAATAATGAGTACAGCCTGATTTTTTATACCAACATAGTCATAAAATATAATTTTTATTTAATTATTTTTTAAATAGAGGACAGGGCAAAAGTGCCTATGACCCACTAAAGTCATACTGCAACCTGGATATTATGCTGAATCATCTAGAGGCTGGAGTGACTAAGCATAAGTATGACAGTTGGGGAACTACTAAAACCATTATGCAGGAGATAATACAGGATTTGACTGTGTTTGTGGCCATGCCACTGTAAAGAAAAACAAAGATATCACTAATAAAAAGCTTAGAAAAGTTGTTAATGATCTCTGTTTGGGTGTGTGGTGGAGTATGGGGTTATTAATTACAACTGAGTACATAAAATGTAAGTTTTCTGGTTCAAGATAGTGGGGAAACATATACATTTACTTGCTCTGTGTTCCAACAAAAATTTCTTGAAACAACAAAAAGATATATTTTTCAAATTCCATGATAATGTTGAAAAAGTGAAAGTGTCAATCAGCAGACAAGAGGAAGTTTGGGGATCTGGTTAATAAGGAATCAAAACTGAGAAACCTGAAACAAGCACAAGAGAGGGTTGTAGGATTCAAGTCAGAATACACTGACCTAAAAATAGACATATCATAAGATGATGAATTTAAAGGATTATTAAATACCTGATCAGTTCTATGTAGGGCAGCTGGCTGAAGTGTTTGCCTTTCAGGATATAAACCCAATGATAATAGCTTTCAAAACAAAATGGAGAATCTGCTGTCCCCACGTAGGTGCTAAGAGGTAGTAGTCAAAGCTCCAAATGGTTTTGATGCCCAAAACAAAATCATGCCAAGCTTGGGTGACTTGAAACCCACAAAGACGTGGCACAAGGGTGGGAGGGAATAAGTGGCTCAACACAGCAGTGAAAGAGACTCAAGTGTTCTACCTTCTTTCATGTTTTGGCATTTGGAAGAGGTCCTTGCCTTGGTTGTCAGTTTTCCACCAATGAACACGTCAGTCAGCATAGTCTTGCCCTTTTAACTTCAGAGTCTAATCAGATTTTCTCATTATTTGGGGAGTGGGCTGCTAGGAAATCTGACATATGCAACCTTTAAGAAAACCTTTACTAGCTATGTATGCAAATCAACACAGTCTTTCATTTTCAGATCTGTAAGAACAAAAGAACTTCCATGCATTGTCATAAAAGAGCATGTAACAGAAAATCTGACCTGTAGGAAATCTAAACATTTAAATTCATTCTCAGAAAGATTGAAGAGGTTATTAAAGCCATGAATCAAGTAAAAACTACTCAGGGGAAAAGAGTATAATCAGAGAATTAAAAAAAAAAGAGTTCTTACAAAATAAAAATATTATTGCAAAAAACAAACAAGCACACATACATACATATACATATGAGTCAAACAACAAAACTGAAGGCCAAATGAATAATGTGAGTGATAAAGTTAAGGAAACCTCCCAGAACATAGAGAAAACAAAGAGGTAGAAAATATTAAAGGTAGATAACAAGGGTTATGGAGGACAATGCCTGATGATTCAATAATGGTCAAAAAAAAAAAAAGAGGAGGGAGAAATAAGAAATAAAACAGAGAGGTAGATATAACTAATAACAGCTTTCCTGAACTGAAGAAAGATCCAAATGTTCCTATGAAAAAAGTCTTGGATGTATTGGCCAGGAAGAAGGAAACACAAACATATTCAGATACATCCTGATTAAATTTTTTAATTCCAAGAATAAATGGTAATTTTTCAAAGTTTCCACAAGAAAAGAAATAAAGCAAATAACTGAGACTCCATCTGGTATTGGACTTCTCAGTGTTAACAATAAATGTTAGAAAAATGCAGTATAGCCTCAATATCCAAAGGAAAAAAAATTGTAATTAGGACTCTACTGGTATACTCAGCCAGTTAGTTTGTAGATATTTGAGAAACATGAAAACTTTGTTGGAATGAAAATTCTCAGTAGATCATTCAGGAAATGAAGTATTCAAGATATATTTCACATATTGAAAATTAATCCACAAAGAAGACATAATATGTATTAAAGTATGTAAATATAGAAATCAATTCACTATCCTGTTAAGCCTAAGCAATTATTGATAATTAGGCCATAAATTTAAGTATAGTTCATTACAAAAAGAATTCTTGAAACTTTAAAGACATTATATAATAAGTGAATAGATATAACTACAAATGATTTTTTAAAAAATATGGACACTATGAGGGAGCTAGAGGATATATGAGAACCAAGTTTTCTGTAAACTTAAAATTATTCTAAAACATAAAGTCTACAAATTAAACAAAAACATGACAGATGGAAGAAAAAGTAAAATAAAGGCACATTAATGTTTTTTCTTTTTACAGAAGAGATAATAGATACTATTTCTCCATATTCACTGAAAAAATAAAGTTGTTTTTGGGTCTTAACATATATAATGAAAAGAATTTAAATGGGATTTAGAATTTTCAAACCACTCAAAGTGGGGAAAGAAGGAGCACTTAAGATGTGTTTCATTTAAAAGATAGGAAAGAAAATGAGAAGAAAAAGGATTATGAGATGGAGGAGGAGGAACAGGAGGAAGAATAAGTTATATCTGAAAGATGTCATAAAACAATAAGATATATGATGGCAGAGTAAAGTATATACTATCAGGGAACACAATAAATGTAAATAGATGAGATTTCCGAATAAATTATGACTCTGAAACAGAATTAAATAAAATTTTAAAAGTGAAAAACCAGCCTTGGCTGGGTAGCTCAGTTGCCTAGAGTGAGGTCCTGATGTGCCAAAGTTGTGGATTTGACCCCCAGTCAGGGCACATACAAGAAACAACCAGTGAATACATAAATGGTTGGAACAAGTCAGTGTTTTTCTCTCTCTCGCTTCCTCTGTCTCTTTAAAATCAATTAAGAAAAAAAAAAAGAGAGAAATGCTTAAAAAAAATAAAAAGTGAAAAACCTAAGAACATGCTCTATACAGGAGACCAATCTGGAACAAAATATTTCCCCCTTCTGTGGATCTTTTTTCTCATTGGGGTGTCTGACTGTGGACTCTGTATTGAAGGACAGAGGTCTGGGAAGTAGTTTAGGGAGAAAGGATCTAAGGGGCTGCAGAAGCGTCTGATATAGACACTCAGAGGAAAATTGATGGTTTCTAACGAAAATATTTGAAAACAAGAAGCACTGGACAAAATTGGTAATTAATTATGCTCAATTAACTTCAAAATATTTTATTTCATGAAGTAATACATGAAAAGTCAATAGGCTCATATAGTTTATGAGTGGATTCACTCAAACCTTCAAGAAACAGATACCTCTCATATTGTCCAGGTCATCAGAAAAGATGAAAAGTCTCAAAATTATTTTACAATGCTAGCAAAATATAAGAATGTCACAAAAAATAATTTATAGCTCAGATTCATTTATTACAAAAATATAAATGAAATAATAACAAATCACATAACATGATTTAAAAGAATAATACACCAAGATCAGGAAGCGCTTTTGTAAGTGCAAGGCTGGGAGGGAGAGTTCAGATAATCCATTTGGATAAGGGCAGGAATAAGAAGAGGAAAGAATTGCTTCAGGGTGGGGGTGGGAGTAAGGGAGGGGCTATGGCCAAGAGTTTAAGGAGTGGTTTAATGAACTGGCTACAAGTTTCCTAACAAACTTTGATATAAAGTTGTTTTCAAAGCTTACATTGGCTGAATTCCTAAATTGAATTGGAGACATGAGTACAATTCTACAGTCTTTGCCAGAATTCCCAATAGAATGGTGAATGAGAAGATATTATTTTCAATGATTGAGATGGGATAATCCCAAAGGCTTCACTTCCCAAAGAAATTAGTGTAGCCCTTGGTGCCAGTAGAATAGCCATCAGAATAGGTCAGTACACGATGTAGCTGGTATGTTTACATATGATCTCAACTTCTCGTAGACATTTTGAGAGGGAATACTTATTTGAAGAAATAGAAAAAAGATACACTAGGGCCATAAGCCCCTCATCTTAAACACAGGCAGGTTGCTAAATATTTCCTAAATCCAATGCTAACAAAGGATGAGGTAAGGAGGCTCCCTAGTTTTAAAGTCTGAATTATAAGGATCTTGGTAGTACTCAAGGGAACTTTAATGGGCAACAAGTTTTTGGGGGATGTTAATGGGTCAGATTGAAGTGACCACATGTTGAAGGATTTCCATGTATAAAAGTCCTGAAGACAGTATAATAGGTAAACTTACATATTATACAGTAAGTTTTGGAAAGAGAAGAATCAGGCTGGGTTTATTGATTTGGAAGCTATCACACAGGGAAAACTAGTCTAACTTGTGAGAACAGAGCATCAAAAATAGGTAAATACAATCAAAAGAGATGAGTTGAAAAATGAACTTAAAATGAAGACAGCCTTTAAAGTGGGGGGCTGAAGGTGGAGCCAGAGAAACAAACAGAAAGATCAGAAAGGAAGGTTCTTTCTGACCAAGAGAAAAGAAATACACAGAGATCTTGTGCTGTTTATTTATTCTACAAACATATATTGAGCACGTCCTATGTATAAAATAGATTAAATGGTCCTCACCCTTATGATGCCTTTCATTTGACTTACAGTGTAGACAAAAGGGACTAAAAAGATATTTTAATTATTTGGAAATACTAAGGGCAAATTTTCCCCATAATTAACTCCCATTTCTTTGGCTCCTCTCTGTATCTCCTTAATATCTTTCATCATTTGGTTCATAATCCAGGATTATCTGTGCCAGAAAAATCCTGTATTGCTATCTAAATATCTGCTTGAATTATTCCATCAGTAGAGTTTTGTCTGAGCTGCTCTAAATGCTGGGGGTACAGCAATAAAAAAATGGAATTCTATGTACTCACGGTGCATTATCGAATGCAGGACAAACTACACAAATAAATACATTAAGTGATATATTGGGGAACAAGTGTGTGGGAAAAAACAAAGCAAGGTAAAGGTCACAAGCGTGCTGCAAAGACATGAGGATGGTTGCTATTTTACATAGGATAGTCAGAGAAGACCTCTCTAATAAAATAGCTTTTAAGCAGACACCCAAAGTAAATAATCAAATGAGTATGTGGTTCTCTTGGGAAAGAGCATTCCTATGAAGAAAGCGGCAAAGCCCCGAGGGAAGAGCATGCTTGGAAGACCAGAGCATCTGGAGGAAAATGAATGAGAGGAAGTGTCACAGAAGCCAAGATTGGAGTTGGTACAGGGCCATCAGGTCCATCCTCTTAAGACACAAAGAGGATATTCAGTTGTGAGCTGAATGAAATGGGAAACATTCTAATGTTTCACACAGAAGAGTGAAATAATCTAATTTATGTTTTAAAAATATTTCTGACTATTGAGAGCAGAGAGACCAATCAGGAGGTCTCTTTTTAAAGAACTTTGAATCATTTGTTTATATTTCCTAACTAAATTCATGGATAGTATAGTGTTATAGACTTAATGTTTTTGCCCCTCCAAATTCATATGTTGAAACTCCAATTCTAATGTGAAGTAATTAGGTCATGGTGGAGCCCTCATGAATGGGATTAGTGCCCTTAGAATACGATGCCAGAGGGCTAGTGAGCTCTCCTCTGTCATCCTATATAATAAAAGCCTAATATGCTAAGTGTCCGGTCATCTGTTCAACCAATCAAAGCATAATATGCTAATGATATGCTAAGGCTGCTCAACAGCTCTCTATGACATGCACTGGCCAGCAGGGGGCAGACAGTTGACCAGTCGACCAGTTGACCAGTCGCTATGACGCACACTGACCATCAGGGGGCAGATGCTCCAACTGGTAGGTTAGCTTGCTGCAGGGGTCTGGCCGATCAGGACTGAGCAAGATGGGCTAGACATGCCCTGGAGCCCTACTGAGGTCCCTCCCGGGCTGGCCAACCTCCCATGTCTTTCCCTGGCCCTGATCGTGCACCGGTGGGGTCCCTCAGCCTGGCCTGCACCCTCTCACAATCCGGGACCTCTCAGGGGATGTCGGAGAGCCGGTTTCAGCCCAATACAACAGGCCGAGAGACCCCACTGGTGCACAAGTTTGTGCACCAGGCCTCTAGTATGAGGATAGAGGAGAAGTCAGCCCTCTGCAACCTGGAAGAGAACTTTCACCAGAACTTGACAATACTAACATCCTATCTCAGAATTCCAGCCTTCAAAAGTTTGAGAGGTGTTTGATATTCAAGTTACTTACCCAGTCAATGGTACTTTGTTATAACAGCCCTAATTAAGACAATCAATTTATCGTTCACACAATGCAATAGTCACTGCTAGTTGTCCCCTAAATCTGTACTTCTTCCTTAGTAAATTACCATGCTAGGGCTGCCATATAAAGTGCCACATACTGAGTGGATTAAACAAGATAAATTTATTCTCTCACAATTCTGGAGAATAGAAATCTGAAACCAAGGTATCAGCAGAGTTGGTTTCTTCTGAGCCTCTCTCCTTTGGCTTATAGAGAGTTATTTTTAGTCCATATAGCAGAGTTGGTTTCTTCTGAGCCTCTCTCCTTTGGCTTATAGAGAGCTATTTTTAGTGCATATGCTTTTACATGGTCTTTCTTCTCAATGTGTCTGTATTCTAATTTTCTTTTCTTATAAGGACATCCATTATATGGGAACTAGAGACCTGGTGCACAAATTCGTGCATGGGTGGGGTCCCTCCTGGGGAGAGGGACTGCGGGAGGTTGGACAGCGGTGGGAGGTTGGCTGTGGGAGTGCACTGGCCACCAGGGGGCAGCTCCTGTGTTGAGTGCCTACCTCTTGGTGGTCAGTGCACGTCATAGCGACTGGTTGACTGGTCATTTGATCATAACGGTCGCTTAGGCTTTTATGTATATAGATAGGATCCACCCCTAATGGCCTCATCTTAATTTAATCATGTCTTTAAATATTCTATTTCCAAATATAGTCGCATTCTGAGATATTAATGGTTAGGGCTTTACCATATGAATTGGGAGGTATGTAATTTAGTCCATAATATTGAGTAATAAAGTTGTGGGTAGGATATAGCTCCCAAGCCATGGACTACATTTCCCAGCCTCCCTTGTAGCTAGGGTGGATCTATGACTAAGATGTCACCAGTATAATGTGAATAGAAGTGATAAATTTCACTTCAACACTTCTAGCCAATCTCATATAAAATTATAAGTCTATTCCTCCATGCCTTTCCCCTCTCCTTCTAAGCAAAATAGAAATGAAGAGACTAACCTTGGAAGATAAAGGTTTTAAGATGGTAGAGCCCATGCCAGTCTGTGTTCCTGATTATTAGTATGAAAAGATATGGAACACCTAGACTTGATTGTGACATGAGAGAGAATAAACTTCTGCATTCACTGAGCCATTAAATTATTGTTGAATTCCTTGTTACTATAGGTAATTGAACCTTGACTAATACACATACCACTGTGACTGACTACTTATTAACTAGAGGAAAATTTGAACATTAATCCTTAATTTTAGAATAATTTTAATATATAGGTGTCAGGGGCAAGCCCCTCTGCCAGGGACTGGACTCCCTTAGCCGGGTATTCAACATAGAAGCCATGAGAAGTTGTGGGTATGAGAGTTTTTATTGTAGCCCAAGTAGCCATTGCTAACAAGTAGCCACTAGACAAAACAGTTCTTCAAAGCAAAGTCCCATACAGTAGCCACACACTGGCTAGGTAACAATACATCTTTCCTGTGCTGCGCCAGCACAGCCAAGGGTGAACCTGAGTGGGGGCGGCTGAAAGGCTTAGAAAAGACAGACAAGAGAATGAAAGCTGGGTCTCGGTGGGATGCTGCTTCTCTGAGAGACAGCCACGACGCCCACAAGCCGAGTCTTTATTTTATAGCAGATGCCACGAGAAGAAGTAAGGGTGTGGTCAAGATGTTTACAACATTCTCATGGGTTTCAGTCCTACTCAACTACATGCACCTGAACTCTATCAAGCCTACATCACTCAGGCACGTGGGGCCACGTGTTCGGACCATAGATTCAAGCTCACAACCATAGCTATTGGCTATAATCGTGCTGGGAGGGCTCTGCCCTCCAAGCTGGGACTTGCACGTGGCCATGAGAGGACTGTGCCCTCTCATCAGTCCAAGGCTTGAACCTGTCCAAACACTGTAGCGGCTCCCCACACTTTCTCACACAGCAATATCAGTCTGTACCCACAGCAGCAGCCTGCTGGTCAGTAATACACCTTTCCCATAATGCAACCCCATACTGGCTGGTCAGTAACAACTTTATACTACTTAGACAAAAGAGGCTTCTTTCCAAATAGTGACCTCAGTATTTTGGGTTATAGAAGGGCACGCTTGCACAGTGTACATACAGATTACTGTGGCCTCGCTCTTGCACCTGTGTATGGTCCTTGGACAGCCTGATTAAGATTCCCACACTCCAACTGACCTTGAGCAACTGGCATACTCTGAATAGGGTCCCCACAATGGGTCAAGAGAACTCATGAAGTACACATAATCTAGATTATAAACTTAATTTGTGAATTTTCACAATTATAATAAGAGTCAAAGTTATTCACACAGCAAAACTAATTCAACAAACTGGTATTTTTATTGTGGACCAGATTCAGCCATGCACTCTGGCTATAAACAATTCGACAATCAAAACCCATGAATACCACACGGCCTTTGTCCTCAAGTTGCTTGTGTCCTGTGGGGGAAGCTATGGATAAACAAATTCTATGATGTGCCACCTGCCCATAGGGAAACACAAAAGATCTACTTGGAGGGAGATGGTGAAAACCTACAGATTACAGATGGTACTTGAGCTGGACTTACAAGAAACTGCAATAGATCATTATATATGGATTCAAAGTACACAATACAAATAAATGCAGCTTATGAAAGATCTAGCTAAGAAAAAATATAGAAAATAAATTTTAAGTATTTGTTGAATGAAGATAAATTCCATGAGCTCAAAATTTGTGTAAAAGGAAAACCTTTATGAGAAAACCATTTCCAATTTTTCTGTGTGTTAAGTGAAAATCAGTAAGTGAAAAAAGCTTTTATTTAATCAGAACATTTAATAGCCTTGAGGAAGATGAGGAAGACTGGACTGTCAGGTGATAGTACTAGCTTTGTTCCCGGAGAATGTTTTGCAGGCGTCCTCAAACTACGGCCCGCGGGCCACATGCGGCCCGCTGAAAACATTTATCCCGCCCGCCTGGTATTTTTGCCGCCCCTGCCTGTTGCTTAGCAGCCGACTAATTTTTTTTTTAAACTATAGTCCGGACCTCGCCCTGGCCCTCGCCCTCACCCTGGCCCGCGCTCCTGCCCTCCCTCGCCTCCCACCCCTTACAAAAGACTGCCCTCCCCCTGGGCTGGGAACATGGGTCGCCGCCACAGGTCCACATACTCCAGCACAAAGAAAAGTTGTCCTCATGGCTCCAGCAGGAATGCCCAGAGGAGGCCCCGGCTGCTGGGGCTCAGGGACAAGCTCACACCGTTTACTTCCAAGAAGAGTTCTGCCGAACACTGAAGCCGGGCTTTCTAATGAGATGGTTGTCGATGCACAAGCGGCTGGTTGAGCTCAAAAAATCCTCGCAAACGTGCTTTCCCTCGCATGCTGCTGCGGCAACCATGGCTGTTCCCTGCTGGCTTCCCCCCTCGTCACAGGACCAGAGAAGGAGTGTCTGCTGTTCTCACGAGGTGGCTCTGATGGCTCCTTGTTGGCGGAAAGGAGCCGTGATAACCTTGGGATTCCCAGCCCCCCTCCCCGCCCCACTTCTTTGGAGAAGGAAGAAGGGCTGAAAATGGAGTAAATGATGTATCGCTCATGACCATGTGAGGAAACCTCCATGAAACCCCTAAATACAGGGCGCAGAGAGCTTCCGGGGTGAACACAAGGACGGGGAAGCGCCTCCCGCAGAGGGCATGGAAGCGCCCCTTCCCACACCCTGCCCTACCCCCCCCCCCCCCCACGTCCTGTATCCCGACCTGCGGGGGCCATGCTGGTAGCATTTACACCAGGGACTTTGGCGAATGGTCCACATGAGGGTGTTGTTGTTAAACCTTAAAAAAAAAAACAATAATAAACTATAGTCCGGCCCTCCAACGGTTTGAGGGACAGTGAACTGGCCCCGTTTTAGAGAATGGACACATCCCTGGGCTGAGGTGGATAGTTTTTATCTGTCTTGAGGCAAAAGCTGAGAGAGATGATGCCTTGAGGCTGCTTCTTTTCCTAACAAGGCTGAGGAGGAAAACTTCATGGAACCCAAGTGTACTGCAGTAGCCACTTTACCTGGATTATATAATGTAATCCTTATGGTAACTCCATTATTAGCCCCAGTTTATGGCAGAGGAAACAGGTCCCCAGAAGTTAAGTGCCCAAGACCATGTAACTAGTAAGTGGAAGTAGTGAATTCAAAAAGACTTGGGGTGGTGAGCCCTCAACACAGTGTATCAGTGGTTCTTAACCTTCTGGCCCTTTAAATACAGTTCCTCATGTTGTGACCCAACCATAAAATTATTTTCGTTGCTACTTCATTACTGTAATGTTGCTACTGTTATGAATCATAATGTAAATATCTGATATGCAGGATGGTCTTAGGCGACCCCTGTGAAAGGGCCGTTCGACCGCCAAAGGGGCCGCGACCCACAGATTGAGAACCGCTGCAGTATACAGGTAATGTGTTATAGAATTGTACACCTGAATCCTACATCATTTTATTAACCAATGTCACCCCAATAAATTCAATACACATAAAATAAAAACAAACAAAAAAAAGTGAATTCAGTTGGTCTGCATCCCATGCCATATTTTTTACCATTAACTCTCCTAATTTAGATTTTCAGTAACCGATTGATTGCCGTGGGGCCACCTGCCACAGCTTTGTTCACAGAGTTCGGTCATAGTCGCTGAGTGTCTGGTCTCTGTGGCTGAGCCAAAGCTTCTTTCACTTGTAAGCTGTGTGAATTTGGGCAAGTTATTTAAACTTCTTTTTCCTCAGCTTCCGTTTTCAAAAATAAGAATTATCATAGTACTTACTATATAGAGTTACTTCATGTACAATACATAGAACACATAGTAGGCACACAATGTGGATCAGCTTTTGACCCAACAAAATAGAGCTGTCTTTCTTATAACATTAACATTTAATTTCGCAAACAGTTTCTCAGTATGCAGTATTAAGCAGAAGCTGGAACCCAATATACAAGAAGTCCTAAATATTTTTAAGGATCACTTAGTTTAGTGGCCCCCTGAGTAAAATATTATGGACTATAAAGCACAGATGTGCAAGGTTGAGCTCCTGAACACTTAAGCTTTTGTCATTTTTAGTCTTTGAGCACCTCAACTACTTTTTATTTTGAAAAATATATTTTTTTCCTGGTCGGGTGTGGCTCAGTGGTTGAGCATTGACCCATGAACCAGGAGGTCACAGTTCGGTTCCCGGTCAGGGCACATGCCTGGGTTGTGGGCTCCATCCAGTAGGGGACATGCAGGAGGCAGCTGATCAATGATTCTCTCTCATCATTGATGTTTCTATCTCTCTCTCCCTCTCCCTCCCTGTCCCTGAAATCAGTAAAAACGTATTTTTTTTAAAAAAAAAATATTTTTTTTTTCATGGGATTTAACTTTTGGATAAGCAAAATAATTCTGAACTGACTTTTCCCATATTTATTCACCTGCAAACCATCAAAATTCCAAATTACAGCAGGAGTTGATCCTGTTGTTTACTATTTTGTTGGTTTTCCTAGTTCTGCTTTCTGTGTCCTCATGTCTCATCTTTTTCATTGCTAGTTTATAGTTCCAGGTTCCAGTCTTTCCTTCCCTTCCTCTTCCTCTGCTCTCTGGTCCCCACATCCTTATCTGTTCATCCTCTGCCTGGGCCTTGTGTCATTATTTGTAACTCTGGCTCTTAATTCAGAGTGTGCATACTCTTCCTGAGAAGCAGCAGCCGCCTAAGTGATTTGCAAAATCTACATAACAATTACCTATAATTACCAATAATTGTTAGCTTTCAATGCATAGTCTCTACTGCTTACCCTCATAGGCAAGGACTGTCTGTTTGCCTTTTGGCATTTTAGTGGTAATTTCAGACACTCAAGTGTTTCTCCTTAGCCCGGGTGCCCTTAGAGCAGCGGTTCTCAACCTGTGGGTCACGACCCCTTTGGGGTCTAACGACTCTTTCACAGGGGTAGCCTAAGACCATCGGAAAACACATATATAATTACATATTGTTTTGTGATTAATCACTATGCTTTAATTATGTTCAATTTGTAACAATGAAATTGGGGGTCACCACAACATGAGGAACTGTATTAAAGGGTCTCGGCATTAGGGAGGTTGAGAACCACTGCTTTAGAGTAAAGTGGAGTGCTACTAGTAAATGCTAAAACCATAGGTATAAATGAGATTTGGAGTCAACTGTACCAACCTCCAAATTTACTTGACCATCAATAAAGAAGATAATACTCCAAGCCCAGAATTATGTACTCTGTTTCTGCTTCTTTCATTCCTCTGGGCTATTTGTTTCCTGGAGGTTTTTTTGTTTTTTTGGTGTTGTTTTTTTTTTTGGTTAATCCTCCCCTGAGGATATTTTTCCTGCAACCTGACAAGAGCAGAGAGCAGACACTATCCCAGTAGTTTCCAACATGGGGCACATGCCCCACAGGGGGGCAATTTGATTTTTAAGGGGGGGCAATTCAAGAATGAGTTATTAACTGAATTTTTTGCATTTCTTATGGTTCTAGGGGCACATATACAGTATGTAAATATATATTGTGACATATTTATGCATTTCAGTTCTCTATTATATATTTTGAAATTTTATTTGCTATTTTTTTGTATCATTTTATGTTATTACTTTTTTTAACAATTTCTTAGTGATTTCTTCCTCAGTACTTCAACTGTCCTTTCATTCTTTTATTTTTCTCTTTCATGGATGCCATGTTCTTTGGAAGCTTGTTTAGACCAATTTAATGGCCTTTTAGGCTTCCTCCACATGACTAGGAATTCACTTTTTGAATAGTAAGAATTATATGTCATGGGGGTTGAGGGGGACATCAGGATTTTAGAGATGCTTAGCTGTGCATGGCCAAAAAAGGTTAGGAAACACTGTTCTCTCCATTGAACCAAACCAGCTAGGGCTGTCCTGGAGTTTTAAATGTATCATTTTAAAAACTACAGTAACATTTAAGCTCAATAGTACCATTACAATATTCAACAACTCATGTCAGTTTTCATTTGGTTTGAGATTTAAAGACACAGCAATAAAACTAACTCATGGAAATCTTGTTTATAAAATGTAATGATATTTATAATCTAGTAGTTCACTCCTGTATATATACTCAACTGAAATGTGTGCATGTGTTTACATACATATACAGGAATAGTCATAACAGTATCCTTTCTGTAACAGGAAAAACAATGGGTCCGTGCTGTCTGTCATTACTCGAGCCAATGAGGCAGAGAGAGGAGTGAATCATATATGAGCGTTTATTCCAGTGCTGCCAGCAGCATGGGAGAGGAGCAGGCCAGCCACAGAAATCTGCTCTGCAGCCCACCGTAAGTCAGTTGCTTATATAGCAAAAGCACATTGGAAAAGTAGGCAAAAGAGCAGCTTACAGATATGCAAAAGGAGTAGGGGTCTTCAATTAACAAGTAAGCAGGCTGGAGGTTTGCAAAGGCCTGAGGTATGCAAAAAGGGCTGGGGGTCTTCAAAGGGCTGGCGATTCTGGTTTCTGCAGCATAGTTGTTAATTTTTCCACAATAGTAGGCAGCTCCAAATGGGAAGGGCTGCATCTCCAGGTCAGCTCCAGCCAGGGTAGAATGTGCCTTCTTTTTTTTTTTTATTTTATTTTATTAAATCTTTATTGTTCAGATTATTACATTAGTTACTCTTTTTTCCCACCATAACTCCCCTCCACCCAGTTCCAACCCCACCCTCTGCCCTCACTCCCCACCCACTGTCCTTATCCATAGGTGCACAATTGTTGTCTAATCTCTTCACTCACCCCCACACCCCTTCCTCCCCCACCCCCCAAGAATAGTGAGTCCATTCCCTTTCTATGTCCCTGATTCTATTACATTTACCAGTTCATCAGATTATTTATTCACTTGATTTTTAGATTCACTTGTTGATAGATGTGTATTTGTTGTTCATAATTTGTATCTTTACCTTTTTCTTCTTCTTCCTCTTCTTAAAGGATACCTTTCAGCATTTCATATAATACTGGTTTGGTGGCGATGAACTCCTTTAGCTTTTTCTTATCTGTGAAGCTCTTTATCTGGCCTTCACTTCTGAATGATAGCTTTGCTGGATAAAGTAGTCTTGGTTGTAGGTTCTTGGTATTCATCACTTTGAATATTTCTTGCCATTCCCTTCTGGCCTGCAAAGTTTCTGTTGAGAAATCAGCTGACAGTAGTATGGGTACTCCCTTGTAGGTAACTGAGTTTCTTTCTCTTGCTGCTTTTAGGATTCTCTCTTTGTCTTTTGCTCTTGGCATTTTAATGATGATGTGTCTTGGTGTGGTCCTCTTTGGATTCCTTTGGTTTGGGGTTCTCTGCACTTCCTGGACTTGGAAGTCTATTTCTTTCACCAGGTAGGGGAAGTTTTCTGTCATTATTTCTTCAAATAGGTTTTCAATATCTTGCTCTCTCTCATCTTCTGGCACCCCTATAATTCGGATGTTGGTATGCTTGAAGCTGTCCCAGAGGCTCCTTACACTATCTTCATATTTTTGGATTCTTTTTTCATTTTGCTTTTCCGGTTGGGTGTTTTTTGCTTCTTCGTATTTCAAATCTTTGACTTGATCCTTGCGACCCTCTGGTCTGCTGTTGGGAGTCTGTATAATATTCTTTATTTCAGTCAGTGTATGCTTAATTTCTAGTTGGTCCTTTATCACAACATCGAGGGTCTCATTAGATTTCTTGAGGATCTCACTACATTTATCGGCGGTCTCACCAGTCTTTTCGAGGGCCTTACTCAATTTATCGGCGGCTTCTAAACAGTTCTTTAAAGACCTTAAAAATGTGGTTTTGAACTCTATATCCAACAGTTTGCTTTCCTCCAATTCTGTCGTTTGTCTCCTGTTTCTTTGTCACGGCATTTTTTATGCTTCGCTGTGTCGATAGGGTGCCTTTCTGTGCTAAGTGTCCCAATTACCTGAGGTAGACACTCTTGGTGTACCCCCTTGTGGGCTTTGTGCACAGTCTTGTTGTGGTTAAGCCTTGATTGTTGTAGTTATCACTGTGAGGAATTGACCTCCAGGCCAATTGGCTGTGAGAATCAGCTGTGTCTGTGGTGGGAGAACTTCTGTGCTGGAGACACCTCTCTGGGGCTAGACTTGCTTCGATGGGGCTTTGGTGCTCACTGAGTCTGCCCACTGAGTGTGTCTTTTATGGTTCCACGGAGCTGCAAGCTGGATGGTCCCACTCTGACCTCTGGGCTTCCTGGCTCCTGGATCTCTAGGGAGGTGCTAATCTAGCCTTTGCCTGAGGCTATCCAGCAAAAGTCTCCCTGCAGGGCTTGGATGGGGCAGGTCCCATGGGATCAACAGGGCGGGTTAGCAACTATGGCTGCTCTCAGTCTTGCCCTCAGAGGCTCTGCTTCTCAGTGTCCCAGTAGTCGCTGCAAGCCCCTTGGAGAGAAAGCTGCCCTAGGGTTCTGAGAGATGTCAGACAGTCCCGCTTCTCCCGTATGAGTGTGGGTCCTTAGAGACTCGCCCGGAACTGGAGCTCAGAGCCTGAGACTCCCTCCCGATTGAAAACGACAACCGCGCCCTCAGCCGCCAGCCCGCTCCACATGCACTCCGAACCTTAGTATTTTACTTCAGCACTGCGCCTCCTCTGAGCCTCGGTATGCTTTTCTCTTTCCTCCTAGTTGTAGAACTTCCACTCAGCCAGCTTTCCTGTGGTTCTGAATGATGTCCGTTCCGTCTTTTAGTTGTATTTTTGAAGTGGTTGTTCGAGGCAGCAAACTCCCGTGTTTACCTATGCCGCCATCTTGGTTTCTCGAATGTGCCTTTTTTAATCAGAATAAAACAGGCATGGTTAACAGAGCATGATTAATATTTCATACAATACTAGCTGGTTCCCCAAATTCTATTGCTGCCCCCTTTCATTTCCAGTCCCCAAACTGGAGACTACTCCAATCCCCAGCAACAGATCATATAAATTGATTTATTCACACAATGGAACATTGTACAGCCACAAGGATAAATAAATCAGAGCTGCAATGATATGGAAGTCAGATACAAATAATATGTATTATGTGATTTATGGACAGATATGTCCAGTCTATGTTCTTGTAACAGTGGGGACTAGTAACCCCACCATTCTTTTGACATTGTTGTGGTAGATACTGACTCTGACTGATATGTAGCTTGTGGATAAACAGCATGTTGGTATAAGAATTCTAGGAACTAACTTCATATTATATATTCTCTAACCTTTAGTCATACCAGTTCCAGAGTGGAAGGGAGGGAAGAGAGGGAGACAGAGAAACAGAAAGAGACAGAGGGAGAGAGAAACATCTACGTGAGAGAGGCACATTGATTGATTGCTTCCTGCTCACAGGGATCAAACCTGCAACCGAGGTACATGCCTTTGACTGAGAATCGAACCCGAGACTCTTTGGTTCCCAAGCTAATGCTCTAACCACTGAGAAACCGGCCAGGGCCCCATTTTTTTCTAACTTGCCCCAGTCTGAGGGCATGTGGTGGGGTGTGAGTGCACCTGCAACAGGAGGGCATCCTGTCCAGGGCTGACTCTCATCTTGCACCCTGAGCTGCTGGGGGAGACTCTGGCCACCCGCTATCCTGAAGTGGACTAAGTGGGTTGGAAAACTACCTTACTTGTTTCCATTAATATATCTTAAATGTATGTATAGCTCACATTTGTTTGTATATTTAATATTAGAAGTGTTTTATATCTTTATTTGGAACTTTTATCATGTTTTAGTGTCCAGACATGTGATTTAGGAACTTAACTCTTGTTTATATCAACTAGCCTATAGTAAAATTAGTTTATTATAAGTTTTTTCTCTTAAAGCCAAAGTTCCTAAGAACCTATTAGTGATGTTAAGTGAAGACTTACTGTATATTTCTCACAAAACTGACATTACTTGTTTACCATATGGAGAATAGGCTCTTAATAGACCAATAAGGGGGATGGAAAATTCAAAAGATTGAAAACACTGACAGTAAAATTCACTAAATTTTTAGTAGAGCCCTCTGTTTCAAAGAATACAAAATCAAAAATATAGAATTAGGTACAAAATGAGTATTTATTTAGAACAAAAAAGAAATCACAAAATACAACAAAATAGTTTTGTAGTAGGCATGAGCAGAGCAGAGCAGGAGCGATGGGCCAGGTTCAGAGAGTCACCAGGACGGTGAGCCCCTGGTGCCTAGCAACGAGCAAAACTAGAAGCCCTTGCACGACCACTCCTTTTAAAAATATATATATTTTATTGATTTTCTACAGAGAGGAAGGGAGAGGGATAGAGAGTCAGCAACATAGATCAGCTGCCTCCTGCACACCACCCACTGGGGATATACCTACAACCAAGGTACATGCTCTTGACCAGAATCAAACCTGGGACCCTTTAGTCTACAGGCTGAGGCTCTATCCACTGAGCCAAACTGGTTAGGGCTGCACAACCACTCCTTTAAGTGTTGATCCCTGGAGGTGACAGGTAGGCCTCAGCTGTGTTTCAGCTCCAGGCCCAGAAAAGCAGGAAAACCAGGTAGAGCATGAGACCAAGACCCTGAGGGAACACACTGGAAAAGCTGATGAAGAGCTCCTCCCCTGAGAACTCAGGTAAAAGCTGCCAAGGTGGAGGCCCCAGCGCTCTAAGGAGCATGCCCATGCCTTTTCCCACCCACCCTCTCCAGGTATGTTTCCCTTGCCTCTCTCTTCCCACTGAGCCCCATAGGCCCTTCTTTTGCCTCTGACCTGTTTCCTGAGCCCATTTCTTCTACAGTTCACTTCTTCTACTCTGTGACTTTCTAAATAAACTTTCTCTCATAGTTGGAGTCTTGGCTCTGAATTCTTTCATAGGCAGAACTTAAGTACTGAGGTTGCTGAACTGAGGTCTTAACACCTGGTGCCATTTTTTCCGCTGTGAACAGTTTTATTAATTAACTACCCGAGACACATCTATAAAACTTATTTTCCTACAGATTATAGTAGCCAATTCTTTGATTGCCTGTACATATGATATGCATTATAATATTTTCTACAGAGACATTACAAAATTTTTTTCCCAGTGTGATTGATCCAGTAGTTTTTATTTACAAAAACATGAGATTTCTTACACAGACATATTCACTGTTTGTTGTACATGCTTCCTACAAGCTTAGGCTCTATAAATTCAATAATTCTGGTAAATTACCTTTGTTTCAATGACCATAAAAATGTGTGGTGCTTTTATAACTTTACACCTTGTATTATAAAATATATCCCCTACAGCAGAGAACTTTCATTTAACTGGGAATTTTTAAGAAGTGTATCCTCCACTTTACCTTCTACCTAGCAACCAGGATACATTTCCTATAGACTGGCCTCTGTTTTCTCCACTGCCTGCATTTTTCTAGACCCTGAACACAGGGCATGTTTATAATGCAAACATCTTGTGTTCAAACTCTGGCTGAGTCTACCCAGCAGGTAATTGGAGTATTCCTAGGTGACTGCACAAGGACAGCTAGCAAGAACTTAAATATACCCTAAAGTGATCTATATATCCCACGAAACCCAAATTAAATGTATGCCCAACTCAACTTCATTGTAGTTAAATCTCAAAATCCCCATAACTGCTTCACCACCCTCCACACGGTGGGTGATGCCCACCTAGTGGGCTGGAAAGAGATGATGATCTCAATCAACTGCCACTAAAACACCATACTCTTGAAAATGTTACAGAAACAAGTAACCATATGAGCTCAAGTGCTAGCTCCCTTTCTAGTGCCTTGGAGGACACTGGTGCAAGCTTCATTTGCTTCTCTGTCAATCCCCCTCAGCTTCCTACTTTGCCTCACCGGTTGCATTTCGCTTCTCCTGGAAGTGAGCTCTTCATCTCTGATTACTGTCAAAACAGTGCACACACCCATGGTTGGCTCCTTTGTCAGCTTTTTTGTCTTCTCAGTTAACAACAATTTGTGTGCACTGTTTAAGTTTCTCCTTCAGTGGCTTGTTATAGAATTTTATCTGCCTGTCCCTTGGACGGCCCATTTTAGCTTAGTGAATAGCAGCTGGTGAGGTATCTGGCTTTTGTTATCATTCATTGTTAGGAGATGACCAGCTGAGCACAGTTGGGAGGCAGCCATTAAGCTCTGATGCCGCAAAACTGGCTATGCTTCAAGGCCTTAATGGATTTCTCTTGCCATTTGATGTAGATTTGATACCAGTGAATAGGGTGGAACTTCTATGGATACACATGCAACAGCAGTAATTTTACTCTTCACTCTAATTACACTCTTCTTGACTCAATTCATCACTTGCCCAAACAGGAACTGCTTTTATTTATATGTGCTCACTCCTGACTCTATTTTACACCCTAAAAAATTACTCAGAACTTTTATTCCCTTTCACCCCATAATGTAGATTTGCTTAACAACATGACCTACTTTTGTGCTTACCGGGTATTTTGCAAGCATGTATCAGAAGAGTGATTGCATAAGGAAAATATTTACCTAACAAATTAATTTTTGCAGTCTAATGATATTCTGTGCTGAGTATCTTCTTTCTTTTCAGACTGAAGAAGCAGTTCATTATTCTAAATGAGTATAAAGCTTTTGCCTACAGCACTGAAATTCATCCGAACTGCCAACATTGGATGCAGTGACACAAATCTCTTTTATGCTTGCATTCAGAATCTTTGGATTATCAAAGAATGACTGCCTGAAGAAACTCTTCAGTTTCTAATTGATTCTTATATGTAATCATATGAAACAAGCATTTGTACTCAGTGTTTTATGTACTATTTCATTTAATTCTCATAACATAACTTTAGGGAAGGCAGTATTATTCCTATTTTAAGGAAAATGAGCCTCAGATAAGGTAGAAATTTGCCCAAGTTCACATAACAAATAATTGGTGGATCCAATATTCAAACTTGGATCTGCTAATACAAAAGCTAATAAGCAGCTTTTACCTTTTTTTAAATGTTATTTTTAATTTTTTTATTGCTTAAAGTATTACAAAGGGTATTACATATGTGTCCTTTTTTACCCCGCCCTTGACAATCCCCTGGCCTCCCCTACCCCCCAGTGTCTTATGTCCATTGGTTATGCTCATATGCATGCATACAAGTCCTTCGGTTGATCTCTTACCCCCTTCCCTCCTGCCCCCCAACCCTCCCCGGCCTTCCCGCTGCAGTTTGACAATCTGTTCGAGGCAGCTCTGCCTCTGTATCTATTATTGTTCAAAAGTTTATAATGGTCTCTATTATCCATGAATGAGTGAGATCATGTGGTATTTTTCCTTCATTGACTGGCTTATTTCACTTAGCATAATGCTCTCCAGTTCCATCCATGCCGTTGCAAATGGTAAGAGTTCCTTCTTTTTTACAGCAGGATAGTATTCCATCATGTAGATGTACCACAGTTTTCTAATCCATTCATCTACTGATGGGCACTTAGGCTGTTTCCAGATCTTCAGCTTTTACCTTTTAGAGTTAGTAGTTTGGTAAGCAAGAGGAAACCAGAAAGAAAGGATAATAATTTTTAACAATTCTCTCAAATCTAGAATGAACTAGGATTCTATCCCTATGTTCAGATAATTTGGGAATTATTTTTTCATTTCCCGATGTTAAAAGCAACTCCATCTTCATCATACTAAAAATGCCTTAAGCTAATATTTGGTTGGGCCATATTTTCTAGTAAATCTATTTTTCCTTGGCAATTCTAATATACCTGTTATGCAGTTTTACTCAAAGTATGGTCATGTGCCCGAGGACCTTCCGAGATGTTTGATTAATGAAGAGTTCTGTGCTCCATCCAAGACTTACAGAATCAGAATCACTGGTGTTAAGAAATCTACATTTTAAAACTAAATCTCAGATGTGTTCCTGAAGGGCACTAAAGTTAGCCTTTAGAACGGTTCCCAAGCCTTTGCTGGGTTGTTATTTCCTGAGTAATCATTTACCAGTACCTGTCTCTTCAAGGTCTTGATCCAGCATCTCAGCATTACTGGATCTTTGAGGGAAGTGCCTCTGGTAGTCAGTAAGCCTGTTCACAAATATCCTGGTTCTTCTTCAAAACACATGATGAGCTTGGCAGGTGTGGCTCAGTGGTTGAGCATCAACCTATGAACCAGGAGGTCAGGGTTCGATTCCTGGTCAGAGCACATGCCTGGGTTGTGGGCTTGATCCCCAGTGTGAGGTGTGCAGGAGGCAGCCATCAATGATTCTCTCTCATCATTGATGTTTCTATCTCTCTCTCCCACTCCCTTCCTCTCTGAAATCAATAAAAATATATTAAAAAACAAACAAACAAAAACACATGATGAGATTGCACTCCCCTGCCTCCTTGAGGTCAGATGGCCATGTGGCTTCCACTGGCCAATGGAAGTGAGTGGAAGTGATATGCGCTCCCTTCCTTGGAGCCAGGCACCATCTGCACTGCAGATAGTGGAGGCTTTGTCAGCCTGTCTTCCTGCATGATGAGGAGATGGAGTAGGGTCCCAGCTGATCCCAGTGCATCTGACAAAATGGAAAACTGGCAGGATGCTGGTTACCTTCCAGTATTCATCCTGCACTTACTTATTCTTTAGTTACGAGAGCACCATTTCTTTGTCAGTCACATTACTCTCAAGCTAAAAGATGTAATTTTCCAGTCTACTTGGTAGTTAGATATAGTGATAATGTTAAGTTTGGGCTATGAGGTACAGGTGGGGATGATATTTCATTGCCAAAAAGTCTCCTTAAAAGATCATGGTTTTCAAGTCTGGCCGGGTGGCTCAGTTGGTTGGAGCATCATCTCGTGATGGGTTTGATTCCCAGTCAGGGCACATACCTAGGTTTCGGGTTTGATCCCTAGTTGGGGTGTGTAATGTTTCTCTATCACATTGATGTTTTTCTCTCTCCTCCATCTCACTCTAAAATCAATAAAAACATATTCTTGAATGAGGATTTTAAAAATGTATATAAAAAAATAATGGTTCTCTTACCTTTTCTCTTTATTTAAGTTTCCTGGAAGGCAAATGTAATAACTAGAGAGCTCCACCAGCCTTCTTGGCTAGGGAGTGAGTTTTAACATGCAAGCTGCATTCAGTAGAGCAAAAAGATACAAGGAGCCTGGCACCAGAACAATGTGAATCTTCCCTATTCCCCTGGAGAGCCTAGCCCTGGATTTATTTCATAGGAATGAGAAATAAACCTGTACCTAGTACCAGTCACTGTTTTTCAGATCTTCATTTCTTACTCCAAGACCTCATCCTCTTAGGTACAAAGCACTATATCTATTTGTAATTACTGCAAGCCAGGACTCTCCCACTGACTAACTGTATCAATTTGGGCAATGTACTTCCTAAACTGGGCACCGTCACTCACTTTCAGACAAAGACATGACTGTGAATACTACAGCTCCACTGTGGGCATAATGCAGGCATGGTAAGATTACATGCTTTCCAGAAGTGGGGCACGGTTCCATGCATGTCAGCCAGTCTTCCAAAATTATACTCTGCATTTTCTGAATAACTTTGCCAGCACATCTACAATCCCCATGGCACTGGTCTGCATCCTGTCAAGATTGACGGAGCTTGTGAAGGATTGCCAGACTCAGCTGGAGGCGTGATTTCTGTGAACTCACCAAAGATCCATAAGCTCCAGGAACTTCGGACTAGCTGATGAGCGCATTTATTCCGGTACTCATTTATTTAATACAACTTCATACTGATCGGCTTCAAACAAAACATTGCTGCTTTGTGGTACTCCTCATCAGCTGTTGTAGAATTCTGCAGTTGGAAGGGGATTTAGAACTCAGAGAGTTCAACAACTGGATTTTACACGTGGGGAAAATAAGCCTCAGAGAGCAAAAATGATTAGTCAAGAGCCACCCAGATAAGCTCAGATTAAACTGAGAGCTCCTGATTCTCAATCCATCATCTTTTCTCTAAACTAAGCTTTCCCAAAAGGTCACTGCATACTCTTTGCTCTATTTGAACTTAATCTTAACTCCGTGGCATATACTGTATCTACTCATTCAGCATTTGTCTGAGTCCAAGTTTTGCATTGATTCTAGTCTTATTTCAATACATCTCCAGCATTAAATAAATAAGTAAAAAGTGTCCCTTTTCCCTTCTTGATATTTTCTCCTGAATTCCTAAAGCAAATGGCTTCTTTAATTATTATCCTTCTCTTTGGGCATTTATACTCTCTCCCAACCAGTTACTCCCCTCCTGCTTATAAATATACTAGGCCTTTCCTATCTTTTTTGTTGTTATTAATCCTCATCCTAGGATATTTTTTTGTTGATTTTTAGAGAGAGTGGAAGAGAGGGGGAGAGATAGGAGAGAGAAACATCGATGTGAGAGAAACACATTGATTGGTGGCCTCCCACACGTGCCCTGACCAAGGCCAGGGATCAGCCTGCAACTGAGGTACATGTGCCCTTGACTGGAATTGAACCCTGGACCCTTCAGTACATGGCTGACACTCTATCCACTGAGCCAAACCGGCTAGGGCAGGCCTTTCCTATCTTTGAGTAATTTATAACATTTAATGTTTTACACAGAACTTATTGGGCCATTTGAGTTTCAACTTCTCCTTCGTTTTCTGGGCAGCTTTGATTCAGAGATGTTAATTCCAGACCTTTTATCACTTCACTACTTTGTCTTTATTTATATTTATATGTCACTCTCTGATTCTTCCCTTTCCAGCCTTGTCCCATTTTCCTTTGGTGGGTATGACATATCCTTGAATCCCCAGTAGCCGAGCATATATGAACTAGTCTATAAAATTTCTGAATAAAGCCCTAGCTGGTTTGCCATGGTGGGTAGAGCAGGGGTCCTCAAACTACGGCCCGTGGGCCACATGCAAATACAAATATTGTATTTGTTCCCATTTTTTTTTTTTACTTCAAAATAAGATATGTGCAGTGTGCATAGGAATTTGTTCATAGTTTTTTTTTAAACTATAGTCTGGCTCTCCAACGGTCTGAGGGACAGTGAACTGGCCCCCTGTTTAAAAAGTTTGAGGACCCCTGGGATAGAGCGTCGGCCTGCGGACTGAAGGGTCCCAGGTTCGATTCCGGTCAAGGGCACATGCCTGGGTTGCAGGCTTGATCCCCAGTGGGGGGCGTGCAGGAGGCAGCCAGTCAATGATTCTCTCTCATCATTGATGTTTCTATCTCTCTTTCCCTCCTAATTCCTCTCAGAAATCAATAAAATATATTTTTTAAAAATTTTCTGAATAAAGAAATGAATACAATAGTCAGTTAGTGAATGGTTAAAAAAAAAATCATGATAACCACTAGAAAACCTGACTGCTCATTAACTATCCTTAAGTTGGAACTGGGTTGTCTATACAAACATATACATTAAAATACATAAAAAAGAGATCAATAGCTTTTTATGTGCTCATTGTGACTCAGTCTCTGTTCTAAGTACTGTACATGGTATTGCCTTAAATAATAATAATTACAGATAGTGCCCAGGATGTGCCAGGCATCATTCAGATCTCTTTAATATGTATTCATTTATTTATCCTCAAAAGAACTCTAACAGAGACATAGAAAGAAATAGCTTCTGCATTCAAACAACAAATAAGTAGCAAAGTGAGAACTTGAACTTAGATGTTCTGACTCCAGAATCTCTACTCTTAGCCCCTCATACCACACTATTTACCAGCAAGGACCTCACAAGTGGAGTTGATGCCCCATAACAATTATACTCTACATTTCATCCAAAGTACCATTTCCAAAGCATCATTCTTACCATCTTGCATGGTGACTGAAATTTTTATTATTCATTATAATCTTTGCAGAAGGTACATTTGAAGAAAAGAAAATAATAACAACAACACCCCCTGCCCACCACCCCCCATGTGTCATATGGGTTAAATGACATAAAGTTATAACCAACCATCAACACTCCTGCATAAAATAGTTTATCGGACAATCAGATAATTGAGCCTTGACATACTCTTGAGGAAATAGAATATGGGATAACAAATTGAATTTTAAGATAGAGAAGATAGAGATTCTCAGAATACCAAAAGAGTGGGAAATAAAGACAGAGTAGGGAAGAAAGTCCAAGAATGATGGTCACACTGAAGAATACTTAAAGAAAAGAAGGAAAAATTTGAAAATTTGGAGAAAAGAATTTTATGTTGCTTGGCCACTTTCCCCTCACCTAATAGTGCCTGATTTTGAATAGAGTTATTTTATTTTATATCCTATATCTCATTTTGTGGCATATCATTGGAATGAACAATTTCTTTCTCCAGCTGTTGCTGCTCATTTTAAGAGGAATTATTAATAAAAATAATTTAGATAGCTTTCTTTTACCTGGAAGAATAATCTCTAATTTTATAGTGTAAATCTAATGCAAAATGGAATCTAAAATATAGCAATTATTTTTATTAACATCAAAGTTTCCCTATGTACTAAAGTGCTCTTTCCTGTGAGGATCAAAATGTTGCTTCAAGATACAATCTTTAAGCTAGGAGTTTTTTGTGTGTGTGTGAGAGCCAATTTCTGCTTTTTATTTCATGCCTGCCAACGCTGTGCCTTTTAAGCTTTTAATAAAGAATAATTAGTTTAAGCAATATTTTCAGTAATCCCTCATGTATAGAACCTCAGGTTATATGTTTTATAAAGATATATAGCATCATTTTATATCCATTTGATTTTATGAGCCCTTCAATCAGTAAATCACTTTTGTTTTCTCTGTCCAATGAGGTTCTACATGTGTATTAGACACGAATTACCTGTTTTTCTTAGTAGTTCACTGGTTCTGTACACCATAAATCTGGGCAAAGAACTGCTGAAAATTTAAGCCTTCTTAATCTCGATGCTATACACACTGAAAAAGGAAAATTCTTCAGTGAACAGTAGCTAATTCCATGTATTTGGAAGAGCAATGGTATCAAGCATTTCTCTAATCCATTGGATTTTAAAACAATTCAAAGTTCTACAAGAGTTTACTTACAAACCTCAAGCAGCAGAACTTTCTCTGGGAACCTCACCCAGAAAATAGCCTTGTTTTTCCTTTCCTTTTAATAAAACCAAATGGCAAGATTACACCCTGGGTGGACACTTTCTAAATGTGTACTCAGAGGTGCTAGCAGGTGTGTTGATCTCAGATGAACCTTAACTTTCGTTCCACAAGGCACCATCATAGAAACAGAGCCTTTGGAGAAGTGCCGCAGGATATCAAAATATGGCTCTTCCTATCTGGGATTTCAGGCCAAGGCCCCAAAGCTGAGAATAACAAATGTAAAGTACTCCCCTGGTTAAAGAAGATAGACCATTTATAAAGCAAGTCGCATAAACAGTTCTACCAAAGAAGAATTCAGTAAGTGGTAAGTGATGGGAGAGTGAGGGTTATTTAAAGAGAGAGTTACCCATTCCTGGGGAAGCCTTCTCAAGAGAGGCAGACTTCAAGAGAGCCACTAAGAGTGCTGGGCCTATATGCTCTGAATTCAGGAAGAGAAGCGACTAGCCTGGCCTAGGTCTAAAAAAGTGAAATGACTTGAAAGTTCGGCCAAAAGCCAACAGAAGATGCTGGCGACCAAGATCAACAGTAATTGATATAAATGTGAGGAGTCTGGCAGAAGGCTGACCAGGACTCCTTTTGATATTCACAGGGTGAATATCTACATTTTATTACCTGCTGCTGACTCAATGGCCTAAAGCAAACTCCCCCAAAACCTGATAATCTTACTGTTTGCTAAACATTACCATTGATATGTCTGTTTGCATTCCTAAAGGCAATTGTGTATTCTAGCTAATAAAAGCAGCTGGGAAAGGAGCAACAGGGAGAACTGGACTTCTTTAGTTGGGTTGTTCTCTGGTCCCCCCCCCCCCCCCCCCCCCCCGGTATAAAAAATAATATTTCGTCTTGTTTATCATTTTCGCATCAGCCCTCCCTCCAAGTCTTTGAACTCACGAAAGCCACGCTGGCCGTGGACTCTCGCAAGAAGAGAAGAAATTTGAGAAGCAAGGGGGAACCTCCCCGCGCACTGAAAAAAAGGCATGTCTTTTTGTGGCACAGAAGTGGCCCCTGTAGGTTGGCTGCTGTGAGCCTTCCACAAAACAACCTGGAGTGCTAACCACCAGCACACGAGAATGGATTGTCATGGCCAGAGGCTTGTGAGCAATTATATCTGGGTGGCTAGAGGAAATATTACTAATCCAGGAAACAGCAATTGGACATTCCAGCAAGACAAACTCCAAGGGACCCACAGAAGCATCCCATGAAATAAGCAATTGATCATCTGACACCTGAAAGGCATCAACACTTGATGCAATCAAATCTAGTAAGAATTTGTCTACCCCCTGGTATCTTTTCCTTCGCCTGCGCTAACCCTGCAGGGTCCAGAGTTGGAAGAAAGGAGTAGAAGAGCAAAGTGGGGAAATAATAAATAAACTATAACTGTCCTCTCTACATCCCGGGGTAAGCCAGTGTAGGGGAAAGGGTCAGGCTTAAAGCAGATAAGAATGAGAAATTTTAGTTTCAATTGTGGGTTGGACTGGACTGTTAATGGTGGGTTGAAATAAATGAGATTATGCTTTCACACCTTATAGTGTCTTAAACCTATGACATCTTCTGGAAATTTTAAGCAGAAATGAAGAAGAATGAGCCAACAGAGTAAATATTATGGGGGATGTTGGGAAATAAAAAATTTGCCTTCAATTTGAACCCTAATGAGTACAACTCAATAAACTAGTTAGAATCATAGGGATTTAGAGGGAAGAGAACTGGAAATGCTGTTGTTATAAACAATTAGTTTCTAAAACATTGCAATATTCCTATCACAAAGATCTTTAAGATGAAGAAAATCAACTTCAAAAAGCTTCTTTGAGCTTCAAAGCTCAAATAAACTATCAACCAGACCATTGGAGCTGAAAAGGGTCAATAGAGATTGGAGAGATAATGTTATAATGGATATTAACTACAAAGTAGTAGATATCAAATAATTTAACAGTGCTCACTTTGAACATTGTCTGGGAACAGTCAAGCATGAAACTGACTGCATAGGTAACAGAGTGTTTGTATTAGTGTCTTATTGCAGCCATGACAAGTTGCATGGCTGGAGCAATACAAATTTATTATCTCACAGTGGGTCAGTAGTCTGATGGGCTCATCTGATTCTTCTGCTCCAGTGTCACAAACCCCAAATCAAGCTGTGGCAGAGCTATTTTCCCTACTGGAGGCTCTACGAGGGAATTCAGTCCTTGTACTTATAGGACTAACATATCTGCTTTCTTACTGGCTGATAGCCAAGGGCCATTCCCAGCTTCAAGAGGATACCTCATTGCTGACTGGTGGCCCTCTTCTTCCATCTTCGCAGTTAGAAATGGCAAAGCACGTCCTTCTCACGCCTCAGCCCTCTCCTGCATCCTCTATTGTCCTGTCTCGCTGCCTGCATCCAGGAAAGATGCTCTGCTTTTAAGGAGTCAAGTGATTTGATTGGGCCCAATTTAAGGATAATCCTCTATCTCAAGGTGCATACTCTTCATTACATCTACAAAGTGCCTTTTGTCCTATAAGGTAACACACTCATAGTTTACAGGAATAAGAGCATGGCCATCTTTGGAGAGCCATTGGTCTGCCTACCACAGTGTTAATGCCTGACGGTTTCTATCTTCATGGTAATGCAGGAGATTAGGTCATGAGTTGAGAGTGAAGTAGGCAGTGGTGTAATTGAAGGACTGAAGGAAGAACTAAGATTCAGAATAGCTAGAGAAAGGAGTAAGAATAGGAGTAAATTGGGAATTATTAAAAACAAAACAAGACCTTGTGTTGGGGATAAGGGATCGAGGGTGAGGCACCATTTGGCAGCAAGCCATGTATCACTAGGAGCCATGTAATTACACACTTGCTGATCTGATAAAGCATTGCTAATTCAAAATTATATATACTTGCTCTTCTTTGGGAACTCACTTGTGTTTGAATAATTTGCATCATGAATTCTTAACCCTGCCCCAGCCCCCGCTTATTCTGCAGAATGCAAACAAAATTGCATGTGACGTAGGCATGGTAGCATTTGACTTAAGAAAAAAATGACAGGATTAGACACCTGGATTTTAAATAGCCAGACCAGTTCAGATGCTCCTTGTTAATAGTGTTCTGGCACTATTTTTTTCCTCTAGCAGTTTTAATGGCAGTAACTAGAATATCAATGATCAACAGCTTTGAGATGGCATTGGTAGAAAGCTCATTGGACAGAATTAAATAAATGTATTTCTGAGGTAAGATTGTCAGAATTACAGCCACATTTAAAAGGTATTTTAGTGAATTAACACTTTTGATCTAAAAATCTGGGAACTAACCTAATTTGGGGATAAGAACCTGTATCTTGAATGTGGCAGTGGGACATTTTTCCCTTTCCGGATCTCTTTAAAAGACCCCAACAAATAAATTAACTTTTTTAAAATGGTCATCATGCTCATTATCTCTCATTACTACATAGCTAGGGCTGCTAAAGAATAGCAATACTTTTATTTTCCATTTGATAGAGCATTGATTTTTGGTGGAAGGAGAAACACAGTAGGGGTTGGGGAGAACAGAGGGAGGAAGAAAAGTCTCTCACTTTCCAGGAGACTGATGAGATTAGAAAAATTATATTCAATATGTAGCTTAATTTTATATTTTGGAAAAAATGCTTGTAAATTTTGAAATACGAATATAGACTGAAGAGCAATTGAGATTCTTAAATTTAACCCCAAAAGAGTTTTTTAAAAAATACTAGAAAGTACTATTTTAGAGAAGACTCTCTAGTTTTCTTTAAGTTTTATTTATTTGGTTGGAAATTATGGGTCTGTGTGTCCAATCTACTTCATCCTTTCCTGAAGTGGTGTGTGTGTGTGTGTGTGTGTGTTGCTTTTATGTTTTAACTAGAGGCCTGGTGCATGAAATTCGGGGGGGAAAGCGGGTCCCCTCAGCCCAGCCTGTACCCTCTCCAATCCGGATCCCTTTCACAATCCTGGACCGCTGGCTCCTAATTGCTCAACTGCCTGCCGGCCTGGTCACCCCCAACTGCCCCCCCCTTGCCGGCCTGGTAGCCCCATGCAGCCTGCTTGTTCAGTTGTTTGGTTGTCCCTAGCTGACCCCACTGCTGGCCTGGTCATAGGCAGCCATCTTGTGAGGGTGTGAGGGTTAATTTGCATATCACCTCTTTATTATATAGGATTTTCTGGGGCCATAATCTTTATTCTGCCTCAGACCATAGTTGGGCCTGACTTATGATTGATTGCCTTTGTCCACCCCTACAAATTCCCCTGAATTCTAGTGGGCATAGCATACAGTAAAACTGGAAATGTCTTTGATCTGTCACTCTGAAACAGTGATTATGGTTTGGTCAACAATGGCTGACTCTGGAAAGGTGAACTTTAGAGCTATAAAGGAAAGCTCAACATAGTACACCATTGAAAACGGCAGGGACCCAAACCATCAGGCACTTATCTGTGGCAATAGAAAGTGAAAATGGTAGTACCGTATAAAATAGCAGCCCCATGTAATGTAGCCAGAAGTAGTAGCTTTGTCAGAAAGTTCACTCTTATCGTTCTCTGTTAATATAAAAATGAAAGGTGCTGTGAATATGTTGAAAGCTAAAAATTACATTACAATCCTGGTAACAAAGAGTGTGGATTCGCAAGTTATCTCCCCTCGTTTCCCAGATCATTTCCCAATCCTGGAACAAAGGATTAAAATGATCAGCTCTGAGTTTATTAGTCTTATCTCAGTATTATAAATTGAATTTCTAGTGAGGTTTGAATCTTCAATGGAAAAGTAAGCTCTCCTTCCTCCTTATTTTCTCCTTCCCATTCCTTCCCTTCCTGAAGAGTTCAGCCCTGAAGCCATTAGGTGATGTTGATTGAGGTAGATGTCTGTGCCAGAGTGAGGGGAGCTGTGATGACCCAGGGTCACTGAGTACAAGTAGGCGAGGACAGTTTCCCCATGGAGGGTCAGCCTGATGCAAGGGCCAGAGCCCAAGCAGGACGAGGAGTGCATCACACAGGCGAGCAGCCTGGAGCATGAGCATGGAACATTTGATGAGGTGTCCTCACGGGGAGTGCTGGCCATGAAATGCCAGAGCCTAAGTGGGAGTGTCAGTCGTGGTGCAAGTAGTCAGAGATTAGGTAGGACAAGTCAATATAGGGTGTCAGGGCTCAGATGGAGAAAAAGGATGTCCACACACGGAGGTGACCGGGTGTAGGGCATCTGAGTCAGTTGAGACTATGCTAAGTGTCTTTGTGGGGTGTCATGGGTAGGCTGACCTGGGGTGTAGGACCTAAAGAGGGTGAAGGAATGTCCTTGCAGGAAAGTGTCCCCTCACAACAAGGTGAGGAGGGCAAGGTGAGGAAGCTCCCCTGGTGAGGGGTGTCAGCATCCAGGCAGGTGTGGGGGCTGTCCATATAGGAAGGGGTTTACACTTTACCTTATATCCAAAATAATCTCAAGATTCTTTACTCACTTATATTCATAAAGACCTTTTTTCTAAATAAAGTCACATTCATAGGCATCTTTTATTAAAAAAAAAAAAAATGTGTTTATTGATTTCCAGAGAGAGGGAGAGAAACCAATGATGAGAGCGAATCATTGATTAGTTGCCACCTGCATGTCCCCTTCTGGGGATCAAGCCTGAAAACTGGGCATGTACCCTGACAGAGAATTGAACTGTGATCTCCTGGTTCATGGTCTATACTTAACCACTGAACCACACCAGCTAGACTCATAGGTATCTTTTGAAAGTACACTATTCAGGGCATCATGTTGACAACTTATTCTAAAATAGTCTAGAAAAAAAATATTTGTATTGTACTTACAAATATTTTATGAGTTGAAGCTATTTCAAAATTAGAAAAAATAGGAACAAAGTATATGACTACTTATGTTGAATTAGTCTAGTAATTCAACAGACCTTGGGTTGAGATCCACCACTTACCTTACTTTGTGAATTTTGGCAGGTCACTGAACCCATTTCAACCTCAGTTTCTTTGTCTACAAAATGGGCATAGTAGTACTTACTTCATAGATTTGTGAGAATTGAAACAATGGTTGTAGAGAGCTTAGCAAAATGCTTACCGCTTAGTCAGCTAATGAAAGTTAGTTAATATTATTATCATTACTAATATCATTAATATCCTTAAAATGATCTTACTTTTATACAGTAGCTGAAGGTCAGAGATATGCTTGCAGTCTGATTAAAAATTCCACAACTTAGCAGGCTAGTAAGACTTCTTCTTCCTACCCTAGTTACCAAAATCATACATTCTTGCTTTCTTCTCATAATTGCAACTAATTGTGTCAAGCACTGAATTTGTGGAGTTTTGACCTTTAAATATCTTAATCTAATCATTCAAAGATCTGGGGATTCTCAGAAGACAGCCTTATTATCATGGTTAGGGAAGTGTCTATGTTGGTTATGTATCATTTAGGAGTACATTCAGTGACAAGAAACATAAAGCGAATCTAGAGTGGCTAAAACAAATAGAGGTTCCTTTGTCTCACACAAGAAGTCAAGTCAAGAAGTAGGTAGCTCAAGCCTGGTGAGGCAGTTCACTGATGTCAGCACGGACCATCGTGGGCATGTTAGCTTCTGTTCTTTATTGCCTTAGAGTCACAACATGGTTACAGTACATTGAGTTGTAGTAGAGCTACTCTACAGGCATGACCAGAGGAGCACAAATAAAAGAGGGCTCTGATTGAGGCTGTCTTTTTATTTATTTTTAACTAAGAGAGCAAAATTTCCCAGAAACTTCTATCCACCAGACCTTCCTTATATCACCTTGGTTAGAACTGGGTCACATGATTTCCCAGAGATAAATCACTGTGGGGTGAGGGAAGGGGAAGAGGGATGGCATTACTGTAATGAACTCAGATGACTTATGTTATTGCCTGGAAGTGGGACAGGGACCAACTTTCAGTAGGACCACCTTGGCATATCTACTGAACATTCTATTAGTAGGGAAGAAGAGGAAGGGGATGGAAGCATGTTGGCAATGGATGGTTTCTGTTATAATTAGTCATGACCATTTGCCAATCTTCAGAAATGAAATCCCAGCCTTTTAAAATGTAATATATTAATTTATCACCAGACCCTTTAGAAAAAAAATCAACCTAAGATTTACAAGTAAATTATGTTCCTGACTTGTTTACCATTTAAGCAATTGAGAGACAGTTTTTTGTTTGTTTGTTTGTTTGTTTGTTTGTTTTTAAATATATTTTATTGATTTTTTACAGAGAGGAAGGGAGAGAGATAGAGAGTTAGAAACATCGATGAGAGAGAAACATCGATCAGCTGCCTCCTGCACATCTCCTACTGGGGATGTGTCCGCAACCCAGGTACATGCCCTTGACCGGAATCGAACCTGGGACCTTTCAGTCCACAAGCCGACGCTCTATCCACTGAGCCAAACCGGTTTCGGCGAGAGACAGTTTTTAAAAAAATATTGTTAGCATATTTTTCAGATATGAATATAAAATAGGAACACAGTGAATTCTTTTTAATCAAAGATGGGCTAAAACTATTAAATTAGTCCCATTTGGGGATTAAAAACTTTCAATATTGGAAAGAAGGAAACATTTTCATCATGTGAAAGAGATGAAAGCCAATCTAAAGTCCTTAAGGAATAGAGGAGACCATGGTTCTGTCTTCAAGATCTGGGAAAAGCATAAAATAAGTAGAATAAAATCCAAAAACTATTCATCAACATGTCATTATAGAGATCAGCTTTGCAGATATGAAAGGACTGAGGCCCGGAGAGAGAAGATGAGGCATGTTGCAAGAGGCTGAAAATTACTAGAGGAGGTAGAACTAGGTCTCAGACCTCCTTCTTTTATCTGTAGCCCTCTAAGGCTGAGGCGGTCCAACAATTTGGAGAAAGGAATTTGTAGTGAGTTTTCTTGATTCCTGTTGAGAGGAGATAGGAAACTAGAGAAAATTCTTTGGAGAGTCAAACCTCTGGCTAGGAAAGGAGAACCAGAGCTGAAGGATTCTTAAATCATGAACACAGAGAGAAATAGTATAGGTATGAATGCTTGGTTTTACATGGCCAGCAAGACTACTAAAATCCTAGATTGCTGGAGGCTAAGACCAGCAGGTCATAATAAATGTGAAAAGTTCCCAGAAGGCTGATGGACTTCATGATATTCAGCAAGGCTGAAAATCTGCATATTATTACCTGCTGCTGGCTGAACAGCTGAAGGCAATTCCTCTAAACTGATAATCCTTTACTGTTTACCAAACCTTACTTTTTTTTTTTTAGTTTCAATTTTTAAAAAAATTTCTTTATTGATTAAGGTATTACATATGTGTCCTTATCACCCCATACTCCCCAAACCCCCCACACATGCTCTCACCGCCCTGTTGTCTGTGTTCATTGGTTAGGCTTATATGCGTGCATACAGCATGGATGGAACTAGAGAGCATTGTGCTAAGTTAAATAAGCTAGTCAGAAAAAGTTAAAAATCACATGATCTCACTCATTTATGGAATATAATGAACATAAACTGATGAACAAAAACAGATCCAGAGATAGAGAAACATCCATCAGACTGTCAAACCAAACCTTCCCTTTGATATGTATGTTTGATTTGCTAAAGGGCAAAATCCTATATAATAAAAGCTTAATATACTAAGTGTCTGGTTGGCTGTTCAACCAATAAAAATATAATAAGCTAATGATATGCTAAGACTGCTCAACTACTCGCTATGACATGCACTGGCCACCAGGGGGAAGACAGTCAACGCATCAACCGGTTGATATGACGTGCACTGACCACCAGGAGGCAGATGCTCTGACCAGTAGGTTAGCTTGCTGCTGGGGTCCGGCCAATTGGGACTGAGCAAGATGGGCCAGACACTCCCTAGAGCTCTCCTGCAGCCCCTCCCAGGCTGGCCAACTTCCTGTGTCCCTCCCCGGTACTGATCATGCTCCAGTGGGGTCCCTCAGCCTGACCTGCGCTCTCTCGCAATTTGGGATCCCTTGGGGGATGTTGGAGAGCTGGTTTCGTCCCTAGGACGGAATGACCGGTCGCTATGATGTGCACTGACCACCAGGGATCAGACGCTCAATGCAGGAGCTGCCCCCTGGTGGTCAGTGTGCTCCCACAGGGGGAGGACTGCTCAGCCAGAAGCTGGCGAGTGCAGCAGCAGTGGCAGGAGCCTCTCCCACCTCTGTGGCAGTTGGACATCCCCTGAGGGCTCCCAGACTGCGAGAGGGCACAGGCTGGGCTCAGGGACACCCCCTACCCCCAGTGCACGAATTTTGTGCACCAGGCCTCTAGTGTGTAAATAGAAAGCCATGGGTCAGAGATTCAGAGAGCCCACTTCACTAGAGGGTGAAGCATCCACCTGGCTTTCCCCCATGCCTTCCAAATTTATATTTCTTGTCTAGTCTCTTCATTTATGTTGCAGCCCCTTCTCCATATTCCTGAACCGTTGCTGCAAAAAGACTGCAGCTCTAGACTTGTTCATTCTCTTCTTCCTGCACTTCTCTTTCTCTCTCTCTCAACATATGTTTATTAAGCACGTATTTCCTACCTGGCACAATCCTATATAAGAAAAGGGTAATATGCAAATAGACTGAAAGACAGAACAACCAACCAATCAAAGCGTAATATGCTAAGTCTGCTCAACCGCTTGCTTGACATGCACTGACCACCAGGGGGCAGATGCTCTGACCAGTAGGTTAGCTTGCTGCTGAGGTCTGGCTGATTGGGACTGAGCAAGATAGGCTGGACATGCCCTTGAGCCCTCCCGTGGCCCCTCCCTGGCCGATAGTGCACTGGTGGGGTTCCTCAGCCTGGCCAGCACCCTCTCACAATCTGGGACCCCTCAGGGGATGTTGGAGAGCCAGTTTCAGCCTGATCCCTTTGGCCAGTCCCTTTGGGAGAGTGCCAGACACAGGGCTCATGGCTGGTGAGTGCTGCTGCAGCAGCACGAGTCTCTCCCAATCAGGACTAATTGGGAGCAAGCCCGTGGCAGGCACAGTGGGGCTGGGACGAGCGGGAGCGGCAGGTAGGAGCTGCAGGTGGCTTGGACTGTGGGTTTCAGTCTGATCCCTGCAGGCCACCCAGAGGCACCCCACCCATGCATGAATTCATGCATCAGGCCTCTAGTCTCTCTATATAAAAGCCTAATATGCAAATTGTTTGTCCAGGAGTTCTATCGCTCACTGTGACGTGCGCTGACCACCAGGGGGGTGGTGCAGAATATGGCAGGCATCAGAGATGTGGCACTGGCAGTGGTTGGCAGTGGAGGTACTGCCAGCCCTGATGGGCCCTGATGAGAACGGGAACATGGCGGGATGGTGGAGCAGGTAAGCAGGCAGTTCCAGGCCAAGGCGGGTGCGAGTGGGGGCCTGATCACCTTGCGGATCACCCCGCATATGGCGACCAGCGGCCAGGAGGCCCCGGGCTGGGCTGGGGAACTGGGGCTGGGTGGCAGAGACCAACCTCCCTCAGTGCCTGGGTGGGGGGCTGCGACTTCTCGCTAGCTACCTGGGGGTGGGGGTGACAGGGATGGGGGTGCAGTGAGAATGTGGAGTGTCCACTGAGCTCACTCTCATTCCCCCTGTTACCCTCCCCAGGATGCCAGGGCTTGCACACTGGGGAAGCCCGCGCTCAGGTGCTGGGTGCCTGCGAGGAGCCCGCCCCATACCTGTGCAGCCTCTTCCAGGTGAGCCAGGTGGCAGCCACCAGGACAGCAGGGGTCGGTCGTGCTCCCCGTGGCTTTGCGCAGGAGCTGGTCTGTGAGGCCAGCCCAGAGAGACTGCACTGCCCACCTGGCTTCCACACAGTGCTGCTGGGCAGCCCAATGGCCCATGCTGTGCTCCGGCCCACGGTGTCTGGCCGTGCTCACCACATCTCCGTGTGGGGACTTGGGTGCTGTGACTCAGGTAGAGGGGGGCATGTGGGGGCCTGGGGGCCCAGGTGCTGCCCAGGGCCCAGAGGTCAGCTGGGACCTGCCCTTCCATGCCAGATCTTGCACTTCAATTGTTGGCCAGGCCAAGGGACTGCACCCATGCATAAATTTTGTGCACTGGGCCTCTAGTAGGATATAAATTGAAATCTTACCTTCTGTACAAAGTATGTTTAAAATCTGCTTCTAGTTTTCTGAGAATCAGCTGTCTCACCATAGTCCAATGTAGCTAGTTTTTCCTACAAAATTAGAATGACTGTCTGGCTTCCCAGATGAGCACTAGATGAAACAGTTGGCTTTGGTTTAGGGGCCATGATTGTTAACACATGCTATTTTTACACAATCATTATCGTGAGACACTTGTACAGATAGAAATCAAGGCAGATTTTGAGGGTTAATTAAACAGCAGCATCCAATCTCCCATCTCAAATTTAGTCTGAGGCCTGTATTTATTAATTAAGTAGAATGGAGAGCACAATTGCTCACACTTTTGAAATATGCTACTTTTGAGGCTTCCCTCTTTTTAAGTTATTTTACTAGTAAATAGAATACATATAACTTAAATGTGTATACATGCCACAGTGCTAAAGATAAATTAGTGTGTATATGACTATCCTATATTGTAAAAGGGTAATATGCAAATTGACTGAATGGCGGAACAACTGGATGTTATGATGCTCACTGACCACCAGGGGGCAGATGCTCAAGGCAGGAGCTGCTCCCTGGTGGTCAGTGTGCTCCCGCAGGGGAGTGCCACTCAGCCAGAAGCCAGGCTCATGGCTGGTGAGCGCAGTGGTGGTGGCAGGAGCCTCTCCTGTTTCCATGGCAGCGCTAAGGATATCCGACTGACGGCTTAGGCTCACTCCCCATGCTTAAGCCCATCAGTAGGACATCCCCCAACAGGTCCCAGACTGCAAGAGGGTTGAGGAACCCCCCCGAATGCATTAATTTTATGCACCAGGTCTCTCATCTGTATATATAAAAGCCTAAGTGACCTTTACGACCTGTCAGCTGAAGGACTGGTTGACCGGTTGCTATGATGCGCACTGACCACCAGGGGGAAGACACTCAACACAGGAGCTGTGCCCTGGTGGTCAGTGCACTCCCACAGCCAATCTCCCGTGGCCAGCCACCTTCCCGTGGTCCCTCCCCTTGCCCAGCCAGCCCCTATAGGGACTGGGCAAGATGCCCCATAGGCCCTGATCACCAGCCAGGCTGAGGGACCCCACCTGTGCACAAATCTGTGCACCAGGCCTCAAGTGTAAATATAAAATTACAACTCATAGCTTGTACATTGCTAAAAATGAATATCAATTTAGATCTGTAGCAGGAAAGGTTGATAAACAATTTCCAAATAAAGAATTGCTTTGGGGTCAGTTGTGAAAGATGACAATTTATTAGGAAAAGAGAACTAACTAGTGAGGAGCATCTCCTCCCTGCCAAATGTTTTACATATCTACTTTTAAGTCCCATAAGAGTTGCATGAGATAACTTTAATTGCCCTAGTTAATAAAAATAGAACCAATTCAAGAACTTCCCCAAGATCATACAGTTGGTAAGTGGTAGAGCCAGAATTTGAGCCCAGTTTTGTATGACTTTGAAATCTGTGTACTTGAGATGACAGCATCTTATTCCCCAACAAGACAGCACAACTCAAGATCCAATGCATGAAATTCCCTTTTATATGTAGAGGCATAGGAGAAATCTTCCTCGCCTCCAGCCAGGAGTCAATTATTCAAAAAAAATTTAAATTAATTAAAATTTTTTGTTAATCCTCACTGGAGGATATTGTTTCCATTGATTTCAGAGAAAGTGGAAGAGAGGCGGGAGGAGGACAGAGGAGAGAGAAAGACAAACATTGATGTGAGAGACCTACATCAATTGGTTGCTTACCATACATACCCCAACTGGGGCAGGGAATCTGCAACCCAGTTACATGCCCTTGACTGGAATTGAACCAACAGCCTTTGGATTGTGGGCCAGTGCTCTAACCACTGATCAACACTGGACTGGCCAGGGCGGGAGTCCCTTATTATAAACACCTCCTGAGAAATTGGTGGTTTTTTTTTCTTTTTAACATTCATGTATTTATTCTCAGAACATACAAACTCATCTTTTCAGAGAATAGAAAACAGAAATTTTACTCAGTGACTTCAAGATGGACACAGCCGGCTCACCCTGACCCACATCTAAAAAACTTCCCTGGGTGAGGGAGGCCTGGGGTGCATAGCACCCCTTGTCACAGGGCCGTGCACAGATCTAAACAAGGCTCTCACCTTGTTTTATAATCCAAAAGGGCAAATGCTATCAAAATGACAATGAGTCCAAGGTTCATAATCCTCACAGTGCCGATCCCCTGGGTCATCTAGAGCAACAATGTTGCTGCAACTTATGCAGTCAAGTCTGTGCGAAGAAACCCTCCCAGCAGCCTGGGAGACAAAGCCATTGGCTGGCCCTGACACTGGCAATCCCCAAGTCAGCCAGAGGGGCAGAGCTGGGCCCAAACCTGTGGTAATTTGTTCTGTCTCCTGCAGCAGCTTCCCTCCTTTGCAGCCCACGCTCAGGCCTTCAAACCTGAGGGTCTAGCCAAGCAGTCTGAATTTTTCCTAAGCCCCTGTAAGAGTGAGGACCTGGAAAGGGAGATGTGAGGGTCCTAAAGAACAGGCTTCAGAGCCTGCCTTGAAGCCGGTGGGAAGGGTGCTGTGTCAGGCAAAGGTGGTCTCTTCCCGGCTCTTCTTGGTGAGGATGGTGCCTGGTTTGTGCTTGGCATCTGTGTGGTTGGCTAGCTCTGGGGGGCAGGAAGACACCGGGCTCTCCAGGATGGCTTGCTTCAGCTCAAAGAACACAGCAGAGTCCTCTTTGGTGAGGAAGGTGATGGCCACACCACTCTTGCCTGCTCGTCCCGTGCGGCCAATGCGGTGGATATAATCTTCAATGTTTTTGGCCATATCATCGTTGATCACCATAGACACATCTTGGATGTCGATACCACGACCTGCCACATCTGTAGCCACCAAAATGTCCTTGGCCCCAGCCTTGAGGTCAGACAGTGCAAATTCTCGCTGCTCCTGGCCTTTTCCGCCATGCAACGTACAAGCATTGTACCCCATCTTCTCCAGGGATTTGGCCAAAACACAGCCCTTCTTCTGGTTGACGAAAATGATGATGGGTGGGTCAAAGCCTTGCTCCAAGATTGCCAGCAGCTTTTTCCTCTTCTCTGACTCTGACATGAGGAAGACCTTCTGTTCCACACGTTCATGGGGCTTGCCTGCAGGTCGCCGAAGATAGCTCCGTGCCAGACGCTCCACGACTGGGGGCATGGTGGCCATGAACATGACCGTTTGGCGGTACTTATGTTTTCCTGACTCAAAGTTGGCCAACATCTTCTCAGGGTCCTCAGCCTCATCCGTGTCCGGCTTCTGGTTGGTGACAGGCATGTGCTCCAGGATCTTCTGGACGTCTGGCTCAAAACCCATGTCAATCATCCTATCTGCCTCATCCAGAACCACGTAGGTACAGCGGCTCAGCACCAGATAGTGGTTTTCCAGCACATCAATCAGATGTCCCGGAGTAGCAATCACAATCTCACAACCCATGCGCAGCCTGAAGCCCTGGTCTTCTCTGGAGATGCCACCAATGACAGCCACAGTGTAGATGCCCAGTGGCTTCCCAAACTTGGTGGTTTCTTCCTCAATCTGCTGAGCCAACTCACGGGTGGGGGCCAGAATGATAGCATGAGGGCCCTGGTCTGACTCTTCGATCCTGTCAATTTTGGGAAGAGTAGTGATCCAGACCAGCAATGGAATAAGGAAGGCTGCTGTCTTGCCGCTGCCAGTCTCAGCCACACCAATGATGTCACGATTCTGTAGCCCAATGGGAATTGCCTGACGCTGGATAGGTGCTGGTTCCTTGTAGCCACACTTATCAATGACCTCCAAGATGTGTGGGGGCAGAGAAGAGTCTTTCCATGATCGGATGGGATTAGGGATCTTGCCACCTTCGGTGGTAATGCTGTAGTCCTCACGGATGATCCGCCAGTCCCTGTCCGTCATCTCATCTAACTTCTTCTGGGACCAATGGCGATCATCCCAGCGCTGCTTGGCTCCCTTCTTACGAAGTTTGCGGAGTCTTGCCTCCTCCTGCTCCTTTTTTTCCAATGTCCTCCTCTTCTCCATTAGGTCTCCATAGAAACTGTTCTCGTTTCTGTGCTTTAGGTCGATGCCTGCAATGAAGCCTCGCCCCAACAACTGCACCTGGTGCGGTTCTTTGTACAGTGGGTTGTAGTCCATAGATGTGACCTCAGATGCCTCCCACTCAAAGACAAACTTGCGGTCATTGCGGTGCCTCGTTCAGCGCCGATTCTTAATGCCACCCAGGTAGCGCTCCTTAATGGCGTGCAGTGCCTTGCTCTTATCCTTCTGCTCTCGGATCTTCTGCCGCCCTTCCTCATCCTCATTTCCGTTGGTCTCCCGTTCCATCCTCTCCCTGCGTTCCCCGTTCTCGCTCCTGAGGGTCTTCCAACATTTTCCTGCCCAAGTCTCGAAACTATTTCCTTTTCTTCCTCTCTTCTTCAAGCATCTTCTGCCGCTCTCCCACCTCCTGCTGCCGTCGCTTCAGGACTTCCGCCTCTCATTCTGCTTTGGACAGGAACTTGGGCTTAGCCTCAGCTTCTTCCTCAGCCTTTTTCTTGGCCAGAAGTTCCTCTAGGGATAATGGCCGGGCCTTAGGCTTCTCATCACCATGTTCATCCTCGTCATCCTTCTTAGAGTCTCTGTCTTTCCGAGATTTAAAATCTTTTCCTCCTCCAGGAGATAAACTGGATCGTTTCCGGTCCTTGTCCCGTCTGTGCCCATCCTTATCCCGATCTCGGTCCTTCTTATTCCGATCGTGCTCCTTATCTCGCTCTCGGTGCTGTTGTTCTCTTTCCGTAGACTTGGACCGGGAACGGGAGCGAGACCGGCTGCCCCCTCGATGCCTATCCCTTGACCGATGCCGCTTTCTGTCTTTAGAAGGGGAAGATTTCCGATCCTGGTCTCTATCCCGTTCTCTGTCAGGTGACCAAGATCGCTTCCTTTCCTCCTTGGAAGGTGACACATCACGGCCCTTCTTGTCAGCCAACTCTCCTGCCACCCTTTTATTAGTATAGATTGCCTTTCTGTGGTTAGTTGTTGGGGTCCAACCCTAGCAGGTCCAGGGGTTCCCAAAGGTGTGGCTGGAGTCAGCGAAGAAGAAATGACACGGAGACAGTTCAGTTGATCATCATAGCCAGGTTCTCTAGCTAGGATCTCCAGCCAAGTTCTGTCTTTATTGTCTTGTTACATCTGTATTTATACCAGTTGATTTTAATCCTATCAATTCTATTCCAAAGGTTAGGGCATTGCTTATCTCCATTCCAAGGTTACTCTATTGTTCTATTAAGCTACAAGGAAGTAACTGAAGGAGAGTATCCTAAGTAAAGATTATGTAGCTTAAGCATGATTGTTCATGGTTAAAGTGATTAATTACCCACCTGGCACTTAGTTAAGGGGTTTTATTCCCTCCCTAACTCCAGGAAAAAAGCCTCACCTGGGGAAACAACCTTTCTCCTGGAGGTGGTCCTGTTTAAAACACATAGCATTAAGAGGGGGAGCAAACATGTTAAGAACAGTATGCCGTATACACCAGGTCCCTTGAAACATATGCTGTGCAGATGTTTCTTCCCTGCAGCGACTGTGTCAAGCAGCAAGGATGGACCGACTTCTGGCAGTTAGTTTTTGTATATGTTCATTTCTAAAAGTATATAACTAATATACCTTATTTTAAAATTTAGACTGCAAGAGTATTAGAAGAGATGTTAGTGAGTAAATAGTGTACTCCTACCCCTAGAAACATCCTGTATTGCTTATCTTAGGAGTCTGTTAGGTCTGCCAGCCCACCAGAATCAGTCAACACACAAACCTAAGGGGATATGTTCTCTTGAGCTCAAAAAAAAGCTCAAAATGGGGGAGGGCTGTCTAACTTTGAGATTTGGCATTATAGTTACCATTTCAAGGAAAAACTAAATTTAACTGGAGAAACAGAAAGGTACTTCTAGTTATACAATGGGAAAAGCTTGAAGGGTACACAGGACCTCCATGAACTTTTTTATTTTTTTTGCAACTTCCTATAAACCTATAATTATTTCAGAAGAAAGAAGAAAGGTAGATACCAAAAACTACAGGTCATAGACATTCTGACTGGCATTCCCTACTCAGATTTTCAGTCTTGATCATTACCCTGCTCTGTTCCTGACAGGGGAAGGCACCCCAACTCCCTGATCAGCCCTGCTCTGTGCCTGATAAGGGGGAGCTCCCCAACCCCCTGATCGGCCCTGCTCTATGTGTGACAGGGGGCGGGGCCACAACCCCCCCCCTCCCCACGGGCCCTGCTCTGTGCCTGATAGGGGGGAACTCCCCAATCCCCTGATTGCTCTGCGGCTCTGTGTTTGACAGGGTGCAGCACACCAACCCCCTGATCGGCCTTGCTCTGTGTGTGACAGGGTGCGGCGCCCCAACCCACCCCCCCCCACGGGCCCTGCTCTGTGTGTGACAGGGTAGAGCCATAACCTCTCCATCGGCCCTGCCCTGAGTGTGACAGTGGTGGCGCCCCAACCCCCTGATCGGCCCTGCTCTGTGGGTGATAGAGGGTGGCACCTCAACCCCCCTCCATGGGCCTTGCTCTGTGTGTGACAGGGTAGAGCCATAACCTCCCCGTTGGCCCTGCCCTGAGTGTGACAGGGTGCAGTGCCCCAACCCTCTGATCCGCCCTGCTCTGTGTGTGACGGGGCGGTGCCCCAACTCCCCTATCGGCCCTGCTCTGTGCGTGACCGGGGAGAGCTCCCCAACCCCCTGATTGATCCTGCTCTGTGTGTGACAGGGTACGGAGTCCCAACCCCCCTGATCGGCCCTGCTCTGTGCGTGACAGGGAGTGGCGCCACAACCTCCTCATCGACCCTGCCTTGAGTGTGACAGGGGGCGGTGCCCCAACCCCCCAATCGGCCCCACCCTGAGCATGACTGAGGGTGGCATCGCAACCTCCCGATCCACCCTGCTCTGTGCATGACAGGGGGCGGTGCCCCAACTCCCCAGTCGGCCCTGCTCTGAGCCTGACCAGGGGCTGCACTTAGGGATTGGGCCTGCCCTGTGCCACCCAGGAGCAGGCCTAAGCCAGCAGGTCGTTATCTCCCTAGGGTTCTCAGACTGCGAGAGGGCACAGGCCGGGCTGGGGGACCCCCCTTCCCCCGCCCCCTGAGTGCACAAATTTTATTTTATTTTATTTTATTTTATTTTATTTTATTTTATTTTATTTTATTTTTTTTTAATTTTTCGCTAAAAGTATTACAAAGGGTATTACATAAGTGTCCTTTCCCGCCCCCCCGCCCTTGACAAACCCCTGCCCTCCCTTACTCCCCAGTGTCTTATGTCCATTAGTTATGCTTATAAGGATGCATGCAAGTCCTTCGGTTGATCTCTTACTCCCCTCTCTCCTGTCCCCCAACCATCCCTGGCCTTCCCACTGCAGTTTGACAATCAGTTTGATGCAGCTCTGCCTCTGTATCTATTATTGTTCAAAAGTTTGTAATGGTCTTTATTATCCATGAATGGGTGAGATCATGTGGTATTTTTCCTTCATTGACTGGCTTGTTTCACTTAGCATAATGCTCTCCAGTTCCATCCATGCTGTTGCAAATGGTAAGAGTTCCTTCTTTTTTACAGCAGCATAGTATTCCATTGTGTAGATGTACCACAGTTTTCTAATCCATTCATCTACTGATGGGCACTTAGGCTGTTTCCAGATCTTAGCTATGGTGAATTGTGCTGCTATGAACATAGGGCTGAGTGCACAAATTTTTGTGCACCGGGCCTCTAGTATATATATATATATATATATATATATATATATATATATATATATACACACTAGTACACACACACACATACACACTCCAAATATATATATATAAATAAATAAATAAATAAATATATATATATATATATTAGGGGCCCGGTGCACGAAATTCGTGCACTGGGGGGGGGGGCCCTCAGCCCAACCTGCCCCCTCTCACATACAGAGAGCCCTCAGATGATGTCCTACTGATGGCTTAGGCCCGCTCCCTACTCCCCTTGGATTGCGGGCCTAAGCCACAGTCTGGCCTCCCTTTGTGGGAGGCGACCGGGCTGATCAGGGGAAGGCACCAGCCCCATCAACCTGCTGCTGCAGCCACTGCCAGTCACTGCAGCCACCAAGGTATTTTCATCAACATGGACTCCAGTCCCTTCACCATGAAAAAATGACAACTTTCTTTAGGCATTTTCAAGATGTGTCTTTCATAGGATATGACATTTCTTTATTATTTTTTTTATCCTTACCTAAGGATATGTTTCCATTGATTTTTAGAGAATGTGGAAGAGAAAGGGAAAAACAAAGAGAAATATCAAAGTGAGAGGAACACTTTGATTGGTTGCCTCCTGCATGAGCCCTGACCTGGGCCCTGGCCAGGGAGGAGCCTGCAACCTAGGTACATGCCCTTGGTCAGAATTGAACCCAGACCCTGCGGTCGGCAGGCCAAGGCATTATCCACTGAGCCAAACTGGCTAGGGCAAGATATGACATTTCTGAGCCCTCCAGCAGTGGACCTTTTTTTCTCCAGTAGTGAGGTGGAAAAACCCTACATCCCCTTCTTGGATTCTTATTACCCAAGTTACTAAGAATATTACCAGTGGCATATAGGGAGCTTAGCCAATGAGCAGTCAGAAAAGGTGTTTCCTCTGTAGTTCACTCCCATCACCAGCTCCACCCCTGTCCAGGCCCCTCCGATCAGCAGCTCCGCCCCTGCCCCCCCCACCTGCCTCCCCGCCACCTGCCTGGCCAACAGGCCTGTATACTTCAGCGGTGGGGCCGAGGGGACTGGGCGTTGACATCTTGTGGCTATGGGCGTGGCCATCTTTCTGACAGAGTGACAACTAATTTGCATATTACCCTTTTATTAGATAGGATCCTCTATGCTGTACTATTTTGTAGCTACTAATTTGTAATTTTTAATCCCTTCACTTCTATTACCCAGTCTCCCAAACCCTCTTCCCTGTGGCAACCACTAGTTTTCTCTCTTTGTCTATGAGTCTATTTCAATTTTGTTTGTTCATTTATTTTGTTTTTTAGATTCCACATATAAGTGAAATCATCTATTATTTGTCTTTCTCTGACTGACTTATTTTACTGAGCATAATCCCTTTAAGTTCATCCATGCTGTAATTAAAAAATAATTTAATTATTTTTTTATGGCCGAGTAATATTCCATTATATATATGAACATATCTTTTTCTTCTAGCATTCTTCTTACAGTATTTAGAGTCAAATTTGTAGCCCATCTCAATCAAAGTGGAAAATTTGCTTTATTGATTTTTTATTCAAATCTGATTCTGCTTTTATGTTAACTTTTTCCTGTGCTTTTTTCCATTTTTGCATGCAAATATTTTGTTAGATTATTTTATTGCATTGTTATGAAGTACCTGCTTTAAATTCTTACTATAACAAGGCTAAAAAGTGATCTAAAGAATAAAATAAAAACCCAAACATAAGATCATTCAGTCAAAACATGAAGAATTAACTTAAAAATAATAAACTCATAACCTATAGAAATATATGTAACAACATAATTATACTTACTATATTCTTCATTGTTGATGATAGTAACCAAAACATTTGCCTCTTATTTGTAAGGAATGGGCAAACTACATAGGAAGAATTTGTCTGTTTATAGGAATGGATATTCTTCTTATTTTTTTACAGCCAGTTATATGTACTCAAGGCCTGGGGGTAAAAAGATGAATAAGATTATTCTGTACCCGAAGTTACAGATAATTGCTGTAAAGAGTGATTAGTGCTATAACAGACACTTGTCAAGACCTTCTGAAAGTAACACAATAAAATGAATAAATGCTTAGCCTTTAAAAAGAGACTAGGTTTAAGGTAGTTCTTTAGTGTATTATATTCCTAGGGCTGCTGTAACAACTTACCACAAAGTAGGTGGCTTACAACTCAGAAATTTATATTTTCACAATTCTAGAGGACAGAAATTTAATATCAAACTGTTAGAGTTGGTTCCCTCTGAAGGTTCTGAGGGAGAATCTTTCCTAGTTTCTGATGCCTCCGGCAGTCCTCTATGTTCCTCAGCTTGTGGACGATGCATTGCTCCCATCTCCACCTCTGTTGTCTGTCATATGGATTTCTTCCCTGTGTCTTTGCATGATCTTCTTCTAAAATTATATCTGCAAAGATCCTATTTACAATTAAGGTCATGTTCTGAGAATCTGAGTGGACATGAAATACGGAGGAACACTCTTCAGCCCAGTATATACTCACTTACTAGTCACAGGAGTATAAACAAAAACTTAACTTTGTTATTCCTCATCTGTAAAATGGAGATAATAATAGTAGTTACACCTAAATTGTTAGGATATTTAAATAAAACATATGGAATACTCAGCATACTATTTGGCACAAAGTAATTGATGAATAAATGTATGCTAGTAGTAGTTTTGAGAATTATTGAGATCACTTCTTCCTTGTAATGATCATGTTTTGTCAACTAGTATTTGAGTGTTATACCAATTTTGTTTTCTAGTCTATGATATCCATCCAGCTGAATAATTTAGATTACTCCTAAAACTTTGCAGTGGAAAACTCTTGTACGTTAGCAAGAACTCTCTGAGGAGTACCAGTATGCCAAGTATTGCACAATCCTAAGGATTGGAAATGTCCAAGTCATGTATCAAAAATGTGAACATTTGGAAATAGGTCACTTAAATTTGATCTTTAGAAAGTGTACAACTATTTTCAACTTCTCTAGTGATTTTTTTTTAGTCACTGTTATAATGTTAGAGAGTCATTCTGATCTCCAAGATCCAATTTCTTATTAAATAAAAAAAAATTTCCTGAATATTTTAGCCTGCCTTTTTGTTGATTTTTAACAGACCTTATTTTTAGAGCATTTTCAGTTTACAGCGATATTGAACAGAAGGCACAGAGATTTTCCATATACTCACTGCCCCCACACATGCAATATCCCTTATTGTAAACATTCCCCACCAGAGTAGTACATTTGTTACAACTGATTGACACACCGTCATCATCCAAAGTCTATAGTTTACATTGGGATTCACTCTTGGTGTTTTACAGTCTATGTATTTAGACAAATTTATAATAATGTGTATATAATCATAGCATCATAAAGAGTAGTTTCATTGCCCTAAAAGTCCTCTGTGTTCTGCTTATTCATCACTCCCTTCCCACTAATCCATGGCATCCCACTAATCCCAGTGATCTTTTCACTGTTTCTATAGTTCTTTCTTTTTCCATAATATCATATAGTTATAATGATACAGTTAGATAGCCTTTTCAGATTGGCTTCTTTCACTTAGTAATATGCATTTAACTCTTCTCTACAACTTTTTCTGGCTTGGTAGCTTATGTCTTTTTAGTGCTAAATAATACACCACTGTCTGGTTGTACCACAGTTTATCCAATCACCTACCAGAGGACATCTCGGCTGCTTCTAAGACTTAGCAGTTATGAATAAGCTGCTATAAACATCCATGTGTAGGTTTTTGTATGGACATATGTTTTCAATTCCTTTGAGTAGATACCAAGGAATGTGATTGCTGTATCGTATGGTAAAAGTATGTTTAGTTTTGTAAGAAACTATCAAACTATCTTCCAAAGTGGTTGTACCTTTTTGCATTCCCACCAGCAATGAATGGGAGTTCTTATTGCTTCACATCCTCTCCAGCATTTAGTGGTGTGAGTGTTCTGGATTTTGGTCATTCTAATAAGTGTAGAGGGGTATCTCATTGTTGTTTTAATTTTCATGTCACAGATCATTATGATTGGGACATCTTTCCATATGCTTATTTGCCTTTTATATATATTATTTGATGAAGTGTCTGTTAATGTCTCGGCCCATTTTTAAATCTAGTACATTTCCTTATTGTTGAATTTTAAGCCTTCTTTGTATATTTTAAATAACGATCCTTTATCATATATGTCTTTTGAAAATATATTCTCCAAGTATATGGCTTGTCTTTTTATTCTCTTGACATTGTCCTTCACATATCAGAAGTTAATTTTAATAAAGCTGAGCTTATTAATTATTTTCTTCATGGATTATGTCTTTGGTGTTGGATTTAAAAATTACTGCAATGCCCAAGATCATCTAGGTTTTTTTTTAATCCTCACCTGAGGATATTTTTCCATTGATTTTTAGAGAGAATGAAAGAGAGAGGAGACGAAAGACAGAGAGAAATATCGACTTGAGAGAAACATCGATTGGTTGCCTCCTTCACACGCCCTGACCAAAGCCCAGGCCAGGGAGGAGCCTGCAACCAAGGAGTCTTGACCAGAATCAAACCCGGGACCCTTCAGTCCAAAGGCTGACACTCTATCCACTAAGTCAAACAGGCTAGAACACCTAGGTTTTTAATCTATGTTATCTTCTATGAGTTTTATAGTTTTGCACTTTACATTGAGGTCTGTGATCTGTTTTGAATTAACGTTTGTGAAGAGTGTATGATCTATGTCTAGATTCATTTCCTGCATGTGAGTATCCAGTTGTTCTAGCATCATTTGTTGTCAAACTATATATGTTGACAGCTATAGCAAGTCTGAAGTCAAATACTGTCTGTCTTCCCACTTTATTATTCTCCTTCAAGTTGGCTAATTTGGGCCCTTTCTCTCTTCATATAAACTTTAGAATCAGTTTATCAGTATCCACAAAATACTTTTTTTTTGGATTTTGATTGGGATTGCATTGAATCTATAGATCAAGTTGGGAAGAACTGACATCTTTTTTTAAATATTTTTTTTTGATTTTTTACAGAAAGGAAGGGAGAGGGATAGAGAGTTAGAAACATTGATGAGAGGGGAACATTCATCAGCTGCCTCCTGCATACCCCCTACTGGGATGTGCCTGTAACCAAGGTACATGCCATTGACCAGAATCAAACCTGGGACCCTTCAGTCCGCAGGCCGACACTCTATCCAGTGAGCCAAACTGGCTAGGGCAAGAACTGACATCTTGACAATATTGAGTCTTCCTGTATGTGAACATGGAATATCTCTCCGTTTATTGAGTTCTTTTTAATTTTTTTTTCTAGCAGAATTTTATAGTATTTCCTCATATAGATCTTGTATATATTTTGTTAGGTTTATACCCAAGTATTTAATTTTTGGGGGTGCTAATGTAAATGTTACTGTGTTTTTATTTTTAAATTCCATTTGTTCATTGCTGGTACATAGAAAAGTGGCTGACTTTTGTACATTAACCTTGTGGTATAGATTGAATGTTTGAGCTCCTCAAAATTCATATGTTGAAATGAAAGCTAATTCTCAAAGTGACGGGATTAGGAGGCAGGGCTTTGGGGAGATGATTAGGTCCTGAGAGCAGAGCTTCCATGTATGAGATTAGTGCCCTTATTAAAGAGATCCCAGAGAGCTCCTTTGGTCCTTTTGAGGACACAAGAGGAAGACAACCATCTACAAACCAGGAAGTGGGCACTCACCCGACAATCAACCTGCTGGTGCTTTAATATTCAACTGCCCAGCCTCTAAAACTGTGAGAAATAAATTTCTGTTGTATACAAGCCACTCAGTCTATGGAGTTTTGTTATAGCAGTCCTAACAGACTAAAACACCTTGTATCCTATAACTTTGCTGTAATTATCAGTTCCAGGAGGTTAGTTTCCTTTTGGAAATTGATCTGATCAACCTAGACCAATTAAGAAAAGAATCATAAATTAGAACTAATGTTTATGGAGTGTCTACTTATATGTACAGTGTTGTTCTAGGAACTAGGGGATACCATACATCCGTAAAAATAGGTAAATTCTCTACCTTCATGGTGCTTTACTTCTACTGGAGACAATAGATAATGTATGAATAAACTTTCAATGTCTGGTATTAGTGTTCTGAAAGGAAAAAAGAAGGAAAGGGAATGAATGAGGTTTGCTCCTTTAGACAGGTTGAGAAGAGAAGGCTTTATGGGGAGAATATGACATTTCAGGAGGACCACAATTGAAACGAGGGAGCTGAACATTCAAGGATCTTCGAAAGGACATTCCAGGAAAAGGGAAAAGCAAGATCAAATAGTCTGAGAAGAGAAGGTACTTGCTATGTTCCAGAAACAGCAAGGGGCTTGAACAGGGTGAGCTAGGGAAGGTACAGGGGTGGGGTAGGATAGAGTGGACCAGAGGGAATTACATTAGAGATAGTCAGGGCCAGATGAAGGGCACATTTTCAACTGAATATATGGCCATAGGTTGAATGGGTCAGGTTAAAAAAAAGAATGAATAAAAGTAAAGTAGATAATATTTTGAAAAATATATGGGTAAGATAGAAAAGAAATCGAAATTGGAAACACAAAGCTACCTAGATCGGCTTGGCTAGATCTTTGCTTTCAGCTACCATTTCATGAAGAGACACTATGTGCTCAACATCCTGCTCACATTCTGAACATACCTGGTGAGAAAAGAATTATTGATTTTATTTTATATACATAGATTAATTTATGTCATGAAAGAGTATTGTTAGCAATTATAAATATAATGATGCAGGTTCAGAGAGGTAAAGAACTTGATCAAAGTTACACAATTAAGTGGCAGTATGTTGGGGTCCAGCTCCAGCAGGTCCAGAGGTTCCCAAAGGTGTGGACGGAGTCGGCGAAGAAGGAATGACATGGAGACAGTGTTCAGTTGATCAGCAGCCTAGCCAGGTTCTCTAGCCAGGTTGTAGCCAGGTTCTCTATTCTCCTGTTACATCTGTATTTATACCATTTGATTTTAATCCTATCAACTCTATTCCAAAGGTTAGAGCATTTGTTATCTCCATTCCAAGGTCACTACTCCATTGTTCTGTTAAGCTACAAGGAAGTAACTGAAGGAGATTATCCTAAGTAAAGATTATGTAGTTTACCAGTGATTGCTCGTAGTTAAAGTGATTAACTACCTGCCTGGCACTTAGTTAAGGGGTTTTACTGATTCATTCCCTTCCTTAGTCCTGTTAATCCTTAACTCCAGGGAAAAATCCCCACCTGGGGAAACAACCTTTCTCGGAGAGGTGACCTTGGTTAAAACACATAGCGCTAAGAAGGGGAGCAAACATATTAAGAACAGTATGCCATATATGCCAGGTCTCTTGAAACATATGCTGTGCAGATGTTTCTTCCCTGCAGCGACTGTGTCAAGCAGCAAGGATGGACCGGCTTCCAGCAGCAGTATATTTTAATCAAGATTTAAAAGGTCATGTTGTTCTTTATTACTATGAATCATCAAAAATTTATTTTTACAAAGCATCTTTTCCCCATGAAGCATCTTAGTTATGCCTTCAAGATGCTAGTTATCCTCATTGCACACATCACACTCAAGGCTCTTGTCCTTTTCCTGAAGCTCGGTGCCCAGCACCTTTGCTGCCTCTACTACAAGGGATTTATCACCTTCCTCTATGGCTACTTCTCAGGCCAGGAAACTCAATGTCTTCCCCAACTGTCTCCTAATCCCTTGAGGAAAACTTGATGATTAAACTAACCCTGCAGAAAAAACCTGTTTGTCTAAAAACAAAGTTTGTTTGACAAAGGTGATAATGTGGGTCTCATGTGAGCAGGAACATCATTTCATTTCAAGAAGTTAAGGTTGACCTAAAGATCCAGTAAAAGAAAGTAAAGACAGAATGAGGATCGGCATAGTTACCACAAAAACAGAATTCTCCTTGGCACAATTCTTTTACACTATTAATCTAGATGCTGTCCAGTTTCAAACATTTCCTTCTTGGCTGTCATCTCCCAGTTTGTCCCAACACCATTGACTCATCTGTCAGTAACTTTTCCACTGAGGATTTTGACACTTTTTTTTTTCACCCTTCTTCTAATAGTTTTCCAACAACCATAATCAATTTCTATGTGTATGACTCTAGGTCAGTGGTCGGCAAACTGCGGCTCGGCAAACCGTGGCTTGAGAGCCACATGTGGCTCTTTGTCCCCTTGAGTGTGGCTCTTCCACAAAATACCGGCTCTTCCACTGTGCTCGGCTGCATATCTGGTGCTTTGGCCAGATGGGTCATGCTGTGCTGTCTGTTCCTAAAACACATAGATAGGAAGGTACTGACATCAGGCCAGGCCTTGAGATATGGTCTCATAGCCCCTTCCCAGCACACAGGCCTTCTTTCTCAGAAGGCCTGGAAGTCTCATTCCAAATTTGGAAGACAAAGGTCTGGAAAAAGTATAAATAAAGAGAGTTTCCTCCATATTGGGGGCCCAGAATTTGAAAGACACATTTTTCTCTGGGCCTCCACAAAATTTAATAATAAAATGTAACTCTTGCAGTCAGCGCTGCAGTTCAGCCTTTGCTTCGGCAGGGTGCTGTAGCTGTAGTCAGCTGGCCAGCTTAATAAAGGCTCTTAAATTTAAATTCTGAGTTGTTGGTCTGTCTCGCTGAGTAAACCCATAACACCACAAAATACCGACTTCTGCGCATGGACCACGAAGTTTCAATCGCACTGTATACGTGCGTGCCCGCACGTGTGTTATAGTAATCATTATGGTACTTAATGTTAGGACCTTAGAATGTAAGACTTAAAGCAGGGGTCCTCAAACTTTTTAAACAGGGGGCCAGTTCACTGTCCCTCAGACCGTTGGAGGGCCAGACTATAGTTTAAAAAAAAAACTATGAACAAATTCCTATGCACACTGCACATATCTTATTTTGAAGTAAAAAAAACAAAATGGGAACAAATACAATATTTGTATTTGCATGTGGCCCGTGGGCCGTAGTTTGAGGACCCCTGACTTAAAGCATGTAACTCTGTGTGGACTGTTATAGTAATTATCATAGTACCTAATGTTAGATATAGGAATACTGTGTGAGACCCAAGAAGGCACCCTTGTAACCCCACTAGTACTGGTAAACAACCTATCTGATGGGAACACCCAAAGCCTGTACACACCCATAGATTAACAGACCCTGGGTGGATCCACACATGGCAGCCACTGATAATACACACACCAACGAACACCACGCCTATAGAGTGGTATATAACCAGACAGTCTGATTGACCCAGCAGTGCATAGCTCTCCTGACGCCAGAGCGTGAGGACCTATGGGTGCTCACATCTCAGTTCCCAGCACGAAACTCTGCCCAATTGTCGATGGACGAAAGAGCCAGCAGCCAACGGCGCTGTCTACCCCTTTGTGTGTGTCAGCAAGCATCGCCGGGTGGATCCTTCCCAGCGTCTGAGACCCATCAGGAACTGGTAAATAAACCCCCTGTGTGCTTGCATCTAACCTGTTTGTCTGTGTGTAATTTCTCCGGCTCGGCTCAGATCTCGGTGCTCTCTGTGAAAGTGTCTGACCAGAAGGTATTGGCACAAGCCTCAAGCGGATGGTCCAGACCACCTGTGCATGTCCCACTTAGGAGCAGCACCTATATGGGAACCCCCCGCACCTCAACATAGGTGACGGGCCTTAAATATATAAGAAATAGAAGCAATTTGGGACAACATGGTATTTTGTGGAAGAGCCGCACTCAAGGGGCCAAAGAGCCGCATGTGGCTCACGAGCCACGGTTTGCCGACCACGGCTCTAGGTCCATTTCCTTGCTCTACTTACATTAATAACCTTCACCTATAACCATTCACATGGCTATCTACACCTACATCTTGAATCCTGTAATTTCTCTCTCTCAGTGAGCTTCCTACCTCTTCTGTTTCCTTCATTTGAGTAAGTTTGGTTTTTGCTTTCATTACAGGATTTCCTTTTTCCCAATTTGTTTATTATCAGCTTCTAGTTTATTAGAGTCTAGGCTTCATTTTCTGCTTATCAGATCCACTTTCAATGCTATAAATACCTTCCACGTTGGTTAAATCAGATCATGCCTCAATCTGTTCCAACTCCCTCAGATTTCTGAAAATATCACTAATATTCACATTTATGGCATTTTATTACTCTCTCTGCTTGCAGTTCAGCACTTAGGTTTCTAACCATATTTTATATCTTGAATTGTAGGCTGGATTTTCCCTTGGTCTGTACTGCCTATAGGCATCTGGAAAAATATTCTCCCTGGAACTGTTCAATCCTGAATCCTATCCTTGCCACAGCTCTTATAGGTGAAGTTATTACAGATTTCATCTCCACCCCCCAAATGTAAGATCTAGATAGCTCCCTACCCAGGCAGAATACCAGGTTCATATGTCATTTATATACTCACAAACCGACTTCATTTTCTTATTCAATTGATTCTTTTCTTTTCCTGCCATATTCTTTCTGTAGGATTGCTATTTTATTTCAATTGATTCTTTAGTGGAGTACTATATACTCCATTAATCCCTAAATCCCGATCACCTACTGATTTATATTCTCTAATCTCATTCCAGGATTTCTAAACACTCTTAAAGAAAAAATGCATCATTATTTTGGTTGGGCTCCATTAATTATCCTCAATAAGATAAGCAATTCTTTCACTTATTTTTAGTCCCTCACACATTTTTTTTAGTAACAGTTAAAATAGGTACCTCCTGGCCCTGACCAGTTTGGCTCAGTGGATAGAGCATCGGCCTGCAGACTGAAGGGTCCCGGGTTCGATTCTGGTCAAGGGCATGTACCTTGGTTGCGGGCACATCCCCAGTAGGAGGTGTGCAGGAGGCAGCTGATCAATGTTTCTCTCTCATCGATGTTTCTGACTCTCTGTCTCTCTCCCTTTCTCTCTGTAAAAAAAAAATCAACGAAATATATATATTTTTAAAAAAAGTACCCCCCAAAGCCCCTCAAAATTTTCTGGTTCTTCTCAAGCTCTTGATTCACAAAAAAAATGGTATCCTAGTTTTTATGAAACCTAGAATTTGTATGTCTTACAAGAATAGTTTCAATTTCAGTATTTACTCCTTCTTTCATAATCTTTCTCCCTTCATCTAAAGTTTTTGGCTAGAATGACACAATGGATTATCCTGTGGGGGGAATGGAATTTATTAGGAGGATGTTATGAAATCATCGTATCAAAAAGAAGCCTGGAGATGTGGACTTGGAAATTTACAGGAACCAAGGGGGCCTCAACGGAAATTATAAAAGTCTTTGATGGCAAAAGAGCTTGGTGATCCAGGCCTGACCTCTGGGATGAATCCAGTTGTTTCTAGTCCTTTGTCACTCTGCCCACTATTCGATCTTCAGGAAGAAAGCATCCAAGTTACTTAGCTTGGCTTACAGAAACTGCCTCTTGGCTAAGTGGAAACAAGGCTTCCAGTTACATACCCATCAGACTATAACCAATGGAGAAGCAATAGTTCCCCAAAGAGAATTAGGGTGGTCTAAAGAAGGGAAGATGAATGTCATGCAATCAAAGCACAACAAGAATCCACTATATTTTCTGTCTCTGATAAAGAATTGTTTCTACTTTTTTTTTTCTAGTTCTTCCAAAAGGTTCTTTTAATCCTTGAAAGATTTCTTCTTCTTTTTTTTTACTTTTATTTTTTTTAAAAAAAATCTTTATTGTTGAGAGTATTAGAGATGCCTCCCTTTCTTCCCCATTGCTCCCCTCCACCTGGTTTCCACTCTGCCCCAGGCCTTCACCACCCTATTGTGTCCATAGGTAATGCATATGTGCATATACGACCTTTGGTTATATCTTCCTGCCTCCCACCCCCTTTCCCTCTGAGATTTGTCAGTCTGTTCCACGCCTCTGATTCTATTTTATTCATCATCTGTTGGCTTTCTGAATGTCCTCTTTTGAAAGGTGTCTATTTAGGTCCTTTGCCCATTTTTTGATTGGATTGTTTATCTTCCTTTTGTTAAGTTGTATGAGTTCCCTATAAATTTTGGAGATTAGGCCCTTATCAGATATGACATTGGCAAATATGTTTTCCCACGCAGTGGGTTTTGTTGATGGTTTCTTTTGCTGCGCAGAAGCTTTTTATTTTGATGTAGTCCCATTTGTTCATTTTCTCTTTAGTTTCAAGTGCCCTAGGAGCTGTATCAGTGAAGAAATTGCTTTGGCATATGTCTGAGATTTTGTTGCCTTTGGATTCTTCTAGAATTTTTATGGTTTCCTGTCATACATTTAAGTCCTGTATCCATTTTGAGTTTATTCTTGTGTATGGTGTAAGTTGGTGGTCTAGTTTCATTTTCTTGCATATATCTGTCCAATTTTCCCATCACCATTTATTGAAGAGACTATCTTGGCTCCATTGTATGTTCTTGCCTCCTTTGTCAAATATTAATTGAGCATATTGGTTCAGGCCAATTTCTAGGCTCTCTATTCTATTCCATTGATCTATATGCCTGTTCTTGTGCCAGTACCAGGCAGTTTTGAGAACAGTGGCTTTGTAATACAGCTTGATATCTGGCATTGAGATCCCACCTACTTTGTTCTTTCTCAGAATAGCTGCAGCTATTCGGGATCTTTTTTTATTCCAGATGAATTTTTGGAGAGTTCATTCTAAATCTGTGAAGTATGCCATTGGTATTTTAATGGGAAGTGCGTTGAATTTATAGATTGCTTTGGGTAGTATGGACATTTTAATGATGTTGATTCTACCAATCCAAGAACATGGTATGTTCTTCCATCTCTTTATGTCTTCCTCTATCTCTTTTTTCAATGTCCTGTAGTTTTCTGAGTAGAAGTCTTTTACCTCTTTAGTTAAGTTTATTCCTAGGTAGCTTAGTTTTTTTGGTGCGATGGTAAATGGGATATATTTTTTAGTCTCTCTTTCTGAAAGTTCACTATTGGTGTGTAGAAATGCCTCAGATTTCTTGGGGTTAATTTTGTATCCTGCTACATTGCTAAATTCATTTATTAAGTCTAGTAGCTTTTTGATGGAGTCTCTAAGGTTTTGTCTGTATAATATCATGTCGTCTGCAAATAAGGACAGTTTTACTTTCTCTTTTCCAATTTGGATGTCTTTTATTTCTTTGTCTTGCCTAATTGCAATGGCTAAAACTTCCAGGACTATGTTGAACAGGAGTGGAGAGAGTGGGCATCCTGTGTTGTTCCTGTTCTTAGGGGAAATGGTGTTAGTTTTTGTCCATTGAGTATGATGTTGGCTGTGGGCCTGTCATATATGGCTTTTATTATGTTGAGGTATGATCCTTCTACTCTCGCCTTGCTGAGAGTTTTTATCAAAAATGTGTGTTGGATTTTGTCGAATGCTTTTTCTGCATCAATTGATATGACCATGTGGTTTTTTCCTTTCAATTTGTTTATGTGATGTATTACGTTTATTGATTTACGGATGTTGTACCATCCTTGCATCCCTGGGATAAATCCTACTTGGTCATGGTTCTACCAATCCAAGAACATGGTATGTTCTTCCATCTCCTTATGTCTTCCTCTATCTCTTTTTTCAATGTCCTGTAGTTTTCTGAGTAGAAGTCTTTTACCTCTTTAGTTAAGTTTATTCCTAGGTAGCTTAGTTTTTTTGGTGTACTTCTGATGTACTGCTGGATCCGATTTGCTTAGATGTTGTTGAGGATTTTGGCATCTATGTTCATGGGGGATATTGGCTTGTAATTCCCTTTCATTGTGTTGTCTTTACCTGGTTTTGGTATTAGGGTGATGCTGGCTTCATAGAATGAGCTTGGAAGTGTTCCTTCCTCTTGAATTTTTTGGAATAGTCTGAGGAGGATAGGTTTTAGTTCTTCCTTGAATGTTTGGTAAAACTCCCCTGTGAAGCCGTCTGGTCCTGGGCTTTTGTTTGCTGGAAGCTTTTTGATGACTGCTTCAATTTCTTCCATAGTTATTGGCCTATTGAGATTTTTAGATTCTTCCTGATTGAGATTTGGAAGGTTGTATTTTTCTAGGAATTTGTCCATTTCCTCCAGGTTGTCTAGTTTGTTGAAGTAGAGCTGTCCATAGTATTTTTAAACAATCATTTGTATTTCTGTGCGGTCTGTTGTTATTTCGCCTCTATCATTTCTGATTTGGTTTATTTGGGTCCTCTCTCTTTGCTTCTTGGTGTGTCTGGCTAGAGGTTTGTCAATCTTGTTTATCCTTTCAAAGATCCAGCTCTTGGTTTCATTGATTTTCTGTATTATCTTTTTGGTCTCTATGTCATTTATTTCTGCTCTAATCTTTATTATCTCCTTCCTTCTGCTCACTCTGGGGTTTTCTTGTTGCTCTCTTTCTAATTCTTTGAGTTGAAGAGTTAGATGATTTACTACCATTTTTTCTTGTTTTTTGAGATAGGCCTGTAGAGCTATAAACTTCCCTCTCAGGACTGCTTTCTTTGTGTCCCATAGGTTTTGGATTGTTGTGTTTTCATTGTCATTAGTGTCCAGGATGTTTTTAATTTCTTCTTTGATCTCATTGGTCACCCAATCAATATTTAATAACATGCTATTCAGCTTCCAAGTGTTTGAGTATTTTGGGTTGTTTTTATTGTAGTTTATTTCTAATATTATGCCATCGTGGTCTGAGAAGAAACTTTTTATGATTTCAATCTTCTTGAATTTGTGGAGACTTTGCTTGTGACCCAATATGTGGTCTATTTTTGAATATGTCCCATGAGCACCTGAAAGGAATGTATATTCCATGGCTTTGGGGTGAAGTGTTCTGAAGATGTCAATTAAGTCCATCTGATCTAGTGAGTCATTTAGGATTGCTGTTTCTTTGCTGATTGTTTGTCTAGCGGACTTATCCAGTGATGTCAGTGGTGTATTAAAGTCCCCTACTATGATTGTATTGTTGTCGATCTCTACTTTGATATCTTCCAGGAGTTTTTTTTTTATGTATGTGGGTGCTCCTGCATTGGGTGCATATATGTTTACCAGGGTTATATCTTCTTGTTGTATTGATCCCTTTAGTATTATGAAGTGGCCTTCCTTATCTCTGGTTATGGCCTTCACTTTGAGGTCTATTTTGTATGATATAAGTATTGCCACCCCAGCTTTCTTTTCCTTTCCATTTGCCTGAAAGATATTTTTCCATACCTTCACTTTCAGTCTGTGTGAGTCCCTTCTAATGAGGTGGGTCTCTTGTAAACAGCAGATGTATGGGTCATGTTTTTTTTATTCATTTAGCCACTCGATGTCTTTTGGTTGGAGCATTTAGTCCATTTACGTTTAAAGTTATTATTGAAAGGTACTTGTTTGTAGCCATTTCTTTTTTTGTGTGGCTGTTTTCTTTCTGAGCTTTTTATTTCTTCTTTTTACACCAGTCCCTTTAGCATTTCTTGTATTGCTGGCTTGCTGCTGATAAACTCCCTTAGCCTTTTTTTGTCTGTGAAGCTTCTTATTTCCCCTTCAATTTGAATGATAGCCTTGCTGGATAGAGTATTCTTGGATTCAGTCCTTTGCTTTGCATCACTTTGTAAATTTCTGTCCATTCTTTTCTGGCCTGATGTGTTTCTGTTGAGAAATCATTTGATAGTCTAATGGGAGATCCCTTGTATGTAACTTTCCGTCTCTCTCTTGCAGGCTATAAGATTTTCTCTTTGTCCTGAACATTTGCCATGGTAATTATGATGTGTCTTGATGTGGGTCTTTTCAGGTTCACCTTGTTTGGGACTCTCTGGGCTTGTGTGACTTTTTTCTCCCCCACCTCAAGGAAGTTTTCTGATATTATTTCTTCAAATAGGTTTTCTAACCCTTGTTCCTCTTTCTGTTGTTCTGGCACCCCTATTATTCGTATGTTGTTTCATTTCATGTTGTCCCAAAGCTCCCTTAGGCTCTCCTCCTGTCTTTTAATTTTTCTCTCCAATTGCAGTACAGTTTGGGTGTGTTTTGCTTCCTTGTCTTCTAATTCACTAATTCGGTCCTCCGCTTCTCCTAGTCTACTGTTAATACTTTCAATGGTGTTTTTTATTACAGCTATATCGCTCGTCATTTCTTCTTGGGTCTTACTTAAGTTGATTTTTTCATCTGTTTCTTCTAGCTTCTTGCATATGTTATTGATTTTTTCATCGGTTTCTTCTTGCTTCTTGCATAGGTAGTTGATTTTTTCATCTGTTTCTTCTTGCTTCTTGCATAAGTTGTTGATTTTTTCCTCCATCCGGTTTATGCACTCTAGGACCCTTATTCTGAATTCTTTTTCTGTCATGTTGCATGTGTCTGTATCACTTAGGTGCTTTTCTGGCGAGTACTCCTTTTCTTTCCTTTCGGGGTTTCTTTGCCTATCCATGTTTGATCTCACTGACATATCTAGATGTTGAGTTGTTCAGTGGCTGCTCCCTGGGTGACAGTGGCTCCTTGGGCTGTGGTTACTCTTCAGGAGGTTGCGGTAGCAGCTGCTCCTCAGTTGGCAGCAGCTCCTCTGGTGGGTGCTTTTCACAGCTGTGGTGACTCTTCTTGCTGGTGGGGGGAGGCTTCACGTACAGCTGCTGTTCCTCAGACAGATTGTGTGGTGCTCAGGAGGCTGTTGTTGCTTGGATCTGCTGCATTGACTTAAAGGCACAAAATACAACACAACAAGGCACCACGTACCAGGCACTAAACACAAATGTATTCACAATATTAATAACCCCAAATAAAGGTGACCACCCAAATTAAGAGAATTAAGGGATAAGGAAGAAAGAAGAGAAAAAGAGAAAAGAGAAAAAAGAAAAGAAAAGTAGGGGAAAGAAAGGAGTGCAAAAATGAAATTGGGAAAAAGGAGGGGGGAAAAAAGGAGAGAAAAAAAGAGCAAAAAGAGAGAATGAAATAGAAGAGCGGAAGAGACTATTTATATGAGGAGAAAACTCCTATAGAACCGCCACTAATCCCAACAAATTCCAGCAACAGCTCCCTGGAGATGAATGCAAACTAGAAACAACCAATAATATCAAGAGAGGCAAGAGAAAACAGAAGCACAAAAATAACTGGGGGGGGGGGGGGGGTGGAGGGAGGGGAAAAACCAGCAGAAAAAAATAAAAAGAAAATGCAAAACAGCCTCACAAACCAGTCCTAAAAAACACACACACAGACACACAAAACAAACAAACAAACAACAAAAAAAACAATATACTCAACAATCAAGCAAACAGCAACAAAACAATAGAAAGATAAAAGAAGAAAAAAAAATTTGGATCGTGAAGAAAGATAAAGGATATGTGTATAAGTATTTAGAGCAGTGGATTGGAAATAGGATATATAAGTTGGGTGAAATTTTGACAGGAGGTAAAAAGAAGAAATACCCTAATCTAAAGAAGAATAGGGTAAGAGAAACAGGACAACAAAAGGGGAAAAGTGAGGGAGAGGGTTTTAGGATAGAGGTAAAATTGAGATAGGTAATATTGATGCTAAAGGAACGATGAAAATAGAATGGAGAACACTACTCCCAAAATAAAATAAAGAGAAAATAAAATGGCACTTTAAAAAATGGTAAAATGGTAGCGGTAATAATACTGGTTAAAAATAAAAATGTAGTAATTAAAAGGGTAAAATCAGGTGATGGATAAAGAAGAAAAAAAATTGGTTTATTAGTTAAAAGGTGAAAAAAGAACAAAAAAATTTGCAGTAGTGAAGGTCCTTCGGTTCTTCTACTCGTCAGTCTGGCTCGCCTTAGTCCTGCCAGGTATTCAGGAAAGTGTTGAATTTCCCTGCGATACACTGTTCCTCCGTGTTGTAAACCACAGTTCCGATTTTAAAGCAGGCCGTATTTGTGTCCCAGACTGCCTTATTTTGTGTTTAGCTAAGAGTCAGTCTGTGGGTCAGCCGCTGGGTGGCAGTGTTTTTGGGTTGGCCTCTGAGGCTATATGGCTTCTCTATCCAGTAGTGAGGGTTTATTTTCACTATTGCACTTAAAACTGGTTTGGGGAGGTCAACTGTCCAGAGCTGGTTCTTTAATAATTACCCTGCTCTGCATTGTTGCTGGGATTGAAAATCCCTCTATAGACCAGACCCTGTTAACTCCCAGGGACTAATCAGATTATTTTAATCCTTCATCTCATTCAGGGTGGAATCTGGGTGTGGCTGTGCTCCTTGCCTGGGGGCTAGGAAGAGGAGTCCCACCCTCCAGAGAGAATGGCTGCCCAGATCCTGGGCCCAGGGGTGTCTCAGCACTCAATTCGCTGCCACCTCTCTCAGCCCCCCCTCTCTCCTCAGCCTCTCCCCAGATTCCACTCATCCGCACCTTCTCCCTCTCTTCAGCACAGGTGAGTGTCTGTATCCGAAATGTCTTATGAACAGGGTTCAGTGGAAACAAACAAACAAACACCGGCCGAGGAAACGGGGAAGGCTGAGATTCTGTAAACTCCTCTCTTACTGGCACTGCGTGGTCTGGTCAGCTCTTCAGGCTGCCCCCTTTAGGCTCAGTCCTCCGTGATCACAGAACCCAGATCTCAAATCCCCCGGTGCCAGGAATCCTGCGGATCTCCTTTCCCCAGTCAGGGGCTGTGCCTGTCCCAAGGGACACGGCTGTCTGCCACGCGGTCTCCCTCTGACCCTCTGGGCTCAGAGGTCTGGCAAACTTTCCTGCCCAGATCCCTGTTTTTTTTTTTACCTTTCCAGGGGAGTTCTCCCCTTCCCAGCTACAAACTGTTTCACCAGCTGAGTCTTCATGGAGTCTTTAGGGTTTTTTATGTACAATATCATGTCATCTGCGAATAAGGACAGTTTTACTTCTTCTTTTCCAATTTGGATGCCTTTTATTTCTTCTTCTTGTCTAATCGCAATGGCTAATACTTCCAGTACTATGTCGAACAGGAGTGGTGAGAGTGGGCATCCCTGTCTTGTTTCTGTCTTTTTCCCCTTATTTATTACTACCACTTAGTTAACTGACTTGAAAATTTTATTGACATTATGTGAAAAATATTTCTTCAATTAAGTTTATTTTTCTTTGCCTCACTTCAAGCTGTCATGCTGTCATGAAATATTACAATAACATCTTAGAGGATATTTTTTCCTACAAATGTTTCCAATTTAGTTTTTGATATTGCTTCCAGAATTATTTTTCTAAAGTAGTCAAAGTACCTAAGAGAAAAACAATAATTTTATCATGACATTTTCTTGCTTTAAAAAACTTCAGTGGATTTTTAGCAGCTCCCTGATAAAGTGCAATCCTCACTGTTATGAAGGGCCCTCACTCATCTGGCCTCAATATCCCCTTTCCAGCATCAACTTTCTTCATTTTTCTTTAAGCATCCTTCTAAGATCACACAATGTTCATCCCAATATTTTATGTTTGAACCTACTATTTATTAGGAATATTATGATGGTTTTCCAACAACTCTTTCACCCATTGGATAGAAATCATGGATTTGGAGGGAAAATGTCCCCATACCCACATCCAATGGTGGCCCTGGTTATTTTACTCAACCATGACAATCCATCTCTACTTGCCATTGTGATTGATTTATATAAATCAGGCTTAAACCAGTTGGTTTCTGGTAATATCTGGGGCCAAAGTAACTAATTTAAAAGGGTGTGTCCACACTCTTCTGAGAACTTTCTCTTTTCCTCTGGATGTTACAGTGTAAGGGTTTGAATCTTTTTTTTTTTAATGTATTTTATTGATTTTTTACAAAGAGGAAGGGAGAGAGATAGAGAGTTAGAAACATCAATGAGAGAGAAACATCGATCAGCCGCCTCCTGCACATCTCCTACTGGGGATGTGCCTGCAACCCAGGTACATGCCCTTGACCGGAATCAAACCCGGGACCTTTCAGTCTGCAGGCCAACACTCTATCCACTGAGCCAAACCGGTTTCGGCAGGGGTTTGAATCTTGAAACCCCTTATAGCTTCTTTGCTCTGATGATGGAAGCCAGCTTGAAAACAAAGCTATTCCAGAGATGAGGGGAGAGAGAGAGAGAGAGAGAGCAAGAAAGAGAGAGAGAGAGAGAGAGTCACTGGATGGAGCCAGTCCTGTAGCCTGCCTGACTTGTGACCTCCAGTTATGTGAGTCTTGTCATGGACTGAGTCATTCTGATTGAGGCTTTCTATTCTTAGTTGTTTCAAGCATCCCAATACACTGTTCTCTATGATTAGAATACCCTCTCCCTGCAGGTCTTTACTTGGAAAATATCTACTCTTCTTTGTAAGCCAACCTAAATTGGCACAACCTTGATGAAGCTTTCTTTATCCCATGATTATGTAGGCTTTTATTCTCCCATTGCTCTTTGCTTGTACTTCTAGAAGTCATTCATTCAACATATATATCTACAGAGTATTTTGTATCTACCAGATTCTTTTATAGCTACTGGTAACATAGAAATAAGAAAGTTGACCAAAGTCTCAGCCCTCACAGAGCTTATAGTCTATGGGGAGAGAGAGACTCATCATAAAAAAAATGGTGAGAACTGAAAGGATAAAAATACTATGGAGATAAATAAACCTTGGGAAATGAGACAGGGAATTCTAAGGAGAGATTGCAATGTAAAATATGGTGGTCAGGGAAATTCTCTCTAAAAAGGTGGAATTTGAGCAAAGATTTAAAAGAGGCAAGAAAGTAGGAGAATATCTAAGGTAGGGGAGTAAAGCTGGAGAGTACATATCATGTTCAATGTTAATGTGTCATTGAAGAGCAAGTATACCAGTGTCATGGGACAGGAGGGAGAGGTGATGAAAATGGAAGGAGAAAGGGTCAAATTAAAAACTGAGGTCAGCCGAAACCGGTTTGGCTCAGTGGATAGAGCGTCGGCCTGCGGACTGAAAGGTCCCGGGTTCGATTCCGGTCAAGGGCATGTACCTGGGTTGCGGGCACATCCCCAGTGGGAGATGTGCAGGAGGCAGCTGATCGATGTTTCTCTCTCATTGATGTTTCTAACTCTCTATCTCTCTCCCTTCCTCTCTGTAAAAAATCAATAAAATATATATTAAAAAAACAAAACAAAACAAAAAAAAACAACTGAGGTCAGATCATACAAGATCTGATAAGCCATTGAATAGAGACATCTGAATAAAGAATTGGAGGGTAACTGATAGGATCTGACTTCTTTTCTTAAAAACTCAATCTGGTTACTGGATTTAGAATCCACTTTGGGGAAACTGATCATATTATGTAATTATTATTATTTTTTATTTATCTCTGGCATCTCTTCCTCCTGTGACTGCAAAAGCTACAACTTGTTTTTTCTTAATACGCTTGTGTCTTGCAAGTGTTTGAGAGACTTAATGGACCATCATATATATTTTTTGAGTTAGTTCCATTTCCTTCATCAGGCATACAAGAAATATATGTATCAAACAGGCCTGAAAAGGTGACATCAAGCTTAATTTCATAGAAGAGCAACACTAAATTGATAAAGGCAGTAGAGTGTAGAAAGGGAAAAAGAGAAAAAAATTAAATAAAATTACACATAGGTAAATAAATATAGGGCGCGGTTTTAAAATAAAAAATAATTTGTTCCTAGATTTCTAAACAAATTAAGATCCAAAGGAGTACAAAATTCTAGCTTAATCCAGTGTATTAATTAAACATCTAAATGACACCAGCTATGCTATAATGCTGTATGTCTCCATTAAAATTAAGATCTTACTGAAACAGTGGGAAGGTAGTCATTTCCCAAATGGCTATATAACTGTAGCACAGACAAGTTATCAGATAAGTATCCGGTGTTAAATAAACCCGTCCCCATAAACCCATCCCCTGAATCTGAATCAAGTTGTCTGTCTGAGGCATGTGTTACTTCAAAATACAAATTCACAACTTTATTGACTTGTCAGACAGCTCATGTTTCACTGAACTCATCCTTTTGCAGCATCATTTGTCTGGCATTTGAAAAGCTGTATTCACGAGTTTAGCTCGTGAAAATATTTATAAGCCCTGTGGTGCCGGGCGTTGGCAAATATCCTCCGGGACATTTGTGCTGAAGGGAACACACCACATAACGGTTCCCCTCCCACGTAATCTCTCTGGCTGATTGGAATTGGATGACCTTCCTGGGAACTCTTTATTGAGGCCTCTGTGGGTGCCAAAAGCCCAAGAAAGCTTGCTGGGTTGTTCTCATTCAAACACTGAGCTTGCTGGGTTCTCATTCAGACACCTTTCGATGCACTTCCTTCTTGCTCAGTGAAACTGCTAATTGGCACAGGAAATATCCCTGCTTTGTCCATTTTCTATAGAAGTTCAAAATGCTTCTACCCGGCTGTGCTGACAGAATTATATTTTCAATAGCATGAGTGCCCCAGACATTTCAGTAATAACTTTGGGAATATAAAACAGCTTCATGCCACAGAATAAATGGTTATAAGTAAGAATCCTCTGAAATTGGGGGCTAAAAAATGGTATTTTAAATATAGTTATTTAAATTTGATCAATGCTGTGCAAAGTGCCTTTCTGTTCATAAGCTCTTAAATTTAATTGGCCCATTTGCACTATTATATGTTTAATCTGTTTGCTACTTAGTTATGCATAAGAGGGAATGTTGTGGTAGGTTTCCAAGGAATATTTTTCCATCAGCTCAAGAAAACATGTGATGTTTGCCAAAAATGGAGAAAATTGTCCTCATATTTGTCACTGGCAAAAAGCCTAACTCTTTGAAGGAACTCCCCCCCTCCCCCCCCCCCCCCCACACACAAACCTCTCTAATTCGTATTTTTAGGTCTTGCTTGCTTTTAATGGGCGTTTGTATAGTGACAGCAAAGAGCACTTAGGTTTGGTATGTAAATTACTGAGACCTTTCAAAGCCAGTATTAACATTTTGAAAGTTTATGTCAAATTGCCAAAAGCTACCTTGAAATCTTTGCACATGTATATGAATACGTGTGTCTTCTTTGAATTTAAGTAGATGCCTACAGGTTTTGTGAGTCTTCAAAGGATAATGTTCTCATTAGCTTTGATATTTCATGCTTTAGCTGGGATATTTCATATCAAATATATTGATGTGAGCAAAGTCCATTAAAAACATTAAAAGAATAAGAGATTGTTTACATTGCTATTTGTGTTTTTAACTGCATTGTGTGGTTTTGAAGTATTCACTGAGAACAAGAATGCAATTCATGACATCACTGTCCTTGTGTTTAAAAGATCATGACAGGGTGACTGATCAGGTTGCTGGTTGTATCCAGAAAATCTGGTCATCACTAGTCTTTACTGTACTTCATGAATAAGAAGTCCATTCATGCTATCCTGTTTCCAGTGTTAGGAAGTATTTGATTCATTGAAGTTCTTTGTGCCCACACTGTGCCTGGACCTGTGATACATAGCTGAATGGATAAAAAAAGGTCTCTTGGAGAACTTTTGTTTGGGTCCTCTTTAAAATGTGATTTCTAATTCTTGCCAAGTTATTTTGTTGGAATTAACTTTCAAAGTATAGTTTCAAAGGGTGATATTTTATGCCTCCCCATATTAAAGATCCATTAGTTGGTGAAACAAAACTAAAAACAATTTTGAAGATCACAGGAAGTCAAAGGGTTCTTGCTTGAAAAGAAACAAAGTGACAGATAAAACAGAATTGACAGTTCTATTCATAGAGCCAGAATACACATGGGGATTTAGTGTGTGGCAGAGCTGTTTTTTCAAAGCAATGGGGAAAGATCAACTATTTAATAGGCAATGTTGAGACAGCAGCTAGCCAATTACATGAAGATCAAGCTGTATTTCTACCTTAGAGCCCTAACAAATTTTTGGTAAGATAATGATTTAAAATAATAATAATAATAATCTACACTAATAAAAGAGAAACATGGTAATTAGTGTATGACCGCTACCCTTCCCATTGGCTAATCAGCATATCCTTATGCAAATTAACTGTCAGCCAAGATGGCGGCCGGCAGCCAGGCAGCTGGAAGTGAACATGAGGCTTGCTTGCTCCAGTGACTGCAGACTGCAATGTTCCCCACCTGACTTGCCGGCCTCTGAGCTGGCAGTTTGAAACATTCTAACAAATATGGAAGGCGGGGATCTCAGAGCTGGTGTTATACATTGTTTTGATTATAGAACGCTCAGCAGCGGAAGCCTCAGAGCTAGAGCCAGAGCTAAAGCTGGCCCAAAATAAAATTTAAAAAAAGAGAAAAAAAAGGAGCGGTTGGGAGCTTCAGTCAACAACCACCAGCCTGAAAGCAGCCCTCAGCCCCTCACCCAGACAGGCCAGGCACCCCAGTGGGGACCCTCACCCTGAAGGGTGTGTGACCAGCTGCAAACAGCCATCATCCCCACACCCAGACTGGCCAGGCACCCCAGTGGGGACCCCCACCCTGATCCAGGACACCCTTCAGGGCAAACCAGCCGGCCCCCAGGCCTCTATCCTATATAGTAAAATGGTAATATGCCTCTCAGCACCGGGACCAGCGGAGCCGAGAGGCCTCCGGGCACCGGATCAGCATGACAGGGGGCAGCGCCCAAACCCCCTGATCACCCTGCGGCTCTGTGTGTGACAGGGGGCGGGGCCACAACCTCCCTATCGGCCCTGCTCTGTTCGTGACAGGGGAAGGCGGCCCAACCCCCTGATCAGCCCTGCTCTGTGCCTGATAGGGGGGAGCTCCCCAACCCCCTGATCGCCCTGCAGCTCTGTGTGTGACAGGGTGCGGCGCCCCAACCCCCTGATCGGTCCTGCTCTGTGTGTGACAGGGGAAGGCGCCCCAACCCCTCCAGAATTGAACCCAGGCCCTGCTCTGTGTGTGACAGGGTAGAGCCATAACCTCCCCATTGGCCCTGCCCTGAGTGTGACAGTGGCGGCGCCCCAACCCCCTGATCTGCCCTGCTCTGTGTGTGACAGGGGGCGATGCCCTAACTCCCCTATCGGCCCTACTCTGTGAGTGACAGGGGGGAGCTCCTCAACCCCCTGATCAGCCCTGCTCTGTGCATGACAGGGGGCAGCGCCCAACCCCCTGATTGGCGCTGCTCTGTGTATGACAGGGGGCAGTGCCCAACCCCCTGATTGGCCCTGCTCTGTGCATGACAGGGTACGAAGCCCCAACCCCCCTGATGGTCCCTGCTCTGTGTGTGACAAGGTACGGAGCCCCAAACCCCCTGATGGTCCCTGCTCTGTGCGTGACAGGGGGTAGCGCCGCAACCTCCCCATTGACCCTGCCTTGAGTGTGACAGGGGGTGGTGCCCCAACCCCCCAGTCGGCCCCACCCTGAGCGTGACTGAGGGTGGCATCGCAACCTCCCAATCCACCCTGCTCTGTGCATGACAGGAGGTGGCGCCCCAACTCCCCAATCAGCCCTGCTCTGAGCCCAACCAGGGGCTGCACCTAGGGATTGGGCCTGCCCTCTGCCACCCAGGAGCAGGCCTAAGCCAGCAGGTCGTTATCTCCTGAGGGGTCCCAGACTGCGAGAGGGCACAGGCCGGGCTGAGGGACCGCCCCCCCCAGTGCACAAATTTTTGTGCACCGGGCCTCTAGTCCTATATAATAAAAGCCTAATATGCAAATTGACCGAACTGCAGAATGACTGGCAGAATGACCAGTCACTATGATGCACACTGACTACCAGGGGGCAAACACTCAATACAGGAGCTTCCCGCAGCCCACAGGCCCCAGGCTAGCCAAGGAGGGTGCCAGTGGGGGGCCCCCAATCACTCCGCCGGTCGCTCCACAGATTGGCCCTGGTCGTCTGCCAGGCCTAGGGATCCTACCTATGCGTGGATTTCATGCACTGAGCCTCTAGTAATAATATAAAAGAAAAAAATTAAAGAAATTTAAAAAAAGAAAAAATAATATAAAAGGAACCCTAATACATTGGATACAATTTTTTATTGATTTCAGAGAGGAAGGGAGAGGGAGAGAGAGATAGAAACATCAATGATGGATAGAATCATTGATTGGCTGCCTCCTGCACACCCCCTACTGGGAATTGAGCCTGCAACCTGGGCATGTGCCCTTGACCGGAATTGAACCTGGGACCCTTCAGTCTGCAGGCCAATGCTCTATCAACTGAGAAAAACTGGCTAGGGCCAGAAAGGGATTCTTTCTGTCTATTTTTTATGTGCAAATCAAGAGTTTGTAATTTCTCAGTTGTTTTTATAAATATTCCTAAACATCTTTCCTAAACGAAAGTTAAATAATGTCTGAATTTTATTTTTCCAGTTCTCACCTGAGGATATGCATGTTTATTGATTATTTAGAGAGAGGAAAAGAGAGAGAGAGAGACATTAATGTGAAAGAGAAACATTGATCTGTTGCCTCCCAACTAGGGATCAAACCCATAACCTTGGCATGTGCCCTGACAAGGAACAGAATCTGCAACCCTTTGGGGCATGGGAGGACATTCAAACTAACAGAGCCACCTGGCCAGGGCATGTGTCTGAAATTTTACCCAACATTTTTCTTCTCATGTGTTTTGACTTTTTATTTTGAGTCTTTAAAATACATATGTTAAAAGCCTTTAAAATGTCACTATGCCCAACAGCATTCTACTGGGAATGTCATCTTGTTACTAAGAAACTCTTTAGAAAGTCCAAGTTTGCATATATTTAAAATATTCCATTAATAAGAAAAACCTGAAGAGTTGCAAAATATGAAAGTAATAACAATTTCAGGTAGTGAGAAGGTAGTTTTATTCTGATGAGATTAAAAAAATAAATTGAGCAAGATACTCTGTGTTCTTACAAGGGCTTTTAAAAAATGTTTGCTGTTGCTCTGTGAAAAATTCTAAGAAAATGAAAAACTGTTAGAAAATAGGTGCGAAACACAGATCTGACAGAGGACTTGTATCTAAAATATACAAAGGACTCTTAAAATTCATCAATAAGAAAACAACCCAATTCCAAAGGACAAGAGATTTGAATAGCCACATCTCAGGAAAGAAGATATACAGATGGCAAATAAGCATATGAAAAGATGCTCAACATCATTTGTCATTAGGAAAACTGCAAATTAAAGCAATAATGATATACTATTACCAGCCTATTAGAATGGCCAAAATCCAAAAAACTGACAACAACAATTGCTATAAGGACATGGAGCATCAGGACCTCTTACTCAGAGCTGCTGGGAATGCAAAATGGTACATCCACTTTTGAAGACAGATTAGCAGTTTCTTATAAATCTTGGCACAGTCTTACCATAGAGTCAAGGATTAGTGCTCCTAGGTATTTACCCAACTGATTTGAAAACTTATGGTGACAGAAAAATAAGTGTTTTATAGTAGTTTTATTCATAATAACCCCAAACTGGAAGCAACCAATATGTCCTTAATAGGAGCATGGCTAAACAAACTGACACACCCATACAATGGAATTATTAGTTATTGATGAAAAAGAAATGAGCTATCAAGCCATGAGAGACATAGATGAACCTTAAATACATATTGCTAAGTGAAAGAAGCCAGCCTAAACAGGCTTTATACTGTAGGATTTAAATGATATGACATTCTAGAAAAGAGAACAACTGTAGAGACAATCACAAAATCTGTGTTTTCCAGAGGTTCAGGGGAAGTGGGGGAGAAAGGAATGTTGAATACACAAAGCACCAGGGATTTTATTTTAGGACAATAAATATTGTCCTAAAACCATTCTGTATGTAACTACAATGGTGGATATACAACACTATGCATTTGGCAAGACCAATACATTAAGAAGCCTAAAACATGTGTCCTCACATATGGATTGTTTTTTTTTGTTCTATAAACAGCAATTTTGTTAAATTCTATTGTTTCCTCAGCATTAAGAGAAGAAATAAGGTTTGTTTACTATTGTAAACTCTGCATTACTAAATAATTTTTGTTTTGGCCAGGTATTCATGACACTTCCACTTACAATTTTGCATATGAGGTAACTAATGATTTTTAAAAAATATATTTTATTGATTTTTACAGCGAGGAAGGGAGAGGGATAGAGAGTAGAAACATTAATGAGAGAGAAATATCAATCAGCTGCCTCCTGCACACCCCCTAATGGGGATGTGCCCGCAACCAAGGTACATGCCCTTGACTGGAATCAAACCTGGGACCCTTCAGTCTGCAGGCCGACGCTATCCACTGAGCAAAACCGGTTAGGGCAGTAACTGATGATTTTAAGAATTTTCCACAAAATTCTCGCTCTTTTTAAACCTTGTTTCTTCCTCATCACCCACAGACTTCTGGTGCCAGGTTCATAGGCCCTGCATCATGATACAGCCTTTGGCTAAGCACCTTTGGGTCATGGTGTTCTAGTGAACTGACACAGTGGGCAGTGGGGGTGTTGCTGGGAGCTATTCCCACACCAGGACACCTACTAATACCTTAATGATAAACGAAAGTAGCTGTGAATTTTTCAATAATATATGACTATGTGAACATATTGCTAGACTCCCTCCTAGGGCCTATCAAGAACCTCTCTAACTGAGGAGGGGCCCAGAGTTTTGGCTTCTTTAGCTTCACAGGAAACCAGCCTCTGGGGGCTAGGAGTCTTTAGAAGTTATCTTCTATTTTTTCAGTTTTCAAGGTGAAATAGCAATCAAGATGATCAGCTAGGAGTGAGAATGGAGAATGAGGTGGGCAGTTTGTGAAAAAAAAATAATGTATGAATAGTCAACTATGAGAATGAACAAGTGAATAGACTAGGGAAATATAATTGTTTTTAACACTTAGAGAAACATATAAATACTGTATTTACAGATAAAATATTTTTAGGTATGTGCTTTAAAATAAAGAGGGAGTAAAGGGTATAGATAGGAGACAGGTAAAACAAGATTATTGAATGAGGTGGAAGATAGGTAGGTATGGTTATTGGGGGTTCATCACACTACCCTGTCTACTTTGGTATATAGCATACAGATGACCCTTGAATAATGCTGGCATTAGGGGCACTGACCCCCCACCACTCAGTCAAAAATCTGCATGTAACTTTGACCCCCAATAAACAGGTGTCCCTTGGTATCTATCCTCAGGGGATTGGTTCTAGCAAAATCTGTGGATGCTTGAGTCCCTTATATGAAATGGCATAGAACAATGTATACAGTAAGCCCTTAGCATACACTGATCCCAACTGTGGAATCCATGTTTGGTTGAACCTATAGATGTGTAACCTGGGAATATGGGCTGACTATATATTTATGGGGAAAAAATACATATATATGTGGACTTGTGTTCTTCAATGGTCAACTGTATTTCAAAATGTCCATAATGAAAAGCTGCAATAAGTAATATCTATTCACAGCCTAAGTGCCCATCAGCAGATGAGTGGATTGAAAGACTGTCGTACATCTACACAATGGAATACTATGCTACTGTAAAAAAGAAGGAATTCTTACTATTTGCAACAGCATCGATGGAACTGGAGAACATTATGCTAAGTGAAATAAGCCAGTCAGAAAAAGATAACTATCACATGATCTCACTCATTTGTAGAATATAATGAACAACATAAACTGAAGAACAAAAACAGATCCAGAGACAGAGAAACATTGATCAGACCATCAAACCTCAGAGGGAAGGAAGGGGAGGGGAGGGAAGGGGGAGAAATCAACCAAAGGACTTGTATGCATGCATATAAGCCTAACCAATGGACACATACACCAGCGGGGTGAGGGCATGAGTGTGGGGGGGGGGAGCATGGGGGGTCAATGGAGGGATAAGGACACATATGTAATACCTTAATCAATCAATCAATCAAATATTCAAATTCAAATTTATTTTAGTTCTAAACTTAATATTTGTATGAAATTTGGGAATGCACCGGTATAAGTATCCTTGGTTCTAGCTCTCATGTTACTTATTACTTAAAGGGAAAAACAAATTAGCAATCCTCCAAACATATGATGGAGATGGATTGAGGAGGGCTTTGGAAGCCATGTAGATGAGTTTGCGTTTTATCATGAAAATGAGAAACCAATGAAGTGTTTTAACCGGAGAAAAATATCATCATATGTCTCCATTCACTCTCTGTACAGCTATTCTCATGTGAGGAACTGATTGAGGAAAGGCTGAATCATGGCATGTGATTAGTTAGGAGGCTATTGTAGTTGGCTAGGCTTACATTGGTGGGAGTTAATATAAAGGGTGAGCTGAAATTGTAAAAAATGGTGGGGGAATTCAGTGTGTTGTCAAAGCTGGGGTCTTGGTTTCAAGAGTCAAATACCAACCCAAGATTAAGCAGGATGATCATTCATTCTCTAAATCACATAAGCCATAATGGTGTTTGATTTTTGCCATTCCTCTTAGAAACATATACCGGCTTACCATTGCCCCTAAGAAAAATGTCTTCCTTCTTTGTTATAGCATTCAAGGCAAGGAAACTTATCTCTCTATAATTTTCATTATGCTCTACTAGAGGCCCAGTGCACGAAATTCGTGCATGGGTAGGGTCCATAGGCCTGGCTGGTGATCAGGTTCCCTGCCTCCTGGCCTCTCTGCCTCATCCTTCCTTTGCTCCCTCAGTGCCCCACCGCCACTGCTGGTCATCCGCCATGTTCTGTGCTTCCCCCTGGTGGTCAGCGCACGTCATAGCAAGAGATTGAACTCCTGGTGTCCTGGTTGAACTCCCAAGGGGACAATTTGCATATTAGCCTTTTATTATATAGGATAGGCTCAGGACACACTGGCTTGATTTCAGGAAATAAGCTGAGAAATTTTAGAAGTTCCTGCTCTCAAGAATACTGGACATAATTCTCCTTCTTTATGAAAATTTGTTTCATCCTTGTGTTAGCCTAGACATCAACTTCTCCATGATCTTCCCTCTTCTGTGTCCATATCTCTTTCCTGCATGCCCTAAGCACATTAATTGGACCTCATATTTACACTTAGGTAGTTACTTCAATGTGTCTTTATATCTACAGTGGTTTTCATATCGTCACTCCAACTAAGTTAGAAACTTCTTGAGATCAAACAGTGTGTTAATTCAATTTTATCTTCCCTGATTAACATATTTTAGGGACCAATAAATAATTATTGAATCAAAATGATTTCTTAATTTCTTCTGTCCATATTACACTAAAATCTAGATTACTGACAAAGTTTCCATAGAAAAATTTGATTTTAGCTTAAATATTGAACCATGCTGTGAATGCATGTGGTAACCTTAAAATAGCAAATGACAGGGCAAATTTATGAGAGTGCATAAAATTCTTTATTTAGAACAATAAAGTATATGTATATATAATGTAATTTCAAATTCAAACCTGTATAAAAAAGGTCAGGACATATACCTATTTTAAAAAGTACACATACAGTATATACACATACACATCACATTTTACAACCTTTTTTATTTAATTAAACTTCAGTCATAATAAAACTATTTAGAATAGTGTTGACATACATTTACATTACAATATGCAAACTCCAATCTGACTGAACTAGCAATATATCTGTGCATCCATCTAAATGTATGAATACTTTTCACGTCTACCGATTTAAAAAACTGTGGCAAGTGGGACACTATAATCACACGTTAACCCTTAGAACACAGGAGAATAAGATATTTTGATTGGAAAATGTTATTTAGTTAGTCTTACAGCTCAGAAATCAAGTATCTGAAAAATACTATGGTTTTTAGTTTAGACAGTTATCTTAATTTTATTTAAACAAAACCATAAGGATGTAGTTGGAGATGGCAGTTATCAGTTTACAATGCTTAGCAAACATTTTAGGATCATGAAAATCCATTTTAATATGGATTATTTCTAAGACAATAGCTTGTTAGGAAATGATAGTACTATTACTTTATCTTTACAAACAAGGCCATTTCCAGGTTTGTTCATGGAAAGCAGCAACACCATACAGTGTGTGAGCTGAAACTGTAAATGAACTAGTTAGAATTTCAATCTGAATGTTTATATTTTAATGCCAATCTAAAAATAATATTGTTTCAAAGACAAGCTAGCTTATTTTAAAATTCTTATCCCACTTTCCAATTTAAAATGAAATTTATGAATTTCCTCTTTCCAAATGGATTCTAAATTACCTGTTGGCATTCAAGAAACTTTATGAGCATCTTACATTTTCTGCTGTTAGCTTTTAAGAAAATGAGAAGATTTAAATGCCTAGTTTGGTACATTTCCAAATGTTACACACATCTTATAGTATCTCTTCCCGACTAAAATGCAGTAATGCTGTTCATTCTTCAGAAGTGATCCAAAAACATTCGTTTAAGCAAAGCAAATGCCATCTCTGTGTAAATGGTTATCCAATTCACTGTACATGAGACTGAATTTCACTTTTACTAATGGACCCTATTTACATTACAAACAAGAACAGCAATGACTTTTATGGTCAAATTGCTTATTCACGAAGATCAGAGTTGGATATTTTTCATGAGACAGTTTCAGCTCTATTCTCAGTCATATATCAATAGGCTTCCCATCTAATGTGAGCTCTCTGAGTTCATCATATAGATAATTACAAAACTGAGAACCAATGAGGGAGGTGATTGACCTGTTTCAGTAATTAGCAGAGGTTTCTTACAGTTTTTCCCAACATTTACCCCATTATGCGAAACTGCCTTTTGGAAAAATAATTTTTAGTTAAAGAAGCATAGATATGAAATGGCTAAAAGCCCTATATTGGAATTACATTTTGAAACCAAAACCTAGCTTCAGAAAAATATTAAGAAATATCCATGAATTCCGAATAATTTTTTTTGTTAATTTAACTTCAATTGAATTAAAGTTCCAAAATATGCCACAAAATTTCTCCAAAGTATTTTAATGCTCAATGAAAGGTGTTTGTTACTAAAACAAACACTTCATTATGGACACCTGCTTTTTCATTTTTCACATGCTTAATCCTTTCTAAAGAGGATAGGGTACTTATTCTATTATTGTATTTTAAAACAACCAATTTGTCTCTGACTCTTTAAAAAGTGGCAGTGTGGTGAGCACCTTAGATAATAATACAAAATTCAGGAACACTTTGATATCACTGGGCAGGAACAGTTTATCACAGAGCCAGTTTCTTTCTTTTTTTAAAAAATATATTTTTATTGATTTCAGAGAGGAAAGGAGAGGGAGAGAGAGATGGAAACATCAATGATGAGAGAGAATCATTGATTGGTTGCTTCCTGCACACCTCACACTGGGGATCGAGCCTGCAACCCAGGCATGTGCCCTGACCCAGAATAGAACCGTGACCTCCTGATTCATAGGTTGACACTCAACCACTGGGTCACGCCGGCCGGGCAAGCCAATTCTTTATGAACTTGGGTTCTTCCAAAATAGTGCAAAGCTTTAGGTATAATTTAGAATCAGTAGACTTCTGAGATCATTTTAAAAGGCAATTTCAAAACACTGATTTATAAAGAAGAATATTCAAACATATGCCAGATAAGACAAAGCAAAGATATAGATAATATATATTTTTTCCTATCTTAAAGCAGATATGACAGTTAATGCCCAAGCAGCTAGCATCTAAAATAATGTTCAGCATTTTTCTATTGTTCATGAATTTTATGAAACTTCAGTGTTTTAAAAATTGGTAATCCATCTACCTCTCAATGAACCAATACATTTAATTAGGCAGAATATAGCTCCTCTTGCCAACTATGCCAGATTTCATAAGTTGCTGAATTTGTTTCTTTAACTCCATTGATTAGGATCCTGTCCTTGAATGTTAAAATCCAGCTACTAGCTGAGAACAAAAGTACACTTATTGTACTCTCCAGCTCATTAAACAGCAGTGCCACATGCCTAAGAAAATTGAAACCATTGGTGAAACAAGTCGAACTATTACTTATCAGTTTTCTCAATCTACTTATGACCTACTCACGTAACTCGCATTCACCTATGTCTATTTTCCTCAAAACAATCCCTGTCACATGCCTGAGACAGGTCCTTTCAGCAATTAAACTGATCTCTGGTTCTATTACTAATTGATTATACCACGGGATATCTGAGGGCCTACATAAGGTAATGCAGCTTCCCAAAGCACTGGCTTATATTTTAGAAAAAATGACTAGTGTTTGAGGAACCACAGAACTTTAAAGAAGGAAGGGATCGTAGAAATCATTTGGGCTCTTTGGTACAAAAAGAGATCAAAGGCCACGTATTGAAGTTGTATTTGGATTAGCTTTGAACGTAGCTAAAATCCAACTACACTAGAAAGTCTTAGACTTTAGGAATCAAAGGAAAGTAGCAGTTTCGCATGCACTTTTGTATTACTACACTGAAGATGGTCATCTGAGGGTGGGAGTACATGGCAATAATGTTGTTCTAAGGAGTAAGTGATAATGGCAAGCTTTGGATTCCTTTATGTGCATGCTCATGATAGAATAAGAGAACCTTCTCCAAAGTAAGTCATCAGAAATCATTCTTTCACTGTAGTCAGATGTTTCTTTGACCATAAAAAAAAAAATTGGCAAGGGAAATTCACATGATGTCTCACAAGTTCTGGTTTAAAAGCGCAACGTCCATCTTGGGAATTCCTGCCAAATTCCCTCTTAATACGACAAACGCTGTCATACATTTTAAATAGCAAACTGACATGCATAACTACATAAAGCTCTCTTTTTATTTAATTCATAAACCTTAATGGATATAGAGTGCCTGATTTTAAATAAATGGATCCTTTAAAACAGATAATGGTGGTTATACTATAAATAAGTAGAGTTTCCTGATTCCTTGCATTCTTATAAAAGCCAAGTAACCTAGTTTCAACACCCATATCAGCATGTGGGTGTTGTGGTTTTCTAACCTTACATACTAAAGATCATAATTTATTTTTACTCTCTCCCATGACAGAAATCAAAAACAGGACCTTCATACATTCAGCAATTTCTCCTAAGTCCCTTTCCATAACTCTGTAATAGTTTTAGAATATAAACATTTTGTAATATATTTTGCAAGCATGATTTATACACCCGACAGCGGTCAAGGGAAAAGGCCGCCCGCACCAGGGGAGACGAATGTCCTCCTCGGAGACTGCCCTGCTGCTCAGTGTTCATAGCTTCTTCGTGCGATGACTCTTTGGGGGACTCTCCCCTCTGCAAAGGCATCACTGTTCCAATTCAGTACCAGCCAACCGTGCCCCTTTGTCTCGTGCGATGTGGGTGAGCGTGGTTCACATCAGGAAGACTCGAGATCAGACCCATATCATTAGCGGCTAAGAAGCTGACGTGATACCCACTCCAATCACTTTTTCCTCCACTGCTTTGAATATGTGCAGTGGCTGATGCTATCGAGTTTTTGTCTTTAAAATTCTTCTAGATCCCCTTGAGAAAAATTATTACCGCAACTATCCAGCTTGAACGCTACTTGAAGGGACCAAGATAACTACAAACTGCAGGTTGTAACTAAAAATAAAGCGATGTGGCTTTTCAGCAATTAGACATTTCTGGAGGCATGCAAAATGGGCGTGCAGTCTGGGACACGTGCTTTCTCTCCCAACATCAGTTGCAGGTTCTACATGACACCACAAGTCCCCCAGGTCCTTAAAGTAGAGTCCTGCTCCATGCAAGTTCTTCTTTATAGATGATTAATGCAGTGCCAGTTTCACAGTAAAACACTTTGTTCCAATTTCTGAATCATCCATATAGAGTCATGGGTAGCAAGAACAGGAAAAGATGCGGTCTGTCACTCCAGACAGAATATGAATTTGTTTAAAGCGGCTTCATTTATGAAGCAAACATGAACTGTTACCCACCTAGAGAGAAAAGACAAAGAGAGAGATTATGGTATATATCTGCTTTCTGCCTCCTTTTCATTCCCATTACATGAACTCATGTGACTAGAGAATTAGATTCAGATTACAATGTATGTTTCAATTACACAGCCTAAAATGACTTGACAAATGTTTTCCTAGATGCAGTGATCAGTCACTCTCTATGCCAGGGGTGGGCAAACTTTTTGACTCGAGGCCCACAATGGGTTCTTAAACTGGACCGGAGGGCCGGAACAAAAGCATGGATGGAGTGTTTGTGTGAACTAATATAAATTCAAAGTAAACATCATTACATAAAAGGGTACGGTCTTTTTTTTTTTTTAGTTTTATTCATTTCAAACGGGCCAGATCCGGCCCGTGGGCCATAGTTTGCCCACGGCTGCTCTATGCTCTCCCTGGTAACATTGAACATTATCTGAAATGATTTTATTGTTTATTACTTGTCTGCTCCTATTGAATATATGGAGCTTTTTCTATCTTTTTTACTTACTGCTGTATTTCAATACCTAGTACAGTGCCTGACATAAAATAATACTCAATAACTATTTCTTGCATGTAAGAAAGGATGAATGGATATCCTGTGGCTTTCATACCCAAAGCATCCCATAGATTATCTCTATTATTTGTGGTAAGAGGGTTCTTAACCTATGTAGCCTGGAATTTCTCAAACAAGGCTGTGGAAAGGTAGCAGACAGGTGGTGAGGGGAGAGGGCTTGAAGGACAAAGGCAGTGGTGTTTAGAGAGAGGTGAAGTGGACTGAGATGGAGTAGCATGAAAGAGATAGCTGGGACAGGTGGAGAAGCTGGTCAGAGGCCCAGCCAGTAACAGCTTCCTGGTCATTGCGCAGTGCTAGTATCTGGACTGCCCGCCAGGTTCTAGCAATGGCTTCTCCCAATGTAGGAAATAGCAGCAGCAAGATCTCACTCAATCCTGTCAAACAGACAACAGAAAGACAGAAATCCTGGCACCACATCCTGACAAAGCGTCTGGGAGGTTCATTTGCCTGGGCACCGCTTACTGTACTTGTCCAAGCATGAAAGCCAGGCTTTGTTTTAGTTCTTCTGCGCTGGTGTTAGACCACTGAGCTTTGGACTTAGCTTTCAGATTTTGCAACTTTTGAGTGAAATATTTGTACTTCCTTGTCTATTTATTTTTATTATAAACAGTATCTTCATCCTATCTTAAACCACCATCCTAAATAAATGTGCATTTTTGCATTTCTTTTCTTCCCTAATCACTACTTTTCCCCTTATCTCTGTTCTTATTTATCAATCCCAGAATCAGATCACTGGTTTTAAGCTATGTATGAAATTCAATGTACGAGTGATAAGAAGTGCAGTATTTTTCCCAGTCTTTCTAAATGCTATATTATAGGACATGTTATCATATAATAAAACCATATTATATGACAATTTATCAAACAGAAATTTAGGAACTAGAGAACCTGTGTTTAGGAATGCAGAATTAAATCCTGAAGGAAAATTAAGAGGCATTAAGAGAAAACTTCAGAAATCCAAAATACACAGAAGATTTTTTTTTTTAAAAAGTTTAGTTAGAAAAGCAAGAGGGAAGAGCAAAGATATCTATATTTATATCTATCTTTATCTGAATAGATATATGTAAAATCTATGAATAATTTAAAATTATAAATTTAAATATAGAAAAGCAAGATTACAAATCTATTTCTTATTTTGTCCCTGGATTATATAGCAACAAAAAGAAACTTGAAAGCTGGCAACTGTTTTCCCAGAGAATAAAACTACAATTTTTATAATAATACTCTGGCTTTTTACAATAATCTCATGAAATAAGCAGGATGAGTATTATTATCCCCTTGTTATATATGAAAAACTGGGGCTTAAAAGACAACTGACTCATTCAGTAACCTACAGCTAGTTAAATTTTCAGAGTCAAGGCTTGAACTCAAGTCTAATCCCTTCTAATCCTCGGCATTACAATGTGTCTATAGAAAGAGAGCTCCAAAACAAAAACTCCAAAGCTCCAGAAATTCTTAGGAAATACCTGGTGAAAAGTCCTATTCTTGCCACTTGGTAACCAATCATTCCCAGGAACTGTTCGCTCAATGACCCAGCTTGCTCAACCCATGCCCATCTGTACTCCAATTCTAGCATCTGTTATGTTCTGGCTTAGATCTATAGAAACTTCCAGATTGGGTTTCTTTTAGGAAATCTCTCTACCAGCCTCATTATAATAAGAACTATTTCCTACTCTTACTATGCTGGGGTAAGCCAATAAGCACTGCTAACCCAGTATCTACAAACTCGTGCTATTTACTGTCAACCACCCCGGGCCTTCTGGGTGACTGTAGTCCTTCTACCAAGGTCTCAATTAAAATTCCTTGTAGAAGACTCCCAAATGCAGCCCTGACTGTTCTCTGAATTCCAGGCTCTCGTATTTGGCCACAGGTCAATATTTACTAACAGCTCCTTCTATTTTCTTTTCACGGCACCACTATCTGGTTAGTCCCAAAGGCTCCATATCACCCTTATGACCTCCCTGGAATGTCGAGCCTCACATCCCATCAGTAACTAGGAATTGTTGATTGTTTTTGTTTTGTTTTGTTTTGTTCTTTACTGCAATGTCTCCAAAATGGCGCAGGCTTTCCTGTTTCCATGGCCCGACCCTAGTTCAGATCATCATTCTTGCACGTTTGTTTAGAAGATGGGCCTCCTAAGTGGACCCCCTGATTCTAGTTCACCACTCATGGTTATCTGGCCTCACTATATCTGATTACTTTCCTAAAACTCTGCTTTGATTGTATCACTCACATCTCTTCTGAGCCCTCCAATGGCTCCTTCTGTTACTCAGTAGAGTGTAAGGCCCATGCTTGGAATTTTTCAAACTGATCCCACACTTTCTTCTCAGCCCTTTAACGCTTTATGTGTGACCTCCACTGGAGTCTGCCTGGACAGACTGACTCTGGAACACAGTCTATACTTGGTCTCTCAGAATTAGTTTGTATCATTTGCAGCATCCAGATTACCCCTCACCTGTGCTAAGAAAAATTTACCAATCGTTTAACATCTACCTCAGTACCAATGCTACCTCCATTACCCGCACAATGAAGCCTTTCTCCGATTGCTAGTGATTTTTCTCTCCCTTCAAATAAAGCAACTGTCTATGGGTTTGCATGGTGCAATTCTAAGGGATTCCACCCAGACCAATAGAGTGATGATGCAGGCACAGCCTATACAACCATCTGCAATGGCCTTACCTCAGGTCTCTTATTGCATTTCCCTTGTAAGCTCCTTTAGTTACTTTTTAAACTTTTTCAAATAGGTTATTATGCATATGTCCTATTTCCTTTTGTAGGCTATAAGCAATTTGAGGATACAACTAGGTTATATTAAGCTTTGCATTGAATAATGCAAAGAATGAAGAACGAAGAGCAAAATCTTCCTATAATATATTCCATTTCTCTCAAACTGTGCTGTACATAACCCAATAAATGAAAAATTATAGAGGCATGTTACATATGGATACTTGGCACCAGCTAATTGACCAAATGGATTTTTAATTTTTCTTATAGACATTTTTCATGTCTGATGTTAAATAAACACAGTTTTAGTATATTTTCTCTTAGAGGCACTTTCTTTTGTTTCTAGTTCATTATTTCATATTCCTTCCTTTTCTTGTATTTAAAATCTCAAACTCTTGCCCTAGATGATTTGGCTCACTGGGTAGAGCACTGGCCCACAGACTGAAGGGGCCCAGGTTCGATTCCACTCAAGGGCATGTACCTCAGTTGCAGGCTCAATCCCAGTCCCTGTGTAGAAGGCAACCAATCGATGCGTCTCTCTCACATTGATGGATGTTTCTCTCTCTCTGTCTTTCCCTCTCCCTTCCATGCTCTCTCTCTGAGAAAAAAAAAAGCCAATGGAAAAATATCCTTGGGTGAAGATTAAAAAATAAAATAAAGAATATCAAATTCCCCTCTTCATTTCCAATTGTAGGTTATTTCCTTTGGAGAATTAACTATTCCACTGTTTCTGTTCTAGTGTTCCAATATTTGTCCTGATTTAAAATGTGAGTGAAACTTCCATTTCAGGGAGAAATCCTCACCATAAATCTGAATCATTCTCCCTGTATTTCCCCCTTTCTTGTTAACCAAGAAAATGAATATAATTCAAATTATGTCTAAATTTTAAAATATATAATTACAACTCCCCATTTCATTTCTATCTTTGTACTTTTTACTACTGTTATTCTTAGTTTTCAGCAGATTTCTTCTCCCATGTCATAGTCTGTTCTCCCAAACCTTTCCCTGCACCACATCCTTTTTCCCAAATTATACTCAAAGTTCCTTGGAAGTTTTAAACTTGTATTGGTATAGGGGCAAGCAAAAGGCTTTCCTCTATACAGTGGGTACTCAATAAATGATTACAAATGATATACATTTTGACTTTGGAGTATGCAGATTCATGATAATGAGCTGCCCCTTTTTTCTTCCTTTTTCCTATCTTCAGCATTTAACTTATTTACTTTGACATACAAATGTCTACTTTTGTTCCTATTTCCAGAAATTTTTCTGTGTGTTAATCCTTACCGAGGATATTTTTTCCATTTTTTTTTCTTTTTAGAGAGGGTGGAAGAGAGGAAAGGAGGGGTTGAGAAGAGAGGGATAGAGGGAGAGAGAGAGACATATGTGAGACAAATAGAGAGACACATCAATTGGTTGCCTCCCCTACCAGGGGCGGGGTTCAACCTGCAACCCAAGGCCCATGCCCTTGACTGGAAATTGAACCCACAACCCTTCAGTGCTTGGGCTGATACTCTAACCACTTAGCAACACTGTCTAGGGCTTATTCCATAAATTTTATTCTCACACTAGTAGCCTGGTGCATGAAATTCATGCACATTAAAAGGGAATTAATTGCCCTAACCAGTTTGGCTCAGTGGATAGAGCATCGGCCTGTGGGCTCAAGGGTCCCAGGTTCGATTCTGGTCAAGGGCATGTACCTTGATTGCGGGCATATCCCCAGTGGGGAGTGTGCAGGAGGCAGCTGATCGGTGTTTCTCTCTCATCGATATTTCTAACTATCCCTCTCCCTTCCTCTCTGTAAAAAATCAATAAAATATATTTTTTTTAAAAAGGGAATTAGCCGAGATATTTTAATATTGCTATTTGCCCTTTCTCTATAATAGAAGTGTGAGAGATGAAAGGAAATTAGTAAAATGCATATGAAAATAATATATAAATTTATTAATAAATAAACAGTAACAAAAGCATATAACAACAACAGAGGCATGATATAAAAATGACAAAAACATGATATGAAAACAACAAAAACATGATATAAAAACAACAGTGATGCAAACAATGACTGATAAAGTGATTAAACTTATTCTAATATCTCCCTGTACACCACATTAAGAGTAAAAACACTTTCAGAGTGCTTGACTAATTTCCCTTGTGATGAAGTATTTAGAACATTAACTGTAACGTCACATGCTCTTCAAACTTGAGAGAAAACAACATATAACCAACCATGTGCGAAAACGGGTTCAGGTAGGAATATGCCTACTCTGACTAGAGTTTGTCCTTGTGATTTATTAATAGTCATCACAAATGCTGGCATCACAGGAAACCATCATCGAATCAATTTAAATGGGAGGCCAGTGTCAGATGGGGACAAATTAATTCTTGGAATCAGAACAACCTCTCCTGCAGATCCTGTTAATACTTCAGCTTCGATAATGTTAGGTCGTAATCTTTTGATAATAAATCTGGTACCATTACAAAGACCCCATTAACTATTGAGATTTCTCAATAGCATGATGATTGCACCCACTTTCAATTTTAATTTATGACACGGCATTCCCGAAGAAGTAATACTATTAAGAAATTCGATGGGAAAATTTTCCTTTTCAGCATCATCTGTGGAATCAATGGAATCATCACTCAAATATGTGTGAAATCTCCATTGAGTATATCCAAAATCTCTTCATTTAATTTTTGAACATGCTCATTTTTTGGACAAAGAATTACACGTTTAGATATATTTTTAATATTATCTATAGATATAGTATTTCCAAAGGTAACTTCAACGATAGATCCATTACAAATCATTTCACAGGGGATTTCAATAATATCCATCCCAAAATGAAAACTGCTATCAAGTTTGCCATCTCCAAGTTTTACCAACCATCCACTATAAGCAGAATCCTCAGATCTCATATTTGTTGTAAGAGACAACTTTCTGAAACAATCCCCAAACACTGAAGTACTTTACACTCGTTTGTACTATGGCCAATCAACAATTAAAAATTTTTATCTTATTGAGGCAAGAACACCTAATGTGAGATCTCCCCTCAACACACTTTTATTTTATGTACCCACTGTAGCATCGTTAACTATAGACATAATGTTGTGCAGCAGATCTCACGATCTTCTCCCTACTTGGTAAACTTTCACTTGGGGTTTATTCATTCGTTCAGTTGTTCATTCAGCAAACACTTACTGAGAGTCTACGATGTACTGGAAACAAGTGAGGAGCTACAGCGAGAGCCGGGCAGGCTTGGTTCCTGTCCTTAATGCTCCCCCAGGCTAGTAAACTGATGCATGTTGCTTGACTACAATTGCATTAAAATGCCATGTTTTTGTCTCTTAAACAAGTACCCTGGGTTTTCCCATCACATAATCAACTCTCCAAATGTCACAGGACAAAGGCTACAATTAAAAACACACGATTAAAGACCCGTGTGCCAAAACAGGATCCCAGCAGTGCAATCCAAAACCGCACAACAGAGGACATTACTTGCACTTTAAGACTCAATTAACTATTTAATGTGTGATTTGGGATGTCTGGCTTAGGGGGCTGAAACGGCAGAAAGGGAAGATACAGTGAGGCTTGTGTTGGGGTTGGGGACAGAGAAATAGATTTCCAGGCAAAAACAATGACTTCATCTTGGGGAATGTGACTCCAGAAAATAAAAAGAGTTGCACTAGGGTTGTATTCATTTACATCAGTGGTTCCCAAACTCACTTGGCCTACCGCCCCCCTTCCAGAAAAAATATTACTCAGCCCCTGGAAATTAATTTTTTAAAAATTTTAATAGCAGTTACTCATCGCCCCCAAATGCACTGTGGCCATCACCGCCCACCCCCCCATCGCTGCAGCGCCCACCGGGGGGCGGTAGCGCCCACTTTGGGAATCACTGATTTACATCATATCACAGGAAAAATGAGCCTAGAAAGAAGTGAGGAGTCATGATTTGGACCCATTGATCAAGAGCATGTTTAAAGGCAAAGATGAAGTCTGTGCAGTAGAAGGTTAAAGTGTTAGAGAAATGTGGGGCATCGCTATTAGTGTATCATGTGATTTTGGATTGTTGAAAACGATGTTCTATCATCGATGTTCTATCAAACGATGTTCTATCCCTATAACAGTGAGCGCTCCGGGAGGAGGCAAAAGGCTCTGTGACACAGTTTTCCTGGTGAAGTTTCAATCTAGAGCTAAATGTCGGAATAGGGGACAGAAGTGAAAGCTGGAAGGACAGTGGCCTGTAAGGAAAGAGCCAGGATCACCAATGACTGCCTATACCACCCGGGAGAGTTAGTGGTCATGAGAGAGAGAGCCTGGGAAGAACTAAGGAGCATGAGAGAACGCTCAGACCCCGCTGTAATGAATGCGCTCAGGATTCCACGGGCCGGTTGGCAGAAGTGCAAGTGAGAAGAGCATGAATCCATCCACGCTGGACCAGGGTAGTGCCATTCCGGGTGCTCCCCCAACAGTGTCTGGAGTTTGAACACCAGTGCCTTCCAGACGTGTTTTCTCACTTCCCCATCCTCCCAGCCCTCTGCAGACCTACACAACCACAGCGGGTATTTGTCAGTGGTAAATATTCGGCGCGTCCTGGACTCTGTTCTGTGATGAGGCACAATGATTACCAGACATGTGGCAGGCGGCACTTCACCTTGACAATTCCCCTCTCCTGACTGTAAGATATTTTGACCTTTTCTCCTTTTCCTTAAGATGGCAAGGAAATTTTTTTAGTTTTTGCTCTTTTCAGCATCTAACAAATGAAATACTTTTTCTATCGTTACAGTAGTTACACCTAATTGAAATTGATTTTATTTATTCTCCCTCTATTAATAATATTTTATTTTAGTCCTAATTTACTCTATTCCCTTGTGTAATTTATTTTCTGGCCTCAAAAATAGTAAACACTTATCTGTTGATTTTTTACAATCTCCCATACCAGATGAATCCACGGGCCAGGACTAGCACGGCTTTGCCTTTCAAAGCTTCAGAATAACAATGGATTTGAAATGTACAGTTCAAATATGACAGAGCTTTTCAGTTCACATACTGATATCAGTTCAATAGGAGACAATACATTTTGTTTTGAAATTTTGGCTGTGTAATTTTTGTTAAATATTTCAGCTTGCATTCTAAAAACTTACCAATATACGAAAGTAACAGTGTGGATACAAGCAATTAGACTTCTTGAAACTCTCTCTCTTTTTCTTGCAACATACTGAAAAACAACAAGAAAAATGCTTATTTGCTTTTGGACAGAAATTCTGACATGATCTAAACATTTTAAAAGGCAGGTCTTTTTTTCTGTAAACACAGTAACAAAAGGTTGCAAAGTTGAGTAGGAAGCTTACCTTCATAAGTATAACTATAAGGATGAGGGAAGAATTTATCTGCCTCAATACAGTTTCCCAAGTAGATTTTAAAATTCTCTATGCATATACACATACTAAAAATGCTTATGTGTATTTAACATGTGAATCTGTATATACAGGCATGATTTGAGAGAAAGTAACATGACAAATGAAAATCAAACCTGAACATAAAATCAAAGTATCAGTATTGGGCAATATGGCATAAGATAAACAAATGATCAGGGTCAGCTACAGTAAATGGGAAGGTATCTTAAAATAATTTTTATATTTGGCTTTGGAGAAAATAACAGGTTGGGAAAAGTTAAGGGCTCTAAAAACTAGAATGATGGCAAACATATTAAGTATGCAAGAGAAAAGTAATAAAGTATCTTGACTTGGAAGTGATGTTATGAGCCAAAATTTAAGGAAGAATGAGACAAATGTAGAGTTTAGAGGGGCTAAGAAAAAGAAACATTCTGTGGCAGCAACTCAGGCAAAACATAATAAAGATTTGGATGAAGATAATCACTATGGCCAAAGAAAAAGCTAAGCTTGTGAGAGATTTGAGAGAGGAATCAGTATGTCTTGTAACAGTGTGGAAAAGAAGGATAAGCAAACATGCCTACCAAGCTCCATGACCAGGAGTCTGAGCAAGAAATAAAGTAGAGAGGACCAGTTCTGACACCCAAGGGTTGTGAAGGTGTTCTACAGCTAAATGGAGATGTAGGCTTGAAGAAGGAGTGAGGGGTTAGAAGCGTGGACAAAGTCTTGGAGGGCCCTGGCTGGGGGATGCTATTATAAGAGTGAACCACTTTAAAAAATATATATATTTTATTGATTTTTTTACAGAGAGGAAAGGAGAGGGATAGAGAGTTAGAAACATCGATGAAAGAGAAGCATTGATCAGCTGCCTCCTGCACACCCCCCACTGGCGTGCACCACCCCCACTGGGGATGTGCCCTTGACTGGAATCGAACCTGGGACCCTTCAGTCCCCAGGCCGACGCTCTCTCCAGAGAGCCAAACCGGCGAGGCTGAACCACTTCTTATAGGTATTATGAGCATGTGTATGGTACATGAAATGCCAATGCCAAGCTTACTGGTCCACACACTTAGTAAAACAAAATACCTTATCTCATTATCCTCTTCATTAATCTGTATATTTTCAACTGCCCTTGTAAGATTTGGTTGTTTCTTCTGGAAAAAGAACAGTGATACATATCATAAAAATATCAGTGCATAATATACTATTTCAAAGGTTAGTGGTCTCTACCTTTATCTTTTGTCAATAACTCCAGTAACAGTTGTCTTCAGCATGCAGCATGTAAAATATTTTTCCATTAAGAAATGATAAGAAATGCATGGTATTATTTACTCAACATTTTTAGAATATGGGAGGCAAACATGTAATAAAGAAACTGAAAGATTTAAACAGTAATCAAATTCAAAAGACATTTCAAAAAGCTGAGTCACAATGATTTAGCACATTTTTAACTTTTAGACAGGCTTCAATAAGAAGAGAACAAAGGAGTAGAAATCCAAATTAGCAGATAATACAAATGGCATTTGTTTGGCTTTATAAGATTTTCAGTGTATTCTCCTTCCATTTTATATTTAGTTAAAGCTATTAAAACCAGTTGCATTTCTTCAGTCTGCACCCTCAGCCAGAGGAGTGGTTTCCCAGGCATAAGAGGTAATGGGAAGAAACCTTTCTAAGATTTTAATTTTGTTGTAACTAAATTAAAATTGAACTTCACTTATTTTATCATTTTCTTGATGAGATCCTTTCTCAGAAAATGGCAGTTTGTTTGTTAATCATTTATGTAACTGTAGTAAGAAGTAGTGACTATATGAAGTTCAGAAAGTTTCTGATCAAGAAAAATAAAGACAACACTTACCTTCCAGTATAAGGCTCCAAAACCAAAGCCAACTAAAAGAGAGAAGAATGCTGGCAACGTCATGGCTGCCCATTGCAGCTTGGAGTCTCCAATGGAATTCAAGGCCTTCCCTGTAATTTAAATAGCACAGTGGTGAACACAGCATATCCATCTGGGGTTCTGCTCTATCGCTCTGGTAGTTCCCACCTGTTTCTGTAACACGCTCTTGATCTCTCTCTGTTTAAAATATTTAAACCACGATTTTTCTGCTGAGTATTGTTTGGGAATGGCAATATAAATCCATGCAGTTTCCAAAAGGTAAATACATTGAAAAAGAGAAAAACCCACAGACTAAAGGAAATTTGACTTGGTTGATGTAGATGCATAGGGGATGCAGACGGGATGTGTTCCTGGGTTTGGGGGTGGGAGGGTGATTTGTACTACCAAGCAAATCCATCTTCTGTGGCTTTATCTTCTAATATCTTTCACTTTCTCATTCTTGATATCTACCCAAGCAATTTTGTAAGGATGACATTTTGTCATCCAGACCAAGGTCTGCAAGCACCGTCATTCTGCAGGCATTGTGGTTAGATTACTTTTCGGTACCTCATGCTGAGAATCATGCTGTCTCTCATTGCATCTTCAGCACAGTTACTGGATGCCAGGCAGTAACTGACACTGTGCTATGGGCTAACGCAGGGATGGGGAACCTTTTTTCTGCCAAGGGCCATTTAGATATTTATAACATCATTTGCGGGCCATATAGATTTATTAACTAAAACTAGCCTGCTGTATTTGGTCAAACATTTAATTAACTCACCCCTAGTGCCTTGGCAGGGCCAGACCAAATGATTTTGCTCCAAAAAACACCCTTGGGCCGGATGTTCCCCACCTGTCAGTGTTTCCAAACAACAAAGCTGTTCCCTGTCAGTTCCCACGAATTTTGGACAGTGGAAAGTTTTGGTAATACTGAGATACAGTTGCCGAACCGGTTTGGCTCAGTGGATAGAGCGTCGGCCTGCGGACTCAAGGGTCCCGGGTTCGATTCCGATCAAGGGCATGTACCTGGGTTGCAGGCACATCCCCAGTAGGAGATGTGCAGGAGGCAGCTGGTCGATGTTTCTCTCTCATCGATGTTTCTAACTCTCTATCTCTCTCCCTTCCTCTCTGTAAAAAAATCAATAAAATATATTTTAAAAAAAATACTGAGATACAGTTAATATGTTAACAACCCAGGAATTTGGGATCACTCAAATCCTATCCATACGGTGTCTTTGAGCAACCTTTACTTAAAAGCAAAGCTTTGTTACTGGCTTGGGCTTTGGCCCCAAGCACCCTTACATAGGCCTTGAGGAGCCTGATTCAAATCTTACTGATCCTTGGAAAGCAGCAGGAGCAAGTGTCGGGAGTCAGGCCCTAGAAGTGCAAGCAAGCCTTTTCTGATAACATTTTTTCTCTCCCTGCAAGAGATGTGGCAGTATCACTAGAGAGAACCAAAGGCTTGGATATTAAGCTACTTGAATTAACAGAAGCAATAGGTGAGTGTAGGGGCTGACAGTGTAGGGGCTAAGGCGTGATTTCTCAGAATTCTTATTTTGAAAAGCCCAAGACTATTGAACATGAACAAACGGCTGAAAGCACCAGTGTCTTCCATTGCTTACCCTAAATAATAACTTAGTGAGAGAGAAGACATATGTTAGCATGGAACACCTTCCTTGTTCCTGCTTTGCTCTTCCAATAGAAGCTGGATGACTCATAACTTCAACAAAACACTTCCCCCACAAGGGTCTCTACCTCCCAGCACAAAGCTTAACATTTTGACAGGGTTTTCTCTGTTTCTTGACAGGGAACAGCTTTGTTGTTTGGAAACACTGACATGTGCCATTTTGGAAGTTAAAAATCTCAGTTTTCTTTTAAAGATGCAATAAGTTTGGAAATTATACAGTTTCAATGATTGATCAAAATGTAAACTAATCCAAGATAAAGCAACTGCTTTGGGCTATGATATTTTCCCATGTTATCTGAGTTACTGTCAGCCCCTACACTCACCTATTTAACATATAAGGTACCTAAATATAGAACATAATACAAAAGAGCTGAATCACTGTAGATTTAGCAATATTTAGGAAAAAATAAACCATTAAATTTAACCTGAGAGGCAAGAAACAAATCTTATCTACTCTAGTCAGAACAGGAATTGCCTATTTTCCCATCATTTATAAAGTGAAAGTAGAAAATTTGCCAAATTTATGCTTCCTGTTTCCAAAGAGGCTCTGGTAATAGGATATGTGCGCGCGCGCGCGTGCATGTTGGGGGGCAGTGAGTGGTGGTGGGAATGTAGTGTAAGGGACAGTGGGACTGGGTAGGGAAGTGGGGTCTTCCATTCACATAACAATGAATCTCTTCCTTAAGACTTGATTAGCAGTTTTTCTGGTCCAGCCCACATCCTACAATCCCCATGGGAAATACAGTTTAAGCATCTTAAATTGGAGCTCAACATGAATTCTCTCACCAAAATAAGTCTGAGGTACAAAATGGGATTTGGTATAACTGAAGTGTTACTATTATTACAATAATAGTTACTTTAAGGATTATGTGTACTAATTTGGGATTTAACCACCATTTATAAAAGTGTTTCCTAAAAGAAAATGGGTTCAGAATTTTACATGCAATTCCTACCATTTTAGGAATTTTATTTTACTGTCTATAAATGATTAAACTGTGTGTGTGTGCTCCAGTAACATGTTTGAATTTTCCTTACTAGTCAACCTGCTGTGACCCACACTCGATACTGGGGTGTAATTTTGATAAATTTGACCAGGTCACCTCCTTGAGGAGCCCTGACCAATGTCTAAAGTGAGAACAAAGGAAGCTGTTGACTTTTGCCCCCCAGGTCCCAAGGAAAACCAATGAGCTAGGATGGTGCTATGTAGAACGCCATGAGCTACATTTGGGCAGCCACATGCCCTGGCATCAAGGCAGCCAAATGCCCTGTTTGCCCTGTTTTATCCAAAGGCCAAATCTTGAACTGCACCATTCAGACCAGAGCAGAGACCACACCCACTAGCAAAAAAGCATAAGGAACTTACTAGAGAGTGAGGTCTTCTGGGATTCCCCACTTAAAATCTTTCTCAGGTGGAAGGACAAGCTCCTAAGGCAGGTGTTCCAAACAAAGCCCTAACAAGGAAATTTTACTTCTCTCTCTGAGTACTGTGGCCTTTTAGCCACTTGGAAAGTCCCACCCCGGGACTCTGGCCCTCAGCAAAGCCCTGAAAACTGCCTATCCCTCCAGCAGCAGCCTGGTGAAGACTGGGAGGCAATGGGACCACGAGAACTGGGCTTCACCTCCCATAGAGGTCTAGAGGTCAAGGTTTCCTCAATTTTGTTATTGCTTCTGTTAATTCAAGTAGCTTAATATCCAAGCCTTTGGTTCTCTCTAGTGATACTGCCACATCTCTTGCAGGGAGAGAAAAAATGTTATCAGAAAAGGCTTGCTTGCACTTCTAGGGCCTGACTCCCGACACTTGCTCCTGCTGCTTTCCAAGGATCAGTAAGATTTGAATCAGGCTCCTCAAGGCCTATGTAAGGGTGCTTGGGGCCAAAGCCCAAGCCAGTAACAAAGCTTTGCTTTTAAGTAAAGGTTGCTCAAAGACACCGTATGGAGTAAGGGAGCTCATCTGGATAGGATTTGAGTAATCTCAAATTCCTGGGTTGTTAACATACTAACTGTATCTCAGTATTACCAAAACTTTCCACTGTCCAAAATTCCTGGGAACTGACTTGTTTGGTTTGACTAATAATACCCAATATCTGTACAAATACACAACACAAAAAGTATGCTTCGAATTTGTGGCGCGCCTTTTTAGAGTGAGTCTGTAAGTACTACGCCTGTGAACAGGGATCTCTTGGTGCTTAGCAAACATGCTACATGGTGCTGCTCCTGGGTTCAGACCCAAAGCTCACAGGCTTTCCAATCACTGACCCACAGCCTCAATGCATCCAGGTGTTCTAATAATTAATTATGAACACATACTACACGTCAGACATGGCTCCAAGTATATGTGTGCTGACATTTGAAATTCACAGAAACCCTATGAAGGATGCATTATGCTCCATTTAACTGGGGAGTCCAGAGGGATTAAGTACCTGGCCAAGGTCACACAGCCAGGCAGGGGCTGGGATATAACCAACCCCAAGGCAGTCTGACTTGAGACTGTAGTTCTTGAAGAAGATGTGTACAGTAATGTCAAAGCAAGGATATCTTTCTACATCACTTAAATACTGTCTGCAAGGATCTCAAACATTTTTAGATATCCTCTTAGCCTGGTACAAAGATGTTACTATGACTTTGAAAATACAACTCCTTTGGATAACCTGGATCGCCTTTACAAGCTACAGAGAGGACACGCACATCTCTGGACTACTCCTTCATATGGCCCAGTCCTCTGCTTAGCACGGTCACATTTTGGTTGTTATCTCTGAAAACTAGCATGCTTTCTCCATATTTCCTTGACCTTATTTCCAAAACAGTCTTTCCTCCTTTATGCTATGACTAAAACAGTTACATATGTCTATTATTATATCTATTATAATATAAAGTTGGCCCTTGAATGCAGGAGTTAGGGGAACCAACCCCTCAGGCAGTCGAAAATCCCAGTATAGCTTTTGACTCCCCCAAAACTTAAGTCTCCTTGGTATCCAAGGGGGATTGGTCAACGGGGAGGGGTTCTAGGACTCCCTGTGGATACACAATCTGGGGATGCGCAAGTCCCCTATGTAAAATGGCATAGATCCGTTCATACAGTTTACCTTCCCATCCATGACCTCCCAACTGCAGATCAAAAACAGTACAAGTATTTATTGAAAAAAAATCCATGTATACTGTATGTGGATCTGCACCCTTCAAATCTGTGTTGTTCATGGGTCAACTGTATATTTGATATGTATGACAAAATTCTAAGTATTTCATTTATGTCTGTTTTTCTTATGAGAATGCAAGCTCCCTAAGAGCTGGTCTTGTGCATGGGTACCTAAGTGTCCCATTTGTGAGTGACATCACCCGGCCAAAAGTGGCTTATTATGTAAGACCCATACTTTTTATAAAAAGGAAGAAAAAAGAAAGCAAAATAAACAAACAAAAGGACTGGCCATTCATTTTGCAATTTAAAAAGCACATTCATACTCAGAAGCATACGACTGAATGGGTGTTCTGCATTCAGTTTGTCATTTAAAGTAAGTAGAAAAGACTTTTGCTTCCAACCATGATGGTAGCAGATTAGCCTTCCCAAGCTAAAGAATTACTACACTAGACAAATTATCTCAGGCAACTGTTTCAGACATTAGCCAACAGGCCGCACAAGAAAGAGCAAAAACACACACGGTGAAACCCAAACGGTCCTGATTTTCTGGCTGGGAGGCACCAAGGCATGGAAGACAGCACCCAAGTGGGACTCAGAATTTTCACTGAGACAGGGATTCAGACTGAAGTTCAGGTTTGCTGATCTGGCTGGAGTTTGCGGAGCAGGGTGAGTTGCAGGTAAGGAGCTGAGCAGAGGAGTGCCAGAAATCTCCAGGAGATTCTGCTTAAGCCATCAGTCAAATAATAGGCTGCACATGCACAGGGAGAGACTTCACAGAGCCTGCTGATACACTGAATGATGCCTGGGAAGCTATGACTTTATCAGAGACACGAACAGTTCTGATGAGCAAGAATGGAGAGATTTTCTGGCTACTGACTTAAAAAGCAGGTAGTATATATAGAATAGACACAGGATGTCTCAGTGGGATGGAGAAGGACAGTGGGAAATTTTATAGTGCTACTCAGAACAGATTAATTAAAATACAATGAATACACACACACACACACACACTTTAACCTAAAAGAGAGCTGGAAAGGAAGGACAGAGGATCAATAAACAGGGCAAACAGGAAACATAACAAGAACGGTAAACCCATACCCAACCATACCAATAGTTGTATCAAATATAAATAAATGAATGAAAAAACTTTAAATGTCAGAAAAACTAGATGAAATAGCAAGGCCCAACTATATCCTGTCTACCAGAGATATGCTTTAAAAAAAGAAAATGCCAAATCTACAATGAAAGATTTTTTTAATTCCCCTCTCTCAGTAAATGACAAAAGTTAGACAAATAATGATATAAAAAATCTGAATAACACTATCAACCACTCTGATTAAATTTGAGAATGCTACACATCATATCTGAATAATAGACATAGTCAAATTTCAAAATATTACAATGCATGTTCTCCAACAATAGAATTAATTTAGAAACAAGTACCAATAAGACATCTAGAGAAAATCCATTTTTAGACTTCAAACAACACGTGAATCAAAGAGGAAATCACAAGGAGAATTTAAAATATTGTTAAAGAAATGACAGTGGAAACAGAGCATATCAAAATGTGTGGGGTGCATCTAAAGCTGCTTACAAAGACATATCTTTAAGGTGCTTCTATTAGAAAAGAAGAATGATTTTAAAGTCAGCAATCTAATTTTTCCACCTTGAGACATTAAGAAGCTAGAACAAGTGAAGCAAATTAAACCCATAGCAGAATGAAGGAAATAATAAGGATTAGAAATCAATGAAACACACATAAATATAATTTAAGATGCCAAAAATTGCTTCTTTGAAAAGATTAATAAAATCAATAATTAGTAGGAAAGACCTTAATTGACTAACACACATACAATCCCTTTACAAAACTTTCCAGATCTGAAGTATCCTGTAATTCAGAATTTAGGTTTTAGATTCTGCCCTGCATATACTGTGTATTATATTATTTCCTCAGAGAGGTCTGGGTAGCAACCTGCAATCAAACACATTAATATTTCTACAGTGAAATGCATAAATAGTCACTTTAAGAAGAATAAAGACTATCAATAGCCTCATCTCAACTTGGTGGCAAAAATTCCAAAACAAATTGGATATTAGAGGGTCTTTTAAAAAATTTATGAAATATAGAATTGCTATTGTGGATTTGTAATTAATGGATTACTTCTTTTTATAGATAGGTCTTCTATGTCCCTCCACAAATGACAGTGCCCTATTAATAAATCTTAAGGGATGACTTTCTTAGCTAAGATCACAGGATGATTTTTTCCTCTTACATGAGACTTGAGGGTCAAAATATTTAGTAAATCTAATGATCTTTGCCTAGACTTAAAAAGAGGATATTAGACTTCCAGGAAACTAAGCTCTTGGTCAAAGAAGACAGGAATTGCAGGGGAAAAAGCATATTCTCTTCTAACATATAATTTTATAGTGAAATAACAAAATCATCAAATTTCCACACACATAATAGTAAATAGTGATATATACAAAACTGAAAATATCCTTGGAATTCCACACAACTAGCATTTGTACTTTCTGTTGTAAAACTCAGGCAAATTCTACACGGAATAAATTTTAAGTCAACAATGAAAAAAGCTTAAATCAAATTTATAAAAGTAATTTCATGCCTTATTTAAAATAATCTTAGCAAAAAATTATTCGCCCAATTCTCTCATTGTCATCTCCAACTGTACGGAAACCCAATTCTACAAGTCTAGTCCTTAACTCTCAGGAAGACCATAATAGGAAGAACAGTAATGGAACAGTATTCACAGCAATAATTGCAGAATTTCCTTTAAAGCCCATGCAATACTCCCAGAGGTGCTAATTGGAGCCATGCATGCATTAAATCAGATACATGTACTTACTATTACTGCTACTGCTGTCATTCCTAAGGGAGTTGGCTGCAACAGGGGGTAACATAAATGGTTTTGTGACACTGACTCTGGAATCTAAATAGAAAGCAATAATGTGTCAGTGTTGCACGGTGATTTACATAAATTACAGAGTCCCCAAAAGGCCGAGTGCAATACCAGAGTATTTTTCAGGTCTACTTCCCAAATCTCAATGATTCATATCCTATTTATTTCATCCTGGGTCTTGCTGTTCTATTTTTATTAAGAAGTTCACCAGTCACCTTATAGAACAAAGATTCATTGTCTATACAGGCCGATAAATGTAAAATTACAAATTGTTCATAATTGGCCATTTAAAAGAAAAGCACTGTAATTAAGATTTTGTATTATAGGAACCCTGGGGAGAGAGTGGGAGAGAAAGAGTCTCAAGAGAGAGTAACTAGTGAAGACCAGAATTCATGCCTCAGAGTTAGATCCTTTAGAAAAGAATTGAGACGGGGACATAAGAAGATGGGAGGTGAAGAATTGTAAATTACTGGCAAATGGCAGGTAAGAAAAACATGAGTGACTATCTCGTTCATTGTTTACTCACACACAATTCTTTAATCTGACAATCATTAATTGTTTTGGCTTGAAAAACAAATCTATAACCATTTCTTTTATGCTTGACATTTGCTTTTATATTAGACAAAACACACATACATCTTTCTCTAACTACACATATATTTATTCAGAGGTAGGTTCTTACCTACACATATGAGAATCAAGCTTGCTTTTATAGTTAAATTAGAAAATCTTATATGCCTTACCATTGTCAGGACTTAACGTTGAAGAAAATACACATTCGCTAGTTTTAGATGACACCATCTCCAAGTCCTTGAAGGCATTGATGGATCTATTAAAAATTCTAAAGAATTCTTCAGGAGTAAGCATCTTGAGTTCTAGGCTGTTAGATGACTTTTTTACATTCTAGAAGAAGACAAAAACAGGATTATATTTTTCAAAGAGTCTACAGATTTTAACTGATGGCAAAGTAAAAGACTATGTCCTTCAATGATGCAAGGAAAACGAGCTCTCTTAGACAATTTTGTTAATATACATAATTCACATAGGTACAGCAGGATAGTGATCCCGTCAAGTTTAGTCTGAGGCTCAACTCCAGATAAAAGGAATAGGGTGGGCAGGTGAATTCAACATCATAATAATAAAATAAACCTAACAACAAATTAGAGATATTGCTCTTTTAAGATGCTCATTAAAAATCATCATTCCTTACTAAAAAAAAACACAGACCTCTATAACACAGTTGATGCTAAATATTGGCAAGGACATGGATGGAGCTAAGGGACTCTTACAAATTGATGGAATGATGTAAATTTGGCAGGTTTGATACTAGCTGTAAAGTTGGACATGTGCCCATCCTGTGACCCAGAAATTCCACTCCTAGGTGAGGACTCTAGTGAAGCTTTTGCATTTCTGTACCATGAGACATACAGGAAAGTTCTTACCAGCAGTGTCTATAAATGCATACATCAATCAACAGGAGAATGGTTTAATCAATAGTGGTATGTTCAACCAATGGAATACTATATAAGCAGTAAAAAAGTAACCACAGCTATATACATCAAAGTGCGTAAATCTTATAAACATGATGCTCAGTGAAAGAAGTCACAAAAGAATAAAGAATATGATTAAGTTCTAAAGTCCCCCTAAAAGCAGATCAAAGCTATATTTTAGGAATTCACAAATGCATGATTATCTATAAAGAAAATCAGGCAATAATACGAGTTAACACTTATGTAGCACTTACTATGTACCTCTCTAAGTGCCTTATATATGTTTACTCAATCTCCAAAACAACTGAGAAATACCTTCTGGTATGAATCTCCTGGGTTCCAGCCAAAGCATCATGATGATTAAAGGCACATTCTTTGGTATTTGGAATGTTCTTCCTGACATCACCATTTACTGAACACCTAACTCATCTTTCAAGCTCCCCTGCATATATTATTTCCTTTATGACACCTTGTCTGATATACCCTACCTATTATCAATGCCATCAGCACACAATACTAATATGATATAAAAAGAGATGTTAATTCTAAGATGTTATTTATTATAAGACTAGAGGCCCAGTGCATGAATTCCTGCACAGGTAGGGTCTGGCTGGCCTGCCCTGATTGGGGCTGACTGGGGCTGATCGGGCTGGGCCGTCAGGAGAAGGGGACACGGAAGGTTGGCTGGCCGCACCCCCCCATTGGTTGGGGGGGCTCACTGGGGACAGGGTTGGCCAGGGGGAGGGGCTGAAGGCAGTTGGCCGGCCAGCCCTGCCCCCTGGTCAAACTCCCAGTCGAGGGGACAATTTGCATATTAGCCTTTTATTATATAGGACTAGAGGCCCAGTGCATGGATTCATGCACTGGTGGGATGCCTTGGCGTGGCCTGAGGGGATTGGGCTGAAACCGGCAGTCCAACATCCCCCCTAGGGATGCAGTAGTGCGTGAAGTGGCAGGTGGCCAGGGAGGAGCCCGAGCCCAGGCCAGGTGTCGCGCCAATCCTGCTCATCCTGGCCCCGCTGTGCCTGCCATTGCTGCTGCTTGGTAGGCTCACTGCCACTCTGCTGCAGTCTCTGTGTGCCCATCCTAAGGCGATATCAGCATGCTCATGACCAACAAGCGGCCGCCATCTTGCGCCCAGTCAGTCCCGATGCCGATCCTGATCCTGGTCCTGTCTGGACTGGGGAGAGGCGTTCAGGGGGAGTGTCTGCGGGAGAGGCTCATGCCACCGCAGCTGCGCTCACTAGCCATGAGCTCAGCATCTGGCGCCCGTAGGTCAGCTGAGGAGCAGTCCCACTGTGGGAGTGCACCTACCACCAGAAGGCAGCTCCTGCATTGAGTGTCTGCCCCCTGGTGGTCAGTGCATGTCATAGCAACCAGTAGAACGGTGGAGCAGTCACTTAGGCTTTTATATATATAGATACATTCTGACTCAGAAATGAGAAGTGAATAAATATAGTGATTAGGTTTACTAGCATGACAAGAATTCTGAGATTGGAGAACACAAATCAGACTGATATTGGGCCTTACAGTGTAACTGGAATTTTGATGAGGAGGAAGTATTTGAGCCTTGTGGTACAGAATCATATTTAAAATCATAGGTTTAAACTTCTAAAAGGCCTGTAGGCTAAACCTGGGCTTGTGAACTCTATGCCCAAGCATATCTCCCGAATCCTATTCTATTATAGATTCAAAGTTATAAAATCATCATCATAAAAATATTTATTAATCTTAATTTTGCTAGATACAGTGCTAAAGCACATATCACAAACCATCTCATGTCAACTCTACTAAAGTTCACAAAGCTAATTAGTGACCAAATCAGGATCTGAACTCCAACACCTTGTACTGTACTTAATCCTAGTGTCTCTTTAATATGCTTAGAACCCAAATTATTGCCATGCCTATATTCTGAAGTTGACAACAACTAATCAGAAAATGACTTGGAGATACTAAAATGCACTTCTTTGTTATGACGTGATTACTATGGATAAGAGTCAAGTTTAAATGTTCATTACAGACAATTTTCCATTTAAAGGTAAATGAACATTTGTAACCTAATAGAAAAGTTATGATAATTTAATTCACTTATAAATAACAACTTTTAAGTCTTAATGTATATTTCAACACTGCAGTATAACTACAAACATGTATTTCTGTACTCATCTTTCAAAATATTTTTAAATTACAAATTTATACATTAATAATCACACAAACAAAGATGCCCCATCCCCACCACCACCATCAATATAGGTTTTAGAGGAGAGTAGTAGAAACCAATCCCAATGTATATAAGGTTACCTCCAATGGGTGTTCTTCCATGCACTCCACAAGGTCATCTACTATTTTCACAAGTTTGTCTATGATAGAATAATTACTCAAGCCTTCAGAAATATTTGAAAACTTGTCCAGAAGATCAGTCAAGCTGACTGACAATTGCTCCACCATTTTGCTTATCCAACAATGGCTAGGCTGCAAGAAATTGAAAGAGAGAAAGATAAAGCATCTTTTAAATACAGTCAACTAGGAGCATCCTTCAAAGACATCAGTGCTGCAGTCATTGACTGCCAGATAAAAGATTTCCTTATATTAGAACAGGTCAGTTCTTGTGTTCTGTTTAATTCAGATTTAACATCTATTTCAAAATTTACAAATGCATGTAGATTAGAGGAAAGTGTTGATGGTAAACATTTTTCTCTTTCATGGAAGTAAATTAAGATGAGACAGAGCCAACTCTTACCCTTGATAAAATTCAGATAGTAATGGAATTAACATTACACCAAGCATGGAGCCCCACTGAAAAATATGTATTCTGTAGTCAATGTGTTCTTAAAAGAGCTTTAGGTACAATGGGACTTTAGGTACAATGAGAGAGTCCTAGTCCTTAAGGAACTTCTTGTCTTTTGGTGAATGGAAGATAAAACAATCTATAATAATAAAAGCATAGTATGCTAATTAGACCAGACAGCCAAATGACCTTCTGGATGTCATTCCGGACGTCCTTCTGGATGAAGCCGCGGTGGCAGGAGCTTAGGAAGAGGAGGTTAGGGGTGATCAGGCAGGCAGGCGAGCAGTTAGGGGTGATCAGGAAGGCAGGCGAGCAGTTAGGGGTGATCAGGAAGGCAGGCAAGTGGTTAGGAGTGATGAGGTAGGCATGCAGGCAGGCCAGCAGTTAGGAGCCAGTGGTCCCGGATTGCAAGAGGGGTCTTGGATTGTGAGAGGGTGCAGGCTGCGCTGAAGAGCTCCACCCCTCCACCCCCCAATGCATGAATTTCATGTACCGGGCCTCTAGTAGACTAATAATAGCTGATTTTCCTAGAGTGATAGATTTCAAGCCTCCTTCATAGATGAGTTCCTTTTTTTTTTTATTGCTAAAAGTATTACATATGTGTCCTTTTTTTCCCCCCCGCCCTTGACAATCCCCTGCCCTCCCTTACCCTCCAGTGTCTTATGTCCATTAGTTATGCTTATATGCATGCATACAAGTCCTTCGGTTGATCTCTTACCCACCTCCCTCCTGCCCCCCAACCCTCCCCGGCCTTCCCGCTGCAGTTTGACAATCAGTTTGAGGCAGCTCTGCCTCTGTATCTATTATTGTTCAAAAGTTTGTAATGGTATTTATTATCCATGAATGAGTGAGATCATGTGGTATTTTTCCCTTCATTGACTGGCTTATTTCACTTAGCATAATGCTCTTCAGTTCCATCCATGCCGTTGCAAATGGTAAGAGTTCCTTCTTTTTTACAGCAGTATAGTATTCCATCGTGTAGATGTACCACAGTTTTCTAACCAAGAAAAAGAATTTGGTAGAAATGTGATCTGAGAGAGAAGCACTTTTGCCTTAGTGAAAGGGCCCACTACATAATTTTGAGGGCCAACAGCAAAATAAAAATTTATTTATTATTCAAAAAAATGAATAATTTTTTATTATGTCTAAAAAATGATTAAGAATTTCAAGATGGTGACAGAAGAACATGACACCAAGCATGGAGCCCCACCTGTGAAGCCAGCCCAGCCCACTGGTCAGAGGCTCAAGCTTTGGAGTCAGGCATAACCGGGTTCAATTCAGCCAAGAGACTGTAGGTAAACTACACAAATTTTCTGAACCTCAGTTTGCCTATACTAGTATATGGAATGGGAATAATGGAACAGGGCAGTAGTGAGGTGATAATGTATATAATTCGAATGTAAGTTTCATGAGGGCAGGATTTTTATAAAATCTTGTTCCCAACTGTGTCACAAGGGCCTAGAACAGTGTCTGGAATATGGGAGTTGCTCAGAAACTATTTGCTGATCTGATGCATGAATGACTAAAGAAATAAATGAATGAGAAAAAATGTATCAGGGGGCCACACCTTCTGCAAAGGCCTAGATAGTAAATATTTTAGACTCTGCATGCCAAGAGGCAAAAATCAAGGATATTATTCAGGTATGTTTACAGAATGGAAAACAAATTTCCACAAAAATTTTATCATAAAATTAAAAATGTAATAATTGAATATGACTTCTTTTGCATAATAATTGAATTTAATTTTCTGTGTAATACAGGTGTATCAACAAGAATAATAGAATTCTCTATTTGAGGTCAACATTTTGCTCATTTGGGATCAAAAGTCACCATTCTCTATCATCATATAGACCACAAGTGTTCATCTATAAAAACCAATCCCAGCTGGCTGACTATGCAGAATCAAGCAGCAGACTAGATCTGGCCTACACGGTATAGCTGCTATAAATGGGTGGGGATCAACAGAGGTTTAGATTATTAGGAAAAACTTCTTAGCATATTAGAATGGATTTTCATAGTTCTTAAATTAATGTGGTGTTTTTTAAAATTAGTAATTGATCATAAGTTGAGATATTTCACATATTTTAAGATTACATTTTCTGTAAGTAGAGGCTCTGATTTCTTTTTTTAACTGTGCTTAAATATTACAGTGAGGAGAATAAGGCTATGAGTGGGGATAGCTAAACTTGACTTGGCTTCATAAGATCCTAAATAATTTACTATATCTTCTAGAATCTATTGTATTGGAATGATACAGAGTAACTGATGCCATGTAAAATGAATCAAAACACTAAACTTTATTTTTCCATTTACCAGCAAAGTATCTCTGTGGAGGAAAGTCAAGTAATTTATTTAATCTAAATTAGATATTGGGGCCATTTTAGATTTCTTTAACAGAACAATTTCAATTAATATAATGCAGACAAAAAAGAAAGGGGTTTACCCATAGATAGGTAAGCTCCAATTCCTGGAAGCATTAAATGTCATTTAAAAGTTTTGGGTTTGAGAGTTGGGGGGCCAGAGGGATGGAGGAATTGAACAAAAAAAGAAAAAAATGAGAAAAAGCTCATGGGTTTGGACAGCAGTGTGGTTATTGCAGGGGTGGGATTTGGGGGAGGTGGAGGAGGGTATAAGGGGTATAAATGGTGATGGACAGAGACTTGACTTGGAGGGTGAACACACAATTCAGTGTACAGAAGATGTGTTGTGGAGTTGTGCACCTGAAACCTGTATAATTTTGTTAACCAGAATCACCCCAATAAAATAAAAGAAAAAGAAAAAAGAGAGCATCTCACATTTAATATGTCCTGACTCTACTCTTCCTCTTCTACGTCACATCTCAGCCTAATCGCAATCAGTTTCCAAATCCTGTCAGTTCTACCATTTTACAGTCTCCCAGATCCATGCCTTGTTCTGCCTGCTCTAGGGCTAGATTACAACCTCCTTTCCTTTCTTACCCATCACAAAACAAACAAACAAACAAATAAAAACTTTCAGGATTGTTGGCTCTGGCTTCATTTAAGTAGAATAAACAAACCACCAGTGCGCATTAATTCAATTAGGTCACTTCATTCAACTCATCAACCAAGTTCCGAAAGACTGTGTTTCCAAGAATGTTCAGAATGGATTCTTTGTTTTGTTCAATCAATGCTTATGCTTATCTCAAGCATCTGCAAGTTCATATTTGCACCATTTACAAGTCACTTTCCAAGCTGTCAGTCTTTCCTTTGGGGCAGAACTGCTCTCCAAGTTTCTCTCCATTTAGACAGTGACAACTACCTTTATATAGTCAGCCCTATCAGCAAGGGTTGGGATTCCTAACATATGGAATACAGCACATACTAGGAGTACAGTTTGAATAGTATTTACATGGCAGAACAGCCTTTACCAATTAGTTCACTCCATTGTAACTGTGCAAATATTTTTGTGGTAAGCAAATCCACATATTAATATCTTTAAATTCCTTCCTTGCTCTACTTTCTGAATATACTCTGCCTATCCTCTTGTTGGGTCTTCTGACATGTAGGAACCAAAATTAAATTCCTTTGTTTGTTTTGAATTGAACTAAGGGCCTCCTTTTGTTACTGTGGTCTTTTTTTTTTCTTTTTCTGTGGTTAAAGTAAACAAAATATTTTGTATCCATGTATCTTATTTTTACACTGGGGAATGCCAGTGCTTACAGACACTTCTGTTTACCTCTCTTTTCATCTGAACTCCATGTTTACATTCTGTATTCAAGTTCTCATTTATCTATAACTACACTTCCCATTTTCACATACCAAATCAACAGTCCAAACAATCAACCTTTTCCAGTAAAATTTTCAACTCTAAAGCTGTAATTTTTTGCAGTTTAATCATGAAACGTCCACTACCTACTCCTACCGCAGTATCCGTCCTTTTAAAGTAATGAACAATTCATTGCTAGCTGATAAGATATAAACTTCTGGACTCTACTGCTGAAAAATATATTTCTAAAAGTTTTGCAATTGTATTTCATTCATTATTCATTCTTGCCACAATTTCATTGGAAAAGGTTGTATAATAAATTCAAAGTTGTATCTTTCCCATAATTTGTTTAAATAGTTACATTTTAGCTTTTCAAAATTCTTGGATTTATTAAAGCTAAAACTGAGACAAATAAATAATATTAAATATCATCCAGTTTTGACCTGTCTGCCTGCAGGAGAGGTAACCAGTTTTTACTAGAATGTCAAGCAGTTTCGTATTTTCTTTTTAATTAAATATAGTCAATGATTTGCAAAGAGAACAAAACATGGCCAACTGAATATTTCACTTGTGAGTTAATAGGCCTTTCTATTTTTCAACTCTTTCAAGATTATGATTAAGAAATGGGTGGTTAAAGGTTGTGAAGTGCACAAATGTAATTTTTTCTTTGCCTTAATCACAGGCATGATGGTCACTATTTCTTATATTTCAGAGACCATTTTAAATGTAAATAGTTCTTTATAAATATGAACTCACAGCATTCATTAGAAGAATGTATGATATAAATACCATTCTTTCACTAGTAGAAGAATGTGAAGGCTTAGGAAAGTTGATAAAGCCATGCAGGATGTCATAGCAGCAATGTAAAGACTACCTTTCAGATCCCTGAAGTTCATGTAACTGAGTTTTATTCAGCCATATACATACAAAAAGAAATAGAGTCTTTGCTTTGAAAGGGAAAATATGTCTGGATTTTCCCTAATTCCATAGTCTCAATTTATTACCTTCTTTCTTGGTGGCTTCTGTCTTACATTTTCTGGGTAAATTATAGCAGTTCTAGGTAGGACTACTAAAACAACATATCCTTTATATTCATATATATATAATACGTATCATTCTAGAATGCTAACTGAATCAATGATACTGAATCAATAGCTTTGAACTGCTAGCATGCTCCTACCATTGAAGATTTGGTTAAAAACTGTGAATTTCCTAAGGAATTAAAAAATATATATTGATTTATTTGGAAGGGAGTGGAGAGAAAGGAGAGAGAGAAACATCAATTTATATATTGATTTCAGAGAGGAAGAGAGAGGGAGAGAGAGATAGAATCATCAATGATGAGAGAATTATTGATTGGCTGCCTTCTGCACAACCCACACTAGGAATCGAGCCCATAATTCAGGCATGCACCCTGACTGGGAATCTAATGGTGACCTCCTTGTTCATAGGTTGACACTCAACTACTGAGCCAGGCCGACTGTTCCTCTTATTGATACATTCATTGGTTGATTCTTGTATGCACCCTGACTGGGGATGGAACTGCAAACTTGGTGTTTCGGGACCATACTCCAACAACTGAGGTACTGGGCAAGGGGGAGATTCCTAAGGGATTTTAAAAGCACCACGAGCACCAAATTAATGATTTAACAAAATGATATTTTTTAAGATATAAAAACTACTATAAATAAAAGCATTCTAAATATAACTAGGAATGTGACTGCTTGCTAACACCAACAAAGAAAAGACCCATGCAGCCCTGGCTGGTTTGGCTCAGTGGATAGAGTGTCTGCCTGCGGACTAAGGGGTCCCAGGTTCAATTTCGGCCAAGGGCACATTCCTGGGTTGTGGGCTCGATCCCCAGTAGGGGCATGCAGGAAGCTGCCAATCAATGATTCTCTCTCATTGATGTTTCTATCTCTCTTTTCCTCTCCCTTCCTCTCTGAAATCGATAAAAATATATTTTTTTAAAAAGAAAATATCCATGAACATTCTAAAACTACACATAAATTTAAAAGTAGATGTTATATGAATTTCATAAGACATGTGATATAACACTTCTGCAGTCTCAGAACTAGTTGAAATACACTGTGTGCTTTGAAAACATCGTGGGATCTTGCTAATTTGGGCATGCTTTCTCCTTCCCACCTTCCTGCTTCTTTCAAGAAACTGTTCTGGTTTATTAGTTGAAAGAATCTGACACTTTATGACACGAAGCACCAGGCTTAGATGCAGAGTCACCACAGCTTTATGGAAATAGGAGCTGAAAGTGGACAAGACATGCTAACAGTAAGTCCTCAACTTTGTCCATAGGTTCTACAACTTTAAGCAAAATGACATACAATGAAACCAATTTTATTATAGGCTAATACCTATTTATATTTAACCTATTTATATTTAATAAGGGTTAAGTTCCTATGGCATCTCATCAATATTTTAGTAACAAAACGGCATAAACTGAAATGACATTATTCAAGGACCTGCTAGATAACACTTCTTCGTGGATGCACCTGGCACCACTTCTGATTTGGTAGCTATTCCTAGAGATATCTGTGTGCTTCCTTAGGGGGTCTAAGGTAGGTGATCACTGTGAGAGTTCTCCACAAAGGAGTGGAGGTAATACACCCATTAGAGATTCTGAGGGAGAAAAGCCCTGGCTCACACGCTGTGAGGCTTCTGAGAAACAGTGGTATTCACCCAGTCTTCTAATCCAACTCATCCAATTACCAGCATTACCATCCAGTTTGAGTGTTTTTGTTTCCTTTTCTTTAATATGTGTCAAACCTCAGACTTTCCAGAATTAGAGGAATGAGTGCCCAGGGCACAAAGCATTCCCTTTCTTTCCTCTCATGCTTCCAGCATTTACTCCCTAATTGAGCAATCCATCGAATCTAGAGCCATGCCATTAGAAGCACAATACTTTAAATCCGGAAGGAATACTAAAGACCACGTGGTCCAGTTGTTCCAATATCATGAATGAGAAAACCAGTGATGTGGTTTGCTCAAGGTTACACCAAAAATTTAGATAGAAATATGAGACACCAAGACTGTCGAACACCTGCTAGTTCTTTCATCAATGAGTCCAGTCAAAGCACATAAACTATTTTTCCTGCCCCAGAGTCACCATGACTCTGCTCGCACATCTGGATCAGGTGCACTGGTCCTTAGGCTCAATTAAGAGATCTCTGGGTAAAGGTATGGCTCATTCTGTATCATTCCAATGAATCCAGTGTCATTTTGATGAAAGAAACTTTCTCTGAGCAACTGTCAGAACCAAATAGCAAATGTCAATTGCCATGAGTAAACCTTCTTTCCTCTCCTTCCGGTTTTTATTCTTAGGGCTAGAAAACAGACAAGACACCCCTCTGCCACTCTCAAACATCCCATGGATGGGCAAAGTGAGAAAAGGCCTATAAAAGCACTTTGCGAAATACTGTGTGCTCCCATTACTAGGTGTAGAGTCTCCAAAATCTTAATTCGCTTTTGGATGAGCTGGGTTTTGTCCAGACTTATTTTAGTCCTCTCCCTAAACAATTAATTTGGGTTTTCAGTTCACTTTAGGCACTGTAACTTTGCATTTTCTTGTTTGAATTAGAGTGATGTAGAAACCTCAATCTGATTAAGATGGTAATCAGCCCAAACACTATAAATATGTGTTGTTTCCCAGAGCAGGTCTATAAATGGCTCCCGAGGCAGACACAAAATAGCACAGTGAGGAGGGAACAGCATGGGGAGGGGAGGGCAGCAAGGATGACCCAGAGGCTCATTTTGCCTCATTCCAGTCCCAACTCTGCTGACACAGTTTGAGAGTTTAGACAAGTCTATTCAGAGCTTCAGTTTCTCTGTCTTTGAAAAAAGGGGTCTGTCTAATTGTGGTAGCCAAAATAGGGCCAGTACTCAATATGTGGCCAGTGTGACTGAGTAACTACAATCTTAAGTTCACTTAACTTCAGTTTTTTAAATTTAAAAATCAGTACTTGGTTCAGTCACTAGAAAACTTTTAAGTATGTTTGGAAAAGCTAGGTATGTAAACCTGTATTTTCATGAAAATCTAAATATGGACTAAATATTTCTGATGAAAACTTAGTGTCTGAACTAGAATGTGCTGGAGGTGGGTTCTGAATAATGTAAAACAATGTAAAACATTCCTTTAATAATTTTATATAGATTGTAAGGTAAAATGACATTTTGGACTACATGAAACTTATCATTATAGTTACACCGTTCCCTTGTAACTTTTTTTAATGTAATGACTGGACAATTTAAGATTACATATGTGGCTTCTATTATATTTCTTTCAGACAGTAATGGGGTAGATGTTCTGAGCAGTGCCTTAGTATAATCACTTTGTTATTAAGATGGACCCTGTAGTTTAAATACACATAAGAGCCATTTAAAAATACTATTAAATGTTGTATTTTATTCATTTAACTAGCATTTATGCTTAATCATTTAAAAAATACTTATTATATGAGAGGTAGATTTAGATAATTACAGTGTCTACTTGGCTGACTTCTATTTCTATAGTAAGTACTCCAAATCTGAGGGTCAACCCTCAGGATCTGTACTTATAATTAGTGAACTTGCTCTGTGGCCACAGCTGATTGGACAGTGGAGGACCCTGAGCTTGATGGGCCAATCAGAAAGTCCCTTCCCCAAACTAATACTGGTGATAGGAACTGATAACTAGTCTTTGCAGGGCCAAAACTGTAACATGACAATTTGGGAGCGCTGGGGAAGTTACAATCTACCATGTGACTGGGACAGAGGAGACAAATTCTGTCAGACAGAACAGAATGAGGCAGAGATGCAGAAATGGAGAAAGGAAAATCCAGTTTTTGTGTCTTAATTATTTTTTCACAACAATACTTTTTTTTTCACACATGCAATTTTAAACAGCTGGGTAAGCAATATATGATTAGGTTCCCAAAATGAAGATTTTCTGGACAAATTCTATAGAAATTCAGAGAAACCATATCAGTATTATGTAGTAGCACCAAGCAAAAGCACAGAGTAGGTGTGATATACAAATGATTCAGGGAAGAGAAAGCATGATATGAAGTAGGAAATGGCCTGGCAAGAAGGCCTGGTGAGAAAGAAGGATCTTAGGCTGACCTTGGAGGAAATGACCATTAAGATGCTTTCAGCCCCAGGATAACTGCATGATTCTGTGGGGAGAATTTGAATGGGTAGACAGGAGGGAGAAAGGCATCCCTGGCAAAGGGAAGTAGCACTAAACAGTCTTGGAGTTTAGAATAAGCACAGTAATTTTGAAGGCAGGGACTCATCTGGCTGGGGTGGCGAGTTTGTGTTGGGTAATATGGGTATTGAGGTGAGGTGGTTAGGGTGGGGCGAGATTGTGTAGAGTCCTGAGCAAGGATCAGACTCAGGAATTTGGCTTTCAGCCTTCAGTCCTTGGGAACAATGAGAAAGTTCTTGACTATGGAAATGACTCAATAATAAGTAGTATAATAGAAGGCGCAAGGAAACTATGGTTCCTCAAAATTTGCATAATACAACTCTCACACTGAAGATCTTTTACAAAATGAACACCTACCTAAAAGAAGACCAGAGTAACACTGTGGAGCAGATATGTGATGTTATAGGCATTCACCTCACCTCATCATATTAATCGTGTGGATTCTATTCAGGTCAAATTTGTACCTCAGGGAAATTACAAGTGATTACACGTTAGGGAACTTTCCTCCTTCCTTCCGTCTGCACTTTCTTTCAGTAGATATTTATTAAGTGCCTATCACCCACTAGGCAGTGAGAATATTAAAAAGCAAACATACAATTCCTGCCCTCTTGAAGTTTACAAGTGGACAATTATCAATAAAATAATCCACAAATAAATGAAAAACTGCTACCCTGAGGTGTCCTTTCTAATAGGAGGATTTGGTGTCATCAAGGAGAGGGAAGGCTTCCATAAGGAAGTGAAATTGACGCTGAAAGCGTCAGCAGTTACCTAAACAAGAGGACAGACCAGATTCCAGGTACAGAGAAAGCCATGTGTAGAGAAGCCTCCCAGCGGGGAATGTGTGCGGATGAGGGACTGAGCAGGATATGGAAAGGTGCCAGATCAAACAGCTCTGGGAGGCCTTGTTTAAGGAGCTCCTTTTCCTGTTTCCCAAGAGCAATTAAGAGCCATTCAAAGTAAATGAAGGAGGAGTTAAATGATCACTTGAAATCTCTCTTTTTTAATCAGTATCAACGAAAAAAATTGAAACCTTCAATGATGAATTCTGAAATGACCAGGGAGACTGGAGGAGCCCAGAAGCAGCCAAAGAAGGGGAGACTGGTCCAGAAGTGAAGTCATGCATACCTGAGGAAGGGTGTTGCAGAGGGAAGATGGCTGGGAGGCATATGGTTAGAGTAACGTTCCATATTGCCAATGACTTGTTCAACCCTGCTTAATTTAACTTAATTAAAAATTGATGTGATAGTAAAGCCTGGTTCAGGTAAGAATCATTAATAGCTGCTAAACTTACAGGAGAGACTTGGATGAGGAATTGGACATCGTCTGAAAGTGTCTCCCCAAAGATTGCTTAGTAGTCGCTAATGAGTAAATACACAGCATCAGTGGAACACCTGCACCAGGTGATCACACAACGAGCACCAGGAAGGTGAGATGGACAATATGTGCCTCTAGAGGCATCATCACTTATGTCACATAGAGGCTGGACATGCCTAATCTGAATATAGTCATTCAGAAACTGTACTACTGGGGAGGGCTGCATTACTGAAAACTTTCACTCTCATAAATACAAAGAAAGGTTAGGAGCTCTTAAAGCAGACTAACGAGACAGGATGTATTAGTTTCCATAAACTTAATGTGCTTGAAAAATTTATTAGTTTGTAGTCCCTGAGGTCAGGAGTCCAAATAGGTCTTAGTAGGTGCAAATCAAGGTGTTCAATGGGGCTGTTTCTTTTAAAGGCTCTACAGGAGAACCCCTTTCCAGCTTTAGAGGATGTCTGCATTCCTTGGCTTGTGGCCCCTTCCTCCATCTTCAAAGCCAGCCATGTAATATCTTCAAATCACTCTCTCTGGCTCTGACACTCCTGCCTCTTGCTTATAATGATGCAAGTCATTAGATTGGGCCCACCTGGGTAATCCAGAATACTCTCCCCATCTCAAAATCCTTAAATTAGTTATATCTGCCAATTCCTTTTGCCTTGTCAGGTAATACTAGATTCACAGCAGGAGACATGCGTGGGGAGCCATTATTCTGCCTATCACACTTGATATAAAAATGTAAATTATAATCCTAGATCGCTTCTTGTATTGGAGAAAAAGAAATGCCCCCCAAAAATGTTGTTAGAATTGAAATACAGCCAGTGGATTGAAGTATTCTACTTATTCCTAAACTTATTGAAGTTGACAGCTTACAATGTTGTCATGTAAGAGAAAATAATTTACTTAGGAAATATACACTGAAGTATGTAGGGTAAATAGACATTATGTATACAACTTACTCAACAGGTTTAGAAAAATAATAAAACACACATGTGTGCAAAGAAAGCAAGCATTTAGGAAATCAAATAAGGCAAAATATTAAAAGTAGATGAATCTGGATTAAAGAGTATATTGCTGTTCTTTGAGTAATAGTCTTATAAACTTTTCTGTAAATTTGAAGTTATTCCCAAATAAAAAGTTAAAAGAAAACTGATGAATACATAATTTACTTTTATTAAAAACAGATAAAGAATTTTTTACTCAAATACCACAAGCAACTCATAGTGTATATCACTTTACAAATGTGAAAATGACCGAAGACATGTGGCACTGATTCAGTGACTTAATATTTGTTCTTTCTATAGTAACATTACTAGTAAATGGAAAGGCTTGGAAATGTTTAAGACTTTTAAGGTTAGGAACTTAAAGGAAATCTTAAGCCTGGCAATATTACAGCTTCAGGAAGCTTAAAATAGAATTGGTAATTATCCTTAGATTTAAATAAAAACCTGTTGATCATACCCTGCTATTTGTGAGAGAGAACCTACTAGGTAATTTCCTAGGAAGGCCCTTAGAAAAGCAAGCTCTCCTTTTCAGGTGTATTTATCTGATTTTTAAAACAAAAGCTAATAATAATAATAATAATAATGATGATGATGATAATGTGTATTCTATTCTAGAGCTTTCTTCTGCCCAGTGCCGCAGGCAGAATTTTATTGCTTTGGCCCCAGAGAAGTTGTTGGTGCCCATTTTGATTCCCACTCCACCCTTTATTGTTTAAACACAAAAGATAAGGCAGCTGGGACTCTGACCACTGACAAATAATCAGGGGCCTGTCCACTGGGAAACTCCTCTGATCTTGGCAGCAACTACGGTTTTAAAAGGAAGGTAAAAGAAAGCTGAAGACAGGTTTCTGCGCACAGTCCTATGTGTGGGCTTGTTTTCCTTGCCAACTGTGGTAGCCAAAAACAGAGTTACTCCCCAGCGTGCCAGGATAGAGTGCCAAGATCAAATAATAGTGGACTTTTCTCAATTACAGAAACAGAAAGAAAACATGTGGCAAAGAGCTGGCTTTATTTCTACAAGTTTGGCTCTTGCTGTCACCAGCCAGTACCAAAATGTGTGATTTAGTGTAATCTATGATTACACCGTACACAATAACCTATTCCGTTATTTTTGGTGTAAGCTTGTTTTTCAAAGAGCCGCATGTCTTTGAGTGAGTTCGGCAATCAGAGGCCCAAAGTGCTTCTCTAGCCCAGAGCAGGTGCGTCCTTCCCACTCAGATGCTTCACTTAGAACACTTGCTCTCACCAGTGTAATTATTGAGATAACCACATTCTGTAACCCAGGGGTGAGTCGCATGACCCCAGGTTTCTTGTTAAGATGGGTCACTCTCTGGTTGTGCAAGCCTGGGCAAAATACTTCTGGGTTGCAAACCACAGTGTGTCATTTGTAAAAGAGGAGTCACCTTAGCTCTCCTGCTGCTCTCACAGGTTTTTCCGTAATCATCCAAGGAGACAAATACGTGAATTCATTTTGAAAAAGGCCAGATAATTTCTCCCCAGTTTTTCAACATAAGACTAAATCGACATGTGTTTGTTTCTTAAAGTGTCTGATGAAGTGCTGTTTCCATAGTTTTTCCTAAACAAATACTTGCTGCCTGAGTGACTGAATGGTAGCATTAATTAACTTTCAGGATGCTGTGGTTTTACATCCCTATCTCTAGAGAACTTCCCCTAATTCAATAGGCCAGACTTTGACCTAGACTCAAGAATAACTGGTTCAGCATGAAGGTACATGTTCAAAAGAGTTCTAAGGAACATTAGACAGTTCATGCTAAAAGGTTTACTAAGAAAAAGAAAAGTACCTTTGACCTTCTCTTGTAATGATAACCTTATAGTCTTTGAAACACGTTTTAAGTACAAGCACTTAGTGATGTACTTAACGCACTTAAACTCGTCATGCTTTTGATTGACTCAAAGCCTCGGACAATTTGCACGAGGTGGATGTATAGTATTTGGTAATTTAAGGAAAGATGTCTACTTGCAGAGTAGAGTACCCCAAATGGTTTCAAATGAACTCAACACAATATGTTAGTTAGAACGAATCAACGTGGAGCAGTATCTCAAAGGCATGTTGCAATAGTAAGCAACCTGCAAAGTGGTGTATGCAGTATAATGACATTAACATAAATATGAAAACATGCAAAAAACAATATATTATGTATAGATGCAGAGTTTGCAGTAGTAAAACTATAAAAGCACAAGGGCTACTGTGTGCTGTTGTGCTCGACACAACTCCAGGGGAGGCTAACCTCATGCCAAGTCCTAAAAACATGCCTTGGAATAAACTATTCCAGTTCAGAATACTTGTTCATAAGAGACAAATTGTCCCTAAGAGACAAAGTGGGACATAATGGAGATAGGGAAAGGGAATACAGGGGACTTAGTTATATGTATAATGATTCAATATCAAAAAATATTTGAAGCAAATATTGCACAGTGTAAGGTTTGACAAGCTATGTGATGGATACATGGGTATTACATTTCCTATGCTTGAAATATTTATTCATATATGAATTCTTCAACTATTTCTTCCCAATGAAAAATAATTAACATTTCTTGGTTGCAATAACAAAGGAGTGTTTATAATCATAACCTCATATTTTTATTATGAGGTTCTAAGAATCTATTGTAAGATTCTAATAAATTCTGAGATAAAATAGTTTGTGTTCTCAAATTAAATAGAAAAGAGATTTACATAGGACCTTTTCAAGTATAGAAAAAATTTACATAATTTTACACTGAAGCCTTTTTGGGGAGAGGCTAAAAGGAAAAGAGAAATTTGTGGCTTGTTCCAAATTTGGGAGTAGAGGTTTAGGAAACAACTTGCAAACTTCTAAATGTCAGATAATTTTCTATCTCAATAAGGTGATGCCATCTCTTTTATCAGCTACCAAAATGAAACTCTGAAACGTAAAGTTTACATACCAAAACGTCCATTCCGGGGACATACTTGAGGCCTATCTTATAGTCTTTTGGAAGATTTGCCACCTACAGAGACAAAAAAAAAAAAAAAAAGAAAAAAAAAGAAAGAAAATACTGTAAGAAAATCCATACATAACAATTAATATGCTATTTTTAGTAGTATGGAAAACATACAAACCTGTTATGTTTTTAAGTTACACAGAATTTCAACATTTACACATAAAATGACTTTCATTCTTGATATCCCTTTGTAATGAAAGTCAATCTCCAAAAAAATAAAGTTACAATACAAATCCTTTGGACTACAAATTCACTTATGGAAACATGATCTGAATTGCAATTTCTATCTGTGGTCTTGGAAATTCCCTTCCAGGATTATCTTCATACAATTCCTCCATATAATCAGGAATACAATATATTTTCCTTATCAGTCATTCACAAAGTCATATGTCAACATCACTCGGGCACCTGTTAGGAATGCAAGTTCCTGGTCACACCAGACCTGCCGACTCTCACTCCACAAGTCCCCAGGCCATTCTGGTGAGTGCTCAAGTCTGAGAACTACTGCTCTATGTTGTTCTAAGGAAAAACGTCAGCAAAACTTCAAAAGAATGCTAATTATGGGATGGAGATGCTTTATAACTTAAATAATTTAGAAAAGTCCAATTCATCCACTTTTCTAGGGCTGAACATCTGAGATGCCTCAAATATTTCCCTAATTTCTTTTAAAGGTTTTAAAAATAGATCTAACACATTTCTATCAGTCATTGTGGCATAAATTGAACAAGCACCTGATTTGGAACCAGGGAATTTGAAACAAATCTAAATTCTGTACTTTGGTGTCTCTCACCTGTAAAATGGAGATAAAGATACCCAGGCCAAGTAGTCATGAACTGAGGTAAGGGAATGTGTCAAACACATCATAAACACTCAGTCTATTTTGAAAGCTATACTGGCAACTGACTTCCAAGCACACGGAATTCTGGGTTCTCTCATATCCTTTCTTACATATAGCACCAGCTCTGCCTTCCCACCCTTCCAGCTTTGTTAAAATTTCCATCTGAATAATACAGCCAACAGTTGATTTAGCCCACTGGCTCTTAAAACAATATATAATGGGGAAATGTGGTTTTGCACTGTTACATCTTCAATGAATCTACCCTGCTTTTGCAGACTTATCTTCTCTCATCCTGGCTCCAAAATCTTTACTGTTCCCCAAAGTAAGCTGGGACCTTGTACATATTTGCTGGACTATGTCATCTCTGAGAGGAGATGACCTAGTCAGGGTGTCCTATAACACAACCCATGTTTCTTCTTGGCCTTGCCAATAGCTTCTAGAATCTGAGAACAATTTGGCGAGAAAATAATCCAGGTAAAGGCATAAGTACAGGGGGCCCTGGAACAATGCAAGGGTTAGGGACATCGACCCCCATGAAGTTGAAGATCCATGTTTAACTACTGGTCAGCCCTCCAAATACATAGATTCCCAACTTCAGATAGAAAATACGTAGTTGAGGGGGAGCCACTGTGTTCACTACAGTTCTACCTCCAGTGGTACCTCTCACACTCCCATCTCAGCCTCCAGCCTAACATTTACCACATATTTACTGTGTGTCAGGCACTGTGCTCATTAAGGACTTACATTGCATCATTATATCCAACCCCCAGATCCCTGTTACATATTATCTGTATTTCACAAATGAACAACTTGAGGGGTGAAGGAACCTGACTAAGGTCACATTACTCAGTGTTAAGTCTGCACTGGAACTCAGCTCTGACAGCAAAGCCCCCTTGCCTCTTGGCTCCACTGCACATTTTCATCTACTTTCTGCCCATTTGTCCTGGGCATTTTCCACTCATGAGGCCACCATCATCTCTCCTCATGCCATCCCCACCAAATTAATAAAATAATGGACCCTCTGCTGCTCATTGAAAACACTAGAGGCCCAGTGCACAAAATTCGTGCACTTGGGGTTTTCCTTCAGCCTGGCCTGACTGGGAGCCCTCAGGGGATGTCCAACTGATGGCTTAGGTTCACTCCCTGCGGGAAGTGGGCCTAAGCTGGCAGTCAGACATCCTTGGCACTGCTGTGGAGGTGGGAGAGGCTCCCGCCACTGCCGCTGTGTATGCCAGCAGTGAACCCAGCTCAGGGCTTCTGGGTGAGTGGCGCTCCCCCTGTGAAGAGCACTAACCACCAGGGGACAGCTCCTGTGTTGAGCATCTGCCTCCTGGTGGTCAGTGCACTTCATAGCGACCAGTCGTTCTGCCATTTGGTTGATTTGCATATTAGCCTTTTATTATATAGGATGTCTGGGCTGCCAGAGAGGCAGTATTTTTAATTGTTAATTTAGGAGTTACATTCTTGCCTTTTACTCTTAATTTTCTTCCTCTCTTACCATGCTTCCGTAACTTCTTTGGTCTTTTGGATCTTCATCCCCATCTTTAAAAAGCAAAGTGACTTAATTATGTTCTGCCAGCCTTGACACTGCTGATGCCTTTGCAGGTATAAATGCTGGAATCAGACTGAGCAGCAACATTTTTTCATTATGAACAAAACATGTACATTAAAGCCATTCCAGATGGAGAGACATGGCAAGCAGTGGCAGCTGCTCTGAACACAAGTTGCCTGACAATCTGGCCCTACTTTTATATATAACTTGCATAGCCAACAATATAGAACTGGTCAAGTTAGCATTCAGAAAACTCAGGATCTGAGTACATACACCTAAAGAGCAGAGAAAATGGAAGGGATATGCTGGCCAATCCCATATTATTAGTAATTTCTCTGTAAGAAAATTGGCTTAAAAAAGTCAAAGAAACCCCACAAAAGTTATCTGACCAACACACTAAACTCCCTACACCTTACCACTTGAAGGATGGATAATAATAAAGAAAATTCTCCATTAAATTGATTTAATAGTATTTAATTTCTGATGGGGCTTAAAAGTAATGATACTTTTGAAAAATGCTATACAATTAATAAAAAGTTTTTATACACAGTCTCTACCACAGCCCCATGAGGTGTATATCATTACACCTCATTTACAGATGAAGGCCTGGAGGCCCAGGGAAGTTAACTGGCACCTGGAGGTCACAGGCACCAGGAGTTCCTGGTGGGGATGGGATCAAATCCAGGCTCTGGGTGCTGCTCTCAGCACAGTTCTCTCTCCCCTTCATGACTTTATTGGTGTGCACCGATTCCTTCCCAATTACATTTGGAAGAGAATTTAGGAAGTCAAGTTAATAGATTTTTATGATCAGTTCATGAATTATTATATTACTTTCTAAGTATTAAGGTATGTTGAGCAGCATTCAGAAAGCACAGAGAACCCTGCGATAAATTCAGCTTCTCTGAGCAGAGGGAGCCTATGGCCTGGAACTGGAAGATGTTCCTTTGAAGCACACACGAAAATGCACAGTGTTGGGGACACACGGCCCAGGTTGGATCCAGGCCCTGCCACATGCTAACTCATCGGCAAGTAATCTACTTCAGTTTTAATTTCCACATGTGTAAAATGGAAATCATAATAGAATCTTACTAGTGGACTTATAAAGACTAATTTAGAATTAAAGACCACATTTTAAATACTTAGTGCTCCAGCATGGCATGCGAATGAGTACATCACAAGGGAATGGGGCATTAGACTAGACAGAGGAAGGGTCACAGGCAAAGACAAAGAGATGGGAAAGCGCGTCGTAGTGTCTTTGGGAGACCAGAGACAGAAAAATCAGGCTTCTGCAGATGAGAGGGCAGGAAATACTCCAGAAAGCCACCTTAGAGAGCCCCTGAATGTTGTGCTAAGGAGGCCCAAAGGGAGGCCGTGAAGTTTCAGTGGGACCAGGTCTACCACCAGAGCCCACAGCAAGTCACTTCTGCCTGAGGGACATCACTTCCTCTCTGGGGAACTTCTACTTCTCGTCGGTAAAATGAAGAGGGTGAACTAGACAATTACTAAAAATCAGTCTGATTTAACTCTCATGTAAGCAGGAGTGTTGCACTGAATGTTTAGTTTAAGAGGGAACAGGACAGTAAACTTAGGAAGATTAGTCTGGAAGGATGGATTGGAGCAAGGAGAGAACAGAGGTGGGAAACAGTCTAGAAGACCACTGGGCCAGTGCTGAGCATGTGCTCAATATTTATATAGAGAGTGGAAGCTGAAAAAGCAGAAATGTGGTTTAGATTCCAGGGAAGTATCCTGTTGGTATGTTAAGTGGATAAGTAACCAAGGCTACAGATTTTGAAAATAAATATTTTGTAGTAAAATAAGCTCAGGGCAAAATTAAATAAAGTCGAACCTAATTGATGGAAAATTTTACCAAAGGCCAGATTATCCCAATGATCTTTGTAGTTTGGTCTCCAAAGATGTCAATACTATACCCGATTGTAAAATGCATAAAACTGCAAAAAACAAGTCACTTGATGATTGGCTGGCTTTACTAGGTGGGCTCATTCACTATCTTTTTTGAAATGTCTTAAGAATTGATCATACTCAATGACACTGAAGGAGGGTGGAGTATAAGGGAACAGCATGCAAAATTGCTGGATACTGAGCCAAAAAAAAAAAATCATTGCAAGCCAGATAGGCACTGGCTGCATACCATGCCCTGCAGGTATCTGGACTCAGTAGAAATATTTAAGTCAGAATATTTAACTCCCTCTCTAGGTCATGGATCTGAAAACCTTAGCATCTTCAAATGTCACTGAGGTCCCCAAATGTTCTCAAATCAGTGTTTGCTGAGACATCTTTGTCAAGACACTTATTTATCTCAGTTTTTTTCTCCCAAGTTCTAGGTAAGAATCAAAATGCAGTAGGAGTAACTCCTGATCCCCTTGACAATGTACATAAAATGTAGTGCAGATGTGGCCCTTTTATGGGTAAGGGCCCACAATTTTCAGAGTCTCATCAGATCCAAATCACTACTGTAGAGGGAAAACAAGCAAACTGTGCTCTTGTATTTAAATGTCATAGTTCACTCATGCACAACAGCTTAGTGTAATGTTGGCTGTTGAGTCTTCAGAAATAACATAGGAGAAAGCTTTTTGATTTTTAAAATTTCTCCTTATAAGTCATCTCCTATTAATATTGATAAAAATCTAAGTAACCAGGTCAATTACCTTTAGTTTTCAAAGGTACTGAGATTATTTTTTTAATAATGCCTTAATTAATGATTTAAAAAATTAGATGACAACTTCAGGAGACTTTTCTGGATCATATTTTCTCAGTGAAGAATACATAAAGAGTTAGATGACCCTTGTCTTCTTTCAAAAGCAGAACAGATAACAAATTCTATTTCACAGACACACTTTATGACTTCAGTTAGGTAGTATTAATTGAACTTCTACAATATGACTGCTTCCTAATCATAAAATAGGTGGCTACTACCTAGGAAATAAAATTCAATAGGTTACAATGATAATTCTTACAGTACAGTTGACATTTACATCTTAAATTAAGACCTTATAAATTAAGAACTGGGTTCTTGTGCTTCAGATCCACAAACAGAGACAGGAAATGATGGGTTCAAATCTCTACTCAGCTTCCTCTTTTTTTAAATATATATTTCTTTATTGATTTTTTACAGAGAGGAAGGGAGAGGGATAGAGAGTGAGAAACATCAATGAGAGAGAAACGTCAATCAGCTGCCTCCTGCACACCCTCTACTGGGGATGTGCCCGAAACCAAGGTACATGCCCTTGACTGGAATCGAACCTGGGACCCTTCAGTCCGCAGGCTGACGCTCTATCCACTGAGCCAAACCAGTTAGGGCAACTCAGCTTCCTCTTTACAAGAGAGGATAGTCAACTGACTTACTATTAGTAGGCCTCAGCTTTCTAACCAATAAACTGACGCTAAAAAAAATGATCTCCTAGGGTCATGAAAATTAAAGGAAAGAATCCATACAGAGTGCTTTGCATGGTGTCTGAATACTCAGACAAGAACCACTGCTTTAACAAGTCAAGGAGTGGGAGACATAGCATGTAAGTGGTTTATTCCATAAAGAAAGAACTCACAATGTTTTCTTCATCATAAAACTGACATGCTTGGCAATATAGCAAGCCATCACAAATTTTATTTTTAGTACATTTCTGTCCTTTCTTTGAATACTAAAATTCCTAACTTTATCTGTACTAATAAAAGGGTAATATGTTAATTAGACTAAATAAACCAGATGTCTTCTGGACAAAGCCACAGTGGCAGGGCCAAGGCAGAGGCAGTTGGGGCAATCAGGCAGGCAGGCAGAGCAGTTAGGGGCGATCAGGCTGGCAGGGGAGAGTGGTTAGGAGCCAGTGGTCCCGGATTGCAAAGGGATGTCTGACTGCCCGACTGAGGGATCAGGCCTAAACCGGAAGTCAGACATCCCCTGAGGGGTCCCGGATTGGAGAGGGTGCAGGACGGGCTGAGAGACTCCCCCTCCTGTGCACAAACTTCATGCACCAGGCCTCTAGTTTTTAAATAAAGGCATTTCTACTGACCACAGGAACAGAAATTAACATGCTAAGTATTGCAAACTAATAAAAATAAACTTTAAAAACACTCTAGCTATAGAATCATTGTTCTTTGAGGGTCACACAATATGTGAGACCTCTGCTTTAAAGAGAAAATATGCTTAGAAAAGCTTAGCATCCATCTAGAAATTGAAAGACTCAAGAGATTCCAATCCTCCACTTTTAATGCAGTGGCAATTCTATTTGAAAGAAATTATATTTGAAGATGAATAAAAACCAGAATTATTCAAAACTGCCCATTCAAAGTGTGAAAATTTGTTATCTGAGGATATTTTTATAATTTCCCACTATGTGAAACTCCAAGAGTTACATAATATTAATGTAACCTACTTAAAATAAGTGGCTACCACAAGACCAGGAAAACCAGGCATTCCTGAGTTTCAATTCCTTCTACTGATTTGTACCCTGACCTTGAAAAGGCAGAGTAATTTCACCTCTACAAGATGCAGATGGGATAGCCACCTGCCTTAAAGCATTTTGAGAGACAAATAACCACTCAATGGATATTTAAAGATAAAAAGAGCTTTTAAAAGAGTAAAGTCACATTTAATTAAATTCCCCCAGATGAAGGAAAAACATCATCACGAATGAAGGCAACAGTAGGAAGAAGTAAGATGGAAACTAATTTGAACTATTTCAATATTTGGATTCCTCCCATCAACACAGCCACTAAAAGCTGGAGCCTAACTGTCCTCTAGATATAAGCTTTTAAAGTTCCATTCATCCTCTTCCCAGATACTTGACCCTTTCCTTAGGTAGGTCTGAGTGTGCCATTTAAAACAAGTCTTGCAACATTTTTTAGAAACAAAGCAAAACGTTCTGTAAATAGATGAACTATTATCCTGAGTAAACATGCCAGCAGGATTTCAAATTAAAACCTTGGGGGCAATAGGGGTAGGACAAAGTGTCCAAGAAGAAATGTGAAGAGAAAAAATGACAGTCAGGTCATAAGTCATGTGCTTCTCTGACATGAGAATGACCCAAGCAAAGAAACTTAAGGTTTGTGGGCACAGTACAAGGTGCCACCTAATGTAAAGGCAGAACTGGCAGAGACTGCAAAGGAATGATTCCAGTTGAAATGATTGTGAGGCACAGGGCAAAAGTGTACTATCAACTCACTTTCTTTCCCCCAAATAGGACTTACCAAGGTTATACCTGCAAAACGAATTTCTCTCATTCTATACAAGTTCCTTTAGGTAAGACATTACTGAATGACTCCAAAAGATGCATCCTGAAGAAGTATTCTTATGCACTAAAAGGACTTCAAAGCTAAAAAGGGCCAGGAACTTCCCAGGGAAGCAGATAAGCGCTATACACCTTTTCTCAGAAATTCACCTATGGCCTCAGAGGCATCCTTTGGAGTTCCATTTTACAAAGGTTCGAAGTGGGTGAATCCTAGATTAAGATTATTTGTCCAAGTCACACAGCTAGGTGACAGCAGTCTTGGTGACCGGGGCCAAGGCGCTTAGCCCCACTGTTCTTTAGGGAGAGGCTGTGATGATCTATGTTCATAAAACTCAAGTCACTCATGTTGCTGTTTGAATTAGTGAAATTAATGGATTTTAGTTTAAGGATGGGAAACACAGCTTTTCAAACATGAAAAACAACAACATTATCAGTACTATGACCTAAGCAGTCCTGGTGCTTCTATGCAAATAACTCTCACCTGGGATGCAGACATTCAGTTCCTCCACTCCATCTGCACAGGTTGAGAGTCAGCATTTTTGAAGTGGGGCCTGGCAGCTATACTTTTAATAAATACCCTAAGACAGTGGTCGGCAAACTGCGGCTCTCGAGCCACATGCGGCTCTTTGGCCCCTTGAGTGTGGCTTTTCCTAACCTTAGGAGTACCCTAATTAAGTTAATAACAATGTACCTAGCGATATAGTTTAAGTTTAAAAAATTTGACTCTCAAAAGAAATTTCAATCGTACTGTTGATATTTGGCTCTGTTGACTAATGAGTTTGCCGACCACTGCCCTAAGAGATTGTATTGAGCTGTACTTTGAAGAGGTACCCTAACGCATGGTTCTCAAATGATATCCCACAAATACTAGTTTAAAGTCGTGGCTTTCAAACATTTTTCATATGTTTGATTCTTTTTTCTTATTTGGAAGCCCAGCTATGTAGATAATAGCAGAGTGGCTGGGTGGCTCTAGGAGCCCATTTGAGAACCACTGTTCTAGAAGACCAGCACTGGTAATGGGACCAGGAGCCCATCTTCAACAATTTGGGTCTAGGTTTCCTTATTTATAAATAGTTTCTCTATAATGTCTCTAAATTCCCTTTCATCTCTGGTATCCTATGATCCCATAAACACTATTACTATCACCACTAAGAGCTATTATTTAGCAGGCACTTGCTTTGTTCTTTGCACTATTCTATTAACTTATTTAATTCTTGCAATCCCTCTATGAGGTAAACGATTATTATGATTTTTTAATTGATTTTAGGGAGAGGAAGGATGAAGGAGAGAGAGAGAGAGAGAGAGAGAGAGAAGGAAGGATCAATATGAGAAACATGGATCAGTTGCTTTCCATACACACCCCAACTGGGATTGAACCCGCAACCCGGGTATGTGCCCTGACCCAGAATTGAACCTGTACAGGATGACACTCCAACCAACTGAGCCATACCAGCCAAGGTGTAAAGTATTATTAATTGATTATAATGATGAGGAAACTGAGGCACAAAAAGGTTATGGGATAATAACTGGGGTAAATATTTATATATGCATTCTCTTATTTAATCTAACCCACAAAACTGGTCCAAGGTCAAAGAATTGGTATTTAAAATTCAGGTTTGCTGGATTCCAAAATCCATTCTCCTAACCAATATATAGGGTACCCCCCAAAAGTGTGTATACACTTTGAATAATTATAAAGGCAGTGTTTATTAAAATATATTTCATTTTCAAAATTGAGCTGTCAGCTGTTAAAGTGTATATACATTTTTTGGGACACCTTGTATTCACACAGGTTGGGTCCGATGTTATACCATGAAATCTTTTAAATGGCATCCATTTATGTGCTGTTTCTGTGATATTAGTGATATACATTCATATATTCATGGAGATGGCTTATTTCCCACTCTGATATCAGAAATTACTTTATACTTTTATGTTTTCTACTCTATGAAATACAGGCTGTGCATTATGAAGGTCTTTTATTCAATTAGAAGTGATCTATATTTTTATTAACTTGATTTTTTTCAGTAATCTGAAATAAACTTACTAATTTCACTAGATCAGCAGTTCTTAACCTGTGTGTCGCGACCGCTTTGGAGGTCGAACGACCCTTTCACAGGGGTCGCCTAAGACCATCCTGCGTATCAGATACTTACATTATGATTCATAACAGTAGCAACATTGCAGTTATGAAGTAGCAACGAAAATAAATTTATGGTTGGGTCACAACATGAGGAACTGTATTTAAAGGGCCGGAAGGTTGAGAACCACTGCACTAGATCAACACTTGAAATTAAAAATTTCTCCATGAGTAAGTTGCTAGAAAGGAGATAAAACTCTTTTCAGTTTAATGATTTCACAGTTGTCCTTGAAGGGAGGAATTATATTTTAATGTCAGTATTAATAACCATCCCTTTCTGGCACTTCTTTCTTTTTAGTTTCTAACCATTTTCCATTGAATCAACAGATAGGTAACAGATTGAAAACAAGCAAATGGTTTTTAAAGATAAGAATGGGAAATCTTGGAAGGTTCTTATAATACCTATGTATGCCATTTGAAAATACCGATTTGACATTTCACTGGAAGTGGTGGTCACTGAGTAGTATCCTCAAACACTCAGCAAAAAATAATGCCATGGTTGCATCAACTCCCAGACTGAAGGGTCCCAGGTTTCGACTCCCCATCCAGGGCATATAGCCTGGGCTGCAGGTTCCATCCCCTGCTCAGTCTGGGCACATGCAGGAGGCGACCAATCGATGTGTCTCTCACATTGATGTTTTTCTCTCTCTCCCCCCTTCTCTCCCTCCCTTTCACCCCCTCTAAAAATCAATGAAAAAAATATCTCGGGTAAGGATTAACACACACACACACAAAAGCAAACAAACAACTTGGACAGGTAATTTTTCTTAAATACCATGTTAATATTGGATATGCTTGGCCTGTGGTCAGATACACCATCATCTCCCAACTATGAGTCATTGCCCACATATTTGAAACTTGCTCCCCAGGACCCCTGCTGATCGCCCCAGCTCATTCTCAGCTTCACAGCTCTACCAGCAGCCCCTTTAGCATGTACGGGAGACACATACTCAGCTGACATCCATAAATCTATATAACAAAGATAAAACTAGCCATAATAAAAACTGAGATTAAATAAAAGTTAAGACACTTTGGTCTTTAAAGTTTGACAGAAAAGACCATCTAGAGCAGTAAATCTCTTTTCAGAAATGTCCTAAAAATGCGGATACCTGGAGCCCTCCCTCAGACCTACTGAATCAGTAGAACCCTGACACCTGCAAGTTTAATAAGCACCACAGGTGACTGTAATTCTCACCTCAGTGGAGCACATCCTTAATTCTTTCATCAAACACACATTTAATGTGTGTCTTCTACTAAAACAAAATTTAAAAAAAAATACTCCACCCTTATCCCCCCCACTATACTCAGTACCTAGCTGAGCATATGATAGGAAAATGATGCATTGCTTTGGTCACTATCCTCTCAAATAGCACATGTTACTACATCTTCATGTTACTGCATCAAGAATACTTTTAAACCTGTACCCTCTTATGTACAATATTAATCTTGGATATGCTCGGCCTATCTTCATACACTGTGTTTGTGTGTGCCTGTGGGTATGGGTGTGTGTTCCTAATTCTGCACTGAGGCTAAGCTAGCAAGATTTTGACCAGAGCATTAAACTTCTGTTTCAATGAACCGAAAGTCATTTAAACCAGGAAATGTATATCTAGAGTAGGAAAGATAAATATCTCCATGAATGTACTTTTCTTTCTTTTGTACATGTCACAACAACCCTCATTTCTTTTTTAGTCTCACATCATTTCTGTTCTCTAGACAACAGTCAATAACTAACTGTCCTCAGCTATTTTGAACCAGAAATTTATAAAAATGCCTCTCAAATGCTGTTCATCCCGAAAGCACACTCCGAAACTCAAATGAGCATGTACAATCTCCCCTAGATCGTCAGAGCTGGGAAAAATGCATTCCAGATGTGGTATTATGCCCCCTGTCTCTGTGGTCTGCATTTTAAGAGAGGATGGCACGAAGCTGGCATTGCCTAATAGCAGGAGTGTGAAATGGCTTTTGCTGAGGGAAGAGTTCCACTGACAAATGTAGGAGATGAGTCTGGTCAACATCTGGACAACAAGCCACTCCTCCAAGTATGTTCACTGAGGGAGCAAGTACACACCCCCACAAGGGACAGGGTTTCCCAGATGTTGGAAAGGGGAGAATGGCCATTTCAGATCTCCTTTGAGTGGGTTTGATAGAGAAAGGTAGGAAGGCATGTGGAGGGGAAATAAGACATGCTGAGGAACCCACTAAAGAGCTAATGGGGATTCTCTAACCGGTTTGGCTCAGTGGATAGAGCATCAGCCTGTGGACTGAAAGGTCCCAGGTTAGATTCCGGTCAAGGGCATGTACCTTGATTTCGGGCACATCCCCAGTGGGGCAGGGGGCGGGGGGGGGTGTGCAGGAGGCAGCTGATCGATGTTTCTCTCTCATTGATGTTTCTGACTCTCCATCTCTCTCCCTTCCTCTCTGTAAAAAAATCAATAAAATATATTTTTTTTAAAAAAGAGCTAATGGGGAAGTAGCCAGGGCTGGCACATCTGCACCCAGGAAGGGACCTCGCTTCCCAGCTGGGGAATGAGATGAAAAGACCAGCAAAAAACAGAAGTCAATACAGCAGTGTGCCATGGGCCCATTTTATCAACAGATTCTCTGTGACCTTGAGTGTCTTCCCTCCTGCTCTCCCTATAAGCCCTTTAGATAACTCAATGATTTCCTTGTCTTAGAAAAAGGCCTATTTGGATCAAGGAAAAATGAAATCTTCTTCAAAAAACACAAGAAAAAGGGTCACAGCTATTGAAAGCATCCTTCACTCACCAATTTTGTAACGTCTTTCACATCATCAGTGACACGGTTCGTGCAGATCCCTGTAGTTCTGACGAGATGATTAAAGAGGAGCAGTTGAAGATAAATGCAAGTGATAATCCAAGTCTAAACAAAAAGAGAAAAACTGCTGGTGACCATCAGTTAACATCTGTAACCACTTACACTATTAACATCTTACCCCTTAATGTGGAAAAATGCAATCTGCTGATTTTTTAAATACTTTCGGCTTAAATACTACAAGTAAGCACTGATCTTTCAAACTGTGCTGACTGAAGTTTTCAAAAATTCTCAGTTAAATGTGGTTTGGATTTTTCATTTCAGTGACATTATTTTTAACTTTTGTCAAAAGCTTTCTACAGCCTATTTCTAGTGGCAATTAGGAATAACTTGTAGCAACACGTAAAGGATTTATCACTTAAGGTGTTCTCTAAAAACCAGGGAATGCATTAAATTCATACCTTAAGGCACCAAATGAAACTTTCTGTACTTTAAAGGTGGACTGTTTGGCAAGTAGCAGCATAACCCTGAGCTGTGTTTTAATCCAATAGTCCATAATAATCCTCCAAGTTTGGATCTAGAATAAAATTTAACCTAATTTATGAGACATCAAAAGAAACATAGTTTTGAATAATACCTTTTGAGCTATTTAATAAGGAAGACTCTTTCCCTAGTCAATAAGAAGACATTCTTCAACCCCAGCAGGAAGCAATCACACACACCTCTCTCTTTGAAAATAACACTTCAAACCATACATTGCAGTTACTTTTACACGGCTTATTTTTTCCTTATTACACTATATTTTAAGTTTGTAAGAAATTGGGCATCTGTGTGTGTGTGTGTGTGTGTGTGTGTGTGTTTCAGTACCTTTACAACATAAGACACAGCACCTTGCATGTAAAAAATTCTTTATACATATTTTGTTGGATGAATCAGTGACCAAGGTAAAAATCGTCTAATGCTTCAAACTGAATACTTATTTATTGAACACGTATTCTGAGACAGGGACTGTACCAGTCACTAGAGAAATAAAGGTGACAGACATGCCCTTGAAACTCAGAGGCTTTGGGAACACAAAGGAGGAAACAACTAATCCATCAATTTTAAGGGGAGAACCTGCACAGGAAGACAGCGCCAAGAAAAGCCAGAGAGAAAATATGACTCTGGCTGGATTCTGGAGGACCAGGAGAAGTCTGACAAGGAAGGGAGGATAAGTCCAGGAAAAATAAACAACATGAGCAAAAGCATGGAGATGTGAAGATATGAGGTCTTAAAATTGCACAGAAACCCATCTGCACATGGCTAGAAATCCTTCCTATTTTATGTAGCTAGCCAGTTGTTAAAAGGAACTAGATTGTTATTTTTAATTAACATCTGTAAGCTAACTAGATATTACATTATTACACTGGACCAAATGATGATTATCATTACTAAAATTTCTAAGAGTGCAATGCTACCTACATAAATAACAGTGGCTTGTAAACAAAATTAAAATGCTTTTATTGTTTTACTATTGTGATCTTTTAGCAGTAATCCTACTTAATTTTGTTTAAGTCTATTTTAAAGCAATATGGAGTCACACTCTTCATAGCACCATCTCCTTTTGGAACAAAATGAAGAGTAAGTTGTATAAGTGATTTCTGTTTGGAGCTTCAGTCACCCGCCAGCCTGAAAGCAGCCCTCAGCCCCTCACCCAGACTGGCCAGGCACCCCAGTGGGATCCCCACCCTGAAGGGTGTGTGACCAGCTGCAAACAGCCATCATCTCATCCAGGCTGGCCAGGCACCCAAGCGGGACCCCTACCCTGATCCAGGACACCCTTCAGGGCAAACCAGCCGGCCCCCACCTGTGCACCAGGCCTCTATCCTATATAGTAAAAGGGTAATATGCCTCCCAGCACCAGGATAAGCTGAGAAGCAAGGCCTCCTGGCACCAGGATCAGCGTGACAGGGGGCAGCGCCAAACTCCCTGATCGCCCTGCGTTTCTGTGTGTGACAGGGGGCAGGGCCACAACCTCCCTATCCGCCCTGCTTTGTTCATGACAGGGGAAGGTGCCCCAACCCTCTGATTAGCCCTGCTCTGTGCCTGATATGGGGGAGCTCCCCAACCCCTTGATCGCCCTGAGGCTCTGTGTGTGACAAGGTGCGGCGCCCCAACCCCCTGATTGGCCCTGCTCTGTGTGTGACAGGGTACGGTGCCCCAACCCCCTGATCGGCCCTGCTCTGTGGGTGATAGAGGGCAGCGCCCCAACCCCCTGATCCGCCCTGCTCTGTGTGTGACAGGGGGTGGTGCCCCAACTCCCCTATTGGCCCTACTCTGTGCGTGACAGGGGGGAGCTCCTCAACCCCCTGATCGGCCCTGCTCTGTGTGTGACAGGGTACGGAGCCCCAACCCCCCTGATGGGCCCTGCTCTGTGCATGACAGCGGGCAGCGCCCCAACCCCCTGATAGGCCCTGCTCTGTGCGTGACAGAGGGTGGCGCTGCAACTTCCCTATCCACCCTGCCTTGAGTGTGACAGGAAGCGGTGCCCCAAGCCCCCAATCGGCCCTACCCTGAGCATGACTGAGGGTGGCATCGCAACCTCCTGATTCCCCCTGCTCTGACAGGGGGCAGCGCCCCAACTCCCCAATCAGCCCTGCTCTGAGCCTGACCAGGGGCTGCACCTAGGGATTGGGCCTGCCCTCTGCCACCCGGGAGCAGGCCTAAGCCAGCAGGTCATTATTTCCCGAGGGGTCCCAGACTGCGAGAGGGCACAGGCTGGGCTGGGCTGGGCCGCCCCCCCCCCCCCCCCCGAGTGCACAAATTTTTGTGCACCGGGCCTCTAGTATATATAATATTTCTCCATGACTCTCGTCTATGATATGACTTGGGAAACCCCCCAAAGGGTCTCTGTAAATGGCCAATCTCACTAATGATCGTATTCATATTCTAGGCTCTAAGAAATAAAATTCTGTTACTCTGTTTCTTCTCTTCACCACGCCCTATTCCTGGCACTGAAGAAACATTAAACAAACATTTGTTTGTTCACTTATTTATTCAAAAAACATTTACTGAGCACCTAGTGGGTGCCAGACACTGTTCTAGATGCTTGGGACATATTAGTAAAATATGGGGGGGCCGCAAAAATCCCTGCCCTCATGAGGCTTATCTTCTAGTGAGAGAAGGCAGACCATAACCAAAAAATATAAGAAACTAGATTATACAGAATGTCAAAAGTTGTTTCGTGCCATGGACAAATAAAAATTAGATCAAGGTAAAGAAAATTGGGATTAAAATGCCTACTCTGCTCCACTGGCTTTAGCAGTCTTAGGTTCAAGTTGACCAGCACACTCACGAGGCATCAGGGGCTTCCCTCAGCACCAAGCTTTAAAAGGATGCAGGACAGGCAACAAGAGCATGGCCAGCACCAGCAGAGCCCAGTCTCAGGACCCCGGGAGGCAGTCTCTAATGTCCGCACAGCACTGTACCTGGGCCGTGGAGGGCAGTGACAGATGATTTCGGGTGGGCAGGGCCACTCTGGGGGCTTATACCTTGCTAGTTGAGCAGCCCCATCAGGGGCATGTGATGAATTTCCAGTCATTCTCCATCACAGCTACCTCCCACTAGTACATCTCAACAATAAAGCACATACAAGTGTTTGTTCTACTAGAAATGCCAGCAGGATTCTCCTGAAGCCCAGCCATACTCCTAGGCACTGCCTGCGTTCTTGCTGTAAGGAGGATGACAGAGAGGGTCAAATCCCCAGGCACCCCCGAGTCTAGAGAAAAGGCCCCATTTCTTTCCAGGACTGCAGAAGGCGGGGATACGGCTTGAAATTGTAAGCAGGATGATACCTGGCGTGCCTCACTGAGAAGGCTCTGTTTTATCACAGCTTGGATGCAGCCGAGGGAGTGGCCCAGGCGGGTGTCTGTGGGAAGAGTGCCGCAGAGAGGACAGTGGTGCGAAGGCCCGAGGTCTATCAGAGGTGTCTGCTGTGTTTCAGGAGCAGCAACAGTAAACGGGGGCAGAAGATACTGTCAGAGAGAATGGAGAGGCCAGATCCTGTAGCGTCTGGTACCCCACGGTGTCCACTTCTGTCATACTCCGACCCTCCAGTCATGTGTAAGCCTCCGTGCAAAACAAAACTTAACCCTCTCATATATACATCCTATGCCTATTTATGTATATGTATATATGTATGTAAATACACCTATGTAAAAAAGACTGTTGGGCAGTTTCTGACAAAACTAAACATGTTTGTGCCATACGATCCAGCAATCACACTCCTTGGTATCTACCCCAAGATGCTGAACACTTGTGTCCACACAAAAACCTGCACGCTGATTTTGTAGCAGCTTATTCATAGTTGCTAAAACTTGAAAGTAACCATGATGCCCTTCAGTAGGTGAATGGCTAAATAAACCATTTAGGTGGAGTACATCCAGACAAGGAATTATTATTCAGTGATAAAACAAGAAGAGCTATCAAGACATGAAAGACATGAAGTAACCTTACACACATACTACTCAGTGAAATATGCCACATATTTGTGATTCCAACGACAATGACTTTATGGAAAAGGCAGAATTATGGAAACAATAAAAAGATCAGAGGTTGCCAGGGTGTGGAGGGGGGAGTGATGAATAGGCAGAACACAGAGAACTTTAGGGTAGTAAAAATGCTCTGTAATAGTAGATACATGTCATTACACATTTGTCAAAATCACAGAATGTTCACCAAGAGTAAACACTAACATAAACTAACTTTGGGTGAGTAAGATGGGTCAATGCAGGCTCATCAATTGTAACAAATGTATCAGTTGGTGGGGGACTATTGATAAAAGGGGAAGCTGTGCATGTGTGGGGACAGGGGGCATATAGAAATTGTCTCTACCTTCCTCCCAATTTTGCTGTGAACCTAAAACTACTCTAAAAAAATAAAGTCTTTAAAAAATGATTACTTTGATTACTGTGGTGAGAGCCTTTAGGTCAGCAGTTCTCAACCTGTGGGTCTCGACCCCTTTGACGGTCGAACGACCCTTTCACAGGGGTCGCCTAAGACCATCCTGCATATCAGATATTTACCTTACAATTCATAACAGTAGCAACATTGCAGTTATGAAGTAGCAACGAAAATAATTTTACGGTTGGGTCACAACATGAGGAACTGTATTTAAAGGGCCGGAAGGTTGAGACCCACTGCTTTAGGTTAACAAAGTAGAAACAAGTTAGTAGTTATTGATCTAATCTAGCAATTTTCAACCCTTTTCATTTCATGGCACACATAACTAATTATTAAAATTCTGCAGCACACCAAAAAATAATCTATATATTTTTGCCAATCTGACAAAAATTAGGTATAATTTTGATTTGTTCACACCAGACAGCTATTGTTGTGTTTGTTGGCTGTTGTTCTTTTTTTTTTATTTGACAATTTAAGGGAAAAGAGGTCTGTACTCCTGATTAAATAGTCAGGTATTACATGCTTTAAAAATTCTTGAGGCGTACCGTTAAAAATCACTGCTCTCATCCAAGCAAGAAAGGACTGCTCGTTGACCAGAGTGGTTAGATTCTGGATGTCTCATCAAGGTTGAGCCAATAGGATTTCCCGACAGATGGAATATGATTTGACAGAGTCAAAGATGACTCCAATGATTCTGGCCTGGACAACTGAAAAGGTGGTGTTTCCATCAGCTGATATGGAAAGGCTGAGGATAGAGGAGGTTTGGAGGGCAGGTCAGAAGCTGAGTTTTGGGTGTGCTAAGTTTGAAATGTCTTTGAGACATCCTACTGATGTTACCTGTGGGGAGCCGGCACGGCCATGGCACACTCAGCCCCAGGGAGCCTTATGTGCCATGCCAGCTCAGCCTGGTTCAGTGACCCTGAGTGGGGGTGGTGAAAGGCTTAGAAATGACAGACATGAGAATGAAAGCTGGGTCTTGGTGGGACGCTGCCCCTCTGATGGACAGCGCCAGCGCCCACAAGCTGTGTCTTTATTTTATAGCAGATACCACGAGGCAAAGTAGGGGTGTGATCAAAATGTTTACAACATTCTCGTTGGTTTCAACCCTACTCAACTACATGCACCTGAACTCTATCACACAGGCACATGGGGCCACGTGTTCGGACCACAGGTTCAAGCTTACAACTACAGCTGTTGGCTAATTGTGCTGGGAAGGCTGTGCCCTCCAAGCTGGGACTTGCACATGGCAATAAGAGGACTGTGCCCTCCCCTCAGTCCAAGGCTTGAACCTGTCCCAAACACTGTAGCCACGCCCCATAGTTACTGGATCAGGAGGAGGGAAGTTTGGGCTGGGTATATCAATATGATAGCCTTTGATATAGAAATGGAATTTTACGCAAAAGAGTAGATGAGATCATCAAGGATTGAGTACAAATAGAAAAAAGAACTAAGGACAGAGTCCCAAGTGCTCTATCCTTAAGAGGTCTGGCGAAAGACTGAGAACTCACAAAGAAGCCTGACAAAGAAACCAAAAAGTAGGAGGAGGCCAAGTGGGAAAAAAAATAAAGTACCGAAAGCCAAACTGTCAAACTATGTTAAATACAACAGGTCAATTAAGATGAGGGCTGAGAACTGACCACTTGGATTTAGCAGAATAGACATCATTGGTGACATTAACAAGAACATTTTTATTGAAGCAGTTATGGGAAAAAGCCAGTCTGGAGTGGATTTAAGAGAACACGAGAGGAGAGTAATCGCATGCAGTGAATATAGACAGGTCTTTTAAAGGGTGTCCTTCAAAGGAGATCAAACAAACAAAAACGAAGTGGGGTGAGAGTTGGCAAGAAATACCAGGATGTCAGTGTGTCTATGGGGATGACCCCGGAGGAGGGTGCGATTGGCAGTGCGGGTCAGGGAGGGGACTGGCTGAGCAGTGTCCTTAGGAAGGCAAGAAGGGGCGAGATCTAGGTCTCAGGGAGAGGGCAGCTTCAGTATTGTTTTTTGTAGCAGTTATATATACACATCTGTAAACATAGGATTTCGCTCACTGTATACAATGTACATTGTAACTTCATACACTCAAATATCCCAGACAAACCTATATTTCTTGAAGCACTTTATTTTAAAGCTATTAAACAAACTCATATTGTAATTTAATTCTGTATATACTTTGCTACCAAAAAGGAATATTCACCTTTTGTAAAATTCAATAACTCACTCTGGCATAAGTAAACATGAGGAAGGAGGAGCAGTGAAGGCAGAAATATACGGAGAACTCTGCAGAGCCGTAGTAACTTACTTTTTTTGTCAGAATTCCTGGGAGAGGGCTAACATGTGGAGCTTACTTCTTTATATGGAGAAGTAGTTTTTCAGTACTACTTATTCTATACAGAGATCTTTCTAATATATAGTACAAACACTTCCCTGATTTCTTAAACAGTGGGTAGAAATATTAAACTTCGCTTTTCTTTGACGAGTCAAGTTCATCATATAAAGGGAAGGCTAAGTGAAATAAGCCAGACACAGAAAGACAAATATCGCATGATCTTACTTATATGTGGAATCTAAAAAAAAAAAAAAAAAAGTTGAACTCACAGTAACAGACAGCAGAATAGAACAGTGGTTACCAGAGGCTGGGGGGTGAGAGGAAAAGGAAAATATTGATCAAAGGGTACAAACTTTCTGTTATAAGATGAGTAAGTTCTGGAGACCAATGTATAGCATGGAGACTGTAATTAATAAGGCTTTACTGTTTAGCTGAAATTCACTGAGAGTAGATCTCAGATGTACTCGGTAGCTCTGTGAGGTAATGGATACAATATGCTAATTAAATTGGGGTAATCATTTCACAATGTATGCATATATTAAAACATTATACTGTACACCTTAAATATATATAATTTCTATTTGTCAATCATACCTCCATAAAGCTGGGCGGGGAGCATTGCCGTTAAAAAGTTGTGCCTGTCATCCTCCAAGTGGCTCTCAGTGACTGTGCTTGTTTAAGTGACTGTTTTTAAATTTTTATTGTAGTTTTTGTCAACTTGTTTCTCAGTTTACCTGTTAACAATGCCTATTTCTAGCCGACAGAGTCTTGATGGCAAACACAGAACATGGACCATGTATGGTGGGTGTTTTATGGTAGGCGGAATAAGGGCAAAATGATGGCCCCGTTCTAATTCTGGAATTTATGAATATACTAGAGGCCTGCTGCATGAAAATTCATGCACTTGGGGGGAGGGGGATTCCTCAGCCCAGCCTGTGCCCTCTCACAGTCCAGGATCCCTTGGGGGATGTCCACCTGCCAGCTTAGGCCCACTTCCTGGGGGATTGGGCCTAAGCTGACAGTCAGACATCACTCTGGCAGCCTGGGAGCTCTTGGGGGATGTCCTACTAATGGCTTAGGCCTGCTTCCCATGGGGAGCAGGCCTAAGCCATTAGTCAGACATCCTTAGCACTGCTACAGAGGTGGAAGAGGCTCCCGCCACTGCCGCTGCGCTAACCAGCCATGAGCCAGCTCTGGCTGAGCAGCGCTCCCCCTGTGGAAGCGAACTGACCACCAGAGGGCAGGCTCCTGCGTCGAGGTCTGCCCCCTGGTGGTCAGTGCGTGTCATAGCAACCAGTCGTTCCTGATTGTCCCGCTGTTAGGGTCAATTTGCGTATTATATTTATTATATAGGATGGCCTTATATGGCAAAATGGACTTTGCAGATAGGATTAAATTAAGGATCTTGAGATAAAGAAATTACCCTCAGTTCTCTAAGCCCAATCGAATCAGCCAGGTCCTTACAGACACAGAACCTTTCTCAGCTCTGGTCAGAGAGCAGCAGTGCCGGAAGAAGGGTCAGGAAGATGTGACATAAGGACTTGACGTTGCTGGCACTGAGCAGAAAGGACGGGGCCAGGAGCCCAGGAATGCAAGCAGCTTCTAGAACAGCGGTTCTCAACCTGTGTGTCGCGACCCCTTTGGAGGTCGAACGACCCTTTCACAGGGGTCGCCTAAGACCATCCTGCATATCAGATATTTACATTACGATTCATAACAGTAGCAACATTGCAGTTATGAAGTAGCAATGAAAATAATTTTATGGTTGGGTCCTCACAACATGAGGAACTGTATTTAAAGGGCCAGAAGGTTGAGAACCACTGTTCTAGAAGCTGAAAAGGGGCAAGGAACCGGTCTCCCTTAGAGCCTTCAGCAAGGAACACAGTCCCACCGACACCTCAATTTTAGCTCAGTAAGCCCCACTTTGGACTTCCTAATCTCCAAAACTGTAATATAATAAATTTGTATTATTTTAATTCACTAAGTTTGAGATGGTTTGTTATAGCAGCAATAGGAAAATAAGTCAGAGCTCAATAAACTTATTTTCTGAATGAATTAACGCATGAGCGGAGTAGTTGCCCAATGTCAGAGCTGTTCCTCGTAAGAAAAATCAACTGCCCATGTCAGTGTTCCGGGTCCCCCGCCCCTGCTTTAAGCAAAGCAGCTCAGCCTTCTTTCTGTTTTATTTGTTCATGCTTCTGGGTAAGATTTTGTTTGAACAAAGGTTTCCAAGGGCAAGAAAGGAAAGAGAAAAAAAAACAACCACAGGCTTTTGAAAACCAGTGGTGTGATGGGAGAGTACAGAACATGTATCCAGGAAAACCTCTGAGTCCCTTATCGTGGGACCTCAAACAAGCCAGTTAATCCCCCTGAGTAGCTGTTTATCAGTCTCTCCAATGAGAATCAGGGTAACTTCCCCCTCACCCACCTCAAGGAGTGCTGATGGGAATCAAATCAAAACTTTTCAGACTACAGGTGCTGTGCAATTATTTGCTGTGTGGTTTCTGGGCTTGGGAGCGCTAGGAAACCAGGGAAACCAGTGCTTCAAAACCATTGGAATGAAACTGTCAGAGAAAGGACTTGGTAAGGCAATCCATGAACAAAGAGTGTGACCTTTACTGCAGGGTGTTTTGACTCTCATTTTGGGTTCAGATGCATTTTTTTTTCTATTTATTTCTTGGTACTGTGGGTAGAGTAGCTTCAGTTAATAGACTACTGATTCCCAATTAAGTGAGGTGTCCCAATATATCAGAAAAAGTATTTATCGCTTTTTTCTTTCTCTTCCTCTTTCTCTAAGTTCTGGAAACTCCAACAAGGCATACAGGTGTCTAAACATGTGGGCGTGTGCCCCCCCACACCCTTGGAGATAGCAGGATGAAACTAAATGTCCCTGGGTTTGTGACTTCTCTCAAATGTATCTTTTCAGTTTTGCGTAAGCATCTCACTGTTTTTTTTTTTTCTGTAACAGTCTCTGCTTCTGCACATTAATTTTTCTTTGGCTACTTTCTTTTAGCGTCGTGCAACTTTTCTCTGTGGGTCACGCTCATTGTGTGATAACCTTTCATTTCACGATAACCTTTCGTTACACATAGTAAACTAATCTTATTGTCGACAGTTCTAGATTTTATTTTTATTTAGATACATCTGTTAAGTGTCCTCCCATATACTCCCCATGGCACACAAAATTCCAATAGCCTAATCATTGCTAAAATTTGCCTTCAAATTATTTACAGGAGGAAAAAATCTAATGAGACATCTGTATGCACTGTTAGGACTGCAACAGAAACAGTCCTGGTGAAGGGAAGTAATAGTGACTAAAATTCATACTCAGTTGTGAATGACAGATATAGCAGGCCTTCTGGGGGGAGCAGGTTTTAACACTGGCAGATCGTACTGGAAAGGTACTTTAAAGGGACCTTGGGGAAAAGTTACAGGAAGATGAGGCTGGAGACCCTGAAGGCAAAGGTCTTACCCAAATCTCATTTTTGTGGAGAATCAATCTCATCAGACCCCAGTGGACTATTCACTCAATTATCGCTTCTTCCTGAACCTAAGTGCCTTCCTTACAGTAAAAAGCCGCCTGCCAGGAAAAGGAGCTGCAGTGTCCCTAAAGCCAACTCTTTACTTGATCTGAACACGGTTAGAACACAGAAATGACTTTTCAGACTTCTTTCCTCTGGTAGAAATGAACATGTGTGCAGCCCAAGAACACTTCTCTGTCAGGGGTCTTCACCCAGCTGCCTTGAACACATACGCTGTTCAAGAAACCAGAAGATTCCAATCGTCTAAACTTGGAAAAAAACCCAGACTTTTCTATAAGTGCGAGAAGCGGTTTTCAAACAGGCACGGCGAGCGTCCCCGTTGCAGACTCCTCCAAGTCAGAACGGTAGTGAGTGGTCCGTGTGGCTCGTTTTCTGTACGCGCAGACCTACAAAATGGTATTAAGACTGCGCCGAACAAAACAGCAGCTGCTGCCAAAAACAACATCCATCTTCTCTTTAATCTCAAATGCCAGCTAGCGAAGCAGGCAGTTGCCTTGCAGCCCAAATGTGCTTTGGAGGAGAGCCAACTGGCGCGGCTGCCCAGAGCCAGGAAAGCAAGTTACCGAGACACAGGTAGAGTCATCAGTCCCGAGCTCAGGTCTTCTGAGTTCACATGAACCAGATCCTTCAAAAGTGATCTTGAGGGAAACCTACATCAGATGCCTGTTGAGTGAATGGCCGTCAATCCCATATGACCTTGTCCCTCAGGTTTTTTTATTGATTGTAAACTTGCCATTAAACACTCAGAGAAAAACCTACTCATCCCACACAGATTCTCCTCTCGTGGCTGTCCAGTAATCTCAAAGGGGCGAAGGAACACTTAGCAGCCTTATTTCTTTTTTAAACTTCACTGCTGTCGGGAAAGCTGATGCCGACAGCAGAGCTAAGTGAAAATTCAATCCAGCTGGAAATCCAAATTGGCACACAGAAATCTTGTGAACATACTCTTCACTCTCTTTTCCATGTAGGTCATTTTGTGAGGAAGTTAAAGGAAAATATTTTAAAATATTGGTAATCACTAAAATATGTGGTGCGTATGCCCTATGACAAGAACAAAGCATCCGAGAAAGGAATCGCTTAACATAAAAAGGCAGATAGACGGTGGCTTTAATGTGAAAGAAGAATGTAAGGATTTCAAGGTATCCCATCTACGGGAAAATCACTATGATAGTCAGTACTCACTCTAAATGTAAATGGTATTCAAGTGCAAATCACTAGCATATATTGATTCCTACTAAGGGCCACGCACAGGATGAGCAGTTTGCTGATATTATTTCATATAACCTCCCACCGACCATGTGGAGGTTATTATCCTATTTTGCTGGTGAGTAAAATAGGATTCAATGAGATTGAGTAACTTGCTCATGCCACTCTGCTAGTAAATCCCCAAACTGAGTTTAAAGGAAGACCTACACAGCACTGGAAATAAAACTGCCGGGCCAGTCAGACATAAAGCTGATTTCATCTACATTTAATGAACTATTTAGTTTTATTTAAAAAGCCTATGCCTTGGAAGGCACATAGGCCCCTTAATCTAAATCAGTTTCTAATTGAAACCGCAGTGCCAAGTTACTACTAGGCTGGGTAAACAAGTAAATCAAGTTACACTTTGCTGTAGCTTAAAGAAAATCACATAGTTAGAAGGAGGGGAGAAACCCAAGAAATAAAGTGATAAGTTGTTCCTGTTGATAAATACAAAATCAAGTGCTTTCAGTCGGTTAAGAAGAGCTACTTATTCATTCAACAAACTTGTCTAAGTACCTGATAAGTACATAAGATAAAGACATACAAGATATGGACTTTGGCCTCTGAAAGTTCAAACTACTAGAGACCCACAGCAGGGCCATAGACTGAGAGGGGAAGGGCCCAGGAGGGACAGATAAACCTGACTTTGGGGGTTGGGGATGGAAATTGAGGGAGGGGCTCAGTGACAGCTCCTGGGAGGAGGTGACACATTCTTCAAAGGGAAGTAGGAAGTAGCCAGATAGATCAAAGGCAGCTGGGTGAAGACCCCTGACAGAGAAGTAGCAGGGGCCCAGAGAAGTGAAGGTACATTTTCACAGAACTTCAGGTTTATGATACTATTGAAAAATAAGTTTCAACGTATAAGCAACAATAGAAGAGGCTAGGGAAATGTGCAGAGGCCCTCCCAATTTTGCTAATTGAGTTGTTTTTCTATCTTAAAGGCACTGCTCAGGAGCTCTTGAAGGACTTTAAGCAGGGGAGTATCAAAATCTGATTTATTGCCTGGCCTGCGTGGCTCAGTGGTTGGGCATTGACTGATGGACCAGGAGGTCATGGTTTGATTCCCGCCCCGGTCAGGGCACATGCCGGGTTTTGGGCTCTATCCCCAGTGTGGGAGGCAGCTGATCAACGATTCTCTCTCATCACTGATGTTTCTATCTATCCATACCTCTCTGAAGTCAATAAAAATATATTTTTTAAAAAATCTGATTTATTTTTGAAAGGCTTATCAGACATTAGAATAAAGAATAGCCTGGGGGAGGCAACAAGCCTGAGGGACAGGAGGCCAGTTAGCAGGTCGCTGGAGTCATCCAGAGTTGAAGTGAGGGGAGCCCCAACTATGTGAGTGGCCATGGGAGAGGGACATCAATAGGATATGGAAGTGGAATGGAAGGGACTTGGTGGCTTACAGGAAATGAGAGGAGTCTCAAATGACTTCCAGGTACCAGTTTGGGTGACACAAAAAAGTGGTGCTTTTCACTGAGCCAGGGTATTCAGGAGGCGAGGTGGCTGCTGGCAACTGCAAGTTTATCACCAAAACCCCTGACGAATAGCACTGTACTGGTATAAGGAGAAAGAACTATCTGCATAGGAGATGAGAGGATGAGAAGCAAATACACGAGAGACAGAATGGTTGACTGTGGGGCACTGTGGCCAATGGAAAAGAATGTACAAAACAGAGAGAACGGTCAATAAAGCAAGCACTACAAGAGGTCCACCTGGTGGTTGCTGAGGGGTACCTGGTGGAGTTGACCTTGATGAAGACAGTTTCCAGTAGTGAGTCAGACCGTAGTGGATGGACCACAGGGATAAATGAGTGTGGGGAATTTCAAGGATATACCACAACAGCTTGCCTAGAAAGTGAGGAAGACAGCGGGTAATATCTGGAAGGGCTAGAAAGTTAACTTCAGTCTGTAGAAGGAAAGACAGCCCTAAAAGGGTGGGGCTGAAAAGATCAACTAAGCCTTCCTCTTTCTTACAGGGTCTTTCAGGAGGAACAACGCCTCTGTGCCTCTGTGGTAAATGACAGCCAGGTGAGCTCAGAGGCTTTGCCATTGCATGACAATCCCTACGAATGACTTCTAGCTCAGACTAGAACCTAGGGCCTAGGGGTTCAAGTTTTGCTATTATTTTTTTTAGAGAGATAGACATGATAGAATAAGCATTTGTGCCAGTACTGGAGATTCCATCAGAAACAATGGTAATATATACGTCTTTAGCAGTTAAATAAAAGCAGAGGGGGAAAAATCCCCTTAAACAGTATAAACCGACTGGATTTTAGGGCGATGCTAGTCGAGGACTAATTCTAATCAATTTTATGAGGATGATGATATGCAACAAACCAAACAAGTCTAGCAAACTGGTGGATGCTAGCTCAATGTTAAACCTAGATGAACATATCCATTGCCAATTATTTTCACTATATGAATGTATTTTTAAAGAAATAAGAGAGACAGACCCCCATCATTGGCCAAGGTATAGGAACATAGCAAAAAAATAAAAAAAATTCATGACAGTTCTTGAATCCGCATACCAACTTTCAGTGCTCCATGGGCACCTGTTCTTGTTGGATGGCATTGTTCACTGTCATGTCAAATGATTGCATTGAACGACCATCATAAGCTTTCCAAAAACAGCCACAAAAACAAAAACCGTAATTCACACTCTCCCAAGTATGTGACTCACTTCTGAAATTGTAATCTCAGGAAAATAAAAAACCCTGCAATTCTTCAAAATCTGTAGAATCTTTTTTTATATATATGTATTTCTTTATTGATTTCAGAGAGGAAGGGAGAAGGAGAGAGAGAGATAGAAACATCAATGATGAGAGAGAATCATTGATTGGCTGCCTCCTGCACACCCCCTACTGGGGATGGAGCCCACAACCCAGGCATGTGCCCTTGGCCAGAATCGAACCTGGGACCCTTGAGTCTGGAGGCTGACGCTCTATCCACTGAGCCAAGCCGGCAAGGGCTGTAGAATCTTTTGATCTCCAAACAACTGAGAGCTAAAAAATAAGTGCAGAGCTCCAGTTGCTATCTGATCCCAGGTGCTGAATGTGGACTGAATGCCTGAACTCTCTCAAACTTCTCATGCATTTTCCCTACAGTTGAAATTAAATGGGTTCAGATGTCTTGTCAGATCAGCTACTGGGAGTCTGACAAGTCTGGTCTCATAGGGCTGTTAAATTCAAAGAAAACACTGTCAGGAAACAGCTCAGGAAATCGCCAATAAAGTGTTTTTCCCCACCTGGGTTTCTGACTCCATTAAATAAACCAGATCTTTGCACTCTGCTTTAACTACCTCTAAACAGCATGAAAACCAATGGGGCTAAAGGCCCTGAGTTCAAAAACACCCAAGGTCTTGATCATTTTCTTTATGACATCAGATGACCTGCCCAATCTGCGAAGGTCCCGGCATGAGTCTTCCCAATTACACAATGTATGCTGGATGCACCAATTGCCTTTGGATGAACTGAATAAAATGTTGAAATGCCCCCCTTTCATGGACAAGGGTTTAGATCAAAGTGCTATTACTAGGGTATTTACTTAGGATGCAGATTCCTGGGCATAGTGAGGTATCCAATTTTCTGAAGGTGTATCTCAGGAATGTGCACTTTAAAAAATATATAGATTTCTTTATTGGTTTCAGAGAGGAAGGGAGAAGGAGAGATAGAAACATTAATGATGAGAAAGAATCATTGATTGGCTGCCTCCTGCACACACCCCACTAGAGATTGAGCCCGCAACCCAGGCATGTGCCCTTGGCCAGAATCGAACCTAGGACCCCTCAGTCCGCAGGCTGACGCTCTATCCACTGAGCCAAGCCTGCTACGGCAGGAATGTGCACTTTTAACTAGCCCTTCATGTAATTCTTGGGTACTCTCTCAGGTCTGAGTCAGGCTGTTTAGGCTGTACTTGTTCATGGGTGCTATATCATTAGGAAAAACAAACAAAAAGGTCTCAAAGGTATATATACAAGGTGGCACTCGGTTCAAGGGCTACATAGCAGATGCTCCTGATTTAGAGTAATCTCAAAAAGAAAAGTTAAATGTAGCGAGTGTGGTGGGTACCGTGGATCGGTTCTCTCAAGTCCCATTCCAGCTCCCTCCTAGCATATCCTTCTCACTGTAGTGGTTGCAAAACTGGAATCTGTATTTCTTGGGCTCCTCTGCATTTAGCTACACCTGCAGATGAGTTTAGGTTTTGCCCATCAGGCACCACACTGCAGGGTTTGATATGGGAAGAAAATCCTTGACATGAGAAGTTGGAGGCTAGACATGCATTTTGCTGGCTTGAGTGGTGTTGGGGCAACTAGACTATGCAACCTGCAGCAGTAACAGCTTCCTGCATTGGCTGTAGCAGCTACACAGAGAGCAGTGGCCTTAACTGGGTTCTCGGTGCTGCAGTATTCTGGAAGCATACTCTCCTAGGCCTGCTGGTGGTTTTATAAGCCATCAAATACATTTCAATACATCTCTTTTTTACTAACTAGAGTGGATTATACTGTCTGCAACTAAACCTTAAGCAATACTAAGAGTAAAGAACCCGAGTTATTAAGCATTTATGTCTCATAAAGGCTAGTCTAGATGTTCCTTGGGAATTTTCCATTAGTATTTCAAAATTCAAATTATAAAATAAGAATCATATAAAAATTTTTATGAAGAGCCATTTTTAATTGGCAATCCATAAGAATGTTAATGCAATGCTACCACTTGAAGCAACACAAAGCAATTTACCTCTGATACGCCCAGGACATGTTCCTCTGGATATCTATCTGCCACCTGAAGCACAGTAAATTGCAAGTTCATTGCTTATGAAAGAGGTGATGCTTAGAATAGAACAACATCAGCAAAAGTGAGACCTAGATGCAAATCATGGTTCCATAACTTACATGCTGTTACCTAAACAGATTATGGAAACTCACCTCAGTTTTCCTGGGGTGATCACATTTCTTTGACTTTTTTTTATAGATTAAATAAGACAGTTATGTAAAGCACCCACAACAGGAATGGCACAATGCAGATCATGACATGACTTGTTAATGCTATAGTTATTATTTTATCATTCTTACTAATGCTTTCAATGTTGGCTTCAGAATTAAAGCTATACTAACAGTGAATGTCCCAACCCCACTTATGCTCTGCCTCCCCATAGATTAAAGATCAGCACAGGAAAGTTGATAAAAAGAGGTTGTGAAACTGCCCCCTGCACTTGGATTGGATCAGCTCCCCCAAAGCAGGCAGGCTCCTCTCCACCTGGTGCAAAAGTGAGGCCCAATTGTTTGGGCAATGGGTGAATGTTAACCTAAACTGCAGAGTTTCAAAAGTCAACTTTAGCTTCAGCAGGAATCCAAGACAGTTTTAGAAAACAGGGTGTTTAACCCATGCATGGAAAAAAAAAGAACAGTAGAGAGTGGGGGGCTGGGCGGCAGTGATTCTAGAATTAGGCTGCCAGTTTTTAAATCTCTCCTCTGCCACTGACTAGCCTTGTGGCATTTGCAAAATTAGTTCATTGTCCTGTGCTTTAGGGGCCCACCTGTAACATGTGCACAATACAGGACCCACCTCACAGCCTTGTTGAGGATTAAAAGGAGTTATGTGTGTTAAAGCACTTAGTAGAGTACCTGAAAATAGCACACCTTCATAGATGGCCACTACAGTTATCATCACTGATAACTGTGCAAAGGGTTTTCAACCATATCTAGAACAGTCATCCCCAGAAATGTCATTTCCAGACTGGAAGCACAGTGGTCCAAGCCAAAACTCAGGGCACCATCCTTGATTCTCTCCATTATTCTGTTTCTACATGCAGCCTGTCAAGTCCTATCAGTTCTATCAGTAAAATGTACCCTGAAACATTTCCTTCTCTCCATCACTCCTGCCTGGAAGACTGAAAGCACCTTCTAAATAGCCTCCTTTGCTTGTATACTTTTACTTACAATAGTGTGGTCTTCTGGGAATATAAAACATCTCTGTCTGCTTAAAATCTCTGAATACCTCTCCATTACATTTACAATCAAGAGTGAACTCCTGACCAGGCCTACAAGGTGGTACGTAACGTGGACTTGCCCACCTCCATGCTCATTACCTTACCAATCAGGCCCTCCTCCCACCATACTCCAGCCACACTGGCCTCCTTTCTGTTCCTCAAACACTCGAACGGTATTACTGCCTTAAGCCCTTTGCACTTGGTGCTGTAAGCTTTCCCCGTCTTGGGCTCTGCAAGAGGCAAGTCCTTCTTTTCATTCAGGATTCAGTTCAAATATCACCTTCTCAGATAAGCCTTCCCAGGTAACCTAAGCACTGGTAGCTTCAACTTTCATATCACTGTTTTATTTCAACTGCAATAACATTTTCATCAGAAATTATCTTCATACCCCAATGAGTTTATTCGCTTATGGCTTATCCCTTTGACAAGAATGTAAATGGTGTGAGGGTGAGGATTCTATTAGTCTTGTTCTTCCTTCTTAGCTCTAGCACCTTGGACTGACCCCCCACCCACATACATGCTCCTTCACATCTGTGGATTGCATGCATTGCAAACTGCTTCTAAAATACCTGCAAAAGTGCTCCTCTAATCAAAATCTCTTTTATATAGTGCAGACTCCAGTGGCATCAAGATCCAAATTGATCTTACTCATTTGTGGAATATAATGAACAACATAAACTAATGAACAAAAACATATCCAGAGACAGAGAAACATCGATCAGACCGTCAAACCTCAGAGGGAAGGTAGGGGAGGGTGGGGGTAAGGGGGAGAGATCAACCAAAGGACTTGTATGCATGCATATAGGCCTAACCAATGGACACAGACAACAGGAGGGTGAGGGCTTGAGTGGGGGGGTAAGGGGGGGAGGGTAATGGGGGGATAAGAACACATATGTAATACCTTAATCAATAAAGAAATGTTTTAAAACAGAGAGAATATACTCAGTATGTGAAATGGGGCACAGACAAGTCTGGATAATGCAGGATTCAATCCTCAGCAGATGGTGTCCATATTCACACAACAGCATTGCAACATCACCCACCAGTTTTGCTTATTATCTGTCTCCTGCACTTGAGTTTGAGCACCATAAGGCAGATTCTTGCAGTTCCTGTTTCGTTCACACAACAGTGCTGAGCACAGAGAAGCCTCTCAAATACATTTCTTAAATGAGTAAATGCAGGATAAACACAAGAGTTTTGTCCTGGGGAAGGGGCAGGGGGTGGGCTGGAAAGGGTCAATGGAGAGAAAAAGGAGACATTTTGGGGTCAATGGGGGAGGGGGAAAAGGAGAAAGTATTGTTGAAATACTTTCAACAATAAAGATTTAATTTAAAAAATACTGCAAAATTCTAATGATGACAAGTGTAATGTCACAATATTCTCTTAATTATCCAAAACATGACATTAGCTAAATGGGTCTCAGTTTGAACTTCTAACCATTTTCTTTGTACCTTTATTTTGTGTGTGTCTTTGTACCTTTAAATACTTCTCTAGCTCCATGAAAAATGAAAAATTAGGATATAAAACCAGAGATAGACTGTAAACTCCATGAGGAGCAGGAACAATGTAACTGTTTTGCTCACTATTGTATCTCTAGCCTCTAGGCAGTTGCTTTTCTGGTAGTAAATAGATCAATAAACAATTTTTAGTATGTAAACAACCAGTGGAAAATGCCTTTTCTTGTAGATGTGGTAAGAAACTGTGACAATAAACCAAAATGCTGAACTTTTAAATCCCCAGAGCTCCCTTTCTAAAGGTAAGTATAATATGAAGTTACTTTCCTTGGTTGACCCAACAGGGGCATAGTTTCATTTATTTATTTATTTATTTATTTATTTATCTGAATTTTTTTAGAGAGACAAGAAGAGAGAGGGAGAGAGAGAAACACTGATGTGAGAGCAGAACATTGGCTGCCTCCTGCACGCCCCCTACCGGGGATTGAGCCTACAACCCAGGCATATGCCCCAACCTGGAATCAACTGGCAACCTTTCCATGTGCAGGATGATGCCCAACCAACCAACTGAGCCACATTGGCCAAGGCAGCAGGGACATATTTTTTTAAAAATGTAGGTACTTTCCTACAGTAAGTTCAATGAAAGTCTGTGAGAAGTCTACAATTCTGTAGCTTACTTAGAATCCTATATAATAAAAGCCTAATATGCTAAGTGTCCAGTCACCTGGTCGTCCGTTCAACTGATCAAAGCATAATATGCTAATGATATGCTAAGGCCGCTCAACCGCTTGCTATGACGTGCACTGACCACCAGGGGGAAGACAGTTGACTGATCGACCAGTCGCTATGATGTGCACTGACCACCAGGGGGCAGACACCCCGACCGGTAGGTTAGCTTGCTGCTGGGGTCCGGCCAATCGGGACTGAGCGAGATGGGCCGGACATGCCTTGGAGCCCTCCTGTGATCCCTCCCCCCCACCCAGCTGGCCAACCTCCTGCGTCCCTCCCCAGCTCAGTGATCATGCACTGGTGGGGTCCCTCGGCCTGGCTTGCACCCTCTTGCAATCCGGGACCCCTTGGAATATGTTGGAGAGTCAGTTTTGGCCCAATCCCACTCAATACAGGAGCTGCCCCCTGATGGTCAGTGCACTCCCACAAGGGGGAGTGCCACTCAGCCAGAAGCCAGGCTCACGGCTGGCGGCTGGCGAGTGCAGCAGCAGTGGCGGGAGCCTCTCCTGCCTCTGTGGCAGCACTAAGGTCGACTGCCGTCAGTCAGACATCCTCCAAGGGCTCCCAGACTGTGAAAGGGCACAGGCCAGGCTGAGGGAACCTGCTCCCCCTCCCAGTACACAAATTTCATGCACTGGGCCTCTAGTTTAGTATAAAATGCAACTATAACTTTCTCCCTGTTTCCCCAATGAGCTGTAATCCCTCAAAATTTCTTAAACAGCCATTTATAAAAAAATTAATCATGGTGATTTGGCACTGGAAATACACACAGAATGTGATTTCATTTGAGAGCAAACATGTTCAGAAGTGATAACACTGGTTGAGCTTTCAAATGCTAATCTTATCTCTTCCCAAAGCATTGGCTAACTGTTCTCTATCTGTTCATCTTTACTACAGTAGGCAAAACAAACAAACAAACAAACACCTCAGAGAACCAAATCCGACCCATTCCTAGTTTGACTAAAGAATAAAATCAGCCACCTTTTCTTCAGAGTAATATGGGCATAGGATTTCTGCTCTCCTCTCACAGGACTTGTTTTCTGTTATTCAGCTTTTCCACCGTGATATCCAGGCAGTTATGCTTACCATTCTCCACAATTCCAGTTGTAGGAGGAGACTCCGAGTTCAGTAGAGAAAAGAAGATATATAACAGAAACAAAAGGAGAAGGCTTTTTACAATCTATCAGCATGTGAGTACTGGCATCACACCTTTTATTATTTAAAAAAAGGTTCCGAATTAACAACCTTCAAAGTAAATGTAAACTATTTTATGTTCTGAAACTCATCCTTGAAGAAGACTCAGGAAGATTATGAATTGAGCTCCCTAGTGTAAAAATCAAAAGAAGAATATAGTTTAAACCCTCAAGTCCTTTCTCACAATCATGTTGGGGGGAAAAAAAAGACACTTCGCTCTTTGGACAGAAAAGAGGGTTGAGTGGGAAATGACCATCACAATCCTGTGGGCTCCTCAAAGCAGCTGCTTTGCTGAGGAATCAAATGGAGATGGAAGCATAAATGTAAACAGGAGGACTGCTTGGAAAGCAAAGAGAGTCTCTCACCGCATGGGGGAGAATGGGGACTTACTTCCCAGGAAATGGAGAGAGGACCCTGTGAGCTGTGGATCCAGCTCAATGAAATTTAAAAGATATGTTGCAGCTGCTGTAAGATTTAGGAGCCAAATCTGCACAAACCATTTTGCACATCGACTTCATTGTTTAATTCTGGTATGTGAGCACCTCTTCTCATTGATGGTACTCTTTGGAGCTTCTATTTGTAAACCGAGGCAGGAGGGAGACTTTGCTCTCTGGGATAGGACATTATTTAAAACTTTAAAAGCTGTATGGGTGCCAGGAATATTAACCTTGCAGTTCTACACCCAAAACCAAGATTACATGATTAACAAAAACATACAAATAGCCCTAGCCAGTATGGCTCAGCGGATAGAGCGCTGGCCTGCAGACTAGAGGTTCCCGGGTATGATTCCGGTCAAGGGCACATGCCAGGGTTGTGGGCTCAATCCCTGTGGGGGGCATGCAGGAGGCAGCCAATCGATTCACTCTCATCCTCTCTCTCTCTCTCTCTCTGTCTCTCTCTCTCTCTCTCCCTTTCTCTCTCTCTCTCTCTCTCTCTCTCTCTCTCTCCCTTCCTCTTTGAAATCAATAAAAATATATTTAAAACAAAACAAAACAAACCTCATTGGGGTTAAATTTAAAAAACACACACACATACAAATAAAAAAATAGACAAAATGAAAATAGGCCATGGTACAGGTTTGTGTAACTTTTAAAAAATGTCAGAAGTTTGAAAACTTAGCATCCAAAGAGTATCCTGCAAATTAATCTGCTAAGGACATAAAGTCCCTGTACAGAGCACTGTGTCTTAAGGCAGTACTGTGATTGCTTTGGTAACTTCTGATCACAGATTAAATGGGTGTCTTCTAACCACAAGTGAAATCTGAAAACGTCATTTCTTGATAATCCTCCAACTTCCTTCCTCCACGTTTAAATATATCTTTGATCTTAAGTACTAAAACATTATTTTGTTGCAATTGCTTAACCACATCTGTTTTATATCCATAAATATCATTCAAATGGAACCATCTAAAAATTCTCATATTGTCACTTTTCTGTCTTTCATGACTTTCTAGATAGATATAATGCACAACAGTAGGCAAAACTACACAACATACTGTCCTTGTCTATTGCACTGGCTAACTATTAACCAGCACAAACTGTGGAAAAATATATGAAAGGAAGCATTTTGAAGGGGTGGGGAGGCGGTAATTTGGGAAGAAGAATCCATTTACTGTATGTATCAGTCTTATTATTACTTATCAAAAATGTCTTATCTAGGCAAAAAAGGGAAGATGACAGCAGCACCAAGCAAAGGATTAGGAGGAGCACAGAGATCAGATTTCATGATTCTAGTTGTGAGATGCTTCGCAACTTGCTCAACCTCTCTAAGCCCACCTTCCCCTTCTATAAAATAGAATAATCACATGACCACCCTCACAGGTGAAGAGAATTAGGGGAGATAAAACATGCAACCCACACACTTAGCTCGGAACCTCACACATTGAATGAGCATCAAAATCAACATTTCCTTCTTTGTCATCAACAGCACTATGTCTTAAAATCTTTTCTGGCTCATCAACCCTTTAAACATCTGAAATTAGCAAGCACCAGCTGGTACTTGCCATTCAACCACTGTGTTTTTTCCTCAAAGATGCCAAGCAACGTGCCTCAGCTTCATCTTTTTTAAATCCTGGTCTCCACTCTCTTCTACAACCCAAGAGGCCCATTTATTACTTCTCCCTCTGAGCAGATTTATATTTGAAGAATGTGTGTTTGTGTAGAGCAGTGTTGCGTGCACAGTTAGGTTTGCTTCCTATAGCCATCCGTGCCTACCAGCAGTTCTAAATTTCTTCCTACCTTCCAAGTCACCGCCTTGCCATCAACCGAATGTCAGCGAGGTCAGGAAGCACAAAGTTGCTAAATACCCACATCCATGAGTAGAATGCTGATACACATTCAGAGTGCCGATAGTAAATGATTCAGTCAAACATACACCTGGCATGATTCATTAACTCACAGTTTGGTTCTGAAAATCTTTACCAAGATGTTGGTGCCGTGCCACCAGCTAGGGGTACCAATATGAGGTGATTCAGGCAGGTAGACAGGTAAGTAAAATGATGATTTCTGTATGTTTTAAGCACACAATTTTTCTTAATGCTAGAGGAGCACAGGGTAAGATCACTAAACACAGTGGGGATGGGGGCAGGGAAGAAGGGCAAACAGACATGAGGAAGGGTTTCTGTGAGGAGGCATCATCTCAGCTAGACAACTGGAGAGGCTGTCAGGGCCTCTGAGACTAAGTGGTGAGTTTGCAAGTGTACCACTGTTCACAGTTAGGTGACACTGGAATGAAATTTACCATCTGGGGAGTGGCAGAGATAAGCACCAGCCACATCACAGAGAACCTGTATAATTGTTGAGGGTTTGGACTTTACCCTTCAGGTAATGCAACGTCATTGGAGGATTTGAACCAAGGTAGATGCATGGTCAGCCTTCCATCATAACTCCAGATGGTATGTGTGAGAGAGAATCTTTAAAATTATAGAATTCACCATTCGTTTTGTTGGATAATGAAATGAATACCCGGGAGGGACTAAACCATATACCAACACCACACGGCTGGATCTTGTGCTGTCAGCACGTTCTTGTCTTTCTGTATTACCTCTCAAATGCCAGGACACGAATTTTCAGGGAAAGATGCAAAATTAGGCCCCTTTGTAATCCAGCTCTTCTAAGCAATTTTTAAAAATAATCCAGGCCAATGACTCTGTCTCATTCTACTTTAGTCCTTAAAAGAATGAACTTAACTTCATTTTTCTCCTTTTTCTGATTTAAAGAGATTTTTAAATTCTTGATTTTACAGTCTTGATTCGAGTTTTTTTGTCTTAGATCCAACTCTGAACTCACACATTTCCACATTTCTGGGTTGGTTACTTGATTGTTGAGGTAGCAATAGTCAAAGATTCAGTCAAGAAACCTCTAGAAAAAGCCTTTAAGTTGTACAATGTCAGAAAACAGAAGCTGTTTTCTGTCACAAATGCTTGAACAAGTCAGCACTCCATCAAAAGGAATATAACAGTTTAATGTTCTGTCAGAGAATGGAATGCGTGTTTACCTGAAGTAATGGCCTGATAAAAGGAACTCTAGTCTGTCTTGACGGAAACAAAACTTACTCAAAGATTAACCTGGACAATCAATCCCTTAAACTCTAAACACAATCATCACCCATAAGAAAATAAACCTTGAATTTGTAATGAAAACAATCCCAAACTGTTGATCATACACACTTACTAAATTCAACACATACTGCCCCCTCCCCACGCCACAAGAAAGGGACTGTGAATTTAAAAGTGAATTTTGCTTGACAGCAGCTAACATTTACCTAGGTTTTTCTGGATATCTGGCACAATACTAGCCCTTCTCATATATTGGCTCATTTAATCCTCACAACCACCTAAAGAGTTAGACACCATTGTAAACCTCATTTTACAAATGAGAAAATCAGCATGTTAGCAGAGTTAAGTGACTTAGAGTCATCCAAAAGAGGTGACTCCAGATCTGAGTCTGCAAAGTTATTAATACATACTATACATAAAATAGTTTGAGGCTCCTTTTGGAAGACATTAATAAACACAAAGCTTTCATGAATTTAGAAAGTTTAGATTTTTTTCATCACTCAAGGTTTACAAGGATAATATGACCCTAGGCCTATGAATGGAACCTCCTGGTCTGTAGAGAACTGCTCTATCCATCACCTCTTTGCCTCTTACAACTTGTGAGGCAGCCAAGGCGTGTGTTAGCATCCTTAGTTTCAAAGATCCATGCTGACTGAGATCCAGACCCTTCACTAATCTCCGATCACAGTTACGTAATCTCATTTCCCATAACCAGCCCTAATCTCTCCGTGCTTTTCAATGGCCGCAGGTTTTTAATTACTACAGCCGTCACACAAAAGTAGCAGACAGAGTAGAAGTCTGATCTGTCTGCTGGCATAATCCAGTCCCTAAAGATTAGAGACACCACTTACTGAACATCAGTTCTGGGTCAATGTCCACCTATTATCTCATTTAATCTTTGTATTCTTCTATGTACTGTTACCCCAGTAGACACATGAGGGCATTAGGGCCTAGAGGAAGAAAGTAAATAGCATGCGCATGGTCTTGGTGAACAATGGAGCTGGGACTTAGGCCACATTCTCTCTGACTCCAAAGTCCACGCTCCTTCAAGTGTCTGTGAGATCAATGGGTCAAACACTGTGCACAAACAGAATTTACAGTATAGCTGGAAAACATGGATGAGGTCTGGAAAATACTTTTTTTATCATAGTAAAAATCTGCGAGGGCCAGCTACAAGACAGGTATACAGCATATTATTCGTAAGTTAAAAAGGTAAAGAAGGAAGGGGACCAGAAGAGGGAGGGAGTGAAAGGAGTAGGGATAAAACGGGGGTGGGGGGGTGGGGAGGGGAGGAAGGGAGAGAGGAAAGGTGCATTTTACAGAAGAGGAAATTCAGGTAGGAAAAGTTGAAGCAAAGTTAAGTAATTTGCATAGGATCTCTTGGCAAGCTGGAGTCAAGAACCAGAGGTAAAACCTAGGTGCTTTTGACCCAAAAGCCATACTCTTTCCATTCTCCCTTGACAAGGGGCTATCTTTCTGTTAATGCGAAAAATGACCTCTCCTCCCCGATAGGGAAAAGTAGGACATCACTCACCAATTCATGAGAAGGACTCATGTTCGGGCCCCCCCAATTCTAGGGACAGCATAGAGTTCAGGAATGCAGGCGCTGGTGCTGGCCGCCTGGCTCGGAAGCCAGCTCCTGTGTGCAGTTCGCGCGGTGACCTTGGTGCATGATAGAAAGAAGTAACTGCGCTCTAGGTGAACTATCTGGAGATATCATTATACACACTTAGCTCTTTTTCTGGTTTTGTTATAGTAGGGAATGAAAACAATCCAATTATTCAGGACTGCAGTGGATGTAAAGCCCGAGTTCTTTGGATAAATGGCTCCAGCTTTCCCTTCCATTCAGACAGTGGGGACTTTTAAAGGCACTTTCTCTCAGACAGGAGGCACCACACTGATAAGCTTAGCAATTGCTGAAGGCTAAGGATAACAGTAAACGTTTATTTAGTATTTCCCATGTGCAAGTGCTGGACGGAGGGCTTTCCTGTGGATTATTTCACTGAATCTTCATGACCGTCTTTGAGAAGTGTACTCTTGCTGTCCACGTTTTGTAGCTGTGGAAACGGAGGCTCAGAGATCTCGTGCTGAGCCAACCACAGCAGGCTGTCCAGCTGCGGGCTGCTCGGTCCATCATAGCTCTGCCATGCTGTGTCCATCATCTGTGTTCAGATGAGGCCAGGACCTTTCAGCTAACACTTTTGTTTCCGCTCAACCTGATGAGTAAGTCCCATAGCGGTGCTGCTGACAAGGGTGTTCCCATGGTCATTTGTTTAAAAAATCGTAATGTTAAAGCAGAAAATGAATGACAGAGCAAAGGTCCTAACTTGGGTGGCTGGTAGTTTTGAAAAACAGGCAGAAGCATAAAGATATCATTATTAAATAGTTTTCTAATATGCTCACAGGCGCTTAGAGTTGCTTTAGAAAACAGCGTGAAAATAGGGTCAGGACCGATTGAATGAAGTGATCCCTGAAGCATCTTTTTTTCTAAGAGTGTACTATTTTGCAACACCATCTTAAAATATTTTAAAACCTGCCCTCTGCAGACAAGAGTACAATTTTATTTGAAAGACACCAAGGTTTAGACAGTAATTCTTAATTCCATAAAGTAAAATGGCCCTTTTACCGTTTATAAGGCCCCCGCCCCCGCGCCCCCCGCACAGCAGTCAGATGAGGCACCCATTTGACAGCTGAGGAGACTGAGGGAGAGGCAGGTGCCCTGACTGTGTGAGCGTTGTTGCTCCCACAACCATTTACCCTCCTGGTGGGACTAAGGAGCTGGGTCAGAGCTACTTGTCCCTCACCCAGAAGCTCAGCTTTCCTGCCATATAAGACTAAAAGCTATCATCTCCACAGACAAATTAAAACCAAAAAAGCTCACACTGTACAGACTGCACATCTATGTATGTATACCTAAATATGGCTAAGTGGAATCGAGTCTTTAGAATTCAACAGCCTTGGCTTCACATCCAAGATTTTCTGCTTACTTGCATTTTATTCTTCTTTTAATTTGGGGCACGTTTTCTTAAACTCTCTGAACTTTAAGTTCCTTATTTGTTTAAAAAAGTGATATCAACAATAGTATTTACTTCATAACTTTTTGGGGCTAGAATCAAATGAGACGTACCCGTGCAGTTTGCACCTCATCGTGGTGCGTAATCAACAAGTATATATTAACCTATCAACTGCTCTTACTATTTCCTTATTCAATAAGCTGCTTTCTCTTTTTAAGTTGCTTGTCATTTGGACTATTTTGTATAACTTTCCTTTCATGGGAAGGGGGGTAAAGGTAAAGGAGATAAAATTGAAGGAAAATGTTGTTTAATTTGCTAAGAGTACTTATGAGTGTTAAAGAAGGCAGATAACATAAGGAAGTTATGCCATTAATCTCTAAGGATTATTTTATTTATTCATGCAAAAGCAGAAATGGCTAACAATGAATGTATTTCTTACAGCATTTGGATTTGCTATAATATTTCATGATTCATTATTTTAGCAGAAAAGGAACTGATTATGTACTAAGTGTAAGTCGTTGTGCCCTTAGACAGTCCATCTCACTTAATCAATACAACTAATAGGTGGTTATTTCTGTACCCATTTTAAAGATAGGGAAAGTAAAGATCAGAGAAAAATACCTACTGAAGGTCACATAGCTAGTCCGTGGCAGAACCAATACTACATTTGATCTATAATTCAATCCAATGTTTTCTGTTTTTTCACATGGCCTCCAGTTTTGCTTAGTAAATGATATTGCATATTCATGGAAAACAATGCTCTATATGGTGAACAAAGTAACCTTTATAATCATCAACCAAACACATTTGTGCATATAATAGCGCCAGCACAGTAGTTAAAAATGTACTTTGTTTTGCCCTGGCTGGTGTGGCTCAGTTGGAATGTCAGCCCATACATCAAAAGGTGGAGGGTTCTATTCCAGGTCAGGGCACATACCCAGGTTGTGTGTTGAAACTCCAGTCAGGGCATCTACTGGGGGTAGCCAATTGATGATGTTTCTCACATCAATGTTTCTCTTTCTCCTCTCTCTCTTCCTCTCTCTAAAATCAATTTAAACATTTTAAAAAAATTTGCCCTGTTTTTTTTTATTTTTTTTTATTTTTCGCTAAAAGTATTACAAAGGGTATTACATAAGTGTCCTTTTTCCCCCCCACCGCCCTTAACAAGCCCCTGCCCTCCCTTACCCCCCAATGTCTTATGTCCATTAGTTATGGTTATATGGATGCATACAAGTCCAATTTGCCCTGTTTAACAAAAGAAAAGAAAAGGAAAAAAGCCTCAAAAAAGTATATCAGCACCTAACAACCTGAATCAGGCATTTACTCTTTCCACAACACGATGAGTATCTGATATGAGCCACTCTGCTAGGCAACTGGAATTATGAAAATTTTTTATCCCACAACCTAATTTTGTCCAAATTCTATCACTGGCAGCTGTTTCTAATATCTGAATTGCATTTGCTTTTGATTCCATGTTCCTGTAAACAGAATTTGTATCTCTGACGTGCTAAACAAGCCACACTAACGCACTGTGGCTGTGCCAGCTAAATCTCTTTGGGTGTTATTCTTGGCAATAAACACGTGGAGTTGGCAGAGGAAGGACCTTATCTGAATTTCCTCATCTGTGAAATGGGATTTTTAAAAAAAAACCTGTACCTACCTCCCAGAAGAAAAGTTCTCCCAATTAATTAATCTTGGAACTGTTTTCTACGGAGTGCCACTCTGGTTGATCTTATTAGCAGGGTGATTTGATTTTATAAAGCAATGATGGAAACTCTTTAAAATGGCTACACATTTAAATGTCAAAATTTGACACACACACTACAGTAAATCCTTTCCTTCATGCTGAATCATTTATGTGTGACATTTGTACAGACGCAGAACAATAAACGATCAAATTGCTTTTGAATTTAAAAGTCTATTAAAATTGTTTAAGAATAAAAAAAGATTCAAGTTTCAAAAGGGGAGAAAAAGGCAGCCCACTGTTTTCTAAGTATTATTAAGGTATAGAGTATGGCACATTACCAAAAAAAAAAAAAAAATACACGCACTAAAGTTTTAAAAATACTTTCTTGGGCAGGGGTTAAGGATATTGTTTTAATGTTATAATTTGTTGCAAAACAATGAAAGAATAACATAAACCCTATTTTGTAGTGCTTTTGTACATAAAATTAATGTCATACAATATTAAAAACATACTAATAACCTCTCTTTCATTTTTCATGAATGTTTTCTAATGCCTTTATTATCTCTGCATTTCAATGCCCATTTTGGACCACCTGGAGGCAGAAAGCGCAAGCCATGCACCCTATCTAACAAGCAGAATTCCATGTCAGAGCCAGTCCTCCGCTTAACAGAACACATCAGAGGCCTCTGAGTAGGCCTGGCCGAATAGAGCAGCTTTCTAAACTGCCAGAGATCCAAACTAAAGCAATCACAGAGGTTTTCGCTGGTCATCAAAAATGGAAATCCCTAATGTGTTGACTATTTCAGAAGCATTAAATTGTAGGTTTACATAGAACCATAAATAATGATGTGTGACTGCTGAGGTTTGTTTTGTAATCCCTGGGTTTTCCAGATGACATTAGAAATCACTTTATATGAAATACTTTTACCCTTCCTCCCTCCTCTTCATCTCAAGTTCAGCAGTTAATGTAAATCTGAACAGCCATCCATATGTCCTGAAAAACACGTGCCAGGACAGGAGCAAGGAATTTATAACACAACCCATTTCTCTGCAACGCTCTGCTTGGAAATCAAGGAATCCGTGTGCTTTCACAGGCAGTCGTCTAGAAAGGCCTCAAGAAAGGGACTCCCAGGAAACAACAGAAAACTCTGCATAAGGGGGTCCCTCACAAAAGACAGCCCCTATTAAATTATAATTCTTTGAGGTTTTACTCAAAACCCTCAACTACCCTTTTGGACCACATTCTAAGCCAGTTGTGAGATACACTTGAATGGAAAGACTGCTGGCTTCAGAGATTTTATGTCAAGTTGAAAAAGAGGCAAAAGTTCTAAGCACCCACAGTGCTTTTGTTCAGAAGATGAAATTCTGCTCTTGAAAGGGCAACAGAGTATGTGCAAACAAGGCCAACACCAGGCCCCCCATCCTACTGTGCTGGGTCCTCCCAGGTCTGCAGCCTGCCACACTATGTGTTTGGGTGAGGAGGGGGGTGCGGGGGGCTTCTGCAAAGGTGAAGGAGGCTGAGGCTTTCTTTTTCGAGTGAACGCTGAGGATGGGTTTGTTCTTGCTCTTTTGTGCCTTTTTGCATTGTCACCCTAGAGAGCAAAGGCATTCTCTGAAGGGCAACTGCCCATTTTGAGTGACTTTCTGTGCACCCGGAACACAGAAAAGGCACCCTGGCTGCGCCCTTCATGCCCACATTCTAATCCACAGCACTCAAAGCACCAAGGCAACAGCTACACCTGCAGAGGCACCTGCTGAATTCCCACACCCAGATCACGAAGGAGAGCTACCGCTGCCTCTGTCAGAGCCTGGATCACTGCCTCGATGCTGGACGTGCTTTCAGTGGGCAGCTCTCTAGGCTCTGCCTGTGCTTAGAGGAGAACAGCGTCACTGTCACTGCCACTGCTCCATTTTCTGAAGAATCCCTGCTCTCTTGGCCCGCGCAGGGGTCCAGCTGATGCTCCAATAGTCTCCTGTCAACAATGAGAAAGGACTGTCATGGCTTCTGATGGCTGAGGAAAACCAGCTGCTGGCTACTGGGCTTGCCCCAATTCTCCAGTGAGGTCAGTTCTAGAGAGAAGCTCAAGAAAGGAGGTAGGTGAGAGGTGTCCCGAGAGGGTACTGAACCTGCGAAAATCCTCAGCCAAGTGCCTTCCACAAGAACAGTCTTTCCCTGAGGCAGCAGGCCTGCTCCCTCCTTTTCCAGCCCGTGTTGCCGGCTGCAGACCCCCTCCTCTTCCCTGGTTTCTGAGGGTTCATGCTAGGGAGTGGGCCAGAGATACTACTGAGATCAGTGACTCGCCCAGGACTTGTCCAAGACTTGCCTAAGCCTCAGTGTCTGCTGGCGCTGGAGCAAGAGCCAAGCACACGACCCATTCCCCCACGCTCCCCACCAATGCCTTTCTGCTACGTGATCAGATTCCCTCCATGGCTACTGCATGCTCCCAGACACTGCAGACGGCAGGAGCAGAAGAGACACGCAGGCCCAGGGAGGCACTCACTACCTTTGTGAGCCTATCTCCTCTGGTCGCCTGCCTTTGCCTTAGGATCCTTCCTTACGGAGAGGATTTAAAGATCAGAAGAGAGAAAGTAACAGTGGATACTGCTAACATAGCAAAGTGCAAATACCATTCTTGTTAGAGAGAAATGCCAAGGAGCAGGTAAAATGGCTAAAAGCAGAACAGTCTAAATTTAAACCTCTTTCTCCCCATTGGCTGGGTCATAATCATAAAATAATGGCTATCATTTATATTCACACCAAAGCAATGGCTACACAAGTCTCAGAACCAAAGGGTGCTTAAATGCCATCTGGTTCAAGCCTCTATTTTACTAGTACCTTCAAAATTTTAGAACTGGAAGGCACTTAGAAATCGCCTAGTCCTACTTTCTCATTTTACAGTTGAGGAAATTGAGGTTGGAAAAGACAGCAACATAAAGAAGAGTCTTCCTTTAGATGACACACATTGAGACCTCAAAAAAAGAACCATGAACTTGTATGCATGCATATAAGCATAACTAATGGACATAAGACACTGGGGGGTAAGGGAGGACAGGGGATTGTCAAGGGTGGGGGGGGGAGGGGAAAGGACACATATGTAATACCCTTTGTAATACTTTTAACAAAAAAAAAAAAAGAACCATGAGGCCTAATTATAAGAAAATCACTCCCCACCTCCTTTTTTTTTTTTTCTGGACAGAGGAAATAGAGATGTGATATTAACAATTCCCTCAAACTCCCAACCCCTGTTAATAGTTCTTCCTGTGCCCATAGTCAAGTAAAAAGGAAAAACACATTTGCAGCATCTAAAAATCAGTGAGGATACAGTCAATGGTTTCTATGAGACAAAGTCTATACAAACTAACCTTGAAAACAGCATACATTATAAAAGCATCTTGGTGTTGCCTCAATTTGTTTCATAAATGTTCTGACTACACAGGTGACTTACACCCAAAAGCAGTCCCCTGCAGCTGTTGGATTCATGTACTAGAAAAAAAGATAAAAGATCACTCCTAAGATTGATTTGCAGCCAAATGCCTTACCCTAATTTACAAAAGGGAACATTAAGGTAATCAGGAAAAGGAAAACAAAAATCTCCCAAACTTGCATAATGGATAAAAATGTCACTGCATGTTGCCTGGGAAAGACAAAAAGGATACTGTGCAGAAATGAATGCATGGCCTCAATCAGAAGAGCAAGTGCAAGAACACCAGGGATAGGATGCTAAGTCTCCAGTTCAAAACAAAATAAACCCTCAGCATCACACCAGGGGAACTCAGAAAGCAAGAGTGTGGAAATATGGAAGTGAATCAGAGATGGCGATAATATTTCCATTTTCTATTTCTATTTTCAATTCTAATTCTCTCACTCATTTTTAGTTTTAAAGAATTTAACATCCTTGATGCCACATATAGCCTTTGTTTTCGTACATTCCCAGTTTGCTGTGTGTTCACTACAGTCTATAAACAGACATCAGCCTGGAACGGGCAGCACTGAATCCACAGATTCAGATTTGTCTGTTTTGCTGGTGAAGCACCATCTACCTGCAATAGTCAGTTTTTCTCTGGTTGTTAAGTTAACCAGCAAGCAATTCTCTTCTCAGGAACAACAAATCCAGACTGGAACTACAGTAAGCCACTGTGCTGGGATAAAGATATATATATTCTCCTTTAATCCTTACAACCACCATGTGAGAAAACTCTTTATGACTATTTTATAACCATCATACAGATTACAAAATGCAATTCCTAAGAAGTTTAACCATTTGCCTAAGGTCATTTATCTCACCAGTGGTAAAACAGGAATTGGAATCTAAGTCTTCAAAAGCTAGAGCTAGATGACACACACTGTGTGTCCACGACACCTGAGGCGCTCCCTAGCCATGGGTGGGAAGGGCACGTGAGTGCAGACCATGCATAAAACCTCCAATATTCAGACCAGCCATTTGGGCAGGGGTTTTTTTTTTTCCTGGTGATGGAAAGATGTCAATCACCTACCATTAAAGAACAAACGTGACTTGCAATTTGCTATGTTCAAATCAACAGTTAGACATAAATAAAATTTAGCAATTTTAATTGGTTTGGCTCAGGCCTTCAGATTTCCATATGGTTATTTCCTTGTTTTATGTTAAATGTAATTGACTTAGCACTTGAATTTTAAAATCTTGGCAGAATGTATCAATTAAAAGCTACACAAAATAGAATTACTCAAAGCACACACTCCAAATTGAGTGACTCTAAGGATAAGATGAAAAAATGCTCTTTTCATAATTTTTTTTTCTACAAACTTGCATTATCACCCAAATATCATCCTCATACAGACAATAGAGGGATGTCTTCTTGGAACAACAAAAGCTAAAAAGTAGTCTATTTGCTTCTCTGAGAACTAATGCATGCCTAAAATGGCCTTTTATTACACTGTTTGCAAGATGGATTTTTTTCTTAATATTTTTAAAACTGATAGCAGTAAGGAAAACTCTTACAAACCATCTGAAAACTAAAATGTGAGTACATCAATAAATCGGGCATCAGGCCCATTAAGTTGATAAGCACTTTTTAAAATGGTCTTGAAAAATATACTGTCCAATTGTTATTTAATATACAGAGTGTTATATTAAAATAAATGATTATTGATCGAAATAGATGTTCTTTCTGAACCTAAGCCACAATTTCCTTCAAACCGCAAAACCATATAATATAAATAAAATGCACTCAGAAATCTGAAAAATGCAAAATGCATTCATTTCTGTAGACTTGTGGTTAAATTTGTTATAATTGCTACTCATAGGTATTGTCCATGTAATTATTTTCTTAATGCTAAAGTCCATTACAAATGCTAAATAAATGAAAGAATCATTTATTGAACCATTACAAATGCTAAATAAATGAAAGAATCATTTATTGAATCATTTATTGAATTGTTTCTTGATGGAATTTTCACACTTATTTAGCTTAACTGAAAGGCCAGAACATCTGGTGCACCCGTGATTCTTGGAGAGCTGCATAACTGCAATTAAAGTTTACTATTATTATTACTTTTATTAAGTTCTAATTTTATATCTTGGGTAATATATACTAAGAGAGCAAAAAACTGTTTACCTTAAAATAGAACTCTCCTATTAAGGCCATCTTTATAAATGACCATTGAAACTATTGATTTAGTAGATACCCTTGCTGGCAATTTATCTTACTTCTTAATATTTGATTTCCTCATGCTACTCTCCATCCATCCAGAGTTACACAGGAAGTTTCTTGTACCTTTTGGATTAGAAAATTTAGCAATATTAACAAGGATCCAATCCCTCTCCCCCTCATTTCCACAGATTATGTTATCGATTTCATACTATTTCTAGTGTCCCCCTTTTCAGTGGCAAGAATGTGGAATTGCTAGAAGTATCCTTAAAGGAGACCTTGAAGGTCATTAGATCCCAGGCAATGAATGCCTTCATTCAGCAAGGGCACTGCCCTCCTATGCCTGCAAGTCCTTTAACATCAGCAAGTTCCCCCAAAGGGCTTGCACTTTAACTTGGTCTGAGCAGGTCACATTTCTAAAATATTTAGCTATCTCAAATGACCCTGGTCAGCAGCACTGAGTCACTAACACCATGGCGTTTCAGGCTAGATTGACCTCTTTCTAGTTTTCAATGGAATTATTCCATGTAATCAGATTTACACAGTCATTTAATCAAAGTGAGAAGGAAGATTACAGAGCTCACATGTGTTTCGCAAAGCAAGGGTGCAAGGATCATCAATCCTACTGACACTCAAAGTGACATGATAGTATGTCGCCCTCCTTTGGAGTGTTGGTCATTAACCTGATCTGTCTCCAGTGCTCTTGTTTAAATAGGAAGGTTTAGGCTCTTTTTCTGAACTGGTAGATAGAGATTTCTCCACCCAGATCTCACCACTGCCATTCATGTGAGCAGATGCTACTATAACAGGGAATGGGTTCTATGATCTTGCATATTATTCCTGCAAAGCAGAAAACTTGTACAAATCAAGAAATTACATCGTAACCTCTCTTTCCTTGCCAGCCTTTAACACTTGCATTTCCGCAGCACACTGTGGTGACCCCAGGTGTGGCCTTCAATGCTCTGCCTATAAACCAACCTGCTTGCAAGAAGGGAACTGCACTCCCTTCCTCTCCTCCTAGGCCTCTGCCCTAGAAACCTTACAAACCTTTCTGCCAGGCAATGCCCCTTCCCCCTGCTCTTCTCCACATGGGTGCGATGACCTTGATTCTTCCTGATTCCTTCCAAATGTGTACATCTCCTAAGCCTAGACATCTATTGAAAATATGATACGAAGCGCACCCTTTAATACAGCATTTCCCCCACAGTGATGCCTTCATTCTGAACTGACGATTTCCCTTTTCCCCCAACACTTCTATCCCTTCGACACATTTCAGGAATTGCAATTTCGGATAGAACCTCTGGGGGGTGAAAGGGCAGCCTTACCCAAGGGACAGACACACACAATTCCAAGGGGAAGAAGTGAGAAGAGGTAAGAACTGCAGTGGTGAAAAGAACTATGGATAGGAGCAACGTGGGGGCCCTTTTAAAATGACAAGCCACATATCTGCTTCAGGGGGTTGCTGGATCTAATTGTACCCCTGGGCCGTGCTTTACCCAGTGATTAAGTGTATAATGCACAATTTAGCAGCACTGAGAATTACCTAAATAACTATCATTAGAGGTGCCCATTTAAAAAAAAAGAGAGAAACTTTCTATTCTGTAATGAAAGAAGGTGGGTGCGATGTGGAGGTATCACCTCATCGAGAGCTCTCTGGAGAGCTCCCCCATAGCTGCAAACCCCGCAAATGCTGCGGGGAAGCAAGTTTCCGCGGTGGGCCAGGCAGGTTCCTTGCCCCGCGGAGCGCTGCTACTAAAGAAACTCGAGGTCGGCTTCGCGCCCGCGGTGGCACCCGCGTCCCCGCGAGCCCCGAGCCCACTTGGGGGCTGCACAGAAATCTGGGTGCGAGGGAGCGCGAGAGTGTGTGGCGTACGGGGAGCTGTTTTGTAATCTCCCGGAATCCGAGAAAATGTCTCCCGTGCAAAGACATGCCTTTCCGTGATCACTTAAAACTCTCCGACCAAAGAGCAGATCCTTCCTCCTTACAGGAACTGCGACTCGTACTGACAGCTCCAAACTTAACGGCTGAGGCTGCGAACTTGGCACCGGCTCCCTCTCATCACTCCCACTCCTCCTCTCCCGGGCTCAGCCGGCCCCGGCGGCTCGGGCTCGCACGCCACGCCCGCCTCCCCCGCACCCCCTCGGCGGGTCCGGCAGGCACAGCCCCGGACGCCCAGGCAGGTAGTGCCGGGACGCGCCGGCCTCCGGACGCGATTTTCTTGGAGAGCCGGAGAGCTCCCGGGCGCGCCCTACTCACTTGTGTCTTCTTCATAAGGAAAGGCAGCGCTGTGATCTAGCCCAGGCAGCGGTGTGGCGACTGCGTTTAGCTGTTCTGGAGCTCCAGCATATTGCACGAGGAGCGGCTGCAGATAGTCCACGCATTGGGTAGCCCGAGCGCAGCGCCCTCTCCACGGCCCGTGCTTCCCGCGGCGCTCCCGGTCCCGGCGCAAGGCGGCGAATGAAACCCCGGCCGGCGCGCCGCCAGCACTTTTATATCGCTCCCTCCCGCCTGCTCCGGACACGCCTCCTTCCCTTCCGGAGCCCAGGAGTGGCGAGTCCGGGCCCTGGCTCGGAGTGGGGGGTGCCGGGGGAGGAGGGGGAGATCGGGAGGGCGTCAGAGCCGCGGGGATGGCCCAGAAGTTGGACAGATCGGGTTAAGCGTGTCCTGTTGCCTGCGGGCCCCGGACGCGCACCGGCAGGAGGCCACGAGGGCGCACGGGCTCCAAGGGCGAAGCTTAACAACCTGCAGCCGCTGCAGGCGCGGCGCGCCAGACGCGGCCAGTTCCAGCGTGGCCTCTCGACTGCTCAGGGGCTCACCTGGCACCGCCCGGACAAGCGAAATACTTCGCCGGTTGGCTAAGGCCCGGTACAGGGGTGTTTGGGGAGAGGACTCCGGAGCCTAGCCAATAATTCACCCTGCCCCGCTCAGGGACTTAATTAGGATTTAGACCATTGTCTTACCCCTCATTTTTTTAAAAACAATTACTTTAGTGAATAAATATTTAATAATTAAATGAATTGTTCCCTCAGGGTTAAGTATTGCTAAGGGAGGTGTTGTTTTCAGAAGGGTTCACTGCTGCTTCTTTAGAAATTAAGATTGAAAGGAAGTGTAGATTATTAACTGTGCAGGTTGCGGACACAGCAAGTGTTCTGGAAACTACTTTTTGTTAGAGAAGTTTTTCAAATCGGAAAGATCATGTAACAATAATATTAGCGAACACCATTATGTGATGCACTTAATTACATACTAGGCGTCATGCCAAGGACTTTACATAGATTATATAATTAAATCTGTTCCCCAAGCTATTGCATAGGTCCTCTCATTTTTATTCCCATTTTAAAGATGGTGAAACGGAGGCTCACAGAGGTCAGTTTCCCCAAACCACAGCTAGTAAATGGCAGAGCTTAATTTGAATCCAGTGCTCTGGCTATACAGCCTTTAAAAATTACATAAAATAAATATTTTATTGATTCTCCAAAAACCCTTTTATATGTTTCTTATAACTGAAGACCATTAAAAGACATTTTAATTTTTTTTAAAAAACATGTTAACTAGACATTAACATCAATAATGGATTAGAACAAGAATAATGGATAAATGTAGGAATTAGGTATTTTAATAAGAAAGTAGGTTCCAAGTTTGCCTTCATTAGTTGAGTGTGCCTTTGTTAAAAATGAATGAGCCAAACTTATAACCATGAGAGAACAAGAAAGTAGGCAAAATTTGAAGCTCACTGTGTTAGTTTTCTATTGCTGCTGTAACAAATAACCATAAACGTAATGGCTTAACACAACACAAACTTAGTATCTTACAGCTTGGAGCCATAAATCTCACTGGGCTAAATATTGGAGAAAATCCCTTCCCTTGCCTTTTCTGCCTTCCAGAAGCTGTCTACTTCTTTGGCTCATAACCTCCTTCATTGTCAAAGTCAGTAATGGTGAGTTCAATCCTCCTCACTACAAATCATTTTGACTCTCCCTTCTGCCTCTATCTCCTACTTTTCTAAACACCCTGTGAATACATTGGGCCCACCTGGGTAATCAGGATAATCTCCCTATTTTAGTCAGCTGACTAGCAATATTAATTCCGTCTTTGCCACATAACATAACATATTCACAAGTTCCAGGGATTAGGATGTTGACATCTTCAGAGGGCCCCTGCTCAGTCTACAACATGTAACAGCATAAGTTTGGGGAGAACGTGGAGTGGAAATGTGGACTAGGTATGTCACTGTGCACCCCTTTCAGGGCTTACCTCTGAGTGGCTCTGGAGCTCCCAGCTAGAAGACTACCTCCATGGTTAGGAAAATAAGTGTTTGACAAAAGGACCACAAGAAAAGTTTAAAATAATTGCTATATACATATATATATATATATATATACATATATATATATATATATATATATATATATATATATACATATATATATATATATATATATATATTTTTTTTTTTTTCCCAGAGGGAAGGGAGAGAGAGATAGAAACATCAATGGTGAGAGAGAATCATTGATGGCTGCCTCCTGCGTTGCCCCCACTGGGGATCAAGCCTGTAACCCGGGCATGTGCCCTGACCAAGAATCTTGGTTCATAGGTCGATGGTCAACCACTGAGCCATGGCAGCCAGGCTGCTTTTACTTTTAATCAAAATAGTACTGCAGACCATTTTAAGTGGAACTGGAAAGTCTGAAAATAGAAGCAAATATGACAGCATTGGAAGGTAATAAAACCAGCCTTTAGGAGTAATTTTGGTCTGCCAGAGTTTCAAAACAGTTGAACATATATGATGCACGAAGGATCTACACTACTGAAATGTGTCATGTGGCCTAACAGAAAGGGAAAAGAGTTTGAGGAGGATTGGTTCTATTTCAGATTCTACTTCACTCAAGTTGAAGGTCTAGCAGTGTGGCATGCATAACTGTAAAGTTTGCCAGGATGATGTTAGGTGGTACACAAATGAACATTTTTATTTATTTTATCAAATGAATATAAATTAAAATGTATATTTTTAAATGTATAGGATATAGTATAATATATGATGCATATAATGCTATATATACACATATATATATATATACTAGAAGCCCAGTGCACAAAAACTTGTGCACTCGGGGGGGGGGGGGGGGGGTCCCTCAGCCTAGCCTATGCCCTCTTGCAGTCTGGGACCCCTCGGAGGATGTCCACCTGCTGGCTTAGGCCCGCTCCCTGGGGTATCGGGCCCAAGCTGGAAGTCAGATATCCCTCTGGCAGCCTGGCAGTCCTCGGGGGATGTCCATTTGCCAGCAGGGAGCAGACCTAAGCTGCAGTCAGACATCCTTAGTGCTGCTGAGGAGGCAGGAGAGGCTCCCGACACCACCGCTGTGCTGGCAGCCATCAGCCTGGCGTATGGCTGAGCAGAGCTTCCCCTGTGGGAGCGCACTGACCACCAGGGGGCAGCTCCTGCATTGAGGATCTGCCCCCTGATGGTCAGTGTGTGTCATAGTGACCAGTCATTCCCAGTCATTCTGCTGTTAGGGTCAATTTGCATATTACCCTTTTATTATATAGGATAGAGGCCTGGTGCACAGGTGGGGGCCGGCTGGTTTGCCCTGAAGCGTGTCCTGGATCAGGGTGGGGGCCTGCTGGGGTACCTGGCCAGCCTGGGTGAGGGGTTGATGGCTGTTTGCAGGCTGGTCAAGCCCCCCAGTGGGGACCCTCACCCCATGGGGGTTTGGCCAGCCTGGGTGAGGGGCTGAGGGCCGTTTTCAGGCTGCCCACACCCACTTCAGGGTGGGGGTCCCCACTGGGGTGCCTGGCCAGCCTGGGTGAGGAGCTGATGGCTGTTTTCAGACTGACCAAGCCCCCCAGTGACCGAAGCTCCCAGCTTTCCTTTTTTTTTTTCCGCTCCAGCTCCATGGCCATGGCGACTGGAAGCAGTTATCTGGGGTTTATTTACCTTCTATAATTGAAACTTTGTTGCCTTGAGAGGAGGCAGCAGCTGGCTGGGAAGCTTGGCTTCTTCCATCGCCGGGCTGCCGGCCGCCATCTTGGTTGGGTTAATTTGCATATAGTCGCTCTGATTGGCTGATGGTCATGGCTTAAGGTGTAGCGACGGTACGGTCAATTTGCATGTTTGTCTTTTATTAGTGTATATATATATCACATCAAACAGATGATTCCAGTTTGATTACTTCTTAGAAAAAACTTTGGTCAATTTAAAGTCAGTTTAATGTGCAACATTAAGTAAATAGTGCTAAGGGAGGGCATATATGACAAAAACTACAAAGTTGGTAGAATTGCTGATGCTTAGGAAACATCAATCTAACCATACTAATTTTGTGAAATCAATAGGATGGAATGGCCTAATAAGTTAGACAAGGTTTTAAAGAAACAAGGGGTAGACCTACCTGAAATTAAGTTTATATTCTTTTCATTCAACTCAATAATTCATCCCAATACTCAATATATTTCTCTCCTACAGTGCACTCTCGCTCTCTTCTCTCCTTCATCCTTCCTTCCCTTCTTTTCCCTCTCAGTTCTCTATCTCATCCTCTCACCTCCACAGTTCATTGGCTCCGGCTACATTAATATCATCACTGATTTTCTCACCCATAATTCTGTATCTTTTTTAAATACATATATTTAGGAGTGCACTTTCCCTTTTCAGTGAGAATGTGTTTCCCTGACTGGGGCTGAACTGCCAACATTGAAGAGGTCTTGCTGGCCCAGAGCAGAGCAGAGCTGAGCTGAGCAAAGCCAGGCAGAGTGGAATGGGGCAGAGTGGAGCACACTGGACCAGAGCAGAGGTGTCTAGCCAGAGGGGGGTCTTGCTGAGGGCCACCTTATCCCAGAGTTGCCTCATAGTCATGATTTTCCACACCCATGCTGCTTCATCACTCAGCTGTTTAGCGTTCAAACCATAGCTGTGCTAATCTCACAGCTGTGTCATACCAACATTGAACTCTTTGCAGTGAATAAAGTTTCCTTCTATAGGGCAATAAAATAAATAAATAAATAAATAAATTACTTTTTAAAATATGTTTTTATTGATTTCAGAGAGGAAGGGAGAGGGAGAGTTAGAAACATCAATGATGGGAGAGAATCATTGATTGGCTGCCTCCTGCATGCCCCCTACTGGGGATCAAACCTGCAACCCTGGCATGTGCCCTTGACCCGAATCAAACCTGAGACCCTTCAGTCTGCAGGCTGATGCTCTATCCCAGCGGTTCTCAACCTGTGGGTCACGACCCCTTTCACGGTCGAACGACCCTTTCACAGGGGTCGCCTAAGACCATCCTGCATATCAAATATTTACATTACGATTCATAACAGCAGAGTCGTACAGCGGAAGCGTGCTGGGCCCATAACAATAGCAACATTACAGTTATGAAGTAGCAACGAAAATAATTTTATGGTTGGGTCACAACATGAGGAACTGTATTTAAAGGGCCAGAAGGTTGAGAACCACTGATCTATCCACTGAGCCTAACCAGCTAGGGCAGCAAATAAAGTTTTTTTTAATGATTTCAGAGAGGAAGGGAGATGGAGAGAGAGATAGAAACATCAATGATGAGAGAGAATCATTGATCAAGTGCCTCCTGAATGCCCCCTACTGTGCATCCAAGCCTGAGGCCAAGACCCAGGCATGTGCACTGACCAGGAATTGAACCCTGACCTCCTGGTACATAGGTCAGTACTCAACCACTGAGCAACACCAGCCCAGCCATAACTCTGTATCTTTTGTTTCTTTCATAATGTTGTGCTACAGTTGCTATATGATCATATTACTTGAAATCAAGTCAAGAGAATAAAGAAAACATATCAAAGGGATTAAAAAGAGTCTGTATGCAAATCAAGGATGGTAGGCAAGGTCAGAAGTGGGTCAGGAAGACGGAGATTTCTCTTTAAAGTGTGCCTTGGAGAGGAGACACGGGCCAGAATCCAGTTCCCTAGCAGAAACAAAAGCAGGAGGTACTTAAAAGTGAACTAGTGGCATTGCTTTGGCCCAAGTGGATAAGAGGCATGGGGAATTTTTTCTTTTAGAAATAGTAGATGCTCACTATAGGTACAGAGAGTTCAACATTTGATACATTAGGAAGAAAGTCTCTCCATGATTATCTAGTCCTTCCTTGCATATTTCAATGATAGTTGGTCTACCATGCTGGTGGGGTATTTTTTTTAATCTACCTGTTGAATAGCTTTTTTAAAAAAAGCTTTAACATTTGTTCTTATTAAGAAACAGGTTTCCTTTAGTAACTAAATCTTCTCAGTCTTGTTTAGTGCACATGAAACATCTTTTCTCTTCACCACTTTGTGGCTGCCCTCTGTTAGAAACACAGGTTGTTTTCAGTACCCTTCTTTAAAAAAGTGGCACCCCAAACTAAAGCCCGTATTTCTGCCAAGGCCAGACCAGACGGAGGCCATCCATTCTCATCTTTGGGGAAGGTGGAAAAGGAGAAGGAGAAAATCACACATTGATTATTAACTCCTCTGCCGAAAACTGGTAACTTGCCATTGCTCTTGGGTTAAAGAAGTAAATACCTTAGCAAAGGCTTCAAGGGTTCCAGGGTCTGGCCCCTCACTGCCTCTTCAAAGTCAACTCACGCTGTGCCTCCCTGCTCAAGAGACAAGGGCCTTCTTTCTGTTCCTCACAATTCCCTCTCATTTCAGAACCTTTGCATATATTCTTCCTTCTGCTTCTGCTTAGACTACTTTGTTCAACCCTCTGCTCTTTGCCTAGTAAATATTTTCTCATTCTTTAGATCTCAACTCAACATTCCCTCTGTTCCCTCAGGCAGGCTTTCTCTAACACTCTGATTCCATCAACTCCTTATTATAAACACTAGAGGCCCGGTGCATGGATTCATGCACCAGTGGGGTCCCTCGGCCTGGCCTGTGGGGATCGGGCCTAAACCAGCTCTCTGACATGCCCCGAGGGGTCCCGGATTGCAAGAGGGTGTAGGCCAGGCTGAGGGATCCCACCAGTGCACAAGCGGGACTGGGGAGGAATCGCAGGAGGGCTCCAGGGTGTGTCTGACCCGTCTGGCCCAGTCCTGATCTGCTGGACCCCAGCAGCAAGCTAACCTACTGGTTGGAGCATCTGCCCCCGGTGGACAGTGTGCATCATAACAACTGGTCGAATGGTTGAATGAACAGTCAGACACTTAGCATATTAGGCTTTTATCATATAGGACAAGTAGGAATTCCCTCTCTTTTATAGTATTTGCCAGTTTGACATTTCTTTGTGTGATAATTTGATTAAAGTCACTATGATGCTTATCACTTATAATTTTACCTTCAGTGTCTTGTATAGTGAACAGAACATAGTGAATCTCTTAAATATTTTTCTAATTAGGTCACTGATACCAGACATGAGTCAGGAATTGGGTTAGGCCCTTAGCTTATATTATGTCACTAACTTCTCTCAACAATTATGTAAGTGAGATAATTGTTCTATTTGATAAATAAGAAAACTGAGGACCAACAAGGTAAGGTTTTTTATTTAAGATTCTTCCATCATTAAGTGGAAAAATCATGATCTAATCCAGGCATTTGTGCTATGGTTAGGACTCTTTATCTGCCCAGCACAATTTCCTATTCTTCTTCTGCTACCAGGACCCCACTTTCTTTCATAGAATTCACACTGGATTCCATGCCTTTCAGGAGGGCTTGTCATTCATAAGGTTCTGTTCCCCTCACAGCTGGATCTGGGTCCAGCCAGTTGTCTGATTGGTGAGGTGTGGATACATCACCTGAGGTGTACCAGTCAGAATCCACTGTGGGACTCATCTGCTGAAGTTAATTGGAAAGTTGACCTCTTCCCTATGGAATGCCAATCTACAAAAATGTGAAGCTTTCTTTATCCTATAGGTGTGTGGTTTTACCATTCTTAAAAATAATGAAAGACATCAGTTCACAGAATTTTCTTTGAATAACCCAAATTTTCTAGTATTCAGGGAATACTATCAAGCCCATTTGTTTAGCTCACTTGTTTTTAAATTACGGAATAAAGATTAGCAAATATTGCCAACGATAGTGAATACTTAAATTATGGGTAGTCAGCCTTCCTTTGCATTTATACTGCACCTAAAAATTAATCACAGGCCCAATTTAAAAATCAACAATAAATAATTACATTTCTGAAGAAAGTTGAACCTGTATAATACCTAATCAGAGATACTTTTTTACTTTTTTGTGAAATTCTAGAAATGTTCATAATATTAATTTAGAAGGTTCTATTTAGTGTTATAAATAAATATTGATCACACATCAGATAGATTTTGATTGCCAAAAAAAGAATTAGTGTTCTATGGATATAATTATAATACAAACAGATAATTATATACCATGTTTATCAAATAATCAAGGAGGTATTGGCTATCATTACCCAATGACATGTAAGATTATAAAAATAATTCTAAAGGAATAAATTTATTTAAACAATCTAGGAAGAACTTGAGTGAAAAGAAAAACAGTAGACCTTAGGGGGAAATTTCCTGCTATATTTAAACTATGCATTTGACTTTACGAAATAACTCATATTATATATTCATTAATTAATTCATTTTACAAATATATTTGAATACCTCCAGATGACATTAATGATTTCCTCTAAAATGTATTTATTTCTATTATCACTGCCCTAGTTTGGAGTCTCATGAACCTCACCTAAACTATTTCAGTTGATTCACCAATGGTCACCCTGTCTCTGGTCCTTTCTTACCCCAATCCATTTCAACATTGCTGCTAACGTTATAGTAGTGTCCATAAAAATCTAGTCACACCACCTCACTAACTTAAAAATATATTTTGATTCTTAGTACCTAGGGAATAAAATCCAAACTCCTCACAATTTTGCCACAATATTTATAGTTCCTTGGACTCATCTATTGTACTAGGTACTTCCAACTAGTTATATTGGCCTTCTCCATATTTTCTCTTTGATACCTTTGTTCTTGTGTTCATATTGTTCTTTATCATGGAGTAGCTTTCCCTCTATTTTCTGCCTGAAATCTTCTTTTCATCATTCAAATCCTGGTTCCAATGACACTTCCTCTTTGAAGCAAATAATTATTCATTTCTTATAACCTTAATTAGATTTAAAGTTAATGGGAAAATTAATTTATAATACATGAGCCCTCACTCAGTGAAGGAAAGAAAAACATTGCTGAAAATATGCTGAGTGAAAGAATAAAATGAGCTGTGGGAATTTAATGGGAACATTCTAGAGAGAGAACATTCATATAGGGCTTGATGAAAAATACCTATGTTTTCACATTATTTTTTTCTATTAAAAGTTTAATAAGTATATTTTGCCTCAACATTTATTTTTAATAAGAAAGTATAATTATTTCATTTATGTAAAAATTATTACGCCTTCCCAATCCTCAGAAATTCCAGGAGTAGTTATTTCACAGCACATAGGTTTTAAAACTAGAAGAGAATTTTGATAATATGCAGTTTACACAATTAATCTACAGATGAAGAAACTGAGGCTGCAAAGGCTAATTTGAATGAAAGGTAGAAGCCACATTTCCAGAATTGATTTATGGCACACTTCCCAGGGAATCCAGAAGCACTGCTTCCAAGGAATCAAGGTTCAAGAGTAAATAGTCCACCCAGGTTTATAGTAAAGAGTGATTTATTATTAATAAGACCTTGACTTTAAGCATACTCAGAGAAGGATTTCTATAGTAGAACAAAAGATAGAGTTGATTTTTAAATTTTACACATATATTTATATATATATATACATATATATATATATTCGGGGAATATACTTTTTTATATTCTATATTGTAGGCATATAGGAGACTGTGGAATTATAGCTTAGATGCTCAAATAACATGAAATAACACAACTTCTATATATTTGACCAAGGTTCCCTCTTCTCCATGATATTTAAAAAATATGTTATCTAATTGTACATTTTGCATATTTTTCCTGGTTATGGTTTCATATATAGCTCATAACCTTTATGTGTATTAGCTAGATTAATTTAGGTTGATGTTTTCCACAGTGATGTTATTCTCTTTAGTTATCTGATTTTAAAAGAGATTTGTGGCCTCAACTGTGGCAATGTTCTTTTTTATATTCTACGTTTGAGCTGCATGCTCTCTAATGAATCATTAAAATGAGAAATTTCTACAGCATGGCTTATTTCCTAATTGACATGTTTGTTTTGTACAACTCTTGGATGGCACAGTTAATAAAGAGTGTAGAAACAGACAAATATGCTATTTTAAAAAGCTCTGTCACAGAGGTAATGCCACTCCCCTGACTATCTCTTCTACAGAAATTATAAACAGGACAGCACAGCAGCTGTCACATATTTGGAACTTCCTTCTTTCTTTTTTTGGGGGTAGTGGGTGATAAAGAATAGATTTGACATTAAGGTAGCTAGGGACCAAATAACTTTATATTGTGTGTTCCACAGTCTGAAATGAGCTACTTTTTTTTTTCTACTGCATGCGCAACTGGTTTAAACAAGTAGCAGATTTTTTGTGTTTTCGTGTCTCCCTTCAGCGTCATCAGACCACTTATCAAGTTTAGATAAGAGACATTTGTTAACAATGTACCTCATTGTCAGTGTTTTCCCTCAGCTAGGAACTATTTGCTGTGACTCCATCTTCAGAGGTTATGAGGATCTTGACCATTTTTTAACCTGCTCTTGAGGGGTGGCCTCGAGGGAAGAGTTGGTTTTTAAAATTTAGAGATCCAAACTTAGAATGGTTAGTAAATCCTAGACATTGCTATCATCAGTCACATACATCAGCCACCCTTACCCGCTTTCCTTTGCTTTATTCCGTTTTCACTCAAAGATGCCTTTCCATGCTGTGGAGGCTCCCCTGGCAAATCCTAGAAACCAGCTTTCTCATCCTGAAGACTGCTCAAGGTGAGATACGAAAATAAAACAGTCATTGTCATAACCATTGGTTTTTAAATATGTATTTTCTTTGTCACTTGTAAATGATACATATTTAAATGGGATTATTGTTATGATATTCTTTATTGACCTTAAAATATGCAGCATGGCATTAGGTGTGTGATATTTGATTGAGGGTGAATCCAGGTGCTGTCATCAAGAATTTCAGGCCAGAGCTGGCCAGCTAGCTTCCTCAGTAGAAGTTCCATGCTCGAGAGGGTACTAATGCAAGCACTTCTATGATTCATCTCTATGTTGTCCAAACATAGCTTATTCATAGATGTTGGAAATAGGTTAGAAATAAGAGTATTGGGTATTATTTATTAATAGCATACCCTGTGGCAAAATACTTTTTTTAGAGGAGAAAAAAGTAACTTATTGAGCAACATTCTTAATGTAAGAAAGGTCTCCTTGGTAAAACTAAAGTTCTTCAGAATATGTGCATTGGCTAAAATTGTTTTAAATACATAGACATGAACATAGCCTAAGAATTCAACGAGGCCTGAAGCCTTTAGCAGTAGGAATGATGCTTGAGACTTGAGCCCTTAACAGGTTGGTTTCAGTCATTGGTGTGGGAAGATTTCTTATGATGAGTTTGTTTTGAGTAAATATTTCATGCAAGATGTTAAAGGGAGCACTTAACTATACCAAGAGCTAGAAATTTATCAAACTTTAAGGAATAGTTTTTATGAACTGAATTGTATCTATTTGTTAGTATATTGTTCTATATGTGTTGCAGAATTTGGTTTATGATTTGCTTTCATTATGATCTGAAGGTATGTAATCTACCACTAAGAACCCAAGTTGTACATGTTAAATTGGCTTAAGGGCAGTTCGTAATTGTTTGTGGAGCACTTACAAAGTGCTAAGTACTTTGCATATGTTATTTAATCTTTATGGTAACCTATACAACAATCCTCACAATGCTCTTTACACAACTGTTATTGTTGGTTTTTGTTTTTAGTAAGCCATCCATGCATAGGGTGGTGCTAATCATTGTCATTATTTAGAGAAAGAGAAACAAGATCATCACATCCACCTCTGAGGTGGGTACAGTCACCTTGTATTATAGATGAAGAAACTAAGCCACAAAGTAGTTAAGTGACTACTCAAGGTCACAGAACTAGAAAGTGCCTGCATGACTCTGAAAGCCCTTCCTTCTAACCACGCTGTTTTACTGCATCCCTTAATGATTTTTGTTAAATAGGAGAATTTATGGCTAAGAAGTGAGTTAAGAATTCCTTATAAAGAGCATTTATGTTGCTGAATTTTCTTATGTGCTTGAAAGGTAGAAAATAACCTGTCAAGTCATAGGGCATGCTGGGTAGCTACAGGATAATTAGACACCTTTTAAAGCAGTACTCTCAGCGTGGAAAATGTCCTTAAGGACTTTGATTCAAATGACTGATTTCATGACAATGAAGGGCTCAGAAAGCTGAACAAGGTTCTTTTATGAAGAGCAAAGGAAATCGTTAGGCCAGCACTGAATCTTTTCAGGGTGAACATTGGATGCCGAAGATTATCTGTGCTGATTTTCCCCTAATCCCGTTATTGGGTTTCTCGTTACTCGACCTTAGTATAGCTTGTACAATATCATCTCTGTAACCTTTGTGTTTGTAGGTTTATCTTGATCAACTATCAGTGCAAAGTGAGAAGCCGCCTTTCATCTGGTTTCCAATGGTGCTAACTAGAAAAAAAAAGGAAGCTAAAATGTTTTCATTGAGCAGAAATAAAGTAGTCAGGGCATTAAAGCACTGATAGTGAATCTCAAGAAGGCATTTGAAGAAGGAAGCCTTCCTAGGGAGAAGGTTCACTAAAGAATAGCGACACCATAGGACATTGGGAACAAAGAGGGTTTTCTATAATCTTGATTATTTGCAGTGGAACAAAGTTTTCCTGCTTCAATAAGAGTTTTTGTCAATTCATCCTTATGCTGAAACTGTTCTCCTAAATCAATTGTATCAAAGATCTGGCATTGTTAAGGAAGATAATCCTTGAACATTTAACATTATATAAAGGAAAGCTGGCAAAAAAAAAAAAAAAAAAAGAAAAAGAAAAAGAAAATAAGAGAAAGAAAGAAAACAAGAGAGAAAAGAAAAGAGAGCATAATGCTCCATAAGCCTTCCTACCTCAAAGAGAAGAGAACAGGTTTGATTTTGGGAGACCAGCTAACTCAGGTGGAAGAGCAGAGAGGCTGTGCAGCCAAGGAGGGAGGAGAGAGCGAACAAGGAAGTTGTAAAACACTAGATGATTTATTTTACAACTGTTAATTAAATGAAAGAAGGAGGTGCATTGCGCTTATCTAACATGCTTTTCTTTTATACTGTGTCGTAATGTAAAGAACATTACCTTTGCAGTCAGTCAACAGACCTGGGTTTAAATCCTGGCTCTACCACTTGCTGCCTGGGAAATTTAAGGCAGATTATTTAACCTCTCTGAGCCTCAGTTCCCATAGGGTTAAGTGGCGTTCCCAGTAGTGTTGCAGCCTGTATCTGTCACGAACCTTCTATTTAACTTTGGGCAACTCAACCTCTCTGGGCACCAGAAGCTCCATCTGCAAATCTCCCTGGCTCATTAGAACTTTTCCCTGCATGCATGCACAAAACATAAAGGACTGATACTTTTGGTGTTTTTTGTTTTGTAATGACAACCTAGTAATGGCATTCTAAAGATTAGGCAGTAATGTATTTCAAGTCCTAGCTCATAGTAGCCAGGCAATAAATGGCACAAACGGCATGCAGTAAATATTAGAACTACATATGAAATTCACTCAAGATCTATTGGTGGCATTGGCCTACTTAGTACTTGCTTTCATAGAGAAAATAGATCAGAGAAGACAATATGTGAGGCAAAAATGTCTCATATTTAAATTGTTCTCCATTTCCTAAAGCATAATCATATCCTCACAGAGAAAGACACACGTACATCATACTTCCTGTGTTCCAGAAAATAAGGCTGAGATCCAGAGAAAGTTAGTGATATTGACTAGAAATGATATGTTTTTAAATAGGGGAGTCAGGCCTGGAATCTGGATTCCTGAATTCTGTTCTCGTGATCTCTCCATTATACTACACTGACACCGTCCAATTTGTCTGGCATACCTTTCTAGAAATCCTCTTTAAGGGTAAACTGTAGGAGCAAGAAATAAATCCTCAAAATAAGTGTTCCTCTTATGAGTTCATTATGAGTTGATATCCTTGGCTTATTGTGTCATTCTTTACATGTAAAAAAAAAATAATGAGTTCTCTGTAACACTTAGAAACAGAGAGAACACACTTTTGCTAAATTGAGTGGCCTTTTGCAGGTATCAGGTGTTTTAAAAATATGTCTTTGTTGATTTCAGAGAGAGGAAGGGAGAAGGAGAGAGAGATAGAAACATCAATGATGAGAGACAATCATCCATCAGCTGCCCCCTGCACGCCTCCTACTGGGGATGGAGCCAGGAAAACTAGGCATGTGCCCCGACCAGAATCAAACTGTGATCTCCTGGTTCATGGGTACATGTTCAACCACTGAGCCACACCTGCTGGGCCTCTATTAGTTTTGAGCTTTGAATGGATTTTAGGCTCTTAAAAGTTGAAAATTAACAAAAGGTTTTGTCATTTTTCAGAAAGTTTTTAAAAGCACAAACAAATTTATCAACTCTAAATAGCTAAAGAAAAATATTCTGATTAAAATAATGAAAATTGGAATATCAACAAAATTATTTAATTTTCTGTGAAACATGTCTACTTATAGTACACTAGGGGCCCAGTGCATGAAATTTATGCACGGAGAGGGTCCCTCAGCTCAGCCTGCACCCTCTCCAACCCGGGACCCGTCTGGGGATGTCTGATTGTCAGTTTAGGCCCAATCTCACAGGGATGGGCCTAAACCGGCAGTCGAACATCCCTCTCAATGCGGGACTGCTGGCTCCTAACCACTCACCTGCCAGCTGGCATGATCACCCCTAAATGCCCTCCCCTGCTGGCCTGATCACCCCTAACCGCCCTCCCCTGCCAGCCTGATGGCCCCTAACCACCTCTGCCTCAGCCCCCGCCACTGTGGCTTTGTCTGGAAGGAGGACCAGACATGGGAAGATGTCGGGTTGACCTGCTCTAATTAGCATATTACCCTTTTATTAGTATAGATGATATTGTTTAGAAGAATTGTACTTATAAGCCCAAACTGACTTAGATTACTTAATATAGCTTATTTTACCCAGCTAAATATTTTACAATTTAACACCTTTTCCTTTGCAATATTAAAATACTTTTAAAAAGTAATAGAAACATAAAGCATTATGTAAATGTATGAACTTACTATCTATTTCAGTTCAGTCCAACCTAGATAATTTAAGTCAGCTTACGATGCTCATAGAGAGCCTGCTCTCCAGGGCATGACGCTGGTCCTAAGATAGCTAAGGTGAGTGCCTTTGAGGAATTCAGTGTATGAGCTTTATGGTAGTAAAAGCTTATAGTTGCTAACTTTTACTGATCTTTCACTGTGTATCAGCCATACTTCCAAGAGTTTTGCAATATGTTTTATTTAATGCCTCCACCTAAATCCTTGGGAAATAGCATTTTATTAGCCCCATTTTATAGATGAGGGGACTGTACCTTAGATTAAGAAATTTATCCACAGACACACGGCTCAGAAGTGGTTCAATTAATAATTCACTTGATATACTAACATGGATATACAGATAGAAACACAACTACTTACATAAGTAAACACAAATACTTGCAACTTTTAGTTTTTTTAAATATGAATATATTTTTTCTTCTGTAATTGAGAGAAAGGTGTTTGTTATTGTTGTTTCTCCTGCCAGCTTATGCTTAAATAAGGATTAGTGATAGTAGTATCATCATTGTGCAGAAAGGGCAAAGCATTCACAATCACAAAGGAGGGCAAAAGTCTTTCCTAGCTATTAAATTAATTATCAAATGCTCTGCCCCTAACACTATAGTGTGTTCATTTTTAAAAAAAGATAAATTATAGCCTAAGTGATATTTAAACTTTAGGTTGACTTCATAATAAAACACCTACTTTTCAACCATATTTGTGCTCTTTCTAGGAAATCGTGTTAATAACATGCTTTGAAGATATTCAGAAGTGTTCATTATAAAAGGATCCCAAGCACACGAGGACCTCATATATGAGGTCCTGTAAGAGGAGCACAAGTATAAGAGGGGATTTCAGGGGAAACATGAGGCTCTAAGAAGAATAGATTTTGCCCATTCTAATTAAAGTTTTGGATAGAAAACTCTTGATGGAATTAGAAAAATATTAGAGATAATTCATGCATTTAGATAGTAGATTGACTGACTGTATTAGTTCCCTAAGTTGCCAAATAAAACTACCACTGGCTAGGTGGCTTAAGCAACAGAAATTTATTTTCTCACAGTTCTGGAGGCTGGAAGTCTAAGAGCACAGTGTCAGCTGGGTTGGTTTCTTCTGAGATCTCTCTCCTTGGCTTGCAGATGGGCCTCGTCTTGCAGTGTCCTGACATGGTTGTCCCTCTGTGCACATGTGCCCTGGGTGCCTTTTTGTGTGTCCGAATTTCTTACTAGGACAGCAGTGAGATTGAATTAGGGCTCATCCTATTAGCCTCATTTTAACTAAATGATGTCTTTAAAGGCCCTCTCTCCAAATGCAGTCAGATGGTAGGTGCTGGGGATTAGAGCTTCAGCATGAATTTTTTAAAAATATATTTTATTGATTTTTTACAGAGAGGAAGGGAGAGGGATAGAGAGTTTGAAACATCGATGAGAGAGAAACATCGATCAGCTGCCTCCTGCACAACCCCCCAGTGGGGATGTGCCTGCAACCAAGGTACATGCCCTTGACTGGAATCAAACCCGGGACCCTTCAGTCCGTAGGCCGATGCTCTATCCACTGGCCAAACCGGTCAGGGCTCAGCATGAATTTTGAGGGGACATAATTCACCCCTAGCAATGACCTTTAGCTGCAAAGAGCTGAGAATTCTTCCAGATCTAGAATTTTGTGCATCTTCTTCAAAATTTTTACTGTATATAAATTGGCCACAATCTAAGTTACTGATATAATACTTTTCTTTATCTATTACAAATGACATTCCTGCTTTTCTGTGCTACCAAAAGAAAGGATCATAGAATATTGTCCTGGGGTCCCCTTGTAACTAACAGAGACACTTTCACAATGCCCAGGGCCCTTGATGTCTTGCAAATGAAGGAGGAGGATGTCCTCAAATTCCTTGCAGCAGGAACACTCTTAGGTGACACCAACCTTGACTTGGAAATGGAGCAGTACATCTGGAAAAGTGATGGTGTCTCCATCATCAATCTGAAGAATCCTGGGAGGAGCTTCTACAGGTAGCTCGTGCCATTGCTGCCATTGAAAACCTTGCTGATGTCAGTGCCATATCCAGGAACACGGGCCAGCGAACTGTGCTGAAGTTCGCTGCTGCCACTGGAGCCACTCCCACTGCTGACACCTCACTCCTGGAACCTTCATGACCAGGTCTAGGCAGCCTCCCGGGAGCTGAGACTTGGGTGACCACTGACCCCAGAGCTGAGCACCAGCCTCTCACAGATGCTTTACATTAACCTGCCAGCCATCGCTCTGTGTAACTCAGACTCCCTCTGCACTGTGTGGACATTGCCATCCTGTGCAACAATAGGGAGCTCACCCAGTGGGTCTGACGCCATCCATGTGGGCCTGGGAAGTTCTGCGCATGTGTGAACACCCATGGAAGGTCATGCCTGACCTCTGCTTCTGCAGAGATTGAAAAGGAAGGGCAGAGCACTGTCGAAAAGGCTGCGACCAAGGAGGAATTTCAGGGTGAGTAGACTGCTGCAGCTCCCGAGTTCGCTGCCACTTAACTGAGGTGTCAGACTCCTCTGCGTCTGCCCTGGTGCCTACTAAGCAGTTCCCTTCTGAAGATGAGTGCTCAGCCGTCCGCGAAAGAGTGGACTGAAGCCTTTACTGCTCAGAGCACTGAAAGGGTAGGAACAACACTGAATGTCTTGGACAGAAAAGGGAAATAAGGTTCCTGGAAAATAAAGTCTCTTTAAAAATTGACATTCCTGAATTAGCTTCCTGAAGCTAATTGTGTGTGTATGTGTGTGTGTGTGTGTGTGTGTGTGTATGTGTGTGTGTGTGTAAACACGCACACATATATTTATATGCTTTGGGGTAATAGAGAGACAGCTGTGGTTATATCTACCTTTTATTCACTCATACATTTACAATCAAAAGTATGTATTTATTTATTGCCAATGAAATGTGACCAAATGAATAACCAAAACCACACATTTTCACCATGCTAAAAGCATTTTTAAAATACATTTAATTAAGTTTCTCTTTTAGATGAACCTACAATTTCATACTGCATTCAACCTGGTTTTTAAATATATTTATCTAGACTAAAATATCTGCAGCTGTACTATGAGTTAAAGGCATTCCAGGTACATTCAAAAAGAGCCCTGTTGGTCCTAGCGTGTTTGGCTCAGTGGATAGAGTGTCAGCCTGCAGACTGAAGGGTCCTGGTTTGATTCTGGTCAAGGGCATGTGCCTGGGTTGCTGCTCGATCCCCAGTAGGGGGCGTGCAGGGAGCAGCTGACCAAATGATTCTTTCTCATCATTGATGCTTCTATCTCTCTTTCTCCCTCTCCCTTCCTCTCTGAAATTGATAAAAATATATATATTTTTAAAAAGATCCCTGTTGTTGTGGGTTGTATTTTCCAAAACACGGCTAAACAACATTTTCAATCCCACAGACCCTTGAACTTCCCAGTCAAGAGGTAGAGTCCATGTCTTCCTCCCCCTTCTCTAATCTGGTGGGCCTTTATGACTGCCACAACAAATAGAATGGAGCAGAAGGAGCATTATGGGATTTCTGATAATAGCTCATAAAAAGTGTTAGGGTCGTTGAAGGAGGAACACATGAGGCCAAAGTGGTAAGGGATAAATTTATTAGGTCATCTGGATACTAGATGGGCTGAGCCCCAAAATGGAACCAGCCCCCAAAGACAGGGTGTCAGAGGTTTTTAAAGAATTCTAGGTGGTTTTTTTCTGGGCAGAGAATTCTCTGTGAAGGTCTGGCTTCTGGGAAAGATTGGAGGGGAGAGAAAATGTGGTCTAAACAAGTGGAATGTCCATTGTGAAGTGACTTAAAGTTTAGTTCCCAGGGGAGGGGGTATTGATTCAATTATTTGATCAGGTCTAACATTCCAGAATTTTTGTTTTATGGAATAAGATACTAGTAAATGAAATAATTTCCAATAAAATAAAATAAAAGTCTTCTAGCTTCCTCTCTCCCTGTCTCTCTCTCCTTGATAAGTGTTCTGTCTTGCTCCAAGCAATCTTCATTCCAAGTAGCAATATTAACAAATATAGCATTATAAGAGTATTTTTGGCTTACATTCTAGAATGGGAGGAGTCAGTATTTCAATCTATGAATTTATATCATTTCATTTCCAGTAGAAATTTACAACCAAAATGACATGATGGTTGTGGTTTTCATTATTTACTAAATCCTAAAAAAAAGGTGGTCTTAACATGTCAATTCTTTTAAGAGTCTGGCCGTAGAGTACAGTTTTAGTAATGATACTCCCATTATTCACTTCTGTCAGTTGGTTATAAGGTAAGAGAAGCCCAAATAAGCTTTTCAGAATCAAAACAAATACAGTAGAAATAGTGTTTTCTATAGATATACACCAGCCTTTCACCACAAAAATTGGTGACACAAGTTGGTATAGGTAAAATTAATTATGTAAAACCATCAGAAGTCGTGGAATTGAAACTAGTTTGTGATTGGGTTCTGTGTCTCCTGTGAAGGATGAAAAAGATAAAAAACAAAACAAAAATTTTAAATATGAATTTAAAAGGCATCCTACCCAAGCCTACTGCCCGTTTTCCTTCTCATTCCATAACTCTTCACCCTGGGCTACTCCTGCTTTTTCATGCTATCAAGCCTGCCTCGACCTGACTGGAGAGTTCAGGTCCGAGCCTGTCTCTGATAACGTACCTGAGCCTCTCTTCTAAAGTTACCCCCAAGGCCCTCAGGCTTCAAGCTTTCTCTTTCTTATAAAGTCCGGAGCCTCTACCAAGAGAAGTATGAGCTTAAAGCTGCATGCCCAGGTTGACAGCATTGCTTAATGAATCCACAGAACCTAGTGGCACGCTGTAGGCCTCTTTGAGAGTTATAGGTTTCTTTGTTTACTACACCATTGTTTACTATTTAGTCTATTTCATTTTCCTGAAAAGTGACTGGGAAGTTAGTTTTGGTATCTTATTTCCCTGGGTTTTGTAAGAAGCTACCTCTGGAAAACAAACTAGAATTATGCCACTGTAAAGCATTGCTTGCCCTCCCTCAAACTTTTCATCATGCTCCCAGCACTCTCTATTCCCTTTTCAGCTTTATTTTTTCCTTTCTAATGTTCATCACTGACTGCAGTGTCATGTATTCTACATACATATTTTTCTATAGTTCCCCCACCCCACTAGAATGTGAATTGGAAGACCCATCAGGGTTTTTGTCTGTTTTTGCTTACTGCTGTATCCCTGGCACCTAGAGCCATGGCTGGTAAATAGTAGGTACTAGATAATTATTGAAGGCACCCTACCTAATAAAAGAGTAATATGCAAATTCACCATCACTCCAGCACACAGGATGGCCACCCCCTTGTGGACACAAGATGGCCACCACAAGATGGCCTGCAGGGGATGGCAATTGGGGGTGACCAGGCTGGCAGGGGAGGGTGGTTAGGTGCAATTGGGCTGGCAGGGGAGCAGTTAGGCATTGATCAGGCTGGCAGGGGAGTGGTTAGGGGCAATCAGGCAGGCAGGCAGGCAAGCTGTTGGGAGCCAGCAGTCCTGGATTGTGAGAGGGATGTCCCAACTGCCCACCAGGATCGGGCCTAAACAGGCAGTCGGACATCCCTTGAGAGGTCCCAGATTGGAGAGGGTGCAGGCTGGGCTGAGGGACACCGCCCCCCCCCCCCCCCCCGTGCACGAATTTTGTGCACTGGGCCTCTAGTGAATAAATAAAGGAGTAAATGAAAAAATTCTGCAGGATAGGGCTTAGAGCTGGCAATAGCATTCAGAGCTAGGGCTTTCTAGTGGCCAGCTTCACAAGAAATAAGATGAAAATAATTTCCATGTAGGGCTATTATTTATTGGAAATATATGCTTCATTCGTTCATCCATTTATTTAACAACGAAAATTTATTGAGAACCTTTTGTTAGAACTTGATGCAGAGTTCTGGGTTGGTAGGGTTTAGAAATGATGTGTGTTATTATAATCCACTTTATGGGTATTTACTCACATGTTGGCTGAAGGAAAATCTGAATGAATGCTGGAATAAGTGTCCTGATACAGGTAGACATAAAGTGGGAGTTGGAGTGTTTTAAGGAGGTTGTGGAGAGGTGGATTTACACAGGAGAAAGCATTTATTTTACATACTGAAGAAGTGATTGGCAGAGTTCACTCTGAGCTAAGGGAACTGAATGTTTAAAACCACAGATGAGAACTTATGGGATTTCACAGGAATTGCTGTGACCGAGTTGAGGCTGGAAATGTAGGTTAGGATAGGAAAGTATATTAAAGATTAAGGTTAGAAAGTATCTTAAGGATTTTAAATGTATATCTTGTAGGTTATGGGAAACCACATAAGTGTATTAAGCAGGAAGTGACATATATACTGTTTGTTTCGGAAACATGATCATGTTTGGTGCAGAATGTTGGGACTAAGGAAGGAGAGAGATTTCATACAGGGGTCGGCTAGGGGGCCACATCTTTGGTCCAAGTGGAGATGGTGAGGATTGGGGTAATAGCAATGGGTGTGAGGAAGTGATAAAGCAAGTAAATATGTTGGAGGTGGAACCTATAGGATTTGATGAGAAGAGTAAGGTAAAGGGAGGAATGGGTAATGGTGATGAAGTTTCTAATTCGGGAAACTTTTATATGGTTTTATCTCTAACTGATATAAGTAATATACAGGGTAAAGGGAACAGGCTTCATGGAAAGATGGGGAGGAAGACACCAGTTTACTGTTAAACCTGCAAATGTTTGAGTTTCCAGACACTATTAAGGTGAGCTCTGAGATTAGTATAAAATGGGGCTGTGGATGAAGATTTGGGGGTCATTGTCAGACTGATTATTAAGCCAGGACAAGTGGAATAGGAAAACTGAGACAGTTAAGTAACCAAGCAGTTTACATCCATCTAGTAAATTATAAATCCTATCTTCCCTAACCAAGGATACTTAAGAGTAAATGGTTTACACTTCTCCTACTCAACCAGAGGGTAAATAACTTAAATAACTCTACTCAGGGAGATAGATAGCAGGAACCCAATTAGTGCCATTTGTGCCAGCCACACTCAAGGACAAGTCAGGGCAATAAATTTCATTTTGGTGCATCAGTTTAAGCTGATGAATATTCTATTGAGATCCTCCTCTAAGACCTCCCTTAAAATCCTCACCTTGAGAACCTTCAAGACAAAGACTCAGCATGGGCTCTCTCTGGAGCGCACCCATGCCTTTCTTCCCTCTCAGGCGTGCATCTTTATTTTTCTCTTCTAAACTCTAAGGATTCTCAGGAGACTTTCAACCACTGGAGCAATGAGCAGTAGCAGCTCATCCTGGGCATACCCCCTGAACCTGTCTCCAAGGCCCCGTTTTCTCTGACTTTTCAGTGTGCTAACTATAGCTCACTTCTTTCACTGTGACGTTCACTACCCAGTGAGTCCATGCAGCCCAGTGTGGCCCACTTCTTTCTTATAATGTTTCTGGAGAGCCAAAGCAGAGCACTGCCTAGGCTTTCTTCGATTGCTCCTTCTACCCTATGTCCTTCCTTTGTTTCACTGTCCCCAGCTTTAAAAAACACACTCTCAAAATCACCTGGGCTCACTTTGTGAAATCTTTCCTGCAGGAAGTCAAGAACCTACACACTACTGGCCTACCTGAGGCAGACCCACTCAGGGCCTGGTCCCTTTCTGATGACAATTGCTGAGGCTATAGGATTTTATGATCTCTATCATAGGATACAGAGCAAGAATAAAATCATAGGATGCAATCCTGAGGTATGTGAATATTTAAGAGAAACTGGCAAAGATGGGGAATGAGTAGCCATTTTCACCAGAACCAAAACCAGAGGAGAGGGAAGAGAGAGGGAATTATTTTGCAGAAGAAAGAACAGCCAACAAAAAGGAAAAAAAAAACAAAAAAAAACTGCAGAAGTCAAGAGAATGAGGTTCAGTAATTAGGAACCTTAGGTGACCTTAACAACAAAACAAAAAACTGGCCTACCTGAGGCAGACCCACTCAGGGCCTGGTCCCTTTCTGATCCCTTAAAAACAAAAAACTGCAGAAGTCAAGAGAATGAGGTTCAGTAATTAGGAACCTTAGGTGACCTTAACAAGAGCCTTTTTAGTTGGGTGCTTGTGGTGACAGCTGGGTTGCAAGGTCTGAAAGGTGAGAAAGCAGAATGAATGCTGTACATTTTATATGAATGTGTAGCAGCAATCTGATTGCACCCTCAGCCGCACCACACACAACCTTTCTCACAGAAACAGATTCTCAGTCATGCAGGGCTTATGAGTTGAATTAACTTAGCACCTTGTATTTGCATGAGAACTCTATAATAGTAGTCACAAGCTTACACAATGTGACTGCCAGCCATTTACTCTATTTTTTTTTTTTTAGCAACCTCACAGATATTTTTTTATATGACTGAGAAACATCACTTACTGGCCAAAATGTATTTGAAGTGAGTGAGGTCCAGGAAGTCTTCATTTCTAAACTAATCAAGGGCAGTCGCACATCCTGAGGTGGCCTCAATTTAAGTTTGACTACTTCTGTGCCGGTGACAGTGTCCTCTGTCACCTATTTGATGAAAAAAAAAATTTGCTGAGATCATTTTATAAGCAGAAATTTCCACAAGTAAAAGGTCAGAAAGTACACACATACCTATGTATCTTTGTATGTAAATGAATAGAAAAATCTGAAGGGTGCACACCCACCCAACAGTTGGCACTGAGTAACTCTGAGTAGAGGAGAAGGTTGGGGGGCGGGGGGCGGGGGAGATAAAGATAGGGCTTCACTTTTCAGCAGCCAAATAGGGATAGTGCATTTTCCCAGAACCTAGTGTATTTGCATCTGAGTCACAGAGGGGCGCTCAATAGAAATACATATCCCCAGGTCCCACTCTTGATCTACCACACTATTGATGGTTCTTTGGTAGAGCAACATTGGATGGTCATTGGTACATAGAACAGCATACTGACTTGGGAATCTGAGGGTCAGGGTTTTAGTCCCAACCCTTACCATTTGGGTGGCCTTGCACAGATAGCTTACCTTCTTTTTTTTTTTAAATTAATACTCTTTTTTTAAAAAAAATATATATTTTATTGATTTTTTTACAGAGAGGAAGGGAGAGGGATAGAGAGTTAGAAACATCGATGAGAGAGAGAAACGTCAATCAGCTGCCTCCTGCACACCTCCTACTGGGCATGTGCCCGCAACCAAGGTACATGCCCTTGACTGGAATTGAACCTGGGACTCTTCAGTCCACAAGCCGATGCTCTATCCACTGAGCCAAACCGGTTAGGGCGATAGCTTATCTTCTTGATCCTCACTCTCTCATATGAGAATTGAGCATTCCCTCTAGGATTCTAGGGTTCTGGGATTTTCTCTAAGATTCTGATTTGTATGACTGTGAGTGTGACATAGCACTGTGAAAAAAAACTTCCCTTGAGATAAACCTTCTCATTATCATGTTTATACTTGTGCCTGGTCCTACCAATTAAGAAGATGCATTTAAAGAGAACATGTTTATTGTTGCAAACTTTTAAAATGTGAGCTTATCAAACCCTTAGGTGCTTATCTGTGACAGGAATTCCTGCTAATGGTTATATGAGTGTCAGTCATGGGAGGAACCTTGCCAGGTTGGTAATATATCAGTCATTGAAATTTCCTCTGTTTCTTCTTAATTTGTAAATATTTAGATGTGATGTGTCTGTAAAGTGGCTGGGGTAGGGGATGAGGTTGGTGGAGGAGGAATGAAGAATAGAAGAAGTGTTATAAACATTAAAAAAATTTTTAATTTCTTAGCAGGGAGGTCATTCAAATCCTAAGCTGCCTTTAGTGCAGGTGTGATTCCTCCCTCTACCTCATTTCTATGCTTTCTACAAGGTCGCTTTGCCTCTGTCCTGGCATTTTGGATCAGATTCCCTGTCAGGGGCAACACAGTGATAGAAGGTTAACTGGTGAGATGGCTTTCGAGTTACACCTTAATGATAAAGCTGGGGCAAGCAGTTGGAGAACATCTGGATAGGAACTCTCCCTCCTACTGACCTTGGCTCTGCTTTTAACCTAAAAAAAAAAAAAAAAAAGGAAGAAAGATTACTGCATTATTCGTATTTTACTGTACATAAATACATGAGAATTTCTTACAATTGTTTAAAATTACAAATGTTAAGGACATAAAAATGTGGCTTCACTGTTATGGAGAATACTGACTTTGGCAAAGCCTAGTATATCATAACCACAATGAAAATAACCACATCCATGCACACACATGCAAACAATACCCTGAAATTCCCTAATTGTATGTAGGATATCAAAGTCCCAAGTTGTATTTTGCAAGATATTGTGTCCCTTCTTTGCTATGTTGCCTTTTTTTTCCAGCCAGAGAACAATTGCCCTCCCCTTTCCCCTTCTTCTCTTCATATCTTCCTTCCTCCTTTGAAAATTGACATGTCTAATACATTTGAGTCCCAATAGCACTTTCTTTCATAGATGATAGTGACTTAATACATGCAGTGGGACAACATTTTGAAAAGTACAGCTATTTATGAACACTGTGGTGAGGGAGGCTGGAGTAAGTAGGATTCAGATTCTCCTTTTGTTTGGAAACATCACCTTCATAGGACTATTGCTTATGTAAAGGCCAAGTTCAGAATATGTCTGATGGGAGAGATTTGTACAAAGACCAAACAATTGCTATGCTAAATTGTGAAAAAACAAACAAACAAACAAACCTAAAACACTATTCATTGGGTAAGCAGGCAATTCTGAGAGAGTGCTAGGCTAACTGACTGCTTTCTCTGGGTTGTGGGTGATAGTGGCACTGAGGGATGATGAGAGACAAGAGTGGATGAGAGACAAGAGTGAAAGATCTTAATTGGCAGAGGTTTAAGTCTCAGCTCTGAGGACCAGTGGAAGAGGAGAGAGACTTAGAGGTAAGGAACTTGTCCTGGAAGGGCCTGGCCCATGAACTTTAGGAGCACTAATAAATATCTCGTCTGAATTTCTTTCATTGTTCTCATCCCTTTATGTATACTTAATTAAAAGTTTTCAATTAAAACTTTATTAATCATTAAAGCCTGAATTGAACTTTGCTGAAGGAAGTTATGAGCTGGTTCTTTGACCACAGTTGTTTTGAGCTCATGATATGAGTATAGCTATTTCTTTTTCTGAGGCTAATGTGAAGGTAATAACATCTTTCTATGTGATATCATCGATCCTTAAATTCTATAAGTGGGTCAGCAACAAAGACAGTGTCTTAAGAAAGAACAAGAAATTAGTAGTGATACCCAAGATTGGATAGTAGTGAGTACATGCCTTCTGCAAGGTTCTCTGTAAAATTAAGAAAGAGGATCTGAAAGGGACATGGATATCTGGAATCATGCAAGATGGAGAGTTGAATAATTTGTATTTGGGTGTTAAAAGAAAGGAGAGCCTGGACGGTGTGGCTCAGTGGTTGAGTGTCAACCTATGAACCAGGTTTGATTCCTGGTCAGGCACATGCCTGGGTTGTGTGGGCTCGATCCCCAGTAGCGGGTGTGCAGGAGGCACTTGATCTATGATTCTCTCTCATCATTGATATTCCGATCTCTCCCTTTCCCTTCCTCTCTGAAATCAATAAAATATATATTAAAATATATTTAAAAAGAAAGGAAAGGGGAGTCTTGCAAACCTGATCACTCTCAGGTTAGTCATAGTATGTTGCATTTTCAAAATTCTTCACATTTAAAGTTATTCATTTTGAATATCATACTTATACATGCTATAAATTAATATTTTAAAAATTTCCTTATGTTTGGGAATATTCTGTTAAAAGTGATGTCATATAATATTATATCCTATGTGATGGTATGGGAGTTACATTTTATCCAGATATAAATGACCACTATTTGATTGTAAAGAAAAAAAAAAGAGTAAAGTTGGACTTAGACTGAACTCTTGGAGGTCATCTAACTTATAAAAGATGGAGTTTACTTGATTGACAGAGCTCATGAAAGAGTATTTTGATGGAAAAACAATCTGACTTTGTAATCAGTCACAGGGTTGGTTTCCACTATCACCCTAAAATTCCCTCATTGATATAATGCCTGCTTTGCAATGTTTTGTCTTAGTCACTGATTTATTCTCCAAAAATTCTCTTCAGTTTCAGAAATACAAAGCCACACTTAGTAACAGTGATTCATGACTAAAAAATTCACAATTTATAGTCCTTCTAGAGGTCTGATTTTTTCTCCTCCTTCTTGAGCTTTTCAGTTTAAAGATAAGTAGAGACACTTCTGGGAAGATTAAATTAATTGTCTCAAGTTATTGGCATCAAGCTAAATATCATCTCATTCACATTTGCCTCATTCCAACCCTAACAGTGAAGGTTTTATAGATAATATTCCTTAAGCATACTTACTCTTCATCTTTGGGAAAAATAATCTGTTATTGGTCAATAGTCTGGATCCTGGGATTAGAAGATGAACCAGGGTATTTATTGTGGCAGACACTGCACACCCTGCGTCAGTGATTATATCAGGAGTCAGGGGCCTTAAAAGAAGATATAAATTGGTGCCATAGGCCTGGCGCCAGGCACAGACAGGGCCTGGTTCTCAGTCATGACCAATGTTGTGCTGTCAAAGTGATTTCTAGATCCTGTGACCTATCTCCCGCCCTGAGATCACAGCCAGCATTGCATAAACTTGCTATTAATTGGTCTTTTTGCTTTTTTGTTCCCTTACATGTCTGGCCTCACTCTCTTCATTTTTACCTCATCAGTAGTTAAAAGTGGAAAGTAACCCTTAAGAATTCTTTTTGAGGGGTTATGATGAGATAGAATTGAAGAACAAGCTTCCAATGGCAGGAAACTTGAATGAGGACCACATCAGATGTGGATATCAGAAAGGGAATCTTAAAGGAGAAACAAGGTTTCAAGAAAGAAAATTTGGGAGGTGAAGGATTTCTCTAGGATATCATGATAAAAAGGGACAGTATGGGTGTTACCTGGGAAAGAAAACCATCAGAGCTGAAAAAAATCAAAGAAAGTCAGGCTGAGAGAATTGGCGAGAAAGGGATAACAAAGAAAGTAAGAGGTTGGGAAAGAAAGCAGGATATGCTTGAGAAAGAGCCATGTGCTAGTGGCCATTTCAGTCTCCCCAAGTGCAGGTATACACTCATTCTTTTCTCACACCTAAACTTTCTGTAATTTAACAGCCTTCAAAGCAGAGGTGTTCCCAATAAATAAATAAATATATAAAGATATGTTTTATGAAAGTTCATAGAAGAATTCAATTATTCGATGTGAAAATCCAATTTCCTCCCCCTCCCCATTATCCAATCTTGAGAACCTGGATAGGCCTCAGAAGATTAGCTTTAGATCATTATGTAGAAAAACACCTGTCCTTTTCTCTTCTGCCATCACAGCCTTGCATGTCAGTGTACTGAAGTGCATTAGAGTCTATTAGAGAGATGCTGGTGAGGAAACTTGGAATAAAAGGGATGAAAATGCTTCTACTCTCCTCTGCTCCCATGGGAATTAGCTTACTAAAGTCACCACCAGCATTTTTCTTGAGCTGGATTTACTGTATATATTCAATTTTAAGTTAAGTGCAAAAGATTTATTTACTTCAAGGATTTTCTAAGGCTCCTTTTAAATTTAATATCTAAATAAGGTCTTAGGGTCTGAACTTCCTCCCATTGTGCAGTTAAAATGTAATTATGAAGTTGGGTGTGAAGGAGACTGTGGGGTGTGACAGCAAAACATAAGGAAGTTTGTTATGAAAAAGAAAACTCAAAATCACAGAACATCTAAAATAAAATATAGTATGCAGATTGTCTGCAGTTTGAGATTATTTCTGTCGTGGAAATTACTCCTTAGTGTGGGTAACTGCCAATTGACCAAATTTTGGTGTCTGAAACTCATAGATAAACAAGAAAACTATTAAATACTATAAAATCACTGACAGATGCCTTCTTAAATGACCAGACCTTCAAGACTTCTAAAATCACCCTTGATCTCATTTTAAAATCCAAGCAATAGCTTCTAAAAAATTGTTCTTTCAAAAGCTTCTCATTGTCTGTGCTTATGATATGGTGGGTTAGAGTATTACATACACATTTTTGCAAAAATTAGGTTACTCTGCCAAGATGAATATTGTGTAACCCCCTGAACTATCATAATGGCCCCAGAAGTAAACTTACAAATAAAAAGAAAACAACCTTTTGCAAAAAGCATGATCAGCAAAGCAGACATTGCAATATATTCTTTTCTTTAAAATTCTTACCCGAGGATATGTTTTCACTGATTTTTAGAGAGAGAGGAAGGGGGAGGGAGAGAGAGAGAGAATCATTGATGTGAGGGAAACGTTGATTGATTGCTTCCCATATGCACCCCAACCAGAGATCGAACCTGCAACCAAGGTATGTGACCTGACCAGGAATCAAACCCTGGACCTTTCAGTGTATGGGACAATGCTCTAACCAAGTGAGGCACTGGCCAGGGCTGCAATGTATTATTGTTATTATTATTATTTTTTATTGTCTAAAGTTTTACATATGTCTCCTTTTTCCCCAATTGACACCCCCCCCCCCCCCCCGCAAGCCATTCCCACCCCAGGCAAGCCCGAACTGCCCCAGTGTCTGTGTCCATTGGTTATGCTAACATGCATGCATCAAGTCCTTTGGCTGCTCTCTAACCCCCCCCCACCCCTCCCCCACCTCCCCTACCATTTGTCTCTGGATTATTCTTGTTCATCAAATTATGTTGATCATTATATACCACATATGAGTGAGATCATGTGATATTTATATTTCTCTGACTGGCTTATTTTGCTTAGCATAATGTTCTCCAATTCCGTCCATGCTGTTGCAAATGGTAAAAGTTCCTTCTTTTTTTATAGCGGCATAGTATTCCATTGTGTAGATATACCAAAGTTTTTTAATCTACTCATCTGCTTATGGGCACTTAGGCTGTTTCCAAATCTTAGCTATTGTAAATTGCACTGCTATGAACATAGGAGTGCATATATCCTTTCTGATTGGTGTTTCTGGTTTCTTGGGATATAGTACTAAAAATGGGATTACTGGGTCAAATGGGAGTTCCATTTTTAACTTTTTGAGGAAATTCCATACTGTTTTCCACAGTGGCTGCACCAGTCTCCATTCCCACCAGCAGTGCACCAGGGTTCCTTTTTCTCCACATCCTGGCCAGCACTTGTCGTTTGTTGATTTGTTGATGATAGCCGTTCTGACAGGTGTGAGACGGTATCTCATTGTTGTTTTGATTTGCATCTCTTGGATGATTAGTGACTTTGAGCATGTTTTCATATGTTTCTGGGCCTTCTGTATGTCCTCTTTCGAAAAGTGTCTATTCCCTCTCTGGCCTGCACCCTCTCCAATTTGCCCATGTTTTGATTGGATCATTTATCTTCCTTTTGTTAAGTTGTATGAGTTCTCTGTAAATTTTGGAGATTAAACCCTTAACGGAAATATCATTGGCAAATATGTTCTCCCATGCAGTGGGCTTTCTTGTTGCTTTGTTAATGGTTTCTTTTCCTGTGCAGAAGCTTTTTATTTTGATATAGTTCAATTTGTTTATTTTCTCCTTAGTCTCCTTGCCCTAGGAGCTGTGTCTGTAAAGATATTGCTATGACATATGTCTGCTATTTTGCTGCCTATGGAGTCTTGTAGGATTTTTATTATTTTTTTTATGTACAGAGAAGAATGATATGGGTAGGGGGGTATCCATCTTTATTTCTTTAAATCCTCATTAGAGGATAATTTTTCCATTGATTTTTAGGTAGGGTAGAAGTAAGGAGGAGAGAGAGAGAGAGAGAGAGAGAGAGAGATTGCTTCCTGCACCTGCCCGGGGAAGGAACCTACAACCCAGTTACATGCCCTTGACCTGGAATGGAACCCAAGACCCTTTGGTGTGTGGGTCAACTCTCTACACTAAGCCACATTGGCCAGGGCTGCAATATATTCTTAATAGACATTCAAGATATACTTATCTTAAAAAGAAAACATTTTTGCTTATATTTTGGGATAAGATCTAAAAAACAGCTCACCCATACTTTTAAGTTGTTTTAGTTTGCTTATGATAGAGAGCAATGCTACTACATCACTGTGTCCTCTTGACTGCTTTTGTTAATCACGTTTCCAATAGTCAGCAACATCATCTGAAGTCTTTTTATTCTGCTGTTAGATTGTGGTTGGGTTCCCCTAAAAGTTTCCTTGCTCATCCTTTCACTTGAGGTCCTTGTGTTGGTTAATTCGATGTGTCGATTTGACTGGTTCACAGGTACCCAGATATTTGGTTAGCACTATTCTGGATGCTAGGGTGTTTTCTAAGTAAGATTAACATTTGAATTCATAGAGGAGTAAAGAAGATTGCTCTCCTCAATGTGGGTGGGCCTCATCTAATCTGTGTAAGGTCTTAATAGAACAAAAAGTTTAAGTAAGATATAATTTTCTCTCTCTGACTGACTGTCTTTGAGCTGGGACATCAGTCTTCTCCTGCCCGTGGAGTTGGACTCAGACTGGAACTTACACCATTAGCTCTCATGGTACCCTGGCCTTCACACTCAGACCCAAACTATTCGTTTCCTCTCCTGAGTCTCCAGTTTGCAGACTGAAGATCTTGGGACTTCTCCACCTTCTGAATTGCATCAGCTAATTCCTTGTAATAAACTAAATGCCCAATGCATGAATTTGTGCATGGGTGGGGTCCAGCCAGCCCAGCCCCAATTGGGGCAGATTGGGGCTGTGCCTGTAGGTGGGAGGTTGGCCAACCAGCCCACCCTCATCGGGGCTGATCAGGGCTAGGCTGGCTGGGGGGAGTGGCCATGGGCGATTGGCTGGTGGGTCCCTCACCCGATTGGGGTGGGGGGCTGACTGGGGGTGGGGCCGGCTGTAGGGAGGGTCTGTGGGTGGTGGTAAGGTGGCCCCACCTTCAAATGGGGTGGGGGGGGACTGATCAGGGGTCAGCGGCCGGCCCTGACCCTGATCCGGGTGAGAGGCTTATCTGGGGTGGGGCTGGGCAGGGGGAGGGGCTGCAGAAAGTTGGCTGGCCAGCCCTGCCCCCTATTGGGGTAGGGGAATGACCAGGGGTGGGGCTAGCATGGGGGAGGGGCTGTGGGAGGTTAGCTGGCTGGCCCCAATCCCCATCGGGCCAGTTCACTGGCCACAGTGGGTGTCATAGCGAACAGTCATTCTAGTTGTGGTGTTCTGGCTGCTGGCTTTTTATATATATAGACTAGAGGCCCGGTACATGAAAATTTGTGCACAAAAAGTTGGGGAATGGGGGTCCCTCAGCCTGGCCTGCACCCTCTCCAATCTGGGACCCCTCAGGGGATGTCTGACTGCCTCTCATAATCCGGGACCACTGGCTCCTAACCACTTGCCTGCCTGCCTGCCTGCCTGATTGCCCCTAACCCCTTTGCTTGCTGCCTGATCGCCCCTAATCACCTCTGCCTGCCTGATCACCCCTAACCACCTCTGCCTGCCTGATCACCCCTAACTCCTCCCTGCACCTAGGACCCAGGATTCCCTCCTCCAGCTGGTCACAGGCACCTAGGACCCGGGTTTCCCTCCCTCTGGCTGGCCACAGGCATCCAGGACCCAGACCGGCTTCACCCAGGCCAGCTGCAGCTGCAGGGGACCATGGGCAGGCGGCTTCACCCGGTCCAGAGCTGCAGGCTCCCGGGATCACGGGGTGGGATCTTGTCTCTCTCCTGGGCCGCAGGCACAGGTGCTGGCATCCAGGACCATGCGGCAGGTGGTTTGTCCCTCTCCCGGGCCACAGCCTGGCTGGTCCCCATTCCTCTCTCGTGAGCTCATTTGTGCCTGGCTGGTCCCCATTTCTCTCTCCCCAGTGTTGAGTGAGCAGTACCGGCATGAGGGCATGAGAGCGAGATGACCATTTGCATATTAGCTCTTTATTATATAGGATATTTGTATATGTATATGTATTCTGTTGGTTCTGTTTCTCTGGAGAACACTGACTAATACAGCCACCTGGTTAGCTTTTTCATGAGACTGTCAACAGGAGCTATGTTTGGCTATAACTCCCTCCCTACAAAGTCTCTTGAAAGAGAGTTCTGAGAGGGTCAGAGAAGAAGAGCCATTCCCATTCATGGACTTATAAACGGTCCCAAGGCAACTCCATTTAAATAGGTCACCTCTTCCTCAGGCTCATCTCATAGAGCTCTACATGTCTATTTGCCTCTGGCTTGGAGTACCAAAAGCTTTTAGCATCTGGCAGCCACTTACTCAGTTCCCAACTGCTGATGCTCAGCTGCTGGAGGACTCGTTCAGCCTCTGGAAGTAATTTTTGCTCTTGTTATTTACAAAGCCCACCAGTCTGGCTGCTTTTTTCTACTTGAGCTGTTTCTCATTTTCCTTAAGGGTCTTTACTCTCATATGGATGGAGAGGCTTCTGGAGACCTTGAAATCCCAGGACATTAAAAAAAGGTGCATATATGTCTTTTTCTGTGAAACAAATCATATATTTTTTCCTGTAAGATTTTTAAAAGATCCAGGGACACCCCTCCCCCCGCCAAAAAGATCTTTGTCTCAGGGAGTTGGTATATTTGCTGATTCTTTAAGGCATTGTGTTATTTTTCTACTCCGAGGAAGAGATATCAACTCAGTCACTAGCATTGTTTGCTTTGTGGAGCCCAAAGGAGGCCAGCAGTATCTTGCTTTCTTAACCAAACTTGCTCTCCTTAACCAAAAAAGTTGTACATACTTCTTCCTAAGAAGGACATATTAAACCTTCTCATTTATTTCAGGTCAAGAAGAATTGGGCAAGGTTAAGCATGACTACATTTTCCCCCAAGGAAATGCTCTAGTCTAAGCTTTCAGGGTGGGGCATACACATGTTCACTGTTTTTGAAATTTTATGATACCTTGTCTTCTTAAGCACACATATTAGTAAAAGATCTATTTTTCCCACTTCCTTCTACATGTTGCCCCTCCTCCTCCCACCTATATTCGGGAGCACTAAAGTTCAGTGTTGGGGTTTTCACTGATCTCAAACAAATTTTTTATTGAATTCCTCCGTTCTTTTAATACCTGAATTTTTAGGAACTACAGTGACAGGACAAAGTCAGTGCCATAATTTTTCCCCGACCACAGGGATAGTACTGTGTTTGCTGCAATCCCACCATCATATCTTGGAAGGTTTATTTATAGTTATACTCCTGTTGCCTAACAATAGGACTGGTTGTTGTCTGCATGGAGCTCAGTCCAGCAGGAGAAAGAGTTACACAAATAAACAGTGATAATCAACAGTGACAACAAGTAGAACAATAGTGTCTACAAAGTGCAACGGAACTGCAGCCTGAGGGACAATTCACTGTTTCCACCTTTGCAGATTGAGGAGGGCGAGGGAAAGTTACTAAGACAAGAGAATTTTCTCCTGGCTTCTGACATGAATATAATTTGGCCAGGGGGACCAAAGGAAAGGGAATAGAGGGAGACCTGATAACTCTAAGACAGAAAAATCTAGAAAGGCGTTCTTTCTTAAACTAATGGTTAGAAAACATTTGCTGTTTAAGCATTCCTATTAAGCAATATTTGTAAAATGCTTATTTAAGACCAAGAAATTCTGTGCCAGTGTTTTTAAAACAGAGAAACAGCTGCATTCATTCAATACCTTATTAGTTTTAATTTTAAAAATTAATTTAAAAGAATTTTAAGGCATGATTTTTCTTTTGCTTTTAAATTGAATCCATTCTTTTTAGACAGAAGCTCTCTAACTTTCTTATTTGTTTAACATTTATGGAGTGTTTTAAATAGTCTATTGAACATATATTTACTCTCTTAGGAAAGGATTTACTTAACACTTTCTAGAAAACAGAATTGCTACTGTCAGCTACTATATGATTTGATTTATTACAAGAGTTTATAAGTTAGACTCATTAACACTCCTTACTAAGGGTTGTTCTGGGAAATATTTGATTTCTAATTTTTAAAGTTAAAATTGTGATCAGAATTTCCTGAAATATCTAGTGTTCTATCCCAATAAAGTATCAGAACTCTACATTTTTTATGCACTTATAGACTAACTTTTAGACAGTGATTTGAGGAAATATATTTGAAACTATTTATGCACAATCATTTATCTCCCTTATTTAAGGAACTAGTGGCCCGATGAACAAATTCATACACATTGAAAGGAAATTAATTAGAAGAAATATTTTAATATCACTATTCGCCCTTTCTCTATAATATAGAAGTGTCAACCAAATTCACGATCGACAATGACAGATTAACACACACTCATGTGATTGGCGCCAGCGAGAGCTTTATATGTATTGAACATGGGTGAGTCAACTTAGCCATATATATATATATATATGAATGGGAATGGCTCTTCTTCTCTGACCCTCTCAGAACTCTCTTTCAAGTATATATATAATATACTTGCTTAATTAGACTTACTTTCTGATTTAGCTAAACTTTTTCCAGCCCAGTGAAGCACCCCACCTTCTCTTTCAGGTAATTGTCAGCAACACAGCACTAAATATCAACACAAAGCAGATTATTATTGTAGATCATGCAGGGAGAACAAAGGGTAAAATATTTAACTGCAGCAGTGTTTGACTATATTCTGTGCAGTGACAACACCTGAAGTCATTTTCAAGGTCCACCATTTCTTACTTCTTTTCAGTCGGGTCAAGTTCCTCAGTTTTCTAAATCTCTGTTTTCTGGCTAATGAAAAGAAAATAGGACTCCACTGAGTCTCCTATCTACCTACCCCAGGACTTCCGTGAGGATCAAATGAGATGAGGCACAGAAAACGCTTCACAGACATTTGGTTAAAGTGTAAATGTTTCCACCTGACTATAAGGCAAGTCATGTTCCTGGGCTGAAGAAACTTCAAGGAGGTTAGTTGTCACTAGGGAGAGGAAGCTGGGCATTGCTACATGACATCATTACCCAGATGGACACTTAGCATATTAGCCTTTTATAAATATACATAGGCTAGTGGCCTGGTACACGAGATTCATGCACATTAAAAGAGAATAATTAGAGGAAATATTTTAATATTTCTATTTGCCCTTTCACTATAATAGAAGTGTCAGAGATGAAAAAAATTAGTAAAATGTATATGAAAATCTCCCTCCTGTCGAGTCTGGGGCGCACCGTGGGACCTAGACTCAAGTCCCCACTCACCACCCGCATGTGCTTCGAAAACACAAGAGACCCAGACCCGGCTGGCCCTACTGCCATTGGTTGAGACCCAGACCTGGCCGGCCCCACCCCCATCAAGCCCCTCCAGGTGGGGGGTGCAGTCTCAGGTGTCCCATCCCGGTGCCGGGGCAGGGGACATGGCCTGAGGTCCCCCGTCAGGCCCCACTGGGCGGGGGTCGTGGCCTGAGGTTCCCTGTCATGCCCTGCCAGGTGAGGGCTGAGGCCTGAGGTCCCCATCAAGCCCCACTGGGCAGGAGGCGTGGCCTGAGGTCTCCTGGCCCGGCATCAGGGGGAGGGCGCAGCTTGAGGTCCCCTGTCAAGCCCCGTGGGGCAGGGGGTGCGGCCAGGCACCATGCAGACTCAGGTCCCTGCTGTTTGGTTGTGATGTTATGGCGTCCCAGCTAATTTGCATATTCCTCTATGATATAGATAGATTATATAATTTTGATCTCTAGAGTTACTTTAGAAATACATTATGTTCCCAAAGCTTATTTCTCTTGATTTATTTGCCCAGATAAGATAAAATTCAACTAAGAAATATTGAGGAAATGAGAGCCAGTAACATTAGCCAGAGTAGAGAATGGATTCTAAAAGTAAATGTGTTATGAGTAGAGAACATACAAGATGAGATGTGGTTGTAATATTATTATTTTTTATTAGGGTGATATATGGGAATGGAGGAAGGGAGAGGTGATTTTATGGTGACTGACATAAAATTATCAATCAATGATTTTCTGGCTGAATAAAAGGATTCACATATTTTTAAAATGTGCTTTTCTCTTACTATTCTTTTAAAAATGTTTTTATTTAATATAGAGAGTGTTTAAGGGAGAGGAAGTGAAAGAAACATCCATGAGAGATATCCAAACATCCTCCTGCATGCCCCCTACTGGGGATGCAGCCTGAAACTGGGGCATGTGCCCTGACAGGGAATCCAACCAGTAACCCCCTTCCCCCTCCATGCAGGGACAATGCTCAGCCAATTGAACCACTCTGGCCAGCACTGTTTCATGTTTCATTATGCATTTTTAAATGAATATATCTTAAAGAGCTCTGTTTTTCTAAGTCATTTATTCAGCATTTTTTCTAGGAATAAAAAACAATTGTTTTTATCCCACAGAATGTCTGAATATTCTATAGATATCTCAATGTCAGATTTACTCTCCTGAGTAGGTTAAAATTCCAAAAAGCTTTCCCCCTTTTCTCCTTTTATTTCCCCCTTTTTTCCCTACCACCAGGGGGCACATATCTCATCTTCTCTTAGAAGTTACTAGAAAAATACGGGAAATGTGGGCTATTTCCAGTCTGTTCAGTTGTCTACCCTGATCTCAAAGTAGGCTCTCTGCAATCTCATGGTTGCCTTTGGTATGGGAAGATGTCTGTCTATTTTCAAACATTCTTTTTTACTATTGTAATTATCTAGAACAGGGGTGGGCAAACTTTTTGACTCGAGGGCCACAATGGGCTCTTAAACTGGACCGGAGGGCCGGAACAAAAGCATGGATGGAGTGTTTGTGTGAACTAATATAAATTCAAAGTAAACATCATTACATAAAAGGGTAAGGTCTTTTTTTTTTTTTTTTTTTTTAGTTTTATTCATTTCAAACGGGCCGGATCCGGCCCGTGGGCTGTACTTTGCCCACGGCTGATCTAGAACCATGTATTGTTGTTGTTGTTGTTCTTAATCTTCACTGGAGGATAGGTTTTCATTTATTTTTAGAGAGAGTGAAGGGAGAGGGAGAGACACGGCCAGAGAAACATCGATCTGAGAGAGAAACATTGATTGGTTGCCTCCTGCATGCGCCCCTACCAAGGCTGGGAATCAAACTTGCAACTGAGGTACGTGCCTTTGACTAGAATTGAACCGAGACTCTTAAGTCCACAGGCTGATATCCACTGAGCCAAATCAGCTAGGGCTATAGTTTGTTTTTTTATTATGACCTGAATCATCTCACCATACCAAACTAAGGACATGGCTTTACCATCTGTCCTATCAAATGCTTTGGTAACATGTACTACACCACCTTCTATAATTCTGCAGTTTGGTAAATAAGATGTTCACTCGGATCATAGAACTCCATGGTCCCACCACATCTTTACTTTTCTTTATTCTTTTCCAAGAAGAGAAACAACCTGAACTCCTGGGAGGTCCCTAATTGACTTTAGCTCCAAAGAAAACAGGATGGTATTTTGAGGTAGGTTTGGTCAAACGGGATAGGTTTGGATTCTGTTTAATTGTTATTCTGGATTTAAGTTTATTTAAAAACAAACTGATTTATTTTTCTAAGTTGAATATTCCTCCTTACCTTAGAGTTAAGAGGGGTTACACGCCTCAAAAGATGCCTATTATCTAGGCCTGTGTGGTCCATTAAAAGGCTAGAAGCTGCAGGCTTTGCACTGGATAGCATGCATACATTTTGGCTTCTTGGATCTTTTGTGAAACTTGCAAGACTTTGGTTTTTAGGGTTCAGTCCCTCAAACATTCCAGACCCATCTACATGTGAGTTACTGCTTCCTCCAAGGATATTTTTCAGTCCCCAGAAATTCCCTCTCTTTCTGAAATCAGGACATTTCTTCTTTCTCTTTCATCTCTGTGAGACTTTCTAAAATAATCCAAGTCCGTTTTAATTAAATTCAAGAACAAAAGTCTCTAGAAGAGAATTTGCTTTTCTTTTAGAAAAAGAGAAGAAAAATGATTCTAATTTTCCTGATGAGCCCTCAGAAAAAGTAAGTACTGTTTACTTTTCTTTCTGATTGTCTTGTCCCCGTGGCTTAGTAACCGTCCATACTTTAATGGTGTTAGAGACTCCTAAGTGGACATTTAACTACTCTGGTTTAAAAAACGAGCTCCAAGCCTAGCAGACACTGCCTGTGCTCAGCCATGGTCAACCTCTCCATTACCTTCCATTTGACATTATTGTCCACAGGACCCTTTGGGCCGCCAGTCTCCTTCAAGCTGTTTGCAGACAAGATTCCAAAGACAGCAGAGAATGTTTGTGTTGTGAGCACTGAGGAAGGAGCATTTTGTTATAAAGGTTTCTGCTTTCACAGAATTATTCTGGAATTTATATGCCAGGGTGGTGATTTCACACATAAATGACACAGGCAGCATGCCCATCTACGGGGAGAAATTTGATGATGGGAATTTCATCCTGAAACATATGAGCCCTGGCATCTCGTCCATGGCAAATGCTGGACCCAGTACAAACGGTTCCCAGTTTGCCATCTGTACTGCCAAGTCTGAGTGGTCGGATGGCAAGCATGTGGTCTTTTGGCCAAGTGAGAGACGGCGTGGATGTTGTGGAAGCTATTGAAGCTTTGGGTCCAGAATGGCAAGACCAGCAAGAAGGTAACCATTGCTGACTGTGGAGAACATGAATAAATTTGATTTGTGTTTTATCGTAACCACCAGACCATGCCTTCTGTAGCTCAGCAGAGCGCCTCTTCACCCCGATCTGCTCAGAATGTCCTATAATCTGTGTGCTCTTGCTGCAGTTTTGGGGGTTTCATATTTTCCTTATTACCCTCCAAGTTTAACTGGATTGTAGAGTTAAGTTTATGATTATGAAATAAAAGTTAAACAATAACAAAAATTAATTCCAAGAACTGGGATTTTGTGTGTAGAGGTCTCTTAGATCGCAACATTTTTATTTTTGGTTTGCCTGACTAGAAGTTTATCAATTATTAAAGAACCAGCTTGTATTTTATTAATTTTATTTACTGATTTCCTCTTTTCAGTTTCATTGATTTTGCTGTAATTTTGATTATTTCTCCCTTCTACTTGCCTTAAGCTTGCATTGCTCTTCTTTTCCCATTTTCCTAGAGTAAAAGGCTGGATTGTTGATTTTAGATGTTTCTCCTTATCTAATACATACTTTTAGCACTATAAGTTTCCATCTAAGCACTACTTTTTGCTGGATCCCACAAGGTTTATCAGTTCTATTTTAATTTACATTTAGTTCAAAATATTTTTAAGTTATTTGAGATTTCTTTTGTAGCCCATTAATTTTATTTTTTTGAATAATTGTAAAGGAAATATTATTCAGAGTTTATTAAATATCAAATTGAATACTTATTAAATATCAGCCACAATAAATAAGCTAAAAAATCAGTTTTGTATTTTGTATAGTATAATAAGTCAATTTCTGTTTATCCTGGTTTAATTACTGTGCAGAAAAAAAACACATGCCATGTATTTTATTATAAATATTTATGCTATATTGAATCTAAGCCATTAAGATAAATAACTTAATTTTTGTTTTTAAGTAGGCTTCTAGAAGACTAAGCATATTGCTATTTAAGAGGGATTTATGTATGGATTATTCATGTTAAACAGTGTCTAGCTCATTACAATGTTAGACTTGTCTCTTCTTCAATAGTATAACTATACCCTTCGTATCTCTATGCATGTATTGCAAAATGTGGTCAGAATTAAACAAAGGCCTCACTTGACTCAATCCACTCAAATAAATTATACCTAAATATGTGTGATTTCAGAGAGAGGAAAGGAGAGAGAGAGATAGAAACATCAATGAGAGAGAATCATTTATTGGCTGCCTCCATACACCCGCCACTACTGGGGATCGAACCTGCAACTTGGGCATGTGCCCTGACTGGGAATGGAACCATGACCTCCCAGTTCATAGATTGATACTAAACCGCTAAGCTACCCTGGCTGGGCTATATCTAAATATATATTTTTAAAGATTTCCCAGAACTTGTATCACTGAACTGAGCTGTTTACTTAAGTCTGTGCCTGGCTCTGCTAGCACAGTAGCTGCAGCTTTCTCCTGCTCACTCTGCCTGCCCTATGGAGTACTTGCAGCGCAGCATTTTGAATCCAAGGATGGAGCTCCATGCTCTTTCTGACTTCAGGACCTTGTACTTCCTTCCCTGCATGTCCCTTCCTCCTTTTACTGCACTTCAAATTACCTGGGCAGTGAACAATATTTCTTATCCTATTTTCAAGAATTATCTCCTGGTTCTGGTAGGTTTATCTAATATTTGACCTCTTATTTCCCTTGACCTCAGTTATTTGGGTGAGGAAAAGGCCCTTTTTATAAAATCAAGAAAAAAGGAATGGCATGAGAGGGGATGGGCCCCTGTTGACATTCCTTAGTTTTTCTTATGTTTATAGTTGAAAGAAAAGCATTTAAGCTTTGTTGGCGACTTCTTTAAAGTAATAAATAAACCTTCTGGGAATAAAGATAACCTCTCAATTATTATGAAATGCTAACTCCTAAGTATGTTCCATTACAATAAATTATCTAGCTTTTGAGGAGATTTTATTTATTTGTTTATTTTTAAGTTGCATTTATTGGGGTGACATTGGTTAATAGGATCATATCGGTTTAAAGGGTAGATCACCCAAAGTCAAAGGGCTTTCAGAACTTGGACAAGGAGAATCATTTCTAGAGTGAGGTGAAGAGATTTTCTTTTCTTTCCACAGCGTGATTACAAAACGTTTCTCCTGCCATCTAATGCTTTTCAAAATCACAGTGCAGGGAAGAATCTACCCACTTCCTCTGTTGAAAAAGGAAGGAACTGAAGTCATTAATGGTTCTGATGAGATTAGGAAATTCATACTCTCCCAGCCCCAAAGAGAATATGTTAAAAGTTTTAACAGCTTAAAAGTCTCTCTCAATTTCTCTCTGTGTTCATTAAGAAAACACATGAGAAATTCCCATATGGAAAGTATGGATTTTTCTTTCCCCTAATCATATAAAGTAGCTTCTTATTTCTCCTCTCCTTTCTACGGGAGTGAACTGGACTAAACCACAGGCTACTGTCTGTTCAGTACATTCCTTCCATCTCCACCGCCAGTTAATTGCCCTGTGCTCAAATACAAAGGTAATCAGCTCTTATGCTTCTAGAAATGCATTGACCCCTTCCCCTAAGTACCTATCCCAAGCCTTCCAAAGTTTCTAGGCACTTTTTCAAGGATTCACTATCTGTAATGAAGATGGGGGAGGCAACAATCACTAAGAGCAAAGCCCACAGCTGCGGGAGAAACATTGCCAAGATAAGAGCAGCTTTGAAGGATACACCCAGCGATCACGTTAGCAAGCTTGGCTAAGGCTTCTGCAGGCTTCGGGGAAGCTGTGCTTCCATATAACATTATATTGCAAACCTAAGGGTCGCATTCGAATGAACTGTTTATATTCCCTGTGGGACACCAAACAAAAATTTCTTTCAAAACAATATTTAATTTACAGTGCTCACTTAGGCTTTGGAGTAAACATTATTTTAGGGTCTAGGAGAATCAGGGACAATGATTTCCACAAATGTCTTATATAAAAATGAATGAATGCCTTAGATGGATTCAGCATAATCACACTATTGCCTTTTCTGCAAATGTTTTCCAAAGGAATGGGTAACCTTTAGGCCAGTAATTTACTCTGTGATATATCATTTCAAATAAAATCTAATCTTTGTTTTTCTGTTATATTAAGTTTCATTTACTTTGGAATCATTCCTTTCCCTAATTTATGCAAGCCTAATTTATAATGTTTGTTGAATTTTTAGTTTTCTTTATGCTATATATTTCCTCTATGTCCTTGAGCACTGCTTATAAAAAATTACATATCAGAAGCTGATACAGACATTGGTAATATATGAAATTTATATATATTCATGCTGATGCATGGAATTTAAATAAATATCTAAATTTTAAACTTTAGATTTTGTGGTTGTCTGTATAATTTTCTTGTTGCAGTCCTGCCTTCTCAATTATATTTTTTCTTGGACTAACATTAAATGTAGTTTCCTTTTTGAAGAATTCATACTGGGAAATGGACCAAATGAGGCAGCCTCAAGCTGCACCTGTTCACAGTAGATGGGAAATACATGCTGGCTGAGTGAGTAAGTGAAGGGATGTTGTTAATTAAAGCCCTTTAGAAAATCAGAGTTAAAAAAAAGATTTATCAAATATCAATAATTGAGAACATAATATATTTAATGTAAGTAATTGAGAATATTTTTAAAAGGTCATTATTATAGCATATTACTATTTGTTTTTCACTATGCTAATGAAATATATGTATATAATAATTTTAATTTATTTTCAAAACATTGTTATGAATGTTTATTAAATATTAAATTTACCAAGATAATATATAAGAAATAAGGCCACAATTTTCAACAGTGCACAGTTTCTACTAAAGTAATTTTAAAGCTTCTGTTCTCACTCAGTTTTTGTTCAGCTCAAATGCTCATTGATACTGATCTGAAATGCTGTTGAATCAAAAGACAGAAAGAATGAAAGTCTACTCTTGTTCACAGGTTTAATCCTTACATTTTTTTCTCTGCCAAAATACATTCGTCAAAAATCTTTCTAGCCATATGTTTATAACAATTACCCCTGGCTATTTTGAGAATGGAACTACTTTAATATCTTTACTCCATGTAGCCTGGGATATTTCTGTAGTATCTAGAAAGGCTTAGCTGATACACTCAGGATATGGTAAAGGCTAATTTGAGAATTGTTACCTGAAAAAGATGTAGACATTGAGCAGGAAAATATTGTAAATGACCACTTCTACTTTTATTTCACTGCTGCTCCATGAATTAAAAACAACAACAACAACACATTTCTCTAAAGTTGAATCTTTAAGTTGTTTTTGAGCATTTAACTCCAATAAACATTTTTTATCTCTAAAATTAATTAATAAAAGAAAAATTATTGGAGCAATTTTTTTAGTTTTTTTTTCTTGATAACCTATTTTCATGTTTTTCAAAGTGCTAACTGGGTATGGTCTATATGTGATAATATGTAGAAATTTTCCCAGAGGGAGCTATAGAAAAAAATTGATCTTGTCTGAGGTTATGCACCAGCTGTAATTCAGAGTATAATATATTAGTACACACCCAGAAGACTATGTTCCCCAAAACCCTTAAAACAGTTTCAGAAACCATACCCACCTTATTCCAGAAAGAATTCCAAAATGACTAATTGTATCTATAACAATGATTCAGAACATACTTGACAAAGCTGGATAGAATATACATCAAATTACCTTCCAAGAAGATAGTAGAGGAAGCAAAAGACACTTAAAAAGTCATTTAATTCCAACTTCTATATGGAGCTGATCCTAATTAAAGCAAAGATATAGGCAGAGTTAGTCTCCTGGCACTAATTTTTACATCCTTTTGGAGAGCAGTTTGGAAACTACATTGTATGTCATAAAAATGTGCATAGTTTGACTCATTAATTTTACTTTTGAGAATCCTAAAATGTAAATCAAATCTTAATATTAAATTTTATGTATTAAGTGTTCATCACAGTATTGTTTATAATAGTCAAAACTTGGAAATAACCTAAATTTCCATCCAAAAAGAGAAACATTAGGTAAATAGAATTATATCTACTGATTAGGATAGCAATTTTGACATTAAAGTATGATTATGAATCACTATAAAATTATATATATATATAATTTTATGTGAAAAGGCAGAATATAAAATACCATACGTATTTTATGGAGATAATGGAAGCTCACAGAGTTTGAGAATTTGAGAAGAGCCTAAAGCTGAAAATCAAAATGGGGCATGGCTTAGGCAATCTTTGTATAAGGATTGCCCTCCAGAACCAAAAGGATCCCACGTGCATGGACCTGGTGAGTGCCTACCAAAATCTAAGCTAGGACATGCCAAAATCTACTGCTCCAAAATGTGGAAACAGTCATTGAAGGTTCTCTCTACTCTCTCTAGCTGAGAAACAAAGAGAAACAAAGGCAGGTGTTGGTTCTAGCTAGCTGAAATGAAATCACATAGGATTCTCCTTGAACATGCTAAGAGAGTTTTAAAATTTTGTGAACCTTCTATTTTTCAGAACTGGTGTTTAGTGCTTTATCTACTTGCATGTTAGTTTATTTAACTTACACAACACCCTGCAAAGAAGATGATATCATTCTCATTTTACAGAAGAGGAACCTGAGTCCAAGAGAAGTCACGTGATCTTGCCAAGGGGCACATAGCTGCTTGTGGATTAAGGATTTGAACCCACATCTACAAAGCCCAGGTGCTTTTTGATTTTTCTAGTGGGTCAGAGAGTGAAGTGCCTCAGAAGTTTAAGTCCAACGAATTGCTATTACACCCCCACTCCAGGTAATAGGGCAGATAAAATGAAATTCTGTGTTTCACTCTCTCTGGAAAGCAATTGAGTTATCTTAAACCACAGACATGATAAAGACCATCTTCGCCCAGCTACATTCAGGATAATTGGACTGTGTCTAGGTTCAAAGTCATACCTACATTCAAGATAATGTCAACAGTGCTAATGGTATCTGTAGAGAAAATCTTAGATGTTGCCTCCAGTCTTGGGAAATTTAGCATCTGGTGAGAACCAGATTGACTCACGTTGATGAAAGTACATGTTTCCAGAGTTCACTGTCCAAATTCAAACCAAACCAGCAAAGGCCAAACTAAGTAAACAAAACAAAAACAAATAGCTTCCATAAACAGCTGTGACATTGTTATGCCAGGCAGTAATGTAGAGTGCATGGTCAAGCAATGAAACAATTAATGACCAGACATTTACACACTTGGTTATATTTATATAGAAGAAAAATATCACACATCAGATACATGTTCTTGTAAGTATGTGAGTTTCATATGTATTCATTTTATTTGGTAGTTTGCATTTTATCTTTATTAGAGCTTTTGAAGTCAAGAGTGACCTTCTTTTTCTAAAATTATACCCTTTTCATAGTCAATGTCTGCTTTACTTCAGATTTGTTTCAATCTTCCAATATCCATTGTCCCTGGCTCTCACAGAAAAAAACAATTTTTCTAAATTCATTATTGAAGTCATGTATTTGTAAAATTCGAACCTAGTCAAGCTTTGTTATTGGTAGATCCACTGAATATTTTCATTTTTAAAAATAGCAAATCTTCAACCAGATGCCTGATGCTTTGATACAAGTTTTAGTTTACATACTTGGTAGAATGAGGCCAGCTCATCTTAAAGTAGGAGATAGGAATCAACCAAAGAGTTGGTCAGTTCTCTGAAAGCATCGAAATCTAATAAGAGCTTGAATTATGGCAACTAAGGCCACTCTTCCAATTACTGAAAGGTAATCACCTTGAACAGACCTGCTGTAGTAAAACCGCTGAGAAAGCCTTTCTGTCTTCCTTCAGACCATAACAGCTGACTTGCTTACCATGTGATAAGCATACCTGACACAATCTATTCTAGAGTCATTTCCAGTCATAATTGAATTGTGCAATAGGAAAGAATGGCGAAATCTCAATGTTTTATCTAGTATCCAGCACACTGAGGACCATTGTAATCACCACCCCTCCAATTTTTTTGCTAGTCTCTTTCCCGCTACTAGTTCCACTGTTCACTCACAAAGCCACTCTCTTGCTGAGGATGGTAAATATTACTCTTGTGTGTTCCTACATCAGCCCAACCCCTATTTAACTGGCCTCTGCTTTTCTCAACTTCTCACACTTAGATTCTTTGACTCCCACTTAGTCCATTTCCTGAACCAACTTTGGCCAATAGAAAATATCCCTGTACCACTTAATACTCTACTCTTTCCAGCCTTTGGGATTTAAAAAATAAGTTACCAAGAAGACAATCTGAAAAGGCTACATATTGTGTGATTTAAAATATGTGACATTCCAGGGAAGCCAAAACTATGGAGACAGTAAAAAGATTAGTAGTTTCCAAGAATGTGGAAGGGGAGGGATGGACAGGCAGAGCACAGAGGAATTTTAGGGCAGTGAAAATGCTCTGTCAAATACCATAATGATGGATGCAGGCCATTGCACAGTTGTCCAAACCCATAGAATGTGTAACAACAACCATGAGCTCTAACTTAAAGTATGGAATTTGGGTAATTATGATGTGTCAATATAGATTCATCAGTTGTAACAAATGTACCACTCTGGTGGGGAATGCTGACAATGGGAGAAGCTACGCATGTGTGGCAAGGGTATGTGGGAAATCTCTGTACCTAAAAAATTGCTCTAAAAAAATAAAGGCCTTAAACTGTAGGTATAATGATTCCACTGTAAGTTAGTTTATGGGTTGTTTTGCTATTCTACTTGTACAATCTTTTTACTCCTGACATGGATTAGAGCCTTCAATGCTTGATTTCTACAAAAAAAAAAAAAAAGTCACTCATGCAAGGCAATTAGACTTACTGCACATTCGGTGTTCAACCAGCTGGGTCTCTGGAGCTGCTATTCAGCTTGTCCCTCCCTACAGGTGAAGAAGGACTAGATAGTTCCTGGGTTAGAAGGCTTCGTGGAAGCAAATGCCTATCTACCTAAGTAAGGTAGGTTTCTAAATCTCTAACAAACTTTAAGATAGATTTGGATAGTGTATTATTTTTTCTACCAATTGTTTTAAGAGACTTTGTCTAGATCTTAGAGTCCAATAATTCCCAGAAGACATCTGTATTTCATTTCTTTTATAACTAGAGGCCCAGTGCACAAATACAGGTGGGGTCCCTCAGCCTGGCCTATGCCCTCTCGCAACCTGGGACACCTAGGGGGATGTTGGACTGCCTGTTTCGAAACTGGCAGTCCGAAATCCTCCCAGGGATGTAGTAGTGCCTGAAGCAGCAGACGGCCAAGGAGGAGCCTGAGCCCAGGCTGGGCACCATGCCACTCCCGCTCATCTCGGCTCCCCTGCGCCTGCCACCGCCACCGCTAAGTAAGCTTGCTGAGTGTAACAACAACCATGAGCTCCTGGTGGGAGCACACTGACCACCAGGGAGCAGCTCCTGTGTTGAGCACCTGCCCCCTGGTGTCAGTGCGTACCATAGCGACCGGTCGACTGGTTGTTTGGTTGTTCAGTCGTTTGGTTGCTTAGGCTTTTATATATAGAGATGGATTGAGAACAAGAAAAAGGGAATTAACAGACTTTATGACTACAGGTTTAGTTAAGGAAACTGGCTATGTGAAAGGCAATAGACTGCAGATGAAACTCATTTACTCATCCATGTGGTTATTGATTCAAGAAGTGTTTACTGAGTACCTTCTTTGAGCCTGGCAAAGTACAATATGCCTTGGACACACTTAATAAAAGGGATATGGCTCATTGCCTCATAGAACTTAAAATCTGCTAAGAGAAGCACGTACTAAGTGAGAAAACTAGTGTTGGAGGAGGCCATTGAGCTTATGTGACCATGGGCGAGGTTGATAAAGTCCAATTTATCATTTTTTTTATGGTTCATTATTTTATGTCCTGTCTGAGAAATGTTTGCTTAGTACAAGGTTGCAAAGATTTTTCTCCTATCTTTTCTTAATTCTTTTTATAACTTCAGTGTTAGCATTTAGATAGATCTATGACCAATTTCAAATAAATATTTGTATGTAACATGAGGGAAAGGTCAAGGATAACTTTGTCTCTATATGGATAGCCAGTTGTCTGTTGCAACATCATTTGTTCAGAGGACTAACTTTTCCCCATTGAATAACTTTTACATATTTGTTGAAAATTGACAGTTCATATGAAAATGGGTTTATTTCTGGCTTCTCTATTTTGTTCCATTGAATTATTTATCCTTATACTAATACCACATTGTCTTGATAACTGCAATTTTGTAAAGAGTCTTAAAATCAGATAATATAAGTCCTCCAACTTTGTTCTTTTAAAAAAATTATTTTGGCCTCTTTCTATTTCCATAAAATTTTAGAATAAATGCATTAATTCTATTTAAAAAGCCTTCTGAGATCTTGATTGAAGTTGCATTTAATTTATAGATTGATTTTGGGGATAATTGAACATTAAAATATTGAGTTTATAAATTTGTGAACATAGTAAATCTTTTACTTTTCTGCAATGTTTGTAGTTTTTAATGAACATGCCTTGCATATATATATATATATATATATATTTTTTTTTTAAGCTATTGTATTTAGTATTGCTTGTCTTAAAAATATTTTCTAAATCGTTGTTGATAAGAAGTTGTTTTGGTAATTATCAGAAGCCAAATAGTTTGCAAGTTTCCAGTATCATGATACATTTGAATATCATAAACAAATATGGCTGCTTTGTGGCCATCTAATAAGCATATCCACCTCTAAGGTGCAGAAATTAAATACACTTCCACTGTTGACGATGTATATGAAATATAATTAATCTATGGTTCATGATATTTTATCTGTTAAGGCTAGTTATTTCAAAATTTCTTCTCTTAGCTTTTTTGATTTTGCAACCCCTTCTATTTATAAAACCTTTTGAGCACACATATACCTTAAAAAATTATTTATAAATTATATACACATAAATTCTCTACTAATTTAATACCTAAGTGGCATAAAATATAGACACTTTAAAAGGTCAAAATAAAAAGTAAACCACATTTTAAATGTATTATTAGTAGTGGTGGCTTTATGTTATTATTAGCTAATTTCTTTTTAAAAATATTTTTATTGATTTTTAGGAGGAAAGGAAAGCGAGTGAGAGTGAGGGAGAGAAATATTTATGGGGGTGTGCAACATCTATTAGCTGCCTCCTGTTTGCTCGCCCTGAGGGAATAAGCCCGCAACCTTAGACATTCACTCTGACTAGGAATCAAATTGGCAACCTTTTGGTACATGGGATCATGCCCAACCAACTGAGCCACAATGGCCAAGGCTCATTAGCTAATTTCTTAAAGCATGAAATACATGTAGAAAAAGTTTCTTCATTAACAACTGTGGATGTAAATCCCTTGTTTAAATAATCTTCTTGATCATTTGAAATTCTTTGGCTGACTTCTTTTCAAACTGGATTAGGGTGTCCTTGTCTTTTATCTTGTGTCATAAATAATGAACGGCTTGTTCTAGGAGTACAAGTGTAAGTTCTGCTGTTCATTTTGTAATTTGCTTGTGCTCCCATTAGTAGCAGTAGTTTCAATTTGTAATTTATTTGCCTAAATATTTGTGAGCAACTTGTTCATTTTGTTAAATTAGGCTTAGCTAAACCTAAATAATTTATTCTGTAAATGTAATGAGCCTACTTAAACTGCAAGGAGCTGAAAGTTAACAAGTGAATGAGGGGCCATGTTGCAGAATTCTCTCCAATTCTTTCACTGGATTCCTTGCCTGACAAAGATAGCAAGTGATGATGCCAGTTCAAGCCTATATTAAATGTTAATTAACCTAAACTTCTTAATTGTTTTAAATACAAGTAAACATAAGTAGAAATTGTAATTTTTTCCTCCTTTGTTTCAATGGATCATCTTGGAATTCTCTGATATATGCATCCCCATCCCCTTGGGAGACCAATGGTTTAGGCTGTGTTGTTACCTAGTCCACATCATTGTATTTGATTTCTCTGTCAGTCAAAATGTTACACATAAAAATTAAATTAGAAATAAAAATATAATAAAATGTCTTCTATAGTTCTCTATCCCAACCAGCTGAATCCTAATATGTGCCATTAGTCATAAAATAAAGGTGACTTTGGGGGTTCTTTGCAATTCTACAAGTTTGGGAACAGCAATGTAAAACATGTTCTTCTGGTGTCATATAAAATTTCGGTACCTTGAGATTCCACCAATTACAGGGAATCTTTAGTAAAGCACAAACTTATTTAAATGTGTCCAATGATTTCATATATATATATATATATATATATATATATATATATATATCCTTTCTTCTGTCCTATCTCACCTTTATGTTGTTTTATACAATTTTGTGGTAAAAAAGGCAAAACAATTACATGGCATAACTTTTGGTTTCAATGTCTTTGCCATCTTAATGGGAAGCTAAGAAGTTTATAGATGGAGTAACTATAGAACAACAAAAGACAAAATGTAGGTAGTGTCCAAACAGCTTCCCATTTCTATATTCAAAGTAAGCATAAAAGCCTCCTAAGTATGACTAGAAAGAATTTAGGATGAAAATATCTTGGTGGGAAGCAGATGGGCCCATCTCAACCAAGTTCTTTCTATCCGGGACATCTCTGCTCACACATCAGAGTACTAGGTTTTGTTATAATGCAGGCAAATATTTCCTTAGTGTGACAATACAGAACATGATGATGATGGAAGATCAGGGAAGGAAGAAATGAATAAGGATCAAAATCAAACATGGAAGGAGGAGAGGACAGATGACAAAGCAATGCTTATTTGCCTTATGACATACCATTCTTACTTTAATTGGATCTTTTTTGATGTTGAGAAATCTTCTGTTCATTTGTTGTTGATTCCCTAGAACACAGATTAGCCAAGTATGGCCCATGAACCAACAGCAGTGTGTATGTTTTAGTAGGTCCTAAGAGCTGAGAAAAATAATGGTTCAAGTCTGTGAAAATTATATAGAGTTGAATTTTCAGTCTCCATAAGTAAAATTTAATTGGAACACAGCCACATTCATTTGTTTACATATTGTCTGTAGCTACTTTCACACTGCAACTGCAGACATGAGTAATTGTAGCAGAGACTCTATGGTCCACCACGCCTAAAATGTCTACTGTTTGGGCCTCTCTTTATAAAATTAGCTATCCATATTTTAGATGGTTGCCTGAACTTTCTTCCTGGCTTGAACAAACCTTATTTTCTTAGAGGAGACAGGAAAAGAACTAATATTTATGGAGTACCTATTTATTATTTTATCTACTCCTAATAATAATCCTACTAACACTCCATTTCATTGATTTAGGAACTGAAGTTCAGAGAGTTTAAGCAATTTAAAAGATGTGTTGGTGGTAGTTTTTGGAGCTGAGTCTCAAATACATGCTATAATGTATTACGTTATTTCCCACTCTCTCCTTTTCCCAAGAAAGTAGATTTGTTATACGAATCAAAAAAAGAATTGTGATACCCAGCTGGCATGGCTCAGTGGTTGAACCAGGAAGTCACAGTTTGATTCCCAGTCAGGGCATATGCCTGGGTTGCAGGCTTGATCCCCAGTGTGGGGCATGCAGGAGGCAGCCGATCAATGATTCTCTCTCATTATTGATGTTTCTATCTCTCTATCCCTTTCCTTTCTTCTCTTAAATCAATATATATATATATATATATATATATATATATATATATATATATGCGTGTGTGTGTGTATATGTATGTGTGTATATGCCTAATATGCAAAGTGTCCCTTCGGGAGTTCAACTGACTGGGAGTTTGATCACTTGCTATGACATGCGCTGACCACCAAGGGCAGTGCAGAATGAAGGAAGGCCCCCGCCAGCAGCTGGCAGCCATTAGAGACCTTACCCATGCACAAATTTTGTGCACTGGGCCTCTAGTGTATATATATTTTAATATATATATATATATATAAAGACAAACATGCAAATTGACCATACCTTTGCTATGCCTTAAGCCATGCCCACCAGCCAATCAGAGTGACTATATGCAAATTAACCCAACCAAGATGGCAGCTGGCAGCCACAGAGCTGAAGCGAGCAGGAGGCTTGGTTGCTCCAGTGATGGAGGAAGCCAAGCTTCCCGGCCAGCTCTGAGCTCCACTGAAGGCAACAAAGTTTCAATTATAGAAGGTAAATAAATCCCAGAATAAAAAAAAAAAAAAGGAGAGGCTGGGAGCTTCCATCGCCTGGGGGCTTGGCCAGCCTGAAAACGGCCCTCAGCCCCTCACCCAGACTGGCCAGGCACCCCAGTGGGGAACCCCCACCCTGAAGGGGGTGTGACCAGCCTGCAAACACCCATCAGCCCCTCACCCAGGCTGGCCAGGCACCCCAGCGGGACTCTCACCCTGATCCAGGACACCCTTCAGTGCAAACCAGCCGGCCCCAACCCATGCACCAGGCCTCTATCCTATATAATAAAAGGGTAATATGCAAATTGACCCTAATAGCAGAAAGACTGGTCACTATTATACACACTGACCACCAGGGGGCAGATGATCAATGCAGGAGCTGCCCCCTGGTGGTCAGTATGCTCCCACAGGGGGAGCTCTGCTCAGCCACAAGCCAGGCTGATGGCTGCCAGTACAGCGGTGGTGGTAGGAGCCTCTCCTGCCTCCTCAGCAGCGCTAAGGATGTCTGACTATAGCTTAGGCTTGCTCCCCACTGGCAAGTGGACATCCCCCGAGGGCTCCTGGGTTGCCAGAGTGATGTCTGACTGCCAGCTTAGGCCCAATTCCCCAGGGAGCGGGCCTAAACCAGCAGGTGATCATCAGACTGCGAGAGGGCACAGGCCAGGCTGAGGGACCCCCACCCCCCGAGTGCACAAATTTTTGTGCACCAGGCCTCTAGTATGTATGTGTGTGTGTGTGTGTGTGTGTGTGTATATATATATATATATATAAGAATTGTGGGATTGTGGGAAGAAAGTCAGCAGTTTGATGAGCAGTTGCTCACCAGTGTTGCTCACCTGGTATTCCACCAAGCTATCTCAGTAAGACTGAACCTGAATTTATGACAGAAAGGTAGCCTCAGTTACCTTTAATTAGGTCATGTATACTTTCTCTATAGACTTTCTTTCTTCTAAGGATAAAGACTCTTAACAATAAGTTATAAGATCCTTCCCATGCTATTTAAATCAATCTTTATTACATAAAAGGATATGAGCCTTAAACTGTAGTCAATAAATCTTCCTGACTTTCCAATATACAATTACAGTAGCTTAATTTAAAAGTCACACACACTCTCTCTCTCTCTTTAAATATCTACACATAATATAGCAGCAGCAGCTGCACCAGTAGGAATCTATTGAAACAAATTATATTTGTCATCGATTGATCTCCAAAAGCGTATTTCCTTTAGAAATCCATCTTTGAAAATTCACTGAAAAATGTATAGTGATTTAACTAAACCAACTTCAATATAGCTTAAACATTCATTTTAACTGTCTTTCCATTGATCTAAATTATCACAGTCAAATAGACATTCAGAGAAATGAGCTAATACTTAAGATACTAAAAATAAATGTTGGCTATGTTGTAACCTATTCATTTTTTTTGAAAGTTGATGTAATCCAAATTTTATTTGGAAGGAATATAATGTTTCTCTGTATTTCTGTCAATAGATTCCTTATTCCTACCATGATTTTTCTGAAATTTTTAGGTCAACTTTCTCTTCTATAATTTTTCCACCTCAGAAAACAGAAATGTGCAAGTGCTTACGTGCCCCACCCCCATCCCATTGTATCATCCCTTAGCAAGCCAACTGTGATGGGAATAGCTTTATTGAGACATGCGCTGTGGTGCATTTGAAAGCTAGGACAAAAGCTGTGAATCCAGGGACACTAAAGGCAGGTTGCTCAAGGTCAGGTGATAATCAAAGTGGCAGACATGAAGACTAAAGATAGAAATTCTGAAGAAGTAGGTTTCTTCCCTGTATAGGGTCCCCAAAGAGATGTTATAAAGATATGTCTTTTCATCAGTGTAGTAATGTCTAAAGGAGCAAAACAGAAACAACAAACAAATAAAACCGTAAAAAGCCAACATTAAGGGGGCATTTTAATAACTGTGCTCTATCAACACAATAAAGTTTCCTTTGTTCATTAAAATGGTAATTTTTAAGTTCATGCTCAATAGATCATCAAACCCAGTAGAAAAACATTTATGAAATGATGTAAATGAAAATGGCAGAGCTCACAGTAGGGTTCTTGGATTACTAGAATGCTACTAGCCCTAGCCGGTTGGACTCAGTGGATAGAGCATCAGCCTGTGGACTGAAGGGTCCTGGGTTCAATTCCCATCAAGGGCATATGCCCAGGTTGTGGGCTCCATCCCCAGTAGGGGGCTTGTAGGGGGCGTGCATGATTCTCTCTCATCATTGATGTTTCTATCTCTCTCTCACTCTCCCTTCCTCTCTGACAACAATAAAAATATATTTAAAAAAAAAGAATGCCACTAACTTGGGTAATTTAGCCAGAAAGAGGGAAAGAGAGAAGAGAAGTGATAAGGAAAGATTAAAAAATGCTTGGAACTTTGTTGAAATACTGTCAGCAAAGAGGTAATGAATGAGACAATGAATGTTTTCTACTTTCATGAAGTTGAGCAATAAGCAATATACCTAAAGAATTTCATTATGATACTGCTAGGCTATTTTTCTTTTAATAGTGTTTGTAGGGAGCATTCTCATCATTATTTTATTAGTTGGGGAAATGGATGGATATATTTCTGAATTACTATAAAAGTGTTACCTATGTTGTAAACTCTTCCCTTCACATCTGACCTTAATAAATCAAGAAGTTGAGAAGCAACCTTTGAGTCACTTCAGATTCTGTGATTGCAATCTTTCAATGAAAAACAAAATCTCATTCAAGAACAACAACAAAAAAATCACAGCTATTAAAGAGTGAGAAACTAAAAAAATGAATTCCAAAGAGTAAGACATTTACCTCACTGATTTTTAAAAGCACAGAGTTGATGTCAAGCCTGTTAAAATTATAAAGTTTAAATTTTGTTCTTGGACTTTACCATGCTTTTATAATTTTATTAAATTGTATAAAATAAAATAATAGAGATAACTGAAAGTAAAAATATATGCTTGAGTAATATAATGTTTTGTACTATTTGAATAAGAATTAGAGTCTGGGTCCTCGTCTCATAAAAAAAATCACCAAAGTTGATACCATTACTGATTATTATGACAAACTATAGAAATAAAAGGTTTTATTAATTTTTTAAATGACATTGTATTAATGCTCTTTTTTAGATGTAGTTGTGGAAAAGATAATGATATTGTTATTATCAATCATAGTGCCTGTAAAAAGATTGACAGACTAGAGGCCCGGTGCATGAAATTCATGCATGGGGGGCGGTTCCCTCAGCCCAGCCTGCACCCTCTCACATTCCAGGACCATTTGGGGGAAGTCCAACTGCCAATTTAGGCCTGACCCCACAGGTCGGCAGTCAGACATCCCTCTCTCAATATGGGACTGCTGGCTTCTAACTGCTTGCCTGCCTGCATGATCGCCCCTAACCACTCTACCTGCCTGCCTCATCGCTCCTAACCACTTGCCTGCCTGATAGCCCCTAACCTCTCGCTTGCCTGCCTGATCACCCATAACCACTCACCTGCTTGCCTGATCACCCCTAACTGCTTGCCTGCCTGCCTGATTGCTGCCCCTAACCACCTCTGCCTGCCTGCCTCATTGCCCCTAAACACCTGCTTGCCTACCTGAGCACCCCTAACCATTCTGCCTGCCTTCCTGATCACCCCAACCACTTGCCTGCCTGCCTGATCACCCTTAACTACTTGCCTGCCTTCCTGATCCCCCTAGTTTCTGGTCGTTCTAGTCATTCCACTGCTTTGGTCACTGGGCTTTTATTATATAGGATATTGATAAAAGGAGTGGGTGGCAGACCTCTTTGGAAGACTCACATAGTTAACCTTCTCCCCACTCTCACCTTTCAGGAGTATGGCTGACATTTATACAGAATAGAATTGTCCTCTACTGGCTAACATGTATGGGCACAGGTATGTCTGGTGGGGTTAGGCTTGCCTAGTGGTTTTCAGGGTTTGGGGTAGTGAAGAAACAGCATCTATGTTAGGTTAGACTCATTTATAGTCTTGGGATGGTGGACAGCTTAAGCTAAAGAGAATGGAGTTGTCCAATCTCTTTGTTGGTTCTGATATAATAAACTTTTTTCAACATTATGATTTTTATTTTTTATTTTTTTAGGTCTATTTTTTAAAATTAAATCTTTATTGTTCATATTATTACAATTGTTCCTCTTTTTTCCCCCCATAGCTCCCCTCTACCCGGTTCCCACCCCACCCTCTGCACTTACCCCCCCACCACTGTCCTCATCCATAGGTGTACGATTTTTGTTCAGTCTCTTCCCCAATTCCCCACACCTCCTTCCCCCCTGAGAATTGTCAGTCCACTCCCTTTCTATGTCCCTGATTCTATTATATTCACCGGTTTATTCTGTTCATCAGATTTTTTATTCACTTTATTTTTATTTTATTTATTTATTTATTATTTTTATTTTTTTAAAAATATATATATATATTTTTATTCTTTTAAAAAAATATTATAATAAGTATTACAAACAGTATTACATACCTGTCCTTCTCCCCCCCCCCCGCCCTTGACAATCCCCTGCCCTCCCTTATCCCCCAGTGTCTTATGTCCATTAGTTATGCTTATATGCATGCATACAAGTCCTTCAGTTGATCTCTTACTCCCCTCCCTCCTGACCCCCAACCCTCCCTGGCCTTCCCACTGCAGTTTGACAATCAGTTTGAGGCAGTTCTGCCTCTGTATCTATTATTGTTCAAAAGTTTGTAATGGTCTTTATTATCCATGAATGAGTGAGATCATGTGGTATTTTTCCTTCATTGACTGGCTTATTTCACTTAGCATAATGCTCTCCAGTTCCATCCATGCTGCTGCAAATGGTAAGAGTTCCTTCTTTTTTACAGCAGCATAGTATTCCATCGTGTAGATGTACCACGGTTTTCTAATCCATTCATCTACTGATGGGCACTTAGGCTGTTTCCAGATCTTAGCTATGGTGAATTGTGCTGCTATGAACATACGGGTGCATATATCCTTTCTGATTGGTGTTTCTGGTTTCTTGGGATATATTCCTAGAAGTGGGATCACAGGGTCAAATGGGAGTTCCATTTTTTGTTTTTTGAGGAAACTCCATACTGTCTTCCATAGTGGTTGCACCAGTCTGCATTCCCACCAGCAGTGCATGAGTGTTCCTTTTTCTCCACATCCTCTCCAGCACTTGTCTTTTGTTGATTTGTTGATGATAGCCATTCTGACAGGTGTGAGATGGTACCTCATTGTTGTTTTGATTTGCATCTCTCGGATGATTAGTGACTTTGAGCATGTTTTCATATGTCTCTTGGCTTTCTGGATGTCCTCTTTTAAAAGGTGTCTATTTAGATCCTTTGCCCATTTTTTGATTGGATTGTTTATCTTCTTTTTGTTAATTTGTATGAGTTCCCTATAAATTTTGGAGATTAGGCCCTTATCAGATATGACATTGGCAAATATGTTTTCCCACGCAGTGGGTATTCTTGTTGTTTTGTTGATGATTTATTTTGCTGTGCAGAAGCTTTTTATTTTGATGTAGTCCCATTTGTTCATTTTCTCTTTAGTTTCAACTGCCCTAGGAGCTGTATCAGTGAAGAAATTGCTTTGGCATATGTCTGAGATTTTGTTGCCTTTGGATTCTTCTAGAATTTTTATGGTTTCCTGTCATACATTTAAGTCCTTTATCCATTTTGAGTTTATTCTTGTGTATGGTGTAAGTTGGTGGTCTAGTTTCATTTTCTTGCATATATCTGTCCAATTTTCCCAACACCATTTATTGAAGAGACTATCTTGGCTCCATTGTATGTTCTTGCCTCCTTTGTCAAATATTTATTGAGCATATTGGTTTGGGCTAATTTCTGGACTCTCTATTCTATTCCACTGATCTATATGTCTGTTCTTGTGCCAGTACCAGGCAGTTTTGAGAACAGTGGCTTTGTAATACAGCTTGATATCTGGCATTGAGATCCCACCTACTTTGTTCTTTCTCAGGATCGCTGCAGCTATTCGGGGTCTTTTTTTATTCCAGATGAATTTTTGGAGAGTTCGTTCTAGATCTTTGAAGTAGGCCATTGGTATTTCAATGGGAAGTGCGTTGAATTTATAGATTGGTTTGGGTAGTATGGACATTTTAATGATGTTGATTCTACCAATCCAAGAATATGGTATGTTCTTCCATCTCTTTATGTCTTCCTCTATCTCTTTTTTCAACGTCCTATAGTTTTCTGAGTAGAGGTCTTTTACCTCTTTAGTTAAGTTTATTTCTAGGTATATTAATTTTTTTAGTGCGATGGTAAATGGGATTGTTTATATAATCTCTCTTTCTGAAAGTTCACTATTGGTGTATAGAAATGCCTCAGATTTCTTGGGGTTAATTTTGTATCCTGCTACATTGCCAAATTCATGTATTAAGTCTAGTAGCTTTTTGATGGAGTCTCTAGGGTTTTGTATGTATAATATCATGTCGTCTGCAAATAGAGACAGTTTTACTTCCTCTTTTCCAATTTGGATGCCTTTTATTTCTTCTTCTTGTCTAATTGCAATGGCTAATACTTCCAGGACTATGTTGAACAGGAGTGGTGAGAGTGGGCATCCCTGTCTTGTTCCTGTTCTAAGGGGAAATGGTGTTAGTTTTTGTCCATTGAGTATGATGTTTGCTGTGGGCCTGTCATATATGGCTTTTATGATGTTGAGGTATGATCCTTCTATTCCCACCTTGCTGAGAGTTTTTATCAAAAATGTGTGTTGGATTTTGTCAAATGCTTTTTCTGCATCAATTGATATGACCATGTGGTTTTTTTCTTTCAATTTGTTTATGTGATGTATTACGTTTATTGATTTACGGATGTTGTATCATCCTTGCATCCCTGGGATAAATCCTACTTGGTCATGGTGTATTATCCTTCTGATGTACTGTTGGATCCGATTTGCTAAGATTTTTTTGAGGATTTTGGCATCTATGTTCATGAGGGATATTGGCCTATAATTCTCTTTCATTGTGTTGTCTTTACCTGATTTTGGTATTAGGGTGATGCTGGCTTCATAGAATGAGCTTGGAAGTGTTCCTTCCTCTTGAATTTTTTGTAGTAGTCTTTTTTTTAAAAATATATTTTATTGATTTTTTACAGAGAGGAAGGGAGAGAGATAGAGAGTTAGAAACATCGATGAGAGAGAAAGATCAATTAGCTGCCTCCTGCACACTCCCCAATGGGGATGTGCCCGCAACCAAGGTACATGCCCTTGACCGGAATTGAACCTGGAACCCTTGAGTCCACAGGCCGATGTTCTATCCACTGAGCCAAACCAATCAGGGCTTCACTTGATTTTTAGATTCACTTGTTGATAGATGTGTATTTGATGTTCATAATTTGTATCTTTACCTTTTTCTTCTTCTTCCTCTTCTTAAAAAATATCTTTCAGCATTTCATATAATACTGGTTTGGTGGTGATGAACTCCTTTAGCTTTTTCTTATCTATGAAGCTCTTTATCTGACCCTCAATTCTGAATGATAGCTTTGTTGGGTAAAGTAATCTTGGTTGTAGGTTCTTGCCATTCATCACTTTGAATATTTCTTGCCACTCCCTTCTGGCCTGCAAAGTTTCTGTTGAGAAATCAGCTGACAGTCGTATAGGTACTCCCTTGTAGGTAACTAACTGTTTTTCTCTTGCTGCTTTTAAGATTCTCTCTTTTTCTTTTGCTCTTGGCATTTTAATTACGATGTGTCTTGGTGTGGTCCTCTTTGGATTCCTTTTGTTTGGGGTTCTCTGCACTTCCTGGACTTGTAAGTCTATTTCTTTCACCAGGTGGGGGAAGTTTTCTGTCATTATTTCTTCAAATAAGTTTTCAATATCTTGCTCTCTCTCTTTTTCTGGCACCCCCATTATTCGGATTTTGGTGTGCTTGAAGTTGTCCCAGAGGCTCCTTACACTATCTTCATATTTTTGGATTCTTTTTTCTTTTTGCTTTTCCGATTGGGTGTTCTTTGCTTCTTTGCATTTCAAACCTTTGACTTGATTCTTGGGATCCTCTAGTCTGCTGTTGGATCTCTGTATATTATTCTTTATTCAGTCAGTGTATGCTTAATTTCTAGTTGGTCCTTTTTCATATCTCGAGGATATCACTAGATTTATTGAGGGTCTCATTAAATTTATCAGTGGTTTCAGGAAAATTATTGAAAAATTTTATAACCGTGGTTTTGAACTCTATATCCAGTAGTTTGCTTTCCTCCATTTCTGTCATTTGTGACCTGTTTCATTGTCTCCGCATTTTGGCTGCTTCCCTGTGTTGATAGGGTGGCTTTCTGTGCTAGGTGTCCTATAGGTCCCAGTGGCTCAGCCTCCCCAATTACTTGAGGTGGACACTCTTGGTCCACCCCTTTGTGGGCTTTGTGCACAGTCTTGTTGTAGTTAAGCCTTGTTTGTTGTTGGTATCAGTGGGAGGAATTGACATCCAGGCCAATTGGCTGTGAGAATCAGCTGTGTCTACTGTGGGAGAACTGTGCTGGAGACACCCTTCTGGGGCAAGACTTGCTTCAGTGGGCCTTTGGTGCTCTCTGAGTCTGCCCCCTGAGTGTGTCCCTTATGGATATGAGGATTTGTAATCTGGATGGTCCCATTCTGACCACTGGGTACACTGGCTCTTGAATCTCTAACGAGGTGCTAATTTAGCCTCTGCCTGAGGCTACCCAGCAAGAGCTATGGAGAGACCTGCAGATTCCTCTTCTTTGTTTGGAGTTTGGAGGTGCCCAGATGAGGCCCAGCTGTGAAGCAATGCAAGCTGCTGTGGGGCCTTAGGCCTTCTTTTGGAAGTTCTGGGTCCCTCTGACCCAGCTGCAGTTTGTTAGGTAATTTTAGATTGCAAAGGGCCAGGCCATTCATATGCAAAAGCCTCTGCACACAGCTTGGGTGGGGCGAGATCTCAGGGAATCAACAGGGCGGAGCAAACAGCTATGTCTGATCCTCAGCCCTGCCCTAAGAGGTCCTGGTCTCAGTGTCCCAGTAATTGCTCCAAGCACCTCTGAGAGAAAGCTGCCCTTGAGTTCCACCTGATGTCAGACAGTCCAGTTTCTCTCCTTATGAGTCTGGGTCCCCAGAGACTCACCCAGAACTGTAGTTCAGAGCAGTTGTGAGTTTGTGTCTCCCTCCCGATTGAAAAAGACAACCGAGTCCTCAGTTGCCAGCCCTTTCCCCGCGCACCTCCGTACCTCTCACTTTACTTCTGCACCTCCTCTGATTCTCAGTGTGCTTTTCTCTTTCCTCTTAGTTGTAGAATTTACACTCAGCCAGCCTGCCTATGGTTCTGGATGATGTTCATTTTGTCTTTTAGTTGAAGTTTTGAAGTGATTGTTAGAGGCAGCAATTTCAGGTGTTTACTTATGCCACCATTTTGGTTTCTCTAATTAGGTCTGCCATAATAAACTTTTAAAATTTCTTTATATTGTGTCTCTTTCTTAGCACTTATCCTATCTAATAAAAGAGTAATATTCAAATTAACTGTCACTTTATGATAAAGATGGCAGTGCCCATAGCCAATAAGGAGGGAATATGCAAATTGATGTGACAAAATGGCGGTGCCAGCTGGAGAGTGGGCAGGAAGGCTTGGCTGCCTGGGTTTCCCTGGTGACCCGGGATGCCAAGGCTGGCCAGAGAGCGGGAGAGTGGGTGACCCGGGAAAGCTTGGCTTCCCCAGGTCACCCCAGCAACCAAGGAATGGGGCTAGGGGCGATCAGGCCAGGAGGGGAGGGCAGTTGGGGGTGATCAGGCTGGTGGTGGCGGCAGTTGGGAGCAAGCAGGCTGGCAGGGGGGCAGTTGGGGGCAATCAGGCCAGCAAGGTGGGGAAAACTGGGGGGTGATAAGGCCAGTGGGGGGCAGTTGGGGGCGAGCAGGCTGGCAGGCAGAGTAGTTAGGGGTAATCAGGAAGGCAGGCAGGTCAGCAGTTAGGAGCCAGCGGTCCCAGATTGCGAGAGGGTTCAGGCTGGGTGGAGGGACACCCCCCCCCGCCCCCCCGTACGAATTTTCTGCACTGTGACACTAGTCTTAAAATAAGAATATGCATGACAAAAGACACATGTACTTATCACTGTGTGTTGCTCTAGATGATGGTATGTTCTCACACTGTAGAGTTTTATGATCTAATAGCATTGTGTAAAATCCAATGAAGAAACATTTTAGGAAAGTATATCTTCATATCACAATGGTTTTATGAACTCATTTTTAGATTCTATACCAGGGGTGGGCAAACTTTTTGACTCCAGGGCCACAATGGGTTCTTAAACTGGACCGGAGGGCCGGAACAAAAGCATGGATGGAGTGTTTGTGTGAACTAATATAAATTCAAAGTAAACATCATTACATAAAAGGGTACGGTCTTTTTTTTTTTTTTTTTTTTTTATGTTTTATTCATTTCAAACTGGCCGGATCTGGCCCGCAGGCCATAATTTGCCCACGGCTGTTCTATACTCAGAAAATTATCTTACATTTATTTGTTTCTTTACCTTGATAAGCACCACAGCAATGGTGGTAAAGTCTTTAAAATGCTTTTGTTTCTGATTTAATTTTTTAAAAATTACTTTTGCATGTTTTTTAAAAAGTTAAATAGGTCTAAAAGACATGCTATACCTGCTCCCTTTTCTGGTTCCTCCGCTCCCCACCACCATTTAATTTTTATATGCCAGAAATAGCATTCTTAAATTAACATGTTTTGGTTTTTCAGTTGTAGGCAATTCTCAATATGAAGGATAAGATTAGGTTTCTTTCATCCCCAAGGCACTTCCAAATGCCACCCCCAACCTTCACCTCCCAAAACACACATTCTACATTTCTTCCTGTCCTTGCAATATGGATAATCTTTAGTGTTTATATTATTATTCCTGCATGAACACTTTTACAGGGGAGCCATTTTTTGTATTATGATGACATTTCTCTCTGGTAAACTTTATTATCTGTGGATTTAGTAATTGTCTCATTTCCAGGTGTTTACTTTTCCTTGTATCTTTTGCCTAATGACCTCTAAGTCATTCAAGCTAATAAACAGACATTTATTTTGTCAATGCATTCTTCTTAGTCTCATTGATCTTGAAGCCTTCTGTCCTCCTGCTCAAATCATATTGGGGGATGTCTAAGTCTGCTACCAAACTGCCATCCTGGGCCATTTCTCCATCACCATTGATATTCTAATTGCTTCTTTTCTTATTCTATCCCATTTCCTTGACTCCACATCCTTCTTATACTTGGTTCACATTCTGAGTTTACATCTGGACATAAGGCAATAAAATCAGCCAAAATAATATTGATTCAAGTTTTGAGCTATTTTAAATGTTTAATAATAACCCAGACTGTATGTATCATGATCAAGTTAATTACAAAAATTAAAATCAGTCTTTAAGATGATTACTGACCCCCCATACTTTGATTTGGTTAATGTGAGTGACCCACACACTGCAGATTATATTTCTTATACTTTGACTGTTGATTCCAGGTTAATGGAAGAAATCCCCCTGCCGCCCCCCCCCCCCCGCCCCCGCCACATACACATACATCTTTACCTTGCAATTCAACTTGTAAATTCCTTATATTTTTTCAGTGATACTAGCTACAACTCACACAATACTAAGGATACAGAGTTCTTTTCCTTGTTTCTTAATAATAAAAGTATAAAAGGAAGCCCACCCTAGACACTTACATGATTTTTCTTTTTTCTTTTCTTCATATCTTCAAGTAGCTGCCAAATTTTAGATCTTCTTTCTTTTGTAAAAAATATATTTTTATTGATTTCAGAGAAGAAGGGGGCGGAGAGAGATATAAACATCAATGATGAGAGAATCATTGATCAGCTGCCTTCTGCACATCCCACACTGGGTATTGAGCCCACAACATGGGCATATGCCCTGACTGGGAATCAAACCGTGTCCTCCTGGTTCATAGGTTGACACTCAACCACTGAGCCACATGGCTGGGCAGTTCTTTTTTTATAACATCTACAGAGACTTACTCCTCCTTTGCTTTTCTTTCCTTCCCTTTGCAGGATATACTTGAGTACATTTTGAGACAGAAACTTGGTAACTGATTCCTGGAAATACCCTGACTCATATCCATATAAAAGAGTAAATGTACAAAATTGATAACAATTATTGACTAATCTTCCTTTTTTTCAAGTGTGGTCCCTTAGTCCATGTACATGACCAGGCTAATCAAACCTGGATGGTTTATTTAATCATTCTGTGGACCATTTGTTGTTTTCTTCTCCAAACATTCAGCAAATACAAAGATATGAGTAATTTCTTGTCTTAAACATGCTTTTAACCAGTAGCATTTTTAACATAGCCCTTATTTCACTTTCAGAGGTTGTTACTGCCAATACTGTTTACGTATTATAGGACTAATCCACCCACATCCTATGAACAAATGACCAAGGGTTTCCAAGGGAATGATGGAAGGAACTGAAAAAGAAAATCAATGTATCTTGTGTACCTTTTATGTATCATGCATTATGGTAGAAACGTTCTTATCTCACACCTATTTGAATGGAAACTATGTGGACAGGGGTTTTGTTTTGTTCACTGCTACATTTTAGGTATTTGAGATAGTGCCTGATACAAAGTAGGCCCTGGATGAAAGAATGGATAGATGGATATTGTATCTTGTTTAAAATCTTGACAGTAGCCTTTGTGATGTTATAAATGGCTTAAGTAATTTGCTTTCTTTCTCATAGCTAATAGTAATAGTTTACAGGTGGGATTCAAATCCACACCTATATGACTCCACATTTATGCTTTTTATTAAATTGGGCTTAATTAAAAGCTCTTTCCTGTTTAGAATTGGTTTTCACATGGTAATCATACACACACACACACACACACACACACACACAAACAACAAGAAAATGTCAAATGTGCCCCCCAAAAAGAAAGTTTCCTTACATAATTTTAAATACTTTCATTTATTAGTTTTAGTCTTGCACAGAACTTAACACTTATTTAAAAATTTCTTTTAGCACAATCTACCCTCTTGTCTTCTTGTGAGTTTTAGGAGAGTTGCCAAAGGGTGTGGTTCACAGTGGTTAGATTTTCAGAAATCACTCATGTTGTTTACTTCAGCTTTCATTGTAATTAAACTATGACCTGCTTTAGATATTATCACTTGACAAAGCAGCATACAAAATACTATATCTGCATCTGATAAAATTCAGAATTCAAAAAATATCTATCACTTTATTCCAGAAAGTCCTGGTATAACTCATTCCAAGATCTTAATGCAGCTTAAATAAGCTCAAAGCTATGGATACATGCAAATTTACTCCTCTTGGTATTTAATGTGATGAACAGATCCTATTTATTACCTGTTCCCCTATATGAAGTCTTATTCAAGATTCCATTCCTAGTTTATTTTTTATGTTTTTCAATTACACACAGAAATCTCACTTTTGAAGGAATTGCATTGGTATCCTATGAGCAATGGGCTTGGCAAAGCCGATCTGTATCTGAGTCAGAGCCTGGCCAATCCAAAAGCTGTGAGAACTTAGCAAGTCTTGCAATTTCTGTGAATCTAAGTTGAAACATATGTAAAATGTGGACCAAGATTCATGTGTTAACTCTCTCTTGGGACTGTTGTGAGCATTAGGTGAGAGAATATATATGATAGAACTGCCTTATATATTGTAAAACATTAAACAAATGCCTTTTATTAGTAATAGTATAATAGTTAACATTTGGATTCATGGCAACTTTCTTGGTGAGCTGTTCTCAAGCCTTATGAATGGTATATTTTTACACTTTCTCTATAATCAACAATAATCGGCTCCCTTCTTTCCCTTTTTCATCTTTATTCTTCTGAAAACAGATTTCAGAGGGGTGGCAAGCAAATTAGGTACATTATGATTAACAGATATGAACAGTTTGGATAATGAAAAATGAATTCTAAATAAATGCTAAGAGTTCATATGGATAATACCAAAACTGAGTATAAATTTTGGATTTTAGAACTTGATGTTAATAGTATGATAACTGCTGTGTGTTAGAATGATATAGACTCTATATTATAGAGGCACTAAGAGTTTCTGCACAAGGTTCTGATTCATCTAAGAAAAATAAATCTACTCATGTTCCTTTGACTGTGCCTTCACACGTTCAGTTAACATATAATGAACACTTATGATGTGTCATACACTGTGCAAGGTACTGAGTGAGCAGTGGGGAACCAAGTGGACATGCATTGACCTCAAGTCAATTGGGGTGAGGAATACAGATATGAATAAAACATATGGGAATGCTTAAAATATATATTCTTATAAATTGTAATACATAATTTGAAGGAGAAGAACTGGATTGTGTGAAAGGGGACAAATTATTTTAATTTGTGAAGAAGGTCAGAAACAGGCTCTCCAAGGAACTATTTGGTGTATTTTAAACATTTATAACTAGCTAAAAAGGGTTCCTTTGCTCTTTTGTTCACTTATTAATCCATTTATTCATTTAACTAATACTTGGGGATCTTCCCTATAGACATAGAAGTAAAAAAATAATATTAAAGGGATTGGGGGATGGGTGAAAAAAAGAAGGGATTAGGATGTTTAAATTGCCAGTTATAAAAACAGTCACAGAAATATAAAGTACAGCATAGGAAATATATCAATGATATTGTAATAACCATGTATGATGTCAGATGAGTACTATATTTATTAGGGTGATCACTTGTAAGTTACACAAATGTCTAATCACCATGTTGTATATCTGAAACTAATACTATTTATGTCAACTGTAATTAAAAAATAAAATAAATATAAAAATAATAGCTAACTTTTAGAGAGTAGTACATATCATACATTGTTGTAAGAACTTGATGTACTTGAACTTCTTTCATTCTTGTAATATTTCTATGAGAAAGGAAATATTATTTTACCCATTTTGCAGATGAAGAAACTGTGGAACAATAAAGTAAATGACTTAGGTCAGCAGTTTGTGAATGGCAATGAAAGGATTCCACTCCACAGCTGACTCTACATCACACACCTCTAGGTATTACCTTATTATCTTCACTGAGCTCAACAACAAAGAAACAAGAATATGGGGAAATAACAACAACAAAAAGAGCAAGGCAATGTTCTCAGTCCTAAAATAAAGGTATGCAGATGGAGTTGTGGGGACAAAGGAGAAAACCTACCTCTGACTAGGTAACAGGGCATGCTTCTCAGGGAAGTATTTGTTTGACGTAAGTCTTGAAGTGTGAGAAGAGCTAGCCTAAAAATCTATTTGCTATCCTAGGATGAATAAAATAATAAATTCTTTGAAATCTGGGACCTGAAAAGGTGAAAGAAGGGGGGAAAATCTGCAGGCCTAGAACTATAAAAATAGATGGCTGCTTTAGGGGAACTGTATTGAGTATGGCTTTCATTTTTAGGAAGAGGTTAGAATTCAGGCTGGAGAGATAGATCAGGGACAGACCACAAAAGGTTTTCTGATACAGGCTAAGAAATTTGTGCTGTACCTTGAATGCCATGTAAAGGAGCTGTTCTAAACATAAAGTTCTTCAAAATGAGTTTTAGAATGATCACACCAGCAGCAACAGCGGGGATATATTGCAACGGGTGGGGTCACAGGTTGGGAGAAGGCTGTGGTAATAATTGAATTGCAAAGAATAAGAGCCCAAAATAAGGCTGTGGAAATTAAGAGGAAGATATGAATTTAAAACCAATGTAAAGGATTTGGGGATCCACTTGGATGTGAGTTTTGAATGAGAAAACTAGTTTAGGATAGTTTTCCATATTTCTCACCAGAGATAGTGAGTGTATGATAATACCAACTACCGTATTATAGAAATAAAGGACTAGGATAGATATGAAAGCAAAGATGATGCATTTAAATCTGAGCACAAGGAGTGTGAGATATTTATGAGATAGCAGATATCTGGTAGACAGTTGAATATGATCATGAGTCACTAATGACAGAGATACATTCTGAAAATGTGGCATTAAGGAGATTCTGTCATTGTGCAAACATCATAAAGTGCACTTACATACCCTTAATGGTATAGCCAGGCCCACCTAGACTGCATATTATAGCCTATTGCTCCTGGGCTAAAAACCAATATAGCACGTTACTGTTCTGAATACTGTAGGCAGTTGTAACACAATGATAATTATTTGTGTATGTAGACATAGAAAAGGTACAGTCAAAATACAGTATAAAAGATAAAAAAATCTGGGATCTCAATACCAGATATCAAGATGTATTACAAAGCCACTTTTCTCAAAACTGCCTGGTACTGGCACAAGAACAGGCATATAGATCAATGGAATAGAATAGAGAACCCAGAAATCGGCCCTAACAAATATGCTCAGTTAATATTTGACAAAGGAGGAAAGAACATTCAATGGAGCCAAGATAGTCTCTTCAATAAGTGGTGTTGGGAAAATTGGACAGATATATGCAAGAAAATGAAACTAGACCACCAACTTACAACATACACAAAAATAAACTAAAAATGGATAAAGGACTTAAATGTACTACAGGAAACCATAAAAATTCTAGAAGAATTCAAAGGCAACAAAATCTCAGACATATGCCAAAGCAATTTCTTCACTGATACAGCTCCTAGGACACTTGAAACTAAAGAGAAATTGAACAAATGGGACTACATCAAAATAAAAAGCTTCTGCACAGCAAAAGAAACCATCAACAAAACAATGAGAAAACCCACTGCATGGGAAAACATATTTGCCAGTGTCATATCTGATAAGGGCCTAATCTCCAAAATTTATAGGGAACTCATACAACTTAACAAAAGGAAGATAAACAATCAAATAAAAAAATGGGCAAAGGACCTAAATAGACACCTTTTAAAAGAGGACATCCAGAAAGCCAAGAGAGATATGAAAACATGCTCAAAGTCACTAATCATCTGAGAGATGCAAATCAAAACAACAATGAGGTACCATCTTACGCCTGTCAGACTGGCTATCATCAACAAATCAACAAACGACAGGTGCTCGAGAGGATGTGGAGAAAAAGGAACACTCGTGCACTGCTGGTGGGAATGCAGACTGTGCAGCCACTATGGAAGACAGTATGGAGTTTCCTCAAAAAACAAAAAATGGAACTCCCATTTGACCCTGTGATCCCACTTCTAGGAATATATCCCAAGAAACCAGAAACACCAATCAGAAAGGATATATGCACCCGTATGTTCATAGCAGCACAATTCACCATAGCTAAGATCTGGAAACAGCCTAAGTGCCCATCAGTAGATGAATGGATTAGAAAACAGTGGTACATCTACACGATGGAATACTATGCTGCTATAAAAAAGAAGGAACTCTTACCATTTGCAACAGCATGGATGGAACTGGAGAGCATTATGCTAAGTGAAATAAGCCAGTCAATGAAGGAAAAATACCACATGATCTCACACATTCATGGATAATAGAGACCATTATAAACCTTTGAACAATAATAGATACAGAGGCAGAACTGCCTCAAACAGATTGTCAAACTGCAGTGGGAAGGCCAGGGAGGGTTGGGGGTCAGGAGGGAGGGGAGTAAGAGATCAACTGAAGGACTTGTATGCATGCATATAAGCATAACTAATGGACATAAGACACTGGGGGGTAGGGGAGGCCAGGGGATTGTCAAGGGCGGGGAATAAAAGGGACACATATGTAATACCCTTTGTAATACTTTAAGCAATAATAAAAAAAAATGATATACCTGTATAGGCCACAAGGAGGAGGAGGAGGAGAAGAAGGCACCCACCCCACAAGAGAAGAAGCGGAAGAGAGACAGCAGTGATGAGTCTGACAGCTCAGAAGAGAGTGACATTGACAGTGAGGCCTCCTTAGCTCTCTTCATGACTACAAAGAAGACTCCCCCCAAGAGAGAGCGGAAGCCATCAGGGGGCAGCTCAAGGGGCAATAGCTGGCCAGGCACACCCAGCACAGAGAGTGGCAACACCTCCTCCACCCTTCGGGCAGCTGCCAGCAAACTGGAGCAAGGCAAGCGGACAAATGAGGCGACAGCAGCTAAGCGGTTGCGGTTGGACAGTAGATCCCAGAGCCTGTCTGGGAAGTCGACCCCTCAGCCCCAATCTGGGAAGTCAACACCCAGCAGTGGTGACGTGCAAGTGACTGAGGACCCTGTGCGCCGCTACCTGACACGGAAGCCCATGACCACGAAAGACCTGCTGAAAAAGTTCCAGACCAAGAAGACACGGCTGAGCAGCGAGCAGACAGTGAACGTGATTGCCCAGATCCTCAAACACCTAAACCCTGAGCACAAGATGATCAACGACAAGATGCACTTCTCCCTCAAGGAGTGAGGGGCTGGCCCCCACCCTTTTGCCCAATAAATAAGCTCGTCTCCAGAAATGGAGCTTGCAGGACTAGAAGTAGTTGTGAGGGAGTCAGTGAGTGAGTGGTGAGTGGATGTGAAGGCCTTGGGCATTACTGTACACTGCTGTGGACTTTATACACAGTGTACACCTAGGCTACACTGAATTTATAAACCAACAGAGATTAAATCAAGGACAAGAGAAAGTTATGCCATCAAGTGATGCAATAAATGAGATGTATGAGGCTGATGCTGCTATAACACAGCATAGTGTTTTACGGCACACTTTTTTTTAGTAAGTTGAAAGAGTACATTCTAAAATAATAATAAAAAGTATAGTATAGTAAATACATAAACCAGAAACAAACTCATTTATAAAGCATTATCATGCATTATCAAGCATTATGCACTCTACATAATTGTATGTGCTATAGTTTTATATAACTGGCAGCTCAGTAGGTTTGTTTACACCAGCATCACTACAAACATGTGAGTAATGCATTGTGCTACAATGTTCTGAGGACTGTATGTCACTAGCCAATAGGAATTTTTCAGCTCCATTATAATATTATGGGACCACCGTCTTATATGCAGTCAGTAGTTGACCACAAAGTCATTATTTGGCACAGGTCTACATGTGGATCTGAAACTTAGAAATGGGCTCTGGACTAAAAACTATTGAATTGCTACTTAAAGTCAAGAAAATGATTAAGGGAAACTGTATGTAGTAACAAGAAGAGAAAAGCCACACATTCAGCTCAAAGGAACACTGGCTTGTAGGGAGCAAATGAAGAAGAGAAGGCTTTGTAAAAACTGAGCGTGTGCCCAGAGAGGAGAAAAACAGGAGAGGTTGGTGTCCTAGATGGGAGAAGAGGATTTCAGAGAAGAAGGTGTGACCAATGGTGTAGAGTGTTTCAAGGTTAATTTAGTTAAAGATGACATTGGATTTGGCATACGGAGGTCATTTCTCAGTCACTCAACCATTATTTGATGAGAGATCACTATGTTGAGTGCAATGAAAGACACTGAGGATATAATATTAGCTGAACAGATAATAGCCTCTGTATCCATAATGCTTGATCTAATAGTGAGTATTTATCAAGAAATCTCTCAACTAACCATCCAGAATAAAGAGACATCTGTCTGAATAGTGGAAATTGCCAGAAGAGTGGTGCCAAATGAAGGGCATCTTTGAATTGCCTTTCAATATGAGCTGGTCCAGAGAGTACAAAATGATTTGTGATGGTTCAAGTTCAAGTAAAATGTTTCTTGCCATGTATTCTCTTTCCTATCAATGCCTACCTCTTCCCTTTCAGGCACAAATAGAAAAGAAGGTCTGAAGCAGGCTGCAGTGGGGGGAGAGAAAGGTTAATGCTAAATTCACATTTGGAGTTTTTATTAATATTTTGGATAAGACATTCTAATTATTGAATAGAGACTGAATTTGAGATATAAACTTACAGCACAATCATCTATTACTTAATATTAAGCAGAAAAGCTATTGGGTTGGCCAAGGATTTTCTCAAAGGGGAGGGGAAAATTACCCCATGTGAATTTTAAAGTTATCTATGGCAGACAAAAGTAATGTTTCATTTGCTAATACATCAGGAGTAATGAACTAGGGAGGACTGCAGCAGATTGAAGAGTGATAAGAGAAGAGGGAAAAAATGGGAGGTTCCTTTCCAAATATACTTAAAAGAGAGAAAGTATATATATATATATATATATATGTATATATATATATAGAGAGAGAGAGAGAGAGAGAGAGAGAGAGAAAGGCCATGGCAAGTTTTCTTTTTTTAAATACTGGATAAATCTGAGCTTAATTACAGCAGTTCTCTCTTATCCACAAGGAATCCATTCTAGGATTCCCAGTGGATGCCTGAAACCATGGATAGCACCAAACCCTATACATGCTATGTTTTTTCTGTATAAGAATACTTTTCATAAAATTTACTTTGGTCACATTAAGAGAATAACAACAACAATAATAATGTAGAACATTATAACAATACTAGAGGCCTGGTGCATGAAATTCGTGCATGGCGGGGGGTGTGTGTCTTGAGCCCAGCCTGCACCCTCTCCAATCTGGGACCCTTTGAGGGATGTCTGACTGCCCTAAATGGATGTCTGACATCCCTCTCACAATCCAGGACTGCTGGCTCCCAACCGCTCGCCTTTCTGCCTGCCTGATTGCCCCTAACCTCTTCTACTTGCCAGCCTGATCACCCCCTAACCACTCCCCTGCCAGCCTGATTGATGCCTAACTGCTCCTCTGCCAGCCTAATTGCCCTAACTGCCCTCCCCTGCAGGCCTGATTGCCCCCAACTGCCCTCCCCTGCAGGCCTGATTGCCCCCAACTGCCCTCCTTTGCAGGCCTGGTCCCTCCCAACGGCCTTCTCCTGCTGGCCATCTTGGGGTGGCCATATTGTGTGTTGGAGTGATGGTCTATTTGCATATTGCCTTTTTATTATATAGGATACTATAATAAAAGTTTTGCAAATATGGTCTTTCTCAATCAAAATATCCTACTGTAGTCACTCTTCTTGCGATGATCTGAGATGATAAAATGCCATGGGATGAGATGAAGTGAGGTGCATGAGACATTATCAAGTAAAATAAGGGTTACTTGTACACAAGAACAGCGATACTGAGACAGTTGATCTGATAACCAAGATGGCTACGAAGTGACTAAGGGGCAATCTATATACAGTGTGGGTGCACTTTAGACAAAGGCATGATTAAAGTCCTGGGGGGGCACAGAGCTGATGGCACAAGAATTCATCATGTTACCCAAAACTGCAATTTAAAACTTATAAATTGTTTATTTCTGGAATTTTTCATTTAATGCTTTCAGACTGTGGTTGACCACGAGTAAGTGAAATCACAGAAAGTGAAACTATGGACAAGGGGGCACTACAGCATGTAAAGGTGAGAGACTAAAGAAATATTAATGGCCCTAACCAGTTTGGCTCAGTGGATAGAGCATTGGCCTGCAGACTCAAGGGTCCCAGGTTCAATTCTGGTCAAGGGCATGTACCTTGGTTGCGGGTACATCCCAGTGGGGAGTGTGCAGGAGGCAGCTGATCTATGTTTCTCTCTCATCGATGTTTCTAACTCTCTATCCCTCTCCCTTCTTTGTAAAAAACAATAAAATATATTTTTTAAGAAAAGAAATATTAATGAAGAGAGTGAGTGATTCTTGAATGTGTACTAATTCTTAGGTTAATTAGAACATGTCGTTAAACAAAACCTCTTTGTTTCTCGATCATAAATATTAGCAGTATAATCAAGAAACTGTGTGGTTTCTTTACTTTATACATTATCTTTCTTTCCAAAGTCCTCAAGTTTATTCTTTGTCATCTGCAAGTAAAAAAAATCACCCATTTCTGGTGAAATTACTTTAATTTATCAATAACTTAAAATGTATTTGGAATCTTGGAAGACTGAATGTGCAAGCTTCAGGACAGTGTTATATTCACTTTTAAAATGTAAACTTTATTCACTCCTGAATCTCAGCAGACGTAACAGTAGCTGATACACTAAAACATATTTGGTGAATGAAAAACTTAAGAATAGTAGCAGAAACTTAAAATATTGAGTGAACAAGAATGAGTGAAAAGTTCCACATAGAAAACAGTCATAATAGGTCACAGCCTATTTGAGTCAGTTTTAAAAATCAGAGATCAGTAGCCTGAAAAAGAATTTGATCTTCAAATGAGTATTACTTTTGTATTTATTCAATATATTTAAGGTGAAGGATTACTTACTAAATTTTAATTTATTAAAAATGAGACTGAAGAGTAGGTTCACTTATATTTTGCTTTTACCAAAAACTCTGTAAAAAAGTTAGGATGGTTAAGAAAAGAGAATGAGAGCATGTGTATGTCTATTACTGTCATTAAATCAATATAGGACCAACAATAAAATCCAAGTTTCTAGATTAAAAGATTTCATAGAAGATAAATTTCTGGAGCCTAACATTCCTTCAAATATTTTTAAAGAGAAGTTTATCAACATTCCAAAAGCACTATCTCATGGTTTAGCCTAATAGTGACTTCATTAAATAGAGGAAATGATTTAAACTCCATCATTTTAGACCCATGCATATTCATTTAGTCATATTGGAGTATTTTGTTCTTGTTGTTGTTTTAATGCATACAATTTAACAAATGAGTGTTTTCATGAACTATATGAGTATAGTATTCTGACATTGGAAATTATGAGCTGAATTCAACAAAGGAATCTGATTTACAAACTTTTTATTGCATAGTTTCTCTCTCTGCATTTTAGCATGTAAATGACATCCCTATTTATTATAGTCAGCTATTTTTAAAACTTAACTACCAGTTTTAACAATAATTATTATATTTATAGAAAACTAAGTAGATGCAATTTGTTATTCTCAAAGTTGCAGCTTTACTATAAATAAAGGTGGTAATTATCATAGGAAAACTATCATATAGTTTGCATATGAATGAACAGAGCACATGAGTGACAATGCACCTGTCCAGGTTGTGGACAGTCCCCTGTTAGGGTGTGTATGGGAGGCAACCATTTAATGTTTCTCTCTCTCTCTTTCTCTTCCTCTCTCTCTAAAAAAAAAAAAAAAATCACCCCAATGATTACCGTATACTAAGCAATGATTAAACGAGATTAGGAAATGTAAATGACGCATTTCTAATCAGTAGGTGCCATTGTTAAATTATTTTCCATAGCACTATTTTCTTGGGTAAGGTTTTAAGTGCAGACTTCTATCCTAGGATACTATCTCTGGAGAAGATACTATCAATATCTACATATTTCTCCCTTTCAGTCATTTGACTAGTCTTTTAAGGTACAGTATTCATAGTCTGGATCATGTTTATACTAAAGCTAACTTGAAGAGTATCTCAGGGTTTACAGATTATTTAAGCTCATATGTGCTTTGTTTGACATTTTCAAGATTCCTCCTCTTTTACTTTGTCAATGTTTCCCTCTCTCCTTCTGCTGCTTCCTGAAATCATCTTCCAAATAAACTACTTACACTAAAATACTTGCCCCTGGATCTACTTTGAAGTAAACTGACCTAAGACAGAGGTATTCATAATTGGAATTTACATGATAATATGTGTAAACCAACAGCATTCAAATCTATAGGCATCTAACAAAAAGAAGATAAACAATCCAATCAAAAAATGGGCAAAGGATCTAAATAGACACCTTTCAAAAGAGGACATTCAGAAAGCCAAGAGACATATGAAAACATGCTCAAAGTCACTAATCATCCGAGAGATGCAAATCAAAACAACAATGAGGTACCATCTCACACCTGTCAGAATGGCCATCATCAACAAATCAACAAACGACAAGTGCTGGAGAGGATGTGGAGAAAAAGGAACACTTGTGCACTGCTGGTGGGAATGCAGACTGGTGCAGCCACTATGGAAGGCAGTATGGAGGTTCCTCAAAAAATTGGAAATGGAACTCCCATTTGACCCTGTGATCCCACTCCTAGGAATATATCCCAAGAAACCAGAAACACCAATCAGAAAGGATATATGCACCCAGATGTTCATAGCAGCACAATTCACCATAGCTAAGATCTGGAAACAGCCTAAGTGCCCATCAGTAGATGAATGGATTAGAAAACTGTGGTACATCTACACGATGGAATACTATGCTGCTGTTAAAAAGAAGGAACTCCTACCATTTGCAACATCATGGATGGAACTGGAGAGCATTATGCTAAGTGAAACAAGCCAGTCAATGAAGGAAAAATACCACATGATCTCACTCATTCATGGATAATAAAGACCATTACAAACTTTTGAACAATAATAGATACAGAGGCAGAGCTGCCTCAAACTGATTGTCAAACTGCAGTGGGAAGGCCAGAGAGAGTTGGGGGTCAGGAGGGAGGGGAGTAAGAGATCAACCGAAGGACTTGTATGCATGCATATAAGCATAACTAATGGACATAAGACACTGGGGGGTAAGGGAGGGTAGGGGTTTGTCAAGGGGGGGGGGGGGGAAGGATACAAAAAAAAAATAAATAAAATAAAAAAAAAAAAATAAAAAAAATCAAAAAAAAAAATCTATAGGCATCAATTGGAAAGAATAATAACGACGGTGGTGATAAAAATACTGCCATTTTATTGAATGCTTCTTAGGTAATTAGGTACCAATACCTAGTCTAAATATTTTTACATATTAATGTAATCTTCTCAACATCTCTCCTTTTGAGGTAATTTTATTATGACCTCCATTTTATGGGTAAAAATACTGAGGCTTAAAAATAGTAAGTCACTTTACTGAAGTTCCATTACTAGTAATTGTTGGAGTCAGGACTTGAAGCCAATACTCTGAACTCTCACTCTATCACTCATCAGAAAGTCCCCCCAAATAGCAAACTCCTTAAAAATTTAGGCCTCCTCAGACTATATGTTTATATACCTCCTTGTAAAAAAATTTTGTATTTTATTTGCTTTGAATCTTAATTAATATTGGTTTATGTTACTTAAAGTTTTATGAGATATAGAAATAAAAGTTTTGTTTTCTTTTTTTTGTATTTATTTATTTTTTTAATTAAATCTTTAATGTTCAGATTACATTTGATCCTCTTTTTTCCCCCCATAACTCCCCTCCTCCCAGTTCCCACCCCACCCTCTGCCCTCACTCCCCACCCACTATGTTCATCCATAGGTGCACGATTTTTGTCCAGTCTCTTCCCGCATCTCCCACACCCCTTACCCCCTCAAGAATAGTCAGTCCATTCCCTTTCTATGTCCCTGATTCTATTATAATCACCAGTTCATTCTGTACATCAGATTATTTATTCACTTGATTCTTAGATTCACTTGTTGATAGATGCATATTTGTTGTTCATAATTTGTATCTTTACCTTTTTCTTCTTCTTCCTCTTCTTAAAGGATACCTTTCAGCATTTCATATAATACTGGTTTGGTGGTGATGAACTCCTTTAGCTTTTTCTTATCTGTGAAGCTCTTTATCTGACCTTCAATTCTGAATGATAGCTTTGCTGGGTAAAGTAATCTTGGTTGTAGGTTCTTGTCATTCATCACTTTGAATATTTCTTGCCACTCCCTTCTGGCCTGCATGGTTTCTGTTGAGAAATCAGCTGACAGTCGTATGGGTACTCCCTTGTAGGTAACTGAGTTTCTTTCTCTTGCTGCTCTTAGGATTCTCTCTTTGTCTTTTGCTCTTGGCATTTTAATTATGATGTGTTTTGGTGTGGTCCTCTTTGGATTCCTTTTGTTTGGGGTTCTCTGCGCTTACTGGACCTGTAAGTCTATTTCTTTCAACAGGGGGAAGTTTTCTGTCATTATTTCTTCAAATAGGTTTTCAATATCTTGCTCTCTCTCATCTTCTGGCACCCCTATAATTCTGATGTTGGTATGCTTGAAGCTTTCCCAGAGGCTCCTTACACTATCTTCGTATTTTCGGATTCTTTTTTCATTTTGCTTTTCTGGTTGGGTGTTCTTTGCTCCTTCGCATTTCAAGTCTTTGACTTGATTCTTGCACTCCTCTGGTCTGCTATTGGGTGTCTGTATAATATTCTTTATTTCAGTCAGTGTATGCTTAATTTCTAGTTGCTTCTGTATCACAGTATCGAGGGTCTCATTACATTTCTTGTAGATCTCATTAAGCTTATGGGCAGTTTCTAGAAAATTATTGAAAGACCTTAAAAGTGTGGTTTTGAGCTCTATATCCTCCATTTCTGTCATGTTTCTTTGTCTCCACATTTTTTATGCTTTCTTGGTGCACCCCCTTGTGGTCTTTGTGCGCAGTCTTGTTGTAGTTAAGCCTTGATTGTTGTCGGTAATACTGGGGGTGATTTATCCTCCAGGCTAACTGGCTATGAGAATCAGCTGTGTCTGCAGTAAGAACTTCTGTGCTGGATCTCTAGGGCGGTGCTAATCTAGCGTTTGCCTAAGGCTATCGGCAAATGCCTCTGTGCAGGGCTTGGGTGGGGCAGGTCCCTGGGGATCTACAGGGCGAGTGGAGCGAGCAGTTATGGCTGCTCTCAGTCCTGTCTCCAGGGCCTCTGCCTCTCTGGGTCCCAGCAACTGCTGCAAACCTGGAGAGAAAGCTGCCTTCGAATTTCAACCAAAGCCAGACAGTCCCACTTCTCCCGTTTGAGTCTGGGTCCCTAGAGACTCACCCGGATCTGGAGCTCAGAGTCTGAGACTCCCTCCCGATTGAAACCAACAACTGTGCCCTCAGCCGCCAGCCTTCTCCTCATGCACTCCGCACCTTAGTATTTCACTTCAGCACTGCGCCTCCTCTGAGTCTCGGTATGCTATTCTATTTCCTCCTAGTTGTAGAACTTCCACTCAACTAGCCTTTTTTTTTAAATTTCTTTATTGCTTAAAGTATTACAAAGGGTATTACATATGTGTCCTTTTTTCCCCCACCCTTGACAATCGCCTGGCCTCCCCTACCCCCCAGTGTCTATGTCCACTGGTTATGCTTATATGCATGCATACAAGTCCTTCAGTTGATCTCTTACCCCCCTCCCTCCTGACCCCCAACCCTCCCCAGCCTTCCCGCTGCAGTTTGACAATCTGTTTGAGGCAGTTCTGCCTCTGTATCTATTATTGTTCAAAAGTTTATACTGGTCTCTATTATCCATGAATGTGTGAGATCATGTGGTATTTTTTCTTCATTGACTGGCTTATTTCACTTAGCATAATGCTCTCCAGTTGCATCCATGCCGTTGCAAATGGTAAGAGTTCCTTCTTTTTTACAGCAGCATAGTATTCCATCGTGTAGATGTACCACTGTTTTCTAATCCATTCATCTACTGATGGGCACTTAGGCTGTTTCCAGATCTTAGCTATGGTGAATTGTGCTGCTATGAATATACGGGTGCATATATCCTTTCTGATTGGTGTTTCTGGTTTCTTGGGATATATTCCTAGAAGTGGGATCACAGGGTCAAATGGGAGTTCCATTTTTTGTTTTTTGAGGAAACTCCATACTGTCTTCCATAGTGGCTGCACAGTCTGCATTCCCACCAGCAGTGCACGAGTGTTCCTTTTTCTCCACATCCTCTCGAGCACCTGTCGTTTGTTGATTTGTTGATGATAGCCAGTCTGACAGGTGTGAGATGGTACCTCATTGTTGTTCTGATTTGCATCTCTCGGATGATTAGTGACTTTGAGCATGTTTTCATATGTCTCTTGGCTTTCTGAATGTCCTCTTTTGAAAGGTGTCTATTTAGGTCCTTTGTCCATTTTTTTGATTAGATTGTTTATCTTCCTTTTGCTAAGTTGTATGAGTTCCCTATAAATGTTGGAGATTAAACCCTTATCAGATATGACACTGGCAAATATGTTTTCCCATGCAGTGGGTTTTCTCATTGTTTTGTTGATGATTTATTTTGCTGTGCAGAAGCTTTTTATTTTGATGTAGTCCCATTTGTTCATTTTCTCTTTAGTTTCAAGTGTCCTAGGAGCTGTATCAGTGAAGAAATTGCTTCGGCATATGTCTGAGATTTTGTTGCCTTTGGATTCCTCTAGAATTTTTATGGTTTCCTGTCGTACATTTAAGTCCTTTATCCATTTTGAGTTTATTTTTGTATATGGTGTAAGTTGATGGTCTAGTTTCATTTTCTTGCATATATCTGTCCAATTTTCCCAACACCACTTATTGAAGAGCCTATCTTGGCTCCATTGAATGTTCTTTCCTCCTTTGTCAAATATTGATTGAGCATATTGGTTCGGGCTAATTTCTGGACTCTCTATTCTATTCCACTGATCTATATGTCTGTTCTTGTGCCAGTACCAGGCAGTTTTGAGAACAGTGGCTTTGTAATACAGCTTGATATCTGGTATTGAGATACCACCTACTTTGCTCTTCTTTCTCAGGATCGCTGCAGCTATTCGGGGTCTTTTTTTTTAATCCAAATCAATTTTTGGAGAGTTTGTTCTAGATCTGTGAAGTATGCTGTTGGCATTTTGATGGGAAGTGCGTTGAATTTATAGATTGCTTTGGGTAGTGTGGACATTTTAATGATGTTGATTCTACCAATCCATGTACACGGTATGTTCTTCCATCTGTTTATGTCTTCCTCTCTCTTTTTTCAACGTACTGTAGTTTTCTGAGTAGAGGTCTTTTACCTCTTTAGTTAAGTTTATTTCTAGGTATCTTAATTTTTTTTGGTGCAATGGTAAATGGGATTGTTTTTCTAATCTCTCTTTCTGAAAGTTCACTATTGGTGTATAGAAATGCCTCAGATTTCTTGGGGTTAATTTTGTATCCTGCTACATTGCCAAATTCATGTATTAAGTCTAGTAGCTTTTTGATGGAGTCTTTAGGGTTTTGTATGTATAATATCATGTCGTCTGCAAATAAGGACAGTTTTACTTCCTCTTTTCCAATTTGGATGCCTTTTATTTCTTCTTCTTGTCTAATTGCAATGGCTAAAACTTCCAGTACTATGTTGAACAGGAGTGGTGAGAGTGGGCATCCCTGTCTTGTTCCTGTTCTTAGGGGAAATGGTGTTAGTTTTTGTCCATTGAGTATGATGTTGGCTGTGGGCCTGTCATATATGGCTTTTATTATGTTGAGGTATGATCTTTCTACTCCCGCGTTGCTGAGAGTTTTTATCAAAAATGTGTGTTGGATTTTGTCAAATGCTTTTTCTGCATCAATTGATATGACCATGTGGTTTTTTTCTTTCAATTTGTTTATGTGATGTATCACGTTTATTGATTTGCGGATATTTTACCATCCTTGCATCTCTGGAATAAATCCTACTTGGTTATGGTGTATGATCTTTCTGATGTACTGCTGGATCCGATTTGCTAAGATTTTGTTGAGGATTTTGGCATCTATGTTCATGAGGGATATTGGCCTGTAATTCTCTTTCATTGTGTTGTCTTTACCTGGTTTTGATATTAGGCTGATGCTGGCTTCATAGAATGAGCTTGGAAGTGTTCCTTCCTTTTGGATTTTTTTGGAATAGTCTGAGGAGGATAAGTTTTAGTTCTTCCTTGAATGTTTGGTAAAACTCCCCTGTGAAGCCGTCTGGTCCTGGGCTTTTGTTTGCTGGAAGCTTTTTGATGACTGCTTCAATTTCTTCCATAGTTATTGGCCTATTGAGATTTTTAGATTCTTCCTGATTGAGTTTTGGAATGTTGTATTTTTCTAGGAATTTGTCCATTTCCTGCAGGTTGTCTAGTTTTTTGGAGTACAGTTGTCCGTAGTATTTTTTAACAATCATTTGTATTTCTGTGGGGTCTGTTGTTATTTCGCCTCTATCGTTTCTGATTTGGTTTATTTGGGTCCTCTCTCTTTGCTTCTCGGTGAGCCTGGCTAGAGGTTTGTCAATCTTGTTTATCCTTTCAAAGAACCATCTCTTGGTTTCATTGATTTTCTGTATTGTTTTTTTGGTCTCTATGTCATTTAATTCTGCTCTAATCTTTATTATCTCCTTCCTTCTGCTCACTCTGGGGTTTTCTTGTTGCTCTCTTTCTAATTCTTTGAGTTGTAGATTTAGATGACTTATTACTATTTTGTCTTTTTTTTTGAGATAGGCCTGTAGAGCTATAAACTTCCCTCTCAGGACTGCTTTCATTGTGTCCCATATGTTTTTGATTGTTGTGTTTTCATTGTCATTAGTTTCCAGGATGTTTTTAATTTCTTCTTTGATCTCATTGGTAATGCAATCAATATTTGATAACATGCTCTTCAGCTTCCAAGTGTTTGAGTATTTTGGGTTGTTTTTATTGTAGTTTATTTCTAATATTATGCCATAGTGGTCTGAGAAGATGCTTTTTATGATTTCAATCTTCTTGAATTTGGGGAGACTTTGCTTGTGACCCAATATGTGGTCTATTTTTGAATCTGTCCCATGAGCACTTGAGTAGAATGTATATTCCGCGGCTTTGGGTTGAAGTGTTCTGAAGATGTCTATTAAGTCCATCTGATCTAGTGAGTCATTTAGGATTGCTATTTCTTTGCTGATTGTTTGTCTAGAGGACTTATCCATTGATGTCAGTGGTGTATTAAAGTCCCCTACTATGATTGTATTGTTGTCGATCTCTACTTTGATATCTTCCAGGAGTTTTTTTATGTATTTGGGTGCTCCTGCATTGGGTGCATATATGTTTACCAGGGTTATATCTTCTTGTTGTATTGCTCCCTTTAGTATTATGAAGTGGCCTTCCTTATCTCTGGTTATGGCCTTCACTTTGAGGTCTATTTTGTCCGATATCAGTATTGCTACCCCAGCTTTCCTTTCCTTTCCATTATCCTGAAAGATATTTTTCCATCCCTTCACTTTCAGTCTATGTGAGTCCCTTCTAATGAGGTGGGTCTCTTGTAGACAGCAGGTGTATGGATCATGTTTTTTTTTCCATTCAGCCACTCGATGACTTTTGGTTGGAGCATTTAGTCCATTTACGTTTAAAGTTATTATTGAAGGGTACTTGTTAGTAGCCTTTTCTTTTTTTGTGTGGCTGTTTTCTTTCTGAGCTTTTTATTTCTTTTTACAACAGTCCCTTTAGCATTTTTTGCATGGCTGGCTTGGTGGTGATAAACTCCCTTAGCCTTTTTTTGTCTGTGAAGCTTCTTATTTCCTCTTCAATTTTGAATGATAGCCTTGCTGGATAGAGTATTCTTGGATTCAGTCCTTTGCTTTGCATCACTTTGTAAATTTCCGTCCATTATTTCTGGCCTGATGTGTTTCTGTTGAGAAATCATTTGATAATCTAATGGGAGATCCCTTGTATGTAACTTTCTGTCCCTCTCTTGCAGCCTGTAAGATTGTCTCTTTGTCCTGAACATTTGCCATGGTAATTATGATGTGTCTTGGTGTGGGTCTTTTTGGGTTCATCTTGTTTGGGACTCTCTGTGCTCGTGTGACTTTTTTCTTCCCCACCTCAGGGAAGTTTTCTGATATTATTTCTTTGAGTAGGTTTTCTAACCCTTGTTCCTCTTTCTGTTGTTCTGGCACCCCTATTATTCGTATGTTGTTTCTTTTCATGTTGTTCCAAAGCTCCCTTATGCTCTCCTCCTGTCTTTTAATTTTTTTCTCCAATTGCAGTACAGTTTGGGTGTTTTTTGCTTCCTTGTCTTCTAATTCACTAATTCAGTCCTCTGCTTCTCCTAGTCTACTGTTGATGCTTTCAATGGTGTTTTTTATTGCAGCTATATCACTCTTCATTTCTTCTTGGGTCTTCCATATGTTGTTGATTTTTTCATCTGTTTCTTCTTGCTTCTTGCATAAGTAGTTTATTTTATTATCTGTTTCATCTTGCTTCTTGCATATGTTGTTGATTTTTTCCTCCATCTGATTTATGCACACTAGGACCCTTATTCTGAATTCTTTTTCTGTCATGTTGCATGCCTCTGTCTCAGTTAGCTGCTTTTCTGGCGAGTCCTCCTTTTCTTTCCTTTGGGGGTTTCTTTGCTTGCCCATGTTTGATCTCACTGACATAACTGGATGTTGAGTCATTCAGTGGCTGCTCCCTGGGTGGCAGTGGCTCCTTGTGCTGTGGTTGCTCCTTGGGTGGTTGCGGTAGCAGCTGCTCCTCAGTTAGCAGCAGCTCCTCTGGTGGGTGCTGTTCACAGCTGTGGTGGCTCTTCTGGCTGGTGGGGATAGGCTTCACGTACAGCTGCTGTTCCTCAGACAGAGGGTGTGGTGATCAGGAGGCTGCTGTTGCTTGGATCTGCTGCATTGATTTAAAGGCACAAAATACAACACAACAAGGAACAACGTACCAGGCACTGAACACAAATATATTCATGATATTAATAACCCCAAATAAAGGTGAACACTCGAATTAAGAGAATTAGGGGATAAGGAGGAAAGAAGAGAAAAAGATAAAAGAGAAAAAAGAAAAGAAAAGATAAATAAAAAAAAACACAAAAGAAGTGCAAAAATGAAATTGGGGAAAAAAAAGAGGGGGAAAAAAGAGCGAAAAGAGAGAATGAAGTAGAAGAGGGGGAGAGACTATTTATATGAGGAGAAAACTCTGATAGAACTGCCACTAATCCCAACAAATTCCAGCAACAGATCCCTGGAGATGAATGCAAGCTACAAACAACCAATGGTATCAAGAGAGGCAAGGGAAAACAGAAGCACAAGAATAGCCGGGGGTGGGGGAGGGGAGGGAGGGGAAAAACCAGCAGAAAAAAAGAAAAAGAAAAAGAAAAACAACCTCACAACCAGTCCTAAAAAAAAAACAAAAAAAAAACACAAAACAAAACGAGCAAAAAAACCCCTAAAAAACCACAGACAAACAAAAAAAAAAAACCCAATATATTCAACAATCAAGAAAACAATAGAAAGATAAGAGAAAAAAATATTTGTATAGTGAGGAAGGATAACGTATAGGTGTATAAGGATTTAGAGTGGTGGTTTGGAAATAGGATATATATGTAGGGTGAAATTAGACATGGGGTAAAAAGACAGAATAGGAAAATCTAAAGCAGGAATAGGGTAAGAGAAACAGGACACCATAAGGGGAAAAGTGAGAAAGAGGGTTTTAGCATAGAGGTAAAATTGAGGTAGGGAAAATTGATGCTAAAGGAACGATGAAAATAGAATGGAGAACACTACTCCCAAAATAAAAAAAAGAGAGAGAGAAAATAAAATGGCCCTTTAAAAAATGGTAAAATGGTAGCAGTAATAATAATGGTTAAAAATAAAAACGTAGTAATTAAAAGGGTAAAATCAGGTGATGGAAAAAGAAGAAAAAGAAAAAAAATGGTTTCTTAGTTAAAAGGCGAAAAGAGAAAAAAAATTGCAGTAGTAAAGTTCTTTTGGTTCTTCTACTCTTCCGCCTGGCTCCCCTTAGTCCTGCCAGGTATTCAGGAGAGTGTTGAATTTCCCTGCAATACACTGTTCCTCCGTGTTGTAAATCACAGTCCTGATTTTAAAGCAGGCCGTATTTGTGATCCAGACTGCCTTAATTTGTGTTCACCTACGAGTCAGTTTGTGGCTCAGCCTCTGGGTGGCAGTGTTTTGGGGTTGGCCTCTGAGGCTATATGGCTTCTCTACCCAGCAGCAAGGATTTATTTTTTTCTATTCAACTCAGCTAGCCTTCTTGTGGTTCTGGATGATGTCCATTCCGTCTTTTAGTTGTATTTTTGAAGTGGTTGTTCAAGGCAGCAAACTCCGGCGTTAACCTATGCCACCATCTGGTTTCCACTCAGTTTTTTTTTCTTTAAAAAGTAATTGAACTTTGACCATGGACAATAGTAACTATTATATTCTTCACCCTGGCCTGGTGGCTCAGTTGGATGGAATGTCATCTAGTACACCAAAAGGTTTGGTGTCGATTCCTGGTTTGGACAAATATGGGAGGCAACTAACCAATGTTTTTCTCTCTTCTTCCTTTTTTCTCTAAAATAAATGAAAAACATATCTTTATCGAGGATTAAAACAAAGAATTACTCAACGGGACAAATGAAACTTGAGGCATGGTATGCTCATGAATTATTCACCACTTGTGCAGTTAATTTTCCTAAGAAGGCTTGAGACCAATAGGTTGAAGTCATAAAGTAAAAAAATGTTTTGGAGAAGAACTTATTTCTGGTTTGTTTTAAAAGGAGGAAGTTTTTATTTTTCTACAAAAATGGAGCCTATGGCTTATGCTAACAAATTCCGGGTCAAACTTATATTTGTTAAATAACAAAGAACTTGGCCTATTTAGCCATCATTAGTTTAAAATTAACCAGACAAGATTACATAATCTGAGGAATCCTGCTATTACGGACATCCTATCTGATAAAGAGGGAATATGCTAATTGACCATCACACCATCACAAAGATGGTGGCACCCACAGCCAATAAGGAGGGAATATGCTAATTGACTGTCCTGTCCTAAAAGATGGTAGCACCCACAGACAATAAGGAGGGAATATGATAATTGACTGCCATGACCTCAAAGATGGCAGTGCCCACAGCCACAAGATGGCTGGCAGGGGAGGGCAGTTAGAGGCAACTGGGCCAGCAGGGGAGGGCAGTTGTGGATGACTGGGCCTGCATGGGAGGGCAGTTGGGGGTGACCAGGCCGGCGGGGAGCATTTAGGTGTCGATCAGGCTGGTAGGGGAGTGGTTAGGGGGTGATCAGGTGGCAGGCAGAAGTGGTTAGGGGCAATCAGGCAGGCAGGCAGGCAGGCGAGTGGTTGGGAGCCAGCAGTTTTGATGAAAAAGTATTAAGTACCATTTCAAAGAGCTTAAACACTAATATCCGGCAAATATTTGATTAAGGTTTTCTTTTTTTATAGGGGAATTTCCTTACCATGACTCTGGAAAGATTTTTTTTTTCTTTCTCTTTCTTTTTTTCTACTTTTCTTCCTTCTTTCCCTCATTATTTTGCTCTTCTCCCTTTCCCCTTTCTTACTTCTTTTGGAAATCAAATACACAATATTGTTTTACTTATGGTCAGTTTAGATATACATGTTTCCCCAGATATGCACAAATTCTGAGGAAAAACAGAAGACAACGTTTATTTTCTTATTATAATTATGCAAGTAACTATTGTAAAATACAGAGTCAACAGTTAAAAATCCAAACATGTAGAGTTGATTTTCCAAGGGAAAGAATAAATATCAGGAAAACAGCATACTTAGAGATAAAGTACTATACAATTATCTACATGAAACTGTGCCAAATATATTTTATTTAATGATTCTAATTTATTTGCAATTTTTTTTTGTCTTCTATGAAATGACTGAGCAAACACATATCTCTAGTCTTCAGACATAATGGCTGTTTTGTCATACTTTGCTTTGCATTATAGGCAGGTAATGCCATGATAGCAGTATACACATAGTGATCTAGGAGCCCAGAGAGTGAACATAGAATCTCAATCTCATATAAATAAGGAGAGAGGGAGAGGAACAGAGAGGGAGAACTCTTCTGGCAAATTTTATCACAACATAAAGTTAAGAGGCAAAAAATATTCAGCATGATGTATCCAGTTACGCTAAAATAACACATTGAATCTCAAATTTGTATCTAGTGATATGTATTATAGAGTCTTTAACTACAATTTCGAATGTGTTGAAAGTAAAGAAGCCAAATATTTCCTTTAGCATTCTTATAAATGTGCAAGTTTGTATGTTTTTAAATGCATACGTTTTTGATTATCTGTGAAATAAATTCAGAACAGATAAGCCACAAGGAATCAAATGAACTCTTTAGTTTCATTCATGGGCCTGAATTCCTGCAGTATGTGCACATAATGCATCAAGGTAAGTTCTTACCAAGAAGGGAGGTGATTACCATGGAGGGATAAAAGAAAGTGATTGATCACAACACATTTCTTTCTTTTCCTTTTAAATATATTTTTATTGATTTCAGAGAGGAAGAGAGAAGGAGAGAGAGGAAATATCAATGATGAGAGAGAATCATTTGACTGCCTGCCTTCTGCACGTCCCCTACTGGGGATAGAGCTTGAACCCAGGCATGTGTTCTGACCGGGAATCAAACCTTGATCTCCTGATTCATAGGTTGATGCTTAACTATTGAGCCACACTGGCCAGAAACAATACATTACTTGGATCTAAACTCCTTGAAGGTAGGCATCATATTTTATGCTCCTAATGTATCTATCCCCATAGCATTTAGTACAAACACTGATTGTCTTAACTTTCAATGAATGCTTTTTGGATGATTGATCAATATTTCACTTTAGATTAGGAAGGCACACTTTAATTTATTTTACACCTGGTCATTTAATCTATGTTCCTTCATTTTGATATTGAAGAGATAGTAGTGATTTTAACTGTACTAGGCTACTGCCCCACCTCACTTCTTTTACATAGTTTCTTCAAGTCCTGTGATGACAGAGAGTAGAGATTGTAGTATGTCCAAATTATAAGAAACTTTGTAAAAGCTATCATACCTCTGGAATCGTGGGGTTATGGCTTTGTATAGCTCTAAAATTAGCTCAAGAAAGGACATGTGATGGAGCCTTGAAGCTATACTTTCTTTCTCTAATTGCAACTCACTGTAGCCTCTTGTTTCAGTAATTCTCCACCCCCATCACCACGGCAGGTGTTAACAGAAGAAATGGGGGGGAGAAAATCATCAATGTGACATTCACTCTCAGTTCTAGAAACACTCGTCTTTTTACGAAATTCTCCAATTATTTTGACATAAAATACATTTCCTTGGGCATTACTAGGGCTTGGGACTTTCTTTAACCTCTTAGCACCAAAGGGTTTGTTTTGCTTTCCCCACATAAGCAGTACAATTATATTATACAAATACCAATCTATGTAAACCCTATATGCCAAATTTAGGAGAAATTTGATGGCCAATTATTTGAAGACTTGAGGCCTGGTGCATGAAAATTCGTGCACTCGTGGGAGAAGGCCTTAGCCCAGCCTGTGCCCTCTCACAGTCTGGGAGCCCTTGGGGGATGTCCAACTGCTGGTCTAAGCTGCAGTCAGACATCCTTAGCGCTGTTGCGGAGGCAGGAGAGGCTCCCACCACTGCTGCTACGCTTGCCAGCCACTACTGCTACAGATGCCAGCCCTCAGCCCAGCTTGTGGTGAGCCGCAGTCCCCCTACGGGAGCACACTGACCACCAGGGGCAGCTCCGCCCCCCCCTCATAGCCCCTCTGTTGCCAGTTGCCACAGCCCCCCAATTGTTGTCCCCTCTCTCTGCCTGCTGGCACCCACCTTGGCTGGCCTGGTGCAACCCGCTCACCAGTCCTGCTCCCTGCTGTTCAGTTGATTTGCATATTAGGTTTTTATTATATAGGACTAGAGGACCGGTGCATGAAAATTCATGCACTGAAGGGAGGGGGGTCCCTCAACCTGGCCTTCCCCTTCTCACAGTCCAGGAGCTCTCCGGGGCAGGAGGTGACCTGGAGATCAGGGGAAGGCAACGCTCTCATCACACCTCTGTTGCTGCCACTGCAGCCAGGGCAAACCTTGGCCGGCCTGGTTACCTGAGCCTCCAATGGCTCTGGTTACCTGAGCCTGGGGTGGCCCTGGATGGCTAGGCAGCTGCCATATGAGGCTTGCCTGTGCCTCGGGACTGCCCTGGGTGTCTGAGCAGCCAACATCCAAGGTTTGCCTGCACCTTGGGGCGGCCCTGAGTGGCTGGGGGGCTGAGGGCAGGTCTGGCTGCACTATGAACCTGCCAGGGTCCCCCAGCTGTGCTAAAAGGACTGTGGGACTCTGGCAGGGCTGAGGGGGACTAGGCACCATTATCTTGTGGCTATGGGTGCTTCCATCCTATGGCTATGGGTGCTGCCATTTTGTGATGGTGTGATGGTCAATTTGCATATATCCTCTTTATTAGGTAGGTTAATAGAAAATGTGTGTGATTGCAGTGTGATCAATATAGTAAATAATAAAATTCAAGATAATAGACAATTGAAACAGTGCCTAGTGTGGCAGAAGAGAAAATAAATAATATTGACAAAAGCAGATTTGAAAATCCTTGCCAATTAAGTTAGAAATCCAGAATTGCTTTTCTAATACCTATCTGCACCCATTCAAAAATTCTATTCAGTTTCTACAACACTGACACCCCCAGATATCTGATTAAATGGTCAGCCTATAAATGAAGTGTCCATTTTATTTAGAATTTATAAGAAAAATATTAATAGCATTCAGTTTTTCATTATAGGGCTCTCTCATTCTAATATAAACTTCCAAACTTCTTTCCTTCTGAAAGCACTTGCAATTTGGACCAACTGTGGGCATTTTACTAAATAGGTTTTCAATGAATGCACCAGCTTAAGTAACAAAAATACATTAGTTTGCCTCTTTTCTGGTCTTGCATCATGGTTCTGCAGAGCTGATTTGAAGACTACTCTCCAGCTGAGTTCAGAGGAACAAGAGCAAGACAAGAAGCCAGTGTAAAGCCTTCTGTAGATGATAACCTGGATGGAAAAGTAACACACTGATATCCAGACTTTTATGGCAGCTAGTGGGTGAGTTGCTCTGAGAGGACAAAATCTTGCTTGGAGCCACCTGTTTCCAAAGTTCTTTCCCCTGCTCTTTGGCTTGTCAGGTTTCCTGAGGCCAGCCAGGGGTCAGGAGGTAGGAGAAGACCATCTGTAATGCTCAGGCAATCTCCGGTCACAGGTGACAGACAGGTCATACAAGAAACAGGAAATATATAAAATACGCTCAATCAAACTATTTAACATTTTTGTCAGTTTACTCATTCATCCATCCATCCACCCATCCATTCTCATTTTAATGGAAAAGCAAAAAGACGTACAAGAAACCATAGCTTAACTACACTTAGGTTTCTACAGAATCCGGGTTCTTCATTTTCCTCAAAATAGAATTGCCTCTTATATTACATATCATTTGATACATGGGAATAAAGGTAGTTGCTCATTTATTTTCATTCCTGCACGTTCCCCACTTGGTTTTAAAGGAATAAAAAATACTTTTGTCCCCTTTGAACTAAAGTAAGGCAGGTACAAGTCTGACATGGAACAACTTCTGCAAAAGGACTGATTACATCTCTCTTTCTTCTCGAGATGAAAAGGATCTTTAAAACAAACTGAGGTTTTATATCTGTAGGTATTAAATTCTCCCTTTGCATTTGCTTTAGTTCAATGTAGCATTTGTGTGGTTTATTACACCTTTCATGTAGCAGATCTAAAAACCTTTGTGAAGTGGGAGATAATGGCATAGTGTGCTATAGGTTTTAAAGGTCCTATTTTCTAAGCCCGTGAACAGCCCTTTGGAGAGAAGCTCCGTGCTAATTTGAAAAGTTTCTTTTTCTGGCTGCAGTTTAATTATCTGTTCACTTTAAGACTTGCTTCTTACAAATGGAATGTTTGAAAGTTATTTTGTCCTCTCTGTCAGGCCTAAAGCATAAGTTGCCAAATTTAAGGGTAAATGAGAACCACCTGGAGTGTTTGCTAAACTGTTGATTCCTGGGATCCTCAGCTAATACACTGATTTAGTAGACTTGAGGGTGGGACCCAGGAACCTGCTTTGTAAATGAACATTCAGTTGACTCTGTTGCAGGAAGTCATTTCGAGAAACATTGGCTTGAATTTCCTAATTCTGGGAAAAATATAAATATGAGGACATTCACAACTTTCTTGGCACAATATTTTCCAGTTCTGATTAGGGTTTTTTTTAATTCCAAACGTCTTTAACAGAACAGTAACTCATTTTTAAAATAAAAAAATAAAATTTAAAAGAAAGTATGATTACCTTGCCTTCCAATGGAAACTATGAATACTATGCAAAAACATGTAATCAAAAAGCAAATTAATCCACTGGTTTGATTACAAAGCAATACAGAGATTTCATAAAACCTGGTTATAGAGCATGAAATCCAGTTCTTAAAAAGTGTCTGGTGAAGATAAACATATAGATTATAGTGCAGATTAGTTCAATAAGTAAGATTCTGTTGAATGTTCCAACTTGTTGGCTGTCAGGCTGGCATACACTACATGCAGAGATGGCAAATTGCCTACCATTCTAGTATAAATGTTGACATGCTCACCAAGAAACCTAACGCAGGCCTAGATCCTTTTCTATTTCAGTTCAGTTGAGGGTTGATGATGGGGAAGATGATAGTGGGCCCTTTCTGACAACACCTGGAGACCAGGCACACCTGCAAACCCTTTAGTGAAACCCAGGAATGGAAATGAGAATAGAAAACATCTCAGGTATTCTGGTGGACCACACAGAGATGCTGCTCAAACCTGATTGACCAGCTGCTGCTAATGTTGCCAGCTTGAGGAATTGGCAGCCTGTCCACAACACCTGGAGAAATGGTGTATGTATGCCTATTGTAGTTCCATGTTACACAAACAGACCCCTAGAGAAGCTAATTTGGATTTATACATGCTCAGCTGGTTCCTGCTGTTGAAATCCTCAGGAATTTTCAACAATGTGGAATCTAACATTGCTAAAAAATTAACTCTATTTTAAAATATATTTTTATTGATTTCAGAGAGGAAAGGAGAGAGAAAGAGAGATAGAAACATCAATGATGAGAGAGAATCATTGATCGGCTGCCTCCTGCACACCCCACACTGAGGATAGAGCCCACAACCCGTACATGTGCCCTGACCAGTAGTCGAACCGTGACCTCCTGGTTCATAGGTCTACACTCAACCACTGAGCCACTCTGGCTGGGCTAACTCTTTATTTTTTAATCAATTATCCCTGCAGTGTAAATATTAGAGGCAGCATAGTAAAAGTAGGCTGTGGATCTAGAATGTGTACATTAACAGACTGGCTCCACCATTTTATACCTGTTAGCTATTGACCATATTAATGCAACGTTCTGTGCATCAACTTTATTAAGGTATTAAATGCAAATAGGAGATGTTATATCTATGATATGAAGAATTATAAAATTCTTAGGAGGGTTCAATTAATTAACATGTATGAAGCACTTATCCTAGTGCCTGACACAAAATACGTGCTCAATAAATGTTAGTTTTATTATTGTTGTTGTTGAGATTCATAGTAGAAAACAGGTGGGAAAATATCATTCTTAATTTTAAAGTTTTGAAAGTTAATTTGAAACTATTTTGAATTAGTCTTAACATACAATAAAAAGTACAAATTTTAAGTATACACTTCAATAAGTATTGACAAATGTATATGCCTGTGTGATTGGTATTCCAATTAATATATAGATCATTTTCATCATCCCAGCAAGTCCCCTAATGTACAATCTTTCACCTCCCACCAAGACCCCAGGAAACACTCTGATTTCTAAAACCATCGCTTTCTTTTGTATGAATAAAGCGATGGTTTTAGAAATCAGAATTTCATACACTCATAAATGGAATCATACAAATGGAATTTCATATAAATGGAATCATACAAAAGGTACTCTTTTTGCATCTTTTTTTTCACTTCACATGATGGTTTTGAAATTCATCTTTGCTGTGTGTATCAGTAGTTTGTTCCTTTCTATTGATAAGTATTTAGTTTCCTTAATATACTATAATTAATTTGTCTAACCATTTGTTGATGAACACATAGATTGTTTCATATAAATCATTCAGTTTTTTGCTACTAGAAATAAAATTGCTCAAATATTCTGTATATGTCTTTTTGAGAACCTATGTTTTCATTTATTTTAGGTAATTGCCTAGAAATGGGATTGCTGAAATATAGGGTACATGTATATTTTTAAAAATTTATCTTTGTTATTGAAAGTATTACAGATGTCCCCTTCTATTCCCCATTGACCTTTTCTAGCCTACACCTGTCCCCCACACCAACCCTTCACCACACTATTGTCTTTGTCCATGGGTTATGCATATCCTATCTAATAATAGACAAACATGGTAATTGACTGTACCTTTGCTACACCTCCCATTGGCTAATCAGCATGATGTGCAAATTAACCACCAACAAAGATGGCAGCTAATTTGCATACTGCAGGCAGGGCGGGACAGAGCCATCCCACCTGCCCTGCCACCATCCGGGCCTGCTATCTGCGACCCGGGGTGGTGGGTGTCCCGTGTGCGACGCAACTTGGGGTGGCTGGGTGGTGCAGCAGTAATTGGCCAGCCCGCCCGGGCATCCCGTGTGCGACCTGACCCGGGGCGGCGGGGCGAAACAGCGTGGCTCCTCTGTCACCCCAGCTTCCTCATCACAGCTCTCTTGGGGGCTTAAGCCTTTAGTCGGACATCCCCTGAGGGCTCCCTGGCTGCCAAAAGGATGTCTGACTGCAAGCTTAGGCCTGATCCCCTGGGGAGTGGGCCTAAATCAACAGGTGGACATCCCCCAAGTGGTCCTGGACTGCAAATGGGCGCAGGCTGGGCTGAGGAACCCCCGCACCCCCGAGTGCACAAATTTTTGTGCACCGGGCCTCTAGTCTATATATATAAAAGCCTAAGTGACAGAACAACTGGAACGACCGAAACTACTAGAACTACCGGTCACTGACATGCACTGACCACCAGGGGGCAGACACTAAATGCAGGAGCTGCTCCCTGGTGGTCAGTGCACTCCCACAGTGGGAGCACTGCTCAGCTGACTGACCTGTCCAGATGGCCCACCAGCCCTGCAGCTGCCATTCACTCCCTCAATAGTTCTGCAGGTCCAATCTCCAGAGAATGGGCCAGGCACTGACAGATCAGCACTGCTGGCACAATCCTGACAGTACTGCCAGCCTCCTGGGAGTCGGCCTTGGGCACCGAGGCCGCTTCCCCTTCCTAGACGCTCCACATGGAAGAAACAATATAAAAGTGGCGGCCAGGTGGCTCATGACAACCAGTGTTTTCAGCGTGACAGATATGGATCCTGGGCTGGCAAGGGCGTCCCACTGCCTGTCCGGAGGGCCAATTGCAACCCAGAACCCCCCATCCCCCTGGGGGCCCCACCCATGCATGAATTTTTAGTTATCATTATAAAATAACCTCCTATCCCTGGTGATACTTCTTATATTGAAATAATTTCATCTCACCATGTGTTTTAGTCTTAGAAATTAGATAGAAAGTCTATTTACATTCTTTTACTTTCAACTTGTATATGCTTTTATATTTAAAATGCACCTTTTTCAAATCGTATCTAATTGAGTCAGACTTTTAACTAGTCTGACAATTACTTAATCAGTTACTTTCTAGAATTCTATTCTAGCTCTTCTGATAGATTTTTAGCTATACCTCTTGGTATTGTTTGTTAGTGGTTGCTTTAGAGATTATAATATATATACCTTTAACTTATCAAATTCTTGTTGAATTAATATTATTATACTACATATAATGTAAAAACCACAGAACACTATAATTCTAATTGCCTTTCTTTGCGACATTGCTGTCCTACCTATCACATTATAGGGTTTTTAATATATGTAGATGTCACATAATTACTTCTACATGTATTATAGACTCCATAATATATTGATATTAAATTTTACTTTAAATAATTAATAAAATATTAAAGAATTTTTAATGAGAAAAATGAGTCCTGTATACTAGTAGTTACCCACATATTTACTATTTCCGTTGTTCTTCATGGCAATGGTGCTCTTCAATACTCTTAAGGTGGTAGCTTCGCTCCTTAAAGACACATCTCTTGTATGCAGAGAAATGCTGCTTTGCAAGGTTGAGATGCTATCTTTGGTCCAGTTACCTCAAGGTAAAGCCTCAAATAGAGATTTCAGTTTGAGTGACTTACTAGGGGAGTGTTCTTAGAGGAAAGCCTATGATTGAAACTGGATAGGGCGGGGGATGAAAGCTAAGCCTGACTCTGGTTTCAGATGGAGTTAATATCAACTTGATCCTGGGGAGAAGATCTGGAGTACAAATTGTATCACAGGAATAGTTCTATATTGACCAATGGTGCTGATCTTTTGTATGTTGTTTCAGTAAATTATTGGCTAAAGTCTTTCCTCCTGCTCCCAGGAATGGAGCAATGCACAGCCTTGTGGATCAGGCAGCTCCTGTTAGCTGAAGACTGTTCTCTAGTGATGGGCAGATGCAATTTGTTCTTAGGCAAGATCTGGCCAGGGCACTAAGACATCCACTATAGGGCTATCGGTTAGAATTCAGTGCACTCCTTAAACCAACAGCTGCTATTTATTGACATGTGCCCAATAGGTATAATAAGTAGGTTCAGAAACTAAGTGGTACAAATGAAAGTGGCCCTAGTTACTCCCCCTCCCAGTGAATTACTTGGGGGAATTTGTGTTTCCTCTCCCCACTAGTTTAGGCTCAGTGGGTCTTAGAGGTCTTGGTTAGCAGTGGGGATGAGGTGCTTCCACCAAGTGATACAGTACAGAGTTTGCTAAATTTAAAAATGCAGAGACATTATGAGTTCCCTGTGCCTGTACAAGAGCAGGATCAGGAAGGAAATACACTGGCAGGAATAATTGGTCCTGCTTTTCATTAGGGAGTATGACTGCTGCTATATATGGGGATTAGGTAGAACGTGTTCAGCAGAAAAGTGAACCTCTGGGGCATGTTTTGCTATCTTCATACCCCATTTTAGTTGTATATGGTCAAGTAAATCAATCAGGCCATGATAAGCGGGGGCTCAGCTCCCTCAGGAATGGGGATCTGGGTACCGCACTAAACAAGCTATTAGACTACAGAAGTGCTATCTTAGGGTTAGGAAAAGCCAGAAGATTATGAATATCAGTTTTGTCTTAGAGCTCAGCATTTGTTTTGCAGTATCAGGGACACTATTCATTCCAATAATACTTTCCTTATAAGTTATCCCAGGATTTCAGATCATAGTACCCTGGAGATGCTGTAACTCATTGGAGAGAACTCCATGTGAAAGCAGATGCAGCCGAGTAATACAAGCAGTGGGCTGTAATCATCTTTGGCGACTCAGAGAGTCCCTGCCTCACATCTCTTTACTGGGCTAGTCTTCTATCCTCCAGCGGATGTGTGTTTGGCTGCTAAAAGCTAACAGCTGCTTCTCTTTTCTGAAGAATTGCCCCCATTAGGGTCTGACGGGAGCCAACTGCCTCAGAGCATTAGCCCATAGACAATGATTGATATGGAAGTTTAAAAATTTCCCTTTTTGTTCCTCAATGGGGAGCAACGCTGCAGGGAAATTTAGTCCCCAGTTCCCTTCAGACTAGACTGAGACTGTATCCATGCATCTGAATTCCTGCCCCAGATTCTGCCTCTAGGGCATCTGAGCTAAGACAGGGTGAAAATCCACTTACCTTTTTAGCCTGTAGAGATTCCTTGATATTTTGCCAGCTGACTAAATATATTATGAGAGATTTTAAAAATATTTAATTCATCAGAAGGGTTAGTGTCAGTTTCTTATTCTCCATTCTGTCAGAAAGTAGGTCAATTTTATCTCTGTCCCTGTTTTATCCAGACCATTTTCTCAGTCATAATATTTACTGAGCACTCACTATATAGCAGGCAGAATTCCCAGGATTTTCATATATTAATCCATTTGAATTAACCCTATAAATTAGGCATAAATACTATGCTCATTTTACAGAAAAAATAAATTAATACAGAAATTAAACAACTTACACAAGAGCATAGCTGGTAAGTGATAGAACCAGGATTAAATTCAGCAGTCTGGCTTCAAGATTCATAATACTCTACTACTTCTAAGTTCTTCTATATTTGTTTCACATGGCACTTAATTAAGTATTTGGAGAAGTACTTGGAGAGTGGTTTTCCTATCACCAACACCTATGGTTTATAATACACAAGTTAATGTTGAGCTGTACATAGAGGGAGAAGGTTCTGTGGCTTAGCTGGATTTTTGCTATCCAAACTTTGCTTACCCAAGGGTGCTCTTTAGAACTTCATCATAATAAATTCTGCTTGCAGAAGTTTAGATCTGCAATGGGAGGAAACACTGAACCAGGACAATAATATTAACAAAATCATTATTGATGAGAAAATATTTCTTACATTTCCATAACATTTTGCATTACATGACCACTAATAGGTCTTCTTGAATACCTATTATCTGCCACGAATTTTCAAACATTATCTGTAAAATTTGTTACAACTCTTTAAAAAAGCATTTTTAGTCACTGAAGAAGCATATGTTGAGTGAATGATGAATGAAATATTAAATAACATCTTACTAGCCAATATGCCCCCCCCAAATAAAGAATCACAAGGAGTTTACTGTATGTCAGAGCTGTGTAAATACTACATTGGAGAAAGTTTTTCTGATAAGGAAGAAACATAAGTACTATAGAATTCAGTAACATAGATGGAGAAAAGAAATTTCTTCAAAGGAAATAGATTATATTACAATCAGACTTTTATTCTCATCATTCTCATGAAATTGTTCTTTTAATAAATGTCTCTCTTGAGACCCAGGTTGCATTGTCTAATGTTCAAACTTCAGGCCTGATTGTATTCAGCAGCATTTCATGCAGTTGATGACTTTATCTTCCTTGAAACATTTATTGGCATCCAGAACACTGCTCTCTTGGTTCATCTCCAACCTCCCTGGTCACTCTTTAGTTTTCTTTGTGAAATCTTCCTTGATTTCCCACCTACACATGCTGAAGTGCTGTGGCCTCAGCCAGTACTCCTTCTCATCCCTCCATATGCATTTACTTGGTCATCTCAGCGAGCCTATGTTCATATGCCCAGCATGGCCCTTCTGTTTGCATTCAAGATTCATATACCCAACTGCTACTTAATATTCCCTCTAGGGTCTCATTGCAATACCCAATTTCAAGTCTAGAGAACTGCAATAGCCTCTTACTTCCTTATTGTCTATTCTCCATATGGAAGCTAGTGTGACCTTTAGAGTCACCTAACACTTATCTTCCTTAAACTATTCCCAAAAATTCAAGAGAGTGCTGACTGGGGTGGCTTAGTGGTGGAACATCAACCTATGAACCAAAAGGTCACCAACTGGATTTCCATCAGGGCACATGCCCAGGGCTGCCAGCTAAATCCCCTGTAGGGGGTGTGCAGGAGGCAGCCTATCAATGATTGTCATCGTTGATGTTTCTATCTTTCTTTCTCTTTCCTCCTCTCTGAAATCAATAAAAACATATTTTTTTAAACAATGAAAGCCCTCCCCATGAATAATAGGCTCTATTTGATTTGAGTGCTACTCCATCCTGTGCCCCAATCTCTCTATTCTTATCTCACTCTTCACCTTGCTTTTTCCCTCTAGCTACTCTGGACTTCTTGCTCACCTTGAGTATGCCAAGCACACTGACCTTTGCCTTCATGGTTTACTTTACTGGGAAGATCTCCTCTCACATATCCACCCACTGTCTCCCCTCGTTTTTTGCTTCTCTTTGAATGCCAACTCCCTGGCATCCATATAAAATAGCATTGCCTCCCGATCACTCTGTATCTCCCTGCCTTATTTTTTTTTCTTTTTAACCTTTTCTACCACACAAGGTGGCTTATTGTCTCTTTGAAATGTGAGCTTTATAAGAACATGACTTAATTTTATTCACTGAATATTCCCATTGCTTAGATTTGTTCCTGGTACATAGTAGATACTTAATAAATATTTATTGAAGCAGTGGATGTGTGAAAGCATTTTTATTATTAAAAATGATATATTACTAAGATATATTGCTTTACAATGAGCTTTCAGACAAACTTTGTCTATAAAAACTATTCAAAAATATGTGAGCCCCTTCTCTATGATTTTCCCATTGACCTTTGAAAGCTCTGTATTCCTGAGGTGAAGAGAGTTGAGGAGGCTCTTCTACTTCTTTTCCTTTGGCCAATATTTTACTCAGGAGATGGAAAGAATAAGTAGGAACTATTTTCCTCTCTCCTGAAAGCAAAATGAAATTTCTGTAGTGCCTAATTATTTGGCATGCAGAGGATGGCCCTACAAATGGGATAGACATCTTTAAAAATGAAGCCTGGAGAAGCTACCTTTGCTATTGCTGTCATTGCTTTACCTGGAGTCTGTCCTTTAGTCTCTAACACCCAGTGACCTCTGCTTCCAATCCATTAAATGAGAGAGAATAGTGCTGCCAATGTGGCTCAGTGGTTGAGCATTGACCCATGAACCAGGAGATCACGTTTTGATTCCCAGTCAGGGCACATGCCTGGGTTGGAGGCTCAATCCCCAGTGGGGGGCATGCAGAAGGCAGCCAATCAATGATTCTCTCTCATCATTGATGTTTCTATCTTTCACTTCCTCTCCTTTCCTCTCTGAAATCAATAAAAAATATTTAAAAAAAAAACACAAAAAACCATACTGGATGACTGATGAAACAATACAACTAAGGTATATTGGTTACTCCTGATTGAAAAACTACTACAGTTATCTTGGGACCAGAGAACATTTGGGATGTTCAAAATTACTCACATTAAACATCATTGGCTAAAAACAAACAAACAAACGAAAAAACCCCAGCTTATTTGTAATTTGTTGTGTAGAGTTTAGCTATTCAACATTTTACTTTATTCATGCTGGGTACATCATTACTCACAAATAATATTTTTTGTTTAAAACTCAAATACTATTTAAATTAGTATGTTCAAGTACAATTGTCCCTAAGGAATATGAGACAGTAACCTGAGAGTGTGCAGGCTGGAATGGAAGCTCTCTCAAGTGAGTTCTGCTGCACCTTCTTTCTGCAAGACGGGCTTATGGATTTAATATCTGGATATGTTTGGTTACACAAGCATTGCTCTCTTGCTTTAAACTAAAGTGCTCATTCAAGAGTTTGGCTCAATATATATATTTTTAAAAGACCATTAAAAAGATAGTGATTTCAACTAGATTATTGTCATGTGAGTTTCTCATTGCGATGGCAGAAGTTGAAGAAAAAATCTAATAAAAACAAATTAAAAATGGCTTTGATTCCTATTGAATCTGCCTGAGGTGGCAAGAAATTTCTTAAAGACTTGTCCACACCCTCATCATATAAACTTGGTCATCTGTCACAATTTTAAAAGAAAAATAGATTGAGGACAAATGATAATTACATACTGTCAGCTTTATAATAAAGACTAAAAGATTTGACATCGGAATAGTGTCATTTAAACAATTCAATTGAGAAATGATCTTGAGCTGTCCTTAATACAGCTGACATGGTCGGACATATACACATTTGTTCTGTTCCTTTAAGTAGCAGGAACATTGTTCCTTAATTCCAGAAAGCATTCCTAGTCATTTTTATAACAGTACTGAGAAAAACCAAACAGTACATTTCTAGGGGATGATAGCACTAGTCAGATAGTCTTAATCACTTGAAGAGCATTACTAGGTGCAAGGCTTAAGGCCAAAATATGCTAATTATGCACAGACGCACTGTCTACCTTTTAGGGAGGCATCTGAACAAGATGGAACAGTTTCACCACGTATGTTCTATTTTCTAAGCATTTTCAGGATTTGTAGTTGTCAAATAACGGAAATGTTAGAAAGCATTTTCGGTTGCTTGTAGAAGAGGCTATAGTCAAAGTACTGTTTCATGATAGTACAGTTTAGGCAGTGATATCTTCATCATTTTTGTTTACCAGGTTAGAGCCACTGTCCAGAGAATGGCAGAAAGCATAACACTTTACACTTGATGGCCGGTAGTGAAGGTACCGGTAGCTGTTACCACTTTGGTAAGGTGCGAAGGAGCAATATGGCTTCTAGTGTCCTCCCAGGGCAAGCAACAACCCTGCTCAAATCCCAGAGCCAGGAGTAATTCAGCTAATAGTATAGTTCACCTCCAGGCTGTTGGGGATTCCCAGGTTGGTGTAGGCTCTAGAGAGCACACAAGAAGTGGGTGTCTAGCTACTCCCACTCCCTGAGAAAAATAAATGTCTCTTTAGTGACACTGTCAAGATCCAGGAAAGCCCAGTCTTCCTCCCAGGCTTCATGCTTCTCCATTGCCATCAATATCTGGAAAAGGAAAAGTAATACCTACACTTGTATAGGCTAATAATCACCTATTCAATATTTGTCAAGTGAGTTACTTAATATCACATGTGTTGGTCTGTGAGCCAGGGCAATGATCATGGTCTCCCTGCTCTTGGTTAAGTAACTTTCCTACTGTAAACTGTATGTCCTTGGTGTCATGATACTGTGTTCAAGGTTAGGGTGGTTAAACTATCTCTCCTTGCCATGTTGTGGTCTTTCTCTGTACATGTGTTCACATACATCTATTTCTGACTATTCAATTGACTTGCAGAATCACCTCTGACAACAGGGGTAAATCTTCTTCTTCCTCAGTTTCTCTATAAATAAAATGAGTATAAAATGACATTTGTTTATAAAGGCTTTTGAACTCATAAAAGTATAAAATGTCATTACTTTAATATTAGGTTTTCTGATTGTTCAAAGTACAGTAACACTCTGTACTCCTTTAGTGTCTTTCATCTGACATGTGAAAGTGTTTACTAAACTTCTACTAATTATTCAAGCTTCCCAACACCATTGTAAATAGGGACAGTATTATTATATCCTTTTTTTAAAAATAAGTTTTTTATTGATTTCAGAGAGGAAAGAAGAGAAAGATAGAAACATCAATAATGAGAGACAATCATTGATAGGCTGCCTTCTGCATGCTCCTCACTGGGGATCGAGCCTTCATGCCCCACACAGGGGATCAAGCAGCAACCTGGACATGTGCCCTGACTGGGAATTGAACCATGACTTCCTGGTTCATAGGCTGACACTCAACCAACTCAGACACGCTAGCTGGATAGTCATCTTGTTTTGTTCTCTTGTAGTATAAATTCTTGAATAATTCTTTCCATAGATTACTCATTATTATTACTATACTAGAAGCCTGGTGCAAGGAAATTTGTGCACTGGGGGGAGAGGGAGGAGTTACTCATCCTGGCCTGCCCCCTCTCACAGTCCAGGAGCCCTCAGGGTATGTCCTACTGATGGCTTAGGCCTAAGCTGCAGTCTGGCCTCCCTCTGCGGGAGGTGACTGGCCAATCATGGGAAGGTACTCCCCCCATCACCCCCTCGCTTCTGCTGCCTCTGGCCTCCCTCTGCAGGAGATGACCCCATCAAGCTGCTGCTGCTGCCACTGCCAGCCACCGTGGCTTGCCTGAGCCCCCGCCTGGCCCTCACAGCAGCAGCCATCATCCGCGGCCTGCCTGATCCTCGCTGTGAGGGCCAAGGCTCAGGCAGTCGCTACGGCTTTGTCCAGAAGGACATCATCAGGAAGACGTCCAGTCTAATTAGTATATTGCCCTTTTATTAATATAGATGTAGGCTTTTCTGGTCCCTCTGCAAATCCTTTATTTGCTCATTCTTCTGAACATACTTTTTTCCCTTCCCTGTACACTCTGTTTAAAAATTTTCCCTTCCTTTTGCATCCACCACTTGATTCACTCTATATTCCTCTTTCGTGTGTTGGCCACTTGCTTTAATTTTGTCTCTTTGTCTATATAGCCTAATTTGCTTTCTGTTTGTGTTCATGGTGAGGAAATGCTCTTTTGGAAAGTAGAAAAGATGGGTATTTTAAAAAAGGGTAATTTAAAAGACCCTCTACTCTATTACACAAAAGAAATAATTCTACAATGTTTCTTGTTTCTCTAAATTAATGCAATTGAAAGCAATACAACTTCCTTTACAAATAGCTGAACAATTGCATGACATTTTAATAATATCATTTAAGAATACATTCTTTGCAGCCAGACTTCCTGGGTTCCTCACTCTGCCACACCACTGAGGAGCCAGATAACTCTTCCTTGGAGAGTCAATGCTATGTGCCTGTTCACTGCTCACTGTGTTCTAAGTCTCTGCTTTCTCCTTTTTCATGCTCCTGTCACTGAGTCTCCACCCTACCTCAACCACTTAATTTCACAGTCATAAGTCAGACTTTGTTATTAACCATCTATAATATGAATTACCAAATTTAACCTCCCTAGAGTTCTCTGACTTTATAGCTTACTCCTGAGGGTTCTGACTTCATTATTCATTTCGCAAGTTCTTACGATCCATCACTCCCTCGTGTACTTTTTAATCTCCTTCTCTAGCATGATTCTGTGGTCCATCCTCAAGCCCTTGAGCCTCTCTTGCTCCATCATGATCACCTGACCAATCAGAGTTTTCAGCCCACTCTGTACCTCTGCCCTCACAGGAGAATGTGGCTGAGGAAAAGTCCACAGTCAGACTGACTGGTCTCACTTCACCATCACTGTGAACCTGGCCCTGAACCGGGGCCCACATACTCTGCCTTATCTCCTCGTACTATGGATGAGCGGCCCCTACTAAGAGATAAGGCCATCTCTAACTTGTGCATAAGGCCTGCTCCCTTCTCACCAACTCAACAACTTTATTTCAACTATTGTTCTCTCTTTCTCTGGACCCATCTATGTCTCCTATCATTCATATGAATAGAAATCTCTCTCATCTTAAAAAAAAAATCTCAAGCTCCTCTCAATCCCTCAATCTTAGTTTTCCATCCCTGTGTAGCAAAATCCTACCAAGGAATTGTCTATATTCACTCTCTTAAATTGCTTTATTCACATTCCCTTTGGAACACTGTCCAGTTAGGTTTTTAATCCTATAACTTAATCAAAAGTGCTTTGGTTAAGGGCACCGTGGACATTCATGTTTCTAAATTCAGTGATCAGTTCTGCCTTCACCTTAACGTGAGTGCTCGGCTGCCTTTGACAGAGTGCACTCCCATATCCTGCTTGAAATGCCTTCTTCAAATGGCTTCCAGAACAGCATCAGCCCTTGGATTTCCTAACCACTTCTTTTTATTTATCCTGTTTTCCTGTATTTTAAATGTTGGCAGGCATCAGGGCTCAATCCTTAGAAAAAAAAAAATTCTGGCTAGACTCCCTTATCCAGTATCATGACTTTTAAGACTATTTGTAACACTGATGGCTCCCAGTTTAATATCGTGAATGCATCTCTCTTTCCTTTTTCAAACTCTTCAACCCAATATCTCTTCTTGATGGAGGTACCAAACTGGCACTTTAAACTTAACCTTTCCAAAACTGAATTGTCAATCTTCCCCTAAAATTTGTTCCCCCCAAACCCTCTCCCCATTTCAGTAAATGGTAGTTTTGTTCTTTCAATTACTCATACTCAAAACCTTTGTCAAAATATAATTGTTGTAAAAGATTGGAACATGACTCTCAGACAAATATAAAGTGATTTATGCCAAAAATTTATTTATGTGTCAAAAATGTATTAGCTCACACATGAGGGAACCAGCAGGGTGGTAAAGCTGATACAAAAAATCAAAGATTCAAAAGAGATAAAGACTCCAAGTAGAAACAGATATTATATAGTCAGGAAAGCAACTAAGTTTGCTAAATTAGGGACAAAAGTGGTTAATAATCCTCAGGACAATAAATTGTTGAGGTTATCTTTCTCAGCTAGATGGAAAATAGTTGCATCTCTACTGGCAAAAGTTTATAAGTGAACATGTAACTTGGTGATATTGAAGTTATTATATAACAATAAATAATAAGTTAACATTGGTTTATGCCCTATGGAATGAAATGATCCTTGTGAAGGCCTATGAGGCACAGGTCTAATATGAAAGAACTCACAGTTTTCTCTTTGTTTTATTTCCAAATTTTGGATAATATTTCTTAACACATTCAGTCATTCATGATTTCTGTCTTATATTCACACTTTACATCATCAAATCTTGTTGACTCTAACTTCAAATTATAGTTAGTATCTTCTCACTTCCCTCAACCTTTACTAGTACTGCTATCATTCTGGCCCCAATCATCACCATTTCTTGCTTAGATTGTTGACCATTCTTCCTGACTGTTTTCCCTTATACTTCTGTAATCTAGTTTCAATAGAGCAAACAGAGTGATCCTAAAAAGCTAAAGTCAGACCATGGTATTTCTCTTCTTAAAATCCCTAATAAGTTTATGTCTTTCACTTTCCTACCCTTCCCTCAAAAAAAAGAAAATTCTTGCAATTGCTTATAAGGCCTCACACAATCTGTACCTCTCTCCAAGCTTATTTTTGTTCTGAGATCTTCTCTGACAACACTGGTCAGTTACAATGTTTGGCCCACAGGGCCCTTCTCACTGTTTTGTTCTTTTTAGCACACGTAGCATATTTATACCTCAAGGCCTTTTGGATTTGTTCCTCCTGCTTGAAATATTCTTTTCCCAGATGCACTGCTTGCTAAGTCCCCACCTCCACTAGGTCTTTCTCAAATATCACCTTCTGAGAGAGATCTTCCCTGACCACCCCATTAAAATTCCAACCCATTCCCCCTACATTTCTGCTCCTGTCACTCCCCTTACACTTTCCCTGCTTTGTTTTTCTTCATTACATTTATTTTCCTCTGAATATATATACTTTCAAGAGAAAGTATTTTGGTTTGTTTTGATCAGCAACATGTTCCAAAAGCCTAGCACATGGAAGTCATTGTAATAGTTTTGATTGAGTAAATGAGTGGGTGGAGTATTAACTTTTCATCAATTTCTAGTACCATTTTTTTCCTATATGGTCCTTGTTAACTTTATAATGATTTATTTCTAAGTTCCATCCTAATATTGTTTCTAATTATATATAATTAAAACCAATTATTGTCTGCAAACAAGACACTGGGTTGGTCCTATGGAGAACACAAGGGAAATCAGACACAGGATTTGCAATCTAGCTGGCGATACACGACTAGCAGATAAAATGTTAAATGCTAAGAAAAGATATAAGTAACGTTTCAAACCAAAAAACTGATGAAATGTCAGGAGAAAGAAATACTTGACTACTAAAATAATTTGCTCTCTGAGCCTCACAGTTATATGTTGTAGAATCAAAAGTTTATAGACAGTAATATATTTTCCAAAATAAAAAGGAATATATTTAAATATACAAAATAATTAAGAAACTTGCAATAGGTTATTAAATGACATTTTAAAAACTCCTTACCTGGGATATGTTTTCATTTATTTATTTTTATTATTTTTGAGAGAGAGAGAGAGAGAGAGAGAGAGATGTTCCTAGCTTTTGAGCAATTCCAAAAAGACCTTTTTAGGGTGGTAATTGGCTATTTTGTTTCTAGTCTTTTCTTCAATGCTGTTATCTTTATGCTGTCCAGGATTTGTCCTTGTACTGAATTCCACATTCTGCTTTTTTGCAAGTCTTTTTCTCCCTCCTCCCCCTACACACACACACACACACACACACACACACATACACACATCTCCTGATTGTGTTTATTAGAATGTCCATTCTTCTGTAGCTCTGATAATAGAACTAGATACTTACTCATTAAGACAGGTGTGTTTTAGTTTTAAACCCAGGCTTCTGCCAGCAGCTTACCATTTTTGGTTTCTCAATCTTGTCACAAAAAGAAATATTTAAAATATATCTGCACTGCTCCTCTCACCATCACCTATGCACCTCAAAATTATATCTTAATAAGTTAAATCCCATTATAACCAATGCTGCTCTGAAAAGAATGTGCTTTGCTTAAGGAAAATGTTTATATTTCATTCCCTGACTTCTTCCAAAAAAGGTTTTAAACTACTTGGTAAATGAAGAACAATGAAAGCAGCTTTATCAGCACAGCATGTTTAATTTCTTTTGAAAGTAGCATTGCTAATCTTGCTGCAGTATTTTAGTTGATACTACAGAGAAAATGCCATTTGTACTGAGAAGCTGCCAAATATAGCCAAAGTCGAATAAATATAATGTACTTATCAAGGGTGTGTCCTCCTCTGATTTTCAAATTCTCCCTACCCTTAGGGGAGGCACCAAGATGTCTACATTTGATATAATACCAACTTTATGGGCAATGTTAAATGAATAGGAAATAATGAATTCTCAGACTGGCTGTGGCAGCTAAAGGACATATTCTCTGTGAAAAGTGATCATAGGCAACAATGTAGGACAAATTTCCTTTTTCAATGACCAAATCTTTAATATTAGTTTCTGCAATAAACATCATTGATCTTTAAACATAGTCAAGAAATTAAGATGTTTTTATTCTTTTTTTAAAAAAAAAACCTAATGAATTTCTTAATCTCTAGCAAAAACTGAATTTAAACATGATATATTTAGTGTGCTCAACATTTTCTCATTATTTCTGTATTATAGAACTTCCCTGTATAAATGTAGGTCAAATGAAAATCATGTTTCCTTTGCTTTCTCTAAAGTCATTTTTAATTTCTTTTCCTTTTTATCTGTGCTATTTCTGCTTCCCTTGATGCTTAATGTTCCAAAGTAGTTGAAGAATGTCAAAATACATTGCCCTAGATATATATACTTGTAGATAGATAGACATATTACTAACAGTCATCAAAGTCCTTTCAAGTCTAGAAAGAAATAATAAAATCTTAAAAATATTGTATTGTTATTAGGTTCAAATAAGTCCCACATATTAATAATAATGATTAATTTTTATTACTTACTAGAGGCCTAGTGCACAAAAATTTGTGCACTCTGTGGGGGTCCCTCAGCCCGGCCTGTGCCCTCTCGCAGTCTGGGACCCCTCAGGGGATGACCACCTGCTGGCTTAGGCCTGCTCCCCGGGGGATTGGGCCTAAACTGGCAGACAGACATCCCTCTGGCAGCCTGGGAGCCCTTGGGGTATGTCCACTTGCCAGCAGGGACCAGGCCTAAACTGCAGTTGGACATCCTTAGCGCTGCTGAGGAGGTGGGAGAGGCTCCAGCCACCACTGCTTTGCTGGCAGCCTTCAGCCTGGCTTGTGGCTGAGCAGAGCTCCCCCTGTGGAAGCACACTGACCACCAGGGGGCAGCTCCTGCATTGAGCATCTTCCCCCTGGTGGTCAGTGTGTGTCATAGTGACCAGTCATTCCCAGTGGTTCTGCTGTTAGGGTCAATTTACATATTACCCTTTTATTATATAGGATAGAGGCCTGGTGCACGGGGGGGGGGGGGGGGGAGGGGGAGGGGGACGGCTGGTTTGTCCTGAAGGGTGTCCCAGATCAGGCTGGGGGCCCTACTGGGGTACCTGGCCAGCCTGGGTGAGGGTGCTGATGGCCATTTTCAGGCTGGCCACGGCCACGGGCTGGAAGCAGGTATCTGGGATTTATTTATCTTCTATAATTGAAACTTTGTAGTCTTGAGCAGAGCTCAGGGTCAGCCAGGGAAGGCAGGAAGCTTGGCTTCCTCCATCACCGGGGCAACCAAGCATCCTGCTGGCTCCAGCTCCATGGCCACAGCCATCTTTGTGACGGACTGAGGGAATGAGGGTGTGATGGTTAATTTGCATATTACTCTGTTATTAGATAGGATGTTGTTTTCTAAAAACTGTTAAGTGTTTGTTTTAGAAAATGTATTCCTTTACAGGTTTAATGAAGTTCTTAAACCTTCTGTGTAATATTGATTCCTGAGTCATAATCACAGCTTTGTTCATAATCTTTCATTAATAATAAGTATTACTAGTAATAATAATCACAGCAAACTTTTATTAGGTATACTAAGCTTTGCTACATCTTTTAAGTGCATATATTATTTAATCATTGGGAAGCACTAACATGAAATTCTTGATAGATAAGAAAAATAAAGTTTGGGAAGATTATTAAATTTGTTCTGGGTAATGCAGTGAAAGTAGATTGCATTGCCAATAAAGTGAGAGACTCTATAATAATAAAAGGGTAATATGCCAATTAGTTCAGATGTCTTCCATGCATCATTCCAGACATCCTTCCTGATGAAGTCGGGGCTGGAGAGAAGCCAACCTGGGTCCCGGGTGCCTGTGGGCAGCTGGAGGAAAGAAGCCCTGGTCCCAGGTGCTGGAAGGAAGCTGGTGCCAGCAGCAGAGGGAAGGAAATTCTTGCATGAATTTTTGTGCATTGGGACTCTAGTATGGATATAAACATAAATCTGCCAGACAACATTACTTGAGCAAAGAACTTTGTTATATGATCTTATTTAATTTTTTTTTTTTACAAATCCTAGGAGATAAGTACATATCATACCAATTTTATAGATGAGGAAACTGAGATAGTACTTCACTGAAGATTATACAGCCACCAAGTAACTAATTTATATTTATTGAATGACTCAGTCAACAAGTATTTTTTCAATGTCTATTCTGCCTGGCATTGTGCTAGGCCCAGGATTTATGAAGATGACAAAGACATTTATTGTTCTGTGGGAATTTACTGCCTGAGGAGAAACAAAATAGAGAGTTTTAGTGTGGTGCTTAACCTCCAGAGGCCTAGGGGAGCCCACTGGACAGCAGGGCTCTAGTCCAGATAGCAGCATTAGAAAAAGAAATGCTGTTTAAATTGAATGTTGAAAAATGAGTAAAAATTATCTAGGTGAAGGGAGGGGAGAAAAGAGAAATGTTTTAGGAAGAAGGGCAACAAGCATGCTCAAAGTCTGGAGATGAAAGAGGGCTTGACAATATCTAAGAGTCCCAGGTGTAGCCAGCAGAATAACATGAGAGGCAGAGAATAGGACATTGTGAGTCAGGGAAATAGCAGACGTGAGACTGTGGAGCGACGGGGATGCTATTCTAACTTTTTGGAGTATTTATTCTGAAGGCAATAGGAAGCTGCAAAAGAAACTTTACCAGATAAGATCGGAAAGATCTGGCAGGTGTGGTGATTGAACTGGAGATAAAAGAAGGAAGAGAAAGTATGAAGCCACTGTGGTAAATGTCACAAAATGATAAATCCTAAACTAAAGCATGGACTGCCAGAATTGAAGAGTGAGGGGAGAGACTAAAGATATTAAGATAGTAGAACGGACAATATTTGGGAAATTACAGGTTAAGGAGGCTGAGAGAAAAGGAAGATTTTCAGATAACTTCCAAGTCTCTGTGAGCTTCTTGTGGTTTTTAGGTTTTGTGTAACAAGCATGTCTATTTGATATAACTAAATCAGCTGCATATACTCTTCTAACTAGCCTATTTGTCATTAATATTTTCAATTAATAAATTAACTGTGCAGTTTGGGGGGGGGGTGTCTGATTTGTATTTACTAAAGAAGTAGGGTTGTTCAGATGCCAAATAAACTTTTCAAATGTCTAAACTAAATGAATTTGCCAAGAGATGATTCCTTAATTCTTATCACTAAAATTTTTCATTTACTTTTTAAATTGCCAAGTTTCTGGGTCTGAATCTTCTGTCCATCATTGGCTGCCTTAGTGATTGAACACTGTGTGTTTATACTGTGAAGGTGGAAAGAAACATTTTTTATTAGGTTGATTAAAAGGAGCACTTGAAAGTTGCCAAGTTAGTTAAATATTTTTCTTTAGTCAACCTTTTTCTTATGCATTCTGATGTGATGATTACATAATCTAGAAAAAAATAATGGGTCTATCTTTACAAATTGTGGATTTGTTTGGAGATCAAAGGTTAGAGACTTGGAATCCCATAGAAGTCCTTTATTCTGTCCTAAACACTAAGCGTCTGTTGAGATGGACTATCTGGGTTCTGTAGTGGGGCTTCCAACACCATGTCAGACACCATGATGTGTTCTAGGTTAGTGTAGAAGTTATGACCTATCTGGAGGGTTAAAGAAAGGAAATTTCAACATGCAGGTATTAGTGTTTGATGTACTTGGTTTCTGAGAATTACTCATTAGCCAGTCCCTCTGAGAGTCAAATCTGGTAAAACTCCAGAAGATAAGTCCTGCCCCTTATGCAGAATCGTGGGGAGACTTATTTGTTGCCCATCTCAACATGGAACAGAGCAGTTGAGTGGGAAATGTGGTAGACAGACCACATGAGAAAAAAGACTGGAGGTTGACCTTCAAATCTGTATGGTAAAGAAGAAATCCAATGAGTGGAACGAGAAAAGAGCTTAAAAATGAGCGATGCCTGGAATGCCTGTGAAGGTCCCAGAAATGTAGGAGAAGGGGATTCTGTAGCACAGAATTAGCACAAGTTGGCCAAAGCTGGGTGATGCTGATAGTAATTCTCTAGCCTTCCTTGAGCCAATGGAAGAGTTGAGTAACCATAGCCATGTCTACTAGCTGAGGAGTAATCATGAGCCAGGTGCCCTTCTGTCTACACCTGTTCTGTATACGCTCCTCATATTCACCCCAGAACTCTTAGAATTTTATCACATTAAAAAAAATAAAAAAAAATACATTAATAAAAGGGGGAGGGGAAAAAGTCCTGAGGACAATCCTTAAGTGAGTAGTTTCTAAGAAGGAATCCAGTTCTTCCCAGCTAGTGTGGCTCAGTGGTTGAGCATCGAACCTATGAACCAGGAGATCACAGGGTGTATTCCTGGGTTTTGGGCTCAATCCCCAGTAGGGGGCGTGCAGGAGGCAAGCCAATCAATGGTTCTCTTTCATCATTGATGTTTCTATCTCTCTCTCCCTCTCCCTTCCTCTCTGAAATCAGTAAAAATATATTAAAAATAAAAAATAAATCCAGTTTAAACCAGAAGTGATTGAGTTATCTTGTCTTAAAGAAACTCAAGTTTGTACTATCAAATAGAGTTAAGGCTTGAGAGCTAAGTGTGATTATAGAAAACAAGTGAGGGTGAATTGTGAGTGTGACTGCAGAGTTACCGTCAGGGTATAGGCTATTGGCTGGAGGTTGGATTCAGGGCTCGGCATTGTGCAAAGTTGTAGAAAGAGTATGGGCTTTAAAACAGACAGATGGGATTCCTCCTCTTGGTGACCTTGGGAAAAGTATTTTACTTTACCAAGCTGTAGTATTCCCCCTGCTAAAATGGGTTTAAAAACCAAACATATTTTTGTAGAAGTACATGCTTTGCCACTGTAAAGACTCAGACTGTTGCTATGCAATGAAAAAAACAAAACACTGGACTGAATAAGACATCATTGGCCTGTGTCATATAGCTCTGCTGCATATTCACTAAATGACTGTCTCCTTTTTGTAATGATCTGGGAAGAATGAGGTAAAATGGAAACTATCTCCTTCAAAGTGTGAGAGAATCTATGAATAAATTAGCATTGATTTCAAAGGTTTCTAGTGAGTAAATCTTTTTTATAAATGACCAGTGGAGGCTTTATACTTCTTCATTAGTCATTTTTGATAATTTATATTTCACAAGAAGAGTATCCATTTTATTGAGAATTTTATATTTATTTGTAAGCATATGTAGACAATTTTCTCTGAAACATTTAAATTTTGTTTTCAACTGTTTTCATAGTTGCTAGTTTAGTTTTAATTTTTTTTGTTTTTGTTTTTCTCCATTGGATTTGAAGAGAGTTTTTTTGCATTTATTTAAAAAAGACCAGCTGTGTTTTAAAAAATTTCTCTCGTTTTTTTTTTTTTTTAAATTTGTTTTTATTTTAATTACTTCCATCTTCTTGCTTTCCTTGGTCCTTTCTTTTCTCTTAAATTGGATATTATTTTCATTTATTTTCTCCAATTTGAAATGATTAACTTTTAAGTATATAAATTACTCATGAGTACTACTTACTCATTTGCATTCTTTATTAATAAAGTATTTAGGGCCATGAAATTAACCATAACTATATAGTTTATTGTATTCCTTAGATTTTATATGGCATTTAAAAAATGTTTTATTGATTTTTTTCTTTTTAGAGAGAGAAGTAGCGAGAGGGATAGAGAGATAGAAACACTGATTGGCTGACTCCCGCACACCCCCTACTAAGGATTGAGCCTGCAACCAAGGCAGGTGCCCTGACCAGTAATCAAACTGGAAATTGAACCAGAGACCTCTTGATTCATGGGTGATGCTCAACCACTGAGCAACACCTGCCAGGCTGATATATGGCATTTTTATCTTTATTCTCTTCAAAGTCGTTTGTTATTGACCAAATATTTTGAGATTTTAAATCACTAAGCAATTTAATTTGAAAAATATTATAGTCATATATGTGTAAAATTTCCATTTCATAAAATATGTAACTTTTTGCTACCAGGTATTTAATCAGTGTTTATAATTTTTTTCAAGACACTTCATATTCAGGTGTATTTTTGTTGCTAAACACCATAATGTTTGAAAATATAGCTGTTAATTCTGTTTTATTAATAACAGCTATTCAATATGCTCTGATTGATATCTTTTATTTTCTTTTTATGGACTAACAATGATTGTCAAAATCCTGTATTATTATAATAGCTTTTTCTTTTTTAATTTCTAGTAGTGTTTTTCTTGATGTATTTTGATACTACATTATTCACCTGTAATAGTGAATCTGTCATGTGTTCAGTTTAGATGTTGTCGTTTATCAATAAAAAATGAACTTATCATTTAAAATTTTTATTTTTAATTACAGTTTACATTTAATATTATTTTGTTTCAGGTGTACTACATGGTGGTTAGATAATCATATAATTTACAAAGTGATTTCCCCTGATTTTTCAAGTACCCACCTGGTACCATACATAGTTACTACAATATTAATGTCTATATTCCCTATACTATACTTTACATCCCATGACTATTTTGTAACTCCCAATTTGTATTTCTTAATCCCTTCACCCTTTTCACCCAGCCCCCAATGCCCTGTTTATTGGCAATCATCAGTATGTGAGTTTCTGTATCTGAGTCTGTTTCTATTTTATTTGCTCATTTATATTTTCTTTTAGATCAGCCATGGGCAAACTATGGCCCACAGGCCGGATCCAGCCCGTTTGAAATGAATAAAACTAAAAAAAAGAAAAGACCGTACCCTTTTATGTAATGATGTTTACTTTGAATTTATATTAGTTCACCCAAACACTCCATCCATGCTTTTGTTCCGGCCCTCCGGTCCAGTTTAAGAACCCATTGTGGCCCTTGAGTCAAAAAGTTTGCCCACCCCTGTTTTAGATTCTTCATAAGTGAAATCATATGGTATTTGTTTTTCTATAACTGACTTATTTCACTTAGCATAATACCCTCTAGGTCCATCCATGCAGTCACAGTGGTAAGATTTCATTTTTTATGGCCAAGTAATATTTCATTATGTACTATATGTACCACAGCTTTTTTTATCTACTGGTCTATCGATGGGCACTTGGATTGCTTCCATATCTTGGCTATTGTAAATAATTCTGTGATGAACATAGGGGTGCATATCTTTTTTTGAATTAGTGTTTTGGATTTCTTTGGATATACACCCAGAAGTAGAATCTTTGGGTCATAAAGTATTTCTATTTTTAATTTGAGGAACATCCACAGTTTTCCTTAGTGGTTGTACTAATTTGCATTCCCACCAACAATGTTTGGGTGTTTGAGGGTTCCCTTCTCTCCACATCCTTGCCAGCACTTGTTGTTTGTTGATTTACTAATGAGAGCCATTCTGAAAAGTCTGAGATAGTATCTCATTGCTGGTTTTAATTTTCATTTCTCTGAGGATTAGTGATGTTGGGCATCTTTTCATATGTGTATTGGCCATCTGTATGTTCTCTTTGGAGAAATGAAAAATGACCTTATTTTAACACTACCATATGTTTGAGGTTGGCTAATGCTAATATTGTTATTTTGCTTTATTTGTAGAGTTTAATACTTTACTGCTATGCTCTTGCATATTTCATCATCTTTCCAAGTTATACTAGGAGCACCTTTCTTTTATTTTAATGAATTTTCTCCTTGAATAATATAACTCATTTTTAAAATAAAGAATAAAAATGCTAGCATAAGTGCAGGCTTATTAAATGTTTCCCCTGATTTTCATATGCTGTGTTGTTAAACATGCCATATTTGACTCTACCTAGACCTTTATCCCAATTTCAGCACTTTTCCTACTGTTTTCCTTTAAACAATCTAGTTCTTTTTTATTTTGATTGATTATGAGATTAATGTTGGGGGAAAGAATTGTTAAATGAAAACCATTTACTAATAGAAAGCCTTCTCAGCCTTGAAATAAAATAGCTTTAATGACCAGAATTCTTGCTGTTTTCTTTTCATCCATGTATGAAAAATGATCATTTTGGAAGCTAAAGAACACTTAGTTCTTAGAAATAAAAATAACTAAGCATTCATGAAAAGAGGGAGGTGCTCTAAACAAACAAGAGGATTAGAATGGGAATTAACTGCTCCTTCTATTCCATCTGCTTTCCAAATGTGAATCACTTCTTGAGGTCAATATATCATAGAAAATGTGGGCAAGGGCAGAGGCTCATTCTTGATTGAAAAACTTTTATTGCACTTGTCAGCAATAACTGCAATCACACCAACCACTGAAAAATTTTTTATTTTCCATTTTTCTTATTCCCAGATTGTGCTTGTCTAAGGAGCTTTCTTTTTTTAAAATTTGAGATCAACAGTAATATAATTTCCAAGTTTTAAATCAATAACTTTGTCTTTCCTTTTTCCAACTAAATTGAAAGAAAAATGATATATATCTTCTCTAACCAATTTACTTATGGGGGGTTTTCTTCTCTGTACACACTATATGCTTTGGTTTAGTTCCTAATGGGTTTCGCGTTCACTGTGAGAAGTTTCTTCAAGGGAGCCTGAGGTTAAAGTTCCCTAACATGAAGACAAGAAAGCATTGACTCATTCTAATATTTCATTTCTTTCCAGTTTATGGATTTTTGTTTTTGACCTTTAGTCTCCCATGGAAGACTAGTCTTATCTCACCCAGAAGATAATTAAAGAGGGATGATTTTCTTAAGCAGTCACAAAGGAAATGATTTTTAAAGAAAATATCCACAGATTTTTATTATGGTTAGTTTTACTTATATTTGTTATGCTGCAACTGATTAAAAATGACCTTTTTAGATCTTCATCCTAAGATTTATTTCTCTGCCTTCTGTGGGTTTTTTTTGTTACATTTTCTTATATTTAAGTATCTTCTAATTACCTACAGTTGATTATTTTTCAGGGATCTGTCAGAGCTGAACAATGGATAAAGAAAAACATTCCTATCATTAGCAAAGTGCTATGTGTACACAGGGGTCACAAAATAATAGAGTGAACTTCAAAGAGAAGACACAGGTCACACATATAATGAGATAGTGGCAAGAAAACAATAAATTTAAAACATCAGACTGGAAATTAAAAACATACAGCTAAAAATTCCAAAGACCCGAGAAAATACCAGTTCAGAGAAAACACTCCTGACACAGAAATATTGTGCGTCTCATATCAATGATAAAAAGAGCTTATTACCTTTATCTGCTTTGTTAACTATTAATATCCACTTGTTTCAGATTGCTTTGTTACTAGGAATGTAGTGTTAATTAGGCCAGGCTCACAGGTATAATTCCTATGTGAGTTGGCTAGATAGTGTGGTGTGTTGGGTCAGCCTTAGGTGCAGACATCTTTCCAAAGGCCTGGCTTGCAGGACCGTGGCTATATTTATCAGGCAGATGACTCTGGAGAAATCTGTTAAATTCTCTGAGCCCAAGCCTCCGGTGGCTCATCCATAAAATATCGGTAATCAGCTCTTACCTTTCTATCTCAAAGTGGTGTGAAGAAACAGAAAGATAGTGTAGCTCTCTTTAAAACTGAACACTAGGACACAGTGAAGGCTTTGATTAGTGCTGTTCTTGTCATGCATTGCACTGCTTTGCAAACCAAGCCTCTAATGTACAAGGATGACAAATCGTCTGCATTTCCTAGGGCTGCCTGGTTTGCACTAGTGAAATCCCACATTCCTGGAAAACTTCTGTCCTCCAAGCAAACTGGGTTGTTACCCTATAACATGGAGGCCATAGTTCATAGCAAGTGCCTAATCCTCAGGTGAGAAGCGGTTTTCTTCTTGAACGGCATGTTCGTTAATTTGTTGGTCAGAAATTTTGGAGCATCTACAGTGTGACAGCACTTTTCGAAACAATGAGTAGCTAAATGGTAAACAAAACAAATTGGGTGTCTGTCCTCTGGCAAAAAGGCGATTCTATTCAGAGAGAGAGAAATTAAGTCAGGCAAACCTACAAGTGAGAATACAGCTGTAGCCCTGCCTAGTGTGGCTCAGTTGGTTGATTATAGTTCTGTGCACTGAGAGGTCGCCGGTTTGATTTCTGGTCAGGGCACATGCACAGTTTGCAAGTTCAGTCCTCAGCTGTGGAGTTTACACAATCGATCGATGGTTCTCTCTCCCATTGATGTCTCTCTCTCTATCTCTCTCTCTCAAGCCAATAAAACATATTTTTTTAAAGAATACATATTGTATTAATCTGTAAAAAAAAAAGAATACAACTGTAAGTTGGGAGAAATATGCTAATGAAAAAGAACAAGTTTCTATGAAAAAGAATGGCAAAGACCAACTTCAGACTATGAAAAGGAAGGGGACTATGTGAATTAAAACTGAATCCTGAGGATTTTAAAAAGCCAGCAGGAGAATACTGGGATGTATATGTGTACAGTGGTGGCGGGGACAATGCCAGGTGGCAGGACTTATCATTCCACCTGGATTATCATTTCCTGTTTCGCATCCTCGATAGAGCACAGAACATGGCCCAAAGTAGGTAGGCACCCAAGGACAATTTGCTGAATTAATGAATGTATCCAAGAGCACAACTCTCAACAGTTAGTAATTAATTCTGTAGTTTTAGTCCCTCTCACTCTGGTGTACAGTTACTTTCCTACTATTCCTAACATCGCACTGAGAAGGTGAGCCTCCTGACTCAACTATCTCCTGAGTCCTGTGTATCATCCTGGAATTGTGGCACCCTATCAAAGCCACCTCTGTTGGTGGCCTACTCCAGAGATTGGCTGCCTACGCCCAATGTCCAGAGGCCTTTAAGATTTCTTACACTGATCAAACCATGACCAGACATAAATCCTGGGGATTTTGCTGACTTTTATATTTTCATTTTAAGGAATTAAAAGGTTTAAAGTGCTATGAACCATGTTGCTCTCCTGGGATTATTTTAACCCACATTTGCCTTCTACACTAAAAATTTTAGCTTTTCTGCTTACAAGTTTGATTGCTTTTTAAATTAAAGAAAAAGTTGCCACTCACTGTTCTTATCTACTTTAAAGTCATTTTCCCTTAATCACACCATGTTCAATCACCACATGGCCTTCAGTGCCAGCTTTATTTCCATGAGGCCTCAGAGGTGCTCTTCAGGGATTGCCATTTCTTTTTCCTCTGAGTTTTCTGGATATTTTCTTTGTTTCTCCTTTTGCCACTTTGTAAAAACCTCATGATAGAGCTATTTATACACGTGGCTAAGCTAGTCTTTAAATACCTTAAGAACATGATCAATATTTTAGTTCCTCCCCTCCATATTCTCTCTTACTGCTGCCTTTGTACCATGCATGTGATGGTCCTAAATCAGTAAATATTTTTTATTTTTTAAAAAATTTTTTAAAAAAATTTTTATGGATTAAGTTATTACATATGTGTTCTTATCCCCATGTTACCCCCATCAAATATTTTTTAAATAAAAAAATGCTTTTTGATGCCGCAAAACAAAAATGAAAATATTTTGAGAGTAATTAAAAGCAGAAAATTAGGTGTGGAAAAAAGGGGGAGACCCTTATAGACCTTGTCGCAGTGTGGCCTCCAGCCAGATAAGGGTAATTGAGGCCAAGGACACTGTGGTCACAGATCAATCAGCACTCTCATTTATCAAAGGAGAAGGAAGCTGATGAGTCTTATGTAAGAGGAATTGTCGTAATGAAATTGTTCCAGTATGTTCTGGAGTATTTTTGTTTGAAGTCATCTGTCTTGGAGTTAAAACTGGTAAAATCCTATATTAAAAGAAAGAGGAAGGGTTATTACAACCTATGTGGAGGTGTTGCCCTTCAGACTGCCCCCCAAATATACTTGCACCTGAAAAAGCTGAATTACTCTGTGCTCTCAAGCATCACAAACAGGTAATTGGAAGGGTAGATTTAGCAGAATCATGGGCTCTACAATCATGGATGTCAGCACATGGGTTACTTTATCTAAGCTGACTGCTTGTGTAATCAAACCAATGACTATAATCCAATGGGATGACTATGTCTAGTAGAATGGAAAATTATATTTTAATTTTGCATTTATAGATTGGATGAAATAATGGAATGATCTTTTTGTGGAATACTAACTGATAGGCGAATAGGGAAGCCCCTTTGAGAGCTTCAGGCCCCCAAATCTCTCTCTTGCCATAGAGTTAGAGACTTCCTACTATTTTTATGGAGGACTTTTCCTTTCTCTCATATATATATCTCTAATTTTTTATTTTTAAAAAAAGATGCATACAGCCCTAGCCAGATTGGCTCAGTGGATAGAGCGTTGGTTTGCAGACCAAAGGGTCCTGGGTTCAATTCTGGTCAAGGGCACATACCTCGGTTACAGGCTTCTTCCCAGCCCAGGCCCTGGTCAGGGCTCATACAGGAGGCAACCAACCGATGTGTTCCTCTCACATTGATGTTTCTCTCTGTCTTTCCCTCTCTCTTCCACTCTCCCTAAAAAAAAAAATAAAATCAATGGGAAAAATGACTCAGGTGAGGATTAACAAACAAAAAAAGATGTGTACAATTCTGGAAATAGATAATCATATTTTACATGTTTTGAATGTCAGATTAGACATTGAGCAGTCAATATTCATGAATTACTACTATAAGCAGAAAACAGAGATTTTTAGAGAGGAACTCATGTCATTAGAGAGTAATTTTTTTATTAACACACGATTCTCAATTTTACTAAACATCTAGTATGCCTTCATTCTTTTGTGGATCCTACATTTAGAAAAAATCTGGACATGAGCAGATATGAAGTGTTTTTCTGTTTATTATTAATTTTTACATGTACGAATCAGAACACTTCTGGCAAACATGTAATACTACAGTTCCCAAGACATTGCTATAACTCCAGCCAACAGTCACAGGAGACATGTTATTTATCACTAAGTACTTGTTAAATTAGATATTAGCATAGAAAAGTAATAAAGTTGCTGAAAATTCGTTGATAGAATAATGTTAACGTTTCCTAAAGTAAAGAACCATTTATCCAAGTAGTTATTTAAATTTAAACAATACTCACTTCACATTAATACTGCTCCAGAGTCCACAGACTGTCAGCAGCAGTTGCATTTTTCTACAAACTAAAGACACAATGTTTATTTCATTTATTTTTTCACTTAGATATGTCATACCTTGTGATAATTCATGTCTACTTATACATGTACACAGTGTCTTTCTAAGCAGATTCATTTGTTCATTTGGCCATTTATCCTTCCACCCATCCAAAAATCCTTCAGTGTGAGCCAGGCATTAGGCATAGAGGAGTTAGTGGAAGAATACACAGCCTTCTTCTCAAGGGATTCAGAATTTAGAACTTACGGCCCCTATAATAGAGTAAATCACCAGACGGACACCATGGAAATAAAAGCATTGCAGATATAGGCTTGCATGAGGTTAACAACTTTAACATGACAACATTTATTAGTAAATAAGTAAATACCTTTTCTTCTCAAGACTTGTTCCTACAAGTAGTTAAGATAAAAATGAGATTAAACAAAAATGTTGAATATCCCTTAACTTGGGCCTATTGCAGACTGGCTCATTTAAAAAAAAAAGAAATATTCTGGTGAACATTAAACAGATCAGTTTAATAAACTACCTTGCACTTTAGTAAATAATTAACATTTCTCTTCAGACTTTCAGAAAGAAGTAAAAGTTCCTTTTGCAGTTGTAAAAAAAACAGCTTTTAGCTGGGGAAGTATCTTTTTAAAGTAAAACATTGCTTGTAGTTGAATGAGGAGGGGGTAACTGTAAGGTGTACCTAAAGTGGTTGATCAAAAAGACTTGTACTTTCAACCCAGACTCATTAACTATGCACTTGGGTCCAGAAGAGCAATGCAAGTGTCAGAGTTTAACTGAGGGCAAGAAAGGAATACCAAGTTCCTAGATGCTTGAAGCCATTTAAGATATCATGTTCTAATAACCATGTAATTTCAGGTCATGGTTAAAAACACAGGAATGGCATTCTTTCATTCAGTACTTTCCTTAATTGTCTTCTCAATTTTATGAATTTGCTTCATTCATTTGCTCTCTTATGCCAAAGTAACTGTTGTGTTCAGGGATACACCACACACACACACACACACACACACACACACACACACACAAATGTATGTAAACATACAATTATATGTAAATTTAAATATATTAAAACATTTAAATGACCTCCTATCTTAACCAGATCTCCCCAATTTTCACCAGCATAACCTGATTGCCATTGCTCACTTTATCTGACAATAATTGAAGGACAAACTTCTGTTTGTTTTATAAATTAAAGCTGTGTCTGATACTTTGGTACTTTGGACTGCTTCCTTTATATGTCAAGAGAATATGTGCTACCCCTTCTGGCTAGAATATTATTTCCTCCTAGTCCTTCCCCTGGCTAAAGTTCTTACTAATTTTTTCAAATCTCAGCTCAGGATTACTTTTCTGAAGACATCTATGAACCAAACTGGGTCAATTTCTTCCTTAACACCCTGCATATAGCTCTATCTTAAGCACTTTAAACTGAAAATTTGAAGAATGACTTGTTCACAGTTGTTTGATTAGCTTCTAATATGGACCTGCCAGAGAATAAATATCTGATGAATGAATGCATGAATGAGTTCCCTACATATCAAAATTTTCTGAATTAGGTTTGAGTTACTTGTTGGTCATGCAAAAGGATAAAGGGATAAACATATACTGAAAAAAGAGAAGGCATAGCTGATCCAGAAACAGACAATCATACCTATAGATAAAATGAGATCTGTTTAGAAAGCAGAAAGAGGACAAGTGAAAAGAACTGAACATCTAATTGCTGAGATTATGAAGGATTAGAGGAAGATGAAATAAAACTGAAGTTATTTCTCACAGCAAGTTGCTAATCCCAAAATATGTTTTTTTCTGATACAACTAGGTGTTTTTGGAACTAATATCAATCATAGAATTCAGTTATGTTTTTTAATCATGATGCACCCACAAGTGGGTCGAATATTATCTTTTTTAGCAGCATGTAAATGTTCTATAACTATGCTAAACATTAGTTCAGGAACTAGTTATTTCCTCACTTCAATAGAGAGGAAAATTATCCTATTCATAGGGTAATATTCCTTGTCCACAGAGCTAGAGCATAGGTCTTGTTAACACACAGTTTATTTCAGGACAATAAGAAGAATGCCACAAATACATATTTTAAATTATTAGATTCTTGCAAAATCAAGGTAGAGGTCAGAAGTATGGTAGAATCTTTTCCTAGTTGTTTAGGAAGAAATATTATTTAAGCTTTTATACAACTAGAGGCCCGGTGTATGGATTCGTACACTGGTGGGATCCCTCAGCCTGGCCTGTGGGGATCAGCCAAAACGGGTTCTCCAACACCCCCCCAAGGGGTTCCAGATTGTGAAAGGGTGGTTCTTGGGTGATGCATCCCAGAATCGGGCTTCCTCCTCTCTGGTTCTGGTTGCATCACCCGAGAACCGCGGCTACTAAGTCATTGCAGCTTAGCAGCTCCTGCATTGAGTGTCTTCCCCCTGGTGGTCAGTGCACGTCATAGCTACCGGTTGGCTGGTCGAACGGTCAGCCAGTTGGCCAGTCACTTAAGCTTTTACTGGTATATATATTATATTCATGGGAAGATGCCAGGCTGGGCTAAATCTTTCCTATCTTCCTACTGGACCTCACTTGGTGATGAAAAGTTTGGGCAAAGTGATCTCTAAAGTTACATTCACTTCTAAAATCTATGCACCATTGTGCTTCTTGACATTTCTTCCTCCAAATAACTAAAGTCATGCCCTTTAGTTACTTTGCTGGTCATCTATGTACTCTAAGATAGGCAAACACTCTGTCATCATTTAGTAGGAATTCTTGTTACCAGTTCCTATGTGAGAATGGTAAGAGGAGGCTTTGGAGATGGATAAATGAAACATTCATTGGAGTTTGCCCATTATCAACTATGTGAACTCAAGTAAGTTTTTCAACTTCTGTAAGCTTCACTAGCGTCATCTGTAAATTGGGGTTAATGACAGAATCATGCTCAGAGGGTTGTGGTAAGTATTAAATGAGATAATACATGTAAAGTGCTATACATTTATTAACTGATATATACTGTTTTATTATTTTTGTTAGTTTTGTGGGAAAATGTTCAAAGTTTCAGATATTTGAATATTCACATGTGAATTTTATTTATTTATATGCTTTCCTATTATCCTAGAGTAAAACAATAGATTACTTAAAAAATAAAGTTTAGTCAGTTATTCTTGGAGCCACGTATGTGGTCTAGTTGCTATATAACCCCTACAATGTTAATTTCTTATGCTGAGACCCCAATTAACTTTAGTTGAATTCCTGTGAAGTATGAATCTCTGCTAATTTTGGAGAGAACAATTGGATATGTCACAAAATGTGTCATTGAATAAATCATGTTTTCTTCCAGCTGATTCAAAGACCTGGCAGCATACTATTATAAAAATGGAAAAGCATGTTTTTACTTTGCTTGTAAGGTGATTCCAAGATCTTGGCCATTTGTTTTGAATGGGAAACTGCAGACATGCTCATTAATTAAGGTGTGAATTTTCTTGCTTTGCTAAATTATATTTACTATAATTGATGATTTTCTCATTGTGTCTGTAGCTTTGTTGTGCCTTCCACATTTTTTCCACTGGAGATGGTGCTTTTTTAAAATTTTTATTAGTGATCTTATTCCACAAATGAGACTCTTCTAGGAGCTAATTATCTATAGTTTGGATAAAGGCAGCCAATTATCTTGAGATAATTTCATAGACAGCATTAGTTTCATGGATTGTTTATTTAGGGTGAGGATTGCCTAAATAGGGTACAAGATATGAAATCCTGTACAAAGTAGATTACTGAAGTCACTTGGTTGCTATTTAGTATTCTTATCTAAGTACGCCAGGGGTTGGAACAAATGTTATGGCAATTCCTTTTGCATATCAGATGGCTTATGTATTTGTTTATTATTCACAACTACAACCCTGACTAGTTAAGTTATATACATTTTGATTTCATGTATGTTTATACTAAAGCTTAAAGAGGATAACTTGCCCAGTCAAGCAGGCGTGAACTCAGGTCAATTTTATACCAGAATATGTGGTGTTTCCAATATGTGACAATGGCAAGTAATTTGTAAGTAACATGTACTCATATATAGGCATCATACTAGATACTAATTTTGAAAATAACTCTATAAAATAGGTATTATTTTTCCTCAAAGGAAGAAAATGAAAGAAAATGCTGTGCAAAAGGAGGTTTTAAAGTGAATCAAATGAAACTGGTTCAGGGAAGAGGACTTTCATATATTCACTAGACAGCTGCCATTCATTCATTGGTAATTATATGATATAACCCTACTCTGCCAAGCATTATAATCTTATTGAGGAGAGATATTAATAAAATAAATTTAAAATTCTGTAATTATGTATATTTACTGTGATCCATGTTTTAATGGGAAAATATAGGCACCTATAAAGTTATAATATGGGGATATGAGCTCATATTTGCTACAAGAGACCAAATTTAAAATTATGAAAACCCAAAAGAATTGTACCTATTGTGCAAATTTGAAAATTCAAATTTGCAATAATCATGCAATGATGATATAGAAAAATGCATATAACTGAACTTACAATTTTAATAATTGTAGTTACACATAAATAATTCCCTAACTCCACTTATGGCTTTATTAGAATGGTGGTATTACAGGAATTTATTTTTTAATCTTTTTTTTTGTTTTCCATTTAAAAAATGTATTTGGTAATATGATTTTTTAAAAAAAGTGAAAGCAGCCCTAACTGGTTTGGCTCAGTGTATAGAGCATCGGCCTACAGACTGAAAGGTCCTAGGTTCAATTCTGGTCAAGGGCATGTACCTTGGTTGTGGGAACGTCCCCAGTAGGAGGTGTGCAGGAGACAGCTGATCGATGTTTCTCTCTCATGGATGTTTCTAACTCTCTGTCCCTCTCCCTTCCTCTCTGTAAAAAATCAATAAAATATATTTTTAAAAATAAAATAAATAAAAAAGTGAAAGCAAATTGATTTCACATATCAAAATATTTTATAAGAATTCTTACTGAATCTTGGGAAACGTGGTGTGTGTGCTGTGTAGTATGATTTTTCTCCTTCACTTTGACTAAATGAACTTTGTGCTTCTGATCTTCAGTGTGGGAGGCAAGGAATCACAGCTGCGACTCAGCTGCTATCATCTCCTTTCCTGGTTTCTGGCTCATAGATTTGATTACAAGGAAAATTGAAAATGTATTCAACCTTGATTTAATGCCTATGAGATTAGGGCAACGTTACGGAACTAAAACTTCTAGGTTACTAGCTCATTTCTGCTTTTGCTAAGTAATCAGAATGAAAAATGGAAATAAAAATTATTTTGTGGATCATCTATTTGCAATCCTATTAACCCAGAATCAGAAGCAATTTTGTATTAGGAAACATATTTAGTGATAAATCTTTAATTATGTTGGTGTATATAATGTATATTTATACATATATGTATTTTTTATATATACATACACACACATAAAGCTATATGTTTATACACACATACATCTGTATTCATAGTAAGCGTTATGTATTTTTATCTTTTTTCTTGAAGGGCATAACTTTTACATAAGTATGTATTGTGATATGTTTACTCTAGGAATTTTAATTGTGTAGATATGACAAAAAGGAAACTAATAGTGGTCCATAATCGCATCACACAAAGATACGGTGTGCCCCAATAGGTAGCTGCATAAAGAACTACATATGGCTAGAAAATAAACAATGTTCCCCACCTTTATTTCCCTCCCTCTTTCCGTATAAACCCAATCTACCCTCAAATCAACTTCTAAGACAGCTTAAAATAAAAGCTGAATTGTTTTAAGTAATGTGCAGTGACAATGGGATCTTTAGTAGAGATCATATAGCTATTGACTATCTAATTTAGGGATATATTTTCTTCTCTCTATGCTACTGCAGGGTATAATTTAAGTTAAAAATACAAGCAAATTAAAGGTAATTTGTTCTTGAATATCCTACTACTACCTTGAAATTAATATGAATTCACTAAAACATTGCAAAATGAAGATAGCAAGTAAATGATAGCACTTTTAGAATATTAACAATTTTGGGTGGTGGGTACACAGTGCAACATACAGATCTTGTAACATAGAAACCCACACCTGAAATCTATATGTTCATGTTGACCAATGCCAACCCAATAGATTAAATTTAAGAAAAAGAATGTTAACATTACTGAAGTTGTAATTTTAAAGGCTTTATGAATGCTAGCTTCATTTGCCTCCATCAAGTCTACATTCTCCTCTGTCTCTGTCATATTTAACTGACCAGCATTACTGACTGAAAAATGATTCTTACTTTTCTGTTATTGTTGTTTTTTTCTATGACTGTACATATAAATCTATTGTAAATTGCTTAATCTGCAAAAGTAACACTGAGGGGGGAAATCCAAGTTTAGTTTTGTATGTGTATGGCATTAAAGCATTGGAAATTGGCTAGCAGGCTCTCCATCCCATTTTGTTTACACATCTCAGATGGGGTTAATATATAGGGCCAGTGCAGATGAGTGTTATATAGCCAAGTAATGATAGCCTGAGGCAAGAGAAACAGGGGCTGACATCCTGACATTTATTTTCAAAATAGCTGAACATTTTCCAGGCACATTTTGTCGGGCTCTACTGACAAAAGTTCTTCTGTTAGCCATCTACAATGAAATTCTTCTCAACATGACATAATTGAGGATCCACCTTAAGACACTGAAAAATAAAGACCTTTTCAAATTCAGATTGACTTTTTGTCTCTTGCAGTTTTTACTTTATGGAGACACTGAGAAAGAAATGAATGTAGTTCTGAATTTTTGAGTATAAAAAGGCCTTTTAGTGCCTGCTACAGCACAGCTTGTTCTTAAGATATATTAAAATTTTAAATCAAAATAAGTATGTAAAATTGGTTATTTTGTTGATTTTTAAGGAGTCTTACCACATTTTAATATTTTATACTGAAAAATAAAGTATCGGCTCACAGTGAGGGTTATTAGTCACTAGTTTTATTCCTAAGTAACTGACCTTTCAGCTTAGCACAGCTGTTAAGTGTTTTTTTTTTTTTTTTTTTTTTCGCTAAAAGTATTACAAAGTGTATTACATAAGTGTCCTTTTTTCCCCCCCGCCCTTGACAGACCCCTGCCCTCCCTTACCCCCCAGTGTCTTATGTCCATTAGTTATGGTTATATGGATGCATACCAGTCCTTCGGTTGATCTCTTAATCCCCTCCCTCCTCCCCCCCAACCCTCCCTGGCCTTCCCACTGCAGTTTGACAATCAGTTTGAGGCAGCTCTGCCTCTGTATCTATTATTGTTCAAAAGTTTGTAATGGTCTTTATTATCCATGAATGAGTGAGATCATGTGGTATTTTTCCTTCATTGACTGGCTTATTTCACTTAGCATAATGCTCTCCAGTTCCATCCATGCTGTTGCAAATGGTAAGAATTCCTTCTTTTTTACAGCAGCATAGTATTCCATCGTGTAGATGTACCACAGCTTTCTAATCCATTCATCTACTGATGGGCACTTAGGCTGTTTCCAGATCTTAGCTATGGTGAATTGTGCTGCTATGAACATCGGGGTGCATATATCCTTTCTGATTGGTGTTTCTGGTTTCTTGGGATATATTCCTAGAAGTGGGATCACAGGGTCAAATGGGAGTTCCATTTCCAATTTTTTGAGGAACCTCCATACTGCCTTCCATAGTGGCTGCACCAGTCTGCATTCCCACCAGCAGTGCACAAGTGTTCCTTTTTCTCCACATCCTCTCCAGCACTTGTCGTTTGTTGATTTGTTGATGATGGCCATTCTGACAGGTGTGAGATGGTACCTCATTGTTGTTTTGATTTGCATTTCTCGGATGATTAGTGACTTTGAGCATGTTTTCATATGTCTCTTGGCTTTCTGAATGTCCTCTTTTGAAAGGTGTCTATTTAGATCCTTGGCCCATTTTTTGATTGGATTGTTTATCTTCTTTTTGTTAAGTTGTATGAGTTCCCTATAAATTTTGGAGATTAAGCCCTTATCAGATATGACGTTGGCAAATATGTTTTCCCAAGAGGTGGGTTTTCTTGTTGTTTTGTTGATGGTTTCTTTTGCTGTGCAGAAGCTTTTTATTTTGATGTAGTCCCATTTGTTCAGTTTCTCTTTAGTTTCAACTGCCCTAGGAGCTGTATCAGTGAAGAAATTGTTTTGGCATATGTCTGAGATTTTGCTGCCTTTGTATTCTTCTAGAATTTTTATGGTTTCCTGTTGTACATTTAAGTCCTTTATCCATTTTGAGTTTATTCTTGTGTATGGTGTAAGTTGGTGGTCTAGTTTCATTTTCTTGCATATATCTGTCCAATTTTCCCAACACCATTTATTGAAGAGACTATCTTGGCTCCATTGTATGTTCATGCCTCCTTTGTCAAAAATTAATTGAGCATATTGGTTCGGGCTAATTTCTGGACTCTCTATTCTATTCCACTGATCTATATGTCTGTTCTTGTGCCAGTACCAGGCAGTTTTGAGAACAGTGGCTTTGTAATACAGCTTGATATCTGGCATTGAGATCCCACCTACTTTGTTTTTTCTCAGGATCGCTGCAGCTATTCGGGGTCTTTTTTTATTCCAGATGAATTTTTGGAGAGTTCGTTCTAGATCCTTGAAGAAGGCCATTGGTATTTTAATGGGAAGTGCGTTGAATGTATAGATTGCTTTGGGTAGTATGGACATTTTAATGATGTTGATTCTACCAATCCAAGAACATGGTATGTTCTTCCATCTGTTTATGTCTTCCTCTATCTCTTTTTTCAACGTCCTATAGTTTTCTGAGTAGAGGTCTTTTACCTCTTTAGTTAAGTTTATTCCTAGGTATCTTAATTTTTGGGGTGCGATGGTAAATGGGATTGTTTTTATAATCTCTCTTTCTGAAAGTTCACTATTGGTATATAGAAATGCCTCGGATTTCTTGGGGTTAATTTTGTATCCTGCTACATTGCCAAATTCATGTATTAAGTCTAGTAGTTTTTTGATGGAGTCTCTAGGGTTCTGTATGTATAATATCATGTCATCTGCAAATAAGGACAGTTTTACTTCCTCTTTTCCAATTTGGATGCCTTTTATTTCTTCTTCTTGTCTAATTGCAATGGCTAATACTTCCAGGACTATGTTGAACAGGAGTGGAGAGAGTGGACATCCCTGTCTTGTTCCTGTTCTTAGGGGAAATGGTGTTAGTTTTTGTCCATTGAGTATGATGTTGGCTGTGGGCCTGTCATATATGGCTTTTATTATGTTGAGGTATGATCCTTCTATTCCCACCTTGCTGAGAGTTTTTATCAAAAATGGGTGTTGGATTTTGTCAAATGCTTTTTCTGCATCAATTGATATGACCATGTGGTTTTTTCCTTTCAATTTGTTTATGTGATGTATCACGTTTATTGATTTACGGATGTTGTACCATCCTTGCATCCCTGGGATAAATCCTACTTGGTCATGGTGTATGATCCTTCTGATGTACTGCTGGATCCGATTTGCTAAGATTTTGTTGAGGATTTTGGCATCTATGTTCATGAGGGATATTGGCCTGTAATTCTCTTTCATTGTGTTGTCTTTACCTGGTTTTGGTATTAGGGTGATGCTAGCTTCATAAAATGTGTTTGGAAGTGTTCCATCCTCTTGGACTTTTTGTAGTAATCTGAGGAGGATAGGTTTCAGTTCTTCCTTAAAAGTTTGGTAAAACTCCCCTGAGAAGCCGTCTGGTCCTGGGCTTTTGTTTGCTGGAAGCTTTTTGATGACTGCTTCAATTTCTTCCATCGTTATTGGCCTATTGAGATTTTTAGATTCTTCCTGATTGAGTTTTGGAATGTTGTATTTTTCTAGGAATTTGTCCATTTCCTCCAGGTTGTCTAGTTTGTTGGAGTAGAGTTGTCCGTAGTATTGTTTAACAATCATTTGTATTTCTTTGGGGTCTGTTGTTATTTCGCCTCTATCATTTCTGATTTGGTTTATTTGGGACCTCTCTCTTTGCTTCTTGGTGAGCCTGGCTAGGGGTTTGTCAATCTTGTTTATCCTTTCAAAGAACCAGCTCTTGGTTTCATTGATTTTCTGTATTGTTTTTTTGGTCTCTATGTCATTGATTTCTGCTCTAATCTTTATTATCTCCTTCCTTCTGCTCACTCTGGGCTTTTCTTGTTGCTCTCTTTCTAATTCTTTGAGTTGTAGAGTTAGATGATTAACTACCATTTTTTTCTTGTTTTTTGAGGTAGGCCTGTAGAGCTATAAACTTCCCTCTCAGGACTGCTTTCATTGTGTCCCAGAGGTTTTGGATTGTTGTGTTTTCATTGTCATTAGTGTCCAGGATGTTTTTAATTTCTTCTTTGATGTCATCGGTAACCCAATCAATATTTAATAACATGCTATTCAGCTTCCAAGTGTTTGAGTATTTTGGGTTGTTTTTATTGTGGTTTATTTCTAACATTATGCCATCGTGGTCTGAGAAGATGCTTTTTATGATTTCAATCTTCTTGAATTTGTGGAGACTTTGCTTGTGACCCAATATGTGGTCTATTTTTGAATATGTCCCATGAGCACCTGAGAGGAATGTATATTCCGCAGCTGTGGGGTGAAGTGTTCTGAAGATGTCAATTAAGTCCATCTGATCTAGTGAGTCATTTAGGATTGCTGTTTCTTTGCTGAGTTTTTGTCTAGCGGATTTATCCAGTGATGTTAGTGGTGTATTAAAGTCCCCTACTATGATTGTATTGTTGTCGATCTCTCCCCTGATACCTTCCAGGAGTTTTCTTATGTATGTGGGTGCTCCTGCATTGGGTGCATATATGTTTATCAGGGTTATATCCTCTTGTTGTATTGATCCCTTTAGTATTATGAAGTGGCCTTCCTTATCTCTGGTTATGGCCTTCACTTTGAGGTCTATTTTGTCGGATATAAGTATTGCTACCCCAGCTTTTTTTTCCTTTCCATTTGCCTGAAAGATATTTTTCCATCCCTTCACTTTCAGTCTGTGTGAGTCCCTTCTAATGAGGTGGGTCTCTTGTAGACAGCAAATGTATGGGTCATGTTTTTTTATCCATTCAGCCACTCGATATCTTTTGATTGGACCATTTAGTCCATTTACATTTAAAGTTATTATTGAAAGGTACTTGTTTGTAGCCATTTCTATTTTTTTGTGGCTGCTTTCTTTCTGGGCTTTTTATTTCTTCTTTTTACACCAGTCCCTTTAGCATTTCTTGCATTGCTGGCTTGGTGGTGATGAACTCCCTTAGCCTTTTTTTGTCTGTGAAGCTTCTTATTTCCCCTTCAATTTTGAATGATAGCCTTGCTGGATAGAGTATTCTTGGATTCAGTCCTTTGCTTTGCATCACTTTGTAGATTTCCGTCCATTCTTTTCTGGCCTGATGTGTTTCTGTTGAGAAATCGTTTGATAATCTGATGGGGGACCCTTTGTAGGTAACTCTCTGTTTCTCTCTTGCAGCCTTTAAGATTCTCTCTTTGTCTTGTACATTTGCCATCGTTATTATGACGTGTCTTGGTGTCGGTCTTTTGGGGTTCATCTTGCCTGGGACTCTCTGTATTTGTGTAACTTTTTTCTTCCCCATATCTGGGAAGTTTTCTGTCATTATTTCTTCAAATAGATTTTCTAATCCTTGCTGCTCTTCTTGTCCTTCTTGCAGCCCTATTATGCGTATGTTACTTCGTTTCATGTTGTCCTGAAGCTCCCTTAGGCTCTCCTCCTGTTTTTTAATTCTTTTCTCCAGTTGCTGTTCAGATTGAGCTTGTTTCTCTGCCTTATCTTCTAACTCACTAATTCGGTCTTCTGCTTCTTCTAGTCTGCTGTTGAAACTTTCCATGGTGTTTTTGATTGTAGCTATATCACTTTTCATTTCTTCCTGATTCTTGCATAGGTTGTTGATTTTCTCATCCATCCGGTGAATGAATTGTACAACCATCATTCTGAATTCTTTTTCTGTCATGTTGCACGCTTCAGCTTCATTAATTTCCTTTCTTGGTGATTCTTCATTGTCTTTCCTCTGGGTATTGTGTCGTCTCTTCATTCTGATTATCTCCTGATGGTTCAAAGGTTGAGTTGCGTGGGCCTGGGCCGTGCGCAGTGGGAGGCTCCCACCACCCTAGTGTCACTGAAGAGCTCTGACACTAAGATGTGTGGTTGTTGTTGGTTGGTGGGAACCAGGCTCGCTCTGTGTCAGTGTTGCCAACACTCAATGTGGCCTCGCGCGTGCCCTTAGAATTAGGGACCCTGCCTGCACTGTGCTGAAATAGAGGCCCCCCTGACGCGTGTTTAGCACCAGAGCAGAGCCCCCTAGCTTGCGCCAGGAGTCAGAGTTCCCCAAGAGTTCAGTATCAGAGTCTCTGTTGCTTCGCGCAACCTCACCTTGAGAATCAGGGTCCCTGTGTGCCCTTGCACCAGGAATTGGATTCACTGGCTCTTAGTATGAATGCACAGGAAATCAGGATCTCAGGCGCAGGTGATAAGAAACACAGTCAAGTCACTGGTGCTTGGTGCTGCCTCCTGCCCTGAGAAACGGGGTTCCTGGGCCTGTGCTAGGCGGACAAACTCCCGTTCGCGCGATTGCTCCCAGCCCAGGGCTCTGATGCCAGCAGTGCGCGCAGGATTAGTTCCTGGTGCTGTGCGTGTTTTTGCTCCCAGCCCAGGGCTCTGATGCCAGCAGTGCGCACAGGATTAGTTCCTGGTGCTGTGCGCGTTTTTGCTCCCAGCCCAGGGCTCTGATGCCAGCAGTGCGCACAGGATTAGTTCCTGGTGCTGTGCGCGTTTTTGCTCCCAGCCCAGGGCTCTGATGCCAGCAGTGCGCACAGGATTAGTTCCTGGTGCTGTGCGCGTTTTTGCTCCCAGCCCAGGGCTCTGAAGCCCGAAGTGCGCATAGGATCAGTTCTAAGGTGCTCGCGCACTTTCAGGCCAAAGTTTCTGCAGCGCTGAGGCCCCGGCAAGGGGTAGGTCTATCAGTTAGTTACTCTGGCACTGCCCGCGATCCTGGGGGAAGGGGGGATGGGCTCTGCTACTCACGGATCTGCAGCAGGGATCTCCGAACTTTCCGTGTCTGCAGGTCTGTAGCTGTGGTCACAGGTCTCTGTCCCCAGTGGCTGCAGGGTCCTGGTATGCGTCTGAGATCAGACTGGGTGGTGCTGAGGCCAGGATCCTAGTCTCAAGCAGCTCTGTTTCCCAAGATGGCGTGGTTGCTGTGCCTCTGCTGGCCGCCCAGGAGTGTCCGCCCCTCCGTGGAGGGGCGCAGGCCTCCTCTGGGCTCCCGCAGTCGCGCCGCCCGCAAGTCGCCGCCTCCGGGTTAGTAGCCGCTGGGTTAGTAGCCGATCTCTGGATGCCGGTAGGTAACCGCTTCCCAAGATGGCGTGGTCTCGCCGCTGCGCTGGCGCCCAGGGGGAAGTTTCAGCCTCAATCTCTAACCATCCGCATTTTTCAGGAGTTCTCTGTCTTTCCTGGCTGCAGACTGTCTCTCAGCTGAACCTCCCCAGCTTGATCGGGCTGGTTGTTACCCGTTTCAGCTGCTCGCCCCTATCTGCTCCGGGACGAAGGACCAACACGTCCGTCTAAGCCTCCGCCATTTTTTTCTCCGCTGTTAAGTGTTTAGATAGTGAACTAAAATAAAGTTTTTTCTGGAGGCGATAGCTTGGGGAATGTGTGAGGATATCATAACAGAACCATCAGGTAAAGTATGCCACAGAAGGTCAAGGGCCTGTGCAATAGGCTGAGGGTCATAAAGAATCAGAGAAGGGCTTGGCATTAAGAAAATCACATGAATCACATGATCATATTGTGAGGAGGGTGGGCTGAAGGTCAGTGAGCTTGGAAAAAGATCCATCAAGCAGCAATGGGAGTACTCTGGGTGAGAAAATTAACCAGGAGTCTTGCAATCGTTTAGGAAAGAAGTAGGCAAGACTGAGGACTCTTTAATGCTTAAAATAAAAATAATGAGAAACAGAATTTAAGGGAACTTAAATGTTAAAAAAGAATAATATCTGACCTAAATAAGTAAGGTATATTGTGTAGAATATAGAATGCAGACCCAATCTATATTGTCATCTTTTTTTTTAAGTTTTTTTAAATTGATTTTTAGAGAGAGGGGAAGGGAGAGGGAGAGAGAGAAGCATCAATATGAGAGTGAACATCAACCGGCTGCCTCCTGCACAGATTGAGCCTGCAACCCTGGCATGTGCTCTGATCAGGAATAGAACCGGCAACTCTTCAGTGCACAGGACGCTGACAAGGGCATATATTTTCATCTTGTTAAAGAATCACATGACAAAAGCCTTTTCTGATACTTTCCATTCCTTTGATTTACCTATAACTTCTTACATTCTTGAAATTTAGATCAGAATTTGGAAGACATAGTCCATCAACTTGGAACAAGATGGATAAATTAATTTTATGTATATAGTAGGACCTTTCCTTAACATACTATTTGACCATTTACTTTCAATATAATTTTAAGTATTTAATTTATATTACTTAGTGAACCATATGGCTTCACCAGAGAAAATAATACAAAATAAAAATATAATTTAATGACACCTAATTTTATTTTTTTTCTGAATTGATAGTGGCAATTTTCTGAGTGCATTTTATATTAAGAGATACCTATAATTGATTCCAAACATTTGTGTACCTTTGAATTACTTTCAAAACGTAGTCTTTTCCTAAGAAAGAACAGATGTGATCTAGATTATGTCTTTGGAGATATCTGTCTCTGTGCTCCTCCTTCCTAATATCTAGCAATGTCACTGGGAAAGCATCATGCTTGACAACTTTCAGAGTGACATCATCCCTCATGTGAGAACCTTTATAAGAAAATGTCCTTGAAGACAACTCCATGTGAGCTCAGAAAAAGAACAGAGACTGAGCTGATTAAATAATGAAGCAAGGTCATCCTTTCTTCCTCAGAAAATGTTTTTATTACTTTGAAAGGAACTTTGGAATTGAATCAAAAAAGGAATGGCAGCCCCTCCCAATCTAGAAGCTGTGGTTAGATTACTAAGAGGATTTGTCTGGTGTTAGTGAAATTAAAATGGGACTATGTAGTGCCATTTCAATTTCAAATCTGTATAAGATTCTGCGTGTAACTCATACATTAATATTTATTTTCATATCTGTTAAGATCTTTTTCTGTTACATATTACCAGAGTAATAAGGCATTAAAAAGTAGTCTAGCCTCAAGAACCATGGAAGAATCACATGCAGATTTAGTATGAAACATTTTAATCATGTCTGAGTTCTCAAATGTTATTTTCAACATCTTCCCTTATATAGTAAAAAAAGGAGAAATCTCCTTTGGAAATTACATTATAATAGAACACTATATAAAGTATTGCAATAGAATATTGTATAACTGCACATTTCTAATTCTGCTACTTTTGATATTGTTATAATTTGTTTTAGACAGAGGCATAGGAAATAAAAGAAATCTACTATTTTGTGTCTCCTATGTTTATACAAAAAGTGTATTTATTAGAACTATTTCATTTAATTAGAAACTAAAATCTATATTATTGGGGGTGGGGATGGGGAAGTCAGCTCTTCGTAGCTGGGGAGTTCAGTTGATTAGAGCATGGTCCCAATATGCCAAGGTTGTGGGTTTGATCAATAGTCAGGACACATAACAGAATCAACCAATGAATGCATAAATAAGTGTAACAATAAATCGATGTTTCTCTCTCTTTCTCTCTCTCTCTCTCTCTCTCTTCCTTTGCCTCTCTAAAATCAATGTAAAACATTTAAAAAAACAGCTACTTTTAGAACTGTTAATTTTTCTCTTTTTCCCTTTTGTATTCAAATAATTATTGCCCTTTTCTCAATTACTCTCATATCTTACATTTGCTTTTAAATTAGCTTTAGATACATTCCAAAACAACTCTACCCTCAATAATCATTAACAAATGTTATCCCAGCCTGACCCTTGGGTCAGACAGTTACCAAGAGATAAATGTTTTATGGGGCTTCACCTTTAAAGAGATTGCCTCTGCCCTCTAGGCAACTATCAATCTGCAGCCCTTCTATTCCTACAAACTTACGCCTTTCTTTGCATTCTCAAATCAAATGATTTATTTTGACTTAAAGATTTTTCAATCTTTGATATCACCGTAGACCTGATAGGATAATTCTCTGTTGGTCACCACAAACCTCCTAACCATAAATGTTTCTCAACACAGCAGCAAGCTGGAAAAGGATAGGTACTAGGAATTACTCATTTGTACAAATTACCCAGACACATTTTGTGAACCTCAATTACATATGAACTGGTCTCTTCCAATGAGTTTAATTCCTAGACGGCACAGGTCATGTGTTTTCAACATTTTCTTCAGTATGTCCATTGTGGTGCTTTATACAAATTAGATGGTCAACATAACTTGGCTCTCCTTGTCACTGCTGGTGATGGTTTTCCTCTCAGCCTTAGTTATTTATCAGATGATTGCATCATTATCTAACTGGTTTCTTGGCTTCTAGACTTTTTTTTAAATCCAATTTATCTCATATAGCATCATGTTATTCTGCTGCTCACAAGCCCTTCTATTCTTGGTAGGATTTCACCCAAATTTCACTTTCTTTCTTAGATTTAAGTGTATTGCTTGAAATTTTTACTATGAGCATGTAGTTTTACTTAAATTTAATTAGGAATAAAAGCTATGTTTATTTTGAAAAAATAAAAATATTCAAAAGCATAAAACATTTCTGGTTTTGAACTGAATGTCAGTCTCTATACTTGAATATGTTGCTGCAAATCACCAAAGTTTATATCAGTCACTTTGAGGACAGAAATATACATAAATATACAAAAAAATATGCATGCAAAACCAATATATGGGTTTTTAATGCATCTATATGCTTCCCATTTTCTTATATTTTATATTTGAACATTTACTTATTTATTTTTATTTAAATAATTCTTTTTTGATAGGCATTTTCAATTTTCTCTAATTTTAGCAATAAAGTAACAATGATATGTAAAATGTTATTACATCCTTTCTTTATATTTTATTTATTTATTTTTTAATCTTTATTGTTGAAAGTATTACATATGTTTCCTTTTTCACCTCATTGACCCCTTCTAGCTCACCCCGCCCCCCACTCCAGGCCTTCACCACCCTATTGTCTGAGCCCATGGGTTATGCATATATGCCTACAAGTTCTTTGGCTGGTTTCTTCCCACCCACCCACCCTCCCTCGCCTTCCCTCTGAGATTCCACAGTCTGTTCCATGCTTCTATGTCTCTGGATCTATTTTGTTCATCAGTTTATTTTGTTCTTTAGATTCCACATATGAGTAAGATCTTGTGATACTTGTCTTTCCCTGACTGGCTTATTTCTCTTAGCATGATACTCTGCAGGTCTTTTTGCAAATGGTAAGAGTTCTTTCTTTTTAAAGCTGCATAGTATTCGATTGTGTAAATGTACCACAGCTTTTTTATACACTCACCTACTGATGGGCACTGGGTTGTTTCTAGAGCTTAGCAATTATAAATTGCACTGCTATGAACATAGGGTTGCACATATTCTTTCTGTTTTGTATTTCTGATTAGTTATGATATATTCCTAGAAGTGGGATCACTGGGTCAAATGGGAGTTCCATATTTCCTTTATGAGGAAACTCTATACTGCTTTCTATAGTGGCTGCATCAGTCTGCATTTCCACCAGCAGTGTACTAAGGTTCCCTTTTCTCTACATCCTCACCAACACTTGTCACTTGTTGATTTGTTGATGGTAGCCATTCTGACAGGTGTTAGGTGATACCTCATTACCATTTTGATTTGCATCTCTCAGACGACTAGTGAATTTGAGCATTTTTTTCATATGTCTCTTGGCCTTCTGTATGTCCACTTTGGAGAAGTGTCTATTTAGGTCCTTTGCCCATTTTTTACTTGGATTTTCATCCTTTTATTAAGTTGTATGACTTTCCTATATATTTTGGAGATTAACCTCTATGGGATGTATCATTGGCAAATATTTTCTCCCATGCAGTGGGTTCTATTGTCATTTTGTTGCTAGTTTCTTTGGCAGTGCAGAAGCTTTTTTATTTTTATGTAAATTTTATTTATTTTATCCTTAGTTTCCATTGTCCTAGGAGATGTATCAGTAAACATATTGCTGTGAGAGATGTCTAAGATTTTGCTGCCTATGGTTTGTTCTAAGATTTTTATGGTTTCACGACTTACATTTAAGTCTTTTATCCATTTTGAACTTATTCTTGTGTATGGTTTAAATTGGTGGTCTAGTTTCATTTTTTGCATGCACCTGTTCAATTTTACCAACACCAATTACTGAAGAGACTAGCTTGACTCCATTTTATGCTTTGCCTCCTTTGTCAAATATTAATCGAGAACAATGGCTTGGATCAATTTCTGGGTTCTCTGTTCTGTTCCATTGATCTATATGCCTGTTCTTGTGCTAGTACCAGGCTGTTTTGACCACAGTGATTTTGTAGTATAACTTTATATTTGGTATTGTGATTGCTCCAACTTTGTTCTTCTTTCTCAAGATTGCTTTAGCTATTCTGGGTCTCTTTTGGTTCCATATAAATTTTTGGTGTGTTTGTTCTAGATCTGTGAAATATGCTGTTGGTATTTTAATAGGAATTGCATTGAATCTATAGATTCCTTTGGGCATATGGACATTTTAATGATGTTGATTCTACCAATTCCTGAACATGGTATATTTTTCCACTTGTTTATATTTTCCTCTATCTCTTTTACCTCCTTGGTTTATTCCTAAGTATCTTAATTTTTTGTTGCAATGGTAAATGGGATTGTTTTTGCAGTTTCTTTATTTGAGAGTTCATTATTGGTGTATAAGGAAGTCTACCTCAGAACAAAGAACTTACACAGACTGAAAGAGAAAGGATGGAAGAAATCTTCCAGGCAAATGGAAATGAAAAAAAAGCTGGGTAGCAATAATCATATCTGACAAAATAGACCTCAAAGTGGGGGCCATAACAAGAGATAATGAAAGCCACTTTATAATACTGAAGGGATCGATACAACAAGAGGATATAACTCAGGTAAACATATATGCACCTAATACAGGAGCATCCAACTCTGTAAAAATTCTTCAGGAGGCCCTGACAGGTTTGGCTCAGTGGATAGAGCATCAGCCTGCGGACTGAAGGGTCCCAGGTTCGATTCCAGTCAAGGGCATGTACCTTGGTTGCGGGCACATTCCCAGTGTGGGGTGTGCAGGAGGCAGCTGATCGATGTTTCTCTCTCATGGATGTTTCTAACTCTCTATTCCTCTCCCTTCCTCTCTGAAAAAGTCAATAAAATATATTTTAAAAAATCTTCAGGAGGATATCAAGGGAGAGATTGACAGCAACACAGGAGACATTAACACTTCTCTGACATCACTGGATAGATTTTCTAGACAAAACATCAACAAGAAAAAATCTATCCCAAACAACACACTAGATCAGGTGGAATTAATAGACATTTTCAGAACATTTCACCCCAAAGTTGCAGAATATACATTCTTCTCAAGTGCACATGGGACATTTTCAAAGATACACCACATGTGGAGACATAAACTAAGTCTCTACAAGTTCAAGAAAATTGAAATCATATCAAGCATCTTTTCAGATCACAATGACATGAAATTTGAAAACAACTACAACAAAAACACTAAAAATCTTTCAAACACATGGAGGCTAAATAGCATGCTATTAAACAATGAATGAATTACTGAACAGATTAAACAAGAAATAATAAAAAACATCCTGGAAACACATAAAAATTAACACACAGCAACTCCAAATCTATGGGATACTGTGAAAGCAATCCTGAGAGGGAAGTTCATAGCACTACAGGCCTACATCAAAAAAATAAGCAAAACCTTTAATAAATTATCTAATCCTACAACTTAAAGGATTAGAAAGAGAACAAGAAAAGCCCGGAGTAAGTAGAAGAAAGGAAATAATAAAGATCAGAGCTGAAATAAATGACATAGAGAAGAATAATAATAATAACAAAAAAAAACAATAAAAAAGATCAATCAAGAGTTGGTTCTTTAAAAAGATAAACAAGATTGATGAACCTCTAGCCAGACTCATCAAGAAACAAAGAGAGAGGACCCAAATAAACAAAATCAGAAATGAAAGAGGTGAAATAACAACTGACCCCTCAGAAATACAAAGGATTGTAAAAAAAAAAATACTATGAATATCTTTATCCCAACAAACTTGACAACCTGGACAAATTGGACATATTCCTAGAAAAATAAAATCTTCCAAAACTCAATCAGGATGAATCAGAAAACTTGATGATGAAATTGAAGCAGTAATAAAAAAAACTTCCAACAAACAAAAGCCCTGATCCAGATGGCTTCACGGGGAGTTTTACCAAACATTCAAAGAGGAACTAACACCTATCTTCCTCAAACTATTTCAAAAAATTCAAGAGAGAGAAACATTTCCAAGCTCTTTCTAGGAGGCCAGAATCACCCTAATCCCAAAACCAGATAAAGACACTAAAAAGAAAGAGAATTACAGGCCAATATTCCTGATGAACATAAATGCTAAAATCCTCAAGAAAATATTAGCAAATTGGATCCAGCAATACATTAAAAAGATCATATAACATGACCAACTAGGATTTATTCCAGGATACAAGGTTGGTACAATATTTGCAAATCAATAAATGTGATACATCAGATTAACAGATTGTAAGACAAAAATCACATGATCGTATCAATTGATATAGAAAAAGCATTTGACAAAACCCAACTTTTTTTTATAAAAACTCTTAGCAAAGTGGGAATAGAGAGATCATACCTCAACATAATAAAAGCCTTATATGAAAGCCTACAGCCAATATCATACTCAATGGGCAAAAATTAAAACCATTTCCCCTAAAGACAAGAACAAGACAGGGTTGCCCACTTTCACCACCCTTGTTCAAAATAGTAATGAAAGTCCTAGCTATAGCGATCAGACAAGAAATAAAAGGCATCCAAATTGGAAAGGAGGAAGCAAAAGTGTCATTATTAGCAGATGACATGATATTGTACATAGGAAATCCTAAAGAATCCATCAAAAAACTGCTAGATTTAATAAATGAGTTTGGCAATGTAGCAGATACAAAATTAACACCCAGAAATCGATAACATTTTTTATATACCAACTAGAGGCCCAATGCATGAATTCGTGAACAGGTGGGATATAGCTGGGGCAGATTGGGTCTGGGCCTGTCGAGAGGAGGAGATGGGGAGAGGTTGGCTGGCCAGCTTGCCTTGATCAGGGCCCGATCAGGGCCAGGCCAGCTGGGGGGAAGGGCCGTGAGCGATTGGCTGGTGGGCTCCCCAGCCAATTGGGGTGGAGGGGTCAATTGGGGGTGAGGCCAGACATGGGGAGTGGCCATGGGGAGTTGGCTGGCCAGCCCCACCCCTGATTGGTGTTGGGGCAGGCTGATTGGGGGTGGAGCTGGCTTAGGGGAAGGGCTGTGGGCCAATCGGGGTGGTGGGGGCTGATCAGGGGTGGGGCCAGCTGTGGGGAGGAGCTGTGGGCAGTGGGCTGGCCAGACCCACTACCAAATGGGGTAAGGAGGGCCAATTGGGGGCCAGCGGCCTGGGGGAGGGGCCATGGGTCATTGGCTGGCTGGCCCGGCCCACTGTTTGGGATGGGGGCAATCAGGAGCAGGGCTTGCCTGGGGGAGGGGCTACAGGACGTTGGCCAGTCAACTCTGGCCCCTGATTGGGCTGGGGTTTCACTGGCTGCAGTGGGCATGATAGTGACCGGTCATTCTGGTCTTTACAGCATTCTGGTTGCTAGGGTTTTATATATATACTAGAGGCCCGGTGCACAAAATTTGTGCACTCTGTGTGTGGGGGGGGTGCATCCCTCAGCCCGGCCTGCACCCATTTGCAGTCCAGGACCCCTTGGGGGATATCCACCTGTTGACTTAGGCCCACTCCCCGGGGGATCAGGCTTAAGCTTGCAGTCAGACATCCTTCTGGTAGCCAGGGAGCCCTCGGGGGATGTCCGACTAAAGGCTTAGGCCCCCAAGGGATCGGGCCTAAACTGTTAGTTAAACATTCTTAGTGCTTCCATGGAGGTGGGAGAGGCTCCTGCCACCACCTCCGCACTGGCCAGCCATGAGCTAGCTTCTGGCTGAGTGGCACTACTCCTTGGTCTGACCTAAACCCTAGAGATTAGTACTTCATTTTACAACTTTTTCTCGGTTAATAGGCAGCAGCAAACTCAGACCACACAGTCGGGTGTGAGCCTGGGCCCTCCCGCCCTCTGATGCCATGGCAATCCTGGGCGCAGGCCAGCCGGCAACCCCTGCCCCAGTGGGGTCCGGGGTTGCCGCCTGGCCTGCGCCCGGGCCCTCCCACCCTCCGATCGTCATGGGGATCCGCGCAGGCCAGCCGGCAACACTGGCCCCACTGGGGTCCGGGGTTGCTGCCTGGCCTGCGCCTGGGCCCTCCCACCCTCTGATGCCATGGCGATCCTGGGCACAGGCCAGCCCGAAACCCTGGCCCCTAGGGTCGGGTTTGCTGCCTGGCTTTCCAATGGCGATCACCGGCTGGGGGGTGGGGAAAGGCGGCCTTTGCCCACCCCCTAGCTCTTGCCTGCCGCGTGGGTTGCCGATCACCATTCTTCAGTCCTTCCCCTTTTGCCTCCCATCATTGGGCGTATGCAAATTAGCTGCCATCTTTGTTGGCGATTAACCACCATCTTAGTTGGCAGTTGATTTGCATAAGGATATGCTGATTAGCCAATGGGAAGGGTAGCGGTCGTACGCTAATTACCATGTTTCTCTTTTATTAGTGTAGATATAAATAATGAACTCTCAGAAAGAGGAACTAAAAAAATCCCTCATTTATTTTAAATAAATGGTTTTATATACATAGTAGGGGCCCAGTGCACGAATTCATGCACCTTGAAAGGAACTGTGAGCTACGAGGCTGTGGTGGGCACAGGGGTGGGTCTCGGCCCATCCTCCGTGCCCCCACCCAACCCCTCCCACCATAGCCCCTGGTTCCGTGTTTGCCGGCAGCCCCGCTCTCGCCGCCTGCTCCCACGCCTGTCGATGCCAGCCCCACTTGCACCCACTGATAGTGCGGAGTGATTGGGGTCAGTGCCAGCAGTGGTGTGAGTGGTGACTGCTGCCCCGATTGCCCCTTAGGAGCAGGGGGAGGTGGAGAAGCCCTCAGGGGTGACCAGGGCCGGCAGCCGCAGGTCACACCAGCTGATGGCCCCAAGCGATCGGGGCTGGTGCCAGGTGCCGGCAGCGGGTGTGATCTGCGGCTCTGGCACCAGCAGCAGATGTGAACACTGGGCAGGACTGTGGTGCATGGGAGCAAAGAATTTTCAGTAACTACCAGAGGCTCGCCCAAATGACAGCAATCAGAGCCCCACCTTGGTCTGGTGCCCCATTCACCTGCTCCACCATCCCACTGCTGCCTATGCCTACCATGTTCCATCACGCCCCCTGGGCGGCACACATCATAGCGACCGGTTGTTCGGTTGTTGTGCTGTTTGGTATATTTGCATATTAGGGTTTTATACCTTATCCTATATAATAAAAGGCTAATATGCAAATCGACTGAACAGTGGAACGACTGGTTCCTATGATTCACACTGACCACACTGGTTCCTATGATGGACAGACGCTCAATGCAGGAGTTGCCCCCTGGTGGTCAGTGTGCTCCCACAGGGGGAGCTCTCTTAGTCAGAAGCCAGGCTCATGACTGATGAGTGCAGAGGCAGTGGCAGGAGCCTCTCACGCCTCCTTGGCAGTGCTAAGGATGTCTGACTGCTGGCTTAATCTGTCAGTCAGACATCTCCCAAGTGTTCCCAGACTGTGAGAGGGTGCAGGCCTGTCTGAGGCACCCCCCTTCCTGCCCCTGAGTGAAGAATTTTGTGCACCGGGCCTCTAGTATCTATGATAAGAGACAGAGGTATAAAATAACATATACCAAAATGCTGACAGTAACTCTTCAGTGCAATAGAATAATTTAGTGTATTTGCATTTGTACATTTTTCTGAAATGAGTTTAAAGTTTTCTTCAGATCTCCAAGACATAGCTGATCACACAAATATTAAAATCCACTCTTCGTGGCTAACTTTAATTTTTAGACAATTTGTCTCCTGTCTTTATTTAGAAACAAATTACACAGATTTCCAACCTCTTTGCTGTTGCTGTTACGCAATCATCATCCTTTCAATGTTCTCTTTTCTTCTCTCACTTGAACTCATTATTATATGACTCCTCTTCCTTTTTTCAAAAAAAAAATATTTTTATTGATTTCATAGAGTAAGGGAGAGGGAGAGAGAGAAACATCAATAATGAGAAAGAATCATTGATTGGCTGCCTTATGCACGCCCCACCCTGGTGACTGAGCCTGAAATTCAGGCATGTGCCCTGACTAGGAATTCAACTGTCACCTCCTGGTTCATAGGTCAATGCTCAATCACTGAGCCATGCTGGTAGAGCTGACTGCTCTTTCAAGATCCAGACCATATACCCACTTCTTCCCCTTCACAAATCACCCCCAAACCTCTTCTTTCTCCTAATTCTAATAGCACTAATGATCTGATTAGGTGTTGATCTCTTAATGCCATTTTGGTTTTGTTTTGTTTTATGACAATATGTGAATCTTTCCCTCTGGATGGTAAGCCAGCCAAATACAGGAGTTGTGTCTTTTTTTTTTTTTTGTACATATGAGAGTTTCTCTCTTTTTTTTTTCATTTTGTTTTATTGCTTAAAGTATTACAAAGAGTGTTACAGATGTCTCCTTTCTCCCCCCACCCCCCTTGACATTCCCCCGCCCTTCCCTACCCCCAGTGTCTTATGTCCATTGGTTATGCTTATATGCATGCATACAAGTCCTTCGGTTGATCTCTTACCGCCCCCACCCCCCACCGCCCCGCTACCCTCCCCGGGCTGCCCGCTGTAGTTTGACAGTCTGTTCGATGCTGCTCTGACTCTGTATCTATTTTTGGTTCATTAGTTTGTAATGGTCTTTATTATCCATAAATGAGTGAGATCATGTGGTATTTTTCTTTCATTGACTGGCTTATTTCACTTAGCATAATGCTCTCCAGTTCCATCCATGCTGTTGCAAATGGTAAAAAGAATTCTTTCTTTTTTACAGCAGCATAGTATTCCATTGGAGTTGTGTCTTAATCAGATCTCTATCTGTGCTTTTTTTAGCCTAATAAGTAATATTTGATATATTAGCTGAGCTCACCTACCTGATAAAGGGGAAAAACTAGGAGACATATGGAAAGCTCTAAATGAGATAGTAACATTTATTCTCAAATTACTGAAAAGAATAAATGATAAACTCATGATCCATTTTTTATTTTACCCAGCATCCATAAAGTTGCTAGGGAAGGGTGTGTCTCTGATAATCTGGGGATTTTATATAGATATGCATATTTAAATAAGCAATGAGATTTTAAGATAAATTGTTTTAAACACATTTTTTAAATAAAAAAACATGTTTAAACTAAATGATTCAAGATAACAGGAAAGTGTAAAGATCAGGAACTTCACATTTATCCCTTCTGAATTCAAAGGGAAAGTAAGTCCTCTCTCTCTTTCTCTGTCTTTCTCTCCCATTGCTGCTATATCATAAGAATAAACTTTTAGGTGAAAGAATAAGTGTTTATAATTACTGTACAACACATTATATGTGGACAAACTAACTGGTCAATGAATCAGTGAGTTCCACTTTACCTCCGAAACCTGATCAAATTTAGTAGTTAAGAATATAGGCTTTGGTTCTAGGTAATTCTGGGTTTGAATTTTGAATCAACCACTTAATTACTCCCAACATGGGCAAGTTAGCTATATCTCAGAGCCTCATCTTCTTCATTTATAAAATTGGTTAAAATATTGCCTCATAGTGTAATTATAAAGATTAAAAAATTATAAAATATGGTCCTGGAACTTATCACAGTGCCAGGAACATGGTAAGAATGCAAGAAATGCTATCTATCCTTTGTGTGTGCGTGCGTGTGCCAGACACTTTACATTTGATATCTTGTTTTTTTGTTTTTTTTTAATCTTTATTGTTGAAAGTATTACATACGTCCCCTTTTTTCGCCAATCGACCTCTTCTAGCCCAGGCCCTCACCACCCTATTGTCTATGTCCATGCATTATGCATGTATGCAGACAACTTTGGTTTATCTCTTCCCACTACTGCATCAGTGCAGGGTGTAATCTTTGGGTAGTGCACTCTTCCCTCTAAGTTTGACCACTATGTGCCTCTCCAGACTCTTGACTCTGAGTGTCTGAACCTTTATCTAACTACTCACCAAAACATTTCAAGCCCTATTTACCATTATGCCCACTGGCTCCTCTGCCTGGAACACCCCTTCCCTTTGACAGTCTTACTCACCCTTCAATTCTCACTTCATGAGATTCTTTCAAATCTTCCTACCTTAATTGTGACCCTCTGAAGAGACTGCAACTTATTATCTTTGTTTTCCTGGTGGCTGGCACAAGTAAATTTTAAATAAATGATGGTTAAATTAAATGGAAAACCTTGTGATTCTGCAAGGCATTATAGAGTTCAGAATCACTCCTAAATTCCCCATATGCACTAGCACCAGAATCAACCTAACACTAGATGGATGGACCTTGAGAATATCATGTTCAGCAAAATAAGTCAGTCAGAAAAAGCTAAAAACCATGTGACTTCACTCATGTGTGGGATATAGAACTGAAATTCATAGACACAGACAACAGTAAGGTGGTTACCAGAGGGAAGGAGGTAGGGAGTAATAAAGGGTAAAGGGGGCCAATATATTGTGGTGGAAGATGATTTAACTTTGGTTTGTGGGCACACAATGCAATATACAGATCATGTATCATAGAAATGTACACTTGAAACCTATGTAATCTTGCTAACCAATGTTACTCCAATAAATTTAATTAAAAATAAAATGAAATGGACAAAAAAGAGAAGAAACAAATAGAAGCAGGACTTTTGAGTAAAATATATTTAGGTGTGTATCCTCTGCTATCTATATAATTTCAGGCAGGTTATTTAAGCCGCCTGATTTTAAACTCCTGACTTTATAAACAGATCATTTAAAGCTAACTTATATGTTGACAGATGGAGTTAAAGAGACAATGTAAAATGTCGACATAAATGTCCAAACCTTATAGAGAAATTTTGCAAAAGTTTATTTGAGCCAAACTGAGGACATATGCTGGGGAGGAAGATCTCAAATGCTTCAGAGTGTTAATTCCACAGTTTCTTTTATGCATTTGAAATGAAGGGGAGAAGTAAGAAAGATTACAGGAGGGTGGCAGAAAGCTAGGCAGTATTAGATTACAGGACTGTTAACAAAATTATGTGCTTTATCAAGGGTGGTTATGCTTATTTCAAAGGTGTGTTAACCTGGATGCACAAATATAAAGGGCGGGGCTTGCTTAAGGCAAAGATAAACCTTTTACTAAAAAAGTTACATGCCTGGAACGTGACCTACCTAACCAGTTAGGAATTTATGATCAGATCACCCTGTGAGATTACTTTCTTTTTTTTTTTCTTTTTTTTTTTTTTTTTTTCTTTTTCGCTTAAAGTATTACAAAGGGTATTACATAAGTGTCCTTTTTTCCCCCCCGCCCTTGACAAACCCCTACCCTCCCTTACCGCCCAGTGTCTTATGTCCATTAGTTATGCTTATATGCATGCATACAAGTCCTTCGGTTGAACTCTTACTCCCCTCCCTCCTGCCCCCCAACTCTCTCTGGCCTTCCCACTGCAGTTTGACAATCAGTTTGAGGCAGCTCTGCCTCTGTATCTATTATTGTTCAAAAGTTTGTAATGGTCTTTATTATCCATGAATGAGTGAGATCGTGTGGTATTTTTCCTTCATTGACTGGCTTGTTTCACTTAGCATAATGCTCTCCAGTTCCATCCATGATGTTGCAAATGGTAGGAGTTCCTTCTTTTTAACAGCAGCATAATATTCCATGGTGTAGATGTACCACAGTTTTCTAATCCATTCATCTACTGATGGGCACTTAGGCTGTTTCCAGATCTTAGCTATGGAGAATTGTGCTGCTATGAACATATGGGTGCACATATCCTTTCTGATTGGTGTTTCTGGTTTCTTGGGATATATTCCTAGAAGTGGGATCACAGGGTCAAATGGGAGTTCCATTTCCAGCTTTTTGAGGAAACTCCATGCTGTCTTCCATAGTGGCTGCACAGTCTGCATTCCCACCAGCAGTGCACAAGTGTTCCTTTTTCTCCACATCCTCTCCAGCACTTGTCGTTTGTTGATTTGTTGATGGTGGCCATTCTGACAGGTGTGAGATGGTACCTCATTGTTGTTTTGATTTGCATTTCTCGGATGATTAGTGACTTTGAGCATGTTTTCATATGTCTCTTGGCTTTCTGAATGTCCTCTTTTGAAAGGTGTCTATTTAGATCCTTTGCCCATTTTTTGATTGGATTGTTTATCTTCTTTTTGTTAAGTTGTATGAGTTCCCTATAAATTTTGGAGATTAAGCCCTTATCAGATATGACGTTGGCAAATATGTTTTCCCAAGAGGTGGGTTTTCTTGTTGTTTTGTTGATGGTTTCTTTTGCTGTGCAGAAGCTTTTTATTTTGATGTAGTCCCATTTGTTCAGTTTCTCTTTAGTTTCAACTGCCCTAGGAGCTGTATCAGTGAAGAAATTGTTTTGGCATAAGTCTGAGATTTTGTTGCCTTTGTGTTCTTCTAGAATTTTTATGGTTTCCTGTCGTACATTTAAGTCCTTTATCCATTTTGAGTTTATTCTTGTGTATGGTGTAAGTTGGTGGTCTAGTTTCATTTTCTTGCATATATCTGTCCAATTTTCCCAACACCATTTATTGAAGAGACTATCTTGGCTCCATTGTATGTTCTTGCCTCCTTTGTCAAAAATTAATTGAGCATATTGGTTCGGGCTAATTTCTGGACTCTCTATTCTATTCCACTGGTCTATATGTCTGTTCTTGTGCCAGTACCAGGCAGTTTTGAGAACAGTGGCTTTGTAATACAGTTTGATATCTGGCATTGAGATCCCACCTACTTTGTTCTTTCTCAGGATCGCTGCAGCTATTCGGGGTCTTTTTTTATTCCAGATGAATTTTTGGAGAGTTCGTTCTAGATCTTTGAAGAAGGCCATTGGTATTTTAATGGGAAGTGTGTTGAATTCATAGATTGCTTTGGGTAGTATGGACATTTTAATGATGTTGATTCTACCAATCCAAGAACATGGTATGTTCTTCCATCTCTTTATGTCTTCCTCTATCTCTTTTTTCAACGTCCTGTAGTTTTCTGAGTAGAGGTCTTTAACCTCTTTAGTTAAGTTTATTCCTAGGTATCTTAATTTTTTTGGTGCGATGGTAAATGGGATTGTTTTTCTAATCTCTCTTTCTGAAAGTTCACTATTGGTGTATAGAAATGCCTCAGATTTCTTGGGGTTAATTTTGTATCCTGCTACATTGCCAAATTCATGTATTAAGTCTAGTAGCTTTTTGATGGAGTCTCTAGGGTTTTGTATGTATAATATCATGTCATCTGCAAATAAGGACAGTTTTACTTCCTCTTTTCCAATTTGGATGTCTTTTATTTCTTCTTCTTGCCTAATTGCAATGGCTAATACTTCCAGTACTATGTTGAACAGGAGTGGTGAGAGTGGGCATCCCTGTCTTGTTCCTGTTCTTAGGGGAAATGGTGTTAGTTTTTGTCCATTGAGTATGATGTTGGCTGTGGGCCTGTCATATATGGCTTTTATTATGTTGAGGTATGATCCTTCTATTCCCACCTTTCTGAGAGTTTTTATCAAAAATGGGTGTTGGATTTTGTCGAATGCTTTTTCTGCATCAATTGATATGACCATGTGGTTTTTTTCTTTCAATTTGTTTATGTGATGTATCACATTTATTGATTTACGGATGTTGTACCATCCTTGCATCTCTGGGATAAATCCTACTTGGTCATGGTGTATGATCCTTCTGATGTACTGCTGGATCCGATTTGCTAAGATTTTGTTGAGGATTTTGGCATCTATGTTCATGAGGGATATTGGCCTGTAATTCTCTTTCATTGTGATGTCTTTACCTGGTTTTGGTATTAGGGTGATGCTGGCTTCATAGAATGAGCTTGGAAGTGTTCCTTCCTCTTGAATTTTTTGTAGTAGTCTGAGGAGGGTAGGTTTTAGTTCTTCTTTGAATGTTTGGTAGAACTCCCCTGTGAAGCCGTCTGGCCCTGGGCTTTTGTTTGCTGGAAGCTTTCTGATGACTGCTTCAATTTCTTCCATAGTTATTGGCCTATTGAGGTTTTTAGATTCTTCCTGATTGAGTTTTGGAATGTTGTATTTTTCTAGGAATTTGTCCATTTCCTCCAGGTTCTCTAGTTTGTTGGAGTAGAGTTGCCCGTAGTATTGTTTAACAATCATTTGTATTTCTGTGGGGTCTGTTGTTATTTCGCCTCTATCATTTCTGATTTGGTTTATTTGGGACCTTTCTCTTTGCTTCTTGGTGAGCCTGGCGAGGGGTTTGTCAATCTTGTTTATCCTTTCAAAGAACCAGCTCTTGGTTTCATTGATTTTCTGTATTGTTTTTTTGGTCTCTATGTCATTGATTTCTGCTCTAATCTTTATTATCTCCTTCCTTCTGCTCACTCTGGGGTTTTCTTGTTGCTCTCTTTCTAATTCTTTGAGTTGTAGAGTTAGATGATTAACTACCATTTTTTCTTGTTTTTTGAGATAGGCCTGTAGAGCTATAAACTTCCCTCTCAGGACTGCTTTCATTGTGTCCCAGAGGTTTTGGATTGTTGTGTTTTCATTGTCATTAGTGTCCAGGATGTTTTTAATTTCTTCTTTGATGTCATCGGTAACCCAATCAATATTTAATAACATGCTATTCAGCTTCCAAGTGTTTGAGTATTTTGGGTTGTTTTTATTGTAGTTTATTTCTAACATTATGCCATCGTGGTCTGAGAAGATGCTTTTTATGATCTCAATCTTCTTGAATTTGTGGAGACTTTGCTTGTGACCCAATATGTGGTCTATTTTTGAATATGTCCCATGAGCACCTGAGAGGAATGTATATTCTGCAGCTGTGGGGTGTAGTGTTCTGAAGATGTCAATTAAGTCCATCTGATCTAGTGAGTCATTTAGGATTGCTGTTTCTTTGCTGATTGTTTGTCTAGCGGATTTATCCAGTGATGTCAATGGTGTATTAAAGTCCCCTACTATGATTGTGTTATTGTCGATATCTCCCCTGATATCTTCCAGAAGTTTTCTTATGTATGTGGGTGCTCCTGCATTGGGTGCATATATGTTTACCAGGGTTATATCTTCTTGTTGTATTGATCCCTTTAGTATTATGAAGTAGCCTTCCTTATCTCTGGTTATGGCCTTCACTTTGAGATGTATTTTCTCAGATATAAGTATTGCTACCCCAGCTTTCTTTTCCTTTCCATTTGAGTGAAAGATATTTTTCCATCCCTTCACTTTCAGTCTGTGTGAGTCCTTTCCAATGAGGTGGGTCTCTTGTAGACAGCAGATGTATGGGTCATGTTTTTTTATCCATTCAGCCACTCGATGTCTTTTGGTTGGAGCATTTAGTCCATTTACATTTAAAGTTATTATTGAAAGGTACTTGTTTGTAGCCATTTCTTTTTTGTGTGTGTGTGTGGCTGTTTTCTTTCTGAGCTTGATATTTCTTCTTTTACACCAGTCCCTTTAGCATTTCTTGCATGGCTGGCTTGGTGGTGATAAACTCCCTTAGCCCTTTTTTGTCTGTGAAGCTTCTTATTTCCCCTTCAATTTTGAATGATAGCCTTGCTGGATAGAGTATTCTTGGATTCAGTCCTTTGCTTTGCATCACTTTGTAGATTTCCGTCCATTCTTTTCTGGCCTGATGTGTTTCTGTTGAGAAATCATTTGATAATCTAATGGGAGATCCCTTGTATGTTACTTTCCGCCTCTCTCTTGCAGCCTGTAAGATTCTCTCTTTATCCTGAACATTTGCCATGGTAATTATGATGTGTCTTGGTGTGGGTCTTTTCGGGTTCACCTTGTTTGGGACTCTCTGGGCTTGTGTGACTTTTTTCTTCCCCACCTCAGGGAAGTTTTCTGATATTATTTCTTCGAATAGGTTTTCTAATCCATGTTCATCTTTCTGTTGTTCTGGCACCCCTATTATTCGTATGTTGCTTCGTTTCATGTTGTCCCAAAGTTCCCTTAGGCTCTCCTCCTGTCTTTTAATTTTTTTCTCCATTTGCAGTACAGTTTGAGTGTGTTTTGCTTCCTTGTCTTCTAATTCACTGATTCGGTCCTCCGCTTCTCCCAGTCTACTGTTGATACTTTCAATGGTGTTTTTTTATTGCAGCTAAGTCGCTCTTCATTTCTTCTTGGGACTTACTTAAGTTGTTGATTTTTTCATCTGTTTCTTCTAGCTTCTTGCATACGTAGTTGAGTTTTTCATCTGTTTCTTCTTGCTTCTTGAACATCCGGTGCATGTACTCTAGGAACCTTATTCTGAATTCTTTTTCCGTCATGTTGCATATCTCTGTCTCACTTAGCTGCTTTTCTGGCGAGTCCTCCTTTTCTTTCCTTTGGGGGTTTCTTTGTCTACCCATGTTTGATCTCACTGACATTACTAGTTGTTGAATCGTTCAGTGGCTGGACCCTGGGTGGCAGTGGCTGCTCCCTGGGTGGCAGTGGCTCCTCGGTCTGTGGTTGCTCCTTGGGCGGTTGTGGTAGCAGCGGCTCCTCTGTTGATAGCAGGGCCTCTGATGGGTGCTGTTCACAGTTGTGGTGGCTCTTCTGGCTGGTGGAGGGAGGCTTCAGACACAGCAACTGTTCCCCAGGCAGAGCGTGTGGTGATCAGGAGGCCGCTGTTGCTTGAATCTGTTGCGTTGATTTAGAGGCACAAAATACAAAACAACAAGGCACAACGTACCAGGCACTGAACACTATTGTATTTACGATATTACTAACCCCAAATAAAGGTGGCCACCCTTGCTAAGAGAGTTGGGAGATAAGGGGGAAAGAAGAGAAAAAGGTAGAAGAGAAAAAAAAAGAAAGAAAAAAAGGAGTGCAAAAATGAGATTGGAAAAGGGAGGGGAAAAAGAGGAGGAGAAAAAAAAAAGAAAAAAAAAAAGAAAGAAGAAAAAAAGTAAGAGAGAAAAGAGAGTGAAGTGTAAAAGGGGGAGAGACTATTTATGTGAGGAGAAATCTCCTATAGGTCCGCCACTAATAACAACAAATTGCAGCAACAGATTCCTGGAGATGAATACAAACTACAAACAACCAATAATATCAAGCGACGCAAGGGGACAGAGAAGCGCAGAAATAACCAGGGGGGCGGGGGGGAGAGGGAGGGGCAGGAAAATAAAAAGAATAAGCAGTCTAACCTCACAAACGACCAAAAAAAGAAAAAAAAAAAAGAAAAACAATATACTCGTCAATCAGGCAAACAACGATAAAACAATAGAGAGAGAAAAGAAGAAGAAGAGAGAAAAAAAATGGATAGTGAAGGAAGATAAGGGAAAGGTGTATAAGGATTTAGAACAGGGGATTGGACATAGGATATTTAAGCAGGGTTAAATTTTGACAGAGGGTAAAAAGAATAGGGAAGATCTAAAGCTGGAGTAGGGTAAGAGAAACAGGACAGCAAAAGGGAAAAAGTGGGGAAGACTGTTTAGCACAGAGGCAAATTGAGGTAGAGAAAAATGTTGCTAAAGGAACGATGAAAATAGAATGGAGAACATTAGTCCCAAAATAAAATAAAGACAAGATAAGATGACTCTTTAAAAACTGGTAAAATGGTAGCGGTAATAATACTAGTTAAAAATAAAAATGTAGTAGCTGAAAGGGCAAAATCGGGTGATGGAGAAAAAGAAAAAAGAAAAAGAAAAAGAAAAATGTTTTCTTAGTTAAAAGGAGAAAAAGTAATTTAAAAAAATAAAAATAAAAATGTGCATTAATGCAGGTGCTTCAGATCTTCTACTCTTCTTATTGGCATGCCCGGAATTCAGGAGAATGTTGACTTTCCCTCTGATACACTGTTCCTCCTTGTTGCAAGCCACAGTCCTTAATGCCTTATCTGTATTTATAGAGGAGTCAATTCGTGGCTCTGCCTCTGGGTGGCAGTGTGTCTGGGTTGACCTCCGAGGCTATAAGTTCTCTCCGACCAGTTCTCTATTGTACCTGAGCCAGCTCCGCCCAGAGGTGGTTCCCCCGGCGCCACTCCCAGCTCTGTTTCCCAGGCTCCCCAAAATCAATCTTCCCCTACAAGCTCTGCTAGTGACCCCAACTGGGCACTCACATGCACTGGGCTCAACAATCAAACTCACAGAAGTAAGAGGAAGTATGTAAACTAGAGCCTGGGAAGCTGTTCGAACTCGCAGGGTTCCACCCTCCAGAACCGCGCGGAGTGTCTGCGCGCGCTCAAGCCCCTGGCAACAACAAGTAGCCGGCTATCAGGGAAACTCTGAGGCAGCCCTTTTGTCCAGTCCAACTATGGGCTCATTTATAGTGTTACCTTCTGGCAGCAGCCCTGCGGGAGCCCTCCCCCCTTGCGAGACACGCTGGCCTCTATAGGCACGGATTTTGGAGAGCGCGGATTTTGGCGGACGCAGATTTCCCCCTGCGCCCGCGCGCGCGTTCCTCGCTCCAACCTGAACTGCGAACCGCACCTTTGAGGTAAGTCTAACCTTTCCGTGGAGGGGTGCAGGTCTTCCCTTGGCTCTTGCAGTCGCGCTGTTTGCGAATCGTTGCCTCCGGGTTAGTAGCCGATCTCTGGGTGCTGGTAAACGCTGCCTGAGATGGCGCGGTCTCGCCGCTGCGCTGGCGCCCAGAGGGAGGTTTCAGCCTCAATCTCTAACCATCCGCATTTTTTAGGAGTTTTCTGTCTTTCCTGGCTGCAGACTGTCTCTCAGCTGAACCTCCCCAGCTTGATCGGGCTGATTGTTACCCGTTTCAGCTGCTCGCCCCTATCTGGTCCGGGACGAAGCACCAACACGTCCGTCTAAGCCTCAGCCATTTTCCGAGATTACTTTCTATAGAACCCCTTTCTGTCCAAAAAAGCAGCGCAGAGCTTGGGGCATTATTAGCATTTAACAAAATAATTGTTGTGCTATTGCTATCATGGCTGTTACCATTGTTGTTGTTAGATCCTTTTTATCATTATGATCTTCAGTATCTTCATCACCAAACCCTTTCATCATCAGAAGCCAGGAAATCCATTGTGAAAGGACCAGAAATGAAAAAATGTTAGCATAAGCCATGAACTGTGCCATCCCCGCTGTATAGGGATTTAAGACCCAGTGAGAGATGTTAAATAAAGGACACAAAGGAACTGAGAGAAGAGGTATGCCTTGTCCCTCCAACTGTGAGAGCAATCACAAAAGAACAGGAAGTTGGAAAAAGAAACACATAATGGAAGATTAGTTATCTCTCTTTAAAAAAAATTTAAAAACATGTTTTTATTGATTTTTAGAGAGAGAGAGAGAAAAGGAGAGGGATAGAGAGATAGGAATAGCAATGAGAGAGATACACCATCCATTGGCTGCCTCTTGCATGCCCCTACTAGGCATTGAGCTAGCAACCTGGGCATGTGCCCTGACCGGAATGGAACCAGTGACCTTCTGGTTCATGAGTTGACACTCAACCACTGAGCCACACTGGCCAGGCTAGTTATCTCTTTTGATGGGAGTGATTGTTACTTGGAAGCAACTAGTAAAGATTAAATTAGAGTAACACTTTGGAAGGTCCTATATAGCATAAAAATAATCAGAATCCACTGAAATGATGAATCAGTAATCTAAAAAGATGACTGTATTTGTTTTCTGTTGCTGCATGACATTTGCCACTAACTCAGTAGCTTAAAGCAATACCCACTTTTTATCTCCTTTTTGTAAGATAAACACTTAGCATAGAGTTGACTGGGTTCTCTCCTTCAGAGTCACACAAGCTGAAGTGTTTATTTAGATGGCGGCTGAGCTGGGTGCATATCTACAGGGTCTGGGAAAGAGTATGATTTCAAGCTCATTTAGGGTGTTGGCAAAATTCAATTCCTTGCAGCTGTAGAACTGAAGTCTCATTTTCCTTCTGGCTTTCATCTGAAGTTTATGCCCAGCTTCTAGAAGCCACCACATTCCTTCTCACATGACCCCCTTCAAACTTCAAGGGAAGCAACAGAGCAGTGAGTCCTTCTCATACTTCAAGTCTGACTTCTTACTCTGCCACCAGTCTGAGAAAAAACCCTTTTTCAAAGACTCACTGGGAAAATCTCCCTATGTTTCTGGTCAACTGAAGAGTTACCTTGATTACACTTGCAAGATCCCTTTTGCCATGTAAAAAAGCAATCGCAGGAGTAACACTAGCAGCCTATGGTCCTGGTGGCCACCTAGAATTTTATTTACTACAAAGATCCTGGCAATGCTGTACAGCATAATAAAGAAAGTTCCTAAATGCATAAAGGCCACTAAGAGCTGTTTTATTAAAATACTAGGGGCCTTGTGCTAGAATATTCGTGCACAAAGGGAGGGGTATCCCTCAGCCCACCTGCACCCTCTCCAATCTTGGAGCCCTCAGGGGATCCCTCTCCAATCCAGGAGTTTCTGTCTGTCTTTGCAATCATATGAACGAATTGTCTGAGACCCCCAACCCAGTTTGGTTTGCTGTTCACAGAATAATGGAGGCATTTTTTTTCTTTGCTTCATTCGTGAAGACTTCCTGGAAGTTTTAGGATATCTTCCCTTTAATTTTTTCCTAGACACTCTGATTTTACTTATGTCTCTCATCTTTGCTTTCCCTTCATCCCCACTGCAACAGTAACTTGCTCCAGGCTCACTTTGCTCTAGTGTCTAGGAGATTCATCTGCCACCAGAACTATGATTCCCAGCATTCCTGGTGCTCCCCTCACTCTGGGCTTCCACTTCCAGTCCTGGGGCTGCCATCAGAATTACTATTCCCAGAATTCCTGGTGCTCCCCGTGCTGGGTGCAACCAAGGGAGCCACGGCCTCCCAAGCCTCTGGCTCTCCTGGTCTGCTCTCCGCCTGACAACTCTCTAGTTATTGATAACAAAACACTAGGAAATTTTTAATACTCCTTCCTCATTATGCCAAAATCCATTTAGTTGTCAATATCTATTAACTTTATCCCTAAAAATCTCTCTCCTCTTTGACACTGTTGTTTCTCTAATGAAGGTCCATGTTTACTCTCACATCTGTAGGGCCAAGGCATATGCCCCTTCCACCTTTTAATTCCTATGTCAAACACCTCATCAATTTCTCTTCTTTCAATTTGCCATCATCCCTATGAACCTTTTCCAATTTCTCTCAGCTTGAAGCAATCTTTCCCTCTTGTAAATGTTATTATAATTTCATCCATGACTCACTTGTGACTCATGAAAGTTTTTACTATAAATTGTAAGAGTTTTCACATCTTAATCCCTTCATTAGTTTATCAATTCATGAGAGGGAGATTTATGATTAATCTTAGTATATTTTATAACACCTTACACTTTGGAGGTCTTCTGTGAATGTTTATCAATGGATAAATAAATGTATAAAAAGATGTAAGTTGCTTTCAATATATTCATTGCTTCATCTTTCACAATCTGATCTGAATTATGATAATTCACTATCTTCCCCAAACAGGAAAGTCTACCTAATTTTTCCCAAGCATTCTATCTCTCTTTTCACAAATAACCTACATGCAGATCTTCCCCCTTACTTTCTGCCACTCTGATATGCCCTCCAGGTTTTCAAAATTAAGTTTCTCCTCATCACTAGCTTAATTAGCTAGCCCCACTGAGCAATATTGTTACCTATATCATTTAGCCAATCCCTATTCCCTGGTATCATCAGCTTTTAATGATGCAAATAACAGAAAGGACAGTGAAAACTAATTTATAGTTGTCTATAAATTAGTTTTAAATTTCTCTCAGACCTTTCTCATAGCTTATAGTTTTTGAGTTTTTACTATATACAAGGCACTATTCTAAGAGTTTTCCTATAATAATTCATTAATTTTTGCTATAGTTTCCATAAACCAGAAAATATCCTCCTTTTACATTAGGGAATGGAAATGGAGGCCAGAGAGACAAGTAAGTAGCAGAACTGGTCTTCACACACAGGCAGTGAGGCATCAGCCTCCATGCTTGTAGCTTCTCAGAGCTTTAAACATACTGAGCCTAACATTAGCCATATCCTATATAATAAAAGAGAAACATGTAAATTGACCCTCCCTTTGCTACGCTCACCAGCCAATCAGGATGAATATGCAAATTTCTGTCTATACCCATTTTATTGAGTGTTTTAGTCACAAATGAAGCCTGGCCAGTGTGACTCAAAATACTAGTGGCATTTTTCAAAGAAATAAAACAAAAAATTATCAAATTTGTATGGAACACAAAAGACCCTGAATAGCCAAAGCAATCCTGAGAAAAAAGAATACACTTCCTGACTTCAAATTATACTATATAATCAAAACGGTATGGTATTGGCGGAAAAATAGACACACAAACCAATGGAACAGAATTGAGAGCCCAGAAATAAACCCACGTGTATATGCACAAGTAGTTTTTTACAAAGATGCCAAAACATACAATGGAGAAAGGAAAGGGTCTTCAATAAATGGCGCTAGGAAAATTGGAAAGCCACGTGCAAAAGAATCAAACTAGGCTGTTTTTTGACACCATACACAAACATTAACTAGAAATGACTAAAGAGTTAAATATAAGATCTGAAACAATGAAATATGTAAAAGAAAATGTAGGTATTAAACTTATAGACCTTGGTCTCAGGGAGGCTTTTATGATTCTGACTCCAAAGGCAAGGGAAGTAAAAACAAAAATAAATGAATAAGACTGCATCTGATTAAAAAGCTTTTGCACAGTAAAACAAAAAGGCAACCATCTGAAAGGAAGCATATATTCCCAAACAGTACCTCTGATAAGGGGCTAATATCCAAAATATATAAAGAACTCATACATCTCAACAATAACAACAACAAAAAATAAAACATCCAATTAAAAATTGGGTAGAGGCCCTAAACAGAAACTTTTCCCAAAAAGACATACAAATGGCCAACAGATATATGAAAAGATGATCAATTTCATTAGTTATAAGGGAAATGCAAATCAAAGCCACAATGAGATATGGCCTCACACCTATTAAAATGGCTACTATCAATTAGACAAGAGATGACAAGTATTGGAGAGGAGGTAGAGAAAAAGGAACCCTCAGACACTCCTGGTGGAAATGTAAACTGGTACAGCCACTGTGAAGGAGGTTCCTTAAAAAAGAAAGTATAAAGCTACCATATGACCCAGCAATCCCTCTTCTGAGTATCTAGCCAAAACTTGAAAACATCTATATTTATAAAACCCTAATATACAAATAGAATGGTGGAACAACCAAACAACTGAACAACCAGTCACTATGATGTGTGCTGACCACCAGGGGGTGCATGCTAAACATGGTGGGCATTAGCCCCGTTAGCATCTGCTGCTGGTGCCAGCCTCAATTGCTCTGCTGTCAGCGTGTGGGAGCAATGGTGGTAGCGGTGGCAGCAGAGCGGGAGCAAGGCTGCCGGCAGATAGGAGACTGGGGGCCATGGCAGGAGGGGCCGGGAGGGGGTGTGGAGGATGGGCCGAGACTCGACCCTGTGCCCAACTCACAGCCCACAGTTCCTTTCAAGGTACACAAATTCACACACTGGGCCCTTAGTTTATTTATAAAGATAATATGTATAGTTATGTTCATTGCAGCATTCTTCACAGTAGCCAAAACATGGAAAAAACCTAAGTGCCCTTCCATGAACAATTGGATAAAGATATGGTACATATACACAATGGACTACTACTCAGCCATAAAGAAGGATGAAATACTGCTATTTGTGACAAGGATGGATCTTGAGTGCATTATGCTAAGCAAAATAAGTTAGACTGAAAAAGGACAAGAACATATAAAACAGAAAGCAACAAACAAACAAAACTAAACAACTCATAGATACAAACTCAAGGACACAGTATGGTGCTTATCAAGGGGAAGGGGGTGGGGGTGATGGGGAGCTCAAGAAATTAAACATTTTAGCTTCAGTTATATATTTAATAGACTTGGCAATTAATGCATGTGGAAAGCTATTGTTACAGGAGCCTTTGTGCCCCAGGAGGACTGCAAGCGATCAAGAAGATATCTGCGGGGATTGGAGGAGGGAGGCTAATGGGGGAGTTAGCGTTAGGGGGACATCTGTAATACTGTCAACAATTTTTTAAAAAGGAGGTATCGGAGCCACTGTGCTCCAGGGAGAGAACTTCTGCTGCCCAGGATGCAAATAAAAAAGGCACAGGTCAGCAGAGGCAGAGATGCTCAGAAAATCACCAGACTGCAACTTTTATCTGATTAACCTTTTCCCTGAATTCCAAACCCCGTACTTATACTTTTCTTCTTATAAAAATGGTTGGCTTCAGATGAGATGTCAGATGCTCTTTTTAGAGTACATAACCTGCCTTCTTCTCAGACTGCTAGCCATCTGAATCAATCGCCCATAGGATTTAATCCTTGTCTCTAATGTTTGGTTCAGGTAGTGACAAGTATCACAAACGCGGACTTCTTCAGTTTCAAGGGCAGAATAAAGTGGGTAAAGGAGACCAAATAGATCAAGATGGAAGGAGACTAGACTTTGGGTGATGAGCACACAATGAAATATATAGATGCTGTAGCATAGAATTGTACACTTGAAACTTATATAATGTATTGACCAATGTCACCCCCAATAAACTTAATTGAAAAATAAAAGCTCTTCACTTATATGGCAGTGACTCAGAGGCATGGCGACTATAGAATTTATGAGAGTGAAAGGCAAAGCTACTAATAGTTACACTGGAACAGCTGGTTTAAACCAGGACTGCCCTGAAGCATCTGGGCAGTATGTTCACTCTCTTAAGAGGCCATGGGTGGAGTGTGGAACTAGCGGAGGCTGAGGCAGTCCTGCCTGCAGGGCTTCCCATCCTCTGTCTCCATCAGGGCAGTTAGCAGCTCTGCTTTCCTCAGTTTTGTGTGGGTTACTGTTCTGCAGAAAACCTAATTTGAAAGGGGTTTGATTGCCATAAAAAGATTGAAAACCGGTGGCTTAGGCAAAAGTTTAAGGTTCAAGAACAGAAAAGTTTAAATGGAGGATATATTTTTCAGGAAAAAAAAAAGAAAGAAAAGAAAAAGGACTGCTTTTTTTTTTTTCTTTTTTCTTTCTTTTTTTTTGTTCCCCTTTATCTCAGAAGGCAAGGGGTGTTAAAATGTTATGAAAGAACATGTGCTTTTTAAATTACAGCTATATTTTTAAACAAACCATTTGTTGGTGATGCAATTGCAAAAGGCGTCTAAACTTAGCATGTCTATATTTAATTTATAGAATTGCATGTTTTAAAAGAATGAATAGATTCTTCCAGACTATGTTTAAAATCCACTTGTAAGTTGTGACTTTGCAAAGCCAGTTTTTATCCTGGATCACATTAAAAAAAATAATGCTGTGAAAATGAATATTCTTAACAATGGCAACAAATGTGGTGTGATAATCAGTTGCTGAAGAGCCTAACATTTCCTTTTATAATTCACTATTGTTGACAGGAAGAAATATCCATATAACTTGTGAGTGCCAGCAAAAAAAAGAGCTTTAAAATCCATAATATTGAATAAGAACTAAAAACTCAATGAAAATAAGCATTAGAAAAACTACACATTATGATCTAGAAAATCATTTCATTCTGATTTACTTACTTATTTCCAACTTCAAGTGTTTTCCTTGTTTTAAATTTCATTGAAAATTTGAAATTAACTTTAAATTTATATAAATTTTTTTAGATTAATTATGTAAGTGGTAGCATGACAATTGAAGTGCTACAAATGGTTTCATTAAATACTTTGCAGTTCAATTTGTAATTTTCTTTTCAGAATAAACTAAAAACTTAGAAAAAAATATTCTACATATTTTTCTTCCTCCTCCTTCTTCTCACTTTATTTCAACCTCTTCTTTTTTGAACATTTACTAGCTCAGTATATGTTTAAGAACTAAACTAGAAAAATATTTCTTTCTCAAGTTTAACTTTGATTTTCAAGGGAGGCAAAAAGACAGACACCATTCCCCCACAATGACGTGTTTTTAATAACAGAACTTCCTATCTAGAGCTATTTGGTAAAGTGACTTCTTTTTCTCATAATTCTAACCGAGGAATCAATATCATCTCAGAAGTGTTCAATTGATTTTTCAGGCAAGAGGTACCATTCACAACGTTACATTCATTCACAATATAAGACTTTATTATGTTGAGACACTGTTTTGAAGTTTTAGTGCTTAGACCCAGTTCCCACCCTCAGGATACACTGTCCTGTGGGGAGACAGAGAACTGGAGAAGCAAACAGGCAATGGTAAATGTCATGATGGGAATAGGCACAAGGTTATATGGAAAAACTAACAGGGAACTCCTGAGTAAGCATCAGGAAATTAAGGTAAATTGGGAGAGGATGTCTGAGATGTGTCCTTAAAAACTAATTAAAGTTCTTCATAAAAATCTATGTAAGCAGGGATTCAAGTATTTTAGCAAGTTCAACCTCATGTACATTCATTCCCACCTCATTGTAGAGTCCCTTGGACAATTATCTCCATGCTAGAATCTGCCACATGGAGGCACCTACATTCTGATTCAGAGTAAAGAGAAGGGTGAATGGATCGGGGAAATCTGGAATTGGGTGAAATATCCAAGCAAGGTCATGACTTTGGAGGTCAGAGGTCAAAATAAAGAGCTATAACTCTCAATCTATACACTTACATGTGCAAAACTTTTACATGTAAATTTTTAAATTTAAACCTACTGAATTAAAACTCCAAAGCTTAATATATCAGAATGGTGAAAATCAATCATTTTTTGAAGTGCTTCATTCTTTGTTGGACAAAGTCTGTACATAAAGATCTTACATAACCCAAGGTTATGGAGAATCCTCTGGTTATTGGATATCAGGTCCCTGTCATGTACCATGAAGACATCTGTTTTGTGGTCCCCACAGGTTGGGCAACTCTGCTGCTTGAATCATATTCATCTTTGGACAGACTAAGAATTTTGGTACGTGTCACTCTAAATGCACCATATTCCCTTTGAAATCTTTCCCCTGTTTGATATGCTATAAGGTTGTAAAGAAAGACCTATTTTCTTTCTTTCTTTCTTTCTTTCTTTCTTTCTTTCTTTCTTTCTTTCTTTCTTTCTTTCTTTCTTTCTTTCTTTTCTTTCTTTCTTTCTTTCTCTCTCTCTCTCTTTCTTTCTTTCTCTCTTTCTTCCTCTCTCTCTCTCTCTCTCTCTCTCTCTCTCTTTTAAAATTGACTTTAGAGAGAGAGAAAGGGAGAGGGCTAGAGAGATACTAGTAGAAACATCAATGAGAGAAAAACATCAATCAGCTGACTTCTGCACGCCCCTACTGGGGATCAAGCCAGAAACCCAGGCATGTGCCTTGACTGGTAATTGAACTGCTGACCTCCTGGTTCATGGGTCAATGCTCAACCACTGAGCCACAACAGCCTGGCTGGGGACTATTTCTTACTGGCTTCTCAGACCTCTCTCCCTCCCCCAGTCAATCCTAGAGTTCTCATAGCTTCCCCAATGCCCTTTCCACTTTATCCTCCCTTCCTGGTATAGCCCTTATAGAGATCTTTTCTCTATTATAAAAACCCTGTGGCTGTGACGCCCATCACACCATCAAGCAGTCATGACCAAATGCCAAAAGGCACCTGCTGAACGTCAAATGATTTCTTGTGTTGCTCTGTTCAATTCTCATCTTCCAAGGAAGGTCAACTTAAGTGCTCCTGAGAAGGAAAGGTTAGAGCAGGAAACTATTCTTATCTCTGTCCACAACTGTCTTCAAGGTGGGCTGGGCTGTGTGCACAGTGGGGCATGAGCGGGTAGGCGGGGCTGCATGCATGGTGCGCAAGAGTGGGCGGGAACTTGACACTAGGTCCTACAGAGCACCGGGTCTGGGTCTCGCCCGATTTTGCCCAATGGGTCTTTAGTTTTAAATAAAAACAGAAAGACCTCTTATCATTTGGCTGCTTCTGCTTTGGCTCTGATCAAATCCTTGTAGCCATAATTGCAAAGCTGGCGGCCTGCTAGAAATGAGGGTGGTTGGGGAAGATGTAGGCAGAATATGCACAATTTAACCGTTAAATAAATTATCCTTCCATGATGGATATGGTCCTTTGGAAGGAGTAAGGGAAGGAGTTTACTCTTAATTAGCTACATCGGAAAAGTGCCACAGTGCCCTGGACATGTGGTCATCTACACAGTGCCCATCATGTTGCTTGCATCTTTTACAGGTTATCAAAGCTTGGTCTGCTGCTTGTTGAAAATAGTCTTTTGGGGGGCGGATTTCATGTTTTATGTACTTCAAGTTTTCAATACTTTTGTCTCTTTCAAATTGACAGTCACAGGGCTTTTGGTTTTCCAGTTTGGAGTCTTCCTCAAAGTTATTCCGTGGGTCTCCAGATGCCCTACAATTTCTTTTCTTTTTAAAAAAATACATTTTATTGATTTTTTACAGAGAAGAAGGGAGAGGGATAGAGAGTTAGAAACATCGATGAGAGAGAAACATCGATCAGCTGCCTCCTACACACCCCACACTGGGGATGTGCCTGCAACCAAGGTACATGCCCTTGACCGGAATCAAACCTGGGACCCTTCAGTCTGCAGGCTGACACTCTATCCACTGAGCCAAACCAGTTAGGGTGTGATGCCCTACAATTTCAAATCAGAGCTGGATTCTCCAAATGCCCCTGGGTTCAAAGTGTACACCTTGTGCCCCTACTGCCAAGGACAACTGACTTTTTTCCAGTAGAATTCTTGTAATTATTGATTCTCATGATTATTAATAGAATTTTCCATTCTATAGCAATTAAGATTTTAAAGCTTTTTCACTCATTACCCCATTTGATTCTCAGGAGAATCCTGAAAACTAGGACAAATGTTATCATCTATGCCCCTTAACTATAGTCTTGATTACAGACCTCAAAAGCAGTAGGTTGAGTGAAGAATTGTTGATAGAAATTTAAGTTGTGAAAACACATTCCAAATAAGCAGAATGAACCGTACTCAAGGCACTTATGTCTTCTTTCAGCTAAGGACAAATCACTAAAAAGTATCCGAGAACATTGCAGGAATTGTCACTGGGATTTGAAAGACATTGGTTATTCTCTTTACTCTGATTCAGATTATATCCCTTTGACACCAGTTAAAATCTTCATGAAGTTGTTCTCAGTGTAACAAAAGGATCAGTAAGAGCTTTTTCCTTTGTTTCTTTTCTCTCTCTCTCTCTTTCTTCTACTCCCCCCTCTCCCTCTCTTCTTTCTTCTCTTCTTCATTCATTCATTTGTTCTTTCCTTTATTTTTTCCTACTTACCTCTTTCCCTTCCTTCGTCTTTAACTCCCACCCCTCAAACATGTGAAAAACATCAATTTCTACTCTCAAAGTTTTTTTAAAAAGTTTTAAAATATATTTTATTGATTTTTTACAGAGAGGAAGGGAGCGGGATAGAGAGTTAGACACATTGATGAGAGAGAAACATCGATCAGCTGCCTCCTGCACACCCTCTACTGGGGCTGTGCCTGCAACCAAGGTACATGCCATTGACTGGAATCAAACCTGGGACCCTTCACTCCACAGGCCGACACTCTATCCACTGCGCCAAACCAGTTAGGACTACTCTCAAAGTTTTAAAAAACCTGAGCAATAATGATTTTGCAAGAACACAAAGGTTGCTATTACCTCAATCAAATGCATAGTTAAATATAGTATATATAATTATATTATGACTAGAGGCCCGGTGCACAAAAATTTGTGCACTCGGGGGGGAGAGGGGGTCCCTCAGCCCATCCTGTGCCCTCTCGCAGTCTGGGACCCCTCAGGAGATAATGACCTGCTGGCTTAGGCCTGCTCCTGGGTGGCAGAGGGCAGGCCCAATCCCTAGGTGCAGCCCCTGGTCGGGCTCAGAGCAGGGCCGATTGGGGAGTTGGGGCGCCGCTCCCTGTCATGCACAGAGCAGGGTGGATGGGGAGGTTGCGATGCCACCCCTAGTCACGCTCAGGGTAGGGCCGATTGGGGGGTTGGGGCACCGCCCTCTGTCACACTCAAGGCAGGGTCCATAGGGAAGTTGCGGCGCCACTCCCTGCCACGCACAGAGCAGGGCCAATCAGGGGGTTGGGGGGCTGCCCCCTGCCATGCACAGAGCAGGGACCATCAGAGGGGTTGGGGCTCCGTACCCTGTCACACACAGAGCAGGGCCGATCAGGGGGTTGGGGCGCTGCCCCCTGTCACACACAGAGCAGGGACCATCAGGGGGGTTGGGGCTCTGTACTCTGTCACACACAGAGCAGGGCCCATCAGGGGTTTTGGGAGCTCCCCCCTGTCATGCACAGAGCAGGGCCAATCAGGGGGTTGGGGAGCTGCCCCCTGTCACGCACAGAGTAGGGCCAATAGGGGAGCTGGGGCACTGCCCCCTGTCACATACAGAGCAGGGCCCGTGGGGCGGGGGGGTAGTTGAGGCGCCACACCCTGTCACACTCAGGGCAGGGCCGATGGGGAGTTATGGCTCTACCCCGTCTCACATAGAGCAGGGCCTGTGGGGGGGTTGGGGCGCCGCCCTCTATCACCCACAGAGCAGGGCTGATCAGGGGGTTGGGGCGCTGCCCCCTGTCACACACAGAGCCACAGGGCAATCAGGGCATTTGGGCGTTGCCCCTTGTCACGCTGATCCTGGTGCCGGGAGGCCTCGTGGCTTCGCTGATCCCTCCCAGCAGGGTCACAGATCCGGGTCCCAGACCGCAGACAGCCTTGCCTGCTGCCGCCTGCCTTCAGTATGCAAATTAGCCGCCATCTTGTTGCTTCAGGGTGGGGGTCCCCACTGGGGTGCCTGGCCAGTCTGGGTGAGGGGCTGAGGGCCGTTTTCAGGCTGGCGGGCGACTGAAGCTCCAAACCTCTCCTTTTTTTCTTTTTTCTTTTTATTCTGGCATTTATTTACCTTCTATGGCTGTCACTGGAGCTGAGAGCCGGCTTTCTCTCTGAGGCTCGGCTGCTGAAAGCAGGTTTCTGGCCTTTGTTTTCTGTATTCGAAACAATGTTGCGACTCCAGCTCTGAGATCCCGGCTGACTGACAGGAGGTTTCTGGAGTTTTGTTTATCTTCTGTAAATGTTACTATGTTTCCAACTGAAGCTCAGAGGCCGGCGGGGAACGTTGGAGTCCTCTGTCACTGAAGGAAGCAAGCCTCCCTGTTCGCATCAGCTGCCTGGCTGCCGGCCGCCATCTTGGCTGACAGTTAATTTGCATAAGGATACGCTGATTAGCCAACGGGAAGGGTAGCGGTTGTACGCCAATTACCATGTTTCTCTTTTATTAGTGTAGATTTACTAAGGTGAAAGAAAATTTTATCGATTGAGCACCTATTATGTGTCAGACACTGCTTGAATTTTACATATGTTTTGTTATTTAAACCTCACAACCATCCTTTGAAGTAGATATTGATGTAGCTCAAAGTAATTAAACAAATTTGCTAAGACCTTATAATTGAAAAATGACAGAGGCAGAATTCTAAATCTGTTCTTCATGTCCTCCAAAGTCAACACCTTGTCATTACAGGAGTATGAAAATGATAAATTGAAAATGATAAAATTTAAATTTGGATCAGAATCATACAACCTATAACCTCAAACTAGAAAGTGACTTCAGATGTCTTCTTAATGCAAACTGCTGAGCCTCTAAAATTATCTGCAAGGTGATTGCCTAATCTCTACTAGGACAAATTTAGTAAGAGGTTGGAAAATCTAGTAAGAGAAGGATTATTTTCTTGAGAAATTAATTCTTGTTTTGAGCCAAATTATTTCTTTCTCTTTTTCTCTATCCCATTCTTTGATCCTGGTTATCTCCTATGTCTAGGGTGATCATATGTCCTACTTTGCTCAGGACAGTCTTGACTTATATAAATTTATTGTCCCGGCATAATTATTCATAGTGTCTCATTTAACTCTAAGAAATGCTCCATTTTGGGTAACAAATTGTATGACTACCATCTATGAGGCCACACACAAATATCTGAGATGAGTCATCAACTCTCTCATCACTCATCTCCTCTGCAGGCTAAATATTTCTGGTTGATTTTTACTACAAATATGTAGTTGTAAATTTCCCTCAATCCCCTTATGGCCACAGTTCCCTGGACATTTTCAAATTTAGAAGTTCCTAACTTAGTCTTCATGGACCCTTGGGGAGTCCATGCATAGCATTTGAAATTCTATGTGAAATACTGCATATAAGAGTATCATGTGCATTTCTTAGTGTTGCTGTAACATATTACCACAAACTAGGTAGCTAAAAACAACAGAAGTATATTCTCTTGCAGAAGGCCAGAAGTCTGAACTCAAAGGGTCAGCAGAGTTGGTTCCTTCCATAGACTCCATTTTGTGCTTATCTTATAACTTGTGGTGGCTTCCAACACCTTTGGTATTTCTTGGCTTGTGGTAACATACTTCCAATCTCTGGCTGCATCTTTACATGATGTTCTTCGCTGTGTCTCTGTGTCTTCTTCTGTTTTATCTCTAAATCCAAGATTACCTCATCTTCATTTAGTTTATTAATTACATCTGCCAAGTACTCTATTTCCAAATAAGGTTATATTCACAGGTATGAGAAGTTAGGACTTAAACATTTTTTTTTTTGGTGTGGCACAATTAAACACACTACTAACATATGTGTATTGTTCTAAAAAGTAGGCCAGTAAATTTTCTCATACCACAAAAGAATCTGTGATTTCCCCAAAAGTTGAATATCCTGCTCCAGTTTTCCATCCCTAATATAATATTTCTGACATCATTAAGGACAGTTTTCACTGAAGATATAATGCCTGACAAATGGTGGGCATTTAATAAATATTTGTTTAACAAATGATTGACTGGTCTGATCATTTCAGAGAACAGTCTCCCTCTTTGAAAGTTTGCTCTTTTTTTTTTTTTTTTTTTTTTTTTTACAGCAGTCAATGGATATATTGTTTTTTCAAGGGCAAAGATTACTGATAGTCAAAATTGTAGCCTTGATTTATGATTATAGCTACTTGGAGTCACATACATTTCAGATAGAATAATAGAAGAATCCTCTTGTAAAAAGAACTTATTTTCCTTCTTTTATTTTGTAGTTCAGGTGGAAATTGATAGGGGCGAGGTTCCTATTCACAAAAAAAGATCAGTTCTGATTAAAATGCTAGAGTTCCATGAGAATCTGACATCTATTTCATTTTTTCCCATCAGTCTCTGGTACCTCTGAGTATAGGACATGGATGCTCTGGTTTCCTGTATTACTATGTTGTTGTTGTTTTATTTTTCTTTTCCCTATGAGAAAAAGAAATTAATGTTGCTTTCTCCAATCCATGGCAAAAAATCTTGTGAAGACATCACTCCATTTGATGGGAACTATACAATTGACTTCTTCACTAATTGTTCATATTCACCCTAATTTTTCCTTGGGGAAAAATTCACACTTCAAAACCTCAGCCTGCAGTCAACATAGATCCCAGAATTGTTTCTTCCCAAAATCTAGCACCAGCCTTTCTTGCTATACTTATCCTGTGATGTATTTCACAGCTGGAACACTACCCTTCAGAATGATGGGCTAAGTCCAGCAATCTGTAGACTTTTCCCCATGACTAATTATACTTAGGTGCCAACAACCTAGGATAGAATCAGTTTTGATAGTCATTCAACTGACAGTTAAGCCCCAATTAATTTTACGCTTCATTAGACATCTGCCCTTAGGTTAGATTCTAGTGATTTGCTTCCAATGTCCAAGATTCCCCTTGGACAAATGTAACTGAACAGGGAACTGGTTTTTGTAATTCAATTCTATTGGGGTTTTCTTTTGAATTTTAACAGTTTATGCTTTTATACAAATTGGACTCCAGAAAAATAATTTTAGTTTGCCCCTTACCACCACTACTGAAGATCAAGAAAGGTAGAAATAAGGCTGTATTCGCTATTAGAATCTCAGTTACTATCAAGGGATTCTTACTGAGCTTCTGGTATTTATGTAAACAAAATTTCTTGTCTTGATGGAACACCCAAATGAAATGAATGTAAAATTTCTTAATGTTTATATCCTCCTGCCAAGGTACCCGTTGTTTGTTTGGCTGTATGGCTACAATTCAACAATCTTGTGAATTCCATTTAATCCTACTATCTGACAGATGAAATAAATACTGTTGTGCACGTGAATGCCAGAATAGATGGTAGGGTTTCCAGAGTCTTACCTGAACTCATTTTCAAGTAGAAGGATTGTTTCCCCATGGGTCATTCTTTTAAGTGGAATGTTCCTGTTCAAATTGATTTTCCCCCATAGGTTAACTTTAGGATCCTCTTCCCCCCTGCGAATAATTAGTGTCTCTCCTACATTTGCACAATCCTTGACTTGATTATCTATTCTTGTCTTATCCTCTGAAATTAAAAGGTTAATTAAATATGACCGAGTTGTTTCAAAACATTCTGCCAATTTAAAAATTCTCTTTTATGTTTTGAAAAGTTCCTGAAGCTACATTACCAGTTTGTCTTGTTTGTCCTTTGTTAGACTCACATTAAGCCCCAACTTGGCAAAGATTACCAGAACTTTAAAAAATAACAATCCTGACTAATTTAGCAAGTTATAGAAAATGGTAGAAAAAGGAAGTTACTTGGGCCCTCGCAGGTTTGGCTCAGTGGATAGAGCATCAGCCCACAAACTGAAGGGTCCTAGGTTTGATTCCGATTAGGGGCATGTACTGGGAGGCAACCAATCAATGTTTCTCTCTTATTAGAAAAATAAGGACTGCCAATTTAGGAAAATAATTGCCCAATTGATGAGGGAGTTTATAGAATTGGGATTTCCAATAAATATGCAGGAGGGGTCTATTTCTGCCAACTGTGTAGTTCAATGAAAACAGCCTGAAACTTTGTAAATGCTAGGTCCCTCCAGGGGTGGGACACAAAAGCCAGAGATAAAAACCTTTATCAGCAAAATTCAAAGGTTTATAGAGCTTGTGAGTTAATCCTGCTTTTCTACATTCTTCCTTCTTTATTGTCTTTCTTCCTTCTAATTTTTCTTCCTTTAATGTTTTTCTTTAAAAACAATTAAAAGTAATAACATTATCACTGAATATATTCACAGTTATTAAAGGAAAAATAATTTAAGTAAAACCTTTAATCTAATTTATTTTATAAATAGTTGCATACTATTTCATAGAATACATATGCCCTAATATTTTTCAACTATCCTTGTATTGATGAACATTCATATGTTTTGCTAAGGCAAAAATAAAAGCTTCAGTATTTGTACATGTATTCTTATATACTAGTTCATTTGGGTAAAGGTTTTTAGGGGTTAATTCTTTGACCTAATTGTAAACTTATTTTAATTTTTATTAGTAACTGCCTAAATATTCCCATATAGATTATAGAATTCCTTTTATATAAGTGATAGATTCTATATTGTTTAAGAGGCATAAAGAATAGATCTAGAAAAGCTAATTTCTCTCCTAGAGTTTCTGAAGAAGAAATAGAGGAGATATAAGAGAACAAGCAATCTACACTAATAAAAAAGAAACATGGTAATTAGCGTACGACCCCTACCCTTTTCATTGGCTAATCAGTGAGTATATGCAAATTAACTGACAACCAAGATGGCGGCCAGCAGCCATGCACTGAAGCGAGCAGGGAGGCTTGCTTGCTCCAGTGACTGCGGACTCCAACGTTCCCCGCCTGCTGCTGCCGGCCTCTCAGCTGCAACTCTAAGCAACTATGTACTATGTTGCAAATAAGAAGCTAAACAAAACCCCAGAAACTAGCCAGACTGAAAGCCAGCCGGACCGCAACATTGTATCGATGTATTCAGCAGCAATGCCTCAGAGCAAAAGCTGGCCCAGAATAAAAAAAAAAAAAGAAAACAAGGAGCGGTTGGAAGCTTCAGTCACTCGCCAGCCAGAAAACAGCCCTCAGCCCCTCAGCCAGACTGGCCAGGCACCCTAGTGGGGACCCCCACCCTGATCCAGGACACCCTTCAGGGCAAACCAGCTGGCTCCCATCCATGCACCAGGCCTCTATTCTATATAGTAAAAGGGTAATATGCCTCCAGGCACCGGGATCAGTGGAGCAGCGAGGCTCCCAAAACCGGGATCAGCGTGACAGGGGGCAGCGCCCAAACCCTCTGATCGCCCTGTGGCTCTGTGTGTGACAGGGGTCGGGCCACAACCTCCCTATCCACCCTGCTCTGTTCATGACAGGAGAAGGTGGCCCAACCCCCTGATCAGCCCTGCTCTGTGCCTGATAGGGGGGAGCTCCCCAATCCCCTTATCGCCCTACGGTTCTGTGTTTGACAGGGTGCAGCGCACCAACCCCCGATTGGCCCTGCTCTGTGTGTGACAGGGTAGAGCCATAACCTCTCCATTGGCCCTGCCCTGAGTGTGACAGGGTGCAGCGCCCCAACCCCCTGATCTGCCCTGCTCTATTTGTGACAGGGGGCAGTGCCCAACTCCCCTATCGGCCCTACTCTGTGAGTGACAGGGGGGAGCTCCTCAACCCCCTGATGGACCCTGCTCTGCACGTGACAGGGGGCAGCGCCCCAACCCCCTGATTGACCCTGCTCAGTGTATGACAGGGTACGGAGCCCCAACCCCCCTGATGGGCCCTGCTCTGTGAGTGACAGGGGACAGCGCCCCAACCCCCTGATCGGCCCTGCTCTGTGCATGACAGGAGGTGGCATTGCAACCTCCCCATTGACCCTGCCTTGAGTGTGACAGGGGCTGGTGCCCCAACCCCTTAATTGGCCCTACCCTGAGCGTGATTGAGGGTGGCATCGCAACCTCCCGATCTGCCTTGCTCTGTGCATGACGGGGCTGCGCCCCAACTCCACAATCAGCCCTGCTCTGAGCCTGACCAGGGGCTGCACTTAGGTATTGGGCCTGCCCTGTGCCACCCGGGAGCAGGCCTAAGCCAGCAGGTCGTTATCTCCAGAGGGGTCCCAGACTGCGAGAGGGCACAGGCCAGGCTTGGGGAACCCCCCTCCCCCCGCCCCCCGAGTGCACAAATTTTTGTGCACCGGACCTCTAGTAAAATATATAATAAACATATCCTCATAATTACAAAGGAAAAAAGAATTTACTCAAAAAGAGAACTAAAATAACATCTGATTTCTTGGCTGTGATGTAGGTTGCTAGCAAACAATGTTTCCAAGGTGCTAAAGGAAAATTATTTAGATACTTTACACAGCCAAACTTTCATTCCAATGTAAGAGCAAATTTTTCTTGCCCTCACATCCTTGGGTGGGTCAGTGTCTACCCTACTTCCATGTGAGCAGGAAAACCACAAAAGGCAGAGATAGGGATGAATAACAGTGAATGCCTGAGTATTTCCTGCTGCCCCTTTTCCTCTCATACTCCAAGGGCTACATGATTATATCTAAAGAAAAGGAATGAGAAAAGTGAGAACAGGGTTTAAAATAAGCTTAATATCCTCCAAGGAGTAGTAAGGGCAGACACTGGTAATATAAAAAGGAAACAAATATTGATAAAAAAAGGACCAGTTGGGAATTATGTATTTAAAGAATATAACAGTCAAAAGAATTCCATATGTAGGATGTATATCAAAATGTTAAAGGTGAAAGTGAATGTATAGGCTACAAGAATTGATGGAAGAAACTATCCAAATAACATTAAGAAATCACAGAAATGAAAAATATAAGAAAAAAAATTAAAAAGAGTAGGGAATGCATATTTAAAGAAACAATGACTAAGAATTTTCCTGAATTGTTTCTAAAATTTAACCTAGAGCAGTGATCGGCAAACTCATTAGTCAACAGAACCAAACAACAACAGTACAACGATTGAAATTTCTTTCGAGGGCCAAATTTTTTTAACTTAAACTATATAGGTAGGTACATTGTTATTAACTTAATTAGGGTACTCCTAAGCTGGCCTTTGCTAAAAAACGTCCTCAATCTGATTGAGGTACGTTCGCTGAGGTCGACCCCTACCAACTCTCCAATCCACACTCGGCTTGTATACTTGTTTCAGATAGATGAGTGTGGATAGGAGAGTTGGAAGGGGTTGACCTCAGGGAATGTACCTCAAAACAATGTACCTCCCCAAGGCTGCGTATCCTGGGGCCCGCCTGCACCCTGTCTCCGTCTCCTGTCTCCCGATGGACTGACACCCCCCACTTCTTCTAAGGCCACTTCTTCAAAATAGACTCGCCCAGGCCGAAAACCGACTTCTGCGCATGGGCCACGAAGTTTCAATTGCACTGTATGTGCGCGCCCACACGTGGTATTTTGTGGAAGAGCCACACTCAAGGGGCCAAAGAGCCGCATGTGGCTCGCGAGCCATGGTTTGCCGACCACTGACCTAGAGTGTGTTTCTTCAGCTCTCCTAATGAGTTCGTAAACCATTTAAAACTCTGTAATTAATACTTCCCGGCAAAACTAACTAAAGAGGATTTTATTCTTTGTAACTGAATCCTGGCTAATATATTAATTGCCAGTAGAATACAAAATAATATGTAGCTTTAAAATCAGCAGAAGAAAAGTTAATCTATCCGACAGGAGGCAGAAAGCTATAAAATAAATAAAAAAGAGAGAACACAGAATTAGGTGGGAGTATTGCAACAACTCTTAATGTAATAGTACTTATGATAAGTATAAAGGTATGGTGCAATACCATGATGAAGAGCTGTGTAGCAGTATTACGCAAAACTTAATGTGCATATTCCTTGTCATCTGGCAATCCTAGTCCTTGGAATATATCCCAAAGGAATTATTGCATTGGGTGACAGATAAGCATGTGTAAGTATATGTATTACAGTATTGTATTTGGTCCTAAAGATATGGAAACATATGTGGTGGTTGAAATTGGACAGTTGGAAGAAAACAAGTAGATTTTCAAAGAGCCACATGGATGGATCTTCAAAAGAGTAGAATGCAAAAAGAACTAGATCAATAATATAATGCCTATATTGATATAAATTTAAAAGAACTCATGGATCACAGTAGACAAAGAAAACTAAATCTATAGCAGTCAGAAATCATAAAGTAGCAGGACTTGCAGTAGCACATTATTTTCATTATCTATTAATGAGTAACAAACTATCCCATACTTAGTGACTTAAAACAGCAACCATTTAGCACCTCACAATTTTATGGGTCAGGAATTCAGACAAGACTTGACTGGATGATTCTTGTACTTCACATGACATTAACTGGTGTGACCAACTGGTATTTATTAGTAGAAGGGCTGGTCTGCAGCACACAGATGGCTTCACTCTCATGCCTGGTGCCTTGGTAGAGGCTGAAAGACTGGACTCAACTGGGACTGTCAACTGGAGTGTCTATGTGTGGTGTGACTTCCCCAGAAAGGTGGTCTCAGGTAGGTGGACTTTTTACCTGGTATCTCAGGGCTCCCACTGAAGGCATTCTAAGGGTAGGAAGTAGAAACTCTGTTTCTGAAGGCCTGGGTTTTGAAACTTAGCTCAGTGTCAATTTTTCCATATTCTGTTAGTGAAAGCATTCACAGAGCGTACCAGATTCAAAGTAAGGGATATTAATTTGTCTCTTGATTGGAGGGAATAGCCAAGAATGTGCAGCCATATTTAATCTGCATCCTCTGAATAGAACTAAGACATACAGTGTGAATTAGGGAGGAAAGAGAAGATCTGTAACAAAAACTTTCACAGCCTATATTTATCAATAGTTCATAAATCTTTAGTGCCATACACCAGACACAATAGGGTGGAAGCCAGTAAGATGAAGGGAAAAGTACTGAAGTTAAGGACAAATGGGGAAATAAAATAATACAAAGTGAGAGGGGGCTTGTGTGTACCAATGATGATGTGTACTAGGGACTTCAGAGTGTCCATAGAGGGGTAGGGGATAAGAAATAAAGGTATAATAATTTCTTCTTATATCAAGTTAGAGAGCTATCTCTTTGGACTGTATCACTTTAGCATTTACTAACTTAATTGCATTTAAAATTATCTCCTTTTATGAATTGAAGAACTTAGATTTGTTGTTATCAGATGTCTTCATTTCTTTGAAAAGATGTGCTCTATCATTTCATTCATGGTTGTTGTTTTTTTTTAAAATTTGAATCACTTAGAAAAGAGAGGAAGTATGGGGAAATGTGTGTGCAGTGTGTGTGTGAGCTGGGGCAGCATTTATCATTTCTTCCTTCTTAATTGTAAACTTGGCATTAAAATCTGCCAAGGTTTTCTCATGGTAAGGCTCTGCCAGCTGTTGAGAAGCAAGAAAACTCTTCTATTTCCAATTTGATTTTTATAGAGTATTTTGGCCTTTGGCGACTAAAACTCTCCTCTCTTCCCTAGCTCCAAAGAGGCAGCTCTTATCCTTTAAAAATAATTTTTAAGGCTCCAAGTGTCAAATGTGAACAGGTTTATCAAACTAAATACATTAATTTCAGTTGTTTACATTGTTCATATCTAAAAAAGAAAATATCATAACTTAGTTTATAAATTTGAATGTTTTAAAGATGGATCATCTTTGAATCGGAACTTAAAAATTAGCAACACTGTGAGTGTCTGACCATAGTTTGTTCATCCATAATTTATCAGTAATCAGAATTGCAGGCTGAGTTTCTTGAGCACTTGGAAGTAGGGAAATGAGACTGCCTGCTCAGAATGAAGCAGTTAGGCCCACATCCGGGTGCACAAGATTTCCAATCATGACTCAGGGGCAGCACACGTTCCAGGTGCAGAGGCCGGCCAAGGGCAAGATACTGCAGTGGCAGAGGCCTGGGAGCAGAACCATGCCGAAGCCGAGGAAGGGAGGTCATGGTATTACCCCTAAGAAGGCACACATTGTGCAGCAGCCAAAGCTCAAGAAGGACCTGGAAGTCAGGTTCCGGAAGATTAAACATGATGTGTTGGTGAAAGCCAACACCAGCCTGCCCAAGAAGCTGGCATTGCTGAAAGCCTTTGCCAAAAATTAGGCAGCCTCTTCCTCCTCCACCAAGATACCTTCCTAAGGACACAGCCCCTGCATCCATCCTCAGAGCTCTGCAGGCTACTCCACGGGCAGCACCGTGGACAGAAGGAGCCCTGCTCCTTGGGTTGCAGCTCGAAATTTGGGGTGTAGGGTATAGCCTGGCCTGTGAGCAGATGAACAGCATATGCATAGTGCATGGGGGCAGCTCCCCAGGGTGCCTCAGCAATGACCCTGAGGACATGTTCTCCAACTTTCTCTACTCATCTCCCCCCTCAATTTGTATGCACTGGCTTCACCTGGAGCAATAAACCTGGCTTTGTCATTTCAACAACAAAAAGGTACTTTAAAGATTATCGTTTCTAAAGCTTCTAAACTTGCTAAATTTGACTATAATCAGACTAAAGATGTTAATATAGTGAAAAGACTGTCAGTCAGAGAGGAGTTAATCATCTGTGAAAACATATTAAAAGGAAAGAAGCTTGCAAAAGTACACCATATCATAAAAGAGAAAATCATCAAAAAGTAATGACATGAAAAAAATGTCTTAAGCATGTGTACAATTAGCTAATAAACACTATGATTATAAAGTCTAAAAATCTTAATCATGTACTAAAGTAAAAGTCATAGAATCATAAATGTTTAGACTTGAGAACTTCAGGGACATCTAGTCTACCTTCTTCTCAATAATTCCCTTTCAGAAACATCCAAGATATCTTTGAAAACCTTTAGTCACGCAGTGGTTCTCAACCTTTTGGCCCTTTAAATATAGTTCCTCATGTTGTGACCCAACCATAAAATTATTTTTGTTGCTACTTCATAACTGTAACGTTGCTACTGTTATGAATCATAATGTAAATATCTGATATACAGGATGGTCTTAGGCGACCCCTGTGAAAGGGTCGTTCGACCGCCAAAGGGGTCGCGACCCACAGGTTGAGAACCGCTGCTTTAGTGTTTGTTCTCTGCCTACTAAATCAATGTGCCCATTGATTTTCAGTTCATTCCTGGCCCACTCTAAATGTAGCACACATAAAACCAACATTTGCTCACTAGTTAGAGGAATTGTTTCCTAACATACATGGGGAAATGGTTCATGTAAATTGATAGTAGAAAACAGGGATTCTTTTCAGACTCTTGGCTGGAGTTTTGGATTTGGATGGGCATCTGGGGGGAAGGGTGTATTCTCTGGTATTGACTCTGGATTCTTCATTACTCCTTCCCCAGGCTGTGTAGTGGTGGAAGACTAAGTGCACGAAGGCACTGACATTGATGAAGAGTAAAGTATCCATCACCCTGGAGGATATATCTGCCTACTCATCATTTGTTTGCCATCAACTCTAAGGAGCATGATGCTACTTGTTTTGCATGATCGTGTCATGTAATTTCTACAACATGCCTTCAAGGTAGGATTTATGATCAGATTGCCTTGGAAATGTTTAAAAAATTATCCATGATCATAGTTTAGAGCTTGTATTTGCACACACAGTTACCTGGCTCCAAATATCAAGGATGCACTTAGCTGCCGTGACAACCTTCTCTTACCTAGATTCCTGTCAATGAAGCCTGGATCCCCCTTCATGGCCCACCTGCATGCCTCCCACATGGTCTCCTAGTTTTCTTCTCATAAAGCCCATTGCAATTCATGTTAATTTTTAAAAATCCATGCATTTATCACTTATCTATTGCTGAAAAATTAGAAAATACAGATAAACTAAAAAATAAATGCAAAACAAAAATATATTTTTAAAAAAGTAAAACCTTGTAACCTAGTGTAACTTAAAATTTTTAATTTTTATTTTCTCTTTAAAGTTTTCCATCATATAACACTTTTAAGCCTCTTAAAATTTATTAATAGTATTACTTAATATTTTATAAACAAAGAATTACTCTAGAACAGTGCTGATAAAATACACATTTGTAAATTTGGAAGTTAAATATAATATGAGCCCCAATACAAGCCACATATGTACTTTAAATGTCCTGGTACTCTCAATAACACAGTAAAAGAAAACAGGTGAAAATAATTAATCTTAATAGCATAGTTTATTTATAATCCAATATATTAAAATATTATGTTAATATTTAATCAAATGAAAATTAATGAGATATGTTACATTCTTTTTTTGTAATGTCTTCTAAATTTAGAGTATATTTTACATTTACAGCACATCTTACTTTGAACTTAAGACATTTCAGGCACCCAGCAGCTAAGCACCTACATGTAACTAGTGTCTATTAGTTTGAAAGGCACAACCCTAGACATTAACAACTGTGGTGATAATAATAATTAGCCTTACAGATTTAAGATTTAAGTACAGGTTATTATTTTATATATTTTTAATTGATTTCTGAGAGGAAAGGAGAAGGAGAGAGAGATAGAAACATCAATGATGAGAGAGAATAATTGTTTGGCTGCCTCCTGCATGCCCTCCACTAGGGACTGAGCCCGCAAACTGGGCATGTGCCCTTGACCGGAATTGAACCGGAGACCCTTCAGTCCACAGGCCAATGACACTAAGCCAAACCTGCTAGGGCTTAGGTACAGATTGTTAATCTAAACTTTTAAAAAATCTAGGTTTAATATAATGTTTTTCTCTGTATTTTTGTAGGTGTGTATGAGCAAATTGGCTTTAGTTAGAAATCCAAGTTAAGGTCAAGCAGAAAGGTAACTAATTAGTCTCAATAAAAAAAGTTAACCTGGATCATCACTTACTGATTACATCATGACAAATATATCATAATATTTTATATTTTGTTCTTTGATTAATTGGTATTCTAAACTTTGGTCTTTTAACATAATGCTTTAATTTGCCCACCTGGTCTTGAATAGATTTCCAACAGAACACTGAAAAACTTTGGTAGACTGATTAATTATTTGTTTGAGATTACCATTTTTTGTTAGGAAACCACAGGTTAGTGGTGTCTATAATAAAAATATGAGGCAGACATAGAAGAGAAAACTTGGAGATATGCCAATATCCAGATTTCACTTAATTTCATTCCATCACAAAAAGACAAAGGACTGGGAAATTTTGTTGGAGTGGAATGGTGAAGTGAACACTCTCATTTATTAGAGGAGATCTTATATTGTCATTGATAGGATTTATAATTCTGTTACTGTTCATCTATGCAAGTGATAGGACATTTCTTGGGGCAACTTGGAGTGCATTTAATTCATCATTGTATTTTCTTTACATGATATATTGGGGAATGAGTGAATAACAATAGTAATTAATATGTAGATATATCCTTTGTTATAAAAGATAACAAACAGAAATTTCACATATTAAAATATGACCTGACTTTTATAATTAAAATATAAAAACAAAGAGAAAGAGATACATACTATATACATACACACAAGGAGTAAAAATATGAGACTAATGCTCCAAAAGATTCTTTCCCTGAAAGCACTTATGCCCCAGAGAGAAGAGAAAACCTGGGTTCAGTTGAGAAACATTTTTATTTTTTATTTGTTTACTTGTTTATTGTAAGACCCTAATTTTAATTTAAAATTATTTATGTTAAATATTAATAAAGGCAACAAGATACTAAGAGTAATATATCTAATTAACACATATGGGTTATTTTAAATATTTTATCAGATTGTGTCAGAAGTCAGTGTTCTTATGTATCAATCAAGTCCATACATGATTTAGATTAAATTGGTTGCCTTAATCAGTCCTTTATTACCATTAAACAAGTTTCAAGGTTTTTTTTAATCAGCTAAAATATTTAATTGAAAAATATCTAAAATGAATGCTTTATGGTACCTCTTCTTAAATCCAGCAATCCTTTCAGAGCCTTGAATTTACCTATTCAGATTATTAAAATATTGTTTTATGTTTGATGAAACCAAAACAATAAAGCACCAACATTAATGAGAGCATTTTCCTTAGTAGAGAAGTTCAGGCATATTTACTAGTATTTACTATTTACCTTGCAGTTTTCCTATAACAAAGATATCTCAGCCTATTTAGCTCATTAAGAAAAATTGGATTTGCTTTTTATCCTGCATACATTGAGATTGTTTCTCCCACTTCAGAAGATGTCTACTGGCTGAATAAAGCTGATGAGTCTTTCGGTTTTATGTTTTATAGTTACAGTTTATGATTAGAGGAAGAAAAAGAAACAGAAGACTACACAAAACACTGATCTGGCAGAGCTCAAAGGGAAAACAGCAGAAGTCTGCAAGATGAGCACAGGAAGATATTGAGAATAAAATACTAAAATAAATTATAATGAATTTAAAAACAAATATAAATATTTTGAAATGATTCCTAAAACTGCTTTTCTTGTGCTGCTAAGGAGAGAAATTTGCATTTAGTAATTTTTTCATTCTCTCTTTCTTTTTATTACTCATTTGCCCTATGATCTACATGACTACAGAGATTCTTAGAATTGTGTTTTGTGGAACATTACTTAAAACTCAAAAAAAACACAATTCCTTTGTGAAACTTTTGGGAAATGCTGCAAATATTTCTCTCTTGGAGATTTATAGTGGGCTTTTTTTATATTAAAGTTTTGATAGATCCTTCAGTGAAGACTTTGTATAACCTAATATTTTCCAAATTTATTTCAACATGAAGCCTTTTTAAAATTTAACATCTTGTTGAATTGTTAAAGGGAAAAAAATATTTGGAGAAATGCTAATGTGGAGACCAATAATATTTGCACTGGTTACAGCTCCAAATCTTTGAGATTTCCAAATTCATAAAACCCAGAAATTCAAGAACTAAGAAATAGGTGTGTGGTGATGTGCAAGGCTAGCTAAATACCTTGCTTATCAAAACCAACATCATAGCCCATGAGATTCAAATTCACGCTAGATGCTTTTACTAAAAGATCTTAATTTCTCCTGATTTTTATATCTCAGAACCACCTTGTGTTGGTGGTAATGAGAAGTCTATGATAGACAGTCAACAGAGCTGTTCTATCTGTCTTCGGGCTGCAGGATCCTCGCATCTTTCTGCTCAGCCACCCTTAACACTCACGTGTTACCTGTGGTCACAGGGTGTTGTTCTTTCTCTGGGCATCATGGTTGCATTCCAGGTGGGAAGAACAGGAGGGTAAAGGGCAAAAGGCTTATTCCAGCTGAGCTTTTAAGGAGTTTGCCTGGACACCTCGCTCCACAACAAGTTTGACTCAAGAAGCAGGCCTGAGTGAGTTGCATTGCCATTCTTAACCCTTATTTAAAGAAAAGGCTAGGAAATGTCCTCTTTGAACTTGGCACATTTTTATGCCCAGCAATATTGCAGTAGGCCCTTTGGCATACTCTATATTTTAGGCTTAAAGAAATTATGTTTTCTCAAGTCTTCATGCCTCTGTGTATATGGTTACTTGCACAACACTGCCCTTTCCCACTTAACTATTACATTTTCTTCTATATCTTCAACATCAGTTCAAGTTATCCATTCCTCTGTGAAAGGTTTCCATTCCACCCCAGGTAACCTCTCCTTCCTCATTTCATATCCATAACACTCTATTATAGCTCTAACATGTATACTAACTCAGTAAATGAAGATCACTTTTTAAAAATAAATACTTTTTATTGACTTGATAGAGAGGGATGAAGAGGAAAGAGAGAGAGAAATATTAGAGAACATTGATTGGTGGCCAACCTTATACACCCCAACCCCACAACCTGGGCATGTGTCCTGACCTGGAATAGAACTGGTGATCTTTCAGTGCATAGGAGGATGCTCCACCAACTGAACCACACCAGCCAGGGCTAGGGGATCACTTTGAAGACCAAGATAGATGGTTTCTGTCCAGAAGCCAACTATAGCAGTTGACTTCCAGTAACAGCTTAATAAATGTTTGTTGAACAAATGAATATACAAAAAAAAACTTGAATAAACAACTGAACGTATGAATGAAGAGTGGAGTATTAATGTATTGGGTAAAATAGTGATTTCTGCTAGACTCTGTTTCTTCTACTCATCATTCAAAGAAATACCTGCCATATGTTTGGGAAACTATTATATTATGAAATTAAATGAAAGAAAGGAGAAATGCAGTAAAGAAAATGGCACACAATACACATATTAGCTCTTCATGTTTGTCATCTTCATCTCTAATGCTTTACCCCATGAAGGACTTGGTTCAAAGTAGGTTTTCAGTAAATGCTGAATGAATGAACATTGAATTAAAAGGAAAAGAGAATAAAGAAAGAGTTAGCAGGCTGCTTTCATCTCTTAAATTTCAGCAGTATATTATTAATGTCATTGTTCTGAGTAAATAATTTTAGAGTGCAATAGATTAGTAATTAACAGTAACAATAATTATTGCTCAAAATGACACTATATAGAAAGCTGGTATTTGTAAAATCCTTTCAAGATATGTGGGGTAACTGCATTGAGCATTCAAGCTTAAGCTTTGAATTTTTTATAACCACACATATGCCCCATGACTCTAGAATTGTAAGACATAAATTTATAGCTACATACTACTAGGACCTAATTATGAAAATCATTGCCTTCACACAGGAGTATATTTTGGGAGGATTTTTTTTTTCTGTCAATAAAAAAGAATTTTATCTAATTTTATCTAATTCATGTATAAACCAGATATTTATTTTGCAAACATTAAAGTGCTAGATCTTAATTTGCTCTGCTAAATCTGGGTTAGAGCAGGAGATGGCTGAGTCGTAACCTTTTTTGTTAAGATAAAAGTGAGGGAAGCTTGGCTTTATGTGTAGGGAAAACATGCTCTTTCTCTCTCTCTTTTTTTTAATCCTCACCTAAGGATATGTTTTTTGTTTTGTTGTTTGTTTTTCAAGAGAGAGAGGAAGAGCAAGAGCGAGAAATATCAATGTGAAAGAGAAACATCCATCAGTTACCTTCCAGATGCGCCCTGGCCAGGGATTGAACGCATGTGTCCTGACTAGGAATCGAACCTGAAACTTTTTGGTGTACAGGACAATGCTCCAACCGAGACACCCAACCAGGGCGACATGCTCTCTCTTTTAACACATCCAGGACCAAAACCTGGGGACTCCAGCTCTTAGAGTGCTCAGTCCACTGTTAAAATCAAGGAGGAGGGTAGCTGAAGAAAAAAATGCTTACCCATTTTCCCATTTTTCATGCCCAGGGGATAAGAGGAAAAAGAAAATGAAAATCAGAAATAAGGTATCAGTGCTCCCTCCCTTCCTGAATAGGACAAGAAGAAAAGCAGGTTCTAGAAGTTGAGGGAAAGAGCGAGGCCAGGTGCCTTCCCTGTAGCCTCCTTTGGAACTCCGGGAAGGGGAAGGAGCCACCTCGGTGATGGCGTCGATGTAACCTGAAATGGTGGCTGCGACTTTCCTGAGGTTTACCGTGTCTGAGCCACCCTCAGTTCTGTTTATCACAGACATTGAGTCAAGAACCACCAGCAGCAGAGGCCACAGAGGCAACAGAGCTGGTGGTAAACAGCCAGGCCAGTGTGCCACATGGACCATGCATCAGAGACTCAGCTGCTAGCTTTAGGTTTACAGAAGGTATTAAAATAGAAAGGTGGGAAAATATAAAAGCACAAGGAACTTTGCCAGATTTAAGGTTCCCCAGGAATAATCCTAGTCGGGACATTTTTGTATATGAGTCATTTATTCATAGAAAAGCAAGCTATTAGTCTTTCTGAGAATGATTTGGCTGAATTTGGCATAGATACTGAAGACACAGAACATCAATACTGCCATGGATTGAAACTTATTTATTTCATTTAGTAAGGAGATGACACAATTACTTTAGATTTGTCATGTAGATCATAACGAAATGTAAAGCAGTTTTTTGTTTTGTTTTACTTTCTAGAAGTGGCAAAGGGGAGATCAGGCAGGAGAAGAACAGAAAGAATTTTTGGTGGGAAACATCTATCTATCACATATTTGAAAATACTTTATGTGACCGATATAGAACACCTCAGTCTGTAGTTAGCAATCTAGCTAACACAATTTGTTTAAGAACACCAACCCTAAAAAGGAGTGTGAACACAAAAGCTTAAATGGTTTATCAAATATTAAATGTAAGGGGTGAGAAGTTTGAAGGAGAGTTCCGTATCAGAGAAGGCTCTAAGAGAGGAAGTAGGATTGATACAATTCTTAAATATTACATAGTAGTTTGATTAGAAGAAAAATATAGAAAAGTGTGATGATATAGATGTGGACATGTTAGCCTGTCCAGTAATATTTGCAAAAGCAGAAAGATAAAAAATAAAAGGGGAAACAGATACTTCTGGGGAATCCCATCCAGTGCTGTGGTTAGGAGGGGTAAGAGGTATTAGCAGGTAGGTAGATGCAGAGCAAACTGGCTTTTAAAAGCCAGAAAGAGTCATTTATTCTTTTGGGTGAGAAACACTGAAGATTCACTGTAGGTTCTTCAGCAAGGGAGTCACACCAGGAATAGAGATTCAGGCATATTTATGACCAGGTAGAGGGGTAGAAGACTAGCAAGAAAGTGAGGAGGGTGCTATTGAATTCATTGTACAGATGGGGCAGAAGCAATAAAAAGGAAGGGAGGAAATTAGAGTTAAAAAATTGATGGTTAATCCTGGTTTCCCCGGGACCATTTAGTCAATATCTGCTGTCCCAATGTAGTTATTGTCAGCACTCCTTTCACATAGATGAATTACAGCATCATTTTATGTATTGGGGAGCAGCTCCTAACCAGGCAGCTGTGATCATGAAACTGCCTTTCTGTGTCTCTGGCAAATATAGGGAATATGGACATCCAGAATGGGGAAGAATTTCACTTTGGACCAGAGTAGAGGGAGGCATAGCAGTATTTGGAAGTGTAAATCCCAATAGACAGTTGAGATAAAAGATAAACCGAGAAGATGCACATTCCAGAAACCAATTTCGAAATCATCTGCATTCTTTCTTTGAAAAAGCCAGTTTGTACCAAGCCCCACATTTTGATTTGAAATATGAGAAGATGAATTGAACAAGGGAATTAGCAATATCTAACCCAATCTACCAGTAGTCCATGCAATATCAAAGATCAGGAGACGTGAAAGACTGCCATTCAGTGGAAGTTTTTTTTTTAAATATATTTTATTGATTTTTTTACAGAGAGGAAAGGAGAGGGATAGAGAGTTAGAAACATTGAGAGAGAAACATCGATCAGCTGCCTCCTGCACACCCCCTACTGGGGATGTGTCGCAACCAAGGTACATGCCCTTGTTGTGAAGCGAACCTGGGACCCTTTAGTCTACAGGCTGACGCTCTATCCACTGAGCCAAACCTGTTAGGGCAAGTGTAAGGTTTTAATAAGAGTTTGACTAAAGGGATCTCGTGTTCCCCAACATAACATTCCAGCCCACTTCCCACTATTCTCCTTCATAAAGATTTGAATCCAGACTATTGCCTGCAGACTAGTTTAGTCACTGCCTGAAATTAATGCTGGATTCCTCCCTCCTATTTGCCCCAGTGCCTGTTACCTCACACCTACCCCTATTTTCTACCTCTCCCTTCCCACAAGCCTTTCCTGAGAGCTTCTCCACTGTCCATTTCCTACTAGTGCTTTAATGCCTATTAATTTCTAACTTCCCTATTAAGTTTTCGTTACAACACCAACACATTTCACTCTGTAGATAAGACCTCATGGCACTTAATATCTTTACTGCTAATTTGATTCCTGTTTAATCACATATTTTGCATCATGGCACCCATTTTTCTGTGGTCTTGTATGTTTTATAACTACCCAACCACTCTAGTATTTAACTTATGATATACATATCTAATCTCCTCAAAGTTATGTTCCCTTTTAAAGTGGGACTACCATATTTCTCTTGATTTGGGGTTATCCTATACTTCTCAGAAACACAATAAAACAAAACTTTTTCATGCTCATGTTGATGAGTGAGTCCAAATTTTAAGACTATTACTAATGAATTTTTAGAATATTACTTCAACTTTTACTACAAACTACTAGACCCCTTACCAAATTTATTTGAATCATCATAATATTGAGAGATTCTTCATGTTTTGAAGACAGTTGATGTAAAACATGAATACTTTCACTTGTTCCAAAGACATTTTTCACTGGTCATATAACAGTATGAGTTACATTTAAAAATCATATTTATTTAGTCTGCTATTTAGTGTCATATAATACAGTGTAATGTAGTATACAGAAAACATTCTACTTCTAATATTAGAGTTGTATATTCTACCAATTAATGAGGATACAAACTGTTTCACATTTCCAAGGTGGCAATGGCAGAATTCAGGGTGTGCTTTCCCCCCCTATTCCTTGTGGATGTATCGATGAGTTTTAATTACTTAGTAATTGGACAAACTCAAGATCTTTGTCTCTCTCCTGAGACTACCATTGCTACAGGCGCATTTACCAGTAGCATCTCATAAGCTGTTAAATAAAATGGCACCTTTTTATAATACAGGTGTGAAAAAGGATTGCTTCCACTTTTACAGGTAAACTCTAAGATGAGTAGTTATAATAAATTGAGGGGCATAATTTGGACTAGGCTATGTATGAGACAAGTGATTTAGAAAATTATTACGTAGGATTCCGTTGAATTTTCAAAGGTATCTCTCTAATTCTGAACGTAGGTGTTTCTTGCATCATCAGTTTAATATGAACTTCAGAATATAAACTTGTCATGGGAGACAACCAGCGTAGATTGATTCAGAAGTTAATCTTCATGAGTTTCATCAACACAATTTCTGTTAAGATGAGGTGTAATTTGTTGAACATCCATCCATCTTTCCTCCAGAAATATGAGTAATGGTCTTATACTTTTAATTTGCACTTAGAGTCTATATGTTAAAAAAAAACATGTACAAATAGCTAGGAAGTGAATGACTAGACATATGTATGTTTGAAATTCAAATAGTGTTATGGGAAAATGTTTTTACTATAGTAAATACATCTCTGATGTCTTCAGGGGAAATTGAAGAGTATTTTATTGACTAAGATCAAACGATCTGTAATTACCACCCATAGGCACAAAGTAAAATTGTAGCAAGTAGAGCCAGCATTAGATTGCATCACATAGGCAGGCACTATTCAGGTATATGCCCAGGCATTTCCTTGGAGAGTTCACATAGGTTTACCAGAAAGCCCATCCCACCTGGCATTAGTTGCCCTTCTCTACCATGTCGAAGTTCGTTTATTTTTATAAACAAACATCAAATAACTAGAAAGCAGAAACAAGCATTCTGGTTAATTCAAATGTGTAGTTCTTTTTTTTCTTTCCAACTTTTGATAAAATATTTGCAAATTTTTAAATTTATTATCAATGTATCTGAATGCACATGAATCTTTTTGGCATGATTCTTGTGGTCTGAACATTTTATTCTCCTGCATGTAAATCATTAAATGCTCCTATTGCAAGTTGAATAAAATGCACAAGTCTTACCCTGGACAAAAGGGACTTCTTTCAAGATCTGAATCCAGCCTGCATTTCCTGAAACTCCCATCAGTCCCTAAATTCCAGCTTTATAAAATTTCCTTCAGTTCAGTACCCTGTCTTTCACACCCTTGTGGCTTTCCCCATAGAGTTGGAGTGATTTTTAAGATGACAAATTTTATCATTTCACTAACCTCTCTTTTTAAATCTTGCAATGTTTTTATTGATGTTTCTCACAGATGTTTCTTGACCTGGCCCCACCTACCTTTCTAGAGCCATCTCAGGTCACTCCTGTCCCTATTGTGTATGTGAAAACACTGCTCATCTTCATAAACAGCTGATTACCACAGGGCCATTAGACATGGTATTATCATTGTCTCATGCTTCTCCATATGCCGGTTAGGGTAGTTAACTACCCTAACCGTAGTTAACCCTCTAAGTTTTAACCTCAATGTCACTTACTTCTCTTCTCTACCTGCAAGTTAAATCTTCTTCAGACATTTTCTTGGAACTTTTAAAAGACAAATCACTCATAGTTAACTGCCGGGGTCCAATCCCAGCAGGTCCAGGGGTCCCCAAAGGTGTGGACGGAGTCGGCGAAGAAGGAATGACACGAAGACAGCCTTCAGTTGGTCAGCAGCCTAGTCAGGACCTATAGCCAGGATCTCCAGCCAAAGTTCTGGTCGGAGTTCTGGTTAGGAACTGATGAGGATCTGACGTTTATTGTCTTATTACATCCATATTTATACCAGCCGATTTTAATCCTGTCAATTTCTATTACAAGGGTTAAGGCGTTTCTCATCTCCATTTCACGGAGTAAAGACCATGTAGCTTAACTACCCGCCTGGCACTTAATTAAGGGGTTGTATCCCCTCCCTAACCTCAGGGAAAGATCCCCACCTGGGGAAACAACCTTTCTCGGAGAGGTGACCTTGGTTAAAACACATGGCGCTAAAGGGAGCAAACATATTAAAAACAGTATGCTATATATGCCAGGTCCATTGAAACATATGCTGTGTAGATGTTTCTTTCCTGCAGCGACTGTGTCAAGCAGCAAGGATGGACCGGCTTCCGGCAGTTAACCCTTTAAATTTCCCACAACAGTAAAAAATGCACATGGGCAGGGATCTTATTATCTTGCTGACCCTTATACTTTGGTCTACAGCATATGGTCTGGTCCACAATGTTTATTAAATGAGCATTTGGTAATTGATCCAAGTTGTTTTTATTGTCTAGAATTCTATCTTTGGATGAAATGCTGTTCATTCTTCAAGACACAGCTCAAGTGTTACCTCTAGAGAATGATAATGGGTTCTTACCTTAGATTTGGGTTTACTTGTGCCCTAGAAGTACACTATGTAGGTTATCATGTGCTTGGATAGGCTTCTCATGTAGTGTGGAGGTTATATGTGCTCATGTCTGTTTCTTTCAACATGTCTATCTTTGAGAACTGTGACTATGATTCATTCATTTTACATTACCAGAACCTAACATGACACCTCCATACAGTGAGTACTCAAAAACTATTTCTACTCATGAATGGATGGGTTATTGCATTTCCCAATTATCACATTAAAGTTTATTTCTCTTTGAATACATGAAGTGGAAGAAGTGAAGCAAACAAGGATACTGGGTATCCTGGATCTAGTCTGAGCTTTATCACTAGATGACCAATGAAAAAAGAGTTAACAACTCTGATATTTAGCTTTCTTATGTATAAAATAAAGAAGATGCCAATGATGACTTCTAAACATCTCTTTTAACTGTTAAATATGTGATTAAAGTAGTAAATGTAAAAGGTGTAGAGCATAAAGGTGCAGGACTACTTATATGACATGCATCAACTTTTGTGACTAAATTTTTAATAACATTTGGTTTATTTTAAAATATGCTTTTTCTCCTAAAGAAGAATTTGGGGGGAATCTGATTATTTGAAATGTGGAGATTCATTGAACAAAACAAGTCAGATGACAGAGCTCTCTCTGTTTAGTACAATTAATATATATTGAGGTCCTGGACTAAACTTTAGAGTAAAAAGAAGAATAAGATGAAGCCTTACCCTCTTTTTTTAAAAAAATATATTTTATTGATTTTTTTACAGAGAGGAAGGGAGAGAGAGAGAGTTAGAAACATCAATGAGAGAGAAACATCGATCAGCTGCCTCCTGCACACCTCCTACTGGGGATGTGCCCGCAACCCAGGTACATGCCCTTGACTGGAATCGAACCTGGGACCCTTCAGTCCACAGGCTGACGCTCTATCCACTGAGCCAAACCGGTTTCGACAAGATGAAGCCTTACCCTTCTTACAGGAGAAGTAGACATTCAGATACAATCATCTCTTCATATGTCTGGGGGATTGGTTCCTCCATAGATACCAAAATTTATGATGTTCAAGTTCCTTATATAAAATTGTATACTATTTGATTATAACCTTCATACACCCTTCTATATACTTTAAATCATCTCTGGATTACTTATAATACCTAATACAATGTAAGTGATATGTAAATAGTTGATATACTGTATAATTTAAGGAATAATGACAAGAAAAAAATCTACCTGTTCAGTACAGATGCACCCACTGTAGGCCTAACTATGTACTAAATCTACAGGTGCAAATTTCGTGGATATGGAGACCAACTGTAATTAAATCCAAGACAAACAGCTAACATTTGTATAGCAATTACTATATGCCAGGCACTGTTCTAAGCAGTTTATTATAATCTCACCTTTTTTTCACAATTGGCATAAGAAATTGATATTATTATCCTTATTTTGAAGATCAGAAAACTGAGAGTGGCCAAGTGACCATCTATAGTCAAACAACTAGCAGGAAGTGGTAGAACTGAAGTTTGAACCCAAGAGGTCTAGCTCTAAAGTTCTGTGTTTAAATATCATTCTAAAACCCTATCTTCCAATCAGTGTGATACCCAAAATAATAGATACATGCAATATAAGATCATAAAATATTACAAAGAGTAATGTTCAGAATGTAGTGGTTAGGAAAGGCTAAGTAAGGAAAAACCACCTGAAGCTAAAGATGGTATAATGCATGGAGTACTGAAACAGGAACCTGCTGTCTGTCCCATCATGTACCAACTACATTGCTGTGGTCCAGTTGCTTAGTCTCTCTCACCTGTGTTTTCATCTTCAAAATCATGGCAATAAAACCTACATCATAATGTTTTAATATATTTTTATTGATTTAAAAGAGGAATGGAAAGGAAGAGAGAGAGATAGAAATATCAATAATGAGAGAGAATCATCGATTGGCTGCCTCCTGCACGCCCCCTACTGGGGATCGAGCCCACAACCTAGGCATGTGTCCTGACCAGGAATCAAACTGTTACCTCCTGCCTCATAGGTTAACACTCAACCACTGAACCACGCTGGCCAGGCTACATCATAGTTTTATCATAAAGGTTAAGTCAGAAATGTGTATTAATGTATTTCTCCTAAGTGCCTGCAACCATATTCTTGACTTCACATGTAATTTCAGAACCTGTCATCTAAAAGTGAAGTCCATGTTTCTGCCCTTTAACCTGGACAGGCCTTTATTACCTTTTCTGGCTTCTTTATGACTTTTGAGGCAGGTTATTAAAAGTAATACAGCTTTCACTTGGCTCTCTCATGGGATGATTGACCTAGAAACCCAGCCATGAACTGTGAGGAAGCCCAGGACACACAGAGACACTCAATGACGAGTCACTAAGGCTCCTGATCCTCAGCTCTGGCTCGCTCTAACTTCCCAGCATGTCAATGAGCCATCTGGAAAACAAATTATTCAGACCTCAACTGAACTGACACTGGATGAAGCAGAGATGAACCTTACTCACAGAGCCTAGACCAGGGGTGGGCAACCTTTTTGTGAGTGCGTGCCAAAACCAGCAAAATCTCTGATTCAAAATTCTTCTGCGTGCCAACCCTAACTTTTTGAGAACATGTTACGAATACTTGATATCTCTTAAGGTGTATATATGTGAAGAACCTTGAAGAAATAATAAAATTCATTCTAGTGACAAAAACACAGTATATGATGATGAAAAATACATTTATTTTTTAATGTATACACGTACACTGATAGTCCGACAGAAAACTTTATGACTCCGTTTGATATTTTCAGTGGGACTTTTGCTGCTGCATCACTGATGACCAAGATTTTACATCAGGTTTATATTTCGTGACCTTTAGAGATATGCATGAGCTACTACTTTCATCCGTCAGGCTACTCCTATTATGAAACTTAACAAAATTCATCACTGAGAACAAAGATTCACAAGCGTATGTGGATGAAACTAAAACACTGGTCAGATCTAGGAAGGCAGGGAGAGTTAAGGCAGAGGCATAGAAATTGCTCTTCCCCTCTCTCGTCAATCCATGTCTATGGTCTTTAAGATAACTTGTTATGTAAAATTATTTATTTATCTAAGATGCACCTACACTGAATTTATCTGAAAAATAAAAAAGTCCATATTAAGAAAAAAATTGTAAATGGAAAATTATAAGAGAGGGTTTCGTGTGCCAGCAAATGTTACTGGCATGCCATGTTTGGCATGCGTGCCAGGGGTTGCCCACCCCTGGCCTAGACCAAATTGCAGATTCATGAGCAAAATAAATGACTGTTATAGATCTAAGACACTAAGTTGTGGTATGAAGCAAGAGATTACTGAAACATATTTAAATCAGATAATACATATAAAGTACTTAATATGGTATATGATTTATAATATATGTTTTTTTTAAATTTCTTTATTGATTAAGGCAGGGGTCTCAAACTTTTTAAACAGGGGGCCAGTTCACTGTCCCTCAGACTATTGGAGGGCTGGACTATAGTTTAAAAAAAAACTATGAACAAATTCCTATGCACACTGCACATATCTTATTTTGAAGTAAAAAAACAAAACGGGAACAAATACAATATTCGTATTTGCATGTGGCCCGCGGGCCATAGTTGGAGGACCCCTGGATTAAGGTATTACATATATGTCCTTATCCCCCTCATTACCCTCCATCCTCCTCACTCATTCCCTCACCCCCCTGTTGTCTGTGTCCATTGGTTAGGCTTATATGCATGCATACAAGTCCTTTGGTTGATCTCTCCCCCTTACCCCTCCCCTCCCCTACCTTCCCTCTGAGGTTTGATGGTCTGATCAATGCTTCTCTGTCTCTGGATCTGTTTTTGTTCATCAGTTTATGTTGTTCATTATATTCTATAAATGAGTGAGATCATGTGATATTTATCTTGCTCTGACTGGTTTATTTCACTTAGCCTAATGCTCTCCAGTTCCATCCATGCTGTTGCAAATGATAAGAACTCCTTCTTTTTTACCACAGTGTTGTATTCAATTGTGTAGATGTACCACAGTTTTCTAATCCACTCATCTGCTGATGGGCACTTAGGCTGTTTCCAAATCTTAGCTATGGTGAATTGTACTGCTATGAACATAGGGGTGCATATGTCCTCTCTGATTGGTGTTTCTGGTTTCTTGGGATATATTCCTAGAAGTGGGATCACTGGGTCAAATGGGAGTTCCATTTTTAGTTTTTTGAGGAAACTCCACAGTGGCTGCACCAGTCTGCATTCCCACCAGCAGTGCACGAGGGTTCCTTTTTCTCCACATCCTCGCCAGCACTTGTTTGTTGATTTGCTGATGATAGCCATTCTGACAGGTCTGAGATGGTACCACATTGTCGTTTTGATTTGAATCTCTTGGGTGATTAGTGACTTTGAGCATCTGAAATGAATAACATCATATAATACATGTTTAATTAAAGATATCTATTAACTAGTAATATTATACAATAGACCTTAGGATGATAGACCTGGGAGTCAGTTTGCCTGAGTTTAGATCCTATATTTTCCACTTATTAGCTATGTAACTTAGGTAAGTTACATCACCTCTCTGTTTAAGCTTCTCATTTGTAAAGGAAGATGATCACTGTACTCACTGCATTGGGTTGTGGTAAAAAATAAATGAATCGCAGTTCCCCAATGGGCCATGATCTTCATCATGGCTAAAACTTTGTAGTAGTTGTTGCTCCTCCTCCTCACACCTCCGTATAGATCTCAAGTTAGTGAGTTCATCCTTGAGGAAACTCCTGACCTTTCAGGTTTAGGTGGCTGTCTTACTGTTCCTAGAGACCTGTGTGATGACTCATTGTTGACACTGGTACTGGGTACAGCTTTCTTAGGACAGAACTCTTCTGCGGGTACCTTCATAGGTGGTCAGGACCACAACTTGTGCCTCTGGAACTGCCACTGAAGCATGAATCTGTTCTAAACTTAAGGTTTCCAAGTGAGAAAAAGGCCTTTCTTCTTCCCTTGATCCTATTTTTTTTAAAGCACTGTCTTAAAGGGGACCTAGAGCGATGCTGTTGTGACTCAACATCATACTAAGATTGTGAAAAGTGTATTTTCAGATTTAACATTCATATATAGGGACTAGAGAGGAATCCATGGAGCCTGGTCTGGCAGATAATAAGAAAGGACAAATACTCTACTTCAGCCACCTCTCCTCTGTGACCACCAAACCTCTGCTACTGCCTTGTTCTCTAGACAATCTTTTTGCTCAGAATGAATTAATTCCCAGGAGCTTTACAAATCCTTCTGAATGGATATCTGGAGATCCCATCTCAGCATTTCAATGAAAATAACTATCTTGTCTAAATCTCAGTAGTAGACATATCCTGGGTGAAAGCTGGAATGTCCATCTAATCTAATAAAAGACAAGCATGCAAATTGACGGTACCTTCGCTATGTCTTAAGCCATGCCCACCAGCCAATCAGAGTGACTATATGCAAATTAACCCAACCAAGATGGCGGCCTGCAGCCACGGAGCTGGAGTGAGCAGGAGCCGGCTCTGAGCTCCACTGAAGGCAACAAAGTTTCAATTATAGAAGGTAAATAAATCCCAGAATAAAAAAGAAAAAAGAAAAAAAAGGAGAGGCTGGGAGCTTCCGTCACTGCGGGCTTGGCCAGCCTGAAAATGGCCCTCAGCCCCTCACCCAGACTGGCCAGGCACCCCAGTGGGGAACCCCCACCCTAAAAGACATGTGGCCAGCCTGAAAACAGCCATCAGCCCCTCACCCAGGCTGGCCAATCCTCCATGGGGTGAGGGTCTCCACTGGCGGGGGGACTTGACCAGCCTGCAAACAGCCATCAGCCCCTCACCCAGGCTCGCCAGGCACCCAAGCGGGACCCCCACCCTGATCCAGGACACCCTTCAGGGAAAACCAGCTGGCCCCCACCCATGCACCAGGCCTCTATCCTATATAGTAAAAGGGTAATATGCAAACTGACCCTAACAGCAGAAAGACTGAGAATGACTGGTCACTATGACACACACTGACCACCAGGGGGCAGATGCTCAATGCAGGAGCTGCCCCTGGTGGTCCATGCACTCCCACAAGGGGAGCTCTGCTCAGCCACAAGCCAGGCTGACAGCTGCCAGTACAGCAGTGGTGGTGGGAGCCTCTCCCGCCTCCTCAGCAGCACTAAGGATGTCAGACTGCAGCTTTGGCCTGCTCCCTGCTGGCAAGTGGACATCCTCTGAGGGCTCCCGGGCTGCCAGAGGAATGTCTGACTGCCAGCTTAGGCCCAATCCCCTGGGAGCGGGCCTAAGCCAGCAGGTGGTCATCCCCCGAGGGGACCCAGACTGCGAGAGGGCACAGGCCGGGCTGAGGAACCACCCCCAAGTGCACAAATTTTTGTGCACCTGGCCTCTAGTTGTATTAATAATTGAGAAAAAATTTCTCCCACCTATTCTGTGGATTCACAGTGTGTTTCTGTTTCTCTGTATATGTATATGTATGTACGTGTACAGGATGGTTTTTAATTTCTTATAATCTTGCTTTTCAGCCAAGTTAAATGTAGCCTCATGCGCGGAAGACAAATAAATCAGTGGCAAGAAAATATGAAAAGAGCAGTTGGCCCAAGAGCACACAAAGGCATCAGCAACTATGTGTATCCTGCCCAGAATGATTCCTATAAAAGTCAGGAAATGAAATGCAAGGTAATAAAAGTTCAGAGTTAGTTACTGGAGCTTGTAAGGCCTTGATATGCAGTATAGTCCCTCTGCTTTAGTCAAACTTCTCTTATTTTCTGGCATTTGAATGAAAATGATTTCTGGCTTTATTACATTTTTAAAATTCAGCTAAAAGCAATAAAGAAAAGCAGCACATATTTGTGATGTGAATATACACTATCATTTTACTGCTCAGCACATCCCATATTCATTCTCACCTTTCATGGCCGTAACTCCAATTCCCATTCACTCATTTGTTCATTCAACAAGTATTTATTGAGTAGCCACAGACAATATGTAAGCAAAGGAGTATGATTGTCTTCCAATTAAGCTGCATTTATAGTATGATTGTCTTCCAATTAAGCTGCATTTATAGCCATTGAAATTCTAACTTAATGAAATTTTTACATATTACAAAATGTAAAAAGCGTTTTTAGCTTATAGCTTGCATTTTGACAGTCAGGGGTTGGATTTGGCTCATGGACTATAGCTTACTGACATCTGTTTTAGAGAATGTGGCATTTGAGTTCCACTAAAGAATGAGCAGGCGTTTTCCAAGCAAGCAAATGCATTCTAAGTTGGGGAAATAGCACTTGGTAAAGACATTAGGTGACCAGACATGAGTCCTTTGAAGAGCCATAAATGGCTCTTAGCGTTGGAGGGGGTGAAAGACACAGGGAAGGAAACTGAAGGATCCCATGTGTCATATTGGGAATTTGTCCTTTACTTGAGTAGGCAGTGGGGAACCATTATGGAATTTGTGGCATAATGAGGTTTGCATTTTAGAAAGGTCACACTAACAGCAAGTTGAAAAACTTATGAGAATAGTCTAAAAGAGAAGGAAAGAAAATGCAAAAGCAACTCAGCATAAGACACACAGAACTGATCATCTATTAGTTTCATCTAATTCTTTGTCCCCCAACCCCCACACCATGTCCTTTATTGGCTTAGGACCACTGCAGGTGATATTCCTTCTTTCTGGATATTATTTACATTATTTAATTCATTTTTACCTTTTAGGTTTCAGTTTTAATGTCACTTCCCCAGAAAAGCCTTCATTAACCCTTCACATCAGGATTCACAGCCTAGTGATGCACAAAAATAGGACCTTGTACTTCTCTGTAGCAATGTTTGCTGTCTGCACTAGATTGTAAGCTACTTGTCCTCTACTCTATCCCTGTACCTACTTCAGTAGAAGCTTTGTGAATACTTGCAGTGGCCATGAGGTTGGAAGAGAGGACATCTACCAAGCAGAATTGACAAGATTTTATGACTGGATGATTTACATGGGATAATATAGGGTTAAAGATAATTTCTAGATTTGGGTGATGAAATTGTTGGTAGAATAAGGAGAGAATAGAGGATGAAAGTCATATTTGAGGCAGTTGTGGAAATGTTGATTTTGAAGTGGAATATCTAAAGAGAAATACTAAGAGACTTTTTTTAAAAATCTTCACCCAAAGATATCCCCCCCCCCTTTTTTTCTTTTTTTTTAGAGAGAAGGGAAGGGAGGGAGAAGAGGGGAAGAGAGAGAGAGAGAGAAATATCAGTTTGAGAGAACACATCAATTGGTTGTCTCCCAAAAGTTGAAAGTTGGGGCATAGGAGGAACCTGCAACTGAGGCATGTGCCCTTGGCCAGGAATTGAAACCAAGACCCTTTGGTCCCAGGGCCACCACTCAAACCACTGAGCAGACCAGCCAGGGCACCAAGAGACTTTTTTTCTGCTTCCCACTGGGTTAATGTGATCATTTTACCTCTGTACTAGTGATTTCAGTAACCTATACTTTGGTTCCTGTTTTGAATTCCTCCCATCCAACACACGCTAAGATCTAGAGTTCTGGAGACCAAGATGGCGGCATAGGTAAACACCTGAGATTGCTGCCGCAAACAACCACTTCAAAAATACAACTAAAAGACGGAACGGACATCACCCAGAACCACAGGAAAGCTGGCTGAGGAGAGACTCTTCAACTAGAAGGAAAGAGAACAGCATACCAAGGCTCAGAGGAGGTGCAGTGTGGAAAATATAAAGGTACCAAGGTGCGCGTGCAAAGTGGGCTGGTGGCTGAGGGCGCGGTTGTCGTTTTCAATCAGGAGGGAGTCTCAGACTCTGAGCTCTAGATCCGGGTGAGTTTCTAGGGACTCAGACTCAAACTGGAGAAGTGGGATTGTCTGGCATCAGTTGAAACATGAGGGCAGCTTTCTCTCCGAGGTTTGCAGCCATTGCTGGGGTTCTGAGAAACAGAGCCTCTGGGAACAGGACTGAGAGCAGCCATAACTGCTCCCTCCACCCGCCCTGTTGATCCCGCCCCTCCCAAGCCCTGTGCAGAGCCATTTGCCAGATTGCCTAAGGCAAAGGCTAGATTAGCACCTCTCCAGAGAACAGAAGTTTTCCCACAGCTGATTCTCACAGCCAGTCGGCCTGGTGGTCAAATCCCTCTAGTATTAACTACAACAATCAAGGCTCAACTAGAACAAAACTGCGCACAAAAACCACAAGGGGGTGCACCAAGAAAGCATAAAAAATGCGGAGACAAAAAAACATGACAGAAATGGAGGATATAGAGCTAACAAACGCAATTTTGAGGGCTTGCAATAATGTGCTAGAAGCAGCCAATAAACTTGATGAGAGCCTCAGGAAAACTAATGAGACCCTCAATGCTATGATAAAGAACCAACTAGAAATTAAGCATACACGGACTGAAATAAAGAATATTATACAGACACCCAACAGCAGACCAGAGGAGTGCAAGAATCAAGTCAAAGATTTGAAATGCGAAGAAGCAAAAAACACCCAACTGGAAAAGCAAATTGAAAAAAGAATCCGAAAATACGAAGATAGTGTAAGGAGCCTCTGGGACAGCTTCAAGCGTACAAATATCAGAATTATAGGGGTGCCAGAAGATGAGAGACAGCAAGATATTGAAAACCTATTTGAAGAAATAATGGCAGAAAACTTCCCCCACCTGGTGAAATAAATGGACTTACAGGTCCAAGAAGCACAGAGAACCCTAAACAAAAGGAATCCAAAGAGGACCACACCAAGACACATCATCATTAAAATGCCAAGAGCAAAAGACAAAGAGAATCTTAAAAGCAGCAAGAGAAAGAGACTCAATTACCTACAAGGGAATACCCATACGACTGTCAGCTGATTTCTCAACAGAAACTTTGCAGGCCAGAAGGGAATGGCAAGAAATATTCAAAGTGATGAATACCAAGAACCTACAACCAAGATTACTTTATCCAGCAAAGCTATCATTCAGAATTGAAGGTCAGATAAAGAGCTTCACAGATAAGGAAAAGCTAAAGGAGTTCATCACCACTAAACCAGTACTATATGAAATGCTGAACGATATCCTTTAAGAAGAGGAAGAAGAAAAAGGTAAAGATACAAATTGTGAACAACGAACATGCATCTATCAACAAGTGAATCTAAGAATCAAGTGAATAAATAATCTGATGTACAGAATGAACTGGTGATTATAATGAATCAGGGACATAGAAAGGGAATGGACTGACTATTCTTGGGGGTGGAAAGGGGTGTGGGAGATGCGGGAAGAGACTGGACAAAAATCATGCACCTATGGATGAGGACAGTGGGTGGGGAGTGAGGTCGGAGGGTGGGGCGGGAACTGGGAGGAGGGGAGTTATGGGGGGGGGGGAAGAGGAATAAATGTAACCTGAACAATAAAGATTTAATAAAAAAATAAATAAAGAATTTAAAAAAGAAAAAAAAAAAAGATCTAGAGTTCTTTCCCTAGAACATCGCTTCTATTATGTTATCCCCCGCTTTAGAAGTTGGTAGAAGGCAAACCAAAAGGAATACAAAGCCTGGCCTACTGCCTTAGTTTGTTGGAGGAGCAAAAGTTCACTGGTTCTGTTACAATCAGGGCAGCTAACTATGTTGTGGATTTGATTCCCATTCAGAGTGCATATGGAGGCAACTGACTGATGTTTCTCTCTCACACCTGTCTCCCTCTCTCTCTCTCAAATCAATAAACAAATCCTTGGGCGAGGATTTAAGGGGAAATAAAGGAATCCAAGTCCCCTTAAGTTAATTTTATTTTTATATTTTGACTAGTTCCTTGAGATATATATTCCCTGATTAGATTGGTGATCTCACGAGGCCAGACGTGGCTTGTTGGCTTTCCTGATATTTTCACCATTCTTTTCTTGTCTTCACTTGTTCTGTCCCTCTGTCTAGAATTCCCTTTTTTGGCCAACCTTAAACTTATCTCCCGCAAAAGACCGATTTCATTTCCATGACTTCCTTGATGCCTGTACCCTTCCTTACATTGCTTTAACTCATACGGACTGTTGCTCTGATAATAATAATCCTTTCTCTTTTGGGGAGCCTAGTGAGGGAAAGCCCCTCATGTGATCTTATTTCATGTATACAGCAGTCCTTCTGAGGTAGTTTTAAACACTTTTTAAAACATGAAGACCCTAAAACTTTGAAGGCTTAATTTTAACAGACTCACAGTTGGTAAATAGCAGCTCCAGGTCTGACTCTCTACAAGGCCCACACTGCAACTTTCCTATGTTGTAGTGGAAGGATTTTTTTTTTTAATTTAGGCTTATGAAATGTGAAGGTCTCACTTTATTGTTTATTTATTTTTCATCATACCCCACATTTGCTCCCTTTTGGCACTGCCAATCTCTTTCTTTTCTCTTCTCTGATTTATGACCACATGTTGGATGTGGGAATGAGCCCCATCTGGGTCCTGGCCTCAGTTTTGCCAGTAAATCACTGTGTAACCCTGGCCAGCATTTCTTCCTCTGTGGTTTCCTCTTATTTCCTCATCTGTGCCATGAGTGGATTCTCGTGTTTGAGATGTAAAGATCAGCCTAGCTCTCAGGGTCTGATTTCTTCTTGCTCTTCCCTGCCAGGCTTTAGAGGTACATGGGAGGACACCCCATGCACCCTCTTTTTTCCTGCCCCTTGCACTTCCTTTTATCCATCACTACCCTTCTCAATTTTACCTTTGTCTCTTGTTCCGGGGCCTTCAGGATAATCTTTGTCCTCAGCACACTTCTTTCTATTTCTTGGGCAGAGTGCAGGTGGTACAAAGGGCTTTCCAGCCTTTGGGATGACTGACCTACTTTTGGGCTGTCTGGAAGACTGATTTCCTAGGGAAACCAAGGTCTCACAGTGAAACTGACTAACTGGATTACAGGGGGCGGATAACTGTGACTGACCACTGAGTGCTTTATGGGGGATTAATTTATTAAGGACTTGCCTTAGAGGAAGTCTAGTTAATGGATTAACTGATGGAGGGAACAGTTTAACTGTTTTACAAGAGGACCAACTAACCTGATCATTAATTGACAGGTTGCTTGGCTACCCTTCAGGTTGACCTGGGACTCATTTGGTGGCAAGCTGACAACTATAGAGACAGGCTCCTGGTGAACTGACTGTTTGGCTGATGGCCTCTCAGGAAGCCTCACCATCTAACTGACCCATAATTGGTCTTTGTCTCACCAGGAGGCTGTTAGGCCAGAGAGCTGTACTGGCACCTAACTGACCTCATGACACACTGACTGACAAGGTCACATTGACTGATGGACCGCCCCACTGACAAAATCCTGCTTTCATTAGAGCCCAGTTTGGTCCGTTCCAACACATGTCCGACGCTCAACAATTGTCAGGAAAACCAACAGGCCAGGTCTGGCCTCGTGAGGCCAGTTGTCCTCTGTCTGAGGCATAGGGAAGCTTGTGTCTGAAGGTCTCACTATAAACTCTTTCTCACAGGGTCAGTATAATGTGATGGGCTGGGGCTTGGGAGCCCAGGATTTGGATGTCCCTTTCCCAGCTGAGTGACCACAGGAAATCACAGAGGCTTCTGTGACCTCTATTGACTCACCTGAAAAAGGAGAACCCAGGCTGTTTAAAAAAATAAAAATGAGATAATTATGTGACAACACTGAAAATTGAAAAGCAACAGATATTTTACAAGTATTGTGGTTGTCATGGAGGTTTTGAGTACAATTTCAACACACAAAAGTTTAAGATTCATATATAAAATGAGTCTGAAGAAAATAAGAATTTGTCAGCTTAGGCATTCACTAAAGAAAGTAATTTAGGTATTTGTTGAGGATCAGTTATTAGGGATAAAGTAGGTTCAGAGGATGATTTTTAAACAGGCAAATATAATACATGATCCTTGCTCTCAAGAAACTTTCCTTTTAAGGCATTTACTGTGAATGTATATCCTCATTATATATAACTAAAAATTTGAATATATGCATATACATACATATATATGTTATTTTTATATATTTAATTTGCTTCATTATCTTTACTTAAATCTCTACATTGACAATGTTCAACTGGCTTGATTTTATTTTATAATTTTCTCCTTACATATATGTCTTCTAGGATTCATCATTTAGTTCAAGCATCCAATGTAGAACCTTGCATGTAAGTAACTAATTAATGTGGAAGGAAGGACAACAAAAAGGGAGGGAGAAAGAGAGGAATAGAGATTGAGAGGAAAAAAGGGAGGCAGAGACGGAGGAAAAGATATGGGAAGAAAGAATCTAGGTCACTTTTGGTATTGTTTGATTTATTCCCCCTGGAGAATTTTCTCAACTGAAGAGAAGTTTCAATTTTAGAGTCATAATGTTCATATGTTTAGAGCTTTTCCTCTTTTCTTGCACATAGATTTATTCTTTGGCTTTTTTCTACATTCTTTGTCTATGGCCTTGGTGATTTATTACTCAAAGTCAATGACTACAACCTTTATTTAATCAAAAGCCAAGTAAAAAATGAAACATTGAGTGAGTAAATAGTGGAAAGAACTATACAGTCAGTGACTTTCAAGACCTGTTCCCCTGACTATGAAGACTTTTCCGTAAGGTTTGCTTGATGTCCCCTACACTTGTGGTCTAGGAAAAAGAGGTGAGCTGCAGCACCAGGGTCGGGGCTTGGAAAATCCTTCTCCAACTACTGGATCTGTGGCATTAGCTGTGTTACTCAGTGCTTGTGAGCCTCAATGTCTCGTTTATAAAAAGAGAGTAATAATTTCTACCCTGAAGAGATTTGAGGGAATAATAGAAATAATGTACATAAAACAGCATAATACCTGGCTCATAGAAGGAAATAAAAAAATATACAACATGCATGAGTTTTTGTCAATGAAATTTTATAGGTATTATAGACAATAAATCCCTTGGCAATTTAAATATAGATATACACTTGGCTATGAGCAATGCCTGAGAATGTAGTAAGGACATAATACGTATTGATCAATTAATTGAATGCATTACCAAATTGAATGGATATTGAATGCATTTCCAAAACACATGAAATGATTAATAATCATTATTTGATGGTGATATTCCTCTTGGCCAGATATTCACATCTGATTCATTCCACTGGTGGAGGGAGTACAACCATGATGCACCATGATATTAAACACAGGCAATCATACTGTTAAAAACAAACAAAAACTAGTCTGAAGAACATAGAAAAAATACTACCAGCAGACAAACCTAGTGACTAACGGCAAGAGAACATTCTTGAGGATGGCTGTTTTGTAGATCTGGTAGAGTTATTGTAAAATAGCGTAAGATTTATAATGCAAAACATTGTAAAGACTGGGGGAAGCTGAAAGAAAAGTAACCACAAGCATGATGGGAAGTGACATAAGGGATGAGGTTTAAGGCAGCAGTGCTCAGTCTATCCTCACATGAATTCTGTGTAAGCTAGATGGGCTAAAAGTAGCTTTTCTCATAAAAAGAATACCCCCAGGTTCCCAGGAAAAGAAACCCATGCTTTCTGTTTGCCTGGTTTGTGTGTGTACTCATTTCACTATGACTACCTGACCGCACCCTGGAAATTAGTGACTCTCTGAACGCATAATGAATTCTAGAAATCATCTTTTATTCATAAAATTTCTTTCATAACAACACTTCAATGGACTCCTATAGCATATTCACTTTTCACTCAGACAATGGGTCCACCCAGTTTCTAAAATGTTGAAAATCTTCCTTGTCTTCCATAGCATTAAGAAAGACTGATGCCCTAGCTTGTTTTGCTCAATGGATAGAGCATCAGCCTGTGAACTAAAGGGTCCTGGGTTTGATTTCAGTCAAGGGCACATGCCAGGGTTGTGGGCTTGATCTCCAGTAGGGGGCGCGCAGGAGGCAGCTGATCAATGATTTTCTCTCATCATTGATGTTTCCATCTCTCTCTCCCTCTCCCTCCTCTCTGAAATCAATAAAAATATATTAGATTAAAAAAAGAAAGAGAGAGAGAGAGAGAGAAAAGAAAGAAAGAAAGGAAGAAGAAACTGATGCTGCCTGGCCAGTATTGCTAAGTGGTTTGGCATTGACCTATGAACCAGGAGGTCACGGTTTGATTCCCCTGTCAGGGAACATGTCCTGGTTGCAGGTTTGGTCCCCGGTGGTTGGGGGACGGGGGAGGGGGCGCGTGCAGGAGGCAGCCAATCAATGATTCTTTCCTCTTCCTTCCTCACTGAAATCAATAAAAATATATTTTATAAAACATTTAAAAAAAGACTGATGCTGTCCTGTACAAAAGTGTGCCTGCTCATGATGGTTTGCCCAGCGTCCCTTCCACTTGGGCGCCTTGGTTTCCAGTTGGCAGGCTGCCTGTGCTCACTGTGATTCTTTCCTATCATATCACAAGCTATAGAACAACTGAGTTTAAAACCCTGTCTTTAACTGAAAACCTAAACCCTCAGGACTCTTTTATTTCTTTTTTATTTTTTTCCATTCTGAACAGAAAGGGATTACAGAAAGGGAAGAAAACGGATCCTATTGCACATATTGGCTGCAGTCCTTTGGTTTTGTATAGGAGCCTCCAAATCCCACCATCGGATGTCAATGAACTGAGCATCCGAGCACATTTGTAGGAGCCAGGGCTTAGGCCACCTGAACGTATCTGATATCTCTCTTTGGGGAGTTTGCACATTTTCTTACAAATAGAGCTACTTTTAAATCCTTCTACTATACAATGAGTTCATGTGAGGACAGACATTCCTTACTCAACACCACTCCTTTGCGGAGACTTTAAAGGCTGATTATGCTTACCTTGTTCATAGGATTGGTGGTATCAAATGTTGCTCTAACATTGATTTGTATTTATGTAAGCACTGGTATGATAACTTAAATACTTAAACCAATCTTTTGTGTGTGTTTTCTCCTGGGCTACAAAGCCTATGACCTGTTATGCCATACTGAGGCATGAAAAAAAAAATTGATAGTCACATTACAGGCTTGGAATGTATGTTTAATAATGTGTTCCTGGGAACCTCAAAGGTTTAACTGAGCTCTACCAATTGGTTTACAATTTCCATCTCCTTTCTCCTCCCTTTCTTCCTTCCTCAACTCAGACATGACACTTGCATTGGTTAATATCAGAATTGTTTGATTTTAAAAAGAAGTTTCCAGTTTTTCATTTCCTTTTCCAACAAACATTTTATGTATGTGCAGTTCTGCTCTGATATGTTTTTTGAGATTTATGAGAAAATTAAGGTTAAGCAGCCCCTGAATTGTAAGAACTATGAATTTGGGGTAGGGTGGAAAAAACAGAAGCATCATCTACCCCAGGCAGCCACTTGCCTGAAATTTCTTCAGGACCCTGACAACCACACACTAAATTATGCAGCAGTCTGTTGTCACCGCTGTTGGTTCCAATGACTTGATGGCAAGACATCCATGAAAAAGCCAAGTAACTGATCCCAATTTTATAAGCATTTGAGAAAGATATCATTATGAGATAGTGTACTGGGGGCTGGAGCCATAACATAAAGGAAAATCACAGGAAACATTGCATATCAAAATTGAAAGCTTCCCAAGAATCCAAAGCATTTGCTTGTAACCTGTTTTCTACCTTTGGAATTAGCATAAGACACACTAATAATAATAAAAATAAAAAGGTATTTTTTTGTTAATACTTATCCAAGAATATTTTTTCCATTGCTTTTTAGGAAGAGTGGAAAGGAGTGGGGAAAGAGAGAGAGAGAGAGAGAGAGAGATGTGAGAGAGACACATTGATAGGTTGCTTTCCGACAGGGGTGAGGGGATTAAACCTGCAACTCAGGTACATGCCCTTGACTGAAAATTTAACCTGAGACCCTTTGGTACCTGGCAAGCTCTAGCCACTGATAAACACCAGCCAGGGCAATCCTATATAATACAGAGATAATATGCAAATTGACCGTCATGCACTCATACAAGATGGCCACCCCCATGTGGACACAAGATGGCCACCACAGGGGAGGGCAGTTAGGGGAGATAAGGCTGGCAGAGGAGGGCAGTTGGGGGCAATGAGGCCAGCAGGGGAGCAGTTAGGCATCAATCAGGATGACAGGGGAGTAATTAGGGGTTGATCAGGCTGTAGGCAGAAGCGGATAGGGGCAATCAGGCAGGCAGGCAGGCAAGCAGTTGGGAGCCAGAAGTCTCAGAGAGGGTGTAGGCTGGGCTGAGGGACACCCTGCCCCCCAGTGCATGGATTTCGTGCACCAGGCCTCTAGTAATAATTATGATAATGATGTAGAGTAAAATCTTGAAGGCTAACTTTTTGTCAGGCACCATGCTAAGTGCTTTCATATATTTTCTCTTCTCTTTTAAACCTCAGGACAACCATGTGAGATATTATCTCTATCTTACAAATAAAGAAACTGAAGAATTGAGCATCTAATTAATAGCTAATTAATAGTATTACCATGTATTTATGACAACTGACAATAGCAATAAAAATAATAAACACTATTCTAAGAAACTTACAAATATTACCCAATTTAATCTTCAATAACAAAAGAATAAAATATGTTCTGTAAATTTGAAATTTTGCACATGAGGAAACTGAGACACAGAAAGGTTAAATAAATTTCCAAAAGATACTCAGCAAATAAATGGTGCAGCTTGGGTTTGGACCAGGCACATGGCTCCCCACTAAGCATTATATGCTACCATCTCCCCAGAAGCAAAGCACAAGTAAATGTATATATTGTTCACCAAAACCCTGCTCAAAACAACAGCTCCTCATTTTGTCTATTCCAATGATAAAACTCAGGAGGCATTAGGATGAGTAAAATAGTGGTCTCCTGACTACTGAAGTTCCACAGGTATGACATAAACAAATCACTAGCAAGACAAGCCCTGACCAAATTGCCCAGTACTTTCCTGGTTTTAGCATTGACAATCCCACATCCCAGGAAATCCTTCAGTTCTAGATAAACTGGGACAGTTGGTAATGGTATTTTGGACTGTAAGCATTGCTTAACTGGTACCCTTGGTCCCTCCACTATATAAATTTTGACTGGATGCTACCACACAGCGAATTAGAATATCCATCATAGGAAGCTTAGCAAATATACCCTTTCCTAAAGTTCCTGTTTTAACAGTTAGCATCTCTGTGGATTTCAGTGTCTCAAACTAGGAATAACTCAGTAAAACTGGGTTGAGGTGAAGGACTTCATAGCTGCTAAGAAAAAAAAATACACACACACACACACACACACACACACACACACACACACACTAGTGGCCCAGTGCATGCAATTCTGCCCCTCCAGGAAGTGTGGCCACAGATATTAACCATGGAGCCCATCCTATCACCCACTTGGGCAAGGAGCCAAGCCAGCAACCCTGCCCACCTGTTGAGCATAAGTTCTGGCCCAAGATAACCAGGGAGCCTGAAAAATGATACTGAGCAGCCTTAGAATCTAGCCTATAGTACCACCCAGGAGAAAATCAGTGAATTCAAAGACAGATCATTTGAAATTATCCATTTAGAGGAGAAAAACCAAAAAAGAATAGCATATTAAAAGAAACAATGTATGCATTATAGAGGTCCTGTCAAGAAAAGAGAAAGAGACAGAAAACCTGTTTAAAGAAATAATGGATGAAACCTTCCCAAATTTGGGGAGAGAAATTGATATCCAGATTCATGAGGTTCAAAGGATCCCAAATAGGTCAAACCCAAAAAATTCTATATGACAACCTTGCCACAAAAGAAAACCTGTAGTAGATACACAAAAGGTTATAATCCTATATAATAAAGAGGTAATATGCAAATCAAATTAACCCTCATGCCCTCACAAGTTGGCTGCCTATGACCAGGCTAGCAGGGGGGTTAGTGAGGGATGGCCAAACAACTGAACAAGCAGGCTATATGGGGTGCAGTTGGGGGTGAACAGACCAGCGGGGGGGCGGGGCAGTTGGAGGTAACCAGGCCGGCAGAGGGGCAGTTAGGGGCAATCAGGCCGGCATGCAGAGGCAGTGAGGGGTGATCAGGCTGGCAGGGGGGGCAGTTAGGGGTGACCAAGCAGGCAGGCAGGTGAGCGATTAGGAGCCAGCGGTCCAGGATTGTGAGAGGGATGTCCGACTGCTGGCTTAGGCCCAATCCCCTGGACATCCCTCAAGGGGTCCTGGGTTGGAAAGGGTGCAGGCTGGGCTGAGGGGACCCCCTCCCCCATGCACGAATCTTGTGCACCTGGCCTCTAGTAAAGAAATAAAAGCATATCCTCACAGAAAGTCATTAAATCTCAAGGGATGACAGCATGTAAGGAAGCAAAGTACAAAGGATCTATAATAGTCAGTAAACAATTAACAAAATGGCAATAGTAAGTCCTTAAGGGTCTATAATTACTTTAAATGTGAATGGATTAAATCTTTCAGTCTTGCAATTTTCTTTAATATCTAGCTTAGATATAGCTGATTCTAATATCTGCATTACAAATGTGATATATTGTTTTTGGTTGAAGTTTATCCAATTGTCGTATATCTGGCTCTATGCTGAACAGCAGAAAGAAACATGACGATGAATAAAGCAAATATAATCTTTCCATTCATGGAACTTACAGTCTACTGAGGGATACAGTTTATCAACCATAAGTGTACCAATAACTTCCTAATTGCTACTGCCATATTGCTGCAAAGGAAAGGTAGAGGATGCTGTGAGAGTGCCAGACCAGAGGAACTGATCAAGGCTGAGGAGTCTGGGATTAGGTGATTTGCAGATATAACTACATTACCCCCTTCAGGGAAAAGGAAAAGCACATTTTCACATCTTAATTTTAGATTTTCATTTTAAAAAATAAAATTTGTTATTAGCAAACTCACACTGAAGCAATCAGCTAGACAGATGGAAACTTTGGATTCAAAGCAGATTCATGCCTGTCTATTAGCAATTAGACATGTGAAAGCATATTCTTAAATCATAAAGTGTCAAAGATTTGCAATTTTCAAAGCAATACTGTCAAGTTGCAAAACTTACAAAATTATCCATTTTTTTTATTACTGCCTTTGATTTATATGTCCTCAAAAGCAAGGTTTGGAAATCTTCCCATTTTAGTTATTGCAGTCACTGGAAAAAATTGAGAACATAGCATAATTTTTCCTTCTTAAAATTATAGTAGAATCTTTCATGAGGAACAAACATTATTAATATATTCTTTTGGAGGCACCAAATATTCTGCTTTTTTAAGTAGCAATAACAATAAAATGAGTATTTTGAGATTCTAGAAATGTCTAATCAACCCTCCTTCTGAATTCTGAGCCAGAAACCACAGATAAAAGAGCAGCCCTATAATGTAGACTGGGAAGCACAATACAAACTGGTAGGTTAAAATGAGCCTCTGCTACTTCATGTCTCAAATCTAAAGCTAGAAACCACCTATAGACTTTCAGAGCATCACTATGACCCAACTGACCATGGGAAGATCCCTGCCTGCCTTTGTAGTGCAAGAAGCTCTGACCTGATGAACAGAAACAGAATGAGGAAGGCCTGAGGGTAGGCAGATCCTCAAAAGCCAAGTGACTTTGGGTGGTGGGCACATGGTCCTACATACAGATTTTGTAAATTAGTAATGAGCATGTGTAACCTATCGGTGCATGTAGACTAATGTCACCCCAATAAAATTAAAAAAAAAACAACAAATGAGCCCTTTGATCATTTTCTACTCTCACCAATGGTTAGCTTCTCTCATCTCCCTCCTTCTTTTCTTCTTCCTCCTCCTCCCTTTCTCTCACTACTCCTACTATGGGAAGACATTAGTGGAAGAGGAGAGGAAGGACTAGGAAAGAACTGGGGAAAGGGAGAACACATTTTCACTTTCCAAATTGTATAGGACTTACAATTAGGGTCCAGTAATAAATAGTTTCTCCTCTTTGTTACCTTTGTTGTTTCCTTCTGTTGTGGCAGACATGAGAAGGGATGGAATACACAGGAAGCTCTTCAAGAACCTCATCTTCTCTTCTATCCTCCCCATATCCAACTCTCGCTTTAAAAAATTGTCATATTAATATGGAATCTAGACTTCCAGAGACTTCTCTGAAACCAATCCAAGTGATGATTTACTTTTAAAAATAACAAGGTCTCAAAGTGATACAGCTTTGTTATCAGAGACCCTCCTCAAACACACTCCTCAAACTTCTATAGACTTTGCTAAGTTAGTTAATTTTCTGAAAGTTTAATCTATATAATTGGGGTGGAGGTGGTTAAAGTAATATTAACTCAATTTAAAATGTAAAAATCAAATGAGAAAACATATTATAAGTAGTCATTAAATAAATTACTATTCTAATAAATATTTAGTTATTTCTCGCTTGATTATAGTTTTATTTGAAGGTAGGTAAGAGGTATAACTGTCATTGACATTATACAGAATACACTTAATTCAGTTTTCAGAATTTTCAATAAAGTTTCTAGGGATGACTACTTCTTAAAGCTATTCCTAAACTTATTCCTTCCTCCCTTTCTCCCTTTCTTCATTTCTTCATCCCTTGTTTAATTCCTTCTGGGGGTGGGTGGGATGGTCCAGAGAGTATGCTCTTCTGTATTAAGTGATAGTATATTCTAAAACTACTTTGAGAGCCTTGGGGGTAGGATTCTTTTAAAAAAAAAATATATATATATATATATACACACACACATATATATATATATATATATATATATATATATATATATATATATCATTGATTTCAGAGAGGAAGGGAGAGGGAGAGAGATTGAGAAACATTAATGATGACAGAGAATCATTGATTGACTGACTCTTGCATGCCACAACCTGGAGTTTGAGCCTGCAACCCAGGCACATGCCCTGACTTGGAATAGAACCTCCTGGTTCATGGGTTGACACTCAACAACTGAGCAACACTGGCTGGGTGGGAGTAGGATTATTGTATCATCTATTTATGTAAAAAGACTTTAGTGCTTTCTATACAAAATGTTAAAACTGTATTCATCATCATTCAGCCTTAATATCAAAATTAGAAATGCATGGGTAATCCAGTTACTTGCCATTTAAAACTTACCTAAACTACAAATAACACTGACTGACTTCTTACACTCCAGCTATCACTGTAAGGCAGGAGTATATTTTATAAAGTAAAATAAACTCAACTTTGAGGTTGTCAGATAATTACTCTGTTCAGTAAGGGTCAAACTTTCTAAACACACACACACAGACAAAATTGAGTGCTTGTTATTGTTTTAGACTTAATAGAAACAACCTTAGTGTCCATTAATAGATAAATGTATATAGAAAAGATGGTGCATATATACAATGGACGATTACTCAGCCATACAAAAGAATGAAATCTGCCGTCTGCAACAAGTGTGGACAGACCTAGAGGGTATCATGCTAAGTGAAATAAGTCAGACAGAAAGACAAATGCCATATGGTTTCACTTATATGTGGAGTCTAAAAAACAAATAAATGAACAAAACCAAAAACTACCCTTGAAACATGCTCATAGATACAGAAAATATTTTGATGGTTTCCAGATGGAAGAGGGTTTGGGGGGATGAGTGAAAGCGGGGAGGAATTGAGATGTGCAAATTGTCAGTTGTAAAAGCAGTCACAGAGATATAAACTACAGCCAAGGGAATATAGTCAATAATATTGTAATACTATGTATGATGTCAGATGGGTACTAGATTTATTGGGGTAATCACTTAGTAAGTTATATAAATGTCTAATCTCTATATTATATATTGGAAACTAACATAATATTGTATGTCAACTAAAATTGAAAAGTAAAAAAAATATTTAAAAAATTTAACCATATGAGTTTACTAATAGACTACCAGTTTAACAACTTTCATGAGTTAGTATACTTTAATTGAATCTTTCTCCCTCTCTTCCTCTCTTCCTTCTCTCCAGCCTTTTAAAAAAATTCTTAGTCTACACATATTTTTCAAGCAAATTTTTGCAACTGTGAGTTAAATATTTGAAATAATAGCAAAAATTTAATAGTGGACCAATAAAGATAACAAAAATCAGTATAAACCTAGGGAGAAAAATGTATTTTGCCTCAAATACACATTTCATTTTTATTTTATTTACATCAAAATAAGTGAGTTTATCCATGTATGATTATAGAATGTGTCTATCCTCAGCAAGGAAATAAAAATGCTCACTTTTCAATTTTAATTATTGATCTATAGATGCCAAAACACCATTTATTAATCTGTGGCATAGCTTTATAGATTAAGTAAAAGTTTTTCAAGCTGAAATTTTTTTTTTTACTGGTTTACTATGTCAAATTTATGTTAGATTATCTTCTGAAGCTGTGTTGGTAAAATTTATGTTAGGTTATCTTCTGAAGCTGTGTTGTGTGTCTACTCATAGAATAAGATAATTTAATTTCAGGGTATGTAGCACCAATTAGTGCAGTCATGTGGTCATAAAGTTTTGAAAAACCTGCTCTTCTACCCCCATATCAGAAGAGGTTCTAGATTCTTGTTGTTCATCACAGCTATATTGGGAGGGCCCAGCAAATAACTAGTCTGGGTATTTTGACCCCATGATTTTTCATTGTTATGCTCTTAATGTAATGTGGGCAATAGCTCTGTCAAATTATTTGGGGTTTGTTTGTTTGTTTGTTTTAATGGATTAAAAAACTTCATAGTAATATTAAGTTTATATCTCATATATGTTTGTGAAAAGATTATTCATAGATGGTAAAAGATCTAGTATACTGATGTCATCTGATAAATATTACAATGAAGTAGCATGGTATGTTAATGTAATTTAAATAAATTTAATTATGCATGCACAGAGGGCAAGGAAAGAAAGAAAAATCAATTGCTTTTCTCCACTGCCCACAGGATGAGTTTATGGCTCTGGGTGAACAGAAAATGGAAGGCACAAATCTAGTAATCTTAATTCTCAACTACTTAAATGAGAGCATCTTGCTGTGATAAATTTAATTTTTTTAAAAATGTCTTGATTTCAAAGAGAGGGAGAGGGAGACAGAAACAGAAACTTCAACAATGAGAGAGAATCACTGATTGACTGCCACTGGGGATTGAGCCCACAACTGTGGCATGTACCCTGACAAGGAATCAAACCTTGAGCTCCTGGTTCATGAGTCAAAGTTCAACCACTGAGTCACACTGGCTGAGCCAATTTTCATTTTTAAACATTCAGTAAATATTTATTTTACAACCCGGTCCCTAAACACCTTCCATGCAAGCCAGCTGTCACCTCATGCTTAACCAAAGAAACAGATCTTAATTCTAAAGCTACTGGAAAAATTGTATTGGACATAATTAATATTGTACTTGTAGGTCATTATCAAGGGCATTATTTACTCTATTTATTTTTGCTTTAAGCACTCATCTTAAAACTGATTCCTATGTGAGATGCTACTATGCTGTGAATCCATCATTAGTAGTAAGAACATAATTTAGCTTAGTATCATCAACACTTGTTTGACATAGATTAAGAGAAAATTATAGTGTGAGTGGGGAAAAAAGAACTTTTACTGAAGTGTTGGTAAATATTTTGGTTGCCATTTTATAGCCAAAGAAAGATATTGAAGGCATTTGCTAAAGTGAGACCAGGCTCCAGTGCAAATCTAGAATTCACTGGGACCTTAATCAAGGATGCCATGGATGTATGTGTAGTAAAAGTGCTAAAATTGAGTGAACCCTTAATACATGTTTTGGCTACTTGTAGAAATTAAGTTTTAAATTAATATACACAATCTAATATGAACAAAATAAATAAGCATCTTCTTTTCTCTTCTCTTCTTTTCTTTTCTTTTTAATTTATGATGCCTAAATGATATATTGAAACACAAGTATAAAAGTAGTTTGCATGCCACAAATTGAGAAAAAAATACTAACATTTTATTTAACACTAGAGGCCCAGTGCACAAAATTCCTGCACTGGGGTGGGGGATTGTCCCTCAGCCCAGCCCGCACCCTCTCCAATCTGGGACCCCTCAGGGGATGTCCGACTACCGGTTTAGGCCCAATCTGACAGGGACTGCTGGCTCCCAACCCTTCACCTGCTTGCCTGCCTGCCTGCCTGATTGTCCCTAACCATTTCTGCCTGCCAGCCTGATCACCTCCTAACCACTCCCCTGCCAGCTTGATTGATGCTTAACTGCTCTCCTGCCCTCCCCTGTAGGCCTGGTCACTCCTAACTGTCCTCCCCTTCAGACACGGTCTCCCACAACTGCCCTCCCTTGCCAGCCATCTTGTGGTGGCCATCTTGTGATCACATGGGGGTGGCCATCTTGTGTGAAGTTGTGGCAGTCAATTTGCATATTACCTCTTTATTATATAGGATAGCCTATTATCATTTTTGTTGAAAAAACTTACTGTTTTTAAATTTCTAAATATGCTAGTTAATGTACAAAGAGGCAAGGTTAAATTGTTTTAAAAATAATAATAGCAGCAGTAGTAAGCATTGATGTAATACTTTGTAGGTGACTTACTTACACTAGGCAACATAATCTTCAGAGCATGTTTATGTGTGGCTATTATTAGTAGTAGTACTCTACCAATGAGAAAATGAGGCATAAAGAACTTTGATAATTTTTCCAACAACCACACATAGAAAGTATTAAAGCCAGTTTTTAACCTCTTTAATCCCAAAACCCATTTAATTAATTTCTATACTATCCTTACACACACAAGGGCATTAGACCCATTTATAAAAATGTAATGATAGATGATCATCAAATTAGAAATGAACATGCCTCATTAAAAATCTTTGTAAATCATTACTTTGTCATATATTCTTCTCATTATTTCATAATTTTAAATTGTCTCACATTCCTCTTCCCTTTTGCCTTAGAAATTAATATGATAATTGTTTTGGTCTTGACTTCATCTTCTGTTTTTGATATCATTAGGAATGGTGAGTGTCAGTCTCTTCTGACTCATAATAAGACACCAGGCTTGTACTGCAAGAATGTGGAGGCAATGCCAGGAGGGACCGAAGGTGGTGGTGGCAGTCCAGCACTATTTATTTGGACTCGGTCAATATTCAAGTTTACTTGCCCTCAGAATAATGCAACAGCAATTGTGAACTTAACCACCATCCTGGTGCTCAGTCTTCTTAATAGTCAAAAGAGTTGTCTGTCCTCCCAGGCTCCACCACTTTACTAACTTTTCATTTGTGGCACTTCATTCTCTCTTCTGACCCATCACATGAACTTCTTTGCTGAGGTCATAAATCATCATTTTGTTGCTAAATCAAGTGAATATTTTACATTCATTTCTCAGTTCACTAAGGACCATCATTAACTGATCACTTCCTCCCTCTTGAATATATTCTTCTGTTGGTTTCCTAGCACTCTAATTTCCTATCACCTTCCTGGCCTTTTTTCCCATGTTCATTTTATAAAAGTGTGGGTTACATCGCTGCAGTGGACATTTTCATTCCTTCCATCTGGCCACATGACTCAAATTAGGTCAAATAGAGCTAAGGAGATTCTTTTCTGGGACTTATATTGAAGCCATTAAGAAAGAATTATGTTCTTTCTGCTGAATTGCTGATTGTGAGAATGATGTAAGCACAGTGCTGTTGGAGGTAAGAAAAATGAGGCCATCACTCTGGAAAGCAGATAAAAACTGAGTCCTGATTATTTTTTTAAGTTCCTGGATCCAGATGGGTCTGAAGCCTTAAGTATACATCTGGATTTTCCATAATCCCCCAGTGGGCCATGCTCTCTCTATCTGTGGAGTACTTTCCTCCACCGCTGTGCCTGGTAGAATTCTATGCATGCAGAAGAAAACTTTCTTGGACACTCTTCATACTCTTTTAAGATAACCTCAAAGTCTGGGTTAAATGCCCTTACTTGTACTTTTTTAGCTTCTGAACAATATTTACCCACTATAACTGTAATTGTATATTTGTGTTAACATTGATAATTTGTATATCACACAACCTGAAAGAAAACTAGTTGAGAGCAAGGGTCTCAGTGTCACCCCATAACTACCTGTGTAAATGAGTGAATGAACAGTTTTGCTTAGACAAATGTATAAGCCTCATCCAATACATTCTAAGACACTCAGGCTCAAACAAAAGTAAAAATATTTTCTGATAGAGGAATTTAAGATCTTACTTGATACTTTTTTTACTTCCCCAGCTCATTTGATTGATGTTAAAGTTAGGCAAAGGTTTGTATCAGGGAAAATGAGGGCATGCCCTTAACTTTGCAAATCCATTTCATATCAAAACATAGACCTTTTGACCCCAGTTTACATATTCATTTTTAAGCTTAAAATAATACAATTACACAAGAGGTAGGTTGATAGTTCATGAAGGAAATTAATTATTCTGCTCTGAGGTAACTGGCTGAGTGCTTTACACAAAACATCACAGCTAAGAGGCTTCCCTGACAAGCCCAGGTGCCTCCAGCAAGATATCACTGAGGGTGAGAGAACACAAAGCAAGAGAGAGAAGAACACTCTGAAGAAAACCCAGCTTCCATGCTTCTTGTACTTCATGATCTCTCTTCACTACACACACACACACACACACACACACACACACACACTCACACACAGCCTATTCCTAACCTACTACTTGTTGGTTATCAAGTATAATTTTAGATTTCAGGGATTTGGGTTCCTTTACCACTAATGAAACCACTATTTAAACCTTAAAAACCAATCAAGGAGACTCCTAAACCAAGATGACGGCATAGGGAAACACCTGTACTTGCTGCCTCCCACAACCACATCAAAATTACAAATAAAATACAGAAAATTATCATCCAGAACCACAGGAAAGCTGGCTGAATGTAAATAATACAACTGGAGAAGTAAAGAAGAAAGCACACTGAGACTGGTAGGAGGTGCAGAAATGCAGAGGTGTGGAGGTGCGGAGGCACAGAACTGGCTGGTCCAGCACCCAGGTGTGCACTGTTTTAATTGGGAGGGAGATCACCTCTGCAGAGGCCACCTGGAGGACCTAGGGGTCCCAGCCCCACACAGAATAAACTGGTGAATGGAATAGAATGAGGGGCATGGAAATGGAACAGACTAGTGATTCTCAGAGGGAAGCAGGTGTGGGGGTGTGGGAAGAGATTAGATAAAGATTTTATATGCCTGTATGTATTACCTATGGAAACAGACAATAGGGTGGTGAGGGCCTGGGATGGGGTGGGGACCAGGTGGAGGGGATCTATGGGGGGGGGGGGGAAAGAGGGACATCTGTAATAATCTACACTAATAAAAGAGAAACATGGTAATTGGCGTACGACCGCTACCCTTCCCATTGGCTAATCAGCGTATCCTTATGCAAATTAACTGTCAGCCAAGATGGCGGCCGGCAGCCAGGCAGCTGGAAGCGAACATGAGGCTTGCTTGCTCCAGGGACTGCAGACTCCAACGTTCACCGCCTCACTTGCCGGCCTCTGAGCTGGCAGTTTGAAACATTCTAACAAATATAGGCCGGGATCTCAGAGCTGAAGTTATACATTGTTTCGGTTATAGAACCGAAACAAACCAGATACCTGCTCTCAGAGCTAGAGCCAGAGCTAAAGCTGGCCAAGAATAAAATAAAAAAAAAGGAGCGGTTGGGAGCTTCAATCAACAACCGCCAGCCTGAAAGCAGCCCTCAGCCCCTCACCCAGACTGGCCAGGCACCCCAGTGGGGACCCCCACCCTGATCCAGGACACCCTTCAGGGCAAACCAGCCTGCCCCCAGGCCTCTATCCTATATAGTAAAAGGGTAATATGCCTCCCGGCACCGGGATCAGCGGAGCTGCGAGGCCTCCTGGCACCAGATCAGCATGACAGGGGGCAGCGCCCAAACCTCCTGATCGCCCTGTGGCTCTGTGGGTGATAGAGGGCGGCGCCCCAACCTCCCTTCCCCCACGGGCCCTGCTCTGTGTGTGACGGGGTAGAGCCATAACCTCCCCATAGGCCCTGCTCTGTGCGTGACAGGGGGGAGCTCCCCAACCCCCTGATTGGCCCTGTTCTGTGTGTGACAGGGTACGGAGCCCCAACCCCCCTGATTGGCCCTGCTCTGTGCGTCACAGGGGGTGGCGCCGCAATCTCCCCATAGACCCTGCCTTGAGTGTGATAGGGGGCGGTGCCCCAACCCCCCAATCAGCCATACCCTGAGCGTGACTGAGGGTGGCATCGCAACCTCCCAATCCGCCCTGCTCTGAGCCCGACCAGGGGCTGCACCTAGGGATTGGGCTTGCCCTCTGCCACCCAGGAGCAGGCCTAAGCCAGTAGGTCGTTATCTCCTGAGGGGTCCCAGACTGCAAGAGGGCACAGGCCGGGCTGAGGGCCCCCCTTCCCCCCCGAGTGCACAAATTTTTGTGTACTGGGCCTCTAGTATCAATAATAAAGATTAATACAAAATAAAAGTAAACAATCAAGGAAATGCCCTATGCCTAATTTCCTAATGAGGAAAATGAAGCATCAAACATAAGGAACAGAAAATTCAATAAAAAAATTACCCAGCAACAAAACTTCCCATTTCGCATCCTTCAATCTACTTTTTCTCTCCTCCAATCTGATCATCACAAAGAAGTCAGAGAAATATTTCAAGAATTCAAAGCATCAGATTCTGTTTCAAACGCTTCCACATCTTCCTATTGCCTTTGGAATAAAGCCCCTAGTCCACCTATTAGTCCAGAAAAACCCAAATTTGACCTGCCATTTTGTCTCCAGTGGGTGCCCTTTCCTCTTTATCACCACATGCAATCAATATAGATGGCTTTTCACATCTTTGAAGGCATCATGCTATTTCCTATTCCACAGACTTTGCACATTCTGTTCCTTCTGCATAAAACACTTTGTCACCTACTCCTGTATTTGCTTAATGAAATCTTACCAACCCATTAGATCTCAGCTTGAATGTCACTTTCTCAAGTTTTCTCTAAGTTGTCAGAGGGGGTTAAGTCACTTTCACTTTTGCCACCCCCTTCCAATGGTCTTGACCATTTTTAGGATTGCTTATAACCCTTATAAAATTTTCTATCCTATATAATAAAAGGCTAATATGCAAATAGACTGAACAGCGGAACAACTGGAACAACCAAAACATCGAACAACCCGTCGCTATGACGTGTGCTGACCACCAGCGGGTGTGTGTGGAACATGGTGTGCATTGGCTGCAGCAGGATGGTGGAGCAGGTGAGCGGGGATGCCAGACCAAGGTGGGGCACCCGTCACTGTCATTGGGGCAAGCCTCTGGTGGTTACTGAAAATTCTTTGCTCCCGCATTCCACGGTCCAACCTGGTGCTTGCACCTGCTGCTGGCGCCCAAAACCGCCACTCACACTTGCACCCACAGCCCCACTTGCACCCACAGCCAGTGCTGGAGCCACCTCTTGCACCAGCTGCCAGTGCCTGGCAGCAGTCCTGATCACTCAGCACCATCAGCGGATGCGAGTGGTGGCTGCTGGCCCTATTGCCCCTGAAAGCTTCTCCTCCTCTCCCTGCTCCTGAGGGGTGATCAAGGCAACAGCCACCACTTGCACCTGCTGCTGGCACTGGCCCCAATCGCTCCACTCTGTCAGCTGGTGAAAGTAGGGCCAGGGCTGTCAGTGCGTAGGAGCAGCGGCAGGAGCAGAGCTGCCAGAAGAAGGGGACCAGGGGCCACAGCGGGAGGGGCAAGACAGGGGTGAAGAGGATGGGCCTAGATCCACCCCTGTGCCTACTGTAGCCTTGCAGCCCACAGTTCCTTTCAAGGTACACGAATTCATGCACTGGGACCCTAGTTATATTATAAATTCCATGAAGACAAAGACTGTATTCAATCATTTCATTTTCAGCTCTGTTACATAGGACTGTCTAACAACTATTGGAGTTTCATCAATATTTATTGAATTAATGAGGGTATAATTAGTGGGAAAGGGATTCAACATGTATGCAGTTCACATATCAACTAAAGATGTTCCATAAGGCTTTGTTTTTAAATTGCTATGGCAGGAACCATCTCTAATCAGGACTAATTTCTTTTTAGGGCTAATTTCTTAAACTGTGCTCCACAACATCTTGTCTCATGGCTCACCAAAATAGTTACTTAAATTTTAGTACATATATGGGATATCTTTAACCAGCTTTCATCCCTGTTAATAAATATTCTTTTGCTATAAAAATGCATCCACTGATAACTTTGAGACCATGTATAATTACTAATCATGGATGTTGAAAACCTTCTATAATTGTGGTCACTTAGCTCATCTTAGAGGTGTGCCAATTCTCTTATCATGTGTTGGCATTTTTATAGCCACAATTCAGAATATTACTGCATATTTCCTGCCCTGTTGTTCTCTGCAATATCTCCTGTTTCTGATAATATGTCATCTCAAACAAAAGTTTCAAATCTCACCAGATTAGTCTAGAGAAAATTTTGTCTCTGCAGGTAGGTCAAATAAATAGCTCCTTCCTTGATCAGCTCTCTCCTGAAGCTACACACCTTTTTTCACTTTCAGGAAGGAGTCAAATTTCTTAAGAAGTTGGATATCTGCTTTGGTTAATTCCCAAATTTTCAGCCTGATTCTTATACTATTAACTTTAAAAAACTACTTACATAATTTAAAAAGTGAAACCCTATATAATAAAAGCCCAGCGACTGAAATGGCAGAACAAACCAGAACAACCAGAGACCAGAACGACCACAGCCCCTTGCCCTGGCTGGCCCTGCCCCCACTACCCTGCAAGCAGCTAGGGGTGATTAGGCAGGCAGAGGAGGTTAGGGGTGATCAGGCAGGCATGCGAGTGGTTAGGGGCAATCAATCAGGCAGGAAGAGGGGTTAGGGGCTATCAGGTAGGCAGGCAAAGTGGTTAGGGGTGATGAAGCAGGCAGGCGAGCAGTTAGGGGTGATCAGGCAGGCAAGCAGGTGAGTGGTTAAAAGCTATCAGTCCAGGATTGTAAGAGGGATGTCCTACTGCAGGTTTAGGCCCAGTCCTGCAGGGATCCCTGTAGGATCGGGCCTGAACTGGCAGTTGAACATCCCCTGAAAGGTCCTGGATTGTGAGATGGTGCAGGCCAGGCTGAGGAATCCCACCCTTCCCAGCCCTGTGCACAAATTTCATGGTCCGGGCTTCTAGTAGTTATAAAGTTTATGAAAAACAAAACAAACAGATTTATCTGTCACTTTCTTTAGCCTAGCTCTTTATATATTTCTAGGAGTTTTTCTTCAAATTTATCTTCCAATTTCTCCTCTTCGTATTTTAATTTTAAAGACTAGCTTTCATTCTATGAATTTTTTTTTTCTGTAAGTTCTATGGGCTTTTAATGGATACATAGCAATATTATATTACCTTCTGTCAAGGGCTCCCAAATATCACCAACAGAGCCTATTAATAACACAAAGTTCACCGCTTACCCCATGACAAAAGAGAACACCACCTTAATAGAGTTTTACACCTCTTGAGAGAGAAGACAAACCAGATTGTATTGGAAATTTGAAGTGTGTGTTTTTTTTAATTTTTAATTTTTTGTTTAAGATATTACATATGTCTCCTTTTCCCTCCATTGACCTCTCCCCAGCCTCTCCCACCCCCTGAATCTTTCTTATTGCCTTCTATTTTCATGTAATGCAATTTCATTTCTCAACTATTAATTTTTACAAAAAAGTTGTCTTCTGTTCCTTTCATTATCTCTGTTTCAAATTTTTAGTTATTTATATTGATCTCTGTCTTCCTTGTTAGAGGATTTCCTCTCATGTTTGGTTATTGTTGGCTGCCCATTCATCTTTAAGAGACACTGAAAAGCTGATTGGATGTTCAGCATATGAAGGTAGGCTTGTCCACTTCTGGGCTTCAACACAGAGTGTGTTCTTGCTGAGCAGTTTCACTGAAGAACCAATATTGAAGACGGTCAACATCTGCAGATTCCTTGTCTTAAAATAGTCAGTTTTCCAGAAAGGAATCCTACATGTCCTGTCTGGAAAAAATAAGAGACTGGCTACCCACTCATAACTAAGAGAGTCAACAGGGCCCACTGTTGACTCACTTTATCTGAAAACTTTTATAAGAAGACTTTTACTTTGCTCCTCTATATTTATTTTGATGCCATTGTCTTCTTCAGTATATGGTGTTTCGACTCATTTTCAACCTTTCTAGAAAATGAACTCTAATCCTCTGCTGGGGTGTAGGAGGTACTTTCCTACTGTGAGAAGCATGGGAGCAGATCTTGGGTTTGAGCTACTATTTATATAGATTTTTGAATAGTCATCTCCTTTCAAGACTCACCTGTGCCCTACCCTGCTTCAGTGTAACTGGTGTTTCCTGTTCCCAAGCTCTGCTGGGCTTCTGCATTGTGACTATCTTGTTTCAGAGGTTCTCACCCTTCTGGACTAAGATTTAGCTTTCTCTGGTCTGTTAAAGCAGTCATAACTTGTCCATTTGACTCGCAGCTTCTAAAACTTGGTTATCACTTTTGTCATATGTACATAGTCCTTGCTGTTTTTTACCATTTTTAAAATATTTTAATAATTATTTTAGTATGGTTTTAAGAGAGATTACAGGAGTTTATAATCAATCAACCATATTTAATCAGAACTAATTTAATTTTTATTGAGACATAGTTGACATATGTGTACAACATATTTTTATATTTGAATACATTACAAAATGATCATTGCAATGAGTCTAATTAACATCCATCACCATACACAGTTTAAAATTTTTTTCCCTTGTGATAAGAACTTTTAAGATCTACTCTCTAAGCAACTTTCCAATATACATTTCATTAACTATAGTCACCATACTGTACATTACAGCCCTATGACTTATTTATTTTATAACCAGAGGTTTATAGCTTCTAATCACCTTCACCCAATTGTAACTTGATTTTTTACACAATTCTTATTAGACTTATACCAATAAATTTACTTAATTCTGGGCATGCCAAATTCTATTTTAAATATCTGAATTCTAAAAAGGCAAAGAAAGCCAATCTCACAGTTGTTTCTAGAATTTTCCTCTAAGTGATGATATTCACAGAACCATCATTGTTTGTCCATATCAGACTATGCTTGGCAACATCATGTCCAAACCACTTGAAAACTAAACAATATACTTATAAATAATCAACAAGTAAAAGAGGCAGTCTATAGGTAAATAAGAAATACATTACATTGAATGAAAATTAAATTATAACATATTATATTTTGTGGGATGCTATTAAAAAATGCTAAGAGGAAAATTTACAGCACTAAATATTGAAAATTAACATTCTAAGTTCCCATCTCAGGAAAATATAAATGAAAGCAAGATGAATCCAAATTGAAACAGATGGAAGGACATAATAAACATCATAAAAATCAATGAAATTGAAAACATAAACAATAGGATATACCAATAAAACAAACAGATGGTTCTTTGAAAAGATCAATAAAATTGATAAAACTCTAGAGAGACTGAAAAAGAGAAAAAGAGAGAAGACACAAATTACCAATATCAGGAATAAAATAAGAGTTATTACAAACGCTGATGACACCAAAAGGATAATAAGGAAATCCTACTGACAACTCAACCCACATATATTTGAAAATGTCACTCAAAAAAGCACAAATTATCACAATTCTCCCAAAATGAATTAGATCATTTGAATATACATATAGCTGCTAAGTAAATTATATTTGTCATTTAAAAACTCCTGAAAAAGAAACCTCCAGGCTCAAATGCGTTAATGGAGAATTGTATCAAACATTAAAGAAGAAATAACACCAACTCTACACACTGTTCTAGAAAATAGAAAAAGTGGAAACACTTCCATTTTATTTAATGAAGCCACTATCATTCTGATAAAAAAAAAATCAGAGAAAAATAGTAAAAATCAAAGAAACTAGAGACCAATATTCCTCATAATTATAAACTAAAAATTCTGAATAAAATGTTAGCCAACTATTTGTGAAGAAATTATACACCATTTTCAATAGGATTTATTTGAACATACAAGGCTACTTTAACATTCAAACATCAATCACTGTAACTCACTATGACAACAGGCTCAAGGGAAAAATTCACATGACAATATAAATTGATGCCAAAAAAAACTTCCCGTGAAATTCAATACCAGTGCATTAAAACAACAACAAAAACAAACAAACACCACCAACAAAAATAAACTCTGAGAAAACTAGCATAGTGGGTATATGTACTAGCATACTAAGTACCTATCACAAACTGAGTGGCTTAACCTACAAACATTTATTGTCTAACTAGAGGCCCAATGCACAAAAGTTGTGCAAGAGTAGCCCTTCCTTCCCTCGACTGCTGGCACCAGCTTTCCTCTAGCAGCCAGGGCCCAGGCTAGCTTCCCTCTGGCCACCTGCAAGCACCCAGGACCTGGGCTTCCCTCTGGCCCCAGCTTCGTCTGGGAGGACATCCGGAATGACGTCCAGAAGGACATCTGGTCTGATTAGCATATTACCCTTTTATTATTATAGATAGTTCTGGAGGCTAGACATCATCAATCAGCTAGTGTGGCTTAGTGGTTGAGCATTGACCCATGACCAGGAGGTTGCGGTTCCATTCCTGGTCAGAGAGTGTGCAGAAAGCAGCTGGTCAATGATTCTCTCTCATCATTGATGTTTCTATCCCTCTTTCCCTCCCACTTCCTATCTCTAAAAGCTATAATAACATTTTTTTAAGTGACTAAATACATAAAGAAACATTTTGTCAAAGAGGATATATAAATAGCAAGTAAGCACATAAAAAAGTTCAGCATCACTGGCAATCATAGTAATGCAAATTAAGAAAACAGTGAGATACCACTACATATTTAACAAACAGCTAAAATTAAAAAGATTGAGAATATCATATGCAGAAAAATCTAATCTCTCACACATTGCAGCTAGTAATACAAAATAAGACAGTCATTCTGAAACTTGGTTTGCCAGTTTCCATTTAAAAAATTAAACATAACCTAATGATACAGCTCAGCAATCATACTGCTGAGCATTTAATCCCAGAAAAATTAAAGCTTATGTTCACACAAAAAATTTTACACAATTGTTAGTAGTAGCTTTAGTGGCAATAGCCAAACACTGGAAATAGCCAACATGTCCTACAATTAACAAATGGCAAAACAAACTGTGGTACATTTATACCATGGAAATACTATTCAACAATAAACAGAAAGAAACACTTGATATATGGCATGACTTGGATGGAGTTTAAGAACATTATACTGGACTAAAGTCCCAGTGCACGAAATTCATGCACTCGGGAGGGCAGGCGTGCCTCAGCCCAGCTGTGCCCTCTCATTGTCTGGGAGCCCTCAGGAGTGTGCAGCCAGCAGTTAGACATCCTTAGCGCTGCTGTGGAGGTGGAAGAGGCTGCTGCTAAGGCCACTGTGCTTGCCAGCTGTGAGCCCAGCTCAGGGCTTCTGGCTGAGCAATGCTCCCCCTGTGGAAGAGCACTGACCACCAAGGGGCAGCTCCTGCGTTGAGCGTCTGACCCCTGGTGGTCAATACATGTCATAGTAACCGGTCATTCCACTGTTTGGTCGATTTGAATATTAGCCTTTTTTTATATAGAATGATTGAAGCCAATAAAAAAAGTCACATACTATATGATTCCACTTCTATAATATTTTTGAAGTAATGTAATTCTAGAGATGGTGGTTAAATTAGAGGTTTCCAGATGTTAGGGATGGTGTGAGTTTGATGGTAAATGCGTAATACAAGTGAAATCTTTGTGGGATAAAATAGTTCTGTCCTTTGATTTTAGTGGTGGTTAAATAAATCCAATATGTGATTACAACAAACAAATAAAATACTATACATATGTTGTACCAATGTCAATGATTTTGATATTGACCCATGGTTATGGATGATGTAACTACTATGAAAAACTGGGTGAAGGGGTACATAGGTCCTCTGTATACTCTCTTTGTAATTTCCTGTGAATCTATAATTATTTCAAAATAAAATTTAAAAGTAATATATAATAGCTGGGTAAAGGATTGTATGAGAACAGATGAAATAAGACTGATCATAAGTTAATAATTATTAATTCAGAGTGATGGACATGAGGAAGTTTATTATACTCTTCTGTCTGATTCTGTGTATATTGGTAATTCTTCATAATGAAAAGTTAAAAAACAGAAGCTGGGTCTATGTCACATTTATTTGTGTATCTTCAATGTGCAGCATGATGGTAGGTGCTTAAAAATATTTGATGAATAAAAAACTTCAAGAAAGTCAAACTTTGAAGTCTTGGTTTTCTCCTTTAGAGAATGAATGACAGTATTTACCTCTCAGGGTAATTGTAAGAGTATTATATACAAAAGCAATAAACAAAGCATCATTAGTTGTGGAACTTTAAACAACCTAATCTACTTGTATTTGAAGTCCCTGAAGGAGAGGAGAGAGAAGGATGGAGAGAAAAATTACTTGAAAAAACAATGGCCAAAATTGTTTTTAATGTACATTTTTTATTGATTTCAGAGAGGAACAGAGAGGGGGAGAGAGATAGAAACATCAATGATGAGAGGGAATCATTGATTGGCTGCCTCCTGCATGCCCCACACTGGGGATCCAGCCCACAATCCAGGCATGTGCTGACAGGAATCGAAACCAGACTCTTTAGTCCACAGACTGACACTCTATCCACTGAGCCAAACTCGTTAGGGCAATAATAGGCAACATTTTTTTTTAATTTGATGGAAATTATAAACCCACTAGAGGCCCGGTGCACAAAAATTTGTGCACTCAGGGGTGGGGGCGGGTCTCTCAGCCAGGCCTGCACCCATTCACAGTCCAGGACCCCTTGGGGGATGTCCACTGTTGACTTAGGCCCATTCCCCAGGGGATAAGGTCTAAGTTTGCAGTCAGACATCCTTCTGGCAGCCAGGGAGCCCTCGAGGGATGTCTGATTAAAGGTTTAGGCCCCCAAGGGATCGGGCCTAAACCATTAGTTGGACATTCTTAGGGCTGCCACGTAAGTGGGAGAGGCTCCTGCCACCACCACTGTGCTGGCCAGCCATGAGCCAGCTTCTGGCTGAGTGGCACTCCCCATATGGAAGTGCACTGACCACCAGGGGGCAGCTCCTGCATTGAACGTCTGCCCCCTTTGTGGCCAGTGCACATTGTAGCAACCGGTCATTCTGCGGTTCAGTCAATGTGCATATTAGCTTTTTATTCTTATTATATAGGATGTCCCTATTTCCCTCCTTTTGCCCCCTCTACTCAGCTTTTGCCCCCCACTTCTCTCTGGCCATCACCATACTGTTGTCTGTGTCCATGGGTTGTGCATATATTTTCTTTGTCTAATCCCTTCTTTAAATTCACTTCTTTAAATTTTTATTTTCAGATAAGTGCTTATAACTGCACTATTATATATTTTCTATTATATCATTTAGAATTAAGATATTTTTTAATTGAACCTTTGTAAATTTTAGCACAATTTAATAAATTATGCTAGAAGCAATTAGCAGATTTTTCATGTAATGCGTACACATTTCAATTAATTTTTTTTAATATATATTTTATTGATTTCTTACAGAGAGAGTAAGGGAGAGGGATAGAGAGCTAGAAACATCGATGAGAGGGAAACATCGATCAGCTGCCTCCTGCACACTCCCTACTGGGGATGTGCCCACAACCAAGGTACATGCCCTTGACCAGAATCGAACCCGGGACCCTTCAGTCCCCAGGCTGACGCTTTATCCACTGAGCCAAACCAGCTAGGGCTCAATTAATATTTTATTAATTTTTAATTTTTAATATTTTAATTTGAAATAATCTCATACATGTAAAAAAACTACAAAATACTACAGCATATTATATGTACCCTTCACCCAATTTCTTAGGTGTTAATAATTTAAACATAACCATTATACAGCTAACAAAATTTGGAATATATTTTTCTTATAATCTCTTTAATGTTACTTAATCCATTTACTTTGTTTTTGTTAATCTTCACCCAAGGATATTTTTCCATTGAATTTTAGAGAGAGTGAAGGGAAAAGGAGAGACACATTGATTGGTTGCCTCCTGCACATGCTCTGATAGGGAATGGGCATCAAGCCAGCAACTGAGGTTCAAGCCCTTGACTGGAATCGAACCTGGGACCCTTCAGTCCACGGGCTAATGCTCTATCCACTGAGCAAAACAGGCTGCAGCTTAATTCATTTACTTTTAATCTATATGTGTCTTTATATTTAAAGTGGGTTTTGTTTTTGATTCACCCTCATAATCTGACTTTTAATTGGTGCATTTATGCCACTTACTTTCAGAGTGCTTACTGATAGAGTTACTGCCATGTCAGGTGGTTTCTGGGGCTTCTGGGGCTGGCCTGCCCTGGATGGTGGCATGCTGGTGGCTTGTGCTGTCCCGCCTTGCCTTCAGTATGCAAATTAGCTGCCATCTTTGTTGGTGGTTAACACATTGTATGTGGGAAAAGTATTTATACGTTTTAGATATTTTATTACTTTTATTTCAATTTCCAGTGAGTTTTCCAGTACTTGTTTGTTTAAAATTTAAGAAAAATAATTCAGTATACATTTTTTAGTAAACCACAAAAAGTTTCATTGAAAAAAATATGTAAAACTAAAGTTATCGTAATTTTACTAAATGTTGCCATTTGCGCAAAAAATTAGCAAAAATGGCCCATGCCACCTGTTAGCACGCGATAAAACTACCCGCAAACAATGTGTTAATTTGCATACCATGCTGATTAGCTTATGGGAGGCATAGCAAAGGTATGGTCAATTACCATGTTTGTTTATTATTAGATAGGATAGTACAAAGTAGCTCAACATACCCAAAGGACAACAAACATGAAAAAAATTTCACCAAGGTGCATAATAATCAAATATCTCAAAAACAGTGCTTAAGATAAAAACCTTAAAAGCAGCTGGAAAATAAAAGACAGGTTACATGCAGAAGAACAAAAATAAACCTGATAGCATTGTCAGAATAATGCAAGCAATAGGCAAGAAGAAATGGATAAAATGAATATACTTATAACCTTTAAACTTTTGCAAATGTAACATAATCTAGCAGTATATGAAGAGGAAATACACAATCAAGTGGGATTTATCCTAGCAATGTAATCTTGGCTCAACATTTGAAAATTCAATGTAATTCACCTATTAACAAGTTATAAAGAAAAATTATATAGTCATCTATATAAATACAGAAAAAATCATTTGACAAAATTCAACATTAATTCCTGATATTCCTTATGTGTAAAAAATAGACTAGAAATTTCTCAATATAACAAAGGACATTTATGAGAAACCTATTACTTGCATCATACTTAATATTTAAACACCAAATATTTTCTCTGTAGATTGTGTAAGAGCCAAATATGTCCCCTCTTTTCACTTCTTTTCTATATTGTACTGGAAGACCAAGCCACTGGAATAAGGCAAAAAAGAAGAAGAAAAAAGCTAGAAGAATAAGAATAAAACTGTCTTTATTTGCTGAAGGCATGTTTGATTATGTAGGAAATCCTAAGGATTCTGCATAAAAGCAACAAAAATGTATAAGTAAATTTATCAAGATTGCATATTCAAATTAATAGACAAAAACAGTTGTAGTTCTATACATTAGCAAGCCATAACCAGAAAAATGACCTTTTAAAACTATTTCTTTTCATATAACTAAAATTTTTTTGTTATCCTCCTTTCATTTTTAGAGAGAGTGGAAAGGAGTGAGGAGAGAAAGAGAGAGAGAGAGAGAGAGAGAGAGAGAGAGATATGAGAAAGACACATCAATTGGTTGCCTCCCTCACACGCCCCAACTAGGGCCAGAGATCGAACCTGCAAACCAGGCATGTGCCCTTGACCTGGAATCAAAACCACCACCTTTATGATGCTCTATCCACTGAGTCCCACTGGCTAGGGATATATAATAAAATCAATTATATATATATATATATAATTGATTTTATTTTTATTTATTTTAATATATTTTTATTGATTTTTTAGAGAGAAAGGGAGAGGAGGAGAGAGATAGAAACGTTAGTGATGAGAGGGAACCATTGATTATCTGATTTCTGCACACCCCACACTGGGGATTGAGCTGACAACCCATGCATGTGCCCTGACGGGAAATTGAACCTATGACTTCCAGGTTCATAGGTCGATGCTCAACCACTGAGCCATGCTGACTGGACTATTATTGACGAGAGAGAGAGAGAGAGAGAGAGAAATATTGATGTGAGAGAGAAACATCAATTAGTGGCTTCTGGAATGTGCCCTGACCAGTGATTGAAGCCCACAGCCTGGGTGTGTGCCCTGACCTGGAATCACACCCACCACCTTCTGGTGTATGGCATGACACTCCAACCAAAGAAGCCACTGGCCAGGGCAAAAAGAAATAACATTTAAAAAACAATACCAATTATAATAAAAATATAAGATGCTTAAGGACATATTTAACAAAATATATTCAAATTATATAAACTAAAAACTAGGTAACATTGCTGAAATTAATTTTAAAAGGTCTAAATAAATGAGAGATATTGAGTTTTATAAAAGAGCTAATCATATTAAGACTTTTTTCAATATTATCTATATAATCAAAGATATTCAAGTAAAATCCCAGGCTTTTTTTTTTAGAATTTGACAAGGTTATTCTTAAATCCTTATGGATATGCTAAGTACCTAGAATAGCAGAGATGATTCCTGTTGGAAAAAAAAATGATTTTTCATGAAAATAACAAAATTGAAAGGCACTACCTGATTTCATGGCATACCATAAAACACTGTGGTACTAGCATTGGGATCAACATACTGATCAATGGACTAGAACAGAAAGCAAGAATTTCAACAAAAAAGCCAAAGTAATTTAATGGGCAAAGGATAGAATTTTTAACAAATAGTGCTGTAATAATTGAATATTTCTGTACAAATGAAAGGAATTTTGGCCCTTGAATACACAAATTTTCCTAAAAGAAATGTAGGCCTAAATATAGCATTTAAAACAAAAAATTCTGGAAGTAAAGGAGAAAATCTTTGTGAACTTAATTTAAGCAGAGTTAACTAGATATGCCAGATAGTGCATGAACCATGAAATCAAAATATGGTTAAAATGAATTTCATTAACATTAAAACTTCATTTTCAAAGACATCCTTAAAAATAATAAAGTAAGTGGAAGGCTAGGAGAAAATATATGCAAAATATGTATCTGGAAGACATTTGTATCCAGATTATAATAAATAACTATTATAGCTCAGTAACAGATCAGTATAGCTCAGAAGACAAAAGTCTAATAAAAGTGCATAAAGGTTTAGCAGAAAGAGAGACATGTAAATGACAAATAAGCACAGAAAAAATATTCAACATTATTAGTTATCAGGAAAATTAAAACCACAACGAAATGGCTTTCATTGATGAAAAGATTTTTCATGAAACGAACAAAATTGAAATACTCATATTACCTGATTTTATTCACTGGAATGACTAAAATTAAGAAGACTAGCAATACCAAATGTTGGCAATGATATGAAACAACAGGAATGTCTATAGATTTGTGGTGGAAATGCAAAATAGTATAGTCACTTTGGATAAAGCAATCTTATTCCTATATATTTATCTAAGAGAAATGGAAACATAAGTCCACATAAATATTTATATTTATGTTAGCTGAAAATTGGAAGCAATTTAAAATGCCCAACAACTGGTGAGTGGATTAAAAATAAATAAATAAATAGACAAACCAACAAAAAACCTGTGGTGTAGTCATACTTTGGGAAAACTGTTTAACAATAAATAGGAACCATAGGTTGATATACTAGAGGCCTGGTGCATGGATTCATGTACCAGTGGGGTACTTCCACCTGGCCTGCTGGGATCAGGCTGAAACTGGCCTGGTGCAGAGATTCATCCAGGGCAAGTCCAGCCCATCTCGCCCAGTCCCGATGGGCCAAAACCCAGCAGCAAGCTAACATACCAGTCAGAGCATCTGCCCCCTGGTGGTTAGTGCACATCATAGCGACTGGTCGAACAGTCAAACAAATAGTTGGACACTTAGCATATTAGGCTTTTATTATATAGGATATGGAAAGAGGTGGATATCTCAAAAGCATTATTTTTAGTGAATGAATTCAGATAGTAAATGAATTTAGATATAAACCCTACACAATATAGGTTTCCATTTATTTGAAAGTCTAGAAATAAACAAAACACCACATTAAAAAAAAATTAGATCACTGGTGTTCAGGGTCTGGAGGTTGGGAGAGGGAATATACTGCAGAGGCGTGAGGAAACTTTCTCAGGCAATGAAAATGTTCTGTGTCATAACTATATATGGTCATGGTGGTTACATGACTGTATACAGTTTCAAAATTTACCAAATTGTACACTAAATATTGATCAATTTTACTGCATTTAAATTATAATTCAATCATATATAATTTGTTTAACTTTTTATGTAAATATGCACACATATAATTTACATTTATAGCAGTATGCAGGGTGTATGAAATTGAAAAAAGACTAAATATAGAGAAGTCATTTATTAGGCCATTGCAAAAGTCAAGGTCATACTGGTAACTATGAAGAAAAGCAATTGTAGAGGGAATGGGAGTAAAAAGAACACAAAACATATGTTGAAGATGTTGAACATGAAATATATGTTAGAGATCTTTCAAAACTAGGATCATTACAAGAATTCACTAGGCCCCTTTCTTCCTCTTTTCTCCTTCCTGTGTAAATAAGAAATCTCTCACTTTTGTCTCCGGCACATTTGATCACACTTGATGGTGGCAATTGCAAGGAATGGACAAGGAAGAAGGAATTTGGATATCCACGAGCCTAACAGCCATTCCCAGGTAAAGGTAGTGGGAGATTAAGGTTGGGTAAAACCACCCATTAGGTTTTTTCACTTCATGTTCATTTTCTGCATTTCCTACCCCAGGAAATTGTGACACAGCTTATGTGGGGAGAGGTTGTTTGAAAACACCACACGTCATTGTGACTCACCCGCATCCCCTAACAAGCCCAACATATCCCTGCTAAGCTGGAGCTGAGAACCATTACTTTAAAATCTGATAGGAAATGCCCAGGGGAAGTAGTAAGAGCAGTTTTCAGAGATGCCAAGTTTGCAGAGAATTCCAGTTGGTATGTCTGGCAGAAAATTGCAAACAAAGATATGGTGTTTAGGAAATGGGTCATGGCTTATGACAGTAAATGGGCAATCTTCAGTAGGGGATGATATTTCAAACATAGTAGTTGAAGAGATTATTAAGAAGAGCAGAAGAACAGAGTTTAGGATTGTCTCTGGTAAATGATCTACAATCAGAGGGCAAAAAGAAAACAAAGAAAAAAGAAAAACGAATCAGCAAAGGACATTGAGTAATAGTGATAAGAGAGGGAAGACCCCAAAAAGTATGATAACATATTTAGTCAAAGACTGGAGCTAACATAGAAGCCAAAAGAGGGTTGCAAGGGCCCCATATATTATCTGGATAGAGTGGTGTGCAGTGGAGAAAAAGAATTATGGGACTTTAAAAGGAGATTTAAACTGAGATATTTATGCACTCAGCCTCATTTGCCAGAACATGACTGATCACTTTGCTTTCAAAGAGAGAGAGATTAAAACCCTGTCAGTTTCATTTTCAGATGTCTCAATTTGAACTTCATTATAATTGTAAAATACTGTTGTGTCATTTTTAAACCAGTTTATAAAGGATTACTTTGGCATAATTATATAATGGTTTCTATCAATCATCTCTTTTACAATTGTTCAATCCCAAACTTAACTTGCAATACATTCAGTAGTCTATGGGGCTAAGTTGATTTAAATAAAGCCACACTATCAAAAGTAAGAAAGTCTAGAAATCTTTTAAATTGTGTATATATGTAGATTCCGAATGGTTCCAATCACAATTCTCAGTCAAACATATCAGTCTGGTCTATGCTGCAATATTGAAAACAACAATGATTCATTTTTATCCAAGAAATGTTTATTTAAAATCTGTACAATGCCAGGCACCATACTTGGCAAAAAATAAAAAAATAAATTAATTAATTAATGAATAGCTATCTTTTTCTTCAGGTAGCTTGCAAAGTACTAAGGGAAATAAATAACTCATCCCCTTGATTTGAAAGTTTTCTATTTTTAGTTATACTTATGTGTTTTTGTAAATTTCAAAAATTAGTAATTCTAAGATTTTAGTATCTCTTATTGAATATGGAAAACATTGAAAGTGAAGCATGGTGGCAACCGTGCTTTGTGGGAATTGCTGTTTAATATTTTAACCCTGCTGATTTGGCTTCTGTCATTATTTGCTTGCTAAAATAATAGAAAAGTTATTTTGATTTTCTGAATTATATAAATCATCCCATTCGATTGAATACCCTATTGATTATAATTTGAATACCCCATTGGTTGTGGTCATACTGGTTTTAGAAAACACGTTCCTCTGTACCTGGAGACCAGGACTGCACAACTACTCTAAATTGCCTCAGTGGCTCCAGATAATGCATTCCTGTAGACTCAGTGGCCCCAAGACCCGATGGCTCCAGATAATGTGCTTCCATTGGCTCAGTGGTCCCAAGACCTGAAACTATAATTAATCTTTGTAGATAACTAATCGGCTCAATCTAGCTTCTGTAACAAACCGCTTTTTTGCAAACCAGGTTCCTCATTCCTAACCCCGAGATGTAATCAATACCTTTGTGATTTTTGCCTATATAAATCTGGTGTTGCGGTCATTTAACCACTATGAGATTTGAAGAGCAAAATGCCCCCTCATAGTCCCGGCTTTGAAATAAATGTGACTCCTTAATTCGACTTCTTGAGGCATCCTTGTGTGATTCACAGGGTATAGTACAACAAAAGAAGCAAAATAAAATTTAAATGCATTAATAAGATTAACAAAAATAAGTATTGGGAAAGTGCAGATAATTAAACTTTTAAATACTGTTTTTTATACATTGGTATCATTTATACTTCTGAATCTATTAAAGCTTAAAACTATACTAAAACTTTGGGGTAATCATTTATTTCTTGAAATATTTGTCTATACTGGTTTGTCTTGGCTATGCTACAGAACTAAAATTTTAGTGGCTTGACACATGAAAGTTTATTTCTTGCTGCAATTTGGGTCATCAGGATTCTATGATTATTTTTATGTAACACCAAGCTAAGGATGTCTCCTTTTTCATTTTTATTTTTATTGTTTCAGTTTTATTGAAGTATAATTGACATATTAAATTGTAAGATGTATTTAAAGTGGACATTGTGGTGATCTGATATATGTATACATTGTGAGAGGCTTCCCACCATCTAATTAACAGACCCATCACCTCACATATTTATCTTTTCTTTCTTTCTTTTTTCTTTTTTTTTTCTTTTTGAGGAGGAGGCAAAGATACTTAAGTTCTAAGCTCTTAGCAAATTTTCATTTTATTATATGGTGTTATCAACTATAGTCACCAGCTTATGCATTAGATCCTCAGACTTTATGAATCTTAGCTGAAAATTTATATTGGACCCTTTTACCAATCTCTTCTATTTCTTCTCCTCTCTCTCCTGCTCCAGCCCTGGGCAACCATTTTTTCTACTCTTTGTTTCTAAGAGCTTGACTTTTTTTTTTCACCCCACATTTAAGTGATACCGGGCAGTATTAAAGACTTCTTTTTGATACATACTCTACCATTGACCAAATGGGGAGAAAAGAGAATGTATTAAATAAAACACTAACTCTTAATGCCTTTGCCATTCACATTTCTTTGGCCCAATATTGTCACATGCCTATCATAGGAAATGAGGAATTGCAATTATATATTATGTTCCCGATTGAGTGAGGAACCAGAATGTATGTAAACAGTCCTAATAGTTTTGAAATCATTGCTTTTCTCTTTTTCAGAAACAACTCTCATGCATGTGTTAGATCTCCCCAATTGTTTTCTCTCAAATCCCTCATATATAATTTTTTGTTGTTTTTTTTTTCCATTTCATTTGGTTATACTTTCTCTAACTTATTCTGAGTGCTTCTGACTTTTTCAGTTGCATTTACTCCATTATTTGGGTTGTTTCTAGAATGTTTTTCACCATTATGAGATTTTTATTTGTCTTACTTTATTTTCTGAGTTTTATCAAAATGCTTTTCATTCCTTTCCATGGTCTTATGATCACTTTTTGAAAACATATATGACTGTTTTGAACTTTTTTTTCATTTCTTTAAGATAAATCATTTTCTATATGTGATTTAACTATTATTGTTTTTTTTTCAGCTGTCTTTTGCTCATTCCTTTTCTCTTTCTTGCTTGCTTTCAGTCTATTTTTTTTTATCTGTCTTTATGTTTTTCAGGCATAGGCCCAGTGATGATTCTTTTCTGAATATTGCTGAGCTTTGAATGGTAACAGGAACTGCTGATGAATAGTTTTGGGGTTTATTTCAAATACTACTCTTAACAAGTTATTTCCTTTATCTCAGGAACAAATGTTTTCTTAGATTTCTAAGTGTAGCAATGTGGCCTTAATAGTCTTTTTAGAAAAAAAAATTTTTAATCCTCCTTTCCACTGGGCTACCTTCGTTAGAAGAGAAACTAGGTCATGAACAATAGAAATGACTAGTACTCCACCATGATTTTTCTTTTAAAATTCCCTATATCACAATTCTAGATTTTCAAAGTCAGTCTAACAGAGCATTCTAATAAAAAATGTATATATTATTGCATATGTCCTTTAGAATGTGCCAATTTGGGGAGGAAAACTTATTTTTGGCTCAATAATCTAAAACCACATTTGTTGGTATTAAGAATGTTCTCTGCCGTAACCGGTTTGGCTCAGTGGATAGAGCGTTGGCCTGTGGACTGAAAGGTCCCAGGTTCGATTCTGGTCAAGGGCATGTACCTTGGTTGTGGGCACATCCCCAGTAGGGGGTGTGCAGGAGGCAGCTGATTGATGTTTCTCTCTCATCAATGTGTCTAACTCTCTGTCCCTCTCCCTTCCTCTCTGTAAAAAAAATCAATAAAATATATTTTTTAAAAAAAGAATGTTCTCTTCTCTCAGTCTAGGAGTGCTTTATTATGTAAAGTTAGGAGTTACAGCAATTTCTTTGTCTTGATGATTTCCTTTTTACTTGTCATTCTTTATTTTTTTTTTTATGGGGTTTGAAGTAGAAGGGTGGAGTAAAAAAATGCCTTTAATCAATTTCCTCAACCACAATTTAATTATTTTTTAAAATCTTACAAAGGAGCTCCCAATAAGATTGTCGGTTGATTTCTCAACAGAAACTCTGCAGGCCAGAAGAGAGTGGCAAGAAATATTCAAAGTGATGAAAAACAAGGACCTACAATCAAGATTACTCTATCCAACAAAGCTATCATTTAGAATAAAAGGACAGATAAAGAGCTTACCAGACAAGAAAAAACTAAAGGAATCCATCACCACCCAACCAGTATTATATGAAACTAGAGGCCTGGTGCATGAATTCGTGCACAGGTAGGGTCCAGCCAGCCAGAGGGGGGGTGGGGGCGTGGGAGGTTGGCTGGCTGACTCCACCCCCTGGTTGAACTCTGGTAAAGGGGACAATTTGCATATTACCCTTTTATTATATAGGATGTTAAAGGATTTTCTTTAAGAAGAAAGAAAAAAAAGAGAAAAATACGGACAATAAAATGGCAATAAATACATAGCTATCAACAAATGAATCTAAAAGACAAAGTAAACAAACAAGCAGAACAGAAAAAGACCCATAGATACAGAGAACACTTGATAGTTGCCAAGTGGGAAGGGCTTAGAAGGGATGGGTGAAAAGGGTGAAGGGAAGAAGTACAAATTGGTTGTTACAGAATATTCATGGGGGTATAAAATACAGCAAAGGGAATATAGTTAATAGTATTCTAATAACTATATGTATGGTTTCAGATGGATATGAGATTTACTGGGATGATCACTTAGTAAGTTATTTAATCTTATGTAAGTCTAATCACTCAGTTGTACATCTGAAACTAATATAATAATGTAAGTCAACTAAAATTGAAAATTTTAACTTTTGCTTTCAATTTTAAAAAAAGACTAATTGGCAAAAATTCATAGTACAAAAGAAGCTTTTCTGTGTGTGGTTTATTTATTTATTTATTTTTTATAATGCTTGATCTTATTAAGAACAAAAGTGTCCTTTAACATTTTTATTATTATTATTTATTTTTCAAGTACAGTTGCAGAAGTGTCCTTTTTTAGGAACATGTGACCATCACTGTAGGTTGCTTCCTCCTATTCTTATACCTGGTCCCCTTCTCTCTTATCTGTCAAATGATCACTCTCCCAGCCTTTCTTACTGTTCTGCATAAAATATGCAATACAGAACTGGCAAGGGATGAGGTTAGTCTTTAAGTCCTGCCTTAAATGTTAGTGCAATGGCCTGAGCTGCAGAATTCAGCAGTTCAAAGATAGCAGGCCATTGTCTCTATAATTCTTTCAGTCTTTCTCTCATGCTTTGTATCTCATGGTCACAGAATAATTGCTGATGCTTAGTAAAGCATCTTTTAATATCACCAATTATACAGTGTTCCAAATTTTCTCTATCACTTTTTTCACAATTGGTTTATTTGACTTAGAATCTTATTACATTTGGTTATTTTTAATAATTTTATATGCCTTAAGCTCCAAAATTTTTATGATATAAAAGTATATCTTTATGTGACTAAAAAAATCTATATTCTGTCATCCCACTGAACAGTGACCTCTTGAAGGCAGAGTTATTTCTTTTTTCTTCTTTTATTTATTTTTTTTAAAAAATATATTTTATTGACTTTTCACAGAGAGGAAGGGAGAGAGATAGAGAGTTAGAAACATCGATGAGAGAGAAACATCGATCAGCTGCCTCCTGCACATCCCCTACTGGGGATGTGTCCGCAACCCAGGTACATGCCCTTGACCGGAATCGAACCTGGGACCTTTCAGTCCGCAGGCTGACACTCTATCCACTGAGCCAAACCGGTTCCAGCATCTTTTTTCTTTTTTTAAATCTCCAACACCAAATGTATTGGGCCCTCAACAAATATTAAATGAGATGAAGTAGGTTGAATTTTTATATTGTTTACTAAAGGCCCAGTGCACAAAATTCATGCATGGAGGGCGGGGGTGTCCCTCAGTCCAGCCTGCACCCTCTCCAATCTGGGACTCCTCGAAGGATGTCCAACTGCCAGTCATCCCTCTCACAATCAGGGACCGCTGGCTCCTAACCACTTACCTGCCTGCCTGCCTAATTGACCCTAACCACTTCTGCCTGCCAGCCTGATTGCACCCAACTGCCCTCCCCTGCCGGCCATCTTGTGGTGACCATCTTGTGATGACATGAGGGCAGACATCTTGTGGTGGCCATCTTGTGACGACGTTGCATGATGCCACCTAGGCTTTTATTATATAGGATTATCTACTTTTGGTCACAAGAAAACATGGATATATCATGTATATCAAGCCATCATCATTATTAGAAAACAATATCAAAACACTTTGTATTATTTTTGGAATAGGATCATTGTTTTTTATACAGAAAGCCAGAAGGTTTATGTAGCAATTTAATGTTCAGTGCTTATAATAATTATTTTTACTTCTACTAGGCAACTAGAAAACAGAAACAGTCAGAGATATATTATTCACCCTAATGTTAAGAGAAAGCATATTACTTTAGGTCAATAGCTACAGGAATTCTTTTCAGCATATATATTTATACCTCTCTCTTCAGCATATCTCATGATGGTTAACCCACTTGCTTTTACAAGTGATTCAGACACACTGATAGCACAACATGGAAGAATTGCAGGGTTTCTCTTTTGTCTGGTGTATTAGTCAATGTTGTCCAGGAAACAGAACCAATAGGATGTGTGTGTATATAGATAGAGAGTTGTTTGTTTGTTTTTTTGTATATAAAAAAAAAAATGGCTCATGTGATTCTGGGGACTGACAAATCTGGAATCCACAAATAGATCAGGAGGCTAGAGACCAAAGGAAGTGTTGATGTTGCAGTCTAGAGTCCAAAGGCAATTTAAAGGCAAATTCTCTCTTCCTCAGATGACTTCAGTCTTTACTCTTAAGACTTCAGTCTTAAATGAGGTCCATCCATATTATGGAAAGTAATTTGAGTTAGTCAATGTCTACTGCTTATACATTAACACATCTAAGAAATGCTTTCTCAGCAATATCTAGACTGATGTTTGACAAATAAACGTATTACAATGCCCTTGTCAAGTCAACACATAAAATCATGCACCACACATGGCATGAATTACAGATAAAGCATCAGTAGATCTAACCTTTTTTTTTTTTTTTTAAATATATTTTATTGATTTTCTACAGAGAGGAAGGGAGAGAGATAGAGAGTTAGAAACATCGACGAGAGAGAAACATCGATCAGCTGCCTCCTGCACACTCCCCACTGGGGATGTGCCCGCAACCCAGGTACATGCCCTTGACCGGAATCGAACCTGGGACCTTTCAGTCCGCAGGCCGACGCTCTATCCGCTGAGCCAAACCGGTTTTGGCAGTAGATCTAACCTTTAGTTCAAGTGGTACTGTGCCACATTAAGTGACCAGGAGGCTGTTGTGCCATTTTATGCCACACAAAGTATCCCCATGAGAGCAATGCAGAAGTCAAGTCTCACAGCAGTCTTTGTTGTGGTATCCAGATTTATACCGCTTAATAAATACATTATTGTAAAATGTTCTTGACAATTTAAGGCATCCAGAATGTAGCACATTTACAGAATATGGCAACGTCATTATGGGAGCTGGCCTTCAACATTCTCACTCTCCCACTTCACATGATGGATAATTTGGAACTCACTCTTTTGTATGCTTTTGCTAATATTTGAGATTTATAATATTTTATAATCAACCTGTAAAACAAGTTTCAATTTCACATGAACTGAATGAGGCCTAAAAAATCAAGCAGCAAATATTAGGATTATCTTTCCATTACCCCCCCTTTGAAAAATGACCCCTTGCTGCCATCTGAAGGATTCTCTAAGCTTTAATACTGCGCAGAGATTTAAAAGGATTAACATGAACTACCTTCCAGTACACACACAGAATGTATTTAAATATCTAGTATTTCATCTTTATTTGAGTACTTTCAAATTGTAATGTTTTCATCAGCAGAAAGCCTGGCTGATATTGTCCATTACTATTCCTGATGAGTTATTCACAGTTCTCCACTGACCTTTAATTTTCAGCAAGTTTTTCAGATCTTTTGTTTTAACAACTGTTTCATGTCTTTCTGACATTAGTCAGATTTATGGTGCTGTGTGCAGGAGTTCCCACCATGTGTGTCATTATTTTAATGCTTCTCCCTTTAGCAATCTATGTTTATAACTTATCCATTTAGTTGCTTTGCCCAAATTCTTAGGACTTACACCTCACTGGAATAGCACTTGTTATTCCCAAGATACTTTGTAACACACTTGACTCTATTTTTAGAGCCAACTGTGGGGTTGAACAGACCTGTTCTTTGATTGTTTATTTTTGCCCAGACATTTATTTGGAAGATGTTAGTTCTCTTTGGGCTTCCACAGATGTTCCCATTTGTTCATTCACCATCTTTTAGTGTACCAAATATGGATACAACCAGCTTGCTCACAGGTAAAATAAAAGTTAATACTTTATGCCCTGGCTGGTTTGCTCAGTGGTTAGAGCTTGGGGCTGTGGACTGATGGGTCAAAGGTTCGATTCCTGGTCAGAGGTATGTGCCTGAGTTGCAGGTTTGATCCCTGGCCCCTTTTGGAGCATGTGTGGGAGGCAGCCAGTTGATGTGTCTCTCTCACAATGATGTTTCTCTCTCTCTCTCTCACCCCCCCCCCCCTTCCTTTCCTCTCTCTCTCTAGGAATCAGTGGAGAATATATCCTCAGGTGAGGATTAACAAAAATAAGCAAATAAATAAATAAATGCTAGTAAATATAAATATTTAACCCCCCCAAAAAAGTTAAAATTTTCTTATCATGTAAATAGCTTCAATGTTGTCTGTTAATTATGAGTTTCTACTTTTAATTTTTTCCAATTATGTGGAATATTATCCTTGTTCTTTAACAAAAATGCATTTCTCATTATAACTCCAATTGGGTGATAATAATAGACACAAACAAGTATTAAATGACTTTGTAATCTTTAAAGAAGGGTGATAATGACTGATGATCATGATATGCCATGGAACAGTTGGAAGAGTATGTCAGTGATATACCAAGATTTGCGGGGCATTGAAAACCTGCTTGCTCCAATATGTCTCCCCATTGACTGTGTCAGTGATTAAAATACCTACATTCATATAACATTTTGGATGAGTTGACATCTTAAATATATACATGGGATAATAATATCATCCATGTATGTGTTTTTATACCATGACTTCATGAAGCATTTCATGATTCCTATAGGCAGAGCAGCATTTACACCATAGAACTGTATAAGTTATCTACTTATATCATTTTATGGAACTTATTCACATGTGAATTATATAATAACTAGAGGCCTGATGCACGAAAATCTGTGCACTGGGGGAGGGTCCCTCAGCCCAGCCTGCTCCCCTTGCAGTCCAGGAGCCCTCAGGGGATGTCCTACTGATGGCTTACTGATGTCCTAAACTGCAGTCTGGCTTCCCTCTGCAGAAGGTGACCCGCTGATCACAGAAAGGCACCACCACCACGCTGCTGCTGCCACTGCCAGCTGCCATGGCTGCAAGGCCTGAACCCATGGCTGCCTGAGCCCACTGCTGCCTGAGCCCTGGGCCTCGCAGCCACTGCCATGGCTGCCTGCCTTTGGCCCTTGCAACCATTGCAGCTTTGTCCAGAAGAATGTCCTGAAGATGTCCACTCTAATTAGCATATTATCCTCTTATTAGTATAGATAATTCACATTTTTTTATTTATCTGTGTTATGTCTATATTATTCAATTTGATTGTAAGGTCCTTGAGATTGAGGTATGTGTCTGAAGTTTTCTTTAAATTTAATCCTCCACAACAAATAGAAAAGAATTGTGTATGTTGTGGATACTCAAAATACTGGTGACTAAATGAATGCACACCCCTTACTGGGGATTGAGCCAGCAACACAGGCATGTGCCCTGACCGAGACTCAAACTGTGACCTCCTGGCTCATAGATTGATGCTCAATCACTGAGCCACACCAGCCGAGCAAAATAAAAAATAATAAATGACTATATTAAAATTGACTTGCCTTTCAATTTAGCTAGGGAAGGTATACAAGATAAGCATAATTTAATGGTGAAGATGTAAGTTGCTGCTATAAAAAAATAGTTTCTAAGCAAAATGATAAAAATATCTGCTTGAGGTGGAACTTCCAGGATGGCAGAGTGAGAATCTTGGTAAATCTCCTCCACAAGAACAAAGAAGATAACAGTAAGACTTATCAAAAGCAACCATTCCAGAACTCTAAAAATTAACCAAGAGCATACTACAAAGTAAAATATGTTTATATAAGAAAAGATAATTAACTTTGTTAACAAAAGTGGGTTCTGTGGCATTTTATTTTAAAGATTCTTCAAAATAAAGACTATCCCACTTTCCCTTCTTCTATCTCTCCCCTCCTGCCTGCGCCCCCCCCCCCCCCCCCCCCCCCGCCGCCTTTCTGGCATTGGTAGCTGTAACAGCAAGCGGCCTGACAGTACCTAGAAGGGACTAATCTGTTTTGGAGCTTTGCAGTAAGCCCCTTTTCTAGAGTGTTGTCACTATTTGGCTAGACTAGGAGCTCTCTGGAAAAGTCCCATTCCCAGGCCATTGTTGCTATTTAGCCTGAGTTGTATTTCAGCTTGGTGGAAAAGTCTTATTTTTCAACTCATTGTTAAAAATAAGCACAATGAACAGTAATAGTTAATATTATAGCTGCCTAAGGCTGTGATACCAGATGGGACAAGTAAGAAAGCAGCCACAAATTTTTTAAGTATGTTTTTATTGAATTTAGAAGAGAGGAAGGGAGAGGGAGAGAGAGACAGAAACATTGATGAGAGAGAAACATCAACATCAATCGGCTGCCTCCTGCAGGCTCCCCACTGGGGATCAAGCCGCAACCCATTGATTCGAACCGGTGACCTCCTAGTACATAAGTCAACACTCAACTACTAAGCCACAATGGCCAGCTGACTGGCCAAAATTTTTAAGAGGAAGATCTAGGGAATTACAGAGCCTTAAGGGTTGTGAAAAGACCTAACATAGCCGAAACCGGTTTGGCTCGGTGGATAGAGCGTCGGCCTGCTGACTGAAAGGTCCCAGGTTCGATTCCGGTCAAGGGCATGTACCTGGGTTGCGGGCACATCCCCGGTGGGAGATGTGCAGGAGGCAGCTGATCGATGTTTCTCTCTCATCGATGTTTCTGACTCTCTGTGTCTCTCCCTTCCTCTCTGTAAAAAATCAATAAAATATATTTAAAAAAAAAAAAAAAAAAAAAGACCTAACATATTCCTGGGAATCTAGAAGTTTATGTACATGTGTAGATTGAGCATATACTCAAGAAAACTGGAGGAAGCCCCAATAGTTACTAATATCTGGTTGACCTGGGGGCCCTGTACAAGCAGGTGTAAAAGCTGATGCAGACAGATAAATTCCCTGAGCTTTGAGGGTGTGTCTCAACCTGTGCACAGGTCCCCTTGAAAGGGTGGAAGACTTATTGACTCAAGAAAATCTTCTGATGAACCTCTGATGTTCACATAACATTTTGGATGAGTTGACATCTTAAATATATACCTGGGATAATATCATCCATGTATGTATTAATTTTATGCCATGACTTCATGAAGCATTTCATGTGTGCTGACCCTGGGGCAAACCCCACAAATTCAGGCTTAAAAATACAAATGACAAAATAGAGATAGATAGATAGATGATAGATGATAGATATAGATAGATAGATAGATAGATAGATAGACAAAAAGCAAATATTTCAGTGACCACACACTTCAGGGAATACTCTGCGAACTAATCCTGGAAAATCACTAAAGAAACAGCAGCAGTGGCAACAACAGCAAGAGAGAGGGGTGGTTTCAGGGTTGGTACAATATATAGTCGATTCCATACTTGTGAATTTATCTACTTGCTAAAATTTATTTTAACACCATAATCAATACTCACAGTGCTTTCACAATCATCACATAAACGTGAGTGCATAGAGTGGCAAAAAATTTAAGCTACCAAATGTGCATATTCTCAGGTGGTACTCTGCCTTCTTATCTGAGATCTCATGCAGAGATGACCAAAGAATAAACAAAGTAGTTGGGCAGCCTCAGGCACATTACTAATCTTCTAAACCTTGTTTTCTCTTGTAAACAAACAAACAACAACAACAACAAAAAGAATCTACTAGGATAAGTTGTTTTCAGGATATAACCCATATAGGATATAGATAGATGATAGATAGATAGATGATAGATAGATAGATAGATAGATAGATAGATAGAAAGATAGATAGACGATAGACAGATAGACTGATAGATATAAAAATGACAAAATAGAGATAGATGAAAAGCTATTTTGTCATTTGTATTTTTATTATCTATTTCTCTATCCATCTCCTATCTTCTCTTGCAGTAAAAATTCAGCATTTATGAATTCAGTGTTTATAGTGACTTTATAGGACATAATAAGGAGAATCAATGCTATTAAATTTCCCATTTTCAAAAATAATATGAGACATGAAAATAAATAGGAGAGCATAGCCCATACACAGAAAAATAAAAGCTGCCAACTGAATGTTGCTCTAAAGAAAATCACTTTTAAAGAACTAAAGAAAAAAATGATAACTATATCTCACCAAATAGAAAAAAATAAAAAAAATGGAAATTATGGGGGGGGGAAATGTGGATTTTCTAAAGGTGAAAATAGAATAATTGAAATGTAAAATTAACTAGAAGGGATAAGCAACAGATTTGAGAAAAATCAGTGAACTTGAAGTTAAAAGAAAGAATTACTGAACTTGAAGATAACTTAATAGAGACTATCCACTTTGAGGAAGAGAAAGAAAAGTGAATGACAAGAAAAAATTAAGAGGGCTTCAGAAACCTGTGGGACATCTTTGAATGTGTCAACATGTGCATGTGAGCCGAGGTGTTTTTCCCTAGGTCATGTCTCACAACGCCAAAGGATGAGCTCCACAGACCAGAAGATTTAAGCAAAAGTGTGGAAAATTTATTGCAAACAGATTCAGACTCCCCAAAAGGGGAGGGGGACCCAATAATAGGCTGCCTGGTAAAGCCTTGTAGTCCAGGGGTATATATTTGCTACAAGCCTGCTTCCATATCTATCCATGTCGTCACCTGATTGATCCCCTCAATTGTTCTTGCCCAGCAACGGACCTGAACTTTCCCTGTTTCTATGTGTTCTTTCTCTGTTCAAATGCTGAACTTTCTCTGTTTCTATGCGTTCATACACCTTGTTGCTGCAGGCCCTCCCTTGGTTTCCCATGCCTCCCACTTTGAGTCCAGAAACATTTTATTATTTCTGATTGGTTGGTTTCTGTGATTAGGCTGCTCAAACTGCCATGTCTTCCCCTCCCTATATTCCACCTGCCTTTGTTTTCCACTGGACCCCTGCCCTCTCTGCCTGCATTTCAAGCTAACTTCTCTCAATGGGAGTCCCAGTAGGAGAGGAGTGGGAAAAGGTACAGAAATGTATTTGAAGAAATAATATTCAGCGACTTTCCAAATTGATGGAAAACATCAGTCTATATATTCAAGAAGCTCAACAAACTCCAAGTAGGAAAAACTCAAAGAAGTCCATATCCAAAGCATCATAGTTACACTATTAAATTATCAGTGATGTAGAGAACATCATAAAAGCAATAAGAAAAAAATGACAACAAATATAAGGGATCCTCAAGATTAACAGCTGATTTTTATCAAAACCGTGGAAACCCAGAATGTGAGATGACATATTTTGAAAGGAAGACTGTCAACAAGAATTCTATGTTCAACAAAACTATTCTTCAAAGGTAAAGGAAAAATAAAGACATCCCCATATCAGTAAAAACTGAGAGAATGTATTGCTGGAACACTGCCCTATAGGAGATGCTAAAGGGAACCTTTTATCCTGGAAAGGAAGAACACCAGATGATAACAAATCCACACAAAGAAATAAAGAACATTAGTAGAGGTATTTACATAAGTAAATATTAATAATTTTTTCTCTTATTGATTTAAAAGACAAATACATAAAATAATAATGGTAAAACTATATTGATGGGCTTATTTGAAAATGTAATTTGTGTGACAACAATAAGGGGAGTGGGATGGAGCTATCTTAAGTAAAGTTTTAATTTACTACTGGAATTAACTTAGTATTAATCTGAACTAGATTTTTGTTTGTTTTGTTTGCTAATCCTCCCATGAGGATATTTTTCCATTGCTTTTCAGAGAGATTGGAAGGAAGGGAGAGAGAGAGAAATATCGACTTGAGAGAGACCCATCAAGGGGCTGCCTCCAAGACTTGTCCCAAATAGGGGTGGGAAGCAAACTCGAAAACCAGGTATGTGCCCTTGACTGAGAATCAAACCTGTGTCCCATCAGCACAGGGGCCAACACACTAACCACTGAGTAACTGGGCCAGGGCTGAACTAGATTGTTTTAAATTAATATGCACATATTCCCTGGAACAATCATTGAGAAATTAACTTTAAAATATAGTTTTGAAACAACAGAGGAGTTAGAATAGTACACTAGAAAATATCTGTTTAACAAAAAGAGAAAGTAATGGATGAATAAAGGAACAAAAAGATATTACATACAGAAAACAAACAGCAAAATGGCAGATTTAAATTCTACCACTAAATGTAATTACATTAAATGTAAATGAATTAAACACTCCAAGTAAAAGACAGAGGTTATCAGATTGGATTGATAAATAGAATCCAAATATACGCTGCCTATCAGAAACAGAGATTACATTCAAATAGATTAAAACAATCAAAAGCTGCAGTGATTATACAAATTAGAGACAAAATAGACTTTACAACAAAAAATATGTTACTAGAAACAAAGAGGTACATTTGACAATGATAAAAGGGTCAATTCTTCAGGAAGATATAACAGTTATAAAACTATGCAGCTAAAGACAGAGACACAAAGCAAAGTAACAAAATTAAAGAGAGCAATAGGCAATTCAATATGAATAGCTGAAGAAGTCAATACTTCAGTATCAATAATTGATAGAACTAGACAAAAAATAATTCCTTGAGGGTGAAAAAAAAAATATTAGTAGCATGGCAGTGAGGCTAAGGAGGAGGTTGGACCAATTTTTCCAGAACACTTCTATAGGTCTGTAAGGGCATATTTAAAATGTATTTTAATTCTCTTCACTAGTTGTCAAAATATTGTTTTACTCTTTTAATAAGCATTGGATTTCATGATTTTGGGGGTGGGGGTTATTGTCTTCTTGAATTTAAAGCCTATAGAATAGTTAAATTGCATTGTTGAGGTACTATCATTTTCTCTGACACATTTTTTTTTTCAATCTAAGACAGTGGTTCTCAATCTTGGCTGCACATTAGAATCACCTGGGAATCTTTTTAAAATGCTGATTTCTGGGCCTCATCCTCCGGAAATTCTGTTTCTTTGTTATGGGGTGGGGCCACAACACTAGTAACAAAGAAACAGAATTTCCAGAGGATGAGGCCCAGAAATCAGGATTTTAAAAAGATTCCCAGGTGATTCTAATGTGCAGCCAAGGTTGAGAACCACTGATCTAAGATCATTGTAGATAACATAAGCATATGGAAGAAGACATGAAAAAAAAGAAAAGAATAATAATGACCACAGTTCCATAAATTTTGGTTAATTTGAATGACTGCAACACAACCCTTTGTCGCTAAATAAAAAGTTCTGTTATTGTCAAATCCATGAGTAGAATAATTATAAAACAGCAGACTTTGCCCTTGAGAACTTTTCCCCTTTGCACTTCTCTACTAATATTACACATTCAGATTGTTTTTAAATAAGTGCCAAAAGTGGTGATATATTTTCTAACACTTCTGAAAGTTAAAAGCTCCCAATGCCTGCAAATATTCTTCATTGGAAATTCTATGTACATTAGTAAGTCTCCCAAAAGCACACCAGGGAACGACTTGATTGCGAGGACCAGAGTAAAAAAGAATGTCTCATGCTTATTTTGAGACAATTTTCAAAAGACAAGTAATGAAAGTTGGTTCTATGTGTATATGTGTAAAAGGATAGTCACAGACTTTCAGAACTACATTGACTTTAGAAATCTCATTCAAATTCTGAATTTTACACTTTAACTTTATTAAGACAAATATTATTTTTAAAAGATGCTCTTTTATAGTCTCTATTAAACGTTTTAGAAATGTAATATAAATGGTAAAGAAACAACTGGAAAAATTTGGAGCCTTACTAAACTTTCACTGCTTTATTGCAAATATCAGTAATCCAATAATTTTTTTATTTTTTGCTTAAAGTATCTTTATTTATTTTAAAGAGAGAAAGGGAGAGGGAAAGAGAGAGAGAAACATCAATGATGAGAGAGAGTTATTGATTGACTGCCCCTTGCATCCCCACACTGGGGAATCAGCCAGCAATCTGGGCATATGCCCTGACCGGAAATCAAACCGTGACCTCCTAGTTCATAGGTCAATGCTCAAACACTGAGCCACACCAATGGAGCCAATACTATATAATAAAAGCCCAATGACTGAACAGAACAATCAGAACAACCAGAATGACCAGTCGCTATGATACGATGAGCACTGACCACCAAGGTAAAGACGCTCAATGAAGGAGCTGCCCCCTGGTAGTCAGTGTGCTCCCACAGTGGGAGCAGCCACTAGGAGGGTGGGTCTACAGCCCCTCAGCTGACTAGATGAGCGGAACTCCCCTAGCGAGCCAATCCCCCCAGGCCACGCCTCCCCACCAGTGCACAAATCCCGAGCACCAAGCCTCTAGTAATTTATAAAAGGAGTTTTATTTTGGAATATAAAATTCATTACATAGCTATTATATGTATGGTTAAAAGAGGGTTTTTTAGCCTGTCTAATGATTAACCAATAGTAAATAAGCCTGAGATACTAAAATAATAAAATCTCTCCTTATTTGTTTTTTTTAGAGAGAGTGCAGAAATTTTGAAGGAGCAGTCTAAAGAGCCTTGCTCTGAGGTTGTCCATATCATAAAAATATTAGTTCTTTATTAGCATCGACATGAATGTTGTGAATATTTCAATTTGGGGGATCTCTTAAGGAAACTGGAGAAATTTTTCTGAATAATTAGAATTTCTTTTTTAGCTTTTGAGATTTTTTTCCCTTTTTTGTGTAATTTTTGTGTGTGTTTTTTAATAATCGGAGGTATTAACTTTGAAAAAGACAGTATTTCGAAATAAGTGAAGTTTCATCATTTACCATCAGTAATGAACAGTAACAAAGACAGCTGCTTGCATTACTCAAAGAAGTCTATCTAATTCATGATGTGATAGGAAAAAGCAAATCAACACTCAGAAAATGAAGAAATGATTCTGGTGATCAAAGCCAATATTTGTCTGTATAAAACTATTTATTAACAGAAACATCAAATAAATTAGTTGACTCAGAAAAGCTGTATGATATAGCAAGCATTTAAGAAAAAAACTGAAATAATGTGCTATCTTAGAAACCCTCCAGAAGATAAACGAGCTTCACTTATGAAAGCCATTTATGACACAGAAATTGAATGGCCAAAGATCAAAAGCTACAAAACTTTAAAGTAATAATAAAAATAAATTATTGGCTTTGATGTGGAAAAACCCTTTCAGAATGATTAGCACCAAAAATAACAGGGAATCAAGAGTCTCTGTCCCAACTTTCTAAACTTTGAAAATCACTTTAACCATATATGTCAATAAACAATGTTTGTCTCTGCCAATGAATCTTTTTTACATTAAATATATATATGTATATATATGTATGTATTATTTAAAAAAATGATTGTAACATCCTTGAATTGTCCTCACAAGACACTTACAACTTTACTTACTTGTCTGTCTTATATTACTACTTCATATTTTTTTATATCAGCTCAATGTAGTAATAAACTAGTCTCCCCAGGAAATTTAGGTAACATGTTATTTTTTACTGATTATCTTATATTTGGATAATTGTATATTAATTTTTTTCTGGAGGGAATCTACTCTGTGGTAGTCATTAAGTCTATTCTCAAAGTTCTGGTTAATAAACTCTTGGCATTCTGCGGTTGGATGAGGTGTGTAACCAGTTCTGGCTGAGCAAAAGTTATGTGTGTGATTTCTGGACCAGACATTTAATAGTAAAACTAACTTAATCTTGGTGAAACTGCCAAGTTCTTCTTTTCTGAATGCCTGGTCTGGATATCGCCTCTATGCAGAGGCCAGGGTGTTTAAAGGGTCTACCATATTTTTTGCCTTCCTCTGGTGGATCATAGTCCTACACTGCATACTGGTCAATGTCTAAAAGTGTGTGTTTCTTATACAGATGGCCAAGAGACATAGGAAAAAATGTTCAAAGTCACTGATCATAGGAGAGATGCAAATTCAAACCACAATGAGGTATCACCTAACCTGTCAGAATGGCTACTATCAACAAATCAACAAATGACAAGTGCTGGCGAGGAAGTGGAGAAAAGGGAGTCCTAGTACACTCCTGGTGGGAATGCAGACTGGTGTAACCATTATGGAAAACAGTATGGAGTTTCATCAAAAAATTAAATATGGAACTGCCATTTGACCCAGTGATCCCACTTCTAGGAATATATCCTAAGAAACCCAAAACAGCATTCAGAAAGAATGTATGCACCCCTATGTTCATAGCAGCACAATATAATACCTAAGATCTGGAAACAGTCCAAGTGACCATCAGTAAATGAGTGGATAAAAAAAAGCTGTGGTACATTTATACCATGGAATAGTATGCAGCAGTAAAAAAGAAGGATCTCTTACCCTTTGAGACAGCATGGAGGGACCTGGAGAATATCATGCTAAGTGAAATAAGTCAGTCGGAGAAAGACAAGTATCACATGATCTCACTCATATGTGGAATCTAATTAACAAAATAAACTAATGATTGGAGTGGATCCAGAGACATGGAAGCATGAAACAGAGTTCAGAATCTTGGAGGGAAAGAGGGAGAAGGTGGGTGGGTGGGAGGTAACCAACCAATATATTCATAACCCATAGATGCAGACAGTGGGGTGGTGAGGGCCTGGGGTGGGGAGGTGAGGGTGGGCTGAAGACGGTCGATTGGGGAAAACAGGGGACATATGTAATACTTTCAAAAATAAATTTAAAAAAATAAAGGTAATTTTTTTCTTCATTTATCCAGTTTCTTAATTATTTATGGCAGAGTATACATGGTCCTTGTTTCTCCATTATGGTCAGAAGCAGATGTCTAATTAATTGACTTTTTAAAAAAATATATATATTATTTATTTTTTCACAGAGAGGAAGGGAGAGGGATAGACAGTTAGAAACATCGATGAGATAGAAACATCGATCAGCTGCCTCCTGCACACCCCCTACTGGGGATGTGCCCGCAACCAAGGTACATGCCCTAGGCTGGAATTGAACCTGGGCCCCTTCAGTCTGCAGGCCGACGCTCTATCCACTGAGCCAAGCCGCAAATTAATTGACTTTTATATGCTGATGTTATATCTAACCAATTTACTAAACTGGATTGTTTCTAGTTACTTGGACTGAAGTATATGGGTATGTGGATAATCATATTACACACAAGAAATAATGATTTTCATCTCCTCTTTTCCAATCCTTAGGCCAATCATTACTTTTTCTTTTTTTAATTTTTTATTGATTAAAGTATTACATAAGTCTCCTTTTCCCCTCATTGACCTCATCCTGGCCACTGCCACTGCCAAGCACATGCCCTCACCCCATTAGTGTCTGTGTCCATTGGTAATGCCTATATGCCTGTCTACAAGTCTTTTGGTTGATCCCTTACCCCTCCTCCCCTTCCCTATGAAGTTTGATAGTCAGTTCAATGCATCTCTGTCTCTGGATCTATTTTTGTTCATCAGTTTATGTTGTTCATCATATTCCACAAATGAGGGAGAACTAGACTGTATTGTATTATTCTGAAAGGGACAATGTTTGCAAATAAGCTTACCTGAAAAGTATAAAAATTACCTTAATTCATAATTTTCATCTCTAAATCAAGTAAAATTAAATTTAATGTATTATCCTAACATTAATAGATTCTATTTTACCTCTCTACTTATCCATCTATATAGTTGTCCTTTATGGACAAAGGCATATAAAGATGTTCAAAGTGATATTCACCAATTTTTAAAAAATATTTTTTTATTGATTTTTAGAGAGAGAGGAAGGGAGAGAGAGAGATAGAAACACCTATGAAAGAGAAACATCAATATTGATCGGCAGCCTCCTGCACTCCCCCTACTGGGGATTGAGCCCGAAATTCCATGTGCCCTGACCAGGAATTGAACCAGTGACCTCTTGGTTCATGGATCAATACTCAACCATTGAGCCACACCAGCCAGGCTGTATTCACCAAATTTTAATATTTATTTCTTAGGAGTAGGAGTTAGAGTAAATTTTGATACTAATTTTTACTTTTATTGTTTTCCCTTCTGCATTGCTTTGAGTTTTTTAAAAAATGACAAACTTGTGCTATCTTTTAAAAATAATAGCCCTTGATCTAAAATAATTACGTTTGTTGTAAAAAATCAAATAATATGAAAGTGTAGATAAAAAAATATGAAAGGTTATCTTCATTCAATACAACCAAATTCCCAAGAAGATTGACTATTAATTGATATTTGTGCACTAGTGGGGGGGGGGGAGGGGTGTCTCTCAGCCCAGCCTGCACTCTCTCCAATCTGGGACCCCTTGGGAGATGTCTGACTGACTGTTGTGGGATCGGGCCTAAATCGGCAGTCAGACATCCCTCTCACAATCCAGGACTGCTAGCTCCCAACTGCTCACCTGCCTGCCAGCCTGATCAACCTCTAATCATTCCCCTGCCAGCCTGATTGACGCCTAACTGCTCCCCTGCCGGCCCGATCGCCCCAAACTGCCCTTCCCTGCCGGCCTGGTCCCCCCCAACTGCCCTCCACTGCTGGCCTGGTCACCCACAATTGCCCTCCCCTGCCAACCATCTTGTGGCAGCCATCTTTTGACCACATGGGGTGGCCATCTTGTGTGAGGGAGTGAAAGTCAATTTGCCTATTACCTCTTTATTATATAGGATATATATAGATATACTTTCTTTTTTCAGTTTATTTACAAGCACTTAAGTATACACTGAGTGGCCAGATTACTATGACCACCTGACGTTTGTAGACAAATTAGCTATAATTTCACGCTGAAGTTGCTAGAGGGCCAGACCATTATAAATAGGAAACCAGGTTGTTTGCCACGACAGTAGAAGTAATTTTTTTCTGAAGAAAGGGTAAACAACTTGATTTAACAGCCTTTGAACATGGGATATATTTGAATGTGAGTGGCCAGATTATTATGACCACTTGATGTTTATAGGCAAATTAGCCGTACACTGCATCGTATGGGATATGGAAGCCAAAGGCTTGTTCAGACACCTTTGCTGTCTGCAGTTACCAAGGTAAAATGTCTCCAATTCATACAGGAACACAAGGATTGGGCAGTTGAACATTGTAAAAAAGTCATGTGGTCCAATGAATCATGTTTCCAAACGTCAGGTGGTCATAATAATCATGCAGATGGCAGAGTGAAAATTTGGCGGAAACAGCATGAAAGCATGCACCACGCATGCATGAGTACAACCCTTCAAGCTGGTGGGTACAAGGTTATGGTTTGGGGCATGTTTTCCTGGCATGATTTGGGCCCTTTAATTCATGTGGAACAACGTCTGAATAGCACAACATACCTAAGTATCATTGCTGATCAAGTTCATCCTATAATGTTGATGGCGTATCCCAATGGAGATGGCTTCTTCCAACAAGACAATGTGCCATGCTATGGTGCTCGTGTTGTGCAGGAGTGGTTTTAAGAACATGAGGGAGACTTCACCTTGCTTAGGTGGCCCCTACAATCATCAGATCTCCATCCAATTGAGCATTTGTGGGATGAAGTTAAAAGAGCCATCAGGCAGCTGGTTCCACAACCATCAAATCTCACAGAACTGGACAATGCTATTCATCAGGCATGGTGTCAGATTGTTGCATCACCTTTCAACATCTCGTGGAGTCAATGCCAAGAAGAATTGCTGCAGTATAGAAGGCAAAAGGTGACCCAACAAAGTACTGATGGGGTGGTCATAATAATCTGGCCACTCACATTCAAATATATCCCATGTTCAAAGGCTGTTAAATTGCGTTGTTTACCCATATCTTCAGAAAAAAAATCACTTCTACTGTCTTGGTAAACAACCTGCTTCCCTATTTATAATGGTCTGGCCCTCTAGCAACTTCAGCGCAAAATTATAGCTAATTTGCCTACAAATGTCAGGTGGTCATAATAATCTGGCCACTCAATGTATATAAATAGGTGTGTTTGTGAATATCCTATCTAATAATAGACAAACATGGTAATTGACCATACCTTTGCTACGCCTCCCATTGGCTAATCAAAGCTATATGCAAATTAACCACCAACAAAGATGGCAGTTAATTTGAATACTGCAGGCAGGGCGGGACAGCGCGAGCAGCCAGCGAAAACCACCCTCCAGGCCTGTGTGCAATCCCAGAAGCCGCCTGCCTGCCGCCCGTGATCGGATCTGATCCCTGGCCACAGGCTGTCCCCAAAAGTCCCAGAAGCCACCTGATATGGCAGTAACTCTATCAGTAAGCACTCTGAAAGTCAGTGGCATAAATGCACCAATTAAAAGACAGATTATGAGGGTGAATCAAAAATAAAACCCACTTTAAATATAAAGAAACATATAGATTAAAAGTAAATGAATTAAGCTGCAGCCTGTTTTGCTCAGTGGATAGAGCATTAGCCCATGGACTGAAGGGTCCCAGGTTCGACTCCAGTCAAGGGCATGTACCTCAGTTGCTGGCTTCATCAAGCCAGTCCCTATCAGAGCATGTGCAGGAGGCAACCAATCAATGTGTCTCTCCCTTTCCCTTCACCCTTTCTAAAATTCAATGGAAAAATATCCTTGGGTGAAGATTAACAAAAACAAAGTAAATGGATTAAGTAACATTAAAGAGATTATAAGAAAAATATATTCCAAATTTTGTTAGTTGTATAATGGTTATGTTTAAATTATTAACACCTAAGGAATTGGGTGAAGGGTACATATAATATGCTGTAGTATTTTATTTTTTTTTTTCATGTATGAGATTATTTCAAATTAAAATTTTAAAAAATTAAAAATTAATAAAATATTAATTGAAATGTATCTGCATTACATGAAAAATCTCCTAATTGCTTCTAGCCTAATTTATTAAATTGTGCTAAAGTTTACAAGGGTTCAATTAAAAAATATCTTAATTCTAAATGATATAATAGAAAATATGTAATAGTGCAGCTATAAGCACTTATCTAAAAATAAAAATTTAAAGAAGTGAATTTAAAGAAGGGATTAGCCAAAGAAAATATATGCACAACCCATGGGCACATACAACAGTATGGTGATGGCCAGAGAGAAGTGTGGGGCAAGAGCTGGGTAGAGGGTGCAAAAGGGGGGAAATAGGGACATTCTATATAATAATAAAAAAGGCTAATATGCAAATTATCTGAACAGCAGAATGACCGGTTGCTATGATGCGCATTGGCTGCCAGGGGGCAGATGCTCAATGCAGGAGCTGCCTCCTGGTGGTCAGTGCACTTCCATAAGGGAGTGCCATTCAGCCAGAAGCTGGCTTATGGCTGGCCAGCACAGTGGTGGTGGCAGGAGCCTCTCCCACCTCCACGGCAGCCCTAAGAATGTCCAACTAAGGGTTTAGACCTGATCCCTTGGGGGCCTAAGCCTTTAGTTGGACATCCCCTGAGGGCTCCCTGGCTGCCAGAAGGATGTCTGACTGCAAGCTTAGGCCTGATCCTCCAGGGAGTGGGCCTAAGTCAACAGATGGACATCCCCCAAGGGGTCCTGGACTGCAAATGGGCGCAGGCCGGGCTGAGGGACCTTCCCGAGTGCACAAATTTTTGTGCACCAGGCCTTTAGTCTACAATAATAGACAAATATGTAAATTAACAGTTCCTCTGCAACACCCCACAGCCAATCAGGAGGGGATATGCAAATTAGTGGGACAAAGATGGTGGTGGCCACGGAGCCAGCCAGAGCAAGTGGGAGGCTTGGGTCGCCCCTGGCGATGGTAGAAGCCAAGCTTCCCACTTGCCCTAGTTGGCCACTGAAGGAGGGGCTTGTGGGCGGCAGCCATGGAGCCAGCCTGAGCACGTGGGAGGCTGTAGTCGTCCGGTCTGGCCACCGAGGGAGGGGCCTGCAAATGGCCCTCAGCCCCTCACCCAGGCTGGCCACGCCACTATCAGGGTGAGGTTCTCCACTGGGGAGTGTGGTCAGCTTGAAAACGGTCCTCAGCCCTTCAACCAGGCCGGCCAGGCACCCCAGCAGGAATCCCCACCATGAAGGGGGTGTGGCCAGCCTTAAAACAGCCTTCAGTCCCTCACCGAGGCTGGCCACGCCCCCCCCATTGAGGACCCTCACCTCATGGGGACGTGGCTGGCCTGCAAACTGCTCCAGCCCCTCACCCAGGCTGGTACCATCCCCAGTGGGGACCCCCACCCCAATGGGGGTGTGGCCGGCTTGCAAACCACCACAGGCCCCTCACCCAGGCCACCCCACTCCCTAAGGGAACCCTCACCCTGATCCAGGACAACCTTCAGGGCAAACCAGCTGGCCCCCACCCATGCACCAGGCCTCTATCTATACTAATAAAAGGTTAATGTGCTAATTAGACTGGGAGACCTTCCAGGGGACCTTCTGGATGTTCTTCTGGACAAAGCCATGGTGGCAGGTCCAAGGTAGAGATGGTGAGGGGCCAAGAGGGGATGGCATTTGTGGGTGATCAGGCTGGTGGGGGTGGCATTGGAGGTGGTCAGACTGGCAGGGAGGGCAGGTGGGGACGAGCAGGCCAGCAGGGGGGCAGTTGGGTGCAAGCAGGCTGGCAGGCAGAGTGGCTAGGGGCATTCAGGCAGGCAGGCAGGTGAGCAGTTAGGAGCCAGCAGTCCCAGATTGCAAGAGGGATGTCTGACTGCCAGTTTAGGCCTAATCCCTGAGGGACATCCGGCAGTCAGACATCCCCTGAGGTGTCCCAGATTGGAGAGGGTGCAGGCCAGGCTGTGAGACACCCCCCTCCGGTGCACGAATTTTGTGCACTGGGCCACTAGTGTAGTATATATGTATCTATTTTATATATATATATATATATATATGTACACAGAGATCTATATATGTATATGAACAATTGTGAATATTTATAAATATATAAACATATATAGTATAACTGGAAATAGATATGATTTTCTCCAGATGATACCATGTTTAATATAATAATTTGCAATGTACTTAAATATCAATAGAAAAATGTGACTTTTCACTTCAGCTAACTCTTTCCCTCTTGTACCATCTTTTCTGAGGGCAATACTTTAAGCAGTTTATTATACAGAAGTCTGGTCTTCTACATACTTAAATGTACTCAATTGTACTTCCACATAATGTGAGTACACATCCTCTCAGATATTTACTTGCACATGCATAGATTTCTCTGACACTTCTTTCATATTTAACCTTAACATAGGGATGGTTTTTCTATTTCATTGAATGTATTCTTTTAGATAGGATATTAATATTTCTTAGCATTAATGTTCCATGGGCTATTTAGCTCTCTCTCCATTGATGGACCTTTATCTTCTATGGTGGATGTAACACATTGACTCACTTCAGTCCATTTCAAGTACCTTGGAACATGCTTGACTGAATGACAGAGACTTAAAAGTTACAGAATCCTTTTCTCAGAGTCCCTTGTAGCTCAGTTTCCAAATGGGCTTAGCTTTCAGTGAACAGATACACGTTGGGAATGCAGTCTGGTTCTTCTGTTTCTGCATGAGTGCGTGTAGTTGCTTGGTTTTACAAAACAGCAATTACTGGCCTATGCATGATACTTGCTTCAGAAGGGTTGTGAGGCAACACTGAATCTTGTCTAAGTGGGAGTGATCCTAGAATTGGGTGTGGTGGTGGGCCTCACTTTCTCTGTGTCTTGGCAGAAGAGGTGAGGACCTGGGACATGATTCCCTTATCTTCCTGGTAATGATACAGATAGAAGCTTGCTTAATGGCACAGTTTTGTGGGGGTTGTCCCAGAGTCATTTCTGGAAACTTATTGTAAAGGTTGTTGGCTTCTTTTGTAAAACTGGGCAAACCCAATGATATTTTGAAGCACCTAATTCCTGCACTAAATCCTCTACAGCTTAAACCAGCTAGAGTTACTTTTGTTATCTATAAATAAACATTGAGTGCAAAGAAATTTTGAGGCTGAAATTGCGGGCTGCATGTGACAGAAGCCATATCATTTGGCGCTGGCTTAGTAATTGAGTAAAAAGATGATGAACTTTGTTATTTGATGATAAAATTAGCACAACTGTTCTTTGGTACAAAGTGCTGACCATGGTTGTAGCATTAAGGGGAATTTGCCTTTAGGTTTGCTAGTGAGCACCAATCTGAACATTGTCCAATGTCAACTATGTCAACAAACAGAACTGTGCCTTTTCTTTGTGAAGGAATTTGTGACTTTGCATACGTATCCCCTTACAGACCATTCCTACATGGCAGCAAGAGATTATTTCTTCAGAAAGGTCTACATTGGTATATAGAATGTCAATATACTTTAGTAGCTTTATTTTTATGGCCTTAAATTTTAAAATGATCCTTTAAAGAAGCTTGTTTCATAGAAATTCTTGCTAATAGACCCAGTGATAACACTGGGGCGGGAGAGTCTGACTAAGTTACTGCTTTACTTACTAAATTAGAAACCAAGATAGTTGGTGCTGGGTGAAGAACAGTTATTTTAGATTAAAAAACAACTCATTAGTATGAGCATCACATGTAAGTACTCTAGAAACCAGATGAACATCGTTTTCTCTTATCATAAAGGAAGTATTTGTATCACAGTGAAAATTCCCCTTTTCCCTCAGATACCTATGGGAAAAAGGTTTTAAATATTGCATTTGTTTTGGCTCGAAGGCAAATCATGGGTAATTTGAATCTCTAAACGATTTCACAATTCTCTGTAGATTAGTTCTGTTTCCTCAGCAAATTTTCGTTGATCATAATGGAAATTTGGGCAAAACCATGTTTATATTTTTCACCAGTAAAATAGTGTTATCTGAAGGGCCTACTCTGGTATTCAGGCTGCTTTTCTTATCTTTTAAAATTAGTAGTTTGGCCAGAGCATAAATCAGGCTGCAGTATTTGGACTGTTTCAGAGCTCATTCTAGGGAGCTTGTTCAAATCACAAACCACAGTGTGACTGGATCTCTTACAAATTTCAAAAACAAACTTGCCTGAGGCAATAATTTAGTGTGGTCACATACCAGCAAACCATCTCCCTCACCCTAGCTAAAGATTGCCGGGGAGCTATGTGGGCCATTTGTGTGGCCTCGCAACAAATATGACCATTGACAGAAACATTTCATACTTTACATGTAAGAGTTATGCCCTCTCTTCTACTCTCTTCCTCAAGCCATTTGTTTCTTTTGTTTTTCTTTCTGCTCTTCTGCTTCATTATTTTCATTTTTTTCTAAATTTTTCTTCCCATAATCAATACTGATTCCTTCAATATTTTAAATACTTAATAACATTATATAATGTTCAGTAACCTTATATTATAATATGTAATTCTATAACATTATATACCATAATGTTATTTGCTCTCAAGGGTCTATTGTTATGCCCAGATTTCAAGATTCCCAAGAAACCACATCAGGGAGCCAGCCAATCCGATGCAAAAGCATAAGAATCTGTATTTCAAGCTAGCTTGAGCTCTCCATCCACCAGACTCACCGACACATCGGCTAGCCAAGTGGCCAAGAGACCGAACCCCTCCTAGAGACCGGTTATATAGGGGGGGTTGGAGTAAGGGGAGGAGAAAGGATTGTGCTTTGCCGATTGGCCAGGCGCAAGTCGATGTCTTGTTCCTGGGTGTGGCTAGCAGAGCCTTAGACTTCCGGGAAGAACCTTCTTGCCAAGCACGTGTGGCCAAGGTAAGATGGAGGACGTAGCCCTTACCCTGGGGCAAGATGGAGGGCGTAGCCTTTACCCTGGGGCAAGATGGAGGGCGTAGCCTTTACCCTGGGGCAAGGTGGATGGCCTAGCCCTCGCCCTTTCATCTATCAGTGAACATTATATATACTTATTTTAAATTTAAAATATATATTAAAATGTTTTAAAATATATAAACCATTATATATAAAAATATATATTAAAACCTTTTGTAAATTCTGATGGTTTATGAAGATAGGCCTGCCATTAAGTATTCTTGTACTAGGTTCTGAGCAAAAGATTTTTTTAAATGTCTTAAAGAGAGAGTAAATAACACAACACAGTAAGGGTACCATAGTAAGAGAACAGTTAAAGAATAGTTTCAAACATTATATGCAAACTAGAGGCCCGGTGCACAACATTTGTGCACTGGGGTCATGGGGGTCCCTCAGCCCAACATGCACCCTCTCCAATCTGGGAGTTTCTGTCTTTCTTTGCAATCATATGAGCGAATTGTCCAAGACCCCAACTCAGTTTGATTTGTTGTTCACAGAATAATAAGAAATTATTTTTTCTTTGCTTCATTGGTGGAGATTTCCTGGAAGTTTTAGGATATCTTCCTTTTAATTTTTCCTAGACACTCTGACTTTACTTATGTGTCTTACCTTTGCTTTCTCTCCACCCCCCACCACAACAGTAACTTGCTCCAGGCTCACTTTGCTCTAGTGCAGTGATGGCGAACCTTTTGAGCTCATCATGTCAGCATTTTGAAAAACCCCAACTTAACTCTGGTGCCATGTCACATATAGAAATTTTTTGATATTTTGCAACCATAGTAAAACAAAGATTTATATTTTTTATATTTATCTTATATATTTAAATGCCATTTAACATAGAAAAATCAACCAAAAAAATGAGTTCGCGTGTCACCTCTGACACGCGTGTCATAGGTTCATCATCATTGCTCTAGTGTCTCTAGGAGATCCGTCTGCCACCAGAACTACGATTCCCAGCATTCCTGGTGCTCCCCACACTCTGGGCTTCTGCTTCTGGTCCTGGGGCTGCCACCAGAACTACTATTCCCAGAATTTCTGGTGCTCCCCATGCTCTTGGTTTTCCCTTCCTGCTCTGTTTCTGTCCCATGGCCTCCCACTCTGCCAAGTCCTCCAAGCTGCCAGCTCTCCCTCTCTGCTCTCCATCTGGTGGCTTGGGGAGCCAAGTTCCCCAAGCTGCTCCACTCTCTTCCAGCTCTCTCGCTCTGCTCTCCACCCAGTGGCTTGGGGGACGTGGCTCCCTCAGTCTCTGGGAGCAACTGAGGGAGCCACGACCCCCAAAGCCTCTGGGCTCTTCTGCTCTGCTCTCCACCTGGGCTTGTGTATGCAAATTAATTCACCATCTTTGTCTGATTAATTTGCATACTCACTCCTGATTGGCTGTTGAGTGTAGCAGAGGGACTGTCAATTTACATGTTTCTCTTTTATTACATGGGATTATAAATGTTGTTTTCAAAGGTATGAAAAAACACAGTTATTGAGTGCCTTCTATGCACTAGGTACAAAATTACATAGTCCTTACAATCTGTTATTAGAAGCATCTTAGATATCTTAAAACTATTTTCATTAAAAAATCATTTATAAACATCTGTTATGTGAATTGAAAAGCTACTAATTTCACCAATGAAACACTACTTCCAATATTAGTATGGCCTCCTACTATGTCAGCATAAGATAAAGATGTCCTGGAGTGTGACCTTTTTCTTTTTTTAATCCTCTCCTAAGGATATATTTCTATTGATTTTAGAGTACAATAGAAGGAAGAAGGGAGAGAGAGAGAGAGAGAGAGAGAGAGAGAGAGAGAGAGAAACATTGATGTGAGAGAGAAACATTGATTGGTTGCCTCCCTGACCAGGGCCAGGATCTAACCTGCAACCCAGGTATGTGCCCTTGGCTGGTAATAGAACCCAAGATCCTTCTGTGCTCAGGGCCCATGCTCTAACAACTTCACCACATCGGCCAGAGCAAGAGTGCAAAGTTTTTTTGTTTTTTTTTAAATATATTTTTCATTGATTTTTTACAGAGAGGAAGGGAGAGAGATAGTTAGAAACATCGATGAGTGAGAAACATCAATCAGCTGCCACCTGTACACCCCCCACTGGGGATATCCCCGCAACCAAGGTACAAGCCCTTGACTGGAATTGAACCTGGGACCTTTCAGTCCACAGGCCGACGCTCTATCCACTGAGCCAAACTGGTTTCGGCAAGTGCAACGTTTTGTATTAAATGTTGAGTTTCCTACTCCCTGTGAACACCTAAGGCAACTGATGATACATATGTCATATCACAGTGTCTATGCTGAGGTATTTTGTAAAAATATTTTTATTAATTTCAGAGAGGAAGGGAGAAGGCGGGAGAGATAGAAACAGCAATGATGAGAGAGGCTCATTGATTGGCTGCCTCCTGCACACCCCCTACTGGGGACTGAGCCCACAACCCAGCATGTGCCCTGGACTAGAATCAACCCTGGGATCCTTCAGTATGCAGACTGATGCTCTATCCACTGAGCCAAACCAGCTAGGGCTATGCTGAGGTCTTTTTAATTAATTTAAGAACCTCATACCATACCATTGATTTTTCATCCTTGCTCACTAGTCACTGTTTCTTAGTTAGCTTGGCTGATAGGTCTGGAATCAACTGTAGATGGTGAGTTGCCTAGGGCTTCAGCTTAACTCCCATTTTTTTTCCTCTTTAAATGACTTTAAATACTGCCCATTTGCTGATGAGTTACAAAATATTTGTCTCTGACTCAGCCCCTGAACCACCCAGTCGACCTCTTCACAAGGATGTCTAATCAGCAGTTTTAACTCTGAAACAAAGTTCTTGATTCCACACTTGACTCCCAATAAAGAAACAAAGGAATTGTGTTACATTCTGGGTTCTCTCTATCTCAGTAAAGCCTATCACCTTCTATCTAGTTTCTCAACTGAAAAATAATGGAGAGTCTTTGTTCTTTCCTTTCTCTGATCCTATGCATCCAATCAAGAATTTCTAGTCTATTTGACCTCCAATGTTTCTTTAATTGTTATAGTTCACTTCAGCTGTTTTTTTTTCCTTGGAAAATACACTTCTAGTTCATACCCTTCTTTCTTTTTTGTATAAAACTTTTTTTCTTTTATAAAATAGTGTTAGTAGGTATATTTTCTTAAATATTCTCTCTTGACAAGTAAAACTTGGCAACTTTAGGCCAGTCCTCTGTGAATTTTTGTGTTTGTTTGTGTATTTTTTATCATTATAAAGAGATTGAATTTGAAAATTCTGACAATCAAGCAACTCTAAATAAATCTAGTTATTATGAGTGATTTATCTTATAGGTCCCACCCCACCATCTCTTTCAATCCTACTCCACTGAAGTAACCAATAAAAATAGCTTGGTGTATCTTTCCACATCTTTCTCCATGCTCACCAATGTGCACACACACATGGAGTTTTGATTTAGTGCAAAAGGTTCATATATCATATTATGCACATTGCTATAAATTTTCTTTTTTAACCTTATAATAAATTTAGTTGTAACTCATTCTTTTAATTTTGCATAATATTGTATACTATAGACGTGCCAAAATATATTCAGCCATTTCCCTACTGAAAAATATTCTTAAATTTCTAAGGTGTTTTTGTTCTTTTGTTTTTGTTTCGTCCACTACAAAAAATGCTGACATAACATCTCTATTTTTATGTCAATAAATTAATGTAAAAATGTCTATCTTTATCTCTTCCTACATTTACATCTCTTCTCACATAGTAGTACTATCACTTCTTTAGGATACATAACAAAAGGCTAATATGCAAATCGACCGAACAGCAGAACTACTGGTCACTGTGACACACTGACCGCCAAGGGAAAGACACTCAAGGCAGGAACTGCCACCTGGTGGTCAGTGCACTCCCACAGGGTGAGCGCCACTCAGCCAGAAGCCGGGCTCACAGCTGGCAAGCACAGCGCCGGTGGCGGGTGCCTCTCTCACCTCCGCAGCGGTGCTAAGGATGTCCGACTTCCAGCTTAGGCCTGCTCCCCTCGGGAAGCAGGCCTAAGCTGTCACTTAGACATCCACCGAGGGCTCCTGGACTACGAGAGGGTGCAGGCTGTGCTGAGGGACCCCCCCCCTGAGTGCATGAATTTCATGCACTGGGCCTCTAGTTTTCAATAATAGAAATGTTAAATTAAAGATATATATATATATATATTTATTATACATATATATTCACATATATATATACCAATTAATAATTAATATATATATGTTAATTTTAGTATATTTTGGATAAGGTTAAAATATTTAAATATTTAACCAGCATGGCCTTTCAATGCTCTATTTTCCCAAACACTGCACTAGCTCTCTGAAACTTTCTGATATAGTAGTCGTGGCCTTGTGCCTTAAAGCACTTCGCTACCACCAGGACACAACCACACAAAGTATCCCTTAGCTGTATCTATTTTATTCTGTTATTTGCCAGTGTGGAGACAGTTTAGTAGTTTGAATTATTGGGTGGAAATTTGTATCCAAGAAAATGTCCTCAGTTTCTGCTCTTTATTTCACATTCCTAAACACTTGCTCCAACACAGAAGCCATGTCACTGACAGCCAGCTTCTTAAAGAATATCCTTTAGCATTTCATATAATCCTGGTTTGGGATGATGAACTTCTTTAGCTTTTTCTTGTCTGTGAAGCTCTTTATCGGACCTTCAATTCTACATGATAGCTTTGATGGGTAGAGAAATCTTGGTTGTGGGTTCTTGCTATTCATCACTTTGAATATTTCTTGCTACTCTCTTCTGGCCTGCATGGTTTCTGTTGAGAAATCAGCTGACAGTCGTATGGGTACTCCCTTGTAGGTAACTAACTGTTTTTCTCTTGCTGCTTTTAAGATTTTCTCTTTGTCTTTAGCCGTTGGCATTTTAATTATGATGTGTCTTGGTGTAGTCTTCTTTGGATTCCTCTTATTTAGGGTTCTCTTCGCTTCCTGGACTTGTAAGTCTATTTATTTCATCAGGTAGGGGAAGTTTTCTGTCATGATTTCTTCTAATAGGCTTTCAGTATCTTGCTCTCTCTCTTCTTCTAACACCCTCATAATTCGGGTGTTGGTACACTTGAAGCTGTCCCAGAGGCTCCTTACACTATCTTCATTTTTTTGGATTCTTTTTTCTTTTTGCTTTTCAGGATGGGTGTTTTTTGCTTTCTCGTATTTCAAATTTTTGACTTGATTCTTGGGATCCTCTAGTCTGCTGTTGGATCTCTGTATATTATTCTTAATTTCAGTCAGTGTAAGCTTAATTTCTGACTGGTCCTTTCCCATTTTTTTTTTTTTTTTGGCATTCTCATTAAGATCTTTGAAGGCCTCACTAAGTTCCTCAGAGGTTTGTAGATGATTCTTGAGTAACCTTATAACTGTGGTTTTGAACTCTATATCCAGTAGTTTACTTCCCTCCATTTCTTTTGTTTGTGACATGTTTCTTTGTCTCTGCATTTTGGCTGACTGTGAGGACCTGCTGTGTCTATAGTGGAAGAACTGCTGTGCTGGAGACACCCTTATGGGGTAGGACTTGCTTCAGTGGGGCTTTGGTGCTCACTGAGTCTGCCTCTTGAGTGTGTCCCTTATGGATGTGAGGAGTTGAAATCTGATATCTGGCCAGGGGAACCCTGGCTCCTGGATCTCCAAGTCAACCACTGTGTGAGTCCACCCAGCAGGAGCTACAGCAATATCAGCAGATTTCTCCTCTTTGTTTGGGGTTTGGAAGTTTTGGAGCTCCCTGACCCACCTGCAGTTTGTTAGGTTAGGCTGCAAAAGGGCAGGCAGTTCCTTTGCCCTGCTGGGCACAGCTTGGGTGGGGATGTAACTTGAGTGGGGTGGGGTCTCAGAGAATCACCAGGGCAGAGAAAATAGCAATGGCTGTCGTCAGCCGTCTCTGTGACTCCTTGCGTCTCTGAGTCCCTGAGTTCCACGGCCACTGATCCTGTGAGCAGCTCTGCGAGAAAGCCACCCTCGCTTTCCGACCTGCTGCAAGACAGTCCACTTTCTCCCCGTAGGAGTCTGGGTCCCCAGAGTCTAGCCGTAAATGAGTTCAGTGCATTCAGGAGCTTGTATCCCCTTCCAATTGAAAAAAGCTGCACACCCAGTTGCAGCCCTCCTCGCTCACGCCTCCGTACCTCTGCTTTTGGCGCCTCTACACCTCCTACCCAGTCTGAATGCACTTTTTTCTTTCCTTCTAGTTGTAGAACTTCCACTCGGCCAGCTTTCCCATGGTTCTGGATGATAGCTGTTTTGTCTTTTAGTTGTAGTTTTAATGTGGTTGTGGGGGCAGTACATACAGGTTTATACCCTATGCTGCCATCTTGGTTCTCCACAGTTTAACATTTTTATTCATTTTTTTTTCTTTTTAACTTAAAGTCTGAAAATTATGTTCAATGTCTTTCTTTTAGGTAGTTTCCCAGAGACAAAATAGAAATTTAGATTTTTATAAAACTCTGATTAGTCTGCACTTGTCACCTCTTCTCATCTGACACCTCTGCATTTTATAATGTCGTGCTGTGCTCATTCACTTGGCAGTCACTATAATCCACATCATTCTTGATTAAGTTCACAGAGGAACCTACTAAACAGTCCATGGCCATTGTCTGAAAATGCAATTGGCTCCAACTCAAGGGTATATTGCTTAATGCTGGTGTATGTTGCAAAAAGAAAGCAAAAATGCTAAAGTCACTCCAAGTAATGCTGCTAAGAACGCCTGCCTGGTCCAAGGAACATGAAGAGTGGGAAGTCTGACCTCTATACCCTAGGTAAAGAGGCCAGGCCCTGCCTAGGGTTCTGCAGTCACAGTGATGATGCTGATGTGCCTGGCATCCAGGTCCCTACACAGGCAAAGCCAACTTCAGCCTAGTGTTCTTTACAGCTACTCACACTGGTGCTTCTAAATGATAATTCTTTCAGGTCAGTCCCTAAAATGTCAGTTGCCTCAGGGGTATCAGAATTAACTCAGGTTAACCATTTCTCCTATTTTCTATCGTGTCTCACCACAAGGCTTCAGGTAGCTATTCTTTTTCTACTCTTGAAATATAAAAGGGGTCATTACTCACTTTTTTAAAGGAACATTGCTATGGGAGAAACCTGCCTAACTTCCTAGGGTGGCAATTCTGGTTGCCTCAGAAAGCCCTATAATTTAATATCCCTCTCCCACCAGTGTGCATGCACACACAGGCACACACGCGAACACACACACACACACACAGTCAGAAAGGGAAGGATTTACCCGCTCTAAGGTTAATTACCATCCCATAGACAACAAGGTGACTTTCTGGTCCAGCACACACAAAGGGAAGGAAATGTACAGGATAAATCTTCATTGGGGCATTTCTTATCATAACAAATGGATTCGGATTTTGACAAATAAAATTGCACCCAGAAATACTCAAAGTGTGTGAAGTCTAATCAGAAATCTGCTCTTCTACCTTAATACAGACTACAGGAGAGAACCAATAATGTTCTTTCTCTTATAAGCAAATTGGAAGCTTATTTGACTCTCTAAATTAAATAGCTTCCACATCAAAGAAAGGTTTAAAACATCTGTTTTCTTATTTATTATGAATAGTTAAGTGTTGCTTCATAAGGGCTAATTCAAAAAAACAGTAATTTATAGAGTGCATTCTCAGGTTGCACAGTCTATGCTGCAATTGGTGGTGGGTGAATTAAGATATGAGTCTACTGGCAACAAACATTGTGCATAAACAATGCATGTCAGGCAAAGACTCAAAAAGCTGTACCATTAATCTGATGCCCAAGATTCCTTAGCTAAAAATGTTCTTCAAATTATTTTTTGTGTTTGTTAAATGTTCTGTTGACATGGAAATATTTCTGCTTTATTTTCCTCAGAAAGTTCAGATTTTTTTTTAGACTGTTTCCCTTTATTTCATGAAGAAATGTCATTATACTTTTTATAGCTTGGGTTAGTTGGCATAATAATAAAATATATATTTACATGTATGAATGATAACTTAGGAATTAAAGTTAATAGACAAATTAGTTATCTGTTTTCAAAAATGACATTAAAATCCTAGATATGCTACTGATTTGGTAGATTAACTATTGAACATCCTGTATTTTCTATCCTTGTAAGGCTGAATGCTAAATAATTGGGTTTAGTATCAGCAAAGAGTTCATCTTTCTCATTTGCATAAAATATATTCAGTCACTAAAATGCAAAGGGTCTTCACCTCCTACACCAGTTCCCGGTTAAAGTAGAAGATGAGTTCCACAAATAAATAAGCTAGATATAATTTTATTTTATTAATAAAGAGCCAAAATCCATAGACTATTTTTAAAAAAATATATTTTATTGATTTTTTACAGAGAGGAAGGGAGAGGGATGAGAGTTAGAAACATCGATGAGATAGAAACATCGACCAGCTGCCTCCTGCACACCCCCTACTGGGGATGTGCCTGCAACCAAGGTACATGCCCTTGACCGGTATCGAACCTGGGACTTTTAATCCGCAGGCCAACGCTCTATCCACTGAGTCAAACCGATGAGGGCCATAGACTATTTTTAAAAATAAACACCATGAGGAAATTTTAAATGATAATTGTAGACTAAAAAGCCAATTTCAAGCATTAAAAAATACTCACAGAAAATAGGAGCAATGGTTATACACTAAATAGTTGTGCTAAAATACAAACTAGCAATAGGCTGAACATGGCTAATATACCATGTTAAAAAGTTGGTTTAACTCTTTTTACCTCCTATTAAGTAAGTCATGAGTGACTAGAACCACTACGTGCAATTTGGAGTAAGGAAGTTAGTTTTCTGTTTAGGTGGTGACTGGCATTCAAGAAGCAAGCAGTCACAGCCTGCTTTTGGGAGACTCCTAAACTGGTCCTCTACTGGGAGCTACAGAGACTCTTCACCAATCATTCCTTACCTTATTAGCTTATTAGTTAACCTTATTAGTATGGCTCAGAAAGGCCACGGTTAATTTTATTATCTCTCTAGTACATTTAAGACAACACTAAAAGTAGCACTTTTCAACCAAAAGGATATGTCTTCTTTTCCTTAAATTTACAAATTAACAGATGTTCTTTAAGGAATTCCACATGCTGACTTAGATGATTTATAAGTTACTCAAACTCAAACACTCCAACACTAAACACATTTGTTCTTTGCTATTCCATACCTATCCCACACAGATAAGAGAGCTATATAGTGAGCACTTACTCAATTCTTCATATATACTCTACCATTTTATCCTCATCTCAACTAGACTACTAAGGACTATTACTACTTTAAGTTTTATAGATAAAGAAAGTAAATGTTCAGCCCAGCTGGCATGGCTAGGTGGTTGAGCATCAACCTATGAACCAGAAGGTCAGGGTTCCATTCCTGATCAGGGCACATGCCCAGGTTGCAAGCTCGAGCCCCAGTGTGGGACATATGGAAGGAAGCCAACCAATGATTCTCTGTCATCACTGATGTTTCTCTCTCTCTCTCTCTCTCTCTCTCTCTTTCTCTCTCTCTCTCCCTCCCTCTCTGAAATCAATGAAAATATATTTTTAAAAGAAAACAAATATTCAGAAGGTAATAACTTCCCTGGAATTACACTGTGGAACCTGTGTTTCTAATCTCAGTGACATCATCACTATCCATTTAGTTGAGAAAGCAGAAATCCAGTTCTGTCTCTTCTGCCTCCACCTCCTGCATTTAATCAGTCACTAAGTCTTGCCAACCATTAAAATGTTTCTGGGAATCACCTTTATCTTTTCATATCCTATCATTGCCAAGCTCAAATAATCTTTTGTACTAAGAATAACAATGATCTAATAATCTCCTAATTGGTTTTCCTATTTCTTATGTCTTCTACTCTTAACCCTAAGTCATTCTGACATCAGTTCTGCCTGCCTTTTTATTTTCTTTCCTTCCTTTTCTCCTTTTATGAAGCCTCCCTGATTTGCTTCTTTGTCATTGCTATCCAAGATTATTTTCTCATTTCTGTACCAATAGAACCTGTGTTCCATTAGTATAAAATTCATGCTATTGAAACACAAATAGCTAGATCTTTCTGTTGTTCCTAATACCAGACTGTGAACTTCTTGTAGATAAGACCCTGTCTTACATATATGTCCATTTATTTATTCATTTATTCATTCATCCATTTATTCAGCAATTATTGATTACTCACCTTATGCCAGTAACTTTGTTTTTGAATGAAGACATTAATAACAATATTTTATTGATAATATAATTTACAATCCTATGAGGTAGGTATTGTTATTTTTCTTTTTTTTCTTTTTTATTTTTAAATATATTTTATTGATTTTTTACAGAGAGGAAGGGAGAGAGATAGAGAGTTAGAAACATCGATGAGAGAGAAACATCGACCAGCTGCCTCCTGCACATCTCCCACTGGGGATGTGCCTGCAACCCAGGTACATGCCCTTGACCGGAATCGAACCTGGGACCTTTCAGTCCGCAGGCCGACGCTCTATCTACTGAGCCAAACCGGTTTCGGCTGTTATTTTTCTTTACATTCAGGAAATTCAGAGTAGAGAGGCAGACACCACCCTTAAGGAACTATTTGGTTGTATGCCTGTGGCTGTGTAAGTGTTCAACAAGTGTTAGTTAAATTTAATTGAACTTCAAATCAAAGAGCAGAAAAGCACTTAAAAGAACCTGTCTTATACAAGAACCTAAGGACAGTAGGGGAAGTATAGCAGTGGTTGAAGCACTTAGACCTTTGGGTCAGACAAATATACAAATTTGTTTCTTGCTCTGTCACTAGGAAACTACATGACCTAAAAAAAAAAAAAAATTGCTTATTTCTTCAAACTTCAACCTCAAATCTACAAAATAGAGATATTATTAGTACCACTTCAAAAGGCTATCATATTGGTTAAATGTGAAAATTTGTGGAAAATGTTTAGTAAGCTATTTGGTACAAAGTAAACCCACAATAAGTATCAACTATTATTATAATGACTGTTCAATAATATTATATAACTAGAGGCCCGGTGCATGAAATTCATGCAGTGGTGGTGGGGGGGGGTATGTCCCTTTGTCAAGCCTGCAGGATCGGGCCTAAACTGGCAGTCGGACATCCCTCTCACAATCTAGGACTGCTAGCTCCCAATCACTCACCTGCCTGCCTACCTGATTGACCCTAACCGCTTCTGACTGCCAGCTTGATCACCCTCTAACCACTTCCCTGCCAGCCTGATTGATGCCTAACTGCTCCCCTGCCGGCCTGATCGCCCCCAACTACCCTCCCCTGCTGGCCATCTTGTGGCTGTGGGCACCACCATCTTTGAGGGTGGGGCAGTCAATTAACATATTCCCTCCTTATTGGCTGTGGGTGCTGCCATCTTTGCTATGGTGTGAGGTTCGATTAGCATATCCCCTCTTTATTGAATAGGATACTAGAGTCCCAGTGCATGACATTTGTGCACGGGTGGGGATCGCCTCAGCCCAGCTGCATCCTCTCCAATCCGGGACCCCAGCGGGGACACACACACACACACACACACAGGGCACCTGCTTTGAGCCTCCGCAGTGTGGCTGGGGGCAGGCCCCCAGTAGACACACACACACACATGGGGCACCTGCTCCAAGCCTCTATAGTGCAGCTAGGGGCAGGCCCTCAGCAGACACACACACACACACACACACACACACGGGCACCTGCTCTGAGCCTCTGCGGCCAGACTGCTGTTTAGGCCCGCTACCCGTGACTAGGACATGCCCTGTGGGCTCCCTAACTGTGAGAGGGGGCAGGCTGGACTGAGGGACCCCGACCCCCTCCCCCAGTGCACAAATTTCATGCACTGGGCCTCTAGTGGGGTCAATAATAAACTATTCAATGTAGAATTTTCTAGTTAGAATTTTCAATATAATTATTTTCAGTCTATATATTTGTTTTTGTTATTGTCATCATTTTTGTGGAGAGCCAATAGGAAGCAGAGCATGGGAGTAACCAGTATACCTATGGGAATGTCAACTAATGAACTCCTCCAGGCTTTACTATAATAGTATTTAAATGAATAGTATTTAGCATAAGTCTGAAGGAAAAATAATGCTACCTTCTTCAGCCATAGTCATCATTGACATGAAATAGGGCTATTAAGTGTTTTATATTTTATCACTTTTTATGGAATTGCTATAACAGGAAAAATAAGTAAAAGTAATTACTGAGTTAAGAAACTAGGTTAAATGTCATAGAAAACATTATTTACACCCTAACTTGACCATCTCAACTGTGGTTGAAATAAAGAGCATAAATGTTTTAAAACAACCCTAGGGACTGTCCTCTTGAGGGAAAGAAAAGAATTTCACACATCTCAGAATACAAAGAAGGAATTTCTGGAACTTAGAGAAGACTTTTGGCTAGATAAGTTAACCAGCATATTCTAGATCTGAGATGTCAATTGGCCCAACATGCAGCTTTCATTGAGATGTTAGGAACAAAATGGCCCATTGCCCAGAAGTGGCTATCCTGTGTGGTGGGTGGGTGAGAACATGACCCTTCTTTCTTCCTACCCATCAGGTATGTTCAACTCCACACTGGTGGTCAGTTTCCCAATGAGTAAATAAGGCCTGCTTCTTGACACACATTCCACAGGCAAGCCATATTTTAGGGAACAAAAAGTCAATGTGCCAGAAGAAAATTATAGAAGTCTAAGCAGCCACAAGAGCGTAGGGATTGTTGGGGGGTGGTAGTAGAGCTTTGCTTCAGCCAGTGCAAGCATTACTCAATCTTCTCTTTCTACAAACACCCTAAGGATGGAAGCATTAGATTGTGGGCCACACCAGTAATTCCCAAGTTAAATATATTGGGACTTTTGTGGTTTATAGTCTAGGACTTTGTTTTGCTGCATCATCGGTGTATTTTTTTAATGTTGTATTTCTTTTGGTTAATCTTCCTTCCTCCTGGGAAGCTAAATGTTCTACAATAACAAACATTGTCTATGGTAAGTCCCTAAAACTCCAGTGCAATCAATTGCGAAGCCTGCTGTGTATTCTAAATACACATCGTTTCTCTCTGAAGCAGGTCGTGTTCATGTCTCCAACTTTATATTCCATATATTGTTTTCTTTGGTCACCAATCATGGATTCCTCCTTTCAAAAGATGTTTTGTCCTGTATAGCAAATGTGTTCTTCAAGTGAAATCCACAAACCTGCTTGACTTGGAGAAATTATTGATATCCCAATAATATGAAAACTGTGCCATTTTTTTCCTTGCTGCTTTTATTATGTACAATTTTGTATAAATTTGTTAAATGTATGTTTAATTGTGAAGTATTTTGAATATAAAGAAAACCTTAAATAAAAATATAACTATTTGCATGTTGTATATCATCTTGGGTATACTAATCAGTTTATCACAGGTATTTTTTACCTACCAGAAATTCACTGATGACCAGGCTGAACCCAATAAATTAACTGATTCTTGAATTTACTCAAAGGAACAGATGCTCTTGAAAAGGGTCACATCATACCTCCATGTGAAAGGCAAGTGATATAGCAGAACAGAGTGATTCAGTGTGAGAAGCAATAGGGAGCGAAAAGGACGCTGGCTATGGTAGGATTTATCCTAGTTTTCCCAAGGCCAGCTCCTTTTATGCCTGTTTTTCTGGCATAATTATTGATTCCACCCCTATCATTTCCAAAGTATGATGGTTTTGACAATAAATGATATGGTTATCCTGACTCTAAAATACTAGGGGCACATGTTCTACCTCAAGAAGGGAACTTCTGCTTGGCTCCAGCTAAATGCTGTCATGTAGAAATGAAGATCTACACTTTGTCAAGAGAAGCCAGATTTGGATTTTAAGTACAACCCCCCAATATTTAATGTACTCACCTGTCTTCTTTTTCTCTTTATTTACTTTATAAGAAAAAAACTTGTCTGAATGAATGACCTCCATACAGGTTACCAATTTACTTCTTTTGGCCTAGAACATCTACAAATTGGGAGCTTCAGTATCCCCATTTTCCTCTCTGCACCATCAATTGGAATGTCTAGCTCCACTTAGGATACTCACATCTACACTACAGTTCAGGTTAAACAGGCCCTGTTTGAAAACTTCTAACCTGGGACATCCATCACTAGTTATGAAAACTGACCTAGAGATTGGAAGCAGAGTGAGTGCAGACTCAGGCTTAATTGCTGACATATGCATTTAAACCATTTTCCCATTGCTAAAAATATCATGCGTTGAGCACCTACTTTGTTCCAGACACTCATCTAAGCATTTCATCTATATATCATGATGTTAGTCATCACAACAATTAAGTAGCAATAGCATCATTATTCTAATTTTAAAGGAAATTAGATAGAGGCTCAGAAAATTTATGGGATTTGGCCAACGTCACATGGCTAATAAATTATTGAGCCAAGATTCGTACATAAGTCTGTCTGGCTTCAAATCCTGTACTCTGTCTACTGTGCTCATATTCTTTGCTAGGCAAAAATTATCAACTCCATCATTTTGATTTTTATCTCAAGCAAATATATTATCCTATACTATACAGTTTCTATTTGATGACATATCTGTCAGTTAATAAATTCAAACAATAAAGGAACCAAGTGGTAGAAAATTATCATGACACCTTCTTAGCAATGTCAAGGTAGATTAACAGTTTTGGAAAACATAGTCTTACTACTGAAAATTGAAAACTGTTGTCTATACAACAGGACAATTATGTGATACTGGTAATTGTTTTTGAGTCAGTTTCCTTAGAAGCAGAGTATGAGATGAGGATCTTATCCAAGTGACTTTTTTGAGGAACAGCTCTTATGAAAAACCTACAAGATAGTTTAGGGCAGTGGTCAGCAAACTCATTAGTCAACAGAGCCAAATATCAACAGTACAACGATTGAAATTTCTTTTGAGAGCCAAATTTTTTAAACATAAACTATATAGGTAGGTACATTGTTATTAACTTAATTAGGGTAATCCTAAGGCTTAGGAAGAGCCACACTCAAGGAGCCAAAGAGCAACATGTGGCTCGCGAGCCGCAGTTTGCCAACCATGGGTTTAGGGGAAAAACTTGGCAAGGATGGGCCTTTAGGAGAAGTTTAGCCTTTGGATGTGGTAGGGTGTTCTGGAGCTTAGATAGCATCATGGAAACTGTCTTGCCTAGAAGCAAGAGGGCTGGGCTGTTCCACCCTTGCCTCATCAATCTGTGGCTACAGCCTTCCAGGCATCTCCTGGTAAAGTAGGCTCCCAGCAAACAAGGGCAGTCCTCCAGAAAAAGATGCAAATGTGGACCTTTAACAGCTAATACTTACACAGCCAGGTAAGCAAAACCTGCAAGGGGGTGGGGTACTAGTATGTGGGGAGTGGCGGTGGTGAAATGGTGGTTACCAATGACAGTATCCGCTATAGCTATCATGTGAAAGATTCAGATAAATTATTCTCTTTATTTGTAGTATTTTTATTTTGTGTCATTTTCTTTATGGTTGACACTATTACAGATGTCCTCCATTTTCTCACTCTTTGCGCATCTCCACCCAGCCCCCACCACCCCTCCCTTGGCCTTCACCACACTGTTGTCTGTGTCCATGAGCTATGAATATGTATTCTTTGGCTAATCTTTTCACCTTCTTTTATCCAGTTCCTCCCACACCCCTACCTGCTGACATCTGTCAGTCTGATGCATGTATCCATGCCTTTGGTTCTATATTGTTCGTCAGTTTATTTTGTTCATTAGATTCTACATATAAGTGATATCAAATGGTATTTGTTTTTCTCTGACTGGCTTATTTCGCTTAGCATAATAATCCCCAGGCACATCCATGCTGTCCCAAAGGGGAAGAGTTCCTTCTTTTTTACAGCCACATAGTATTCATTGTGTATATTTACCACAGCTTTTTTATCCACTCATCTACTGATGGGGAACTTGGCTGTTTCCAGATCTTGGTTACTATAAATAACACTGTTATGAACATAGGGGTGCATATATTCTTTCTGATTGGTGGTTTGGAATTCTTAGGATATATTCCCAGAAGTGGGATTGCTGGGTCAAAAGGCAGTTCCATTTTTAATTTTTTGAGGAAACTCCATGCTGTTTTCCACAGTGGCTGCACCAGTCTGCATTCCCACCAGCAGTGAACTAGGGGTCACTTTTCTCCACATCCTCACCAACACTTGTTTGTTGATTTATTGGTGGTAGCCATTCTGGCAGGTGTGAGGTGATACCTCATTTTAACTTTTATTTGCTTCTCTCTGAAGATTAGTGACGTTGAACATTTTTTCATATGTCTATTGATCATCTATCTGTCCTCTTTGGAGAAGTGTCTATTCAGTTCCTTTGCCCCCTTTTTAATTGCATTGTCTTCTTGGTGTTGAGTTGTATGAGTTCTTTACATATGTTAGAAATTAATCCCTTATTAGCTGTATCATTGGCAAATATGTTCTCCCATATAGTGGGCTCCCTTTTCATTTTACTTATGGTTTCCTTTGCTGTGCAGAAGCTTTTGATGTTATCCTATTTGTTTGTTTTTTTCCAGTTTCCTTCGCACTGGGCAATATATCAGCAAAAGTATTATTAGGATGTCTGATATTTTACTGCCTATGTTTTCTTCTAGGATTTTTATGGTCTTACAATTTAAATTTAAGTTTTTATCCATTTCGAGTTTATTCTTATGTATGGTGTAGGTTGATGGTCTAGTTCAGTGATGGCGAACCTTTTGAGCTCGGCGTGTCAGCATTTTGAAAAACCCTAACTTAACTCTGGTGCCGTGTCACATATAGAAATTTTTTGATCTTTGCAACCATAGTAAAACAAATATTTATATTTTTGACATTTATTTTATACTAGAGGCCCGGTGCACAAAAATTTGTGCACTCAGGGGGGAAGAGGGGATCCCTCAGCCCGGCCTGGGCCCTCTCACAGTCTGGGACCCCTCAGGAGATAACGACCTGCTGGCTTAGGCCTGCTCCTGGGTGGCAGAGGGCAGGCCCAATCCCTAGGTGCAGCCCCTGGTCAGGCTCAGAGCAGGGCTGATTGGGAGGTTGCGATGTCACCCTCAGTCACACTCAGGGTAGGGCTGATTGGGGGGTTGGGGCACTGCCCCCTATCACACTCAAGGCAGGGTCAATGGGGAGATTGCAGCACCATCCCCTGTGATGCACAGAGCAGGGCCCATCAGGGGGTTGGGGCTCTGCCCCCTGTCACTCACAGAGCAGGGCCAATCAGGGGATTGGGGTGCTGCCCCCTGTCACACACAGAGCAGGGCCAATGGGGGGTTGAGGAGCTCCCCCCTGTCACTCACAGAGTAGGGCCGATAGGGGAGTTGGGGCACCACCCCCTGTCACACACAGAGCAGGGCGGATCAGGGGGTTGGGGTGCTGTACCCTGTCACACTCAGGGCAGAGCCAATGGGGAGGTTATGGCTCTACCCTGTCACACACAGAGCAAGGCCCGTGGAGGGGGGTTGGGGCGCCACCCTCTATCACCCACAGAGCAGGGCCGATCAGGGGTATGGGGCGCCACCACTGTCATACTCAGGGCAGGGTCGATGGAGAGGTTATGGCTCTACCCTGTCACACACAGAGCAGGGCCCATGGGGGCGAGGGGGGGGTTGGGGCACCGCACTCTATCACACACAGAACAGGGCCAATCAGGGGATTGGGGAGCTCCCCCCTATCAGGCACAAAGCAAGGCTGATCAGGGGGTTGGGGCACCTTTCCCTGTCACGAACAGAGCAGGGCAGATAGGGAGGTTGTGGCCCCGCCCCCTGTCACACACAGAGCCACAGGGTGATCAGGGGGTTTGGGTGCTGCCCCCTGTCACGCTGATCCCAGTGCCTGGAGCCTCGCTGCTCCACTGATCCCGGTGCTGGGAGGCATATTACCCTTTTACTATATAGAATAGTGGCCTGGTGCATGGGTAGGGGCCGGCTGGTTTGCCCTGAAGAGTGTCCTGGATCAGGGTAGGGGTCCCCACTGGGGTGCCTGGCCAGTCTGGGTGAGGGGCTGAGAGCTGTTTTCCTGAAGCGAGTGACTAAAGCTCCCAACTGCTCCTTGTTTTCTTCTTCTTCTTTTTTTTCTTATTCTGGGCCAGCTTTAGCTCTGAGGCCTCGCTGCTGAAAACATGAATACAATGTTTCGGTCCGGCTGGGTTTCAGTCTGCCGGTTTCTGGGGTTTTGTTTACCTTCTTATTTACAACATAGTACATAGTTGCTTAGACTTGCAGTTGAGAGGCCGGCAAGTGAGGTGGGGAATGTTGGAGTCCGCAGCAAGCAAGCCTCATGCTCGCTTCAGTGTCTGGCTGCCGGCCGCCATCTTGGCTGACAGTTAATTTGAATATACTCACTGATTAGCCAATGAAAAGGGTAGCGGTCGTACGCCAATTACCATGTTTCTCTTTTATTAGTGTAGATATTTAAATGCCATTTAACAAAGAAAAATCAACCAAAAAAATGAGTTCACGTGTCAGAGGTGACATAGGTTCGCCATCACTGGTCTAGTTTCATTTTTTTGAATGTACCTGTCCAATTTTCACAGCACCATTTATTGAAGAGACTGTTTTTAGTCCATTATATGCTCTTGCCTCCTTTGTCAAATATTAATTGACCATAAAGGCATAGGTTGTGTTCTGGGCTCTCTGTTCTATTCTATTGATCTTCATGCCTGTTCTTGTGAGAGTACCAAGTGTTTTGATTAAATAGACTATTGTTATTTGTTTCATCTTCAAGTTTGTATTTTCTTATTTAATAAGTAATTTGCAAAGTTTGCTGAATTCTTACTATCTTTTATTGTCTCCAGTGTTTAAACCCATCCTCTTTCCCCCCATTTCCCCCAGGGAAACACTGACAGCTAAGCAATGGGAAAATGAATTCACAAACTATCATTCCTTTCTTTCAAACAATATTTATTACATGAAAGTATAGTATAACACAACAATTTATTTCACTATGTCATATTACACAGGTGAACAAATTTTAATATCAAATACAGAGAAATTTATTCTTTATTTCTCTTAATAAGAATGTATTTCTGCAAGAGAAAAAGCTCCTTAAAATAATCTCCAGCCTGGCTGATGTGGCTCAGTGGTAGAGAATTGGACCATACACTGAAAGGTCACAGGTTTGATTCTTGTTCAGTGCACATGCCTGGGTTTCAGCCTCCATCCTCAGCAGCAGGCATGCAGGAAGCAGCTGATTGATGTTGATGTCATTTTCTCATTGGTGTTTTTATCTCTTTCTCCCTCTCCCTAAAAAAAAATAAATAAAAATATATTTTTAAAAATAAAATATCATAATCTACAAAATATTCATGTGCATATTGTATCACTAAGAAAAATTGATATTAATAGTAACAGTTATAGAGGCTATATTATAAATATTGTGTTTTGTTTTATCTTTCACATGTATTATCTTAAATACAGATTATAGTATGAAGATATGTGAGCATGTCAGTTCTACAACCATGAGCTTTTAAATTCAGTCACATTTTTTAAAAAATCTTTACTGTTGAGAGTATTACAGAGTCCCCATCGCCCCCCTCCCCCCGCCATTGCTCCCCTCCACCCAGGTACCACCCCTCCCTAGGCCTTCACCATCCTATTGTCTGTGTCTATAGGTAATGGATGTACGCATATAAGATCTTTGATTAATCTTTTCACATCCCCTCTACCCTGTTCCCTCTGAGATGTGTCAGTCTGTTCCATTGCTCCATCTTCTGATTCTATTTTTTAGATTCAATTATTGATAGATATGTATTTATTGCAAGCTTATGGTTCATATTTTTCTTTTCTTCTTCTTCTTCTTCTTCTTCTTCTTCTTCTTCTTCTTCTTCTTCTTCTTCATTTCTTCTTCTTCTTCTTCCTCTTCCTCTTCCTCTTCTTAAAGAATATTCTCAACATTTTATGTAGTACTGATTTGGTAGTGATAAACTCCTTTAGATTTTTCTTTTCTGTGAAGCTCTTTATCTGATCTTCAATTCTAAATAATATCTTTGCTAGGTAGAGTAATCTTAGTTGTAGGTCCTTGCTAAACAGCACTTTGGATATTTCTCGCCACTCCCTCTGCCCTGCAAAGTTTCTGTGAGAAATCAGTTGACATTTCTATGGGCATTCCCTTGTAGATACCTAATTACTTTTCTCTTGATGCTTTTAATATTCTCTCTTTGTCTTTTGCCCTTGACATTTTAATTATGATGTGTTTTGGTGTGGGCCTCTTTGGGTTCCACCTATTTGGGACTTTTTGCGCTTCCTGGAAATATAAGTCTTTTTCTTTCACCAGGTAGGGGAGTTTTCTGTCATTATTTCTTCAAATAGGTTCTCAATATCTTGCTCTCTCTCTTTCTCTTCTGGAACCCCTATAATGCAAATGTTGGTATGCTTAAAGTTGTCCCAGAGGCTCCTTACACTGTCTTCATATGTTTGAATTTTTTTCTTTTTGCTCTTCTGATTGGGTGTTTTTTGCTTCCTCATATTCCACATTATTGATTTGATTCCCAGAATCTTCTATTCTACTATCTAATCTTTGCAAATTAGCCTTTATTTCAGTTAGTGTATGCTTAATTTCTGACTGGTCCTTTTTCATGTCTTTGAAATCCTCAGTAAGACTCTTATAGGTCTCACTAAGTCCCTTTAAGCTCTCATTAAGTCCCATGAAGCCCTCATTAAGATCTTTGAGCAACCTTAAAACCCATTGTTTTGAACTCTGTATTCATTATTTTGCTTGCTTCTATTTCTTTCATTTGTGACATCTTTCTTTGTCTCCTGTGTTTGTTTCTATGTATTAGATCCCTGTGTTTGTTTCTATGTATTAGATTGGTCTTATGTCTTCTGGACTTGGTAGAGTGGCCTTGTATAGTAGGTGTCCTGTAGGACCCAGTGGCTCAGCCTCCCCAGTCAGCTGAGCTGGGCTGTGTGCACAGTCTTGTTGTAGTTGAACCTTGATTACTGTCAGCATCACTGGGAAAAATTGACCTCCAGGCCAATTGGCTGTGAGGAAAAGCTGCAACTACAGAGGAAGAGCTAATGTGCAGGAGACACCCCTATGGAGTAGGACTTGCTTCAATGGGGCTTAAGTGTGTCATTTGTGGATGTGTAGAGTTGTAATCTGGTATGGACTGAAGCTATCCACCAGATGCACTGGTTCTGGGACCTACCAAAAGGTATAACATCAGCCACTGCCTGGGGCCACCCAGCAAGAACTACAGAGAGATCTGCAAATGGCTGCTACTTGTATTGGGCTTTGAAGTGCCTAGGCAAGGCCCAGCTGTGAAGCAAAGCAGGCTGGTGCTAGAGCTGGGTCTTATTTGAGAGATTTTAGCGAAGTCTAAAGCCTAAGCAGGGACAGGACATTCATATGGAAAGCTGCTGCAAACAGCTTGGATGGTCATGCAAATTGGATGGGGCAGGATCTCAGGGCAAAGTAAACTGTGTAGGCCATGCTGATGGAAACTCAGATATGGCTGCTAGTCAGCTACTCAACAGGGAGGTCCCAACACAGGAACAATGGCCCCTGTGAGCACCTCCATCTGGGAGAAAGCCACCTCCATGTTCCTGTCCCAATGCCAGATAGTCCCATTCCTCCCCATATGTCCCTGGATCCCCCAAAGCCATCACATGGTTCTGGAGTTCAGTGGAAGTGAGACCGTGTAAGTTCATGTGCTGGCCTTTAAAAGGAACTGCTGGGTTTCCAGCAGCCTCCGTGTCACTCAGCCACAATCCCCGCTAGTTTTTATAGCCTGAAGTACTTGCTCTGGACTGAAGGGTCCCATGTGTACTCTTACACATTTATAGTCTCAATGTACTTGCTCTGGACTGAAGGGTCCCATGTTCGATTCCAGTCAAGGTCACATGCCTGGGTTGCAGCCTCAATCCCAGGTAGGGACTTCTCTTCTCAGCTCTGGAGCCATGGGCTGGAGTTCTGGTATGGGGCTGGGTGCCCTGGTTCTTCATGGGAGGCCTCTGCAGCCTAGATATCTCTCCTGATTAAAAAAAAAGCCACTTGTGGCTGTCAAACCAGCCTATTCCACACCTCCACCTTTCCTACCAGTCTCAATGTACTTTCATTACTTCTCTAGTTGTGAGACTTCCATTCAGCCAGATTTCAGGTGGTTCTAAATGATGATTTTTTTTTGTATTTTAGTTGTAATTTTGATGTGGTTGTGGGAGGCAGTGAATATTGGTTTTTAACTATGCTGCCATCTTGGTTTCTCCCAGGGTCATATTTTATGCATAATTTTATACCATAAAAAACAGAGAAGTAGTCAGTAAATACTTTTTTGCTATATTATGACAAGATAAAAAAAATTAACCAATCCAATTTGCTCTGTAATTTGGTTTCTGCAAATTGCCACCAACTGCCCTATTTAAAATAAACCTTTGAACTGGACTCCAGTGTGTCTGATGGATATTTTGAAACCATTGTGGAGACCTAACAGCCTATATTTGGTGGCACAGGTAAAACTGATGCTTTTCAGAAAAAGCATGAGGAGAGAGCATCTCAGTGGGAGAGTCACTTCTTTTATAATACATCAAGGGTGAGGAAAATTTTTGATGTTATTCGCTTATGAGATAAAGAATTCCAATTAGGAGCCTTTTCTTGCTTAAGTGAAATGCAGATTTTTCAGTTTTCATTAAATATACCAATGTCTCAGAGATATAATCTTCATTAAAATGTTTTCAAGTGTAACCTTACAAATAAAGACTAAAATCTAAAAAATTTCTCTATCCAGCTAATAAAAGACTAAGAATGTATAAATTTGGCTTAAGAAAAATTTAGGTTAAGGTTTCTTATTCACCAAATGAGCCACTGTAAATCAAAGGCAGTCTTATATATTGTCAGTATTATAATAATGAAATACTCCCTGCAAAGCTTATGAATGAAAAAAAAGGATCCTCTTATATCTCAAATGCACCCTAACCACTACTCTCAACTATCTAATTTCCACTTTAATACAATCAATAGATCAGAAAGTATCCAAAATGCAGATGTGTCCGCTCTTACTGCAAAATAAATATTTCTTATTTTTCTTAAATGTATGAACTTTTTGTGTGTATATGTGTATATGTGAATATATATATATATATATATATATATATATATATATTAGATAGTGTGTGTATAAATATATTTTTTCAAATGAATATATATATATTAATTTGGCATATATATGTATATATATATATGGGGGGGAGGAGAGAGAGAGAGAAAGAAAGAAAGAGGAATTTTTTTAGATCTTCCCATGAGGATATGTTTTTATTGACTTTAGAGAGAGAGGAAAGGGAGAGGGAGAGAGAGAGAGAAACATCAGTCAGTTGCTTCCTATACATGCCCTGACAGGATGGAACCTGCAACCTTTTTGGTGTATGTGATGACACTTCAACCAACTGAGCCACTCAACCAGAGCCATGGAAGAATTTTGACCTTAGGCTCCAAGAGACCTTACAGCTTCTGTTCTCATCCTCTTGCACCATCACACTGAGACTACTATTTAAAGAAGCCTTGCTCTAGCTATTTTTGCTCAGTGGATAAAGTTTCAGCCTGTGGACTGAAGGGTCCCATGTTCAATTCCAGTTAAGGTCACATGCCTGGGTTGCAGCCTCAATCCCCAGTAGGAGGCATGCAGGAGGCAGCCAATCAATGATTCTCTCTCATCATTGATGTTTCTATCTTTCTCTTCCTCTCCCTTCCTCTCTGAAATCAATAAAAACATATTTAAAAAAGAAAAAGAAGAAGAAGCCTGATTTAGCCAAGTAGAGGCTGAAAGGTCTCCTGGAGCAAATAGAACCCTCCCCTCTGAAGCCCCTAGACCTGTGGTCGGCAAACTGAGGCCCCTTGAGTGTGGCTCTTCCAAAAAAAACCACTTGCAGGCACACATGTACAGTGCGATTGAAACTTGGTGGCCACACTCAAGGGGCCAAAGAGCCACATGTGGCTCATGAGCCCCAGTTTGCCGACCACTGCCCTAGACCAAATAGCTGGCAGCCAACATTAATCACCAGAAACATAACCACCTTATAGCATCCATCCCAGCTGAGGCTCAGGGTGATTACAGTCACATGAATAACTCGGGTGGGAAAAGCAGAACTGCCCAAGTGAACCCAGTCCAAAGTGGGAACCCACAGAATCATGGTGAAATAAATTAAGATGGTAAACTTTGAGGTGGTTTGCTACATATCTTTAGATAATAGATAGCAATAGTTAATAGATAATACACATGGTTTTCCAAAGAGACAGCTTAGTTTATATTGTTTTAAGTCAAATCTGTAAATGTATTGTTCTTTTTGAACCTATAGTGTTATTTATTTTTGTTTCACACTCCTATCTAACATTTGTGCAACATCATAAAGTTCAGAATATCTTTTTTCATCTATTCCTTTGATCCTTACATCCACTCTGTAGGAAGCAAACCGAGCGGGTGTTATAATCACCCTCATTATCTGGATGAGGATACTGAGCTCAGAGAGAGCACCTAATCCTCTCAAGGATACCTGGTAGCAGAGCTCAAGGCCAGGATCAAAACTTAGCACTGTTCATTCTGGGCTGTGCTGTCTCATGGCTTCCCCTGTCGCAATGAAATCTCATTTTTAACATCAGCAGGATTGGATTAAATCTAAGCTTGCATTCAACAAATCCTTGATTCTGAGCTTTTAAGAGACCCAGTCTAATGGCTTTTTAAAACCTTTCAGAGCCATGTTCATTTTAAGTAAAATTTCACTCTGAAGTTTCTGATTCATTGTCAACCAAATTTTTATTTACTAATAGTTCTTTGATGTTCCATAGCCCCTTTGAACCATTTTATAGACCATTTATACCTTTTATCTTTGAATCACCCAGTCACATCTTGCCAAGGAACTCAAAATTACAATTCACACTTTTTGTATTGGGTTCAAAAAACAATGTATTTGTAAGGTGAGCCATTGTTGATCCTGTCACTGAAGGAACTGCTCTACTGTACCCTTTGCAAACTGCCCCTCTCCTTGCCACCCAGGAGGGTATTGACCTCATGTAAACTTTATTACTATCTCAAATTACTATAGTTCAAAATGGGCCTTTGGGAGCTTGTTTTGGATTCTAATAAGTGGTCACATAACTGTGAGGACAGAAATCATCATAAACACCAATTTTTGGAAAGACATGTTAGGAACAAGATCTTAAGTAAAACTCATTGAGCTAGCAATGCAATATTTAGAAAACAGGGGAAAAAAAAGAAAAATCTTATATTTTTTTTTAAAACATTGCCATTGCTTAATTTATAGGTGATATATCCTAAATGTTCCATTGAAATGGCAAGGCTGGTTTCTTTCATCTATCCAAAATTAGCACAACCAACTGATTTAACATCTACCACGTACCTGGAATGGTTCTTGTGGCATGTTATCTGTTTAATCCTCTCAATAATCCACTAAGTAGATAGGTCTCTGTTATTCTGTTTACAGTCAAGAAATGCCAATGGCTAAATTTACATTCTATCTAGTACCCTATGATGCATATGGAAATTAGTTCACTTATGTGAACTAATGGAAATCAGCAAATCTTTATATCTTATTTAACTTATATGTAAAAGGACATATCAATTTATGTACAATGCATAAAATAATTTATGTGAGAGCAAATTCTAACCTATGCTATGTTATTCATATAGCCGTCATCATTCGATTTTTTCCAAAGAAACCATTGGTCAGAATAATTCTTAGTATTTTTGAAATCAAACTCTATGCTTCCAATTGAGTGTTTAAAACATACCAGGAATAAACAGAAAGCAAGCCCTGGCAGGTGTTCTCAGTGGTTAGATCGTGGGCTGGGCACCGAAAGGTCAGTTGTGGGTTTAATTCCTGGTCAAGGACACATCCCGGGTTGCAGGCAGTCAGGGTGTGTGCAGGAGACTAATCAATGTGTCTCTCTCACATCGAAGTTTCTCTCTCTCTCCCCTTCCTCCCTCCTTTCCACTCTCTCTAAAAATTAATGGAAAAAAATATCTTCGGATGAGGATTAACAAAATAATAATAACAACAATAACAAAAGGAAAGAAAGAAAAGAAGCAAGAAAGAAAGACCTATTAGGGAAGCACACAGTGTAATCCCACATTGAGGAAGCCCTGGAAGATGCTCATCCTGCCTCAGGGCAACCTCTCCCTGCAGTTTCCACCCTCTACTCCCACCTCTTCTATATTGAAGAAGAATGTCACATCCCACAAAGTAATTGATTCCTATACTGAGCAGTCTTGTCTTAATTACTATTAGAAAGTGGGAAGCCAATTAAATCACAACATGAGGAGAAACCATATTGTCTGTTTAGAATATTCTAAAATCTTTGTTAGAAGTAATAATTATTATTAATATTAAGTGTTAATTCACTAATCATGTAAAATATGCATTACCTGTCTATATCTCTATTTTCCAGTTGTGGAAATTGAGACAAAAAGACATTAAGTCACACAGCTAATACATGATAGAGTCAAACATAGATCATCTGGTACCAGAAACTTAATTATTCACTTCTTTGCTCTTTATCAATCAAAGGCTCTTATGAAAGCAGATATAAAGTTATATCTAAGGCATTCTGCAAATCATAATGTATCATACCAACGAAAGCAATTGTTTTGGATACCAACAAAGCTATTATTTTGGCTAAGGAGTAAAAATGTAAATAAATGATTTTAAAAATAGCCTGGCTGGTGTGGCTCAGTGGCTGAACATTGACCTATGAACCAGGAATCACTGTTCAATTCCCAGTCAGAGCACATGCCCGGGTTATGGGCTTGATCCCCTGTAGCAGGAATGGGAATGGGGGTTACAGGAGGCAGCGAATCAATGATTCTCTGTCAACATTGATGTTTGTATCTCTCTCTCCCTCTCCCTTCCTCTCTGAAATCAATAAAACATATATTTTAAAAAAATATATATGTACCAATTTGCAAACAGTGTAATCTATTGTCCCTGGAATTACCTGTTCATTTAACTAAAAAGCAAACAAACAAAAACAAAAACATAACAAAAAAAACAGAGGAAAAAAGGAAGAAAGAAAAGAAAAAGCATAAGAGCACTGACTTCTACAATATTTTAGGTATAATTGTCTTTGCTTTCTTTTCTGCTTTCCCCAAGTATTTATTAAATGCTTAGTAGACATTTATGAGATTAATTGCAGGGCTGTTTAGATGGTGTTACTTTGAAGACAAAACTTAAGCATATACCTGAGAATAATTTATCTTTCTCATCTCCACTTATTATAATAGTTTTCTTTGTTTCTATGTGTCTTGTTTTATAGGATGTACTTTTTAGAATGCTAGACTACCACCATCTATAAAAAGACCATTCCACCAGCAACAACTTCACTGAGTCTGGATCAAATAGCAGTTGGATTTAATAAGTCCATAATAACACAGGAAACAAATATTAATGGAGTCACTTCTAAAACTTTATGGCCCAATAAAACTGTTTCCAGAGGAATAATATACTTGAATATTCAAAAGAGCTCTGGGTGTGCAAGCTAATATAGTGCAAAATATTTTAGCTTTTGAAATGAACAGAACTAACATTCTTTTTAAAAAAGATGTTTCTATTGATTTCAAAGAGGAATGGAGAGGGGGAGAGAGTTAGAAACATCAATGATAAGAGAGAATCATCAATTGGCTTCTTCCTGCAAATCTCCTACTGAAGATTGAGCTCACAACCCAGGCATGTGACCTGACCAGGAATCGGGAATTAAACAGAATCAGGAATTGAATCAAACTGTGACCTCCTAGTTTACGAGTCAACACTCAAGCACTAAACCCGTGGTCGTCAAACAGCGGCTCGTGAGCCACATGTGGCTCTTTGGCCCCTTGAGTGTGGCTCTTCCACAAAATACCATGTGCGGGTGTGCACGTTCAGTGCAATTGAAACTTCGTGGCCCATGCGCAGAAGTTAGTTTTTGGCCTGGGCGAGTCTATTTTGAAAAAGTGGCATTAAAAGAAGTGGGGGGGTGTCAGTCAGTCAGGTGACAGGAGACGCGGCACAGGCGGGTCCCAGGGATACGCAGTGTGGGGGAGGCACGCGATTCATGCAGGAGTTGAGTGAGCCAGTCAGTCAGCAGTCTCATGTGGAGTGGTTAGTGCTAGTCTCGTCTGCAAATGGCGCACGGGTGACAAAAGTAACTACTGGAAGCGTAAAGTTACCTGTATTTTTCCAACCAGATGCAAATCCTTCAGGGACTTTTGTCATCAATTTAAGAATTGTAATTCTTTTGTGTTGGTGGCTTTATTGTTATTTTAGCAAAGGCCAGCTTAGGAGTACCCTAACTAAGTTAATAACAATGTACCTACCTATATAGTTTAAGTTTAAAAAATTTGGCTCTCAAAAGAAATTTCAATTGTTGTACTGTTGATATTTGGTCCTGTTGACTAATGAGTTTGCCGACCACTGCACTAAACCATGCTGGCCGGGCAGAACTAGCATGCTGGACTCCATCACAAATCACCTATCTGACCTTAGATAAATTATTAATCAATCAACCTCACTTTCTTTATCAGAAAAAAATGAAATTTATGAAAATATACCTTGAAAATTTTTAGGGGAAAACCACAAAGATATGAAACATTTCCAACAAAATGACCTTCACATTGCAGGTGTTCAATAATTTTTAGTCTCCTTGTCTCTTTCCACTGATAACCTTCTCCTTTTCTTTCTCTTTTTTTAAAAATCTATTCATCAACTGTGTCAATGAAAACACAAATACAGATTTTTAGCTATAAGGTATGTGTAATTGTATAACATCTTTCAGGTGAGATTTTAAAAAATAGATTAATCATGCTGCTGGTTTCAATAGATGCCTTGTAAAAACTAAATTGGGCTTTCCTGACTTTCTTCGGATCTCTATTTCTATACAAATTACAAAGGTTTTATATAAAACAGAAAATAAACATTTGTACAATTCAAGAGTTATAGAATTTTAGAATTGGAACATTTAAGAAGAAAGAGAGAAACATTTATTCAAACAATCAAAAAATTATGAGTGATTATATTGTGCCAAGTGAAGAGGTCCCTTAATCTGTGAGCTTTATGTTCTAGTGCATAAAGGACACAATGTACAGTTTTACTTAGCTCTTGTGCACAAGAAATGACCGATAAAGATTGGGTGGTGAAAGAAGATGTATCCAAGAAGGTTTCATTCAGCAAACACTTAACCAGGGGAAGGAATCAGCTGTAAGGAAGGCAGGAAGAAAAATCATAAACAGGAAAAGCAAGTATAAAGATATTAGGAGGGAACAATCTTCATTTGCTTGGGGAAAACCAAGAAGGTCAGTCAAGAAGAGAAAATTGTAAGATATGAAGTCAGAAAGGAAAGCAGAAACAAATTGTGATGTGTTTTTTAGACAATGATTGGTAGTTTTTTTATTTTATTTGTGATAGGAAGCCACTGGAGAATTTTGAGCAGAAAAGTGACGCATCTCATTTATACATTTAAAAGGCAATTCTGGCTGCTATGTGGAAAATAGATAGTTAATGGGCACAAATGGAGGGAGGGAGGTCTGTTAGTGGACTGTTGCTGTATTAAAAATGGAGAGGAGAAGGTTTAGATAAATGTGGTCTAATACCCTTTGTAATACTTATTATAATATTTTTTAAAAAAGAATAAAAAAAAAGAAAAAAAATGTGGTAGCAGTGAAAATGAGAAGTGGTCAGATTTAGATAAAGGCCATGGAGCATGATTATGGATTAAAGAGAGGAGTCAGGGAACTCAAAGCTCTGATTGTGACTTATCAGAGTTCAGAGTGTAATTCTCTTCCCCTTTCAAGTGGTTGCTAAGTGTTAGACTTTTGCATTTCATCAGCTTTTTCTGAAGGAATCCACTTGGGACTTTGATGTCCTGACCTTCTTTTAAGGCTAAGAACATGTCTCTGTTCTTTCATGGATAGTAGTTACACAATAAGTAAGCCTTTTGAGGGGATCAGTCATTTGAGTAATGGGGAATGGGGTCACCTTGGTGGGGTAATTAGATAATTTCAAAGTTCAACTGACCTAGGGGTTTTGATCATGACCCACATTGCTGTCTAGACTTTAACTCCCACATTTTGACTTGCGACCTGACCTAGAATGAAGACAGGCAACCTAAAAAGTCGCAGGAGGCAGCTGTAGGCAGCTACAGGACCATTTATAATGGTCCAGCGTTTAACATACCATTGGAGGCTGTCCTACAATATAGCCTCTAAAACAGGGGTCCTCAAACTACGGCCCGCAGACCACATGTAAATACCAATATTGTATTTGTTCCCATTTTGTTTTTTTACTTCAAAATAAGATATGTGCAGTGTGCATAGGAATTTGTTCATAGTTTTTTTAAAAACTATAGTCCGGCCCTCCAACGGTCTGCGGGACAGTGAACTGGCCCCCTGTTTAAAAAGTTTGAGGACCTCTGCTCTAAAAGAACCAGGCTGTCTGAACCCCTGGTAATAGGATTGTTCACCTTTATACCCAGAAAGTTGGCATACTGTGATGAAAAAATTAGGGGAAAGAAAACTCGAGGAGGTCTGAAGAACTTAGTTTTCAAATTGGTAAAGTGAACGTGACAATTATACATTCAAGAAGAGATGCTGTGAAATAGTCAATCAGATGCATGGCTCTTGAGTTTGAGGGAATTAATCAAGGATGACGACACAGATTTGTTGGTCAGCAACATGTAGATGGTTTTTAACACCACGGGCCTGGACAATTCATCTACGGCAGGAAACGGGTCCCTTCACCCCCTCTGCCTCTGCCATCTGAAGATAGAGCGTTCCTATGAAACCTCTCCTAAGCCGAAATGAAGTAAAGTGAAGAAGCAATTCCCATTAATGCATATGGAAAAAAATTTGAGTGTTCTCAGACCCCAAATTCAAAATACATACAATGTATTAATTTTGTTCTCCACAATCAAAATGCTTAATTACATCCAGTTTTACATTAAGCATAACACCCTTACAAACTCTCTTGGGCTACTCTGATACCTTAGGACACATCCTGCTAACAGATGCACAAAAGAAAATGAGATAAAGCCTGGATGCTCCCAGATTCAGCTCAGAGCTCCGGGGCTGTGGCTGCTGACATGCTGAGTGTCCTTCCCATTCTATCTCTGAATGCTTGCTGCAAAACAAACGCTGCATGCTATTTCTGTTTTCCTCCTGTTTTTGCAAAAGAGAAAATCCTCTTTGGATTTCTTTCCATTAGCAAAAAGAGGTACTATTTTAGGTCTTTGGTAAGAGCAAAGTGGGAATGTGAACTTTTGAAAAGCAGAGAGTACCTGTACAGCTATCGCTGGGATGGGATGAAGGTCAGAGACTGAACACAGGAACACTTTCGTATTTATCATTGCAAGAGGAGTCAACAGGAAGGTGTGAGTAGTATCTATAGAACCATGGATATAGAAGGAAAACCAGGCAAAACTGAAAGACAATTAGTTATAATTCAGAGATAAATCAATTGGTAAAAAAAATTCTGAATACACTCTCAACAGAATCCCAAGAAAATGTCAGCCCATCAGTATTGAAGGTTGGTATTGTGATAGAACCAGTGCTGATCTCTCAAAGATTTTGAAAGATGAAAACTATTTTAGAGATAAATGTGATGAGTATTATTTTACTTGAAAAGTTTAGGAGGAAAAAAACCTGGAATTCCGAAAAGAACTGGTAAAGGAAAAGAAGGAGGACTAAGGGAAGGCGAAGTCAGAGAGAGGTGCTTTGCAGACTTCGCCTCAGATATTTCCCGTCTCATACACACTAATGTCTTTCTTCTTCCCACCCCGCCACCTTTTTTTTTATTACTCAAAAATAGCTTCATTCTTGCTGTAACCGGTTTGGCTCAGTGGATAGAGCATCGGCATGCGGACTGAAAGGTCCCAGGTTCGATTCCAGTCAAGGGCATGTACCTTGGTTGCGGGCACATCCCTAATAGGAGGTGTGCAGGAGGCAGCTGATCGATGTGTCTCTCTCATCGATATTTCTAATTCTCTATATCTCTGCCTTCCTCTCTGTAAAAAATCAATAAAATGTAAAAAAAAATATAGCTTCATTCTTTTAAATTTAGCTTTTTGACTCTGTGCTTGTGCCTTCAATAATTTCACAATGATTTTCTGCTCCTCAACAAGGAAATGCATGCTTGGTCCTGTCAGGGACATTTTCAGCAACATGGATTCACCACAAGCCCTGCTGACATGTTTTTGTTTTTGTTTGTTTGTTTGTTTTCAACCACCTCACTAGAACTTTGGGTCTCATAGCAGAACTCCACAAAGTTGCCTGGGCATGAGCAATGTGTAGATTTTTGTGCTTTCCCAACCTTCTTGGTATAAAGGTGAACAATTCTGTCACCAGGGGTTCAGACAGCCTGGTCCTGTTAGTTAGAGGCTATTGTAGGACAGCCTCCAATGATATGTCAAACGCTGGACCATTGTGAGTGCCTGAAATCACCGTCCCCAGAAGGGCTCATCCACACTAATGTTCAAAGGAGAATCCAAGCAGGGAAAAGGAATATGCATACAGCTTTCCGTTCCTCTCAGTTGCATATCGAAACTCCTATTGCTACTGCCTGTAGCTGCCTCCTGCCACTTTTCAGGTTTCCTGTCTTCATTCTGGTTTAGGTCCCAAGCCAAAATGTGGGAGTTAAAGTCTAGACAGCAATGTGGGTCATGATCAAAACCCCTAGGTCAGTTGAACTTTGAAATTATCTAATTACCCCACCAAGGTGACCCCATTCCCCATTACTCAAATGACTGATCCCCTCAAAAGGTTTACTTATTGTGTAACTACTATCCATGAAAGAACAGAGACATGTTCTCAGCCTTAAAAGAAGGTCAGAACATCAAAGTTCCAAGTGGATTCCTTCAGAAAAAGCTGATGAAATGCAAAAGTCTAACACTTAGCAACCACTTGAAAGGGGAAGAGAATTACACTCTGAACTCTGATAAGTATAATTAAGAAAATTTTAGATTGAACTAGACAACAAAGCATAGACTTTGGAGTCAGTTAGATATTGGTTCAATTTCTAGCACAATTTTCTGCATAAGGTTATCGACCTTATGCAAACTGTATGACCTTTATGTACCTCAATTTCCTGTTCTGAAATGGCATTATAACATGTACCTAAGAGGTGGCTGTGAAAAGTAGATAACATAATGCCCTTCCAGGTATTTCTCTTCTCTGACTCCAGCAGCACATCTGAATAAATCATGTTCTTTTCCCAATTTTCTTAAACACCTTTGTTCCCTTGTCTCCTCTCCCTATAGCACCCAGAAACACAACTGCTCTGCTTAACAATGACATTCTTCACAAAATGATTTTCCAACTTTCCCCACTCCTTTCTACCTTCTACTCAGGCTGTTCTGGTCAAGTCAGTCCCATCTTTATACCCCACGTCTCACTGCTCAGTCCTGTTCCATACACTCACCTGCATTGCTCCACAGCTACCATAATGTTCTGGCCTTTCTCTCCTTCCCTTTGTACATCCAATCACTATTCATCTTCAAAACATAGTTCGGCTAAATGCAATGTGGTGTCCTGAATTGGGTCCCAGAGCAAAAAAAGGGACAGTGATGGACTAACTGGGGAAATGTCAATAAAGCGATGTTAGTTTTGGTTTTCACAAATGTACCCTAATGTAAGATGTTAACAGTGGGGGAAACCAGGTGAAGGGTGTAATGGAACTCTGCATTATCTTTTTAGCTTTTTTGTAAAACTGAAATTATTCCAAAATAAAAGGTCTATTTAAAAAAACCAAGCCCAAACATTTCTTGAAGACTTCCTTGCTTATGACATCCTCTTTGCAGCCCTCCTCCCCCCAGTCCTTTGCTAACGTGTGACTTCGGGTGCACTACTTAACTATCCTGTGCTTTAGTATCTTCATCTGTAAAATGCCGGGAATGAGCATAAACCACAATTAAGAGAAGGCCCAGGCAGTGCTGTTATATTTTGTGCATGTTTGTGGGGGTGGAGTGTGTGTGTGTGTGTGTGTGTGTGTGTGTGTGTGTTGGGGGTCAGGGGAGTACATGGAGGAGATTCACACTCAAGCTGTCTAGTTCAAAAGTCTCTGCTCTTAAACATTAAGCTGTGTTGCTTGTGGAAACATTCTGGAATGTTTTGTTGTAAACATTTATATAGTGTGCATAGAGAAAAACTAGAAGGAAACTTTAAACAGCAGGGATTATCTCTGAACTATGCAATCATAAATTATTTTATTATTTTATTTTTCTTCACTTTACAAATGTTCTAAAAGAAATTATATATATATATATCATGTAGTGAGGAACAAATAATTATGCACACCAGACTCAGTAGTGGTAACTTCTGGAGACAGAGTGATAGAAATGGAACTTGGGTAAGAGTTAAAGGAGACCCTCATTTATCAGTAGTTCTTAAAATCAGAAGCAAATAGCATATAATACTAAAAGGCGTTACTTCTGACCTATAGACAGGGCAAAATTTAGGGGACATAAGCAAAAAATGTGTTTTTTTTTTTGGTGCCACACTCTCCCTATTCGATTTTTAAAATATACATATATTGATTTCAGAGAGAAAGGGAGAGGGAGAGAGAGAGAGAAACATCAATGATGAGAAAGAATTATTGAGCAGCTGCCTCCTGCATGGCCCACACTGGGCATTGAGCCTGCAACCTGGGCATGTGCCCTTGACCAGAATCAAATCTAGGACCTTTCAGACCACAGGCCAACAATCTATCCACTGAGCCAAGACAGCAAGGGCCAATTTATTTTTTTAAGTAAAGTAAAAATATATTAGTCCATCCAATTTTTGACTGTTCACATAGTAAATGATTTTAGTGCCTGTTTGAAAATATCAAATTATTTCAAAGAAATTTTTCACAGTTGCATGCACTGTACTAAGTAGGCTTCATTCAGTGTTTTATCTGCCTACACAGGACTGTGTCTTCATTGGGACTGTGTCTTAAAACACATAGTCCCTAATAAACTAAACTGGCAGCAGGAAATAAATGGATTTCAATATATCTTTGGGAGTAAAATCTTATACTCACTGTTGCTCAAAAACTTTCAAAAGCTTTATTGAAGAAAATACTATCTATGGAAATTGCCTAGATCAGTGGTTGGCAAACTGCGGCTTGTGAGCCACATGCAGCTCTTTGGCCCCTTGAGTGTGGCCACAAAGTTTCAATCCCACTGTACGTGCGTGCCCGCACATGGTATTTTGTGCAAGAGCCATACTCAAGGGGCCGCAGTTTGCCAACCACTGGCCTAGATATTCAGTGATCTACCCTAGAACTAAATCTTTCTATACTGAGGCAAGAAGTGTTTTTACTCATTTGCCTTTTAGCATGAACCATTAGCTATATCAAGGGGTATTGTGGAAAGCAACTCATCACTGATAATATTATAAGATTGCTTTTGAAGGTATTGATCATTATAATCCACATACAATCCTAGAGAACTTTTACTCTGACCTTTCTATCAGGATATTTCCTGAACATTATTTTGCTTTTACCTTATAAACTATGAATTTTGTATGTGGTTGTGCATTATTTTCTTGTTTGGTTACTAAAAAATCTTGAGGTCAATTTTGTGGCCTGAAAAATAAACTAGAATAAGATCTACATGGCATTAACATTGGCAAAAAAATTCTTAAACAGGATACAAAAAGCATAGTGACTTAAAAGATAAGACTGATAAATTCGCCCTCATTTTTATGAACTTCTTGTTCATCAAAAAATGCCATTGAAAGAATGGGAAGACAAGCTGTAAACTGGGAGAAAATTTTTCTAATACATACATCTAAAAAGCAATCTAATTTATCCATGGACCAGGCTCAAAGAGACATTTCACAAAGTAATATGTCAAAATGGACACTAAACATGTGAAAACGTGCTCAACATCATTAGTCATCAGAGAAATGCAAATTAAAAAAATAAGATACTGTGATCCACCCATCAAAATGGCAGACATTAAGATAACTGAAAACACAAAATTTTGGTTAGGATATGGAGTAATGAAAACTCTTTTCTATTGCTAGTTAAAGCAAATTGGTATAAACAACTTTTGAAAAATAATTGGCAAGACCTGCTAAAGCTAAAATATGATACAATAGTTCTATCCCTGGAAATGTACTAAACAAAGCAAATGGCTCTATCCACCAACAGCCATGTACAAAAATATTCATAGCAACTTTATCTGTAATAGCCCAAAATGTTAAACAAATTTTCAACAATAGTAGAATGCATAAGTATATTGTAATGTATTCACATAATAAATACTACATGATAATGAAAGGAAAGTCCAAACGTCTACTAGAAAAATGTAGATGAATTCACAAACATATTGAGTAAATGCAATCAGACACATTATATGATGCTGTTTATATGAAGTCCAAAAACAAGTAAAACTAATACATGATAAAATCAGCATAGTGGTTACTCTTGGGGAAAGAATGAGGGAGTCATGAAGAATGATGGAAAAGTTTTTCAATTTGATCAGGATGGTAATACATACATACATACAAGCATACTCATTGAACTGTACACTTAAGATTTTTGTACTTATATGTTATACTTCTTTATTTTCACAAAAGAAACAATTTATGGCCTTCTCTTGAAAAGTTTATATGTTGGTGTAGCATGTATTTAGTCTAATGACCTAAAACTACTGTAGTTCTATTAGACATTTTTGCCCTAATTTTCTTTTCAATTATTTAAAATTTATTTTGAATTATTGTATCTTGCTATTTGCATTTTTCTGAGCCACCTGAAATTCTCTTTAGGGCATAGCTTATAAGTAAACACATAAAACTCATTTTAAAAATATTATTTATTTATTTTTATTGATTGATTTTGAGAGAGAGAGAGATCAATTTATTGTTCCACATATTTATGCATTCATTGGTTGAATCTTGTATGTGACCTGATCAGGGATTGAACCCAAAGCCTTGGTGTATGGGAATGAATGCTCTAACCAACTGAGCTACCCAGCCAGGGCCATCAGTACATAAATAAAAGCCCAGGTGTTTCTAAATTGAACATCAGAACACTAATATCAGATTTTCATTCTGACTCTTCTTACTAAGTGTGCAAATAATACTACTAGCAAAGAAATGACTTAAGATATTATCTACTTTTCATGATTATTAAAGGAATCAAATAAAATAGTATAACAAAATTTATTTTTCAAATGTAGAGTGATATATGTTACATTTAAAGTCAGCCAATATTAATTTAGAAACATGATCTCTGTCAGAAAACAAGAAAACCAACAACCCACCATCAACAAAAACAGTGAGTCTTACAAAGGAACAATTTGTTTTAAGTCTATAATTTCTGTCTTTTCTGAGATTGTTTAGAATTGCTTTTAAAAAAACCAACAACTTGGCATCTTTGTATAAATTCTGTCCAAGTGACCACGAACATGAGTGTGGATGATTGAGAAATTCCTACTGCTCCCAGCATCCACTTATGTGAAGCTATCAGGGGACAGGACCAACTTGCCTGGAATATAAAATTATTCCAATCATACAAAAGGATTTACTAAATGAGGACATAAATATATAACATACTAAAAAGCAAGTTAATTTTATGTTTTTATATATTTTATTGATTTTTTTACAGAGAGGAATGGAGAGGGATAGACAGTTAGAAACATCCATGAGAGAGAAACATCGATCAGCTGCCTCCTGCACACCCCACAATGGGGATGTGCCTGCAACCAAGGTACATGCCCTTGACCACTATCGAACCTGGGACCCTTCAGTCCACAGGTGGATGCTCTATCCACTGAGCCAAACCGGTTAGGGCTCAAGTTAATTTTAAAAGTAAATTTGGTAACATAAAATCCATTTTAGCCACTTTTTAGAGGGGAAAGTAAAAAAGGGTGTGAAATGAATTTAATAGCTGTTTTCATCTCTCATTGTGCAGCTGAGCAGTGTGTGTAGAGGAAATAATAGATGTTATGAGACTTTCCCAAAGGAGTTTCCAAATATAAATATTCTGACTTTTATGTTTAAGGATGTCAGCTCTACCAGGTGATTTTCTCAAGTTACTTCCCAATTTAACATATTCCTCAACACATTCCAAATAGCTTCTGATTCTAACATTCCATTGAGATTATTCTCATCAAAACAATCTGTGATTCTCTTGTTGCCAAATTTAATATGTAATATGCAAATTCAATATACATTTTTTTAGTCTTACCCCATTTGACCTATCAATATTTGACCCTTTCTCCTTGAAAAACTTTCTTTAGCTTCTGTGACCTTATACTTTCTTGGTTTGCTTTCTCTCTCTCTCAGCTGCTATTCAGTGTGCTTTGTGAACTCTGCTTTTGCCCATTGTTTTAAACTTTGGTGACAGCTAAGCTCTCTCCTGTGCTCCCTCTAATCTTGCTCCCTAAGCAATCTCATCCAATCATCTGACTTCAAATACAATTTGATATGGTGATGACTATCAAACCTCTAGCTTCAGTCAAGATTTCATTCCTGGACCCCAAACTCATGTGACTACCTACTGGTCATCTCTACTTAGATTTCCCTGTGGAAACTTCAAACCAAGAGGCCTTAAGTCAACTTTGTCAGCTCTTTCCCCATCCTGATGCTCTCTCAGTAAGAACACTGTCACTCATCAATTTCTTTCTCCCAGACATTCTCCTCTTTCACACAATCAGCAAATCTTGACAAATTTATGTGCTAACAAGCTCTACAACTTGTACAGGTAACAACTTGGACTGTGAGTGGCCCCTGTCCAAGGAGGAAGTCAGTCATTGTAAGCCCCAATCTATATGGTGTTGGTCAGTAGCTCTGGTGGCAACCTGGGCTTATGATTGGTATCTGAAGGGGAGGGGGAAAATCTCATGGGACTGAAACCCTAACCTGTGAGACCCAATGCTATCTCCAGGTAGATAGTGTCACAATAAAGTAGAATTGTAGGAAATCTTCTTGGTATCAAAGCATTGCTTGTTAGTGTGGGGAAACCTCCACACATATGGAAAATTGGGGTTCAGAATATCCATTCTCATAAAAATATTTTAGTGTTCAAGTGATACATATTTACCTATGTGAAAAAATTGCTTATATATCTTAATTTGGAATGGAACACCTAATAACAAATCCCATTAAAGTAATGATTTTTTTTCCATTTAATGGTTTTTCGGTTAGCAGCAGGGTTTTTAAGAACAAATGCAAGTTGTTACATGAGAAGCAATGGTATACTTCTTGCTTTCAGGATAAACTGTAAATTCCTTAACATAACTTGAAAGGAATGTGACCTATCCCCTGCTACATCTGAGACCAATCCCCATTCCACACTTTGACTTTGAGCCATACAGAACTAAAGAAGTCTTGCACCAACCCAGGAATAGCATTCCAAAGTACTGCGTTGGCAGAAGAAGGCTGGCATGATTATGTAAGGGCTCATGTATGGTAGAGGATTCAGGCAAAATAATAAAATATAGTAAATATACATACCACACCAAAGAGAAATTTTAAAAAGGATCTTCTTCTAGAACAGACTAAATCAACAAATGACTATTTTACTAAACCATTTTTTTTCATCTTTATTGTGCTGCTATTGTGATCTAATGAGGCAAAATATTTTACATATTTTGTTACATTGACTACCTTCATTTAAAGTTTGCAAATCGACCTTTATTGGTTTTAAAATTTAAGTGGACTATTTATAAATGTTGATTTTATAGACCTGTATCAATCATCCTGGGTTTTTCTGATTATAAAACTTTCCTTAGCTCCAACGTGTTGTTGGTTTGTTTGTTTTTCTGATTATAAAACTTTCCTTAGCTCCAATGTGTTGTTGGTTTGTTTGTTTGTTTTTTGTTGTTGTTGGATGGATGCAGTAGCTAAGGATTTTCTTGGTAGTTCTTCTTAGGTAAAATGCTATTAATTAGGTGGGCTTTAATGAGAGCATTTCTCTGGCTGCTTTGTAAAGAATGAATGCTAGGACACAAGAATACTCCAGGTGAGAGATGGTAGCAGCCTGCCTGGGTGTTGGCAAGGAGATGGAGAGAAGTAGGATTAATAATATTTCAGAATGAAAAATCCTGCCATTTGTGACAACATACCTAATCCTGGAGCACATTTTACTAAGTGAAATAAGCCAGACAGAAAAAGACAAATACTACATTATACCACTTACATGAGGAATCTATAATAGTCAAACTTCAAGATAAATTTCCCCTCAGGCCCTAGCTGGTTTGGCTCAGTGGATAGAGCGTCGGCCTGCAGACTGAAGGGTCCCCAGTTCGATTCCAGTCAAGGGCACATGCCCAGGTTGTGGACTCATTCCCCAGTAGGAGGCATGCAGGAGGCAGCCGATTAATGATTCCCTCTCATCATTGATGTTTCTATCTTTCTCTTCTTCTCCCTTCCTCTCTGAAATCAATAAAAATATTTTTTAAACAATTGCTTAAAAAAAATTCCCCTTAGAGTGGAAAGCCAAGGAAAATCTACCTAATATAAATGGATATGCTTTATTTTATTTATAAAAAGAATTATTTAAGTCTTTTGATCTTAACTGCCTCGAACTACTGCCATAAGTTTTACATGCCGCCAGAGTAATCACCCTTAACCAAGGCTCTCTGGTTGAAGCATCTTCCTGAGAAGACAGAGAGAAGCTAGGTAGTCAGGAATTTGGACTAAGGGGGATGGGGAAGAAGAGGAAGTAAAACTGGGGGACCCAACTAGGCAGAATTGCTAGGGCAACCCAGCTGGAAAGAAGGGAATGCAAAGGAAACAAACTTTAAAATGTATGGATGTTGCTAAGACAATTAGTTTGCAGATAACCAATCACAAGGCACTGAGGCCTATAAACCAGTCCCAACGATATTGCTAAGGCAGAATTATTTGAAAAGACCAATCAGGAGCTAGCAAGGGTGTATCCACCTCCTAGATTGAAAAGCATGCCACTTCTTCTAACCCTCTCTATTCTCCCTGGTGCACAATGAGAAAGAAGCTCTGGACATTGACCTGCTCCTGGAACCCCAGCTCTACCTTTTCCAGAACTGGCTTCTCTCAGTAAACTTTGCCTCCTTTAACTGTTTTTGCCCCTGAATCCATTCTTCAGTTTCATGAAACAACAAACTTGAACTCAAACCCTACATTTCGGCTTCATTCCCACATTACCTGGCCTTTATACTTTAATCCTTGTTTTCATGGCACTACGGTGCCTATGCCTTTTATTGTAAATTACTTAAAATAATTTGTTGGAAGTAAGTAAATAATAATGTGGATGAAAAGGGGCCACGTGCTAACCTGAAAGCTCAGGGAAGGCCTGTGTGACAGCCTTGATAACTCAAAGACCTAAAGTAATCACATGATGGTCTGAAATTAAAACATTTGAACTACAAGCAGTTTATGGTGGGTAGTCGTGTCCTAGGTTGGCATCTTTCCTAACAAAGGTCAATCTTTACCTTAACTGAGCTTGTCTATTTGCATCTACGATAACATATCTTTGTAATGTCAAAGTGATTTTCCTTTTGCCAGACCCATCAAAGCTGTGTGGAGACCACAAATCTATTGCTATTGAGTTAATTGTTGACTGTTAACTATCCTGTATCCACCTATGTAAAAGACATATGTGTCTATCATTTTACTTCTTATCCAATCCCAGAGGTTTGCCCACTTTGCTTTCTCCTACCTCTCTATCACCAGTAAATTTCATGTAACCCACTTGCATCTGCTCTTTTGATTGTAATGTATAAAATAAGATGCAAAACTGCCATCCTCTGGAGCATTAGCTCAATCTGGTGAGATTTTGCTATCTGACAATTGTTCTCTATAGGTTTGAATGTTTCTCACATTGACAATAATAAAACCTATCCTGAATTCAAGTCTTTCACAAAATCAATATTCATCTAGATTTAGTTATTAGGAGGCCACCTCCAACAAGTCTAGTTTGAAGATTATCTAAATTAAATAATCCAAAAACAGTCTACTTTTTTTTTCCTTTGTAAAACATACTATTCATGACAAAAGGCTTTCTCTCTGGAAGATCACATTTTAGTCAAAGGTTGTGAATGCTCCTTTTGGCGCCTGGAATAGCACATTGTGATTCTCCCCCCTCCTACTGTCCTTCAGCATCATCATTACTGATATTTAAGCACTTCTCATGAGCAGGCACTGTGCCCAAAGCTTTGCATGCAAGCACATCACAACAAAGTTGAAGCTGGTCCTAATAATGTCACTAGCCTATATAATAAAGAGGGAATATACAAATTGACTGTCACTCTGCCACGAATATGCCAGCGCCCACAGCGGAGGAGGGGGTTTCCGTAACACAAGATGGCTGCACCCACAGCGGAGGACGAGTTCCCATAATGAGCCTTAACAAACAATCAGCAGGGACCGCAGGCCATGCCCCCTGCCCCGGCGCCAGGCCGGGGGACCTCAGGCCGTGCCTCCCCACCCAGCGGGGCTTGACAAGGGTGGAACCAGCTGTGTCTGGATCTAGCCCAATGTGGGGGGCCAGCTGGGTCTGGGTCTCGTGCGATTTTGAGGCACACATGGGTGGGCGGGACCTTGACTCTGTGTCCCGTGGTGCGCCCCAGACTCTGACAGGAGGAAGATTTTCATATACATTTTAGTAATTTTCTTTCATCTCTGACACTTCTATTATAGAGAAAGGGCAAATAGCAATATTAACACATTGCATACCCCATAGAAATCTCTAAGACATACGCCAGGGACCGCACGTTTTTTGGGCAAACTGCACGTTATTTAAATCATCATAATGCACTTTAGGTGTTGTTTTTCAATAATTAAAACATTTTTTTACAAAAACAATTAAAGTTCCTAGTACTTTCTTAACGGATGGTACTGGGTAAAACATTTTCCTCTATGAAGAGGGACCAAACAAAATTTACATAAGTATCTAGATTCGCTCCTTTTTCCATGGGCTTAAAAAAAGAGAACACTCGTGAGAGGTCCTTACAGATGGCGTGCAAAACACGAGAAAACTCCTGAGCGGTACGAAATGTGTTAAAATATTTCCTGTAATTAATCCCCTTTTAATGTGCATGAATTTCATGCACCAGGCCACTAGTCCTATATAATAAAAAGCTAATATGCAAATTGTCCCCTCCGGCAGTTGTTCAACCAGGAGTTTGACCGGAGACCAGGAGTTCAACTGCTTGCTAAGATGTGCGCTGACCACCAGGGGACAGCACGGACATGGTGGGCGTCGGTGATGCAGAGCTGGCAGCGGGCAGCAGTGGAGTCACTGCCAGGCCTGATGGGCCCTGATGAGAGCTGGACTGAGGCAGGATGGTGGAGCAGGTGAGTGGGCGGCACAAGGCCAAGGTGGGTGGGAGCTGGGGCCCGATCACCCTGCTGATTGCCCCACAGATGGTGACCAGTGGCGGCGGCGGTGGAGGGCAGCGCCGCCGCCCAGCTTTCAGGCACTGAAGGAGCCTGGTAGGGGGCCCTGCCTTGATCGATCGCTCTGCAGACAGGATGGTGAAGCAGGTGGGGGTGGGGGAAAAGGCCAAGGCAGGGTGCCAGGCAGGGTTACAGGGCTGTGAGGCTGGGGATGCAAGCTGGGGCTGCAAATCTGGGAGTGTGAGCTGTGGTTCGATCCCCATAGGCCATCCCAAGGGACCCCACCCATGCACAAATTTGTGTACCAGGCCTCTAGTTTTAGATAAGAAACAAAAATCTGCCGAAACCGGTTTGGTTCAGTGGATAGAGCGTTGGCTTGCGGACTGAAAGGTCCCAGGTTCGATTCTGGTCAAGGGCATGTACCTTGGTTGTGGGCACATCCCCAGTAGGAGGTGTGCAGGAGGCAGCTGATCGATGTTTCTCTCTCATCGATGTTTCTAACTCACTATCTCTCTCCCTTCCTCTCTGTAGAAAATCAATAAAATATATTTAAAAAAAAAATCTTAAAGATTTACTATCTTACAGTCAATATATGTTTTTAAATAAAAGCATGAACTTATGCAACCAGATATTTAATTATTAGATTTACTTCTGGCTGAGATTAGGAGACACAGAATAAGAAAATGCTCCTGCTCTAGATGTTGGGATAAACTACTGCTGCTCCTAGGAGCTTCCTGAGGCTTCCTGATCTCACTGTAGAGTAGGAGCATTAACATTGCCCTGTTGCATGGGGCAGACAATTGAACCTGGCATAATATAAATAACAGGGTTCTCTTTCTTTAATCTAGGTTTATACTTTTTCTTTACCTGCATTATGTTTGAAATATAAATAAAGGTTTGAACAATGGTAGATCAAACTCATCAAAGGATCAGGCAGATACAGTTGACTGTCCCAAGGCCCACAAAATCCAAGTGACAAGGGATCATGGCCACTTGGTTGACCATCTGACTGTACCACGGTTATTAGTCCCAGAAATGGGTCTGTCACAGAACTTTTTCTTTTTCTGCATATGGACAGTTAGCCATTGTCTACTTACTACAGCCTTGATGATGATAAGTGATAGACCTTGACTCATATTCTTTGACTATAGGATTCAAAATCAATTAATAGAGGGAAGGATTTATTGATCCAGTAAGTCTTCTCTGACAGCACTGGGCTGGGAATCAGGAAGTCTGGTATTTAGATCTGTTTATTCTAGTGAGGTGTGACTTTGGATAAGTTACTTAAGTGCTAACAGCCTCAGCTCCTAAACTCTATAATGAAAGAATCATGTTAGATTTTCCTGAAGGTCTCTCCCAACTTTGAAAAATCTCTGAAGTTAACGATCTCACTGATTTACTATATCAAGAAACTCTTTCTAGCCGAAACCGGTTTGGCTCAGTGGATAGAGCGTCGGCCTGCGGACTGAAAGGTCCCAGGTTCGATTCCGGTCGGGGGCATGTGCCTGGGTTGCAGGCACATCTCCCAGTGGGAGATGTGCAGGAGGCAGCTGATCGATGTTTCTCTCTCATCGATGTTTCTAACTCTCTATCTTTCTCCCTTCCTCTCTGTAAAGAATCAATACAATATATTTTTTAAAAAAAAAAAAAGAAACTCTTTCTAGAGATAAAGTTTTGCTTTATATAATCCCTTTCAGTCTGGCAGAAAATAGTTCAAAATCAATAGGCAAAAAACAAGAAAGAGCTTTAAACAACTCTAGTATAAATTTAGACATGATCTGTTCTCCTGTGTCTCATCTAGTCATTTAAGAGATTTTTTTTCATTATCACTCATTTCCCTAATTGACTTTAGATATGGGCATCTGATACGTGGAGATGAGGTCAAAATAATCATCAGTGAATTTCCTCTAAACTAAATGTAAAAATTGCTTCCCATTGTATCATACCTTGAATGAGGTCATTTTTTCCAAGTTACCAGATCCTAACACATTACATTTATTTATCTAAGATTTGTAATTATAGAATGCTCTTTAAACCTATAAATATTTAACAACATATTTCCTTACATATATTTAAGGAAAACAAATATTTCCTTTCATGAGCTCCCCAGTTCAGTGAATCAGCTCTGTGCTGAGAAGCCTGGCCATCCTTTGGTCCCAAGCCCAGGAAATCTTTGTCTTAAAAAAGATTTTTAAATCAGTCTCAAATTTACAATGGTTATGACCTAGTCCCCACCCCCTCGCCCCCTGCCCCGCAAAAAAAGAGTACTTTTCTATCATTATTGCTATATTTTAAAATTTACTATCTTTTAATTCAATACACTTTACACACAGCCATGCTTATTTTTTAAAGTTTGATGCTTATTTTTCTGAAGTCATTTTTGCCTGCAATTCTTTCCTTATTCCAAAAATGGCAATAAGCCAGACAGACCCCGCTTTCTTCTAAGTTAATTTTTCCAGACTTCTTAATGGCTGTGTCAATTTCCTGTCATTGTTCTCCTATAGGATTTCCTTAGTTCCCTCCTAATGCCTTTGGCGGTGCACGTTTATACTGAAATTGATAAAGGTGGGGAAAAGTCATCAACGCACAGGAGGAGCCTGAGTCATTATGATATAACCAAGTTGAAAACACAGTTTAATGAACTATTTTGGGAGCATGACTTGAGACTCAGAACCTGTGCTTTTTACTTGCTGGAAAGTTGCTTTTAAATGGTATTCCCAAGGTCAGGAAGGAAACATAACGTCATTGAAGAGAAGCTGCCCCTGAGGTAGTGAAAAGAAGTGTCAGGAAGCTACTGTGTTTAAAGGTGCATGAACTGTGACCACCCAGTTGTCTAAAAGATCAGATAAATAGTAAGAGTTAGAGCAGTGATGGCGAACCTTTTGAGCTCGTCGTGTCAGCATTTTGAAAAACCCTAACTTAACTCTGGTGCCGTGTCACATATAGAAATTTTTTGATATCTGCAACCATAGTAAAACAAAGACTTATATTTTTGATATTTATTTTATATATTTAAATGCCATTTAACAAAGAAAAATCAACCAAAAAAATGAGTTCACGTGTCACCTCTGACACGCGTGTCATAGATTCACCATCACTGAGTTAGAGGCACATTCAGAAAACTCAAAGGAAATAAGCTCGGCGTTTTGTTTTCAGAATCAGTAAATATTTAATCTTTATAAAATACTTTCTTTTTTAAAATATATTTTATTGATTTTTCACAGAGAGGAAGGGAGAGGGAGAGTTAGAAACATCGATGAGAGAGGAACATCGATCAGCTGCCTCCTGCACACTTCCTACTGGGGATGTGCCTGCAACCAAGGTACATGCCCTTGACCGGAATCAAACCTGGGATCTTTCAGTCCGTGGAAGAGGCTCTATCCACTGAGCCAAACCAGTTAGGACAATAAAATGCTTTCTAATATAATTTATTGTGTTTTAAATTCTGTAAAGAAAAGAACTATAGCGGAGACCAAGGTGGCGGCGTAGGTAAACACCGGAGACCGCTGCCGCAAACAACCATTTCAAAAATACAACTAAAAGACGGAACGGACATCACCCAGAACCACAGGAAGGCTGGCTGAAGACAGACTCTACAACTAGAAGGAAAGAGAACAGCAAATCGAGGCTCAGAGGCAGCGCAGTGTGGAAAATACAAAGGTACCGAGGTGCGCGCGCAAAGCGGGCTGGTGGCTGAGGGCGTGGTTGTCCTTTTCTGTCGGGAGTGAGTCTCAGACTCTGGGCTCCAGATCCGGGCGAGTCTCTAGGGACCCAGACTCAAATGGGAGAAGCGGGATTATCCGGCATCAGTTGGAACCTGAGGGCAGCTTTCTCTCCGAGGTTTGCAGCCATTGCTGGGGTTCTGAGAAGCAGAGCCTCTGGGAACGGGACTGAGCGCGGCCATAACTGCTCCCTCCGCCCACCCTGTTGATCCCGCCCCGCCCAAACCCTGCGCACAGCCATTTGCCGATCGCCTCAGGCAAAGGCTGGATTAGCGCCTCCCCAGAAGGCAGACGTTTTCCATACAGCTGATTCCTATAGCCAGTCGGCCTGGTGGTCAAATCCCTCTAGTGTTAACTACAACAATTAAGGCTTGGCTAGAACAAGACTGTGCACAGAGACCACAAGGGGGTGCACCAAGAAAGCATAAAAGATGCGGAGACAAAAAAACATGACAGAAATGGAGGATATGGAGCTAAGAATCGCAATTTTGAGGGCTTGCCATAAATTTGTGCAGAGCCTCACGAAAACTAATGAGACCCTCGATGCTACGATAAAGAAATTAGAAAGTAAGCATACACGGACTGAAATAAAGAATATTATACCCAATAGCAGACCAGAGGAGCACAATAATCAAACCAAAGATTCGACAAAAAACACCCAATTGGAAAAGCAAAATGAAAAAAGAATCCGAAAGTGTGAAGATAGTGTAAGGAGCCTCTGGGACAGCTTTAAGCGGACTAATATCAGAATTATTGGAGTGCCAGAAGATGAGAGACAGCAAGATATTGAAAACCTATTTCAAGAAATAATGGCAGAAAACTTCCCCCATCTGGAGAAAGAAATGGACTTACAGGTCCAAGAAGCGCAGAGAACCCCAAACAAAAGGAATCCAAAGAGGACCACACCAAGACACATCATCATTAAAATGCCAAGAGCAAAAGACAAAGAGAAAATCTTAAAAGCAGCAAGAGAAAGAGGCTCAATTACCTACAAGGGAATACCCATACGACTGTCAGCTGATTTCTCAACAGAAACTTTGCAGGCCAGAAGGGAATGGCAAGAAATATTCAAAGTGCTGAATACCAAGAACCTACAACCAAGATTACTTTATCCAGCAAAGCTATCATTCAGAATTGAAGGTCAGATAAAGAGCTTCACAGATAAGGAAAAGCTAAAGGAGTTCATCACCGCCAAACCAGTATTATATGAAATGCTGAAAGGTATCCTTTAAGAAGAGGAAGAAGAAGAAAAAGGTAAAGATACAAATTATGAACAACAAACATGCATCTATCAACAAATGAATCTAAGAATCAAGTGAATAAATAACCTGATGTACAGAATGAACTGGTGATTATAATAGAATCAGGGACATAGAAAGGGAATAGAATGACTATTCTTGGGGGGAAAAGGGGTGTGGGAGATGCGGGAAGTGACTGGACAAAAATCATGCACCTATGGATGAACACAGTGGGTGGGGAGTGAGGGTGGAGGGTGGGGTGGGAGCTGGAAGGAGGGGAGTTATGGGGGGAAAAAAGAGGAACAAATGTAATAATCTGAACAATAAAGATTTAATTAAAAAAAATAAAAAATAAAAAATAATAAAAAAAAAAAGAAAAGAACTATACCATTTTCTTCTTGCTTATGAGGTTTTTGAGAGGTTCAGTTTCTCTCTACAGAGTTCACTGTAAAAACTCACACACTTAGTTCAAAATATCTATCTTTTTCTAGAGCCTCATGAAGATTTGGACAGAAAAAAAGAACTATTTTTAAAACTATCTAGACATTGGACATGAATATTTTAAAACACAATATGGTAAGATAAAATTTATTATTATTAAAGAACATACACATGACCTTTAAGGAATCAAAAAACCTAATATTTCAACATATTTAGAAAAGTATTCTTCTTAATTGTTAAGAGCTTTATTTAATGGCAAAGCAGACAGAATCTTGCTATTATCAGTCTCATTTGTTATAACAACTTATCTAACTCTTTATTTTTACATAGAAACTATGCTGAGCTAGTCAAACCCACAAATACTATAAGTAATGGTATCTATACTAATAAAAGGGTAATATGCTAATTAGACCAGACATCTTCCAGACGTCCTTCCTGACAAAGCTGGGCCTGGGACAAGCTGCCTGCCCCGCAGTACCAAGTGCCAGAGCCTGTGGTTGCGGCCTTGGAGAGGGACAAGCCACCCACCCCCAGCCTGGGCACCTGTGCCCGAGACTGCAGCCTAAAATGCAGCCAGGGCGAAGCCACCTGCTCACGGTTCTTTGTGGCTGCAGCCAGCCCAGGCGAAGTTGGCTTGGGTCCCGGGTGCCTGCGGCCAGCCAGAGGAAGGGAAGCCCAGGTACTGGGTGCCTGTGGCTGGCCAGAGGAGGGAATCCTGGGTCCCGGGTGCAGGGCTGAAACAGAGGCGATTAGGGGTGATCAGGTCAGCAGGGGAGCAGTTAGGGGTGATCAGGCAGGCAGGCAGGTGAGCGGTTAGGAGCCAGCAGTCCCAGATTGTGAGAGGCATGTCCGACTGCCAGCAGTCAGACATCCCCCAAGGGGTCCTGGATTGGAGAGGGTGCAGGCTGGGCTGAGGGACCCCCACCTCCATGCATGAATTTCGTGCACTGGGCCTCACATATATGAACACATATATGAATATGGTGGCTATAAACTTAAAATTATATCTCTTGAGTGTGGAGTGTATTGGTTTCCTCTGGTGGCCACAAATTATCACAAATTTATAGCTTAAAATAACACACATTTATTCTCTTAGAGTTTAGGAGAATTCATTTTCTTGCCTTTTACAACTTTTAAAGACTGACTTCATTTCTTGGTGACCCTTTGCATTAGGTCATATTTCCTACTACTTCTTCCAATCTTTTGTATAAGGATGCTTCTGATTACATCAGACTTAGATAATTTAGGATAATCTCCCAATCTGAAAATTCTTAATATAACCCATCTGAAAAGTCCCTTTTGCCATATAAGGCAAGTTTCACAGATTAGGGAGATTAGGACATGAACATCTTTGGGGAGTAATTTTCAGCTTAACACTGTAAGATTCATTTACCCGGTAATATATTTCATAAATCCTCTGGTCTCAGTAAAAAATGACAGTCAAAAGTTAATTAAAATATATTTATAAGTAGAAAACAAACTAAGGTTCTATGTAGTAACATTTTTCAAAAATGGTAATACTGGGAAATTGTTAAAATATGTAATAGGAAAACACTGCAACAGTGAACCATCAACCCTTCAACATTAAGAAGGAAAAAATTGATTAAAAAATTAAATATAGTTAATCTGATCTGAGATTATATTGGAAATCACAAGCTTTGAGTAGGTAAAAACATATTTAGTTTGCTAAAGAAAAAAGTTTCATCAATGGATGAATGGATAAACAAATTGTGGCATATCTACACAATGGAATGTTATTCTGCCACAAATAGAAATGAACTACCAATACATACCACAACATGAACCTCAAAGACATTATGCTGAGTGAAAGTAGCTAGATACAGTCATGTATTATATGATTTCTTTTATATAAAATATCCAGAATAGGCAAATCCACAGAGACAATCACATCAGTGGTTGCCAGAGGATGTAAAAAAATGATAAATGGTGAGTGTTTACTCAACAGGTATTGGATTGTCTTCTGGGTTGATTAAAATTTTGAAATGCACTGAATTGCACATTTAAAAGTGGTCAAATGTATGTTTTATGAATTTCACCTCAATTAAGAAAAAAACTCTAAAGAAATCACAACATAATAATTCTACCCTTTAAAAATACTATAATGGTTTTAATAGTAGATTTTGTGAGAACCAAAGAAATGTATAAATCACTCTCAAGAAGTGCTTCCAAAATCCTGGATCCACTAATGAGCAACCTCTGCTCTAACCTCAACAAATCAAGCCATCTGACTTTGGAAAAAAAGTGTCTGGGCTCATTTTCCTCTTCATAAAGTAAGTTTAGCAAATCAGATAATTTCCAATATTTAACTTCAAAATTATATGGTTCTCTTATACTGTTTAAAACTGAGCTAGTTTCTTTGGGAATCAAAGAGTTATTATATTTTTCTGTCCCTAAACAGCTTACTTTTCAGTGTAAAAACCAAACATGACAACTGTTCATTCTATTTATGTGAATTTACAGTTGTCCCTTGAAGAACACAGCTCTGAACTGCATGGCTCCACTTGTAGGCAGAAAAGGCACTTTTGCTCAGTGATCACCACTGTATGTTTAGGGGCTAAAATAGTATCTGACAGACACAGTAAGTGGTCCATTAATGTGTTTTTTTTAAATAAAGAAGAATGAGAAATGCTTCTACCTAAGAAATATGCTTAGTAGAGAATATGCAAAAATTAAATAATGACCGTAAGCAAATGAATATTAGTATGTTTTACATATATTTGCTATTATTTTTTAACACCTTTAAAAAAAATAAAAATAAAAGAGTATTCTCAATGATGGTTGCTGTGGCCTTGGTTACTATTGCTATATACCCAGTTCAAATATAAGGTCATATTTATTCATTATCCTTTCCTAATTTCATTTACATGAAAACTAAGTGTTGTATAAGAATAACATAGGAGTTGGAATAGTCTTGGAAATACCATTTTATCAAATCTGTAATCTTAGACAAGTTGTAACTTTTCTGTGTTTTCATTTTCTTATCTCATGAGGTTGAGATCTTATAAGATTATTGTGGGGATTAAATGAGGCAATATTTGAATCATTTAGCACAAGTTTTTGACACATTATGGCTCAATAAATGATTGCTGTTACAATTGTCAGCTCCTTGTAAGCCGTAAGTTTATGTTGAATCTTGTTTTCTTTTCTTGGGGCAAGAAGGAAAGAAACATGAAAAGAGTTGTATTAATATTCCCATTGTTTAACTTTCCTGCTCTGCTCAAAGCCCTTTTTCCTAGCACAAGCCCTGATTTATCGGATTTGTAAGAACAAGGGCAGTTTAATCTGTCACCCAGAAAGCATGGGGGTGAGCATATCAGTGTTTTAACAATGCCTGTGCCATTGGATTCAAATACAATGTCTATATCTGTTCTACATATGAAATTAGACACACCATTACCGTAAAACAGAAAGGCTAATTTCTCTAATGGTTTTACCTGAATCAAAGAATGACTGACAAGATGAAAGTTTTAGAGCTCAATGGCCGTTTGACTACACTTTATGAAGATGAGAGACACAGAAAAAAACCCACAAAAACATGTTGCCTAAGGCCACTTAATGTCAAAATTGGAAGCATAGTCCATCTCTAGACCCAGGCCATGGCTTTTTTCACCACCAGAACTTAATCTTTGTTAGTTGGCATGAAAATGAAAAAAGAAAAGAAAAAATATTTTTTTTAAAAAAAAAGATCAGCTCAGCCAATCACAGAAAGAGATCAATGCCACCAGCTGTACAGCCTAAGTAACTGCCAAACATTGTGTTGTTACATTTGTTAAATGGCCAATCTGGTTTGGCATGAAGGCTCAATATTTCAAAGTTTGGGGACTGCAAATCAAAAAAATCTCCTTGATTTAATTCCAACATTTTCTGCTTTAATCATTCTGAATTTTCAGAGATTAGAATGGTCATGTTCTTGACTCTATTAAAATGCCTGGCAAGTCAACTTCCATGTGCCTCGCTGGGGTGTGACCATCATTGTCTGACGCTTTGGGGGTTGCTCCTGTCCTTTCTTCATCAAACTACAGAGAATTCTTTTGAAAAATAACCCCAAACTCATCTTAGAACAGAATATCTGGGGGATTTCACATTTTTTGGCTATTCTCTGGCCATTCTTTGGCAATTATATTCATAAGTAGATCATGAAGAGCAAACAGGTAGTAGGAAAACATTAAAAAGAACATAATAGCATGTATTTAGTGGAGACACTGACTGTTCAACCAAAGTATTTTGATTCTTCCCATTAAAGAGTTTGCTTGTGTGTCTCTAACCTTACACACACTATTTGAACGTACACAGAATGTGCCCAAAGGAAAAGTCACTGGGCATATCCATAATAGGGTAACACTGAGCCCCTGTGTGTGTGTGATTCCAAAACACCCAGTTGGGAAATTGAAGATGGAGCCCAACTTTTATGATTATTTTTCTTTTCTAATCGAGGCAAATCAGGCAAAATAACTCTGCTTTTGCCACTGAATCAATCTGATAAGTATATTCTTGGCCTCAACTTGGTACTTCCAGAGAATATTCACTTGTTTGGCCATGGCTTCTTGGCTCACAATAAATTTTTATGTGTGCTAATGTTGACAAATATAATTGATCATTTTCTTAAGAATTATGACCCTCTAACACAATACAGGCAATTGCAGTTGAATTCATTTCGCTAAACAAGCAAGCTACATTCTTTACATTTTTGTTAATATTTGCACAAACATGTACCATTTCGTGAATTTCTTTTCTCATGTTTGTCCCGATTCAAATGCCATAAAATGTTAGCCATAATTTTTCCCCTGAGAAACATTATTTGTTAGAGTTTGAATACTCCTAAGTAATGGGAAAGACCTAGTTTCAACATAGAGTATTTTAATTAGAAAGCAATTCCATGTGATATAGCTCTAATATTCTAGATTTATAGTCACTATTTCTGACAATGTCTTTTAATTCTTCAAAAGGAATTATAGAGATTGATGAGGCTCTCATTAAACATGTTTATATTTAATCCAGTTTTGCAACATTCCTTGCTAATTCCCATTTATCAAGATTTATCTTGGAATTCTTAGGTATAAAGATTCAAAATTATTTTTATCATCAAAACCTAAAATCAGAAACCAAGATGGCGGCATAGGTAAACACCAGAGTTTGCTGCCTCGAACAACCACTTTAAAAATACAACTAAAAGACGGAACAGACATCACCCAGAACCACAGGAAGGCTGGCTGAGGAGAGATTCTTCAACTAGAAGGAAGGAGAACAGCATACCGAGGCTCAGAGGAGGCAGAGTGTGGAAAATACAAAGGTACGGAGGTGTGCATGGAGCCGGCTGGTGGCTGAGGGCATGGTTGTCGTTTTCAATCGGGAGGGAGTCTCGGACTCTGAGCTCCAGATCCGGGCGAGTCTCTAGGGACTCAGACTCAAACGGGAGAAGCGGGATTGTCTGGCATCAGTTGGAACGTGAGGGCAGCTTTCTCTCCGAGCTTTGCAGCGGTTGCTAGGGTTCTGAGAAGCAGAGCCTCTGGGGACGGGACTGAGAGCAGCCATAAGTGCTCCCTCTGCCGGCCCTGTTGATCCCGTGCGACCCGCCCCACCCCGCCCAAGCCCTGCGCAGAGCCATTTGCCAGATAGCCTCAGGCAAAGGCTAGATTAGCACCTCTCTAGAGGACAGAAGTTTTCCCACTGCAGACACAGCTGATTCTCACAGCCACTTGGCCTGGAGGTCAAATCCCTCTAGTATTAACTACAACAATCAAGGCTTAACTATAACAAGACTGCGCACAAAGACCACTAGGGGGTGCACCAAGAAAGCATACAAAATGCGGAGACAAAGAAACAGGACAAAACTATCAAGGAAGAATATTGAGTTCAGAACCACACTTTTAAGGTCTCTCAAGAACTGTCTAGAAGCCGCCGATAAAATTATTGAGATATACAAGAAATCTAATGAGACCCTCGATGTTGTGATAAACAACCAACTAGAAATTAAGCATCCACGGACTGAAATAAAGAATATTATACAGACACCCAACAGCAGACCAGAGGAGTGCAAGAATCAAGTCAAAGATTTGAAATGCGAAGAAGCAAAAAATACCCAACCGGAAAAGCAAAATGAAAAAAGAACCTGAAAATACGAAGATAGTGTAAGGAGCCTCTGGGACAGCTTCAAACGTACCAACATCAGAATTATAGGGGTACTAGAAGATGAGAGACAGCAAGATATTGAAAACCTATTTGAAGAAATAATGACAGAAAACTTCCCCCACCTGGTGAAAGAAATAGACTTACAGGTCCAGGAAGCTCAGAGAACCCCAAACAAAAGGAATCCAAAGAGGACCACACCAAGACACATCATCATTAAAATGCCAAGAGCAAAAGACAAAGAGAGAATCTTAAAAGCAGCAAGAGAAAGAAACTCAGTTACCTATAAGGGAATACCCATTCGACTGTCAGCTGATTTCTCAACAGAAACTTTGCAGGCCAGAAGGGAATGGCAAGAAATATTCAAAGTGATGAATGCCAAAAACCTACAACCAAGATTACTTTATCCAGAAAAGCCATCATTCAGAATTGAAGGTCAGATAAAGAGCTTCACAGATAAGGAAAAGCTAAAGGAGTTCATCACCACCAAACCAGTATTATACGAAATGCTGATAGGTATCCTCTAAGAAGAGGAAGAAGAAGAAAAAGGGAAAGATACAAATTATGAACAACAAATATGCATCTATCAACAAATGAATCTAAGAATCGAGTGAATAAATAATCTGAGGAAAAGAATGAACTGGTGATTATAATAGAATCAGGGACATAAAAAGGGAATGGACTAACTATTCTTGGGGGGGGGGGGAGGGGTGTGGGAGAAGCGGGAAGGAACTGGACAAAAATCGTGCACCTATGGATGAGGACAGTGGGTGGGGAGTAAAGGCGGAGGGTGGGGTGGGAGCTGGAAGGAGGGGAGTTATGGGGAGAAAAAAGAGGAACAAATGTAATAATCTGAACAATAAAGATCTGATTAAAAAAAAAACCTAAAATCATTTTAAAAATAAGGCATAATTTAGTTCCTCTGCAACCTATAAGGTATGAGGACATTATTTAAAATTAACCCTTTGTTTAACTGACATATAAGTACAGACTCATAATTTTCCAAGGAAATCACTTACAATAATGCATCCAGCCAGCCATTTATTGCTCAATACAAATTAAGCATTTATTACCAACTAAGGACAGTGCAAGGTTCCTATGATATAATGGTGAATAAGACATTTTCCCTGCCTTCAGAGAGATTACATTTTAGGAGTAATACAGAATGTAAACTGACATTCGGTAAGGTAGGACAAGGACCTAAGTACAGTGAGCTATGGGAACACATAGAGGAACATCTAACTCGGTCCTACCCAGTCAGGATAGGATTCCTCTGGGAAAGGAGACATAAACTGTGCCGGGGTCCAGCCCCAGGGTCCAGGGGTTCCCAAAGGTGTGGACGGAGTTGGCGAAGAATGTTTTACATGGAGACAGCGTTCAGAACTCTCTAGCTCTCTTTAGTCTCCGTGGATCTCCCTGTGCCTGGCTGAGGCCACAGAGAAAGATCCACGAGGCAAGCTGAGCCTTTATTTTGTAGTCAGAGGTAAACAAGGTAGTGGTTACCATAGTTACACAGTTCTTGTGAGTTTCACTTGTTTTGGCCACTTCCTGCGCTTCCCTCAGCCCATTAGCTTCCCAGATAAGATCTGAGGAGCATTATAAGGTCAAGCCTAATTATGCTAAGAGGACTGTGCCCTCTAAGCTGGGACTTGTTTGTGACTTTGCCAACAGGTCAGTCTGAGGCTTAACCCTATATCAGCTCCCTACAAAACTGGAACATTAGGATGAATAGGAATTAGCCAAGAACCAGGGGATTGGGTGAGTGTGTGTGTGAACGTGTGAGTATAGGTATAGAAGGAAGTTTTCCTGAAACTAGAAGTAGTTCAGTCTGCTGTGTATAGTTCAGCATGGTGTGTGTGTGTGTGTGTGTGTGTGTGTGTGTGTGTGTGTTGATAAGATAGGGGTGAGAAATAACAAGCTGAGTCAGGATTTGGGTAATAAAGTTATTTTAAGGAATGTGGATGTTTTAGAGGACAATGTTATTTAAGAGGACAATAGGAAAGCAAAGAGGAGAAATACTATCGGTTATGAGTTTAGAAAGACCACTTTCCAGTTACTTAAAGGATTCTGTATTGTTGGGAGACATGAGATACGCCACAAAGTGAATAGGTTCTTAAGTCTCACTAAGTGTTAGTTCTGAGGTTCCTCCTATGGACCCCAAAATGTGTCCCTGTCTGGCACACCTGAGAGACAAAGAATATTTTCAGGTGATGGCAGTGCTCCAAGGAGCACCATTCCCTCCTAATATTGTCCTTTCAAGGCAAGCAGAGGGTTCTTAAAGAGCCTGATAAGTTCACAGCCTATAACTATTTCTTTTTCTGATGCATTTGAAAAACAACCACTAGTTTTTCTGTCTTTTGGGTTGCTGCATCTTTTGGAAGAAAGCCACCTCAGCTTTATATCACAAGGCTACTAGGAGGTACAAATAAGGATACATATGTAAACATCTATCTATATAATCTATCTATATAATAGAGGAATATGCAAATTAGCCAAGACTGTAACGTCACGACCGGACAGCGGGGACCTGAGGCTGCATGGCACCTGGCCAGGGTGAGGGACCTCAGTCCACGCCCTCCCGTCTAGAAAGGTTTGACAGGGGTGGGGCTGGTTCTCACCCAATGGGGGTTGGCCAGCCAGGTCTGGGTGTCACCCAGTGGGGTTGGGGCCGGCCAGGTCTGTGTCTCCTGTGTTTTCCAAGTGTGTGTGGGTGGTGGGTGGAGACTTGACTCTAGGTCCTGCAGCATGCCCCAGACTCTGACAGGCAGGAGATTTTCATATACATTTTACTAATTTTCTTTCATCTATGACACTTCTATTATAGAGACAGGGCAAATAGCAATATTAAAATGTTTCCTCCAATTAATTCCCTTTTAATGTGCATGAATTTCATGCACCAGGCCACTAATCTATATATATAAAAGCCTAAGCGACTGTTACAACTGGAACGAATGGTCGTCAGTGCATTCCTGGGGAGTGCCTACTCAACCAGAAGCTGGGCTCGTGACTGGTGATCACAGCGGTGGTGGTGGGAGCCTCTTCCGACTCCGCAGCAGCACTACCAAGTGGCAGTGGCAGGTACATTGGGCTGGGATGTGCATGAGCAGTGGAGCGCTGGCTCGGGCTCCTTCCTGGCTGCCTACTGCTTGGCACACTGCTACATCCCTCAGGGGATGTCCAACTGCCAGTTTAGGCCTGATCCCTGCAGGCCTGGCCTAAACAGGTAGTCAGACTTCCCCCGAGGGGACCTGGATTACAAGAGGGTACAGGCCAGGCTGAAGAGACCCCCTCCCCCCTAATGCATGAATTTGTACACTGGGCCTCTAGTAAGTATATAAAAAGTAAAGTTTGGTTATAAAATGTAAAATAATATTTCTAGGAGTTATACTTTTTGGAAATTAAATCGTCAGCATGTTTCAAATTTTCTTTATATATAGTCCCATTTAGGAAAAATAAAATATATAGGTCCCAAAACTTTTTTAAAAAATATACTTTTTTTTATTTCAGAGAGGGAGAGAGAGATAGAAAAATCAATGATGACAGAGAATCACCGATCAACAGCCTCCTACACGCCCCCTACTGGGGATTAAACCTGCAACTCAGGCATGTGCCATGAACAGGAATTGAACTGTGACCTCCTGCCCACTGAGCCACACCAGCTGGGCAGCCCCAAACTCTTTTTTTAAAGCCAATCAGAGAAAGACAAATATCACTTGATCTTATTTGTATGTGGAATCTAATGAACAAAATACACTGACAAATAAATAGAACCAAAAGCATGCAAACATGAAACAAATTGATGAATCTCAGAGGGAAGAGAGAAAGTGGAGGTCAGGGGGAGGGCAGGAAGAGATTAACCAAAGAATTTATATGCATATATGCATAGCCCATGAACACAGACAATAGTGTGATGAAGGCCTGGGACAGGGCAAGAACTAGCAGGTTGGGGGCAATGCAATAGGAAAAATGGTGGTGGGGGGGGGGTCGGGGGGGAAGACATTTGTAAAACTCTCAACACTAAAGATTTTTAAAATGCATTATATCATTAAACCTCAAAATATCCCCTTAAGATAGGAATTATCATCTCCATTTCACATCTGGGGAACCTGGGTTTCAATAAGCTATGGCGAATTGTCCAGGCTGTTTCAAGGTAATCCAGTCAAGGTCAGAAGTGGGCTAGAATTAGTTCACTCCACTGGCACAACAGAATGCTCCTTCTGTGCCAGATGCTGTCAATGGTGATATGTGATTTTTGGACTGGAATACACTGTATTCCCCGAATTCTTTGTCGGTCAGAGTTGAAAAATGAATACACAGACTGAAGATGCTATAGCAAAGGTGGAGATTTATTGAAGAACAAGTACAGACTCCCACATGGGGAAGGGGAAAGAATCTCACAGCAAAGACACCCACGTGGGGCGGGGGGGGGGGGGGGGGGGGGAGGGGGAGTCCCATCGACTTCCTGTTTCCATGGTTTATAAAGGCTGCAGTTCCTGTGTCCTGATATCCCTTCTGATTAATCAATATTCCCTTTCGAATTGGTTACTATAGTAACTCCCAAAGCCCTCCTCCCTCATTGTCCTCTTATTCCTTCTGGGCTTTCTTCCTTCTTCTTTATTTTGTAAATATAAACATTTTGGCTACTCCCAGTTCCCTTGTCTTATGTAAATGTAACTGTTGCTGCTCCCTTTTCTTATGGAAATGTACCTTCTCCCACCTCTCTTGTGTTATGGAAATGTAACTTCTCCCAGTCTATAGTCTTGTGTCTTTTCCATAAACCCCCAATTCTAAAAATTCCCTAAACCTACCTATATCCCCCTAAAATTCCTATTTCAATGGTGCTGAAGACGCAAAAATAAGTAAGATGTGGACCTCTGTTCTTCCTTATCTTGGGTTTCCTCCTATGCTTGTAGAATTTTCTTTCTCACTTAGCCCACCACAGGTAGAAAGTTTTAAACCCAGAGCAGCACAATGGACTGAAAGGACCACTACATTCCTAGACAACTAGAGAGCCCATGGTTGTTTCACTCAGCAAAGCTCAATGAATTTCCAAACTGCTATGGGACTCATAGAACCCAGAGCCACTTATTGGTTCACTCAGTGATCACCTACAACCAGCTTTTGAGAAAAAATCCTAAAACTGATTTCTAGGATTTTTATTATATTGTTCTTAATCTCAGTGCCTTGTACAAGATAAAAATTTGCAATTAAAATTTGCTAGATGAGTCTTGGGTTGTTCATCACTGATTTAGACTTCAGACTCTGAAAACAGACTATAAACTCTATTATTTTTCTTAGAAGTTACTCTTTAAAAACAAGCAAACAAACAAAAATCACAAGCCAAGTCAAAGGTTATTTCACATATATACTAAGCATCATGCACTTTGGATATATCAGTGTAGAAAGGATTGCTTTCTACATCCCTGCAGTAAAAGGCATTTATGGTCCCACAACTATTCCAAGGAAATGCATTCATGTGATGATAAAAAGTATATCATCTTTTAAAAATTCATGCATACCATTTAAAAGTGATTGAGATATAGTTATCAATTTTAGAACAGTTTAGTTATGGGGCAAATGTGCATTTAAAAAGATTTATCAAAGGTTGCCAAGATTTATCTCCAACCACAATTTAAAATTGATTTTATAAAATTAATCCCAAATTAAATAGCATTTGGGATTCAGCAACCTATCATAGAATACGTTAGTAGCATTTTTCTGAAAATCTGATATAACAAATAAAATCAAAAGGTAATTTTCATTTAATGATCACTTAGGTCTCAGAGTCTGTGAAATAGGTATAAAAAACAAACAAACAAACAAAAACTTCCCCGGGGCTTAAACCATAAAATATCTTAGGCAATGAGGTACTAAAGTTAACAAACCACATAGTCACATCTTCCTTTGTAGTGAGAACCAAAAATGACACAAAATCTATTCTGTGATAATAATATCTTTCAGCTTTTTCATTATTCCCTGAAGATCTAAATATCTGTCATTCTCATACTTGCTAGAATCTTTCCATCAAATTAAAGCTATATATATATATATATACCTTTTCCACTTTATAATATTGCTCCTGTCAATCACACCTACCCCACTACCACAAATAAGTCAACAGGGGCCTCTGAAATAAACTGAGTCATTCAGGTAAGAACGAATAAGAAACATATGTAAGTTTTCAACACAAGAGTGTCTTTAGGATGTTCACACACACTCCTTATGAACATCAATTGAAGAGCCTGCAACCTGTAAAATTCTATTCAGAATTGATAAAAGTAGCACTGGTTACTAGTGAAGTTATCTTCATTTTCAGAGCTGGCATTTGCTTTCCTGTCAAATCTATTAGATTGTTTTGATTTAACACAATTGTTAGCATTTTAAAAATAACTATAAATTCCAAATTTTATTACAAGTTATTTAAGTAATGAGGAAAAATACCTACATGGTTAGGATGCTAAGAGGTTTAAATAGTAATATGCTAAATCCAAACTAAGTTCAATAAAATCGATAAACTTTAGACAGCATTATCAAGAAACAAAAGAGAAATAGGCCATAGATTACCAATATGAAAAAATGAAAGAAAGGACATAATTATAGCCCCTACAACTATTAAAAGGGGGATATTATGAAAAATTTATGCTAATGCACTTTTTAACTTAAAAAAATAAATGGACAAATTCCTTCCAAAATACAAACTACCTGAGTTTACTTGAGGAAATAAAAAAGGATAACCTAAAAAGTCTTATATTTATTGAAGAAAAAAATATATAATAAAATATTTTGGCAAAAAAAATCATCATCTTCAACAATAAAACTCCAGGCTTAAATGGTTTAATTGGTGAATTCTGCCAAATATTTAAGGATTAAAAAATATGCATACACCACAAGCTGTTCCAGAAAACAGGAGAGAAGGGACAACTTCCCAATTCACTTTGTAAAACCTGGTATTATTTTGATAACAAAACCAGATTGTGCTGCAGAATTTACCAGGCAACCAGAAAATACACGAGTACTGGAGATTCAAGAAAAACCCTTTATTTAAAGCAGCGGTGCTGGCTTAAGGGATTTGAAGATCCAAAGCCTGAACTTCCTATACAATGAGATTACTTCTTATATATATTTCTAAGTTTCTTTGTTTCCTAACTACCAAGCTTTTGTGGCGGGCTTTCACAGCCCCTACTGAGTGGGTTAGAATGGGGAAATTAGATTGTATCTAAATGCCTGGCCTGGGTGACACCAGCCAACACCCCCCCCCCCCCACAACCAAGCTGCCAATTCCCGACCTGTGGCCCCTACAAACTGGGAGCACCCAGGAAAACAGACTATTGCCTAAGGAAAGGGCAGTGACTTCATTATAGGCTAACAAGAATGTGCACTAGAACACCGGTCACTGGCACAGATTCAGATTGCTACCCCTCCCCCCACCCTGGGTTGCCCCCTATATTCCTCCTCAATTGAAGAGATTAAAAAGAAAGAACACTACATCAACATGTTAAGCTAATGATATTTAAGTATCCTTCATGAACATCAATGCAAAAAAATTCTTCAAAAATTTTAGCAAACATTCAGTATATACATGGAATATAGGAACCAAATGCAAAAGCAGATTATAAATCCACTAAAAGAAAATTTGAGAAAATCTTTGTGACCTTTGGTTAGGCAAAAATTTCTTAAGTAAGAAATAAAAAACACAAACCATAAAAAAGTTGATAAATTTCCTTCAAATTAAATATTTTTTCTTCAAAGGATATTTTTAAGAAAATGAAAAGATAAGTCAGAGATAACTCATAAAAGACTTGTATACAAACTATATAAATAAATCTTATAAGCCAATAAGAAGACGACAAACCACCTTATGAAAATTGGCAAAATATTTGAATACTTACATCATCAACTATATATATGAATGGCAAATAAGCACATGAAATATGTTCTATATTATTAGTTATTATGAAAATGTAAAGAAAGCCACAATTAACTATCAGTATATACTAGCGGCTACATTTTTTAAAAATCACTATGCCAAGTGTTGATGAAGACAGAGAACTCTCATAGATTTCTGTTGAGAATGAAAAACGGTACAGCCACTTACACATGTCATATGACCCAGGAATCTTACTCCTAGGTATTTATTTAAGAGAAATGAAAACATGTTCATATGAAGACATGTATCTTAATGTTCATGACAGCTTTGCTTATATTACTCCCAAACTCAGAACAACCCAAATGTAAATGAACTGCTAAATGGATAAGCAAATTGTGGTCTTGCCATACAATATAATACTGTTCAACCATTAAAAGGTATAAATTACTGATACATGCAATGACATAGATTAATCTCTAAAGTATTGTTAAGTAAAAGTAGACACAAATTCTGTATACCATATGATTCCATTTACATGAAATTTTCAAGAAAGAAAATTTATAGTGACAGAAAACAGGTCAATAACTGAGAGAAATGGTTTGGAAAAAGGATTGATTATAGAGGGGCAGCAGGCAAGATTCTGGGTTGATGGAAATGTTCTGTATCTTGACTGGTGATTACATAGGTATATGCATTTGTCAAAACTCATCAAATTATACACTTTAAATTGCTGAATTTTATTTTGTGTAAATTATACCTAAATAGAGTAGACTTTTCAGACTTTTTGAATAATAAATGCATTATTTAAAGGTCCCTGAGGTTGTCAAAAGTGAAATATTAGGTTAATGATATTTAAAATAAAAGGTAATAACCCTCCAAAAAAGTTGCAGAAATCATAAAGGATAGTTCATAAACATGTGGGACAAAGGGAACTTGCATAGAATTGAAGTTACAATTGGAAAATTAAATCACGGGGAATTTTGAAGGTAGGGCAATTAAAAAATGAGAGAGATCGGATGGGGAGTAAGACTGAGCAATAGAAATAAGAAAAATAAAGGATGGAAAGAGAAGATGAATTGAAGGTCCTCAACACTGTCACATAGTGAAGTTTGTAAAGCTGCTTCTAAATCCACTTTCTTGCATATTAATTATGTATAGATTCCAGGGGCAGGATATGGATTCCTTGATTTGGGTGGTTCTTGTTCTTTTCTGAAACAACAGGGCAAACTTCAGAGGATGCCAAATCTCTCTGCTTGTGTCAAAGTTCAAACAATGCTTAATTGTTTTACAGCTGAATGGATTTCAGGGAATGTTTCAGAATTAAAGGCAAGAAGTGCTCAGTGAAGGGCAAGCTTCAGATTCCACCTGCCCGTGTTGATAGATTGGAGGAATGGAATGCTTTGCTGAAGAGAAAAGATTGTTCAAAAATGGAAATAAGCGATTTTAAAATAGAATGTAGTGAAGAAAATGGTAGAAGGGAAGGCATCAAAGTGTCTAAAAAGAAAAACAGGAAAATATTTTGTCCAGCAATTTCAAAAGAGATCTATATTTTCAAAATAAAAAATAACTGGTCTGAGGATGAGCTCATTTAAAAGATCCTTAACTAGCTTCTAGAAATAGAAACCGCGAGACCAAGTAGAGAAGTCATGAGGAATGTCTCACAAACCAGGCAGTTGGTGAGAGCTAACATCTTTAGGGGCAGAGGTGAGAACGCACCCAGGAGAAGGGATGGGGTGGACAGGGCTGTAGGAAGGAATGTGGGAGTGGGAGAATGATAATGTTTAACCTCCTAAAGACCACAATAGAAGGCTTTTGGAACTATTTGTCACCCATTATAGGTGACAGGTTAAGGTGGAGGAGGGGTGTGGAGGTCAACTATAGTTATAGAAAACAGCTATAGTTATCAAGCTATCATTATAAAGAATGAGTCCATAAATTTGATTGTTTTGCTGTGGCACATAAACTTGATGCTCTGCCCCACTCAGTGTTCACGTGCTCACATCTTGCCAGTTTCTTCCCACCTCTATGCATTCTGTGGCCAGCGAAACCCAAACTCACTAACTTGTTTGTTCCTTCCCATATGTCATTTTGTCTTCTGCCTTGAATATATTTCCCTTTCAACTGTCACCTTTAGGGGGAAAAATGTCCAGATGTACCTTTACTCCAAAATAAATTATTTTGAGTTACTGTAATTCTTCCAATAAATATAATAAGTAACAACACTTCTATTGAGCATATGTTATGTTCTGAAACTGTAGTTGTTGCTTTACATATGTTATTCCTAATCTTTGTAAAAAACTGATAAGGTGGGTACAGTAATCTTTAAAGCAATCTGGGACACAGGGAGCTCTTGTAAAGTGCCTGAGGTTGCACACTTGGTAATAGTTGAGATGTGAGCACAGATCTGGCTTTAGCGAGCACATTCCTTTTCCATTTCACTGGGCTACAATTGGCACTAATCGTATATATCATAATTATTTTTTTACATGTCTACTGTGAGTTCTTCCTGGTTAGGACATGACTATACATTTTTGTCTCTCCCACACCAAATATAGTATCTACTCAGTGTTTAATAAATGTTTGATAATATATGAATAAAATAATGAATGAATGAGAGATGAATGAGAAGTTTCCATGAAAACAAAGCAGGAGATGTCAGTTATGTAATTAAAATGTGTAACAGCCTCAAGCTTTAAAAATCTAACTTAGTGTTTAAATCTTTTTGCAATCAGTTTAAAATAGAACACACAAATGTGCATATATCAAAATCCAACACAGGTAAACCACTTTCGCATAAACCTATGCTGCCAGTTAGACTTGTTTTGTTTTAGATCTTAGCAGAAAGCTTCTCCTGACACACCTGTGCCTTTGTTTGAACTTCACTGTATATGTGTCATTGGTTTTGAAGAAGGTTGCTTGGCATATTGATTTGATATTTCTACTTTTATGAAAACTCCAAATATGTACATGGTTCCAAATGACAGAGAGAGTGAACTGAATCACTGGGGTAATGAATCAGCAATTTGGGAAAAAACAGCAACATGATTTATCCAGACAAACTGTTACAGGCCCAAGGTTTGTGTTCCTGATGCTAAAAATAAAAAAGAAAAAAAAGCCAATACACAACAGATAAAGAGTTTGGAGCAAGGAAAGGTTTATTGATTGAGAAGGCCTAGCTCCAGAAGAAGGGAGAACTAATTCTCAAATCCATTTCAAGCAAGTCTGGACTCCAGGCATCTTTTATTGTCAAGGGAAGGTAGGAAGGGCAAGACAAGGAGTGCTGGCCCTAGACAGGTGGTCATGGAAAGAGATCAAAGGCAGAGTGCGACTTTCTCAGTCCCCTTGCTCCCCCATTGGTACATTGAACCCTGTTGATCTGAGTCCAGTTATAGAAACTCCTGTGAATCTTTGAAAAACAGTCATCGTGCTGTGAATATTTCCCCATCACTTTGTTGTCAAGTGGGCTATGCAAACCTCAAGGAAAATTTCTCCAATTAATTAGCTTATTGATAGCAGGAGCTATTAGCCTGCAGGCCATCAGAGAGGGGAAACTTTTCATTCTGTTATAGAACTAGCATAGTTCTTTATCTGTATGGATGGGAGCTAGGCTTTTTGAAATGAGCAGCCAACAGCAGCCTGTGTTATGTTGTATTATTATTTCCAATACCCACCTTCTCTTTACCTGTAAGAAGATCCTATATCTCAGCCCATTGCTGTCCTCTTTGTAGTTATTACATGTTTCCCTGCAGTTTTGACATCAGGCTTAGCCATTGGACTTGCTCTGGCCAATGACCTGAGAGAAGACATGCTATTTGCCAAGTACGAGCAGAAGCGTTAGGGCACATCATTTGTCTCCACTAGCTTTTTTGCTCTTCCCAAGCTGTGCAAATGGCATGTCCCATAAAGGGGTTGGAATAAGAAGCCACTTGGTCTTTTACCTCCTTAGTTAAGTTTATTCCTAGGTATCTTAATTTTTTTGGTGTGATGGTAAATAGGATTTCTTTTTTAGTCTCTCTTTCTGTAAGTTCACTATTGGTATATAGAAATGCCATAGATTTCTTGGGGTTAATTTTGTATCTTACTACATTGCCGAATTCATTTATTAAGTCTAATAACTTTTTGATGGAGTCTTTAGGGTTTTCTATGTACAGTATCATGTCATACGCAGAAAACTACAAGAGACTGAAAAAAGAGATAGAGGAAAACATAAACAGATGGAAGAACATACCGTGTTCATGGATTGATAGAATCAACATCATTAAAATGTCCATACTACCCAAAGCAATCTATAGATTCAATGCACTCCCCATTAAAATACCAACGGCATATTTCACAGACCTAGAACAAACTTTCCAAAAATTTATCTGGAATAAAACAAAAACAAAACAAAACAAAAAAGCACCAAATAGCTGCAGCAATCCTGAGAAAGAAGAAAAAAATAGGTGGGATCTCAGTACCAGACATCAAACTATATTACAAAGTCACTGTTCTCAAAACTGCCTGGTACTGACAAATGAACAGACATATGGATCAATGGAATAGAATAGAGAACCCAGAAGTCAACCCAAACCACTATGCTCAATTAATATATGACAAAGGAGGCAAGATAGTCTCTTCAATAAATGGTGCTGGGAAAATTGGACAGGTACATGCAAAAAAAAATGAAACTAGACCACCAATTTACACCATACATAAAAATAAACTCAAAATGGATAAAGAACTTAAACATAAGAAGGGAAACCATAAAAATACTTGAGGAATCCACAAGCAGCAAAATCTCAGACATATGCCGAAGCAATTTCTTCACTGATACCGCTCCTAGGGCAATGGAAACTAAGAGAAAATAAACAAATGGGACTACATCAAAATAAAAAGCTTGTGCAAAGCAAAAGAAACCATCAACAAAACAAGAAAGCCCACTGCATGGGAGAACATATTTGCCAATATTATTAGTGATATGCTGATAAGGGTTTAATCTCCAACATTTACAGGGAACTCATACAACTTAACAAAGAGGAAGATAAACGACCCAATCAAAAATGGGCAATGGACCTAAATAGATACTTTTCAAAAGAGGACATAAGGAAGTCCAAGAAACATATGAAAACATGTTCAAAGTCACTAATTATCCAAGAGATGCAAATCAAAACAACAATGCGGTACCATCTCACAACTGTCAGAATAGCTATCATCAACAACTCAACAAACGACAAGTGCTGGTGAGGATGCAGAAAAAAAGGCACCCTCCTGCACTGCTGATGGGATGCAGACTGTGCAGCCACTGTGGGGAACAGTATGGAGTTTCCTCAAAAAACTAAAAATGGAACTCCCATTTGACCCAGTAATCCCACTTCTAGGAATATATCCCAAGAAACTAGAAACACTAATCAGAAAGGATATATGCACCCCTATGTTCATAGCAGCACAATTCACCATAGCTAAGATTTGGAAACAGCCTAAGTGCCCATCAGCAGATGAGTGGATTAAAAGACTGTGGTACATCTATACCAGCGGTTCTCAACCTGTGGGTCGAGAACCCTTTGGGAGTCGAACAACCCTCTCACAGGGGTCGCCTAAGACCATCAGAAAACACATATATAATTACATATTGGTTTTGTGATTAATCACTATGCTTTAATTATGTTCAATTTGTAACAATGAAAATACAACCTGCATATCAGATATTTACATTACGATTCATAACAGTAGCAAAATTACAGTTATGAAGTAGCAACAAAAATAATTTTATGGTTGGGGGTCACCACAACATGAGGAACTATATTAAAGGGTTGCAGCATTAGGAAGGTTGAGAACCACTGATCTACTTAATAGAATACTACCCTGCTGTAAAACAGAAGGAATTCTTACCATTTGCAATAGCATGGATGGAACTGGAGAGCATTAGGCTAAGTGAAATAAACCAGTCAGAGAAAGATATATATCACATGATCTCACTCGTTTATGGAATATAATGAACAACATAAACTGATGAACAAAAACAGATCCAGAGACCGAGAAGCATCAATCAGACCTTCAAACCTCAGAGGGAAAGTAGGGGAGGGTGGGAGTAAGAGGAAGAGATCAACCAAAGGACTTGTATGCATGCCTATAAGCCTAACCAATGGACACAGACAACAGGGGAGTGAGGGCATGAGTGGGGTGGGAGGGGGGGATAACGGGAGGATAAGGACATATATGTAATACCTTAATCAATAAAGAAATTTAAAAAAAGAGAAGCCACTTGGATCTGAGCCAAGCAGAGCCAAATGCTGATCCACAAATGCTGACATGTAACTTGAGCAATAAATAAATGTTTGTTTTTGTGAACCACTGAGGATTGGAGTTTGCTTGTTACTGCAGCAAAGCTGACTAATAGGTAGGAATTTAATAAAAATAAAAGAACAGTGTTTTGGGTTTTTTTTAGGCAAATGGGAAGAATAGCCCTCAATAATGCTGGATAGAATTTAGAATTTTTTTTCTTTTTGTCCCAAGGAGCACTGCTTGGACCCAGAGTCTGAAATAAATCACTGCAGCCTTATCAGTACTTTATATGTCATTTCAAGGAGACAATGGCTTTCAGATCATTTATTGTTCTCAAATGACAGAACTCAAAAATCACTACCAAAACAAACAACAGAAAACCTCCCCCAGTCATCACTTGCCAAACAATACCAATGCATTTCAATTTAAGTCAGTAGGAAACAGGAGTGGGTCACCAACCCACTAGTTCTGCAGACAGCTAGATTCTGTAACCTATCCAGAGATAGTCTAGGGTACCCTGCTCTATCCTTTCTTTTATGGCTGAGGAAACTGAATTTCAGAGTGATTGACATGGTAAATTTCCAACATCACTGTAAATGGGTAAAGTCCTATCCCCTCCAAATTCGTATGTTGTAGCCCTATTCCCTAGTCCCTCAGAATGTAAATTGTATTTAAAGAGGTCATTACTTTAAAGTGAGGCCATTAAGATGAGCCCTAGTTCAATCTGACTGGTATCCTTATAGGAATCTGGATACACAAAGAGATACCATGGAAAGACCATGTGAGGACAGAGCAAGAAAGGGACCATCTAAAGCCAGAGAAAGAGGCTTCAGAAGAAATTAAACCTGCTGACACCTTGATCTTGGGCTTCTAGCCTCCAAAACTGTAAGACAATAAAATTCTGTTGTTTTAGACTGCTAGTCTGTAGTATTATCTTACGACAGCCCTAGTAAACTAATACAGTCAGAGTTAATAAGGAGCTGAGGTACATTTTAAATTTGATTTATTGAACTCTAAAGTTTTGGTCTTTTCTCACTAATGATTTCTGCCTCTTTTTAACCAATAGTAACTTATTATTTGTGTATATCTATATAGAAATAGTAATCTATTGATAATTATAGCTCAGTCAGTCCTATTGAGCATTTCCTGTGTGTTACTTAGTGAATGTAAACAAGCTTTGCATGCAAACAAGCTGGATCATACTATGAGAAGCAAATAAATTGCTATGCAAGGGAGCTCAACTGTTTTTTTGAAGTCCTATTTACCACTTCAGTTAAACTGCATTTTCTTTTGGAAAGATACAGACTCTACTCAAATGTGGAAACCCCGCCAAAGATCTATGAGTCTTGGGTTTATTTCTATCTTGATTCTTATCAATTTTTAAATTGCTTCTATCTGTCCCCATACTTGATACTGATTTCTTAAATTATATATATATGAACCTGTTTCCATTTCTTTATTCTCACTATCCTTCATAGTATCTGGCACATCATAAGCACTAAGGTTTTTTTTTCTTTTTTTCTTGAATTAAGGCTTTATAGCTGTTTACCATTTCTTACCAAAGAAAACTGACTTGATCAAAGATGATATAATTGACTTGAAATAGTTCTTCATTAAATGCATCATCCCAGAGTGAGCATTTCTCTTTCCTTGGAAAAGACAGGTCCACCTCAGGGTGTACCAAATAATTTTGAGCAATTTTTGAGGAAAGTTTTACAGAAATATAAAATATTATGAGTTAGATATCAGTGATCTTATTTCCACCACATTTTTGCCACCTGCATGGACTTTCTTTATATTATTTTTATTTTTAAAAATCTGTTATCACCACTCTTATCTGGGAATCAAGGAACGGTGAAAGTAGATTTTTTTTAAAAAAATTTAAGGACTAACATGACATAACATATAGTCATCTTTGGATAAATACTTGATGAATGAGTGATCAGAGTTAAATATATCAGGTAGTTTTTGCCGCTCCTTTTGTACCATAATTCCTTCTAGCAACCCTGTTTCTTTACTTATCTTCATCTAAAGTCTTCTTAAGTAAGTTTTCATCTTCACTGTCTCCACCTGACCATCTCCAATTTAGTCTTTTTCCACTCCAGACAGACATCCAAACTCACCACTGCACTAAAGCCTCTCATTAAGGTTATCAATGATTCCATGTTGCCAAATTCAATGAACACTTCTAATCTTTTTCATCTTCCAATGGCTTTTCACACAGTTAACTACTTCACCCTTTTTGAAACACCTTCTCTCATAGTCTCATAGGCTTCTGTAATAGTCATGTCTCTTCTTATTGTAAGTAATAGAAACACAACTCAAACCAACTTGTTTAAACATAAAAGGAATTTATTGGCCTTTTTTTTAAATCCAGGAATTTCAAAGAATGATGCTGGCTTTAGGCACCATTGGGTCTAGAGGTTCAAACAATATTATCAGAAATCTATTTATTTTTCTCTATCTTACATTTCCGCTCTTATCTTGTTTATTAGGCAGGTCAATTCACGTGGCAACAAAGAAGGCTCTTGGTAGTTCTAGACTTATATCAATCATTCTTCCCTTTACTGGTCTTAATTAAGGGTGTGAAAACCATGAATCTTTTTCATGAGTATTAGCAGAAGTCACGGAAAAGCTTCAACTGAGCAAACCTGCTGCCACATCCAACGTAGAATTGGTAAGGAGAGACGTGTTAGGAGAGAATCAGCTCCACCTGAATTGCATGGGTTGAGATGTAGAGAAAAATATTCAACCTAAAACTAAACAAAACAAAACACACATGTATCATAGCATCTATAACATTCCCCTCTCTCTCTCTTTTTCCTTCTTATATCCCTGGCTGTTCTTTTTTAGTCTCCTATATTGGTTTTACTTTCAAGTGTCTCACTAACTCTGAGCTTTGTTATGAGTCCTCTTTTCTTCTCTCTTCCTAGCTGTTGACTAGAATTCTCCTAGGTCTACAGTTTAAATTTACTCATGAAGCTGATGACTCTTCCAAGTTATGCCTCCAGAAACAATCTTTCCTCTGAGTATCAAATACAGGCTTCTAAGTGCTTATTTGAAATGTTCACATGCATCTCAAATGATGCTCTTGATTCCCTCCCCCCAAACTGTTTATTTTTCCCACTCTTTCAGGTCTTCTTAAATGACATCAACATCCACCAATTAGTTGTTCAATCCAAAAATGTAGAAAACACTCTTGTCTCCTATCTTTCCTTTAATTCCTATATCTAATACATCAGTAGATCACTACAAATTTTAGCTCCACAATACATTCAAATACATCCATCTACACTGCCATCAACTTTCGAAGCTACACTAATGTCTCACTTAGACAATAGCAATAGCCTACTAAATTAAATTGTAGCTTCTTCTATTCTCCTCTGTCTGTAACCCACTTTTCTACTCAACAATTGGAGTGGGTGTTTTTAGCATTGAAAGGGCCGGCGGGGCACGTGGCCCCGCAGGCATCCGGCAGGGAGGATGACGGGCAGCCATGGCCGAGGCAGCGCCTGACCAGATAGGTGCAGGCCCGCGGACGCCCAGAAGGACCCGGGCCGCCCTCCTCGGCCTCCAAGTCACTTTCGGGCCGAGCAGCGGGAGACCCAAGGGCCAGGCGGGGTGGTGGGCGGCCCGCCTCCCGGTGACGCCCACGGCGGCAGGCCTTGCATGGGAGCCGAGTGGCTGGCTTCCCATCCATTAAGGGACCTCCATTTTGTATGGAACCATGTGCTCAGCGAAGGCTCCTTCCCCCTCGGAAGGAGCCTCTGCTAGCCACACCCACCATTTCTCTGGACTAACCAATGGTAATCAAGGGAAGTGCACGCCATCGCTATGACCACATCCTGTGTAATGGGTCACCAGCTCGCACCTGGCCAATCGGCGGGGGGCACAGCCCCCTCTCCCACCCCTACTCCAACCCTCTATAAAACCCCTGGTTCGAGCAGACTGCTCTCTCTTTGCCACCTGCTGCTGCGTCAGTAAGGAAGGTAGAGGAGCTAAGCCCGGGCTTAAAATAAAAGACTCTTTGCTTTTGCATCGGACTGGCTGGCTCCCTGGTGGCTTCTTGGGAATCTTGAAATCTGGGCATAACATTTGGGGGCTCGCCCGGGGTTCCCAAGACCATCGAGGGACTCCCCATCCGTGAGTCTGACTGACCGCGGTAGGTGTCTGTGTCGTGTGTCTGTGTTGTTGTGTGATCTGTGTGAGCTCGTTTCTGGAATCTAAGTGCCTGAGGGGTCTGGCGGACGCGCCGTGTACGACCACAGGCCGGGGAGAGTTAGAAGACGTTCTGCTCCCCATGAGGGATGTGTATCCCCCTCATGAGAGATGTGTATTCCTCTCGCGGATTTGAGACGAGGCGGGTAGCTTCCGCCGGTTTGGCATAAGGCCATTGTCTAGCTTTCGGGTTTGGCCTCCATGGAATTGGAAGCCTGTTTTGGTTCTGCGTCCATGGAGTTGGAAGACTGTATTTCTGGGCCCGTTTGTTGTTTGTGTTTGTGTTTTCTTGGTTTTATTTTGTGGACTTACTGGACAGACGTTATGGGACAGACTCAAATTACTCCTTTAAGCATTATGGTCTACCATTTTAAAGAGGTAAGGGAAAGAGCCAGCGACCTCAGTGCGGAGGTTCGGAAAGACCGGTGGCAGACTTTTTGTTCCAGGGAGTGGCCGACCTTTGACGTCGGGTGGCCGCCGGAGGGGACTTTCGACCTCCCCACCATCCGCCGGGTCAGGGATGTCGTCTCCCGACTTAGGGGGGGACATCCTGGTCAACTCTCTTACATTGTTACTTGGCAGGACCTCGTGGAAGACCCACCATCTTGGCTCAGGCCCTTCCTACCTCCACGTTCTCCTGGGCCGAAGCCCATTCTTGCCTTGCAGAGAACGGAAAAGGAGGAGAAAAAGAAGAATCTTACCCAGCCTTCAGCCCCCCCGTATCCTGTCCTGCAAGGGGGGACTGAAGAAGAACTAATCTTTCCTCCCCCATATAGCCCATGGGGCGATCCTTCCACGCCGGGAGTGGCTGGGGGCGGAATTCTGGAAGGGGCTGGGGGCGGAGTTCTGGGAGGGGCTGGGGGCGGAGTTCTGGGAGGGGCTGGGGGCGGAGTTCTGGGAGTGGCCGAGATTCCGGTAGGAGGCCCGCCTCTCACCCGGCAGAGAGCTCAGCGGGAACTGTCTGCTGCAGCACCCGACTCCACCATCAAGACCCTGCCCTTACGGGCCGCTGGACCCCCGGATGCGGACGGCAACCAGCCCCATCATTACTGGCCTTTCTCAACATGCGATCTCTATAACTGGAGGGCACAAAACCCTAAGTTTTCTGAAAAGCCGGGGGGGCTTATTGACTTGCTGGATTCTGTTCTTTTCACCCATCAGCCCACATGGGACGACTGTCAGCAGCTTTTACAGGTTCTGTTCACGACGGAAGAGAGAGAAAGGATCCTCAATGAGGCTCGGAAAGTGGTTCCAGGCGTGGACGGAAACCCAACTGCCAACCAGGTCCAAATAGATGTCTCTTTTCCCTTAACTAGGCCTGAATGGGATTTCAACACGGCAGAGGGTAAGGCGAGGCTTTCGGTCTACCGTCAGACCCTAATGAAGGGTCTCAGAATGGCTGCTAGAAAGCCAACTAATTTGGCCAAGGTGGGGAATGTTCAGCAGGAAAGGGATGAGTCTCCAGCTGCCTTTTTAGAACGGATCATGGAGGCTTACCGCACCTACACCCCCATGAATCCAGAAGCTCCTGAAAACAAGGCAGCTGTGATCATAAGCTTTGTAAACCAATCGGCCGCAGATATTAAAAGGAAACTACAAAAAGTAGATAGGTTGGGAGAGAAGAGTTTACAGGATTTACTGGCAGTGGCAGAGAAGGTGTACAATAACCGAGAGTCTCCAGAAGACAGGCAGGCTCGCGTCGTGGCTGCCACTAGCAGTAGGCAAACTCGGGACCTGGCTAGAGTACTGCTGGCTACGACCATGGACTCCCCCAAGGAGCGAGACTGTCGCCTCCGACAGCTTGCAAGCAATAAAGGAAGAGGTAAGCAGACCACCCGAGAAGGGAGGCGGGGGCTTCGGAAGGATCAGTGTAGATTTTGCATGGGAATAGGGCACTGGGCTCGAGAGTGTCCGGAGAAGGCCGGTGAGAAGGGAGACAGGACCGACCGAGTTAAGGTCTTAGAGCTGGGTGAACTGAGTGATTAGGGGAGTCAGGGTTCGGACCCCCTCCCCGAGCCCAGGATAACTCTCAGAGTGGAGGGGACTCCTGTTAACTTCCTTGTTGACACCGGGGCACAACATTCGGTCCTCCGCACCCCGCAAGGAAAACTGGCAAACAGAAAGTCCTGGGTGCAAGGGGCAACTGGTATAAGCCAGTATTCATGGACTACCCAAAGAACAGTAGATTTAGGAACGGGCCGGGTATCCCACTCTTTCATGGTGATACCGGAATGCCCCTACCCACTATTGGGACGGGACCTACTGACCAAAATTGGAGCTCAGATAACTTTCAGACAAGGGGGGCCTCAGGTCACCGATGGGGAGGGCCGCCCCATTCAGGTCCTGACCATGAGGCTAGAGGATGAGTATCGCCTCTACCAGAAGGCTTCCCCAGTAGAGGGCAGTATGGACAAATGGCTACAAGAATTCCCAACAGCTTGGGCAGAGACAGGGGGGGTGGGGCTGGCTGCCCACAGGGCCCCAGTCCTGGTAGAACTAAAACCAGGAGAAGGTCCAGTAAGAATCAAGCAGTACCCCATGCCTCAGGAGGCACGGAAGGGAATTCAGCCTCATATCAGGAGACTGAAGAGCTTGGGGGTGTTAGTCCCCTGCCAGTCCGCGTGGAACACTCCCCTACTGCCGGTTAAAAAGCCACAGACAAACGACTACAGGCCAGTACAGGACCTCCGAGAAGTAAATAAAAGAGTTATGGATATACACCCAACAGTCCCAAACCCGTACACTCTCTTGAGCTCCTTGGCGCCCTCTAAAGTCTGGTACACGGTATTAGATCTGAAAGATGCCTTCTTCAGTCTACCGCTAGCACCTCAAAGTCAGCCCCTGTTCGCCTTTGAGTGGCATGACCCAGAGGAGGGCTTCAGTGGACAGCTGACCTGGACGCGCCTACCCCAGGGGTTCAAAAACTCGCCCACCATCTTCGACGAGGCACTGCATGAGGACCTGGGTGAGTACAGAAGGGAACACCCCAACCTGACCCTCCTCCAGTACGTAGATGACATCCTGATTGCTGCCGACACAGCCAAGGACTGTGAGCGGGGAACCCAAGATCTATTGGCCACCCTGGGGGCCTTAGGGTACCGGGCATCCGCGAGGAAAGCTCAGTTATGCCAAGAAAGGGTGAGTTATCTGGGATACATCTTAGAGGGCGGGCAGCGGCGGTTATCGGATGCCAGAAAAGAGACTGTTTTGAAAATCCCTACTCCCACCTCTCGAAGAGAAGTGAGGGAATTCCTAGGATCGGCCGGCTACTGCCGCCTCTGGATACCGGGTTTTGCCGAAATCGCCAGGCCCCTATATGAAGCTACGAAAGAGGGAAGGGCGTTTAACTGGACTGAGACAGATGAAGCTGCCTTTAGGCAGTTGAAGAAAGCCCTTCTAGGTGCTCCAGCCCTGGGCCTGCCAGATATTACGAAGCCCTTTCATCTCTTTGTAGATGAACACAAAGGGATAGCGAAAGGGGTCTTGACTCAAGCTTTAGGCCCCTGGAACCGCCCAGTGGCTTACTTGTCCAAGAAGTTAGATCCTGTAGCTGCCGGCTGGCCACCGTGCTTGAGAATTATCGCGGCAACCGCGCTCTTAGTCAAAGACGCTGACAAATTGACCCTGGGGCAGGAAATCAGGATTACAACCCCACATGCCATTGAGGGAGTCCTGAAGCAGCCTCCCGATAGATGGATGAGTAATGCACGTATAACCCATTACCAGAGCCTCCTACTCAACCCTCCAAGAGTGCGGTTCCACCCCAGTGCAGCCCTCAATCCTGCTACTTTGCTGCCCGACCCTGACTTAGATGCCCCACTACATGACTGTGCGGGAATCCTAGAGCAAGTGCATGGACTCCGGAAGGACTTGACCGACCAGCCCCTCCCTGATGCAGAGGCCACCTGGTTCACGGATGGAAGCAGCTTCGTGCGAGACGGGTGCAGGTACGCGGGTGCAGCGGTGGTCACTGAAACGGACACTGTGTGGGCAGAGGCCCTGCCCCCCGGGACGTCAGCCCAGCGAGCAGAACTCATCGCCCTTATTAAGGCACTGACGCTGGGGGCTGGGAAGCGGCTTAACGTTTATACAGACAGCCGTTATGCATTTGCTACAGCTCATGTCCACGGGGCAATCTATCAGGAGAGAGGGCTGCTGACGGCAGAGGGACGGACAATAAAAAATAAGCAGGAGATTCTCGATCTGCTTGCGGCCTTATGGCTTCCTGCCAAGTTAGCCATAATCCACTGCCAGGGGCACCAGAAAGCCGATGACCCGGTAGCAAGAGGTAACCAAAAGGCTGACCAGGCTGCGAAGGCAGTAGCCCTTACCTCGGTCCCTACCATGGCCTTACAACTCCCAGACCCGGGGGACCCAGTCTTACCAGACCAGCCCGAGTACTCCCAGGAAGAATTGCAACGTATCAGAAAGCTCCCCAGAGCCCAGGAAATAAAGGGATGGTGGTATACACCAGAAGGGGAACTTATACTGCCAGACCGGCTCGGGGACGCGGTATTAGAACATATGCACCGGTCCACTCACCTGGGAACCCGGAAAATGAAGGACTTAGTCCGACGTGCTGGGATCAAGATTCACCAGCAGAATACCAAGATAAATCAGGTTGTGTCTGCCTGCAAGACCTGTCAACTCACAAACACGAGAGTCGGATCAAACGAAAAAGGGACCAGGCTCAGAGGCATTAAACCGGGAGCACAATGGGAGGTCGACTTCACTGAAATTAAACCAGGGAAGTATGGTTATAAATACCTTTTAGTTTTTATAGATACCTTCTCTGGCTGGGTAGAGGCATACCCAACCAAGCACGAAACAGCTCAGACGGTGGCCAAGAAGCTGCTGGAAGACATCTTACCCAGAAGGCGCATGAGGACATTTGGCCGCGCCTCCGCGCCATCTACGAAACCAGCCCAACCCCAACTCCTCATCAACACAGACCAGGAGATTGGGTCTACGTCAGAAGGCGTCACCGAGAAACCCTTGAGCCACGTTGGAAGGGTCCCTACACCGTGGTGCTGACGACCCCCACCGCTCTCAAGGTAGACGGCGTTGCAACCTGGGTCCATCACACTCACGTCCGGTCAGCGGATCCATCCATGACCCAGAAGGACTGCATCACCAAATGGAGCATCGATCAAGATCAATGCAACCCGCTCAAGCTCAAGCTACAGCGTGCTTGACCTGCCTGATGCTGGTAACATGATTCGCGATCACTCCTGTTACCAGGAGCCCCCACAATACTGTGTAATATAATGCCTGCATCTTCATGGACATGGCTCCAAAGAGACAAGGACAATTTATAGGATCACATGTTTAGTGGCAGAAGATGTGAAACAGCCATGATACCAGTATTATGTCATATTAACCTTTGATTCTTTTGCAGGCTTGAACACATGTTGGCTGTCCTGGAAGGGTACTATGTGGGGTGAACCCCAGAAAGTAAAGGGTGCCTAGCTGCCAAGAGGGCAGGTGCCCAACTGGGCAGGGAACGGTGCCCATCAGGTTTCGGTCTCTGTTGAGAGACAGCTAACACTTGGCAGCCTGCAATACTGTCTTGCAGGCCTGAGTCATCATGCCCATGTCAGGGGTAGTAAAGCTGGCATGTTAGAATAGAAGGTCTGAGGCATGGTTATGCATAGAAAGAAGGTTTTATACCAACAGTTAGATCAGTATGTTTTTCTCCTTACGTAATTCCTCCGAAAATCTGGCAATACGTGAAGGGATTTATTCCCTCCTGGGAAGGCACTTAAGCATCCTGTATTGCCAAGAGGATCCCAATTGTCTATAGCTGTTGTCTGAGCTCTCCGTTCAAGCTGGGTTCATGAAAAGCTGGTACCATGGATCTGTCTCTTGCCCAATGGCGTAAGCTGGGCCCTCTCTGGAGAAGAAACCTGGGTTTCCCAAGATATGTGATCAATGCCGGGGCCCGCCAGCAGGCGAGGGGATCCCTAGGCAATTGCTGGGCATGGAGGCCACAGGGGCATAGGACCAAGGAGACAGAACTGAACCTCACATCACCCTGCTTGGCCCCAGAGGACGGCTGGTTAGTCAAAGACGGGTAAGATTCCTCAGGGAGGAACAACCTAAGACAGGCACAGTCACAGAGGGGCCAGCAGAAGAGAACTTGGGGTTCAACAGAGGTGGGGCACAGATCCTCACCCCCCCAATGGTGCAGAGGCTTGAACACTCGCGCCTTCTGAGGAAGGTCTCCTGTCCCCATGGCTACTTTTTGCTTCCCATGCCCAGCCAGACCAGGAACCAAATAACAGAGGAGACTTGGTCCAGCTGAAAATGGTACCCAGAAAAACGGAGGCTTAGTTTAACAGACTCCAAATTTAAACCTAGCCTAACAAACAGGAATGCTTAAGCCTCCTCAAGGAATCTTGATTTGGCTTCTTGATAGCCCTGGAGGAATTTTAAGAAGAAAAATCCTATTTCAATAGAATTTGTTAAATCTGAAATGGTTTCTTTCCCTTCCACTGAACCATTTGTTAAGCTTATAGGGATAGTTCAGTTGATAGTTCTGGTAGAATAGAAATGCAGTCCGTCTCATGATTGAGCCAGAAGTTCCAAGACAAGGGGGGAATGAAAGGGCCGGCGGGGCACGTGGCCCCGCAGGCATCCGGCAGGGAGGATGACGGGCAGCCATGGCCGAGGCAGCGCCTGACCAGATAGGTGCAGGCCCGCGGACGCCCAGAAGGACCCGGGCCGCCCTCCTCGGCCTCCAAGTCACTTTCGGGCCGAGCAGCGGGAGACCCAAGGGCCAGGCGGGGTGGTGGGCGGCCCGCCTCCCGGTGACGCCCACGGCGGCAGGCCTTGCATGGGAGCCGAGTGGCTGGCTTCCCATCCATTAAGGGACCTCCATTTTGTATGGAACCATGTGCTCAGCGAAGGCTCCTTCCCCCTCGGAAGGAGCCTCTGCTAGCCACACCCACCATTTCTCTGGACTAACCAATGGTAATCAAGGGAAGTGCACGCCATCGCTATGACCACATCCTGTGTAATGGGTCACCAGCTCGCACCTGGCCAATCGGCGGGGGGCACAGCCCCCTCTCCCACCCCTACTCCAACCCTCTATAAAACCCCTGGTTCGAGCAGACTGCTCTCTCTTTGCCACCTGCTGCTGCGTCAGTAAGGAAGGTAGAGGAGCTAAGCCCGGGCTTAAAATAAAAGACTCTTTGCTTTTGCATCGGACTGGCTGGCTCCCTGGTGGCTTCTTGGGAATCTTGAAATCTGGGCATAACAAGCATCTCCTACCTCATCTCTTTAGACTTTCCCAATAGTATCAGAGCCATGCTGGTCTCCTTGTTTCTCCAGTATACTAGTCATTATCTGCTTCAAAACCGTTACCTTTATTCTTCCAACACCTTGGAATGCTCTTCCCGCAGTTCTTTGAACTTTTCAGTTCTTAGTTTAAATAGCTTCTCTTTAGAGGGACCTTCCATTATCAGTCTATCTAAATTTAATTTTTCCTTGACTCTTTTAATTCATCACTCAGTGGAAAGAACAGTTCATGAGCATATGGACCTTATTTATTTTGTGTATCACTAAATTGCCAGAACCTAAGACAGTGCTTAGGCATTCAAAATATATTTGAATGACTAGAGATCCCCCATTTGTTTCCTTCAAAGACTTTATTACAGTTCCTTTTTTGCTTATTTATTTACTTATTTAATGACTATCTTTTCCACTAGAATGTAATCTCCATAAAGGCATGATAATCTCACTGTATCTATAATGCCTTATACTAAGTAGACACTTAGTATCAATATAATTATTGAATAAATAATTGAATCAATGCTTATTGATAATTGCTTCCTGAATTTAAGCAGAGACCATCATTAATAAAGCATCCATCTTGAAGCCCCCACCTGATATATTTTTTTAAACTAATAATGATGTAAAAGGGATACCTATGTCTTTGCCAACATTTTCCATTTTAAATTAGGCATTGGAAATGTTTACCATTAAGACTAATTTGGAATATGTTTAGGTAAAACTCTTTAAAAAGACATACAAAACCTTTATAACCAGATTCTTGCTTTCTTGGTCTCTATACTCCTACAGACACCCTAAATATACCAATAATACCAATCTCTCAATATTCCTTGGTCTTTTGTACCTCAATGTTTTTTTGCATTTTGTTTCCCCCTTCCCTCTCCTCCTTTCTTTACCTAGCAAATTCCTATTAACTAAGCATAAATATCTACTCTATGGAAACTCTCCCCCAATTTTTGCTCCTCCTTCTCTGCTTTCACAATCTTTTTAAATATTCTTATGATAACATTTATTAAATTGTATTTACATGCATACACATGTATGAATGTGTATGTACATGTATGTGTGTATGTGTGTGTCTTGTTTTTTAATTTCTGTTATCTTTCTCCTCTTCTGGATTTTCAAGTTTGTTTAACTTTCATAACTACTGTCTCATTGGCATATAGATGGTACCAATAAATGTAGGTGAAAATAAAATTAATATGGCTGTCAAATTTTATGCAAAATTAGTCAGGGATATTTGTTGTAGTCAATCAATTGAAGAAACAAAAAATAATATCAATTTACATTTTATGTTATTTCTAATTTTTCTCCCAAACACTTCCACATCAATTATCTCATTTTACCCTCATGACATATATATATATATATATATATATATGTAGCCCGGTGCACAAAAATGTGTGCACTCGGGGGGGGGGGGGTGTCCCTCAGCTATTAAACATTTATCGTCACAACACTGACCACATTGGTGGTGGTGGTGGTCTTGTCAGAATGTGCTATATTATGCAGATGAAAATCTATTTAAAGAGATTTGATCTAGATATTTTCAAAGATGGAAGAATTGTTCCTGTCAACTATTTTAGTTGATTCATATCTTCACTAATTGTCATCATTGCAAAGTTTTTAGTCCTCATATGGATTGCTGGATATAATAGGTCATGCGCTGTCCCTGTCCTTTGTAGCTTTTGTTACCTTAAGGACTCTAGTTTTCCATTTATACGTTTAAGTACCAACCTTACCGGCTTAAAAATTGTAAGCTTTTAACACTGCTCTCTCTGTTCCGTATCCTTCTGATGAAAAATGGAGTTGGGTTGTAGCACAGGAGAGAAATTCAGAAGGGGAATATTCAAGTAATGACTGCAGTAGGAGAAGAGGGAACCTATTTCCCTGGCCACAGGTGCTGGCGCCCTGGACCACAGGGCTGGAAGCTTCTCTGGGTGGCTGCAGCCTGGGACCTCAGGCGGGTGGCTTGTCCATTTCCTGGGCTGCAGCCAGCAGCAGGCAGTGGCTCCTGGACCAAAGTTGGGTGGCTTCTTCTTCTGGTGGCTTCTTCTTCTTCTGTGCTTCTAGGGAGGGCAGTCAGTTATGTGTATATGTGTGTACATGCAAACATAGGCATGTACACGTGTGTATGTGGACATCTGCTGGGCAAGTCAAAACCATAGAAGAGTTTCCCCCTATCTCTTGAATCTTCCAGAGATATCCCCGAGTTTTTTATTCTATCACTATTGGAGAGTCAGTATTTGCAGCCAGCCAGCCAGTAAGTCTCTCAGTGTCTATTTCTGACTTCTTTCCCTGTCTGTCTTCCAACCCCTAATCATATTTCCACCTGGATACATCATATTTACTCCCAATATGCTGTATAGAGAAGGAGTCAGGATGCTGTCTTCCCATGAATAGTACTCAATATCAAACCAATTGCATTTTAGTTGGGCAATGCCCCTACCTACCCTTCAAATCCCTTCCACCATGCATTTCTGTTTCCCTTTTTGTTTGTTGGATTGTTCTGCTGCTCCTTCTCCTCACCCCACCACCCTTGGATTGTAACGTAAAATTCTTTTTACCATGTCAAGAAATTATTAAAAATACAGGTACTTAAAAAAAAAATACAGGTACTTCTCCGATCACTGTGGGAAATGGGGGAGCAGGGATGAGGCAGCTGCTGGCCACCTGAGATCTACGTGGCAGCACGAAGAGGCCAGGGCCCAGTCTCATGGGTTTTACCCACGCAGTTTCGGTGCTCACGATCTATGTGGCTGCCAGGACCCGGTCTCATGGGGTTTGCAGTTTGAAAGGTGCTCACTGCCCACTATCTATGTGGCAGCCAGGACCCAGTCTCACCGGTTTTACCTGCACAATTTGAAAGGTGCTCATGGCACATACCGGTCAGGACCCGGTCTCAGGGGGTTTTACCCTCACAGTTTGAAAGGTGCTCATGATCTACGTGGCAGCCAGGACCCAGTCTCATGGGGTTTGCAGTTTGAAAGGTGCTTGCGATCTACATGGCAGCCAGGACCTGGTCTCATGGGGTTTTACCCACGCAGTTTGAAAGGTGCTCACGATCTACGTAGGGGTCAGGGACTCCTCTTCCCTGCCCCACCCGGCTTCTTCGATCACCGATCACGGGTGTGGGGGGTAGGGAAGAGGTGGTCACCAGCGCTTCCTCTTCCCTGCCCCGCAGGGCTTTTCTGATCACCGGCTGGGGGGTGGGGCAATGGCGGCCCAGTTCTTTGATTACAGCTGGAGGCGGGGAAAAGGCAGCCCCGGTTCTCCGATCACGGCTGGGGGGGCAGGGCAATGGTGCCCGGTTCTCCGATCAGGCCAGAGATGAAGCTGACTTTGCCCTGCCACCCGGCTCTTGCCTGCCGCCTGGGTTTCCAATCACCGCCAGCAGCAGGTGGCTTCTTCCATCCTTCCCCTTTCACCTCCCAGCATTGTGCCTACATATGCAAATTAACCGCCATCTTTGTTGGCAGTTAATTTGCATATTGCCCTGATTAGACAATGGGAAGAGTAGCAAAGGTACAGTCAATTACCATGTTTGTCTATTATTAGATAGGATATGTATAAAATCATTCCCATATTTTACTGAGGCAAAGACAGGTTAAGTCCTGGTCCATGGTCAACAGCTAATGGTTGGTATTAAAGTAAAAGAAGAAGAAGAAGAACAACACAACAACAACAACATGGGGCAAGGGGCAGTGGTGGGCTAGAAGGGGTCAATGGGGGAAGTGGGAGACATATGTAATACTTTCAACAATAAAGATTAAAACAAAGCAAACAACTTTCTTCTCCTGACTCCTGACCACCATAACATGAAGCATTCATTTTCAACTTTGGTTCAAGACAGAATCACTACCACTTGTAATGATATTATAGTGATTCTTAAAAAAAACAACCCATTGATTACCAAATAGAAAAAAATAATAATATTCAACTTGAATAGTAATCAAATAAAAATGATACAGTTTTTAATTATGAATTCAGTAATAAAATCTGTTGTGGAGGAAATGTGGTAAAATGGAAATTGTCTATTTTATTGCTAGTAATAAAAATTGATTTAAAAATACCCTTTGGAAAGTAATTTGGCTGCATTTTATAAGAATCTTAAATGATTTAAACACATCATACACACATTTCTTGGAATATATATTATGATAATATGAGATATAGCTTTATGCACAATAATGCTTGTAGACAATACAGCACTGTTTATGATAGTAGTAAAAACTGAAACAGCCTAGATATACAACAATAAGGAATGACTAAGTGATTTAAGATATGAGTGAATGTTATAATGGTAATAATTACATTGAAAACTAAATTTTAGTAACAAGAAAATTCTTATTTAATTTTAACAAGATACTATAAAGTAATGTTTCCATAGTCTTATAGTTGTAGAAATACCCATAGAATAAAAATTTAAAATAGATTAAAAATAAAAATGATATTTTTCTTTTGTCTGTGGGAAAAGGGGGATTTTTAATTATTAATTTAAATAATAGAAAAAGCAAAGTAATAAATATTTTAATGTTTTTCAATACATAATAAGCTTTAAAACACCATAGCACCATACTCACTACAACTAACAAAAAGGTTTAGAGATAAAGAAAATTTTAATTTTCCTACTGTCAAAGAAATTTGATTGCTCACTGAAACTGTTGTCATTTCCATGGGGGAAGGAAGGGTCAAATGCCGTAGCTAGCAAGGAAAGTCAGAGATGTTACTGGAATATAAGGAAGCATGTGGCTATAAAAAAACACATAGGAAAGAGATGCATACACACATTTACACACATGCATGCACACATTCATATATGTGTTTGCATCTAAAGATTCATCTCCCCAATGAACATCAAATGGCATTCAGAACAAAATTTTCCACCTGAATTATATAGTACTAGGGGCTCAGTGCACAAATTCGTGCACCTTGAAAAGAACTATGGGCTGCGAGGCTGTGGTAGGCACAGAGGAGGGTTTCAGCCCATCCTCCGCACCCCTGCCTGTACCCTCCCCTCCCCTGTCTGCTGGCAGCCCCATTCCCACCACCGCCACTCCCATGCACTAATGGCGCTGGCCCGCTCACACCCTCTGATGTCACGGAGCAATTGGGGCTGGCACCAGCAGTGGGTACAAGTGGGGTCAGCGCTGTAAGCAGGTATGAGTGGTGGCTGCTACTCTGATTACTCCTCAGGAGCACGGGGAGGTGGAGAAGCCCTCAGGGACGCCAAGTGATCGGGACTGGCTCCAAGCACGGGCAGCAGATGCAAGTGGGGCCGCCACTGGCAGTGGGTGCGAGCAGCAGTTCCAGTGCTGGCTGCGGGTGTGAGCAGGTCCGGCGCTGGCAGCAGGTGCAAGCACCAGGTGGGACCATGGCATGAGGGAGCAAACAATTTTCAGTAACCACCAGAGGCTCGCCCCAATGACAGTGACCAGCGCTCCACATTGGTCTGCCCCCCCCCCCACACTCCACCATCCCCCATCCCTCTATGGCCAACACCCGCCATGTTCCACACACGCCCCTCTGGTGGTCAGTGCATGTCATAGTGACCGGTTGTTTGGTGGTTCGGTTGTTTTGGTTGTTCCACCGTTCAGTCTATTTGCATATTAGCCTTTTATTACATAGGATTCCATGCCTCTTACTGCATTCTACCTTCTCTTATACTTATTGTTGTTTATACTAAACATCCTAAATTTTCTATCTAGTGACCACACAATGTGATCTTTGTAATTTCCCAGTGCCCCAATGTTTGGTGTGCTCTTTAGAGTTTCTGGAATTGAATTAGATAAACATTTCATAAAGTTTCATAGTATGGAGACTGATATGAAAGCAGATTTGTAGGAAGGTGAATGTGGTAATGATGCATGAAATAAATCATGGCTTTAGTCATTTGAGTACGTAGGGTCCTCTACAGTGGGCTACAGGACTGAACTAAAGCAAGAGTGATAATGAATAAATTTAACAACCTGAGCAGCATGGGTACTGACAAGCTGTAGAGATTCTGGCTGAACATGAGTTCTGGAGGGCTCCTGAAGCAGGGTCAGGTGTGAACCTTAGCCTGCTAGATGGTGTGAGGATGTTGGGGAGGTCCAGAAGGGAGGATAGGGTGGCCAGGTGGTGGTGTGCACTTAGGGGGCTCAGAGCAGAGGTAGAAGAAAAAAATTCAAAGTCAGTACAACCTGAGGTCTGCCTTAGATAGAAAGGGTGACTGCAAAGATCATATGAGAAGAGTGACTTTAGGAGAATTTAGCAACTGATTAGGAAACTATGATGTGAAAAATGGAAGTATTAAAGAAGCTTCTAGCAGTTGTTAGAGAGAATATTGTTTCTTTTAACAAAAAGAGGAATTGGAGTCAGCTTTGGTGATGAAAAATGGTATTGCTTTTTGATTGTAGGACATCTAAGTGGGACTAGTCAAAGGAAAGTTGGAGATGTACAACTCAAGGACAGACTAGCACTTGAACAGGCTAAAATGGAGAGTAACTTCCACCCACAGGTGTTAACTGGGGAGCCCAAGGAGGGAAACCACTGAAGTTTGAAAAAAGGGGAAAAGGAGAGATCTTAGCAGACACTGCCATGGATTGGTCAAATTTTAAGGGCATTTGAAGCCGTTTGTTTCCTTCTATTTTCCTGAATCTTCCATATTTTCCACAACAATCATGGGGGAAATATCTACTGTTAAATCTAATTTCGTTTTTACCAAATATATTATCTAGACCAGTGTATCTCAAAGTGTGATCTAAATAACAGGGCTAAGTAATTACAATTTTTATCGCCCTGACCAGTTTTGCTCAGTGGATAGAGCATCGGCCTGCGGACTCAAGGGTCCCGGGTTCGATTCCAGTCAAGGGCATGTACTTTGGTTGCGGGCACATCCCCAGTGGGGAGTGTGCAGGAGGCAGCTGATCGATGTTTCTCTCTCATCGACGTTTCTAACTCTCTATCCCTTTCCCTTCCCCTCTGTAAAAAATCAATATAATATATATTAAAAAAAATTTATCATTACTACTAATTTGGTTTGAGGCCTAATGAATCAGGATCTTAGTGGATGGTGCCCAGGAATCAGCATTTTTAACACGGGGACTCAAGCACATTGAAGTTTGAGAACCAGTGATTCAGAGTGCAGGCCACAGCACCTAGGGACCATTCCTTACCTCTGTGGCATTGATTCTAATCAGTGTGCATTGATTCCACCTGGAGCTCAGGGCCTCGCTCAGCTTCACTGAGCACAGAGCTTTCTCCAGCTCCAAGATGCTTTTTGGAATTGCTGCTGTGTTCTGTCTCAGAGAGATTACCCAGTAAACCATTTTGGTTAATGTGTAGACTTAGATAAATCAACTGGCTCATTAAAATTGTTTGCACTCTTTAGGGAATAGAGTTTTGATGTTTTCTTCTTGACCTGTCATCGTCTTTTACTTGTCTCATCTTGGTACAAAGTGTTCTTTTATTCTTTAATTTTCTCCGTTAATAATGGTCATAAGAGTGCAAAAACAAGCCTCATTTACAGAAACTTGCATCATTGCAAGCAATGAGATGATCTCAAAGTTGAATCAGCCTTTGAAGAAAAAAATCAGCCTTTTCTTCAAAGGTCTGCCAGCCTTTGAAAAAAAAAAGTGTTTAATGACTTTGTTTAACACACACACACACACACACACACACACGTGTGTGTGTGAGTGCACTGCACACAGCCTTTGTCCAGGACCTACTTACTACCCCTCGTACTAAATTAATAAATACAAAAAAATAATAAGGATATTTCTTTCTAAAAGTTGTGGCAAATCATGAAAAGATATGTAACTCCTGCTTGGAGGAAAAATATTTAAATTCAGATTTTGTGAGAGGGTCATTAAAATGTGTAAAATCATTCTTACTGGAAAAAGGCATTTTTTAAACCGAGGTTTTCTTTTATACTCCATTCAAATGTAGATATTCTCTTGAAGATTAAAACACCTTTTGAAATTGTATAGTAGGGAACTAAAAGCAGTATTGAAATCACACATTGAGGTATGCTAGCAAATCATGGTGAGGGTTATTTTCTCACATCCATGCCCTCTAGCAAGATCAGAGACAAGGTTATAAATTCCCAAAAGGAACCAGTTAGCTGTGGTATCCAGTGTGTGGTACTAATGAGGCTAAGGTCAGGGTTCAGTTCCCAAACAAGCTGGTTAGCGTGACAAGAGCGATGGCCTCCCCAACCTGGCTGTGAAAAGCATTAGTCACCTAGGGAGGTTTTTTTTTCTCTGTGTTATAAATTTCTGGGCCTTATTCCAGAACAACCAAATCAAACTTCCTTGCAGTAGAGCTAGGAGTCTATACTTTTAAAGAAATCCCCAGGTAATTCTTATGTCTGTCAGGACTTTTGAATCAATAACCCCAGAGGAGCCCGCCAAGTAACAAGTTTCCCAACAGGACTGCTTGGTGGTCTTTGCAGAACAAAACTGCAAATTCTAAAACTGCATAATGGAGAACCTTCAGAGTCTCCAGCAAGTGTGTCCTTCTGCACACATGGATTGGATTTCTTCGCAGAAGACATGAATCCATAAAGATTTCAAGTCTTAATGACAAAGGGCAAGCCTGGCATCTTAAGCAAAGCCTGTTTCACGTACACATCACTGAGTTTTTAAATGCTGGTGGACAGAACTCACCTTTCCTCATACAACCCAAGATATGCCGCCTCCTCTCCTGGGAAGCAGACACTGGTTCCAGGTCCATCCTGTGAAATACTCTGCTCTGAGAATAGGGATCAGTCCTCTGAATTTCCCAGATCAGCATCTGGAGGAATGAAAGAAAAGGGTATCTTCTCTGGCAAGTTCGGAAGGTTTTCATGGCTGGAGTATTTCCAAACACAGAAATCTGTCCCTGGCCAAGGACAAACCAGGGTGGTCCTGAGGGCGATCATGTGAAACCAAACCGAATGATAAATCCATGTCTCTGTTGAGAATTTGTGTTGGGACAGAGGGGCGGGGAGGGGGGTGGGGCGGGGAAGGTCTGAGGCAAGGCGGATGAAAAGAAAAGCCAGAAAAACTGGTATATGGAGTCGAAAACAAAATACCAGCAAAGTACCTAATTTTTCATGTTCTGGCCAGCAGCACTGGGGTAAAGTATATATAATCGGATATATTTGTTATATTTTTCAAGTCAAATAGATAACAAATAGCTCTCAGAGTTATACCCAAATGCATTGAGATGGAGAAAACCAATTTATCTTATAGCAAAAATAAAATGCATGTGTTGTTTTTTTTTCAGTTTTAAGGCAATTTTTTAAAAAAGTTTAGGTTTGACATAGCTCAATTTTAAAAGGTCCCTTCCAAGTTTGATGCTAGGATTAACCTCCTTTCTGTGAGAAATTGGACAGAAGCCTCAGACCCAACCCAACTGGCTCAGCAAATATTTCCTTAAGTGCAAATAACACACCCATTCCACTGTCAGCTAGAATGCTAACTCTAAAGCCAAGGAAATCCGTCTTTGCAAATTGTGGCAACTGAGGTTGACATTGACATTTGTCCACCATCCTGTGTGTTACATTTTGGGATTTCTTTGAAGATACACTTTCTTTCAATGAATGCCCCCTGTTCTAAGTAAGCGGGAAGGGCCTGGCGGGGAGGAAGCTGGCACAGCGCATTACACACTCTGAAAGTTGCCAGGCACCTACGCTCCTTCCGAGTCAATACTTTTAATACAATGTCCTTCTCTAGAGAACCTTCACATTAAAGGAGTTTCCACTCTGTTATTAGAGCAAAATGATGCATAAAAGTATCCGTGGGTTCTTCAGGGTCCTCGGGCCAGCAGGCTACAAAGAGAGAAGCCTGCTTGGTGTCATTTTGAGACAGTCGGTCAAATGGTCTTACAAAAAAGAGGAAACTGTGGGCAGATGAAAGTTCTGCTTATAAAGTGAATGTTACTACAGTGCATTGTGGTTATATTATGTGTGCCCAAAGGATAAAGAATTCAGGTGTGAAGTGGTGTGGCAAGAGTTGCAAATTAACTAAGCCTGCTTTGGGAGTTTTCCTTTAGTGTGCCGCAGCAACATGCCCGTGGCTCCGGGGAACTTTCTGATTAAGTTGAAACGCAACACTCAAGCCTCCTGTTAAATGTAGCACAGGAGAGGTTATTAAATATTTCTTGGCAATTAATTACCTGAGATACACCCTTTTTTCACAGCTTTGGTATCAGGTATGTGGGAGAGTTGAAAATACTTAATTGCACCTAATTTGTTGTAGTTTAATTACATGTCTCAGCATTGTATTGGAGTCTGCAACCTGTGTGAAGAATTTGTAAGGGGCTCCATCCTGACACTTCCAGAAGAAGGGATTTTTTCTTTTTTTAACTTTTGTACAATGATCTTAACTGACCTTCTATCTTTCATTGAAATTTAAGCAATTATGAAAACCTGCAAAATATGTAAAGAAAAAATTTTTCCTACCGATCATACAGTCTTTCTTTAATTAGATAAAGCCATGTTCCCCATGCCCATCCGTCTGTTGGCTCAGATCCTGAGAGAAGTTCCTTCTAAGATAGAAAAGAGAGACTGAGGGTAGGCATCCAGTTGCATCTGGCTCATTTCCACGGATTCTGCTGGCCACTCTGTTATCTTCAATCACCGGAGACCTGATTACTGCTCCCGATCTTGCTGACGTCCCGTTTTCTAGACCTCTTATTCAAGCATTTTCACCTTCTGGCTTAAAAACAGTCTTCTGGTTTCCATACCTTCTCTGCTTTGCTTCGTAGTACTTAGTAATACCTAACATCACATTATTTATTTTTTTAATGTCAAATAGTTTTTGTCCATCTTCTCTCACTAGAAACTCCATTAGAGAAGGAAACCTGTTAGTCTTATTGGCCTGTTAAATCCCAGCATTGTTGCAAGGCCTACCACAGAATTTGGGTTCAATAAACATTGGATGGGTGGATGGATGGATTATATCTCGACATTTTCTAGACTCTGTTCTGGATTGGTTCACATCCCTGATCAACTTCAAGAAGGTATTCTTCATGGAACCCAGATCACATATTTTAGACAGCTGCCAAAGACTTTGTATGCTACACATTGAAAACAGCAACAACAAAAGAGTTAAAATATTAAAATCTGCTAAGAAAGCAAAAGATGAAACTAAAATAAGAGTAATATCTGGGTGACAGTTGACCAGAAAGGAAAACAATGTATCACCTGATGAAACTGACTCTGGACCATGAGTTTTGGGAAAGCAGACTAACCATTAGAGCTACTGCTCCTGCCTTTGCCCTAGAGGCAATGGATAGAATGAACAGAAGATGAGTAATTGTTTTCCAGATCAAAATGAATCAATATCTTCCACTCAGCAGTACATCCAAATACAGAGACCAAGCATAAATAAGAGCAAAGTAGCAATAGTCAGCATTTTAAGCCAAAAGTTTTCACTGGATATAAGCAAATGTAGAAAGATGATGAAGGGCGCTTACAGCCAGGAGAAGATTTTACTCATTCTTCATAAGAAAACTATAAATGAGGCAATGCCCAATTTTATAGGAAACTAAAGCCCAGATCGGCTTATAATCTGTTTCAGTTCACACATAAATATCTGGTTTAAAACTGTATATGTGCTCTTTATACTCTACCAGAAAAGGTAAATGGGTACCATACAATCTTCAGTTCTGATTGATTGGTAGCAACAGCCTCAAGACCAGTGTTGACAAGTTCTCTGTGACCACAGCAGGATTAGCAGGAGCTGGTGGTGAGGTTGGTGCTGTCTGCTTGCAGCACAGCCAGGAATGACATCACCCCTGCAATGTGCCACCTCTGCACATGTCGTCTCATCATCTGAGCTTCCAGACAATATTTCTAAGATGTGGGGTAATTTGGGAGAGAAAGATACCAAATAAAGGATAATGCAAGGCTTAGTATAGGTAGTAAATCTGATGACATATTTCTTCTATCTAAACAGACAAATTTATGTTTTATGAGGCAAGTAGTGGGCACCTCTGCCTGAGTGTAAGATGAACTATTTATTCAAAATCGTCTTTATTTTAATTAATGATAATGGAGTACATACATGTAACAAGTAAAATGGTACTAAGTTCAATAAAGAGTTTAAATAATCTCCCTCCATTACACTAATCTCTCCCATTACCACCTCAATGAACTGGTGCATTTACTTCTACACCTTTTCTCTACATTTCTCCATGTTTGCTATGCTCTGTATACCACATAGAGTTTATTGTTAGTAACTAGGCCATTCTATCTATCTGTCTAGCTAATATTTTTCTATTTATTTCATCATTCTCACCTAATATTATATATTGCTAGAGGCTCAGTGCATGAAATTCATGCATGGGTAGGGTCCCTAGGCCTGGCTGATGATCAGGGCCCACCATGTTGGCAGGCCTCCCGCCTCCTCCTTCCCTCACTCCCTCAGCACCCCACTGCTGCTGCTGGTCAGTGGCCATGTTCCGCGCCACTCCCTGGTGGTCAGCGCACATCATAGCAAGCGATCAAACTCCTGGTATCCCAGTCGAACTCCTGAGAGGACAATTTGCATATTAGCCTTTTATTATATAGGATGTCGTGGTATAAATATACCATAACTTATTCTACCATTCTCCTATCGATGGACATTCAAGTTGTTTCCAGTGCTTTGACATTTCATATAAAGCTGTAGGGAACATCCTTGAACACACATTTCTATAGAAAACATCATCAAAAGCAGAATCACTGCATTAGAAGGTGTATCATTTTTAATTTAATACACATTGCCATATTACATTTCTAAAGTCTGTAGCAACTTATGCTCCTACAGCAATGTATGAAAGTGACTTTCCCTGTATCCTCTTCAGCACTTAGGTGTTACAACTTCCCTTTTTAATTTTTGAAATTTGAAGAGAAAAAAAATTGATATTTGGTTATAGTTTCACTTTGCCCTTTCTTGAGTAAAATTGAGCAGCTATTCATGCTTATTGATTAGATGTGTGTTTTTTCCTGTGAATTGACATTTTGCCAGTGTTTTAAAATCTGTGTGTGTGTGTGTGTGTGTGTGTGTGTCTAAAATGTGCACTCTGGTTTTCAAGTCTTGTACAGTAAGATTTCTTTTTATCAAAAATATTTTCTCACAAATAGTTCCATAAATTTTTTTCTATATCTAAAGTTTATTTCTTACTTTAAATTTCAATTTAAATTTCAGCTTTAAATTTCAATTCATCTCTAGCTTTTTAGTTTAGTTTTCTTTTAGATGAGGTTGCAAGGGAAACACTATTTATTAACCTAGAAAATACATATAAACAGATCATTAGAAAACAATGCAGAAGGAAATAGTAGGCATAAGGAATGTTCACAGAGGGAAGATGTTGAAGTAACTCAGTTTATCAAGTTTGCCTACTGTGCATCTTCAAAGGTATTTCAAGCATATGCAAATTATATCTGTATTCTCTCCTTTTTTCTTGACTCAATCCATCATTGATATTTCTAATGCTACTCTCTTGCTTAGTCCTTACCTCAAATAGTTTTATTTCTAGAGGAGGAATCTCAATTTAAACACCTTAAATATTAGGCAGGTAACATACATGAGTGAATCCAGCTATGGATTAAGAGTATGCCCTGCCTACATTAGTGAGCGTCCCATCGATCTCTTTTGATTCTTGCAACATGGGAACACATGTTCTATTTTCCAGATTATCTAGTTTTTAAAGAGAATATTTAAATATTGATTGTTATGTAAGCTTCTAAATTTTAAACATCCACAACTAATTTTATTTAAACAAACACATAAAAATACACACAACCCAGCACTAACATGTGAGACAAATGAAAACCATCTGTAGTCTTTATTATTTCCAGGCACTACCACTTTGCAACCTCAGGGCTTCTCCAAGCTCCGCTGACTTCAATGTGTTCTGCACACTCTGCCAGACTTGTCATCTCACACTCTTAATCAAAAAGCTGTCTGTTGCACTTCCCTGTTAATGAATGAAATCTCAAACTCTTAGTCTGACTTTCAATGTTGTCAGTATTTTGGCCTCCATCTACATCTCACACATAGCCTGTGAAAGTTAGTCCCTTTAGGCATCAAACAGAATGTCTAATACACATTTGTACAATGGCTGAATGAATGGCTCTTTCAGGAATAATGTGTTGACAGGATTGAGTATGGGAGTTAGCGAGAAGATTGGCATGATAGATAGGATTTAAATTGGGCAAAGCTTGGAATAAAGATAAAGAGCTTGGGCATTATTCAAGAGGCAAGATATGTAGTAGAAAGCATGTAAGATTGAAAATCAGAAAGCCTGAGTTTAAATCCATCTCTTTAGTTTTTCAATTGTGTGGTTCTGGATAAGTGACTTGTTAATAATTAGTATAAATTTCCTTATTTATAAAGTGAGGTGACTGGAGGTTTTAGTTTGAATCCAGTGAGAGGAAATTCAGAGAGGAAGGTGTTCTTTAAGTAATGTATAAGAAAGACAAATTTGATACTGTGGAGACTAATCAAGTTGAATTACTTTTTACACACTATTGTCTATTTAGATATACTCTTATACAAAATGTCCATTCAAGACTCTTTTTTTATTGGACGGTTTGTCTTTGTCTTTTGTATTTATGAGAGTTCTATATAGAATCTGGATATGCGTCATTTATCACATATATATTGAAAATATCTTCCACTCTGTGAATTAATTTTCATTATTTTAATTGTATGTTTTTATGAACAACAGTTCTTAGTTTTATTATAAACCAAGCCTTTTTTTTCTTGGTTTATGGTTAGTGATTTTTGTGTCCTAATTAAAAAATTCTTGCCTTTCCTCCCCCAAAGAAAAGAAAGAAAAAGAAAGAAAGAAAGAAAGAAAGAAAGAAAGAAAGAAAGAAAGAAAGAAAGAAAGAAAAATTTGATGGTGAAAAGCATAACAAGTCTTGAGATGGCAAAATCATTTTAGAGATCATTGCATTAGTCAAACTATAAAGTGATGGAGTCGGGACTACAAAAGTGGGATTAAGAATATAACTGAGCCCTAGTCAGTTTTGCTTAGTGGTTAGAGCATCAACCCATGGAACAAAGGGTCCTGGGTTTGATTCTTGGTACCTCAGTTGCAGGTTCAATCCCTGGCCCGAGTTGGGATTCAAGCAGGAGGCAACCAATTGATGTGTCTCTCTCACATCAATATTTCTCTCTCCCCCTTCCTCCCTCTCTTTCACTCTCTCCAAAAATAAATGGAAAAACATATCCTCACTCCTTGGGTGAGGGTAAAAAAATAAAAATAAATGAAAAGTTCCAGTCAAGATGGTGGTATAGGTGAACCCAATACTCACATCCTCCCACAACCACATCAAGATTACAACAAAATTATAGAACAATCATCATTCGGAACCATCTGAAATCTGGCTGAGTGGAATTCCTACAACTGGTGAATTAGGAGAAGCCACATTGAGACTGGTAGGAGGGGAGAGATGTAGAATGGGCTGGTCCCACACCCATGTGTGGTGGTTTAAAACTGGGAGAGCTATCTTGGCTGTGGAGTTCCCCTGGAGGAGTATCCATGGGTCCCACCCCAGGGTTCTAGAGTCAGGAGGAGAAGTCCCCATAACTTCTGGCTATAAAAATCAGCTGGAATTGTGGCTGAGTGAGATGGAGGGCTGCTGGACGCCCAGGCAGTTCCTCTTAAAGGGCCCACCCATGGATTTACTCAGACTAACTTCCTTTGAGCTCCAGGGCTGGGCAGCAGCTTGAAATAAACTGGGGACATTTGAGGAGGAAATGAATTGCCTGGCATCAGAGCAAGAATTAAGGTTGAGTGGAGCAGCTTTATACCAGACAAAACTGGTAGCATAGGCCATTGTTCCTTTTCTAAGCCCTTCTCCCACAGAACCAGCAGGTGGCTGCCATATCTGAGTCTCCATCAACCTGGCTCACACTGTTTGCCCTGCCCTGGTGATTTCCTGAGATCCTACCCCATCCAAACCTCAGGCTCATCCAAACCATTTCCAGTAGTTTTTCTGTACAAATGGCCTCTCTTGCCTCATATGTTGGACTTTCCTAAAATCCCTCAAACAAGCTGCATCTGGCTTCTGCATACTTCAGGCCTCTTGCTAAGTGGTCCCAGGCCCAGCACTAGTCATAGCTAACACTGTTTTGCAGCTTGGCTTCTCCTGGGCACCTCTAAGTCAAGCACAAATAGCAGTCATCTGCAGATTGTTCTGCAGCTTGTGCCAGGTGGTCCCAGGCAGGGCAAAGGTGTGGACAACCTTGCACCTCCCAGGAGACCCCAGAGTCAGGGCACCTGGTGGACAGCTTCGGACCACACCTCATTACAGCCCTTCCACTTCCCCTACTGATGCCTTGGGGTTAATCACTCCCAGTGATGCCAACAGCAATCAATATTCAACTACTACAGGAAAGTGCACACAGGCTATAAAGGGGCACACCTGGAGTGCCTATCTTGGCTGACTGGGTATGCTATGCCACTGGGCCCTACAGCGTACACAAGGCCACTCACTCTACCAAGTCTGGGAGACATAGCAGCTCTACCTAATACATAGAAATGTGGAGACAAAGAAACAGGTTTCAAATGAAAGAATAGGATCAATCTCCAGAAGAAGAACTAAAAAAATGGGGACAAATAAACTACCAGAAATGGAGTTCAAAATAATGGTTATAAAGATGCTCAAGGAACTTAGTGAGAACTTTAATAGTATGAAAAAGGACATAAAAAAAGAACCAGTCCAAAATGAAGGATATACTAACTGAAGTAAAAAAATAATTTACAGGAAATCTAAAGTAGAGAAGATGAAGCTGAGAGTCAAAGCAGTGATCTGGAACTTAAGGGAGCAAAATATATCCAATCAGAACAGTAAAAAGAAAAAGGAATCCAAAACTATGAAGATAGTGTAATAAGCCTCTAGGACAACTTCAAGCATACCAACATTCATATTTTTGGGATATGGGAAGGAGGAGAGAGAGAGCAAGAAATTGAAAACCTATTTGAAAAATAATGACAGGAAACTTTCCTAACCTGGTGAAGGAAATAGACATACAAGTCCAAGAAGTGCAGAGAGTCCCAAAAAAGAGGAACTCAAAGAAACCTACATCAAGACTTGTCATAAGTAAAATACAAGAAGTTAAAGACCAAGAGATAATCTTAAAAACAGCAAGAGAAAGGCTGTTAGTTACCTACAAGGGAGATTCTACAAGACTGCCAGCTGATTTCTCAACAGAAACTTTGTAGGGCAGAAGGGACTGGCCAGTGATGAAAAGCAGCAAACTACAACCAACATTATTCTATCCAGCAAAGCGGTCATTTAGTACCAAAGGATATATAGCTTCCCAGACCAGAAAAAGCTAAAGAAGTTCATCACTACCCAACCAGTATTACATAAAATGTTAAAGAGTCTTCGTTAAGAAGAAAAAAAGATAAAAATATGAACAGTAAAATGGCAACAAATACATATCAATAATTGAATCTAAAAAACAAATAAATGAACAAGCATAACGGGAACAGATTCATAAAGAGAACATTTTGATGGTTGCCAGGTGGGAAGAGGGTTGGGGGAATATGTGAAAACTGTGAAGGGTTTAAGAAGTACAAATTGGTTGTTACAGAATAGTCAGGGGTGTGTAAAGTACAGCATAAGGAATATGATCAATATCATTCTAATAACTATGTACAGTGTCAAATGGATATAAGATTCATTGGGAAGATCACTTAGTAAGTTATATAAACTCTAATCACTGGGGTGTACACCTGAAACTAATATAATATTATATATAATTGTAAAGTAAAAATAATTCAAAAAGAATAAAACAGAAGAAAGCAGATGCAAACAATTATATGAATAAAGAATTTACAGGACTTGGTGTCATTGGTAAGATAAGAAGGAGAGGAAAAATTCAGGGAGCATTATGTTTCTTAATTTAGGAGACAAGAAATAGCTTTAATACAGAGACTGGTAGGTGGTTAATTAATATCATGTTAAGACATTTATTAATAACCATAAATAGTTAAATGGAAGAAGCAGTAAATTCAAAGTAAGCAGAAAAATTTTAACCTCCTCCCATCCTTGCAATCCACCCCAGCGAACATCTCCAAGCAAAGTGACTTTGAAGTCAAAGGCTTTATTATGGCTTCCCTTTCCAACTAATCAAGTTAGAAGACTTCTATTAAATACATGTTCTTCAGATCTTAGTCTGAAGATCTGAGCCATAACACAATTGAATAAATACATCATTCCTGTAAATGTCACTTCTGTAAACATGTTTGTCAAATGTATTTGGTGTTGAAAAAATTGGACAGATACATGCAAATGAAACGAGGCCATCATCTTACACCATATACAAAAATAAACTCAAAATGGATAAAGGACTTAAATGTAAGACAGGAAACCATAAAAATATTAGAAGAATTCATAGGCAGCAAAATAGCAGACATATGTCTTAGCAATATCTTTACCGATACAGCTCCTAGGACAATGGAAACTAAGGAGAAAATAAACAAATGGGACTACATCAAAATAAAAAGCTTCTGCACAGCAAAAAAAAAAAAAAAAAAATCAACGAAACAACAAGAAAGCCCACTGCATGGGAGAACATATTTGCCAATGTAATATCCAATAAGGGCCTAATCTCCAAAACTTATAGGGAACTCATATATCTTAACAAAAGGAAGATAAACAATCCAATCAAAGAATGGGCAAAGGACTTAAACAGATACTTTTCGAAAGTAGACATACAGGAGGCCAAGAGACATATGAAACATGCTCAAAGTCACTAATCATCTGAGAGATGCAAATCAAAACAATGAGATACCATCTCACACTTATCAGAATGGCTATCATCAACAAATCGTCAATCGACAAGTGCTGGCGAGGATGTGGAAAAAAGGAACCCTCGTGCACTGCTGGTAGGAATGCAGACTGGTGCAGCCACTATGGAAAACAGCACTTGGGATTTTTTAGATCATAAATTTTTCAAGAAAAAGAAAGACTATAATTGTAATATTCATCTTTTTCCTGATTGCTTTCCTCCTCAGCACTGTTGCTGACCTGCCCTCCAAAATCACTAACTGCCTGACTGCCAATGAGTTGGATTTAAATAGTAAAGGTATTGGGGATGCAAATGATGGGAGGAAATTTGGATATATAATGTTATTTTTTAGTTTATAAAATCTTTGTGAAAGAATTTTTAGAACAATGTTGTTTAATATATTCGTTTCTAGTCATAGGTGGCTATTAAGCAGTTGAAAAGATATGCTGTTAAAATTAATTTCACCAGTTTCTTTACTTTCTTTAGCACAGCTATGAGAAAATGTAAACTATGTGGTTTATATCTGTGGCTTGCATTTCACATCTGTTGGATGATGCTCCTTTGAAGGTAAGGCTTATTCAGAGTTGAGGGCTAATTATCATGGCATGGGAGCTGCCGTATGCCAAAAATCCCTAAAAGTCTGTCAGCCAAATGATCCCTGTCTTCTCTTTTCTTATTTGATTAACTCCCATACCCAAGAGTGTCAGACTGCAACAAGAAAATGGGTATTGATATCATATATACTGATATCATACAGAAAGAAAGAACCATCTCTAGTCAAGAGAAAGATAAGGAGTTCTGTTTTGATCATGCTGATTTGAGGGGGTGCATTCCGGGAGAATGTAAAAATGGGAATTGGAGATAGGAAACTACAGCTGGAGAGTAAAGGTGGGGCCTGAGATGTCAAGTGAGGTGAACTGAAGCACAAAAGGGAAGGCCTGTGTTTAGATGTCCACATCTCCCAAGACTTGATGTTTGGTCATAAATAAATTCATTCTCAATTTCTGAGACTCGGTTTCTCCGTGACAAAGTAAGAATAATAATCTCTGTCCCTCAGTAAATATTACTGAGCCCCTATTAGGTGCCAGACACAAAGATAAACAAGGCCCATCTTTGACTTCCAGAAGCTGTTGATCTAGTCAGGGAAGCGATAGGAGATGGATAATAACTAATGAGCCCGTGTTAGAGTTGACCAGTCTGGGTAAATACTGAGGGACAGCAAGTTTAGTCTTGAGGTGTCAAACCTCTTCTCCCTGATAATGCATATTCAGACTTTTATATTCAGCACTGCTATCCCTCTTCTGCAACACCTTCACAATCACCTCTCGGATCTCAGCTATTCACCTTTGTCTACTAGCATCTATGATCTGTGGCGTGATTGTCTTTTCCTCTCTCTATTAGACTGTGAAATCCTTGAAGGAAAGATTTGTGATTTCTATCTCTAGATCCTTAGAACAGTTTAAGCACCAAATAAATATTTTCTCTTGCTCCTTTGTTCCCCTTTCTTCAATTAAAAGTAAGAGTTGAAGCCTTAAGAGCAGATAGGGCTGAGATAGAAGATAAAGAATCTAAAATGTAAAGGGCTCAGTTCTATGCTTTGGGGGAATCTCCATGGTAAGAGAAGAGAGTTCTATGTCATGGAATTGAAAAGAAATTCTCAAAAAGAGGGTGGCAAACAATGCTATCAAATGCTGCAGAAATTATCAAGGGAATCAGATTGCAAAATGGCTGTTGAATTTGGCAGTTGTATTATATTTATTATTGGAATTTAAATCAAAATAATATAGAATACTTTTTCCAATGGCTTCTTCAGTTTTAGCAATGATAACTCTGTTTTGCTTCTTTTTTGTTTTGTTTGTGTGAGCATTACAAAGATCTGAGGAAAGGATAAGATTCTTTTGCCAAATGAAAACAAATCGTTTGAAGTCTGGCGATGCCTACCATGAACACACAGTGACCTCCCAGCAGCAAAGGAAGCCGGCAACTCTCTTGTTAGCATAAGCCACGGCATGACTCTGAGCATTGTTAGGAAAACAGCTTCATTTTCTTCTTTCTGGTATTTCTAGCAGGTGGCTGAAGCAAGGATTTAAGCATATGAAATCCTCGATGAGTCACACATCCTCTCTTCTTCCTCATAGACACATTCTAACCCAAGGATCTTTATCTATCAAAATGCTGGGGTAGGAAAAGAGGCCTGACCTCACAGAGGCTTGACTCTGCGGCTGCCTTTGCTACTGTCTAACCAAGAGCAGGTCATTTCTGAGGGTCTCCAGTGCCTGATCTGTAAAGCACGCCTTCCTGCTGCTAGATTATAAGCTCCTCTAAAGAAAGCACCAAGTATCATTTCTTTTTATTCTCGTCCCTTAACATAATATTTTACATAAAGTAGATATGGAATAAGAAGAATTTTAAAGTGAGTTTAGACTCCTGATTTTAATATCCAATATGGAAGTTCTGGTATTTACTTAAAATTTTAAAATGCTTTTGAGCCTCAAATAATAGCCAGGTATATTTGTTTAATATTGCATTAACAAACTACAACTCAGGAGGCAACTCCAGCCCTCTTCCTGTTTTTTTATAAAGTTTTAATAGAACACAGTGAAGCCCATTCATTTACATATAGTCTATAGCTGTTTTCAAGATACAAAAGCAGTACTGAGTATTTCAACATAGACTGTCCAGCCTGCAAAATCTTTAATATTTACTATATGACCCTTACCGAAGAGTTTGACAATCCCTTATATATACTGTTGTCTATTTTGAATAACAAGAAAGCATGTTGGATAAGGTTCGGGTGGGAACCTGGAGATAGTGATAGCCACAGGCATTTTTCTACCTTTCAATGGGATGAACTGTAGTGGTCAGTCAATATAATTTTACCTAAGGACTTCCTTTATATAGAGGGGCTGTGTGCCTGAGAAAGCTACCAGAATGGAACACGGAGAAGTAAAGGTCAACCTTTACTCTTAAACACTGGCAATTCAGTCATGTCTACACAGTGGGACAAACAGCACACGTGGCAAAAAACTATTTTTGCCTGGCTAATTCCTCTTCACATTCAAGAGCGGACTGTGGCCTCAGCAATTCTAGGAAGCACCACTAGAAGCATATCTGGCATATTTATGGCATATTTTCATGACTGGCTCTCCTTAAGACTGTACGATTTTCAAGAGATCATCTTTCTGTTCCCAGCAGCAGCACTGTTCCTTTTACAGCATCTGAAAGATGCTCAATAAATGCTTTTGAACTAAATTGAACTGAACCTATGGGGTTCAGGTTGGACAAACACATCTATACCAACTGGATCGAAATCTTTCTTTTCAAAATCAGTGAATACATACTAGTTTACCAGATTTATTCCCACTAGTCCTCACCACTTTCCAATCTGATAACAAAATAATAAAACCATACAAAGATCAGGTATTTGCTGAGCATATACTCTGTGCAAGGCAAATGGAAGCAGACATAATTCCTTTTGGTCTCATAATATAATTCTTTTCCTACCAGATTCCCTTGAGGCCAGTTATGATCTCTCTTAATGCTGAGGGCATGCAAGTCTGCCATTATTGAAATGGTCAGATGCTTGTCTAGGCTGAGGAGTAGTAATGGTAATAAGGCAACCAGGGCCCACATCATTCAGTCCTCACCCAAAGAATCAGAGTGAAACAACAGTTGCCGTAAGTTGGCTGGGTAAAACATGCACCAATTAATGATGGCCTTACTCGTTCAGATAAAAGTTTCCAATTAATGAATCATTAAGACACACACTTTAGGACCATGGAAAATCATGAACCAAGCAGCATGCCCAGGAGCAATCTTCCAGTTATATGGCTGTGCTTAAATACAATGCTAATTTCTGAGAGCCTGTCGTTTGTATTAGCACTAAGATGAATCACGATGGATTTATGAATGTGATTCTGCATCGCCCATTACACAAGCTGTCCCCAGGGAAAGTGAGCCATCCTCAGAGCAACTCCTAATAAGCAGAAATTAAACGTTACTGTCCCTTGCCACCACACACACACATACACACACACACACACAAAAAAAAAAAAAAAAAAAGAAAGAAAAGCATGTCTCGGCGGAGGATAGTGGGTGGATAATTTGGTTGTACAAAGTGAGAAGGGAGGGAGACATGCATCTATTTTAAGCCTTTGTGGCCTAGGGAACCTGGGGTACAGCACTCCCTGTGCTCAAAGGCAGGAGCCCTCTTACACAATAAATAATTTAGAACCCTCACAGCAATGCCTGGTGAGGAGGCTGCTTCCTGCAAGCTGCCTCCTCTGCTATTCTTGGAAAAGCGATATATGACCCTGTAGCTCAGACAGAATTCCTGCTTTCCACCGCAGAGTTCTGACCAAGGCCCTCAGCCAGGGGACGTCAGAAGGAAACCAACACAATACTGTCATTGTGTGTGTTATTTATAGCTTATTGTTTTAAAAAATGGAAGCAACTGGATTCTTTGTGGCAAACTTAAGATCTCATCCATGAACTTGGCAGGTACTTTTACTGGAGCAGATTTAAAAAACAAATTCAATGTTTTGTACACTGTTCAAGGGAAACCGCCAACCAGCAACCCCTCTTTTCTGTTATGTTTTCCCTTGTGTCTCTTCAGTGGCTTCTGACATTCACTCCGAGTAATTTTGAAAGGCCAAATGGCTTTTCTTTTCCAACTAACCCCCAATTTTCTGTGCAAAACCTAAGGAAGCAAAAACTCAAATATTTCATGTTTGATTGATCTCTGATTTTTAGCCTGGTTTCTGTAACGCTAACCCTATGTAAAAGATTAATGAGATATGGTGAATACATAATGTACAAAATACAACAATGTATAAACCATAAAATGCCATCAAATCCCACTCTATGACTTTAGAACCAGACACCCATTCCTCAAGTCAACCAAAGCTACATTTTTGAGAGGGTGGTGTATTTTGTGTTTGTTTCTCAGATCTCAGGCCTCTCAAAAGTCTTATCTCCAGGATGTCTTTAATCAGTAAAGAACATTGGTAAGAGTGATGAGAAAGATGGACAGGCCAAGATTCTCCCATGCACTTACAGTTAGTAGCAACATATGTATTTTAGTGTGATTACTGCAAACTTTAAAAAATGATCCAAGGTCGCCGACACACACAGCTGAATACTAAGGTGCTATCACGTTATTTGCTGTAGGATGGAAGTGAGAGCAAATTCCTTTGGGCCTTGGAAATGTATGTGCCACCTGAAATGGCTCCATAAATCTGCCAAGTAGGTAGCAGGTGTTCTCACCCCTTGCTCTGACTCTCCCTTACAACACTTTAGAAAGAACAAGCAGGAAATATCCTTTTACAATTATATTTACTGATGCGACCAAATGCTTATTTGCCTCTAGGGGGCATTTCTAAAGACTTCAAAGGAAAGTATTTCAGCTGTAATGGCTGTCGCACCAGATGGCTCAGAAATAGGAATAGAAAAGAAATAGGAACAGAAAAGAAGAGAAAAAAAGAGAGTCACTTTGATCGAGGTGGCATTTATTGCCATGAACAGAAAATAAGTCAAACTGGTTTCTGAATTGAATTGGAGGATGAGAAAGATTTTTTTTTAACTTTATGTAAAAATTGTTATCTAACTTTTTCTGGTTAGACCTAGCATAAGTGCCATAAAAATAAGTATCATTAGAAAGAGACTCTCAGCACCAAGGATAATATTACAAAGGTCACGTTAATTCATAGAAGAGTGTGGGGAAAACTTAGCCTTGATTGAAATAAGTGCCTTACATCTTTAAGGTCAGCATTCACTTGGAAAAGAAGGAAGATGCTGCAGTAGTCAGAAATGATTGCATATCAAAAGAGATATTCTTCTGAATGAGCTCTTTAAAATCCTAGTATTAATATTATGATACAGTGCTACATCATGTTTATTATCTTCTAGGGTCTGTTGCTTAAACTATTAGTTTTATTACATCCTCAGTCACTGTTAATATCTCACTTTGTTCTTCAGTATTCTTTATATTTCCACAGTGCCTTTTACCTCCCAGCACATTCAAATATCAGTAAACTAAGCTACCCCAAACCCGTGTGTGGGCAGAGGAGTCTTATTATCCTCATTTTGAAGCTATAAAAGGCAGGTTCAGTGAGGTGAAGAGACTTGCCTAGCCAGCCAGTAGCAGAGGCAGAAATGGTCTCTGTTTATGATGCCTGGTTATCTGCTTTTACTAGCAAGCATGATAACTACTAACCTCTAATCTTCTAAACATGAGCATATTATGTGGAGTGAGGATATCAATACTGAGGTCCATTGGAAGAACTAGTCAAATTTGTACAATATATATCCACTTTTGCTTCCTATACATCCCCCCCCCCAAAACAACAACCTGATTTTCATTGAAAAACTTTGAGAGCCCCTTCCAAATATATTAGTCTTGGCTCTTATGTCTCAATGGGCAGCATGGTATCTAAAAGTGCAAATCTCTCTCTCTTTCTCTCTCTCTCTCTCTCTCTCTCTCTCTCTCCAATAAACATTTTTTTAAAAAAAGAAAGTAATCTTTGATAATAATAAAAATAACATTCCCTCAGCTCTTGAACTGATGCCTATGTGCATTTCTCATTTAAAGTTGACAACTGGATGGGGGATAACTATTCTTGTTCCCATTTGAGAGATAAGAAAATTAAAGCATATAGAAAGGTTAAGGTGAATTGTGCAAAGTCAGACAGCTCATAAACAAGGGAGTTCAGACTCGAATCCAGGCAGTCTGTCTCCGGAGTTTATGGTCTTAACTGTGTTGCTATAATTACCCCATTGTCTGGATGCGATGCCACTTACCTTTTCCTCCACATTAGACACTGCACATTCTCTCTGGCCATACGGTGAATGTTAGTGAGCATTGTGCTTGCATTATATGTCACCCCAGAAACTCTAAGGAACATAAGAGTAAGGCATACCGTTTATCCTCAATAACTATATGCCCTTTGGTAAATGAGGAACTAATTGTTAAAAACTTATTACTCCCATATTGTAATTTTGGGAGTACAAATTCCCAAGAGAGCCCCACAGTGTACTAAATGCACAGTGGCCCTTTTTTTAGATTTGATTATTTTTTCCCCTTTATTCTTTCCAAATATCCCCTCGGATGAGCTTCAAATTCTGAGTGCCCCTCCCCCTCATTTTAGTGACATTGGCAAATAAGAGGACCCATGTCTAATCTCTCCATGTCAGAATTTCTGTGCCTCTTTGGATCATTCGTGTGTCTGCCTGAACAGCTGTGATGGGTACAAAGTCCAATAACAGAGGCAAGGACATCGCAGCTGAGGATGAGTAGCTGAAACTAATAGAATTCCTATATTTAATTCATAGTCTACTTCTTCCCTTTCTACTCTCCTAACCCAATGGACAAAATAATCACCACTTCCACTGAATGTTTATATTGAGTTTGACACTATGCTCAAAGCTTTATGTTCATTATCTCATTTATTCCTCCTCCAAACTCTATAACATGAGATTATTATTTTTGTTTAAGTATGAGAAAAATGAGCCACAGAGGCATTGAATAAATTCCCAAAGAGGACACTGCTGCTGCTAAGTGTTGGTGCAGGCATTTGATTCACCCAGGCAATCTGGCTCCAGAGCTCAAAAATATAGCCTGTATATTACTCCTTCTCCATCTTTAGATTCCTAGAAAACACCCTACTATTTAAGACATTTGTACACCAAGATATGTTTTATAATATTTTAGAATAATTGCAGGTAGTGTAGGCATTTTACAACTAGTAGCTAAAGCAAACATGAAAAAAAAATGGCTTTTACACAAAAAAGCACGAGATTTTTCTTTTGCAACAAAAGGTCAGTGGGCTGCATTGTGTTAACAGCTATGGAATGAAAGTGGCCATACAGAAATCCCCATAGTGCCTGGAGAGAAGAGGAGGGAATTAGGTCACCTTAGTGAGCATCTCAAGAATGATCATAAGCAAGAAAAAGCTGATTTCCTATATTTGTAAGATTGATTCCAAATTCTTCATAGGTGGAACCCACTCCCTGAAAGACTGGAAAAAAATGGGAGAGGAGCTGATTAAAAGGTATATATCTCAGATATGTGGATTCAGGTGATTAGCAACTAAAGAGATGGCCTTTAAGGCCTCAGGGGAGGTTGAGTTCATCCTTGGTTATCATTTTCTCCTGAATGTGTGTAAACTCCCTGGGAGAAGAAGAAAGCTCTGTGCAAGACAAAGGCACAGGAGTTGCTTTTCTCTATCAGATGGATGAAAAGGAACTCTAGGAATTCTTTATAGTTAACTATTAAAATTGGTTTTTCCTTTTTTCCTTTTTTAACCTCAATCTCTAAAAGCAATCAAGCAATGAAACTTCTCCCTATGTGGACAGGAAACACCAAGGTCTCTCACCTTATTCTTTCCTCTTCTAAAAGGCAGTATTCAGAACAATGGCTTAAAAGAAAACCAGCTTACATTTATTTGCCAAAAAAGGATCTTTGGACTAGGTTAGGTTTTCAGCTTTGGTGTTGACCCCAAAATGTAAGGCATTGTTCAGGCTCTATGAAAGAGGGTTCAGAGTAAAAGGCGGCATCGATGTATGAGCAGCTTTAATTCCTTTCCAAAGACTGCACCTACTGCCAGATCCCTGCAGCTTGGAAGGGAATTACCTGGAGCAAAAAAAGGAGATCAAGGGAGAAATAGATGTGGGGGAAGAGAGGACCAAAAGAACACAGAAATGTGGAGAGGGGATTAAAGAAAAAAAAAGAAAAGATTCATAGAAATCATTTCAGGGTAGTATTATGTATGGAAAAGGAAGGAGGAAGAGAAAAAATAAGATGTCTTAGGTGATATTTCACTTTTGTCAACCATGTATTCAACCAATTAGTCAAAAAGGTCATCATCCAGGAAATATGCTAAACATTGGAATTCAAAAATGAGTGGGACATAGCCCTAACCCTACAGAATTCACAGTTCAGGTAGGAAGACAAACATGTTAATAAATAATGGCTATATTATTCTTACTTGCCTCTGTTTAATTCTGTACTTTGAATACAGCAAACTTGATGCCATAAAGGGGCTTTTGCCCTTGCTGGTCCTTCTGTTTAAAATGCTCTCCATACTTATCTTTACATGGCCAACTACTCCCTGTTATTCAAGTCTCATCTTCAACCAACCTCACTGAAGCAGCACACTAGTCTCTTTCTACACTAACACATAGTATCTTCTCCAGGAGTCATTTTAAAAAAAAGATTTTGTATTGATTTTTAGAGAGAGAGAATGGGGGGGAGAGAGAGAGAGAGAGAGAGAGAGAGAAACATCTATGTGAAAGATAAACATTGATGGGCTGCCTCTTTCACACCCCTACTGGGGATGGAGCCCACAACCGGAGTATGTGTCCTGACCAGGAATCAAACTGGCAACCTTTCGGTGCATGGGACAATGCCCAACCAACTGTGCCACACTGGCCAGGGCAAGAATAATTTTTAACATCTGAAATTATCTTAATTTTTATTTTTCCACAGGTTTAAAGCCTATCATCCTCTACTAGGATATAAGGTCTTTGAGGAAAGGGACTCAGTGATAAGTCATTGATGAATTTATTCATTGATTATTTGACTATAAGGTTGACATATTATAAGAATGTTAAAAAGCATAGATAAGCCTGGGATTCTGTGGTACGAAAACCTCCATTATGAAGACATTAAGAAAGGCTTTTCAGAGGAGGTGATTTTGTTGTTATTGAATATTTAAGGTGGAATAGGTGTTCAACAAGTGGGCAAAGGATGCATAGCATTCCAGGCCAAGAGCTCATGTAATGACAGTCATAAAGGAGACCTGCTCCTTCTGAGGACTGCATATAATTTAGCTTGTGTGAAGTACAGACAATACTGTAAGAATGTGACAGCTACAGCAGAGTAATTAAAAGCATGAGGTCTAAAGCTAGACTTTCTGAAAGTAAATCCTGGTTCTTCTACAAGTAATTAGGTGATGTCAGTCTTCTCTGTGCCTCAGTTCCTTTATCTGTAAATGGGGACTCATTTATGTCATGTACCTTATGAGCGGTTTGGGAGGATTAATGTTACTGAAACTCAAGTTCGCGTGCCCGACCCTTCAAAAGGCCAAAACTCAAAACATCAGAGTTTATAGCAAGAAACTTTTGTTTATTGATTGAGAAGGTTCCAACCTAGAAGATAGGAGACCTAATGGTGCTTCAAATCCATCTTGCTTACTGGACTAGGTTAAGGGTTTAGTTTTTTTCTTTATCTTTATTATTGAAAGTATTACAGATGTCCTCTTTTTTCCCCCATTAGCCCCTTATAGCCCACACTCCCTTCCCCATTGCCCGAGGCCTTCACCATACTATTATCTGAGTCCATGGGTTATGCATATAGGCTTATAAATTCCCTGGTTAATCTCTTCCCACCCAACCACCTCCACCTTCCCTCTGAGATTCAACAGTCTATTCCATGCAGGCTAAGCGTTTTAAGGGGCTGGGGAAAACAGGTATGTGGAAGCATTTGTGGGGCAAGGTTTAATGGGAGGACTTGGAACTTTGCCATTTATGGTAAAGGGGCATCAACACGAGTTCTTCTTGGACATTGAACCCTCTGCTTCTGAAAGGGGTCTGGTGTTCAAGTGCCTGTTATGTCCTTAGGTAGGAGGAAACTGGTTCTGGGTGAAGCTGGAGGTTAAAGTTCTCTCCTCTATGCATGCTTTGTTTGCATGACTTGAGCTTTTTTTGGTTTATTGTCTCTAAAAAGCAACTCAGTAGCTTGTTAAACATGATAGGACCATTTTGAGCTGGTTCTGCGGTTACACTGAGTCAGTTAACATATGTAAAATATTTAAAAGAGAATAAGTGTTCAAAAATGTGCATATTATCATTATCGGCAGGGTTGATGGAAGAAAGTAATGATAGCACTATTTGTGTGATAATGTAACTGGACAATCAACGGGTCTGTGCTGCCTGTCACCACCTGAGCCAATTAAGTTGAGACGGGGTTGAATCATTATGAGCGTTTATCCCAACACTGCCGGCAATATGGGAGAGCAGCAGGTCATCCACTAAAATCTGCTCTGCCTCTCCCCATAAGCCAACTGCTTATACTGAGCAGAAGGACAAAGATGACAAGGGGACATAGGGTATGCAAAATGGGCAGTTAACCATTAATGTAAGGTGGAAATTTGTGAAGGCCTGCAGGTGTGCAAAGGCTGAGGGTCTTCAAAGGGCTAGTGATATGCAAAGGGCTTAGGATTTCAAAGGGCTAGCAGCTCTGGTTTCTGCAACAAGGTTGTTAATCTTTCCATAATAGGCAGCTCCCTGTTGTGGAAGATGGACTACAACACTGAGCCATGTTAGAATGTGCCTTCCTTGATCAGAGCAAAACAATCAGAGTTAATAGAGCATGATTAATATTTCTTACAATTATAGCTGGTCCCCAATGTCCTATTTCTGCCCCTAGCAATAACCTTATTTTATTCTAAACACTTTATACAGATTAATTAATTTAATTCATATATACTTATTAGAAGGTACTATTATCACCGTCTAACAGATAAGGAAACTGAGAGATAGAGAGGTCAGTAATTTGTCCAATGTCACACAGCATTCAGCAGCAGAGCCAGCATCTAAATCTTGGAGGTTAGGCTTTGGAATATTGCCTTTCCCCATGACACTATGCCACCTGTTGGAACACTCAATTCATAGGGATCCTGAGAGGAAAAATGAAATAAAGTATATAAGCGGCTTGTCATGGGGCCTGGAATCTATAAAACACTCAATGCAGTATACATGCATTTAGAATATATATATACAGAACAATAGAGCTATACTTAGGGTAAGTCAATATTTAGAAAATACAGTTGTCTGGATTTACTGGACGGCACAACAGAACCTGGAGAGGACAATGAAGGAGCATCTCAGCAATAATTGGCTGCTTGAACTACCGGTGAGCAGACAGAGGGAAGGTGGAATAGCCATAATCACTTGCTTGACCTTGATTTCTGAGGGGAGTACCAAAGGCTTCTTATGCATCGATTTCTGCCCAGCTGTACTTCTTAACTAATTAACTTTAAAAGATCTAAGTCAATTAATTATAAAGTAATGGGTTGTCACTTCCAGCTGCCAATTTATTTACATTGCAAATTGTAGCTAATTAGTTAGCTTAGTCTATCTCTTCCTTGGAAGCATACTATTTGCCTATTTATATAAATTTATGTACGTAAGTTCTGTGAAAAATAAAATATACATTATTCTGTAATAAATTATGAAACTAGTCCTTTGTGGACATTTACCATAAAAATGCCAGATTATCAGAGAGAAAGTACCTTTAGCATACCTAATTAAAGTTAACAAAAAAAAAATCAAGCAAGCAAATTTGACAAGAATTCCATAATGGGGCATGATAAATATCTTTAAAATGCTATGGAAAGCTAGCAAAAAACCTGCTGACTTGGTGCTGTTGCGAGAATCTCAACCTTTAGGAAAATGGAATAAAAGCAGAAGTAAAAGTGAAATTTCATTTATTCCATGTGAAAGATTGAGCAGCCTTAACACAAGTGTGGAGAATGTATTTTCTTTTACAAAGAAGTTATCATTTCCCTTTATCTCGTTCTTCCTTTCTTTCCATCTTCGAAGAAAAAGTGTTCCTAAAGCTCAAACCGTCATCAAAGCTCTGAGTCTCATTCTTTCCCACTCCCCTGAGATTGTGCTGCATAAACAACTCCCGTTTTCTTTTGCACTATCAATTGCTGCCTCTTTTGGCCTCTTCTCGGCCTCCTAGCGTGCTTGTATCCTTCAGTTACTAAAAATGGCTTTCATAAAGCCTAGCACTGACAACAACTCCCTCACCTTACTTCTCAGCTCTTGTGTCCACTTCTTTATCTCTGTAAAGCCTTTCTAGGAAGATAATCTACTATACTTTGCAAGGATGTAGCATATTGCTCATAATTCACAAAAAGACCTTTGCACAGTAAATACCCAGTGAGAATTAGCTACTGTTGCTGTTTTCACTGTCTTTCTAAGGAATGGTACATCATAGGACTTTAAAGTGCAGGATCCAAAATCAGACACTGTGTTAGCATAGGCACCTAGTTACTTGTTGACAAAGAAAAGGAGAAAATGGAGCCAGACATCTAATTAAGCAGGATTAACTAGGAAGCTAGAGCTTCCAGACACTCCAGGAAATAGCCCCATTGCCCCACCATGAGTATTAACATCCCTCTGTTCCCTTGAGCAGGAATGACCCAGTGGGCAGGAAGAACTGGCTTTTTCATCTCCCCTGGGGACAACTGGCCCTTTCTCCCAGATGACCAGGGGAGGGAGAACCAGTAAAGGGGAAATTCCTCTGCTGAGACTTGTGCAGTAGGAGCCAAAATGGGGACCATAGAGGGGAGAATCTAATCTGGAGAAAGGATTGGATAGGATAAGGGCATGAAATTCCAGAAAATCTGGAAAAGCATTGGTGAGGGACAGCACAAGCCCTGCAAGAGACAGGAAAGAGATTGGTTAGTTTCAAAGAAAGCTAACCCCTTCCCAAACCCAAGATAATATAACCAAAGCGTAACAAAGGTGGGGCTTCCTTCCTTCCCTGATTGGTTCCACTATTCTCTCTCTGTAGCAGCTGCAGGCCCAAGTGCAATGCTGGTTTTGGCTCAAGCACAGCCTTAGTGGGACATGCATATGTGGAAATGAGACACAGAGAAGTTCTGAATCACTGGGCCCTGGCCCTCTTGGGCCTGATAGGGGTGGGTGCAGGTGCAGGCTTGTGGCCCTGGAGGCTAGACTTCTCCTGCAACGAGACAAAACTGAGCCACCTGGTCATGGATGAGACACCTGTCCTTTGTTTTCACTCCAATAAACCTTACCACTATGCCTCAAGTCCTTCTATGCATGGGCCCTGGAAAAGCTTTTCTTGTGACTCTGTGGAAGAATCCTAGTTCCACTGGCAACAGTTGCATCTCAAATCCTGGCTCTACTTCCTTATAACTGTACTAGAGGCCTGGTGCATGAAATTCGTGCACGGGGGGTGTCCCTCAGCCCGGCCTGAGTCCTCTCGCAATCTGGGACCCCTCAGGGGATGTCGGGCCTAAACCGGCAGTCGGACATCCCTCTCGCAATCCAGGACGCTGCATGCACCAGTGACCATACTTTTCATACAGGTGGAAGGCATCTTGCTGTTGTATGGACAGCTACATTTTTTTGCCCTGATTATAAAAAGTAGTACATAACATGATCCTTCTGAGGAAGTAATACCATTTTCCCCAGCTTATGGGTAGAAAAACTGAAGCAGAGAGAAGTTAAGTAATTGGCTTTGTCACACAGTTATAAGTGTCAGAATCAGGGCTGACCACAAAATGTGCAACCCAGAGTCCATGCATGTCATCGCTACATCATCCTGTTTTTTCAGTGTTAGAGTAGCCTTGCCAGGTTTTAATTTTTAAATCTAAGAGACTATTCCCAATATATAGGATAGGATCCCTAGGCTGGGCCAGCAATCAGAGCCATCTGTGGGGTGACCAGCAGGCAGGGCAATTGGGGTACCCCCACTGGCACCTGCCTTGGCTGGCGGCCTGGTGCCATCCACCAGCTGGCCACACCCCCCAATCACTGCCACTGCCAGTTGCCTCCCTCTTGGGGGGCAGATGCTCAACCGGTCGGGGGCAGCTCCTGCATTGAGCGTCTGCCCCCTGGTGGTCAGTGCGCATCATAGCAAGCAGTTGTTCCGCTGGTCATTCCACCGTTTGGTCGATTTACATATTAGGGTTTTATTATATAGGATGACCTAAGTCAGGCTACTTAATTTTTGAAACTTTGACTTCGTAAATATAAAATGTAAATCATAATTATTGCCAGCTCATAAAGTTGATGTAGCAACAAATTAAATAAAGTAAAGCATAATGCTTATGATTGTCCAGAACACCGTAAGTACTCAAATAAGTAAATAAATATCCAGTATAATGCGGTAAGTGTATATTTTTATCCATTTCTCTTTCTTCTAATAAGTACTAAACATTTCCTTTGGTCAAACAACTTTCTCCAATGATCAGTTCAATAGGTTGGCCTCTACCCCTAACATCAGAGATGAAACGTGACTCAGGTCTGGCCAATCAAAGCACTAAATTCCCTTTCTGGGAATGTTACCCAGGGCTGTTAATCAGATCACTGAATGTTCTTCTGGGCATGTGACCCAGGTCTGATCAGTCAGAACACTGAATCTCCTTCATTGGTCATGTGACCCAGCTTCACCAATCAACATAATCCCTCTACATCAGGCTCCTTGTTTAGTTTACAAAAGGAACTTGGTCAAGTTGTTTCCATGAGAGGGAATTCCCAGATTTTTGCAGGAATCCTATATAATAAAATTCTAATATGCAAATCAACCAAACTGCAGAACAACCAGTCACTATGACGTGCACTGACCACCAGCGGGCAGACACTCAATGCAGGAGCTGCCCCTGGTGGTCAGTGCACTCCCACAGGGGGAGTGCCTCTCAGCCCAGCTCACAGCTTGTGAGCCTCTCCCGCCTCCGCAGCAGCGATAAGGACCCCAAGGGGTCCCAGACTGTGAGAGGGCACAAGCCAGGCTGAGGGACCCCTCCCACCAGTGCACAAATGTTGTGCAACGGGTCTCTTGCTATCAATAAGATGTCTCTTTCCTACACAAGAGGATGTATGTTATATGGAAAGTTTCTGGAATCATCTTGCCATCATGTTAACCTGGGAAGGAAGTGAACCCATAGAGGGAACAGAGCTAAATATCCAAAAAATCTAACATTGTTTGAGCCCCTAAATCCATCCATGACTGATTCCAGTCCTGCTCTGATATTTTTCATTCATTTATCAATACCTTTTTTTTTTTTCTGGTGTAAGTTATAATGCATTTTTCTGACACTTGCAACTGAAACTGGTCTAAATGCTTACCATGTTTTAGCATGGCTAGTTGTTGAAGGTAAAGACCCCTTTTACTTATTATTCTAGGGCTTTACTAGAGCTCATTGAATGCTCAATACATAGCTGTTGTTCAGAGGTGAGAACACTCTGTTGGTGGTGATAGAGGGGTACACTCTGCACTCAAAATGTACCTCTTTATCTCACTCACTCTTTAGGCAGCACATGGACTGTACGACTACACAGATTGATGTATGTGCCAGCCTAAAAATGGCGTTAATCACAAAAGCCAAGTGAGGAAAAAAAATATTTTTTCTCAAGTCCATAACTTCTCTGGGGCTTAGAAAATTGTCTGCCCTTGAAATGTGATCTCTTCTAGCTGCTATAGAAGGAAACAAATAGCTGGTTTAACAAAATACTTAATTGAGCTGTCTAGAAGATAACTATGTCAACAGGAATTTCCAAACAGCATAATATCTCCTGTGACAATGAGAATTGCATGCTTCTGGTTTTAAAATGACTTCTTTCGTGACTTTTTAAAAATTATCTTTCAGGACTAATTATTTTATTCAAAAGCAACATTTTCCCAACTTTATAAGGGGAACCCATGTGGTGAATGGAATAATGAAAAACTTTACTTTTCAACCAACTTTTCAAATTTCTTAGTTCTGGAAACTGAGATACTTGTCAGGCGGTCCTGTCTGCTAAACTATACCTAAAATTAACTTAATGGTTTTAAAATTGTCAAAAATTATTTCTGTTCCTTCTCCTGGACATCAGGGTGAGGAAAAGAGATAGGCACATGGATGAGTAAAAAGAACAAAGGATTCAAAGACAATATGTATTTAGTTGAAAACGCTGGGTCTGCTAGGAGGAGGTGGATAAAAAAGAAACATTAAACAATTTTTGTGAATTGGTTATGTGAATTGAAGGCACTCAGACTGAATGTTTCTTTAAAATGCTACTTTGATGCAGACGGCGACAGATACAAATTCTGAGAAATAGCTCCTCGGCACATGCCACCCAGAGCCCTGCAGGCTTATTCCCATCCCTTCTGTCGCTTTGCAGCACAGGAACACAACAAAGAGAACTGGGACCAGTTAGAAAGTCACGGGAACCAGCACGACAGCCATGGCAGGGCCCTTCCTATGTCTGGGACACTTTCCAGGCCTGAAGGGTTTTCCCTCACGAAAGGGCTAGTGCCAAACAAGAAGCCTGCTCCTCCAGGTGAGAAAGGCTGGCTTTTCAAATTGGCATCTGCAGCTGCTGGGCCTTCCCCTCTTTGCTAGCCAGGGCCCCTTCTCTTTCTTTTAAAAGCTGGCACCATTTTAATTATTTTTGTGAATTTTGCCCTCTATTAGCTGCACCATGCTGAGATACAAAGGGAGAAAAAAGTCTCTAATCTGAGTATTCATTAAGCAGCTGTCGTCACTTATTTGGCACCGTAGATTCCTGAAACTTGCTGGTTTGGTATAAGAAACTATAATATGCAAGCCGGACTGGTTTTTATTTGTTTCACTCTGAGACCAAGTCACTAGGGAGCATAGACATCCAACTAAAGATTACATCGATAATTGTTGGTTTTTTTTAGAATGGCATTAGTTCATTCAACAGATATTGACTACTCTATGAGAGCTCTTATGATGTAGCACAGCTGCCATTTCATGGAGAAAACTGTGCAGTGAAAATATCTATTTTTTCTAGGATAAGTGAAAAAGGCCAAGAGCTGGTCCCTTTTAATATTTACATATTTATTTATAATCCACATACATACATACATGTGTACATACATACCATTGCTCTTCTTTCTCCTTTTCAGATTCTAGCAAGGAGAGAGGGAAAGGCAAATCATTTTTCCGCATTGCATCCACTCTATGTGCAGTGTAGAGTCAAACATCAGCAAAGAGAGCTTGTGGAAAGTGGGAAATCATGCATTCCTTCTCTGCTACGTCACAGTTTTATGTTTATGATGAGTACCTACGATCCCACCATGGCCAACCTGCCCCGCATTAAAGAGCAGAAGAATTCCTCAGCCAAAGCATGTTATTAAAAAATTGTTACCAGCCTGGCTGGCATGGCTCAGTGGTTGAGTGTCGACCTATGAACAAGGAGGTCATAGTTCGATTCCTGGTCAGGGCACCTGCCTGGGTTGAAGTTTGATCGCCAGTGTGGGGTGTGCAGTAGGCAGCTCATCAATGATTCTCTCTCATCATTGATGTTTCTATCTCTCTCTCTCTCTTCCTCTCTGAAATCAATAAAAATATATTTTAAAAAATTGTTACCATTCTACTCAATCCCTTTAAGTCAAGAAAAAGTTGAGAAGTAGACTCTGGTCTGTTTTAAAGACACAAATCTAAAGTGTTGTTTTTTAAAAAAATAAAAATAAATAAGGCTCCCCCCTTCTGACTTTCAAATAAATATATGAAAATTACTTTTAGTTTTACATTTTATGATGAGCTCTAAATGTCAGCTTTCTAAAATAATATAACTTAGATTTGTTTGTGAAGAAATAACGGTGGCACTAGGGAGCTGCCCAGGTAAGGCCGAACACCACCCAGAGCAGAACATTTTCTTCAAACATCAAGCAATCATCCCACAAAAGATGTGCTGAAATGAGGACTCAACCAGGGAGCCGGAGTCATCTCCATTGGTGAGAAATTGGCACCAGCTGCAAGCTGAAAAAAGAATCCTACAGTTCCTTTTCCCAAAGGTCACTCTTGGCCACATTTTGTCTCTGAAGACAGAGAACTGAAATATTTGTTCTCGTGAATTATTTTTTTGTTCCTTTATTGAAATTCAATAGAGTAAAAATAACCACTACCCATTATCCCTTGCCTGTCAGCTCTACCTGGGCTGAGGTGGTGGGAAAGGACAGGAAGAGCTGTTACAGATGTTGAATAGAAGAAAGCCCTTTTTGGAATGTGTTTGCATGACTCATAAAGCACAGTTATTCTTAGCTTTCCCGTCACAAGGGATAAAGTTCTTTGTCCTTATGCAGGTTTCTACTTAAAGGGAAAATCCAAGGTCCATTCAAAGCTACAGTGCAATAATCAGCTCTCATTACAGTACCTGCCCCAAACCCCTGGAGTTATATTATATCACTCTTTACAATGGCTTAGTGTAGTAACAGTGATTTTAATTCAGTTAAAGGAATCATCAATTTAGCAGTACAATTTAATGCAATTTAATATGTTTCACTATATAGAAAATTCATCACCTTTTTAATCACCTCTGTAGAATCATATCTCATAATCAAACTTCAAACTAATATTGATTATGCTTTGGTTAAGCCAGTGTTGATTCCCAGAGTCAATAAACCAATAACATTTGGAAGCAATTTTCTAAAGGAAAGCACTACCCTTTGATGGATTACATAGCAAGAGGTTAAAGAAGACTAAATGAACTTTGGAATTCAAATGTAGTGTCCACAACAATAAAAAAAAGAATGGGTGGGAAATGCTTATAATTTGTTAAGTTAAAAAAGTATATAGATAGATTAATACATAGACATGATATAATTACAATTTTGATCACCTGGAAAAATATCAGAATTACATTCACATGTTACTACTGGATGGTGAAAGCATTTATAGGTTCTCTTGATTTTCCTTTTTAATAATTTTCCATGCTTTCAACATTTGTCAATTTTATAAACAGAAAAATATAAACAATAAAAAAGGTTGTTTGGTTAAAAAAAAAGTATTATCTCTCCAGTTTGCTTCTGAATTAGTTTCTTACACATTCTTAAATTTCGCTCCTTTTCCTCTTGATCATTCTAGTCTGCTTTTTATTCTTTCACCATTGATGAAAATGTTTATAACACTTTCCTGGTGCCAAGCTCTATGATGGGCATTATGGGCAAAGTGATAGAAGTACTGGAGGAACTCTTAATCTAAAAATGGAGACAGATGAGGAAAACGTTATAACACATAGCAATGAGGGCTCTGGGGATGGGAGGGAAGCTCACAAAGCTGGGTGAAACTAGCGTACAGGTTACCAGAGCTCTGTGGGGCCAGAACATGCCTTTAATAAAGGATTATCCCTCTAATTCATAGAGAAGACACCGTTTGTATCCATCAGTTATCCTGGCGGCCAGTGAAAGGTGAGAAGAGGGTGGCCTTTATATGTGCTTCTTCTTCTGACCAGAACACTTCCCTCTTAGGTCTCACTTCATCAGCTCTCCCAAGAAGCCTTCCCTGAGCACCTTTCTCAAGTCTGGATTGGGGCAGTTTCCTAATTGGCTGCAATATCACCTTGAACTTAGCCCGGAGGTGCTTCTAATGGGATGGAAACTGACTATACCCAATGACTGAGAAGTCTATCATCTCATTCAGTCACACAGGTTGGTGTCCCCTGAGGTGTGGCTAATTCTTATGTGCTCTGCATTTTTTGTTGTATTATAATGTAGATATAAAATATTTAAATATAAGAAAAGAAACAACTCCCATTTACCCATCTCTCATTTTACATAAAGAACTGTACCTTACCTTGGTCATTATTGCCAATATGCACATTTCATCTTGCCCATTTTTCTCCCTATTTTGGGGAGCAAAATGCTGAATTGTTTATCTCTCCCTTGCTTTTTTTTTCTGGTTTTACTACATATGTTAACATCCTTAAGTTTATTTTTTCATTAAACATTGTGTTTCTGAATTTACCCAAATGGTTGTGTATAACCAAAATGTATTATTTTTCCTCAAACACATAGTATTTTGTTATATAAAGATATAAGAATTTATCATTTTTACTAATAATGGGCATTTGGTTAATTTCAATGTTTGGGTTTTTGTTTGTTGGTTGGTTGGTTGATTGGTATTTATAAACAGTATTTTCTAGTGAATAGATGCAACAATTTTTCTAGAATATATACCAAAGATTCAAATTGCCATATCAGAGGGTATGTACATTTTCATCCTAACAAAAAAGGTTAAATTTTTTCCAAAGTTGCTATACCCATTAATACTTCCACTCTCACTATATAAGTATTCCAGTTATTTCACATATTCACCAACACTTGAGAAAGTTCATGTTTTTCCTTCTTAGTAGACATGAAATGATATCTCATTTTTTAATTTAATTTGCATTTCCCTGATTTCTAATGAGGTTAAACATATTTCTTAAATTCTGATCATTCAGGATTACTCTCTGCAAAATCATGTCATATCAAGTTTTTGTCCATTCTCCTTTCCTTTTGGATTGTTTTTTGGGTGCAAGATGGGTAAGAGTTTTTAATATTTTTAGTTGACAGCCAATTGCATTCTTTTGTTTTGCAAATATATTTTCAGATCTGGATTTGTTTGTTTTTTAAATTTCTCTTATGGTAATGAGCATAAGTTCTAACTATAGTCCATTTTTAAATATTATCTGTAATTCAATAAGATAATATTAATATCTTATTTAATATACATTTCTTTTTTAATATATTTTATTGATTTTTTACAGAGAGGAAGGGAGAGGGATAGAGTTAGAAAACATCGATGAGAGAGAAACATTGATCAGCTGCCTCCGGCACACCCCCCACTGGGGATGTGCTCGCAACCAAGGTACATGCCCTTGACTGGAATCGAACCTGGGACCCTTCAGTCCCCAGGCTGATGCTCTATCCACTGAGCCAAACTGGTTAGGGCTACATTTCTTAGAGACATATCTTATACAGTCTTCTCAATGCTTTATTGTTTTGACTCTCACATTTAAATCCTTAGTTTACCTAGCATTAAGTAAACTCACCTTATCCACTTAATTCTGATTTGGAAGGAGATGACTCTATATACGCTGTGATTTTTATATGAAAACTAATGGTCCAGCTCTACTTATTAAGAAATATACACTTTCCACAAGAATATTGATACTGTCTCTATTATATATCAACTAAAGGCCCAATGCACAAAGTTCATGCACTGGGGAGGGTCCCCTCAGCCTAGCCTGCACCCTCTCCAATCCAGGACTCCTTGGGGGATGTTTGACTGTGGGTTTAGGCCTAATCCCGGGGATTGGGCCTAAACTGGAAGTCGGACATCCCTATCACTATCCTGGACCATGGCTCCTAATCGCTCACTTGCCTGCCTGCCTGATCACCCCTAACTGGCCCTTCTGCTGGCCTGATCACCCCTCACTGCCTCTATGTGCCAGCTTAATCTTCCCTAACTGCCCCCCTGCTGGCCTGGTCACCCCTTACTGCCCCCCCACACTGGCCTGGTTGCCCCCAACTGCCCCCCTCTGCTGGCCTGGTGGCCTCTAACTTCCCCTCCCTTACTGGCCTGGTCACCCCCAACTGCCTCCTCACTGGCCTAGTCACTCCTCCCTGCCCTCCTATGCCAGCTTAATTTCCCCCAACTGCCCCCTCTGCTGGCCTAGTGATCCCCAACTGCACCCCCCGCCTCCGCCAGCCTGGTTGCCCCTAACTGCCCCCCCCCCACACTGGCCTGGTCACCTCCACCTCTTACTGCCCCCCCCCCCCACTGGCCTGGTCACCCCTAACTGCCTCCCCCTGCCAGCTTGGTTGCCCCTCATGCTCCCGGCCTGGTAACCCCATGCAGCCTGTTTGTTCAATCCTTTGGTCATCCCTCACTAACCCCCTGTCGGCCTGATTGTAGGCAGCCATCTTGTGATGGCATGAGGGTTAATTTGCATATTACCTCTTTATTATATAGGACTAGAGGCCTGGTGCATGAATTTCTGCACCAGTGGGGTCCCTCGGCCTGGCCTGCAAGAATCAGTCTGAAACCGGCTCTCTGACATCCCCTGAGGGGTCCCAGATTGCGAGAGGGTGCAGGACAGGCCAAGGGATCCCCCCCCCCCCCCCCCACTGCACGATCGGGGCCGGGGAGTAACCACAGGAGGGCTCTAGGGCCTGTCCAGCCCATCTCGCCGGTCCCAATAGGCCGGACCTCAGCAGCAAGCTAACCTACCAAAGTGTCTGCCCACTGGTGGTCAGTGCACATCATATGTAAATTGACTGTCACTTTGCAACAAAGATGGCGGCACCCTGTCCCCTCAGGTAGCTGTTGAATGGTCAAATGGTTGTACAGTCACTTAGGCTTTTATATAGAGAGATTTTCCATACTGTTAAGGGTGTTTCTTTATACCTCTTTCTGTTCCAATGATCCATTTGTCTGTTTGAACCAATACACACCACTTTATCAGTCTTTTTTAAAAAATAATTTTTTTATCGATTTCAAAAAGAGGAAGGGAGAGGGAGAGAGAGATAGAAATATCAATGATGAGAAAGACTCATTAGCTGCCTCCTGCACACTCCCTCCTGGGGATTGAGCTAGTAACCGAGGCATTTGCCCTGACTGGAAATCTAACTGTGACCTCCCGCATCATAGAATAATGCTCAACCACTGAGCAACACTGGCTAGGCTACTTTATCAGTCTTGATAATTGATATTGGAACTTCAATCATTCATCTTTTTCTTCAGGAGAATTCTAGCTATTCTCAGGCTTTTATTTTCAATATACAATTTTAAATAAATTTGCTGAGTTTTATAAAAATATTCATTGGGATTTTAAAATTTATATATTTATATATTGAGGTTTGAATTCACAAAAGTGATACAGTATGCAGCAAAAATATGTTTACAGTTGTTGGTTTGGAGAATAATGCAATAGATAATAAATAATAATACAAGAATAAACTCTGTTTCATGTACTTGCAATTGTAAACCTACTTTTGCCTTACCCTGTATGTCTCTCTGTACAAGCTTATTTAACATCCTATCTAATAAAGACGGAATATGTAAATTGACTGTCACTTTGCAACAAAGATGGCGGCACCCTGTCCCCTCAGCACCACTGGAGTCCCCCAGTCCTTTAAGCCCTCGCTATGGGTGCAAGCAGCAAGAAGCACCCCAGTCCCCCACAGCAAGCAGACAGCAGGGTGCTGCTTGCCCCTTGCTGTGGCAAGCACACAGCAGGGCCCCTGCAGCGAGCATACAACAGGGCCCTGCTTGCCCCTGGCCACTGTGGCAAGGGGCAAGCAGGCCCCCACAGAGAGAAGACACCAGGGCCTGTGGTGGTGTCGAGCAGGCAGGTCCGCACAGAACCATGGGAAGTGGGCCTAAGCTGTCAGTAGGACATCCCCTGAGTGCTCCCAGATTGGAGAGGCTTCAGGTCAGGGTCAAGGACTCCCTTCCCTGTGCATGAATTTCATGCACCAGACCTCTAGTATTTCAATAAAATTGTATTTTCTTCTATTATAATCTAGCAAATATTATGTTATACTTATTGTTGGCTACCTAATATTTCTTAGGCATATTGTAAATGGCATATTATTATTACTATTATATTTTCTTATTGTTGCCTGTGTTTTAAAAAGTAATTGACTTTTGTATTTGATTTTGCATCCAGAAACATTGCTAAATTTTATGTTCCAAATATAAATATACTAGTGGCCTGGTGCACAAAATTCATGCACATTAAAAGGGAATGAATTAGAGGAAATATTTTAATATTGCTATTTGCCCTTTCTCTATAATAGAAGTGTCAGAGATGAAAGAAAATGAGTAAAATGCATATGAAAATCTCCCTCCTGTCAGAGTCTTGGGCATGCCACGGGACCCAGAGTCAAGTCCCTGCCCACCTGCGCATATTTAGAAATAGTGCAAGACCCAGAACCAGCCAGCCCCACCACCGTCAAGCCCCACAGGGCAGGGGGCACAGCCTCAGTTCCCCCAGCCCAGCACCAGGCGGTGGGGCACAGCCTCAAGTCGCCCTTCAAGCCCTGCAGGGTGGGGTTGTGGCCTCAGGTTCCCCTGCCCCAGTGCGAGGGCGCAAGGGCTCGAGGGTGTGAGGGGCGACAACCATTTGCCTATTACCTCTTTATTCTATAGGATTTGCAATTCCTATGCATGTCACTTCACTTTCTTGCCTTATTACCTTAGACCAGTGGTTGGCAAACTCATTAGTCAACAGAGCCAAATATCAACAGTACAACGATTGAAATTTCTTTTGAGAGCTAAATTTTTTAAACTTAAACTATATAGGTAGGTACATTGTTATTAACTTAATTAGGGTGCTCCTAAGGCCTAGGAAGAGCCACACTCAAGGGCCAAATTGCCGCACATGGCTCACCAGCCGCAGTTTGCCAACCATGTCCTTACACACAAAATTGAATAAAAGTGGTGCTGGAAGGCAGTCTTGTCTTTTATGATCTAAAAGGGAACAACTTTAGCTCAGCATGGCTCAGTGGTTAAGTACTGACCTATGAACCAGGAGGTCACAGTTCAATTCCTAGGCAGGGCATATCCCTGGATTTCAGGCTCCATCCCTAGTGCGGGGCATGCAGGAGGCAGCTGATTATAATTTATGTTTTTGTCTCTCTCTCCCTCTCCCTTCCTCTCTGAAATCAATGACAAATAAATAAAAGGGAACAACTTTAGCCCTGGCTGATGTTGCTCTGTGGTAAGAGTGTTGGCCTGTGCACCAAAGGGTCTTGGGTTCAATTTCCAGTCAAGGGCACATACCTGAGTTGCAGGTTCTACACTCAGGGTGATTGCAGGAGGCAATTGATCTCTCTCTCTCTCTCTCTCTCTCTCGCTGTCTCCCCCTCCCTCCCTCTCTTTGGCTCTCTAAAAATCAATGGAAAAATATCCTCAGGTAAGATTTAACTAAAAAATAAATAAATAAAAGGGAACATCTTTAATATTCTGTTATTAGAATATATTGAGTATTTTATCCTTACTCACAAGGTGTTTTTATCAACCAATGTTGAATTTCATCAAGAGCTTTTATGACTCTACTGAGATAAGAATCTAATTTTTCTCATTTACATTATTTATATTAAAAACTAATATAACAGACTTTTTAATGTTAAATGAGACTTGCATTATTGGAGTAAACCCAAATTATTCAATACATATTAACCTTTGGTTATATTCTCAGTTTTGGGGTTTTTTTGCTACTACAATACACATAATTTTTATATTCATGTTAATGAATAAGAGGAGATGGTTCTATAAATTTTCTTTTTCTTTCTGTCCTTGAAAGGTTTTGCTAGAATCACTTAGTCTTCTAGAATTATTTGGCGGGGGGGGGGGGGGGGGGGGGGCGAGTTTTCTCTTTTTCTATTTTGTGTTATCTACATTATTTTCTGTAAGATCAAAGGATTTGCTCTTTGAATGTTTGATAAAACTTGCCTACCAGACTATCTGAATCTCGTGTTTTAACTTAGTGAAGGTTTTTAATTATATTTCAATATATTTTATTTTACAGTTACAGTTTACATTCAATAGTATTTTATATTAATTTCAGGTATACAACAGAGTGAATAGACAGTCGTATATTCATCAATATTTCTCTGCCCACTGATTTTGAGCTAAACTCTAAGTTGCTTTGGAAAATGGAATGTGAGCAGAAGGAACAGGATGCCAGTTCTTTTACTTCTGCCTCTGAGTGAAAGCTTTAAGAGGCATGTGAATTGCTGGCACAGAAGCAGGACTTTCAGCCACATAATGGGAAGCAGCGGAGCAGAGCCCAGGCCATTTAAAGCCTCTAGCTGAACTGTGGCTGACCCAGGATTCTGTGTAACATGAGTAAGGAATAATTTTTTACTGGTAGAAGCACTAAGCTTTTGAGCCCATTTGTTACTATAGGAAAGTTGACTGAAACAGATATTGGCATCTTAAATTGAGGTGCTCCTGTAACAAAAAAAATCAAAGTCTGCATTGACCTTGGGTCCAAGAGATAAATTGTAAAGAAACTGCACTTGGAGGCTAGAAAAATGGGGACCCACAGTATGCATTGACAAAACATTCAGCAAGCTTGCAATAACATAAAAAGCAGATAATGTACTTAATGAATGAGTAGCTTTGAGGGAAGAGGTTTCAAAACAGAATGTTACTAGTGTAACTTGGTTATTCCCCACCCCTAGAATTGTCAAATGAACTCAGAAAAGAATCCAGCTGCTCTGCAAGCAGGGAAGAAGGAAAAATGAGAGCAATGGGGAATTGTAGGTGTTGCAGAGTTGGAAATAGAAGTGTTTCTGTTAGTAAAAGATAAATGGAAATGCTTTGAGCAACAAAGGCATCATTTAGGCTCAGATGAAGATACATGCCCAAATAAAAGGCATTGCCATTCACAAACTTTGTTAAAAAATACTGAATGGCCCTAGCTGGTTTGGCTCAGTGGCTAGAGCATTGGCCTGCAGACTGGAGGGTCCCGGGTTTGATTCCAGTCAAGGGCACATGCTTGGGTTGCAGGCTTGATCCCCAGTAGGGGATGTGCAGGAGGCAGCCGATCAATGATTCTCATCATTGATGTTTCTATCTTTATCTCCCTCTCCCTTTCTCTCTGAAATCAATAAAAATATATTTTTTAAAAATGCTGAATGCTTAAAGTGACCTCTGGACAATCAGGTTAGCTGCATAAAATGGCTTAGCAAAGAAAGAGATGCCCACAGTCTCTTTAAAGCCTGGTAGCTCAAGTTACCTGTAAGTCTAGAGAGAAAGACATATCTCAAAAGAACACAGGAGGTAGGGGCGAGGGGGCGGGCTATTTGCAAATGTTTCTGATTGAAATTAAAAATAAAAATTTAAACAACATTTTTGAAAGAGTTCTTTCCAAAAGTTCTAATAGTCTGAATTAAAGAAACTATTAAGGCATAAAACAACCTTAGGGACCCCTCTTTTTCACAAGGACAAAACAGGCTCAGCAAGCTGCTCCAGCCCCAAAGTTGCATATTATCCTATGCCCTTAAGAGATGGGTCCAACAAATATAACAGAAAAAAAAGGCTTTTCCAGAGAGAGGAACCTAGGGAAACAATGGAATGAGCAAAATAAAGGCCTAATCAAGTAACATCCTTTTCTAAGGGAGTGTTTGTTGCAGTTACATTTACTGTCCTATGATTATATATTTGAGAGAGGTGCCCTTTTATTTGCTAGATCTCCAGACATTCACCCAATGAGAAAGCTATTATGAGACCCTTGGTTTTGAGCTTTGTGCTGAGATTGCATAAAATATTCAAGGTTTCATTACTAGGGGTGGTAGTGACCATCTTTTGAATGAAGAAGGAAGAAAACTGAATATTTTTAATCAAGATAGCACACATTAGTGTATTTCCTTGTAATCGATCTCAACCTGTTGACTTTGGGCTTGGGCATGGACTTGCTTTCACAATGAGCCAGTTGTGCTTAGATACTTTCAGTTGCAAATGAGTTTCCACCATTTCTGTTGCTCTCTATTTCACCTTAAAAATAAAAACAGACTGCTCCCCACAGAGTGCCTTTTATCTTGGCTCTTGGAATGAGGAGACACATGGCGCAGAGCCACAGGCCAGAGTAACATTGGGGCAGGGCAATAGCTGACTTCCAGCTACACACTGCAAGTCCATGCCCAATGTGAGAAGGAAGTACATTTTTGTCATTGTAAGACACTGAGATTCACAGCACTCTATGGCCACAGAAAACCTAAAAGAGATACTTAGATTATTACTTTCCATACTTTCTTTTCTTTTCCCAATTAAAGAATTTCAGGTTATGAAATTTTCTAAGTACTGCTTTTAGCTATATTTCATAAGGTTTGACATATGATATGCTCATAATCATCCAGTTCTAAATATTTTATAACTTCTGTTTCCATCCTTTGTCCCTGTCTAATTTAAAATGATTTTCCCAATGTTCAAATGTTTGGGAGAGATATGGTTATTATTTTTACTGATTTCTAATTTGATTGCATTTTAGTAAGAAAGGGCGATTCAGATTATAGCAATTCTTTAAAATTTCTTGAAGCGTTTATTAGGGCCCCGTGAGAATCAATTTTAATAAACGTCACAAATGCAGTAGAAAAGAAAGTATGCTGATACAGAGGCCAAAACCAAACAAGCATATTACAACAATACAACAACAACAGAACACACATCATTTGTATTCTCAAAGTCATGGATAAGTATGCTTCCCTAGTTACACTTTCCCATGTGCCCCTAGGAAAGTTTCGTCTGGAACCGTATCTAGAAAACCCTTTGCCAAGAGGAGGTTTAGTGATACGAATTTTTTAAAAAATCATTTCTTCACTTAACCAAAGGATGGTAGGGCCGGGGTGGTGGGTAGAGAGGAGATCAGTGGGAATAACCACTGGCCTTGGGAGAGGACATTGCGTACTGGAACAGAATGGGGATCTGGAGATGTTTCCACAGCCTTTCCATCATCCATCTCACCTCTTACCCCGCCCCCGCCCAGCAATTGAAATGAAAGACACACTTAATGGCAGGCACAGTGTGTTAGGGAACAAATGAGAAACCAGCAGACCACACCCAGTGGAAGGAGGACAGTAAGTATCTCCAAGTTTAAAACAAGAGTCTGTCTGGGCTCTTAGAGTGATCACTTTAGTATCCCTGATTGGAATGTGTATGAATCATAAATGCAACTAAGATTACCAAGTAGTGCATCAGTTTCCTAGGGGAAAGGATAGTTGAATGCTTACAGTGTTTTCACACCTGCTAATTATGTAAGTGTTCTTTTGTTCCAGTCAAGACAACATTATGCAGGCCCTGCTAGTCAGACAATAACCAGTCATACAAAATCCTTTTCAAAGCTGTTAGCATTTCCTTAAAAACTTCTTCCAGTTCTGATGTCATTAGGAAATGAGAAATTTAACTTTTATAATCCCATGAGATTTCAGCGGTTAACATTTTGATAGTTTTTCAGGTTTCCCCCTTTATTAAGAGAATATCACTTTTAAAGAGTCATTACATTCACTTATGGTAGCCTCCCCTTGTCCATGGAGGATCCCCAGTGGATGCCTGAAACAGGATGTATGGAACTATATATCTACTAGAGGCCCAGTGCACAAAATTCATGTACTGGGGGAGGGGGGAACCCTCAGCCTGGCCTGCGCTCTCTCACAGTCCAGGACCCCTTGGCGGGCCTAAGCTGGCAGTCAGATATCCCTCTTACAGTCTGGGAGCCCTTGCTCCTTACTGCCAGCCTCTCACTGCTCCTTACCACACAGCTTGCTGCTCCTTAGTGCTACCACAGAGGCAGGAGAGGCTCCCACCTCTGCGCTGTGCTTGCCATCTGTGAGCCCAGCTTCTGGCTGAGCAGCGCTCCCCCTGTGGGAGCACATTGACCACCAGGGGGCAGCTCATACACTGAGCATATGCCCCCTGGTGGTCAGTGCGCATTATAGTGACTGGTCATTCTGGTCGTTCCGCCATAATAGTAGCTTAGGCTTTTACTATATAGACTAGAGGCCCAATGCATGAAATTCATGCACGGGGGAGGGGTCCCCTCAGCCCAGCCTGCACCCTCTCCAATCTGGGACCCCTCGGGGGATGTCCAACTGCTGGTTTAGGCCCAATTTATCTTCCATAAACTGGCAGTCGGACATCCCTCTCACAATACGGGACTGCTGGCCCCTAACTACTCACCTGCCTGGCTTCCTGATCGCACCTAACTGCCCCCCCTGCCAGCCTAGTCACCCCCAACTGCCACCCCTGCTGGCCTGGTTGCCCCTAACTGCCCCCCCCCCCCGCCAACCTGGTCACCCCATACTAATGCCCCTTTTGCTGGCCTGGTTGCCACCAACTGCTCCCCACTCTCAGACTGCTCGCCCCTAACTGCCCCCACCTGCAGGCCTTGTCACCCCTTACTGTCCCCCTTCCAGCCTGGTTGTCCCCAACTGCCCCCCTCACTGGCCTGGTCACCCCCAACTGGCCCCCTGCCAGCCTGGTTGCCCCATGTAGCCTCTGTTCAGTTGTTTGGCCATCCCTCACTAACCCCCCTGCTGGCCTGGTCGCCCCACACAGCCTGCTGTTCGGTCGTCGATCCGGTTGTTTTGGTTGTGATGACCCCTGGCTTTTTATATATTAGGACTAGGGGCCCAGTGCAAGAATTTGTGCACCTTGAAAGGAACTGTGGCTATAAGGCTGTGGTGGGCACAGGGTGGGTCTTGGCCCATCCTCCGTGCCCCCACCCAGCCCCTCCTGCCATGGCCCCCGGTCCCCTCTCTGCCAGCAGCCCTGCTCCCACCACTGTCACTCCCATGTGCTGACAGCACTGGCCCCATTCGTACCCACTCACAGCATGGAGCAATTGGGGTCAGCGCCAGCAGAGGGTGTAAGTGGGGCTGGCACCAATAGCAGGTGCCAGAATTTTGAGTAACCACCAGAGGCTCGCCCCAATGACAATGACCAGTGCCCCGCCTTGGTCTGGTGCCCCCGCTCACCTGCTCCACCATCCCACTGTGACCAACACCTGCCATGTGCACCCCCTGGTGGTCAGTACACGTCATAACAACTGGTTGTTCTATTGTTCAGTTGTTCTGCTGTTCGGTCTACTTGCATATTAGGGTTTTATATATATCTAGATCTAAGTAGGTACTACATACTACATTTTTTCCTATACATACATCCCTATGATAAAGTTTAATTTGTAAACTGGGTAAAGTAAGAGATTAATAACAATAATGAACAATAAAATAGAATAATTTTGACCGCTATACTGTAATGAAAGTTATGTGATTATTGCCTCTCTGATAACTGGTCTGATGACATAATGACTGTTAAGTGACTAATGGGCAGCAGTGTGCACACTGTGGATATGCTGAACAAAGGGATGATTCACATCCCGGGCAAGATGGAACCAAATGGTGTGAGATTTCATCACACTACTCAGGACTGTGCATAATTAAAAACTTATGAACCGTTTATTTCTGGAATTTTCCATTTAGTATTTTCAGATTTTGGTCGACCATGGTAACTGATACCATGGAAAGTGAAACCACAGATAAGGGGTGAACTACTACATTTATTAATTGCCTAAGAGACATTTACTAGACACCTAATAGGTAAAATCTACTGTGATGGGGAAAAAAATCACTGTATGTCTTCAAGGAATGTATGAACTATAGACTTATAATTGTTTGCTTTTGCAACTATTGACTGGTCATAGAATTAAAGATTATTTGATTTAACTCTACTTCAACTATGACAGATCAAAATAATGATCTGTATTATTTATAAACTAGAGGCCCTATGCATGAAATTCCTGCAAGGAGCTTGGCCCTCACAGCCATGGTGGCTTGCCTTGGCCCTCGTAGCCCTGGCTTCGTCTGGAAGGTCATCCGGAAGGACATCTGGAAAGTCATTCAGTTGTCCGGTCTAATTAGCATATTACACTTTTATTATTATAGATATTCTTTACAATAGAAATATAATGTGAGCCATATACTTCATTTTATTTTATTATTTTATTTTTTAAAATATATTTTATTGATATTTTACAGAGACGAAGGGAGAAGGATAGGCCGATGCTCTATCCACTGAGTCAAACTGGTTAGGGCCACATATTTCATTTTAAATCTTCTAGTAGTAACATTTTAAAATGTAAAATTAAACAATTAAAATTAACTCAATGATGTTTTATTCAACTGAATATGTCCCAAATATTGTCATTTAAATATGTAATCAATATAAAAATATGAATGAGCTATTTTATTTTTGTTGTACTATGTCTGAAATTCAGTATTTTGCACTTGTACATTTCAATTCATATTAGCCACATTTCAAGTGTTTAGCAGCTACATAATGGCTAGCATGTTTTAATAACTGAGGTTAAAAGAAATGAATTGTTAAATATTTATAATGTTTCTAACACAGGTAGGAAGGAAGAAAATAGAGTGATCAGGACAATGGCTTATTAAAGTCAGAGAGATTTATACATTAACCATCTAAACAAACTTGAGAACAATAATAACAAAAGTAAAGACTATAAAATTCAAGTTCAGGTTCACAAGTAAACAGAGATCTCTTTAAGGAACTGTCATAAATTATTTTTCTCCTATTTATATGGGACTACATTTGTTTTTAATTTACGTCAATGCGTTTTAAATTGTCTTGTTTACAGAGTGGAGAGTTCTTAATATAATAAGTCACCACAATAGCAAATGCAATGACTTTTTGGCCTTGCAAAAAGGAAATCCTATACTATATGAGGCTGCTGGACTTCAGGGTGGGGCCCTGTTATTCTGAAGAACAAGCCAGTCAAATTAATAAAGGCTTAACTCAGAGCCAAAACAAAAATAACTATGGTTTGTGTTGAACTTCATGTGTTCTGCGAATGGAGCACACATTTGATCAAATCACAAACTACACGTGTTGGACACTTGATATATTCAATAGCACTTCGCTATTCCCTGAGATTAGTAGTTTCATAAACCAGTATCTAATCCACAACTAGTCAAATTAGTCCATGTATGGTGAAGGTGGGCAAGTGGGGGGAGGATAGGGGACATCTATAATAGTGTCAACAATAAAAATTACAGATATATATATGCTGGGGTCCAATCCCAGCGGGTCCAGGGGTCCCCAAAGGTGTGGACGGAGTTGGCGAAGAAAGAATGACATGAAGACAGCCTTCAGTTGATCAGCAGCCTAGTCAGGACCTCTAGCCAGGATCTCCAGCCAAAGTTCTGGTCGGAGTTCTGGTTAGGGACTGATGAGGAACTGATGAGGATCTGATGAGGATCTCATGTTTATTGTCTTGTTACATCCATATTTATACCAGCCGATTTTAATCCTGTCAATTTCTATTACAAAGGTTAGGGCGTTTCTTATCTCCATTCCAGGGAGTAAAGATTATGTAGCTTAACTACCCGCCTGGCACTTAATTAAGGGGTTGTATCCCCTCCCTAACCTCAGGGAAAGATCCCTACCTGGGGAAACAACCTTTCTCGGAGAGGTGACCTTGGTTAAAACACATGGCGCTAAAGGGAGCAAACATATTAAGAACAGTATGCTATATATGCCAGGTCCATTGAAACATATGCTGTGCAGATGTTTCTTTCCTGCAGTGACTGTGTCAAGCAGCAAGGATGGACCGGCTTCCGGCATATATATATATATCAAAAATGTTTTCCAGAATCTTCTTGATTTTTAAAAATATATATTTTGTTGATTTTTTAGAGAGAGAGGAAGGGAGAGGGATAGAGATACAAACATAAATGAGAAAAAACATCATCCATCAGTTGCCTTCTGCACACTTCCCATGGGGGAATGAGCCCACAACCCTGGCATGTGCCCTGACTGGAATCAAACCAGTGGCCTCTTAGTTCCTGGCTCCACCCTCAACCGCTGAGCTACACCGGCCGGGCTCTTGTCAATTTTGGGGGGAGAAGTCAAGAATAGATCAGGTCTTTTTGTCGCAATGAGCACATCAGCCTTTAATGAATGCAGATTGTTAGGAAAGGAAGACATGGTGATAAAGAAAAGGTAATTCTCTGATCTCTGTGCTGTGAACTTTCAGGGAAAGCCAGACTGGTAACAAAAGATATGAGAAAGTACTAGGATGTGTGATAGAGGGGTAGGACCCAGAGACATTGATTTATGTGAGCCGTGCAACAAAGGAAGATTTAAATTAAGATTATTTGAGCTTTGGATCAATAATCACAGAGTACCCTTGGGCATTCATATTCACATCTCAAAGCCAGTGCTTTTCATGCTCAAAATACTGTCCTCATTACTTGGTTATTATTATTCCAAACTTCATGCATTTGGTGTAAGAACTAATCTTCAATCTTATAAAAACAAAGCAAAACAAAACACAGTGCCCAAACTACACCTAGGTATATTGAAACACAGCCTAAAATTTCATTTGCCAACCATCCTTCTGGGACTAGCTGGCTCATAGATTCAAGCATGACCCTTGGCGATCAAAGGTTCCAATTCATTCTCACAGTAACTCACAGTCTGTGATAGGATCTTGGTGCAACGTTGCCAAATTATTTGTTCTGAAAAGAGCTGAGTGTGAGATAATCACCAGCATCACCCATATGGTCTCCACAGAGCCCGAAATGAATGCCAAAACACAGGTTATGTGCTGAGCAGGCACACGATAAACGCCATCATCTCCTCCATGCAGTAGCTTCCCAGGCTTCTATGACACATTAGCAGTGTTTGAATTTTTGTCAGTAGTAATGTGTGAAAAAAAAAAAAGCACATAAAACTTGGCACAGTACCTGGTGTCCTTTCAAGTTCCATGCTGCACGCCACTTGCAAAGTGAGCCCAGCCTTACGTGTGCCTTTCAGCCCCTCTCACTAATTATTCCTTAAGCTTATTTCCCAAACGACTTCTCATTTCCATAACCTATTTTACTTTTCACCTTTCTACCTCTCTGCTCTAGTTTTTAATTTTTTTTCCCTTTCCTAATCTCTAATGCAAAAGTACATTATGTCCCTAGATAACACACTTTTTATATGCAGGTTAATATTATTAGACTAAAACATTTCTCTCTACCACCATTGGTCCCTGAAGCAATCCTGAAATAGCAATCCATTTAAAGCAGAACTCCAATCTAGATGCAAGCCCACATATCCCTCAGCTATAAAAGGGGTACAAATTTTGTTGTGTTTTCTATTCATGTTATTCATTCAGAGGCTATGAAGGCCTTGCTTGAATTTGTAATGTCAGAAAATATGAAACCAAAAAAGTAATCTCTTCCTTTACATTCATGGTAAATTATTTTCATGGTAAGTACATGAGGAAGGTTACAGCCCTGAACAGTGTGTCTTATTCTCAGGTACAAGCCTCCAACTTAATATTGGCTGTGGGATCATAAGCCATTTTTTCAACTTCTCTAAGCCTTTGTTTCCTCATCTGTAAAGTGGGAATAATAAAGTACGCACTTACTGTCACCTGGAGGGTAAATAAAATAGTGCACAGTTCCTCACACATGAGGAGGAGTCAATAAATTGTATTACTATCATCATCATTATTATCACGAATAGTACATTATTAGCATTATTATAACAAGGTCTTCACCAGTTGGAGAACAAATCTCCATGGAGTCTACTCAATGTCCAAAACACAAATTGAAAAAGGCCATGTCTGGGGGCCGGGAGACAGAAGTCTGTGCTTCAGGTCTTCCTATTTTGTTTTTTTTAATTTTGTTTTATTTTTTATTTTTATTTTTTTAACTAAATCTTTATTGTTCAGATTATTACATTAGTTACTCTTTTTCCCACCATAACTCCCCTCCACCCAGTTCCCACCCCACCCTTCGCCCTCACTCCCCACCCACTGTCCTCATCCATAGGTGCACCATTATTGTCTAATCTATTCACTCACACCCACATCCCTTTCCCCGCCCCCCCCCCCCGCCAAGAATAGTCAGTCCACTCCCTTTCTATGTCCCTGATTCGATTATAATCAACAGTTCATCAGATTATTTATTCACTTGATTCTTAGATTCACTTGGTGATAGATGCGTATTTGTTGTTCATAATTTGTATCTTTACCTTTTTCTTCTTCTTCCTCTTCTTGAAGGATACCTTTCAGCATTTCATATAATACTGGTTTGGTGGTGATGAACTCCTTTAGCTTTTCCTTATCTGTGAAGCTCTTTATCTGATCTTCACTTCTGAATGATAGCTTTGCTGGATAAAGTAATCTTGCTTGTAGGTTCTTGGTATTCATCACTTTGAATATTTCTTGCCACTCCCTTCTGGCCTGCAACGTTTCTGTTGAGAAATCAGCTGACAGTCGTATGGGTACTCCCTTGTAGGTAACTAACTGTTTTTCTCTTGCTGCTTTTAGGATTCTCTCTTTGTCTTTTGCTCTTGGCATTTTAATGATGATGTGTCTTGGTGTGGTCCTCTTTGGATTCCTTTTGTTTGGGGTTCTCTGCACTTCCTGGACTTGGAAGTCTATTCCTTTCACCAGGTAGGGAAAGTTTTCTGTCATTATTTCTTCAAATAGGTTTTCAATATCTTGCTCTCTCTCATCTTCTGACACCCCTATAATTCGGATGTTGGTACGCTTGAAGCTGTCCCAGAGGCTCCTTACACTATCTTCATATTTTTGGATTCTTTTTTCATTTTGCTTTTCCTGTTGGGTGTTTTTTGCTTCTTCGTATTTCAAATCTTTGACTTGATTCTTGCGACCCTCTGAGAGTCTATATAATATTCTTTATTTCAGTCAGTGTATGCTTAATTTCTAGTTGGTTCTTTATCACAACACCGAGGGTCTCATTAGATTTCTTGAGGATATCACTACATTTATCGGCGGTCTCACCAGTCTTCTTGAATATCTCACTACATTTATAGGCGGTCTCACCAGTCTTTTCGAAGGCCTTATTAAATTTATCAGCGGCTTCTAGGCAGTTCTTTAAAGGCCTTAAAAGTGTGGTTTTGAACTCTATATCCAACAGTTTGCTTTCCTCCAATTCTGTCGTTTGTGTCCTGTTTCTTTGTCTCAGCATTTTTTATGCTTCTCTGTGTCGATAGAGTGCCTTTCTGTGCTAAGTGTCCCCCTATTTTGAATAGGAAACACAAGATGAATGCTTGATTCTGTGTCTTTATTTATCCGTTTATCACATTCAATTTTGTTGATGAATCTCTTAATTCTATTTTCATTGTCTCCTCCATTTTATTCTATTGATTCTTATATGTTGGAAAAACTGAGTCATTTCATCTTTAAAGAAACAACTTCAGAGAAATGACTTCCCTTCAGTCTAAATTTTGCTAATGCATCACCATGGTATAGTTGGTAGATTCCCGTGTCCTCTATTTTTCCTGTCAAGTTGTTAGGTCTAAGGCTTGATTAGATTCAAATTTAATTTTTCCCCAAGTTTTCTCTATGAATGATGTGTTGTTCCATCAGGAGGCACACCACTGTCTCTCTATCAATGTTATAAGCTGCTACTGGTGCTCAGTGTCTTGATCTCTAATGGGGATTGATGGGAGCAAAGGACAGTGAAAAGATAATACTGCAATTCTACTATTTCTTCATTTATTTCCTAGACTATTCCTATAAAAATATTCATCTACCTCTTGGTTACTAAAGGTATAGTATAGGAAAGGCATGATAATTGCTTAATCCCTTCCTCCTCTCCTATTTATTTTTTTTAACAGTTTTAAAAATAATGAGTTTGTTCTCTAGTATTTTGGAACCAATACATTTTTCTAGTGATATTTTTGGTATTATTAAGAACCCATTTATTTAAACATATTTGTATTAAAGTTGTTTAAGT